>NC_092534.1:0-2400000 GCF_037038585.1 Patagioenas fasciata | reverse complement strand
CATCCCTCTAATTTCTTGACCACCAACTAATTTCTGGAATGATCCTAATTAGCATGAAGAGAGAGCAGAGGGAGGAGATGAGCCGTCCCTCTCCTGTCTCACGTGCAAAGGGACTGGGTTATCAAGCTTCCTCACTTGGGTCTCTCTGGAGTCTGTCTGCATTTTGTGTGTGTGTTTGAGTGTACACTCCGCAGCATTAATGAAGTTTTGCACCCACCAGCAAGACAATTACAGAGAACACTGGAGTGCTGAGATCTTACCTTTTCTTCTGATATCTTAACCTATCTCTCTGCTTTTCCTCTCTCTCTCTAACTTTATTCTGGGTACGTAGGAGTAACATCTCGTGAATTTTGTTCTTAAACCCTTGCTAAGTTTTTATGATAAAGTTACAAACTTTTGCCAAGCCACTGTTCACTGGAATTCCGCTGAGTGTTTTTAGCAAATTCATTATTTAATTGAACTTCTCAGGGGATTGTCACCACTTTGTGTTAATGCACAGAGTGTTCAGTTAATCCAAATCTCACCTGGTGTGATGGGACAGTTGGACAACCTGTCTGCTCTTGCATTCTCCACATCATTATGTCCCTTGAACATCCCTTTAATGCCGCCTCAAACATAAGCACATGCAAAACAATTTCCCGAGAAGCAACTCACCTCGTTAGTGTACAAAGAGCAGAGATGATCACGCTGGCTAAGCTCAGCGAGCCCTCCTCTCCGTTCTCATGGAGGAAAACCTTTATGCACCGTTCAATTTCCTTCAGCTGCTCTTCGCAAACAGGTACAGTAACCGCCTCCTGTTTCAAACGCTCCACCTGCCTGATCAGTCTGTTATTGATATCTGCTGCATAGCGCTGGAGAGTCATCTCCGTAGCGGTTATGAACTGGCACATACTTGGGGGTGGTTGAGGAGCGTATTGCATTTCATACCTGTAAAGCAAAAGTACAAAGACAAAACTCTCTCAAGATCTAGCAAATTGCATCCTGCTCTGCAGGTAGGAAAAATAACTCCCCTTTTGAACAGTTCCCACATCACCTCTGGAATCCCACGGTACTTGCTGCCTACCCCAATGGCACTCACATAAAGTCCAAGAATGCACCATATTTCATTACTATTTGCAAGGACAGGAGACAATCAGTAGCCCTTGAGGCAAATAATAAATAGAAGACAAGAAATAGGAAGGAAACATGTTCAAGTGTAAACTCTTAAATACAATCTAGACCCTGTAAGCCAGGCAGTAGTAATGCTGAAACAGCCTGACTTTAGAGGAAAAAGAACAAAAAAATACTTGCTTGAAAATCTGCTTTTATAATAATAATAAAAAAACCCCAAACTTTAGTGGACTTAAGTAATTTTTAAATACCAGAAGTTTCTAAAACCCCAAAATCTCACTACCCTACAGCCACAAACAGGAATCTTCATTTGTTCACTACAGGGCAATGTTACTTGGTTTCCTTTTTGCAGTACACGAGTTAAACTCTGGAACAGGATTTTTAAAGCAGTTTTTCATCTTTTTCTTCAAACTTTTGGAATTACAACTTGATCTTTATACCTGGATTGGTCCTTGCAAAAGTATTTCTTTTAACTGGAAAATTAAAATCCTGAAGTCACTTGAAAATTAAATTCTTCAAACAACCCATTATTCTGTCAACTTACTTCCTGAAGATCTCCTGGCAGCGCTCTATGGTCATGTTGCGGATGAGCTCTTCCATCCAGGTTTTCCACTGCTCTATTCGGTGCTTCTGGAACACAGCTTTGGGATACTGCAGAGCTACTGTTGCGTAGTTGTGCAATTGCTCGAGACAACCCCGTAAAACGGATCTCCTCTGCTGCAGGAGAGCACCGACTTCACCTTCCAGCTGCTCACACTGACTGATGAGATGTGCCTGGCCCGCGTTCTGCAGAAACGCTGTTGCTGGTACGTAACTTGGGGGACCTTTCAAGAAAGACGATGAAAAATTAAGCTTTACTCTTCTCTGAAGCATACACATTTTATAGCATACAAGTACTGAGTGTTAACATCCCCTCGAAAACATTTTTACCTTTATTGAGAATTCATACTGATAATTTCAAGCACAAGGTTAGAGAACAAATTCATGCAGAGCTGGGACAAGACAGACATTCCTTCAGGCAGCTTAGAACAGAAGCCTTGAAGTGCTCTAAATTGGCCTTTTCATTTATTATATACAAGGCATTGCCTTTAAGGTAGAGGATACTCATAAAGCTGCCTGATAGTAAATTGTAGTTACCTTCAAACCACTGAAAACCCCACGAATACCATTTATACCTAGGTCCATTTGTGTGCTGATCTCTTGAAGGAGACTTGCAAGTTGCGTTGCCTCTAAATTGCTGAAAGCCGTTTGGTAATGCGTTATCCACTGCTCAAACTCATTCAGCTTCACCTGGATGGCCTCCTGCACCGCTCTCTGCTGAGACTGCAACTGAGTGTGCTCAGAATACCTGAATCATTGAAGCCACAGAATCAAGTTAGTGCTACATATACTTAACTATATTGAATACAAAGCCTTATTGAATACAGCTACCTTGTTGACCAGAAAATGATTGTGTTCCCACTAATTGCATGCAACTCTAACAATATTGTGTTAATAATGAATTCTGTTTTCCTACAAAATAACGAACGCATGTGCGTATTCAGGCAATTCTGGAACCCTGGACTAATTTCAAATAAAGTCGAAAAACAGTTTAAAGAATTAGAAACCTGGATGAAGAGATTTTGTGCTATTTATCAACAGCTGCATTACATGGATTGATTTGATGGGACAGCACATTCTGTCTTTTGCCTTGTGAGTCGAGTGTGGAACATGAACAGCACTGGTGATACCAATGGAGTATGAGGTGCAGGACAAGTAAGATTTAGTAGGAAAACGGTTTTGATAGCACTTCTGTACAAGGAGTGATGTGCTTACTGTACAAATACCTTTTAACCATCTATTAATTTCTCTCAAATACACATTTTAACATGTAACTCATAAGTATATCACTAAACCACCAACTCTATTAATGTGCAAGATTCCTGACAGAATTCCTGGCTCCTCTTACCTGTGCTGAAGTGTGTGAGAGGGGTGATCCGCTCCTTCTGCGCCCTCCAGAAACTCAATCTCCTCCAGTAGTTTTCCTTGCAACTTTTCTACATCTGTCAACTGTTCTTGCAGGTTCAGATACTCTTCTAAACTACTGTCCAATTTTGGCAGCACAGCAAGCATTTCGTCTCTGTTCTTAAACCAGTTGACCTAGAACCAAGACAGACATTGTAGAACAGGACTTAACTGAACAGGTAAGAGGACACAACATGGCAGCACCAAACCCTTCACCGATGTCCATCTAGGGTTACCTCCAGTGCTACAAGTGCTAAAGCTTAACAGACGTCATTTATTCAGACTGCCCTCTAAATGTCTGATTTTATTTTTCTAGCCCAGATTAAGGCAAAACTTGAAAACATTTTAGAATTAAGCACACAGAAAATGAAAACTAGGTATTTGCAAGTTCCATACAAGCACTTCCCTCAAACTCAGTTTAACTCAATAAGGTTTGTGAACCATTCCTAAGAAATTACCACCTCTTCCACCACCCCCCTAACGCACAAATAAGTCAAGTGAAAGCATAGGGCCTGCTCTGGTTATAAAATAGCAAACGACTGTAGCAAACTCACCTTGATTTCAGCCACTCTTGAAGAAAAGAGACTCCGTGTGATATCTCTTTCCATTTCTCTTTTGCTTTGCTTGTTCTCAGCCTGCTGGCCGCCCCCGCCGTAGACGGCTCCAGCAAACCCCGCTTCACCTCCCGCTGTCCAGTCCACCAGAGGGTCATACACAAAAGCTTCCAGCAGCGTCAGCAAAGTCTCTCTCCCACGCCGCATGATGTGAAGGACCTGCCACCGTGTTTTAAACAGACTCATCTTACATCATCCTTGGAGAAAAGCGGTATTTTAAATGCAAAATACTGCACTTGAGGAGGCACAGAAATCCCTATCTTATGCTCTAGCAACAAACACTTGAGGAAGAAAACTCCCCTTTGTTCAGAGCTTTTTTCTTTTTAAAAATATATCTGTCATGTTTATAAAGGATGAGTCCTGAAGAAAGGGGGTAAACAAAACTGCACCAAAAAAGCCTCAGGGAAAACCATTTTACATCTGGAGCTACGAGTCACAGAATCCCAGAATGTCAGGGATGGGAAGGGACCTGGAAAGCTCACCCAGTGCAATCCCCCCATGGAGCAGGAACACCCAGCTGAGGTTCCACAGGAAGGTGTCCAGGCGGGTTTGAATGTCTGCACAGAAGGAGACTCCACAACCTCCCTGGGCAGCCTGGGCCAGGCTCTGCCACCCTCACCCCCAACAAGTTTCTCCTCATATTACAGTGGAACCTCCTGTGTTCCAGTTTGCACCCATTGCCCCTTGTCCTGTCACTGGTTGTCACCAAGAAGAGCCTGGCTCCATCCTCCTGACACTGCCCCTTTCCATATTGATCCCCAGGAATGAGTCCCCCCTCAGTCTCCTCTCCTCCAGCTCCAGAGCCCCAGCTCCCTCAGCCTTTCCTCACACGGGAGATGCTCCACTCCCTTCAGCATCTTGGTGGCTGCGCTGGACTCTCTCCAGCAGTTCCCTGTCCTTCTGGAACTGAGGGGCCACAACTGGACACAATATTCCAGGTGTGGTCTCCCCAGGGCAGAGCAGAGGGGCAGGAGAACCTCTCTGACCTACTGACCACCCCCTTCTAACCCACCCCAGGTACCATTGGCCTTCCTGGCCACAAGGGCCCAGTGCTGGCTCATGGTCATCCTGCTGTTCCCAGGCCCCCCAGGTCCCTTTTCCCTACACTGCTCTCTAATAGATCATTCCCCAACTTACACTGGAACCTGGGGTTGTTCGTGCCCAGATTCAAGACTCTACACTTGGCCTTGTTCTATTTCATTAAATGTTTCCCTGCCCAGCTCTCCAGCCTGTCCAGGTCTCTGGATGGCAGCACAGCTTCCAGTGTCACCACTCCTCCCAGCTTGGTGTCACCAGCAAACTTGCTGACAGTCACTCTATTCCCTCATCCAAATAATTGATGAATATATTGAATAATACCGGCCCCAGTACTGACCCCTGAGGCACTGCACTGGATCCAGGCCTCAACTGGACTTTGCCCCATTGACCACGACTCTCTGGCTTCTTCCCTTCAGCCAGTTCACAGTCCACTGAACTGTAGCTGTACCACTACCTGTACGTGTATTTATCTGACATTCTCTTGTTTCTTAAATACCTACTATAAGATGTATCTAAAATAAGGTGACGGCTTTCTAAATCAACAGCAGAATATTTAATAGAGAAGCTCTAAGGTGGTGTTCAGCAAGCGACAGTCCTCAGTTTTCTGCCAGTGTCCTACTCACCTGTTCACAGGAAAGCCTGAAAACCCCTTCTACTCCCGTCACTCCAAGTGCTGTTTCAATATTGTGCGTCATCCGAAATGGAACCTTCTCTGGTACCCTGAGGCTTTTTCCTTTAAGAGAAAAAATTTAAGTTGTTTGTTTGTTTTTAATTACCAAGAAGATAAACCTTTTATTTGAATAACATATAGCATTTTTTATATTACCTTTTTCAAAGCAAACATTATAATCTATGTGGACAACTTCTCCTGTAGTCATATCTATAAGAACATTATCCAGATGTCTGTCTCCAAGACCAATGATGTAGCCAACCATGGACATAACTGCAGTGGATCTTGCATATGACTTTAAAGAGAGTTTCAGGAAAAAATTATTGGTGGGAATCCTCCGCCAACACATCGGACTGACTACCATCTTGAAACATTACTTTAAACGTAAGTGCAAGACAAATCAAAACCAACTTATTCCAAGCTGTTTTCTATTTGTTGTCTGATGATATAAGAGATTTTCACATCTTAGGCTGATAGCTCTACATTATTAAACTAGAACTATCAGGTATATACCTTTTTTTTTTCCAGATGGCACAGTTGCCACCATTTCCTGTTACATGAAATTTTGGCAGTGCCAGCTCATCTAACTTAGGAGTATTGTTTGAACACATCCCAGGCACTTGTTTCCCCTCATCCCATTAAAAACAAGCCTTTCAGAGGGAAAAATGTATTTGTGATGACTCACCTGTGTAACTCTCCACCACTCATCCGGTGTGGTACACGATGACCAAAGCTCCTTCGCCAGGAGATTTGGGGGAGTTGCTTCCATCAGCTCTTCCAGAACAGCCCTCATGACATTCAAGGGCCAGTCGCGCCGGGACACGTCGAGGCTGAGCCCGACCGCCTTGAGAGCGGGGCCGATCTTACTGTAGTAAAGCTCACTGGGTCTGGGCACTATTCCAGGATTCTGAGGAGTCTGGTAAGAATCCTGAGCCTAGAAGAGGTACAAATGGTGGTTCATTATTATTTACTTATTTATTATTATTATTACTATTATTATTTATTGCTCATTCCCACAGAAAAGCATCAAAAAAATCCAGTTTGATGAGAATGAAATATGAAATCAACTCCTCAGAGAATCACTTCTACAGCTCAGAGAACTCCTTCAAAATTCAATAGTTAAGAAAGCCTCAATAAACTCAAAACTTTTGGCCTAACTCTACTCTTATCAAGGTAAATTTCAAAAATGGAAGTGTAAAACTCTATTTAAAATGAAATGAGAATGAGATGTGCAACTAGAATAATTTTAATCAAGGTTAACTCTTTTTGTGCAAAAATACTTCTTGAATCATCATGCCAGAATAGTGCATGTTACGTACTGTGATAAATGTATATATCCAATTTCTAGTGAAATCCCAAGAGATATGAACACACAGCACCATTCTGCATCATTCTGAACAAAACACAATCCTGTTACAACTGCGTGATTTAGAACTGTAAGGCAAATCAGAATAAATGGTTCCCTTCTGTATTGTCCCAGCTGGCATACAACACAGTTGTCACCTTTTGTGCTTGTAAAGCAGCTTCTCGCTGTTGCCACCGCTTGTACAGGCCGAACAGCGGCGTCGCTCCGTCCACCCACTGGATCAGGCCCGACCTCGTCCCCAGCGGTGTCACCGAGTAGTGCCGCGCGTGGAACCGCGGCGTCTCTTGGCGGTTAATAGTAGCAAACATCGTGTTCACAATTGATAAGAACTGCATGATTCTTTCATCTAGATGCAAGTCTTCCAAACCTGCGACACATTTATTTTGTTTCAAATTTAGTTTCTGGATTAAAAAAACCCTAAACTACAGCGTTTTTTGAAATTGGAATTCATTTCAGACTATGAATAGCTTTATAAATTATGCAGATCAAGGATGAGCTCTTCAGTCTAAATCTTCACGCAGCATTTGCCCAGTTTCCAACAGCTCTCTGTGAGCAGTACACACAACAGTTACCAACTTAACAAATGGGTCTTGTCCTTTCGGGGAAGACATGAAGTCCCACATTAAAAAACAGATGTGAAATGCTCCTGATCTACAGGTTCACAAGGTAAAATTGCTCAAAAATGTACAGTGGGGTGAGAGGTGGGGAGGAGAGGGAGCGGGTGCTCCAAACACCACGTTCCTCCTATCATGCAGCAGAGAAAGCTCAAGTTGCAACTACGTGTCTTCCCAACTTTAATATGGTCTGATTTGTAACAAGAGACAGTAACTTGTATGAGAAAATATCCATTTCTTACCTTTGAAGAGGTAGGGATAGTTCTTCCCATCCGAACCCAGGAAAAGCAGCTTTTTAGGCTTGGTTTTGGTCGGCAGAATCGTGATGGTGCTGCCCACGCTATGAATTGTGACCGTGTCTCTGGTGGATACTTCTCCAGGAAGGGCTATTTCAGTGTTGAGCATGGCAGCCAGCCAAGGGCTGATCTCTTCAAGCCGTAAAAGGTAACTGGCCCGTTTCTGTGCTCTTTGCTGCAAACTTAGCATTACCTATCCCAAAGAAATGTTAAGGTGAACCTCACCCTAAACCAGAACAACTACCATTATAAAGAAAAACAAACCAAATAAAACTCAAACCAAAACCAATGAAAAAGCCCACACACAAAACCAAAAAAAAAACCCCGAACAATTAACACAACAACAACAAAAAAAAATCCAAACCAAAAAACAACACCAAAACCAAACACCCAAACCGACTTAATGGTAGTCATCTTCCAGAAAGCATGGAGATTTTTCTTAACCTACCTTTCATCCTCACCACCCTACTAATCCACTTGTAGCTTAGCATGAAGATGACAAAACCTAAAACGCATCCTTTATGCAGCAAATATACCCTTCATGGTGATAAGCACCAATGTCACAACAAATCAAAGTGCTCAGGAGGTTTGCTCCTGCAATTATAAATATGTGAGCTGTGGTCAAAAGCAGCAGCATTCAGCACTCTCTTGTTTACATATCTGTATCATCATCTGTTCTGCAAAGCAGAATGGGAACTACAAAAACACCTAAAGGTCTATTTGTGTGTAAAACCTAGGATCTGTCTATCAAGACTTTTCAAAAATCACCAGGTTGGCTCTGGTTGTCCAAGTGAATACGTATTGTTTCTCCTCAGACTCAAAAGACAAGATCACATAATTGAAAAATCAGAGAGTATTTGGGAAGGGTTGACCATCTGAAGACTGCCACACAGCCTGAGGTCTATACTTAGATAACCAGAGTACCAACTTGTCAGAATTTAAATCCACTACACTCAAATGGCACGGAGTTTCAGAAAGACAGCATTAACAAAATTAAAGCCCTCTGCCCAAAAACTGACACAATCTCAGACAGCAGAAGATGAGAGAGTGTCACAAGTCTGTACTCGCAGTTTGTGCATATAATACCTCTTTAAAAGGGAGCCAGCTGCTTCCAGGTTTAGCAGGATTCAAAGGATTCTTAAGTTTCTCTAGTGCATTCTCAATGGCATCTCCATAGTTGTCCTGAAACCACTTCTCGTGAGGAGTTTCTGCAGGAGCCGCAGTGATGCTCCGCACGTGCTCCAAAGCAAAGACAATGGGTTTCATCAGAGCGGTGTGCTTCTCACGCATGATTGCGATCTTCTCCTCTCTAAAAACAAAACAATTTTCTCTTAATTCCATAAAGCTTCATAAGCATAGCATTGAAATAAAGGCTTCAAATGTGCTAAGAATTCACAAAAAATGGTTATATCTCTACATGAGGTCTTTGAGGATGGCCACATGAAGAGCATTTCATTCCACATGGTACGCGTCTTGCTCTGAATCATACTTTTTTGTTTTCTGGGGGTTTGTTGTTTTGTTTGGTTTTGGTTTTAAACCAAAACATTTTAACTGAGCTCTTCACTACCTGGAAACACTGAGGAGAAGCTCAGAGAGCTCAAACCACCCTAAGCAACTGTTCCCTCTAATAGAAGAGCTCCTAATTACTCCTTCCCAAGTGTACCATGCTATGAAGAACGGGAAGAGCACAAATCAGATGTGGTTCTTCTCTCATTCACAGGAGAAAGCAGGTGAGAGGAAAAAGACTTGCTGAGCGCTGAAAACCAAAAGCAGATTAAGGCGCTCCATTACTCCAAATATCAGTGTTTACAGTGAACTCCAAATAAACTACATTCTTCAACATGCTTGTCCTCATTCCAGCTGACTTGTAAGAAAGACCTTGGGAAGAAGAACTACAGGATCCCATAGTCCACGACCTAATATACATCAGGTTCTAACACTGATGCTGTAGCATCAAAATGTTCTTGAAATATGGTCAGTGACTTACAAAGCAGCAGGTAGGATAGCACAAATTCAGGAGCAGCAACACTGCTGATTGGTTTGTCCTCAAGAACAAACACTTGTTATAATCATCACTTGAATTATTCAAAAAAAGAAACCATACTTCCGTAAAGTGTTGTTGTTTTGGACCCTCTTGACTTCGTCTTCCAGTTGTTGAATCCTCCTGAGGACGTACATGTGCTGCTGCAGTAAGACTCCCAACCAAAGCTCATCCCAAAGAACAGTAACTCTGCGCAACTCGGCCACCAGCATCTGAACCTGGATCAAAAAAAAGTAAGATTCACTTACTTTCAGGAGTATTAAGACTTATTCTTAAAAATCAATTTGATAAAAGACAACAGCCTAACAAAAAAGATGCACCAAATTTTCAGTAGGCCTTCCACAAGACAGACAAATTACATAGTTTGTGGTTCAAATAAAAGCACAAGTGACACACATGTGGATTATTTACCTGCAATACCATTGTTGGATTTGCAGCAGAGAGTTTCTCCACGATTTTGCTGTAACAATCTTGCATCATTGCTTGGTCTTCATTTAACCCCACTTTTGTATCATCTTTACTGCTTTCTTGAGAAGCTGTGGGGCTCCCTCCATCACATTCACCACCCAACAGTTCTTCTCCTTGAATATTACCCAACAAAGTGGGGATAGCAGAAGGCAGCTTGTTCCCTACATTAAAAACAGATGCTGAAATATTATCTACACTGTTCTGGCCTTGAAAGATATATCACTCAATACTTCATTTAGCATCAAGTCCTCATATTCCATTAAGTAATACGATAAAATTGAAAAAAAAAAAAAAAAAAACAAACCGAAATAACTTATTTGACAAACTGGTATATCAAATGAAAATTATCAGCAAGGTCCATAATAAAAATGTTTAAGATAGAAAGTATCAGAGTTACTGGAAAAAAAAAAAACACAAACTCCTTCAGTATCATTTTATCCAGTACAAAAAAATTGTATCAGCTGAAGTGTATTTGAACAGTTGTTTTTTCCTCCATACCTGAAGTCTGGGATTCACTGCTGAGTGAAATGGTACCCACGATTGCAGGATATAGTATGAGGTGAGGAGAATCTTGAGCCACTCGACACAATAAGTTGCAAATACTCTGACGAACATACACTTCGGGGTGATTCAGGCGGGAGAAAAGCTGAGGAATAATACCTGCATAGACAGGAAAGAAAATGTGCCAGTTCATTTCCACACACTTCAAATGATACAGAATTTTATTTTCAAAAGTATACTGGTTTTGCACTAGTAGAACATAAACATTATTTTCCCCAATAGAAACTACTTCTTTTAAATAACTGTCTTTCACAGTACAGGCAACAGCTTATTCCCCTCTACTATTCAAATACAGATATTATCAGACGTAATATAGAAATCCTTCAGTCAAGTTCTAAGAAGTGATTTTTGTGCATTGTATCTGTCATAATTTTTTTAAAAATAAGGAGAGTCACATTAGTATTTCATGAAGCCAGCACAGCTGGATGTTTCAAAAGAAAGTACAATTTGGCAATCGTTGGGCTCCTCTGCTGCCACTTTCCACATTCAATCACCTTTTGTGGGAAAGTCCCTAAGTGACCAAAGTCAGTTGTGTTATATTTAGAGGAAATGTGTCAAAATTCATTTTAGCAAGTAGATAAGATATCCTTACCTCTCCAAGGAGCTGTAGGGGTAGTTTCCAGCCCATGCTCCAGATACTGGCGAAGTTCTCCAGCATGTTTCACGAGCAATCGTAAGAGCCTGAGAGTTGCCATCACAATAACATCATCAGTGCTTTGCTCAGAAGTGTTCCTTAAGTGCAGTCTGGGATCATCTTCATCAAGTGCAACCTTGAAAGAAAGAAATTCTGCTCTAAATGCATATCATTATTTAGGGAAGTTTGTAACCGGCTTCCTTATCAGCACAAACACTGACCTGACCAGCGTTGAGCTTGAGAAAGGTGAAATACGCACTGCAGGAGAGTTTATAGAGACTGAAGATTCTGTCTACAACTTTCCTCCACACTTTAATTAACCCTTCTGTTGCATTTTCATCAAGATCTGAAAGCCAGGGACAAGTCGTTAATAACTGACGCCATATAACGTCCACCATATCATCTTCCTCGTTGTCTTCGTTTTCAGTGATCTGTAGTGTCATATCTTCATCCTAAATGCCAATAAGGAGACAATAGATTTGATTAAGTCCTCTGACCATTTCCACAAGCAGTATCAGCTCCCAACCCAGCTGCTGTCTTGGGAATTCATGCAATTGCATCACTCCATCCTATTACCACAGTCAACAGAACGTGTTACCACCTCACTGATCTTAACTTTAACTTTAAAACATTTACAAGAGTTAATGCGAATCACAAGTAAAATAGGTTTTACGCTGAAGCTGAACAGTTTTTAAGCAAGCAAATTCAAACTTACTTGAATCCCAGCTGGACGACACACTGCCTGCCCAAGGATCCCGTAGATTTTCTCTTTATCTTCCTCGGCAATGTTGTCTGGAAGCAAGTTCTGAACCTCCGATTTTTCCCGGGGCAGCAGTCGAACGCCTTCTCCCTGACTGTAACATGTAAGGAATTATTGATCCTCAATATATTAGTATTTGTAGAGCTACTGAACACATTAACATTGAATATTGTCCTGGTTTTGTTAAAAAACAAGTTTCTCTTTTAGTGAATTTGCCTGTCAGCTAAAGCTTCATATCAGCTGCATTTTC
Source organism: Patagioenas fasciata (assembly GCF_037038585.1). Lineage (NCBI taxonomy): Eukaryota > Metazoa > Chordata > Aves > Columbiformes > Columbidae > Patagioenas > Patagioenas fasciata. Next base: position 2,387,574 of record NC_092534.1, on the reverse strand, counting down.
CTGGAGAACCAGATCCATGTTTTGGTAAACACAGCAATGGAATGTGAAGTTATTGATAAGCATGGATGGACATCTCGCAAGAGGGGCAAAGAGAAACAGGTGACCAAAAACTGACCAACTGTGTATAACATCCCATTCACGTGAATACTTCATATAGAAGTGGGAGATCATGAGGATCTCGTCCCTTTTCCTTATGGAGACATTAGGAGAGGACCTTGCGAGTCGTCCCTACAAACTGAGGCCAGTGACAGACTGAATCCAGCTCCGGTTGGCTGCAGAGTCCAGTCCAGGACTTCGGGTGCTGGCTCTGCAGTTGCTGAGACTTTCAAGATTGGTTTTGCATTATTTTCTCTATTCTTATCAGTAGCATTAGTAAAACATTGTTAATTTTCCCAACTCTCTTCTCTCTGCCCTTCTTTCCCTCCCGATCGCCTGTGCTGAGTGGGAAGGGGAAGAGGGAGGGGCTAAAAAGGGGGAAGGGGGTGGAGGAGGTGAACAATACATCTGCCAGGGTTTTATTGTCACCCCGCAATCAAAACCCTCGACATATACAACTTCTTAAAGGAAAAAAAATCTTCACCCTTTAACTAAGAATTAAACTCACTTCTTCTTAGAGGTGACAAGTAATGAAGACAACATCCACAGTTCTCTGCTCACATGTGGCTTCTGACCACAAAACACAATAATCATAAATACAAAGGTAGGGTTTATCTTCAGAAAGAAAACTAGTTGTGCCACACAAATGGAAGAGTTCGGATGAATTTACCTGGCATTATCAACTACTTTCCGACCCCATCTATAAGCCCAACTAGCCAGGGCTGCCCAGGATTTGGCCACCTCAGGTGCCTGCACCGAAGACAAGTGGTAGAGCTGGCCTAGGATGAAGTCAGGTTCTCCAACGCCGATATTTACTGTGACGGCAGAAAGAGAGCGATGTGCGTTACCATGTAAAACCTCCTCCTCATTTCCTCAATATAAAAAATAACAGCAACATATTTTAAGTACCTAATTTTTTTTTTTTTGGTCAAGTTAGTACCCAAAAGGGTCAAGTTTTCCAACATGCAGTTATTTTTCAGTTCTGACACTGGCTGCAAAACAAAGAGCAGTTTTTCCATTCACTAACAACCATTGCCAACACTCTACAATTGTTTTCTCTTTCACAAAAAGATGGTGCTGAGGCGAGAAACTCATCATCTCCAGAAGAGCAAGATGCTTCAGAAAGTAGACTTAGGAACTACCAAGGGCAGTGTGTGTGTTTATTTGTCTATATATTTATTTTCATCACCATCAAGTCAAAAAGCTCCTACCACTTAACATTCATCAGCAGCTCTAAAATAATTATGATTCTGCAAGACAGGAATTAAGTTATTTGTGAAATCCATGTTTAAGCAAAGAAAGAACTTCACATTTGAAGAAAAGTCTGCCAAAAACTGGGAATTCAAGTACATTTCGTGGCAAAAACGTGTAGATCAAAGATTACAAGAAAACCTAAGGTTACTGCTTTTCACCTTCCTCAGGGCCTTCAAAATATAAGTCTTATCCATGCTCAACCTGAGAGATCTAATTCAAACTAATAGTTATAGGACCTGAAAGCAGACAGAATTTGATGCCCTCCTCATAAAAGAAATGCATTCCAGTTTCTTGTTCCGGCTAATCACTCTAATCAGAAACGTGTGAAAGAAATATGAAATATCAATATTAAGAAGAACACCTCTACCTGTAGATTCACTTTCAATCCTAGGATATTCTTCTTCCAGTGTATTAACAGCTGGGAGGTCAATCAAATTATATATGTTTTTAGACAACGTAGACAGACCAGTGTGATTCTGCTGCTGCCGAGCTCTATACACTTGTTTCAGCTGTCCCGAAATCTCTTTCCATTCTGCTTGAATCCATTTTGCCAGTGTGAGAATAGATTTAGCAACAGCATATTCAGCTTTGGCAGATTTGCAGAAGGATATGGCACAAGAACTCAGCATTTCCATGGCATGTGTTGACTGACCTGCACACCATGAAAAGCGTATCAGTAGAGTGTTCACTGCATTCCAAACGCTTCCAAAATTCAGCATATGCAGCTTGTAACAATATATTTTTACAAAGAAAATACTCTTCTGAAGTTCAAAACGACAAGGAGAAAAAGACTTGCGAAAACGCTCTCAGATTGAGTCAACAGTTAATAGGATCAAATCAATTCTTAATGATACTGCACCATAAAGCGGAATTAGCCTGGTGATAAGGACAAGAAGTCCAAGCAGCTCCAACATAATCAGCAAATACTCACCCGCTGTGTACAACAATTTTGTTTTCTCAATGTCAAGTTCAGGACCCCATTTTTCATCTATCTGACCAGGCCCAGACAGTTTTTTGAAGTGCTGGACTAAGTCCTGTGCAGTGGTGGTTCTTCCCAGCTGAACTTCGCTGCACTGGGCGAGCAGCCGCGTGGCCAGGGCGATATTTCCTCGCTTCCGGGCAAATTTCGCTGCTGTTAAGCCCAGCTCCATTAGATGGCTTTTAATTGGGACAGTTGGTTCTGAAGAAGAGCGCAAGACATTCTTAAATAAAGTTATTCAACAGTAATTTGCACTGGGGGTATGAAGATATTTTCTGCCCAAGGTATTCTGTATGTGGTCATCAGTAAAAGATTGCTCAGCTCTTTTGTATTTCCTAAACCTTCCTGCAGAAATTTAGATGACTTCATTTCTGCCTAGAATACTTATATACTCCATCTGAAATAAATAATATATATCCAGAGATTTTCTGCTGGGCAAAAGAGTAACTTATTCAGCATAAGCATTCTTCTTCACTAAGAAATCTGCTTGTCCCCCAATACAACTTTTTTTCCCATTACCCCTTATTATATTGCACATTTAAATGGCTTTTATGACTATTAAAGACCCATTATTGATAGTGCTGAAGAGTTTAAAAGCAAAAGCACTTAAAGCGTGAGGAGATGAGCAAGTAAAACATGATCAGAAGAGTTTAATTTGGAACTGCTAAGCCTTTTAGAAGATTTTTTTTTCTTTTTAGTTGTAAAGCAAGACAGCTAAATAACCAAAGCCTGGCTTGTAAAAATTAATGCATCTAAATAAAAGATAAAGACACAGGTGCTGTTTTCAGTTCAGATTCTGCCTTTACCTTTCCTAATGCTAAACTGAGAGCATCCCTACCTTTCAGCTTCCCCAGCAGCTGGTTCTGGTAGGCGGTGTAGCGCAGCGCGTGCATCCACAGCCGCACGTCATGCTGCTTGCACGACCTCAGAGCCTCATTGAAGAGAGGGATGAGACAGTCCTGGAAGAGGCGCACAGGGTGCACAGTTGTCACTAATGTGTATCTTCATTTATCAAGACTATTTTAGTGCATAAGAAATATTCTTATTTGTATTAGTAGCCACTCTGATTAATAAAATGGAAATAAAACTAATAAAACTCCCCTCAGTTCCAGAAGGACAGGGAACTGCTGGAGAGAGTCCAGCGCAGCCACCAAGATGCTGAAGGGAGTGGAGCATCTGCCGTGTGAGGAAAGGCTGAGGGAGCTGGGGCTCTGGAGCTGTTTGGAGAAGAGGAGACTGAGGGGGGACTCATTCCTGGGGATCAATATGGAAAGGGGCAGTGTCAGGAGGATGGAGCCAGGCTCTTCTGGGTGACAACCAGTGACAGGACAAGGGGCAATGGGTGCAAACTGGAACACAGGAGGTTCCACTGAAAGATGAGAAGAAACTTGTTCCTGGTGAGGGTGGCAGAGCCTGGCCCAGGCTGCCCAGGGGGGTTGTGGAGTCTCCTTCTCTGCAGACATTCAAACCCGCCTGGACACCTTCCTGTGGAACCTCAGCTGGGTGTTCCTGCTCCATGGGGGGATTGCACTGGATGAGCTCTCCAGGTCCCTTCCAACCCTGACACTCTGGGATTCTGTGAAATGTGTTTTATGCAGCTCTAGAAAGATATGTTTCATTTTGAGAGGACAACAAAATAGCTCAAAATCAAGCAAAACTGTTTTCTGAACAACACGATTAGAAATCAGAACTACATAATGCACGCTGGTCAAAGCTTGACGGTGAGTTTTCAATTGCTGAAGTAATTGGTTTTTGATGTAAACTACACGTGTGTGTTGTAGGAATAAGTGTTACAATGCAAAAATATATCAATACTTCTCTAAAAAGCAGCTGCCAATGAACCTTTAAAAATACTGTAAGTAACTGAAAGAGATGGTATATTTAGAACTATAGAAAGGAGCCCAGTGGAGATGTAAATTTAAAATAACCTGGGTCAAGGCACGCTAAAAAACTAAATGTGGTCTTTTTACAGCATGATTCACTATAGCCAAAAAAACGAATGAGTTTTCTATACTCAGTAGCTCATGACACGAGATGGAGAAAGACAACTCCAGGTCAGGTGTGAAACACGCAGTGGTACCTCTGATGTCAGCCTGTTGGAGACGGTGTTTTCCAAAGCAGAGCAACAATACAGCTGCAGAGTGCTCAGCACCGGTAAGGACTGCGACACCGTGAGAGTGGAGAGTCTCAAAGGTCCAATCGCGATCCGGGATGTCTGCTTTAAGTACTTGATCACATTTCTGAAAGAAAATATTCAGGTTGGTTTTGTTAGTGAGACTTTAAGAGTAAACAGCGTATCAAAATTACAAAGGAAAACACAAATTCAGCTTCAAGAGATGTGGAGAAAATGTTGCAATATCACACACAAGTTCCCGTATGATACTTCAATAATAAACTGACAAGAAGCAAAACTTCAGCAGCTCAAAGAACTACACAATCTTCGAGTTAAACATCACCTTATTTTTCCACAGTAAGCTTATCACTCACAACAGGTAAAACCAGTAGCAAACTGCCCTGAAGCACACACTTTTCACAAAGTTCGGTTTAACAAAGCAGAACAGATTTTCCCAGTACATTCCATTTACTCCAGCTTACTCAGATATGGCCTGCCACTTCTGCTCCTGCTCCGGGTGGTTCACAGCCGTTGCCAGACACACGGCGCTTCTTAAAAGCTGCACTTCAACTGCTTTTTGAAGTTCTCTTGGATCGGGACTTAGCATATTAGGAAGGAGCTTCTTCATGTCTACAAGGAGATTAAACAATTCAAATCAACTAGAATTGTCACATTTTGTCATCGTTTGAGAAAGCAAGAAAGCTTGGAAAAAAGGTTTTTAGTATCTATGTGTGTATGGGTTTATTCATATTAGAAATTGATGATAAATTACTTAGAAATAGACACATTAAGTCCAGAAAACGCACTTATATCAACATTTAGAATGAGCGCTGCCCATCATTTTGAAGCTCGACTCAAAGATTATGGTCAATCCACTGAACACAGCAAAACTGCGTGAAGAATTTCAGTCTGTCATTTATAGACACAGATACATGAATAGTTACTTTTGTACTTAAAGTAACATTAACTTATGCATTCATACCTATTTTTTCTTTGGATCCCCCTGCAAGCAGGTTGATATTTTCTCCTGGTAATAATTCTAGTTGTTCAGTGCATTCAGTAAGTTGTCCAGACTCAAAGCTGCTCAAAGACCTGCAAATCAACGTTTACAGTTTTATTTTCACATTTCTTACTTCATACCAGCTGCTAAATAACTTATAACTACATAGCAAGGAAGTCGCAAGCTTAAGTCAAAGCCCTTCTGGTTAATTCTGGTTTTTACAGAGAGCAGTAAAGGGCAATAGTGCAATAGGGCAATTCAATATTCAAGAGAAAGGAAAAAACACCTCAGCAGCTATGAAGCTTTCTATCACTCTATACACAATAATCTCCTACCACAGTCAGGAGGAAAAAGGTCGACTTTGAAGAGTTTAAAACCAAACAAAAATCCAACACTTCTTTTAACCCCAACTATGCAAAGAAAAAGAAGTTTTAGAGCAAGCCATGGTCTCAATTCTTCATTTTATTTAAACCAAAATTCCAGAAACACCAGAATATCGCACAGATCATATGTTATACAAATTTATACTGCTTAACAGCCTGAAGCTGCTACCTTAAGAAATAATATGGGCATTATAGATTTTTACAGAACTGCACAAAAAGGCACTGAAAGGCTAAGGAGGTTGATGGTCTAGAATACAGAAGACCTGACAGTTCCAAGAACAGTCACTTTTTCAGACCCACAAGATCCTATTTCAAAGCCTCCTTCTATGCTTTTATTTTCAACTCCAGAAATTTCAGTCAAAAGGACTTTATGATGCTTACTGGAGCGGGACCAGAGAAGAGGAACAAGACTGGGGAAGGGACTTGAACACAAGCCCTATGGGGAGAGGCTGAGGGAGCTGGGCTTGTTCAGTCTGGAGCAGAGGAGGCTCAGAGGTGAGCTCAGCACTCTCTAGAACGACCTGAAGGGCAGTTCTGGCCAGGGGGGATTGGGCTCTTCTCCCAGGCACTCAGCAATAGGACAAGGGGGCATGGGCTTCAACTCTGCCAGGGGAAATTGAGGCTGGAGATTAGAAAGCAGTTCTGTGCAGAGAGAGTGGTCAGCATTGGAATGGCTGCCCAGGGAGGTGCTGGACTCACCGGCCCTGGAGGTTTGTAAACTGAGATTGGCCATGGCACTGAGTGCCATGATCTGGTCAATGGACTGGAGTTGGACCAAGGGTTGGACTGGATGATCTCTGAGCTCTTTTCCAACCCGGTCCATTCTGTGATTCTGTGATTATAGAGATGGAAAGTAACCAAGTTGTCAAATGAAACCGAAAGGACCCTTAAACCTTGAAGGACTATTTCAATGCCACAAATATTTTTTTCATGAACCAGGCAAATATTGAGGATTAGGAAAAAAATGCACAAACTTCAAGTCTAAATTCCGCTTTAAAAAAATGGAAAAAAAATAGATTAAGCAGCCACGACCACCACCTTAATATACTTTTTACATTAAATTAATGAATTAAAGTAATTTTAAGAACTGTACCACTGACAGGCATTTTAATTTTTACTATTTGCATGAAAGGATTTATCTTCTGGCAATAGAAGTAGAATGAATTTGATATCTTCTATTTTCAATTAAAAGATGTATTTCTGGACTACTAAGAAGCTTCAGCAGCCAGAAAGCCACAGCAACTGCTCAGAATGATGTTACCTCTTTACTTATCTGTATGGATACTAAACATCAGGGCCAAGTTTTCCCCTCCCAAGAACACAACTTCTCATCGCGCCCCTATTTCAATGACATCCGGTTTCTAAAAACCATAAAAACTTTCACATTTCCCTTCTAAGACACTGAACCCAAGGTACCGTTGAATATACTATGTCCTTACTTGATGTAGTTGAAGTCTGCTTTCAGGTTGATTGAGGTATTACTATTGCTTTTCTTCAAGTCGTGGACCATGTTTTGCCACTCCTGCACCGCAGCCCAGTCAGCGATGGAGATGTAACATTCACAGGCCTTGTTCCCCAGGTAGTTTATCACCTCCGGGGACGAGTCGCTTGGCTTAGTCAGAACAGTTTTTCTAGTTTCTCCTGTGAAATGAAAAAAGTAGCATATATACTTAAATATACATTGACACTTATATATTTTAAAATTGCAATTCTATTACACAAATGTAATTTCTACCTCTTTTACCAAGAAAATAAATTTTTTCAAATCAGTTACATAAGATTTACAGTATTCATCTTCCACTTATACATTAAAAAGATGGAACATTTTCAAAGGAGATTTTAAAAAAATTTAGTCCATAGCTGAAAAGAAGCATCAAAACAGGAAAAAACAACTAATTTAGGAACAGAAGATGCCTTTTCAAAGATGAAACAGAATACTGAAACAGTCTCAGCCGTTAAACAGCTCTAACTAGTGTGTTCATGATACAGCTACATGTCATAAATACTAAGCCTTCAGTTATGATGATCTAAAGTAATGTAGAACTAAATTAGTAAATTACAAAATGTTTTACCTATAATTTTTAGTCTCATTCAGCTAGACCACAGTACTGCAACCCCTCATATCTACACATAATATTGGTTTCAAGGGCATTAAGCATCTCAGTTTAACTGCAGGTGGAAACAAGTTTTCAGATACAAGAATTAGACGCTATAATTACCACTGCATGTTCTGATTGTATGTACGTACAGCTACAAAACGGTTATTTCTCTGTAAAAGAAACCATTAAATACTGACCGTTGACGGAATGCTTTGGGCTGGCGTTGTTGACGCTGTTGGAATTGGCCAACTTGAGCACAGTTTTGTCAAAGCCCGTGATGCAGCAATCCATCCCCGTCATGGAGCACAGGTGCTCCTGGTACTCCGCAGTTGCCTTCTCAAACCTTCAATGGTTTAAGAACTTCGTCAGCACTTGACAAAAACAAGTTCTCTTTTTCAGTAAATCAACTATATTTAACATTTCATTACCACAATGCTCAAAAAGTTGACAGCGCCTTTGGCAAAAGAAAGGGATTAATACAAGTTTACCGGTCGAATTTCCAGGTTATGGCACAGTATGTAAGTTCTTCTGTTCAGGTTTTAATGCCAATTTCCAACCAAGCACAGGTTGAAGGAGATACATGAGTTTCATATTTGACTGCCACGCTTTTAACCTGAGCGAGTAAAGCTGGATACTGATGAGCTACATATCATTTAACAGAGGATTTTAAAACTGGATCTAGGACAGCAATTTATACCTTAGACTGGATACTTCTGAGAAACTTCTCAGATATTACAAAGCTGCATATTATTTACAGGAATCTAACAGAAAACAGGAAAAAGCTATAAAACTTCATTTTTTGGTCTTGTCTGGGTTTTTTACATGGCAGGTAAATAATGAAAGGCGGCTCTTTTTCATGGCATAGAGATAAATGGATGCATGCCTTTAAGGAGGTGAAAACATCAAAATGAAGGCACACCCTAGCTGCAACATTGACCCACTTATTTGTATCTGCAGACAAAGTTTCTACTTCAACAGATGCAGAAGCCACTTTTCAAAGCTGAACTAAAACTGCAAAGCATCTCCCTCGGAGTCCCTCTCTTGGCAAACCGTGGCGGGTAATCAGATCACGCTGTTCGTCAGAAACTTCATTAGAAAAATATTTAAATTAATAATATTTTGCAATGGAAAATTAAATACACTATGAAAACAGTATTGCTATGTACGAACAATTAAGAAAAAAAACAGCTTAGGAATGCTGTTTATAGTTAAATCCTGGTCATTTATTTAGAAGTTAAAATATCTAAGAATGCTGGATGCATTAGGTATCTCTGCAAAACACGATGACTTTAATCGATATAGAAATGAGATCAGACTTAGTTTACGCCACAAGATTAAGAAGCAGAACTACGCATAAGGAGGAAAATAACGTCCATGTTTGTAGCATCCAGTGATGTGAGAAAACTCACCGGCCTTCCGCTTGCTGAGCTACGGAATGGATCCAGGCCAGACTCCTCCCCAGCACCACCGACGACCAGACCGCGATGCCCTGGATGGCTTCGGGACAGTGCAGCTCACACAGCGCTTCCACCAGCATCATAATTGTCACTTCCAATTCATTTCCCTAAAGCCAAACCAAAAGCTTTACTTAGCTAATCTCATATACAAGAAGTGCTATAGACACGGTTAAATATTTGGAAGCGGTAAAGTAATATTTCATTATATGCATCCACAAGTGAAGTATTAATGCTCCACTGTTAATACTATTAATATTCTGCATATCCATCCATCCCAGTGCTTTTGGAGAAGAGAAGAGGATACGCAGGGAATTCACAGCCTGAACATCAGTTGTTAGCAACATGACATGATCTATAGCCAGAGAACCCATAAAGAAGCAGTGAATATCTAATAAATCTCCTTTGTAAAAACGTTTACACAAAGCAAGTCACATACTGATGAAACTATTCAACCTTTCCAAAAAGGCTTAAACACTTGATCCACTTGCGCTATTCCTGCACTTACCTGCTAGTTCCTCTCAGAAGGACACTCAGGATCCACCTCCCTCCTGCACATACCCATGGGTAAGCAAAGACCCTACACAACCTCAGGAAGGCCTCACACCAACACAAGGTTTTAAAAAGGTTTAAGAACCTTCTGCTCAAAATTGCTCAATTCAAATGGTGAACAAACTATAGCATTCATTTCTCTATGGGACATGACCGCACGCACACAGCACATCCTCATCTCTAACCTCCCGCAAAAGCCCATCAATACAGAAGCAGTTTAAAACATGGCTTTAAATAACACAGAATCAACTGGGTTGGAAAAGCCCTCAGAGATCATCCAGTCCAACCCTTGGTCCAACTCCAGTCCATTGACCAGATCATGGCACTCAGTGCCATGGCCAATCTCAGTTTACAAACCTCCAGGGCCGCTGAGTCCAGCACCTCCCTGGGCAGCCATTCCAATGCTGACCACTCTCTCTGCACAGAACTGCTTTCTAATCTCCAGCCTCAATTTCCCCTGGCAGAGTTGAAGCCCATGCCCCCTTGTCCTATTGCTGACTGCCTGGGAGAAGAGCCCAATCCCCCCCTGGCTAGAACTGCCCTTCAGGTCGTTCTAGAGAGTGCTGAGCTCACCTCTGAGCCTCCTCTTCTCCAGACTGAACAAGCCCAGCTCCCTCAACCTCAACGGTCTTGTGTTCGAGTCCCTTCCCCAGTCTTGTTGCTCTTCTCTGGACCCGCTCCAGCACTTCAATCTCTTTCCTGACCTGAGGGCCCAGAACTGAACACAATACTCCAGGTGTGGCCTCCCCAATGCAGAGTCCAGGGGAAGGATCACTGCCCCTGTCCTGCTGACCACACTGGTTTGGCTACAGGACAGGACACCATTGGCCTTCTTGGCCACCTGGGCACACTGTTGGCTCACGTTGAGCTTCCTGTCCATTAGTCCCCCCAGGTCCCTTTCTGCCTGACTGCTCTCCAGCCACTCTGTTGCAGCCTGGAGCGCTGCAGGGGGTTGTTGTGGCCAAAGTGCAGGACCCGACATTTGGCCTTGTTGAACTTCAGCCCATTGGAATCAGCCCATTTTTCCAGTCTATCCAGAGTCCTCCTGCCTTCCAGCAGGTTCACACTCCCTCCTGACTTGGTGTTATCAGGAAATTTGCTGATGATGGTCTCAATCACCTCATCTAAATCATCAATAAAGATGTTAAACAGGACTGGACCCAACACTGACCCCTGGGGACACCACTAGTGACTGGCCGCCAGCTGGATGCAGCTCCATTCACCAGCACTCTCTGGGCCCGGCCCTCCAGCCAGTTCTGAACCCAGCAGAGAGTGCACTTGTCCAAGCCATGGGCTGCCAGCTTTTGCAGGAGTATATGATGGGAGACAGTGTCAAAGGCTTTGCTGAAGTCTAGATAGGCGACATCCACGGCTTTCCCCTCATCCACCAGCTGGGTCACCTGATCATAAAAGAAGAGTAGCTCGGTCAGACAGGACCTGCCCCTCCTAAACCCATGCTGGCTGGGTCTGATCCCTTGTCTATCCTGAAGGTGTTGTGTGATTGCATTCACGATGATCTGCTCCATCAGCCTGACCAGGCACCCAGGTCAGGTTGACAGGCCTGGAGTTGCCAGGGTCAGCTTTGCAGCCCTTTTTGTGAATTGGGGTAACATTCGCCAATTTCCAATCGTATGGGACCTCCCCACAATCTTTTACAAACCAGTTGGTTTAATAACCACTGATTGACTTAGTTTAGTTCCTCTAGAACAGCATGGGAATATTTGTGCAAGAGTCTACATAGTCTGAGAAGAGTACCTGAGAGAGACTATTATTAGTTTTCATTTCGGTGAGTAAATCAAAGCCGTGCCTGACGGTCACTGCGGGCTGGCCAGCCAGCAACCCAACTCGCATGATGGAAAGTCTAATCCGCGTTAGCCAGTCTTGGCACGTCTGACGATTAGTATAAAAGAACGTCCTGATAACCTTTAAAGACAGAAAACAGAAGTTTTACAATACCATTCTTTCACAGGAATCAGAATAGTTAAAGTACTTCATATTTATAACAAAGTTGGGACAGGTTTCTTTTTTCCAAGTGAGCTTTAAATTTAGACATGAAGACACAGGTAAAACTTTGCATTTTGAATTTTATTAAAACAGATGGTCTGAAGTCTTGCACGGGACACAACTGGCCAGGCACACTGCCAAGCTAAAAATCTTGACATGAACTGACTATAAATTATATCTTACTGTCACATCAGAGTCCAATAATGAAACTTGGACAGTGAAGAATGTTTTGCAGTGAGAACCACACAGAAGGGTATGTTGTTTATAAATAACAATTATATTCCTCAAGAAGCAATTTAAAGCCTCAGATAATTGTGTTACTTTATAACAGGACTGCTGACAAGCTACTAGTAAAAGTGACTGCTACAAATCAGAGGTACTACAGACTTGATTTGTAGCACTGCACAAGTTACTACTCCAGAAAGAAATCCTGTTTTCACATGTTCTCCAGGAATAAGCCCAATTCAAAGCCAGAGTCTTTGACCTGGAGTTCTTCTGAGGCTCCATGGTTAAAACCTGAACAATCCAAAACCACAGTTCATTCACCAGACTGTTCCAACCAACATCAGCACTGCGGGACAGACAAACCTTGGGTGGAGAGGTGAGGGCATTGGCACATCCTTCGTACGCATTGTACATCAATTTTTCCAAGTTTTCCAGGTACTGCAGAAGGAGAACAAGCCTGAGCTGGTTGTTGCTGTGTCCTTCGTCATTGTCAGCAGTAGTCCACTGGCTAACGTCTTGGTCAGGATTTAATGTATGGGCTGCAAGACTCCTAATAATACCTACACATTTTATCAAAACATGGAAGAAAAGAGTTACCAGACGATATTTTACTTAAATGCATCAAGGGATAGCAATGCTGCAGTAAAATCTCTTAAAAGTTAATAATAATTATGCAAATATTCTTCGCTATCGCATTTCTTGATGTGTCAGACAAAACCATGCTAAAAAATCTACAATCACTGAAAAATAAAACCATTGTGCTTCTCAACTTGGACATGAAGTTTTCAGCTGCACAACCTCTCCCCAAAATAAACACACATGAAAATAAATCATGTTCCTCAAGTTACCTTCAATGGTTTGAAACGTGTCTTGGGCTCTGCCCAGAGGAGTCCGTAGCTTCGAAAGAACAGTGAACTGAGCTGCTTCCCAGACAGCCCATTGCCAGAGAACAGCATCGGTCTTGAGTAGGTTCCGCGGGATGGCTGATTGATCCCTTTTGTCCAGCCTTTGACAACTATAGAATAACCTTTCTAACCAGTTATCCTTCCTGAAAGGAAACAGCAGCCCATTAGCACCCGTTCATGTGGGAACAAGTTCATACTCACACACTTCGGGTCCCTATTGCTCTCAAACAAACCTCTCACAGGATTATTTCCAAGCGGTAATCAACGTGCACAGGCAAATATGCAAACAGGTGACTGGCGTCCTTCCATCAGAAATGATGGAAGGTAAAGCAATGTAATTTGTAAAGGTAACTACAAATTTTTAACTAACCACAGCTTAAATTGTTTACTATAAATCCAGCATCCACGGATTTCAGTTTTAAAAGTTCTTACCCAGTTCGGTGACAGTTTCCATACAAAATAAAACTAATGACATCAGAGAAATCCTGCGGGTGGAATGTATTACTTGGAGCTTTGCTCATATGACTTCTTATAGCCAAAGAAATTTCTTGTATTTCTGTGTGGGTACGGTTACTGCAGGAAGAGGAGGGAGGAGAAAAACAACCCAGGCTATAATCTACTTAATAAATAAAACAAATTGTGCAAAAAAGTTACACACACACACACACACACATATATATATACACACGCAACGACTGGAAATAAGTAAGTCCTTTAAGACAAATTGCAGGACATAATATTGCTGAAGCTCTGGATAACACAGACCTTGCCAGGATTCATATTTGCTACAAGAAATGCTGCACTTTATCAAATTTGTTAATTACTTTGTGTACCACCTACTGTTCCTACACCTGCAACAACATGGAAGAAATAGCAATACACTTGATGTTTTTTGATTTCAAATTAAGACAGTATGATGACATTCAACTGGCATTCTTTTTTGGATAAATGTCATTGAAGAAAGAAACTAGATCATTCTCTGTATTGAAGTTAATCTGAACAATTTACCTTAACACAACATCTAAAGGAATCGACTTCAGAAGTTTTCCAAAAGTCTGTCTGACACGAGCACCGCTATGCACTAGTTGAACACGACACACGTCAACACACCTGTATCACCAAAACAACAACAAAAAGTCATAACATTTCCATTAACAGCATAATTCAAATAACATACAGAATTCTGCGCGAGTACCTTTGTAACAGGTCATCTGGGAGGGAGGAAGACAGGGCATGGAGGCTGCTGCATGCTTGAAGACAAATGTTCACATCTTCCAGGAGGGCTGAATTAAGGAGTTGAAAGAAAAAGAAGAAACTTACGCATTATTCTGGTTGTGGTAGAACATCTGAAGACATTTTTACAGCATGGATGGTAGGGGGAGACACAGGTTTTAGGCAATACTTTGGATTTAGTTGACTGGTTGTAGTATAACAAGTAAATGCTGAGTAACAAGAAGTGACTTGTGCTACATGTTACTTTTACTGATGGCTGATAGATTAATCCTTCTGTTGTCTCCATACGTTGGCATCACAGAAAATATATTTCAGTAAGAAAAACTAAGGCAAAGTTAATAACTCCCGGCCATGGGAAGTTACTGCTTCCGTTAGCATTATGTTACTGAAAGCATCTGTTCCCATGTATCTATTTCCAGGTTCTTTTGCAATCCAAATCAGTACACCACATCACAGAAAGGTTCCACTGCTTCTGATAAAATAATAATTTGTGGTTGTGAAATTAGTCTACCAAATGTCAGTGATGTGCCAAATCTTACAAGTACGATTGCATTTTATTTTAAGAAAGTAGTTGTTTGCATAAGTAATGGGTAGGGATTCATTCGAGAAAAATGATAGGAGAGTGTAAGTTTCTACATAACACAAAGCAGAACCATCCCTAAAAGTAAATGAAACAACAAGCAGTTACAGCTATCAGTGGTACATGACAAGGTCGCTTATGTACTCAATTATGCCAGGTAAAAGACAGTTAATCAATAAAAACATGCAATATCTTACTGTTTGCTAAAAGTCCTTTACAAAACTTATGAAAAGATGGGAGAGAAAATAACGGTGCGTATGTTTCTGACTTTTTCATCAGAACGGCCACTTCCAAAGCCCAGGTCATAAGTAGTCGCCTGCAAAAACCAAAAGTATTAGTCACTGTATATATAGTTACAGAAAGACACCTTTCAATAGAACTTAAACTACTTTTCCTTACAGATGAGCATTAGACTATAACTCATCTTTTTTAAACAGAAGGTTGCACAGCATTTTGGTAACTATCGCAAAAAGGTAGCTAGTTACCTGGTATCTTGAATAAGGTTATCCTTCTTAAGCAGTAGTCCCAAAAGGTTTAGTATGATTGAGAAGTGTTTCTTTGTTGCTGTGGTTACAGTACTTATAACCGCCCCGTCAAACAGCGAGGGAGAGGAAGAACTGAGGCTGCTGGATATGAAATGGTCATGTCTGAAACGGCAATGTAAAACCAGCCCACGATTAGGGATAATTCCTTAAACTATACAAGAGGGGAGAAAAATAACAACAAACCGCCAAAAAAAACCAAACAAACCCCAAGAAAACAGCAGCAAAAGTCAATAAACACCCAGATAGTTACTACATTATGTTAAAACTCAAATATTTTGATCCAAAGCTATAATTTTCCATCAGTCCATGCAGCCCAATAATCTGGTTTCAAATGCTTAGCGATAAAAAAAAATCAAACCCAAGAAATGTACAGATTGACAGTTACAGTAGTATATTCCCTTCCTTTGACACCATTCTACAGTAAAAAGGTTCAAACTGTGTTTAAATCTGTTGTTCACACTTCATTACCTCTCCTAGATCTCACAGTAAACAAATAGTAAATAATCTTCCCTTATTTACTTTCAGTAGTTCTCCCTCAGTTATCTCTAGTCAAACACAAGACTTCTAATCTGCCTTTGAATAAAATGCCAAATTTTAAGCCAGGATATGCTCTCTTGGCTGGGTTACAGACTCCCTGCAATTAACGAAAGTAAAAACTGATTAGGGAAGTTTGGGCACCAGCTTGATTGTAATAGCCTATTTAAATTCAGCCCTCGAACAATATATTCTATTCACATCAGTCCATCCTCATGCTCTCAAAATACGGGTGAATTATTGATCTTCATACCTGGAGCAGTGTGAATAGAGCGTATAGAGCACAGCGTACTGGACAGCAGGAAAATGAACTGCAATGTCACCATGAACGACCATCAGGTTTTTACTCAGTAGTGCAAACACAGTCGGCGAAAGGGCCCACATCTGTAAAACAATTGCAACATAAGCAAAGGAATACAAGAAATAAGACCTATTTCCGTAACATTAAGTATTGTGTTTTACTTCTTCTTAAGGGATATAATCTAATTTTCTGATCTCAATTGTAACTACTTGCTTTCTCCTTTTAAAATAACCTTTTAAAAGCAGTTTATGTTTTTATTTGGGAAGAGCTGGAACTACCAGAGGACCTGCTTAAGGCGTCTTGATTTTCAGCTGAATTACTATGACGATCTTAAAATGAATAACACTGACGAGATGCTCTTCCCTAGAAACCGCTGCTCATTATGCACCAACTAGAGATACACTCCACCCATTCTAGTTCCAAATTTTAATACTGGTATTTCTACAACATAAGTTAGGAAACAAATGCGATCACTTTAATTACACATACGTACATTACAGGTGAAATACATCATGGTATATCCTAAGTTAAAAAGTGTTTTTGCCCTTACTGCACAAACTGTATTTGTACAGTTTTACTCACCCCAATTAATGAGTTTTTCGCATTTCCAATAGTACTTAGGGCACTGAGGTCAAATATAACAACAAACTTTGCATTATCCACATTGAATATACGCTTCTTGAAAGAGTCATGCTGGATTTCAGCGCAGGCCTCGGGCAGATGTAAACTATAGAGCAGACTGTTGAGAGCACAGGTCATTTCCCCCAGGATCAGCCTGTACGCAGTTTCCAGCACAGGAATGTTCTTCAGGCTCAGCACGGCTTGGTACACAGCGTGGGCTGCTGCCACAACCTGCCAGAGACATCATTACAGTGAGAACTCGTTAGCACATCATAACACATCCTCAACACCAATGGAGAATTTCAAATTATGCTTCTTTATCTATTAATAGCCTAGGCTGATACACAAACCTGTCTTCAGTTTCCTGTAATTAACTACTACATACTTATAGACTCTATTAATTACTTTCTGGATCACACACGTCACACATCACAGAATCCCAGAGTGTCAGGGTTGGAAGGGACCTGGAAAGCTCATCCAGTGCAATCCCCCCATGGAGCAAGAACACCCAGCTGAGGTTACACAGGAGGTGTCCAGGCGGGTTTGAATGTCTGCACAGAAGGAGACTCCACAACCTCCCTGGGCAGCCTGGGCCAGGCTCTGACACCCTCACCAGGAACAAGTTTCTTCTCATATTTCAGTGGAACCTCCTGTGTTCCAGTTTGCACCCATTGCCCCTTGTCCTGTCACTGGTTGTCACCCAGAAGAGCCTGGCTCCATCCTCCTGACACTCCCCCTTTCCATATTGACCCCCAGGAATGAGTCACCTCTCAATCTCCTCTTCTCCAGCTCCAGAGCCCCAGCTCCCTCAGCCTTTCCTCACACGGCAGATGCTCCACTCCCTCCAGCATCTTGGTGGCTGCGCTGGACTCTCTCCAGCAGTTCCCTGTCCTTCTGGAACTGAGGGGCCACAACTGGACACAATATTCCAGGTGTGGTCTCCCCAGGGCAGAGCAGAGGGGCAGGAGAACCTCTCTCTGGTACAATGGCCTATTTACCAATTCGTGATCAAATCTAAATGCCCAAACCAAGAACAAGCTACATCTGCCTTTTTGGAAATTTCACAGATATATACTTAGATTTAAAAATACATATTTCAGATGTACAAAGTTTTGCAGCTTAATAAATATATTCTAATAAATGCACGAAGGCAGTTGTAATAGACCTGGAGAAGTCGCCTACTCTTACCTCTTTCTCCTTATGATAACGAAGAACAAGTAGTTTAGACTCTGGTATAAATAATTTCTCTACAAACGACGACGGTAGTTTTGTATTTATTTGTTCAACAATCTGGGGATAAAAAGCAATTATAAATACCTTCACCTAGACTGATTTTTATCAGAAAATATTATTAAATATTAATTAAAATACTTTTTTTTTCTAGCTTGTATACACTGTATTTATCAAGAACAGCTTTCCAGCAATGCAAGTATTTTGTATTTGCTTTCCCAAATTCACAGAGAATGAGTTATTTCCAGGCTTTAACAGCCCAGTTAAGAAAGTTGTGTGATAAATTTCAGTCGACCTGGGTTTAAGACTTCATGTTCTACACATTAAGAGCTGTGTTTTGAATAAATCTGATTTCCCAGGTCATGGTGTAAATAGATAAACAAAATGCATGAAGCACTAAGATTCTGGAAGTCATCAGGTGGTGGTATCAACTTCAGAGGCCACAGAATGGGGCTGCCCAGTCAAGCTAGATAGGGAGAAAACCCAACCAACCCAACAACAACCCCCCCACCACCACTCAGGCTAAAACTAAACAGCACTTAACAACAAGCTGGTACCATAAGCTTTACAGAAAACAAGCATTTAGAAGAGGAATTTCTTGCTTGTGATCAGGAAGAGTTTTAAACATTTATCTACTACACACGCAAAAAAGGTCGCTTGGAAAATTATATTTTCCGATGGGAAAACAGCAATAATAAAAATATGTACAAACCAGCGTCAACAGATTGAGGACTGAAATGACGTAATCGGTGCCACAAGTCTGACAGTTCTCCATTTGATCTAATCCATACGTGATGACCATGTCACAGTGAATGGTCATACTGGGGTCCAGGCTGCCCAGTAAAACCCCCACGCACTCGTTGGCGGCGGTGAGCACGGCTTCCGAAAAGAACACCTGGTTTGCTGCAGTCACACATCGCATCACTCGGTACAGAACCTGCCAAAGGAGAAACAAACCTCAGTTCAACACTGTTCCAAACAGACAAGGACTGCAGGCTGGGTCATGATATCCACACTCATTTGATATCCTGTCCCCTTGCCTACTTTGCAGCTTAGAAAATTCTGGCAATAAAATATTCTGAATAACAACGCACCGGACTTCAGAAATATAAGGAAAAACAAACCTTCAACTGTATGGTTTCCTACTTAATAAAGACCTGCCAAGGTCTAGAAAACCTACATTTTTTATTCCAAATTCTGCTCAGTTCCAACTAACTTCAACAGAGCCCCTCTTGTAAAAGACAGACTAGATTTGTTGAGCTTTTGTCACAAAAATCCTCTTCAGATTAAGACAAATTCCACAACCGTCTCAGCCTTAATGGGGAAATCATACACTTATTTAGCCGAGAAGTTTTGTTCCTCACAGAACTCTGCAGGAGCATAAATTCCAGTTGTGCAGTTCATGCAGCCACTGCAAAATTCCAACTGCAGGTATTCTCATATTTTTACTTGTTTATTTTTAATTATTCACACCTTCTACAGATCCTGTTACAAAAGCATAGTAGCTACTTAGCACGTATTGTAATATTTGAGTTTACACCATACTATACTATGGAACAACAGGACTTTGCTAAGAGATCTGATAGATATAAATTTCAGTATGGATTAAAAAATCCCTACATTTTATAAAAATCTAACTCAATTTGAATCCAGCTTTTACAGCATCACAGCAGTGTGAATAAATGGTAACCTTATGGTTACAAAGACAGATAACACAAGCGTAAACCTAGCTGCGTGAAGTTAAAAATGCCTAAAAAAAGTTAGTTTCTACTATATATGGCTCCCATATGCTGCTGTCACAATCTATACTTGAATATTTAACAAAATTCTTGTAGCATACTTCTTCAAGAAAATGCACTTGCCCAAAGCTGAGCTTATCACAGAATCCCAGAATGTCAGGGCCCTGGAAAGCTCATCCAGTGCAATCCCCCCATGGAGTAGGAACACCCAGCTGAGGTTCCACAGGAAGGTGTCCAGGCGGGTTTGAATGTCTGCACAGAAGGAGACTCCACAACCTCCCTGGGCAGCCTGGGCCAGGCTCTGCCACCCTTACCAGGAACAAGTTTCTTCTCAAATTTAAGTGGAACTTCTTGTGTTCCAGTTTGTACCCATTGCCCCTTGTCCTGTCACTGGTTGTCACCCAGAAGAGCCTGGCTCCATCCTCCTGACACTGCCCCTTTCCATATTGATCCCCAGGAATGAGTCCCCCCTCAGTCTCCTCTTCTCCAGCTCCAGAGCCCCAGCTCCCTCAGCCTTTCCTCACACGGCAGATGCTCCACTCCCTTCAGCACCTTGGTGGCTGCGCTGGACTCTCTCCAGCAGTTCCCTGTCCTTCTGGAACTGAGGGGCCACAACTGGACACAATATTCCAGGTGTGGTCTCCCCAGGGCAGCGCAGAGGGGCAGGAGAACCTCTCTGACCTAATGACCACCCCCAGTACTATTGGCCTTCCTGGCCACAAGGGCCCAGTGCTGGCTCATGGTCACCCTGCTGTCCCCAGGACCCCCAGGTCCCTTTCCCCCACACTGCTCTCTAATAGGTCGTTCCCCAACTTATACTGGAACCTGGGGTTGTTCCTGCCCAGATTCAAGACTCTACACTTGCCCTTGTTATATTTAATTTTTTCCTGCCCAACTCTCCAGCCTATAGATATTCACGTCAAATTTTCAAAACCTAAATAAACTCAACAGTGAACAGTGTCACTTTATGGTGATAAATCATGTCAGCAAGAACCAAAAAGGTGAATTCTCACATCAGTGACATATCCTTCGGTAATGGGTGGCCCCCGGATGGGGCTGAAGCGCTCCCCGATGCTCCTCACCACCGTGCTGAACACCCGCAGCAGCGCGGCCAGCTTGGGCAGCGACACGGAAGGAGGAGGAATATCTTCATCCACCGACTCCCCAGACGCCACGTGGCTCAGATCCTGCAGCACACAAGTTTGACGTGTTAGTGCACACATGAACAGCGATGATACATGCATAAAAGATCAAAATATGAGATTTGAAGTACGTTATTTTCCAGATGCTATCATAGATAGCATCCAAGAACAGATCTATCTCCAGTATCTCTAACTTCACATGCAGACAACGATGAGCAAGTCACTGAGTAGTGATGAAACACTTTGTTAGTTTATCACGGAAAAAACATACTCAGGCTATATCTTGCACATTAGAACAGAAGCTTATGATGTTCCTGACTGCTGGAATATGATCACCTGCAATGCTGCCCTGTTATAACACTTGTCTGCACACTTTTACCCATCGAATTATAAGCAAATATATATAATGAGCACATATACATATACTGTTCCCCTTCGCAAACTCAAAATCTTCCTTTAATGACAGTTTCAGATCAACTTTACACCCTGTTAACTAACCAAAGATTAAAAAGTCAAAATAAAGTGTGTTAAATGAGCATGCTTTCCTTTTCTATCAGCTCCTGCCGCATTATTTCCTTCACAATATAATCCATTCCTTTATTTAAAAGAAAAACAGCTTGACGATTAATCTATGAAAGCTTTAAGAATTCTTTTCCCCACAGGGAATCACCACTAAAAAGCTCTGGAGTTGGACAATTAGAGAAGACACCAAGGAAAGACAGTGAAGTATCTTCACTGCAGCTTTTTAAAAATGAAGGCATTCCTATTTGGCTAATTGCTTTTATTTTTATTATAACCTGACATTCTCAATGACAAAGGCTGAAAGCTTGGCTATGATCCTGTTTCAGTGGTTCACAAGGATTCATGTAGAATTGCCATTTATTAAGAAATCCACAACAGTTAAGTCTGGTTTATGCCATAAAGTCTTATTTACCTCAGCGTAAGCTTCCATATCTTCTAAAAACTGACCCAAGAGCGTGGTAGAAAAAGTAAGATCAGCCACCCAAAAGGGCTCCAAGCTCTGCAGCCATCCTGTATAAAAACACCAGGGCAATTAAAACAGGGGAATAAGGTAAGAGCAGAAAATTAAATTTTAGTTGCATATTGTTGAGCTAAAGGTTGCTAAGAGCTCATCTGCATGAAAATTTTAACATAAGTTGTTTTTAAAATAAATATAAACTGTATTTCATTATTTTGTCCCTATGACAAATTCATTTTAAGGTTCAGTCCTGCCCCACAGCAGCTAAACTTGAAGGATAGAATGTCACAGGAAACATAACACATCCACTGGGAATAAGTCCAAGGCAACTGCTATAACTATAGCAAGAAGTTCCCAATTCTTAACTGCCAGTACAGTGTCTTTACCACCAAGGCTTTCTAGAAGTACATAGGAGAAAAACTATTCTTTCACAGAGAACGCATTACGATCTACAATTCATTAAAAACTGTTAAAAAGTTCCACAAAACGAATGATGTTTAAATGTAGCCTGATTAAAGCATCCCATTTTTCTAGCTATCGTGTAAAATGGCAAATGCAAATTTATTTTAAAAATTAGGAACAAAGTCTCCTGTTATGTAGCCAGAAACTCACTTTGGTGTTATGTCAACTTGCACGTCAGTAAGATCAGACTTGTGGAAGTGAATGCACACTATTCTCCTGGACAAGGTGTCCAGCACACAGCTGGGTGAACACACAGCACACTGGGTGAGCAATCACCGGGCTCAAAGGGTTCCAGTAAATGGGGTCATGTCAGGCTGGTGACCAGTCTCTACCGGGTTCCACAGGGATCCGTCTTAGGGCCAGCGCTCTTCAATATCTTTATAAATGACTTAGACTCAGGACTTAGTAAGCTTGCCAATGACATAAAATTGGGAGGAGCTGTCAACACTCTGGAGGGCAGAGAGGCCCTGCAGGGGGATCTGGACAAACCGGAGAACCAGGCAATCACCAGCAAGGGCAAGAGCCGGATTTTGCACCTGGGACACGGCAACCCTGGCTGTACACACAGACTAGGGGACGAGATGCTGGAGAGCAGCTCTGTGGAGAGGGATCTGGGGGTTCTGGTCGATGGCCGGTTGAACATGAGCCACCAGTGTCCCTGGAGCCAAGAGGGCCCCGTGTCCTGGTGCATCCAGCACAGCACGGCCAGCCGGGCAGGGGGGGATTGTCCCGCTCTGCTCTGCGCTGGGGCGGCCTCACCTGGAGCATTCACTGTGTGCAGGGCTGGGGACACAGGAGAAAAGGAGACAAAGCTACTGGAGTGTCCAGGAGAGGCTACAAAGTTGGTGAAGGTTTGGAGGGGAAGCCGGATGAGGAGCGGTTAAGTCCCTGGGTTTGTTCAGCTGGAGCAGAGGAGACTGAGGGCAGAGCTCATGGGCTGCAGGTTCCTCAGCAGGAGCAGGAGGGGCAGGGCTGAGCTCTTCTCTGTGACAGTGACAGAACCCAGGGAACGGCAGAAGATGTGCCAGGGAGGGTCAGTGGGACATGAGGCAAAGGTTCTTCACCCAGAGGTGCTGGACACTGAACAGGCTCCCAGGGAGGGGTCACGGCCCCAGCCTGACAGTGTTCAAGAAGAGACCGGACAACGTCCTCAGACACACGGGGTGACCTGTGGGGTGTCCTGTGCAGGGACAGGAGTTGGACTCCATGATCCTTGTGGAACCCTCTCAACTCAGGACATCCCATGATTCTACAAGCCAGAGTGATTTTTGGTCAAACTCACCAGACACCTGCTGCGTCAGGGAAGGTTTCTGCGTATGATCTATGTGCCACCCCACCAGGATGTCCACCGTGTCCTGAAAAGCAATTTTGAAAAAAGGTTAATGACCCAATTTGCTGTATCAACATTCCTACGTGAGAAAGAAAATACAGAGGACAAAGCAAGCTTACCCTAAAATTGGTGCTGAAAATGTGGGGGTAGCATCGGGACACCAAAAGGATGCACTTGACACATTTGCACAGTAACTCTGGCGTATCCACATTTTCCAGAATGGACTGCAGGCTGGTCATCACAAGCTACAGAGTAAAGCAAAGCCGCTAGACATTTCACTCCATTATAACAAGACGTGAAAAAGTTCTGATATTAGCCACACGGATTTATTCAGTGTTGAACACTTTTTAGCAAGCTACTTTAATACAAACAATACTCTTTCTGCAGGAATGAAAAATGTAAAAAGCATCATATATACTGCATGAAAGTAATAATTTCAAGCAGATGTTTGCTTGAGATATGGCAGACCCATGTTCAAGGCTTGGCTATACGGTTTCCTTTAATTCTTTACCAACAGAACAACCAGTTACTCAAACAGATCCTAAGGCTTGAACTAGGGGACTGGATTTGTCTGCATGCATCCTACTCCCTCTGAGATCTAATTACAATTCAAGTTAGAAATTGTAAATAGGAGGCGGCACAAAGCAATCACCAGGTTGGATTTTGTGTGCTATTCCACTTGATTTCTCTTTTTTGTTTCAATAAGATCCTTCATCTTGGATCTGCAATATATACTGAAAAGTCGCATCAAAATATATATCCCCTTACAAAGGGTTGACGTTCCCTTCTAACGTCATCAAACAATCCCATTCAATCAGAGTGTAATTATATTTATGATGTCAACATAGCATTACTTATTGTTCATCCCAGTTTAAAAAGTTGATTCAAGCACTGCACTGGAAAAACTGTCAATATTCCTGTTTTAACTTGTAGTCTTACCTGCATTAAAGATGAAAAGGCTTTCTTTTCTCCTACAGTCTCTAGTGCTTTGTAGGTTGCATACAAATAAAGAAGTTTAACTTCATCTTTTGTGGATGAGCTGAACTTGCTAAAAATCCATTTAAAGATCTTCTCAGCCTCGTAGCTCAGAGAAGCACAGAGAAGGCCAAGGCAGCAAGCTCCTTCCTGTCTCAGCTCCTGAAGCAATTTGCTACTGCATTTTGGAGGAGGAAGACAAAAGAAATATATGCACAAATGAAGCTGCTTCTTTCCTACTTAATGGTAGCAATGGTGAAATTAATAATCTGAAAAATTCCACGAAATATTATTTCTATGGAATAAATCAGCTCGAATAAAAGCCTGCAATAAATAGGCTACTTGGAACATACTACTCGGGGAAGAAAATTCTTAACATGCAGTTGAGATTTTCCAGCTTACCTTTCATTGAGTACATCGTGAATGGCAGTCAGGATATTATCCAGTTGTTTCACTAGTACCTATGAGATACAGACAAGGCATAAGCAAAATAATCGCACAATAACTTCTGCAAACGAGCTCCTGTTTACACCCACACTAAAAGCGCCACTGCCAATTCTGTTTGCTAATAGAATGCTCCTATGCTTCCCGTGGCCACTGCAGGCTACGATGAACTATACTAAGTAATATTGCAATATTATCCTGCATGTTATAATTCATATTTATTCACAGTAGCCACAGAAATACACTGGCAGCCCACTATCAAGGTTTGTTCTAAGCTTAGTTCTTGGTGAAAACACTATATCACAAACTAAGATTCACCATACAGCTCATCAGTAGCATTAACAACCTGGTCTCCTAAACTAATCATCAATCGTATCAGCAGAATATTTAATTGATCAGACAATACAATGTGAAGTATTAACATTTATCCTTAGGCAATCCTGACTTTCAGAGAAAAGCAGCTCTATTTGGGGGGATGAAACATTATTGATGAACCAGTGCTCCTGAGGAAACAGCACCAGAAATACATGTTTTCTTAATATGCACTGAAAAAAACCCACATTAAGTCAGTTGAGCTGCCAAATACACCAATTGCAACTATTTAAGATACCAGAATTCTCTTAAACTACACTTAATAGCATCAAGAACTGCAGTGGCTATTGCGAGGTTAAACACTGTCCATTATATCGTTTTGGGCTGGACAGCACAGGTGTCACTGGACACCTCGTCTTGTTCTCATTAGCAAGCGGGAGAAGTTTTAAGAACCTCAGTGACAAACGTTTAACATTCTGACCACTAACAAGTACAAAATTTGCCACCAAGCCAGACATGAGAATGGCAATTCCAGTATGTTCTGGGATACCAATAAATCCAAATAAAATGCAGTCACAAAACGGGGAAAAATGCATTGAGAATAATTAATGAAAAACTCAAGCATGGAATAACTATTGAATGCATTTAGTCCCCAAACCTTCGCATTAACAAAGACTTTGTTTCAGAGGAAAGCTCAGTATTAGCTAGGCCTGCACATGGTCTGCTTAGACCTAGGTGCAGAAAATAGACAAGTCTGAACGTTTAAGTGTCATATCTTTTGGAAAAGAGCACAATTACCACTGTTTAATTAATATATAATGAGGGAATGAACCAACTTCTTGTAAATAGGGATAGACACACAACCCACAACTGCAATATCCCTGTGGCAGGGAATTAAACCAGCACTTGCAGCTTCTTCAATACTTGAGAACTCTGCGGCTCTCCAAAGCAGCGGGGGGTTGTGTCAGGCAAAATACTCTTAATACTTCGCTTCAAAATAAGTAATATTAAAAACGTTTACCCACAGTGGAATGCTTACACCCCCGAAATCATTAAAAGAACAATTGAGGATATTAGAGTTCAACAACTCATTAAAAATCCAAAGATGTAATGAAAACGAAGACTGACTTTATTCTCTGATCACGAAAGGGAATCCACACACAAAGGTGTTTACCTAGAAAGCTGAGTAGCTCCAAGATGAGCTATGCACGAGACTATAAATGTCTGCATATTTTTAATTGAAAATACCCAAGTTCTTGAACAACACATTGCACTTCATTGCCCTCTCTGTCCTTGCTGGAGGATACAAAGGATATCGCTAAGACCAGTCCAAAAAACCCAACTGCCTGCCATATTTATTCCTAACAGGTCATTCACTCCATAGTTTGCTTTCAGGCAATATGTCATAAGTAACCAAGCAACAAAAAATGTCCTCAATGTCAGAAAAACAACAAGCAATCCAGGAAAACACTTTCTGTTGTTGCAGAAGGCAATTCCTTGTATACAACATATTGCTTGCAGACACGTCCCAATGCTCAGGCTTTTAAAAAGACAGTTTTATACAGAGAGATGTACGCCAGGTGCTATGGAAAAGCAAAACTTACTAACCAGTTTGTTTTCTGGTTGCTGAATGAATTCTTTCAATTGCTTTACAGTAGCCAGTCTTCGGTCTCTGTCGTCTTCCCGAGTAATCCTCCGAAGAAGATTTGACAGTCGAGACTCGTCAGAATAAGACAACGATCGCTCTGAAAAAGAAAAGGCAATTCTTTTCAGAACACCCCATGTGTGCGGAGGTGCAGTGACTATTGATGTAAGTGGACCATAATACAGGAGAATTAGCATCTTCCTAAGAAAATATTTTATTTAAGTTAGCCAATAGCGCTCCTGATACCAGTGAAGGTGGCAACTCAGTTTACCCGGTTTAGGTAGAGATTACAATGAATTAATATGAATAATTCATTTCCCTCATTTGCGAAAAGGAAACAAAGTTTCTTTTTAAAAAGTTTAACATTAGATGTTTCATGGTGACTAAAATTAGATGGTTTGTGGAACATCAGGTTTTCTTAGTCACCATGGCTCTTACAAGAACACTCAAGACAAGACAGGGGTTCAAACTGGAACACAGGAGGTTCCACTGAAAGATGAGAAGAAACTTGTTCCTGGTGAGGGTGTCAGAGCCTGGCCCAGGCTGCCCAGGGAGGTTGTGGAGTCTCCTTCTGTGCAGACATTCAAACCCGCCTGGACACCTTCCTGTGGAACCTCAGCTGGGTGTTCCTGCTCCATGGGGGGATTGCACTGGATGAGCTTTCCAGGTCCCTTCCAATCCCTGACATTCTGGGCTTCTGTGAACTCCAGACAGCTTTTTTCTGTGCTTTTCCACATCAGTCACCTGAGGGGAGCAGCCAGAAAGGCAACCTGGATACAATGGGAAGGTTATAATGGAAAAATCTTGAGAGCAGATGCCATCTGCCAGCCTGTGAACCTGGAGCATCCTGGAAGGGCAGCTGGGTACCGCAGAACCCGAGACATCCCAAGATACCCTCAATAAAACAGCATCACCTCTTGGATATTACAGGTGAAAACCAGTAAAAGCTACTGGTGGCTCCACGTGGTGTGTTCTGCAGCCCCACATGTCTATAACGATATCAAAATAACTCACTTTCTACCCAAAACGGAACTTCTCTCTGAGAGCTCCCCCTGCAAAGACTCTGGGACACAGAGCAGCTCTGGCGAGAGACTTGGTCATCAACCCATCCCAGTCCTGGGAGAAGTTTGGTGAGTGCTGTACCAGCAACACCTCAAATACTATGTACAAGTGTGCGTATAACTAGTTAAAGTATATACTTGCTTTACTATTGGTAAATTGTAATACATTTAAGAAACAAACCCCTTTGTGTTGTTGTCTATCACAGAATCCTGTGAACCACCCTCAGGCCAGTAACTCTCACAGGTCAGGGCATCATCTATAGAAGAGCAGCTCTTCTGCATTATAATCCTGACAAACATTCTCAACTTTATTTTCACATCTTCATTTTTTGAATTTTAAGAGAGGTTTGGATAATCTGTTTCTTACCAGGCATCAGTTTAAGCAATTAATTTTGAAGACACCTGACATTCTGAAGGATTAGGCAGGCTTAGCAAACACTAAAATAGCAGTAAGAGTCTGAAGGATCCAACCTATGTTTTGTTCCCAGCTAGAACATGTTGAGATGTTCTCTGACAGGAATGAAGAGCACTTTTTAAGTGTTGCTGATTTTACAGAAGACTAAGGCACGTATATCCATATAGGAAGAATTAAGGTGGTGCTGGGGGATGGTGCCAGACTGGTCATCACAGTCCCTGCTAGACCATCATTTCCACCTGACCATCTCCTTGTGCTGCAGCCTAAGGCTTCTCAATACATAGTCAAACTTCCAAAGATGGACCTAGTGCAGTTACCCACCCAAAAACTCTGATCTGCCCTGGTGAAAGAAAGAAAAGGCCTATCAGGAAGGATGCAGCCTGCCCAAGGTGCACCATGGCTGCTGCTTTAAAAGGTCACCAGGGAAAAAAAAACTCAACATTGTTTGAAAGTTCAAATGGAATAAGTTTGGAAACAAAACATACACAAACAAGAATGAAAGTTCTTGTAAAGCTTGGTTAGAATGGAAATTAACACAGACCGCAGTACACAAAATAAAAAGTGCAACTGCTGTTCATGAATAATTCCATGTGAAAACTCTTCTGCTAGGAAAGTACCATGTTCTCCCTTACTGGAAGTATCTTGAAAGCTTAAGCTGAATTGAATCTACACACGTTTATTTCCCTATTAGTCCGTCTATATATGAAGTCTCTCAAAACAGCAGTTTGCATCTGTCCTTGAACGTGGACTAAACACCCGGCCCAGCACAGCCCCCCCAGCCCTCCCAGTCCGCACTGGGGACCAGCCCAGGCGCATCACGTCACCAGATGCTGCTCTTGAAGGGCAAACCAGGGCCAGTGATTTGGAAAACGCTGAAAATTACTTCTGCTAAATAACTTTTTGTTAAGTAATTCTAGATATTCGTAAATTCCCTAAAAAAGTCCCCCCATCCCTAAAAATGTTGGTGGACTCATCAGTGTTAGACGAGAAGTCAACAGTACGTGTAAGTCTTGTGTTAATTAAACTCACAACTTGCAGCTTTTTAGTGCTGTCTTCTCCACATTAATCTTTTTGCTTGTAATCTCTTAATGGAAAACTCATTTTTTAATATGGTTGTGCTGTTCAACACACAAAAAAAATCCTAAAACGAGAACTGCATAAATAAAACCACCGCCACCAAGGTTACTGGTATGAAACACGCCTTTAACTGTTGCTAGAACAAGATGTACTGTTCAAAGCCCTACTAAAAGCAGCTCTGTTTTTATTCAGTTAATATCTGATGAATATCTAATTCCCTAAGAGAGTGTTAGCTGTCTGTTGAGCCATAATCATAACCTACAAGTAAATCTTTTTTTAAAAGAGCATGACTGAAGATAGAATAAAAGAACTAGTTAACGATCACCTGCATGACTTCCACTGTGAAAAATCAGCAAGGGCTCAGCCACAGAAAATAGCTATTTTAAAAACTGCTTAATGTACACACTAACAAACATGAGAATAATTAAAAAAAAAAATAAGATCTTGTCACAACACAATCCCACTGTATCTTGAAGACAACACAACAAAAATCACAATGACTTGCTGAGACCTCTAACAATCGCAAAGACAGCCCAGTTAAAAAGGAGGAACTCCCGGGATCCGGCGTGTAGAGGACAGACCATATACAGAACGTACAAGTCACAGGCAATGACTCCAGTCATGCGAAATTCTAGTTCCTAACACTTCAGAATTAACGAGGTGCTCACATACCCAGGAGAACAGTCTGAATTTTCTGCCAGTACCAACAGTAAATTCATGCACAAGACCACTACCACATGCATTATTTAGAGAGATCTCTGCTAAACAATTCTCTATTTCCTCTACATAGACAAAATTTAAGATACTGAAAGGAATGAATAATTTTTATATCAAGATGCCAGAACAGGAGCATCAAGCCTGAGTTTAACCCATTCTAAAGAACAGGACTTTGCACCATCCTGTCACCACTTGCCCCTCAGTTCTTCCACCCACAACACACTGAACACTGACTTCACCTTTTGTCTCCTCTGAAACAGGAATCCCTGGGGAGAAACACAGTGTCCTCACATGTTTATAGCGGTCCTGGCATAAAGCAGACACTGTTTTTGTCAGTGTCTCAACTACCACTTACACTAAATGATGCAATAAATGACAGTGCTTAGTCATAACAAAGATTTATTTTCTTTCAAAAGTCCTTGGTACAACCTTTTTTTTTTTAAAAAAACTAAGATTCAAACCCAAATAGTGGGCAAGTGAAGCTTGCTTTCTCAAAAACGTGTGTCCAGCATTCTTGCACCCTCTTTTGCAACTCTAGATTTCCTCTTGCTGCATGTCCCAAGACCTTGCCCACATTCTTAGACTCATAAAATCGTAGAATCATTGTGGTTGGAAGAGATCCTCAGGATCATTGAGCCCAACCATAACCTGCCCCTGGCACTGCCCCATGTCCTGAGAACCTCATGTCCGTCTGTCCAACCCTCCAGGGATGGTGACTCCAGCACTGCCCTGGGCAGCCTGTTCAATGCCCCACAGCCCTTTCGGGAAGAAATTGTTCCCCACATCCAATCTCAACCTCCCCTGGTGCAACTTGAGGCCGTTTCCTCTGCTCCTGGCGCTTGTTCCTGGGGAGCAGAGCCCGACCCCCCCTGGCTCCAAGCTCCTTTCAGGCAGTTCAGAGATCAGAAGGTCTCCCCTCAGCTCCTGTTCTCCAGCTGAACCCCCCAGGTCCCTCAGCCGCTCCCATCACACTTGTGCTCCAGCCCCTCACCAGCTCCGTTCCCTTCTCTCAACTCGCTCCAGCACCTCAAGGCCTCTCTTGGCGTGAGGGGCCCAAAACTGACCCCAGGATTTGCGGTTTGGCCTCCCCAGGTCCCAGCACAGGGACGGTCACTGCCCTGGGCCTGCTGGCCACACTAATGCTGACACTAACCACCTGGTGTGACGGGATCACTAGCTGACCCACAGGCCAGGGAGAACTGATAACAGCTGTGCTCATCATTGCAGGTTTTCCCACACCAGGGACTCTTCACTGACAACTTTTTACTCAGGGAACAATTTTCAACAAATCTAAGAGCAAAAATCTCCTTGGAGCCCTCGATCTCTTTGCCAAGTTTGGCTCTAGCCTGAATAAAGGTTCAAAAGATACTTAAAGGAAATGGAAATATTGATAGCATAAGTCGAGAGATCTGCCTATAAAGTGTAGAAGTCTCAGTTCAGGCAACAGTAAAGATTAATACAAGATTATAGTTTCCATCAACATCATCTCATCATGTATCACAAATAATAAAATCCACATAGATTGCCTGATTGTAGTGAACTTCTTTCTGTATTCTAAACACGAGAAGTTGCCAAAAGAGATCCTCTTTTCCTTACCATCTGTGGTATCCTTACCCTGTGATTTCCTCATGTCTTTTGTGGCTAAAGCACGATTCCCATGCGGAACACTGGTAAAATCAGGGTTGGTCACATTGTTAACTCTCAGCTCTTGCCCCAACGACTTCCGACCATAAGTATTTTCCCCAGATCCTCCATTGACACTGTAGCCACCTGCGGAAAAAACAAGAGGTTAAAACAGGTTGTCAGACCATATATTTAGTAGGGTCATATGTTATGAGCTATTCAATTCATATGCAAATTAGCAGCCCTATCCTCTACCCCCTTCTTTAGCTTCCTTTTTCACTCTCACATGCAGAAATGTTTTGTTGTGCCCTGTAAGTCTCCAGGTCACATTTTCAGAACCTCGTGGTTTTGTATCATATGAAGAAAACTCTATTGCAATAAAGTTTAACATCAGTTTTGTTGCATTTGGGGTTTTCTTACTATTACTTTCAACCCTGTATTTTACAAAGCCCTTCGTGTCCAACTGCTAATACACATGGCTAGAGGCATTTGCTTACTTGCACCTTAATTACGCACATCAAATTTCCACTGTTTTTGTTATAAATCCACTATGCAGGCTCAGTAAAATGGCCAAAAAAATAGAAGAAAGCTTGTAAAAAGCCACAGTTTATATGTACAGATTGAACAACTCTCCTTAAACATACAACAGTCAGTATTTTCATACATTAACATTATCTTTAACTGAACTCAATCCTACGTTCTCCCGCTTGAGATACACACGGTGCATCTTTGGTAACAATATAAAGCGGAAATAAAAGTGTCATTTTGAGTAATCCAATTATTTTTACTCCTAGACTCACAAGACTTCACACACTCAAATGCTGAAACCAAAGCTGTAGCCACAGGGAAGTGACACTGTCCCCTGGGCAGGTGTCAAGAATCAGCTCATCTACTTAACCCCAGAACAGCACAAGATATGCAAGAGGTATTTCAGAACAGATATTTCCACGATTCCACCGGCACCCTTGTATAAAGGGAAGCCAAAGGACAGGTGGGTCCCTGTGAAACCAACCAACCCATCAGGACTACGGGATGGATTAAAAAATCAGTTCAAACATGAAGTGGAATCTGGACCTTAGCAGATGTGAAGAATGTCATCCCGAAGGCAAAGCTTTCGGTACAAAGCAGCTGTGAACTACTAGTAGAACTTTATGTATTTCTATACACACAGGACTGCCCTACCAGAAAACCCTGTGCAACGTCTGCAATTCATTACAATTACAGTAAAGATGATGTGTATTTTTGGAGTTGCAACACTAAACTCAATTTTTAAACGTGAACTAGTATGTCTGCCACCTTAATGTTATTTTGTCCTAACAAACCAAAACTGTGTATAAAGGAAGTAACTTCTAACAGCAATAATTACATCTATGACTAAACAAGTGTATCACTAGAATTCAAAGCAACAAAGAAACTAATTTAACTGATTATGTCAGATAATCATGCATACAGCCCACAAGCATTGACTTTCAAAAACAGACATACTATCATATACTACTGGAGTTCTTAAAGTTCTTTCATACTTCCCCTCTATCACAGAAAAAAATCCCATTTTTTTGTCTACAAAGGCATGTAGCATTTGTTACAGCATATTTGACATTACCTTAAATGAATTAAATAGAACCTTATATTCTCCCACTTTGCACATAGACGGTACATCTTTGGTAACAACATGAAACAAATTGTCATTTAGAGTAATTAAAAAACAGCAGGGCAATCAGGTTTTTTGGCAATAAGCCTGTCAATATGACATTATAACTCTTCAGCTATCTGCTGGTCTGAAAAGCTTTTGAAAATCCTAATACATACAAATTCTATTCACCTCCCTTTAAATGTTAAATCTGAGGCCAAATAAGAGCATGATCAGCTACTGTCATTAATTTTAGCATAAACACTCAGATACCAAGTGCAGTATCTTTTTTGCAGTAAAGACTCTGAGCACATGACTCAGCTACAAATCCAAAGGGAAGAGAATGTTGCAGGAACAGATGATATCTCATCTATGAGTAAAATCCAAGGAGCCTTTTAGTCCGTTTTTAAAACTTAAATCTGCAAACTGTTTTATAAAGACGACAGAGGGGAGAGATCTAATTGCAGCCTTCCACTGGTTAATGTGAAGGGTTATTTAAAAAGAAGAAACCAGCCAGGCAGATTAATCTTACAGATGTAGAGCAAAAGGACAGGAGTCAACAGCCATAAGTTGCTGCAAGGGAAATTCAAACTGAATTTGAGAAAGCAACTATTTCCTGGGCACTGAGTGGGTTGCAGAACCTCCCATCCACAGAGGGTTTCAAATCTCAACAGCTTCCAGAAATTATCTTCATTATCAATACCAATCAATACACAACTTCAAACTGCTTCACTGATTTTGTCCATAACTTACTATTTCACTATACTCTCAGTATATTCTTTAGATACTGACACACTTCAAAGCATAAGAAAAACCTGTGCCAGTCAGTGTGAAACACAGTAAAACTGAGTAAAACTCACACACTGACAAATATACTCATTTTCTAAGCAGTTTCTCTGCTAAAATTAACCAAATCTTAGGATTCTCAAGGTATGCAGATTAAAAAAATACTTGTTTCACGCTCCTGCCTCCTACTAACAGTACCTACTACTTATAAATAAAAATAAATGTGCATGAGCGCACCCAGCTGTAATTTCCCCTAAGATGCAGCAATTCTTCACAGACAGTTACAGGGCAGATATAGTGGGAGTGTGAATGCTTTTTAGGTTCCTGAACAAAAACTCCCACACTAATATTACTGTCAGGTTTTTTTGAGTCTGGCCTGCCTGAAGAAAATTTACATGGCCTAAGACGTGAATCTGCAAGTAAAAAATCCTCCTATTTGATATCTGTAGATATTTTGTAGAGAGAGTATTTCCATTCTAAAAAAAAAAATGGTCTGAGCCATATATCACCCCACCTATATGAAGCCAGACTGTGGCACATAAAAGTAGAAATTCCCATTCATGACAAAATATGCATCTGATTCCCAAACTAAGATCCCAGTTTGCTGCAGTGAAGGTGTAATAGATAACAGATAATAGATCAGATTAGCAGTCAGTTTAGTCAGGCAGTTCATTTTCAACACCAGAAGCACTAGACAGTGTTCAGGAAGAAATGACAACTCGCAGAGCAGACAGATGCAGAACACTGCTCTTCAGAAAAAGGGCTGAATCTGTTCACGCACAAAGTCTCTTCCATTCCTCTCCTAACGCAACTGCAGAGTTTTCTCACTATTCACATCACCCACAACGTTTTGTTGGTCCCTGATAAACCTCTCACCACAGCGATCCTGTGGCAATGAGCTCTATCAGTTCACTGCCTTTTCAGGGGAGAATAAAAAAATCCTCCATCGTTTCAAGTTTACTGCCTCTGTGTCCCCTCACAATTCACACATGAAACAGCAATCTGAATACCTTTTTCTTCATTCTGTATGTCAGTGTGGACTCTGATATCATCGTGTCTTTGTCGAGACACCACAGCTGAATTTGAGGGTTGTAATCCATAGGAGGCAGAACTGCCCCGATCTCTGGATGAAGAGTATTTTAAATTGTCCTGGTCAGCTGATGCACTGTCAGTTCTATAAAGAGAAAAATAGTTGTTTTTATGTAGGCGTATAACAGGAGTGGGATTCACATTCACTTATAAATGCAACATATTTAAATGACAATCCCAAATGTATTTTCCTGTTTTACAAAAGTTGTATGTCTAACCTGCTTCTTAAGAAGTGACCTTAAATTCCCACTGGGGTTGGAATTCACTAATGATTTCAGCAACATGCAAAGGAAACGCATCCTAGCGTGCCACCGCCATTTCTCTGCATGGTCTCAAGTCTCTTATCTGTTAGATGCCTATATAAGATACACAGAAAAATTACTTCCCAGAACTGAAAAATAACATACAACTAGGTATGGGTATCCACCACCTGAGAGTCATTACTGATCCACCTATGAATATTTACATAACATACTATGGGCCTTACTGAGCAATGTAAAACCACTTGCTAGATGGAGGTGTCACTACCCTGTCACTGATAAGCAATATAGGAATCACATTCATTTCTTGAAAAACAAGCAAACAGGCTTCACTGTGGAAAAACCTGGTATATAAACTAAGAGCTGTCATCCTTTAGAGTCAATGCTGGGAGATACAAAGCAAAATTTAAAAATCTGCATTAAGTCTAAGCCACTCTCATATCAGAAAAGTGATTTATAGCCCAGGATTAAAGTTAACGGAAGAGGCAAAAATTACGAAAGGAAGTCTTCTCGCTGGACATCCTAAGTGATCTCGTCTTTTAAAATACACTAACTTTAACATACTGACCTATGTGCATGAGACTTCAGAACCTAAATTCAAGCAATCACTTTAAATGCATTCTTACAAGCCATACTGGAGGTTTTATATTAAAACTAGTAAAACAATACCCATCCTAAACAA
The DNA here is from genome assembly GCF_037038585.1 of Patagioenas fasciata. Taxonomy (NCBI): domain Eukaryota; kingdom Metazoa; phylum Chordata; class Aves; order Columbiformes; family Columbidae; genus Patagioenas; species Patagioenas fasciata. The sequence goes on along the minus strand of NC_092534.1, from coordinate 2,351,098 downwards.
AAATCAGCAGAATTTTGTTCAACTCCAGTATATCTGGAATCACGCTATTATTTACAGAAGGCTTTTCCTAAGCAAACTCTAAAGATTACTGGTTTTATTTTAAGCTTTGGATAGTTGATTTGATTATTTAACAAAAAGCAGGACAGATCATTCCTGTGAATTAACTGCAATTTGTGTAAGCACAAATGCCGCATGTTCTTGGAAAAAAGTCTTTCATTTTTACTTTTCAAGAGAAAAATGTGGTTAGAACCAAGAGACAAAAATCAGGGAAATGGAGTTAAATATATCTCAAGGCCAAAAGGGAAAAACACAGCTAAAATGTTTGACAAGCAGTTGTTAGTGAAGCCGTGCTGGAGGCTTGTTCTTCTCAAACATGGCTCGTCCTCAGGACAACGGGAAGAGTAAGAGCACGAGGGCTGATATTTGCAAAAAACAACTGGAATTAAACTCACGCCCCCACGCTTCATTCTCTTGAGAATGTTAAAAAACAATATACTGTCAATGTGGAAGAGGGTTCAAAATAAGAATATTGTGGGTTTGCCCTGTTTTCACAGTGAAAGGCTGACACTAGGTTTGCTTGGCAGTTATTATTCCCTTTTGCCCTGTAAGCAAATTCACCTTTAGATATACCAAATAAGACCTTCTCCTCTTTCAGTATTCACTGTGGTCTCACATCTGTTTTGTCAAGCACTTGTTTGGACTATTTTACAAAATAAGCTGTGCTGCTCAAGGGACAAAGCCTTAGTAAACGTCTTTGCTCATGATGGTCCACTAGGATTGTACAAATACTTACACAGGTTGGACCTTCGTCACCCTCCTAAATCACACTTAAAGTTCTGCACTGAACCTTCAAGGTGTACAAAGTTTAAATGTCTTCATGCCACCCGCGATATCCCCTCCCTGCTCTAAATCTCGGGAGACCCCCAGCTCACTGAAGAACAGCACTTTAGTACAGAGTATCCCAATTATTTCAGCCTTTCAGTGAAACCAACTGACAAATTTTCAACTAAATATAAGTTGGATATAATATAAGTCCTGATGAGTTCGCAACAGCATCACTTTTTTAAGGTGATGTGCTGTAGACATCATCATCTCCAATTGTCAAGGATTAACTCTGGAATTCTTAAGTCTGAAGGCAAGCTGATAAAATATACAGTTTTTAAGACTGTTCTGCATATCCCAACCAATGGAAGGACTAATGTGTTCTAAGCTAACCTTCATTCCTGCAGCACAGCCTTTGAACATTTCATAAAATTTTCCATTGTGGTAAAATCCATAAGCCCATTGTTTTCCTGGGAAGAACCACATATTCGCTGTGTTCTGTCTTTGGGCACAGATTTCTACAAGCTAACCTGTTCACACGTTATCATCCGACTAAAAGGTGAGCATAATTTTATTAAAAATACGGAATTTTTCTGCTTTGTATCAATTTAAGAGGCAGTAGTTCCCACTGAAGACATGGTTCCCATTACAGGTCTGTTCAGCTGGAGCAGAGGAGCCTGAGGGCAGAGCTCATGGGCTGCAGGTTCCTCAGCAGAAGCAGGAGGGGCAGGGCTGAGCTCTTCTCTGTGACAGTGACAGAACCCAGGGAATGGCAGAAGATGTGCCAGGGGGGGTCAGTGGGACATGAGGAAAAGGTTCTTCACCCAGAGGTGCTGGACACTGAACAGGCTCCCAGGGAGGGGTCACGGCCCCAGTCTGACAGTGTTCAAGAAGAGACTGGACAACGTCCTCAGACACATGGGGTGACCTGTGGGGTGTCCTGTCCCATGTACCCACCTTGTCTCTATTGGGAATTGCACCACAGGCTCCTGAACCAGTCTGGCTCAAGAGCTGGGGACTGAGCCCAGTACCCGTCATCTCTGTCCCCTTACCGAGGAACTCCGGGTGAGACAGGACACTGCGGGTGAGCCAGAGCACAGCACGGCCTGCGTGTGCAGTGAGATGTTTCTTTCAAATACCATTTTTCATGTCACAGAATCCCAGAATGTGAGGGTTGGAAGGGACCTGGAAAGCTCACCCAGTGCAATCCCCCCATGGAGCAGGAACACCCAGCTGAGGTTCCACAGGAAGGTGTCCAGGCGGGTTTGAATGTCTGCACAGAAGGAGACTCCACAGCCTCCCTGGGCAGCCTGGGCCAGGCTCTGACACCCTCACCAGGAACAAGTTTCTTCTCATCTTTCAGTGGAACCTCCTGTGTTCCAGTTTGAACCCACTGCCCCTTGTCCTATCACTGGTTGTCACCGAGAAGAGCCTGGCTCCATCCTCCTGACACTCCCCCTTTCCATATTGATCCCCATGAATGAGTCTCCTCTTCTCCAGCTCCAGAGCCCCAGCTCCCTCAGCCTTTCCTCACATGGCAGATGCTCCACTCCCTTCAGCATCTTGGTGGCTGCGCTGGACTCTCTCCAGCAGTTCCCTGTCCTTCTGGAACTGAGGGGCCACAACTGGACACAATATTCCAGATGTCAGTAACTTATTTGTGGTTTTGAAAGAGAACAGCTTAGAACTCAAAGTGCAGCCGCTCTGCAGACAGGACCTGCGGAAGTGCCACAAAGAATGACTGTCACCCCTCCCTCCAGCAGGGCGGGCAGCACTGTGTCCCCACCTCTCCACTGTCTCTACATTGTGACAAGCACACAGGAGGTGACAGACAAAACGCTTATCCTCTTTCCAAAGAAGTCTATGTAACAACAAACTTATCAGTTACATACATCGACATTGTCACAGATCCAAACAAACATTGTATACTAATAAAATCACAACGGACAAGGTGAGCAACGCATAAGCACAAGTACAAATAAAAATGTGATATTAGACAAAGCTGACACCGGAAATTGCGAGAACAAACATGCCGACGATTACCTTGTATTGTATTTGCCACTCTATGAGACACTAGTCTGTTTTATTTCCACCTGAAAAGCCCATTGATGGAGAACAAGAAAAATACTTCAAGATCTCAGGTGACAGTTTTCATCCGCGCTGGTTCTGGTGGAAAACCACCCGATTTCCACCAACACCAATTAATCTCCTGCACACACCGTTTTGGCAGCATCATTTAGAGGGAAGAGACTGCACTCAGTTTTCTGCAGAGTGATTTTTAACCTCTGTCCAGCAGAAAAAGAAAACAGTTCACCCACCTAAATGAGCAGAAATGGCCACTAATTCTGCCTTTTAAAAAAAAGCTATTTTTTTTTTCCCTGGGGACATTCCAAAGGAAAGTTAGACTTTTCCAAAACTAAGTGTACCTCTCATTCCAGCAGGAGTATCAGCATGATTTGACTGGCCAGTTTGTATGACTGAAGGAAGCACGGCTGAGAAACACTGGTTTAAAATTAAAAATCAAAACACCAAACTTTTTATTTAAACAAAAATAGGTCCATCAAAAATATATCATTCTTCTTTAGTGATGTGGAAGCCTTAAGAATTTCTGTCCAAGGAACTTGTTACAAACAATCTGGTGCATACTATTCACTATCTGTAGCTCTTTCAGAACAAGCCTGCCATATGGATATTATTTTGAGACAAAAATCACTTAATTATTCTATTTGATTTTATTTCCAAGTAAGGGATCTACATGGAGGATTTATTCTGAGACAACTCTACTTCATAAGCTGTGTTATTGTTCAAGCCAGTCAATTTTATTAGCTGATTTGCTCTATTTGCCAAGTTTGTTTGCTATAACCCAGATAAAGATTTTAAGTAATGAAGAATTTATCATTTAAAACTTCAAGTCACTGTATCCACTCAAATTAACTCCTTCCCACCGGGTTTCCAACCGTTCTCCCACGGGCAGACGGAGCAGTGACCACCTTCCTTTGCCACACTCCTTTTCCATCCCTTGGTCCATCTTGTCAAGGCCAAGCCTGGCTGAGCTCAGCCCCGAGCCTACTTCTGAGAGCGCAATGGGAGCGCCAGCAGCCATGCTTTGCACTAGTGAAATAACTAATTACCTATTTTCCTCCTGCAGTTCGGCCACCTCTGCTGCTGGTCAAGCACCTGCAGCCATAGCAGCTTTTCAAATCGCCTCTGGATTCTGCATCACTCCCTACACAGGAGCTCAGCAATTTCCTTCTGTCCTGTGACGGACATGGGCAGGGAAATGTATCAAATATATGCATTCTGTTCTTATTTTTCCATAGGCATCTTCTGATACTTTGGATACAGGATATTACACTAGCTAAATCCTTGGTCCAATCTAGTACAGCTTTTCTTGTCTGGAAGACTATCTGCACTCCAAGTTCCTTTTACTTCCCACTGACATGCTTTCATCTTCTTTCATCTTTCTCACATCTCATTCTCCTCTGTGTTTGCATTAAAAACAAAGGTTTTCACATTACAAACTTAGGCTCCCCCATCTTACTTCCCGCCTCCCCTCCCAAAAAAAAAAAAGTTCTTTGATCTTGTACCTTCCCAACCTTATCAGCATATTCACCACACTTCGGTGTGAAAAGAGATCAAGAATTACTTGTTGCGGGTTCAGAACTGAACCCATTCCTGCTCAGCATCTCCCACACGCCATCCACTCAATCTCCTCCCAGGGTTTCTGTTGACCTCCTCACCCTGACACTGCGCCTTGTTCTTGAAGCTGCCTCCAGCATCACAGACCTGCCCGAACTACGATTTCAGCCTATTTCTAACAAACATTTTTCTATGTACTTTGTTGCAAGTGCAGAAGAAACCTTTGTCTCAGCTTTCCATATACACAGCACCCACTGCCACTATTCTGCTGGTCAGCCAACATTACGAACACACAACATCCACAAGGAGTACTTGCCTTGTGTAAAGGATGCACTGCTGCCCTTCAGAGCTGCAGAAAGCACCGCTCTAACCATCCCTTTCTCAGCCCATTTCCCCCCCCACGATGAGTTTCTTTGCTCCGCGCCCTGTCTTTAATTAAACACAGGGTACTTGGTCTCAATTATGAAGTCCTGGCCAATACTGCTCTCTTAGGTTATAAGCTACCTGGAAGGAGAGCCATATTTTAGCGTCTTGTCTCATCGTGTCTAGACCCACAGGGTCCTAGGTGGTAACTCGTTTTGGCAGGCACCGTGCTAACAAATCAGTAATTCCTAACACCGACTTACATTGCCGGAGAAGGATACACTTCATTTTCAAGAACAAATTTCAGCACTGCACCTAGTAAGATGCTTCTGGAACTTTTCTCAGATGTGATAGATTTTCTTTTTCACTTTTCCGTAGCTAACCTACAATTCTGACAGGAGAGACAGAAGTCCTGTTAATTAAAATCTTATCTTCCTTTTCCCACTTTCGCCTAAGAACAAGCAAGCCCCGGTGCACCCTGCACTTGTTAACCTGCTCCCCTGCTCAGCACCATCAGCACATCGAGTTGGCTTTGCCACACAGAGCATTTCCCATCCAAGGGAAATGTTGCTTATTGCAGTATATAATTACCTTTCAGTACTCTACCGAATTAACTCTGCTCACACGTAAGACCTACACACTGACATTTTATTCCCTCCCACCCCCAGAAGTCGTATCAGGGAAAACGCAGTGAGATCTGTCAAACAAAAAGAAACAAAGGTGTAGAAATCTATATAGATTAGAAGGGGGAACAAGATCTTATCAAGCCTTCCCAAAAACCCTCACTGTTCTCTGTCACATACATCCTAAAAAGCTGTTGTGGGCTCCAACTTTCAGTTTCACCCCAAGTGCCAATGCTGATTAGCATTACTAAAAGTTGAGAAAACTCTGGTCCTAGTAATGAGAATCCATCTAGTCGCTTATACACACACAAAAATAGATGTTTAGAAACACAGTCCATCTGATAATAAACCTGTGTGTTAGCAGGTCCTTTTTTCTCCATTAGGAACTTGAAGCAACTACAATTGCTGCCATTTTCATTACTTGGGCCATGAGCATTCCCTCTTTCACGCCCTGCAAAAGGCATTTACCAGCAACATCATCTCAGCTAAATGAAACTAGCAGAAAAAAGAAAGAATATATATATATAAGAGTATATTTTTTTTTGGGGGGAGTCCAAGAGCATGTTTGAAACAATCAACAAAAAATAAATACTCGTTGCCAGTTTTATTTAACAGATCTCCTTTCAACCATGCATGTGAATCACTTTCAAAAATTAGTTAACACCAAAACAACAAAGACTGATTTAATCTCTACTCCATTCTTTAGGCTCTTACTCCAGACTCACAGGTTCCATATCACCAAAGCTATCTTTTGGTGGAGATTTAAAAACATGGAGCGCAACATACGCAGAAAAACATGCTCTGTGTTTGGGACTGTGTGAACATTTCTCACCGCTGGGCTCTCTCACCAAATTAAAAAGAAAACTAGTTAAAGAAAAGGCTAAAGTTAAATTCCTACCAGTGACAGGATCAGTGAATAGGTGTTACCTATTTCTTAGCAGGAGCCCTACGCACACAGTGCGATGGAAACACTTTCTGTAGTGCTTTCAGATTTTTGTTGCTGCTGTGGCTTTTCAGATCACTATTTTAGCAGCACAGTTTAGAGCAGCTGGATTTGGGAGCTGCAGAGGCACCAAACTACACCATGAGGAACAGGTTGGTCAGACTCTGAAAGGCCAGACTAACTTCTTAAAGCAGCCTTCTCACCTTCCTTTCACCCCTAACACAACAGAAACTATTGCAGGCAATGGTCTGCTGGAAAATGTCAGCTTCCTAGTCCCCGTAAGACACATTTTTAGGCTGAAAAACAGAACTTGAGACAAATTAATATATCCAAGCAGCAAACATTTACAGAAGCCATCCACCGCACAGACAAAAGACATACATGCAACTTCGTGCCAGTGGGAAGGTCAAGAGTTAGTGTCCAGAATTCCAGACTGCAGCCCAGAAATCTGAAGGAAAGCAGTAATTAAGAAGTAAGAGAGATACCAGACTTCTTCATTCCCCCCCAAAAAAATCCAGGTGCTCTAAGAAGATGTCACCAATGAGATTTGTAAGTTAAGTGAGGAAAAAACGTTAAGTTATTTGACCGAGTAGTTCAACAACTGAAGAAACGAGAATTTAAATAACCATGCCCCACACACCATTTAGAATGGAACAGCCCCTGGCCTGAGCCCTTCAGGCTGTGCTGCCAGCTGTTCAAGCAAAAGGAAAACCTCCTGCATGGTAAATAGTGAAGTTACATCTGTGTTTCATAAGATCTACCATCACATTCACCCAGTTCTCCTTGTTTAAATCACATGTGACTGGACTGTCATCTGTAAGTACATTCCCAAGCACATGCCACACTGTTCTTTGCCAGAAGTTTAAAAAGTAGGATCCTATATTATTTTAATAATAATAATTTTAAAAAAACACTTTAAAAGGCCCAAATCTTCCACATTAAGAAACAGCAATCTCTACATGATAATTTTGACTATTAAAATAGCAAAGCGGAGTAGTGCAGCAAATACACTGGCATCAGGTATACTAGAAGTAATCAAAACCTGAAATTCACTCTCTATACTTGACTAAAGAAGTCAACAGACTTTGAATTTTACTTCCTAAGAAGTAAAGCACCAGGTACAAACACACCTTACAACCTAACACATCGTATGAGTTCTCACCCCACTCTACTCACAGCTCAACTACTTTCCACAGATAAAAGGATAATAATAATGATACTGTACTACTTTTCTAACCCTCGAAAGACCACCAGCGCTTCTACAGCCTCTGCTCTTCTCTCATTAGCTGCCAGCTGAGAATCTGACTGAGCAAACCCGGCACCAGGCCCAGCCCCGGTGTGCACCCCCAGCCACAGCCCGGTACCGCCGATACGTTACAGCCCCGAGCCCGAGGGGACAGCGGAGCGCTCTGCTCGGGGTCCCCGCGCGGTGACAGACCTGTCCCTGTCCCGCCTCCAGCCGCCGGCATCCGGAAATCCCCTCCGCGCCCCGGCCCGGCTCCCCGCGGGGCACGGCCGCCCCTTCCCCCGGCCGCCCGCCCCGCGCTAGGCCCGGCGGGGCCCGCCCGCCCCTAGGCCCAACAGCCAGGAAGTGGCTCCGCCGGCGCTGCGGGCCCGCGCCGCCCCGCTCCGCTCCACCGGGCCCGGCCGAGCCGTCGGCCGCAGCGCCCCGGCCCCCGCGCCCCCTGCCCCGGGCCTGCCCACCTGGGTTGCCAGTCATTCCAGCCCCGCGGGTGGTAGTGCTGCCTGCTGCCGGTGCCGCTCAGCCGAGACCCCGGGGCTCTGCGGCTCATTACCTTGCCCGAGACGGCATGGCCGGCCGGGCAGCGGCGCGGGGCAGGGGCGGAGGATGGTGGAGGACGGCGGGGCGAGGCGCGGGCGGCGGCTCCTCACTGGCGCTCCGCGGGCGGCTGCCGCCTCTGCTGTCTCACACCGCAGGGAGGGGACGCGGCCGCCGCGGCTGCTCTGGCTGCTGCCCGGGCGCGCGGCATGCCGGGATGGCGGACATGGGCCGCCCGCCCCTCCGCGGGGCACGCCGGGAGGGCGGGGCCGCGCCGGGCCGCTCCGCCCCCGCCCGCCCCGAGTACGGGCTTCCCCGGCCGCCGGGTCCCCGCTGCCGCCCGCCCCGGGCACTGGGCGAGGGGGAGTGGGCGAATCGTGGCCAGCCCGCCTCGAGGCATGAGGGGGGCAGGGCGTTCCCGTACCCCGGGGGAGCCCGAGGCACCGGAGGCGCTGCAGCCACCAGGCTCGCAGCCCCTCAGCTGTGAGGGGAGGGCAGCCAGGGGATCCCAGCCTGAGCGGCGGGAAGGGGTCTGGGGTATCCTGGGAATCCTGGCACCCCAGTACCCTGAGGGGATCGAGATCCCGGGGGTCTCGGTCCCGCAGCTGCCAGGGGAACCATAGGATCCCAGATCTGAAAGGCTGAGGGAGCTGGGGCTCTGGAGCTGGAGAAGAGGAGACTGAGGGGGGACTCATTCATGGGGATCAATATGGAAAGGGGCAGTGTCAGGAGGATGGAGCCAGGCTCTTCTCGGTGACAACCAGTGACAGGACAAGGGGCAATGGGTGCAAACTGGAACACGGGAGGTTCCACTGAAAGATGAGAAGAAACTTGTTCCTGGTGAGGGTGTCAGAGCCTGGCCCAGGCTGCCCAGGGAGGTTGTGGAGTCTCCTTCTGTGCAGACATTCAAACCCGCCTGGACACCTTCCTGTGGAACCTCAGCTGGGTGTTCCTGCTCCATGGGGGATTGCACTGGATGAGCTTTCCAGGGCCCTTCCAACCCCTGACATTCTGGGATTCTGTGACCTGGCTCCTGAGGGGAGCCTGGGCCTCCTGGGTGCTGAGGGGACAAGGTCCTGGGGTGGGAGGGCAGCAGAGCTGGTCCCTGTCTCGCTGTTATCTGCCTTGTGAAGGGGACACCCACATCCCTCCGCCCTCATGCTGCCCCAGGCCTTGCTGCAGCGTCTGCACACAGCAGGGGCTCATCCCTGCTTTTCTCCTCATCAGGACATGTCACCCATTTGTGACTACCAGGGACAGGTCCGATGTCTGGCAGTGGGCAGCAAAAAGCTGCCTAATCCCACTCTGAACACTGACGAACCGCTAAGGTTTCTCCTTCTTCCTCCCAGCTGCTAAACCACTTCAAAAGCAGACTGGCAACATAGTGTCTTTCTATGCCTGGATGACTTTTCTACATGCAGCATTTGCCAGAAGGGCATTTAGTGCCAGTGGTGGCACAAGCCCATCCGTAAATGGGAAGGCAGCCAAACCTGAGGGGAGGAAAAAAGGCTCCTTAATTCAGTAGACATTCTGAGTACATTTCCCAACAAAGACGTGGAGACTGTCCTAGACATATTTTTATTTCTCCTGCAGGACCTGGAAACTCAGATTAGCTGATTTGGTAAACCTAGTTTCTGACTGCAGAATATTTCCTTAGTTATGAAAAATTATTATAGTTTAGTCAGATACTCAGCAAAGAGACCTGAATAGATCAAGCTTTTTTTTTTTTTTTAATTACAATATGCAAGATTTGAGATCACTGAAAGACCTGAGGAAACTTTTCGAATCCCCCGTGCCCCTGTGCCAGGGTTGGTGACTTTGCTGGGACAGATGGCACGCTGCCACCTCCCTTGGCCGCTGGTGAGTCCATAAGCAATGCGTGCAAGCCATGTACAGATACCAAAATCAGTTTCAGGACAGAAATAAAGAAAATTATATCAGAAATTATATCTTATTGCATCATGATGCCATTTTGATGCAATATAAATATAACCCAGTGCCCATCAGCCTGCGTTTCAGCTGGCATACACTTGTGTATTGTAAGTGAATCTGTTTTGCAATCAGTTCCATGAGCCATGATAGATCCTTTTTTTTTCCTTCTTTATAATTGAGATGGACATCTAGAGTTACACAATATGCAGCAAAATTAGGGTTTTATAAGTATAACAACCATACTTGCTGCAAATTTGCTCACCCTTTCTAACCAAGTCTAGCAGATCCCCTGTCCCAGTGATGCGGTGGGTGATGAGTTTTCTTTTTATTTCATGGCTGAGTAGTATTCCAAAGGTAACTATTAATCACTTGAGGGGCAAGGTACTACTCGGAACGTATTTTTAACTACCTTTCACACATTAATTTAGCAAGGGCAGGCAAGAAAGCAAGCTGTCATACTATGTCCAACAACTGCCTGCTTACAGCAAGAGTTTAAGAACCACTGATTCAGCGTTTGGTACCATAAATTTTGCATCAGAAATCCTGTGTTCTAGTAGTGAATTCACTGCGGTCTGTGTTGGCTCATGCTGGTCCCCCTTCTGAGGGGGTTTTCAGAATGGACCAGTGATGTGGAGCTTTATAAACTCCTGTTGTGCGCAGCCGTAAAACTGCAAAATGTTACGGAGTTGCCAAATGAAGAGAAGTTCTCTATCTCTTTCTACAAGATTATTATAGGTATTATAGATAACAGTTAAAATGCTCATCAAGATCAGTGAGATAGAGCAATAATTATTTGGATAGCACTTTCTCAGTTGCAGGTTTCAATCAGCCATTTTGTGAAGATGCCATTCAAACCTCACGATGAAGCCCGGGGAAGCTGAGGACATGATTTTCAAAACAGATGTCTAACTTTCTGTCATCAAGTCAGGGACTCCAGTTTTGGATATTTAGCAGCCAGTACTGATGCCAGCTGGAGCTGTAGATTCTTGTGTCTTGTTAATAAATGACGTATTTAAATCTGAATCCTCTCTAAATGGAAATGTATGGACTTAGAAGACCTGTCTTAATCCTCAGAATGAGTCGGTGACACTCGCAGAGATACGTCTCCTGCCTCACTCCTTGGCATAAGCTCAGTCCTCTCCATCAAACCCTCCACATCCATCCTAATGCAGAACTCTGGAGCAACAGACGCTGTGAACCACACTCCTCCTGCTTTATAATTCATAGTCATGATTTCTCTGTTCCATATATAAAAGAAAGATGTATTAATCTGAACGTTATTTTTACTTGGAATAAAGTGCAGATTGTATATATTTAACATGCTGGAATAGGGCACTAAGTACCACATTGCATCTTTTATATCTTATATCTCCTTACTAAGCAGTATGTCTAGAAAAACCTGTGTGTGCTGAGGATTACAAGTCACTTTTGGCCCTTGGCTCCCTCTGATCTGCACCAAAGCTACAGATTGCAAGAAAAACAATTACCAACCACAAGAGGTAAAGAGATGCTATTTCCTCTTCTGGAAATAGGACAGAAGCCAAGGAGCAAAGCGGTAACTACAGCACAGAAGTACTGGACGCCAAGATTCTGTATATTGCAGACAGCTGCCTCTTAAAAATTAGAAAAGAAACCTACAATAGTTATTCCCTATACCTGCCAATTCTCGTGCTTTGATGGCAGGACCCTGTTTTTATCAGTAACCCACCAGATTTTCAGTGGAATGGTCCCATACACTATTTTCTGGCGGCAGCAGACCCAGAGCTCTGGTGATGTGTGGCCAATGCAGGGTGCCCAGAGCCCCTGTGCTGGTGGCATGGGCACGGTTGCTCCCTCAGGACTCCGACTGATTTCTTCATTGAAAGTGTTGGCGGGTATAATGCCTATCATGAACAAACGGTGCAGTCCATACTGGGGCCTACCTTGTTTCATCCCAAACCAGAATTTTTTCTTATCCTATGGGGTGTATTAATACAGAAATCCAATGTACAAACAGAGCTAACTGCAAGGCATATTGAACCATCCTAGTCTTTTGTGTTGAAAATATTTTTAATGCAAAAAAAAATCACTCCTATATTTTAGAATTCCATAACAAATGCGCTGTGATTTGAATACTAACAAAAACAATCCTTTGCCTACTTTTCTTTACTTAAAAGACTGAGGAAATGACTACTTTTTCTGAGTGTTTCTAAGACCGCTGTGAATTTCAGTGGGATGGCATATGGAGCCATCTGCTCCGTTTCCTGAAGGTCTCTTGGAGGACAGCTCTTGCTGAACAGTGTTCCTCTACAGCAGTGCAACAAATACAATACAGTTGCTTCCTCAGAACTCGCGTTTTTTCTCCACTGAAATTCTTTCAGGATATTACATCTTTAAGGCATTTTATATCTCCTAAGCAGGGTAGCATTATGTACAGTATATGAGTAAATACTTGAGTTCCTGTCACAGGTGTTCATTATAGATTTATTACATCACAGACCACAGAAGGCCTTGGTTGGGTGTAAGATCTGTTTCTTCACATCGTGTTTATTAACACCATGCTTTTCTGCTTTTTAACCATATGCTTCCTTAAATGTCCTGGACGTCATTTACCTATTACCAGCAACAGTCATATATAATATATAATATATAATATATAATATATAATATATAATATATAATATATAATATATAATATATAATATATAATATATAATATATAATATATAATATATAATATATAATATATAATATATAATATATAATATATAATATATAATATATAATATATAATGCATAATATATAATGCATAATATATAATAGATATAAGATAATAATATATAAACTGAGCACTTTCATTCTTAAACTCCTAAACAAGCAGTTGTTGGAGTTACTTTGGCCTGACAAATATACAGCCTAAAACAATTGTAGGTCTTTAAATATTTAGGTCTTGATATGTCCAAGAGAAAATGGTAGTAAAGTAATATTTTTGTCAACACAGTCAATCACTAAAACATTTGTGTTGAAAAAGACTCTTAAGGTCATTGGGTCCAACTGTTAACCCAACACTGCCAAGTTCACCTCTACCCCATGTCCCTGAGAACCTCATGTCCGTCTGTCCAACCCTCCAGGGATGGTGACTCCAGCACTGCCCTGGGCAGCCTGTTCCAACGTCCCACAGCTCTTTGGGGAAGAAATTGTTCCCCAGATCCAACCTCAGCCTGCCCTGGCGCAACTTGAGGCCGTTTCCTCTCATCCTATCAACTGCATTACATCTGTGACATTCCAGCCAGTGTTAAAACAGTGAGCAGCCCAAAGCAGGAGTTTCCATGCTGGTCTTCAGGAGAGCAGAAACTGCAGCAATCCTTGCAGGAGTTTTGGAAACCACATAGAACACCCCAGAGGAAAGTCATGGCCTGTGTGTTATGTAGTTACACTGACAGCATCGTGGCAACTTGCTTAAAAAGTTTTCTCACCACCTCTGAAAATCGGACTCTTTGTGGAACAGTTGCATCGGCAGACAGCACTGGCTGAGAATCAAGCTTGCTTCTACTCACACGGAATAAAATGTGTGCCACGAGCAGCAGCTCTCTCACTGCTGGCCATGGAGACAGCGCTGTCCTGCGGTCCTGTCCCCTGCCAGCCGACCCGCGCAGCTGCAGAACCATTCGTGTGCTGCAAGAGCGGCTGTCAGGATGTCGATGCTGCCGGCGGGATTTCTGGAGAGCCTGGGCAGGAGCTCAGTGAGAAACACTGCATCCTGCATGAGCAAAAGGCTGAATCAGGACTTGGGAACAAGGGGATGTTATGAAATGCTGCACAGCGCTGGCACGGAGCTGGCGGTATCTGTGCTGCACTGCAGAAAAAGACCAAGCCAGAGCAGGAAGCAGTTCTGTTTTACCGTGGGTGCCAATAGTACGAGACTATTACACTGTGGAGTCCTTTTGAAAACTTAATAGTGTACTTCATGCTTCACCTTCCTAGTGAATCTGATAATTTCCATCTGTTAAAATAACTGCGCTCTCACATAAATTTTCACGCTCTGCAGACTCAAGTTTATGTCACGTGTGCTGAAGGGGTAATTTGAAAGAGGCCGCCAGAAAAGTATCAAGCCCTTAAGGCATAATAAGCCCAGGGAAATTTGTTTGGATGGTGTAATGAATCCTGCCTGTTAATTTAGCTCAATTTGGTTCTTATTGCTGATAGCAGAGTGCTATGAAAATTAAAAGAATAATTGGTCTAAGAGCTGTAGTACAATTAGAAGTGAAACATACAGTAAATTCCTCCAAGGTATTTATCCTTTAATCTTCTCTAATTTTCACTGCTTTTTCTGTGCTTATTTTCCTACCTGATTTTTCACTGTGTTCCAGGTATCAACATTACCAAATCCTTATCACAGAATCATAGAATCCCAAAGTGTCAGGGACTGGAAGGGACCTGGGAAGCTCATCCAGTGCAATCCCCCCATGGAGCAGGAACACCCAGCTGAGGTTCCACAGGAAGGTGTCCAGGCGGGTTTGAATGTCTGCACAGAAGGAGACTCCACAACCTCCCTGGGCAGCCTGGGCCAGGCTCTGCCACCCTCACCAGGAACAAGTTGCTTCTCATCTTTCAGTGGAACCTCCTGTGTTCCAGTTTGTACCCATTGCCCCTTGTCCTGTCATTGGTTGTCACCAAGAAGAGCCTGGCTCCATCCTCCTGACACTCCCCCTTTCCATATTGATCGCCATGAATGAGTCCCCCCTCAGTCTCCTCTTCTCCAGCTCCAGAGCCCCAGCTCCCTCAGCCTTTCCTCACACGGCAGATGCTCCACTCCCTTCAGCATCTTGGTGGCTGCGCTGGACTCTCTCCAGCAGTTCCCTGTCCTTCTGGAACTGAGGGGCCACAACTGGACACAATATTCCAGGTGTGGTCTCCCCAGGGCAGAGTAGAGAGGCAGAAGAACTCCACTCCAGCCCACCCGTGGCTCTGCTGGCTGGCTGGCTGGAGGACGAGCATCCCTGTGGCCACTGTCAACTGGCACTGTCTAGAGCAAACCCAGCAGAGTTCAAAGTCTCCACAGGGGAACTGAGGCCCCAGACACTACTTGTTTGAAATCTCACCTGCATAGTTGTTATCCCCTGGTATTTTTGTGAAAAAGGCTGTGTCCCTGTCTAAAAATGACACAATTCAAGCCGAATCAAAAGAGAATAAATTGCCTTCTACTGCCAGATACATTCAGTGCAAAGACCTGGTATTAAATTGAGCCTGTGAAAAGCTTGGTGTGGGAGAGCTGTCGCACATTATGTAAAAGAGAATCTGATTTCCCAAATAACATACATGCATTGTAACCACCACATCGTCTTCCTCAAGTGCCCCATCGAAATCGCTACAATTTCCAGCTTCTCTAACAACAGCCTTACAAACCACAGCTTCCTTCAATACGCAGCCTTGACTCATCTCCAGGGCAGGCTGAAAGAAGCAGTACGTGCTCTTGTGCATCAAAACGTACGTTGTTCCTGGTCAGCCTGAGTGCTGACTTCTTCCCAGTTTGCAAGTTTTGCTTTTTCAGCCTTAAAGTTCTCTTAGTTCACTTTTTGTGCATTTACAGAGAAAACTCCAATGATTTAATCAGACATAAACACAAGAAAACCAGCAGATCTCACCATGTAGTATTGACATGTTCTTTTAATTTTTTTTTTGTGATTTATACAACATTGATACTTCTTAGTCCACACTACTTGTAAAAAAAACCACGTTATTCTGTAAAACTCTGCATATTGTAAAGCTTTCTAGGCAGAAGTTACATCTTTCCTTATGTTTAGCACAGTAAGACCTCGATCTAGTTGGGATCCTGGAGCACAACATAACGTTAAATGTAATAATTTCACTATAGAAGAGGCCAAGAGCCTGAAGTCGGTGGGAGCTTCATCATGTGAAGCAGAATGAGCCCTTGAACAGAGCAGATCTCTCATTCTCTTTCTCTTTCCTTGTTTTTTCAGACTGCGGTTTCTGCTGTGCTTGTGCCCGGTTCCCCATAGCGCAGCCATCGGCCACAGACCACAGCACGGCAGCGTCACAGCCCTCTGACCAACACAACCAGCCTTTCCTTCAGCTGGGAAGTCATTGATAAGTGACATAAATGTATTACTGTCACCCAGGTTCCTTTAAGTTCTTATTTGATACTCTAATTCGATTGTTTTCAGCTTATAGTTCATAAATGCTCAATTCCCTCGGTTCATTGATCTCATTATTCCTCAGTCTTGCAGATCAGCGATCATTCAGAATGAAGAAAATTAACCTTGAAGTAATCAGTAATGCACAAGCATAGTGCTTCATCATGGGGCTTTTTCTTGTTATTTCTGTTCACTGATATAAAACCAGGCAATGTTTTACTCATTCATTCAGATGTTTTTGTAAAACACTGACACTAGAAGCTGCTCTGCATTTATTCCGTGTCTGATGTGCCCATCATTTAAACACCTGCTCTCCAGATAAATGGAATTCAGCTCCAAGCATGCAGACCAGTCCAGCAACCCCAGAATGATGCAGTCACAAATCCATAAGTCCTCTGTCACCAACACACAGCTAGAGGACATGGTGAGCATTTAAAAACCCACAACGACAGAAAACAGTGACACTGAGAACGGACCAGAGCTGCATGTGTATGGCGTATACATACGCACACATATCTGGATCAACATCGTTGATTTCCTTTAAATCTGGAATCCAAGTTGAAAAAATAACATCTAAGTTTGAAAAACATATCCTTTACATTTTGAACCATGTAAGATTAAAAACGACACCAAAGCCAATTAGAAAGCAACCCGTCACTTCTAAGACGTACAGAAATCAACTGTTTGAGGCAGATTTTTAATGTATTTCCCTCCTCCTGTCACGCCACGCTGCCCTGAGTGTCTTGGCTGTGGTGAGCTGGTCCCAAAGGCCGAGGGCACCTCGGGGCTCGGCTCTGGGACCAGATAGCACATGAACACATGGCCTGGATCACACCGGGGAGATGCACATCGGCGTCCTAAAGCAGCTTCACATGTAACTAACTTATTTTGTAAATCAGTGAATAGAGACTGATTTGCCTAAGTGACAGAGTATACGTGATTCCTTTCAGTTCCTCAAACCCTGCTTTGATGTACATTTTTGTAAAAGGTCTGAATTGATTAATTACTTCATTTTATGTACATATGTAGATTCTTTTAGCTGGGTGAGGCTACTCCTAATGCCTGTTGAATATTTATGGCTTGGTGTTGCGCTGAAGGGGTGATTTGGAGACTATCTGCTGCTTACCTATTTCTGGGTACAGGTGGGCTCTGGTCTGCCCAGGGAGATTAACGAGTGACTGTCTCTGTCTCAGAGCGCTCCTGTGGGCTCCCAGCCCCACAGCCAAATGACCGTGTACCTGTTCCTCAGTTACTGCGGGGCACAGAGCGACCTATTAATGAAAAGTGGAATTGGGGATCATGTAAATATGTCAGACTGTGCCCAGGAGTGGGGAAACAGGGCAGGGAGCTGGGAGCTGCAGCTGCCATCTCAGCAGGAAACGCAGAGCTCATCAATTCGCACCTTGAATGTGGAACTTTATTATTTTATAGGCTTCCTTATGTAATTTTTGCTTGCTCACTCGCACCCAATTTGAAAGGGGTCTTCCCATGGTACTGAGGCCCTCTTGGACCGGGCTGCAATGATTTTCTCCCTCCTATCTCAGAAGGAAGATACCCTGGTGTGCACAAACCCGCTGCTTGCTGGCCCTTGAGCTTTCCAGTGTACCAGCTGTTATAAAACCCAAATTACAACTTCTCTTTTGTCTTGGCCTTCTTAGTAAAGCCACACTTCTGTGGTGGCCAAAATGGTTTGAGTGCACAGTGCCAGCACACGGTCAGGTTCCTCCAGCCTGCTCTTGCCCCGTCTATCGTTGAGATGTTGCAGCTGCTTCTGTTGCAACCGTCCCACCGCTCTCCTGGGAGTCAAAGTGCCACCACACAAGTGACACAAGCTCCAGTCCTGCCCTGAGCAGGTGCAGCCTTCACCTGCAGTGTCAGGATGCTGACAGTCGCCTCGGAGCTGCTCAAACCAAGCTGCAGATCATAGAACCATTTTAGTTGGAAGAGACCCTCAAGATCATCGTGTCCAGCCATAACCCACCCCTGGCACTGCCCCATGTCCTGAGAACCTCACCTCCGTCTGTTTAACCCTTCCAGGATGGTGACTCCACCGGCTACAGTTCAGGACAAAAATAAAGTAGAAATCTATCCAATGTGCAGCTGAACACCTTCCAGTTATTACATCTATTTCATGTTACAAACACAAACTGTTATATGCAGAAAAATAATCTGCGTTTCTCCAGAAGACATTCTATGATGAGTTCTTTTGCTTTCTTGCCTCTGTCTGCATTTAAGGTCACAACCAAAACAAAATTTAATGGGAAACAGACTGGAATAGAACAGTTACTACCAGCAGCCCGCCCCTGCCAGCCTCGGAGACAACTGCTGCAAGTTGTCTTCTCACTGGGCCAGCTCGGGAAAGCTTAAGTCAGCTTTTGTCAACACCATCTTATCAGTTGGAAGAGACCCTCAGGATGATCGAGTCCAACCATAACCTAACTCCAGCACTAACCCATGTCCTTAAGAACCTCATCTAAACACCTTTTCAACCCCTCCAGGGATGGTGACTCCAGCGCTGCCCTGGGCAGCCTGTTCAATGCCCCACAGCCCTTTGGGGAAGAAATTGTTCCCCACATCCAACCTCAACCTCCTCTGGTGCAACTTGAGGCCATTTCCTCTGCTCCTGGCGCTTGTTCCTGGGGAGCAGAGCCCGACCCCCCTGGCTCCAAGCTCCTTTCAGGCAGTTCAGAGATCAGAAGGTCTCCCCTCAGCTCCTGTTCTCCAGCTGAACCCCCCAGGTCCCTCAGCCGCTCCCATCACACTTGTGCTCCAGCCCCTCACCATCCTCTCCCCCACTCCTGGTCCCACCGCGTTAGTCCCTGTCTCCTGCCCTGCAGTGGTGGCCAGCGGAATTGTTCCATTTCCCTCTCCTTCGCATCATTTTAGTGAGGCGTTTTCCTTGGTTTCATCTGTTTTGCTTCAGGTAGTATCCATGAAAGATCATCATTCCTGTGTTCTCTGTCCCAATCCTCAAGTTTGTGAGCTGCTCCTGCTCTTATTCCAGCAAGTTCAGTCCCTCTTTGCTATTTGGAGACTTGTTTCTTAATAGTCCTCCCTGTAATTAAGTCTCCTCGAAATAAATGGTTAGGAAATCCTTTAGGGTCTCCAGAGCTACAGTTCACCTACAGCACACCAACGCTCACACCATCAGACATGGTCTCTTTCCTGGAGGCAGTGATGGCATAAGAGCTTGGCAGAACACAATCTGAAGACCTGAAAGCTTTGCCTGACCTTCAAAACTGTCCCCATGGAAGACACCTTTTTGTAGCCCTGCCCTTAAAGCCAGGCCTGCTGTGACTGTTCAGAAAGTCTCAGCTCAGCCAGGCTGGACAGTGGAGGTGAGAGGCCAAAAATGAACCAGCTCACCTCATTCTGCACAGTGAGTTATGAAACACACATTCCTCGCGGGGCACTGGGAGTTGCTAAATGTGTTGCTGATAGTCTCCATAGCAATGGAAAAGAACACTAAGAAGAGAAACCACAGAGAAGACGTGTGCCAGAGATGTGTCTCCTTGACAACAAGCGAGGCCTGGGACCGAGGGGCTGCCGGGAGCAGCTAAAGCTGGATCCTCACGTCCTCCTCTCCGCAGTGACTCAGGACATCAGCAGGGGCTACTTGACATAATAGTAACGAGCACCGAGAGTAAGTGGAAACACTAACATCAGGAGTGAAACCACCACTGATTTACGTGAATTGGGAAGATAATGTCTGGCTCTATCAGTTTCTTTCCCTACCTATATGAATTATGGATGAGTTTTACATATTCACATGCTGCCAAGCCAAGTATTTAAAAATTATCAGGCTTACTATAGGCCACGCAGCTGCCTCCAATCCTGCTTTTCTTTGCCTTATGAGACATTCCTTAAATACATGATCAAGGCAGATTTTTCTATAGGACCCCTGCCTTGCTCAGCACACTAGGCAGATGATGCTTACTTGAATTGGTGAGACAACATTTTGTCTTTTCCTTGTTGTCTGCTAGCTTGCCTCAGGCCTTCTTTATTTCGCGCTGTACAAACATATTCACAAAGACAGAATAAATTCCCTAATGACCAGCTCCGCAGCAGTTATCATAGCAGCAAGGTTAAACGCTAGCAAACTGGAATAATGCCAGAAATGCTAGCAAAACAAAAAGAAATCACAACTACAAAGGCAAAAAAAAGCAAGAGGAAGCAAGCCAAACTGGCCCACAGCTGTGCCGCGCGCCCGCGGGCTCCAGCTGCTGCTTTTGCGCTCGTTTCCCTTTATTTTCACCCAGATTTTGGTAAGTTTTTCCAGCCTAGGAGTACCCAAACATGCCTCTCACCCCCGTAACCCCTCCAGTTACTGTGTGCTCTGTCAAGGAGCTACAAAACCTGGGGGGGGTTGCTAAAAATATGATTAATAAGTAATAACAAAACAAACAGGGCATCATTCAACTCAGTTCTGGGTTGTCTCAGTGAACTTTGGCACTGAGGGCAGACACAGCTGTACAGAGATTATAATTTAAAAACAAAGTGTAGTGCCCTGGTTTATTTTTCAGTGAGGTACTGAGCCTTAAGCAAAGTCCATAGCGTGGTTTATCACGTCAATGGTGAAGATAAAGCACGGTGTTTCCAGGCACATAGACTATCAGAAAGCAGGAAGTCTTATCACTTTTGAATTAAATAAAAGCCATAGCTGAGGTGGTTGAGATTTTATTGAAATTAAATCTGATTGTTTCCCCCATCTTGTAATTAAAGGAATTAATTGCTCTTTGATTGCTTACGTGATTTAAGATTAATTCTGTTGCTATACCCTGCCATGGTCATTAGCGGAAGGCATTCTCCCAGGACGGCTGAATAGCTCCTGCCGCATTCCCGGCTGACTCTTCCCTGCCTTGGTGTTTTCGGTATATCCTGGAAGCCAGGAGGAATCCATGAATCTCCTGCAGCAGTGTCAGCACACAAAGCAAAAAAAAAAAAGAAAGAAAAAGAAGAAAAAGAAGGGAAACCCCGGTTAGAACCTGGGCCTAGCAGGCTCTAGTCTGGACATGGCAGATTGCAAAGACGGGCTTGCCGAGCAGCCCTGAGCTCAGCTCAGCTCCCGGGGTCCTGGCAGGTCATCCCAGATCCCAGTTTGTCCCCGTGAGAGGGAAAGGGCCACTGAGGCAGCAGGATGGAACCACGGAGAGCTGCGGCTCATCTACAGATGCAACTGCTGGGACAGTGTAAAATACAATCACATTGGCTTTGGAATCATCCAACACATCCTCTGCTAGTAGTCAACATTATAATTTCCTTTTCTCTTCCTAAGCATATTTTTCATTTTCTACCTGAAAAAGTGGGCTTTGTTCTGTAATTAGTACAAAGCTGCACGTACTGCCCCTGCCTCCCGAGGAAGTTTTGCTTCCAGAGATCACGATGTCGTCAGTGACTTGGACCTGGCTATTCTGGACACTGTGTGCAGGCGCCGAGGTGCCAAATGGAAAGAAGAACAATGGCAAAATATTTAATGGGCTGCCAATAAGACAGACTGTGTCGCACGAGGTGCCTGCCCGTGAAGCCAAGTAAATACACAGCCCCTGAAGACAGCTTTGAAATGTGAATGCAATGCGAGAGCGCAAACCCGGCAAATGGGCAAGTCCCAGAAAAGACAAGACATCTCAAAAATAAGGGATGTCTCCTTGATGCCTTTTTTTCCACATGTGCAAAGCTCATGGCCTCCATGAGCCCTGGGACAGGTGTTGCTCAGGTTGTATGAGTTACATCATTTGTCTTGTGGCAAGAAATGACTCTGTGTCTGCTGCGTTTTCACCTCTCGGCTCCTGACCCTGGGTGTCTTGGGCAGTTTCTGTACCGCGGCCGTCACTGGCACAGGCAGCAAGAGCTTGAAATGCAGCTCAGTGATTCCCTGGGGCCAACACAGGGGACACCTGTTCCATGTTCCATGCTCAGGCCCTTCAGAGGTCAGACATTCTCCTTGAAGTTAGGGGAATCTATACATAAAGATGCATATGGCCCAGGCTGATACAGCAACCCAGACTGTATGTCAACTTGCCCTCAGCTGAGCTAAGGGCAAGCAGGACCAAGGGGGTGGAGGTCAGGAACATGAACATGAGCCCACAGGAACGGCCCTTTCTCCTCTCCCCCTTCGTCAGAGCTGTTTTTTCTTTAATTGAGACAGAAGATGTGAAAGGGAAACGCTGAACAAATCAACAAAGAACTCAGCATAAAACGAAGTTTTCATTAATATCCCAACCTCCTGCTTTGTATGGGATCGATATTCATTCCGTACCAGATGTGGGAAGTATAGCAGTAGCATTAAATGCTGCTTAGGATATTATTAAACCATCAAACAAGAGGAGAAATTGGAATACAATTGCAACGAGGGCTGTTAGGCCACAGGCAGATCTCAGCCACGTGTGGGAAGACTTTCAGTTGTGATTAAGGGCTGCGGGGAGAGAGTAGAAAGTGTTTCATTAGCAGGATGAGGGAATTGCACAAGATTTTTGGCCCAAGGAACATCTCGCTCCTCGAAGCCTCACAGGGAATTTGTCCCCATACCTGTGACACGAATCCCTTGTTCTGCATGACATCTCCACCCGTTCCTTCAATATGTGGCAGGTTTATTTTTTCAATCTAGGCCAAAACAAACCCAAAATGCTGCAACAGAACTGCTACAATGCTGTAGTTGAGCTCCCTCAGGCAGCCTTGGCTGCATTCACTTGAAGCAGTAGCCGGGTCTGAATTTTGCCAATTGTTCGGGTTTTTACAAAAAGCCGAGCTGTGAGCCCTGGAGCAGACAGCTCTGTCCAAAACGTGCGGTTTCAAGTTTGAAGATGTGCACTGTCACGGAAAGAACACAAACTGGAATAGCCGCAGGTGAGACGGTGAGAAATATGAGATGAAAATCTGAGTTGCGAAGCAAATGAGCAGAAGCGAGTTAATACACTGCCTGTCAAACGGAGAAACGAGAATGGAAAAATACATATATTTTACAGAAGCAGTCAATGGAGGCCCTACCTGGCACAAATTCCTTGCAGCAAGTGGAATGACCCCGGGGCTGAAGCAGGGACTGGGCGGGGTTCAGGTGATGACTTTTGACAGATGATGGGAATTTCTCCTCCCCGAGGAAGTGGAAACAGCAGCAGTGCCACCCCGAGCAGTGCTCCTCACGGGGCACTCAGCGCTGCCAGCCTGGGGGCCACACTCCTGTTGAACTCCATGTGTTCAGCATCCCTGCCCTTTGTTTGTCATCTTCCCATACCCAGGTCTAGCTCTCACTCCAGAAAAAGCTTCTCTGTTCCCAGCTCACAACCCGCAGGTGAGACTCCGGGTTTGATGGATACAGGTGGGACATAACGGTGCCAGAAGCCCCCATCTCTGTTGGGGGGAGCTTGCAGCGCAAAACTCTGTGCTGAGAATATTTTGGAACAGTTCAGTGGAAAGAAATGGAAAGAGCATGTTTAGGAAAGACCAAAATAATCACAGAATCATTTGGCTGGAAGAAACTCTCAAGATCATTGACCCCAACCATTCCCCACCCCTGGCACTGCCCCATGTCCTGAGAACCTCATGTCCGTCTGCCCAACCCTCCAGGGATGGTGACTCCAGCACTGCCCTGGGCAGCCTGTTCAATGCCCCACAGCCCTTTGGGGAAGAAATTGTTCCCCAGATCCAACCTCAACCTCCCCTGGCGCAACTTGAGGCCATTTCCTCTGCTCCTGTGCTATTATTTTACCTGTCTGTTCTAGAAACATTTCCTGACTCACTATGTTTCTGTGGGTCTAAAAGCCAAGTCCTCTTTTCTCACCTCCCAAACCCCCTCCTCAGCACCTCTGTGGGGTGGCAAGGATGAAAATGGAGCCTCCCTCTGATGGGAGGAGGATAAAATAAGGAGATACTGTCAGAGCTCACTCCAGTGTGTTCTGTGGGGCAGGCTGTAAAATCACATCCCTATATGTAACCTGTCCAAAAAGCACGATACCAATGTTCTGCATTACATGTGTGTGACGGGGGAAGAGCAGGAGAAGGCCGCGAAGGCTTTAGCACCAGGTTTCCCCAAGGTGACACAGGGTGCCCATGTCCCTGTGTCCCCCCAGCCAGGGCCACCGCAGTGCTGGCCAGCGCTGGCACACGGAGCAGGCACCAGTCTCAGGGAGGAAAAGGAAAACAAAAGAGTGACTAAAACTTTAAAGAACTTCTTTCAGTTTTGAAATAGAGCTGAGCACATCCCCCCAAGCCGAGAACACAAGTTCCGGTGCTGGCAGGGTTGGACGGGAGCTAAAACGTCCCACACGCCTTCTCCCCCAGGGCACAGCCCCTGCCGGCAGAGTGGGAGCAGAGGGGACTTCCAAGGGACAGGTTTCTATCTATCATGGCCTGGAGGGCAGATCCTAACTTCTCTCTTCTGAGAAAAGTTCATCACTTCACCACACCTTTCTCCTTTTCTCGTCTCCACATGTTCTTGTATCAGCTTTTCCTTACTCTTTCATCCTCCACCTCTTCCCTCACACAGCCTCAACCACACCAACCAGGACTTTCTCACTTTCTTTTTTATTTAGACCTTTCTCACTTTGTGGGTTTTTTTTGGTTCTTTGTTTCTTCGGGTTTTCTTTCCTCTCATCTCCCCTTTTCTTCTCTCCCACCTCTCCTTTTCTTCTCCCACTGGTCACTGTGCACTGGTTTTGTTCCCAGCTGTGGTCCACGATCCTCCAGGTTACAGGTACCAGGCAGCAGTATCTCCAGAAGCACCTCCAGCCATGGAAAGCAGCAAGCGGTCACCAGCCTGGGGACAGCTGTGGGGGCCAGCAGGTTCACCTGCTAGTTGCCACCGGTATTATTGACCGAGGTGGTGAACCCAAACCTGGATTTGGGTTTCTCTTGGTGTCAGGAAGCCCGGATGAGGCTGTGCCCCCATGAGGTGCTGAGGTCCCCACAGGTCCCTCATCCCACCCATGGCTCCCATAGGAGTTGGTTGTTGGGGGGGCTCCGCTCTACCCATGCAATTCTTACTGTCATCAGCAGATGGCCAAATATTACCACACATTCATAACATTTACATCAAAAAGGCCACATAACTGGGTAGAAAACACCCTTCCTTGCCAGAAACATTTATTTATAAAATGGCATATGTACGCTTGACATTTACCTTTCTATATGCAATATTACCAAATGGGAGACAAATGTTAACACTCATTTCCTTTCCCACTCTCGACACGCTTGCCAAAGAGCATTAAGCAAACAAGTAGGAGGATCGAGCTCTGCCCTCAACCACCTAAATATTATTTCTTATTTCAAATTTGTTTTACAATAAAGAAAAAAAAGCCCAGGCCTAGACCCGGCTGCGGTGCAGCCGATATTTGCGGCAGCAGGTGGCGGAGCGGCGCTGCAGACAGCCAGAGCCAACCGGCATTTGAATGCACAAAGTGTTCCCTTGGAAGCAGAAAAAGTCCCAGCGAGGGGTGGCTTTTGCAAACGCACAGGTTTATGGCCCCGGCAGTTTCGAAGAAAAGCATGCAAACCTGCTCTCCCGCCGGTGACAAGGGTGGAGGGGCTTTAACTTCATGCTTTAATGTTGCATAATGCCTGAAAATAACCGATACAGGTGCAAGCGCTAACATGACTAATAGGAGCAAAAAGCCAAGGAATAACCTCTCTGGCATCACCTCAGGGCACGGCTGTGCAGACACCAGACGGTGGAACTGCAGCAGAGCAGCACGTACACAGTGGTACTCCATACTCCATCACCTTTTCGGGTCCGCGGCAGAAACACGCACCCACCATTTGCTGCTTTGGTCAGGACTCTCAGGCCATTGCTGCTCTTGTCACCCAGATCCACCTTTCCCACAGCTGGTCAGGAAAAACGACTTAGTAACCTGCTCTACATCCTTTCCTGTACATCAGTTAAAGAGGACAAAGCGAGAGGAAACAGCTCCATCACTCAAGCATGCTTTAAGAGATTAATTTTCCCCAAATGCTGAGTTTTCAGTAGCTCTGGAGTTGCCATTTAATCTTTAAGTAATTAAATATTACTCTATGGCACCAACACAACCAGACAGAAATGTCCCCTTTGTTGGGCAGTTCTGTATTTTACCTTTCCTCAAACTTTTTTGAGCTTTGCTCCAGCTTGCCTGTGAGCTGGGTAGTGACACTGGCCACCAGGAAGGTTTTTGGCATCACTGTCACCTTCAGGAAATGCAAGACCGCCCCACTCCCACTCCCTGCTAATTCTGGCTGACTTTTATCAAGAGTGGTGGCCTGTAACTCTCAGTTAGATGAAGGATGTAGGACAGCTTTCTAAAAATGCATGATCTGTGGACCAAGCTGGCAAAGAAGGCTGAATTCACACTTGATATCTGCCTTTTACACTGAATTAATAAGAATACAGGCACACACCCAGGGCTTTCATGCTGGGAGCCAGCACTCCCACCTCTTACCCTGGGCACGGCCCAGGAGCGGTGCAAAGATGCTCCAGATGGGATCCTAGGAGTAAAACACACAGCAGCATAAACTACCCTGGATCAAACAGGGATGATTTCCCTTGAGCAGGACTCTGCTCCCTGGTTTGAATGCTGCAGGACTCCCGGCAGCTTCTGACCCACAGCAGAAACCTTCTCCTGCCCACAGTATTCGGGCCCGGTGCCTGTGGAGACCTTCTGGCTCACAAACAGCATCGCTCCCGAAATAGCATCTGTCCTTGTGATGACATATCCCTCCCTGATAACGGGGCTGCAGGTTATCAAGGAGATTCCAGACCGCCATTCCCTCCCGCAGCTACCCAGATCACACCCCCACTGCCCTCCCCACCTTTGTCTATGCTCAGAGACCCATTCTCTGCATCGCCACCCTCCAGCTGGGCTGCCCCCCGGGCAGACCCGCTCACACGCAGGGCGGTGCAAGCGCAGGAGCTGCAGCGTGTCCTTGGGGCTCCTGGGCAGACAGGACGGGGCTGTGCCCAGGAGGCACCCACAGCCTCAGCTGGATGTTTTAGGTTTAATCAGATTTTTCCACTTCATGTGATCTCCATGTTTTGTTCCATGTGCAAGCTTTTGATCACTCTTGACAAATATTATTTGTACTGTCCCAGAATTTGAAAGCGATTAATAGTGCTAATGAGGGGCTGCTGCCTCCAGCCGGGACCCCGCTGAGGAAGTTCTTATTCTACAACAGCTCGAAAGGAGAGTGCTTGGCCAGCCCACGGCCAAGGGCAGCATCAGGACAGCGGGTGCTGCGCTGCCGTCCCTTCCTGCCCACCCATGAAAGCCCCTGTCTTTGCCACCCAATGCCCGAGACCTGCCTGTCGCCTTACGGAGGCTCCTTGGGGCCCACACTCCACACAGCGATCACCCCGGAGAGGCACTGTGTAACACCGCTGCGGAGCAAGACCATCCTGAACAGCGGCTGGAGGACAACTTTGCAGCCTTAACTACTCCTGTATTAACTCCTAGGAAGAGCTGCAGTACTCCAGCTGTTGGAAGGCTCCCATGGTCTCCATGTGCAGACATCACTTGGCCAGTGGCTGGGACGTGCTTATAGCCACGCATCAGCTTGGGCTCCTGCCACTTTGGAAACTGGTCCCCAAAAGTCCTTTTTGTGTGTTGCTTTTGTACCTTCAGTAACTCATTTCAGGATTTTCCAGCTTCAAAAGGAGCCTGACAGGGCACGGAGACTTACAAGATTTTTTTCTTCAGCTTAATTAATTTATAGAGTTACCTGTGGGTCAGCAATCTGATTTAATCAATTTAAGCAGGTATAATTCAGGTATCAAACTTTTCAATTTGAGAAAAATAACTCCCTTCATCTTCTGAGAGCCCTGGTACAACTGAGGGTATCGTAGACTTTACAACAAAACATAATTCCACTCTCAGACACCAGCAATTCTGGTAGGCAGCTTTAGAACCATGCAATTCTGTACATGTCAGAGAAAACAGATCATCTGAAAGGAAAATGGCTCACCAAAGAATAAACAAAGCATCCTGCCGATCTTTTGTGCTCTGCGTTTCCTCGGTTGTGTGTCAGGGATTACCACAGGGGCATATTTTGAGCCCAAGTCCCTTTTTTGATGCCTATTCCCAAACAGAGCAAACCAGAGGGAAGGGTCTACTGTGCCCAGAACATGGACACAGGCAGCTGGGGCTGTCACCGCTGCACGCAGGGGACATCAGCCCCAGGGGCAAACCCCCAAATCCGCAGCTCTGCACACCCGGGAGCCACCAGGTTTTTGGGCGGCAGCCAGGTGGGAACCGCAAGGAGAGCTCGGCACGTGTGCGTTAATAACCGCCCGCCGCCATCCCCGTCACGCCAGCCACGGGGCGGCTGCTAAGCAACTAAACCCTGACGATGAGGCATTTTTGAGATAGTGCTAAAAATAGTCCCCGACAGGCGAGACAGAGCGAGCAGCGTAGCGGGTGACGTCAAGTTTCTCATGGCTGCCCTCCCTGCTGGCGCTCGCTGGCGCTGTCCATGACCAGGCAGGCTCCTCCAGCCCCCGGGGAGCAGTGTCACAGCGGGGAGCAGTGTCACAGCGGGGACCAGTGTCACTAGTGTCCCCAGCACGCTGCTCCTGCGCACCCCCAGGCCCTAGTAGCATCCCCAGCCCCAGGGGAGGCGTCAGGGCAGCCCCCCCAGCCCTGCCCGCGCTGGGGCCTCATCTGACCCAGGCAGAAAGGAAAGGAGCCCCTGAGCATCTCTTGCGTTAAACGGAGCAATTTGATTAAACTGACAAAAGTCACACACACGAATAACATCTATAACTTCAGTGTAAAGGAGAGGCCGAGCACACGCGTCCCCCTTGTCCAACTGTCTTTCCAGCCTGTTGCTCTGGGCACTTCGTCTGTGCCAAACTCAGTTTGTACCCATCTTCGTACAGGGATGGAATAGAAAATAAGCCAGAGCACAGGAGAAGGTGCACATAGCCTTTATGCAGCAGCATCTGACTTTCTGGGCCCAGAGAGAAGTGGCAGGACAAGCTCTGTGTGTCACCTGCTTGTCCCCAACACATCAACCTCCTCCCAAGGGCAGCACTGCCCCAGGCACAACCTCTCCCCACCAGCCCAGTCCTGCCCAAAATGGGCCACTACACACTTCTGGGGTGCAAACAACACATCAGGGAACTGATGCAGTGCAAGAATCACCATCCTTCTGTACTGGTTTGTCTCATTTTATGATTCTTGAATAATGGCTGAAGTCAGCATAGCTGTGATCACCTCTCAGACATTTCTTTCAGCAGCAAGAAATTTCTCGAGCACCCCCTTTGTCCATGAGCAGCAGCCCCTGTGGACCCCCTTAACCACATCAGGGAAATTATCAGGCTGAACATAGCTCCCGGGCCCCTTTTCCCAAGGTTGTTTTGACCCCGGTTTGTTCACACAGAGCCCCATGCCAGCTGCCTGGATGCCCAGAGGGCCGGGGTGCAGGGAGGGTGCCCATGGGCAGGGGGTCAGTTACTCATGGTATTGGGCAGCAGCCCCTCCATCTCCTCACAACACCAGCAGCTAACAGGAAGGTTCAGGTTCCACCTGAAGGGCAGGTTCCACCCCACATTCAAGGGTGAGTGTTGCTTTAAATAACGCATCCAAGGGGT
Organism: Patagioenas fasciata; assembly: GCF_037038585.1. Taxonomy (NCBI): domain Eukaryota; kingdom Metazoa; phylum Chordata; class Aves; order Columbiformes; family Columbidae; genus Patagioenas; species Patagioenas fasciata. The sequence continues at coordinate 2,321,315 of NC_092534.1, read as the reverse complement.
GTGCTTTACTCCCCAAAATACCCCTTTTTATTTAAAACAGTGGCCCAAGCTCACAGGAACTGAGAAGCAAAGCTGCTTGAGCAGAGAACAGCATTAAACCCCTCCCTGCTCAAAACAGCAGAGGAGCAGCCCAGCAATCAGCAGTGCCCTGCATAAGGACATCTGGAAGGACCAGGACAAGCTTAACCCAGTAACCCAAGCAAACACCTTTACTATGGTTTACTCCTGCCTCCTCTCTTCTTCTGGTAGAGCAGAAGCCCTCAGTATCAGCCTTGCAAACCTCCGCACCGGACCTGGCGGCACTTCCCATGGTGGCACAGGGGACACGCTGCCTCCTCCCGCAGCTGCTGCTCACCACCCCGGGGTGCAGATCCCGCAGCTGCTTCCACCTGCAGCCCACGCACAGGATGGGAATTGGCTCCTTCGGTTACCCAAAATAAGGCTCAGGAGGAGGGAGTGAGGTCTGAGCTGGGTCCCAGCCACCACCAACCTGCTCAGTCCTTCCAGGAGTTTCCTTCCTGTACACAACAACGTACTCAAATAGAGAAAGAGCAGAGCTAGGAACCAAAGTTTCAAGTTCACCGTGGAAGAAAAGGCCTCTCTGCAGCTGGGGAGAGGGCCATAAATTTCCCGGCAAGCATAAGCTGGGACGTGGGTGCACATATGTCTCCAAATAACAATGTCGTTTTCAGTGGGAGTAAAAGCTAATCGATCTTTAACATGCAGCACTTAATTTCAATGCCTTTCACTACTAGTGAAACAAATACCAGATTTGACTAAAATTAATATGTGTCAACATATTGATGACTCACATGCCCAGTTGCGAAGGGAGACTCTGAATTACTCAAAAGGATTCTGCTCTGGAACTTTTTATCCTGCAATAATAGAAATATCCCAGCTGGGACTCCTGGTGTGTCCTAGGTCTTTCTTGCTCTTGCCCCCAAGCTGAGGTCTCAGCGCATTCACAGAGAGATTTCCAAGTGATAAATATTGTACCTGCCAGCTGCACACGTGTGGCACTTAAAGCATTAAGCCAGCAACCACCACTAAACCATTCTACAAAGCTCATGGAGAGGCTTCAGCCAAAACAGGTGCCTGTCAACGTCTTACAGCAGGCTGCTCGTTACCCTTCCCGGGCCAGCCGTGCTGCGGCACAGCGGCCATGGGACAGCGTGCCGAGCGCCGGGGAGGCAGAGCAGGCGGTGGCTGGAGCCACACGCACTTGCTGCTCCTCTTTACGACTTGCTCTGACTGAATTATCGTTAAAAAGCTGAGAGTTTGATACCTCACAACTGTGAGGAATAAAGACAGGGATATCTTGCACCATAAATGTACTTGCCTGCGCTGGTCTATATCTCAGTGATAAATGAAGCCCAAGACACTTGAAAGAGCTTCTTAATCTTTGGAAAGCAAACCAAAGCCATTAGTCCTTTGTAGTTTTATTATACCATCCATCCAGTTTCTTGTGCTCCGCTCCCAGAAGCGGCTGTGGCAGACGGGCCATCCCCAGGTGGTGGGGCTGAGGAGGAGCAGGGTGAGGAGCAGGAACCAGCTCCAGCTGCCCTGGAGAAAAAGGGACATGGAGGGACAGCCTCAGATTCAGCAAGATGTGTCCAGACCCTCGAGACATCGCCTTTCCTCACCATGCTCTCCTGCTGCTGCAAAGAGTCTCCCAGGCACCACAGCCAGCAGCAGACTCGGGTTTCTCCTGTAGGAGCATGAATGTTCTTTTTCAAGAGGTATTATAGCATCCCAAGCCACCTCTGAACTGTCTGAGCACCTGTAACTCTCAGCAAAAGCTTCAGCAGTTCTGGTTTTTCTGGTTTCTGTTCCAAAGCACCTCTCCCTGCCACAGCCCTGACTCATGCCAGGCAGCCCAAGGACTCTGGTCTACTCCCTTCTCACTGTTTCAAGGAATAAAGGAAGAGATTTGAGCTCCTCATTTGTGGACCAGAACATTTTCACCCTCCAACCCTTGGGGCACATTCAGGTCCTCTGTGTGTGGAAGGGAATACTCCTGGGACAACCGTTCTGTGCACTTGCTAGTGAAAGGTGTGAGGAGGCGACTGAATGCGAATTTGCAGTTCCAAAGAGCCAGTCTGAGGATCTCAGCTGTTCAGGAGCTGCAGCTCAAATCAGCTGAGACCTCCGCATCCCCACCGAGCGAACCCACTGCACCAGCCGCAGGCCTCACCAGGTTTGCAAGCCTTCTTCCTCGAGGCCGATTCTGACAAAACCTCAAATCTAAACCAGAAAATTCAGGCTGATCTTAAACTTCTACCAGATATAGCTCCACAGGCCATCTCTCTTCTCCTGGGCAATCTCCTTGCAGAGCTTTGTCGACCCTCACAAGTCCCAGGTGTGAACCCCAGCCTACAGCCATCCATGACTCTCTGCAGACCCAAACCCAGCCAACAAAGACCCACCACCACCACAACCCCACAGCGAGGTGGGAGGATGCTACAAAACCAAGAGCACGTCGCTGTGCTTTATTTCCCTGCTAGGCTCCACCATGAAGTCTCTCCAATGATGCTTTTATGGCACCATCAATCTTATTTAAACTTCAGTACAAATAAATTGGAGTACATTCACAGTCCCATCACAGCCCTCTGACTCACCCAGTCCCAGCAGACATCATATATTAAATTAATTTTGGGAATGTATTCCAAAGAAATTGTTTCAGCTTCTTCAGCTAAGAACTCCCCATGCTGCGTGTTAGGGCAAAGCAGCACGGGATATCTAATAGGAGGACTTTAATTAGCTGGTGATTAGTCTCATTAGGACTCAGCTCATCAATAATGTAAGTCACCTCCTTGTTCCCCCGCTCTCTTGGCTCAGGGGAGGCGGGGGAGATAACTCTCCCACTGATAGGGGAAAAGACCGCGTTGATCTCGGATTTCCTCCTGCCCAGGATGCGGGTTCCTTGTCAGATGCAGGGACAAATTCTGCAGTTCTTTACACCTGCAGTAACTAATACATTAAATGAACTTCAGATTTACTCTGGTATCACTTAGAGCAGGGTTAAGCCCACAGACTGAAATGTTTACCAATCAGGCGGGAACAAGATGCCCATCCAGTGCACACAGCTTCTCTTACTCTCATGGGAAGCGTCCAAGACTGAGGGAACTGGGGCCTGGGGTAACCAGGGCACCTGCTTAATGCAAAAGTTTATGTACTGCTGGCTCAGCACCATGTGTCTTATTAAAAACTTTCATTTTCCACTGGCTCTGCCCCCCGATAGCAGGCTGAAAGCTCACGTTCGCTCTGGGTTTGTCTTCTGGCCCCAACATCGAGATGTAATTCAGGGTCCTGTGGAATCCAAAAATAAAACCACCCAAACAAAGACCAAGCAGCCACAAGAACCCAAAGGCCAAGGTTTTGTCCTGCTTTGCTTTAGTGCAGCAGGAGCAAAGCTCCCGCAGAGCAGGGGCTGGATGGGCTGCAGCCTGTGCAGCACCACAACAGCACCTGGAGATGCCAAAGGGCCAAATATGCTTCCAAACAGCAAAAAAAGTGTTCTTAAACTGAATTACTGTGTGTCTTACTGGCTGACGAGATAATTACTTGTCCCACACAGCTAATTAGCAAATTCCTGAGGCTGCAGTAACCAAAAGTCAGACCAAAAGCACACCAAAGTCCTTGCTAATTCAGCCTTGCTCCCTGTCTTCTCTATCTCCCCTGATTATGCATCCTTATCTCCATGAGAAAATAGGAACAGGAAACACCTTCCTATTTAACTGCCTGTGCTCTGGAGTGGTTTCCAATCAGCGGACATCAGCACCAGCTTTGGATGCAGTGAATCTAATCTGCCCAGCTGGTTGATTAATATCTGTGAGGCTGGTGTTGAAGGGAGAAGCCTGCGGAGATGGGCCCAGGCTGACGGCACTGGTGGTGATGACCGTGCAGGCTCACACTTTCCCAATCCCGTTGCTTTCTGCGCAGGGAACCATCCGGGCAGCGAGGAAGGATCTTCTCGCAGGGCAAAGCACAGGCTGTGCAGAAGCAGCAGCTTCCAGCTCTGCTACTTTAAAATCAATCGCAGTTCCATTCCCAAGGAAGAGGCAGAAAGGAGCTGTGGTGACAGGGACTTCAAGGCAAAAGGGCATCTCTATTGACCTTGCAAAGCTACTGAAATACTTCCCTCTGTAGCAAGCTGAACTAAATCCTCCCGTGTCAGTGTGTTTCACCATTTGCTGTTGTTGCGGGTGCCGGGGGTATGGACCTGTACCCACAAAGACTCCTGGTTGGCTTCAGCCACAGACTGACCTGCTGAGCTGTGCTGGGTACTCCTGGAAAACAGCTACTGAGGCTTTTCTTCTCAGCCATGTCAGGCTGCTCAGCAGGAGCTTCTCAGCAACATCCACGTGCTGCAGCTTTCCTAGAGAAATCCAGCCGTTCCTGGTCCCTGTGCTGGGACACCCGCTCCGCTGGCCCTCCTGGAGCCACCAGCCCAGAGGTTTAGGGGTGGGCAGTGAGGGATGTGGCAGGGGAGGTGCTGAGGTACAGAGGCAGCCAGCTCCGCTTTGCTTTAATCACAGAACAGTTTGTGTTGAAGGACCCTTCCCAGCTCCCCCAGTGCCCCCCCCCGCCATGAGCAGGGACATCTTCAGCAGCTCAGGTTGCTCAGAGCCCCGTCCAGCCTGGCCTGGGATGTCTCCAGGGATGGTTCATCCACCACCTCTCTGCCCAACCTGGGCCAGGCTCTCACCACCCTCAGGGCCAACAATTCCTTCCTCATGTCCAGCCTGAATCTCCCTCCTTTAGTTTAAAACCATCACCCCTTGTCCTGCCGTAACACACCCTGCTGAAAAGTCTGTCCCAGACAGACATCATCCTCGCAGAGATGGGCTGGGGGAAACACGGACTCTGCACCCACAGGGATGCTCCGGCAGCAGCTGCGGTTGCACAGGGATGGACAAAGGGCAAATGGGGGACCATGAGGCTAATCCCAGACTTCTGCTTTGCTCCCTCTTGCAGAGTTCCTGTGTCATTAACACAACAGTTCCACAACACTCAGACCCCAGGGCCGTGTTGGGGCTTTCCAGGTAGGAGCCCTGGGCTGTGCACCTCATGGCTCCTCTTCCCCAGGGCCCCATCTGTCACTGTCTCCCATCCCAGCGTGGGAGCAGGGCACCACATCTTTTGGAATTGAAACTAAAATGTTTCTGGCTCCTGAAGCTACATTCCAGCTGAGCGGTCATCAATTTGATGCTGAGGGTGGCCGGGATCAGTCCCGCCGCTGTGAGCAGAGGAAGGCAGCGCGTTTCGGCAGCCTGCGCTCCGAACCGCTGCGAGCAGCGCGGCAGCTGATCCCGTCTGCCCGCGATGACTCACCGCTCTTGGTTCGGGCAGAGGCAAGAAAAACAGCGCCAGTTTGGCATTCATATTCTCAGCCATGGGCTATTAGCTCAGAGCAAGTCCCCGTCCTATCTCCCCCTGCATCTTCTTTCAGTGCAGCACCACTGACATTTATTTTTCTATATTGCAAAAGTGATATATTGACGGCCTTATATTTGGGAAAGCAGCTTATGTCGCTGCCAGAGATGTCACATTCAGATGGATCACATCTGCATCAACAAAATACCTGGCACAGTTTGAACCTCTCATCTCCCCAGGCAATTTTTCTTTCTTTTTTTTTTTTTCCAAGGCTGCTGAAATATTGGCTTTGTCACCACGGGAAGGATAGGGGTGACATGTAGAGCAAACGTTCATGATAGCTTTTCAGAGCTATTTTCACAGGGCTGTTCTCCCAAGGGCATTCACCCCAAAAGAGACCTTAAGTCAGGGTGAGCCCCCAGGGATGTATTTCAGCCTGATCCTGCACAGCTGCAGCCAAACCATCGGGCAGGACCACGGTCGCGATGGAGCCGAGCACTGATGGCCAGCGCTTCCCAGCCTGGGAAGGGATCACACAGCACAAAGCAACCTCCGTGGGATTCAAAACATGTCCCTGCAGCGTGGGTGACAGCTCAGCTCCAGCCTTGCGTGGGAAATGAATGGTCAGGTCGCATTTGCTGTGTCCAGTCTCAGCAGCTCCGAGTATTCACTTATATTTGTCCAGTAATTTCCATTTTCTTTTCCTTTTCAAAGGCAAAGGACCACAGATGAGCGATTTGGATGCACACACAAATGAAGAAGAAAAGCCAAAGTACTGATGAATAACCTCTGCAGCCCATGACGCTCTGGAGCTGTCAAAGCATAACCCATTTTCTCTGAGAGAAACCAGTGGATTTTGTGGTGATGGATGGAGGGATGGAGTCATGCTTAGCTCTGGGTGGTGCCCACCAGAGAGAAACCAGTTATCCTATATTCTGAAGTTAATTTCTGATTCCTGTGGTGCTTAGTGGTTGTATTTACCATTCAGTCCTAGACAACACACACACACAGCAAACAGCCTATAAAAAACACAGTGCTCAGTTGTTTGCTTTATCTATGTTGGGTTGAAACACTAAAAATAGATACTCGATCTAACATTTTGTTTTGAAGAAACGGATGCTGGTGTCCCACAACACCATGTGCTTGCTTGTTTGCTTGGACGCTGGGATGCAGATGCCACCGCAGTGTCCCCTCAGCCAGCTCTGAGCACAGGCCAGGGCTCTTGCTTGGCACCCAGGGTCACTTCACATGGCAAAGGGAATAACGCACGGCAATGGGAATAATGGTAAAAATACACAGAACAGAGAAAAGCGGTGTGCAAGCAACATTTCCCCAGCCATCGCAAATTGCTGTAGGACCCTCCTGTGTCCCTCTCCTGATTTGCATAGCCAAAAGATGGCAGCACTCTCTCACGTATGTGCCGCTGCGAAAGCTCCCTCTCTCCCCACAAATACAGACAAACACGTATAACTTTAATCCAGACACGATGCACATCGGAGGGGCCTTTTCCTGCCTCACCTGCGGTGGCTCCCGGCCAGGCCGATGGCCGCAGCGGTGGCCGCGCAGGGACGGAGCTGCTGCCTGTGCACGGTGCCCGATGCAGCAGCACCGGCCTCCTCCCAGCCAGGGAGAAAGGGCAGAAATCATTTCACACTCGCCCGCTCATCCCCAGTGTTGTTTGGGGGAAACAATTAAAACAATGTTAACGGAATGACGCTTCCTCGCTCTCCCACCCCTTGCACAGTGCAGCCCCCAGCTGGCCCCTGCACACCCTCTCCTAGTGCGAGCGCCTCGGCAGAACTTAAACACAGAAACTCAGAGAAAATGTTCAGTCTTGATTGTTGCCTTTCCCAAGATGATAAATCTACTGTGTGATTCCATCCACTTGCTTTTGTTTCCCTACTCTTCACCTGTTTCTTGCCTGACTTTGCTGAGCTCGCTGGTGTGCGCTCCTGCCAAGGCTCAGCTCCCACGGGACCCCCGGCTGGCATCGTCCTTCCATCAGCCCTGGCGCTCTGCAAACAGAACCACCCGAGCTTTGCTTTCTGTAATGATGCAAAGATTTGCTCTGCAATCCCTATGAAAACAGGAGGAACTGAGAGGGATGGAGATCTGCAGGGAAATTCAGATTTGCAGAGCAGATCCTGGCATCTATACACGGGGGAAAAGCTGGAGGTGAGAGTCCCTCCCTGCTGTGGGTTACAGGGGTGTCTGCACCCAGGGGAAGCCGCTTTATATCAAGAAGCTCATGGGCAACAGGGCGTAATGGCGCGACAGAAGCCGTGCCGTGTTCTGATTATCACATCTGTGGTGCATGAATGTTGAGGTCAGGGCTGAGCATTTCCACCACCCCAGGGACCAGTCCAGCAGATCTGGAGAGCCCGCAGCTGGGAAGCTACCCCAGCTCCATGAGTCAAATTGTGTCAAATTAAGAAGAAAAAGCTTAATTTCTCTGAGCGTGTTGAGCCCAACATGCAGCAGGTGGGAATGGGGAGGGGAAACGCTGCTGCTGTTGTGCACTGCTGGGTTTGACGGGGCCCCGCTCTCCGCCGAGCTGCTCCTCCCCGCGGGGACACGCCGGTGTTTGCCGTGCCAAGGGAGGCTGCTGGGGTCCTGAACCTGACCAGGCACTCCCAGCCAGATCCCTCATGCACACCCCGCTTCCCACCCACAACCCTGCCCCAGTTCCCAGTGTTTTGGTTAAAACATGGCTTGGTTTTTATCTTAAGAGGTATAAACCCCTTTCCAGGGTGCTTCTGGGACTCCCACCTCCGGGGACTCCTGGCCTGAGGCACCATCTCCCAGAAGCCACCCCACAGGGAAGCAGCCTTGGTCTCTGCTTTTAGAGAGGGACAGACCATGTGTCCCCACTCACTGTTTGCCATGACCATGGGCAGATCTCGTGTGAAGCACGAGCGTGACCTGAGCCCTATCTGCTTAACGCTGTCACATCAGAAGTAGCAACAGTAAAAGGTGTCGCTCTGAGAGCTGGGGACGGAAAATGTTTGCTGATTATGACAAATTTTTACAAAGAAGAGCCTCTGAGGCGAGCCCAGTATGTTTGGGTGGTACCACGAACCAGAGATGCCCCCTCACCATTGGGTTTCAGCAGGACCCACAGCTCGTCTCCATCACCTCTGGAGCCTCTGGCTTGGGTCTCCACAGCAGACAGCCCACTGCCAGCAGTATGGGAAATCTGGGCAGAGAATTAAGGACAGAATTAATTAGTGACAGCATTCATCAGAAGCAGCAAGGTGGCCTCACCCGCAGATGCCACCATGCTACAGCCTCCTGGCCTGTCCCAGGAGGAGAGCACGGGGCTGGCAGCACCTTCCACAGGACCCACCTCCTCCACGCAATGGGAAACGTTTCCTTGGGGGCTTCGCTTAAAGAAAATGCATCCAACATTTCCCATGTGGCAGCTGCTCATTAAGCCTGACTGCGTTCTGTCCTCTGTCCGCGAAGGCATTACTGCTCATCCTGCCGCCCCCCGGCACAAATACCCAGAGCAAGGCAAACTACAAGCCCAGATCCAGGCTTTGCAAAGCAAGGAATCTGGGATTTGGACCAACCGTAAATAAAAACTGATAGAAAACATACTGAGCGCACCTGGTTTAGTGTTTTCGCATTCCCACAGACGCGATGAGTTTCCATTGCAGTGCTCCCCAGGCCGTGGGGCAGATGCCCTGTCGGCAGTTCCCATGCGGCCACGTCCTTTCCCCTCCTTTTTCTCAGTATTTTCCGTGCTGCCCGAGCAGCTCCCAGTGCTGGGCACAGCTCAGGGGCCAGTGTCCCTGTGGGTGCTGCTGTCCCCCCGGTGAGCAGAAACAACGGGCTGCCCAGCCAGGCCACCAGCCTCACCACGGGGTAACCTTGTGGTAACCCTGATGTAACCCCCATGCAATGCGCAGGACCCGCCAGCCTGGGCAGAAAGGCACCTCCAGCAGCGGGGCAGCCTCTGTCACACCTGGAAGCTGCTTTTGGATGTGCAATATCTCAGCCCCCACAGATTCCCTAAAGGCTTCTGCACTGGTTGGGCACTGGCAGGATCACAGAATCCCAGAGTGTCAGGGTTGGAAGGGCCCTGGAAAGCTCATCCAGTGCAATCCCCCCATGGAGCAGGAACACCCAGCTGAGGTTCCACAGGAAGGTGTCCAGGCGGGTTTGAATGTCTGCACAGAAGGAGACTCCACAGCCTCCCTGGGCAGCCTGGGCCAGGCTCTGCCACCCTCACCAGGAACAAGTTTCTTCTCATCTTTCAGTGGAACCTCCTGTGTTCCAGTTTGCACCCATTGCCCCTTGTCCTGTCACTGGTTGTCACAAGAAGAGCCTGGCTCCCTCCCCGTGACAAATGATGACAGGGATGCAGCAGGTTCTGCCTCACCCCCCGCACGGCCAAGGAGAGCCCAGCACTTCCACCCAGGCTGAGTTTGGCCCGCAGCCCCGGTGTGACCTCAGCAGCCTCGCTAGAGAATGAGCAGCAACAAACATTACAGCGACCCGCCGCAGAAATAGGATCTTTATCTTCTCTCTTGCAAAACACAGAGCATAATGTCTCCTAGATTTGCTTTTGCTGGCAAGCATTTCGTTTGGTTTCTGGTGGCACTTAGGGATGTCTTGTCTCAGCTAATGGGAAAACCAAACACCCAGAGCCATTTGGAAACTACGTGTTCAAAATGAGCATGATAGAAAGAAAAGAGCCCAACGCACAGGTAACTACGGGCTCCCTGGGAACTCAGACTGAGCAGAAAGAAAGCCCAAGCAGGAAAAATTGTTATCCAGGGTGGCAATCAATAAGTTTCGAGAAAAGGAAGAAGCCAGCAGCAGTCATGGCTTAATAACAGTGATTTTAGGCTTTCTTTTTAAACTGCTCATTTTGTATTCCAGAAGGCATTTTACAATTAAGGTCAGGATCTTTCTCAGGTCGGCATATGGGAGATGTGCTGTTTACACCCTGGGCCTTGCCAGGCAAGTCGCTAAAGGGGCACGAAGTAAATCAGTGCAGAACTTGGCTCCATGACACACCTGTCACTCGCAGAGAACACAGTTCCCCAAATGAGCTAGCAGGGACAAACCATTTAACTAAAATAAATCACTGCAAGGGAGAGGAAACTGCTTTTGTTCTTCAGTCACCAGACAACTGAACCACATCCTTCTGGCCTTGCTCACTGGTGCTCCCTGTCTCACAGGGATACTTTGGGCATTTCCCTGTGCAGAATGACCAATTATGTTTATTTTGCATGTAATTACCTCTATCTTCCAGAAAGATCCTGCCCAGGTATGATTTTCGGTGTGTTTTCCCCATCGCTGCTGTGTTGCAGCTCCTGGTTTTTTGTATCTCTGGCTGCAATTTCTCAGCTGGGGCATCTGATCCCGAACACTCCTGTTTGTTTTACTCCAGCCAGAACACCAGTCCCTCACCAGCAACTCGTGAAAGGAAGAAAATGGTTATAAATGGTGATGCACTCTCATTCCCACCACTCGGGAAGTCCTTGCTGGTACCCGCTGCAGCTCCTCTGCGCTGCCTTCAGCTCGAGCATCTCATCTTATCTTATCTTGGAGCCTCCACTCAGCAAAAAGATGCCACTGGGCCCAATTCAGATCACATAACAATTTGGATGATGGCAAAGGAATTGACAAGTAAATCAGGTCTGTCCCTGTCCTGGCCCTGCAGGGTTGGTTGGGGGTGGTAATAGGAAAAACACAACCAACCCGCTCTTTAAAAAAAGAGCACAACAAACCAACCAAACACACACAAAACACAAACAAAAAGAAACACATCAAGTCTGGGGTGAAATTCAGGGTCAGTTTTAGCACCGACTTCCACACTTTGTTTCTCAGACCCACAGAGATCAAGGAGGGGAAGCAGATTTTGTCCAAACTGCCATAATATACATAGCCCTGAATCAGCACTTTTCAGAGCCAGTTTTGCACCAAAAGGCTTGGTGAAGTTTTAAAAGCTGAGGCTCGTACAGAAGCAAACTTGCTGGCCAAGTGGGATTTTGTCTCCCAGACTATGAAAATGCACAAAATAGAGGCAGCTGAGGGACACCCCCAGCCCTCAGGCTGGCTTGAACCCCAGCAAAACCTGTGGGATTTCTACTGGCATTGGATCAGACCTTGCACAGGATCAGGGCCTGACCTGGCCCCAACCCCACGGCACTGGTCCAGCCGCCACGTTGTCACCCTAAATGGTGACACTGACTATGACATGATCCAAGTTGGAAATGGCCTCATGTCAGTGGTGGGAGCCATGATTCATCCCCTACAGCCTATAGCTCATGCAACATATGGCAATGCTTTTTTAGATATACAGGATGGAGAGAGGGAGAGACAGCATACACCAAACCAGGGAGCACAGCTAGCTGCCTGTCAGGTAACCAAGTCAGCACACGGCTGCAGACCAGCTCTGCACCCCTGTGTGCCTGCAGGAGACATGGGGACCCTGGGAAAGCCACCATGGCTGCTCTCCATCCCACCGCGCTCCATCCCACCGCGCTCCATCCCAGCATCCCATCTTTGATTTTTTCAATGGTGAATCCAAGCCAGAGGATGCTCACATCAAACTGTCTGTAAATTAAAAGAGATCAGTTCTACCTTACAGAAGGAATCTGTGTGGCTCTTCTGCTGAGATGTTGACAGGCAGATTTAGCCCAAACTGCAGACAGATTTTAGTTTCAAACACACAAATATAAGTCTAGAAGCAATTTCACTGTCATTAAAGGTGTTGTTCTGGGTTCATTTCAGCACCCTATTAGTGAGAACCTGGCCCAGGACACAGGCAGGGACAGATGAATTATCAATGTATAATTACACCCACCTTCTCCTCCTCTGTCTTCAAAGCAATTCAAGAACAACCTACCCTTGTTCCACATTTTAGCAGCTTCTTCAGGGGACCACATTTGCAGGACACCTGGATCCAGGTGACCACTGCCAGCACAGCACCCAGGTGAGCTCCAACGCAACATCAACACAAGCCCATCTGTCTGGGCAAATCTCATTTAAATGGAACCGCGCTGAATTTGGGACTAAATCATTTAAAGAAAATCACAAAAAGTATCCAGGAGTACAAACATTCAATAAGTCATCAGTGACGGCTGAAACTTATTTAAACCAGCGGTTGTGGAAGTGGCACTTAATTAGAATTCTTATTGCAGAGTCACACACTGATCGTTCAAAATCGTATTCAAAAAGCAGCCAGAGGAAACCGTACTGATGTCAGGGATTGCGAGGGATGCAGCGGAGATGTGCTGCACCATCTGCATGACGGTAACTCGCAATACAAGAGCCTCCAGCAGCCGCGGCCTCTCCAAGAAGGGGCCGCAGCCTCGTGGCAGCCGCGTCCCCACAGAGCCAGCGGCTCTCGGCCGAAGCAGAGCTGGAGGAACCACCCACCAGAGATCAGCAGACTGATTTCTGATTTACTGGGCCAAGATCCTCAAAGCACATGATGTAAAACCAGCTCTGCCTGGGACTCCAGAAGGCGCTACAGATGCAGATTCCCAGGGTTAGTTGTCCCAGGGCAATTGGTGCTGTGGAGGTTAATTTATTCCTCAGTCTCTTTCCCATCTTTTAATCAAACCTGACATTGGTTTCTGTTTGATGAATCCCAGATTGTCAGGGATGGGAAGGGCCCTGGAAAGCTCATCCAGTGCAATCCCCCCATGGAGCAGGAACACCCAGCTGAGGTTCCACAGGAAGGTGTCCAGGCGGGTTTGAATGTCTGCACAGAAGGAGACTCCACAACCTCCCTGGGCAGCCTGGGCCAGGCTCTGACACCCTCACCTCAGTTTGTACCCATTGCCCCTTGTCCTATCGCTGGTTGTCACTGAGAAGAGCCTGGCTCCATCCTCCTGACACTGCTCCTTTCCATATTGATCCCCATGAATGAGTCCCCCCTCAGTCTCCTCCAGCTTCAGAGCCCCAGCTCCCTCAGTCTTTCCTCACACAGGAGATACCTCACATAAAGCTACATGTGCGATCACCTCTTTGCTTCCCGGGGGGGTGAGCGCAGGACAGACCTTTGCCGTGCTGCAGGAGACACGACAGAGCAGTGACCAACATGAGCTGCCATCCCACAGCTCCCCTCAAGCCCCAAAAGGGGTTGGAGTCCCCAGCAGGCTCAAGCTGTGTGCTGCCATTCAAGGAGCCAGAGCAAGAACCACGGTTAAATTCACTAAATCCATGTTTGTCCACTGAATCAGGGGTCTTTAAGCACTCATTGAGAGCCTCGGGGCAGGCAGGCACACATGTAAAATTGCCATTTAAAATGAAAAACATCTAAAGTGAATGGCTGAGCTACAGGCTAAAGTATCTTAAATTGTGTGGCGCAGGCTCCCATGTACAACCCCATGTGCCTCAAAGCTCTGCACACCCCGATGCTCAGCTGTGGCAAGAGGAGGGCTGAGACTGAGCCGGCTCTGGCCCCCCGCAATCCCAGCTCCAAAATCGGCAAAGATCTGTTATTTCCAGCAGATCCACCATAATAGGCATGGGATTAGAGGACAAAAAAAAAAAAAGCAGAGCTCAGTGTGCAAAACTAATCTAATCAGGGGACGTCTGGGTCTCCCAGCAGAGCCGAGCCGCACAAACAGCCGCTTATCCACAAGGCCGATCCCAGCACCTGGCTGATCCTCAAATCCCCATCAACAGAATTGACCCCAAACCAGAAAATATACTCAGTGCTGCCAAAAACCTTATCGGCTATTCGGCCTTTTTTTCTCTAAGCCGTTCCCAGCAGAGCACAGAGGGCTCATCCTGCTACTCAGCCGGCTAACCAGGCTAATGAGACGATACACACCACAACTTCCTATGGTATATAATCAGCCTGAAATTAGGTTTTAGTGTAAATCTGACAAAATATGCCACTCGAAACTTCAAAGTGTTGTAATTGGACTCTTCTGCAGAAGAAACGTCCATGGGTGAGACCTCAGTGCTGGTTACTCTGCATGGGGTGGGAGAAAGGGAGAGCAAGGTGTGGGACATGCAGAAGATGTGTACATACAGTGTGATATAATAGCAGTGTCATAGGCAAATATCTGTGTGTATTTAAATACGGTTAAACACGTACATATAGTGAATCTATATGCGTGTACATGTATGTATGGTTAGATGTTTTCACTAGGCTTACTGGAGACAGAGCATGTGCAGGATGCTCCAGAGAAGTCAAGTTTTGAAAACGCAGCTCTGGGGAAACCAACAAGTGGACAACAGGAGGAACATAATCCTCCTTCAACTTCAGCACCCTTGAAAAACATCTGCTAAACTAGGAAGATGTTTAAAGTCACACTTCAGGTGGTGGTTTGGAGGCAAGAAGTCCACAAATGTAAGGGAGGATGTATTTTCAACTGTTAAATAAAGTACCATTATAAAACGAGCACATTGCCTCCATCCGAGGTGGGGTTCAGACAGCCCAGATGGTGCATTTGACCTCTTCCAAAAATAAACTGGACTCTGTTCTCCTCCCTCAGGACTCTGCATTTGCCCTTGTAGGGGGCATCTGTCACAAGGGTTCGTTTTCTCCAACATCTTAATGAGGACCGTGCTTATTAGAAGAATTTCAACAAATTTCTAATAAGGAAAAAGTGTTAAGTGTGTTGTATCTAAAAATGCCCACAAGAAAAGCAATGTATCCTTTAAAAATACATAGATACTAAATCCACCGCATTAGGGTGCAGCCATTTGGTATATGCTATTAATGGTGTAGGTTCCCTTAGCGAACACAGCCACAGCTGGAAAATTCAGACCTATCCCCC
Source organism: Patagioenas fasciata (assembly GCF_037038585.1). Lineage (NCBI taxonomy): Eukaryota > Metazoa > Chordata > Aves > Columbiformes > Columbidae > Patagioenas > Patagioenas fasciata. The sequence goes on along the minus strand of NC_092534.1, from coordinate 2,306,184 downwards.
AAATGGCATATTAATAATGAGATCTTTCAGAGGACGATACATGACTCATCTGAGAAGAAAAATGGGTCATTCACTGCGCTGAGCTGTCAGAACAAAACAGCAGCTTTTTTGGGGTTTGCTCAGTTTAAACCAGAAAAATGAATGTGAGAGAGGATGTGGTGGATGTAGCTGCCAGATAAGGGGAGCAGTGAGAGCTGGCACTGGCATTTCAAAGTTAAAAACTCCACTCTGACAGGCATTCTGTGCCTCGTATGGTTTTACACTCAAACCAGGGGTGGAAGAAACCACAAGGATCCTCCGCCACTGCCTCAGTGCGCTCCAGCCAAAGCCACCGTCCTCCCGTCCTTCCCAAAAGCCACATCCTGGGGACATCCAGCACTGGGATGCTCAGGGAGCCCAGTGGCTGTGGCCCTGGCAGTTGTCCCTATGAGGGACACCCCTGCAGCAGGGAGCAGCCCAAGGGCCAGGATAACACGCCATGAGGGTTTACTGTATGGGCAGAATATACCCCAAAACGTAAAATCAGAGGATGGCTTTGCAGTGCCCTGCCTGTGTTGCTGCCACAGCAGGAGCTGCTCCGTGCAACCCGTATGGTTATGGGGCACGGGGTAATTAATAATGCTGAAATCCTAATCAGGCCAGGCATGCATGGCGGAGTAGAGGGATCACGTGCAAATCGACACGCAGCCCCCAGACAGTTACAGCAGGTCGCTCAGTAGAGTCAATGAAGACAAAAGGGCAGGTTACAAATCTGACATTCAAGATTTCATTAGAGCTGTTAATCTTACTGCTTTTACCAAATTATAATCGCTTTCACAACCCAACTAAATCCAGAGTAACTATTCATACTAGATGAAAACATTTGTCACTGACATTCAACTTTTACTTGGGATCATGACTTCGTGTGATGCTTTGGAGATTAATAAAAGCCACAGCCCTTTCCTGCAAGCCCCTGCCCTTCACACGGATGAAAGACCACATTTAACTGCTTTAACCCTCACCTCTGCTGTTTCCTTCTCTTCCCGCTGCCTGGGACCTTCACGCCGGGTGTCCGCTGGGTACAACCCACGGCTGGTGGTGAGAGGATGGAAGAGGTTGGCCGTGATGGAGGAGAGGAGGTCTAACGGGCCCTGTGCTCCACGTGGGCACCAGTGCCAGCACCGATGAGCAGAGCAGGAGTCCACGAGGGTGCACAAAACAGCTTCTGTCTGCAGACCCGTCACAATGTCCTGCTCTTAATTTAATTATCTCAACAAGCCAAAGAAGAATTAGTGGTAAATGGATTTTCACTGTTAAACAAATACTTGACAATGAACACCGAGCTCTTAAACTGCTGCTGGACTGTGGGACAACTGGCTTTCAAGAACCCATGGTCGTTCAGTCTAAACAGCATCCAAATCAAATCAATTTTATCTTCAGAACAACAACTAATAATAAATAAGCCTTCCCCATCCTTCTCTACAGCCACCTCTAAAAATCCAAGCCAGCCCTGCAGCACTGTCCTTTCCCAATGCTCCTCAGCAAGTGCCGGCTTTGCAATACCAAAACCTGGTAAGCGTTTCGTCTAAGCTGGTTTTCCCAAACCTCAGAGTCTCCATGCACTCTTTTTTATTCTAGTCCTCTGCACATTACAGAGGCTCAGAAAGCAAGTTTCTGCTGTCCTGGCCTTGACAAGATCTCCACAGCGGGTCACCTGGATTTTGTGTTGTCCCAAGCAACCGCATGAGTACAAATGGATGTCGGAGGGATGAGCAGAGCAAGGACACGCTTCCTAGGCCAGGGGTTGTGTTACTGAGCTTCTGCAGGAGGGATGCAGTTATAACACACACCACGCTCCAGCAAAGTTCCCATTTAGAAATCTGCTTAATACCAGCACCAGCCACTCAATACAGCCCTGACAACCAACCATCTACCGGTGCCCTGACAAAGAGCTTCACAAACGATGCAATCAGCAGCCCAGCGTAATTTTCAAGAAATACAAACGAGCAAATACCTAGTTGCCATGGTAACCCCAAGAGCCGGACTAGACTTTTTTTGCAGATTACCAAATGCAGCTACATTTTCCAACGCAGCAGGAGCATGGTGCTCGGGACAGCAAGCAGGTATTGCTGAGAAGTATCAGCTCTTGCGGCAATCTGCCCAAAAAACCCTCCGCTCTCACTAACTGGCTCCAGGTGATTCACGTTGACGGTGCCGGTTGCGATTCATTTCTCTCTCCCTTCACCTGCACTTTGGCTCCGTGCCCTTCAAGGCTGACCGGTTGTACCAGCAGAAACCACAGCAGGAGTTGTTCTCTTGTTAGATCTGTGCTTTACATCTGATCAGCAGTGTCTCTGACAATTTGCACCCAGGAACGAAAGTTTCTGGCCCAGTTACCAAGCCCCTACAGAACTAAAGCAGTTAATAACAAAATCTTTGCCACTGTTTTCAGGCAGCTGTGCCGCAGAACCCTGTGCAAAAAGCGGGTCAGGGCTGCTGACCCACAGGCTACCGCTGCCCATCGAGGCAGTTTTCACAGGAAACCTGGAAATCCTCGGCCACAAAAGATGGGGAGACTTTTGGGGTACCTGTGCTGGTTTGGCTGAAAATGGTTTCATTTTCTTCATGCAGTTGGAAACCTTTCTTTTCCATAGCTAGCACGCTCATTATTGGGACTTAGTTTGAGAACAAGAGATAACAGCCCAGCACAGAGTTAATGTAACTGTAATTTGTAATTGCTCTGGTCTGAGAGCCGAGGATGCTCTGAGCTCTGCCCACAGGTGTGAGGCAGTGAGGAAGGGGATGGATGGACAGAGCTGGATGGACACCAGACTGAGCAATGAGAGCGTTCCAGCCCATTGGCGTGAGGCTTCGTTGGGATGGCTCCTCCGTTCTCTCTCTCGGGTGCTTTCTCTTGTGTGCGTTGTTTTGTTTTCTTCGCTCTTTTTTTGTCAGAGCCGGTGGAGTTTTGGTCCGGACGTTTCATTCGGCCTTTTGCCGTTTTGCAGAGGCCTCTGAGCCTTTCTGCTCTTTTTCCTCTCTTTTCTCTTGCTGGGATCGGCTGTGGGACCAGGTGCTGTTTTCCTGGCTGCTCAGTGGGTTCATGAGGAATTGCCTTGAGTACCTTTTATTTCTACTTTATATATGTATTTACTAGTAGTGTATTAGTATTTTATTATTTCGTTAAACTGTGTTTGTCTTAATCCAAGTTGGTCCCTTCCCTTTTGATTCTCTCCCCTATTGGCTGGATGGGAAGGGGTGAGTGAGCAGCTGTGTGGTTGTATTGCCAGCTCAGGTTAAACCACGACAATAACAATCTGGAGCAACCAACAGCAAGACGGGCCCTGGTGCTGATGTGAGGCACCTCTGAGCTGAGCCTGCTTGAAGCTTCACTCAGCTTTTGTAATTAAGGTGCCATCACACAATCTGCCTTCAATCACATCTCTGGCCCTTTTCTCTATGGCCGGCTCAGGCCAGTCCCTGCCCACCCAGAGGCAGCTGCATTTCCCAGCAGGTTTGTCCCCACCAGCTCTCGCCACCCTGCTCTTCCCTGGCAGCACTGGGAGCAGCTGGTGCGAGCTGGGACAGGAACCCCCGCAGAACGGGAGGAACACGGTGGTCAAGCTGCTGTCTGCTGGGACCCGCACAGCACGAGGCCAAATCCTGCTCGCTTTCCTGGTGCCCCGCTGCTCCAGCCCTCCCTGCGGCACATCGGGATGCACCACCGCATGGAGAGGGAACAGCATTTATCATAAGTTTTTCTGGTCCGGAGGGATTTTTTGGCGAGGACCTCACTGCTACAGCCAGTAAATATCTATAATTCACTCACTGAGCTGCTGGAAGCCTTTTTTTTTTTGTCCCCGACATATTTTTGTTCGCTGTCAAAAGGAATCGCACTGCAGCATCCTCGCCCCAGGGCAGGAGCTGCTCGGCTGGGCAGGCAATTAAACCCAGGGAAACTGGGGAAAGGAGATGCACAAGGAAAAGCTCCTGATTCAGCTGTGCAGGCCTTATCCTCCCAGTAATTTTCGGGGGAAAAAAAATCTTACTGAATGAACAGAGGAAAGGAAAGCTCAGCCCAGCCAAGCCAGCCGTCTGAGCAACCCAGATTAGAAACCGGGGAGGAAAACCACAGCCAGGCTGCTGCCAGCTGGCAGTGCCAGCGCAGCCCCGCGAGCTGCTGACGCTCACTCACACACAGCACTTGTCTCCACGGCGCCCTGCCCTGCACACCAGCAGCGTATTTCAGCAAATACAGAGAAATAATAAGAGGAAAAAAAGAATCAAAAGGCAAATGGTCCATGCAGGCTCATCTCTCCACCCAGGGCTTACTCCAACTTTAACACGTTACAAAGGAAGATGTTCAGCTCCTAAAAACCCAGAGACACAAACGGGCCCTCTGGCATCAGTCCCTTGCAAGGGACATGCAAGAGAGGTGTGGGAGAGTCCCGCCACCGCCAGGCTTCCCACTGCCTGTGTGGCAAGGCAGGACAGAGAAATTCAAGATAACAGGGGAAATGGGGGTTATGGGACAAGGAAACAGAAAAATAAGCAAAAGAAGTACAGCCTGAAGAGCTGTAGCTCTTCTCGGCCACCCAGGACTGTCCATGCCACGGGAAAGGGCTTGTCCAGTCTTCCACCGAGAACTGACCTCACCAGATCCACTAGAAGTTCATTAGGGAGGTGAAAACTCCTGTTATCTTCTGAATTTCATTTAATTACTATGAAACAGAAGACACTAGCAAGGAGAGAGGGTTGCTTTGTAAATAACACCCTTGGAGTCTATGGAGAAAGTGGAGGGGGTTGCAAAACAATGCCCTTATTAACTTTGCTCCTGACTTTCGGGTCATGCATTTTCAGTTCTTTTTACCTGGAAATGAAGATGTTAATTGGAGCTGACAGCTTTCATAGGTTTCCCCATTAGCAATATTTTTAGCCACAGTGGGGCCCAAGTCTTCAAACGCTTTCCCAAGGGAAGGTTTTAACCTTTCTTTTGAAACATCTCATGCTACTTGCAGGGAAAAAAGAGACTTTTCTGGCTTGAGGCGTGCTGAGCCCCAGCTGTGATGAACTCCTGGCCCCTCTGAACGGGGACATGGGAGGAAGAGGGAAAAGAGCTCGGCACTGCGCGGCAGCATCGCCCGGCGGGGCAGCCCCCGCCAGCCCCCAACATCATAGAATCAGAGAGTTGTTTTGGTTGGAAAAGCCCCTCAAGACCATCAAGTCCAACCACAACCCACCCCTGGCACTGCCCCATGTCCTGAGAACCTCATGTCCGTCTGTCCAACCCTCCAGGGATGGTGACTCCAGCACTGCCCTGGGCAGCCTGTTCCAATGCCCCACAGCCCCTTGGGGAAGAAATTGTTCCCCACATCCAACCTCAACCTCCCCTGGCGCAACCTGAGGCCGTTCCCTCTTCTCCTGTCACTTGTATCACATCACTCAGTCTCCTCCTGAACTGCATGGGCAGCACGGTCCAGAGACCTGGTCTGAGCTTTGCTGCCAGCCCCTGAGCGAGGGATGTCCTGCCTGAAAGTGCCCCAAATTCTCCTGCAACCACCCTGATTCGCAGTTTCCTCATGAAGCAACATGAGGAACAAGAGGAAAAACAAACTATCATGATAACGCCGCTCCAGCAATAAGAAAGAAGCAGCATTTGCCAAGGTTAAATCCCTCTTTCTGAGAAGCTGGTGCTTGGCTGCCCAACCCTGTGCTCCTCACAGGCCCCGTCCATGGGTGACATCTGAAAAAGCCATCAAAACGGTGCCTCAAACCCTTTTTCTGCCCCAGATCAGACCCTACACATCAACTTGCATTAGCCTGTTGGATCTAATAACATTTTTATTTTTTTGCAGCTGGTTTCTTCACATACTGTTCTTAGCTGTATATAATTCATTGTTTTCAGATGAAGCAAAAGCCTCAAGAAACCACATTCAACGCTGTCTCCTGCCCAGGACTGAAAACTATGCAACATGCTTACTTTCCACCTAAGTATATGGATAGTGTATATATAAAAAATAATGAATTAAAAATAATATATTTTTATTTATATGTATGATTCCTTTATACCTATTAAAATACATAATCAGGAATGACAATATTTCCTCATTTTAGAAACCTGCTCCAACACACATGTTCCACTTACAACATCACCGTTACCCCCAAGTTTTGCTGTTTCTCTCCAAGTGGAAATGTATTTCAGCTGAAAGCTGTGCTGACAGCCGAGGAAGCAGCGAGACAGTCCCAGCAGAGCCCCAGTTGCTGACCTCACTGTATCCCATGCAATCGCTCTGGAAAGTCTTGGTTTGGAAATTTTGTATCTCTAAGATGGTGACATCAAGGGACACCAGATGATTTTATGAAGATGCTTTTACTCATCTTCGCAGGCGGAGGCTGAGATGGGACAGCCCAGGGTTGTCTCGGCCACTCCAGTGCCCTAAGACCACAGGGCTCTGCTGAACAGGGACAAAAGGGACACACGGCTCACAAGAGGGGTGCGGGGATCACCCTGCGGTGACCATGGGATTTACTGTGTTTCACTGGGTCCAGCAGTGCAGCTGTGTCCCCTGAGGAGAAGTGTGGGTTTGCCTGACAGCTCTGCCCTTCCCCTGGGTGCCAGTACCACCACAGACCCCATCGGCACCACCACAGCCTCCCAGCGCCACCGCAGCCCCCACTGGCATCACCACAGCCCCCATCGGCACCACCACAGCCCCCCAGCACCACCACAATCCCCACTGACACCACCACAGACCCCATCGGCACTACCGTAGCTCCCTGGAACCATCACAGCTCTCTGGAACCACCACAGCCCCCACTGGCACCACCACAGCTCCCTGGCATCATCACAACCCCCATCACACCACCACAGTCCCCCAGCACCACCACAGTCCCCATTGACACCACCACAGCTCCCTGGCACCACCACAGACCCCATCAGCATCACCACAGACCCACTGGCACTCAGGTCCCAAAAACTCACCCCGGTGTGAGGAGGAGGGTCCCATCCCCCAGTGAGCAGCCCAGGGCAGCCGGGGCTGCCGCAGCAGCACACACGTGATTTACCTGGCCGACACCAGCAGCTCACCGGTGCCAGCGCAGAAGCGGCCGCCAGCAAGGGCAGAGCGGGTCAGGGTGAACCCAGCTCCTTTGACATGAGACCCCATGTCCCTGGGGAACTGCTGCTACTCGAGCGTCAGAAAGACGTGGGAGCCTCCGCCTGCTGTTCGCTGTTTATTTTAGCAGAGAGAAAAAATACCATGAACAAGAGGCATTTTGCATAACTTAACAGAAAATAACACTTTTCCTCCACTCTTCACAGATCAATGGCCAAAATCATTTCCTACACACTGTTTGTTTTTTTGCACTTACAGTTTGTTGTATTGATAAAATCATGGGTTTCCTCTAATACTCTGTGGTATCTGGTCTGAAACCCAAAGCTCAGGCTTGGGGGGCTTCTTCACTGTTTAACGCAGCCCCCATCACCATTTGCCTGGGGGGGTGAGCGCTGGGATCATCCCTGCAGTGCTCCTGGAGGAATTTTCACAGCCGGGGTCTGGCTGGGGATGCTGAGCAGCTCAGCAGCTCCTGCCGCCCGTGCCATGTCCTGGTCACTCGGCACAGTTGGAGAGGTGACCCAAAATGAGGGGTGCAGGCAGCACCGGAGGCCTCAGTCCAGGGCCAGCGAGGGGATCTTGCAGACGAAGGGGAAGGCTCTGTCACAGGTGTTGTCATTCCAGGAGCGCAGTGCTACCCTCCAAAAAAACAAAGCATTAGCCAAAAAAATGGTGCAAGGAGGTCACCATGCACTGCCCTTTGGACCGGGACCTCCTGCTGTTGCCAGAGGTTTTCCCTGGATGTCCTCCCATCTGGGCTTCTCTGAGCAACCCCATCCTTCCTTCGGAGATGCTGGTGGGGACGCTTGGCCCCAGCTTCAACACTGGAGGCAGCTGCAACCTCCCCCTGTACCCCACAAAACATCAGCAGGTTGCACATGGATGGGGAGTTCAGGTGTGCCACCGGGGTCTGGATACGCCTGACTGGTCCTACTGGCAATGGGGGTGTGAGGAGGGGTTTTGCACAAGCAGGATCATGTCCTGCTTCAGCAAGGTGCCCCAGCCCGAGTGAGGGAGGGAAGTGCTGGCGAACTGAGGGGTGTTTCCACCGGCCGCATGTGGGAGGGGAAACTGGAAAAATTGACCTTTGGCTAAATTCAGTAACTCTTCAAAGTGGGTGTTGCTTCCCTCCCGCTGCTGTGGGAGAGGAAGATGAGCTGTGAGCGGAGGGAAAGTGTGTGCATGTGTGTACACATCCCTTCTCCGAAAAAAACCCCAAACAACAACAACAAAACACAAACAAACACAAAACCCCTACAAAATCAAAATGCAAATCTTTAACCTGCCCGCAAACTCCCCAGAAAAGCAGGAGCTGCAGCGGATTGAATTTATCGACGTGCAAGTAAGACGTACGGTGCGCTCAGCCCCGCCACTCACCGCTGCTGTGCCTGTACCAGATCTGCACGCAGTCCTCCTCCTCGGGGATGGCGTGGATGCCGTCGTCGGGCTGGCTGCCGTCCCAGTAGTGGTAGTCGAAGGAGGAGCCGTCCGTCCACTCGAAGTGACCCTCCTGGCGCGGGGACAGGCCACGGTCACCCAGCAGCGTTGGCAGAGGGGGTCCCGCTCCCGTCCCGCCCCCGTCCCCATCCCACAGCCCAGGGACATGGGGAGGGGGTGTTGCCACCCAGCAAAGGCCAAACAGAACATTTGGGTTTTACAGCTGAAAATTTGCCCTAGAAAGCCCCAGCATTCTCACCAAGTCAAGCTCAGAAATTAAATCAATATGCTTTTTAACATACGCACTCAATAATGTGTTCATTTTCCTTTTTCTTTTCTATTCCTTTCCCAATATCTACAAAAATACTTGCTGGCAAGGGATTGTTCTCCTGATGGTCTCAACTTTTCTTTGTTACATATTAGACTATATATTTCCAACATGTCAGCTTTGGAAAGCTGCAGAGTATCACAAGAAAGCAATAAAACTTGGTGATATATGACATTGGAGATACTTTCAGATAACTTGCTGTTCTTGGACCAGCAGTACATCACTCTTGCTATTAATCCATTAATAAAATATGACGTGAAAAATTAGTAATTAGTAATCTATTAATTCTAGTAACACTTTTCTTTTGAAAGCAGACTGGAGGTGATGGAACGAGAACTTTCTCTCATGCGCTGCACAACAGGCCCTACGTCACCTCGCGATTAATGGGGCTATAAGGAGCAAAGAAGGAAACCAAGTGGCTTTCCAGGAGGAAAACACAGGGAAGCAAATTTTTCAGAGCCATTTCCCACATGATTACAGGGATCTCTCACCTGCCGCAGGTCGTTGAGCCCCATCCAGATGTCGGTGGGGATGCCCGGCACACGGCTGTTCACCAGGTCGTACACAAAGACGTTTTCTTCCCAGCTGGCAAAACAGAGCAACACGGAGCCGCTGAGGGGTATGTCGGGCAAATGGTCAGGCATGGCCCTGAGCATCGCCCTGCGGCATGGCCACATGGCTCCCCAGCCTCTGACTGCTGTGGTTACTGTCCTGGCTCTGTGCAAGAGGTGTGTAGTGTGGCTGAGAGCTGGGGGAGAAGCCCATGTAATCATCTTGCATTCCCACCCCTTTCTCAAGAGTAAAAAATACAGTTTTGGGGAATTTAGGGAATATTATATCAGTTTTCCTGCCAGCCCAGTAAAGGCATTGTTTTACATGGCCTTTGTGAGCCCAGCACATCAGAGCTGACCCGGTTGCTGCTGCAGAGGATGCTGAGGCTGGCGCAGAGGGGTGCTGAGGCTGCAACACGAGCCCGTGGCTGGCACAGAGGTTGTGCTGCGGGAATGGGGCTGTGTCTCCATCCCCCTTCTTCCCCGGGCTGTGCGAGGGTGGGATGACAAGTCTCCGTGCCCCTCACCTGTGGATGGAGGCCAGCTTGGCTGATCTGATGCCAATGGAGAACTCGGCGCAATAGAGGTCAGCTTCAGCCCAGGTTTTGTTGATGGGGAAGTACCGGTAGCAATGGCCTTCGTACTCGGTCCAGAAGAGCGGGCAGGAGTAGGCGTGGACGGGCTCCGGCATGGCTGGGCAGAGCAGAGGACACCAGCAGCTGGGGGGGCAGCACGGCGCTGCTCCCCACCTCACCGGGCACATAAACACCACACACACATGGAAAAAAACATTGGTTGCAGAAGCCATGCAAAAGTTTCCGAAAGCCAAACCACATTTTGCAAAAGCCATGGGTTTCTCATTTTAAGCATCTGCCTAAGTTAGGAGGGACATCTCACAGAAACATAGAATCGTTTTGATTGGAAGAGACCCCTAAAATCATTGAGCCCAACCATAACCTAACTCCAGTACTACCTCATGTCCTGAGAACCTCATGTCCGTCTGTCCAACCCTCCAGGGATGGTGACTCCAGCACTGCCCTGGGCAGCCTGTTCAATGCCCCACAGCCCCTTGGGGAAGAAATTGTTCCCCACATCCAACTTCAACCTCTCCTGGCACAACTTGAGGCCATTTCCTCTTGTCCTGATGCTAGTTCCCTGGGAGAAGATACCAACCGCCTCCATGTTACAGTCTCCTTTTAACATCATTTTAGGCAGAGGGTGCTTAAGATAAAGGCACTGACACTTGCTACCGGGGAAGCTGAGATAAGGGCTCCCCTGGCCTCTGCCGGAGCTGTGTGCTGGGTGGGAGCTGGCAGCAGGGCACTCTCTGCCCTCCTGCTCTCACATCCTGCAGGCCATCCTCCACCTTCTCTCTCTGACCAAATCCCCCACCCTCTCCTGTGTCCCAGGGTCTGGACGCAGCCGTGCACGTCCGCACGTGTTGGATTCTGGCCCCATAAATAGCCAGGCGAGGCGCGCGTGCTGCCGGGAGCGGTGCCGGCCTATCTGCCTCCCGCCGCCAGATAAGAGCCAGGGTCCACGGGGCTGCTCCTCCTCCCTCACCGCTTTTCAGCACAGCGGGGAACGTACCCCCAAAGAGGCCATTCTGGGGGCAGGACACATTTCTGGAGTCTTTGTGGCTGAGGCTGTGAAGCTCTCCAGCCCGCTGCCTCGGTGCGTGCGGGGAGGGTGCAGCCCACACCTCACAGCACCCAACACTAACACGCATGTAACCCCCAAATCTTGTGGCACGGAGGCTTAACTCTCCTAGCTGCTGGGTTTTGAGCCTTGGGGAATTGCCAGCTCCCCCACAGCTCGTTCCCGCATCCCCACAGGGCTGTGATCTGGGGTCAGCACTGCCGTCACAGCGAGCAGGGGCTATGACAGACATCAGATGCCATGAAATTATCCAAGCAGGGAACGGGTTCCAGCCCAGGGGGCTCAGGGTGCTGCCACGGGGCCTCTGGTACCACGGGACCGTGGGGAACGGAGCAAAATCCTGCAAGCGGCAGCGTGGGCTGTGTGAGCAGCAAGGGCAGCATCAGCGTGGGGAAAAGGAGCGGCCAGGGGAATTCAAAGCAGGAGCACTCGTGGAGCGTCCCTGCATCAGTGCTGGCAGCTCCAGGTGGTAATTTCATATCATAGGGTCCCAGCCTGGCTGGGTTGCAGGGTCCTCTGCAGATCCCCAGCCCAACCCCTGCTCATGCAGGGTCACAGAGCAGATCACACAGGTGGGTCCAGGTGGGTTTGAATGGCTCAGAGAAGGAGACTCCACACCTGCTCTGGGCAGCCTGGGCCAGGCTCTGGCACCTCCCAGCAAAGAAGTTTCTGCTCATGTTCAGATGGAGCCTCCTGTGCTTCAGTCTGTGCCCGTTGCCCCTCACCCTGGCATTGGGCACCACTGAACAGAGTCTGGTCCGTCCTCTGACACCCACCCTGAGATATCGATCCCATTGATCAGATCCCTCTCAGCTTCTCTTCTCCAGCTCAACAGCCCCAGCTCTCTCAGCCTTTCCTCATGGAAATGCATGGGAAGCTCATTTTATCCCCACATGGGGATCTCTGAGCATTTTACAAACAGCTGCCAGCCAGCCCCCGGGTCCCTCCTGTCACACCCCCTGCCAGGTGACAAACCACAAACACAAAGAGCCTTTTTTCCACCTCACAGCCTCGGGACCCCCAACCGCTCCCTCCAGAGCCGGGAGCAGCTCTGCACACACAGCAACAACCCTGCGAGAGCAGCGAGGGGCTCTCCCGTCCTCACCGGCACTAGTTATGGGCTGCAGGGGAAAAAGAGAAGGCAGGCTGGGCTGGAAACGGGCAGAACAGCTTTAGGGGAGGGTGGCCATGCTGCGGCCAGCTCACTGGCAATGCAGGGTTCAGCTCTCTGGTTCACACCCAGACATCCTTGTGTTTGGAAAAGCCTTAGGACAGCTCTAGGAAATGCAAATTGTTCTGCTGTAGCCATAGAGCAGAAATACCAGGAACGTTGAGAGCTGATGGGATTTCTTGGGAGGCCCATAATGCTGGCCAGGGGTCCCCACCAAAACCGAAGCAGAGCAAGAGCAGAGGGTCAAATCCATGGGATGAGGCTTCAGCTTCGCCTCCAGGTCACGGATGAGGCACGTCCCCCGCCTTGAGGACAGGGCTGGGATCTGGTCGCAGCTCACGGTGACTCCAGGTTGCTGCACCCCAGGGGTCTGCAGCAGACGGGCACCGCCAGCTCCCCCACCAACTGGGATTTTATTATAGGGGCTGTGAAGCACCTCAGCGAACTCTTCACCTCTAACAGAATGGTGACAAAATTCACAGGGCTCAATCCAGCAGAATCCCTGGCAAACGGGGCCCTTTGCTCCCGAGTGCTAATTGCAGTGAGTGTCTTGGAGCCCTGGCTCCGAGCTGTGTCCATTGGCACCCGGACTGCCCAGGAAAATCACCCTTGTTTTGTTCAGAGCAGCCAAAACCGAGTCAGAGACAGAGACAGTCTGTCTTTGTTATTTCATACTGCTTCCCATTAGGTAGCATTAATTTGACGAGCTCCAGTGAGCCAGAGGTGCCTGAAGGAATTTAAGGTTAAATATACCAAAAAGGAAAATATGGGAGGTCAGCGTTTAATTAGCATCTCTTCTGTTAGGTCAGGATCAGAGGCTTTGGCTGTCTCTTTGGAGGAGAACTATTGCTCCCCCTTTTACAGGCAGGAACAATTGGGGTGCTGCTTTAAGTGGGGTCTTCAGGGGCTACTTTTAGCAGAAAGGCCATAAGAAATCAGATGTATGGTTGTGAGTGTAGGAGCCCATTCATGGCTCCATAGGAAAACCTCACAACCCGAGCCAGCAGCTGCTGGCAGTATTTTGATCTCAAAGGGGACAGGGGAAGCAGTTTGGGGCTATTTAGACCAGATCCTCACTTTTAAGCGCTCCAGTGAACAACCCCCAGCAGCGCGGGTGCTCCTGCAGACCCCAGATCACTTCATCCATTTGTCCCCAAACTCCTGATGACAAATGATGGCAAGAATCCTTCCTCCCTTTGCTTATTTACAGTGCAGCAGTCAGGGCTATGTTTTAATGCAGCACCAGCAAAATAGAGGTTGAGGACAAGATTCACATCAGGCAGCTGTTACTAACTCAGAAAAGCTGGAAAACAATAATTTTAGGTCAGAAAAGGAGTTTTGTGCTCTCTGGATTTGTGTTAGTGCCAACAAAACTGGGCCCTTTTCATTGATTTACTAGCTGGGAAAATCACTTGTCAAAATCTTGAAGAAGATGGAACTGCTCTATCAGAAAGCTTCATTTCCCCAAATGACCACTTTCCAATTAGAAATAATTAACTGAGAAAATCCCAGCCAGCTTCTGGAGGTTTTTTTAATTCCAGGATGCTACTGAAAAGGACAAAATACCAACTGCGCGACTCCCACTGACTCAGCTGGTGCAGAGCAGGTGTTTTCCTGACCAGCTTCATCCCGAGGTGCAACGCTGCCTCATCTCCAGCGATCTGCAGACTTGAGAGACGAAGTTTGGGGTAAGGAAGGCTCCTGGGGGGCTGCGGCTCCAGCAAAGGGGTTTGGCCAGCAGATCAGATCAGGTCAGTGCCGTTCTTCTGCCTGCAGAGCACTGAAGAGCTCCGTTTCACCAACAGCTGATAACCTATCGAAAAGCTCAGCGACGTTAGGAGACACCTCGCTGAAATGCATGGCTGTTGTGTGATGCCTCCGGAAGCTTTAAGAGCACATCCTTAAGCCTTGACGCTGTAGACATTACAAATAATCCCACCTTCATGTTATTTGCAATGTTTGTCTTTCATTAACAGATGAAAAAGATTCCTGCTTAGCATCCACCTCAAAACAAGCGGATCAGGAGAGTTTTCAGTCTCCGTGTGTCTGGGGGACGTATGGGGCTGCAGCGAACGGTATCTACTGATGGACGTGGAGCTCATTTAATAACTGAGCAATATTTTACATACTCTGAAGTGGTTTTTTAAGGTGCATATTATAAATTTCCTAATAAAATACTACACACCAGCTGAAGCACATTGGAAGTGACATCCTTTCCCACAGAGGGCTGTGCTTTTTAAGATCCTGTAATGAAGCCACGCTGGTTTTACAGCTTCAAATCAGCTGCCAGGTATGTTTGGAGTTGTGAGGCTACGGCAGCCGCAGCGGCCGCCCTCCTGCAGCCAGCACTAACAGACACAAGTTACCTTGCAGAGTTTTCTTCCTCCTTAATTAGTTTTGGTGAAGCTCCCACAGATTAGGTGTCTGGCAGGAAAGCCGGGCTCATATTGATGTTTTTTCTCACTGAAAAACACTCAAGGAGCCATATTCCTCTCACATTCCCATATAGATCTAACAGAGTGCGAAGAAACTTGGAGCAGCAACTCTTGCATTGGCCCCATGAAAAAGTTTGCAAGAAACTCAAGTGACATAGAGCACCAAACACCACCAAAAGCTCAGGAAAAAATAGGGCGGGGAAGCAAGGGAGAATCACATTTTTGTGGCCACTTTTCACATGCAGTAGGTGTTAATCAATAAATGGCGGAGCTGCGGTGCCCCCCCCAGGCTGCGGCTGCTGTCCTGCCCCACTCACACGTGTGTCCCTGAGGCTCCTCCTGCCCTCTGCCGGCCCCACAGATGGGATAGCTGATGGGTCCGTCCCACGGCCCCAGCCCCATTCCATGGCTCAGACCCACGGCCCCATCCCACGGACTCAAGCCAGTACCACGGCACCATCCATGGCCCCGTCCCATGGACTCATCCCTGTTCCCCGGCCCCATCCCACGGTCTGTCCCATGGCCCTGTCCCATGGACCTGTCTCACGCCAGCACATGCTGCTCAAGGCAAACGCGCAGCCTCTCACAGACAGAAACAAGACCAGCCCAGAGACATCTGCCATGTCCCGGCAGAGGGCCCGGGGCTGCTCTGGCCATGTCCCACCAGCGAAGAGGAAAGTTGATTTCGAGGAAGGCCAAATACTTCTGCAGCAACGGGAGGGAGGGGACCGGCAGCCGCCGGCCCTGCGGCAGGTCCGCGCTGCTGTCCCGCGGTGTGGGGGTCACACCCCCGGCACCCCAAGCTCTGCACTCACCCTGGCTGATCTTGATGTTGGTCTGGGGGAAGGCGTGGGCGGCCAGCAGGGCTGCGGAGAGCAGCGCGGAGAGCAGCGCGCACGGGGCCCGCCCGCCGCCCATGGCAGCGGCCGCCGATCGCTGCGGACCCTCCCGGCTGTGCCCGGGCGGCTCGGGGCGGGGGTGATATAGGCGCTGCTGCTCCCTCCCCCAAAACCAGCGGCTCTCCCAGCGGCATACGCCTCCCCCCGCCAACGGCTGAGCCCGGACGCGCTCGAGCATCCCACCCATCCCACCCCGAGGAGCTTTGCCACAGCCTGGCGGGGGGGGGGGGGGTGCACGTCTCCTCCAGAGACTCTTTGTTACATGCTGCAGCAAGCAAGGAAATCCCTTTTCCACCCCTCCACCCCGAGTTGTGTCGTGAAACATTACTTTGTGTCCCAGTCTAGCGCTGCCGGGCCCCGCGGGGACGCTGCGGGGGGAGCTCGGGGCAGAGCCGCCCCCGGGGGTGCCTGAGGCCGCGTCCCCTGCGGGGACAGCTCGGTGAGCAGGCTGGGACAAAGACGCTGAAGGGAGTGGAGCATCTCCCGTGTGAGGAAAGGCTGAGGGAGCTGGGGCTCTGGAGCTGGAGAAGAGGAGACTGAGGGGGGACTCATTCCTGGGGATCAATATGGAAAGGGGCAGTGTCAGGAGGATGGAGCCAGGCTCTTCTGGGTGACAACCAGTGACAGGACAAGGGGCAGTGGGTGCAAACTGGAACACAGGAGGTTCCACTGAAAGATGAGAAGAAACTTGTTCCTGGTGAGGGTGGCAGAGCCTGGCCCAGGCTGCCCAGGGAGGTTGTGGAGTCTCCTTCTGTGCAGACATTCAAACCCGCCTGGACACCTTCCTGTGGAACCTCAGCTGGGTGTTCCTGCTCCATGGGGGGATTGCACTGGATGAGCTTTCCAGGTCCCTTCGACATTCTGGGATTCTGTGACTCTGTGGTCCCCAGGGCTGGCAGGGGGTGCTGCCGTGTGCCAGGCTTTGTGCAGCCTGGAACCGTGGGGTTTAACCCACCGCTGCCCCATTGTGTGCTTGCCTTTGTGTGTGTTTGTGTGTTTTGTTTTTAACTGGGGCAAGGCAGTGCTTGTGCACACTAAAACAGCTGGAAGGACAAACCAGGGGTCCAAGGCTGTTTGAGGAACCCGTGCCGTTCCCGTCTGCTGGGTTCATGTAGAAAACCCTCAGCACCAGGAAGCAGCCAATATTATAACAGTCAGCATTCCCTAGCATGTCTCCTTTCTGTGGTTATTTTCTTTTTAAATAAACTTCAGATTTTAAAAAATATTGTATAAAGTCTGTTTCTAGCTGCTGTACTGGTACGAGAAACAGTATAGGCACAAATGCTATGAAACTTTGTGGTCCTGCTCTATTTCCAATTTATGCCTTAAATCAGCATTGAATTAACTGGTTGGGAACATAGTGCCATTCCCTTTTTATTCTTAGCTACAAATTAAAATTTTCAGCATTTTCTGGGACTTCAGCTAGGGTCACCCATTTTTACACGCAAGATTCAAGTAGAAACAACTTGGGGTGACGCAAAACTTTCAGTATAGTAAAGCATTCGGACTTACTCTAGAGGCACTAGCTTGTTCAATCAACTTGCTTATATTACATTTTCTTTGCATTAAATAAAGCCTTTTAAGGTAGCTCACACACACATTTGTGGTTCCATACATTGGTCTCAAACTATACAGCTCAAGGAAAAGCCTATTGATACATCAGACCACTAAAAAAATGAAGGAATTTGGAGGATGAGAAGCCATGGCATGACTTCGCCCTTTGTAACTGTGTGCCAGCCCCAGATAAAGCCAGTGTTAAAAGCAATTATCAGTAAACGATGGAACAAAACCCTTTGAGCATATTAATCTACTCCTAAAGCACAAATGTCTGCGCTTAAAGAGGGAGCAGAGATGCAGAACAAGTTGGGTCCTGTGGCTCCGTGCCCGGCGCAGCAGCTGCCCCCAGCCGGTCCCAGCGCTGGGAAGGTGCCCGCACGTCGCGCACGCAGAGCCGGCCGGAGCTGCAGCTGCGCTTCTGACTTCACAACACACACGATGCCTTTCACCTGCCCAAGGCAGCCCCAGGAGCACAGCCACGGCTCCTCTACCCAGCCCTTCTGCTCCTCTCTATCCACACGCTGTTTTCTGATTGTCCCCCAGGTCAGCAGCTCCTCAGTGCTTTTATTGACCTTTCCTCAGGGCTCCCTGGGCAATTTTTGGCACCGTATGTACATGACACCCCCCTGCCTGTGAAACAGCTACCTCCTGGCTCCAAGGACAGACTCATGGGAAGACTGCAGCTGCTCACATCTCTCGCTCAGCGCTGCAGCAAGCACCCGCAGGACTCGGGTCAGCTTCTGTGCCTGCCCAGAGCTCACGCTGCTGCCCAGAGACAGAGGAAGGATATTAATGTCAAAAGTAGCAACCGCTGAAACCACAGCCCCTTCTGGGAGTTACAGAAAGACATCAGCCTCTCACAGCGTGTTTGCCCAGGACACCCCATGGGCTCCCCCTCTCTACCGTGATTTGAATCTACCTGGAATCCTGGGGTCAGTTTTGGGCCCCTCACGCCAAGAAAGGCCTTGAGGTGCTGGAGCGAATTGAGAGAAGGGAACGGAGCTGGTGAGGGGCAGGAGCACAAGTGTGATGGGAGCGGCTGAGGGACCTGGGGGGTTCAGCTGGAGAACAGGAGCTGAGGGGAGACCTTCTGATCTCTGAACTGCCTGAAAGGAGCTTGGAGCCAGGGGGGTCGGGCTCTGCTCCCCAGGAACAAGCGCCAGGAGCAGAGGAAACGGCCTCAAGTTGCGCCAGGGGAGGTTGAGGTTGGATGTGGGGAACAATTTCTTCCCCAAAGGGCTGTGGGGCATTGAACAGGCTGCCCAGGGCAGTGCTGGAGTCACCATCCCTGGAGGGTTGGACAGACAGACATGAGGTTCTCAGGACATGGGGCAGTGCCAGGGGCGGGTTACGGTTGGACTCCATGATCTTGAGGATCTCTTCCAACCAAAATGATTCAATTCTATTTATTGAGGAGACAAAGCAGGAGGAAGCCAGAGAACAGATTTTCCATCAACCTCACCGCAGGACTTCTCCTTGCAGAGGGGCAGGTTAGAACTGAAACCCACCATCCACAACCCGCTCAGAAAGAGGATCCCCATGGCCAGCCCTGTCCCCAGCGCTCAGTGCTGGCAGGAGCAGGGAGCCCCAGCCAGCGGGCAGGAGGACGTGAAGGCGTTCACCAGAGAGCCGTGTTCACCAGAGAGCAGCGCGCACCGCCACACCAAGGGCGGCTCCTCCCTGTGTTCACCCCCATTCACAGTCACTGGGCAGTGGTTCAGCAATGAAGTCACCACGGTCTGGTTTCTCCATCCTCTACCTAAGGCCATGCCCAGAGCAGGGCGTCCTCACTGCCGCCCGCTGGATGGCTGCTGGATGCAGAGGGGACACCACATCTCCTGCAGCCTCTTTGCACCCGTTGCATTCCCTCCTCCCCAGAGCAGAGTCATGCTGTTAGACTGGGCTCCTGCCACACACAGGAATGCTCTGCGCACAGAATGGAACGAAACACGAAGGACCCAACGTAAAGCGGAGCAGGTCCCAGGCGAAAGGTGTGCTGCAGGGATACGCTATCAGAGTTACAGCTCAGACCTTCACACTGGAGCACAGACAGCCTGCAGGGCAGCAAGGACTACTGCCCAGCACACCAACACCTGCCCAGCACACCAACACCTGCCCAAACAAGCACTAACCTTTTTGTGATGGGCTTTTCTTTCTTTTTTTCAAGACTCACCTGTCCCTACCTATAGCAGCCAAACAACTAAACAGAGAGCAAATAGACATATATATGTATTGCTTTCTTTTTAAAACAAAAAACTATGAAAAGCACGGGAGGAAAAGGGATTTAATTCTGGGCTGCACTTGATGAGCAGAGAGGAGGGAGATGACACTGCCTGCCCCAGTGCAGGACTGGCATCGTGTACACCTCCCGTTTCGAAGGTGGGCAAGCCAAGGCAAGGCTTCTCCAGCACCCAGCCCCACGTCCCTGCCCACAAACACCACCTTCGTTTCACTCAAAGGAGCTCTCCCGCTTCTATGAAGGAGCCTGAGCTCGGAGAGAGGGAGAGCTTGCGGGTCTGTGCCTCTCCCGGCACCCAATGAGACCCTGGGGACCAGCGTGGCTGGGGACAGCTCTGCCCTGCGGGGTGTGGGGGACACAGGCCACTGCCAGGACCGTGGGTACAGCCCAGCGATTCCCCGGTGGGCGAGTAAGCAGGATTCAGCACACCCGGGGCCCTTCTCCGCCTGCTGCTCCACCACAGCAGCGCTGACAGTGGCTGAGCCGACCCATCCATAACATAACACCCGTAACGAGTTGGACTCGATCATCCTTATGGGTCCCTTCCAACTCAGGACATTCTGTAACACCCCAAGGACTTCCAACCCAACACAGAGAAACGCTGCTGGGGACACAGATCCTTCCTCCTCCAACATGAAGACACGCAAAGACAATAACATCATAACCCAGCTCTCTTCAGGATTATGTCCTTTTTGTTGATTTCTTGAACAGGCTGTAAGCAAGAAAGAGATTTTTATGCAGTCTCAATGTTGATAAATAGAGCAATAAAAAATAATAACACTTTGGGGCCCACTCCTGCAAAGAACCAAGACCCAGAGCCCGGTGCAGAGACTTGTACGTGTGGGACCGGCAGCACTGGGTGTGCTCGGGCTGAACCACGCACGGCCAGAGCCACACGCTTGGCTCATCCCTCCCAGCTCCAACAGCAGTTCCCCAGTTTCTCTCTAATTGCTCCTGGTTTGTCTGCAGTGAGTAAGAACCGAGTAATCGCCAACATTTTGGTTTTTCTTGTGCCATAAACAACTGATGGAGCTCAACACACAGATGAATTCTGCTAAGTATCACCCCAATCTATATGGCACAATTAAATAGAATTTTATTTTCAATAAATATACAATCTGCATCATACCAGACAATATGCTGTGAAAAAATAAAATGTACAGAAGCGACCAACAGGACAGCTTGACCGTAACTAAGTTCATTTCGTGACCTGAAGAACTACCTGGGTTAACACACACAACACAGAAAGAGCCACTGCAGTCTGTGAGAGAATTAAAATTGTGTATTTTGGGTCTTCTTAACCGCAAAAGCCCCCGCAGCAGGTTTCTTTTGCACAACACAGGTTTGAAAAGACATGAGCTGGCTTTTCCAGTAGGAATGCTATTGGAAATGTTGACTTTGCTAGATCATCACTGTATCTACTGGATGCACACAGACTGCTATCGAGAGTGGCAGGTCTCACCACTGACAGGACATCGGATCCGTGTGACACGAGGCCGCACAGCCGCAGGCACACACGCACCCCGGCACACAAATGCACGCGTATGTACTAACAGGAGCTTAATTCTGTTAAAGCTAGTACACGGACAAAACTGGAGTCTGAATCGATTTCACCACAGGTTCTACCGTTCAAAAAAACATGATAGCCTAATTACCACGTTCACCAATGAGAGCACACGGGTACTTATATCTTCAAGAGGATGAGCCATGGGTTGGACTGGAAGGACAGCGGAGGCAACTCCCAACTCTCGCACCCCCCGGCGCTTCCCGCAGCCCCTTCTGCGGGTGCAAACAGCGGAGCGGTGCCGCTGCGGCAGTGACGGCTCCGGCACAGCCGCTGGTGGCCCCGGGGGGACGGCCAGGACCCGCTGGGACACAGCTGGTAGGCAGCTGGGTGCCGGCAGCTGCTTCAATCCAACGGAGCTGCTGTGGGGTGCGTGTAGGGTGTGAGGTGGGGTGTTTCAGTCGGTGGTTTGTTTTTTTCCCTCGTCTGCCTGCTTGGTCTGGCTGCTGTTAGCCCCCCACCTCATGTCACCTCCAGGGACGCCGGGGAGACGCGGTCACACTCCTCCCGGGACCGCAGGCTGTGCCACTGCTCCACAGCTGTCCGGTGCGCGTTGAGCATCCGGCGCCAGTGGTTGGACTCGGGGGCGCCCGTCGAGTACTGCCCGATCACGATCCTCCCAATGAAGTCGTTGCTGCTCTTCACGTTGTGCCCGTACACTGGGGAGAGCAGAAACAGAGACGGGTCACGGCAAAAGCATCGCTTGTCCACCCAGAGCCAAACGTCCTCCAGGCCCCCGCACAGCACACTGGACACCAGCGCTTCTGGCGTCAAACTCGGCACCTCGGAAATGTTAGAGACAAAATCAGAAGTTTGGAAGGAATAAGATACGCTGTACTATAGACTGAAATACGATTCACATAAAGATACAAATCCACAGTTATCATGGTATTTAACAGAAACAGAATCATTGAATGGGTTGGGCTGGAAGGGACCTTAAAGCTCGTTAGGTGCCACGGCCCTGCCACGGGCAGGAACACCTTCCACCAGAGCCCCGTCCAGCCTGGCCCGGGACCAGAATTACATTGGATAAAGAAATGACAGAAGCACTGCCTGGGCACCGTGCAACGCCGAGAGCAGCCCCGCAGCCCGCACCTGGGGAAACCAACACGCAGCATCTCGCAATGTGCTCCTCCAAATCAAATGCCCACTCAGGTTCCAGCGCCAATCGACAGCCCTCCCAGCTGGGGACAGGAACCACACACGCACCGGCTGCCAGGGATGCCCATACAGAAACTACTTGTCATTATTATCACTGCGGCTACTTCTTAAAAGTCCAGGAGAGCAACTGAGGGAGAGGCGTCAACCCAACACCCATCCCCTGCATCAGCCCCATCTCCTGCAACGAAGATCGCAGACAGCAGCGAACTGTAACGCTGGGGCCATCCCAGGAAAGGCTGCACGGTCCCACCAGACAGGGGCAACAGCGCTCGGTGTTCTGCAAACTGCAGCCCAGCTTCGGCTCATTAGAGAGCTGAACAGACGTCCAAACACGCTGAAGCCAGGGCAGTGTTTAGAATAATAAAGAATTGTAAATCTCCTTAGGAAAAGGGCTTTTTAAGAACAAATGCCTGCAGGGGCTCCAAATCCCCCCAGGTTTGTGCAACAAGAGCAAGTTCAAAGGCAGTGTTGGGTCTGGCCCAGAGCCCTGAGCCTGGCCTGGAGCCCAGGGTGGCCCCGCCAGCAGCACCAGCTCTGCAGGGCTGCTGGAACCAGCACGGGCGGCAAAGCCTCCGGTGGGATCTGTGCTGGCAGCACCCACCGCCCGGCAGGACCCCCGGCCCTGAGCACTGCACCTCGCTTCCAGCCGCACAGCTCTGCCCAGGATGCGCGTTTCCTCTCCTAATATATCCCGCGATTAATTAGGATTATTTTAATGTGGTGCTCAGTATCTCTCTACCATCACCACACTCTGCAAAGGCTGGTTCTGAGTTATTGCACCAGTATAGGATCTTGCACCAGTACAGAATCTTGCTCCAACTTAGGTAAACTCAGTAAATGCTGCATAATCTCAAATCTTTAAGTAGTCAGACAGTGATAAAAAATTATTAGGAAAGCGGACAACCTTTCTGAATCGTGAATGCCACTCATTTCAAACATTACTTGCTAGTAAAGTGCTGTCACAAGCTAAATGAAATTGTTAGTGCCTATTGAGAGCAGATGACATTTTAGTAATATTCAAATTGTATTTGTTTTGGCCCCAAAGCAAAGCTGCACAAGGCTCCATCTCGCTTTGTACCTTCCGACAGCTCTGACACACAGTTTATGGGCAGAGAGGTTTCTCCACATCAAATTACCTGGGGATATTTTCAGTGACAGCAAACCTTCAAACGTCCCAATCATTTCTCCAAATAATCGCGCCGAAAAAAAATGACACAGCAACTGAGGGCACCGCAAGTCTGCCCGCAAACCACAGTTAAAAATGAACTTGGGTCCATCTTCCCCGAAGGCAGAGCACATCGCTCCCGCTTGTCACCATCAGGTGACGCCGCCACGTGCCGCCCAGAAGCGCCGCTGCCAAGGGGCCAGGCTGGTGGCGTTGGAAAGGCCACCTTTGCAGGATGCGGCTGGGAATCCTAAGCCATTCATCTCCAGTGAGTACCCAGCCTGCCGGAGTTATTAACGACTTCTCCGGCAAGGCAATGCATCACAAGTGTAGCCAGCACGGCTGTGCTGCGTGTCCCGCTAAGGCTTATCCAAGAGAAAACAAATACTGTGATAAAACAACACAGAAGGACCCACAAAACAAACGCCTCCTCCATTTTTTTTCCTCCTTTTTTAAAAATCTTCAAGAATGAAAGAAAATTAAGCCTAATCCTGGGAGACAACATCAAGTAATTTAAACCAAGGAGTCTTAAAGGCCATCAGTTAATCACAGGATAAATTAACAGTGAGGAAGTTACCCCAGGCATACCAATTCTTCAAAAATAATCCATGTCAGGATGGTAGAATGAGTAGGTGTGCTAATCAAGGGGATCTGTTATTTTATTGTTTAGCCGAGTATTTTGAACTCTTATAAAGCATCATCTTGCTAATCCCATCACATCAGGTAATTAGCATGTTGATTCCTTTAGGGTATTAATGGCCTAATTATACAAGCATTGTTGCCTCTATCATTAACTAGTTCAGACAGCACAGAGGCAGATTTACTGCCGAAGAACAGGGAAGACATTTTCCAGGCCAACTGTGTATTCACACACAGACAGTAAGAGGTCGCACTGGATTCAACCGCAGGTTTACAAACTCGCAGCTTCACCACACCAAAAGATGAGAGATCTTTGTGTGCCAAAAATTCAGCTTCACTCATCAGTTAAAGCCTTTAAAACTCAAGGACATGCCTTCCTTGGAGGGTAATTGCTCTGTTCCACTCTTAAAACAGCCAGTATTTGCTGAGCAAATTTGCAGATGGTTGAGGTTCCTGGAGTTGTTGCACGGACCTCACCCAGGAGAAGGTGCTGAAGTCAGTGCTGTGAAAATGAGCCCTTCCCTTTGCTCACACTCAGGAGCACAGCTTTCCCTGTTGCTGTCACCAGTTCTTCCAAGAACAGCTTGGAAAGGAAAGCTGTAGGACCCCCAGGCCCTGTGAGGCCAAGCCGTGCTGCAGGCACTCGCTGCTGGGGCTCGAGCGTCCTGTGCTACAGAACACAGCTCTGCTCCATCCCACTGCTGCAGCCAGCGCTGCTGCTCGGAAACAGGTGAGGAACCGTCTCCTTGAGCGCCCCTGAGCACGCAGGAGCCATTGCACTTATTGCATCACGTACACTCATGTCTGACACTTCATAGAATCATTTTGGTTGGAAAAGACCCTCAAGATCATGGAGTCCAACCATAACCCACGCCTGGCACTGCCCATGTCCTGAGAACCTCATGTCCGTCTGTCCAACCCTCCAGGGATGGTGACTCCAGCACTGCCCTGGGCAGCCTGTTCAATGCCCCACAGCCCTTTGGGGAAGAAATTGTTCCCCACATCCAACCTCACCCTTCCCTGGCGCAACTTGAGGCCGTTTCCTCTGCTCCTGGTGCTTGTTCCTGGGGAGCAGAGCCCGACGCCCCTGGCTCCAAGCTCCTTTCAGGCAGTTCAGAGATCAGAAGGTCTCCCCTCAGCTCCTGTTCTCCAGCTGAACCCCCCAGGTCCCTCAGCCGCTCCCATCACACTTGTGCTCCTGCCCCTCACCAGCTCCGTTCCCTTCTCTCCACTCGCTCCAGCACCTCAAGGCCTTTCTTGGTGTGAGAGGCCCAAAACTGATCCCAGGATTCGAGGTGGAGAAGCTTCAGTCTGCTCCAAAGCCCAGGAGAAGCAGCTCACATCACACCCTCGGTACAGACCCTGGATAAACCACTCATGCTCCAACCAGGACTCCCAGGCGCTCAAGCACAATCCCAAAACTATAGCTTGTCCAGATCCAAGGCGTCCCTGGGCTGAGCCGTGCCCTGGCTGAAGGGAACCCGCTGCTGGAGCGGGACACGCTGCAGAGCCACGGTGGGGCCACGAGCCCCGGGACGGGCAGGCTCTGCCAGAGCCCTCTGCTCCTCACGCTGCAGCGACCCGTGTACCACGGCCACAGACCCCCCGGCAGCACAGCCACAGCCACACCAGCTCCTGCTTTTGGCCTCTGGGGGAACAAAGCTGCTGCTCTTTCCTTCCAGCTGGTTCCAGCACACAGAGGTGAGGAGCCCTGTGGTCCAGCCCTCGGGACAGCAGCTGGGCGCTACGCCAGGCTCCGAGCCCCGGTTACGGTACAAGTGGACCGAGCTGCATCACCCCATGTCTGATAATCCCCTTCCAGAGTCTGAAGGGAGCTCAGAGCAGATTTCACATTAAATCTGCTCTTGGCCACAAAAAACAGTAACTCTGTGGAGCTGCTCAGAAGCAGAAAATTAGGTAATTATCATTAGGTTTTTCTTCAGACAGACTCAGACTCCGGTTATGGACAGGTAGACACTGCTTTCCATTCAAGAAACGTATTTTCCTGCCAGAAACTACACACCTAATCTCATCATCTCTCTTCCCACCATCACAGTAATTTACACAATAGCAACATCCATTTCCAGGCCAACACAGACCAAAAAGCAATTAAGGAAGCAGAGGTCAAATCAATTCCTTCTGCAGCTGCTCTTCACCGAGGGATGCATTTGGAAACTGAAAGACTTCTTTAAAAAAAAATATCATTATAATAGAAACGCTGAAATATAAAAGAAAATGGGGTCCATTTATGTGCATTAAAAGGGCTGAATTCTTGAGGACAAGCAATGCAATGTACATGAAACTTTTTCGTGTTATATACTTACCAAAGCATCATTCCTAAATGACTTGGGTCCTAAATGGCCTGGGTGCTACATGAAACTTTTCCCAGGGGTGGGCAGCAGAAGGAGCAGCCAGGTGATGGCCCGTGTCCCCATGGGTGTCCCCAGGCAGCACCCGGGGCCACAGGGACGACACAGGGCCCTGGCTTTGGGTGCAACTGCTGCCCACACCTCCCGTGACCACGGGCACCTGGAATTGCTTTTACCTGGTCACCTATTGCTGCGTAATCCGGCACTCGCCTCTGAGCCACCCGGTTGCCTGGGTGGCATCAACCCAGGAACCCGATCCAGCCAAAACGCCCTTTCCCTTCCCCTTCACCTTAACTGAGACTTGCAAACAAGTGCCTGTGAACAGCACAATGGCAAAGTATTCATGATTCATCTGCAATAGTAAAATTTAAGCTGGCAATTCAAATACTACTCCATCCCTTGATCGAATGTATTAGCAGCCTTGAAATGACCAAGATGGAACACTAATTCAGAAAATTTCTTTAGGCTAACTTCAAGGCTTTCAGCACCATTCCTGGGGCGGATTAGAAGGGGGTGGTCAGTAGGTCAGAGGGGTTCTCCTGCCCCTCTGCTCTGCCCTGGGGAGACCACACCTGGAATATTGTGTCCAGTTGTGGCCCCTCAGTTCCAGAAGGACAGGGAACTGCTGGAGAGAGTCCAGCGCAGCCACCAAGATGCTGGAGGGAGTGGAGCATCTGCCGTGTGAGGAAAGGCTGAGGGAGCTGGGGCTCTGGAGCTGGAGAAGAGGAGACTGAGGGGGGACTCATTCCTGGGGATCAATATGGAAAGGGGCAGTGTCAGGAGGATGGAGCCAGGCTCTTCTGGGTGACAACCAGTGACAGGACAAGGGGCAATGGGTGCAGACTGGAACACAGGAGGTTCCACTGAAAGATGAGAAGAAACTTGTTCCTGGTGAGGGTGGCAGAGCCTGGCCCAGGCTGCCCAGGGAGGCTGTGGAGTCTCCTTCTGTGCAGACATTCAAACCCGCCTGGACACCTTCCTGTGGAACCTCAGCTGGGTGTTCCTGCTCCATGGGGGATTGCACTGGATGAGCTTTCCAGGTCCCTTCCAACCCTGACACTCTGGGATTCTGTGGCGGGCCAAGGGAGTCAGATGAAACTTTTGTAGGCTGTGGCAACAGCAATTGCAGGTATACAAAACTGGGTAGGATGTTTTGAAATTACTTTCATGCCTGGTGATTGACCCAAGCACCTCATGTTCTCCCCTAGATCAGCTATAAAAATTAAGCTGGAGTTTTGCTAGCTAGTATTGCAATTGAATAGCTTTATCCTGTTCTGGAAAGGCGAAAGATTCCTCGGGGAGCCGGTTCCTGGGAGCAGGAGCTGGGAGATGCCCCGGCTGCAGTGGATGCTCTGCCACAGCGCTGCCTGCTGTGCTGTGCAACGTGTGTCGGAGGGTGAGCTGCACCAAGGGCTGCTATGGTATGTAAGGCCTCCAAAATAGGCAAGATGCAACTAAATTGCATTTGAAACAAATTTTTAAAAGAAAACAACGTTTGGAGCAAATTGTTAGAGAACGGGTGGTAGTGTGCTGTAAATAAGCTTGTTGCACACTAGCATAAACTGAGTGAAGATGTTCTGCTAGATGTCTGGCCTGAATGACAGCACAGATGAGAAGCAGGGACACATTCTTGCTTGTTATTTCTTTTTCCTCTCTGAGTTAAATGGTTTTAATTGCATTGCAAATAACTGCTGTAGGTGACTGGAGAAGAGTTAAATGATTTGTGCCAGTGCTCCCCGCGACTCTGCTGTGCTGGGATTTCTCCACCCATTGCGCAGAGGCTGCAGCGGGTGCTGGGGCAACACAGGTGCAGAGTGGCCGTAACCGCCGAGGAACTGCTGGGCATGTCTGGCAGAGGGATTTCAGGAGCCGCAGATGGTTTGTGACCCCAACCGAGCAAGGTGCTTCTGCATAAAGCTTTTCCCTCATCACATCAGTCACAGAATCCCAGAATGTCAGGGGTTGGAAGGGACCTGGGAAGCTCATCCAGTGCAATCCCCCATGGAGCAGGAACACCCAGCTGAGGTTCCACAGGAAGGTGTCCAGGCGGGTTTGAATGTCTGCACAGAAGGAGACTCCACAACCTCCCTGGGCAGCCTGGGCCAGGCTCTGCCACCCTCACCAGGAACAAGTTTCTTCTCATCTTTCAGTGGAACCTCCTGTGTTCCAGTTTGCACCCATTGCCCCTTGTCCTGTCACTGGTTGTCACCCAGAAGAGCCTGGCTCCATCCTCCTGACACTGCCCCTTTCCATATTGATCCCCAGGAATGAGTCCACCCTCAGTCTCCTCCAAGCTCAAGAGCCTCAGCTCCTTCACCATCATGTGCCCCAAGGGACCAGAGCTGTGGACGGAGGTGCTGGGAAGGTCAGGCTCGTTGTTGATAAACATTAATGAGGTTAGGTTAGGAACTGAATAAACTCCTACACAGTAAATATTCTTAAATATTGTTACTGCATGGGCTGTGCAGCACAGGCACCCCGAGCCCTGCAGCCACACTTGCGGCTGGTGCCGTTCTGCGAGCTGCAAAACCCACACCAGAAACCTTCGCTACCAGCGTCCTGCTCCAGCAGCCACACTGCGCACTGCACCCAGATGCAGCCTCAATTACAGCCAAAACAGGGCGAAAGGGAAAAATAAGCCACGACAGGCTTGAAGCTGCACACAGGCTTTTCAGTCTCCCCTGAGGACACAGGTCTCGCCAGACCATGGGGTCTCTCCGGCAGGAACCACAGTTCTGTTGGCACTGACCCACCTGCACTCCTGTGTTTCCCTAGTTCAGCCTCAGGGCTCAGCAGGGGCTGCAGAAGTGCCCCATCCCACGCACTTGCACCACTCACGCCGGCAACGCTTTGCCCCCATCCTTTGTGGGCAGAAATCAGCGCCCAGCCTTTTCTGTACAGCAGCTAATGGCTCTGAGCTATCAGGTTAAGCAGGTCTGAAAACTACTTCTGAACAGCTTGACATCAATATTAAAAAGCTGTTCAGCACGAAGAGGGTGCTGCAGGAGCAGGCAGCAGCAGGGCTAATGATGCACACTGCGAAGGTCACAGGCACAGACCAAATTCTGCCCTTTGTGCGTGGCTTGTAATATTTAGTAGAGAGGACAGAAAAGCACTGGGGAAGATGCAGTGGTTTCACATTTATCAATTTAATCTCCATCAAGGCTCTGATGCACACGTAAAACTCGCTTCCCAGCATCTCCTCGGTGAGGCTGCTCCCTGCAGCATCAGCACCTGCTCAGGGCCACTTCAATATGAGAAGAAACTTGTTCCTGGTGTGGGTGGCAGAGCCTGGCCCAGGCTGCCCAGGGAGGTTGTGGAGTCTCCTTCTGTGCAGACATTCAAACCCGCCTGGACACCTTCCTGCGGAACCTCAGCTGGGTGTTCCTGCTCCGGCAGGGGGGGTTGGACTGACACAAACAGGCTCCAACACCAAGGCCATGCAGCACCCGCGGGTGAAGGCGGCAATGGCTGCAAGAGCCACAACCTCCACCGGCACCGCTGGGCGTCTCCTCTGGTGGTCACATTGGGCATCTCCTCTGGTGGCCACAGAGCCAGGCACAGGCACCTCATCTCAGACAAAGCTCCACCGTCCAGAGCCGCTGCTGCCACCGAGATTTCTTCCTCATTTGATGCACAGAAAGGTTATGGTCTTGTGAGATGTTGGAACAATTTCTTTTACCGCAGCATGAGCCAAACAAGATGAAACACTGACGCCAAGTGAGACGTGACACTGCTTAAATTAATGGGCTTGGCAAAACGAGCAAGCGCTGATGATCAGCCTGGAGAGAGGAGGGTTTGCTCCTTTCTTTAGGAGGAAAAGATTCCCCAAAAATTCCAGAGAGCACCAGGACAAGTGGTCTCTGCCATGTCTGCAATGAGCTATGGTTATTAACTAAGTCAACCCGCCTGAAGAATCTAATTTTGCCTTCTAAGCAAGCAACAGATGGGCTCAGGAAGCACGAGCATCTTGTTGCTCTCAGCAGGATTAATAGCGTTTCACTCCTCCTCATTAAAGCAGTGAGTCTGCTGCAAAAGCCAAATCCTTTCCTGGAGCATCTTCCCTGGGTGACCCTGAGCCAGGACGGGGCCCGTGGGACCCCAGGCAGCATCTCCACCTGTCCCTCACGACCTGCCCGGCTGTCACCTGTCACCCACCCCGGGGTGACAAACTGCACCTGTGCTGGGACCAGGCAGGATGGAGAACAACGAGGACTCTCCTCCCCCAGCAGGTCCCAAAGCCCCTGCAGCACACCCATGGCTGGACAGGGGGGTTTCCAGCAGGCCAAGGTGTCACCCTGTGCCCCTCTGCCACCACCCCAGAGCAGAAGATGAGATGTCCTCCTCCAATGACAACCAACGATAGGACAAGGGGCAATGGGTACAAACTGGAACACAGGAGGTTCCACTTAAAGATGAGAAGAAACTTGTTCCTGGTGGGGGTGGCAGAGCCTGGCCCAGGCTGCCCTGTGGAACCTCAGCTGGGTGTTCCTGCTCCATGGGGGATTGCACTGGATGAGCTTTCCAGGTCCCTTCCAGTCCCTGACACGCTGGCATTCTGTGATTCTCAGCCACCACCCCAGGGCAGGAGATCAGATGTCCTCCCAAGACCTTCTGGTCACCTCCAGCGGCCACAGGACCCGGAGCAAAGCCATCAGATCATTCTGCTCTCCCGAGACCCGAGCGCCGACCATATGGCATCCAGTGCATAAATACATGAAGTATTTTACAACGCCAGACACAAAGGCCAAATTCTGATCTAAATTAAACAGGTACAAATCCCCAGAAAATCCAGTGCTGACATCAATGTTTTTTTCCTTTCTTTCCCCTTTGGCTAAGATAGGATTACACAGGTTTAAGCACAAATTAGATTCTGCTTCTGAGCTCCAGATATGTGGAATATACACATAGTCCAATGCTTCAGAAACACACATCTAATAGACAACAAGAAACAATTTTCTAGCAGCAAGTTGCCTAATTGTCTACCTAAGAGATGTTACAGTGCTCAACATGATAGTGCTTCAAAACAGAAACCACTTCTTCCTCCTGCATTCCAGCATGGGGAAATATTAGTTCCATTTGCCTCATATGTTAGAGACTTTATTTCCCCCGTACGTGTGTGCAAAAGACAAAGTGCCCAAATGTTTTCTGTGGGAAAGAAAAAGCAATAGGAAACACAAGAGATGAGCATCTGAAGCAGCAAGTCAAAGTATAGATATGTAATGACCCCAGACACGTTGTGGTTTCCATCCCTGCAAACGGGAACCTGAAGATGACGCTGGTCTGAAGGTCACGGTGTCACACAGCCAGGCAAATCAAAATTCAGGTGGATTTCTGGAGAAGCCTGAGGACAAAACCATTAGGAGCTTTCAACCTGACCCAGCTAATTGGAGCATTTGGAAATCAGCCTGTTAATGAAAAAATACCACTGAAAAACCTCGCTATGTCTGCATCCCGTCCATGGGACTTGTACAAACCTTGCACAGTGCAGGCACACACCAGAAGCATCACCACGTCTCCAACATTTATACCACGAGTCTGAACACCAGAGCTGATGGGGAAAAAACAAATAGTTTTCAGGTTTGAGGAGCTTCATCCACCTTCTCCTCAACCAGGACTCAAGCCACCTGGAGGTCCAACTTTAGGACTCACCCAGGATGAATCCCAGTTAGTTTGATTTCCAGCTGCGATGGCTATGTGTGGGTGTCTGAGCTGTAAGCCTTTGGTGCAGCAGTTCGTCCGTCCGCCTAACCTGGGCTCAGCGGGAAGCTGGAGCTGACGAGCACCCTCAGCTTTGGCCCATCTCCAAACGGCCTCTTCTGCCAGGTCAGGGCTGCTCATCCCCCCCATCTCCACCACCAGCGACTGCCCAGAAACTCTGTCATGTGCATCAAGAACACCCCAAAATATTTCCTACGAAACATCCAAAAAATGCTCATTAGACAACATACGAAATCAAATTGGTCTGTACCAGAGCATCTCCAACATCCCCAGGAGCAAAGGGCGACCGCGGGCCGGAGCAGTGCTCACCGTTAGTGACCATTTATTCCATATACAGAAATATCCCAAACAATCCACCTCTGACAAGAAGTCGGGATTTCAAGGAAGAGCCAGTTCCTCCCATCACAAGCTGTAATGCCACAAACTGAATATGCTCACACAGGCATTATTTCTTCAAAAAGAAAATACTTCAGTGAAAGCAAACCAAACTAAACTACCCAGAACTGCACCTTTAGCAACACACAGTAACATTTTTTTTCCTCTAACAATTCAAACTTCATCAAATACTCCTTAAATTTTCCCAAAGGCCCAGGGAAAGAGAAAATGAGCCAATAGAGGAAGGGGGTATAAGGCTATTGAACAGCAATCTTATTTTAATCAGCACTGCCTATAACTGGAAGTTGACTGGAGCTCTCAAGGTGATCCGGGGGTCTGCAGACGGGTGTTGCTACAGCACTTGGTGCACGGAGACACCTGATGGTACCGCCGGTGCCCCCTGCAGCGGCCACCGAGACCGCGGGTGTGGGCGAGCAAAGTCAGCGGCACTCCCTCAGGAACCCAAACACAAAACCAAATCTTTAAAAAAGGGTCCTAAATCACTACAGAAAACAGAGACATGGTGCACTTTGAAAACACACTGAAGAGTGAAGAGAATCATAGAAAAAAATCCCACAAATGGTTCAGAAGAGAGAGTGCCTGTGCGCTGCCTCCTCAGCCCGTACCTATGATGAAGATGTCACCAGCTGTCCCACATGTACCGAGGGCACCTCTCCACCAACACGCGTTCCGAGGACACCTCTCTGCTGAGGACACCTCTCCGCTAACGTGTTCTGAGGATGCCTCTCCACTGAGGATCTCTCCACCGACACATGTATCAAGGACACTTCTCCACTGACACGTGTTCTGAGGACACCTCTCCACTGAGGACACCTCTCCACTGACACGTGTACTGAGCACACCCCTCCACTGACATGCGTACCGAGGACACCCCTCCACTGAGGACACCTCTCCACTGACACGTGTACCAAGGACACCTCTCCACTGACACGTGTACCAAGGACATCCCTCCACCAACATGTGTACCAAGGACACCTCTCCACTGACACGTGTACCAAGGACATCCCTCCACCCACATGTGTACCAAGGACACCTTTCCACTGACACATGTTCTGAGGACACCTCTCCACCAACACGCGTACCAAGGACAACTCTCCACTGAGGACACCTCTCCACCAACATGTGTTCTGAGGACAACTCTCCACCGACACGTGTACTGATGACACCCCTCCACTGAGGACACCTCTCCACTGACACGTGTACCAAGGACACCTCTCCACTGAGGACACCTCTCCACCAACATGCGTTCTGAGGACACCTCTGACACATGTACCAAGGACACCACTGAGGACACCTCTCCGCCGACACGCAGGCCCTGCCCTGGGCAGAGCATCCTGCCCTGCTGCAACCCCAGTCAGCTCTGGCACAGGACCAGTGCAACCGGCCCCAGCACCGCTCTCTAGCAGCCACCATCAACCCGCTGCTCAGCCCAGCTCCAGCTACGCTCTGGGCCAACAGAAGGCAAAGAGGCTTTCCCTCTGCACTTGCACAGACAGTACCCAGAGCACCAAAATGATTTTTCCCTCTTTTGGGACCTTGCCTGCTTCACAAGCCCTAAAGATCCTGCCATCTACACACATACAAGAGCATATTTAAATGGAGAAAGACACACAGTCACCACAGGACCTTGGGGAGATATATTTTCCCTAACTGCGAGCACTGAAGGTTGTATTTTTTATGGTAAGCGATCAAAAGATGTTAACGAGTCACCAAGATGCAGTTTGCCCTGGAGCACCGGTGTTTTTTATTGGGCCATCTGGGCTTTACTGCAATGCAAACAGCATTACCGACAATTGTTATTACCAACATTATAATCATTAACAAAATGCCACAGTGCTCAGATTTCAGGTGTCACCTCACCTCCTTCTGCACAGGCCAGGCTTTCTGAAGGTTAGGCTGGGATTTAGAGGACAGCCTGCCCAAGATCCATCAGCAGGGAGAGCGTGGTGCCTCCAGAGGCTGCAGTCGCACCCCGAATATCATTTTTTCTGCTTGAAATGATCTCAGACAGCACCTGAGGGCCCTATTGCTGGGGCCAAACTCCACCTTCCCCTTGTCATGGCACAAAGAATAATTAACACCTCTGTTCACAGGTATACGTGTGTAGAACATGATGTCTCTTAAAGCTTGCCCCATTTCTCTGCAAGAGGCAAACCCATGACCTGCTGGCACTCAAGCAGAAGATGGTGTGAAGGATGTGCTTAAAGTTGCCAAAAAAAACCCCAAAGGTGGAAAAAATAACTACCCAAAAAGTGCATTTATGTTACAGTATGTATCAGATACTCATTACCTAACAATGTGTTTGACGGAGTACATGAAAATCAACTTCTCCACTGACTGTTGCCTCGCTCATCATCTTCTTTCTGTGAGGACATTAGACTTGTTGTGAGTATCGGCTGCTTTTCTGGTTTTAGTCTCTTGTTGGGAGCAGCTGTGAACAGACCATACTTGCAGCTGTGGTCCTGACGCTGGATGCCTCCTCCTGGAGAGGACATCTCCACCTGAGCTCATCCCACCTCATCTTAGGCACTAAACTGGAACGTGTAAGTTAGTGACAGCTACAGTAAGCATCTGAGGTAGGAACAGAGGAGAAAGCAGAAAGACAGCCTGTACAAGGAGTCCTGCACCAATGTGGAAGGAGAAGCATTTTGGTCTGCAAATTACAAGCATTTCCAGTGTTGAATCCTACTGTGTCTGAGGATGAGGAAAGATCTAAGAACCAGCCCAAACCCTTCTCAAATCCTGGCTAGAGTCTTATATCTGGGCAGGAACAACCCCAGGTTCCAGTGTAAGTTGGGGAACGAGCTGTTGGAGAGCAGTGTAGGGGAAAGGGACCTGGGGGTCCTGGGGACAGCAGGATGACCGTGAGCCAGCACTGGGCCCTTGTGGCCAGGAAGGCCAATGGTACCTGGGGTGGGTTAGAAGGGGGTGGTCAGTAGGTCAGAGAGGTTCTCCTGCCCCTCTGCTCTGCCCTGGGGAGACCACACCTGGAATATTGTGTCCAGTTGTGGCCCCTCAGTTCCAGAAGGACAGGGAACTGCTGGAGAGAGTCCAGCGCAGCCACCAAGATGCTGAAGGGAGTGGAGCATCTGCCATGTGAGGAAAGGCTGAGGGAGCTGGGGCTCTGGAGCTGGAGAAGAGGAGACTGAGGGGTGACCTCATTCATGTTTACAGATATATAAAGGGTGAGTGTCAGGAGGATGGAGCCAGGCTCTTCTCGGTGACAACCAACGATAGGACCAGGGGCAATGGGTTCAAACTGGAACACAGGAGGTTCCATTGAAATATGAGAAGAAACTTGTTCCTGGTGAGGGTGTCAGAGCCTGGCCCAGGCTGCCCAGGGAGGTTGTGGAGTCTCCTTCTGTGCAGACATTCAAACCCGCCTGGACCCCTTCCTGTGGAACCTCAGCTGGGTGTTCCTGCTCCATGGGGGGATTGCACTGGATGAGCTTTCCAGGGCCCTTCCAGTCCCTGACACTCTGGGATTCCAACTCAGAGTTCACCCTGTGCACCCCATCTTGAAGGCACCTGCTGTCCATCTCCTTCAGCCCCGGGCTCTGCAGGACAACGCCAGGCGAGCAGGGAACAGAACGATGCTTCACAGGAAAACACCCAACCACAGAGTTGCACACACAGCCCTTGCTAAAGTCACAGCAAAACCACCGCAGGAATTCTTACCACAGTGCCCTGAACCCAGGCAGCTTGATTCAAGAGGCACATGAGAAAAACACACACGGGGATAAAAAATACTAATCTTACTTTGTGTTGGTGGTGCCAGACCATGCGGGGCAGTGCCAGCTGCCCCCGGAGCCAGGAGCCGCGGCTGGCAGGGCTGGCACCGCTCCACCACAGCCCCTGAAGCCAAGGCTGGGGCCGAAATATGAAGCCACAACTAAGGTTCCTTTAAATTATTGAAGACATACTCACTCCTGGCTCCCATGACCGCTTTTACAGCGCTTTCTCCATTCAAAACATCGTCTGCCACCCTTCAAGTGGGATTATTTTCCTTTTCAATTGGACTTTGACTCAACAGCAAATTTAATTAACTGACCTAATGGACCAGAGCTGTGGATTAGAAAAAATAAAAAGAAAGAAAAAACAGTTCCCACAAAACAGACAACAAAAAGAACCACCCCTGCAGTAAAAATAACAAAATTAAAACAAAACAAAACAACTGAATTTAAAAAATAAGAGGAAAAAAATGTGGCTTCTGCTCCTGCACCGTCCCCAGCGCAGAACCTCAGCCGAGCTGTGCGCGGATGCTCATTGAGTTAAAACCTCACAGACGTGCATGAGAAGAAGCCGGTGTGGACACACTGCCACCAGCTTCTGGAGTGTCTCCATCGCTCATGTGAACGCTGAATGTGTCTCGGTATCGTCACCAGCACGTCCCCGGGGCCACCTCAGGTCCTCATGACACGTCTGGTTCCGGCTCCTCCAGCCATGGGAGGTTGTGCAGACTCTGCAACGCAACGTGACTGACACCTCTGGCTTTTATTTAACGTACTTTTTTTAATTGAACATCTCTCCTATTCATTTTAGATTTCCTTTAGCTTCTCCACTTAAACCTCTACCAAGCTCATGTCCACAAAAAGAGAACTGGGAAAACTTCTCTAGAGACAAAGAAAGACTTTTTAAACTGCTGCATTTATCCAGGAGAACTTTTAGAAAACATGAGTTACTACAGTCTCTGGTAATAACTTATGTTTCTTGTATAATTACAGTTGTCATGCATTTTCTCTATTAAAAAACAAGAAACAAATTAGAAGCAACCATCCTTGAGTGACAGTGTTGTGTTGTACTCTTCCCTTCTAGTTTAGGAAATAAATTGGTGAGTTCCTCTAGACAGTGAAACAAAACATTTAGATAGGTATAATAGAAAAACACAGCTATATTTTATAACAAAGCGTCTTGGTGACGTGTGCTGTTTCTCTTCTTCAATTTACAGAGAGAGATTTTATTAAATAAACCTACACAAACCACATGTCTCAACAACAGAGCCCCGACCACAAAGGCAGCGAGTCCAACGACACCAGCAGCAACGCCATGACTGAGCTGGGTACCATGGCCCTCCATCCCAAAACAGCCGCCAGAACCCAGCCCCACTGCTCCAAAGAGCTCCACAGGCCCCTTCCAGCTTCTGAACAGCAGAAGACATTTCTGCCCTGGGATTATTTACTGCAACATTCAAAGTAAGCAACACGTCACCTACAAAGTGAAGCTCCACTTAGAAGGCACGCCACTGAAATCCGACCGCATTACGTACGCTTATATATCAGCTAACTTCCCATTGAGTTATCCGAGAATAAATCCATTTGCATGGAAAATAAAATCAGACATCCACTCATTAATGCAAACTTCATCAGCTGCAGCGCATTCCCCTGGCCCTTCTGACCACACAGAGCTGCAACTCTGTTCGCCTTTTCTTCTGCTATTAGGAAAAGGGGAAAACGAAGGAACGGGTATTCCACGCCTGTCACAAGATCATCTCATGGAAGCTTCCAGGAACAAACTCATCATCGCACTCAGGGCGATGTGCATGCAAAGCGGTGATTACAGACTTCTTGCTGTGGAAATTTCTAGACGTGAAGGACAAAGCTTAATTTGTTCATCAGCATCATTTTTGTTATAACGTGTTTGGAAACAAACTAATGGGATGGAATGAGGCTCCTGGAACCAGCTTTGACACCTGTACATGCCATGAAAGAAATACACATTTAAAAATACTTCAAAATACGTTTTTTCAGATGCAGATTCCTTTCTCTTCCTCAAAAGATGGTGAGCAATGGGTGGAAAGTTGCCAAAAAACGTGTTTGAGAAGCACGGGAGCCCAGAGTGGCAGAAGAGCCCGGGTCGCACCGCCCAGCCCCTGCGGAGCGCCTGACCCTGCTGCCCACGGCAGCTGGGGGTGTCACAGCAGAGGGACCCCCACACCTCCCAAGGGGTCCCTGCAGCCCTGCCCGACACCTCCGTGTGTGGGACAGCAGGAAAGGCCACTGGTCACAGCAGGTCCACGGCCCCAGCTCAGCCCCACGGCTGGTGCAGCAGGGACTCATCTGACAGTGCGCCCCACTGCCAGGTTCTGCTGTTTGCATGCCCAGAGAACAAAAACAGGAGATTCAGAAATTGATTAAAATAACAATTCCTGTCCCAGCTCAACATCTCCAGCACCGACAAAGGGACACAAAGATGCTGTAGGGTCTGGAGCATCTTTGTGATGAGGAGACACTGAGAGAGCTGGGGCTGTTGAGCTGGAGAAGAGAAGCTGAGAGGGATCTGATCAATGGGATCAATATCTCAGGGTGGGTGTCAGAGGATGGACCAGACTCTGTTCAGTGGTGCCCAACGCCAGCGTGAGGGGCAACGGGCACAGACTGAAGCACAGGAGGGTCCATCTGAACATGAGGAAAAACTTCTTTGCTGGGAGGTGCCAGAGCCTGGCCCAGGCTGCCCAGAGCGGGTGTGGAGTCTCCTTCTCTGAGCCATTCAAACCGCCTGGACCCACCTGTGTGATCTGCTCTGTGACCCTGCGTGAGCAGGGCTGGGCTGGGGATCTGCAGAGGACCCTGCAACCCAACCAACCTGGGACCCTATGATATGAAATTACCACCTGGAGCTGCCAGCACTGATGCAGGGACGCTCCACGAGTGCTCTTGCTTTGAATTCCCCTGGCCGCTCCTTTTCCCCACGCTGATGCTGCCCTTGCTGCTCACACAGCCCACGCTGCCGCTTGCAGGATTTTGCTCCGTTCCCCACAGCCCTGCAGTACCAGAAGCCCCGTGGCAGCACCTTGAGCCCCTTGGGCTGCAACTCGTTCCCTGCTTGGATAGTTTCCAACAGTGTCCAACACCTACAGCTGCATCCACAGGGATGGCAAATCACATCCAGCACTATAAGTTATCTCAGCCAACGTTTGGCCTCTGGGATTGTTCAATACTTCTCTCTCATTCTTCTAATTTTTTACTTTATGCCCAGGTCGTTTGCCGCTGAGAAATGCAATTAATGCCTTTTCCTCCACCGCACAAAAGCGTTCCCCATGGTGCCAATTAAGCACAGGACCGCCAAGGTGTGCTCCAGCCAGCCCCGGCCGTCAGCTGGGCACAGCTGCTGCGAGGACACGGCGCTAATTAAGCTTCCCTGGAGACCCCCGCGATGGTCACCTTGTGCAGGATGGCTACTGGAACAGACACCACCTGGCACAGGATCATCTGCATAACCACAGCTGCTGCTTTGTTCACCTCCGAGGCAACCACGACCATGCCAGGTCGCTAACAGCACCACGTTTACCTGTGAACACCAGGCTGGCGTTCTCCAGTTCTTCCTGCGGAACCTTGAAGCTGAAGGACTCGTTGTAGAAGGGATCTATCGTCCCCCGCATGCAGGAGGTCTTCTTGGTTTTTGTCAATTTTAATCCATGGACAAGTTGAATTTTCACAAAGGGATCTGTCAAAAAACACAAAATGCAGCCTCTGCATTATGGGCACCCTGAAGGTCGGGCACCCATCGCAGGGACGAACCGTGTTGGAAAGAATGGGGACTCGCACCCCTGTGCTGCCCCCAGGGGCGTGCAGTGCAGACCAAAGTCAAACTGCTGTATTAAAAACAGTCCCTGCCAAAACCACGATTAATGACTCTCTTGATAGCGGCCAAGCACACTGTTCTTTCTGGCAAATGCCAACTTTCTGGCAGTAGTGGTGGCTGGGAACATGGGAAAAACACCTGAGGACATACACATGAAGCAAGTACCGGGGCAGCAAGCTCAGA
Organism: Patagioenas fasciata; assembly: GCF_037038585.1. Lineage (NCBI taxonomy): Eukaryota > Metazoa > Chordata > Aves > Columbiformes > Columbidae > Patagioenas > Patagioenas fasciata. The sequence goes on along the minus strand of NC_092534.1, from coordinate 2,266,035 downwards.
AATGGCAGGGAGCAATGCATGGACACTAGAAAAACCTCCCACCATCCCCAGAGCAGCTGGATATTGTAAATGAAACCACGGCAGCCTCAGCGCTCGGGCAGCGCGCAGCATCCGCGAAGCACCGCCACAAACAGGCCGCCGCACAGAACACAGCACGCAGGTCATTTAGAGCTCCTGGTTTGTCCTCTCACCCTGGTTCAGAGAGTTTTACATTAAATATGGCCATTTTATCTCAGGGTAAGTGTTCCAAATACTTTTGGGTTTGTTGGCTATATATATAAAATGAATAGCCAGAGCCCTGTGTTAATAGGAACTGAGCATCCAAATCCCCCAGGTCCTCCACAAATTGCAGCATCACTGATCTGTTTTAAAGCACGTATAACCTGTGCATGAGTAATGTGAGAAATGCACTGCCCTTTACCTGAACCTTGGCTCATGTCTGTCTGAAGAAGCTGTTTTGCTCTAATGATGTCCACGTTCAGCCTTCCCGCACTGGGTAGGTAGTTCAGTGACAACAGCAGCTCTCCCAGCTCCACTTCATTCTGCAGAGAAAAGGGAACGTGGAAATTCAGAACAGAGATCGGAGGGAAGGGAAAAGCAGCAAGAGAAACTCAATAAATCCCATTTGTCCAAGTGCCTGAGAAATAAATTGTATTCACGTTCTAAACTGCAACCAAGAACCATCTGGTGGTGTCTCACGCTGAGCAGAAACAAGAAATAATACTATCCCCAGGTGAAGATCGTTCTTTAATTGCTGATCCTTCATCAGCTTTCCAGCAGTCCTGCAAAGAGGACCTATAAGGAGGAATGAATATAAGGTCAGTAGTTTCTACCTGCTCCATTTTGAAGGGTTCCAGGGGGTTCTGATCTCACCGACTTCTCTTAATGTACAAAACACGGACCCATAGGAGAAGGCATCCTCTCTCCTTCCCAGCCCTTAAGGACCACACCTCCACTTGGATAGCTGAGGCAAGAGATGGTTAAGTGCTGGGTCCCAGGAAGGCAATTCAGAGACATCCCCTTGGCATCCGAACCACTGTGCCCTCACTGCTCATCAGGCTGCACCATAGCCATAGTTTCACACTGACAGAGCTGTTCAGCCATTATTTCTTTTACTTAATGACGCTTAAAACTCATAATCGAAAAAAAACAGAGCTGGAGAACTGACATCCCTGTTCTTCAGACCTTCCCCCAGCACGACTTGGGTCCAAAAGGCTGCAATTCTCAGATGCAAATTACAGGTCTGGAAAGCACACCAGCCAGCCTGGGCTGGGCATCGATCCATCTGCATCATTCCAGGTCCACACAGGAGTGCAGAACTAATTCTTCATCCCAAACTGCTCAAAGTCAAGCCTAAATCGGATGGTCACAGCCTGTTCCCAACAGGAAAGGGAGCTGCAGTGATATTGCAATCATAACATCTTCACTGATGCCCCAAATATGAGATGACAGAAATCAGAGACTAAAGGACTGGGCAGACCATAAAGAAAAGGCTCAGAGACACAGTCAGAACCTGAACTGACCCAAAGAACCAGGCTCACCAGCACATGAGGTGCCCATCCCTGGCAAAACTACCAGCAGCTCTGGGGAAACCGAGGCTAGGGCTGCGGGAAACCCAGCCAGCCCACGGCCATCCAGCTGCAAATGGAAAAGCACTATTTCCACCAAGATGCACCAGTGGGCTTGGGCTGAGCCCAGGGCGGCCCTTGGGGAAAAGCCCCGTCCCTGAGCCAGGAGTGGAACCCACTGCTCACCCAAGGAGCCAAATGCCAAAACGAACGCCAGGTAACGGCACTGGAGTTTCCCCAAAGCCCGTGCTCTTCTCTCCCACTCCTGCTGACTGCTCCTGGCGATGCGCGTGTGCGCGGGAGCAGGCGGCAGCCTCCGAAAGCCCTGCACCCCCAATGCCACCTCAAACCATTTATTTCAATTCTTTTTGTTTGTTTGTTTTTGGCTTTTCAATGCAACAACAGGCTGCCCATCGAAGGTCTCTGCGCTTCAGAACCCGGCGAAGCAACCCCTCTGTGTTTAGCCCCGTACATTAAGGAGCAGAGGACAAGGGAAGCGTTGTGCGGGGAGCAGGGCGAAGGCTGCGAGGACAGCAGCATCCTGACCCAGCCCTGGGGAGAGCGCCTGGATCCACATCACAGAAACCACAGCAAACCCACCTGCCCTCCTCACACCCTCTGCTGCTCAGAGCCAGTCCAGAGCCCACCCACAGCTCCTGCCCCACATCCTCCAGCCCCTCAGCCCCATGAGAATCCCAGAATGTCAGGGATGGGAAGGGACCTGGAAAGCTCATCCAGTGCAATCCCCCATGGAGCAGGAACACCCAGCTGAGGTTCCACAGGAAGGTGTCCAGGCGGGTTTGAATGTCTGCACAGAAGGAGACTCCACAACCTCCCTGGGCAGCCTGGGCCAGGCTCTGCCACCCTCACCAGGAACAAGTTTCTTCTCATCTTTAAGTGGAACCTCCTGTGTTCCAGTTTGCACCCATTGCCCTTTGTCCTGTTACTGGTTGTCACCGAGAAGAGCCTGGCTCCATCCTCCTGACACTGCCCCTTTCCATATTGATCCCCATGAATGAGTCCCCCCTCAGTCTCCTCTTCTCCAGCTCCAGAGCCCCAGCTCCCTCAGCCTTTCCTCACACGGCAGATGCTCCACTCCCTTCAGCATCTTGGTGGCTGCGCTGGACTCTCTCCAGCAGTTCCCTGTCCTTCTGGAACTGAGGGGCCACAACTGGACACAATATTCCAGGTGTGGTCTCCCCAGGGCAGAGCAGAGGGGCAGGAGAACCTCTCTGACCTACTGACCACCCCCTTCTAATCCACCCCAGGTACCATTGGCCTTCCTGGCCACAAGGGCCCAGTGCTGGCTCATGGTCACCCTGCTGTCCCCAGGTCCCTTTCCCCTACACTGCTCTCTAACAGGTTGTTTCCCAACTTACACTGGAACCTGGGGTTGTTCCTGCCCAGATTCAAGACTCTACACTTGCCCTTGTTCTATTTCATTAAATGTTTCCCTGCCCAGCTCTCCAGCCTGTCCAGGTCTCTGGATGGCAGCACAGCTTCCAGTGTCAGCCACTCCTCCCAGCTTGATGTCACCAGCAAACTTGCTGACAGTCACTCTATTCCCTCATCCAAGTCATTGATGAATATATTGAATAATACTGGCCCCAGCACTGACCCCTGAGGCACTGCACTGGATCCAGGCCTCCAAGAAAAAAAACAAACCACAGCTGATATCTCACCCCAGACTCCTTTTGTCTCAACACCTCTCGGGCAATGTGCAGCAGTGTATGACCACACAGCACACGCGTTCACATCCACCACGTGCACTTTCTGCCATTCCTACACTATTTTTGCTTCACCAAGCAAGCAGCCCTCTCCTGCCAACCTCTGCCAACTCTCACACCACAGATCTCTTCAACATGTGTTTTACGTTCCTTCCATGAGAAAGCTGTTCCCCTACACAAACCTGACCCAACACGCACACACACACGACACTCACAACTTTTCCAAGGCCAAGCCAGACCTACACACACTGTTGTGCCCAACAATGTGCACAACGTAAGGCTCTACGAGAGTCTCACACTCAAGGTGATTTGTCATCTCTCTAATTTAAACTATCACCTTTGGCTTGATTTTCCCCAAAGCTGCTCCTCTCAGGTCTGTGGCTGGAGCAGTCTGAAGACACATTTATCACCAAGAACAGCTGGTGACTTCCACGTCTGTGACCAGGACAGTAAGGAAGCATCGCAGCACCCACAGTGCCACCCACGATGGGGTCCACCCGAGGCACCCCTCAAGCCCAGCTCATTTTTATAACATATCAGCCACATTTTTACATATCCAGTTCTGCTTCCACTTGCATTCACCGCTGAGTCAGGTTCCATGCAGGCTTTAATTCCTAGAAATTCAGGTACATTTGCAGAGCACAAATTAGGAAACTAATTAGTGTTGCTATTACCTGCTGGGAAAAGACAACCAAACAGCTCTGGCTGCAAATACCAAACTCCTGGCACAGCTGGGAGGCAGGTTGGTAGTGGACATGGATCAGGATCTTTCAAGTCACCTCAAGCTTAGAGTGCTGAAAATCCACAGTAAGATTTGGGGTAATTACTTCTGGATTCACCTGTTGGTGGAACCTGTTGACCTTCTTCAAGACATGCAGGAACCAAGGGGCTTCCCTGGGTCTGGGAGGCTCAGTGAAGCTCAGCAAAGGAAGGGAGATGTCCACGCTTCCGACACATTTACATTCACGCTCCATTTTTAAAAACCCGCTCCACGTTGCACACTGACAACATCAGATGGGTACGTAACGCGCCGCTGATGCACAGGCAGGAGAACCAGGCACCCGCCCCCCAGCCCTGCACCCCATAGCCCCGCGAAGGAGCCGCTATAATGGAACCATCACACTGCTGCCTGACCCACCAGCCTGCGGAAGGAAAAGCTAAATCCCCAACTTTCCGTAGGGTCTAACCTAACAGGGATACTGCCACCTCCAGAGAAATCCATTTGACTATCTGGGCCTAAATTTGTGTAAGGTGAGACATAAAATGCTGTACTCTCAGTGTGATCCACTTAAAGCAGAAGACAGACTACCACCAGCTCTAATGAGGCCCAGATCAGGCCTAATTTCCCAAATCTCAGTAGCCCTTTCTGCCCCTTAATTCTTTTCAGGCTTGCCCAGGTTTTTGTTACTAATTTTAAGGGAGGAACATACACTGCAGCCCCCGAGGGCCACGGCAGGACGGGTGTGCTCGACGCCCCGCTGCAGACAGAGCACCAGCAGCGTCTGCAGCGATAACAAAAGGTGTTTGCAGAGGAACCCAGATCCCCGGGCAGCTCACCTCCCGTACCAGTGACTCAGCCTGTTCGAGGCACTTAACTCAAGCACTGAACTGCCTCTGATCTTATAAATGCATTATTTCTAGCTTAGCCGCAAGAATCCAGGAAACGTGCTTCAAATCCTGCTACGGTGCCCAAGGGGACATCAAGCACTCGAGACACCAGAGCGGTGGCCGGCAGGCACCACGCGCTCCTCCCCGGCGCACCAGCTCTCTCCTGTTTTTTGATCACTCGTCCTCATTCGCAAACACGCAGGGAATTAAGGGGTCGCACCAAGCAGCTGAGGTACAAGACACCTCCTCAGGATTCAGCTCCCTGTGCTTCCCCCAGCCCGCTCACACCACGGTGCGCCTTTGCTGATGTGATAGCCTTGCTAACAAGACCCGCTGCTGGCACAGCTCACGTCAGAGACGAGGATGAGGATGCAGACAGAGCTGTGACCTGGCGGACTCGCTGGCTCAGTGGGCAAAATGGAAGTCACTGGGGAGCACAGCGGGTTCCACTGCTAGATGCAGAAACAAGACCCTTCTTGCTACATGCCGGGCAGGAGACGCGGCTGAGGGAGGGACCAGTGGCCACAGAGGTGTCCAGTGGCTGGTGGGGCCACAGGAGCTGCCTATGGACCCACTGAGCTCAGCTCCACTTTGGAAATCCTCTGTGCTGCCACAACCACTGAGCCCCAAGCCCATCACCTTGTTCACAGGCATCTGTACCAGCAATGGCGTGAAGATACGTCTTGCCAGGGGCCTGCGGGCGCAGGAGTGTGGGGTTTGTTTTGTGACACACTGGGGCCTGCCCAGACCTCGGACTGGAGCAGGGGCTGAGCGGAGGAGAGCGATGCTTATGCATGAGGTGTCATCAGCACGTTGTTCACCGGAGGGAAAGGAAGTGCCTGAATTTTACTTTTCCTAGGTCTTTTCATCAGGAAACTAAAATGCTGTTGCTCTCACCTTGAATATTTTGCTTACACCCCGCGGTGTGCAGAGATGCCCCTCAGGCATCCATGCAAAGGTATCATTTTAGCTGCCATTATTATGCTGATGACGCGCCGACTGGTGCCGAGATCCCAGATGACCCTGGAAAAGCAATTTCCTGTTTGATGAGGTGCCCGAGTGACACCAAGTCTGGGATGTCTGAGGCTCTCCTGAAGCTCTGATTAACATTTCACTCCTGGCTGCTCTCTGCAGCCGTATTACACAGCCAGTCATTTGCAGCCTTGAGCTCGCCTGTGATCCAGAACTTTCTGCAGTTACCATTTGGGTTGAACCAGACACACATAAAAAGTGTTGTTTTTTTTCCTTCTCTGTCATCTCTGAAACACAAAGAGGGCTGCCTCAAGGGAAGAGGAGTTTTTCATTAGCGCCATTTGCACATCTTGTTTGGATCAGAGTAATTCTTCCCTCGCAGCCCCCCAGCCTGTTCGCTGGGCATCGCTAGGACACAGCAAAACTCTGCAGCTGAACCCCTCCTGGCTCCCGACTGAAACCAGAGCACATTACATCAGCACAGACATCTATGCAACGCTCCTAATGAAGTTTCAGATTGATTTTGCTCCTCAAGGTTATCTGCGATAGTACCTCCAGGCGCATTAGAAAACCGGTGGTTTAGAACAGTTTGCTCTAACAGGCTCCCTATAGCAGCCTGTGATACACAGCAATCATCTTGTGAAGGTTGAGCACCAAAACCTGAAAAATAATACACTTACCAATGGATACGAACACCTAACCTATGTAACAGACGCTGAGCAGACACACAGTGAAAAGAGCCACAAATCCCCTTCTAGAGTCTGCCTGGCTTTGCATCACCTTGCATGGCCATGACAAAGTCTCTCCAGCACCAAGAGCTTTGGGCAGGCGAGGGAAGAGTTCCCAGAGAGAGCCCCTGCCATGGCCCCAGCATCCCGGGGCTCCTCCTCAGCAGAACACACCCCACAGCACCCCGGTCCCTGCAGGAAGGGCATGGAGTGAACAGCACGGAGGGGAAGGGATAAAGTGAGCGAGATGGCAGCCGGAAGCAGAAGAGACAGAGAAGGATGAAGAGGAGAAAAGGATCAAGAAGGAAAATTTCTCATTGCTGGAGCTTTAAATACTGGAAAAGGGGTGAAAAACAACTGAAACAGATCTGGGGAAAAAATACAGTGAAAGAAAAACGTGAGAATGCCATAAGCCAAAAGACGACAACAAATCATAGGTTAAGAGCAAAAAGTGTTGTCAGGAGACAAGGCCACAGGGGCAAGGAGTGTGCAAATCCAGGAGCCTGCTGAGCTGCTGAGCCTTTCCTGGGAAGGGGAGGGGACAAAGGCCCATCACGGTGTCCGGCTGCTGTCCCCTCAGCTCTGGTGACATGTCACACACAGGCTGTGTCTGGGGCCTCCCTCCCACCCACACAGCTGAACTGCCAGCCTGAAGTTAACATCGCGGTAGTGAGCGGGCAGAACCCCACGTAACCAAGCCATGCTCACCATCAGGGATTCTGCATCATTCCTTTCATTAAGCAGCTACTAAGCTTTTGGACAGAGATGGGGAAGGAAAAAACCCTGACAACACAATTCCATATCTGATTTCCCGTGGCTGTGCCATGAAAACAGAGCCCTGAGTCAACTTGTGTCAGCTCTCTGAACCAAGTCTCTCCCTGGCCACTTCTACACCGGGCCAACACTTTGTGCCCATACGAGCAGGGCTGCTGGCGTTATTTTCAATCATGCGCTGTGCTACCAAGCGCAAGGCATCATCCGCGTTCCCCGAGGATGGCTCCATCTCAGGAACAAACGTGCCAAGGACAAACCTGGCACACGCGCAACCGGAGGCCACAACCACCCGGATGTGCCACAACCACCCGGACGCGTGGTAGGTTTCACAGAATAGATCACAGAATAATTTCAGTTGGAAGAGACCCCTAAGATCATCGAGTCCAACCACAACCCACCCCTGGCACTGCCCCGTGTCCTGAGAACCTCATGTCCGTCTGTCCAACCCTCCAGGGATGGTGACTCCAGCACTGCCCTGGGCAGCCTGTTCAATGCCCCACAGCCCTTTGGGGAAGAAATTGTTCCCCAGATCCAACCTCAGCCTCCCCTGGCGCAACTTGAGGCCGTTTCCTCTGCTCCTGGCGCTTGTTCCTGGGGAGCAGAGCCTGACCCCCCTGGCTCCAAGCTCCTTTCAGGCAGTTCAGAGATCAGAAGGTCTCCCCTCAGCTCCTGTTCTCCAGCTGAACCCCCCAGGCCCCTCAGTCTCAATGTAACACCCAGAAGAAATGCTCCAAAATGACTCATTACTTGAATTTCTAATTCCTTTCTCCTTTTTTCCACCCAACCAAGGTAAGAACAACAGCACAGTACTTGTTGTAGGTTTATCTCTAAGATGGGGATCAAAAATTGTGGAGAGCTGCCGTAGGACAGCCACTCCATTTGTGAAGCACATACCATTTTCAACGTAAAAAGTGACAGCTCCTTACATGACTGTCATTCCAGTGCACTCAATGTACAACGTTAAAAGAGCAAGTCCAATACATACCCCCTCTACTATCAAAATGGCTTAATTGGAGGGAGGAAGGAATTTTTATGCTATGTTCCCACCACAACCAGGCAGGTTTTCTTTCTTTCGCAGAATGATCTCCAAGCTCTCATTACCGCTGCTCCAAAACATTTATTCCTGCCCACTCAAATCTGCCAAAAGAGAAATGAATCATATGTCAATAAAACTTGGGGTCCTCAACATGTGTTACAGAATTAATCTTAACGGCGAAATGTGTGAATCCGAGCCCAGCTACAGCAAGGCCTGCCAACTTCATTCATGGTAATTAAGCAAAGCCACACACATTTAAGCGGATATTTAAGGAGCGCAGAGTGTTCCTATGGGGACCGGACCTGAGAACTACTCCATGAGCAGTGCTTTAGAAACACATTAATTATTCTGCAAGAAAAAGCGTCCTCAAACTACCAGGGATGAGGAATTTGGCAATACCTGCGCTGACATTTTCTACAGGGAATAAGTCCTTCTGCTTCGTTGCTGGCTCTGCCCATGTACTGGACCGCACAGCTCCCCCGTGCCTCCGCTTTGGACTTGATCCCACCAAGTGCTGAGCACACGATCCGAGCTAAAAAAGCACTTATGTGCAGAGACCGTCTTCTGCCTGAATCTTAGCGCCGAGTGCTGTGCTGATCCCTCGGCACGCTGCTCACCCAGACGGGTTCTCCGGCAGCCCCGTCCCGACACCAGCGCTGTGGCTGCGCACACCTCGGCACACCTGGGGCAGTTCTCAGGCTGTTAGGTAACAAGCAGCTCCATGAAGCAGTAATGAAGTTATTCTGCTGTTAATGATGGGCTTTCACCCACTGAGGAGCTCTACACCCCATTTCACAGCCCTAAGGACTTGCCCCAGTCCAGCTCACAGTGCCTGCAATGGACTCATTGGCTGCAGAACCTGGATGGGCCTCAGCCTCAAGAATCCTACCCGTCCCTGCTGACGCCACAGCCACCCGGAGATCATTGCTGTCCTCCAACCCTTGTCGTAGGGCTCACTCTGTGCTGAGACACTGTCCCAGCTCTGGGCTTAACAGGGCTGAGCATGAGGCTGGGACAAGGACTCTGCACCTACAATCATAGAATGTCCTGAGCTGGAGGGACCCACAGGATCATGGAGTCCAACTCCTGTCCCTGCACAGGACACCCCACAGGTCACCCCGTGTGTCTGAGGACGCTGTCCGGTCTCTTCTTGAACACTGTCAGGTTGGGCCGTGACCCCTCCCTGGGAGCCTGTTCAGTGTCCAGCACCTCTGGGTGAAGAACCTTTTCCTCATGTCCCACTGACCCTCCCTGGCACATCTTCTGCCATTCCCTGGGCTCTGTCACTGTCACAGAGAAGAGCTCAGCCCTGCCCCTCCTGCTCCTGCTGAGGAACCTGCAGCCCATGAGCTCTGCCCTCAGGCTCCTCTGCTCCAGCTGAACAAACCCAGGAACTCCAGCTGCTCCTCTCCAGCCGCTCCTCATCCGGCTTCCCCTCCAAACCTTCACCAACTTTGTAGCCTCTCCTGAACACTCCAGTAGCTTTGTCTCCTTTTCTCCTGTGTCCCCAGCTCTGCACACAGTGAATGCTCCAGGTGAGGCCGCCCCAGCGCAGAGCAGAGCGGGACAATCCCCCCCGCCCGCTGGCATCGCTGTCACCTCCTGTACCAGCACACTCCAAGGCAATGGTTCCCAGGTGGGTACAGCAAGCGCAGAACAGATGTTCCTCTCAGCCAACACCATTTAGGCCACTTTCTCTGCTCTTCCACGGACCTTGTCCCACCTCACTCCCACCAGCACAAAGAGAAAACCTTTAGCCACAGCTCCTGCCATCTGGATTCACTTTGCCCCATCTCTCCAGCTCATCATGTTTCTGTCTATAAATGCCAGTTTAAAAAAAAATAATAAAAAATCACATATTTTGTGTCTTTTCATCTTTCCACATCACATCCACGCCTGCCTGTTTTTCTCTCACGCCTGTTACTGGTTTTCCAAGCACCTGCTTCGGCGTTTTCTCCACCACGATCTTCAAGGCTGGGGGCGGTGCTGCCAGCTGCTGCTCCTCAGAGCCCTGGGCAGCCGACCCAGCCTGCAAACCTGTCATGGACGCCCGGTCAGAGCCAACGAGACACTAACAACGGCTCTCTGCACCTCGACTAATCAAACGAACACGTGAGAAGTGTCAAAGCTTGTCAGCATGTCCAATCTATCATTGCACAGGCACAATCTTCCACCTAGCAATCAAAAAGAATTTCACAGATTACAAGCACAAGCATCGTTGTTATTGAAAGACATTAAAATGTTGGGGGGGGCTGGTGTTTAAACGTAATAAGCTTTATTGTTCTACTTCTTCCAGGATTTATGTTAACCCTTTGATCAATGTGTTTAACTCTAATAGCTACTAATACACCTTATTCAATGAACTTCAAAATCCTTATCACTGAGAAAATTTGGGAAGGTGATACCAAACATCCTCCCTGCATATCCCAGTACAAGTACCGCTGTTCTCTTTGCAGCTGCAGTCTGCCAGCTAAGGCCCAGCCTAAAAGAACAAGGAAGACCCAAAAGACCAAAACAAGACACTTCAGTAATCAAGGTGTGAAGGACTTTTTGCTTAAATTAAGTTTTTCCATATGATAGCAAGCAGATAAACGCAAAAGGCTGCCCATTCAAAGGGAGTTTTCTTCTTTCCCTTCCTTTTATAAATATGAGAAATGTCAATTTCCACATAAATAATTTATCTGGAATCGTGGCGAACGAGGCAGCACTGCTGAAAACAGCGGCAGCTTTCATTTAAACTTTGGGGAGGGAGGAAGGGCTGGCTCCGAGCTTGGCGCATGAAGGCAGAGACGATCTTGTCTAATCAAGGTCGGTATTAGCTGTGGAACAAATCCATGTTACTAATAAAGAGATAGATAATACAGAAAACTGTTTATCATGCAAAATCTGGTGGGTGGGAAGCAAAGCTGCACGGTGTGAAACACGGGAGGATAACGGGATGCAAAGAGGAGAGCTCTGGCTTCAGATACATAACGCAGAGCCCGTGATGAACCATGAACACCAAAATAAATAAAATAGTTGCAGGCATCTTTAAATAACATTTGGGGGAAAGGCCCAGGCAGTGAATACCTGTCCGTGTTCACTTTCCTTATGAACCATTCCCCAGCCGTCCCCTCACTAAGCAGACCCCAGTGACGTGAAGACGTTCCACATAAAGATCTGCACTCAGGGATCACACAATTTTGACTCGTGCACAACTTTCAAAACTTTCCCTTATGCACAAACAATGTTCATGCTAATCCCGTAACACTCCTACTTCTGTTACAGCAAATCCAGTGGGGTGTTCCGCAGTTATCAAGGGTCTTGACAATCTCCATGACACGCTGGAGGCCTGAGCAAGAGCTACAGGTGCTCTGCAGCCCCTCTGCACACAGAGAGGGGACAAAGCACAGACCCTTTGCGTACAAACACCGCTTGGTGGATTTGACTTCCACAAGTGTCTGATCACAAGCTTCCAGTCCAAATCAGGCTCTTCGACCGCACTGTAAATTGGCAGCAAGGTCAATGATTTACTGTTCATCTTGTCTAATACCTCTGTCTATGGCACCCTTTTGTGAACAGGTAAAAACCACAGAAACCCTGAACTATCCAAGTTCATGCAGAACTGGATTCAGCAAAGGCTCTGAAACTTAGAAATTGTGAGGAACGGGGAGAGGCAATCATGTTACACCAGCCTTGAACGGTCCTCCTGTCCTCAGCACGGATGCCTGAGATGACGCTCACACCAAGCTCTTGGTCTGGCTTTTCATGCGGTCCTACGCCTCTAGCTGTGTGGCTGGTAGGGCCAGCAGCAAATTTGGCAGCTAACTGCTGTTCCTGCTTGCAAAGGTCAGATTTTCCCACTGAGCAGCTCTTTTCCTGGCTGGAGAGGAGGCGGCACTGACCGGGGCCCTATCTTTGGAACAGACATGGAAGTACAGACCTTCTGCACCTTCTCCTCCCATCCCATCGCACGGCTGAATCTAGTCCAAGATGCACACTCCGATTTGCATGCGTGCAACATGACACTTACACCAGACAAAACCTATGACAATTTTATTTCCTTCAGGGACGTGATGAAAACAAATCTACCACCACCTTGCAATTTTCTGCTCACGCATGATGCCGTAAGGCTGTAGAGATTGTGTTTTCTATACACTTTCTTGCATCAAATTATTACTGAACGGACACCAGTGGTTCCCCTCATGTCCCCAAGGCACAGTCACGTTAACAACGACGGGAGCCACCCAGACGGGACAGTGTCACTGCAGTGTCTGTGAATGGGTGCAGGTCACTGCAGTGACAAGGAACATCTTCCAAAAGATGCACACTTCCCAAGCAGCCTGCATTTGTTCTTGTTAAAGCTGACGCAGGATCCTTCATCACGCTACCTCCTCTGAATATGAAAGACAACTTCTCTACCTCACGGTAACAGTTATAAGACCAATTATAGGCTCGACATTATTTCAACCCAGCAGATATTGTATTCACAAGATGACAATGACCAATTAGAAGCCGCATGACTTGCCAACAAGAAAAGGAACTGCACAAAGACACAGCGAGAAAAATGGTGGCAATAATTGGATAAACTCTGTTACCTGAGAACTAGGCACAAGGGCTTTCCACCAGTGTCCGCCTTTCACAAGGTCTACATCGCTCAGGGGCATTGACACTTTGCCAATAACACAATGGCGCGAGAATTTGTCAAAATCCACTACGGTTAAAAGCAGAGTTCTTCTCTGGGCTTCTAAAAAGGGGATTTCAAATGTGTACCTCTCTTCAAACACCGGGTTCTGCGTTTTGCGCTTCACTCCCGTTTGCTTGGAGTTCTTCTGATCGGGAAGCAGGCAGATCTTCACGTAGGGGTTGGAGTGAGCCATGTCTTGCCTTGAACCATCATAAGAAATCGGAGGAGGCAGATCTTTAGCCTCAATGACTCGCACTATTAGATAATTATGTAACAGGTCGTACTGCGTGCTAAAATGCAGCATGCCCAGCTGATACTTCGACAAGATCTCCTCATCTGTCAAGGAGTCCATATCATCGCTATTTGAGTCAAGAGAGTACAGTCTTGGTTCAAATTTCCTAAAATAGTCATCCGGAGTATAGGTTTTCCGCAGGACAGTTGGCTGAACTATCTCCTTCTTAGCTCCTATTATTCCAAACTCGATAGGTTTAATGTCAATTAATGGAGAACTTGGCCTCCTCGACTCTAAACCTAAACGAGAGAAATGCACAAATATGATTGTTAGAAACTCAACTGAAGTCACGACCGGTGCAAGTCGACCTGTGCTGCTCTGTCTGAGCAACGCCAGCACAGCCGGCTCCCCACCGCCACTCTTCACCAGTACATTGCCAACAATTAGCAGCACCCTTAGTTACGCTGAAGTGCAAGCTCAGCGACACTTACCCCCCCTCTATCCTTTTCCACATGCAATTACCATGAAAACACTTCAGCAAGAAAAACAGGGCTGGCCCCTTCCACTGTGCTCCTGCAGAACAGGATGAGATTTTAATCAATGTACCTTCAACCTGACTTGATTCCCTGTCTAGAAGATGAAAGAGCAAGCACGACAGCTTGATTTTCTTTCCCGCAAGAATTACATTAATGTTGGAAGGATGACCTTACTTGAAACCCGCCTCGTGAGGCTGTAAGTGGACCGTGATGCATCTGAAGACGACCGCCTTCTGTCAGGGGAAACATTCTGAAGAGTGGGAGGCAGCTCGCTGATTGTATTATCAGAGTGTCCATCTTTGTCCTCATTTTGGCTGCTTACCCTGTTATAACGAGAGACCTTTGGGTGATCCAGCCCAGTGAAAGGAGTATATACAGAATAAAAATGCCTTCTGATATTCTGGGTCTAATCTTGGGTGCACATCCCTGGATGCTGCAGCGCATCTCCTGATCTATCTGGCAAACGAAAGGCTGAGCAACTGACTTCAGACCTATGTAAAAACCAGATTATTTATGTTTCTGCCTGTCTCTCAAACAGAGTTTTATCAGTGTTAGAGTGCGACACAGGCCACACGAGCACGTGTGACTCAGATCTTCATCGGAAGTATCATATTTGTCTTTAAGAAAAAGAAACAAACAGACAACAATCAAATTAAAAATAATAATTAAAAACAAAACAAACCACAAAACCCAGAAAGCAGTTTATTGCTATAAATTCACAGCTCTGCTTTGGAAGCACAGACTTCACTAGGACTAAACCAGCATGTGAAACCACCACGCTCAGGCACCTGAAAACTTGCACACATCCCTCTCAGGAAAACATTGCTCTGCAGGTACACCACTAAGGTTTCAAACCTCAATCTTACACATGCAATTAATTAAGAGCTTTTTATTGACCTCCTAACCTGGAGCAAGAGCAGACAGCGCCGAGTGTAAGATGAAGCCTTGGAGAGCAGGGCAGACCTGCCGATGGGAGCGAGATCACGCATGGGATGGGACGCATAGGGTAGCATGCAAAACAAGCCTTTTGGTTCATCCATGAGACACAGTGCTCCAAAAAACAGCAGCGAATCACAAGGAAAGTGTCAGCACGACATGAGCAAAGCGAAGGGGGATAACACTGCGTGTTTTGCTCCTGATTCATCCTTCTACATGCATGGCTCAGTTGGGTAGAAATGCAATATGTTGAATCATATAAGTAACCAAGGACTGGACTGGAACAATAAATATGCTGTGTAAAAAGCAGCAAACTCACAGAAAAGGTCCCCAAAATATATAAAATAATTTAAACCGGAAAATCTTATCCAAACACAAAAAGTTCCCAGCAGGATCCATGCAAATCTTGCCAGAGTCACACAGCTCATCCACAACACAAGACAAAAAACATCAAAGAGGTCAGTTAATAATCAAAACCGAACCCTGTGCTAAAAGGGACACGTAATATTTGCACAACTCCGCAGCCCATTAAAGGCAGTCCAAATCATACGGTTTGACATATAACCAGTACTTGGAACACCAACGGCTTTTTCATGCCTAAATGCAGCTCTACACAATCACAGGGAGCATTCGGATGTACCCGTGTTTGAGCAGCAAACGCACAGAATGAGAAGGCAGAGTGCACAGGGACTCAGGAAGAGAGGCATTAGGCATGTTCTACAACAGGTAAACGCCACACTGAGTTAATAACGCACAGATGACCGTCAGTGAGGAAATTGCTACTGAGCCACAATTTTTCCTCAGGTAGACTTTGGCGCTGGTGACAGCAGCTCTCTCTGTTTAACCCAAACCTTTGGGAAAGAGGAGTCATGTCCTGGTTTCAGTTCAGCCTCACAGACCGTGCACCGTTTATCTCGGAGGTCTATGTGCAATATTCCCTAAGAGGCAGCGCCACCACAGACCTTCGCTCCCAGCCCCTTTCTGCAAAGACCAGGATGCGAGTGCTCGCCGTGAAATAACAAGCAGCAGCTACGATGCGTTCAGGCCAATACCATTAGACTTACTTCTACCAGAATTTTATCTTTTTTTTCTAAGTTGCTGCTGTAAAAAAACTTGGGAAGTGAGAAAAACCAACAGTCTTCCAAGAGGAAGGGTTTAAATGGGCGGCTTTAACGTCCCCTCCTGAATTTCCAGCACAACGAGGTGTCTCAGAGGTACCAAAGGGAAAAACCTACATGCAAAAAATAAAGGATGGATTATTACGCATGGGCATTCAGATGTTTGCTAGTAGGCCCACGAAGACCATAAAAGCCGCTTTCCCCTGGGGTCAGCAAGGCGCAAACTGCGTTCTGGATGATACCAGTGTCCTGGGCCCATGAACAAGTGGCAAGACGGAAAGATCTCAGCTGAAAACCTATTTTTAAAACACTTTCAGGCGGTGAGCAGAGAATGCAATGAATTGATTTGTTCCCAAATTCAGTGCATGTATCTAAATGCGGAATACACTGCTGTCAAATCCATCTTCCCTTTTAGGGGTTTCCACTGAACCCAAAAGCCCTTAGGGGCAAGGGGGCAATTGGCCTACACAGATCTCTGAGCACTTTAAAACATACCCATTAAACACTTTATTCCGAGACCATTTGCAAAGCAGGGTAACCTGCTCACACATCTAACTCCAGACAGTTTTCTACCTCCAAAAATGCATAAGGAGATTTAAGAGTATAAGTTCAACATAGTGAAAGAGAAATCAACTTTGGTTTCAGCATCCATATAGCAGCCACTATATGGGATTTTTTCTGCCTTAAACCTGCCACACAAAATCTTGGCCCCCTGTTGATCAGCAAACAAAAAAAGTCACTGTTTTGGTCTCCTGCCTTTATTCTTTTCTCTCTGTCTTCCAGACTCTTGTTCCTCCACAGCTTCATTTTCATAGAATCTTAGAATCATTTCAGTTGGAGGAGACCCTCAGGATCATCGAGTCCAACCATAACCTGACTTTAGCACTAAACCATGTCCCTAAGAACCTTGTCTAAACATTTTCTCCTCCTCTCCATCACATCTCCCTGGCTCATTTCCCTCTCCGCATCTCCTGTGCTCTCTTTGCCCTTCTTACTCAATCCATTTCTGGGTTCTTTTACCATTTTCTAACCCAGTCAACCCAGAAGCTTAAAGCACCATCACCTTCCATGGCCTCAGTGCACATCCAGCCCTGCTCCGGAACAGGACCAAGAGCCTCCTGGAGCAGGCAGAGCAGATCTGCAGCCTGCACAGCACCACAGGCACCAGACGTGCTTGGAGAGCACAGGGTTTGCAGTAGGACTGGGGACATGGCGACTCTTGGTCGTCCCACAGCACGGCAGCACCCACAACCCCTCGCAAGGCAAAGCTGCTTCCCTCGTGTGTCCTCTCTTGGGTTCCTGCTGCCCCTCTCAAGCGGGGCCTCTGGGAACTCACCTTCCTCCAGCACCGGAGCAGAATGTCCCTCATGGCACCGGATCCAAAGCTGGATGGGTGATCCAGGCTGCTGTCCTGGGGACCCTGCCCGGGCTGCCAGCACGAGCGGGTGCAGCATAAAGCACAACATGGGTGAAGAACTGGGCTTGTCTTCAGGGGACAAGGGAACTGCTGGAGAGAGTCCAGCACGGCCACGAAAATGCTGAAGGGAGTGGAGCATCTGCCGTGTGAGGAAAGGCTGAGGGAGCTGGGGCTCTGGAGCTGGAGAAGAGGAGACTGAGGGGGGACTCATTCCTGGGGATCAATATGGAAAGGGGCAGTGTCAGGAGGATGGAGCCAGGCTCTTCTCGGTGACAACCAGTGACAGGACAAGGGGCAATGGGTGCAAACTGGAACACAGGAGGTTCCACTGAAAGATGAGGAGAAACTTGTTCCTGGTGAGGGTGGCAGAGCCTGGCCCAGGCTGCCCAGGGAGGTTGTGGAGTCTCCTTCTGTGCAGACATTCAAACCCACCTGGACACCTTCCTGTGGAACCTCAGCTGGGTGTTCCTGCTCCATGGGGGGATTGCACTGGATGAGCTTTCCAGGTCCCTTCCCGTCCCTGTGATTCTGTGTTGTCTTCTGCATATGGTCATTCCAATGAGTTAATCACAGAGGCTTTCAGACAGAGTAGGACTGGGGGAAAACAATACAGGCTGGAAAGAGCATTTTATGATTCCAAAGGTCTCCATGCTCTCTGCCTGTGGCACAGTCCAGCTTGTCTGCAAAGTCACCATGTGTTTGAGTTTTCAGACCAAAAGAGGAACAGAGCTCCAGTGCTTACAGTGCCCCTTTAGCCAAACGGAAGGATCCAGCAGCCAAAAACTACAGTGGGGCCGATCGCCCCACACCCCCGAACACGACGTCCCCTCTGCTCAGCGCACCAGAGAAACTCCAAAGCACCCTCACAACAGGCCCAGCTGCTTGTTCCCAAGTCTGTAATCGCTCCTGCAGCAATCCTTCTACAGCCAATGCTGCAGCCTCATCACTGTGTCCTCCTGTGCACAACCCTCTCCTATTTAACATTGATTTTGTCTCCATTTCTCATTAATCCCAGGTGAATCCACTTCTGGGCATATATTAGACTATTAAATATGCTGCTCCATGTTTAGAAATCACTCCAGCGCAGCCTGAACATCTCCATTTTTATTGCTTCAGTATTAATAACAATCCTATTCTACCTGGATTCAACAGAGTATATAGACAAGATTGTGATTTAAACATGAGACCATTTCTTTAATGCAGCACCAAGACACGGACCTTCCAGACCTGTCACGAATAAGAGCTGGTACTCGCAGGAGGAGGTAAAATCAACTGAGTGTCTCAGTGTCCAAGTTCTGAGCATCGTGTGATGCACTGAACAGGCATCTCTGGTGCCACAGAACCCGAGTCCATCAGATGATCCATTTCCCCTTTAGAGCACACAAGAGGTATAACTTTCAGCTGCCTTTATAATAACCACCTTCATTCTAGGATACAAAAATATTTCACAACAACCTCATCAGCATTTCAGCTAAGATGAAGCCCTCCAAACAGCTGCTCCCTTTGAAGAGAAAACAGGACTGAAGTTAGAAAGTATCTCTAGAAAAGAGTGCACAACTAAACCAGTTATGAGCTTGCTATGCTAGCTTACAAAATAACTTCTGCCTTCGCCATCAGAAAAGTGTTTTACAAAGGGTTTACCTTACTGTCGGAGCTAAAAGGGCCGCTGAGCAGCCACATGCCCACACCAAGCGGGAGGTTTCTCCTTTCTACGTGGCATCCCCTGAATGTCCTGTCACAACTTCATGTCACTACTCTCGTCGGAGCTGAGCAGCCCTACTCCTCAGTTAAAGCTGTGAAATTGTGCATCTAAACTTACAGCCAGGCTGGAGTTTGAGCAGGAAAAGGTCCCAGGATTTCAACTTCATCTTCATTTGTTTGACAACAGCTACAGTCGAAACACTTCTGACAACAATTTCTACAAGTCCACCGGCACAGCAAGAGATCCGAGATTCTAGCGAGCAGACCCTGAAGCCATTGGAAACCAAAGTACAAGATTACAACCCATCAATAGCTATTGAGAAATAACATTCAGCTGTATTTATGTTTGTGTTTCTGCAACAGAACATTAAGAACTATATTTATTCCATCTATATCAACAGACAAGTGCTATGCGGTTACCAGCTCAACTTCACCGATGCCATAACAAGGCAGGAAAATAAGCATTCACCACAGGTATTTTCCCTCTAGTAGGGGTGTATTATTATGTAGGCTGGCAAGAGGGTGATTTACAAAACACTATGGCGTAGCAATATGCTAGAGTGGAAACATGCTTATTCTTTCACGCACATCAAACTAATAGATCAGCCAATGTACAACAGAAGGAATTAAAAACAACGTAAGTGAAAGCTCTGATTTAATCCAGCAAGGGTCTATTTAATTTGAAAATCACCACACAGCAACACAAACACATTTTGTCCCTGCAGGTGTATCAGCACATAATATCTGTATATGCTCCATATACATACAGCTTTACACCCCGACGGACTTGCCCCTAAAATGCATTAGCAAAAGCACGCTGTCCACGTGCCTTCCCTCTGCTATGACAATTCATTTAAAGAAGTTCCTTGACCCAGAAAAGTGTTTAATTCCTTAGGTTTCCAGGGTGGCACTGACAGCATCACCTGTACCTGCTCCTCCATGGTTGTGACCGCGGAGGGGGACACAGGTGCCCCATCTCCTGCCACCCCCAGCCAAAGCGGCACTTGCTTCAAGAGGAGCAGGAGCCAAACCTCAGCCCACTCCCCACCCACGCCAGCTCCAACTCGTGCGGTTCACAAGAAGCTCATTAAGCAGCACAGGGGCACTGCTAATGAAGGGCATTGCTGTAGCCATGGGGGGGTGGGATGCGCAGCTGCAAGAGCGCAGCATGTGCGCACCCAGGGTCGAATCGCTTGGCGATTGTATGTGACCTTGAAATGTCCCTAAGAAGCTGAAGAAATCAAGAATGTGAGATTTGCCTGTAGATACCCCCCCAAAATCCTTGAGCCGTTTGCAGCACTGAGGAGTGTGCAGACACGGGGGCACCGTGCGAAGGGGCTCCCTCTGAGCAACACTGAGAACACTCCATGTGAACGTTGCTTTTTGCTCCAGAAAACCACAGTTTTCTCCATAAACAAAATCTGAATATTTAAAATAAAAAGTTACTGACTCAAAATGTGGTGCATTACTTATATGTAGGACATCAGCAAGGAGTCAGAAAATACGAGACAATCCCCCCAGGACAGAGTAAGGAGACAGAGCAGAGAGTGAATCATCAGATTAACTCACCTCATTTATTGGTTCCAACTGTCCTTTTAGACATCCAGCATGAAGTAAAGGGAAACAAAATGAAAAAGACAAAAACAGGTTAGCAATGCTCAAATAACTTTAAATTTTCTGCCATGATATGCCCTGGCCTGGGATGAGCTTGGATTTGTAGCAAGACAGCACCTTGTCCATGCTGGGGGAAGGACCAGGCACCAGCTTCTGCTGCTTCCCACCCTCCACAAGCTCCCTCTGCTCCTCCTTTCCCAGGAGCAAAATTCCCAAACCCATCCTGGAGAATGAAAATCCTGCTCATCGCCCCTTCCTACTGGGGTATCACATGCAACCACGTATTTCCTTCCCTTTAATAACCTGTCTCTGATTGCAGCAACTACTTGCAGACAGCAAACCATTTCCAAATTTTCCAGTTAGATGCCACAGTGGAGAAAAAGGCTTTGTTCCAGATTCAGCTCATATAAACGTAGCTTCAATGCCAGCTCATTAAAACCACAGTTTCTAGAAAGGGGCACAGCCTCAGCGTACTCTCTATTATGTGTACATCGCTTGAGGGCATCTTCAGCCTCATCCTCAGATGTGACTTGAAGAACGCAAAGAAGAGAAGTTAAGTGCTCAAAACTTGAGTCACACACTCCAGTTTGAAAAGCTGCGCCACAGCCCCTTCCCCCGGGTCGCGGAGAAAATCCACAGCAAAGGATGAAATCATCACACACCGGGGTTTGATTCACAAAGCCACCCATGAAATATCATACTTGACCCACTTCATTTATAACTGAGGACTTCGTTAGCATCTCAGGTGCCCGCTGAAACGTCTTTCCTATCGCCTTCCCCTGATAATGTCTGAGAGTTTCCCAATTGTCCTGGCTGCCTTTCCCTTAAAGAGAAAGCCAAACAAACACAGAAAAACCCCAACATTCTTCTCTACTCTTCCACATGCAGAAATCAGCTTCTAGTTTTATGTCCAAGGCAGGGACAAGAGCAGCTTTTTACGAAGAAGCTGGGTTGCAGAAGTTGCCTTTTGTTCCGAGAACTCTCCATGGACCATGTTTCAGCACAAGCCTCTCTTTTAAACTCCTCAGAAACCAGGACTTGATGAAAAGGCCACCACTTGTTTAAAACATAAATTTGACATGACAGTGACCACCAGATATCCATGGACCAATTGCTTAAAAAAATTCTAAACCGTTTTAAGGGCTCCATCATTCCTTTATTAACACAAAGTTGCAGCCAAAGCTACAGTGGTTTAGCAAAGCTGCAACAAGAATATTTAAATGGCTCTAAAATGAAGTGGTTGGGTCTGTGCCACACGATTGAACATCGTAGCACGTGCGCTGAGAAAGAAGTGGCATTTCCAAACGGCCCGCGGGGACACACGGGCGCTGGTGTCACACAGGGCTCCTGGGCACAACCGGCCCCGCTGATGTGAAACCAGCCCTGGGTCCCACAGGCACCACAATAAAGTGCTTCTGTGACCACCCACAAAGCCCTGCCAGGAAACGGGAGGACAGAAATAAGAACTGAACGTTACCGGGCAGAAGTAAACAAGGGTGCTGGGGGGTCCCAGGCAGCAAAGCTGCCTTGACACACTCAGTACCCCAAGAGAAGGCTGAGCCCCCAGCACTGGGGAAGCACCAGCATAGAATCACAGAATAGTTTGTGTTGAAGAGACCTTCCCGGCTCCCCAGTGCCCCCCTGCCATGAGCAGGGACATCTTCACCAGCTCAGGTTGCTCAGAGCCCCGTCCAGCCTGGCCTGGGATGTCTCCAGGGATGGTTCAGCCACCACCTCTCTGCCCAACCTGGGCCAGGCTCTCACCACCCTCAGGGCCAACAATTCCTTCCTCATGTCCAGCCTGTATCTCCCTCCTTTAGCTTAAAACCATCATCCCTTGTCCTATCACAAAAGGCTCTGCTCAAAACTCTGTCCCCATCTTTCTGATCAGCCCCTTTTAAGTCCGGAAAGGCGCACTAAGGTCTCCCTGGAGCTTCTCTTCTGCAGCTGAACACCCCAACTCTCTCACCTGTCCTCCCAGCAGAGCTGTTCCAGCCTCGGATCATTCCTGGGGCTCCTCTGGCTCCTCTCCAGCAGGTCCATGTGTGTCCTGTGCTGAGGACCCAGAGCTGGACCAGCACTGCAGGGGTCTCACCAGAGCGGGGCAGAGGGGCAGGATCCCCCAAACCTGCTGCCCACGCTGTGGGGATGCAGCCCAGGGTACAATTGACCTTCTGGGTTGCAAGCGCACATGGCTGGGTCATGGCCAGGCTTTCACTCACCAGTGCCCCAAGTCCTTCTCTGCAGGGTTGCTCCCCATCCCTCCATCCCTTCATGCCGTGTCACATCGTCCCAACCAGGCCAAGCAGGGAACAAAGCAGCTGGGAGCCTCCAGCCACGAGTGAACCTTCGTCAAAGGCTGCCCTGGCTGTCCCAGAGCTGGGTGCCAGGCAGGGCTGCACCTCCATTCCACGCCTTTGTGGGTGCCCGCAGGGAGGGTCACTTGCTCCAAAGCAGCACAGCCACTCATCACAAACAGGTCAAGGGACCAACTACAGTCTCTCGCCATGGTGGTGTCCCCAGGGATGCTGCAGCAGAGTGGGGTCCCCACTGGTGACCAGAGAAGGCTCACACGCCCCACTACAGCGGACACTGCAGCCTGGGGACATCAGGGTCCCCTCAGTCACACAGTTGTGGGTGCTCCTCACACCCCAGGATGACCAGCAGTACAGTGTGGGGACCAGGGGGTTCTCACCTCACACACGGAGACCCCGACAGCAGCGCTGCCAGAGGCTCCGCCCGGCCCCACTCGAGCTCCCACCGAACCAAGGGGTGCCAGGGGCTCCACCCGCCCTGGGGGCACCGCCCGAGCAGAAAGGAGCCGGGGGGATACGGTGGCCACAGCCCCGCGGGAGGGGGGTCACGGGTGGCTCTGTCAACACCCCAGCGCCCGGACTCACCGCGCAGCTGAAAACGCTCCACTCGGATTTAGCTTTTGGAGCTACAGATGGAAAACGGGCAGCTGGGAACTGCAGGGCCAGAGGGAAAAATCTCTCGGGGTTTAAACCAGCCCCGAATTTAATGCAGCCTCACAATGCTGGGGGGAAGGGGATCCCACCCATCACGCCGAGAGCTGGGGTGAGCTCCAGCCCAGGGCGCCTGTGACCCCCCACCCCGCCGGGCTGTGCCCGGGCTGGAGGCACCGATGAAGCTCCCAGCGCATCTCGGTCTGCCCGCGGGGTTTAGCATCCTCCTCTTCCCAATAAATCCTTGTGCAGGCTTAGGCCGCGCCCGCCCGCACCTGCGGCCACCCCACTGCCCCGCAAAGAGCAGAGAGAGCCCAGGGCTGCCGTCCCCCCGCGGGGCCGCGCTCCTACCTCGGCGCCACCCGGGAGCGGCAGCCGGCGAGCCCCGCTCCCGCTCCTGCCCCGGCCCCGCTTGCCCCTCGCCGGGGCCGCCGCTGCCGGGAACTCGTCCCCAGAAGTTACCCCGAAGTTGGGCACCCGCCCCGGGCAAAGAGCACGGGGAGACCCGCGGCGGCAGCGGCACCCGCCCCGCAGACGGAGCGCAGGGGTCGCCCCAGACACCCCCCGGCCCCGCCCGGGGCCGCTCCGCACCCACCTGGATGTACGCCATCTTCCGCGGGGCGCGCTCGGCGCCTCCCGCCGCGCTCCTGCAGCCGCGGCGCCGTGACCCGCCCCGCGGAGCGGCACCGCCCCGGGCGGGGGGGCGGCCGCAGCCCCCCGCGGGCGACCAACGGCCCCGCCGGCGCTCCGCGGCCGCGCAGGCACCGCGGGGGCCGCCAGGGCGGGGAGACGGCGGGGTGGGCGCTGCGAGGGGCCGGCGGAGGCTCCGAGCGGGCGGGATCCCGCCCGGCCCTGCCCGCGGAGCCTCCGCCAGCCGCGGGCGCAACAGGTCCGCTGCAGAGCGGGCAAACACTGACCTCCAGAGGGCCCGGCGCGGAAATTCAGGGCTGGGAACCCCTCCTGGGCGCGGGGGACACGGCCCGGCCGCCGCGAAGCCGCCGGCAGCGCAGGCAACGTCCGTGCGGAGCGGCGGCCTCGCTAAGAACGCGGGTTTTATAGCGGTGTTTCCCTCCCAGGAGCTCTCTGGCACGGCGGATGCTGTAAGAACACCACGGTTTCAAGAGGGTGAAAGTGGTTTCATCAGCTCGAGTGAACAAAGTTAGAACATACACACTCGCATCTTGCCAACCGAGGATGAGGAGCTGGAGCAAGCAGTGAGCTTTTATCCGCACCGAGCATCACCTCGCTGGGCTTCGTGTCCCTGTGCTGCTGTTAGCAGAGAAAAACCTTTCAAAATGCAGAAACAACTGGACTCATGGAGAATTCTACACTTGTCCACATAAACCAATAAGTAGCAGAAGCACTTGTTAAGTTCAGCAACCCACATCAGCTTTATTAGATCATTACGTTTACAAAACTTAGTGATAAGGGTGCAGCTGCAGGGTATTGTGTCTTCTCCAGGCAGCACGACGTGAGCCACCAACGGTGCGGTGGAATTTGTGGCCCTTGCCAACACCACGACTCTTCCACCCGGCCGATGTCAGCCCACGCATCTCCCTGTGCTTGTGCGCGGGCTTGGTGATCCATTGGCAAACCCCAGCACATGGGTGGCTGGACTAGAGGAGGAAAGGGCAAACTCTTGGGAAGGGAGAGCACAGGAAAGGTGGACATTTGAGGCTGTTCCTCTCAAGCACCAGCTCAGTACCACATGAATGAGAGGATTCCCAATGCACAGCTTGAACAACGGCTCCTGCCCTCAGCTTTGCGGGAGACTCTGCCTGTGCTCCCAGCACCTTCCAAGCAGGGGAACTGACCTGAAGCCGCGACACTGGGGCCGCGGTTGGCGGCTCAGCGCGGGGACGGGCGGCAGTCGTGCGCTAAGGGCGCTTCCCTCACTCGCACCAACCCTGCGACGCTTCAGTGCGCTGTGGCGAACGGTAAAAACACCGGAATGGTAAAATCGCCCCCGCTTTGCAGAAGTCCAACCCAAACCCAGAGCCACTGCTGCTCCCCGGGAGCCGCTGGGGCAGGACGGCTTTGGAAAGCTCTTGCGTTCCTGCTCTCATTTAATGGCCCATTTAAGTTCTCACTGAATTCAATGGAAAACTCCAGTTGACTTCTGTGGGAAGGGCCATATCTTGAGTTAAAAAAATAAATTCTCCTTTTCCCCAGGGAGAGCAGCTACTGCTTTAGAAGAATAATTACCACGGTGGAGATAAGCAAGAAAAAAGCCTGTAGTACTTCTTTGTTTCAAGCAGTTTTGAGCATATGATTAAACAGTGGTACAAGTTGTTTGTCAATTTTTGCTCTCCAATTCTTTTTAATTCCACTTTCTTCCAAGTGCCGGTGTTTAAAATGTCAGCCTTTACTTTGAATAGCGTTGCTCTTTTCATCTTGACTCACCGCCACCATGATGCAGCTTGCATGATACAACATGGTGGAGAGAGGTTCAAACTCTTCAGGCAGATTTTTTGGGCTCCTTAAAGGCAGAATGCTGTGAGTCACAAAAACTACGGCGTGCCTTGCTATATAAATATGATGTGCGTGTTTGTTCTTACTCTTTAAGAAACATTTAGGACAGAGAAAGGAAGATCCAATGTTGAGTCAGCTGTCACTCACTTTTTTTTGGCTGACACATAAAACCAGTATGAACCCAAAAAGAAGAGCCAAAGAATGAAGTTGTATAGGGGGGTTGCTAATAGTTTTGATTTTTACAGGGAATGTTTTCACATGCTTTAGCAGCAGACTGCGGTACAAAGCCATAAGACAGATGTGCTTCCCTTGCCCGCTCGTACATACATTTAAGTGCCTTTTACACTGCTGCATGAAGGCTTTTAGATTATATTCTCGCAGCAAATATATTCACTAAGCAAACACAGCTCAAACGCAAAGAAAATGATGGATTCAAACCAGCAGACAGGTGGTTATTGTAAAATCTAATTTCAAATCTGCATATGGCTGATGCTCTGATTAAGCTCTGCAGCTACAGCGCTCAGAATAAACAGACCCATTTGACATGATGACAACATAACCTTTGGATGTCCTTTGCTGTACACGCTCTGGGTCTGATAAGACATTCCATACTTCCCACATGGAATGGCTGCAGTGCAGATGGCGAGGCTTGCAAATGCAACAGCTCGACACAGAAAACAAGGTAATTAACAGTGCTTTTGCAGAACATGATTTTATGATAGATTTCTCTTCTTATTGATATTAATACACATCGGGAATAACATCAGCCAGAGCATGCGCTTGAATCATTGCAAACAGCCCAGCAAGTAGCAAAATGTACCTCCAGCACCGCAAATCTGTTCAGCAGCTTCCGACAAACCAGGTCCCGAGCTGCTACTGTTCCAAATGCCATGTCCACGTGTCTTCCAAACCCCAGTCAAAGGCTTTCAGCTGCTTCATGCCTTAAAGTTAAGAGGGAAGAGCATCACTCTGAAAAGTGGAGAAAGAAAGGAAAGAAATCTGATGGCTGTTTCAAAGGATTTCCATTTGAACCCTCCTGAAGCAATTGGCAGCGCTGTCTGCTGCGAGGGGGAAAGCAAGGAGAAAAGCGGTGGTGCAAGATAAGATGCAATGTCTTACTCTGCTGTTCGTACACCAAGCCCTTATCACCATCACTATAGCCTGCTGGGATAGCCAGCTACCACTCCACCTAAAAATAAGTTTCTTATCTTCAGATTTTTTTATAAACAGCAAACCACTGCAGCCCGTGCTTCCCCACTGCTGTTGGCAGCCCATAAAGGTCCAGCTTTTCTCATCGTTACAGGATTAGCTCCGTTCCCCAGAGCACCATCCTTCCAACAAAAGCACCTCAGAGTCACTCCTCCGGAGCAGTCTCTAGCAACGCCTTTGTCTCCTTGCAGTTTCATGGAATGGCAGTTCCCCTCTGTGGTTTTTCAGGCTTTACCTTGGCATTCGTACCCTGAAGAGGCAAGTCCATGCAGTTTTATTCAAGAAGTTCTGGGAGCAGGACCACCCCCTGTGGCCTTCACCCAGGAGAGACAAAGGGCCAGCGGGCACTGATGCAGAGATGCCAAGCAGTGCAGTGGCACATAAAGGGGGAAAAGTGGGTAAATACCCTTATCTGGGGGTGTAAACCAGCAGATCTACCCCAGCTGCCACAGCAACTTAGCTCACCCACCTTTGTCCCCACTGTGTCCCAACAGAGCCCAATGTGCAGCGCAGGTGGGTTTGCTCTGGGGTAGGACAGCTGTGCCGTGCTGGCCCCACACTGCAGAGCCTTTGGCAGCAAGGAATAGCTTGGATTTGCCGCAGGAACCTGTATTTATTCTAGCTCTGGGACTGAGCGTCAGGGCGTGCCTCGTGCTTTGTTACAAGTGCAGAAAACGCCTCAAGTGACCTGAGCTGAATTCTGCCCCCTGCTGATGGCAAAGCTGTGAGTTAAACCCCGCTGGCTGCCGCCCGAGCTCATGCACTGGTCCCTTCACTCCTTTCTCCCCAGTTGCCCTGTCGCAGCGTGCCCAGACAGCTTTGTTTGGAGCAGGGGAAGGTGATCCCCTGCTCCTGCATCGTTCCTGGTGTGCTCCAGGGCTCAGCAATGAGTCTGACCCCCCCAGCACCTCCATCCCCAGCTCTGGTCCTTTGGGGCACGTGAAGGTGAAGGAGCTGGGGCTCTTGAGCTTGGAGGAGACTGAGGGGTGACTCATTCATGGGGATCAATATGGAAACGGGCAGTGTCAGGAGGATGGAGCCAGGCTCTTCTCGGTGACAACCAGTGATAGGACAAGGGGCAATGGGTGCAAACTGGAACACAGGAGGTTCCACTTAAATTTGAGAAGAAACTTGTTCCTGGTGAGGGTGTCAGAGCCTGGCCCAGGCTGCCCAGGGAGGTTGTGGAGTCTCCTTCTGTGCAGACATTCAAACCCGCCTGGACACCTTCCTGTGGAACCTCAGCTGGGTGTTCCTGCTCCATGGGGGGATTGCACTGGATGAGCTTTCCAGGTCACTTCCAACCCTGACACTCTGGGATTCTGTGAGGGTCACTACAGCAGGTCTTGTGCCCCTGATGATGCAGTTTCCATCAGGAGCTGGGCTGACCCCAGAGTGACAGACACAGATTCCAACTAGTGGCAAAAAGGGAAGGTGCTACAACCCATTTCCATGACTCATCCAGCCTTTGGTCTCAGCCATCTCCAAATTAACCCATCAACTCGATGGACACCTGTGAATATGCCCGATTCAAAGCCAAGATACCGTTTCCCAGGCTCCTGCATTTTCAGTGGCCAACTGCTCTTCAGATTACATTGGATTACATTCTCCTTCCCTGCAGTTTCCCTGAGCTCTTTTGCCCCTCTGGTTTGGCATTACCTACCCAGGATCTCCCTCTTGTCACATCTCCTGTATCTGATTCATGTCTGTATCCAGGAGGAAGCAGCCAGCACTGCCTGGCTTGTCGCTGTGCCTGGAAATCTCTGCTCTGCCCCCTCCAGAAACAGCCTCTGCTGATGCTGCATCTTCTGCCGCCCATCTGGGTTATTAACTGGCCACCTGGCAGCTCCCTAATTGGCAATATCAGTAAAAGCACATTTTTCTCTTTTCTTATGTCTCCAGATAAAGTGGCTAAATTTGATCTGAAATCCTCAGATCCTCATTGCTTCATGTAATTTATGATGGCCTTGCTTATGCTATAAAAATTACAGCTACTCTCTTGCACTCGCATGCTTTCTATTTCGCCTTTAACATACATTCTGCCAGGGAACTGAATGACGCAGCATAATCTGCTAAAGCTATTTCTATAGTAAACAGCGATGGAAACCGCAGCCAAAGGGCACGGAGCCTCCCAGGGAGCAGAGCCGCGGATTATTGTGTCAAACACTGGAATCCACATTCCTGCTCAAAGAAAACCTGGCCCTGGAGGGACCTGTCGCGGTTGAGTCGCGCTGGGTTCCAACATGCTGACTAGTCTCAGCACTGGTCCCTTCTCCAACTAGTCCCAGTACTAGTCCCTTCTCTAACTAGTCTCAACACTGATCCCATCACTGACTAGTCTCAGCTCTGATCCCCTCACTGACTAGTCTCAGTGCTAGTCCCTTCGCTGACTAGTCTCTGCACTAATCCCCTCACTGACTAGTCTCAGCACTAGTCCCTTCTCTGACTAGTCTCAGTGCTAGTCCCTTCACTGACTAGTCTCAGCACTAATCCTTTCACTGACTAGTCTCAGCACTAGTCCCTTCTCTGACTAGTCTCAGCAACAGTCCCCCCACTAGTCCCCCCACTGACTAGTCTCAGTACTAGTCCCTTCTCTGACTAGTCTCAGCACTAGTCCCTTCTCCGACTAGTCCCAGTACTAGTCCCTTTTCTAACTAGTCTCAGCACTGATCCCCTCACTGACTAGTCTCAGCACTAGTCCCTTCTCTGACTAGTCTCAGCACTGGTCCCCTCGCTGATTAGTCTCAGCTCTGATCCCCTCACTGACTAGTCTCAGCACTGGTCCCCTCACTGACTAGCCCCAGTACTAGTCCCTTCTCTAACTAGTCTCAGCACTAGTCCCTTCTCTGACTAGTCCCAGCACTGGTCCCCTCACAGCGAGCCCTCGGTGGCCTCACGCGTTGTCACGATGTGCAAGCCGAGTGTCCTCAGCTGCTGGAGCTGACGAAGTGGTGAGCGCAAGGTCAGCTGTAACTGTGATCCGGGGTCACGTTCTCTGCATGCCGTGATTTTGCGGTGCAGCGGGAGCTGTGCGGCTGTGACTCTCGGGTCCCAGCTCGGTGCCAGGGTTCTCCAGTTCTGCCAGGACTCTTCTGCTTTGGAACTCAGTCCCTGCGTTGGGGCCAAAAACACTTGGATACAGCACGCTTTGGGTCACGCTAAAAAGCCCAGAGTATTTTCAGACTTCCGAGGAGAGAACGTTGTATTTATAGGGAGGTTCGGTTTTTCAGTTACTTTTTAATTCATTTTGCTTATGACTGGTTCATTCTGGTTGGAGGGCTGAGGAGCTAGCTCCTAGATTTCTTTTCCAGGCTCACATTTGTGTTTGCAGACATAGGATGGAGCTATTTTTGTAATATCAATCATTACAGGGAAAATATCTCACAGTCCCCACTGAAGTGAATTCCGAAGGAAGTGACCTCTATTTTTACAGAAAATTTCTACTTAGTGTTTGTTTTAATCTAGTGACTGAGAAATGAGCAATATCAGCCTTTCTGAAGCCCAGAAGCAGTCTCCCCGATGCTCAGGAGGGCTGATCCAGCAGCAGGGATCGTTCCTACCCAGGGCAGTGGGACGGAGCTGCAGACACAGCATCCCAAGGCTGAGCAAATGGGGGACACAACCCAGGGCTCCAAAGTGGCACTGATTTAGAGATCAAGATACTTCAGATACTTCCAGTGCCCACTTTAAAAAGTAAGATAATTTCTCCTAAAAAGTTCAGAGTGTGTGATTTTCTAGAATAAGGCAAACTCAGTCTCACACTCAGGTCTCTGTGAGACTCAAGGATGTAGTTGTGAGACAAACGCCGAGAGCTCTGGCTGCGTTACAAACTCACAGATGACTTATTCTAGAAGAAGAATCTCATGTCTGGAGGTTGTTTGAATAACTGCTATGACTCTTCCTATTTGATTCACACTAATTTAATAAGTCGCGATTTTTTTTTTCCTATTCATATGAATATTAAAAACTATATCAAACCTAGAAAAAGGAGGGGGAGGAATTGGCAGTTATAGTTTTCTCCTTTCCAGCAGTGGCCAAAAGATGTCGTTTAACGCAGAACCAGATGTGGTCAAGCACATTTTCTTCAGCGAAAGCTGAGCCCCGGGGCTGTGCAGCTGCAAACGTTATCCGAAACCATTTAAATATCACTGGTAAGAGAACAACTTTTAAATGATGAAACAAATGACCAAACCAGAAAAATAGAGATTGCTTAAAGCTTTTGGGAAAAAAAAACAAAACAACAAACACTATCAGCAGCAATAAAATCCAGTTTTGAGCTGAGAAGCAACAACTACATGAAGGAGCTGAGAATCATTGAGTTGCAAATACCAAATCATCGTTTGCCAAAACATGCCCATGTCAGCTCCAGAATTCAACAAGTTCAAAAGGGCAGGGCTATTTTTATTACAAAAGGCTCTTTTTCCAACCATCCCTTCACAGCAACAGTGACCGTTACGTCTGGTTTTCCCATCCCATTAAGCAGATGTGCAAAATACTGGATTACACAGAAGAGCTAAACTGGGTGGGTTGAAGGGGTGATTTGCATTCTAAAGCACTGCAGTGCTATAAGCTCAGAAATACACGGAATTACTGAGTATTTCTGCCTCATAGGGACCTTGGTTTTACTCCATTCCCATGAGGTTACCCTGGAGTGTTTCCACTAGGATGTAGTCCAGCTGAAGAGGGACTCTGTCCATTCAGCTGAATGGAACAACACATATGAACCAAGTCCTTTCCAAATTAAAATTTCCTTCTCATGGGGAATCTCTTCTCTGGAAACCAAAATCACTACACAGAGCAACACGCTGTGCTCTCTGCCGTCCAGGTTCAGAGCTGCACCACTTGGAACACAAAGCCCTCTTCACCACAGACCAAGCCAAGCTCACACAAAAATCTGCTCGAATCCAAGTGATAAAACTCCTCCTTGCTGCTGGGCATTCCCCTGCGTGTCTGATTGGAGAAACCTCTTCTTGTAGAACATTTGCTCCCTCATTTTTTGCCCACCTGGCCAAGCAATGCCACCAGGGAAGGTGTCTGTGTTCCTCAACCTGACAAAACCTGACAGAGCCCAATAAGGCCCGACAGAGCCTGTGAAGGCCTAACAGAGCCTGAAAATGCCCAACAGAGCCCGACAGAGCCCAACAAGATCCGACAAAGCCCAACAGAGCCCGACAGAACCCAACAAGACCCGACAAAGCCCGACAGAACCCGACAGAGCGCGACAGAGCCCAACAGAGCTTGACAAAGCCTGACAGAGCTTTACAAATCTTGACAGAGCCCGACAGAGCCTGACAGAGCCTGACAGGTCCCGACTGAACCCTACAGAGTGAGGCTCAAACCACAACCTACCACAAAAGATACAGGGCCTGGAGGCTTTGGCCAAAGAAGTTCATGTCGGGTTCCTCACAATGTCCTGCTGTGGGCCCAGCTCGCTGTGCCACAGTCCAGCCAGTGTCACCTGCATCACGGGTGACTCACCGCATGGCCACGGACCTCCCAACAGCGGTTTAGATGAGCCAAGGGCTGCATTAGCCCTTTCCCAAGGGAGGGAGCTCACTTGTCACCCTCCCTGTGACATCCCTTTTCTGGCATTGACCTGAGAACCTCATTAGCAACACGGGTTTGCTGCAAACGAGCCCTTGTTGCTCTCAACGAGCAAAGACATGGCAGAGCAGCCAGGATGGCGTTAACCGGTATGAGCGGGCTCTTGTGTTCAGTCAGAGTGGCACATTACCCACCCTAAATCAACTTCTGCTCTGCGACTCGTGGGTTTCTGGGACAGCTGTCGCTGCTAACCACCGAGAGCAAGAATTTGTATTCAAATAAAATACCTGTGCACTTCACATGGAGCTACTCCAATGGCATTCAGGCAAACAGATACTCAAACTGCCGCACTCCTGGAGCCCTTTGGTATGAAAGTCTCATTATAAAGGTCTTTATCAGCCAAATTTTACCACTGAAACAGCCCTTTTGAGTTACCTTTTGTTGTAGCCCTTCAGCTGCCATGGGTGGGTGCACAGCACTTTCACCAGCTGACAGTTCAGAATGCAGAGAGTGGGGCTCAAACCACAACCTAGCACACAAGATACAGGGCCTGGAGGCTTTGGCCAAAGAAGTTCATGCAAATCCCAGCGTCAGGTCCCAGCAAGGCCGTCACGTTTCCCTTTGAGGGCTGATCTTCCGATGACCATGCAGCCCGGGTGATGCACCAGCCGCTCCTCGCAGTGCAGCGAGTCCCTCTGCAGACAGCAAAGTCCCTCATCTCCCCTTTTTCCCACCACCTCCCTCCAGCTTATCTACAAGGATATTTCTGTTGTCACTCGAAGTTGGATACTAATTTCATCCCGCAGCATCTCATTATAATTAGCTCTTAATTGCCACTTAACACAGGGATCATTTTGGAATACTATAACAATTCTTCCTTGAGGAATTATATGAGTGTTGAAAGTTCGTTATGTGCCCCTATAAATATTTTGGATAATGAGAATGATTTCAAGAAGCAAATTTAAAACCCCACTACTCACACCAGTTTTGGATTTGCAGAGTTTCTGTGAGCACTACCAGTGTTTCCAAGGAGTAAACCACTTAAGTCTGTGTGTTTTGCTACCGGCCTCCCTCCCACCATGTCTTTATCCTGAAAGAGGGAACACTTTAAGGAGCATCTGTAAAACACGAGGGGTAAATAACGCTGCTCTGCAGGGCCTGTTGCTCCCAGCCAGGACCAGGACATCACCAAGACTCCGCACTTCAAGGCAGGCAGCCAAGAAACTCATCCTTAGGCACACGCAAAGCTTTAGCCAAGACTTCACAGAATCCCAGAGTGTCAGGGATGGGAAGGGACCTGGAAAGCTCACCCAGTGCAATCCCCCCATGGAGCAGGAACACCCAGCTGAGGTTCCACAGGAAGGTGTCCAGGCGGGTTTGAATGTCTGCACAGAAGGAGACTCCACAGCCTCCCTGGGCAGCCTGGGCCAGGCTCTGACACCCTCACCAGGAACAAGTTTCTTCTCAAATTTAAGTGGAACCTCCTGTGTTCCAGTTTGCACCCATTGCCCCTTGTCCTATCACTGGTTGTCACCGAGAAGAACCTGGCTCCATCCTCCTGACACTGCCCGTTTCCATATTGATCCCCAGGAATGAGTCCCCCCTCAGTCTCCTCTTCTCCAGCTCCAGAGCCCCAGCTCCCTCAGCCTTTCCTCACACGGCAGATGCTCCACTCCCTTCAGCATCTTGGTGGCTGCGCTGGACTCTCTCCAGCAGTTCCCTGTCCTTCTGGAGCTGAGGGGCCACAACTGGACACAATATTCCAGGTGTGGTCTCCCCAGGGCAGAGCAGAGGGGCAGGAGAACCTCTCTGACCTACTGACCACCCCCTTCTAACCCACCCCAGGTACCATTGGCTTCCTGGCCACAAGGGCCCAGTGCTGGCTCATGGTCACCCTGCTGTCCCCAGGACCCCCAGGTCCCTTTCCCCTACACTACTCTCTAATAGGTCATTCCCCAACTTATACTGGAACCTGGGGTTGTTCCTGCCCAGATTCAAGACTCTACACTTGACCTTGTTATATTTCATTAAATTTTTCCCCGCCCAAGACTTGCTATGCTCCTGGACAATTTAGACTCTTGGGAGATTTGAAAATAGACAATTTGCCAAATTCTTACCCAGATCTCCTGCGCTCTTGCCGCAAATACAACCAAGTGCCAATCTGCTCTATTTATTGACCCGGCCGGCAGGGCAGCGATGGACGACTGATGGTGTGACCAGAGAGAGCCTCATTCATCCGCTGCCTCTTCACCAGCCACACCAGCCACAGCCAGCATCATGCCTGGAAAACACCACACTGACATCAAAGTGGATAAATGGGTTTACCAGTTTGTCAGAGTCTGCTGATGTTCTTCTCCCACCCACCCCCCTTTTTATTTTTTGATATTCAGGAGATGTCATTTGCTTTGCCAGGGACTGAATGGCTGGGAAAACGCTTCCAGGCCCTGTGCAGAAATGTGTTTTGGAGAAGTGCCCATGATTCACAATCCTTATGACTAGTGAGTTTCTCCTTTTTGAAACACGCTTCACCAAGCCTCCAAGCATTTATGACGAAATCAGATGCTCAGAAGACACACGAACACCCTCATACAACCTCCGCTCCACCCGCAGACAGACCCGGAGCTGAGAGAAAGACCCTGAACAACCCCTGCAGAAACCAAACATACACAACCTATTGACAATCAAGTGCAGGTCTGCACCATGCCTGTTAACGCACCGATGTTTGTGTGCCTAAACGTGGCCCTAAGAGGTGAATTTCCAAGAAGCTGTAAGAATATATTCCTAAATACATTGCACAGCACAGAGACGGCTTTTGCACAGAAATAGCGGAATGACTCATTTCCTCTGTGCTCGCAGCCGAGCGGCTCCCTGCGCCACGCCAGCAGCAACGGGGAAAAGCACGAGCAGTTTCCAGCACATCCAGACCTTGCTGAAGTTCCGCCGGGACTTGTCTTTAAAACCAGGGATCCCCGGTGACAATCTGGGAGCACAGCAGACACATTTGCAAAGGGTTCCCGAGCACTGCCCCCCTTGATGGGAGTATTGTATTTCAGCGGTTTAGTTTTGCACAGAAGGAAGCGCTGCAGAGGGAGCGGAGAGCTGCTCTCTCCCTCGCCTTGCCCTGAAGTGAGTGCACACGCTGCTTTGCCAGTCAATTCGGCTTTGAGTTTCTCTTCTTCCCTGTTTGAGATCGGCAAGACTGAACCAGACTGAAACAGCAGTGGAGAAGTGGGCTGTCCTGCTGGGTCTGCTGCTGCTCTTCCTCTGTTTCTACAGCCTGTGGGTTTCCATCAGAACAGCAAGACTCTTCAAGGCAATTCTGCCACTTTCTCCACTAGAAATGCATCACAAGTGTACACTTTAATCCTTAATTTGCTAGCTAGTAACCCTCAGAGCATAATCTCTGTCCCTCCTGTCTTGATTTCTTATCTCCCTTTTTTATTCTCCCATCCAGATTATTGTACAGACCCTTTGTGGCGGAGATAGAAGCCTACAGAGGATCACGAGTACCACAGAAACTTTAGCAAACCCTTTCTACGCCCAGTTCAGCCCAGAGAACTGATTATTCTGTATGAAGCTTTGGTCTTGGTTTTAGGGGGAAAATATTCCCAGGGCTTTAAAGAAACACACGCCTGTAACTTGAGTACACAGACATTTTCCGAGTCTCTGAATCAGCGCTGCTGTCCTTTAAGGGGGAAAATAAGGCTTCCTGAACACAGAAGACTGCTACACTATGACATTTGACGCATATGCATTTGTAACAACCTTTAGGAGATTTGTGTGTAAATAGTTATTCGAATCCTAACAGACTGTTGCACGGATACAGAACATACGTTATCTATAGCGCCGTCGCTGAACGAGTATTACAGTGCTTTGAATCTGTTATAAAGGAGTTGCAAATACACCAATTCTTGGTTATGTATTTACACTGCAGGCACACACGAGAGCACAGGTAGTCTCTTAATTGCACATACTGTATGTTTGAGAAACCCACGACAGCGATGGAATGTACAGACAGATGTGTCTATGGTCAACCCTCTATATCCTGCATGTTTTGGAGCCGTGAGCAACTCGGAGCCCCGGAGCAGGGGGTGCAAGTCCCTGTGCCATCACCAAGGGCCGCGCTGGCCGCTTTCCTACCAGCTACTCCAGCTCATTATCATCCCTCCATTCCCTGGCCTCAGGGAGGACTCACCAGGCAGACATTTAAAGAGGTGAAACAGGAAATAAACCAGCCTAGAAAAGCAAATTTCTCGTGTCTGAACTCTTCTGGAGCCTTAGGAAAATGGGATGCAGCAATAAGAGCCCCCTCCCCTCCAGGCAGCTTTAACTTGCATTAGCAGAACTGCATCAGCAACTCACTGCTGACCTTGGCTTCGCTACAAGGGAGGTGTTTACACAGGGATGGAAAGAGTTTAAACAATTTATTCAATGAGCTGGATGCAAACAGGCTTTTCTTCAAATATCAAGCATGCAAGTCCTTAGGCCAGTTAATTTTTTGTTAACAGATTTATCGTGAAAGGAAACTCCTGTGTTCCTTTAATGATTTTCTGCTGAATAGAAACTCAGGCTTCAAACAGAGAAATATATCAGAGCAAGGAATGAACGGAGACTGGTTATTGCTTTTAAAGGAAGCCATTAATAGGAGATAATGCTATTAAAGAGGTAAAAGATCTAACTCCGCTTCCTCTGTGGTGACTGAGTGCTGACACTGGAGGAACGATCTGCTCCCAGCCCTGGCCAGCGAGGAGCCCATGCCAAGCACTGTCCCGACGGCGCCTGCCCCGCACAGACCTACTCACAAAGATCTGCACATACTTATTTACAGGCTAGGTTTGATTTGAGGATTAAAAGGCTAGGGGTCTTGCTGTTATTTCACTTTAATAGGAGGCAGCACAAGCCACGAGCGTATAGTTCTGGTGTCTACCGGAAGACTAAGAAAGGATATATGCACAAATAAAGGACAGGTAACTTACTGGTCCATCACACAACCCCTGCTGGCTTCAGCTGCGCTTTTTCCGCATTTAGTAAGGTACAACGTACACAGTTTGGAACAGAGACATGTGTACGTACCACATTGAAAAGCTCACACAGGTACTGCGAAATGAAGTCTTAGATCTTCACTGAGCACCAGAAAAAGCAGATTTTATGCAGTGACCTGAAAGGGGAGCCAGGGAAACAAGAACTGAATCCTGTTTAATCACAGAACCACAGAATGTCAGGGATGGGAAGGGACCTGGAAAGCTCATCCAGTGCAATCCCCCCATGGAGCAGGAACACCCAGCTGAGGTTCCACAGGAAGGTGTCCAGGCGGGTTTGAATGTCTGCACAGAAGGAGACTCCACAACCCCCCTGGGCAGCCTGGGCCAGGCTCTGACACCCTCACCCCCAACAAGTTTCTTCTCATCTTTCAGTGGAACCTCCTGTGTTCCAGTTTGCACCCATTGCCCCTTGTCCTGTCACTGGTTGTCACCCAGAAGAGCCTGGCTCCATCCTCCTGACACTGCCCCTTTCCATATTGATCCCCATGAATGAGTCCCCCCTCAGTCTCCTCTTCTCCAGCTCCAGAGCCCCAGCTCCCTCAGCCTTTCCTCACACGGCAGATGCTCCACTCCCTTCAGCATCTTGGTGGCTGCGCTTGACTCTCTCCAGCAGTTCCCTGTCCTTCTGGAACTGAGGGGCCACAACTGGACACAATATTCCAGGTGTGGTCTCCCCAGGGCAGAGCAGAGGGGCAGGAGAACCTCTCTGACCTACTGACCACCCCGCTTCTAGTTCACCCTCGGAGCGAGGCACCACACAGCCCAGCTCACCCCACGGCAGCGCCCAGTGCACCCTCGGCTCTCTCTCATCGCTCCACAGCACAGAGCTCTGTGCTCCCACGGCTCTGCCGCTACAGGACTCTCCTCCTGCAGAGCACACAAACCTGCCGAGCACGGTCTCGGGGTCGCAGGTAGCGTTTACTGGAAAAAAATCTAACAAGGAATTTAAATCTTGAGGCACAAGACGTTTTAAAACAGCTGTTTATTACTACAGTGGAATATTAAAACAAACCCACCAACTTGTAATGGAAACAATAAAAGTGCAAATGTGTTTTGATATTAAATAGGAAATGAATTTATAAACGTTTCATTCAAATGGGTTGATGCTTTGAGCCTATGAACACTTCAAAAACAAACAAAGAATAGCAGCTGAACACTTCAGTTTAATCTTTGGTCTGATTATTAACCAGCAAAAAATAGTTGTACCAAGAATGTCCATTGCAAAAAGACACTTAAATTTTACATTGCAGAGATTCAAAATCAAAAGAGGAATGTTTTCAAGATATTTGGTCAGATAAGAAATTACAATGTCTTTGAGAAATACACAGCATTTTTTTTAACACCAAATGAAGTCACATAGAGGCATTTTGGTACTGCAATTCAACTTATAAGTCTCTTGCAGGTCTGACTCCTTCCCAATCAACCTTCATTAAAACCAACTTCATTTGCACAGTCTTTGCAAAATAAGAACCAAGAACGCGCATTAGTGGTAAATAACACTCGATCTTCTGTGTTTGTGTTCCAGTTCACACACACAGAGGCCACCACTGAATCTATGACACATCATAGCAGTTCAGACCATAACTCCACATTCCCATCTGGTTCAGTGTAGGTGTCCCTGGCTGGGGAGCAGGCGAAATGCCCGCAGGGTTGTCCATGTGGGTCACGTTCTCTGCCCGCCCTGGCAGATAAGGGCCCGTAACAGCTCCGGGATGCGGCCGGTACCGGCGCTGTCACCTCTGTTGTGGAATAAGATGAATACCATAACAGAACGCAATTTTTATCAGCTCCTTTTGTCAAGTGTATTCATGAATGCACGCTTTAAAGCAGATAACGAAAACACATTTAATATCTCCGTTGCACAGCGGAGCCACCAGTTATTCTGAGCTATTGTCTCAGCTCCCAGCAGCTGCCCGCAGGCAGCCCCACTCCTCCACAACGCTGCCCAAGCCCCAGGTCGAAGCACACGCACGCATCTTGTCCCATCACAGGCTCAAAAATGCCTTGCTGAGCAAAAACTCCCACACTGCAGATCTGCCTGCACGGCCAATAAACGGGGGGTTTGCTTCATTGCATTCAGCCACTTTGGACATACTGTCAAAGCAAATCCCATTTCTATCTCTTTTCACTGCACTTCCGAGTCTGCCTTGCTTCCAAAAGCTCCTCCAGTGTTATCCCATGGCCTTTGGCTGCTTGCAGTGCACCCTCAGAGTTCACCATCACTCTCACCTGCCCCTCAGCCCAACCTTTGTTTTCCAAACTCCTCCTATTCTCCACCATCTCTCCTTGTCATGCATTTCCTGAAGCAACTCTCTTTTCCCGGATCACCACACTTTTCCAAGAAAGCCCTTACCAAGTCTATTACAGACTTCCATGTATTGCAGCAACACCAGATACACCCCAAATATTGCACTCCTCATAGCAAACAGCACTTTTCAGAGACAGGGATGCGCAGCGACGTAAACAGAGTGACAGCTGGCTGAAGTGGTTATGACACCAGCACTAACAGCTCACGGGTTTTTATGTCATGACTTCAGGCGGCCACGATACCCAGGGCCGGTCATCTGGTCCTTCTTTGGGCAAGAGATTCAATGGCATCAGCTGCAGAGCTGCTTTTCATTTCAAACACAGAGTAAAACAAATCTGCAAAAATAGTACATATCACGGCCTGCTTATTACAAAAAAAAATATCAAAACACCAAGATAGCTCACTTAGCCTTAAATACCATGTGCAAAGAACATTTGATCAATACTACCTATAAATACACTATTTGTAGAAAGAAGCACGGTGCTTCATATATAAAAATAAGCCAAATTGTAGGTGTGACCTAGGCTATAATTACCTGAAAATAAGACTGCAAGAGCAGTTAAAAAAATAGACAGAAGTAGGCAGGGAGTGTTTCCAT
Organism: Patagioenas fasciata; assembly: GCF_037038585.1. Lineage (NCBI taxonomy): Eukaryota > Metazoa > Chordata > Aves > Columbiformes > Columbidae > Patagioenas > Patagioenas fasciata. The sequence continues at coordinate 2,225,266 of NC_092534.1, read as the reverse complement.
TTAGAAAAAATAGATTTCTATAAAGTTTCATAGATTTTGAAAATGTTTGTTTTGTGCTCTGATGCCTAGAACTGTGAGTAAAGCAAAGCGGTATCTCGGTGTACATCAGGGAGGAGGAACATATTAGCAACTTGGTTATCCTAAAGCTTCCCAGAAGTTACACTTGGCCATTTATAATAAACTTCAGCCTGCTCACCTAGGACACAGCACAGTGGGTAATAAGGTACATGCTCAGCTGCCTGAGCACCAGCAATTTGGCAAACACATTCTGGGTCTTAATACATCTAATACTTGAGCAAGTGACCCAGTAAAGCAAGGATTTGAAATTGTGCGTTTGCTGAGAGCCTGGGTCACATCAGGATCCCGTACAGCAGGTACCACGCTGGGAGCTAAGGACACTTGCAGAGCTGCTGCGATTCACCTCGCCAGGCTGTGCCAGAGCCTGGCACACAACCAGGCAAGAAACAGAAACTACCTGGCTCACGTTTAGAGAGGACACCAGAATCCGTAGCCTAAGATTGCCGCTGTACCACGAATTAGCGCTAAATAATCTTGAAGCACCCTCAAATGCTTCACCTCCTCCTCCCCACACGAAGATAACAATTCGCTATAGCACAGCGCTAGAAAACCCTATGGGGTTATTTGGTCAGGACGCTGCCACACGCAGACCAGCGGTGAGGCAGTCAGGCAAAAAACCCCCCCAAACTCCTGCCGCAGAGCAGGGGGCACAGCAGTCAGCTCACGGCACTGACACCTGGGCTAGTTTAAGGTTTGTTCCAGAAAAATCCAAACCACCAGAATTTCTTAGTTTTGTTGTTGGTCCTTGAGCTAAACACTAAGAAAATAATACTCAAAAAAATAATGCATCTCAACAAGAACCCACAAAAAAACGAACCTCAGAGTATTTCCTTAAAAGAAGATTGTCCTCAGGATGATTCAAACATCAATCCTTTAGCAAAATACTAATGCCTCCTCCATAGCAAGCACTTAGTGCGGCCAATTATCCTACGAAGGCCTTTGCGAAAATAAAGTGCTATTTGTTTCCTTTTATCTACAGTTCAACCCTGCAGTATAACCTTCACTTGAACACAGAACTGTGTAACTAGATACTTCATACTGTTGTTGGAGAGATTTCGCTTCTTCCCTCAATTTTACAGTAACATGCATATTATATTTCTATTCAGCACAACGTATTTGATTACACAGGAAATTTAAAGCATGTCACTGAGCATTTCAAACTGTGACCGACAACCATGCTCTAGTGCTCATTGCATTTTAAGAGCATTTTGGTGGATTGGGGGGGGGTTGTTTGCACCTACAGGATTTTTAAATCCAAAATTGACTTTGTATCATAAAAAGCAAATCTCAGGAAAAGGTCAATTTTGCCACTAAGACAACGAGTGAACTTGGATCTCCTGAAATGTCAGTTTGAGCCCATTTAAGTTCGGTTTGCAAACAGCTGGCTGAACATAACACTTCCCAAGTAAGGCACTTCCCCAGAAATTTCACAATTTTCCCATGGACAACCAATGTGATTAAAAAACAATAAACACAACTTCAGTAAGTCTTGGCCTCTGGTTTCCCAGTTCTCTCAGGTCAGAGACAAAACCGCAGAACCGCATTTTAAAAAGTCCCACCTTCCTGCGGCAGACGCGGGCTCTCGACGGACCGGCAGGCTGGGAGCACCCGTCGCCCCGGCAGGGCCCGTGGGCCACGCTGGCTCACCCGGCTGCCAGCTCACTCGCCCGGTGGCTCCTGCCCGGCCTCAGCAACGTGCCGGCACGGGGCGGGCGCTGGCCACAGGTACCGGGGGCTGCTGTACATCCTGATGATGTGCGGGGCCTGGATCCAGGTGTTGATGAGCTGGAAGGCAGCCAGGTCCAGTGTGGGCCCATCGAAGGCGGCCAGCAAGTTCACGGGGGCAGCCTCCTTGAGGAACCGGGGCAGCGCCAGCGCCTCGGGGAGGCTGGGGTTGCCCAGGAAGAAATGCATCAGCACCTGCTTGCGCAGGCAGCCCCTGAGGTACAGCACCAGGTCCTCCAGCCGCTCCACCAGGAACCGCTCGTCCCAGGCCTCCAAGGGCCCCTGCAGCAGCAGGGAGAACAGGGCTGTCTTCAGCACGTAGGAGGAGAGCACCCGGCCCCACTGCGAGCAGAACGGCTCCTCCAGGCCCTGCCCGCGCAGGTCTCGCAGGCCCTTGAGGATCTGCAGGCACTTGAGGTGGCAGGAGGAGGCCGGGGCCTGCTCCTTCAGCCAGCTCAGCAGCCGCTGCTCCTGCCGCGAGGCGTTCAGACCCCACAGGGCCTCGGGGGGCTGCGGGCCCTGGGGCGGGCGCGGGCCCTCGGGCGGCAGGGCCGTGAGGTAGAGCGCGTCGCCGAGCGGGATGGCGGGGATGAGGCGCACGGCCATGGAGATGTGGCAGCAGACGTAGTCGGAGCAGGGCACGATGTGCAGCGTGGGCGGGCGGCCGGGGCAGGCGGACAGGCTGATGCGGCAGCGCTCCTGCAGCCGGTACCGCACGGCGCCCAGGCAGCGCTGCAGGTGGCCCTGGAACCAGCGCAGCACCTGCGCCGAGGAGAGGTGGCTGTGGCCCTGCAGCTCCACGCAGAAGGCCTCGGCGAAGGGCCGGTAGCGGCGCGGCCAGCCGGCCCTGGCCCGCAAGCCGCAGAGGAAGGCGCCGTGCGGCCCCAGCCCCTCGGCAGAGCGCGGCTGCGGCTCCAGGCGCGGCGGCAGCCGCAGGGGCACCAGGATGTCGAAGCAGTCGGGGCTGCGCACCTTGTGCTGCTCGTAGGCGCTGCCGATGCGCACGAAGTCCCCGCGCAGACTGAGGGCGAGCGGGCCGGGCTGCAGCCCCTGCGCCTTGGCGGCGCGGACCAGCTCGGCCACGACGCGCCCGACGTGCGCCTTGCTGTGCCCCAGCACGTGGGGCGAGAGCCGCAGCTGCCGCGCGTGGAAGTTCTCCAGGAGGCTGCGCCGCGACCCCGCCGCCGCTACCGCCGCCCGGACCCCGCCGGGCCTGGGGCCGCCGCCCGCCGCGCCGCAGCAGCGGGCCAGCAGGCAGCCCAGCAGCAGCAGCGCCGAGCCCTTGAGCAGCGGCACCGACCCCGCCTCCGCCTCCGCCGCGCCCTCCCCGGCCGCGCCGCCCCGCACCGCCTGATAGAGGCAGAGGAGCGCGGTGCAGAGCCCGGTCACCAGCGGCCAGAAGACCCGCAGGCTGAGGGTGCAGACGGGCACGGCGCGGCGGGGGGTCGGGCCGCGGGGGTCGCCAGCACCCGGCCCCGCGGGCGGGGACCGCCCGCCCCCGCCGCCGCCGCCCCGCTCCTCCGCCCCGGCCGCCCCCAGCGCGGGCCGCGCCGCCGCCCCCCGCCCCGCCGCCCCCGGCACGGCCGCCGCGCTCCCCCCTGCCTGCCGCCGCTCCGCTGCGAGGCTTCCTCTTCCGAGGGGAGCGGCGCCGCGTCAGCCGCCAGTGAGCTCAGAGGAAATGCCGCGGGCGGCGGGCCCGGCCGCGGCGGGACGGCCGGGGGCGTTGTCCGACCGGGGCCGCCCTGGGGCGGGGACGCCGCCGCCCGCTCCGGCCCGGCCCGTCCCGTCCCGTCCCGCCGCGCCGAGGAGCGAGGCCGCGCCCCGGGCCTTACGGCGGGGGAGACCGTGCCCCGCAGCCCGGGCGGGGGGACCCTGCACCGCTCCCGCCGCCTCCCTCCCCGAAAGTGGAGTGCGAACAGCTCTGTGGGTGCCGAACACACCTTCCCGTCCCCACCTCGAGGTTTTTGGTGTAAAACGGAGTGTTTTCTGTGTCCCCGCAGCAGGGGGAGGGCTGTGCCGTCCGCAGTGCCGCTGCCCGGGCAGTGCTGCCGAGTCCCCAGCTTCACATGGCACGTTTTTCCTCCAGAAAGTGTTTGAGGTCTGTCCCGCTGCAGGGGAGTCTCTCCTAACGGTCTCGGTGCGAAAGGGACAGCAGTCATCATCATTAATTCACCAGGGTGTGTATGGTCTGCTGCCATACTAGCAGCTGCCTCCAGTCGAATAATTCACAAGTCTGCTCGTTTTTGTTTTGTCCAAATTATTCAGACACTGACAAACTGAAAGAGCCCTGGGAGAAGTTACTCATTTGTTGCACAGGGGCTTCTGGCCTCATGTGTTGTATGAGAGCCAGCATGATACCAGGCCCGCTGTTCACTGTCGCAACAGCTCTGCCCAGAGCATCGCCCGCAGCACAAACCAAACAGGAGAACTGCGGATCCGTCAGAAATACACAGGCAGACATACTACCTCGGCCCCTGTGAACAGCAGAGCCCAACTTTCAGGTCAAGAGGTGGGCACAACAACATCACTGCACCTGCAAAGCCTCCAGGCACTGCAGGATTGCTGAGGAGTCACACTGAACCCCATAGAAATCCCTGAGGCTTGAGTGTCATTGAGACTTCTTCAGCCAAATTTCGTCTTCGGGGCGTTGCAGATCTGAATGGATCTTCAGGACCCGCATTCCCTCGTGGGTTGTACCATCCCTGCCCTAGCTGAGCTGCATTCCTGCATGTCCCTTTGCGTCCCAGCTGGCTTAAGCTTGAAGAGTTCTCTACAACGGTGATGGTGGTTAAACCTGAGAAAGAAGCATATCAAGCTCCTGCTGCTGCAATTTGTTCGTGTTTCTAATTACCTGGATGTGAAGGCAGCATTTCGAATTTAGAGAAAAGGAAAATTGTGCCACATAGATCCAGCCATCAAGGTGCTCTGGTATTATTCCTGCTTGGGACAAGACTTCTTCTTGTGGCATTTGTCTGTCACTGTATTTTTTGACCATAGGGCTGGACTGGGTATTGCTTGTTTTCTTTCTAGATTTCATCCCTCCTGCTTTCTGCACAGATACTGGCAATAATTTTTAAACATGTCTTTTGCTGGAAGTATGTTAGCTCTATGTGACAGGATCATCATCCTCAGCTTCTGTTTGTTTAGTAAGTGTTTACTGAGTTTTGAAGCTGTTTGCTGGAGTTTAAGGAGCATCTATATAAGCATCCTGTTGTGGTTTCATTTCAGGTGATCAGGTTATTACTGCATTACTGCGACTTGCTGCATCTGCATAATAGCCCCATGAGGGTGAAGGAGCTTGAATACGAGACCGAACCCAGCAAGATGAAAATGCTCTAACAAGGAACAGGTCAGAGAACCAGGTGCAAGAGAAAGGCTGTACAAATGTCTGGTTGTGTAATTTGTCTTTATATGAAACAAAACATGACTTCAAGTACATAAAAACACAGAAAGAAGCTTATGATTTATTGCCAAGATTCTGCATTCGGAGAGAAACTAGGTAACCAAGGTCAAGCAGCCTGAATTAGTTCACATGTAACCAAAGCAGCTGAGAGCCAGGATTACACTTGAGAGCTACAGAGAGATGTCCTAACCACTCCAACACCGACCCTTGGGGTTATAATCAGTTTGTTTAAAAAATTTTAAAAAAGCAAATGTAAAGATAAGTGGTCATGGGCAACATTATACCATCTCAACCAGCACAATATTCCACGCCCCATGACAAGAGCATGGTTCCTGGCAGCTGTGGGACCACGGAAGCCACAACCTTGCTCCTCGGAAATGTCATTCCACAACAGCCATATCTTTGAAACCAGCCAGGAAATGAGAAGCATCTTTTCTTTTTTTCTCCCTCCTCCTTGTTTCATCTTTTCCTGTATTTCTTTACAAAGCTGGATAAGAGGATAAAAATATTCATCACGGTCCTTATTGCCTGTGACCCATCACAGCAAACAGTTTGTTCTGCACCCCCCAAAGAGCAAAAAATGTTTAAAAACCCAGTTGTGCTGGTATGAGACTGATACTTCAAGACATTATGTTGAAAAATACTTTTGAACTCTATGAACCCGTGGACCCATGAATTCAATTTTTACCAGCCCGTGCTTTTCACACCCTCAAGCCCAGCGTGTTTCAGATGCCTTCGGGTCTTGCTGCAGGCACGTTGATTTCCGAAGCAGCCGGTGCTCTCTTTTCACGCAAGGTTGGTTTGATGAGCTGCACATCCACGCTCGGCAGACAAGCAGCTGCACCCGCAGGGGCTGGCAGGGCAGCTGCTGCTCGCGGAGTGACCGGGGGCCCAGCAGTGGTGGCGATCCCTGCGTGACCCACGCGCAGGGGAACAGCCACAGCCTCCCAGCCCGGGCCCTGTGGCTGGAGAAAGCCCAGATGTCACCCCAGGCGGTGGCATAAGCCCAGGGCCAGCTGGCAGAAGGTGTGTGATCAGCCACACCAGAGCCGCTGGTGCAAACACTGGCTCAGCACGTGCTTGGACACGCACCAGACGGTGCTGGTGCGGGCCCGCTCGAGCTGCGGAGTAACAGGTTGTGATAACCATGACCTCAAAATCAGGACTGGAGTGAATCCATGCCACTGATTTTACTATCACTATTTAAATTAGCAGCTAGTCCTTTCTCAGCTCCTCGGCCAGCGGCAAGACAAGAGCTGCAGAGCCTGGGGCTGATAAGAGATGGCTAGCAGCCTGTTTTCCAGGCCCTTGGCTGCTTCACGGCTCCCTGAGCACCGGCTGGGCCTCTGGGCAAAATGCTGAATGTGTCAGAGGTGGGAGACTTCCCAGAGGTGAGCGACTGTTCAGCTTTACTGTCTGGATCTTACTTCAAGGAGCCAACCGAAGAGCTGCTCACACAAGCAAAGGGCATTTGATGGCTCTGGTACCGGGGTTGAAATGGTCACAAACACAAAACTGCTTTCGGTCACCAAATAGCAACAAGCATCATTCCTCACAACCCACTGTCCTGTCCTACTGAAACTACGCTGCAGGAGCTGTATTTACTTTGCAGTGGATACAGTTCATCCACATTATCACGGCTTAGCCATCATTTGCATTTTACAGCCCGTCATGGAGGAAAAGAAACCAACTGTTTTATCTCATCGGGCGTGATTTGTTCCGCTTGTCACTTCTAGTAACAAGAATATGTTGAACTTTAGGACAAGTCACAGTGATGCAGCTCACCTCTCCCGCACAGTCCTCCTCCACTTCCCAGGAGCTGGACCACATGCTGTATATTTAATTCTGTGGTGGCTCTCAAAATCATTTTCCTTTCTCTGTGTCTCCCAAAGAAGTAGCAGCTCATTTGTTTGAATTAAAATATCCATAAACTCCACTGCTGGCAAGTTATAATGCTGATGCTCCTCATTTTTTGCTTACGCAGCAGTCTTGTTTCTCTATAAAACTGCAAAGAAAAAAAGTTTGTGAGGTTTTTAATAGTAATTGCATACTCCATACTCCAGAAAAATAATAGGCTGTATACTAATAGCCCTGACCTCAAAACTGGGACTAGGGGGAATGCACGACATCAATTTTTACTACCATTGTTTAAACCATCCATTGTTTAAATAGATGTTATCTAAACACTTGCTTCAGAATGTCCCATATCCAGGATATCCTGTTCACTAAATAAGGAATAATGTTATATTTGCTCACATACAAGTGTGAGCTAAAAATAGATGTCCCAGTATATGTGGTCTGCATGATGCCTCTGGAGGAGGAAATATTGCACATGGGGATCCCAGGGACACACGGCTGCTCTTCTGCAGCGAGTGGGTTATACCTTCACTTACTATAATGTGCTATTAAACAGTCACAGAACCCCAGAGTGTCAGGGATGGGAAGGGACCTGGAAAGCCCATCCAGTGCAATCCCCCCATGGAGCAGGAACACCCAGCTGAGGTTCCACAGGAAGGTGTCCAGGCGGGTTTGAATGTCTGCACAGAAGGAGACTCCACAACCTCCCTGGGCAGCCTGGGCCAGGCTCTGACACCCTCACCAGGAACAAGTTTCTTCTCATCTTTCAGTGGAACCTCCTGTGTTCCAGTTTGCACCCATTGCCCCTTGTCCTGTCACTGGTTGTCACCCAGAAGAGCCTGGCTCCATCCTCCTGACACTCTCCCTTTCCATATTGATCCCCATGAATGAGTCCCCCCTCAGTCTCCTCTTCTCCAGCTCCAGAGCCCCAGCTCCCTCAGCCTTTCCTCACACGGCAGATGCTCCACTCCCTTCAGCATCTTGGTGGCTGCGCTGGACTCTCTCCAGCAGTTCCCTGTCCTTCTGGAACTGAGGGGCCACAACTGGACACAATATTCCAGGTGTGGTCTCCCCAGGGCAGAGCAGAGGGGCAGGAGAACCTCTCTGACCTACTGACCACCCCCTTCTAACCCACCCCAGGTACCATTGGCCTTCCTGGCCACAAGGGCCCAGTGCTGGCTCATGGTCACCCTGCTGTCCCCAGGACCTCCAGGTCCCTTTCCCCTACACTGCTCTCCAACAGCTCGTTCCCCAACTTATACTGGAACCTGGGGTTGTTCCTGCCCAGATTCCAGACTCCCTTCAGCATCTTTGTTGCCCTAACAGTCTGTAGCAGAAAAGTACAATAATTGATTGCAAAAAGATACAAGTCTGAAAGATCCATCACTTGACCTCATGTGTGGGACATCTCCTCCCCCAGCCCCCCAGGCAGACCTGCAAGGGAGGTGCCACAATCAGAATAAACCTCCTTCACCTGCCGCTCCTCTGAGTCCCAGGTTTTATGGGATACTATTCGTTACAACACAAACCAACACGATCAGGCAAATCCATTTTGTATTGTGGACCGAGGGATCTCTGCCAGGCGCAGCAGCAGGGTGACCGAGTCCCCGTTTAGGGATGGGAAAAGTGGAGCGGGTGTCTTGCTGCTGAAACCAGCTGAGGAGAATCGGCAGCCCGGGCCTGGGGAGAGCCAGACCCACAGAGCACACACGTGGGTGCAGAGGAGTTTGGGGCACAGCTGTTCCTGCACATGCTCTTTTAAAATATTTTCTATTTAATAAGTGGGATGATCTTGCCACCTCTGCCAGTCTGTTTGCTCACTAGCTATCAGTAGGGTGTAGCACTTCTTAATCAGAAAGCCTGCAAGCAGACCTGGCTGCTGTAAACCCCACGTAGCCCAATACCAAATTTCCTTGCCACAGAAGGATGGCTTCCTGAGTAACTCCCACAACACTATCTTGCCCAAGCCTGTCCTTATCCCAGACAGAAATACCCCTGCCCTGCGCTGCTGAACAGCACCAGCATTGCAGAATCACGGACTGTCCTGAGCTGGGAGGGACCCCCAAGGCTCATGGAGTCCAACTCCTGCCCCTGCACAGGACACCCCACAGGTCACCCGTGTGTCTGAGGACGTTGTCCGGTCTCTTCTTGAAAACTGTCAGGCTGGGGCCGTGACACCTCCCTGGGAGCCTGTTCAGTGTCCAGCACCTTCAAACATCAGCTGGGTCATCTCCAGATTGTTCCATACTGTTCAAAAACCCTCAAGGACTTTGTTTGCATGGAAAGCTGTGTGAGCAGGGCGCTTACACTTACCCTTCACACTGGCGGACAGGGAGCTATGCGTATGCATTTCCAGTTAAGCAATGAAACAGGAACAAAAAGCCACAGCCTCCTCTGCATTAGTGTCCGTGGGTGTCCCGCGCTCCGTCTGCCAAGCCGTGAGCACAGGACACTGCCACCATGTGTCCTCCAGAAAGCTGAAGCTGCTGGTGTGAAAAAGCCATCATGGAAAGGAAACATCTTTCTGCAAGAGGACCGCAAGTAAACACCCGTCGTACAGAGAGGCGTCAGCAGTAATTGTGAATGGAAACACCCACAGGTGTTTCTTACATTGAACACAGAAACAAAAGTCTCCAAGTCAAGTTCACAAGTCTTGCACTTGCTCGTTAAGTTCAGTATGTGATGCGACCCGCAGATGAATAGCAGCAGTCCCAGGGTGCAGGACCTGCTTCCCTTCCCTTCCCTTCCCTTCCCTTCCCTTCCCTTCCCTTCCCTTCCCTTCCCTTCCCTTCCCTTCCCTTCCCTTCCCTTCCCTTCCCTTCCCTTCCCTTCCCTTCCCTTCCCTTCCCTTCCCTTCCCTTCCCTTCCCCAGCAGAGAGTGTCTGAGGAACCCCAGGACAGGGTAAACCCCATGTTTAAACAGCATCAAAACCTTGCATGTGCTCATGTTAAACCAGTTTAACAAAAAAAAACACTTTAATACCAATCTAACTAAACCTGGATATGTGTGTGTATTCAAATGTAAATTTAATCACTGACTGAAATGGTTTAGCTTAATTCATGGGAAGTCACTTAAATGTCTATTTGCACCATAACTTGCTGAACTAATAAAAACAGATTGCATAGCCGAGCCCTAATTTTCCAATTAAAGCAGAGTAATTTAAATGAGGATTATAACAATTCCGTTATACCAGTGTGGGTTATTGTGCCATCTGATTGATTTTAAAATCAATGGAGCAAGATTGGAGCATTTTAAATAGATCTGAATATTTAATTCCTTTCTGCTAGCAAGGAGAGGGCTTAGGAAAGAGAACTGAACACAGATTTCATCTTGTTATTTATTGCTCATGTTATCGGAACACACTTTTCCCTTTGCTTCCCAAGGAAACTATGCTGCTTGTCCAGCCCTCCCCCTCCAAATAACTTTGCAATCAATGTGGTTGAAATTGGGAGGGAGAGCAGAGGTCCAAAGCATTAACATATGCAATTTCATAGGAGAAATGCAGCCTGACCACCTCATTCCACTTGGGAGCAATAAAGCCAAAACCTCATCAGCTGCTCAGAGAATCACCCATTCTTTTTCAACTTGAAAGTTTTCGCAAAGCGGGTTAAACCTTCCCTCACCTTCACCACTATATGTATAAACCCCATCTACCAACATTTGCCAATTTATCCTGGCAGAGAAAACAGCTCCTTGGTGTCACCATAACCGCAACAAAAAATAATTTAAAAGCTTCTGTTTTTCATAAACTAATGCCAGGGAGTTAGAGAAGAGATCCCCGGCTCATCCCACAGCTCTCCACTGTGACCGTGTCCCTGCTGGCTTTTAAGAGCGGCGGCAGCAGCCACCCCATCCATGACCATCCTACCGGGTCCCGACCGGGAGCCTGAATCTGCTTGGCCCCGTGGGGCTTTTGGTTCCTGCACCCCTGAGTTTCCCAGACCATCAGAGTGCTTTGTGCCTCACAAACCCCCAGCAGCAGCCAGCGGCAAAGGTGAAACTTGGGCACGAAGTGATGAGACACAGCACGGAGAATCAAAGGCGAGCGCACAACAGGGAGTGAGCTCTGTTATCAGCTTACGGCCTAAATAACGAGATGATCCTGGCTCAGCTGACACTCTTCCTGATGAGCCTGGGCTGGATCACCCACCCTGGGAAAATGAGGGAAAAAACAGCCTGGGAGGAAACCTGTGTGAGGGAGGATCGGTTCAGGGAAACCAGTTCATCAGCACTTGGCAACTCGGGTGGGAAAAGGTGATGTTTTAGCTCATGGCACCCACTCTGCAGGGGTGGGGGCAGCAGGAGCTCCAGGGAGCCTTGGCCTTGGAGGGTGGTCAGTAGGTCAGAGAGGTTCTCCTGCCCCTCTGCTCTGCCCTGGGGAGACCACACCTGGAATATTGTGTCCAGTTGTGGCCCCTCAGTTCCAGAAGGACAGGGAACTGCTGGAGAGAGTCCAGCGCAGCCACCAAGATGCTGAAGGGAGTGGAGCATCTGCCGTGTGAGGAAAGGCTGAGGGAGCTGAGGCTCTGGAGCTGGAGGAGACTGAGGGGTGACTCATTCATGGGGATCAATATGGAAAGGGGGAGTGTCAGGAGGATGGAGCCAGGCTCTTCTCGGTGACACCCAGTGACAGGACAAGGGGCAATGGGTGCAAACTGGAACACAGGAGGTTCCACTCAAAGATGAGAAGAAACTTGTTGCTGGTGAGGGTGGCAGAGCCTGGCCCAGGCTGCCCAGGGAGGTTGTGGAGTCTCCTTCTGTGCAGACATTCAAACCCGCCTGGACACCTTCCTGTGGAACCTCAGCTGGGTGTTCCTGCTCCATGGGGGGATTGCACTGGATGAGCTTTCCAGGGCCCTTCCAACCCCTGACACTCTGGGATTCTGTGAAACCCCAGCCAGCAGCACCCACACCAGGAAACGCCACCCCAGGGACACCAGCCTGCTTGGCTGCCCCATGAGGGGACCAGCGTTACAGCCCCAAATCCCGCCAGGAAGGATAAACCCGATCTCTTCCCAGCATCCCTCCACACTGATTCCTCAGGCTCCGACCCTTTAACTAAGATTAAACATTCCACAGATCGATGCAAAGCAACACAATTACTTCATTAGCAAGACAGCAAGTGCAGCACATACCCCTCTTTGTTTAAGGCCAGTCAGACAAGCTCATTAAATGCCAGCTATTTTTACATCTGGTATCATAGGTTTCCTTCTTATTATAGTGCCAACCCCTTGACTAGAGGTAGGATCATCTTTCATGTCCTACCTAATTAAATTTAAATCTATTTTTTTAGTTTACTATGCAGAAGGCATCGTATTTGCTACCTGGAACTGTAAAATATGAGTCATCCTTCCCAGCTGATATAGATATAAATGAAGAGCAAACCCGCCGAAGCAACAGGAACCATAAAGCCTCACCTTAGGGAGACTGAGATCAAGCCCAAACTGCCTTTACAACCAGTTGGTTCACATCTGCAGTTTATTTCTTACTTTTACGCCAGGAACATGTTCTGTCTCCTGTTCACTTTGCCATCTCTGGAGTGGTACCTGCAAACAGGAGGAGAATGGTGAATGCAAAGGGTTGTTCTTCTCCCGTCTTGGCAGCGGTGGGAAGGGACACGTCCCCCGCCTGGCTGAGATCCTGCTATTGCGAAGGAGTGGGTCCCTCACTGGGGGCTTCTACAGCGTTCAGAGAAACCACCGGGAGGTTTTGCAGACAGAGCACGAGGGCACCTTCCAGAGGAACAAGGAGCATGCTAGGATGTCCTCCTCAGCAGCTGCCCGTGCCCCGTCTCTGCTGATGTGAGGCCGCTTTGGCTTCTCATCAGCATCGGGGTCACGTTGCGGTGCCCAAAGCTGCCACCTTCCCTGGCAGCAGAGTCACCGCTGCCTCTGGGACCGCTGTGTCTGGGTGCTCCCCGAATGGAAAAGAACCTGCTCATAATGAAAGGAGGACATCAGTACTGGAGGAAGCACGGGGCAGCTCAAGACCACACAGCACGTGGTGAAGAATGGAAAGCTTGAACTGAAAAATAAAGAGGAATGGTTACCAACCCAAAACCAAGGCTTCTGCTGGGGTCACAGCTCTCTAAATGTCACACCACTGTCCCTGTATGAACACATTATTCCCCTCCCATCTCCCCGCTCTGTTTGCTGCCGCGGCGTGATGGATGACGGGGCTCGGCGAGAGACGCCTCAGGCTGAACAAATTTCAATCTCCTTCTGAGAGCACTTTGATATTGAAAGTCTCACACTTGCAATTTCCATACCTTTCCATACCTTTCGCTCTGCTGTGGTTACAGCTTTTCTGGGATCTGATCTGACAGGAGCTTTAACAACTCATCTCTGCGGGAAGATTTTTAGTCGTTTTAGAAGTATGAAATACCAGAGGTTGCATCTGAACTCACTAAGATATTTCAGTACCAGCCTTTGGCTCTGAAATAAATAATATACACTCTTTCTAGATAAGTATTTTTGTCAAGTATATGAATTATAAGCCTGGGAAATATATTCTAAATATCATTCCTAAGCATATTAGAGTACAATGAATTATTCATGATGATTGAATGCTTCATTAGATTTATTTTCCTTGTTTTAATGAATCATTCATGGACTTTCGCAGATTTATCTTACTAGAAGCCGTTCACCAAATACTTTGAATGAGCGATTTTGAACCAGTGGGTTTCTTGGACACGATTTGCCTCCAGTATCCTCTGTGATTTGTAGTTCGTGCTGCATGTACAGCTGCACATGTGCTACAGCGCCGATTCAGCTCCCTGAGTAGAAGACTAAATTACTAATAACAGAAGATTAATTGAAGGCAGGTGTTTGTGCAAGGAATTGGTGCCTCCCAAACCATCAGTGAGTCCAGTGCACCCTGTCCCTTCAGCAAAGAAGGGAGGGGAGCAGGGAGAGTACAGACAAACGTAACTCAGCTTTCATCTTCAACCATCAGCAAAAGGTGAGGCAGGCCAAAACACACCTGAACAGGGCAGAGCTCATGGGCTGCAGGTTCCTCAGCAGGAGCAGGAGGGGCAGGGCTGAGCTCTTCTCTCTGTGACAGTGACAGAGCCCAGGGAACGGCAGAAGATGTGCCAGGGAGGGTCAGTGGGACATGAGGAAAAGGTTCTTCACCCAGAGGTGCTGGACACTGAACAGGCTCCCAGGGAGGGGTCACGGCCCCAGTGTTCAAGAAGAGACTGGACAACGTCCTCAGACACACGGGGTGACCTGCGGGGTGTCCTGTGCAGGGACAGGAGTTGGACTCCATGAGCCTGTGGGTCCCTCCCAACTCAGGTGTCGTGGTTTAACCTGAGCTGGCAATACAACCACACAGCTGCTCACTCACCCCCTTCACACCCCCCAATAGGGAGAAAATCAAAAGGGAAGGGAGAAACTTGGATTGAGATAAACACAGTTTAATGAAATAACAAAATACTAACACACTGCAGGTAAATATATATATAAAGTAGAAAGAAAAGGTACTCAAGGCAATTCCTCACAAACACGCTGAGCAGCCAGGAAAACAGCACCTGGTCCCACAGCCGATCCCAGCAAGAGAAAAGAGGAAAAAGGCAGAAAGGCTCAGAGGCCTCTGCAAAACGGCAAAAGGCCGAATGAAACGTCCGGACCAAAACTCCACCGGCTGCACCCCAGAGCAAGCAAGAGTGAGAATGCCCGAAAAGAGCAAGAGAGAGAGAGACAGCGACCCCAAAGGTCCTGACTTTTCTTAAATACAACACGTGGCACCAATGGGCTGGAACGCTCTCATTGCTCAGTCTGGTGCCCATCCGGCTCTGTCCGTCCATCCCCTTCCTCACTGCCTCACACCTGTGGGCAGAGCTCAGAGCATCCTCGGCTCTCAGACCAGAGCAATTACAAATTACAGTTACATTAACTCTGTGCTGGGCTGTTATCTCTTGTTCTCAAACTAAGTCCCAATAATGAGCGTGCTAGCTATGGAAAAGAAAGGTTTCTAACTGCATGAAGAAAATTGACTCATTCTCAGTCAAACCAGCACATCAGGACATTCTATAATTCTATGGTTTCTGTTCTATGACTGGTCACCTACCCAGGCACAAATGACCCCACACCTGAACACAGCTCATTGCTGGTGATCTTGGGGGACACAGCAGCTCCTCGTGGCCAACACTCCGAGTTGCCCAATCCTCAGCTCAACAGATACATACAGTGTTCCTAGGAGGCACACACTGATGTGTGTTTGCATAGATACTTTCAGCCACCCATCAATAATCAAACCCAATTGTCATGGTAATACTTGCATTTGTAATTTGTTACCTTCACCACAAGAGTTTAATTCTTTCTGTAAACCTCCAAAACAGAGCACTGCTGGATAAGGGGCACAGCCGTACTCACCCAATGGCCTAATGTTCCAAATCAGCAATAATTTATAAAATGACTTTAGAAGCCAAGGAAAGCAAAGCCCACAGAAAAACCAGACCTAGCTTATGCCCAGCAAAGTAAATAAAAATGAAACACCTAAAATCCATTCTAGAAGCTGTTTGATTTACAGCAAATACAGACGGGTGATGGGTACAACTTCTGAAACTTCAGAGCACACAACCTAAGGAGTGAGATGAGGGGACACGGGTCCAGCTCCAGAGACCAAATGGACTTTGATCAACTTTGGGTTCTTTCTTTAACAATAACCGAAAGAAGCAAGACAGCTACTGAATCAAATCCATGAGGGTGTGTCGTAGCCATTTCAGATTGTTGACTGTTTACATGAGAAGCAGATTAATAAGTGAGAAAAACAGGATGGATATTGAGTAAGAGCAGTGTGCAATGTAACAATTGCCAGATGGAGCAAGAGTTACCATTTGGTTTACAACACATACAGATATTCTCTGGGAAATCTCCTCTATCACCTTCTCTTGATATGTTTATACCTAACAGGTGCGGCTCACATACGTGATTTGTTCTGTTAGTTTCTCTTGGGTGTGACAATAAGACTTTGTAAGTGAACTTTTTATTTCCCCAATAAATCAGAAAGACAAGTGTATGAGAGAGAAGTGCTGATTATTCTTAACTCACTACAGCTCAGCCTGCAACAAGATGACATACGGAGGGTGTATTACAACACGTCTTCGAAAAACAAAGGCTGTATCAGTATCACTTGTGTTTTGGTAAGTGCAGGGAAGATAAAAGGAGGGAAAAATAGAACAATGGGTTTTGTTATTAATAGGAAAGTAACTGAAAACAAGACACAGCTCATTCACCACTGTGAGTGGTGAAAAAAGTTATTTCTGAATGACACAAAGTCTATGAAGAATGATGAGTCAATTGCAAAGAAATACTGAAGCAGCAGGTCACTTCACAGGTCACCTCAAAGCAACGGCTCCATGTAAGCGTTTGTATCCCAGCATTTCTGCAGGTTCAGACCCAGCAATGCCAAGGTGGGCTCAGGCGGCCGACCCAGCAGTTCTGAATCAGCAGCGATGAGAGCTGAAAACTTCACCTCCTCCATCTGGGATTTTTCACAGAAGCCCAGAGTGTCAGGGGTTGAAGGGACCTGGAAAGCTCATCCAGTGCAATCCCCCCATGGAGCAGGAACACCCAGCTGAGGTTCCACAGGAAGGTGTCCAGGCGGGTTTGAATGTCTGCAGAGAAGGAGACTCCACAGCCTCCCTGGGCAGCCTGGGCCAGGCTCTGCCACCCTCACCAGGAACAAGTTTCTTCTCATCTTTCAGTGGAACCTCCTGTGTTCCAGTTTGTTCCCATTGCCCCTTGTCCTGTCACTGGTTGTCACCCAGAAGAGCCTGGCTCCATCCTCCTGACACTGCCCCTTTCCATACTGATCCCCAGGAATGAGTCCCCCCTCAGTCTCCTCTTCTCCAGCTCCAGAGCCCCAGCTCCCTCAGCCTTTCCTCACACGGGAGATGCTCCACTCCCTTCAGCATCTTGGTGGCTGCGCTGGACTCTCTCCAGCAGTTCCCTGTCCTTCTGGAACTGAGGGGCCACAACTGGACACAATACTCCAGAGATGCAGTGCAACAAGGCACAGGAAGGCTCAGGGTGACTTGTACCAGCTCCCCAGGATAAATCCTCTCACTGATCACCAACCTGAAACATGCAGAGAGCACGAGGGTCGGTGCCACATCTGGTGGAGAGGAGCGCGTGTTCCCGCTCCTGCTGTGCTGGTACTTTGTGCTACAAGTCTCCGCGTTTATGACAAATGATCAGCAATCACAACCAGCTCTAGAGTCTGTCTGCAAACACATGTATCTGTCATCGTCCTTTGCAAGGCTCAGCTCCCGGAGAAAAGGGAACTCATTTCTCATGCACTATCCCGCTAAACATATGCCTGATGTCCTACTCAATTTGCACAGTTTATGTAAACAACAGCACTTATAGCACTTAAAATTGAGATGTAATTATTTCTCATTAACAAGTAATGCTGCCATGTTTGGGTGGGAAGAATTGAAAAGCAGACAGTTGTTACATTTCTTTTTAAATCATAACATTTCAGCCACCTTTGTAGTCTTCAAGCAAACTGCATTTTTCCTGCCAAAGCCAGAACAATGAGGGCTGACAAGCGCTGGAAGAAGCTCCTCATCCATCACCAGCCGTTAGCTCCCCGGGTCAGGGCTGCAGTTGAGCCGTTCAGCTGTATTTGCAGAACAATCTCACCGATGGTTTTAAATTCTTTTGCTGTTCTTTTGCTGAATAAAACCAGTTGAAAACAGTGATGTCTGCACATTTTCACCAGCTACCAGTAGTGCTGTACAGTTGGTGAGGGTACCCAGGAGGTTCAACTTCTCTCAAATTCTATATCCAGTGTATTTCTGCCACACACTTGCCAGGTGGCCGCAGGCAAATTGCTAAAGCCTCACAACAAGCTTAGCCTGGAGCATGCAATTATGGCTGTTGCTCTTGGGCTTAGAGCTAAGCGTAAGCTTACATCTCTAGTAGACTTGCACCTGGTAGGTTTCTCTTAATCCAGGCCTAAAGCAAAGCCCTTTCCCATGGGAATGCCGCGGGCTGGTAGAGACGTGTGTTAAACACAACGGCATCACCCCCGAGGGGAGCGGGGGGCTCGGGGTGACGGCCCCGCAGAGCAGAGGCTCCGCCGTGGGTCCGGCGTTCGGACGCTCGCTCTGGGAAATCAAGTCCCGGGTGTTCTCCCCCGCAGAAGCGGGTGCGGGCCCTGCAGCACATCCCTGCAGCACATCCCATCCCTGCAGCACATCCCATCCCTGCAGCACATCCCATCCCTGCAGCACATCCCTGCAGCACATCCCATCCCTGCAGCACATCCCATCCCTGCAGCACATCCCATCCCTGCAGCACATCCCTGCAGCACATCCCATCCCTGCAGCACATCCCTGCAGCACATCCCTGCAGCACATCCCATCCCTGCAGCACATCCCTGCAGCACATCCCTGCAGCACATCCCATCCCTGCAGCACATCCCTGAAGCACATCCCATCCCTGCAGCACATCCCATCCCTGCAGCACATCCCTGCAGCACATCCCTGCAGCACATCCCATCCCTGCAGCACATCCCATCCCTGCAGCACATCCCATCCCTGCAGCACATCCCTGCAGCACATCACATCCCTGCAGCACATCCCTGCAGCACATCCCATCCCTGCAGCACATCCCATCCCTGCAGCACATCCCATCCCTGCAGCACATCCCTGCAGCACATCACATCCCTGCAGCACATCCCTGAAGCACATCCCTGAAGCACATCCCATCCCTGCAGCACATCCCTGAAGCACATCACATCCCTGCAGCACATCCCTGAAGCACATCCCTGAAGCACATCCCTGAAGCACATCCCATCCCTGCAGCACATCCCTGAAGCACATCCCTGAAGCACATCACATCCCTGCAGCACATCCCATCCCTACAGCACATCCCTGCAGCACATCCCATCCCTGCAGCACATCCCATCCCTGCAGCACATCCCTGCTCCCACGGCAGGGGGAAACAACCCCACAGCCAAAGGAGAGATGGCTTTGAATCACACATAGGCTGCTGTTTAAAGAGGAAATTTACTTTAATGCAGAGACACCAACAAAGATCATCATGATTGAGCAGTCTGCCTTGGCAGCGCCTGTCTGTCTTCTAGAAGCAAACGATTTTGACTCCACTAAACGTTTTAGCTATTTGCATAGACAGTTAGCAGCCTCTGACTATACAGCTGCCCTCAAGCCACAAACTTGGTAGAAATCCATGACAGCTTGTTAAACGCAGCTGTCGGAGCTCACCATCAAAATGCGCCACAAAATCTTCCAGTCGCCCTCGCCCGCGGCTGAGCGGCCGTGACCTGAGCAGGGCCTGGCAGGTGGCTGAGCAGCAGCGGCAAATACAACAGAAAAGCACTCCCAGTGCCGGAAATAATCTTGTTATTCTGCAGCTCTGGAGTCTAAAACAAACAGCACAAGAGGCTGCCAGTGTGGGCACTGGATGCTTGCTGTCCTCTGTGCCAGGTGAGGAGCCACGCGTTGCGAGGAGAGCGGCAGCGCTGCACCCTCCAGGGACACAGCCCAGCCGGCCGGTTCCATTGCTGGGAATGTCGTGGCTGACGGAGACGCACAGGAACGACACAGGACACAGCCCTACAGAGAACAGACGTGCGCCCCAGCCCCAGCGCCGCTACCACCGCCACACTCAGAGGATCACAGAACATCAGGGGTTGGAAGGGACCTGGAAAGCTCATCCAGTGCAATCCCCCCATGGAGCAGGAACACCCAGCTGAGGTTCCACAGGAAGGTGTCCAGGCGGGTTTGAATGTCTGCACAGAAGGAGACTCCACAACCTCCCTGGGCAGCCTGGGCCAGGCTCTGCCACCCTCACCAGGAACAAGTTTCTTCTCATCTTTCAGTGGAACCTCCTGTGTTCCAGTTTGAACCCATTGCCCCTTGTCCTACCATTGGTTCTCACTGCTCTCAAGCTGCTCTTCAGCACAGGGCTCAGTGTTGGACACAGACACCAGGTAGCAAGAACAGGGTGATCTTAGTTCTTAGGTGATCTTACTTCTCAGCTCCCCTCGGGGGTGATGCCGTTGTGTTTAACACACGTCTCTCCTCTACCAACCCGCGGCATTCCCATGGCAAAGGGCTTTGCTTTAGGCCTGGATTAAGAGAAACCTACCGGATGCAAGTCTACCAGAGATGTAAGCTTACGCTTAGCTCTAAGCCCAAGAGCAACAGCCATAATTGCATGCTCCAGGCTAAACTTGTTGTGGGGCTTTAGCAATTTGCCTGTGGCCACCTGGCAAGTGTGTGGCAGAAATACACTGGAAATACAACTTGAGAGGAGTGGAACCTCCCGGGTGCCCTCACCAACTGTATAGCACTCCTGGTGTCTGGTGAAAATGTGCAGACATCACTGTTTTCAACTGGTTTTATCCAGCAAAATAATTTAAAACCATTGGTGAGATTGTTGTGCAAGTACAGCTGAACGGCTCAGTCCCACTAAAACTACTCAAAGGATAGTTACCAAAACAGTGAAACCAAACTCTTCTCTGTGACATAATGAGCAGCGGCAACCATAGTCTTGGAAGGTTTAGCATGGACCTTGGGGGCCGGGGGAAGCCTTCATTTTTGAAACAAAGATATTTAGCACAAAAAAGATAATATTTTTTAATCTCAGCATAGGTATCTCTGTGAATCTGCGTCTCTGCAGGATGAGACGCTGCCACAAGCTGTAGTACTGGACGCAGAGAGGTGTCAGACTCTGGTCTGCTTAGGTCTGGGTTCTGCTCTGTAAAACTGTGATATAAGGTGGTACTTCTCAAAAAATCTCCAGTCAACAGGAGGCTGCATTTGTGGAAAGCACGTAACAATGACCTGAATTTCCTTTTAATGCAGCCAAGCTGTTGTAGAGAACTGTTGCGCGCTGAACCTGTCCCAATTAACTGTTAATTCACTTACTGGTTGATCAGCCCCTCTGCTCTGAATATAAGCACAACAAGTTTTCCTCAAAGCGAATTAAGTTCAGGGTGTGCAGCTGCCAGGCTGCTGACACTTGGGTTTTTCATCTCAGTCACTCTGGGGAAACCGAATTAACAAGTAGAGAAATGGTACCTTTACGCAATCTCCTCCCTTATCACACAAATTCATTCTTTTAACCAGCCAATGTTTTTTACTTATCTATTTAAGCTCCTCGAGCTGAAAATATGTGCAGAATTCAATACAAGCGACAGACCAAAACTTTTAAGGTAGTGACAAAAAATGACTGGCAGACATTTAAAATGATACTGTCCCTAAAGCCAAGGCACAAGGGACCGTACAGATTCAGTTAACCCTTTAAACACTAAGAAAAAATAGGGAGGTACAATCCACATCATGCCCAGCTGAAGAATGGTGCAGCATGATCTGTAACAAGCCTACCTTTATTATGCTCAAGTGAGCCACACAGATTTACTCCAGACAAATCTCAAGCCCATTGCATCTGATATTCCTTCTATCTGTAATATTTATCTTCTCTGACAATGACTTAGCTCTCTGCCAAACAACTTACAAGCCCCATTTTCCATAACCGGTGGCATAAATCCTTTCAGCTTTCAGCATCACCTCGGTCTCAGCCGTGTGGACGGGATGTCTGTCTGTCCATCCAGGCGGTGGCAGCAGGACCCGGGACACGATGGGCACAGCCCCGCGCACCGTGCACCACGAGTGCCTGTCCAGAGCAGGTACAGATGGGCCACAGCAATTCAGAGCTGATTTCAGTTTCCATCATCATCCTTCAAAGATGCTGAAGGGAGTGGAGCATCTGCCGTGTGAGGAAAGGCTGAGGGAGCTGGGGCTCTGGAGCTGGAGAAGAGGAGACTGAGGGGGGACTCATTCATGGGGATCAATATGGAAAGGGGCAGTGTCAGGAGGATGGAGCCAGGCTCTTCTGGGTGACAACCAGTGACAGGACAAGGGGCAATGGGTGCAAACTGGAACACAGGAGGTTCCACTTAAAGATGAGAAGAAACTTGTTGGGGGTGAGGGTGCAGAGCCTGGCCCAGGCTGCCCAGGGAGGCTGTGGAGTCTCCTTCTGTGCAGACATTCAAACCCGCCTGGACACCTTCCTGTGGAACCTCAGCTGGGTGTTCCTGCTCCATGGGGGATTGCACTGGATGAGCTTTCCAGGGCCCTTCAACCCCTGACACTCTGGGATTCTGTGAAACTGTGGATGACACATGAGTATTTTTGCATTTTCACCTGTAGGAATAACAGCTGTGCATATGGGAAAACCAGAACTTATCCCACAGTATTTTTTCCACTTAATTAAGTAGACTTTCCGCTATATCTGTTGTAACTAGCTTTTTTTAATTACTTTTAATTACTAAAACATTCTTTATTACATTTTCCTCAACTGAGTTCTGTTAACATTCAAGCAAAAAGTTCAGGCTGATCTGTGCCACCTGAAAATGTAACGTTCCTGTACAGAGTAGAACTCTTCATTTTACCTTCAAGAAAAATGGTAATAAGATAACTGAAGGGGAAATCTATGCATTTCATAATAACCTAACCAGATGTATTAAAAATAGCAATAAAAGATTAAAACCATTATTTATCAGTGCCTGGGAATTCTTAGATTAAAAGGCAGACAGTTAATTTCCAGGGATGCGAATATACTGAGGTTGTTGCAAAAGTTTGCTGGGTTTTCCTCAGCCTGAGCCAGCGCGGTGCTTATTTTATGGTTTAGCAGGGAGCCCCAAAAGCCAAAGGCCAGGTGAAGACCCTTTCATTTTCCTCACCCCATTTTGCAAATGCAGCATTTTACAGCCTTCCTGGCTGATCCAAGCTCCCTCTCCTCTGTCAACACGACCAGAGTTCAAGAATGGCTGCGATAACAGACTTGTGTAAGCTGTATGCTCGTGCCTCCGCCTCCTTTTAACCCCTGATGGGATGGCTGACATGAACCCCCTTTAGTTCTGCCTCAAAACAACAGGAAAAACCCTGCGGCCTTGCAGCAGCTGTACAACATAAGTTCCATACAGCATTTGGGCATCTCTACTCCTTTTGTAACCTTCTACCACCTTTTGTAACCTTCCAAAATCTGAAACACGTTCTTGAACAAAAAAATTACCCTTTTGCATGAGGAAAAATTAAAGCTGCTCTATTTTCTACGTAAAACAACCACAGCAAAATAAGAGAGTGACAGTGGAGGGAGGCGCACAGCCCCTGGAGTGGCAGCACAGCTCACCCACAACAGCCAAGATCTGCGGGAAGGAGCAGATCCTGCTCGGGAGCACAAGGCAGGGCTGTTCTCCCGGCTCAGGTTTGACGCTCACAGCCACAGACAGCGGTGTCCGAGGGGCCGCTCACATTGCAGGACGTTCTCAGCTGCTGCAGACAAAGAACGGGCTGTGAGCACGTCCAGCGGCCGCCGCGCCGACCGCACACAGCCCGGGGTTTGATGTTCCCAGCCTTTGGCGAAGGAACCCATTAAAAAGGGGCTTTGTCTTTTAAATACCGTTGCCCCGAGTGAGCAGTGTGTGACGGCCTCGCAGGCTGAAGGATCACACGAACAGCTGTGCCAGCAGCACGGCCCACAGCTGCAGGCACGTCCAGAGGATCTGGAACCGCTGCCCTGCAGAACGTTGGGCTCCGGCTGAGCGCCACGCACCCCGGAAAGCCCCACAGGTGCCTTGTCCAGAATCCAACCCTGATATAATGGCCGAGACACAGAAACTGCCCAGCTTGGGTTCCAGTTCATATCACCAGTTACACGTGGGTGTGCAACTTCCAGCTTTGAGTCAACACATGCTGTGCCCCCCCAACAATGGACTTGAAAAAGATGCTGCCCCATTCTGCCTCTGTCATTAAAGAATTCACAATGCCCTATTCATCAATATTTCTTCCTCTTTTTACTCAATTATTTAAGTTCATGACTCACACAACTGCACTGCTTGTTCTTTCAACACCGCTTGTTACCCTGGTTGGCCACTTTAATGAACTATTTTGTGCTGATCCCTCTCTTCTCCAGATTACTTGGGAATTTTCCTCATGCCCGCATATCAAATGTTTGAGGGAAATGAAGTCAAGAAATCTGCTAGATATAACTTTTTTTTCAGAGAATGGCTCAACTCAGGGAATCACGGAAACATTTGATTGGAAGAGACCCTCAAGGTCATTGAGTCCAACCACAACCCACCCCTGGCACTGCCCCATGTCCTGAGAACCTCATGTCCGTCTGTCCAACCCTGCAGGGATGGTGACTCCAGCACTGCCCTGGGCAGCCTGTTCAATGCCCCACAGCCCTTTGGGGAAGAAATTGTTCCCCACATCCAACCTCAGCCTCCCCTGGCGCAACTTGAGGCCGTTTCCTCTGCTCCTGGCGCTTGTTCCTGGGGAGCAGAGCCCGACGCCCCTGGCTCCAAGCTCCTTTCAGGCAGTTCAGAGATCAGAAGGTCTCTCCTCAGCTCCTGTTCTCCAGCTGAACCCCCCAGGTCCCTCAGCCGCTCCCATCACACTTGTGCTCCAGCCCCTCACCAGCTTCGTCATCTCCTCTGCACTCTCTCTAGCGCCTCAGTGTCCTTCTTATGATGAGGGGCCCAAAACTGAACACAGGATTCAAAGTGTGGCCTCACCAGTGCAGAGTACAGTGGCACAATCACTTCCCTGGCCCTGCTGGCCACACTATTCCTGATACAAGCCAGTATAATGGTGGCCTTTTTGGCCACCTGGGCACACGCTGGCTCATGTTCAGCCACAGTCACCAACACCCCCAGGTCCTTTTCCTCCAGGCACTTTCCAGCTGCTCTTCCCCAGCCTGCAGCATTCATGGGGTTGTTGTGACCCAAGTGCAGGACCCGGCCCTTGCCCTTGTTGAACCTCAGACAATTGTCTCAGCTCATCGATCCAGCCGGTCCAGATCCCTCTGTGTGTCCTTCCCACCCTCCAGCACATCAACACCCCACCCAACCTGGTGTCATTTCCAAACTTACTGAGGGTGCACTCGATACCCCTCGTCCAGATCATTGATAAAGAGACTAAAGAGAACTGGTCCCAATACTGAGCCCTGGAGAACAAACCTTGTGATCGGCCCCCAACTGGACTGGACTCCATTCAAACAGACACGTGCAACTTTGTCTTTATTTCTACTGCTCTGTGCCAGGATGCCAGCAGAAAGCACAGGGAAAGAGCAGCTCTGGTCAAGAGCCACTGATGACTGGAAGTAAAGCAAGAGAAACTTGAACAGAATATTAAGTACAATTCCCCAGGTGCTCTATGTTGCTCTCCCCACCTGCTTTATATCAGGGATCAGTTCCTTACACACACACTCAGGACAAAAAAAAACAAACAAACCAAAAATAACCAATCAAACAAAACCACCCCAAAACCAAATACAACAACAAAAACTCAAAGGAAGAATGAGTCTACTTAAAGAAAGAATACAGAATTGAGCCTGAAGAAAAACAACCAAAAAACCCCAAACCCACAACTTTTCAAATTAAAGTCTTATAACAGCAACCTTTATTGAAGGCAGACTGAAAATACTAAATAGTATTTCACTTACTTACCCTGAAAATACAACTCAAATGTCCTACTTAGTCAGTAGTAACCATTTTAAAATGAGCTGACGAGCCCCAGTTTATTTCAAGTACCTATAAATTTGAAGGCAACAGAGAAGGTATTTATCATTTTTGTGTGCATCTTTAAACATACACACATATTATATATATAAAAATCATGTATATACATACATATTTTGCTGCCACCTTGTGAACAGTCTCTGAATAAGGAGGTTTTGTTCATATGGAACCAATCCCGCCATCCTTATTCAGCTCAACCAACTTTAATATTGACGCATGTACTCAATGTGACAAAGGATGGTTGAATCGCATGCTCAGTGAAGATAATTTTAAAAGGCTGAATAAAATAACTATTTATCTTCTGCAATTTTCATAAACTTCTGTGCCACAGTTTATTGCCAAAAATTTGAAAATATCGCTAAATTCTTTCTGATAAAAATATTGCAGCTTTGCATCCAAGTTGTATAGCGGTCTTCAAAACTGAATAAGCTGGTGCCTGTAAAACAGAGAACAAATGACTACATACATGTAACAAAGTGTTTTGTTTGAACCAAATTGGGGTAGGAAACAGTGTTACCTTAAAAACAAAACAAGCAAAAACCAAAAGCAAAACCACAAACAAAAAACCCACGCACCAATAAACATCTGTATTTGTAGTCTAATCTCCCCTAGAGAAAACTAAATTAAAAGTGACCAACTTTGCAGAACGTTTCCTTTTCTCCACAAATGGAAGTCAATAGGAAAAAATAGGAGAGAAGTCACGCATTCTCCATAGGGCACCCAAGGCAGCACAGAATTGGTATTTCATGCTTCCTAACGTGGCTGCGTTTGTCTACCAAGACGATGCCTCAAGTTCCCAGCTGTACGGGAAGCACTTATTAGCATTATCTTCAAAAACAGCTAATCTAAACTTAAAGTAAAAGGACATCTCTCAGGAAAATGCAATCATTTCAACACTTGACACAAGTGCCAACAGATTCAGTTGTTTCCTAGAAAAATGAAAGCTATAATCTGCAGTGTTTTCTCATATTCATCTTTGCGAAGGAATATCAAGTGCCTTGTTTTCTGTTTCTCAAATATTAAGGACTACACAGTCACTGGATGAGGAAGATAACAGCACATCTAGACCCTCGCTAACAGCGCCCATTAGTCAACACTGTACTCACCCCTTTTGCGTCGTGCTCAAGCCCAATGTCATGGTGCTCCAGTTCATCATCCCGAAATTGCTTTATTATCTTTAAAAATAGCATTTAATCAGTAAGTCTGCTTTGCAGACACATCAATGCAGCCAGCAGACAAAACTAGACGCTGTTGACCATTGCATGCACCACACAGGCATCTGAGGCCCAGGCCTCTCAAACGCTTCACAAAGACCTGAATCTCCAATTCAGAAAAAAGGGAATTATTTACAGCATTCCCCAAACCTAAAGTTCTTTTAATATTTTCAAAAGAATTTTTAAAAACTAAACTGCTGTTCAATGTATCACTATCACTGTTTCAAGAAAACCTATAAGCTATAGGATCGTTTCATCAAGAGCTCAGCATTTAGAGATGCCCACGCGCTGCCCCTACCCAACAGGTTCACACGGCTTTTCCTTTCATCCCGAGTCCTCCTCATATTGACACTGACAACAACCTTGCTGCTCCCTATTTCATGCCCTCTCAGTTTATAGTCTTGATTTTCAGGAGGATTTCCCTTGTGCACACCAGCACAGCCCAGCTTACTTCAGGTACTACTTTTGTAAGAGGACAGTTTTGGAGTAACCAGATTTGGCTACACGTTAAGCTGCACACAACTGAACATACGGAGAGTCAGCAAAGCTGGAAATGAGGACACGGTCCGTGCAGCAAGTTCTCAGCAAACAGCACAAACAAGCTCCACGTGCAAACAGGTCAGTCCCCTACAAACGCCATACAGGAATGTGTCCCAGTTTGATAACTAAAATACTTGGGAAATCATTTTCTTGCAGAGCTAACAAACGTGAGCTCCTTATGTGCTCCAAAACAGTGCTCGAGACTGGAAGGAGAGCAGGGTGCTGGCCGACAGCAGCGCGGGAGGAGCCAGCAGTGAGCGCTGGCAAAACGGGGACGCCAAACACAGCAGGACCAGCTGCTCAAGCACCGGGATGATCCTGCTGTGCTCAGCGCTGCTGCGTGCAGTGTCAGGCCCCACAGCATAAGGAGGACATGAAGGTGCTTGAATGTGTTCTGAGGAGAGCAGGGACAGTGGTGACAGGCTGGAATGTCCTGTGAGGAGCGGCTGAGGACTCTGGGCTTGTCTGGTTTGGACAGCACTATTCATCAACGACTTGGATGAGGGAATAGAGTGACTGTCAGACAGTTTGCTGATGACATCAAAGTGTGAAGAGTGGCTGACACTGGAAGCTGTGCTGCCATCCAGAGACCTGGACAGGCTGGAGAGCTGGGCAGGGAAACAGTTAATGAAATAGAACAAGGGCAAGTGTAGAGTCTTGAATCTGGGCAGGAACAACCCCAGGTTCCAGTGTACGTTGGGGAATGACCTGTTAGAGAGCAGTGTAGGGGAAAGGGACCTGGGGTCCTGGGGACAGCAGGGTGACCACGAGCCAGCACTGGGCCCTTGTGGCCAGGAAGGCCAATGGTACCTGGGGTGGGTTAGAAGGGGGTGGTCAGTAGATCAGAGAGGTTCTCCTGCCCCTCTGCTCTGCCCTGGGGAGACCACACCTGGGATATTGTGTCCAGTTGTGGCCCCTCAGTTCCAGAAGGACAGGGAACTGCTGGAGAGAGTCCAGCGCAGCCACCAAGATGCTGAAGGGAGTGGAGCATCTGCCGTGTGAGGAAAGGCTGAGGGAGCTGGGGCTCTGGAGCTGGAGAAGAGGAGACTGAGGGGGGACTCATTCCTGGGGATCAATATGGAAAGGGGCAGTGTCAGGAGGATGGAGCCAGGCTCTTCTGGGTGACAACCAGTGATAGGACAAGGGGCAATGGGTGCAAACTGGAACACAGGAGGTTCCACTGAAAGATGAGAAGAAACTTGTTCCCGGTGAGGGTGGCAGAGCCTGGCCCAGGCTGCCCAGGGAGGCTGTGGAGTCTCCTTCTGTGCAGACATTCAAACCCGCCTGGACACCTTCCTGTGGAACCTCAGCTGGGTGTTCCTGCTCCATGGGGGGATTGCACTGGATGAGCTTTCCAGGTCCCTTCCAACCCCTGACACTCTGGGATTCTGTGAGGCTGAGGGGTGAGCTCATGGCTCTCCAGCTTCCTGAGGAGGGGATGTGGAGAGGGAGGTGCTGAGCTCTGCTCCCCGGTATTCAGGGACCGGACACATGGGAACAGCTCAAAGCTGCATCAGGGGAGGTTTACACTGGTCATTAGGAAGCATTTCTGTACCAATAGGGTGGTCAAACAGTGGAACAGGCTTCCTGGAGAGGTGGTTGATGCCCCAGGCCTGTAAGTGCTTAAGAGGCATTTGGACAATGCCGTTAATAACGTGATTTAACTTGGTCAGCTCTGAATTGCTCAGGCAGTTGGAATAGAGTATTTCAGTTGGAAGCAACTTACAAGAATTTTCTATTCTAACTATATAATCATATCCTGTATAAACAAAATGTTACTATGTAACCATATTTTCTCCTTTTGTTTCCCTTCTAAACCTTTCATTTCAATTACAACTAAAATTAAAGCATATTTCTCCCTATCAAAAAGTAAATGCTGAATTACTGAAAGGATACTGAAGCTAATCCAACAGACATTTTCATTTTGGTGCTTGATCAATGTAGTGCTGCTGAAGGAAAAAACACCCTTTACCTTAAAGTTTCTGTTGACTTCAGCATTCTAAGTGATAGAAAAAAAAGGGATTGACTGTAACTTATAAAGTCACTGAAGGGTTTGGGCTGAAGGGACGTTCCCAGCTCCCCCAGTGCCACCCCTGCCATGAGCAGGGACATCTTCACCAGCTCAGGTTGCTCAGAGCCCCGTCCAGCCTGGCCTGGGATGTCTCCAGGGATGGTTCAGCCACCACCTCTCTGGCCAACCTGGGCCAGGCTCTCACCACCCTCAGGGCCAACAATTCCTTCCTCATGTCCGGCCTGAATCTCCCTCCTTTAGTTTAAAACCACCACCCCTTCTCCTGTCACACCAGGCTCTGCTAAAAACTCTGTCCCCATCTTTCTTATCGGCCCCTTTTAAGTCCAGAAAGGTGCACTAATGTCTCCCTGGAGCTTCTCTTCTCCAGCTGAACACCCCAACTCTCTCACCTGTCCTCCCAGCAGAGCTGTTCCAGCCTCGGATCATTCCTGTGGCTCCTCTGGCCCTCTCCAGCAGGTCCATGTGTGTCCTGTGCTGAGGACCCAGAGCTGGACCAGCATTGCAGGGGTCTCACCAGAGCCGGGCAGAGGGGCAGGATCCCCCAAACCTGCTGCCCACGCTGTGGGGATGCAACCCAGGGCACTATTGCCTTCTATAAGCATTGCACTTCTATAAGTATATTATTTTAAAAGACTAAAGTCACATTAGCTAATTCAATTAATTCATTAAACTGCTCTTTAACTCATAGTTAAATACCTGCAATAGTTCTTTGTACTTTTCTGGATCTTGTTCCACAAGAGTTCTGATCTGGCTGTTGTAGTGATCCGATATACTCTCCTCCACAGCCACCGTGCAGGCCATCGCTCCCTTCCTTCCCAGCAAAGCACTTCCAGCCCCTGGGAGGTACCAAACATTCACAAAGAATCAAATCTAAATCAATGCAAATAATGTACACATCTGATGACTTCCCAAAACAACAACAGTAATACAAACTCACCCAAAACAAAACCTGCTACGTTCCAAAAAGGCAATAAAACAGTAGGTCGAACTCTGTATGCAACCATTAAGTCATTGAACTTCTTCAGGTGGTCTTTTTCTTGATTCCACATTTGCTGCAAGAGAGACAGATCACACTGACATATAAGACCAAAACATTTCCAAGAGAACTAATAAACGCAAAGGAAACCAAGAGCGCACAGGCCACTCACACCTTGACTACACAGGTAACACTACTGTCATCACAACAAGGAAGGGATAAAGAGGGGCAGATGAGGATAGTTATAAATAGGCAACATAAAAACATTTGCAAAATAAAAGTCTTTGTGACAATCCCACAGCAACTGTAGCATTGGCAACTCCCTCACCAAGTCATCCCACCACTCTTTATAAACCCACGTTGTTAAGCGCTCAGAAAAAGACAGACAGCAACCTCCCAAGGAAAGCTGCGACCCCACACGCGAATGAACAGAAACGCAGCGACCAGCACTGACCTGGATAACAGGCCCCACACTCGACCTCCCCAGCACGGCCATCTGTCCCGCATAGATGCGGTTTGCCCCGTACTCCCCCGCGTGGTCCACCCGGATGATGCGCTCGATGACGGGCTTGTTGATGTCCCCCGGAGCCCGCCCCGTGCTGCAGAGCCTGAGGGAAACCCCAGGGGCGGGCAGGGGCCACCTGCCCCGCGGACCTGCTGGAGAGACAAAGGTCTGAGCCCCGGCCCAGGCGGGAGTGAGGGGGCAGGGAGCCGGCCCGAGGTCCTACCGGCCCCGCAGCGCAGAGGCCCCAGCGAGCGCCGCACGGCCGGAGCTGCCGCTGCAACCGCGCCCGCCGCCATCCCGCTGACCCCGACGCCTCCTCCGCCGCGTCGCACGGCCAAAACGTCACCACCGCGCGCCACTCTCCCGCCGCCAGCCCGCCCTATCACGATTCCGATTGGCTCCTCGGCGCGGCCTCACTGGACAGCGTAGCTGTCAGTCAGGGCCGGCGTCTCCTGGCTGCCATAGGAACGGGGGCGGGGCGAGGTGCCGGCTGAGTGACGTGCCGGGCGGCGCGCGCTGAGGGCGGGAGAGCTGAGGGGCCTCAGGCCCCGCCCCGGCGGGCGGCCGCACAACAGCCAAATACTTTTAAAAACCAGCTTATTATTTAAAATCAGATTATTCTTTTTAATTCATCTATTGAATGTTCATCTCTGTAAAATTAAGGCAGAAAACATTCCAAAACGTTACATTAGAATAACAGTCCATCACATTAACTAACAGGGTACTGCTGCAAATTCCAAGTAATAAAACACAATTCTGTACAGAAAATGCTTAAGCATAATGTCCGAATAAAGGGAACGGTCAGCAGACTACTCAGAACCGCTGCTCCCTCCCAGTCACAGTTCCAAGCGACACAAAACATGAACTCAAAGGCTGCTGACAAACAAGTTTCTGAACGCTACATTTCAAAACTCACATTTTAGAACAAAGAGAACAGCGTTCAAAACGTTTGTACGAGAATAAACCACAGCTAATAATGCCTTAACTTGTCTGAAAAGCGAAAGGGGGAGCAGCAATGGCTTCCCCCGACAGACCCGCGCTGACCCGACCGCGGGCGGCGTCTTCCTGCTGCCGGTGTTTGTTCAAGCTCTTTCATCAATTGTTTCCTCTGAACCACTTTGTGAAGTTATCCAGTGTTCAACTGCATCTGCTGCTTCGGAGCAACATAAATATCTAAGTAGCTTCTCTACAAAATATTTACAAAACTGATTTCAAACGCGTATTTTCTTCTCTGATGCACTATTTCAAAATACATGCATCTTTCTTTTACTTTGGTTTTAGAAGTGAGTTGAAAACATAAAACCACACCTTTCCCCCCTCCCATTCTTAAAGCATAATTTATAAATACAGTACAAAGCTCTTCAACAGCATTTCAGTTCTGATCACATTTTACCCAAAACCCCTGAAAAAATAGGGACATAACAAAGCCCAACAACCCTGAAACTGTAGCAGCAATGAGTTGTCCTACCGTACAATTTTTTGCACAGGTCTAACACACTATAAATTAGCTATATTTCCAGTCTTGGAGACTTTAACTGGCAACCTGGAGATGCTCCCATTACAGACAGCAGTGCCAGGGTGCCCCTCAGCTGCTCGGGTTTTAGGTGCTGCAGGTGGCTCTACCCTTATCTAGTGGTTCCGGGAGTTTCACAAGTCAAGTTCTTCTGCCTTTTTGTGGTTTTTAAGGGTGCCTCTGCGCTTCTGTTATCTTTCTGATTAGAAACAGCTTGTCACGACTCTCCTGGAAACACAGAATAAAAAGTACACGCTAGATGAGCAGAAGTGGTAAAAGTTACCTACAAAAAGCTCGTTCCTTTATTAGAAATAACCATGTGCACTCGGCACACTGTACTCTAATTAGTGGCTTCCAGCGCACTCCAACTGCCCGAACAACATTACATTTACAACAGTCTCGACCTCATTTATCTCATGTTAAGTCACATATTAGCAGTGCTGTGTTGAGCCCAGTAAAGACATCTCGCACACCTAAAAACTTAGGATCATATTTCCAAGAAGCCTAACAACAACAAACAAACACAAATTATAAAGCATGCAAAGATTTTTGGAATTCCTAACCAATTTGGGAACTCTTGACAACGCAGTTAAGGCTTTTGCTCTGAAATTCCTCACTCTTCAACAATCTCTCCCCATCGCGGCGTTTTTCTAAGGAAGGGTTGTTAAATGTTGTAGCAAAAAGTGGGGTATTTCCTAAGAAAGCAAGAAGTCCTGCTCGTGGCAGCAGTGGTTTGCCAGAGCACGGCCTGTGAGCGCGGTTGAACACGGCGGCAGGTTCGGACGGGCACTGCAAATCAAACCAGACACGCCAGGGCAGAAACATGGGCCTGGAGGGAAGGGTGGGGAGTCGGGTGCCTGTCTGGGAGAGCAGGGAAGGAAACAGAGGTGGGGCTGCGTAAGCTGGTGGAAGGGACAGGGAGAACAAGGTTCAGGTTCTTGTTTGGCAGAAATCTCAGATGGATGGATTTAAGCAAGATGGATAAAGAACGGGGACACCGCTTCTCAGAGGTGTATTTTCACACACTCATGTCACCTGACGTAACTGGACCTTGCTGCAGATGCAGCTGATACCCAAGAAAACCAACTACCCTGAGAAATACTTCAGCGCTTCTGTCATTTTTCCTGTGTGATTTGTAAAACGTTCTTCACTGCCTGTCCAAACACCAACTATTCAGAAGACTATGAAAAGTGTTGTTCCTCTGCAGGCCAGATTGCTGACAAAACAAAGAAAACTTCAGAAAAGACAGTGGGTCAAATCTTACCAGAACCAGCTGCTCCCTCAGCTGCTCGACCACTCGTTTGTGTGCTCTAGCCAAGGCAATAAAGTAGAACATAACGAGGCTACAAACAACAAACCAACATTATGTGTTAGCATTGTGCAAAAAGAATTAGACAGAAAAAGGCTGTTTTGGGTAGAGAAATTTTCATTTGTGCATTTGCTTGAGATAACCTGCCAGAGGAAAAATAAAATACAATCAATCCAGGGCTGGGGTAGGTTGGGTGCAGCTCTGCTCAAAAGCATCCGCTGGGATATTTGTGCTACCATTTCTTATAGCACATATTCCAGATGTAATCTGTTAACCAGATTATCCCCTGTGCATTAAATGATGAAGAGCAGTAGCAAGAACTAGAATGGCACAAACGCCTATGTAAATAATGTATCAAAACTAGCGTGGTCAGCAGGACAAGGGCAGTGGTCTTTCCCCTGTACTCTGCACTGGGGAGGCCACACCTGGAGTATTGTGTTCAGTTCTGGGCCCCTCAGGTCAGGAAAGAGATTGAAGTGCTGGAGCGGCTCCAGAGAAGAGCAACGAGACTGGGGAAGGGACTGGAACACAAGCCCTATGGGGAGAGGCTGAGGGAGCTGGGCTTGTTCAGTCTGGAGAAGAGGAGGCTTAGAGGTGAGCTCAGCACTCTCTAGAACGACCTGAAGGGCAGTTCTAGCCAGGGGGGGATTGGGCTCTTCTCCCAGGCACTCAGCAATAGGACAAGGGGGCATGGGCTTCAACTCTGCCAGGGGAAATTGAGGCTGGAGATTAGAAAGCAATTCTGTGCAGAGAGAGTGGTCAGCATTGGAATGGCTGCCCAGGGAGGTGCTGGACTCACCGGCCCTGGAGGTTTGTAAACTGAGATTGGCCACGGCACTGAGTGCCATGATCTGGTCAATGGACTGGAGTTGGACCAAGGGTTGGACTGGATGAGCTCTGAGGTCTTCTCCAACCCAGTTGATTCTGTGATTCTGTAATGTGTTTTATTTTTCAAATAATACATAGTAGGGCAGCAGTACAAGCCATCCTCCCACTCTTACACAGGTTTATGATAAAGGAAAAAAAAATAATAAAAAACCCAAACCAAAAAAGAAGACTCTGTATTTCCTATGTACACAATAACAGGTTCCTTTTAGGAGAACACATGAATATATGTTAGGAACGAAAGGTTTGGGTGAAGTCTGAAATAAACTGCATGGTTTCTCAAGTGTAGAAGCTGTAGAAAGTAGGAGGTAACAAACCTCCAAGATCTGAAAAGGGTAGGATTAAACTGAAATGCAAAAAAATGCATTTAGACACAAGAGTGATCAAACACCAGGAAAGGCTGTCCAGGGAGGTCAGGGAGTCTCCACCTTCAGAGACGGTCCAAACCTAATGGGACACAGGTCCCAAGCACCTGCTCTACTTGACCCTGTTTTGAATAGGGGGGTTGGATTAGATGATCCCTATGGGTGACCTCCAACCTTGAAAATTCTATGATTCTATATTGAATTTTATCTTATAGAATGACTGTTCGGGGCATTTTGTTTGTGTTGTCCTGGTTTTGTTAAAAAATAAGTTTCTCTTTTAGTGAATTTGCCTGTCAGCTAAAGCTTCATATCAGCTGCATCTTCCTGGAGAACCAGATCCATGTTTTGGTAAACACAGCAATGGAATGTGAAGTTATTGATAAGCAGGGATGGACATCTCACAAGAGGGGCAACGAGAAACAGGTGACCAAAAACTGACCAACTGTGTGTAACATCCTATTCACGTGAATACTTCATATAGAAGTGGGAGATCACGAGGATCTCGTCCCTTTTCCTTATGGCGACATTAGGAGAGGACCTTGCGAGTCGTCCCTGCAAACTGAAGCCAGTGAGAGACTGAATCCAGCTCCGGTTGGCTGCAGAGTCCAGTCCAGGACTTTGGGTGCCGGCTCTGCAGTTGCTGAGACTTTCAAGATTGGTTTTGTATATTTTGTATTATTTTCTCTATTTTATCAGTAGCATCAATAAAACAACTCTCTTCTCTCTGCCCTTCTTTCCCTCCTGATCGCCTGTGCTGAGTGGGAAGGGGGAGAGGGAGGGGCTAAAGGGGGAAATGGGGAAGGAGAGGAGGTGAACAACACATCTGCCAGGGTTTGATTCTCACCCCGCAATCTTAACCCTTGACAGTTGTGTTGTTTCTTTTTTTTATCAAGGTTTGAGAATAGGATTGTTGATCACATGGCTTACATTAGTAAGTTGCAGAATGGTTCAAAGCTAACATGTTTGAGAAACACAAGCATGCGATCTGGAATATGCAAGAAGAAATGGAATAAAGCTAATGAGCATGAACACATGGGCAAAGACCTAAGACCTGAGCATTCATAGGGGCTTGGATGCTTTTGACCACAGATGGAAAATCCAGTCTAATAGTTGTTTGGTATCAGCTCAGTGAGGAAGGAAATGGACCACGCAGCTGCACAACAGAATTGGGTCTCCACAGTACTCACCAAATGACCATAAAAAAAGGCACAGCAAAGGCTTCTGAGGCTATTCCATTAAGAACCTGCTGCAGACCTGCTGGAAACCCACTCACTGTGTCTGGAACAACTGCCCAGGACGTATTAAAACTCCTGAATGGCCCACAGGCCTTGGAGGAGGAGATACTGTCAGAGAAGAACAGAAAGGAGATGCTAAACCAAAATGTAAAGAGAAAATAATCCAACACAAGCCCAGCGCCATTTTGCCAATGGGCTAAAAGTCTCCTTTGTCTTTAAAACTGTCATTTTTATTGATATGAACTCAGTTTTTACTAATTGTACACTATTTGATTCCAATTTGTCATTCCGAAGTTATGCGTGTGTTTTTAAGGAACTGACAACTTGAGAACCAATGTCAACTTCATAGAAGTTAAAGCATCACTTACTATGCTATGCTGATTCCCAAGGGAATAAAAGCCAAAACGAGCCCAATCAACAGCACCACCAAGAAGAAAAAATTGGAGCTTGATGCTCTGAGAGGCCGAGCTGCAGGTTTGCACGTGTGCATCAAACTGATCTGAAGAGGGAAAGTGAGCAAGAGTGTTTCTAGTGCAACTCTATACAAACATCCACATAGACTTTCCCACCAACTCGTTTTCCATTCTCAGGCACACTACCAGCTCCCACATAACCATCGTTCCGTTGATGTACATGGACTAAAAAGGGCTAAGACAAGAATGCCTTCTGTTCTAACATCTCCTATTTTGAGTAAGAATTTGATCCAGGGGTCTCATCCACTCTCACAGAATCAATGGTGTCCAACCCACGGCATGGCCGTGTCCCACCACATCTTCACTGCACACTTCCTGTCAGAACTAAAGTATCTGTAAGAATTTGCTACACAGAAGGAGCTGCGTGCTCATAGAGTAAAGCTGCCAATACGCAGAAATCGCATCTTGAACATCCAATCCAGCTTGGATTTTCTGTTTTGCTTTCAAATTCTTAGCAGCTTGGCAATATTTTGTCCAAGTTCTAAGCTGTGCTGCTAGCAAATAGATTGTTGCAGACGAGTGTTATAAACTGGCTTTATTACATAAAAAGATTTTACTAAAAAACCTCAAACAACTGTCAAATAATTGTTATTAAAATCTTGGTTTGCCTGATTACAAAGCCAAATTCTACCTACTCTTAAATGCAAAAAACTACAGAAAATGGAATACCATCACCGCATTTCCAGTACACCACACTCTTGGGTGTTTTTAGGGTTTTTGTTTGGTTTAAATCAACCACATACCTATATCGCAAAAACCACAGAGATGTGCTCAGTTTTGTTTGTCTACCACAAAACTTCATTACCTTTTTAATGTAAAAGATGATGAAATACTTTATAGTCGCTATTGCGGGGAGAAGCGGTGAAAAGAAGGTTCCGATCCAGCAGATAGTCTGCCCGTAAATGATTTCCAGGACATTGTCAGAGATTCCAAATACCCGCAATCCACACCACTGAACTGGCTTGCAAGGGCAATGAGTAACTAACAACCTACAACCAAAGAACATCGTTAGTTCTGAAGTGAAGTCACGGGCCTTGGCTGAATTCTAAGACGTTTGAAATACTTGGAGCGCATGGAGATTTAGCATTTAAGTGGAAGACAACAGAACACAAGTTTGATGAAAAACAAGGCTCAAACATCAAAAACTACACAGCCATCTGAATAGCGAACTAGTACCCAAACCATCAGAAATACAATTACAGTTTATTTTAAAACTGGTAATCTGGTTAGAAATATGAGGAGTTAATAACAGAAAAAATAAATTAGTTTCGTAAGTCATTTGCAAAATTATGCTCAAAAGGTAGAGACACTTACTTCCTAGGAAAGTCCAAAAACAAGGTCACAGACAGAATTATAATAAAATCAAATATCGTCAGTTTATACATTTCTTGCCCAACTTCAGATTCCCAGCACTATAAAAACAAGTCAGGAAACACAAGATTAGGCATCTAAATATCAAGTGAAAAATCCATCTACCAATCACTAATGCAACAAACCTCTCAGTCAATTAACACCGTAAAGTTCAAACTGCATTAAAACTCCCGTTTCTAACATGTTTAAGAGCTTCCATGCCAAGCTGTTCGCTTGTTTTGTTGCATTTTGTCTTGTTGGTTGTTTTTGTTGTTGTTTTGCTCTGGGTTTTTTTGGAGGAAAAACCATTCACCATATTGGAGAAAAAAAAGCTGTAACGCAACTGTCTCCACAACACGGTTACCTCAAATAATCCTTGTGACAGTCAGAAAGGCTGACCAGAGTTTCAAATAAGCACAAGTTGTATGTAAGAACTGCACCACTCCATGCTGAGCAATGAGAATCAACACCTGAACACCTCCCAGCAAACAAGGCTCAGGGGAAACAAATCTCTGCTCACAAGTTCAGATGATCAAAGATAAATCTGCTTACGGGATAAAGTTCGTAATTGTATCCACAGGCCTTGCACTCGTCGGTGGCACAGTCGGAGATGTGGCTCCACAGCGAGAACAGGAGAACGCCGATATTGGCCAACCGCACAAAGACACACCTGGAAGAAAGGCAAACCTGCCCAGGAGCCATTCCACACCTGGCTCAACGCACAGGAGTCTGAGGAAGGCTCGAAACACGAAAGGCTCGTAGAGAGCAGCTATTTAATAAACACGTCTTTCCCTAGCAGTCAGTTAAATTGCTTTTCCCCTTCCCTGCTTTAGGCTCCAGCCCCTCATTTCTTTTCTCTGTGTTCTTCCTGGATGAGTCATTTCACCTGCAGATCTTGACCTCACGACGGGCGCAGTTTGAGGGCAGGTGACAGCTCTGTGCGCAGCATTTCCCCACATGTGGCTTCAGCCTTTAGAGGCACTTCGCCAAACCCAAAACAGGGCACGGGGGCTTGACAAAGTCCAGATCTTACTGCCTCCAGCTGCCAAATACCAGCTCTCCATGTTCTCACATTGAAGTGTTTCACCGCCAAGCTTTCAATTTCTGTCTTGAGCAAAGCCCTGGTTCAGTCACTGCTGCACGCCACGTGCTGCGAATCCACAGCTCTGCAGCAACAACTCCCCTACCGACTATTTATCCAGGTTGTTGAAGATGTCCAGACCACACAGCTAACCTGGACTGAACTTGGATACTGAAATGACTGCACTGTGCTGTCATCAAAACAGGAGATTGTTTCCAGATTTAAAATGAGTTTCCAACTATGAGTAAGTCAAACAATGACTGCTTGGCTTCCAGTGCCCAGGCCACCCGCGCAGAGTGCAACCTCTGCTTCTTCATACCTGAACGCTCACCATGCCTCAAACCTACCAAGAAAAAGCTGTTGAAATATGCAAGGCCACAATAAAAATGTCTTTACCTCATCAGCGTCAGCCTGATTTCAAAGGCTGGTGAATAATCTTCAAATGTGATCAGAAACGAGAAGATCTGAGGGGCAATGAAGTTGGCCAATGTGATCACTATGGAAGGCAAATACTGCACTAAGAGATTAGCCTGGAAGTCCGTGTTACTGACATCCTGTACGAGAAGAGATGAGAGGAAGATAAAGGTCAGAGAAAAACCTTCCTGACTTGTGCTCCCTCCAGCCTCCCTTGTCCAGAACTCCCTGTCTATGTCTGCAGTTTGCTGCTATAACCCTTGTTCCCCCCTGCTCCCATCACCAGGAACCCCCACACCCCCAGGTACGAGTATTTTAGTGCTTCCCCAAAGCTTCTTCTTGAAGAGGCTCGTGTTGCCAAGGCTTGTATCTGACCATGTTGTCTGACCCAGCACTACAGATACCAGATTTTACATCGATGCCAAAGCACAGACACTTTTCAAGCTATTCACACTGGTGCCAAGCAGCTCCCCCGGTTTTCCTACCATCTACTCATTCAGGCAAGGCCAGGATATCAACCCTTATACATAAATCCCACAGTAAGTGAAGCTTTTTCCATGTGGTTCAGTGCTGTGCTCTCCTCTTTCTCTGCTCTGCTCTGGCAACAACACTTCTGTGGTCCCTGCTTCCCGCTTCTCTCCCTGCAATCCTGGCAGTTCACAGAAGTTAAGAGTTGGGTCCACCACGGGTACAACTCTCCCCACGCACAGCCAGTGCCCATCACATCACCAACGCACAGAAGGGAGATAGAAGGCGCAGTCCCCACTCCCATCAGGCTAATTCAACCCTGGGGTCCTGTAGAGAAGTCAGTTACTGTTGTGAGAGTCTTGAATCTGGGCAGGAACAACCCCAGGTTCCAGTATAAGTTGGGGAATGGCCTGTTGGAGAGCAGTGTAGGGGAAAGGGACCTGGGGGTCCTGGGGACAGCAGGGTGACCATGAGCCAGCACTGGGCCCTTGTGGCCAGGAAGGCCAATGGTACCTGGGGTGGGTTAGAAGGGGGTGGTCAGTAAGTCAGAGAGGTTCTCCTGCCCCTCTACTCTGTCCTGAGGAGACCACACCTGGAATATTGTGTCCAGTTGTGGCCCCTCAGCTCCAGAAGGACAGGGAACTGCTGGAGAGAGTCCAGCGCAGCCACCAAGATGCTGAAGGGAGTGGAGCATCTCCCGTGTGAGGAAAGGCTGAGGGAGCTGGGGCTCTGGAGCTGGAGAAGAGGAGACTGAGGGGGGACTCATTCCTGGGGATCAATATGGAAAGGGGCAGTGTCAGGAGGACGGAGCCAGGCTCTTCTGGGTGACAACCAGTGACAGGACAAGGGGCAATGGGTGCAAACTGGAACACAGGAGGTTCCACTGAAAGATGAGAAGAAACTTGTTCCTGGTGAGGGTGGCAGAGCCTGGCCCAGGCTGCCCAGGGAGGTTGTGGAGTCTCCTTCTGTGCAGACATTCAAACCCGCCTGGACACCTTCCTGTGGAACCTCAGCTGGGTGTTCCTGCTCCATGGGGGGATTGCACTGGATGAGCTTTCCAGGTTCCTTCCTGTCCCTGACATTCTGGGATTCTGTGAAACTACTGAAGTTGTTGGTTGCCCTTGTTGTGCTCCTGACCCACTCTTCCCATCTGTCTGTCCTGCCAGGGGTGAACAACTCCACCCAACATGATCCTTTCCACTGCTGATGCAAGAACCTTTTCTTCTGCAAAGCGCTCTGTGTTCAAAGTCTTCCTGTTGCCCCATGCAGCTGTCACTGAAGCCACAACACAGATCATAATTTTTACTCTCCCCTCTCCTTGCTGTCGATTTTTGCAGTTGAGCACTGAACCAGATCACAAAACTGATCACAATGCAGTTTGTTTTAACCAGATCAGCTCCCTGAGCCAGTTCACTGCCCCGACACAAGCACTTGCAGCAGATCACAGCAAGGTGACATGGGAAGTGACAATTGCTGTTCTTGCCAGCTGCATTAGCTGCACGGCAGATGACACTGGAGCCTCTGTGTCAAAGGGAGACATCTCTGGGGTTTTTTGCATATGGTTCTCGACCTTTCTCACTCCCTCCTACTAAAAAAGTTCTAAGGCTGTACAAAGCGTTTCCAAATCCCTTACACAAAAGGGGCTATATTAAGATACTTGATTCTTTCACAATAGTTCCTCTTGCTGTAATCACCGGCCCCGATTGTATCTGTCCTCACGTCATGTCTGATACTCACGCTGGAGTTTTCTCGAGAGAAGACAGTTGCTCTAAAAATAGAGTAAAAACATCCTGATAAAACTGCAATGACAATTATATTTATACATATTCTCAGAGAGTAGATGCGAAGTTTTTCTTTCATTGTCCTGTCTGCTATTTTTTGCTTCAGTCTTTCTTCCTCCAAGTCTGCCTACAAATAAAAGAAAAAGGACATGCAGTTTTCTGGTGCAGCACACACCACTCGCCACCACGCCTTCTGCAGGGCCCGGTGGCCAAAGTCAAGTGTCTGGTAACCCTCTTATCTCTACTTTATCAGTAACATCTCCTTGAGGACACAAAGACAACTGGTCTGTTTATCTTGAGCGACTGATCTCAGATAGCTCGGCACTAAACTCTGAAATGGGTAAATCCGCGCACTCATCTCCTCACTTCCGCAGGTAACAACCAGTCCTCACCGCTGCGGCTGCAACTTCCTCCTTCTGGTGCTGCGAAGGAAAATTGTGGGATGGCACAGAGAGAAAGAAATACAGCCTCAAGCAGCCTGTCACATCAACTTGAGATGTTTCACCTTAGCTGATGTGAACACACAGTATTGCCCGCGAAGGCGATTTAACCTGGGCAAGCCCACAGGTTACCCAGGTACTTTCTGAGGACTTACTTCCATCAAGTAGTAATACTAAAGTTTTTCTGAGTTGTGAGTTCTAGAGGCCAAAGTGCAGTAAGTGAATGGGGCTCCGGTTATATGATGAAAAAAGATGACTCTGAACTTGACTAGAGCAGAAAGTAACTCACTGTAACTTATGAAATCTGTAATTACTGCTTTGTGGT
Source organism: Patagioenas fasciata (assembly GCF_037038585.1). Taxonomy (NCBI): domain Eukaryota; kingdom Metazoa; phylum Chordata; class Aves; order Columbiformes; family Columbidae; genus Patagioenas; species Patagioenas fasciata. The sequence goes on along the minus strand of NC_092534.1, from coordinate 2,182,735 downwards.
TTGAAGTGCAAGTATCTTTTCAAAGGTAACTGTTTTACTACATAAATCTCTGCTTCCTGTGTACAGAGAGAAAAACAAGGTACTGGTTTCACCAGAAAAGCCTGTCAGACTCTCTTGTCAGAGAGCTTTATGCTTTGGGAGATCAATTATGTGCATCAGTGTTTTGTATGTGCACTTGTGTCAAAGCCACCTAGTGAAAATCAGTATCTTCTTACTGCACCAATGCTCTAGAATTGTACAAAAAGCACCATCTGAATTTTATTCCTCCTTGAACCACTGCACACTCATAACCCCGGACACTCAAACTGACCCTCAGCAGTACACGGGCTTTGCCCACAGCTGCAACAGCTTTTCCTACTGGATTATGCAGAAACTACCAAAGGAAGCAGGACTGGAGTGTGAATAAAAGGCACCGAGACAACAGCTCACAGGCTGCAACGGACAGGGGAAGGGCCATTAACCTCAGAGCCAATCTCACGTCACACCACAATTCAGCTACCTCGAAAGCATGCAAGAGGATGTGGGCTGCCCTGCCCCCAGCACAAATTACTTCAATCATTCTTATCTTTAGTCCATTATCTGCAGAATTATACACCTCTCTTTTTTAGCCGTCTAAGCTACATAAAACTGTAAAATCAAAGTTACTCACTTGGAGCTCACATAGCAAGCTATGATGCTTTAGCTGTGCTGCATTTGGATCTGTGATGCAGAAGTCCCAGCCTGCAAAGATTTTATTACAGTAACTCTGAAATTGATCTTCGCCATGCACCAAGTTCTGCTTAAATCCGTCCACAGATCTGGAGGAAAACACAACTTTACTTCATTAATGAAAAGACATACCCACAGAAAATGAAACAAAAGCCCAAACCTCCAGCAACTTAGCTCAAAGGCTAAAGGACAGCCCAACCCCAGGAGCAAACAGCCACATGTGTTCTGCCAGCAGGGCCCTGGGAAGCATTCAGCGAGGTGCTGCAGCTCCAAATCAATCCTCCAACAACTACGGTAGAGTTGAGGATCTTGTATTCATATGCATGCATCCATGTGAAAAAATTAATACTTCAAATGTATTTACTTTATTTTGCTGGCTTAGTTTCCCAGAGACAGACAAGGGCCGCTGCAGCAGTGCATGCTCAAGCAAGAGACTCTCTATTTTCACATAAACCAGCTCTAGAAGGCAGCACATTCCCTACAAGCAAGGATGCAACGTAAACTGCACAACAGGTAGCAGTAAAGAAACTACACCAATGTTTTTACCTTTTTATTATCCAGATAAGACTTAAAGCAAGGTAGGCAAATGTAGTCAGCAAGTATGCCAGTGGCAGGTTATAGTTCAGGACACTGAACCACGCAGCATCTATTGTGTAATAGCCATAAAACAAACTTGTCACTTCAAGGAACCCCTGTGAAAACATGAAGTTTAAATAGTATTTGTAACAACAGCAGCACCTGCCCAGTTAAATCCAACCTGGTATTTGACAATCATTTTGTAAACTGAGTCACCACACCTGGAGGGGTTTAAAAGACAACGAGGCGCTTGAGGACATGGTTTAGTGGTGGACTTGGCAGTGCTGGGTTAACGGCTGGACTCAATGATCTTAAGGGTCTTTTCCAACCCAAACGATGTTATGATTCTAAATTAAAAATTACTATTGGGGCCCCCAGTAAGCTGCAACAGCCTGTAGCTTCTAAATATTGCCACTGCCTCTAGCGAACCGCAACGCGGACACTGTGAGCGTACAATCCCTCCCGCTGCAATCAAAGAGCTTTGTGACAAGGACACCAAGGCCCCACACAGAGACCACAATGGGCTCCACAGTACAGATCGTTTCGCAGCTGGGACAGCTCAGGCTGCAGCCGTGGCCAGCCAGGCTTGAGATGCTCAGGAAAAGGCAGTTTGAAGACTCCACGTCTCACAGAAAAAGGATAAAGCCTAATTTTACGCCAGTGATGCATATGCCATATCACTTTTCAAAATTATTCAAGCTTTGCTCCCCAGGTAAAATGTTTTCACATTTTACATGTTATGTGAGACACTTATAAAAAAAAGTCTAACTACTTACAGTGCCGCTGAGCAAATCTTTGAGGTAAGTATAGAAGTAAACAAGTCCCTCATTACTACTAGGTTTATAAACTGTGCAGTGAGGCTCTGTCAAAAGAAAGGCAGGAAAAGTCACTCAAACGGTAATGCTCATTAAGCTGCAAGATCAGGTTAATTCAAACACGGCAAGTTCTTATAAAAAACAGCATTTATTTGCCCTGGGAGGTGGAGGAGAAGCTGATGGAAAGGGGGAATCATACAAACAATAGCAGTACATAGAGAAGGTGTTTACCTGTGTTCTTTGGAGGAATTTTAGCAATGGTACTGTTGAATATTCCATATTTAGAAATGATGCTGGGAAGGGTGACAAAACTGAACATCAGGATAAAAATGATAAAATTCAGCAGGACCAGGAAACGCAGGAAGGAGAAGTAAGACTGGATACCAGTGCCAAACTTCCCTGAGAATGAAAGAAACATGTGCTAAGGATTAAGATCATAAAATTATTGAAAATACAAAATGAGCAGATTATAACTTCGGTTACATCGAGTTAGTTGATGAAACCTTCCTAAAGCTAGTTTTAACTACCGCAGGCTTTTAGCTATGTAACTGAAATGGAAATGTGACCTTTTTAATAATTTTCTCTAATATATTTCCTTCTACTCCATCATGGATTTTACATCAGCAATAATAAAGGAAGCAGGTAACTTCTTAAATACCTACAGTTACATCTGAAACTACACACACACATAAAACTACCAATAACAGAAGCAACCTGAAAGAGGAGATGTCGCCTTAAGGCAGTAAATACCTTCAATGCTGTGAATATCATGTCGCCAGAGCTCTAGGTGAGATGACAACTCCTTGGCTTCATTGAGGACTTTTCTCAATGATTTACTGCTCGTTCTTTTCCACTGTTGCCATCCAGATAAATGTTTTATATCAGCCTGCTGACAGTCCCTAAGAATCAAGAAATACAGTTACTGAGCACAAGAAATGCTTTTCACTACAGGTAATAGGGCCCTGCATATGGAGTGGGGTAAAAGGTGAGTTCACGTGTGCTCCTCCTGCGACATCGAGTTAATCCAAATACAGCAAGTCCTCCCAGAAAAAACACTAGAAAATCCAATTGGCAATAGGACAGCAGAGAAAAAATATGTAGCTGAATTTCCCAATGGAATCTCAGGGAAGTTGCCATTAATGATTTTGTATTTGCAAACGGCTGGAAAAGGAAGAGATGGTTGTTTCCTCAAAGCTTCTGACCGGAGCATCTTCACCAAGCGGCTCTTCAAAAATGTCTCAAAAATACTTAGTTTTTCTCTTTTAATGTTTCACATGCAGCTGTCCAAAACAGAAAATTATTATCCTTTTTTTTGGTAGAAAATTAATAGATCTCAAAATCAGAATGAAATGTCAAATAGAGAAAGAGCTATAAAGAGGTCAAAATATTTAATTTGGACTTTACAATTTAAACTTTTATATCACATTCCAGTACAGAATAGACAACAATTTTTGACATTATTCATTTCTAGTTATTCATTTCTTATAGCATTTTGAAAAAATGCTGGAAAGTACCAACTCAATGAATTGAGAAAGTATTTCTTTGCCCACACGTGTGGGGTTGTACCGTTCTAGTAACAAGCTGCAAACAAACACCAAGGATGTGCCACACACTGCCTGTAATTTTTAATCACTTCTCACAGATTTTCATACTATATGCAAACATTTGCCTTTTTAAAATGGCTATATGGTCATCAACAGCATCAAGGAGAATTAAGCAGAGGGTCAGAGTCTGCATCTTGTTTTTTTCTTTTAAGAAACCTTAAAACCAGATGAAATTTCCCAGAACCACAGCCTAAGGATTGATTTGTATGCAGCATATGCTGTTCCAGCCCCTGATGCCACCAAAGAACCCACAAGGTCACCGTGCTGGAGCAGAGGACAAAGGTTTTGATTTTAAAAACTGTTGTTGCAGCGCATCCCTGACCCGCTGCCATGTGTGCTGTGGTGACAGTTTCCATCCCCTTCTCAGCTGGAAGGAAAATCAGGATTTTGGCAGGAAGCCGAATTAAATCCTATATGTAATAATCAATCAGGCAGCAGGTGACATCATCTTTAAGTGCAAATACAGCTGCTCTCAAAAGTTTTCACTTTGCAGAAACTCCGGGCTGCGGCATCCAGTGTTTTAAACAGCGGCTCTGGGAACTATCTGGCCCGTGTTCAGCCTGCATTGCAAATAGAGGCGTGGGCTGCACATTCATCTGGGTTACAGAAGTTGAGTGTGCAGCTCTCAGGACATTTCTATCAAGCATTTTGTGTTGGCAGCACAATACACACAGATTACTGATCCGCAGAAGTGCCAAGAAGCCCCACCAGAATCTCTCAGCGTTTAAACACGTAAACAAGCTTGGGATGTCCCAGCTCCATCGCTAACACACACCACGGCCACAGGAACGTGGTTTCTTCTTGAAGAACCAGGCTTTAAATACCCAACTACACATAAAAAGTCAAGGCATTGAGCACTTTCCTTTACCATGACCTAGATCTTCTGTTCCTTGTGTACAGGCTGGTGGGTTAAGCTGAACTCCAGGGTCAGGCTGTAACCTGTTTGTCACAAGTAACTCTTGTTCTCTGTAGAGCACCAAAGGTTAATTGTACTTTCTCCTCTCTCCTGGTTAATAACCACAACTGCAAAGTATCTGAATTAAAGGTGCAACTGTTTCCTGACAACATAAAAACACACCCTGCATCCTATTGCTCATCCAAGCAGTGAGACATGAGACGAGCAGAGAAATATGGGGTGGGGGCAAAGCTGCTGGGGTTGGTCACCACTGGAGGGGCAGGAGCTCCCCACAGCAAAGAGCAAATTGAAAAGGGATATTAAAACAAAAACAAACAAAAAAAGGAAGAAGAAACGGTCCTGGAAAGCCTCTTTCCACCTGTACTGAGCCATGTCAGAGAGAACTCAACATATTTTGGTAGAACTGCTGAGGATAAAGAACAGCAGCACTCGCGTAGCAGAAGGGGGCTGCTGATGACAGATAGGCCACAGTGACCCTCAACGGCACAAAACTCTGAGGGGAGAAAAAAGGAAAAAACAAAATAAAATAAAGAGGAAGGTAGTGAGAAACGCACTTGGAGCTGCTGGTCACTCCAGTTTTAGAACTTGCCCAGGCCAGCCCCGCGCCCGGCTGCTCCTGCAGCTGGAGGAGCCGCAGGGACCCGCACAGCTTGGCCTGAGCACCTGGGCAACCTCTGGTCAAACCCACTTGCCACCGAGTGACACAGACACAGATGAACCCAATTCTCGTGCAGCCTTCCACCACAGCACCTGTGTTGCGCTTAGAAAAAGGTAATTTAAATAAATAAGAGGTGTAAAGATTAACCTGAGTCTCCTCTTCTCCGCGATGCTCAGGGGCTGTTCCCTCGCCGGCCGGGCCTCCGGTTCGCGTCCCTGTTGCTCTGGCCCCCGGGGCTCGTCCGCGCTCAGCCCCGCGGAGCCCTGCGCGCCCGCCCGCCGCTGGCTGCCCCCGGCGCGGCGCCTCAGCGCAGACTGGTAGCTGGGCAGCTGCTGCAGGAAGCCCGCAGGTGCGGCGGCGGGAAAGTCCTCGGGAAGCCAGAGCTCTGTGGGAGGACAAACGCGGGGGCTGCGGAGCGGGCTCGCCACAACATGGCCCCCGCCCGCGGCCGCCCCGTCAGGGCCGCCCCGCCGGGGCTGAAGGAGCCGAAGCGGGAGCGCCGCTCCCTCCCGTCTCCCCGCACTCGCCACCTGCCCGGGCCGCCGCCAGCCCGGTGCTCCCTCCCCGCGCCGCCCGGTTCCCGCCTCCACCGCGCCCGTACCGCTGTCCCGCCGCCAGCCCGCCGGCTCCGCGGCGGCCCCCAGCCCGCTCATGGCTGCGGCGAGGAAGCCCCAGCCCCGCGGCGCTGCTACCGTTTCCGGGCGCTACGGAGCTGTGGGGCAGCGGCTGCTGGAGCGCCGGGGCCGCCGCGGGCGAGGGCGAGGCTGCGCCGGGGCCGCCCTTCCCGGGCGCCTCGCCCGCAGGGGGCGCCCGCAGCCGCCGGGCCGTGCGTGAGCGGGGCCGGGGCCGGGGCCGGGACAGCCCCCGGGCAGGTCCGGGGGCGCAGGGACTGCGAGGCCGCGACGAGTCCGGCCGCGCCGCAGCTGCCCCGGCTCAGGTCGAGGCGCGGCGTGTGCCGACCCGCCGTGAGGGGCGGGCTGAGGCGCAGGGCCGCTCCTCCCGCACCCAGCACCCTGTCTAGTGCCGGCCCTGCTCCCTGCTCACAGGATCCCAGAGTGTCAGGGTTGGAAGGGACCTGGAAAGCTCATCCAGTGCAATCCCCCCATGGAGCAGGAACACCCAGCTGAGGTTCCACAGGAAGGTGTCCAGGCGGGTTTGAATGTCTGCACAGAAGGAGACTCCACAACCTCCCTGGGCAGCCTGGGCCAGGCTCTGACACCCTCACCAGGAACAAGTTTCTTCTCATATTTCAATGGAAACTCTTGTGTTCCAGTTTGCACCCATTGCCCCTTGTCCTGTCACTGGTTGTCACCCAGAAGAGCCTGGCTCCATCCTCCTGACACTGCCCCTTTCCATATTGATCCCCATGAATGAGTCCCCCCTCAGTCTCCTCTTCTCCAGCTCCAGAGCCCCAGCTCCCTCAGCCTTTCCTCACACGGCAGATGCTCCACTCCCTTCAGCATCTTGTTGGCTGCGCTGGACTCTCTCCAGCAGTTCCCTGTCCTTCTGGAATTGAGGGGCACACACTTGTAGGTTTAAAATCAGGGTTTGAGATCTGGGGCATCAGAGTAATTTTGTTCCTCTTGCCCAGGGCTTTCTCCAAAAATGCCATGAAGAAGCACAGGGGGATGTGAACACTACTACCTGACCCCCTTGGTCAGAACTCGGCCAGGCCCGTGTGCTGTTCTGACTGCCTGGCTTCTCTCTTAGGTGCTTGGCTTAGAAATGGGCTTTGTCCTGATGTCTTACTGTTAAATGTCCATGCCAGTCCTGTAACAACTTCTTGCAAACTCTGATACTTGTTCCAGTCCTGTTGGATCGCGGGCCCAACCTCCGTGGCTTGTTCTGAGCAACGGATGCAGCGGCACAGGCCGCAGTGCAAACAACGCAGCGTCACCCTTGGTGTGAGCTGAGTGTGGTGAACTGGAGAAAACAAAGGCAGTACATGCTTGGATCTCTTTCTGTATTAGACACAGATGGTATTTTTTGTGGTTTTGTGTTAAGTTGTAGTAAACATCCCTGAAAAGAATTTTTTCTTGGAATAATTCTTGCCTTTAGTGTGTGACAAAAAAGAAAATGAATGCTCCAGTAACACGTGTGAGGAAAAAAAGGGGCATTTCTGTTATTTCTTACTGTATTCTACTGGTACTTATATTGATAACCAGATTTTTCAGAATGTTTCTCATTCACTTTCTGCAGTACTTTTAAAAATAAGTGATCATTAGCTTTCAGGATGCTGAATCAGACATTAGTGAGCACATTTTGTAACTTACCTCAATTGCGTGGCACAGCTCAGGTGTGTGATTTTTTAATTGCTTTATTAGCACTATGAATCTATGCAGATAACCAGTTTTCATAATAAAACCGTAAAACATTACTGATAAAAATGTAAGTTGTCCAAGTAATTTAGATGTACATGTTTATGATTAGTAAACAATGTATAACTGGAAGAGGAGAAAGATATATCCTAAGGGGAACTGTTGTTAAATACAGAGACGTGGAATTAAAACTTTCTTATTGCACTGAACTACTTTAACAAAAAACAAACAAAATAAGCCCACCCACTTCATAGGTGTTCTTGTCTTTGTGCTGGTAGATTAGTCTAATATATAAATAATATGTTTTTTAGCAGTATTTCCATGAGAATAAGCTATAACTTTCCCTCATCCTTCAATAGGTCACTCTGGGGGCTTGTACAAGAGGGCAGGAATTGGAGCCTGTTGCTTTTTCCCCTTCTCCTTTTCACAGATCTCTAGGATGATTTTTCCCAGGTGGGTTTTTTTTAATATAGCAAAGGCCAATGCACTGTGGCTGTTTGCTGGGTACCAGAGCTGAGCCCCTCGCTGAGCCCACTACCCCGGGGGTTCCTCGGTGAGCACCACATTCCATGGCCTTCATTTGAACAACTTCCGCTTGATCCTTCCTGAAAATTCAGGAGGTGGAAATTGAAACCCCTCGGCAGCACTCCTGAAAAATCATGTAGTGTTGTTCAGCATTCATGCTACATGTGCGATTCATACGCCACGATGTATATTGCAGCACCAGAGCTTGGGGGCCCACTGTTCTTGGTTCCTTGAGGCCAACAATGCGTGAGCTGCCTGTGTTTGGCCATGACCGCACAGCAGGGCCATGTCTGCCTCAAACAGGGGTACTTGTGGTGCCAGACTTCCCTGGGGGTGTCATCTGGGCTGCCAGCTTTCCTTCGTATTTATGTTCCTTTTCTTACCACTAAGAACACAATGAAAATAGGTGAGTAATGTATTTGCTGATTAATTAGACCCTTTCTGAAACTCTGTGTGCTAGAAAAGTATTAGGTTAATGACCCTGTGAGAACAAATTTAAATAAAGATTGGAGGAACTGAAACAAGATTGACTTGCCCGGGCATTTTGTGAGAACATTCTTTATTCTCTCTCTTTTTTCTTTCAGTTTATAAAACCTTTTTTTACGCACTTGGAAATGTTTCAGTGGATTTTATGGATCACAGCAATCCCAGGTGGGATAACGGGAAGACAAGGATGCTGAGGAAGAGGGAACAGATCATTCTGCCAGAGCCCAACTGTCGCATGCAGGGAGTGTGGTAGGTTCCTCTCATCCATTTTTTGTCCAATGCACCTTATTCATGAAAGCAGCAGTTTTCAGTCCATGCTAAGCATGTGTCAGTGCCACATACTCTTTCCAGTGACACTGGAGACCCGTCTGTCACATTTGTTATAGGAACACCATGCATTTCCAGGGCACTTTTTGTTTCATGTGGTTCCTCTCCATAATGCCACAACTCAAAAATCAGCAAACATTCAGGGAAGTTCTGAGTGCTTGTTTAAATTTTTGGGGGATCCTTTGTTCGACTGCCCCGCAGGTTTGCCCTGTGACTTGCGCAGCATGTGGGCAGCTCCTGGATCAGCGATCTGCAGACAAGTCCTCTGCAGTCACGCCAGGAATGTTCCTTTGGGCAAAATGCAATCTTAAAGCAGTAGAAAACTTCACTTAAATCCATGTTGAGTGTGTCTGGTACAGGACAGACATTTCTTCACCCAGTTTAGGAGCTGGAAAAGCACTAGCCATTTGGTAAAAGTGATCGTCAGTCATTACAGCGGCACAGCTTCTGAACGGGGAGCAAACTGGTTTGTTACCAGTTCCCTGCTGGCTACTGAGGGTGCCTTTAATCCCAAGGCTGACAAGGGTGTTCTTTGTTTATTAGTTTTTTAATCTGGCTGACCATAGAAGTTACTTAGGAATAGTTGCTGGAAGTGTGAAGGTGTGTTTTTTGTGTTTTTCTGGTCCCTACAGAGTACAGGAGTACAGAGTACAGGAGTACAGAGTACAGGTATTAAATTCCACACCCAGGACCTGCCTATATTAGCATGAGCTTTTTTTTTTTTTTCACTCCTAGATGAGCCTTCCCGTAATACAAATAAAATATGTGAGGTCAAAGTTGTTCTTTGCTCTATAGCTGATTCATCTAGAGATAAAGGTAACACATCATGTGTCTGAAAACTGTTTCTCCCTGTCCTTTTAGTGTGGTGTTATTGTGATCCAGGCCAAAAGCAAGCAGATTTTAATTCGTGGAGGGAAGGAGACTGGACACCTTGGAGATCAAATAGAAATAAAGCAACGTGTTCTATAGCAGGTAACACGAAAAGGACTTGTTGATTTACTTCCTCTGTGAGCTGAGGAGGAAAGGCTGAGGGAGCTGGGGCTCTGGAGCTGGAGGAGACTGAGGGGGGACTCATTCATGGGGATCAATATGGAAAGGGGCAGTGTCAGGAGGACGGAGCCAGTTCAGCTCCCCGTCGCCGAGGGGCGCAGCTCTGCGCACAGCCCTTCGGGGGATGCCCACGGCGGCAGCCACGGCACCGGCGCTGGAGGCGGGACCGGCACCGGCGCACCGGGAGGAGCCGCCGGCGCGGCGGGTGCTGGTTGGTGCCGGTTTCCGCGGTGCCGGCTCCTGAGGTGCCGGTTCCCGAGGTACCTGTTTCTGAGGTGCCGGTTCCCGCGGTGCCGATTCCCGTGCTGCCGGCTCCCGCACTGCCGGTTCCCGCACTGCCGAGGCAGCCGGCGCGGCCACGCCGCCCCGCAGGCAGGTGAGGGGCCGGGAGGCCGGGAGGCCGAGGGTTCGGGGCCGCGGTGCGGCTCTGCCATGACAGCAGCGGTCGGTAGGGCCGGGGTCGCCGGGGCTGGAGCTTGCTGGAGGGTGTTTTCTGCGGGCACCTGTCCTGGAGGACTCGCCCTAACTGTCTGACAGACGACGGCGGTTTATTAGTGCTCGTTGGAGTGATAGAGCTGTTGAGGCTGGGTTGCACAATTGCTTGGGGATGGACTCAGCTCCTGCTGTCCGAGAGGTCAATGGCCTGACCTCGCTGTCAGCCCTGCTGCAGAACGTCTCTCGGCTTTATCACCGTGTTAGTCACGTAGAAGCCTCCACTGTCTCCAGCTGGAAGGGTTGGTCCCATGGGACTGATGGCCATGTCCTTCCCCGTGGGTCCAGCCAGGGTGCCACGGTTCAGGCTGTGAGCTGGTGCACCAGCCTTGCTGAGATCTCCAGCTTGCAGCGTGACATCTGCTTTAGCTTCGGCATAGGCTGTGTTGGAGTCTGCTAGCAGTGAATGAGTGTGGCACTGCATCTCTGAGTAGCGGGGCGTGAGTTTTGTATGTTATGATAGGTAACAGGAAGCCAGATGTTCTTTTGTATGAAATAGGTGAGAAAAGTCTCAGGTTTAAGTATTCATGTTCTTCGTGGTCAATCATACTGTCACTCCCTCAAAACACACAGACTTACTGTTTAAATACTACTATCTCTTTCTTCAGTCTCAGCATTACTTTTTTTTTCTTCATGCCCTAACCTACAGAGGTTGAAACGTTTCTATGCAGAAGATTAAATATACATCGAAAAGCAAAATCTTTACATCTAAGATTTTATTCCTGAATCTCAGTCCCTTAGTAATAATGCTCTGTGAGCTAAAGAAACTCACATTCTGTGGCACTGCATGGAAGCTGTGCCAGCTTCTGCGTCCTCTCACCTGCTGTCCACTTTACTCTGCCCTGGTGAGACCGCACCTGGAATATTGTGTCCAGTTGTGGCCCCTCAGCTCCAGAAGGACAGGGAACTGCTGGAGAGAGTCCAGCGCAGCCACCAAGATGCTGAAGGGAGTGGAGCATCTGCCGTGTGAGGAAAGGCTGAGGGAGCTGGGGCTCTGGAGCTGGAGAAGAGGAGACTGAGGGGGGACTCATTCATGGGGATCAATATGGAAAGGGGCAGTGTCAGGAGGATGGAGCCAGGCTCTTCTGGGTGACAACCAGTGACAGGACAAGGGGCAATGGGTGCAAACTGGAACACAGGAGATTTCACTTAAATATGAGAAGAAACTTGTTCCTGGTGAGGGTGTCAGAGCCTGGCCCAGGCTGCCCAGGGAGGCTGTGGAGTCTCCTTCTGTGCAGACATTCAAACCCGCCTGGACACCTTCCTGTGGAACCTCAGCTGGGTGTTCCTGCTCCATGGGGGGATTGCACTGGATGAGCTTTCCAGGTCCCTTCCAATCCCTGACATTCTGGGATTCTGTGTCCCCGTGGTCTCTGCTGGCCCTGGCTCTGCCAGCCTGGTCATGCTTTGAGCAACAGAACCAGCGGCTGGTGCCCAAGGGGTAATGGTTCACATGTGGGTGCTGTGTCCATCCATGCCCAGGTCGCCTGTGCTCAGCAGTGCAGTCCAAAAGGCACCTGCTCTGGGCTGAGATAGCGGTCAGTACTCCACGGAAAGCAAGTAATTTCAGTTTTGGTTTTGGTTTTTATGGGGTTTTGTTTTGCCTGTTTTTCCCAGAGTAAACATGTCAGGAGGACTTTTATTCTTGTCATGAAAGTGGTAAAGTGGTGAGGTCATAGAATCACAGAATGTCCTGAGTTGGAAGGGACCCCCAAGGCTCATGGAGTCCAACTCCTGCCCCTGCACAGGACACCCCACAGGTCACCCATGTGTCTGAGGACATTGTCCGGTCTCTTCTTGAACACTGTCAGGTTGGGCCGTGACACCTCCCTGGGAGCCTGTTCAGTGTCCAGCACCTCTGGGTGAAGAACCTTTTCCTCATGTCCCACTGACCCTCCCTGGCACATCTTCTGCCATTCCCTGGGCTCTGTCACTGTCACAGAGAGAAGAGCTCAGGACTCTACAGCAGTGTCCCCACTCACACTCTCTAATTGTGACTTGTGTAGTCCATTGCTTCTGTGTGTTCATCGTAGGATAGAACCTTAATGTACTAACATGTTACATTGCATTTTAATGTAGCTGCATTTTGTCTGAAAAAAAAAGTATTTAGTTTATGTGAAATTATTTGTGCAATGATTTGAGAACTGCATCTAAGAGTTAGGAGAACCCATGGCAAAACTGGTTCTCTTCTGACTAGTTCTCCACAGCCATTTTCCAGCTTCTTAAGTGATTTGCCAGAATATTGTGAATAGCTTTTGTTTCCCCTCAGGGTCATCTTAAATGCTGCTTGTGCAAATAGTAATGATGGGAAAATAATAGGAAGTTAAGCTAGAAATTGCAAACAGGACAATGTCTTTTTTTTTTTTTTTTAGTTCAACAGCAACTTTGTGTATCTTTAAAATCCTGTTTAAAATCTGAAATGACCATATGTGTCGTTTTCACGAGCTTTTCCTATTGAACTTGCAAATGAGACACCTGTAACTGATACTGCTCATTAAAATATAATTGGAAGGTCGCATTTAAACTGGATAGGTATCTGTTGCAAGTGCAGAAGAAACAAAGGTTTCTTTTAAGGCAAAATGTTAGAAGAGTCCTGGTAAACAGTGTCCCATGCCTCTAATAGACCTGGTGTGGTCGGCCACCTTCCCACTGAAAGCAGAAAACTAATTCCAAGCAGGTATTAAAAAACTGCTTTGCTTCCTTTTTTTTTTGTAACAAGTAATTTCCTTCAAATATTATAAGAGTAGCTGGCAATGTTGGCTAACAGACAGACTTAAAAAAATGTTTTGCAAAGCAAGATTTAGTCCTGCTATATGCAAAGAACACGATAGTCTGCAGTTCGGACATCTAGTCACAAGACGGACGTGCACTGATATGCAGTGATTCTTGCCTGGGCCTTTTTCTCTCCAAAATGGACTGTGAGCTACGTAGTATCTTTCAAGTGTTAAAGAAATAAAGCAGAATTCTGGTCAAGTTTTCTTATGCTTTCCTCTCTTTGCCAGGTATACTGGTCTTACCCTTCAATTCCCCATTTCTGATTTGGGTATTTATATATCTCTGATTATTCATCTTGAGCAAGTGTTCTTTATTTTCCCAGTGGATCAAGTCTGCAACTTGTGGTTGGAGTTAAAAAAAGCAATAAAGCAGCATACAAAGAGAGACTTGGTCGCAAAGGGGTCTCTGGGGAAAGGATTAGATAATGCAAAATGACTGTGATATCTACATCAGTCCATATGAATTGTGATCCCATGGGGCCTTTTGGTGGAGAAGCAGGGATTTTTGTGGTAGTCTGTGGAGACTGCTATGAATGTCACTAAATTAATGAAGTATCTGAACTTTCATCCACTGCCATTAAGCAGGACTAGGAAATACCTTCCTTCCTGAGCTGGAGCTGTTGGGAGAAACAACAGCATCGCATCTGTAACGGGGATGCTGTCGCTTTCTGCCTTTCCAACCCAGTTCTCTGTCCTTTGCAGATGATTCCTTAGCGCTACCACATCTCGTCTTTAACTAGAAAGATCTTTTGTAGCAGAGGCACAATTTACGCTGCTGAAGTTGATTGAATGTCTAAAATAACAAAGGTGATGTTGGCAGCTGTAGCTGACCCTGCTGACATCAATTAAAGGCTGGTTGGAGGTGCCGTTGGCCAGCGCAGGCAGGGTACTTGGGCAATACACATAAAAGGTCAGTGACTTTCACTTCCGTGTATGATTCACTCTTGTTTCATTGCTAATAAGTCAATTAAATATAATTTTTTATTGAGTGTAGTGTTTGCTTAACATCAATTCCCAGGCTCTCTAGATGTTCTGGGAGGCTTTCCTGGTTTGTTGCAGCAGTGTTGGAACTGCTTGGATTGAGATAACAGGAGAGAACAGGAACCGAACTGCTGGAGTAGCACATCATCCAGTTTTAACTCTGGTCTGTCTCTCAAACTCACTTTTGGCTTCCAGAAATCAATATGATTTGTTTCATTGTGAAGCCGTGTGGAACGTGTTAAACAGGACAAGGATTCATGAATAAAAATAACTCAGGTAACAGTGAGGCTCTGTCCGAGTCATACCCTACAAAACTAACAGATCTTCACGGAAGTAGAGCCTGTTTAACCTTCCGAATTTGTTCTTCCCCAACTTCTATTCCGGTCATTCAATACTATTAAGTCAACTGCGATGTAGTTCTGGAATTTACTGTTTCCACTCCTCTTTAAGATTTGTGTAAGTGGACTTTATGTACTTCGTGTTACTGAGGTTACAGGTAAAGGACTCAAATGTCTCAGCAGCTTTCCTGGAACTCAGCACCAGGACGTAGTGCTGTTTTAGCAAGGCGTTCGTGTTTGTTTGATTTGTATTCTAAACGAGGATTAGTCTCTATAGCAGAGAATAACCTGGGCGGGTATGGATGAAGCTCACATGGAACGCGTTGTCAAGGTTGTTGGTCTGTGACGTGAGGGCAGTTATTTTTTCTGGGAAATGATCCAGAAGCATGAGGCTGCACTGCTTGGAGTTTCCTGTTCTGTATTATCATAGTGTGTGTCTCCACCTATCCTGTAACATATCAATGATTACTAAACCCACTGATCTTAAACCCTTCTGTTCTTCAGAGGAGGAAGACAAGATTTGTCTAGTTGCTTGTTGAAATCCAAAATGTCCAACAAACAGGCACCGCTCTGCAAAGGGGAGATTCGCCAGCCTCCTGCTTTCTGTGCGTCTTTCACAAATGACCTCTGTTTTCCAGCTTTTTGTTTGGAAAGTAACTTTTAGAATGGAAAGCTAAGTATAAATGTCACAGCTTTTCCTGGAGCTATGGTTCACTGCATCCCGTCACAGGTCAAAAGAAGGAAGAAGTGGTTTAGCTTGAGCATTACCTGCTTTGGGTTCTTTCCAACGAACTAGCACTGGTCAGGAATAAACTACCAGTCCGTGAAAGCCCAAACTAAACCTGTGATGTAAGTGTCGGATTTGGTAAGAGTTTGTCACGATCTTTGGGCTTGGGATGGAGGAAGTGGGTGGGTTGGCGTGTCACCCGCACCCCTTGGCATGTCACCTGTCTGCTTGGAGTCACTACAGCCTCAGACAAGAGATATTATATATGGGTTACCCGTGTTCATGTTCTTGCTCACTCCAGATGCCTCAAGGTTTGGGATCTAACGCTTTCAGATAGCAAGAGAAAAATTTCTGTTCTTTTCAGGAATGAAATGCAAAGATTTGAATTTGTCTCAGCGTACGTGGGGAATTTATTTAAAATCCTTATAGCTTGGGTAGTGGAGGAAAAACAGAGTGGTGTCAGATGCTGGATTCAGCGTTAGACTGTAAATATCCCTGTGGATTTTCGTAGAAATCCTTACATAAAGCAAGACTCCAAGGAAATGAAGTGGATAATGATGGAACCTATAGACTGTCTTCAGCTTGAGTGTCTTAGCAAGTCTTTCTGGATATGCCTAGAGGTCTCTAAAATGAGTAAGAGAAAGAAGTGAGGGATGTATTTTTCAGCCAGACTGATCTGTTTATTCTGGTTGGCTGCACTTCAGCAGGCTGGAAGGTAGAGCTCGCTTCTGGGTAATGCTGATTCTACACAACCTGTACGTTTCCATCACAAATCCCTTCTCTCTCCAGTTGGAGTGAGGACCAGGCAAGTTGTGGGGCTGTTCAGATGGGTGCTCAGCTGAGGCCGAGTGAATTGGGTCCCCAGGAAACCAGTTACAAATAGAGAAATATAATTTTGCACATTCTTCAGAGGGAACTGCCTGAGAACTTTCTTCCCTCGAAAAAGTAATCTTTTCCTCTCCAGCTTTTCATTACAGTTTGAAATGTAAAACACTTTTGTGGGGAAAAATTAGTTTTCCAAGCGACTCTTTGCAGAAGAGCGTGATTATCTTTTTCAGGAATTGTTCCCATGCTTTTTAATTGAGTATAAGGACAGAATGTGCTAATTCCTGAAGAGTTTGCATAGAACTTCTAACCTAGTTCTCAAAAGATCATTAAGAGCTCAGTGGTTCCTGTCAAAAGAAAATCTACCTCTCAGGAGTTTTTAAACTTCCCATGACTTTTATGAAAGAGCCTTAGATTCCTGGTGCACTTACTGGTTTTCTTTGGAAATAAGGGGCTCTGCTAATTGCTTTTCTGAGTACACGAGAGTCTCACTCTGTCTCTGTAGCTGTGAAATTGTTGCCTGAAAAACAAAACAAAAAGTTTTACCTAGAAGAGACTATGTCTGTAGTTTCCTGTTGGCAATGATCACATTCCAGTATTTACAGAAGGGATGGGTGATGCACTGTATATTCAAATTGCCTCGTGTTACTGGGTATTTGCTGGGATGTGGGCCTCACAGCTGCCACGTCACACTATCGTGAAAATGTAGATGATGTAGAGAGCAGTGTAGGGGAAAGGGACCTGGGGGTCCTGGGGCCAGCAGGCTGACCATGAGCCAGCACTGGGCCCTTGTGGCCAGGAAGGCCAATGGTACCTGGGGTGGGTTAGAAGGGGGTGGTCAGTAGGTCAGAGAGGTTCTCCTGCCCTTCTGCTCTGCCCTGGGGAGACCACACCTGGAATGTTGTGTCCAGTTGTGGCCCCTCAGTTCCAGAAGGACAGGGAACTGCTGGAGAGAGTCCAGCGCAGCCACCAAGATGCTGAGGGGAGTGGAGCATCTGCCGTGTGAGGAAAGGCTGAGGGAGCTGGGGCTCTGGAGCTGGAGGAGACTGAGGGGTGACCTCATTAATGTTTACAGATATATAAAGGCTGAGTGTCAGGAGGATGGAGCCAGGCTCTTCTTGATGACAACCAATGATAGGACAAGGGCCAATGGGTTCAAACTGGAACACAGGAGGTTCCACTGAAAGATGAGAAGAAACTTGTTCCTGGTGAGGGTGTCAGAGCCTGGCCCAGGCTGCCCAGGGAGGTTGTGGAGTCTCCTTCTGTGCAGACATTCAAACCCACCTGGACACCTTCCTGTGGAACCTCAGCTGGGTGTTCCTGCTCCATGGGGGGATTGCACTGGATGAGCTTTCCAGGTCCTTTCTAACCCCTGACACTCTGGGATTCTGTGATGTTCTCAGTAAAATGTAGGACTTTGAATTCAACTGACCGCCTTGTGTTTTTGTGCAAATCTCCTTGCAGGTGACTGTGCAAAAGCTGGGCAGTGTTTTATAGCTGCAGGATTTCCAACTCTCTTCCAAGATCTGTGGATGTGTAAGTGCCACAAAAGTAATTCAAGAACTTCTTTTGGCAAAACAAGAAGATTCGGACAAGCCTTCAGAAACTAGATGCTGCACAATTATCCATTTTGAAGATGCTTTTCTTCATGTGATTCTTCTGTTGCTGCAGTAGAAGGTGCGAATAAAAACTGCTGCAGACACAAAAGTTGGTTGGGATTGTACCATTAATGCGATTCAGCTCTGCTTTTCTAGGAGTGGAGCTGAGATAGAAACAGGTTCTGATGGGTTTTGCCGCATGTTCTTTATAATTTATTTTTTTGTCCTTAATTGTTGGATAGCTTGCCAGTTGATTGAACTTGTCAAGGTGCCTTTAAGAACAGCTGCTAAAAATGGCTTTCTTTTCAACTTTCAGTATGACTTTTGATTAATTACAAGAACTGCCCGTTTAACTTGGGTTCTGTTTTTCTGATATAAGGTTCCCTTTTCACTGACTTACCTGGAATTCCGTTTGTTAAACTCTGACAAAGTCCGGTTTGCTTAAGACTAGAATGGAGCGCTCTGTGAGAAACACAGCTAAAACCAAAACCGTTGACAAGATCGAGACGTTAGGTCATTGGAGGAGCCCTCCCTAAATAAAAAACCTTCAAGTGGGACTCCAGTTCCTTAGGTTTGTAGAGAGCTTCCTATAGAGAAACATTAGCTCCTGTTTTACCCGCAACATCTGGTGAACCCTAATTTCCTGATGGTAAAATAGCACTAAGTTAGAAGTTTTTCTGACTTATATTGTTTCGTGATATTTGTTAGCAGGGTGGCAAAATTTTCTAAGATGTTAAAATGAAGTTATTTTCAATTTGTATGTACGTGCATCTGTTTTGTAATTAGGTCTGTAATCAGTCTTCCCATCAAGCTGTAGAGACAAATATCAGGAAGATTTCGTCCTTCAAACTAAGGACTTGCCATGTCTTATCATTACAATGAAGCCTTTGAAAATCCAGACTATCACTTCTCAGAGACACTGGAAATTGATAGAAGGTGAGTTTATTTCATTTTTCTATTGTGACTGTGCCGTAGGAAATGAAATTCTCTGTTGGTATGCAGGAGAAACTCTTTCTCCAGAGTTTCAATTTGTGGAATTCTTTTAATCCCTCCTTTATGCTTGTGTTCGCAGACACAGTTTTTTAAAGCTATTATCAGGAAGGCGGCATTGAACAGCAATAGCATGTTTGCTTTTACATGTTGGATGAATTAATCAGTTAAATGCATTTTAGGATTTATGGCATAATATCATGGACATTTTTTAGTTCCAGTCATTTTCACAAGATGCTATAACCTTGGATGTCCTGGTTTTCCAAGGAGTTATTCCTGTTTAAGTAGAGCCTCAGCCAGCTTCAGGCGGAGAAGAGTTTCAGTCTTTCTAGTTCCGTTGATGACCAGATCAGAATGATGACGTTGGAGTTCTAAATACAAAATACCTCTCAATAGCAGTGTTTGTTTTGTAATGTACTGAAATGTGATGATAATAAGTAGCAATTTATTAAGAATATCTATCGAGAGTTATTGTGGCACTCGAGGTTTTCCTTTTTGTTTCTCGCACAGGAGGAGTTCTCAAAAGAACCTGTTCCCTCACCAAAGCCCTTACGACTCCTCACTGCATGTTTCCTCCGGAGAACACAGTGGAAGAGGACAGAATTACCCTCTGGCTGTACGAATGGCCTCCATGAGGCATGGCTCTGAATACAGCAGAGATTTACCGAGAGTTAATGTCCTAAGCAGAAGTCCATATGGAAAATCCACGGGTATGTAATTTCTCATATGAACAGCTTACAGAAAAACCAGAACAAATAATGCTTTACTCTGTGCTGAGGGAGTCGTGCAGCTCTGGAAAGCTCAACCCTGTATATATTTGTACTTGGGAGGAGTGGAGCTTTTTCACTTTTATTTTCTTGGAAATAGTTCAGATGTTCTATTAACAGATACATGGACTGTCTGTTGTACTCGCAGATCGGTAAATACTGACTTGAGTAAGTCATTGGACGCGAAGATGGATGCTCGAGTGAGATACAGGAGTTCTGTTAATAGGGTATCTTGCTGTGTTTGCAGTAGAGTGTGTTTGGTCATTAGGGCTGATATTCTGTGTGTGTAAATAATCTATGTGACTTTCTTCTTCCCTTCAACAGATAATCTTTCCTTTGAGCCTGAGCCAGAGCTGGCACTCAGCCTACCTTCTACCTCCCATCTGCTGGATCGCCCCGATACCCGCGGAATTTCCGCTGTGTCAGAAGGTAAGACAGAAGGATTGCGGTGCATCAGAATATTGAATGGCAGTCTCGCCCTCCATAAAATAATAAATATTTAAAAGCTTTCTGGCTCGGGTATGAAGATCTTCATGTAACAAAAAAGAAACACAAACCATAACTTTTCTTTTACTGTCCTACATCGTTGTAGCTGATTTTTTTCAGTATCTTTCTGAAGGTGATGGTCTTTGTTGCTTGAGCAATGAAAGATATAATGCCTACCCGTTTTATCCCAAACTCCCTATAAGTGGGTCAACATTAAGCAAATTTACACAGTTATCTGAAGAGACTCATTGTAGGAGGAAGTAAGGGGAGGACAGGATGCATTTTGGAGACTGCCTTCAGTGGATTTTTCACTGTGTTGTCTCAGTGTAAATTCTAGATTATCCTAGTAACTAGAGATTTATATTCACTAAAATACAGAGGGACTGGAGTAATGTAATCTAGGTTCTGGTTTAGGCAAGTGTTGCAGTTTATTGTTCATGTTCTGGGTAGGAACTGTTCCTCCCAGATCGTATACTTTTTCCTCGAACAATCAATTCAGTTCCTCTCTGCTACTTCTGGAATATAATTAACAGTTCTGTTCTGGACTCGTTACCTAGATGCATTGAAAGAACTGTCTCTCCATGCCCCCAAGTGAGGGATTCTTGCTTTTCTTCTCTTTTTCGTCTTTAAGAACATGGTCTTTAAGTTAAGATCTGATTCGGCAAAATCCTGGATTCATATTAAAAAGCAACAATTGTATTGGTACCTGGAAATGCTTCACTCCATGAGTGACCATAGAAATGGAGCATTTCCAAACATTAACTGTCATATGTAGGTTTTAACCCCTGCTAGGAAGCAGAGAGTGCATTTCCAACACAGTCAACTTAAGGATAGATGTCTGGGTGCTGTGAGGTCCAGAAGTCCCTCCACAGGGAGGCACAGATGCTTCTCTTTTCTGCATTCTTTTTAAGTGCTACAAAGGAAGTTGAATTCAAGTG
This sequence comes from Patagioenas fasciata, assembly GCF_037038585.1. Taxonomy (NCBI): domain Eukaryota; kingdom Metazoa; phylum Chordata; class Aves; order Columbiformes; family Columbidae; genus Patagioenas; species Patagioenas fasciata. Next base: position 2,161,836 of record NC_092534.1, on the reverse strand, counting down.
GAAATGCCACTAAGATTAGGGGACCGTCTAAATAGTAACTATGGTGAAGCAGCCTGCAACGTGTGCGATAATTAACTGGCTCGTCAGTCTGTTGCGGCCTTCCCCACTGGCCTGGGCAGGGCAGGCCAGGAAAGCTGGGGCTGAGCTCACCTGCTTCACAGCTGAAAGGTGGATTGTTTAAGGATTATAGTCACTCTCAGAATCAGAGAATCCCAGAATGTCAGGGATCAAGCAATAGCCAGGATCCTTTATATTGCAGCTCTTTGTTTTAACATTAAAGAAGCATCAGAAAAGTGGTATTTCTTTTTTAACTATCAGTATAGTACTACTTACATCTGTATTAGAGTACTGATGAAACTGAGGATATTCTGGGGAGTATTATTAAGTCTCAGAACTTGCCACATCTTAGTAGCAGTGGAAATGGGGAATATTATTATATCCATTTCAGATTTTGTATAAGAATTACTGTATTATTATCCCCAAATTTGGATTTTTCCTGGGTTTTATGCAGAGGAAAAGTTAGTTGGAGATCTTGCCAGTATGTCCACCAGTGAAAGGATTAAAGCAATCCAGAAGATGCCAGAGAACATGAAAAAAAAGAGAGAAATCAGGTAAAAAGAAAGCTTTATCTGTTTAGTTTTATGAACACTATAGTTTCAACATCTAGCTATTGAGTATGGGGGGTTGTCATCTGCTCAGCTTTGGTTTGTCACTTTAAAAGGGCTGAAAGTACTTTTTGATGCACTTTTAACATCTTGCAAGGGAAAATAGTTTAAAGCTGGTTCATCATCCTTTCTCTGGATGAGGAGAATCTCTCATGATAATACAAAACAGAATATCAAGACCGTGAGATTTCATTACGAATGATGACTTGTGCTTACTTTCCAAAGGAAACTTGGATGTTGGCCATGGAAAAAGGAGAGAGACCACATGGTCTCAACCATCCTTTTGTCTCCTCACACAATATATTTCAGTTTTGTTCCCAGAGTGAGTTGGTGGAGGGGTTAGACATGCTGTCGTAGCATGGACAACCACCATGGTATCAGCTAAGAGGAAAAGAACCAGCATGATCATGTTTTATTAGCTCTGTTTATGTGCGAAGCTGCATTTGCAGCAGGTCAAACACTTCTTGTTTTAATTACAACCTGTACTACAATGCTGGTCACCCCCTGCCCTGCTCTTCCACAGGAATAAAGTTCTGAAAGAAATAACAGAGAAATCACGGCGGGGCAGAGCTCAGCTTTCCTGCTGCACACAGTGGCTGCAGGCACCAGCACTGGTAAGTGTCACAGCCTCTGTCTGTCGCAGTAAAGCGCTTCAGCTGCCACGTTATCTCTGTCTCCAGAGGTATCTGCTACCTTGCTTTATGTTACTTACGAAAGAAACAATTAATTGCTACAGTGTTCGTTAATAATGACTTGCATTGTGATAGCACTTAGGAACGCCAGTTAAGCATCGTAAGTGGGGGAAATCTGTTATCATCAAAACGGAACTGTAAGAACTGTGAGTGTTTATGGTGGGACTTTGAGTCCCATTGAAGACTGGTTGCTGACATTCCTTTCTCCTCTTTTGCACGTCAGTCATTTCGGAGATTTGGAAACAGCTTGGCAGAATATTTTCACCTACTGCGGTTGTGGCACAGGACTCTGAAGATCATCGGTGCAGAGTTTGGAACAAGTGTTCTTTCTTATTTTATTTTCTTGAAGTGGCTGCTGACTTTCAACCTCTTCTCATTCCTCATAAACTTCGGTTTCATCACAATCCCTCAGTTTTTTGCAGCAGAACCAAATAACGTTTCATTCACGGGTCTGGAGCTGTTCACTGGAGCTGTAAGTATGTAACAACAGATTTATATTGGCACTGTCTGCAACAGATCTACTTTAAAAACTCATGACAGTGAAAAAGCATTTCTTATGAAGCGGTGGAGTTAGGATTTTCAATGACTAGGAATAATGTTTAGTACATATTTGAAAAAGAAGCTGCAGCAAACTGATTTGGTGAGATGAATGGAACTTATTCTGATGCATTCGTTTCACTGTAAACAGTTGCTGTGTTCAGCAATATTTCAAGACTTTCACCACTCTTTTTCTGAAAGACACCCAAAAGAAGCCAGGATTGCCCAAAATAGCCACAGTAGTCTTCAACAAAACATCTTTTCAATGCCAATTTTCCTCTGAAAATACAGTGCAGATTTCCATCTGTGATCCTGGGAATTGTAGTTATTTCCAAAGCTTTATTCTTCCAAGGGGCACACGGATCTTTCTGTGGCAACTGGCTGAACTCCCACTGGGGCTTGGAAATAGGAGGATCGTTTTCATTGTGGGAACTTTACATTCGGGAAATAAAGACCCAGACTGGTTTTAAGGGAAGATTTTTCCCTGCTCTAATTTGACTTGTGTTAATCAACTGAGTGATGAGAGGATGACTTTGCAGTAAAAAATATGTCAATCTTATTGATGTTAAAGGATTTCTCTAGTTAACAAACAAGTCTCTGCTCTTACTAATGCTTAGTTGAGAAACGATCTTTCTGGAAGGGAAAGATGTCAACCTTTTCCTTCTAAAATTGCTCTTAAAGTTTGACTTTGCAAAGTACAGTCACCATTGGAGGAGTTCAGCTATAACTCTAGTGTTGAGTATCACATGTTTCTTTCCCAGTTGATATGATTTGTGAGTACAGAACCTTGCTCCTAAGAGAGAAACAATCAAGCCTTTCCCACTTCAGGAATTTTCAGAAAAGACCAAATCCTGCAAAGGTGTTGAATGCTGACGACCATCCCACATGAATCTTAAGGATACAAGTAATTCGTGTATCTCCAGAAGCCCTCAAAACTATGGCAGATTTTAGCTCAGAGGAGGAAAACAAAGGGTCTGATATTTAACAATTGAATCACACCTGTGATTTCACAGTAGGGAATGGGGCAGCTCCCACCTCCACTAATTGGCCTTCAGATGATGATAATTCCCACTGTATGCAAACGTTCTGAACAGTGTCCGTATCTTTCCAGGGTTATTTTCAACAAACTGTACTCTACTATGGCTTTTACACCAATGCTACAATCAGTAAAATAAAGAATGGTCCATCTTACAACATGCAGCTGGCTTATATTTTCACTGTTGGAATATATTTTGCCATCTGTTTTCTTATCTTGTTGCTCAGGTAAAGTAACTGAATATTCTTATTTCACTTATATTAAAAGGGGGGGAAAAAATCCCACCAAAAAACCCACCACCCTGTAGATGGTTGGCAGTAATAATTACCTGGGTGGCTTTCTGTAAGTCCTGCTTTCCAGGTCTACTGTTTAAATAGAAGCTCTGCTCAAAAGACTCCCAAAAATCAAGTCTCCCAAAATCAAGACTTTTATTAGACAAAAGAAGAATAACTGCAAAATAGTAAGGGACAAGTAGAGGATCCCAGTTCACGCCGGTGAATATTGTGATCCCCCTTTTGTAGCTGTTGCTCCTCATATCTTCTGGTATTGATGTGGCCTTCCAGAGGTGAGCGCTGGCAGCCACTATTAGGAGGAGGAAATGTGAGGGTTGCTTCTTACATAGAAGTTTATTTTCCATGACTTATGTGACATGCTCACATGGGCCCAGCAGCCTTGGGATGGGATAGAAAAACCAACGAATCTCCCTTCTTGCCCTGCTGTACAGGCTTTGATGTGTTTCCCCATTACACATCTCGCTAATTTAATTTTCATTGCAGCATGGCAAAATCCTTCTGCAGGAACTTCATTAACCCCCAGACATACTCTGGAAACGCCATCCGGCTTCTCTGCACTTGGGACTTCAACATAACGAACGAAAAAGCCGTGAAGCTGAAACAAAAGAATCTCAGCACACAGATAAAGGTACAAAACACAGGAGGTACAGAAAAGTAGAAAGGTGCAAAACTAGAATGTGTGAGTCCCTCTACCAGAGGCTTAATTCTGCACACAAACCTGTGAGTCTCAGTGACTCGAGCATGCCAGTTCTGCTCCTCATAGACTTCAGTCTTCCTGACTGTTTGGTTTAATTTGGTTTGAGCTCCTGGAGCTCATTTAGCTGCTTGTTTTTCTGTTCTCTTTAAGCTACATATAAATATTTGTATGCTTCTGTTCTGCTGAAAGAACCCCTGTGACTATTAAATGTTTTCCAAACAGAACACTTCATCTGGTTTTCCTTCCTGCTTTTAGACCTAAACAAAAGACAGGCTTGTAATATTATCTGTAAAATGCAGTGTAACTGTCAAGAGATAAGACTTTTAGGTTAGGAACACAAACTTGTCTAGTAAATGTTCCCAGGATATTATTTTGCCCATATTCTAGAGAAATAATCTTCCATTCAATCTAACTTTATGCTGTTGACTAAGGAGTTGTTTCCTTGCAGGAAGACCTCATGGAAGTAAACCGAGAAGTTCTAAATCTTTCTGTAAGGGAGAGACTTGTTCGTATTGTTATTCACCTTGTTTCTTGGGCTGCCTCGCTGGGCACAGCAGTGGCCGCTTGTGCCGGTGTTTACTTCCTCTCCATTAATAATGCAAAGGTAAGGACACATTTTGCAGTCCAGTTTGGGAGATGCGTTTTTCCACCTGGTATCTTACGCCGAGTGCGAACGGGGCTCTGTTCACTATCAGGACTGTAGGGAAGCGGAGCTGCTGTTTCCACCAATGCAAACACAAGTTCTGCTTGTACCTAAACGACCAGTTTGCAAAGACTCCTGGTGCTGGGGACTGTGGCAAGAGCACAGGACCTGAGGGGCCGGAGCAAATCTCCCTTCTCACCCCATCAGCTGCTTGCCTGGGCCCATGGCTGGCTCTGGGGGAGCGCAGCTGGTGGCCTTGAGAGCAAGAAGCAGCCTCAGCAAAGCCTTTCTCTACTCTCCCCAGGAGCTGCTTTGGGGCTGGTGCTTCCAGCCTTGGTCCCAGGTGACACGGGAAGGGGAGAGGGTCCCTGTGCTGCTGCACATGGGCCCATAAAACGTAATGGTCTCTAACCTGAGAACATCCAGGGAGGTTCCACGTGTCCAGGTGTCTTCCCTGTGGACACAACTTGATGCAGTATTTCAGTTAAGGCTCTAAGTTGTGGGTTTGTTTGTTTGTTTTCCCCCTCTCCAAGCTGTTTGTGAATTGGCATAAAAATGACCTTGAGAGCCAAGCTGCCACGTTGCTGCTACCTATTGTCACATCTCTCCTCAACACATTCATCCCGTTATTCTACTCCTGGCTTGGACACCTGGAGAGATTTCAGACTCCTGGATACCAGATATATGTCACCATTACAAGGTATCTGTTGCTGCCACCTCTTAGTGCTTTTTGCCTCAAGTTGTCTGACACTTATTTTGACACCAAGCTGTGTCTAGGTGGTGCCATGGGCAGTAGGAAGCCATGGAGGAGAATTCATCTTCTCCAAAGGCTCTTGTAGGCACTTCTCTCCATGTTTTGTTCGTTTTCTGTGAGCCCTCTGGAGTGTTACATCTCTGCAGGAGGTTGGGGTATGGTTCCCCCTCTCAATGAGGCACACTGTGACACTGGGCATGGTTTTGGTTTGTACCTTCCCTAGACGGCCCTGGGGCTGTTGCCACCCAGGAAAAGGAAGGGTAGAGGGGGCCAAGGACATCTCACTTCACTGCAGATACATTGAATGAACAGCATGTAACCCCTGGTGCCCCTTGGCCCCCGTGGAGCCCGCACACCCACACACCCACCGTCAGCCTGTTTAGCTGAGGCTGGTGCAAGTTGTGTCCAGTGCCCCATCTGCCAGGACACTGGGATGATGCTGCACCCAAGCTCTGGGGAGAGCTGCTGCTGGGGGGAGCTGTCAACACTCTGGAGGGCAGAGAGGCCCTGCAGGGGGATCTGGACAAACCGGAGAACCAGGCAATCACCAACAAGGGCAAGAGCCAGATTTTGCACCTGAGACACAGCAACCCTGGTTGTACAGACAGACTGAGCGATGAGATGCTGGAGAGCAGCTCTGCGGAGAGGGATCTGGGGGTTCTGGTTGATGGCTGGTTGAACATGAGCCACCAGTGTCCCTGGAGCCAAGAGGGCCCCGTGTCCTGGTGCATCCAGCACAGCACGGCCAGCCAGGCAGGGAGGGGATTGTCCTGCTCTGCTCTGCGCTGGGGCGGCCTCACCTGGAGCATTCACTGTGTGCAGAGCTGGGGACACAGGAGAAAAGGAGACAAAGCTACTGGAGTGTCCAGGAGAGGCTACCAAGTTGGTGAAAGCTTGGAGGGGAAGCCGTATGAGGAGCGGCTGAAGTCCCTGGGTTTGTTCAGCTGGAGCAGAGGAGACTGAGGGCAGAGCTCATGGGCTGCAGGTTCCTCAGCAGGGGAGCAGGAGGGGCAGGGCTGAGCTCTTCTCTGTGACAGTGACAGAGCCCAGGGAATGGCAGAAGATGTGCCAGGGAGGGTCAGTGGGACATGAGGAAAAGGTTCTTCACCCAGAGGTGCTGGACACTGAACAGGCTCCCAGGGAGGGGTCACGGCCCCAACCTGACAGTGTTCAAGAAGAGACTGGGCAACGTCCTCAGACACACGGGGTGACCTGTGGGGTGTCCTGTGCAGGGGCAGGAGTTGGACTCCATGAGCCTTGGGGGTCCCTCCCAATTCAGGACATTCTGTGATTCTCTGGTCCCGCTGCTCTGCAGGGCTGTTGTTGTGATAACAGGAGTTAAAAATGTGGAGTAACCAATGACCATCCTGCCATCATTCCCTCCAGTGAGCTTATGGACCTGCTGTCAGGGAAGTTACTCCTACTTTTTCTTTTCAGAAATATCATCCTGAAGATCTCAATTGTTGGAATACTGTGCTACTACTGGCTTAACGTTGTGGCTACATCACAGTCACAGGTAAAGTTTCAAAAATGCAAATCTTCGATGTAGAGTGCCAGGTTAGGAACCACTTGGATACAAGGCTTGCTCCAGCAAAGAGAAGTACATGTGTTGTCTTGGAAAGATGAATTTGCCATCCCAACTTTTTTTTATTATTATTTATTAGCATTATTTAGTTGTCTGTTTTTATGAGCATCTTTAGAGAAATGAACTGTAGGAAAAAATGAACCGCCCAACTAAGGTCTCAGCAGCTTTGCAGCATTGTTCAATGAGAGGTTAATTGATTAGTCAGGATGTTGGCAAAACTTTGATCTGTAGCCCAAGTTTCAGGTGCCCAAGAATTTGGAATCAATGTTAGAATCGCTTGATTTTTTTACTTCTAGCTATGCATTTTTATTTTTCTTCCTTCTGCTTCTTAAAGTGCTGGGAGACTCTGGTTGGCCAGGATATCTATCGTCTTGTTCTAGTTGACTTCATATTTTGTTTGCTTGGCTCTTTCTTTGGAGAGTTTTTGCGAAGGTGAGTACCACTTTTCTAATCTTGTTTTTATTCGTTAACCAAAGACACTAAAGACGTGATATTTCTTTTTCTTTTTCTCCAATGTGAAAAAACAAGTCCAACAGGAGCGTGACTGTGCCGCTACTCAAGCTTCCTGGGTGATCTCTAGCAGGCACAGTCTCTGGGTACATGCCCTGGGAATATTGTAGCTCCTCCTTAAGAGGAGGCTGGAGTGTGCCTCACTCTGCTCTCCCAGCGTGTCCTTTGTCCCTCTGGGAACAGAAAACCAGACAGGGAGGAAGCCACACTGCACCCCATAGATCTGGCTGGGGTGACAAGGGATCAGGTGTCTCAAGCGGCAAACCTTGCTTTTCTGCATATGCACAGACGTGCTGTTACCTTTCCTGGGTATGTCCCGCTGTCTTTTTTTTCCTTGTATAGAATCATTTGGTTGGAAGAGACCCTTAAGATCATCAAGTCCAACCATAACTCAGCCCTGGCACTGCCCCATGTCCTGAGAACCTCATCTCCGTCTGTCCAACCCTCCAGGGATGGTGATTCCACCACCGCCCTGGGCAGCCTGTTCAATGCCCCACAGCCCTTTGGGGAAGAAATTGTTCCCCACATCCAACCTCAGCCTCCCCTGGCGCAACCTGAGGCCGTTTCCTCTGCTCCTGGCGCTTGTTCCTGGGGAGCAGAGCCCGACCACCCCTGGCTCCAAGCTCCTTTCAGGCAGTTCAGAGATCAGAAGGTCTCCCCTCAGCTCCTGTTCTCCGGCTGAACCCCCCAGGTCCCTCAGCCGCTCCCATCACACTTGTGCTCCAGCCATTGGGCACACGCTGGCTCATGTTCAGCCACTGTCACCAACACCCCCAGGTCCTTTTCCTCCAGGCACTTTCCAGCTGCTCTTCCCTAGCCTGCAGCATTCATGGGGCTGTTGTTACCCAAGTGCAGGACCCGGCCCTTGTTGAACCTCAGACAATTTTCTCAGCCCATCGATCCAGCCGGTCCAGATCCCTCTGTGTGTCCTTCCCACCCTCCAGCACATCAACACCCCACCCAACCTGGTGTCATCTCCAAACTTACTGAGGGTGCACTCGATCCCCTCATACAAACCATTGAAAAAGAGATTAAACAGAAATGGTCACTCTACAGTGCACACAAGTTTAAAATCTTATTTTAATCAGCCCTATTAAGGGTGTAATATGGCTCTCAAGTGTAGAGTTCTGCAGCACGGAAGGGAGAAAGTTTTTATAACTGAACATGAACACAGCAAAGCATGTGAACGAAATGTCCATTTGTCTCTGACTCCTTTGTGTCCCTTCCTGTTGCCAGCCAGCATTGCTGACTTACAGTAGCAGAATGTTTAAGTGCCTGCCAGCTCTGCAGAGCGTTTTGGGCTCCCGGCCATACTTGTGTAGGAGATCCATTGTCTGCCCTTTGCACATGATGTGAACAAGACTGGTTTACAAGGTGGGACTTTGTTAAATCAACACAAACCCACACTGAGAAGCCCTTGAAGATTTTCCCTGCACAGCTCTTGCCAGTGAACTTTAATCCTCCTGTTCACGTTCTGTTCGGGTAGGAAACCCCCTCCCACAGGAGCTCCCAGTACCAGCCCCGCAGTGTGAGCTGTGGTCAGTGCCCTGCACTGAGCTGTGCAAAAACTTACACCTGTCAAAGGCTGAAAGTACAGTTGCTCATGTTTATTTGCACGGATTCAGAGTAACCCCTGACAGCCCACCCTGAAACCTGTTGCTGATGCAGCTGACAAGGTGCTCCCAAGACCTGTATTCAAGGCAAGATGGGATAGTTACTGAAACCTTCATTTTTTCTTGCTACAACAAAGAGAAATTGAATCTCCCCAGCTTGGGAAAAATGAGGTGATGAGAAGGGATCGTGGATCCTCAGTAGGAATCCTCTGAGCACTTGCTTACCTGTGTGTGTCTCAGCGCCTTGAAACCTCGGTTAGTTTGGGGGCGGGTGTACTTTAGGGTATATTAAGAGTATCAGTCTACAGCATCCAGTTTTCTGATTGAGGCTGAAAATTCTCAGGACTTGGGAACTGAAAAGCTGTCACAGTTTTGTACTGAGACAACTTGCTATTTCAACAGTTTGAGCATCAGCATGCATTTCTGATATAGTTACAAATCCTTTTTTTGTCTTCTTTATTTTCTTTTGAGTTTCATGAGAATTACCCTAGGTTTTATTTCAACCCTGCTGTGGCCTATGAGAATTTACTTTTGCCAAATTCTGTTTTGTTTTTGATGTATTGTCTGACCAATGGGCTGTGGCTGCTCTGCATGACATGGTTAATGTAGCCCCTGAATCATTTGTCATTGATGCTTCGATTCTATAGGTCATCTGCAGAGATTTCTACAAAGGGTTTTATCATTTAGCAAATGCCATTGTGCTGTGTTGTTTCCCTCTGCAGAATCATTGGAACTGCAGTCTGTGCAAGCTGGGGGCCGCCTGAATTTGATATTGGACGAAATGTTTTAGAGTTGATCTATGCCCAGACTTTGACCTGGTAAGTGTTGCATTTATGGCCAAAACTTCATTTGCACTTAGAAATACCACTGAACAATCTTATTGAGACATTTCTGGGTGTTTCCCATCATGGCGTAAAGAACAGGATAAGTGCCTGAGGGAGCTGATATATAAACAGCTTTGTAAGGACTGGGACTTGCAGTTCTCTGTGTAATTCTACAGATGATAACAATAACTTAATCTGTAGTTTACCCTGTGGCCACCTGGCCTGGGACAAACCCAGAAAAGGAACATCCTGGGGTGTTGTTGACTTCCCCACTGGAATGGTGTTCCTGCAGAAACAGTCTCAGTATTAAACCCTGGAAAAGATGCCTTATTTCTAAGAACGAGTGCATGCGTCCAGTTGTAACAGTTTTTCAGGTTTGGAGTTGCGTTTTGTAAAAGGTTGATTCACTGTTACAGGATCCATGTGAATATAATTACATTTCCAAATAACCAAACACTAACTGTATTTGAAGTTAGGGTGGCATTTTGTGTTTTCAGCGTGCTGAGAGCTGTGTGGTGAATAGCAAAGATCTCACTTGCCTCTTACAAATTCCTTCTTGTAGGATTGGTATCCTGTTCTCACCTCTGCTGCCTGGTATCCAGATGATATCGTTTTCTATAGTATTTTACGTGAAAAAGGTAACAAGCTGTATATGTGTTCATCATAAACATACACTGTTTGAAATCCGAGCAGAATTTATTGCATTAAAGTGCTGGTTTTTTCTGGAGCCTTTGGGGTTTTGCATTTTTTGTGGGGAGTGGTATTTGCTTTAAAGGAACACAATTTAGATACACAATTTAGAATGACAAACCTGTGAAACATGAGGGGTGGGAAGCATGGAAGGGTTACAGAAGGGGTTGAGAGCACAGTTAGAGAGGAGAGAGAACAAAGCAGTAAAATTAACAGCCAGGGAATTAGTTGTGGAAAGTGCATATGTCAATATAGACACTGAGACTGTGGCCATGACTTTGTCTGCCCGATTAGGCCCCAGCAAAGCCCCTGCCAAGTTATCTGAGTGTAAGCAGGGTGATTCAGCTAAAAATCACAGTGGAAGTGTCTTCTTTTGAGAATTCATTGCCTTGGTAATGTGACCAGATGACAGAGTTGGGTCACTGAACAGTTTGTAGTGTCGAGTATAGCAGAACAATACTACAGATAGAGAGGTCAATTCAAATTTCCCTGAACTGTGGGTTTGCGTATGCTGCAAAAGCAAACTCTACCCAATGCAGTCCTGAAGAACACACCAGAACCTCGTTTTGCCTCTTACTATTTAAAGCCTATATTCTTGAAATTTTCTAAAACTCCAGTATCTCTATCAAATTCATACAAAATAAGTTCTTGGGCACTTTTGATAGATGCTATTCCAGCAATTTCAGTGAGATTGACTTAAACCGAGTAGAAGTGGTGGGTAATACCATTCCAGAGTCAGTGCACCTTCATCTCATTAAAGGTCAGCCTGATGATGAATTGCCAGCCCCCCCGCAAAGCCTGGAGAACGGCACAAATGATGACGTCCTTCATGTTCCTGCTGTTTTTCCCCTCCTTCGTGGGCGTCCTGTCGGTCATCGGGGTCACCGTCTGGAGGTACGGCACATCACCAGCGTCCACGCCTGCTGTGCTGCGCTGTGGGACCTGGGACTGGGCAGAGAAATCTGCATTTTTCTATAGAAAAAGCTGAATGAATTGCTAGTGGAAGGTTTCAGATGTTGATGTTGTGTATTCTGGAAATGAGACATGCTCGGTGAGTTTACAGGAATGTGGTTCACATAGTAACTTGACAACCAATGATAAGACAAGGATAAGTTCAAACTGGAACACAGTATGAGAAGAAAGTTCTTCCTGGTGAGGGTGTCAGAGCCTGGCCCAGGCTGCCCAGGGAGGCTGTGGAGTCTCCTTCTGTGCAGACATTCAAACCCGCCTGGACACCTCCTGTGGAACCTCAGCTGGGTGTTCCTGCTCCATGGGGGGATTGCACTGGATGAGCTTTCCAGGTCACTTCCAACCCCTCACATTATGTGAGTCTGTGATAAGAAAGTGGGAGGAGAAACAAAGTTGCGTTGAAGTTTTGGGTTCCTATTTAAATGTCGCAAGGAATTTGGCTTTTCCTCCTCCTTCAAAGTTTCTGTCACCTAGTCCTGGACTTCTTTCTGGTTTAGGCCATACAGGGTCTACAGTGGAGAAACACCTGGAAAAACTTGGTTGAGGTCAACTTCTGGATTATGGATGAATCTCAAAGGCTCTTTCTGCAGGGAGTGCTGGCCTCTGCAATAATGCATCTGGGTTGTTACCAGTACTTTACAGCTGCTTTGTTTATGTGCACGTTACTCTGGTCACAGTGTGGGCAGCATGGATACACCTTTTATTTTTCTTGGCACTTCTCAGCCACAAGATTTCAATATTTAGTAAGCACAGGAAACCAGGTGAGATGAAATATTTCAGAGGAAACATTTCCAGCTGGCAGATGGAAATTTCAGACTGTCTGAAATGATTCAGTTTAAAAGGAAACAACATTTTCCTATTTCAGTCTACCCAAACTGTTAATTGTTGCTACGGGGTGCCTTACTTGGCCATGTCCTGTTGTTACTGAAAGCCTGCAGCGACTCGTGTCCTGGAAGGCCGGGTGAAACCACGGCTCCCTGCGCACCTGTGGTGGAACTTGGAAAGTCCGCATTTTCAGTTTGTTGTAGCTTGCGCTGCAGTGATTGACTCATTAGTTTAGGTCAAGATTGTATTTCCAGGGCTCAGACCAGTCTCTTGCTGCAGGGTCAATGACTGGAGAGTGACCCAAGTTCATGGTCAAACACAGACCATGACAGTTCCCGGAGCAGCCACAGAGAGCAGAGGGCTATGGCAAACTAACAAGCATCCTGATGTGCAAAATCACAATATTAACTCCAGCACCCGTTAACAGATGAAACTTTAACTGTTTTCTCACATTTTCAGGTTAAAACCTTCAGAAGAGTGTGGTCCTTTCAGAGGTTTGTCTTCTATGTATGCCGCCGTCTCCAACTGGATAAAGATACTGGAAGGTTACACTGCCTCAAAATGGGTTGTGTGGATCTACTCTAACTTAATTACAAGTGAACTTTTCTTCTTCATCCTCTCTGTTCTTGTCCTGTAAGTACCGGCTAATGAAAATACTGGGAAAGGACCTGAAGTTGAAAAAACTGGCTGGATCATAGCCATTTCTTATTAAAAATATTGGCAATGTGCATTTTAAAGCATCAGAAATTGTAAATATACTGGAAATTTGTGTATTTGAAGTACATAAAGAAATTATAAAACCTATTCCTTTTATGTTAGGATGTTAGCTCTTCCCAAACCAGCTTCATGCCAAGCCTGGGATACACTGCTTCTAACTGATTTCTAGTTGCTGCTGCCTGGGCTCCAGATCTTATTACCGCTGGCACACTTAGCGTTAGGAACATCAGCAAAAAGGAATGTGCTGCACACAGTTGGCAGGATAGAGTGCTTTGTACTTCTTTTCACTTCCATAAAAGTGAATAAATCAGTAGGAAGAGCAAGCTTTCCCAAGCACAGGTAGTACAGGACCCTGAGCGACATAAAAAGCAGAAGTTTGGGAGGTGGTTGCTTTACCTTTTCTGACCATTTCTTATCAGTAGAATCGCAGAACCCCAGCCTGGTTGGGTTGCAGGGTCCTCTGCAGATCCCCAGCCCAACCCCTGCTCACGCAGGGTCACAGAGCAGATCACACAGGTGGGTCCAGGCGGTTTGAATGTCTCAGAGAAGGAGACTCCACACCCGCTCTGGGCAGCCTGGGCCAGGCTCTGGCACCTCCCAGCAAAGAAGTTTCTCCTCATGTTCAGATGGAGCCTCCTGTGTTTCAGTCTGTGCCCGTTGCCCCTCACCCTGGCGTTGGGCACCACTGAACAGAGTCTGGTCCATCCTCTGGCACCCACCCTGAGGTATTGATCCCATTGATCAGATCCCTCTCAGCTTCTCTTCTCCAGCTCAACAGCCCCAGCTCTCTCATCAGAAAGATGCTCCAGCCCCCTCAGCATCTTTGTAGCTCTCTGCTGGACTCTCTCAAGTAATTCCTTGTCCCTAAAGTCCTTAGAGGAGCTGATACCGTGTAAAGAAAAGCTGAACTTCCAGAGGGATACTGCAGGGGAGGGGCAGGTAGCGTGCAAGCAGCACATGGAAGTGAGCTCAGCATGCAGGGAAATGCTACCGAGCAGGTTGCAGTCACTTCCAGCTCATCTCAGGTAAATTCACATACTGTCCCCTCAGCTGTGAATTATTTTGGCAAAATCATACATGCATATTAAGCTGTGTGCCCACGGGTGGGTTTGGTGGTGTGGCCGTGCTGCTTGGTGTTTCTAGCAGGGGCCAAAAGCCCAAAGCTGTTCTGACGAAGCCTGTTCAGGTGGGAGCAGAGCCAGCCTGGGAGCAGCCAGCACTCAGTGCTGTGGTCTAAGGTGCGGGCATGTGTCTGCGCAGATAACACAGAGCTGGATAAGAGCATCAGGCGCCTGTTTGTTATCTGAAATGCATCTCGTATTGTTGACTTCCTATAATTGCACGTCTCTAAGTCCATAAACCTTTGGGTCTTTTCCAAGAGAATGTCTTAAGCAATTCCATGTGTTTGCCATACCTCGAGTAATTATATACAGACTTTTTCAAATATATGTGTCTGTGTATATATATGTGTGTATATATATATCTTTTAATGGATAAAATGAACAAGGTAACATTCAGTTTAGGCAGTGATGAGGAGGATACTCGTGGATATGAGTGTTCCTATGTTCAACCTTTTCCTTTTTGTTTAGGATTATTACTTATCTTTACTGGCAAATAATAGAAGGAAGAAAGACCATGGCCAAACTCTTACGCAAGCAAATTATTAATGTAAGTTTGACTTTCAGCTATATATTTTTAAAAACTTGGCTTCTTTGTTGGTTGTCTCATCCTGCTATGGTGGAGCTGTATCTGCTGTTCCTCTGCCAGTTCAAGGGAGCCCTCCCTGTGGGAACTGCAGCGAAATTTAACTCACAAATAGAGTTGTTGCAAAATAATTTTATTTTAGAGCTGTGCTGCTGCAGCTCTCTCCATAGATAGATTATTTCTTAATAATATAATTGTAATGATTGTTCTGGTCAGTGGTTACTTGAGCCTCTCCAGAATGATGAATCCATTCTAACTAATGATCCAATGTCTCTTGCCCACAGGAAGGAAAAGATAAAATATTTTTACTTGAAAAACTACGGGTATTGCAAAGGGTAAAACAAACCCCACCTGTACTGAGAGAACAAGGCCGGCAGGTCAGTGCAATGGTTGGGATATTTCTGTTTCAGGTATGTACTGGGTACGATGTCATGGGGTTCCTCTTAGCCTTGCAAATCGGCTGCCATCTTGGGGTATGTCTGTATTTAAAACCTCCCCTCAGTTGATTACTGGGTAACTCCAGACAGCAAAAGAATACAGTGGAAATTCCCTAACGAGTTGTTCTAGGCTGGAATTTAACCTGGGAAGGACGTAGAAAAGCCCTTATCCTCACTAGACATTATTTAGGATAATGAAACTGAAAGGAAAGATTCCTCATCCAGGAGCGCGACTGATGGGTCTGGGCATCCATGAGCCTGGCTCAGCCGTGGGAGGAGGGCGCCTTCCTCCCCTGCCCTGCACTTCCCCTGGGCTTGGGGTTTGTGCCCCCACATCTTTTCAGCTGAGGTAGAACTGAGTGCTCTGATCTAACCCTGTTGTGAATCCCATACAGCATCAAGATAGACATTTCAGTTGGAAGAGACCCTCAGGATTATTGAGTCCAGCGATAACCCACCCCTGGCATTGCCCCATGTCCCTGAGAACCTCATCTCCGTCTGTCCAGCCCTCCAGGGATGGTGACTCCAGCACTGCCCCGGGCAGCCTGTTCAATGCCCCACAGCCCTTTCGGGAAGAAATTGTTCCCCAGATCCAACCTCAACCTCCCCTGGCGCAACTTGAGGCCGTTTCCTCTGCTCCTGGCGCTTGTTCCTGGGGAGCAGAGCCCGACCCCCCTGGCTCCAAGCTCCTTCCAGGCAGTTCAGAGATCAGAAGGTCTCCCCTCAGCTCCTGTTCTCCAGCTGAACCCCCCAGGTCCCTCAGCCGCTCCCATCACACTTGTGCTCCAGCCCCTCACCAGCTTCGTCATCTCCTCTGCACTCTCTCTAGTGCCTCAGTGTCCTTCTTATGATGAGGGGCCCAAAACTGAACACAGGATTCAAAGTGTGGCCTCACCAGTGCAGAGTACAGTGGCACTATCACTTCCCTGGCCCTGCTGGCCACACTATTCTTGATACAAGCCAGGATGCTGGTGGCCTTTTTGGCCACCTGGGCATACGCTGGCTCGTGATCAGCCATTGTCACCAACACCCCCAGGTCCTTTTCCTCCAGGCATTTTCCAGCTGCTCTTCCCCCACCTGCAGTGTTCATGGGGTTGTTGTGACCCAAGTGCAGGACCCGGCCCTTGCCCTTGTTGAACCTCAGACAATTGTCTCAGCTCATCAACCCTGCCGGTTCAGATCCCTCTGTGTGGCCTTCCCACCCTCCAGCACATCAACACTCCACCCAACCTGGCAATGTCTGCAAATTTACTAAGGGTGCACTCAGTCCCCTCGTGCAGACCATTGATAAAGAGATTAAACAGAATTGGTCCCAATACTGAGCCCTGAGGAACAAAACTTGTGACTGGCCACCAACTGGATTTGGCTCCGTTCACCACAACTCTTTGGGCCCGGCCCTCCAGCCAGTTCTTTACCCATCACAGATACAGCATCCAGGCCATGAGCTGCAGCTTCTCCAGGAGATGCTGTGGGATACGGTGTCAAAGGCTTTTCTGAAGTCTAAGTACACAACACCCACAGCCTTTCCCTCATCTACTAGTTGGGTCACCTTGTTGTAGAAGGAGATCAGGTCGGTCAACCCGAACCCGTGGTGACTGGGCCTGCTCACATGGTTCTCTTGTATGTGCCGTGTGATGTTACCCAAGATCATCTGCCCCATGAGCTTCCCCGGCACCAAGGTCAGACTGACACGTCTGTAGTTCCCCGACCGTCCTTCCAGCCTGGCATTTTCAGCCACTGGACAACCCATCAGAACAGCTGTTGGAACAGTCATACGCACAGACCTGCTTGAGATCTGCAGAGTCTGGGTTTGTTAGCGGTGTTACCTGTGTCTTTTTAAATGCAAGGTGACAGGAACATGAGCGAAACACTGACCTGGATCCACTTGTGATTTTTGTTTTCAGTCTCCCTACTCCGCTGGGGGCTCGAGAGGCACCGGCTTCCCACAAGGTAAGTGGAAAGCAGCCCGAGCAGCCCAGTGAAGGTGTTTGCGGTGGTGCAGACTCAGCTTGTGACAGCTGATGCAAGAGACACAGAATTTTAGAAAAGCCTGGGGTTGGGGGTAAACGTTTTCTATAGGGTGTGCGTGTTGTGGTGTTGGTAGGGACTCCTACAGACTGATCAGAGGTTCTGTACAGCAGAGGTGGATGTCTGTGGGTGGATGGGCCGCTTTGTCTTAGGGAAGCAGCCAAAGGCAGGAATATGACGCCTCATCGGGGATAAACGCGTGATGTGAATCTCAGAAGGTTTTTAGTGATGTAGAGTCTCCAGGGCGTTGAGTGTCCGCAATAACAAAAGCCATGGAAACATGCATGGTAGCTTGAAGTATTCCTGGCTTACACAAACACGTAACTCCATCCCAGATACCTGACAGATGAGGCACTTACACAGCGTGGGGTGTTGGCTGGGGTGGTGATTGCACTGGTAACGGTTCTGCTGTTGTGTGAACAGCATGGAGCTCCGGCACCGGCCCTAGCAGCAGCACCAGCGCAGCAGAGGCCCTGGCGCTCGCTCTGCGTGCTAGAGAGGCAGCTCAGTGGGAAGATGAAGACTACGACTAAGATTTTGACCACGACAGGGTGGAATCAATACTGAACCTCCTCCTGTTCTGCAGAAAGGAATGACCAAAGGTACCATTCAAACTTCTTTTTTTACCTCCAAATGGTAGAAAAAGCAGAAGAATAGATTGCAAATTGCATCCCCAGTGCAGCTGCTGGTGATGATGGGCAATGTCGTGGTGTCTGGTTTGGCAGAGATGTCACCACGGGTTCCCCCACAGCCGCTCCCGTCCTGCTCACCAAGTACAAGAAAACTTGGGCCTAATTGTAAATAAAAACTTTGGTCTAAAATTACTCAGTTTGATTGTTCAAACTGCTTCTGTCTGATCTAAACCAAAAGCAAAATATCAGTCAAGTAAAAACAGGAGGAAATTTAAGTGCAGTCGTTTCTAACGACTGAGATGTTGTAACGGCTGCAAAGGAACTCATGTGAGCCAGGTTCAGCTTCTACCCCATTTTCACCTTTCTGGGGCATTTTTACAGCTTATTAATCACTCAAAACCAGTTATCAGAACTCTTTAAGAGTCACTACTTGTCAAAATTCTCATGTGTGTATAACCAGTACTTGTGAACAAGAAGTTTACACATCTTTTCCCATAAAGAATAAATCGGAAGTAACACAAGTGAGATTTTTTTTTTAATCAAATATGACTTTGAGACATTGGATGGAGCTTCTTTTTATTCAGACCCACAACTTTGCCATGACAGTAATACATATTTTTTTTTAGCCCATTTTGTACTACTGCCTGGTTTATTTCTCCCTTGTTGCTTTGGACATAAAACTGCCTTAGGAAAGCAGGACGTCATTTCCTCACGCTCATCCTTTAGTTTCCAGACAGCCCCAAACCAGCCAAACCTACATAAAAAAGGACAAACTTTAGACACAGCACAAGACCAGAGATTCCATTTTCTTCTGGTTTTCCGCATGTATCACTGGGGAGTCCGGCTGTGAGAACTGAACACGGGCCCAGTGTCTGCGCTGAGGACGGTGACTCAAGTGGCTGGTGTTTATTTTTTATTACCTTTTTATCTCATTGATAGAAGTTCTGAGACCACACCTGGAATATTGTGTCCAGTTGTGGCCCCTCAGTTCCAGAAGGACAGGGAACTGCTGGAGAGAGTCCAGCGCAGCCACCAAGATGCTGAAGGGAGTGGAGCATCTGCCGTGTGAGGAAAGGCTGAGGGAGCTGGGGCTCTGGAGCTGGAGAAGAGGAGACTGAGGGGGGACTCATTCATGGGGATCAATATGGAAAGGGGCAGTGTCAGGAGGATGAAGCCAGGCTCTTCTCGGTGACAACCAGTGATGGGACAAGGGGCAATGGGCTCAAACTGGAACAGAGGTGGTTCCACTGAAAGATGAGAAGAAACTTCTTCCCAGTGAGGGTGGCAGAGCCTGTGAGTCTGTGGAGTTTTTCTAGATCTCCGTTGGCTCTGTGCATGAGAAGCAATTCTAACACTGGGGCACGCTGGCAAGAACGCTGATATCCACAGCAACACATGAACTGCGCTGCTGCTCGGTCTGCTGGCGCAGCTCTGCCGCAGCGCACGCCCAGCGCAGCCCCTGCGCTGCCCTGACAGGAACACAAGTTCAGCAGCCCTGACATGGCACAAAAACCACCTCACTGAGCCACTGCTGCACGTGGAGTCAACGGGACCTCGGGAGATGACGTCTGAGTAACCTGTGGCAGGGAACCCACCGGTTAAACGTTCAAATTCCTCATTTCTGTTGAAATCAGTATCACGTTCTTCTGAAATGAAATTATCCAACTTAGTAATTCTATGTATCGTCCATGACGGAAAGGTGGTCTGACTGACGGTAGGGTTGGCTCCCAGGGAGTTTTCTGCCCGTGCTGATCACCAACAGTTGTCTGTACCCACTGGCTCCCGCGGCACAGAGCCACAACCGGCCCCCACACTGATAAGAACACCTGGGATTTTACTTGTTAGAAAAAACATCAAGCAACCTGCACTAATTTTGACATTTTACACCAATCTGATAAAGAATGCTGTAACCATGAGCCACCACGTACTTGTTTATTGTAGTTGCAGACTCCTGATTTCACGTTAAATCTGGATTTAGTTTCCCGCATATCCCTGTGAGCGCCCTTCAATCACGCAAACAATAAGCAAAGTAAAAAGACATTTCAGCTCTATTTGTTCTACCACTACCAGCTCTCGATACATAGCTTTCTTTTATAAATAAATAAATTCTTGTGCTGTGTCATGAGAAGAAATCGCCTTCTATCCTCCCTTGGTTCTTTTAAAAAGTCTGGAAGATAAGAAGACACTCAAGTTTTATTAATTAATTGTCACAGTCTTCACAGAGAACATGGAGAGCTGGCTCACTGGCCCCTGGCAAGACACAGCACTGAGCCCTTCCATGCAAAGGCAACAAATCCATCACCCTCTGTTTTGGCACCGTTAGCTGCAGGTTCTGTTTTAGAACGGTAATGTAGATGTTTTAAAGATGCCATAGATCAACTTGAAATTATTACACATAGAGCAGATGTTTAAATTACCAAAGATCAAGGTGTGTTTCAAATTTTCCCACCATGAGACGACTTGATAACCAGCACTTAAACAAAACGAAGGAACAGTCTGAGAATTCCACAGCAAGCTGCACACACAGCGTATCGCCCGGTTACTTGTCAGATCAAATCCTGGTTGTGCCTCAGCGTGGTCGCTGTTTGTGCTGGCCCAGAGCCACCGCTGTGTTCTCCTGCCCCACTGTGGGCACTGCCCCACTGTGTGGACTCTGCCCCATGGCGGGGGCAGCTCTGGGTGGGGAGCACAGCGCAGGGTTAGTAGTGGGGCTCGCAGTCCTCCACCAAGCTGTCGGTGATGTAGCTGCATTCCAGGACATGTTCATAGTAGCTTTTTTCCGCAAACGTGTTCACCGTCCAGGCAACCACTTGAATTCCCTTGGAAGCCCAGTACCTGACGTAGTCTCTGCAGGGAACAGACAGCACAAACAAGGCTGACACCCGTGTGTTTCAGGCAGACAGTGCTAAGGCTTCAACGGAGTTTTAGTCTTACATCGGTATCTTGCCTTCTTTTGCAATGTTATCGTTTTGTGGCTTACTACTGTAAACAGGCAAGAGCAAGTTTTCTTCCCCTTTGAGATTAAATTTAGGCTCTAGCATAAGATAAAAACACAGATTGAAAAGATAGAGGCTTAAAATAATAAAGTAGCATGTGGTAAAGAAACTATCTAAACAAACTTTGACAACACTAAATGGAACATATTAATTAAATATACTGTTACCTCCACATTTACATACAATAGAATGATATTGCCTCCTGAGATTTTAGCAACTTCCATCACTTACTGAGAAATGAAGTTTTTCTGTATGAGGAACGCTGAGACCCCGCAGAGCCGCCACAGGAAGCTGTGCAGGCTCCAGTCGAGAGCGACATCCAGCAGCATGTACAACCGGAGCTGCCAGGAGGAGCTGAAGCGGGGGGTCCCGTCTCCGAAGTGGCTGAGCTGCCACGGCCGGTACGTCAGGGCCGTCACCACGTTCCCGTCAGCTTGTCTCATCTGGAACAGCCGGGAAAGGATGGTGATTCACACAGAAGCAACACAACTTGGGAGAGGTTTGACACGAAGTGCCCGTGGAATCCTTTTCCCTCTCCCCTGCCCCAATCCTTTGTAACTCTGTTAGACAGCCCTTTATGGCATTTTCCTGCTCTGGCTTCAAAACTGAATAAGCAACTGCTCTTATGTTAAAAAAATCACATAACAGGCAATGGAATAAAATACATAGTAAATGGATTTGGCAAAGAGAATCAGGAAACAGAATTGTCTACATTTCTATCAAAATATGAGGTTTATTTGACAGGTACCTGGCCTATGGCAACTGGAAGAGCAACACGCTTTTTCTGCAGAGCTTTCAGGATGGAGGGAGCTGCTGCAGAGTTGTACGTGCACAGAACCATCACAGAGGGCTCTGATCAGATTATGCAAGAGACTTACGATTTATGCTTCATTTGTTTTTAACAGTCTTGGCAATTTCAACAAGCCAAGAGTAACCTGGAACTCAGTTGTATATCCCACCGAAATTCCCAGACAGAACTAAAAAAAAATCCAAAATGAACTTTAGGAAACATCACCTTATAAACAACGTCTGGCATGAAGGAACAGACTACGCTGCTGTTATACAAACGTGGAAATTCCAGGTAGACTTGTTTTAGCGCATCAACTGCCTGCCAATTAGAGATAAACGCAGACGTTACGTTTATGTATAAGCTCATGTTTACTTCACACTGCAAAATCATTTGAGAATAATCCCCTTTAAAAATACTTCCCTGTTTTGTATTACAAGATTGAAACGAAAAGGGGGGAGAAGAAAAACAGCATCTTGTTTATACCATTAACACCGGAGTGACATTTGGTGTTTTTTTGCAGCAAAAGTCCTTCTCATGATTCTGTTTGCAGCAATGAGCAGTGTTTGAAATACTCTTTGAAATTAGGATATCTCTGCAATCACAAACCATCCGTGAATGAAACTCTCACAGTCCATACCACAGCGGGAGGGAGCACAGAGCATTTATAATAAGGTTACTAAAGCTTGACAACTCATTAAACTGTTTGTAAATTTTTGTGTAATTGTAACCTGTTGTGTCCATCTATGTGAAACACCCTGTGGATAAAATTCTTAAGTACTACCTAGGGTTTAATTCAAGGGGGAAAATTATTTCCATATTTTGCTATGCTAAAGAAACAATTATGCTGATTTTCATGAAGTGTTAACGATCGGTCACCCGTATGTGCCTTCAGCAATGCAAATGACAGCCAAGCAGGATCCTGGTTGCGGCTGACGGTGAGACGGCAGCTCCCGCAGCACCGCCGCGCGTTCCCATCGCTGTTTCAGGATGGGGCTGCGACCCGAACCCAACACTCACACACCTCACACGCCAGTTTTAAGTTGCAGCTCCCCAGGATGATGGAAGGGGACATGGAAACACGTTGTCTGTGCTTTGACAGCCCAGCTTTGGATGACACCAACAGAAGACCCAGCTTTGCTCCCATTAGGAGGGGCCGTCCCACCACCAGTTTGAGACCAACAGAAAAGCAGGTAAGAAACCCACAGAAGGCGTCTCGGTACAGACAGCAGTACCTGACTCGCGTGGCCTTTGACATCGAAGTAGATGATAAGATTGTGACGCATGGACTCCACAACAGCTTCTCGCAGCGTCGGTACCTTTTCGCCCTGGAATTTGCTCCTGCGGAAACACAGAAATCCGTGGGATGCAGTCAGGAGACACGTGTGCGCACACACACCGACCACAGAGCTGCTTCCTCCTGAACACAGTTTGCTGCCACAAACTGGAGAGGAACACGTGCCCATCTCCTCTTCCCCCAGGATCCCGCAAGACAATTGTCTCAGTCAAACTCAAGGTCTAACCTGACGCTCACCAACCCCGTGTGGACACCAAACCACCGATCTCAGTTCTTCACCTCCTTCCTCAGCCGCCACAAAGCAGCGTTCAGTCCCCACCGCTGACCCTTCCCAGCTTTGGCTGCACTCCCTGACCAGCAGAACCCGGCAGAACAGGCCAGACCAGCCGAGGATGCAGGAGAAGCAGCTTCACACATCACTAAATGATTCCTGATGAGGTGACAGTGAGCAGCAGCTGATCAGCAGCGACCACAGTGGGAAGTTCTGGCTCAGGGGATCATCTTTCCAGTCACGGACGGGGAAGGTGCAACTGGTTCCAGACTCCCAGGTGCTGTAAGTCTGGCAGTCCCCAGTGCAGTGACTCAGGGATACAAGGAACACACACTAGAAGCTCTTCCGCTAAAATGGATCCACTTACAATACTGTAGAGGTTGCGTTGTTATAAAAAATTTAGTAATGTATAAAATACCTGATCAGCCACTGGGGTCTCAGCTCCTGCCTGAGACCACACAGGGAACACCTGGCTCCTTTTTGATGGTATAATCCTGATGTTTGGGAATTGTGAAATCACTAAATCACCAAAACACAAGCAGTCAAGGAATATATGTGACTAAAATTAATTTTAGAAGTAATTACTCAAGACAGTTTTGGCACCTTGTGAAACTCCCAGGGTCTTTAGTGTCCTACAGTCAATTCAGGGGAAGCTCTTGTAGGGATTAACCTGTGGATTTTGTCCTTGAAAGCCAATTACCTTGACTCTGCTTCACTGTTCCTATTGCAAGGATGGGTAAGGAGATACAGTCTTGTACGCTTCTAAAATCAAATGAGAAGTAATATATGGGACTCAAAGTTCTAAATTTACAACAATGTTCATCGGTGATAGATCAAATCAATAACTTTGTTTATCAATTATGTTTTTTTCACCATTGAAACAGTAATTTCAGAATAGCAATAGTTCATTTACCACAGCCTATGTTTTGCAGCTGGATTAAGCTTCCTAACTTCATCAAAAGTCAAGTCAGACAATCTTCCAGACCCATCGGTTGTCCTGTCCACCGTTTCATCGTGCATTAGAATGGGAACACCATCCGCAGTAAACTCAAGATCCAGCTCAACACCTGTTGCTCCGTTCTCAGCTGCCTTAAAAAATAAGAAGAAAATCACATACATAACAGAAGAGATAGCTTGATAGATTTAATACAGTTACACCTATAATTAGTTTGTATTCTGGTAAAAAAACACCCCAAACCTACTAAGGTTCTTTTTAGTCAGCTTGATCTGCAGAACAAAGTAGGTTTCACCCACATAATCAAGAGAAGCATTTATAGACCAACTGGAAGTATACAATCTATTTTACAGATAAAACCATACTGATAATGTCTCCGTCTTGGGACTGGGACTGTTTCAGGATAAAAACGCAGAAAATAATCCTGTTCTTTTCTTCTGGTCCGAGAACTCCTGTGTCCTTATGTTACTTCCTAAAAGCAAAGGAAAGCAAATGCCTAAACTTTAGATAACTTATAGCTTAATACTCAGAAGGCAGAATCAGAGCATGGCATCAGAGCATAACGCCTTTGCTTGCTCAAGGAAGAGCTATCGTCCTTTTTCTTTACAGAACACAGGTGTGATATTATCTTTAAGAGTCAGAGTCGCCATTCATGTGCAGTACAGCTCATCCACCACACGCAGGAGAAACAAAACCTCCCAGAAGTACCACTTGCTGTGCGTGTACTGAACAGTCGCTGTTATGTGGGCAAATCTCTGTTTGTGGCCAAGGAACCCCTGTAGCAGAGAGCAACGAGCAGCTGAGCTGCCTGAGAACATTTCAGACACGCTGCTCCTGCGCTGGCATTTCCCAGGAGCTCCTCAGAAAAACACCGGAGTGAACGGCAAGCCAGACGAATTGTTCTGAAAACCAAACGCACCAGAAATAGAAACACCAGGCATGCACTACAGGTTACTCTAGAGGTGTCTGTCAAGTCAGGATCTCTATTGTGCAGCTTCAGAATTGATCAGAACAAAGAGCCCTGCCTGGGCAAAGGGCAGAAACCATCAGAGCATCAACATTGCATGGGGCTGCAGGTTCCTCAGCAGGAGCAGGAGGGGCAGGGCTGAGCTCTTCTCTGTGACAGTGACAGAACCCAGGGAATGGCAGAAGATGTGCCAGGGAGGGTCAGTGGGACATGAGGAAAAGGTTCTTCACCCAGAGGTGCTGGACACTGAACAGGCTCCCAGGGAGGGGTCACGGCCCCAACCTGACAGTGTTCAAGAAGAGACCGGACAGCGTCCTCAGACACACGGGGTGACCTGTGGGGTGTCCTGTGCAGGGGCAGGAGTGGGACTCCATGAGCCTTGGGGGTTCCTTCCAACTCAGGACATTCTATGATCTCATTGTCACAGATACACTACACTTGAAATTGTGACTAGCAGTCTCTCAAATGATTCTCAGAAACAGATTTTTGAACCTGGCTGCACCACAGTGCCTCCCGGATGAGGCAGCACTGATTTTCGTGGCGTGGCTGTACACAGTGAAGTTCTCACAGCATCAGATTCTCCTATAACTGTGGATTCCCATTACAGACCTAAAAAGCAAACAATCTGTTACTAAGTCAGTTACTGTCTGCTCTGGTGAGGCCCCTGCAGTGCTGGTCCAGCTCTGGGTCCTCAGCACAGGACACACATGGACCTGCTGGAGAGGGCCAGAGGAGCCACAGGAATGATCTGAGGCTGGAACAGCTCTGCTGGGAGGACAGGTGAGAGAGCTGGGGTGTTCAGCTGCAGAAGAGAAGCTCCGGGGAGACCTTAGTGCACTTTTTCGGACTTAAAAGGGGCTGATAAGAAAGATGGGGACAGAGTTCTGAGCAGGGCCTGTTGTGACAGGATAAGGGGTGATGGTTTTAAACTAAAGGAGGGAGATTCAGGCTGGACATGAGCAAGGAATTGTTGGCCCTGAAGGTGGTGAGAGCCTGGCCCAGGTTGGGCAGAGAGGTGGTGGCTGAACCATCCCTGGAGACATCCCAGGCCAGGCTGGACGGGGCTCTGAGCAACCTGAGCTGGTGAAGATGTCCCTGCTCATGGCAGGGGGGGCACTGGGGAGGGCCCTTCAACACAAACTGCTCTGTGATTCCAAGTTGCTGTTTGCTCTCCATATTGTTGCAATATCAGCAAAATACAGTACTTCAGTAGCAGTACTTCACCACTATTACACTTCTAAACTACCCATCAGCACCAAGGATTTAATACAGTCCCCACAGAAAGATCTGATCAAGCTGTCCTAATCTGCCTGACAAGCCACAGCTTCCTGTGGGCAGGAGCCGCGTTGCCCGCTGTGACAAGCGCTCGGTGCTGTCCGGGCAGGCTGTATTGCTGTATCGCAGCCTCTCTCAGCCTCTCGCCCATCAGACCCGAGGGCAGAGGCTCCCCAGGCGCCCCCCGGCCCTACGGAGCATTTTCACTCCTGTCCCCGGCGGGCACGGCAGAGGCGGACCCAGCACCACCCGAGGCCGGGGGCCGCGGCGGGTCCCCGCGGGGCTGACCTGTCGGATGGCCGCCAGCGTGTTCTCCGGCGCGTCGTGCGCTCCGCCGCGGTGGGCGATGCGGGCGGCGGCGCCGTGGGGCCGCAGGACGCGCTGGGCGCTCTGCGGGGCGGCGGGCTCCAGGCTGAAGAGGTGCAGCGCCAGATAGAGCACGGCCGGCAGCAGGCAGGCCAGCGCCGGGCTGCGGCTGAACGCCAGCACCGCCACCAGCAGCGCCGTGAGAGAGCTCAGCAGGCCCTCCCCGTAGCACAACATGGCGGGACCGCGGCCGCACCGGGCAGGAACGGGACAGACCCACCGACCCCGCGGCGGCCGCCGCTCCCCGGGACAAGAGCGACGGCAGCACCGCCACGACCAGCGCCAGCCAATCAGTGCTCAGCCAATCAGCGCTCAGCCACCCGCCGCTAGCAACCAATCGGCGCCCGTCTTCAGCTAACCGGGGCGTGGCAGTTGTTCCGCCAGCCAATCCCCGCTCGGCACCGCCCCCGGCGGGAGCGGAGGGGGTGGTGCGGTAGCGCAGGCGCAGAACCAGGGCCGAGCCGGGCCGGCCGCTCGGGGGCGGAGCGACCTGCTCAGGTAAGGGTCGGAGCAGCACTGCGAGAAAATGTGGGTTATTCCAGATAAAAAATGGCGTAAATAAAAATAAGCGGTGTTAGCGAAAGGAAAGGTACCGCTGCCCAGAGAGTTGCCGGAGACCTGTGTGTCAGGGGGCTTTGCCAGCTATACCAGCTAATGTAGTATTAATATTAGTTATTTTTCAATTAATCATTGTATTTCTAGATTTGATGTTCTATGTTGTAGGAAACAATTAGTTTGCAAATATAATAGGCTCAGGCAGGATCTCTCAGCAAAGCAATTTTTTTAATAACAATATTGCAACAGCGGGTGTTCTCCCTAAAGGCAGACACGCATAATAGGGCAAAACCCCCTGCTTATACCCCCCTAAAATCCCGGCCGCAATTCCCCTCCCCTGTTCCCCATGTTGGTGCTTCAGGGTTCACAGACCACCCCGACGCATACAATACCCTGCTCCTTATCAATCTATTTAAGATATGGATCCCTGGTACTTTGGCTACGCTTCCCCCTAAATTAACTTGTAAATACAGGTATCAGTATGTATACAGGTATCAGTATATACTCCAGGGAAAGACTGTGTTTTACATTAAGGATTCATCGTCCAAGCTGTCTCTGTCCCTCCCCCCTGCTGGGGTCAGGTGCCAGGTCCTCAGTTACATAAAAACACCAGTTCTTTGTTAAACGTTCCTTACATACATTATATATATCACACATCTAACTATTCATTCCCGCCTGTCACAACCCAAACCCAGGGCAGCGGTTCCTGTGACACCAGCTGAGGGAACAGAGCAACACCCCAGGAAAGCGGCGGGAACAGAACAAACTGGCTGCTGGGTCTAGAAAAGCACAGCGCAGCAAGGGAAGGAGTTTGCCTTAACGTAAGTGAGGATTTTGACTGGTTTTTGTGTTCCCTGTGGGAAGGATGGGAAGAAGCTGACTGTGCGGTGAGGAACTCTTGACAGCCAGAGGTGGAACAGGCACCGGGCAGTCTGTTAAACTGAATTTAGGGGGTTTGTTTTGTTTTAATAGCTGAGATAATATTTGTCACATATTGTCCTAGCTGGTTCAGAGCATCTCAGATATTATTTTCTGTTTATGGTTTTGTGCTCCTGCCAGGGGTATCTGAGAAAAATCAGACATATATGCAGACACATAACAAGTAATGGAACATCTAATTAAATGTCTTACACATTTAAAAATCCTTTGATAAACAACTGAATCACTTCATATTAAAGATGAAGATTTAAAAAAAAAATCAATAATATTTAGCATGTTGAAGAGGTAACAGATGAAGGGGTTGTTTTTTAAACAAGAGTGACAGCTTTGACATCTCCAAACGCTCACTGCGAACTCGATGTTTCCATAGATCTGTGTTAATTTTGGCTGGGCCGAGTGCTGGCACACAGGTGTGTATTTCGGCACCTGCATCCCAGGTCTCATTCCTGTTCCTGTGGCGGGTGGCCCAGCTGGGCAGGACGGGATGTCTGCGGTGACACCGCTGCTGTCCCAAAGGGGCTGTGAACAAGTTCTCGCGTTTATCTACCTCAGCACAGCATGTTCCATGAAACGAATACCTGCTGGCACATCTGTGGTCCTGGCTGTGCAGGGACTGCTCAGCCATAGGGGATTTGAGGACAGGCAGGACAGACTTCACCCGTGCCTACAGGGCAGCTGGCTCAGCCCCACGGGTGGGAGCCCCTGGGTGGGAGCCAGGATGGCCCCAGTCCCACCTCACCCCTCTGGAATCGCAGCTGGGAGCTCACTCCAAGGTGACAGGTGTGTCCCGCCTGGCTCAGGTGTGTGAGGAGCTGCGCAGATCGAGCTCATGTCCCTGACCTGATCCATTTCCAGCGCAGCCACGAAACTGCTGAAGGGAGTGGAGCATCTGCCGTGTGAGGAAAGGCTGAGGGAGCTGGGGCTCTGGAGCTGGAGGAGACTGAGGGGGGACTCATTCCTGGGGATCAATATGGAAAGGGGCAGTGTCAGGAGGATGGAGCCAGGCTCTTCTCAGTGACAACCAGTGATAGGACAAGGGGCAATGGGTGCAAACTGGAACACTGGAGGTTCTACTGAAAGATGAGAAGAAACTTGTTCCTGGTGAGGGTGTCAGAGCCTGGCCCAGGCTGCCCAGGGAGGCTGTGGAGTCTCCTTCTGTGCAGACATTCAAACCCGCCTGGACACCTTCCTGTGGAACCTCAGCTGGGTGTTCCTGCTCCATGGGGAGATTGCACTGGATGAGCTTTCCAGGTCGCTTCCAGTCCCTCACACCCCGTCACTCTCTGAGGACGCTGCTACCGGACTGTCCGGCCCGGGCGCCGGCGGCACCGCGGAAGGACCGGGGAGGGGCGGGGCGCCGGGGAGGGGCGGGGCGCCGGGGAGGGGCGGGGCGCCGGGGAGGGGCGGGGCGCCGGGGAGGGGCGGGGCGCCGGGGAGGGGCGGGGCGCCGGGGAGGGGCGGGGCGCCGGGGAGGGGCGGGGCGCCGGGGAGGGGCGGGGCCTCTCAGGGGGCGTGGCTGTTGCAGGGGGCGGGCAGGTGCGGAGGCCGCGGATCAGATCCGTGCGCGGTGTTGCTGGGTGCTGGTTCGGGGCTCCGTGCCCGCTCAGGTACTGAATGATTGCTGGGAAGGCGGGGTCTCGGGGGCTGCTCGGCGGGCCCTGCCTCGGGGGTTGGGAAAAGCGGCTGCGGTGTGCGCACTGCCGCCGGGCAGGAAGGGCCGCGGGCCCAGGCCCGGCCGGTGTCGCCTGCCCCCAGAGGGGCTGTGGGGCGGGGGAGCCGAGGGAGAGGCAGAGGCAGCGGCCCGGGCGCAGCGGGGCGGCCTGTGGCGGGCTCGGCGCGGCGGGAGGAGGCCGAGCTGGGCCGCGGGTGGCGGGGGAACAAAGCGCTGTGGGGCCGGGCCGGGCCGGGCGGTGATCGGCGCTGACTGTCCCCCCAGCTCTGCCCGGGTCCCCCCGGCTCTGCCCGGGTTCCCCCGGCGCTGCGCGGCTCTGAGGAGACGGGGCTGGAATTGGTGTTTTTGTGGCAGCATCGGCTGCTGTTCCTGCAGGAGGAGACTCATGGGAGTGAGACACCAGTTCCTCTCAGCCCCCTAAATGTAAAGGCCGGTCTTGCTTTAATACCAGGTTCATTCTTTTAATTTTTTAAATTTGTCTGCGATTTTTTTTTTCTTTTACAATTGATAAGAGCTGTTTAATATTCATGGGAGACCTTAAAGATTAAGTCTTTGATAGAAACTGTTAAAATGATCCATTGCATGTGTAGTTTTGTAAACCTTGATTATCTCAACGCTTTTTTCTCGGTGTACCTGCGATCATCTTTTTTCATGCAGATCCTGTGTTTATATGGGAAAACAAAACCAGCTTTGCAGCTTTCGTTAGTGATAGTAGGAAGAGAAACTTAATTGAGTTTTCTAATGTAGAATTTGTTTCCCAGAATATGGTGATACAGATTTAGCTGTGGAAGTGTTTTCCCTTCATGGTCTTGGAATAGTAACACTGTTATTCATTGCAGCTTAGTTAACATGAAGATGGAAGACTATGAAATATTCTGTAAGAAGCATCTTTCCAGAATCCAAGAAGAGGCAATAAAAAGAGAAACCTCTTTCACTGTTCCGCAGAAAAACATCTCCCTCATTCAATTCCATGGAATTCCTGTGCTTTCCCCTCTGGTAAGGGCTTTCTTTTCCTTCCCTGGCACACTGACTGTGCCTTTGGCTCTCGCTTTGTTGCCCACATGTAGTGATTCTACTGAAGGTGCAGCAGTTTGAGGTGTGGTCTGGCCTGCTGCTTGGTGTATTCTAAGCATTCCTAGCCTTAATTTTACGAAGTAAAGGGGTAAAATGTACTTCTGTCATATCAACTGCATTTGCTTTCATTCTGTGCAATTTGTTATCTTCACAAGGGGAGTAAAAATGTTTGTGGTGTTAAATAGAAGAATGTTACTGCTGGGCTTAACTTTACGTAAAATCATATTGACACTCCAAATAGTGAACATGTGAGTTTGTTTGAAAATGTCAAAGAAAAGCAAATACTGAGATAATTAAAAAGCTTTTAAGTAAATGTATTTTTGCATGTGTTTACAGCTTTCTGTAACGTATTTCCCAGGCTCATCAGTTCCGTTAAGTCAGTCGATGTTTAGTGCTCGATGCCCAGCGGAAGGCGGGTGCTTGTGCAGTTGTGCAGCTGAGTCTGTGTGACCGGAGAGACGCTGGAACAACCATCTCCAAAACCCGTCATACGGATATACATTGGAGACTTAACGATCTGTTGTCATAGTTTTCATTTACAAATGGGTGGATACTTTAAGCTTTCACAGAAGAAATGCATAATTAATTTTGTAGAACTCTGTGCAGCCAATTCTTGTGGTTGTAGTTTTGTAGATCTGCACTCGGAGCCCTGGGTTGTTTTAACTTGGTGCTGCGTAGTGTAATGTCGATACAAGTTTTTCATAAACTATCATTTAAATTCGTGTTCATTTGCATGCGTGCCAAGAAGGCATTTTGTGCATTCTAATTTAAAAAAAGAAAGACTAACTGGTTCAAAAGAAGTTGGTGTTTAGAGCACGTGCAGAGTCTCAGATGATCATTGTTCTTCTATTGTTCTGTTGCTTTTCTTTTTAATTTATTTCAGTAATTTTGTATTGAAATTTGCATTTGTTGCTGTAAACTGTGTTTCTTACGCCCTGTTTTGCAGCTCAGCCTCGAAAAGAAAAAGGAAGTCCAGCAATATAAGCAGAAAGCGCTGGATCTGGAGACCTGGAGACGGAACTCTCAGAAAAGAGCTTTATTGAATCGTGTGCAGGAGATTCTAGAAAATGTTCAGGTACTCTTAGTCCAAAAGTGCCTTACACCTTGGGAGAAAGCAGCTGCTTACAAACACACTGAGAAAGCATTCACAGTATAAACATGGAATTAATAGTGGTCAACGCTCCAGAACCAGCATTTGATAGTATTGCGTGCTATGTCACCCCATAATTGATTTTGAGTGATAATATCGATGTTTGTTGTAATGCACGGGACGTGCTGTTCTGCTTGTTTTGGTGTGTACAAAAGACAGATCACAGCACGTGACCCACGGTTATTTCTGTAACTGTTTGAAACAACTGGATTGGAAAAACAAACGGACAAACCCCTGGAGTTGGTGCAGTTGGTTTGCTTTATTTCACTGCATTACAGACTGGTTTGGGTTGGAAGGGACCTTCAAAGGTTATCTAGTCCAACCACCCAATTTGCAAGCTTGTAGTTTAATCAGAAAATAATCTATATTCAACCTTAACAATTACAGAAATAAAACTGCCTTCACAACAACTCGCAGTTGTTTTGTGTGCTTTATAATTTTACTGGAGCTATTTTGTTTTCTTTGCTGCTTCAGTGATGAGTTTAGTAGAGATTTAAGTTGAAAAGAGTATTAATTACATCTCATCAAGTGGGAGCCTTTGTCTTTGAAACAGTTGTAATGGTCTTTAAATTAACCTCTTGCTTGAACCAGTGCAGTTCCCATTTGGTTTGCTGAGTTCCGAAGGTGACAAACGTACCGTCCTGGTTTGTGTCGTGTGCACACCAGGAACAATACAATTCAATACAAAAATAAGGGTATTTTTCGAAGGTTTCCTCTTGATAATGGAGTTATAGTACATAGGATAACCCATAGGATAATCCTAGTGTGAGGATCCTTTTAAACAAACGCTGGCTAGAAGTAGCATGTAATTCTCACTTAAAGTTGTTTATTCAAGTACTTGACGAACAAAAATTCGTATTTCATTGCCTCTGGACTAGGAAAGAAATTATGAAATATACCACTATTTCTGTTAGGAACTATTTTGATTTCTTCCCAGCTGTCTGTAGGTTAACCAATATTTCATGCTGATGTTTTTTCAATTACATTTCTCATTTAATGTAAAGATGTTTTCATATTTTAAGAGGACTCTTGGAAGATAATTTGAAACCACAAAATTAGGTGAATGTGTCCAAATTACCCTGTGAAGAGAAGAGCACATTTGCATTCAGGTCCTTGGTATCAGCAAAAATTCTGAGCGGACTATTAATCAAATTCATATTTTAATTCCAATAATCTTTTTTCTCATTGCAAAGAGCTCTGCACTGCGTGTAATTTGAAGGAAACTGGTAGCAGTCAAACTGAAAATTTACATTTGCTTTAAGGTGGCAGAATTTTTCAGGTGATGCTTGCAGCGATTTGAGGAAATTTCATCCAAAATCCATGATTTCTTTTTTATTTTTCAATTTTGATTTGCAGATCAGGAAAGGACCTGGTGGGAGTGACATGAATGAGGCTGAGAATACTTGTCCTGATCTGGCTTCCAAAGCTCCGGCTGACTTGGCAGCTCCATCAGATGTCGGTTTGTGTTCTGATGTTGGTCCCGTGGAACTGGCGCAGACACCAGGGCCACCGGACAGCACTGGGCAGGTGACACCCAGTGTGACACAAGGAGCTAAAGCAGCGGAAGGAAATGTGTTTTCAGAGCAAAGCGAGGGTCACCGCAAAGCCACCTCGTGTCCGAGGGCCGCGTCTCCCGACAGCGCGCATGACAAGCTCGGGTCCCAGAAGGACCCGTGCGGTGCCAGTCTGCAGAACCTGCTGAAGAAATCCAGGGAGTGCGTAGAGAAAGAGCAAAGCAAGCGAAGCTCCAAAAGTAACTCCAAGAGGAGCGTGAGCGAAAGTCATTCGGATAAAGAAAACGATGGTGTTAAAACAACTGACTCTGTGAAAGAAAGAGCAAAGCTTACAGGCAGGACTTGCACCGCTCCCACACTTGATAAGCCCAGTCTTAATAAATCAAACACCCTTCTCCAAGGTGCCTCTGCTCATACAAATAGCACAAGTATGTCAGCTTTGTCCAGTTTTTCAAAGGTGGACATACCTATGAGAGTTGGAACACCACCCCCATCGGTTGATTCCGATTCGGATGAAGAATTTAAAAAGACTTCAATGTTTGATCGTGACAGCAGCATTGTTAGGAGCCTCACAGGCTCTTACTCCAAATTACCGAGCCCGGAGCCAAGCATGAGCCCTAAAATGCACCGGAGACGCCCAAGGCCTTTATCGATGGGCCACATCGTCATAAGTAACCCCGTGAATGCTTACGAGTTGAGTCCTAAAGGCAAGAGTAGAGCAATGGATTTAATCATGCAAGATCTTGCAGATAAAAATAACGTGTCTGAGTCAGCGCCGAAGTTCCTGCTGGACTTGGTGAACCCCAACAGAGCTCCTGGCGTCCACAGGAATCCCTCGGGCCCTGGGGACAGCGTGGGGGTCGGCAGAGCAAATCGCCTTTCCTTTGGGCACTCGGAAGGCAGAGCAGTGTTGTTGGCCGCCCCGGAAGGACGGGCAGCGCTGGACAGCAGAGGGACATATAAAATAGAGACCAGCGCTGATCCTGTCCCTCCAAAATCCAGTGAAGCGTTTGCCATCAGTCAGGCTGCGGGAACACAGAAGCTCCTGGCTGTGAATGAGACCAAACCCTCTGCTTTGCTAGAAAACAGCAAATGCAATTCTCCAGTAGAGCTCAATAAATCTTATGACGTAGAAAACCCGTCCCCGCTGCTAATGCAGAGCAAGAACACGTGCCAGCAGATGGACACGCCAAGCGTTGCCCTGGCCAGCGAGCAGTTTCCAGAAAATAGTTTCGAAAAGGTGAAACGTAGACTTGATTTGGACGCTGCCAATTGCCAAAAAGAAAACAGTCCCTGTGTTGTAACAGCTGGAATGGAAGAACAAGAGCAGCAGTGGTTGCAGGACCAGAAATACGCTGTGAGATCGGTTTACATCCCGAAGAATTCAGCCCCTGGTAGTGCGGCAGCAGGTAAAACATCACTAGAGTTGCCGGGTTTTCTGAAGCTTCTCAGTTTCAAAGTCTTTTGGGAAAAAACCCAATGATCATTAGTCATTGGTGGTTCTAAATCAATATATAAATCAAAGGCTAAAATTTTACTGAGTGTAAGTTATCTTTTTTTTCAGTGACTTCATTCTTTCTCTAATTTTCACTTCATGACAAATTCTGAAATTCAGCTTTCTACCCAAGCCATTTGTAACCGCTCCAGAATGGCAGAACTGCTGTCTTGGCAGTTGATGGAGTCAGGAGTCTTGTACCAGCGATTTGTAACAAATACTTGATTGAACAATGTGAAGAAGCATCAGCCAAAACGCTGTCAGTTTTGTGAGTTCTGTGTTTATTCTCAGGGGTATTATTTGACACCACAAATACCAGTTACCCATTCGGATGTAGAAATTTGAATTTAGCTTCACTAAGAAGATAATGTCTTGTTCCATTAGGTCTAAAAACCCATTATATAGGTATTTTCTTCAATTCAAGACTGTAACATCTGTGTCTCTACCAAATCAAGCTGAAGTGGCATAAATAATATTAATTCACTTGAGCGAGTGTAATTACACTGTTCTCAGAGCAGGATTTTTTGTGTCCCTATTTTAATACAGCCTCAGTTGATGTTACTGCTGTTCCATTCTGTCACGGAGGCCCCCCAAGGTTTGTTTAAGGGACAACAGGGTCCAAAACAACTTGTATTAAACTGGTGAGAAACAGGGTTTAGCACTCCAAAGTGACTTGAATACAGGTTCGGATATCGGTTGAGGAAAATTATGAAGGGGCAGCAACTAATCCAACAGGAGGTCCACAGAGTGCATGCACGTGGCTTCACCAAAACAATGCCGAGCCGTCCCTGAGTCCGGGAAGAGTCCACACTGCCTGAACACGGTGTGGGGTTATTTCAAAGGGATACACGTACTCGTAGTGAGTACGGAAAGTGTACACTCGCGATTCTGCGAGGGTAAATTTATAATACACTCGCAATCCTGCGAGGAGAAATACACGTGCAAATGTGCACGGAATATTACACGTGCTTATGTGGAAGCACGGATACACTCGCGACTCTGCGAGGAAATAATTTATACACGTGGTCGTATTGAGCACGGAGAGTACACGTGCAAATGTGCACGGAAAGTATAAATCCAGGTGCAAATGTGCACGGAAAGCAGATACACTGGCAATCCTGCGAGGGTTAATTTACTCCCACCCGTGGCGCAAGGCAAGCGGAGTCTCCGTCCCGGGGGGGCAGTGGCTCCTGGCGGCAGCGGCTCAGCTCGGAACTCCAAGAGATCCGCGCAAGGGGCGGAGTCTCGACGAGAATCCCATTTTATAGCCTGATCAGATCTGACTGTGGGCATTCCAGAAGCTTCTCTGCACCCCCACACTGGCTGTGGGTGCCCCTGAAGCCTCCAAACATCCCCACACTGGTCACAGGTGCCCAGCGGCTCCCTGGCCCCTCAGTGCTCCCTTCTCCTAACGGCCCTGGCCAGGGGCTCTGGGGCCAAACAGAAGCAGCTGTCAGCC
Organism: Patagioenas fasciata; assembly: GCF_037038585.1. Classification (NCBI taxonomy): domain Eukaryota; kingdom Metazoa; phylum Chordata; class Aves; order Columbiformes; family Columbidae; genus Patagioenas; species Patagioenas fasciata. The sequence goes on along the minus strand of NC_092534.1, from coordinate 2,125,213 downwards.
TCAGGCAGCAGGGAGAGAGGGAGATGTGTCTGCTCCTTCCACGATGAAGGAGGGAGGGGGATAGAGGGGGGTTTGCATTCTGCCACACATTCACATGTTTATTCCACAAATATGAACATTCAAATATTTTGAAGAACTGTAGTAACTGATGAGATTCTTTGCGATACATCATAGAAACTTGACATGGAAGGTAAATTGTACTTTTTTACCGATGATGCCAATTGCTCCTGTTTAAAGCGTGTGTATCTGTGGTAAAATCGCATAGACAATTTTGAACGCTGGATTCTCTGCAATGTGTTTTCTCAGAAGATATTTTAAAAACCAAAATGTTGGCCTTTGAAGAAATGAGGAAGAGGCTCGAAGAACAGCACGCGCAGCAACTGTCGATCCTGATAGCAGAACAGGAGAGGGAACAGGAGAAATTGCAGAAGGTAAGGTAAAACACTCTAAACAAAGGTCGCGTATGTTGTATTGCAGTTTGTCAGGAAGCACTTGGGTTTAAAATGTCTATTCTATTGCTTTGCAGAGTTAGAAAATAGTCTAATAGTTGATTCTGTCTTTTGTAGGAACTGGAAGAGCAGGAGAGGAAGTTGAAAGGAAAGAAGATTGCTACAACAGAAATAGAGATTTCCAAAGTGAATATTAACAGCAGGATGGAGTTGGAGTGGAGGAAGAAGAGCGAAAGCAGCTTGCTGGAAAGCGTGGAGTCTGAGCTGGAGACCGTCCGACACGCCAACTCCACCAGCATCGGTAAAACCGTGAGCGCAGAACGTGGGTGGGTGGAACGCTGTGCTGCGCAGGTGACTGGGCTGTTCCTGTCCCGTGTCACCACGTGCCCACAGCTGCCTCCCTCAGCTGCCGCCCTCAGCTGCCAACAGCATCCGCAGAACCAGTTCTCTGTTGCATTTTTGCCTCACTGGCGTTTAGCGCAGTTTCAGCCGTCCTTGTACTGCTCCATTCGTGTCAAGTTGTTCCAGGGCATGTTTGAGGAGAGCAGGCTAAGAGTCAGCTGAGGGATGGAGGGCAAGGGGGGGTTGCATTGTGCACAGAGCGTTCGTCCTCAGCTGTGGCTGCGCAGGTGGGACAGGACATCTCTGGGGAGGGTTCTGGGGGCTCTGCTGGGGTCTTACCTGCCGGGAACACCTCTCACCTCCTCCACATTAGGTTCATAGAATCATTTTGGTTGGAAAAGACCCTCAAGATCATAGAGTCCAGCCACAACCCACCCCTGGCACTGCCCCATGTCTTGAGAACCTCATGTCCGTCTGTGCAGCCCTCCAGGGATGGTGACTCCAGCACTGCCCTGGGCAGCCTGTTCAATGCCCCACAGCCCTTTGGGGAAGAAATTGTTCCCCAGATCCAACCTCAACCTCCTCTGGCGCAACTTGAGGCCGTTTCCTCTGCTCCTGGTGCTTGTTCCTGGGGAGCAGAGCCCGACCCCCCTGGCTCCAAGGTCCTTTCAGGCAGTTCAGAGATCAGAAGGTCTCCCCTCAGCTCCTGTTCTCCAGCTGAACCCCCCAGCTCCCTCAGCCGCTCCCATCACACTTGTGCTCCAAAACAAAAGGTTGTGCTTTGTCTTCCTGGCAGATTTTGCTGGGAGATAAATCTGAAATAGAGAGGTTGCTTCTTGCCTCTAATTGACCTTGTAAACGAAGCTGTTGCCTCCAAGCTGAGTTCTGTTTCTTGAGTGAATTAAAATGCACTTATCGAATGCAGGTGGGAATTGGATATTGTAGCAGACAAACTGCAAAGGGACTTCCATTTGAGAGTAAAATTGCTGACCTGCATTATTATTCCTTCTTCATTTTTAGGATCTGTGATAGTGACATTAAACACTTTCAGACCATTTTCTTTGAGATGCTTTGTGAATAAGATTTTCTGTAGCAATTTTAATGTTAAGGAAGTGATTTTTTCATGATATAGCATATGGACATTTCTCCTCCCAATATCCAAGTAATATAATCTGCAGTTTGAATAAAGATACCTACCAGCACTGGGAGCTGCTTTGTTCTTAAGCCCAAAAAGGCTTCCTGACTGAAACCAGAGTTAAAGTTTGTGTATGTGTTTGATTTTATCTGCATTTTTTGTTTTAATGGGGTGCTGCATTTGTGTTCCAGCTGAAATGATTCTGTATCTATGTCTGTGTGTGTATACACACACAGTCATTTACTTCATGGACAACGTCTGTGTGTTGAAGTGTCTGTTCTGCGTTGTGTGCAGGTTTTGCTCATGCTGCAACACCCACCAGCTTTGCTTCAACAAGCGAAACTTCGTTCTTTCTCTGGGCCCCATCAGGCAGTGGAGTTATAAAAACCTCAGTGTCTCGGCCGAGTAACAGGATCAAAACCAGGTGGACTCAGGTAAGGGGGGAAACCGGGGTTTATTTGTAGCTTTAAAAGCCCTCTGGTTATTGTGAGACACTGGTAACATTATAATAGCTGCGCGGTATAAATCTCACAGAAAAGTTTAGTATCTCTTTGATTACACAAGAGAACTGCATAGGATATTTTTCTCAGTGTTCATATATGCAAAATAATAATATAACAATATTTTGCTTCTGCTAAGTTAATATAATGGTGGGTACTTCTGGCCTAGCCAAAACTTCAACAGCTTCTTTCTTACTTGAAAACCTCTGTCACATGGTTGATGTTATTTGAGAAATAATTAATTCTTGCTTTGTTAGGGAATGTTTAGAAGCTGCTTCTTTTCTTTTAAGGTTTTCAGTCCAGAGATACAGATGAAGTTTGACAAGATCACTGCCGTGGCCAAGGGGTTTCTCACTCGGAGACTCCTGCAGACGGAGAAACTGAAACATCTTAAGCAGACTGTAAAAGTAAGATCAGCGTTTTTATTATGCAGCTTCTCCTCCTGCTTGTTTTTGCTCCTGTCTTTAATTGTCAGGTGAAATCATGCTTTATCTGTTTTTGGAAGAATTTGGGGATGTCCATCACGTGGACATCTGAGTGTTGCATTGCTCAGTGTCACGAGGTCCAGGTCAAAGGCTACGCATCCTGCTCGCAGCGTGAAAGGGTCCTTTCTCCTGCAGGATGGTGCTTCGTGCTTAATCTCATTTTCCCATCTTCCGCAGGATACTATGGAGTTCATCAGAACTTTCCAGTCTGAAGCACCGTTGAAAAGAGGAAACGTTTCAGCACAAGACGCGTCCCTGCACGAGAGAGTAATGGCTCAGGTGACGCTATTTTAACTCCTTAAAACATCTTCCTCAGCTATTCTGCTTTTGTAGAATAAATACAGTGACTCTGAACAAAGTCAAAAGTTTAAACTATGACCCTGAACAGAAGATTCCATTTTTGTGCCCACTCATTAAGAGATTTAAAAATGATCTTTCCAAGTGTTTTGTTTAGATTGAAAGCAAGAAGAGCTTGATGATCGAAACCATGGGACTGTTGACCAAATAATTGGTTATAATTTTAATTATTCTTTCCAGCTGCGGGCTGCTTTGTTTGACATCCACGACATCTTTTTTACAATGGAGGCATCGGAAAGAATGAATATTCTGCGTCACGATCGTGAAGTTCGTAAAGAGAAGATGCTCAGGCTAATGGTTGGTTCTGGTCAAGAGAATGTAAATTGTGTTAAGAGTTTAAGTACTGAATTGTTTTGCTTTCAAGAGATTCTTCCTCACCTAGTAAAAAGCTTTTAAAATCTAATTTCTTGTTTAATTGTGCTTCTGTAGGTACTGTCGTCAAATCTAAAAGACCTCACTGCAATAAGAGATTGATATGGTGAAACTTTTAGTGTATAAGAAATAGAATGGAAAACATGGTGAAAGTAATAATGAAAAGTTAATGCTTTAAATAAGAGTTCATTATGGCATACAAACTTTTAAAATCTGATAACAGAAGGAAGATCCTATAATTTTAAGAAATAAAATAACCTTTGAATTCAGCCTGGATGTGAACTCAGTACTGAAAACACTGGTGGGGCTGTTTTTACGGTGGGGCAGGTGAGATGGGATTGAGCTCTATAAGAGCAGTAAGTGTTGTTACTGTTGGTTCTTTCCTTTTGCTTTACTAGGATAAAGTGAAGAGCCCGAGGGAGAGGGTGACGCTTTCCACAGCCACACAGAAGTCTCTGGACAGGAAGAAATACATGAAGTACGTGCGGTTCTGCCTGGGACGGGGGCGCGGGGATGGGAGGAGACGTTGGGAATAGTGAAACGATGGTTTTGGGGTAACAGCTTCTTTGCAAGCTGGGAGGAATGAATAAAAAAAAGTCTTGAGGTGTGTGGTTATTTACTAGTAGTAGTTCGCTCTTACTTTTAAGAAACTTATTGTTTGTATGGGAGAAAAATGCTAGTTTTAAGTTGTGCGTATTTCAGTGGTGAGCAAAGGGATCTCCGTGCACTTTGTGGTTGGTTTGTACATTGTAAAAAGTGCTCCAAGTTGTTTTATCAATCTTTCTAAAGTGCTCAGCCCTGGAGATACTTGTTAGACTATCTCTGGCAAAGTTTTTGGGAAGATGTGGCAGATATTATCCTGCAACACAGGGACCAAACAGTTGTGTCACAAAAGTGACAGCTTGCACTAGTGCTCTGCCAGGGGGGTGTGGGTGGAGATGCTGGGTGGGTTTGCTCTTCCTGTCCCTGTTTAAGACCTCGATGATGATTTTATTTTGATGTTTCAATACCTTTGTTTCGCTAGGGCTTCGGAAATGGGAATACCAAGTAAAAAAATAATCATAAAGCAAAAAACTCCTGAAAGCCGGTGAGTAAAGATGATGTGCTTTTAAAGAACTTATCATTGTAGTTTCTTAGATCTGCGTTGCTGCTTTGCCATCAGTCGGCTCAATTCCTGCCGCAGTTGATGGCCAGTGATCAAATCTGATTTAGCATCGTCTGAGAAAGGGGTTTATTAGCTCATTAGAAGTTAGAAAATGTTTATTTTCTTCAAAGTCAGTTCTGAAATTTGATCTTCAGATGTTATTTATTTATGGCTTTAAATATGTGCTCAGGTTTGAGGTTTTTCTGAAAGATACACTATTAGTATCTCTGAAGCTTCGGTTTGACACCACTGCTGTTCTTCCCGTCACTTTGCAGTGTGATCATTGATATCTTTGGAAAGCTGTCAGAAAATAAGCAGCTTTCAGTTGTGAGGAAACGTTCACACTTCAGTGATGGGTTTAACAATTCAATCCTTTTTTTCCTGATTGTTTTGATCAATGAGTAGGAACCCGATCCTATCTGTGCTCTATTGTTTCTTTGTTTTAAATAGTGGAAGGAGCAATCCTATTCTGGAATTTTAATTCCTCCCATGTTTGCCTACACGTTTTGTGGGCGTTTTATGTGAAACGTGATGCGTAATTCAGTGTTCCTTATGAGATTTTTGTATGTTTAAAGGAGAGAAAAAGCAGTAATTGGAGTTTGTCTTTTAACAGGGTGCTTCAACCAAATCAAGGACAGAATGCCCCCGTTCACAGGCTGCTTTGCAGACAAGGGTAAGGGCACTGCATGTTTAGAGCCTGAAAATGAACGTAAATGCAAAGTGCAAGAGCACGGTGATTTCTGAATCATATTTGCATATGCTGGGGCAGCTCTTGTTCAAAGTAAAACTAATTCTTGTGGTATTTTGAGAGAGTGATGAAGCTTTTACCTGATACTCAAAGGAAATATTTAGTGTTCTCATCCTCTCGTGTATTGTCTCCATTTACACTGTGTTCCAGCATTTCTATTTGTAACATTCATTCCATGAAGCTTTGCTTCCACTTAATTCAATGTATTTGTACGTGTAGACTGTGACGCCACGGTGTCTGAACTGAATTGGTTTCTCGAATCGAGTTGTGAAAATCAGCTTATGGGGAGATGTTCTCCCATTTAATGCAGCTACTTAAGCCATAATAATGTCAGTAGGAATTGTACACGTGCTCAGGAGGAGGCTTGGGAGACACTAGAAAATGTTTTCGTGCCAAACACAGTTTGATAGTGCCTTTATATTTTGGATACAGCCTTTCAACTTTGATGCAAGTGACTTATTAACTCTTTTATATTTAATTAGAACCCCTATGACCTCAAAGAAGGGGGTTGAGCAAAATAGAAAGAAGGCCTCAGAGAGCAGAGTGTCTAACAAGGCTCTTTCAGGTGTGTAGAAAACTGGTGCTTGGATCTTGTAGTAAGTAAGTTATTAGTATCTAGAAAAAGTAAATGTGGGATATATTGTTTTCCTTTTCTTGTGCACCCGCTTTGCTATGTCTTGAAATTTAATCTGTCTCTTCAAACACATGTGCTGGTACCTTAACCATCCACTTTCAGGTTCTGTAAGCGCAGGATATGGAATGTGCTGCGCGGCTCATTTGCTTTCACTCCCCGTTGCCCAGTTGTAAACATGTTTGCCAGATCTCTTCACTGTACCTGTTGGAGAAGCCAATAGTAGACTCGGCGTGGATTAGAATCCTGGTGTCATTAGACCCTTAGTTCTGTACACACGTGTAACTCGTCTTCAACACGAAGCGTGTTGAAAGGACGGTGTCAGATCAGCGTTCAGTCATCAGACAGTCCTCAAGTTGTAGATATTACTGCAGTATCTTACAGGATGTTTGTCTTAATGATCTGATTTTCAAAGTGGAATATTCCCCTACTTGCATACAGATAACACTGATTGCTGACCTTCTATTAAAAAGGTTTGACAATAGTGCCAAACCTCTCAGTTTTCAGCCCGTTCAGCCGTGAAGGGAATTAAACCACTGTGAAACAGCTGATACAATCTGCATGTTTTTAATCAGATTTTAAATTTAAGTGACAAACTATAATTTATCAAAGGTTAAAGTGATTTATACCTCTTAAAACCGTTTAAGGTCTTAATTACACTTTGTTCTCACAGGAGAGTTGCATGAGTAAAGTATAAAAATTGGCAATTTTTGGCAAATAAGGCAAATTATAATGTAGTAGGATTTCCAAATTATAATGTAGTAGGATTTCCAACTGTTTTCTATAGTGATCTGAATTATCTTTATTTAGTGAGTTATTAAACCATTCCTATAAGAGAAATTCTCTGTTTATTAAGTGCCCTGGCAGGGAGGATCCGAGGTTTAGTGCAGTGTCTGCACTGTTTAAACGCGATGTTTCGCCAGAGCGTTTGGTCTTTCCGTAGCACTTTGTGAAGCCAAGAGATGTGGCGGTAGAAGAATGTGTGGTAAGAAACTCTGCGTACACATCTGGAGTGCTGCAGGTTGAAGAAGTGAAAAATAAAGGAGGGCAAAATTACAAAAGCAAACAATGAGATTACAGCCAAGGTTTGTTCATCGTTTTCTCTCTGTTGCCAAGTGTCCGGGCGGTGCTGTCGTCGCTGCAGTGGTGCAGGGCGCTGGTTCAGCTGCACTCGGTGACGCCACGGAAAAATTAGCAAAGCCACTAAATAATCTCTCAGAAATATATAGAAGACAATGAAGTAAGCAATGTCGTCTTAACAACCAGAGAGCCATGGAGGCAAATTTTCATTTGCAAGTTTGTAAAAACGTGTCTGGTATGAACTAGGAAGTGGGAGTGCTGAAGAAAAGACCTCCACCAGCTACAGCGTGACAGAGAGCAGTGGTCTAAGGGTGCTGTCACTGTCAAGTTCAGCACTTATTTGAGGTTTGGATGCCATCCCTAATCTCATGTAATTCATGCTCTGGTGTCAGACGCCCCGTTAAGTTGTTCTTTCTTGCTCCTCTGTGCCGCAGCGTGTGCTGCGCTGCTCAGTCCCTCAGGTTATCATAGGCGTAATTGTCCAAGTTGTGACAGTAGATAACTTGGCAATAAAAAGAATCCTTTGGGATACATCTCTAAATTTCCCTTTGCCTTCCCTTATCGCTCATTGTTGAGAATCTGGGAAGCTATTGAATGCCTTCAGTGGAGGTTTTCCTGAAGCTTACAGCACACGTCTCATCAACTCTGTGCCGGCCGGTTCTGGTTGCACAACGTCACCTCATTTAGTGTTTGGACATCGTGTGTTCCCATGGCATAATAGCAATCTTTCCATATGTTCCTTTAAATAGCTTGTAGTAAATGAGCAGAAATGCATTCTGAAATTTGTAGACGGGGAACACTTAGCATTAAAGAATCTGCATAATTTTGCGATAATGAAAAAGCCTTAAGTTGAATATATTTCAATACTTCTCTTTATATATGGATAAAACGTGGCTAGTGAAAGGCTTGGCAGTATGGTGAATAGGGATTTTTAAATTATTGGGTTTTTTTTACATCTTATTTTGAAGTAATAAAGTATCTTTTCAAGAGAGATCCTTGACAATCATCTGTAATGAGGCAACAAGTTCTGTCCAGGAAAGACCATAGACAGGGAAAATATAACCTCAAGTCAATTTGAAAAGCAAGTGTAAGAAATCCAATGCGTATGCTTCTCTTATTTTAGCAGAAGTTGCACGTGTCAGAAAAAAGAGTTGTAGCAGTGGTTTGGTCTGGGCAATACAGATTTTATTCATACCTGCCGCTATGTCAGTCTGCTACACTCCTCACCTGTAGTCCTTAATTTCTTGTCTTCATTCATCCCTGGCTCCCAATTAAATTGTGTTTATTAGAGGGGCAAAGGGAAGGAGCGTTAGTAGAATACAGCTATTACATATACATTTCTTATGCATCCAAATGAGATGCGAGGCAGACCCTCAGAAGAAAACAATAAGGTTCTCATCCAACTGTTTTCTTCTTTTTTTCCCATTCTTTCAATTGTTACTTTAAACTCTGCCTATAAAATGCTTTGTAGCTTTAATACCACTCCGATTGATTGTTGTTGCTTTCTGACAAGAGGGCGTTTCATGTAGGAATCAACTGGTGACCCTAAATTTAGCGACTGTTGGTTTGTACTCCTTCGGTCAGAGTTCAGTGCTGAAAAGTACAAACTACTAAATCTGTAAAGAGTCTTACTTGTAGATTCTTTTTTAAATTTTTTTTGAATAGGACAGAGATGCTCAGTCAATAGGAGTGCCAGGCCGGGCATTTCATGTGGTCTGGTGGTGTTAGAAAGGAGGTGATTGAGATCAGGGTCACAGGGGTGTGAGGGTCACACAGGTGTGTGGGGCTCCCAGGTGTGTGAGGGTCACACAGGTGTGTGAGGTGTGTGAGGGTCACACAGGTGTGTGGGGCTCCCAGGTGTGTGAGGGTCACACAGGTGTGTGGGGCTCCCAGGTGTGTGAGGGTCACACAGGTGTGTGAGGCTCCCAGGTGTGTGAGGGTCACACAGGTGTGTGAGGCTCCCAGGTGTGTGAGGGGTGTGAGGGTCACACAGGGGTGTGAGGGGTGTGAGGGTCACACAGGTGTGTGAGGGGTGTGAGGGTCACACAGGGGTGTGAGGGTCACACAGGTGTGTGAGGGGTGTGAGGGTCACACAGGGGTGTGAGGGGTGTGAGGGTCACACAGGTGTGTGAGGGGTGTGAGGGTCACACAGGTGTGTGAGGGTCCCAGGTGTGTAAGGTGTGTGGGGGTCCCAGGGGTGTGAGGTGTGCGCTGTGGTGTGTGAGGGCCAGGCCAGCATGGCAGGAGGGCATCAGACACGCTGTGTGCGAGCAGCAGTTTGTGTCACAGGAGAGAGGCCTCGTGTCAGTGCTCCCCGTGCCCCTGGAATAGGCTGGGTCATAATTGTATCCAGAAGAACCGTAACTCTTGAATACTATTTGGCTTCTTCTGTCCCTTCTGTCCTGTGGGCTTGTCCTGTGGGCTTGTCCTGTGGGATCCCATGTGAGCTGCAGAGCCCTGGAACCAGGGTGTGGGGAGCGCTCGGGGTGAGGAGAGAGCAGCGTTTGGGGTGAGGGGGCAGTAACACTGGGGGTGAGGGGTCCCACTGCGGATGCTCTGCAGGCGCTTCCAAAGCTGCTTTGAGCTGCACTGAATGTGGCCCCTGGGCACTTGTAACCACCGCAGCTGTGCAAAGAGTAACTGAAGAGCATCAAAAGGATCTTTGTCACTTGGTCACTCACTGTGTCACATCCATCCCATTGCCTGCTGACCCTTTCCCATGGCTGTCCTGCGTTCCCTGCTCCGGGTTGGCTCACGCTGCTGGACACGGGGTCACTGCCCCAGCCGCACAGATGCTCAGTTGTGCTACTGTTAAACAGCCTGCGGTGCTAAACCCTCGGTACTGGAAGATACTTGTGCTATGCATAGTATAATATGGTTTTATATGTATATATTTATGTATATATTTGTTCCATGTGGAGAGATTTGCTTATTTATTATTTTTTGTTATTATACTTCAGCAGCTTTCTGTTTTTAAGGGCTCTGCCTGATGACGTTATTCATACTGCACTTTTAATTCTGGTTGTGTATATTGACATATGGAAACCTACAGCTGTCTCTTGGTTTATTAATGAGGCAGCAGGGGAAAGGGAAAGAGTTAACTCTGACTTGTACAATATTTTAAATGGATTGTTTAGAAGCAGTACATAGCATGGTTAAACTCAGTCATTTATCCTCCGTCTTGGTGATGTGACAGACTTAAAAAATTGTGATTTGTAATTGTTAATGTTTAGAGTAGCAGAAAAGAAGATGGCATAGTTACTGAAGAAGAAAATACTATAAAATGCCATTACTTTCAAACCTATAGGTAGTATTTGTAAGGCATTTTAGGTGTAACATGATGACTCATTTTAGAAGTAGCCACTGAATATATAATACTGCTTTAAAAAAATTATCCTAAACTTTTTCAGCTATTTTTGTTGCATGATCCTCTTACAAAAACCAGTAGTACTAATTGTAAAATGGGTCATGTTTCTACTTCATTTTTAGGAGCATATGCAGGAAGAACCCAAAAAAAGAAGCCAAATGTTGTGACAATTTAAGACGACAGCACTCACTGGGATAATGGTTTTTTATGATGCATTCTCAGCACTGATTCAAATATGTATATTTAGAAATGATAAACATACTTCATCACATCCACATGACAACACATTAATACAATCATATTGAAGTGACAAAGGGCTGTGAAGCTCTAGTACTCATGGAAAAATTGCATGTTTAAACTTACTATGTATTCATACTGCTGTGTACACATAAGATTCATAATCTTGTTTATCTAAAGACTACCACGGGGCAACAGTAAGTTCATTTGTGGCTTTTTCACACTCTAATTCTTGCATCTAACATATGCTTTTTGCATTACTTAAAATTGCAATTTCTGTGTACGATTGCCACCATAAATAAGTCGTGTGTATATAGTTTGTTTCATACCACAAAGTTAAAGCAGTTAAATAAGGAAAAAAAGGACACGTTAATTCAAACAAAGCCAAGCTCTTCCATCAGTGTCAGCAGCCCTTTTGAATGTACTTTGATGTACTTTGAATGTACCTCAATTTAAATACTAAAGGCCTAAATCTTTTGCGTTTCTGCCGAGTGGGACAGACATGGATCCTGATGATCTGCTGGGCAGACAGATGTACTTTCAGTTACTAAACTGAAACCACACGTTTATATATGTGGTAGATCAAACCACTGTGCTGGAAGATTCCTAGGATTTTTTTACCTTGTCTACTGCATTTTCTTATGGAAAGAACTTTTGGCCAAGAGAAAGAGCCTTATATGTTCTACAGAAGTTTCAGAAGGCAAGATTTTAATTGTTTTACCATTTTAGACTTAGAAGTCTTTGTCCACAAAAATAACTTGGATGTCTTCTATTTCATTGATGACAGATGCAATTTTTCAGAGCCGTTTTTCTTCTACCGTGATCTAACAGGCCTTTATTCCAAAATCATCCTTTCAGGAGGGGAGAAGAGTCTCTACCAAATCCCAACAAGCACATTCTCGTATTTATGAAAGTCTATCATGAGAAGATCATGCTCTTACTTCTCCTTGATCTTCCTGCTGATGGATACTATTCTAGCTTGAGGGACGCAGAATTCTGTAATGCAGCAACCTAAGCTTTGTAGCGTGTTGACATGGATATGAGAGATAAAAGACTGAAAATGCTGTGTTAAATGGGATGAAAGAGGAACGTTGGGCAGCGGTGTGTGGCACTGACTGTGGCTTTTATCTGCCACCAAGTCTGTCCTCTGCAGCTGGTGCCATTGGTAACAACAACTGTTTAATGCCATGCAGTAGGTTACTCAAACTGCGTGCTTGGAAAGTGCCAAAGCGCTGCCTCAACGTTTTTAAGAATGACCCTGCTCGGTGGCTCTTTGCTATGAAGTTTATTTGAAAGCTTGTGGAGGGCTCCCCAATGGTGTAAACTGAAGCGCTCACACCAGGATGACCCCCCCGTTCATCCAAATGCTGCGGATCTTGAGAATTTCAGACGTAACACAAGACGCCAGAGACAAGGTTCCTGCTCTAGCGGAATCCAGAGCTCTGGGTTGGTTCCCAGCTGTCCCCAGAGCGGGAAACATCTCCAGAGAAAAATGTCCAGTGATGGGATCACCTGTGTCAGTGACAGGTCAGTGCTAAAGACTGATGTTAAGAAGAGGCTGGTTTATGTGCTCTATTATTAGCATAGGCAATTAAAAAATAGATTGAGTGCTAGTAAAAATGAGTGCTTACCTTGTTTGTGTTTCACATCTCAACCTCTTTTACTTTAAGCATGCTTCCAGTGTGTGTAATAAAACATTGCAGCATGAGGTTTTTTTAACTTTAATGAGGCCTTTCACTTGACAAGTGCCAGAATTTGGTTTTGTACTTGATGTGTTTTGTATTTAAACATATTTATGTTTTTATTTTGTGTGGAATTGTAATATCATTATAAAAGTGTATTTATTTTTGTACTTTATTTCATTTTCACCAGTCATGCTTTTTACTTAAAATATACTTCCCAATAAACTTAAAATCTCTAAAACAAACTGCATTTCCTTTTTTCTCGATTGAAAAATCACTTGAGGTCATCACTGGTGGACAGCAGGGTGACCATGAGCCAGCACTGGGCCCTTGTGGCCAGGAAGCCAATGGTACCTGGGGTGGGTTAGAAGGGGGTGGTGAGTAGGTCAGAGAGGTTCTCCTGCCCCTCTGCTCTGCCCTGGGGAGACCACCCCTGGAATATTGTGTCCAGTTGTGGCCCCTCAGTTCCAGAAGGACAGGGAACTGCTGGAGAGAGTCCAGCGCAGCCACCAAGATGCTGAAGGGAGTGGAGCATCTGCCGTGTGAGGAAAGGCTGAGGGAGCTGGGGCTCTGGAGCTGGAGAAGAGGAGACTGAGGGGGGACTCATTCATGGGGATCAATATGGAAAGGGGCAGTGTCAGGAGGATGGAGCCAGGCTCTTCTGGGTGACAACCAGTGACAGGACAAGGGGCAATGGGTGCAAACTGGAACACAGGAGGTTCCACTTAAAGATGAGAAGAAACTTGTTCCTGGTGAGGGTGGCAGAGCCTGGCCCAGGCTGCCCAGGGAGGTTGTGGAGTCTCCTTCTGTGCAGACATTCAAACCCGCCTGGACACCTTCCTGTGGAACCTCAGCTGGGTGTTCCTGCTCCATGGGGGGATTGCACTGGATGAGCTTTCCAGGGCCCTTCCCATCCCTGACCTTCTGGGATTCTGTGAAAACTAGGAAAAGGGAAACCCAGCGGTATAAGGCCATTCATGCAGGTCATACGGTTCTTCTGACCCGTCTCCGAGCGCTGCTGGCTGCGGCACTGCCCCCTGCCATGTTTCACACACTCCCACCCCATGCCCGCACAGCAGCCCCCGCGGCCGCCGCCCGCTCTGAGGCGCTGCCTGGGGCGGGGCGGGAAATGGCGGCGGAAGGCGCTGCCCGGCGCGGCGCCACATGACAGGCGGCAAAGATGGCCGCGTTCCCTTGGTGAGGCTGCGGGAGGCCCTGCCTGCCTCTGTGCCGGGCCGGGGGGCTGAGCGGGGGAGGGCAAGGCCGGGCTGCGGGCTCCGCGGGGGCTGCGGGTTGTCGCGCCCTGTGAGGGGGCCGCCGCCATCCTCGGCGCCTCCCGCAGTCCGAGGCCGCGGCGCTGAGGTGGGGGCGGCTCGGGGACCGCCCGAGCGTGGCCGCGGGGGAAGCGGCCCTGGCGAGCGAGGGCTGCGTGGCTGGGACAGCCTCTCCTACCGGCGCTGCTTCCTGCGGGGCTCGGGGCCGCTCGGCATGAGCGGCTGGAACCTCGGCGACCGGCGGGAGCGAGCGGGGGCTCTGGGTACCGGGGGCGGCAGGAGGAAGCCGGGGCTCTGGGTACCGTGGCTCCGCCGGCCCGGGAGCGCGGTTCGCCGCCTCTCTCTGGGGAAATCTGAAGATCAGGTTTATCGCTCTGTGGTTTTGGCTGCCCGGGGTGCGGGGCGGTGTCAGAGCCCCTGGGCGGTGTGTGTCCCGGCCCGGGGCCGGAGGCCTTTGCTGTGGTTCGTGTTTCCCGTGTCCCGTTTCGAGGGCCCGGCGCGGCCGCGCGGGGGCGCTGCGGCTCCTCCCTCAGGCCTGGCCGGGGAAGGTGGGTGGTTATTACGGATATAAACTGGAACACAAGAGGTTCCACTTAAATATGAGAGGAAACTTGTTCCCGGTGAGGGTGGCAGAGCCTGGCCCAGGCTGCCCAGGGAGGTTGTGGAGTCTCCTTCTGTGCAGACATTCAAACCCGCCTGGACACCTTCCTGTGGAACCTCAGCTGGGTGTTCCTGCTCCATGGGGGGATTGCACTGGATGAGCTTTCCAGGTCCCTTCCAGCCCCTGACATTCTGGGATTCTGTGAAGGTTTCGTACCGTGAATTTAGGTTTACCAGCACAGTTTAACTTCTGTTAGTTGTCTCTCATGCGCTCTTTAGGAGTAGACACGGTGTTTACGGGCTGTGGACCGCAGAGCCAAGTTGGCTCAAAGTGACGTGCGCTATTTCTTCAGGAAGACTGGGTGTGCGGCTGAGGAGGCTGCGCGGGACAGGGAGCAATGTACAGGCTGATATTTGTTAGGGAGAGGAAGGATAAAATAGGTGCTTGCTCTGACAGAGCAAAGGAAAATATGTTCATAATTATTTTTGTCCAAACTTGTCCTTGTTTACAGATGAGCTGATTTTCTGGTTTTGGAGGGCTTGGTCTCCTGAGGCCAGTGTTCTTTTAACACACCGAATTTATCCGACTTCCAGGCTCTGATGTGACTGATGGGTTATAGCCCTGAGCAAACTAGCAATCAAACCTCATGTAGAGTCAAACAAAGTAATACGCAGCTATTCAAGCATTAGGTTGCTAAAAAGTTTTCTCTATATATACATATATGCATTATCACGTTGAAAAGCATCTGTCTCACTTTTTCATGTTCTTGATGTGTGAGCAAACTTTTTTGTGTAATAAAAATTTGAAATAATTTGTGGATTTAAAAGCTTCATCGTTAATGAAACCAGTTGACATTTTGTAAAAGAAAACCAACCATGGGAGCTATACTTTTTAAAAGAAATTAACTCGGGTATGAAATACTTTAAAACTTGAATTTATGTAGCTAAGGAAATCCGAGTGTGTAAAATGGCTCATTAGTTGCCTGTTGGAACTGTTGGTACTCCAAGTACAGTGATGTCAATGGACTCTCCAAATGCGGTCAGTGACTTTGCAGGCACAGAAGGGGATAAATGTGGCTGCAACTTCTGAATTTCAAGCAGCACTGGAATCTAATGAAAACCTGAGGACTGCAGCCACAAAGCAGCGTGGTAGGGATGCTGACAGTGAGTTTTTATGTGAGGCAGCAATGAGATAGCAGGCTAATAAGTAGGTCTGGTGCTGCCGATGTAGAAGTGGCCTTGGAGGCACAGAGTGATGGCAACTGCAGCGATGCTCATGTGTGGAAATAGGTGGAAATTGTACAGAGCCATTGAAGGAGGAATGTTCTTTTTCCAACTCTGGATCTGAGGCCTGACCCCAGCCGGGGGAACTGAGGGACATCAGCTCTCGGACTCTGAATGGGAAACGAAGCCTCTTTGCACTAATTGCGGAATGCAAACTGATTCCTGTGGTTAAAAGTTAAGCTGAGGGGAGGGTTAGCCAGAAAGCCAAGAAACCAGACCTAAAATGGAAATCATAAATAAGGGGAGGGTTGTTAGAATTGGAGTCGCGAGAGAGGTAAACTGAGGCAGGACCTCTGGGAAGCGTCGGATGGTCTGTGAGTCCTGTCCCAACCAATGCGGAGCAGGGGAGGGAATTTGCGGCCAGGATTAGGGCGATATAAGCAGGGGCTTCTGCCCTGTTCCATGTGCTTGCCGTCAGGTAGTACACCTAGTTTTGCAACATCATCAAGGAAATCTGCTTTGCTGAGAGATCCTGCCTGAGCCTGTTGTATTGGCAAGATGATCGTTTCCTATGGAATTCTGCTGTAAAAGTGGCACCTGCAGGCAGGAGCGTATCTTGCTTGGCCTGAGGGTTATTTCTGTTTCCCCTTGGAAGGTACTGCTGCTGAGCAGGGGATGTCACATCTGTCCCCGCAGAGCGAGAGGAACAGAACGGCAGAACATGCTTCAGCTTGCCCCCATATTAACTGTGTTACAAGCTGACTTATCCCTTGAATAGCCACGTTGTAGATGTGCTTTCAAAAGATGCATTTGCAGGGTGTGCAGCTCTTCTTCATCCCCACATGTGTATTTGACATGCATACTTGCCCTGGAGAAGGGCTGAGTTTGGCTGGAGCGCTGTGCCAGGTGGTGTGGAAATAGCTGTGAAGGGAGGTGGGGAAATACTGACAGAACTGTAGGAGAGTAAGAGAAACGTTAAAATCAGGCGGCCAGAAAGAGTTTGAAAGATTTTTCATGCAAATACTAATTAACCCATGAAACAAGTGAGCAAGGGGAATCATTGAATCGGGGGACAGCAGTAGATTAAAGAGACTATTTGTGTATAAAGGAAAGGAGCTGGAGATCGAGAAAACAAAAGGAATAAGCAGATGGATTTCACTGGACTCTTGCTCTGCTGTGTCTCATTAAATGTCAAAGCTTCTCCTTGGAGTAGCACGACTGTAAATAGAACTTCTTCTTAATATTTTTTTTAAATGAACCTCATTTTTGAGGGGTACATGCAATTTATAGATGATCTGGCTGCTTGGCACTGCCGAATTCTTACTAATGAGTTAAGTTTCTGAGTAGGAATGGAATTGGTTTGGGTTAGTTTATGTGGGAAAGATGTGTCTCGTATGCTGATTGTTTTCGTTAGGAGTCTGATTAAAGAAACCTTTCTGTACCCACGGGTTTTTCTCCTTCAGCGGAGGCCTCGGCGTGTGCTGTAAACGTTCTCGGGATCCTGGGTGAACCAGGAGAACGTTTACCTGCTCTGCACGTCTCAGAGATGTTCCTGGTTAACCATTCCTACCACTCCATACAGTTAAAAGGGATTAATTTCATATATTGATGTGTTGTCAGAGACATTAGAAAGCATTTGTAACTCTTAAGTCTCTTGAAACTTGTCATCCGATGCTAGTCAGGAAAATTTTAATCCTCCTTTTTTGGCCTTCCTACATTGTCAAGTGTACTTTAAAAGGTGAATTTGTATCTATATTTGAGCAGTTAAAACCAGGATGAATGGTTTTGTGAAAGAGCAGCATCCTTGAACTGTGATGGACAAATTAGTGTATGTTTGCGTTCGTTCATAGCGGCAACGTTGTTTTACTCAAACACTTTTACTTATGTTCTTTTCTGGAATCAAGTCTGTTTTTTAATTAGAGACGGAGTCCATCATTCTCATAGTTCTCTCTTAATATCAGATTTAAAATAAAACCTGAAATACGTACATTTTTGTGATTTGTTTCACTTAATAACATATTTAATTTTAATAGGTGAGGCAAGGCTTTTCTACAAGGACTTATCCACAGTTCAGGCATATGAGCACTGATACATTTTTTCCTTATAATTTCGCTTTTGCAACTTTTATTCTGCGCACAGTGAGCAGAATGGCCGACTGTCAGATTTCTTCACTTTTAGTTGTAGAGAAGTTTTGATCTTTGCATTGACTTATTTTTCAATGTGTATTTCTTTGTGTAAATATGCTTGCATCTAATAGGATACGTTTCTCTGATGATAAGTACGTTATTATTTATATGCATATAGACTTTCCCTTTACTCTTGCTCTTGAAGGCACGCGAGATCCAGAAACTATGTTTCGGAAGCTGAAGTGTGCAAACTGGAATCTGTACCCTTGGATTTTGGCGATTACCATCCACTAAAACCCATTACAGTGAGTTTCTTTTTGAGCTTTTGAAAAACAAATGTGGATTAAAACTGACTGTGTTCCTCTTTTTACTTCTGTTCCTTTAAAATGAAAAGGCTTTGAAGCTCGTGGCGCTACCAGTGAAGTCACTTTCTATGTTGGTGGCCTCTTATGTTAGAGGCATCAAGTTTTATTCTGTTTCTCCTTTTGCTGGTGCTGTTATGTGTCAAGAACAGTCTCCTGACAAAAATAGCAGCCCAACTTGTGGGGGTTTTTATTGCATTAAATGTTGAATAATGGATAAGTTTAAAATCAAATAGCTGCATTACAAATAACCTACGTAATTGCTTGATGTAAGATTTGGGTTTGGGTTAACTTCCAGTCAGCTGTATGCTTTAAAACATTTATCGTTTCTTTAATGTATGAGAGGCCTTTAAAATGTGGTTGTACAAAAAGAATCCAGGCTCGGAGAGGTGAGCGTCGCACACTAATGAATGATAAATGAGCAGCGGGGAGATGAGACAGAGGCCCCAGGAGTGGGTTTGGTGGCACAGGCTCCAGTCTCGGACAAGAAAAGTGAAGATGAGACTGGCAGAGGAAACCAAATAGCAAGAAAGAGGTTGGAGGAGAGAAACAATAAAATAGATGAGGGTGCTAAAAAGAAATTGTTATAGTTGTGTAGACCTAGATTTGGAAGGAAAAAAGAGTTCGGTTGGTTGGTTCTTGCTTTCATTGCACCAGCATGATTTATGTAGCACATACTTCGAAGATTTACTGAAGAAAATAGGGGGAAGAGAAGGCCTTTTTGTTCAATAGTTTTGAACTTTTCTTTCAGGTTACTGAGTCCAAGACCAAGAAAATGAACCGGAAAGGAAGTACTTCATCTACCTCCTCCTCTTCCTCCAGTTCGGTGATGGATCCGCTGAGCAGTGTGTTGGATGGTACCGACCCCTTGTCATTATTTGCAGCAGCTGCAGATCCTGTGACTACTGCTGCTACCACGGTAACGCTGGGGGCAGTTAGCTCAACTAAATCAGAATCAAACAAACCAACACCAAAACAACAACCAACCAACCAACCAAAACAACCCCCCAAAAACCCCAGAACCACAAAGCTAGCCCTGATTAAAATATATTTGTCTGACCAATTAGGAGGTTAATACAAATAGGAAATATACTGCATTAATAGAATTATGTATTCTTTTTAATTTACCCATTTTTATGTGGTTTATGTTGCCATATTTAATTACTATTTTTAAAAAATATTGTAATTTTGGAAAGGATCAGTTAGCACTTGGAACGTGAAGTTGACCTTTATCAGCCTCCTCTTTTTTTTTTCCAGATTTGTATTTAGCTTTTGCACTGTTTTCTCCTCATAGGATGGTACACGAAAGAAACGGGATAAAGACGACAGCTCGGCAGTGGGAAGTGACTTTGAACCGTGGTCAAGCAAACGTGGTGAAATCCTCGCTAGATACACAACAACAGAGAAGCTCTCTATTGTGAGTGGCGGCTTCTCTAGTTTTATGTGTTTGGACTAGATATTTAATGGATTTTGGATGTTGCTGGTTTATAATCATGCAATGAGTAAATACTGCTTCTCTAAATTTCAGTTTTAGTGTTGCAGAATGCTGTGCCTCAAGCTCTCACTTAAAATGATTGTTTTGGAACCAAATCCAAAAGTCTGTTGATTCGTAGAAACCATCACTTTGTCTTTTTGTAACAATACAAATAACTTCGGCTCTTATGTCTGTTTTTTAAATGATTAGAGGTGTAATTAGCAATGTAATTACCCTGTGCATTCTTGGAAGCTTTCTAAAAGTCTTCTTTTGCTGTTTCTTTGCAGAATCTGTACATGGGATCTGAAAAAGGTGAGCAGTTTCTTTAGCAGTAACAGATTTTGCTTGAGGTCGGGTGCAGCGACAGGTTTGTGGTCAGGAACAGTTGCAATGTGTTTTCCTGGCTTCCCCATTCTGAGATACGCTTGGATCTATGGCTTTTTGTGAATAAGACTTCTGCTGGATTTTTACTTCAGGTAATTATTGAAAACAAACCCTCCAGCCACCTTGTCTTGTATTCCTGTAGGCTGATGAATTTGCGATTGTGTATTGTGGAAGGAAATGGAATTCACTGCCTTCCAGTGGAGCCTGAAGCTTTTTTCCATTTGCAGTGAGCAATGGTGTTTTGAGGATCACGTTTATCAACTCTTCTGCTTGCTGCAAGGGAGAGCAAACAAGGCCCTTGGGAACTTGTTCAGTTATTCTCTTTGCATGAAAGTGAAATTATTTCAACTGCGTGCTGACTGTTCAAAAAAGAACCAAATGTTAAATATTTTATCGTGTTTTCTAGCAAAGCGAATCTGGGCTAATAGTCATAGCTGATTGCATAGTAAACCAGAATTTTTATGTATGACCAAACATGCGGCATTTCAGCTTCTGCAAAAACTTTTTTGGAATGAGAATGGTGAAGCACTAAAACGGGATGTCCAGGGAGAGCGTGACGTTTCTGTCCTGTTAAACTGATGGGATATAACCCTGTGCAAGCTCTTGTAACTTCAAACTTGGATCTGCTTTGAGGGGAAGAGTTGGACACAGACCTCCAGACAGCTTTTCTAACCTTAATTGCCCTATGGTTCCATCCAGTGGTTCTTTCCTTACCAGCAAAACTTGCAAGAAAATCCATTTATATTCAGTTTTGCTTAGTTGCAATTTTCTGTATAAAGTGAATGAAGTGTAGGTGCATTTAAATGTGTGTCTTCAGGAATAGTCACCAAATGCATCAAAGCACTTCTGTCCTGGCAGCTGACGAGCTGTCCGAGTCTGTCACGCTTCTTCGGGTTTGTTGCCCTTTAGAAGTCCAAGTGTTTAAATGTTAAAGAAACTCAACATAGAATTCTTTACAGGCAAAGCTACAACCACGGGTTCAGCGGTTTCTGAAAAAGTGAGGACAAGGTTAGAAGAGCTGGACGATCTGGAAGAGGTGAGAAAGTTTTATGCTCCAATTACATTATTATTCTAAAAGTGAAATAAATATGTGAAATCTTTTATGAAACCTTTTAGAAAGGTCATGATGCTGCATGTGCTGATGTAGTATTTAGATAAATGTATACTTTCTGTGGGACTTCTCCAGCAATTCCAATCCTTTCTGTTATAGAATTCAGGCAGATTAATATTTTTGTAGCGCTAGAAACTGCGATTCAAAAATTTACTTCCTCTACCAGTGTTGATGTGCCTTGGTACTGTGTAGGGCCTGCAGCTGCTATAAAACTTTAGGGAGCCTAATAATCTTAATATCTGATAATTTTCTTTGCCCTGTCGCAGAAGCTGCGTGCTGTCCACCTGAGCTTAATTACAGTTAACACTCAGGTGCTGGATAGAAATACTGAGTACTCAGGTTATCTCTCAACCTGCAGTATTTACTGTGCAAAGACGAGGTGTGCTATAACGTACTTTCCTAAAACCTGACTCTGTCTCGTACTTCTAGAACTGGTTTGAGTCATGTTGTTTTGAAACCTCTGCCTCTTAACTAACTTCAGGCTACCTGAGCCAGCACAGTTCTCAAGGCAGGATGTCACGAATAAAGGATTGGATTCTGTTAGGACACTTTATCATAAGGAAATATGTAACTTTTTGTGAAACTGTAATTGCATTTGCATTTTCTCTCTTCATCTGTGACTGCTTTTAGTGATGGTTGCTTCTAGACTCTCAGATATTACAAAATCTGCTCTATAATGCAGATTAATAAACTCATCAAAACTGGTCCTGAAGGTGGTTTTTCATGTCACTCGTACTTCTACTGAAGACTATTCCAGAACCACCTTCTGATTTTTCTAAACGCATTTTTAGTCACTTTCTTCTTGTGTCAGTTTGGTTCTAAAGCTTAAACAATTATTTCTACTTTCAATGTTTGGCTAGTTTATTTTTTACATGTAATATTTTAGAAGGTCTGTGAGATCTTTGTGAAGACAGATCACAGGAATGCTCTGGTGCTGAGCGTGTAATGAAGATAGTTTGGTTTTATTACTGAGGGCAAAGCGCAGCCAGATTTTTCTTGCTGTCAACAAATTTGCTGGCAAAACGTTTCGTTTCGTTCTGATGCTGCTCCTGCATAGGCACTAACCTACTCGTGTATGGTGTTAGTGCACTAACGACACCCGAGTAGAATTCTGCTGAGATAGTCCAGCATTTCTGACCTCACGAACAACCCGTGTGTCTCTTGAAAACCAAGGCAGCTGTGACGCGCTCCTATGCCAAACACCTGCCATACTGATCCCCCAAAGGTGAGAAGGGGGAATTAGAGAATTCTGTAGTAGGTTTTGTGGGCTTTGTTCTTTCCCTGGAGCGATTTGGCTCTATAATAATGACACGCTTCTTCCTTCCCTCCCACTGGTCTTAATAGGCTTGTGTTTTCTTGCCAGGGCTCACAAAAGGAGCTGTTGAATTTGACTCAGCAGGATTACATGAACCGAATTGAAGAACTGAACCAGTCTTTAAAGGATGCTTGGTCCTCTGATCAGAAGGTGAAAGCTCTGAAAATAGTCATCCAGGTCAGTTGTACGTTTTTGTACAGAACCGGCGAGTTTGGTGGTGCGGCTTGTCCAATTACTTTCTTGGGGAACGAATGTTTTCTGTTATTTTCCAATTATTTTCATCTGTTCTTCACTGAAACACATTTCTTTCAGAGTTTTATGATGTCTGACAACAGTTGGATTTTCAACTCAGTTGTTATGTATTGATTTTGACTAGGGCATGTGGGATGGAATTCTCATTAAAGAGAGCGGCCAGATGACAGATGTGGAAATTTTACCTCGTTAGGGGTAGTTAGAATAAATAACACGCAGTGATATCAGCACTTTCCTTCCCTCTCCTTCCCCTCCTAGCCGCTTGCCCCCCACCCCAAATAATACGAGAATGGCTTTTTAAACATCAGTATTTTCCCCATCCAGACTGACTATTGAATAATCTGATTTAGGACTCTCGCAAACTACAGGAAACAACTGCAGATTTTTTGAAGTGTGTTTATGTGGGTTTTGTGTTTTTAAACTTGCCTGCAGCTCTGAGAGGCACAGGGGGAAATAGGACAATCAGATGCTCTTTTGTTTGGCTTGGCCATTCAAAAAGGCCAGAGGAGATAATGACATCCTTCAAAGCTCTAGAACTGAGGTAATGCTGATAGTCATCAAGTGGGGTTATAGAAAGTCAGGATTTGTTTTTTCTTTGTCATGCTGGATGCTCTGGTGAAAACTGTAGTAATTTCAGCTTCAATTGTGGTGGAGACAATAAAGGAAATAAACATAAATGATTTAAAAAAATTGAATGTGACCCAGGGTGAGTAATGTTCTATTGTAATACTATGAAATCAGCACTATTATTTTAAAAAAATCCATATGTAGCATTATGAAGTGTGAATATTTTAGTGAAAGAGAATACAGCATTAAAAGTCTTTGGATGAGAAGAAAAGGGATATGGACATACTGTATTTACAATGCATTAATATGTGTGTGTATGTATATATATATATATACAGTATCTGATACGCAGTGATAATCTATGCACTAATACTTTCATATGTTCTTTTATAAATGGTTTCACAAATTATTGTGAAATAATGAAGTTTCTAAGATGGGATTCAGTGCTTCCTTATAGGAAGGTGGTATCAAAAGTGCAGATTTTTGTCTCTCTTAAAGTATTGCCTATGTGGTGTTCACTTTGCACTTGAACTTTGTGCTGCAGATGCTCATCACTAATTGAAAAGAGTGAAATAGGTGTTTGGGTAATTAACATGAATTTAAAAAATGCATAAAGAAGACTACAAGTAGCTAATAATAATTCTATACTTAGAAAGCAAGAGAGGCTAGGAACCTGACTGAACTTTCCTTGTTGTGGTTCTTCCTAGTAAATAACACAATTTTAAGAACTGAGCAGGTTTCATGGCAACAAGCTGTGATGATGTATATATTGTATCATTTGAACGCTAGAATTATCGTAAGAACTAATGATGAAAATGACCCAAGATGTAATTACAAAAACCAATGACGCAAGTTGGCGCATGGGGATGCAGCTGTCATGCTCCGTGCAGGAGTTTTACAGGGGCTGAAGTGCCAGAAGAGTTCTGGTCAGTAAGGCAAGGCCTGAATTTGTAGCACGTGAATTCCTCACGTGCCTTTTCTACGAGCGACTTTACTTGTCAAAATGGAAGAAGTTAAGCAAGCTTAGAGTAAGCTGCAGTAAGGTGATTATATATGTGAGCTCTAAGAAGGGTTGTAATTAAGCGTTGGTAGGATGTGTAGGCCCTGAACAGCTCCTAAATTACCTTTATTTGAAGGTGACTGACTTACCGTAAGTCGGGAAGAGTCTGCTTTGATTGGAAGTTTGGTTATGGATGCTCTTGCCTGGCTTGCTGGTGCAGGCTGCAGTTCCTCCCTTAGCAATAAAGCAAAAAACCTGAGCATGCCCCCCGTTTAAGCACGTTCAAATGTTACGATTTTCTTGCTTGAACAAAGTGGGCTTGTGGGGTATCAGATTCCTTCCTGCATTTTTGGAATGTCATGAAAACTTGAACTTTATTCCATCAAGATTGAAGCGCTGTCTGCTGATGAAGGAGACAAGGGACAGAGGCCATAGAGAAGAAGAAACTTCTTCCCAGTGAGGGTGTCAGAGCCTGGCCCAGGCTGCCCAGGGAGGTTGTGGAGTCTCCTTCTGTGCAGACATTCAAACCCGCCTGGACACCTTCCTGTGGAACCTCAGCTGGGTGTTCCTGCTCCATGGGGGGATTGCACTGGATGAGCTTTCCAGGGCCCTTCAACCCCTGACACTCTGGGATTCTGTGAACACTGTACTTGTCAGTCTTCAGATAGAGACTGGAGAAGGCTCATGCTCAAAGGCCGTGGTTGGCTCAGGGAGGAGCCCCAGTCACTCCTCTGCCTGTTTTCTTCAGGTGGAAGTTGATTTTTTTGTGAATAAACTCCCACCAAAGTTTTGGCCTGCAGTTCAGCGTATGGTTTTTGCACCATCTTAGAAAACAAAGTATAGCTTAATTAAATGTCTTATAAAATGTCTTCATTCCCCAGCATGTATTTTGAATGCATATCATAAATGGATGTGTTTACTACCTGGACTTTGAATTCAGTGATACTGGAGCTAAGTTGGCCGATGTGTTTTCAAATGTGTGTTGGTGGGCAGTCGCACTGGGTGCTGGTGGGACATGATGGGGCAGCTTCTTCCCAAACGTTTGAGTGGTTCTGTGAGCCACAAAGGCCTCGTGGAGAGCTCACCAGCTCAACTTTTAAAATTCTTTCTTATTTTAGTCTACATCACATTTTGGGTTTGATACGGATGCTCAGAGACATGGCAAGAAACAGAAAAATGCCCTTTGGAAAGTTGGTTTAGAAAAGAAGCACCTTTTTGTGCTTCTGCTGTGAGAGAATTGGTGTTGTCTGAACAAATGCAGAGATCTGGGGTTGTTTAGTCTGGAGAAGAAGAGGCTTAGAGGTGAGCTCAGCACTCTCTAGAACGACCTGAAGGGCAGTTCTAGCCAGGGGGGATTGGGCTCTTCTCCCAGGCAGTCAGCAATAGGACAAGGGGGCATGGGCTTCAACTCTGCCAGGGGAAATTGAGGCTGGAGCTGAGAAAGCAATTCTGTGCAGAGAGAGTGGTCAGCATTGGAATGGCTGCCCAGGGAGGTGCTGGACTCACTGGCCCTGGAGGTTTGTAAACTGAGATTGGCCATGGCACTGAGTGCCATGATCTGGTCAATGGACTGGAGTTGGACCAAGGGTTGGACTGGATGATCTCTGAGGGCTTTTCCAACCCAGTCCCTTCTGTGATTCTGTGATCTGCGTGGTCAGCTGGAATTCCGCATTGCAGATTACCTTGTGCAACAAAAATACAGATCTGTGACGGGCTCTGCTGGTAATGAACAATAACCTCAACAATCTAGAGAGTACCATGGTGTGTGATGTGGAGATTCTTTGGCGTTTTTTGCTGGATAGTCTGTATTGGTTATTTCCACCTGTTTCAATCTGTCTGGAGTAAAACCACAAACTCACATTTTCCTCTCAAAATGTTTTCTGTTTTTTCTTCTAGTGTTCTAAGCTGCTTTCAGACACAACAGTAATCCAGTTTTATCCAAGTAAATTTGTTTTAATTACGGATATCCTTGATACTTTTGGTAAGTACCTCATGTACCAGACTCACTACACAATATTTAATAAGACAAAATTAATTTTTTATAACGTAGAAAACATTACATTTGTGTGAAAAGTGCTTAAATGACTCTCAGTTTTAACATGGAGTATTTCCAACGTGAACATTTGGACACCAGTAGTATAAATGTGATACATAGCTTTTCAACAACGCTTATGAGTGAAGTAGGTAAAGTAAAAATATTTCATTTTGTAGGTCTATGCTTTATGTATTAGTGAATATATAGAACAAAACCTTGGGAAAATCATAATATCTGCATTTTGAAATTTAAAACACACTCGTTATTATGGAAAGATTTTGGGGTTGGCAACCTCTTGACTCAATAATTCATTCTCTTTATGGTTGAAGAATACAAGTTTTCTGTAGGTGAACAGGGCCTATGAAGTGATCAAAATGTAGTTCACCGAATTTTTAAATCTATTTCAATTATTTTAAAATGATCCTTTAAATGAGATTGTCATCCACCTCATGCGATTCTCATAGTTTTCTGCTTATGGAAAAGATTTACGGCAGCATTCAAAATGGAAGGGTATTGTATGTTTTGCAGGATATGGTGTGATACAGATCCAGCTGTTTTTCAGGTGTTTGTGCTCTTTCCTACTTACTGAAAGTGCTGAAGACAACACAATATCCAAACTGGCACAGACAGGACCCCAGCGGGTCTGGGAGCTCCCGCTGTGCGAGGGACGGAGCCAGAGAAATAAACGGGTTATAGCGCGGGAATTGCTGAATTCACACTGAACATGCAGCCTCACTAGAGGGCAGCACATTGTTAGTGTTTGGGGCAGGTTTTTCCAGCTGAGTTCGGTGTATTTTAGAGAGGGAACCTTTGCATCAACATCTTGTGGTTTATGGTTTGTTAATTCCTTATGAATGTTATTTGGTTTTTTATGTTTATAACAGGGAAGCTAGTGTATGAAAGAATTCTGTCAATGTGCGTGGACAATCGTGTCTCTTTGCCAGGTAAGTTTGTGTTCGTTTCTGCTGTGCTGCTGGAAAAAAATCACGTCCCAACTAATTTGAGAAAGGTTTAATAGGACTCTTGCTACACTATTCCTTATGAAAAAATCTAGTAATGTATAGTTTTTAACAGACTAAACTCCATTGCTTATAGCTTTCACCACAGGGTTTGTGCAAGTTTACATTTTAACTGTGCAGCATATACAGCCAAAGCTGAGAGTCTCGGTTTTTGGTAAACAGATGTTTTTGTTGCTACATTAGAAACTGTTGATGGGGGAGAATTTTGGACGAAGGAGCAGGCGGTCAGTAGGATCTTTGTAACTTGGGCCCCCTTCATTTTTTCAGTTGGAGTTCTAAAACAATGTAAAAGTTTTACATTTATGGTACGAATGTATATTGAAGTACTTATTTAGGAAGGCACCGGAAGATTCCATTGAAATACGCTCTTTTCCTTGCATTTCAGAGTGTATTGAGTGCATGTCCTTGAAATATGAAACATTCTTACTGTAGTTGGCAGTGCAGCAGTACCATGCGGCTGCCGTTAAATCCAGAGGATTTGAGCCAACAAATATTTAAATTTGAAATAAACTTACAGAAAATACTTAAAATATCTGTGGTGGCGGCAGGTCTGATAAGCTGTTCTCACAAAGGTTTGTGAAGGCAGACAGTTCCTGTCAGGTTCTGGGGCATGTCTGGGTGGTCAGTAGGTCAGAGAGGTTCTCCTGCCCCTCTGCTCTGCCCTGGGGAGACCACACCTGGAATATTGTGTCCAGTTGTGGCCCCTCAGCTCCAGAAGGACAGGGAACTGCTGGAGAGAGTCCAGCGCAGCCACCAAGATGCTGAAGGGAGTGGAGCATCTGCCGTGTGAGGAAAGGCTGAGGGAGCTGGGGCTCTGGAGCTGGAGAAGAGGAGACTGAGGGGGGACTCATTCATGGGGATCAATATGGAAAGAGGCAGTGTCAGGAGGATGGAGCCAGGCTCTTCTGGGTGACAACCAGTGACAGGACAAGGGGCAATGGGTGCAAACTGGAACACAGGAGTTTCCACTTAGAGATGAGAAGCAACTTGTTCCTGGTGAGGGTGTCAGAGCCTGGCCCAGGCTGCCCAGGGAGGTTGTGGAGTCTCCTTCTGTGCAGACATTCAAACCCGCCTGGACACCTTCCTGTGGAACCTCAGCTGGGTGTTCCTGCTCCATGGGGGGATTGCACTGGATGAGCTTTCCAGGGCCCTTCCAATCCCTGACACTCTGGGATTCCATGTGAAACTCCCTGTGGAACAGGACCTTCCCACCTCCTGGGCAGGAACAGCAGAGCACTGGTATTTAAGCCTGTGTCACAAGGAGTTTATCAGTGGACAGTCACAGAAGCCGCTTGTGCAGCTGCATCACTGAGAGGAGAGAGACTCGTCCTTCCCAACTGTCTTTCCTCAGCCCTGGGCAGATCCTGAGGAGCCGGTTTTGCCTCATGTCCTGGGGAGGGGAGCAGTGAACCCGACACAGCGCAGGCCACAGAACCGTCTGTGCCACCCGCGGTGGCACCTTCTCCTGCCACCGCTGACTCCAGCAGTCCTAGAACTCACGAGGACAGAGCTGCACTGCAGCCTTAGGGGTTCAGCATCCAAAAACAAGTGTCTGTCAGTGTTTAATATTTCCTACTTCTTGCAATATAGTTTTAAATAATATTCTTTCAAAATTATAATAGCCTTTTAAAGTAAAGAATCTGAGTGCTGAAATCTCTTTTATATGTATTGATTTGTTAGAGATTTATATATTTTTTTTACAATTTCTGCTTTCAAGAAGAGGTTAGATTTCCAGGTAGCAGCTCTGAGATGAGCTTTGAATGCTTGACTTCAGGTTCTGAAATGTTCCTTAATGCAGGATGGAAGCTGTCATCACTGCCCTCGCTGTCTGTGTCAGCTCTTCCTGCTGCAAGAGAGACCCGAGAATCAGACATATTGCCCAGTGTTTGTTATGATGCGCTTGATTTCATGTTGAAAGAGAATATAACGTTAAATCTAGAATGAAGATAACTTGTCTACAGAAAGAACGTAACCGTTTCTGGGTTGTTGGTTTTTTTTTTTTTGCCAGATAATTTTTCTCCAGACTGCGTTAACGATACAGCTAAAGAAACGTGCTTGAACTGGTTTTTCAAGATTGCTTCCATCAGAGAACTCATTCCCAGATTGTATCCTTGTCAAATGAGACTCTCCGAGCGTGTCTGCAGGTGTTCCACAGGCTTGTCAAAAAATGAACATGTTTATTTCAGTAAAACCCACGGCAACCTGATGCTTATATTGACTTTGTTTCAGACTGTATGTTTTAAATAGGAGTCGTGTTTCCTACTGAACCGAGTGCTGAATGACTGGCCCTGAGCAGCGTGGCAGTGAGAAAGTAGAACTGATGTGTGAGAAGTTGGGAAACAACAAATGTCTTGTACATAAGTAGTAAAAATCAAGCAAGTGTAGTAAGGTTAATTACAGAAGGCCTTGAAATAGCTTGCTCAATGTGTATTTGGTGTATACATTTGGTTTTGTGGTTTTAAATTGCATACGTCTTAGTTTCGTTCCTTAACTTGGCTTCATTTTAGTTATGTGGAAGCGGCAATACTGAAGTGCAATAAGTTCCTATCCAAAATGTAAGAGCACGTGTTAAGTGTGGGAAACAAGTGAGCGGGCAGGCTTAGGAACTTAAATCTAGGAGTTCAGCACCGAAGTTCATGGTTAATGATGGGTTGAGTCTTAATAGGTCTGAGGAAAAGCAGTACAGAGGGGTTTTGGAGCTTCTGGTGAGAATGCCATGGAATAAATTCAAGGTGAGCTGTGGTACAACTTGGAATGCCATAGTTGTGAAATACACGTATGATTGTGACATCAGGAGTTTTCAAATTAAAAACCAGTGGCTACAGATGGTGGAGGCAGAAGCATCATTGTTGAGATTATTATGGCAAAAAGATGGAGATTGTGCCTGTGCTTGTCTTTTACAAGCCAAACATCCAACCTGCCTGTCTGAACCACTAACAGCAAATACTGCCATTGAAATATAGGCTATGTGTTACTATTCACATCAAATTTTACTTCTGAAATAAAATCTTGTACTAATGTGCTTCACATTTTGGTAGGTGATTCTGTAACTCACGTTCAATTGTCCATCTACAAGGCAGCTACTGAAGTTATCTCTGGGAGGTATAATCCTGTTATCAATTGTTAAATGTCATTTCCATTTCTGAAAACTTTGAACAGGGGGATTTCGGAATGTCTGCCGCGGTTGACTGCTATGATTAGAGGAATCGGAGATCCACTGGTCGCGGTCTATGCCAGAGCATACCTGTGCAGGGTAGGCAACGTTTGGACACATCTGTATCAGAGACTTGCTGCTCTATTACTAAAAGAAAACTTCTTTTAACTACTGGTTTTGTGTGAAGTAGCCGGCAGCCTGTCTATTCCTTCTAACAAACCAAAAAAGGGAAATTTCTCTTTTGTTTTAATAATGGGGAATCTTTCTTTAAGTGTTCATAATAAGTAAAAATACTTTTTTATTTTTGGCAGCTTACGCCAGTTTTTCATCGTCAGGAAGGGCAAAATGTGAGGGACCTCAGTGGAAGGAGAGTTTTGACTGTTGTGTGGTTGCTGGGTGCTGCTTTCCGCAGTGATGTCTGCGCTGTCCGTGTGTTGATCTCCCCCCTCCTCCTCCCGCCGGGGTGGATGTGGCAGCAGAGCCGCTCCACAGTGTTGGCACAGTGGATGTTTCCTGGCTGCGTTCTTATCCTCAGCAGCCCAGCCAAGATAAACTTAGCAAAGAAGAGATGCTAAAGTGATTCCGAAAGTCACCAACAGTGGCAAAAAAAGCCTTGTGAAATACATTTTTGAAGTAGTGGCAAAGATCTTGCCTGTAATTGGAAAATGGTAGGGCTGCTAGTTAGCAATACCTGGGTGAAACCAGCTGTGAAATGTGAGTGTGGTCAGTGTTGATATATACTGCCCAGGGAGCTTTTGGTGTAACTATTCAGGGATGTCCACATGAATTCCTGTATCTCCGAGTCATCGCTGACCTCTGCTTTGCTCTGATAGATGAGCTGCTTAGTTCGTTTGAGTCCTGAAACAGAGTAATGCCAACATTTTTGTCATGGCCTAATCATTTCTGCTACATAATGCAAGGTTTCTGAAGGTTTTTTGGGAACCAGTTTGTATGCGTGGTCCACCTTTTACTGCTCCTGTTACAGCTAAGAGAGATGCGTGATGATAGAGCTGTTAGGATGAATAATCTAGTAATTGCAATTATCTAGTAGGATCTTAGCATGCTCCTTTTGGTCCACAAAGATGATAATCCAAAATAAATAGTGAAAATTTGCTTGGAATAAAATACCAGCTGTTAAAATCCTGGTTTTTGTTGAAAATTAAGAAAGCTTATTGGAATGGAAGACATTTAATCTTCTGTATTCCAGCTACTGACAATATTACAATATTAATACTTTCACCATGAAAATAATGAAATAGATCTTTAAAAATATAAATTATTGAATAGGAAGCCTGTAGAATCTGTAGAAGTAACGTCTAAATCACAGCGTAGTAAAATGTGGGAATAAATGCATGGAATCAGAGACACAGCAAGGTGCTGCATTTCTCTTTGGCCCCACGGTTTGAAAGGAACTGATGTATAAAGAAAAGTGATACTAAGAGGTGACTGTGGGAGATGCTTCCACTTTGTCATGAACGCAGCAAGAATTGCATGTGCTCGGGGGTCATAATCATATTTTCCTTTGGGATCTTTGCTTCATTCTGTCAGTTGGTGGACTCCTCCAGAAAATGCATTTTTGTCTTGAAGTAGAATCGTAGGTGATGGATGAAGATAAAATCTTTCTTTTACTACAGATTGGGATGGAAGTGGCCCCACAACTCAAAGAAAGCCTGAACAAAAACTTCTTTGACTTTCTTCTAACCTTTAAACAAGTAAGTAAATAGGGGTTTTATTTGCAAAATCACATGAATACGCTCATTAACCAAACTACCGTGTACTTTTAAAAATCTCTGAAGTTCTTGAATCAAGATTTAGGGATGTTCCGGTACCCAGATATAGTTTGGGAAGTTTTACGTACATTCTGAGAAGCTGAAACTGCTCTGTTCAGCGTGTTTCCATACTTCAATAATAGATGCTATGAGCTTGATATTTGTTCCCCAGTATGCCAGGAATGCTTCAGAATATCTCTGTATCTTTGTTATCTTGTCTGTTGTCGTTTCCATTCATACACAAACTGTGTGCAGTTTATCGTAGCTCTTATTAAATTTTCACAGCGACGTGTTCTTGTCTTTTACTACAACAGATTCACGGGGATACGGTTCAGAATCAGCTGGTAGTACAATGTGTGGAATTCCCTTTGTATTTGACTCTCTATTCTCCTGCTATAGACTGGATTTTACAGTGCATTGCGTACCGTGCTCCTGAAGTAAGTAAGTGTGGTAAGGAAGCGCTGGGGTGAAGGGTTAATTTTGCCTGTTAAAAACCCCTCAGTACTTACCTGAGCGTGGAGATTATTATAAAGAGCCTGGATTTGCCTGCTTGTTTCTCTTCTCTACATGAAGAACATTTCTACAAAGCTCGCGCTAGACAGCTTCAAATACATCAGCAGTGTTCCTGTTTGCTTTT
The DNA here is from genome assembly GCF_037038585.1 of Patagioenas fasciata. Lineage (NCBI taxonomy): Eukaryota > Metazoa > Chordata > Aves > Columbiformes > Columbidae > Patagioenas > Patagioenas fasciata. Next base: position 2,092,381 of record NC_092534.1, on the reverse strand, counting down.
GCTGTCCTTTAGCTAACCTTGATTTTCTGAATTCAGTAGTTTCTTGTGTCATAAAAATGGTTGGCGTAACCTGTAGCTGTTTGAATCTCAGCTGCCTGTTGCGTTGGGTAACGTTCAGGAACTGCCCTGCCTGACAAACAGGAATTCTGAGGAGAAACACCATGGCTGAAGGGTCTTCTGTAAAATCCAAGTGCACCTCTGTGCTTTATGTTGTACTATGCGGTTGTTTTCTTGTGTTATAAAAAAAGGATAAACCAGAATTATTGGGATGGATCGGGTAGGTAATTTAAACAGCTTTTAGTAGATTTCACTACAATAAATAGAGCAGGATATATTTGTGGAGTCTCTACTCACTAATTTGAAAAAAGTAATTCTTCCAGGTTCTGCTCACTGAGATGATGGAGAGATGCAAAAAATTGGGGAACAAGTAAGTATTGCACACTATAGAAGACATGAGTCTGTCATGAGTACCTGTGGGTCCCTGTAATAGAATTCTCTCTCCCCTTTTGAAAACGCTTTTGGGATGTATAGTGTAGCTTTTGCTCTCCCAGTACCTTACTAAATCATCATAACGAACATCTCTTTTCCAGATGTGAATTTGAAAAATATGCTAGATTACTTGTAGAGTAAAAGTTCATTAATTTAACTTGGTTGCTGCATTTTGGCTCTGAAGCCAAAGTCGCGGACACAGAAGGTGTTCTCTGTGGGTTTGTTGGTAGCCAGGCTGCCTCCCGGGGGGGTTTGCAGCTCATTTTTCTCTGATGAGCTTTGCACAGTCCAGTTCTGCAGTGGCCGAGGAGCTAAAATGCATTAATTACTTATCTGGGGAATGCCAGCATTGGCATCCTGGGACTGAGCTAAGGAGCGCGAGCAAAATGCCATTTTAAAAATGCAATGTGAAGATGCTATGGTATCAGAGTGTGTAATAGGGGTAAAAATAATCCGTGCACTCTGCTGTATTTTGTATATACGTTGATGTGTTTTGTGGAATTTATCTTTCAATCGCCTTTTAGCATTTCTCATTGTAAAGATGAGCTGGGTGCCTCCTCTTCGTGCCTGTTTGCTCTTTAAGGAAGGACAAAATGGCCAGTATAATGAGGGGTTTTTTATTAAAGAAATATTTTGGGGACAGGTCTTTTTTATTGAGAAGTTGAATGATCCGGTTTAGCGGTTCTACAAAGCACAGTAGTCTTCTTTTAAAGTGGAGTTCTGTGTTTGTATGTCTCCTCATGACTGTCAAAATATTACGAAGCAATATGCATCAGTATATATATAAATCTTTAAAAAATCTCAGTATGTTCCATGAACCACGTTGCAGCCATCGCGGTGCAAAGCGCCAGCCCGCATCTCCGTATTTGACAGTGACACAATGAGTTTGTGCTTCCATTGGTAACTTTGACTTGATTGTTACACAGATATGGGTCTGAATGATTAATCATAAATATCTAAATGTGGCATTGCCTGTTATCATATGATAACAACTGGTTGGATGTATTTTAATCCTAACAATGCATCTGTGAGAAATCTGACTATTACAATGCGTATATGTTTGAATTCAGTGAGGAAAAACTTCAACAGAGATTTGCCCTGCCAAAGTATCCTCTGAACTGTAGTTACAAAGAGAGAGTAGGTTTATCTGCTGGTTTATCTGATCTTTCTAGTAAACTGGTAAAATGATGGCTTCAAACCCAGTGTTCTGCGGCCTGGGCTACCTTTTCCTTATCTGATGGCTTCATGTTATCTTGGTTTGCTCATGCACTATTACCCCTCATCAATGCAAGCTCGATCTGTGAGGGTTTTTTCTTCCTTTCAGCCCTTTTAAAAGAAATTAGAATAGATGCCGGACAGTTGTTAGTCTGAGAAGTTGCAATGAATGTAAATGAAGGGACGGCAGGGTTTCCATGCTGATCTGTTCTGTTCCTCGCAGCGCTTTGCTGTTGAATTCAGTGATGTCGGCGTTCAGAGCCGAGTTTATTGCTGCCAGATCGATGGACTTCATTGGCATGATTAAAGAGTGCGACGAATCTGGATTCCCCAAGGTAACTTTTTTGTACCTAATTTGTAACAGTTCCTGTTCCTTGTCTGGTAGAGTTCTTTATACTCTTAGTTACCTTTGTAACTTGCACATCATTTAAATAGAAGGTGGTTTGATCAAAAAAACCTTTCTACATAGTGTCTTGGCTAGAGCAGAACATGCATCTTCTGCTTTTAATTTAAAATTTGTCCTTAACTTTCAGCATCTTCTCTTTTGCTCCTTGGGATTAAACTTGGCACTGGCTGATCCTCCTGAAAATGATCGCCTTCAAATATTAAATGAAGCCTGGAAGGTTATAACAAAGCTGAAGAACCCACAGGTGAATTATTGTCTGTTCTGTTTCACTGCTGATTCTGTGTTTAGCGCAGAATTGTAGCCAGTTGTTCAGTAAGCATATGCTTAGCATGCTTCCCTTTTCTAGATACACGCAGTTGCCAAAAAATATGATACCTAGTAATATCTTTATATGATCCCTGCTTTTGTGAGCTCTACTGAAGCATATCGTAATTCTACATCAGCAACTTCTGAGGTTTGTCATTAGTGCATGAATCACACCACAGGAGTTAATTCGTTTAAGTGTAATTTTTGCAAGTGCACTTGCAACATCTTGTAAATATTGGTAATCATAAGATATCTCTTTCTAGGATTACATCAACTGTGCTGAAGTGTGGGTGGAGTACACATGCAGACATTTTACGGTAGGTGCAAATGACTTTGTTTCCATGGGATGTTTTCTAATACAGACTAAGTGACTATATTAGCAGTTTCATTATAAAAATGAAAAAGCTCTGACTGTTCAATTTAAGCGTGTGGGAGTTCAGTAGTGAATGGAAGAATGTATTTCCTTTCATGAGACACAAAAGATGCAGGTTCGAAGGAGTCTTCACCACTCCCCAGCCCTGTGTATTTCTTATCCTTTTATTTTAATGGCAGATGGACCAGTTTAAGTAGGGATTTACTGGAGCTATGGCTGAAGTTCCTGGCTTAAATAGAGCTCTGCAGAAGGCCGATGCTTTGACAAATGGAAATAATTTATCCAGTTGGTTTTCAGTGACTTGATTTATGTGCTGATTTCATGGTTGTGCTGTGTAACCTCATTTTTTTGCTACACAGAAGCGAGAGGTCAGTACAGTTTTGGCCGATGTTATCAAACACATGACCCCTGATCGAGCATTTGAAGATGCTTACCCACAGGTAAAGAATTTCTTTTGCCAAGTCTCTAAAAATCTGATGTGTGTTTTCTTAGCTGAAATTAATTCTCGAACATTACTAATGTCTCTTACCACAAAATATCTCTAAACCACTGGCTATAATTTGGCAAGCCTTTGGGAACACTGTAATGTTGTGGTTTGTTCCTGCTTTTTGCAGTCTTTCAGTTCAGAGTTCAACAGGGCCTGACAAGGCCCAACACAGCTTGACAGGGCCTTACAAGGCCTGACAGAGCCCAACAGAGCCCGACAGGGCCTGACAAGGCCCAACAGACCCTGACAGGGCGTGACAAGGCTCGACAGAGCCCAACAATGCCCAACAGAGCCTGACAGGGCTCAACAGAGCCTGACAGGGCTCAACAGAGCCTGACAGGGCTCAACAGAGCCTGACAGGGCTCAACAGAACCTGACAGGGCTCAACAGAACCTGACAAGGCCCAACAGGGCCCAACAAGGCTTGACAGAGATCAACACAACTCAAAAGAGCCGGGCAAGGCCTGACAGGGCTTTCCTTCTTCCTTTTTCCTTCTTCCCTTTTCCATCTTCCCTTTTCCTTCTTCCTCCTTCCCTCTTCCTCCTTCCCTCTTCCTCCTTCCCTCTTCCTCCTTCCCTCTTCCTCCTTCCCTCTTCCTCCTTCCCTCTTCCTCCTTCCCTCTTCCTCCTTCCCTCTTCCTCCTTCCCTCTTCCTCCTTCCCTCTTCCTCCTTCCCTCTTCCTCCTTCCCTCTTCCTCCTTCCCTCTTCCTCCTTCCTTCTTCCTTTCATCAATCTTTCAGTTCCAAGAAGTGCTAAACCAGAACAATTTCTGTGTTTAGAAGCAGCACTAGTTAACGCCCACATCAACAGCGGTGTCGTGCTGCAGAAATCCAGCACTCGTGGCAGGCTGTTTGCCCAAAAGTGAACCACAAAATAAGGCGTCAGTGTAATATTGTGACCGGTTCTTGAGCCTGCATGCCAGGTGAGATATGGGTTAGTGGAAGAGGTTCTAGAAGACAGTTTTTGTGGTTACTTGGGAGGTAACTAAAGTGTCTACAAAGCAAGATTTAACAAACCGCTTCAGGGTTTTTTGTTTACTTGGGTTTTTTTGAGTCTAGAGTACTGGAAGACGTGCAGGCTGTAAGCTGGAAAAAAATCTACCTAACCCGAAAAACTGAGGAACAAATAAAACCTCTGTTCATAGTTCTGTGGACCATGATGGTCTTCAGAGCAGCTCCTCTTGGAACAGTAAAGCTGCATTTGATCTTGCACTGGGGAAAGAAATTCCATTGATGATGCTTGAAGTGGCTTCCAGCCCAGTTTTCTATGAATACCTAGAGAAGAATCATCTTTGGTGTGGGCAGTCTTAATTTTCAACTTGTATTACAATAACCCTCCTGCTTTTTTTTTTTCCTTTAGCTGCAGTCAATTATTCAGAAAGTTATCACCTATATCCATGACTTTTCTCTGCTTTTTTCAGTGGTAAGTGATACTCTGTTTAATGCATTTTTAGGAAGAACTGCTTTGTGCTGCTTCCGCAAGAGATTTCACCTCACTTGAATATTTAGGCTGTTAGATTCTCCAAGTTTGTTTCTTGCTATGCCATAGGTGACAATCAATGGAAGATAAAACACTATTTGTGTGTGTTGGTGTAGTAGCTGTCTCTATGTTATGATGTATACTTAACGTGCTCTTCTAGGGCTTAAGTTTGGTGATGAAACCAAGTGAAACTTGGCAAGATCAGAGGCTGAGGGACAGAAAGAAGAACAGGGCAGGTGTCTGAGTACTGAAACCAGCTGAAATTCAAACCTCACCCTGTGGATCTGGGGTCTTGGTCACAAATCGCTCAAATAATTCTGAAAAACTTACCCTCACTATATTCTCGAGGTGGTACAGAACGTATTTCAGTATCTTCACAACTTAAACCCATATCTTTGAAGAAAATTTGAAGGTCTTGGACTTTGAGAAGTTGCCCTGGATACATACAAAAGGGTCGCTGGTGTCTGGCCTTTTTTCATTGGTTTTAATATCCTACCTTTTTTTCTCATAGGAATTTGTTGTGATCTTAAGCTGTTTCAAGCATATAATTCATTTTTTAAAAAATTGCAACATTTGATTCAAACAGTTCAATGTTTTAATCTGGATCTCTGCAATCAATAATCTGATACACCTTTCAGCCACCGGTGCTTTCCCATTTGTTCCACTCTTTGATCCTTCACGATGAATTACTGCCTTCAAAAATGATTTAAATAATTGTAGCTAAAACAGCTACAATTCTAAAACTTACCCCAAATATTTATTGGTTTAGTGTGCTGTTTGTAAAAGACCTAATTTTTGCGTATTAATACTTTCAGGAGAAATTCCTGCCATTCCTGGATATGTTCCAGAAGGAAAGTGTGAGAGTGGAGGTTTGCAAGTGCATCATGGAATCTTTTATTAAGTAAGTGGAGAATATTGAGATGAAACGCACTCTGGAGGGGCTGGGGAATGTGGTGAAAGCTTGCTAGGGTGGGTGTATAGTATAGAGTATATGTGAAGGTGTTCCAGCCTATGGGAAAATGGAAATGTGTTGATTTTGTTAATCTATTGATTGACTGTTTGACTGTTCACAAAAAAAGCTGAAATCCAAGTCATGATACTGCTGCTGACTTGTTGTGGATTAACAGAATAATTGTCCTCTGAGCTTTTTGATATTGCTTTAGTTGGTTTATGAAATTTATTTCGTCTTCCAGCTGATACGGTAGCATTGACCTTTTACCTTGGTATAACAGAGGAAGAGCAAGACGCTCTTTCATTACAAACTGTGTTATGTGTTATACAAAACCGAGTATTTCCGCAGTTGAAAACCAAGTTAGAAGATGAGGCTTCATCTTCAAATATTGTATTAATCAAAATCAAATGGTCCTTTTCAAATCATTAACAGGTTCCTTGAAACATATTTTTGTTCTTCTTCACCTTCACATCAGGTATTTGCACACGCCGCTAAGCCCAGCCCAAGCCTGCGCTTGTCTAGGCTGGACTGTCCAGCTCTCTCGGCCTTTGCTCGCATGAGAGATGCTGCAGCGCCTTCATCATCTCAGTGCGCGGTGCCTCTGCTCCCAAACAGGACGTTTCTCCTTCCTGTCTGTCCAGCAGTAGCTGAGAAATTATATCCCTTCTTGGGAGATCTGGACTTGCTTTGTTTGGACGTTCTGAGATTGCTTCTTGGTATCATGTGTCCAGCTTGTTGCATCCCTTAAGGAGTCGGGTTGTGCGGTTTGGCTCCGTGTTTTAAGATAACATTTCTTGGCTGGCGTTTTTTGGAACTGTACATCTGTTAACCATGTGATCTTTGGAGTTTCGTTGGGTGAAAAATGAATATAAAACTTCTGTAGTGTCATGCGATGCAGATGATTGGAATTACGCATTAAATCAGCATTATTCTGTTTATTGCTTTTAATTTTGACAGAGCAGGATTCTTCATCACTCTTTCTAAAAATTTTATAGGCATCAGCAGGAATCTACAAAGGATCCCGTTATACTCAACGCTCTTCTGCATATCTGCAAGACAATGCATGATTCTGTGAAGTAAGATTAACTTTATTTGTACTAGTAACTATTGTTAATGCAAAGTTGGGCTGCTCGGTGAGCAGTTTCACATTTCTGAGGCTGTTTGTTTCCTGGTGGATTCAGACATGGATCCTGTTAGTGGTGAGGGAAGAGCTGTGCAGTGGAGTGGCAGCACGTACCATTTGCTCTGTAATTACTGCTTTGTTTTGAATACCGAAGCAGAATTTTAATAGGAAAGTAGCAATGGTTTTGTAGAATTTTCTAGTGAAGCAGAGACACTAAACAATCCAATCTTTTAAAAATATTCTTGAAACCAATATAATCTTTGAGTTATAGTGAATAAAAACCAGTTTTTGAGATTGAAGTGAATATGTAGCTATGAAAGCACAGATTGCCGTACTCAGTTGTACCTTTTTGGGGGCCCCTTTTTTCAGCCGTTACAAAGGGGTGTAAAATCTTTAAAAGGGCACCTGAAATCTCTCTAGAACCAGAACAGTCGCCAGAACAGAAGCTCTGGATCCATCCGTGTCTTTCTCCTAAATCCTCCTGTTTTCCCCTTGACTCTGAGTGCTGAACGGTTGGCGATGCTCAGGGCCCTGTTGCACCCTCGCTCTCTGAATGTGCAGTGTGGAAAGCAGTTGTGCTTTGGACATAACTCGCAAAACCACACAGAACACTGTGCCTGATTGAAAATAGAGCCAGAATCGCTGCCAGTTTGAAATCTTAAGAGCAAAACTCTCCTTTTCTTTTTTCCCTGGTTCAGGTTGAGTAAAATTGTAAGGGCACAATTAATTTGGCACCCTGAGCCGCTCAGAATGGCAGGAACCTGTAACTTTCTCTGCCTTGATATGCCATGAATGCAAGATTTATTGCCAATAAACGTTTGGCACGTAATTCCAATTTATACCAGCTAGAGTGCTTTATTTGGGGCTGAAGCACCGTACGTGGCTGTATGTTGCACTAAAAGCCACGTCAGCCTTTAAATAGAACACGATATTGAAGCTGAGACAGCTTATTAAAAGAAATTAAGCCGTTTCTGGCAATCCATGTCTGGTGCTTCCGCTGACATTTTGCCAAAGCCATTTGATAGTTTACTGAGATCCTCAAAACCCCTTAACGCAGGAGTTCTTTTGGCTGAGACGGTGTACATGGTGAGCTTGGTTGTGTTGTGTCAAATCATGAATTCTGACTGTCTTACAGTGGTTCCTGTGGCTGTTTTTCCATCCTGCCCAGCTGGTGCAGGAACGGCCTGTGCGCCGGGGGGGCCCGTTCAGAACTGAACTGGAAACCTGGGGCTGACCCGCAGATCTCATTAGGAGTCGCTGAGCCGCTCAGAGCCCATCAGCTGACTCCTTTGATTTGCAGCACGCTAACGAGCTAATCACGCTGAGCTTTTCTTTCCCCCCTTTGCTGAATTTGTATAATAAAACTATTGTTCTCTTCCCATCTGGTGTCTGAGCTGGGAAATTGGCCATTGATGTCCTAAAGGTCAAAGCTGGAGACAAGTATGTAATAGTAAAAGGATTAAATTGTATTAGTTAATTGTAATTTAACCTTTTGCTCATCTGTTCTCAGTGAAACAGGTTTGACTTATTGGATTTTCATGCGATGTAAAGTTGTTTCAAATCAGGTTTGGGCTCTTGCTGTAGAATAGGGAGCTGTGATCATCTTCAAAAGAAACCAAACCGAAACCTAATGTTGTTTCTAAAACAGATACATTAACTATTCCATATAACATTTAAAGTGCATTTTAAAAGCTTTCCCACTAAAATAGGATAATTTTCTTATAAAAATAGATTTACTAATTTAAGTTTCTGTCATCAGTTCCTACTCATGTTGTTACACAGGTCTGAAGCCCTTTGCTTGCTGCAGTAAAGAACATGAGCTCAGCTTCCTTCTCCTCCTGCCAAAATTAGAGTTTCTGTAAAATCTAAAGGCACTCTTAGCAATTTTTACTTTTTTAATTTATTTTTTATTCTGGAACTTAATTTGGTGCCTGGTTGACTTGGTGATATTCATATTAAAATCAGCTGTATTGCTTTGTGACTAAAATGATGAGCTTAGTGGTCTTACTGTGCGATAAATACGTTGTGTGAATAGAACAGTATATAAATTAGCACATATCTTTTGAACCTTTGCAGGTAAATCAGATAAGCAGTATTCTCAAATTTACCATATAAATTGTCTTACAGTGCGCTAACGCTGGAGGATGAGAAAAGAACGTTAGCGGCTCTGATAAATGGATTCATCAAAATGGTGAGTGATGGTCGAGCGCCATGCGGGGATGCGGAGCTGGGCAGGGACCGCGGCTCTGACTCTCATGTTGCTTATTTAATCATCTTTTCTGCTGCTTTTTAAAATCACATGTATGGTAAGTATTTACAAGTTAAACAGCAATTAAAGCTGTGCATATTACGGTATCAAAGAGGTTCCCTGATTCGGTGAGTGCTGGTGAATGGGGCTGCATCCAGCTGACCAGTCACTAGTGGTGTCTCCAGGGGTCAGTGTTGGGTCCAGTCCTGTTCAACATCTCGATTGATGATTTAGATGAGGGGATTGAGACCATCATCAGCAAATTTGCTGATGATACCAAGTTAGGAGGGAGTGTGAACCTGCTGGAAGGCAGGTTCAACAAGGGCCAAGTGCCGGCTCCTGCACTTTGGCCACAACAACCCCCTGCAGCGCTCCAGGCTGGCACAGAGTGGCTGGAGAGCAGTCAGGCAGAAAGGGACCTGGGGGACTAATGGACAGGAAGCTCAACAGGAGCCAACAGTGTGCCCAGGTGGCCAAGAAGGCCAATGGTATCCTGTCCTGTATCCAAAATAGCATGGTCAGCAGGACAAGGGCAGTGATCCTTCCCCTGTGCTCTGCATTGGTGAGGCCACACCTGGAGTATTGTGTTCAGTTCTGGGCCCCTCAGGTTGGGAAAGAGATTGAAGTGCTGGAGCGGGTCCAGAGAAGAGCAACAAGACTGGGAAAGGGACTGGAACACAAGCCCTATGGGGAGAGGCTGAGGGAGCTGGCCTTGTTTAGTCTGGAGAAGAGGAGGCTTAGAGGTGAGCTCAGCACTCTCTAGAACGACCTGAAGGGCAGTTCTAGCCAGGGGGGGATTGGGCTCTTATCTCAGGCAGTCAGCAATAGGACAAGGGGGCATGGGCTTCAACTCTGCCAGGGGAAATTGTGGCTGGAGATTAGAAAGCAATTCTGTGCAGAGAGAGTGGTCAGCATTGGAATGGCTGCCCAGGGAGGTGCTGGACTCACCAGCCCTGGAGGTTTGTAAACTGAGATTGGCCATGGCACTGAGTGCCATGATCTGGTCAATGGACTGGAGTTGGACCAAGGGTTGGACTGGATGAGCTCTGAGGGCTTTTCCAACCTGGTCAATTCTGTGTTTCTGTCAGTGAGGTTCCACTGTCCAGCTCCAAACAAAACCAATACCAGCTTTAAAAAACACAAAATGAAGATAAACAGAGATAAGAAGAGCATACAAGTTATCTTAATTTACAAAGAAGATAATTTGTAGCGTCAACTTAATAGTCGCACAAAAACTGCAGCTGCTTTTTTTCTGGAAATCAATTTGCCAGCCTCTTATCCCAGTGAAATCTTTTGTTGTGTTGGAGATGTCAGGTTGGTTTAGGGAGCTGCTCTCAAGCCTTTTTGATTCTCTAAGCAGCTCCTCTCTACATTGGCTTTTCTGTCACATCCTCAGAGCTCACAGCCTTTGTCTCTGCACGTCCTCTTCGCTCTTTGTTGCAATGCTATGAATTTATCTATGGAGCGTTGCTTTCTCTTCAGCGATAATTTGCTATTGAATATGTTTTTAATAGAATTTTGCTCTGTTTACCTTTATATGCGGTATAGTGTTGTAGAATTTCCTTCAGGAGGATTTCCCACATCGAACAATATTTGATGTGGCTTTTATAGTCTTGGTTTAGGGGAAAAAAAATCCCATAGTAGCAAAACGACTAATTACACATTTTAAAGCAGCACACATTAAGGTATAGAGGGAAAAGCAGTTGTAACAGTCAGCCTTTTTTGTGCAAATTTTATATTTTTAGGGAAACTTTCTTGAAACTAGGACTCCACAATCAGCACTTGCACAAAGAGAGGAAAGGCACAGACAGTTTTCTGTGATGGAAGAAGCAATCCTTTGATCTTTCGCTGTATGGATCCAATGTAATTTTGATTTTAACTCTGTAAAAATTTCTTTTGCTTGTGGCTTGAGAAATAACAAATAATGTGACCTTCTATTGCAACAAAAATGTGTTTGAATACATAAATGTAGACTGCCTGGAGACTGGTCCTCTTGCTGGGCTTTTAACTGACAGCTGAGACACTCCAGCTGACAGCACTTGGTGTTCTTTTAAATCTGGAGGGGTGAAGTTGGGTGTTCTCACACCAGGGTGGGTTTGACTTCTTTCCTGCCTGTGTGCAAGGTTGCAGACTTTTGCCGTGCTGTATACGTGTATATTTATTGCGCAAACTCAAGGAAAAGCTGCTTTTCTTGCTGGTGTATCTAGGTAGGAAAATGCTGATATATCTTAGCAACTAGAAATTACATGAGTCTGAATGCACGTTCACGGATCTACTCCTGTTGTTGCGGGGTTTACGGTGGTTTCGTTTTTGGTTTTAGTGTGTGAAGGATACCAGGCCTTTGTCCCCGTTCTGTAAAGAATCAAGAGTTCTGCTCGTTTGCAAACACTTCACAAATCTAGATTTTAAATTTTTTCTTGAAAAATACTTGATCTGTAAAGCGGGAGATCATGTAGAGTATGGGCAAAAGCAGTTTTATATTTTTTAATGGCCTACAGTGGTAAAATGTTGGGCTTTTTGTCTTCTACAGGTTTCTTTCGGCCGTGACTTTGAACAACAGCTGAGTTTCTATGTCGAAGCCAGGTCAATGTTTTGCAATCTGGAGCCAGTTCTAGTCCAGTTGATTCATGTAAGCTGCAGTTTATTTACATCATCTTAATAAGTGGGGATATATTCGCACTTCTCCCATTCCCTGCCCAGATTATTGGTCTATGTCAAAATAAATCTGAAGTCTTTTTATCAAGTGTTGTTAGGGTAGACTTTGATCTCATCTCTTATTTTATCACCCCAGACTCTCTGAAGTTCTTGCTTGACAGGCATGTTTGGTATCATTGCAATACATAAAACTGGCTGTCTTGCAAGAGACTTCATGTCTAATCAAATAAGTGGCACTTTAGTGCATTCCTAATTTGAGTTGTCTCTTGTATAATCCTTGATGTAGCAGAGATCAGACTGTCCCGCTGCAGATGCAGGCACAGTCCTGCTGACATTGGGAAGGTGAATCTCTTTTCTGTCACATGTCAGGTGAGCATTAGCTGGCTCTCATTCCATTGCAACCTTGTATCTTCTCTAAGATCCTTTTATTATTTTGATTTTTTAATAAGTGTGTTAGCTAGAAATCATGATTTGTATGGCAGGGAGGAGCCGGTGACAGCTCTATAGCTGTGAAACAAGGGATGAGCTGAAGCCTTGAATAAATCAAGTCTACCCTTACAAACCTTCTGAACCATATTTGCTTTAAAGCCCAGTCACCAAAATTCTTGAAGTAAAAACTAAATAGTACAGGGAGGGCACACCATATTGGGGTCCCTTTTAATGGTTTCTATTCTTCAAATGCATGCCATAAAACCGGTGGTTTGTTCTTTGCTGCTGTCCTAATAAATCTCTGCATTCTTCGTAATGATTTGCTTTTGTTTTTTATCTGTAGTCTGTGAACCAACTAGCAATGGAAACGAGAAAGGTGATGAAAGGAAATCATTCGAGAAAGACTGCTGCCTTTGTCAGGGTAGGTCTGGCTCTAATAAACTTTGTGCCTGCCTTCTTAGCAATAATACTATCTGCTGCCATCTCAGTTTATGATTTTTGCAAAAACAGTATGTTAGTAATTTTTGACACTGTTTGTAGTCTCATTTTATCTTGTTACTGTTGATCTTTACTCCCCGAAGCCAAATGCTGCCCTTTAAGAGAAAAGAAGACCCAAAGCCTCTAATAGCAGCTCTGTGTTAAAGAGCAGCAAGATCAACTCCCTCTGCAAGGGAAGGTTCATTGGAGAAGTGTCTGTGTGACTTCTAGAAAGTTCAGCTGGAGTCAGTATTTGGGTTTCAAATAAAGTGCTTCCTTTGGGCCAAGTGCCTCTGAGCCTGTATAGATACTGGCAGATGAGCTTTGAATGATGCACAGGCTCTGCCAGTCGCTTCTGTTCCCCTCTTCTCACCTGAAATGTAGCAACTAAGAGTCTTCACGTGTTGTTGTCAAAGTTTCTTGCGAGGCAACAATAAACTGTGGCAGATACTCTCTGTTAATTCCCCCCATCCTCTCCATGTAGGAAGACGTGATAGAAGGATAAGGAAGAGAGTCTTGCAAGTTGGAAAAGAGGTTTTAAAAGCTTTACTAATGCTGCTAATGAATAGAGAAAATATACAAAATATATAAAACTAATCTTGAATATCCCGGGGTAGCGCAGGGTTGCCCGATGTGAGTTGGCGTCACTCCAGCGGCTGCAGGGCAGGCACATGGAAGTCCTGGGCAGGACTTCAGAGTAAACCAGAACTGGATTCAGGGATGCAGCGGCTGGAACCAGGCCTGGGATCACAGGCATGACAAGCAGGGTCCTCTTGAGATACCGGCTGCGATCTCCCACTTTTACAGGGTGTATGATGCGTATGGGATGGAATACTCAGTTGGTCAGTTTTAGTCACCTGTTCTGTCCGCCTCTTCTTGCAAATACGCCTCTCTCGCAGCAGAGCTGGCAATGGGGTTCAAGATGGAACACAGGAGGTTCCACTGAAAGATGAGAAGCAACTTGTTCCTGGTGAGGGTGTCAGAGCCTGGCCCAGGCTGCCCAGGGAGGTTGTGGAGTCTCCTTCTGTGCAGACATTCAAACCCGCCTGGACACATTCCTGTGGAACCTCAGCTGGGTGTTCCTGCTCCATGGGGGGATTGCACTGGATGAGCTTTCCAGGTCCCTTCCAACCCCTGACATCCTGGGATTCTGCGATATACAGAAACTTACCCCTACTTAGGGCAGTCCTGACGAGCCAACTGGTTACACATTTGCATATTGCATTAGATAATTATTTTAGTGTATAGTGAGCAACGTTCAGCTAAATGTCATTTTATCCAACGATCTTGAGTTCTGTGTTAAAGCAAGGCTCAACTAATTGTGTGGGCATCAAAATGTCTAAAGCTGCAAGGCCAGTCTCTCTGATCAGGAGTTTTGCAAAGTCACCCTGATCTTTGTCAGACTGACCTAAAACTGAAAGGTTTTATGTATCTTTAGGTTTGCAATTGCAGACAGGATTCGTTCTTTTCCGTGGTAACGACAGCAGCTGCAGCACCCCACACCAGATCTGCTTCCCCCCAAACGTCCCCAGTGCGCCTGATTTCCCAGTTTGACAGGGTTGTCCCCAAGGCCCAGTTGGCTGCCTTGCTGGCTCAATTTTGGTCTTGACCTGCAAGCTGGTTACTTGAGGAGTGAAGAACTCTATGAACTAGAGTCACAGAATAAGTTTGGAGCTCATCTACTCATAATAATAAATAATAATAATAAATAGCGTTATATTTATTGAAATATTGAGAAATTTGAAGTTGCTGATTTTTGGACTTCACGTAATATTTGCCTTTTGTTGAAAGTCTGTCCCAAAACTGATTTACTGTGTATAAAATCAGTTGTGATTGCTCTAACTCTGAGTTAGGAAGTTTCTTCAGTTCTTTTTTTTTTATTTGCTTTAGGCTTGCGTTGCCTTCTGCTTCATCACGATTCCATCTCTGAGCGGTATCTTCACACGCCTTAATCTGTATCTACACTCTGGACAGGTTGCTCTGGCAAATCAGTGCCTTTCACAAGGTAAGGCACGAATTTGTCTACTTAAAGGTTCTCTTATTTCGGGAATATTTCTAGCTGTGAATAATAGCTTGGTTGAAATCATAAGTCATATATTTATAATGTAATTAAAATACAGCCCAGTTCCAAGCACTGTTACAGTGAAAGCAGCTCTTCAATTCCAACACTAACCCTGTGATCTAAATAACCGAGGCAGCCGACTCAGGTTGACACAGCTGTGAGGTAGGTTGACCTAAATTACTTAGAAATGATGAAAAGTGTGGAATGATTTTCTTTTGCATAATGATGCAAGCACTCTAATCACAAAGGATGTGCTGTGTTATAATTGTGGGAAAAGAAAATAGTTCACCTGGTTCACAGGCTGACAATATCCTGTAATAGGCTGGAAATGAATTAAAACATAGGTCAATGACACTAGAAACTTGCTATCGAAGCATGTGTGTGGTAAATGCTTCGCTAAGAAAAGATGCTCCTCTATCAGAATGAAATGATGGAGTAATACCAGGTAATATGAAGAATGAACAGTAGTTTTTCTTTTTTTTATCTGAATTATTGATTGACCCAGCACCTGGGTACAGTTTTTAGCCATCCTGTTAGTTCAGGATTAAGTAATTGGAATTTCTCACAAAAAGTTATTTTGGGGAAGAAAAATCGGAGCTACTCTGGGAGCAGAATGAGCGTTAAGTCTGTGTCACCATTTAATCTGATCCGGTTCCTGTTCATGTCACAAATGGAAGACAGTTAGGTATTCTAAAAGTCATCCCATGCTTTTAACTGTTTGCAGTATCTTTCTTTTTTAAAGTGATTCCATCCTACTTTGTTTTGCAGTTTTAATACTGACTTTAAATGTCTGCTTTCTGTTGGCAAATACTCTTCCTTTGTAGTTTTCAGTGGAGCTGTGAGAGTAATAAATTGGATTATTTTACATCATCTTTTGTTGTGACTGTTAATTCTGTGGTTTAGCTCCGTGCTTCTTCACGAGAGCTCGTTTGCCAAGCTCTGCATTTACCAGTGAGTTCCAGCTGCACAAACAACGCGCCTTAGGATGCTGATTAAGACTTTTTAGCACAGGGTGACAGTCGCGTTTCTTTGTTTTGAACCTGGTGCTGCCCGTGTAGCAAAGCCGAGGGATTTAGAGTAAAGCTGCCTGTTGTGTCCAAGTATGTTGTGCAAATAAAAGATCTGCAAACCCTGTTGTTGTGCCATGAGGATTGTGCAGTTTCTTTGTAGGTTGACAGAGTTGACCAAAAATGGCCTCACTTTTTCTTCCAGCGGTGCTTTAATTGGCCACGAAGTCAATCTCTAAAATGCATAACCGCGCTCTCCTGAGGTTCAGACCCACAAGCTGGAGAGAGGAGCCTGTGCTCCATTTCAGCCTTTGTTGAAGCATGTGCAAAGCTGGGGTGTTCAGTAACTCACTTCGCTCACCAAGGTGTTATGTTTCTACGCGTTTTGCTCTGTGTAGAAAAGCTATTTGGGGCATAATTTGTATCCAGAGACATGTCACTTGCATGACTAATTTAGCGTGTCTTAACCAGTTAAGCGACAGTGACAGCAGTCTTGGGGCTTCTTTTGTGAACTGTCTTTGCATATTGTGATGCATTTCAATCAGATAATGTGTCCTTGAAAGTTACTTTTAGCACAGTTTAATCTATGTCTTGAATGCATTTCATGCGTATGAGTAGTGATTAATTCATAACTGCAAATTTACATCCAGTCAGTTAAGAGAGTTAACTAATGCCAGTTAGACACTGATCTACTAAAATCAATGCAGCGTAAAGTGAACCTTTAAGAGTGTGCAATTAATGATAGCATTAGGTTAGGAAGTACAATTGTGCCTTGTGTGTAACCTTTGTTTCATGCTGATTGAAAGTAGCTAAATCAGTGTAAAACTGGGATGAGAAATGAGTTGGAAAGGAACCGTCCCTGATGGGCTGGCTCGTCAGGAGTGGGCACACGAGAGCATGTGCACGCGGTTTCTCTTTAGAGTCACAGAATCCCAGAGTGTCAGGGGTTGAAGGGCCCTGGAAAGCTCATCCAGTGCAATCCCCCATGGAGCAGGGGGGGTTCCACAGGAAGGTGTCCAGGCGGGTTTGAATGTCTGCACAGAAGGAGACTCCACAGCCTCCCTGGGCAGCCTGGGCCAGGCTCTGCCACCCTCACCAGGAACAAGTTTCTTCTCATCTTTCAGTGGAACCTCCTGTGTTCCAGTTTGTTACTTTTTGGCCTTTATCTTCAGGTGACAGTGAGTTCCACAGTTACATGCTGCTTGGAGATCTGCTCCCGAGGGATTTATTTCTGTGTTGTTTTTAAAGGTGTTTCAGTGCATGCAGCTGATCTGCTCATGATCCTGTGAAAAATTCACTCCTCCTTGGTGCATTTTCTTCATACTACGATGGAGTTGATAAGTTCCTGAAGAATTTGTGTCAGTATAGTCGTTTCTAATAAGGAAACAGTTCCATGCCTTAGTACCTTTCTAATAATATTTTTATCCTTTTGGAAAGGGGCAGATCAGGACTATATTCCAGGTGCAAATGCACACACTATATGTACAGTACAGTGACAGCTCCACTTTCCATTCCTGCCCTAATGATTCTTATAATTCCTGTCCCTTTTCAGCAGCTGTTTGGGATGTATTTTTCAGGAAACCTTCTATAATGACTCCAAAAATCTTTAGTGAGTGCGAATACCCTATTTAGAGCTGCTCTTTCTATAGCTATAGCAAGGGCTGTTTCATTCCTCACGTGCCTTACTAATATTAGATTTCACCTGCTGCTTTCTCGCTCGGAGGCAGGAGAACCGGCTGCTGCGCTTTGCAGTCCCGGCCCGCGCTGGGCTGCAAACACCGGCCCCCCAGCTCACCCCACGGACACGTCTCTGCAAAACCTTAAGGAACGTGGCCGTTGTTTCACTCCCCTGTGAAACCTTCTTATTCCCGCTCCTTCCACCCTCCACCCCATCCTTTATTGAGGTCCACATCCCCAGGATGACTTTTCTCCTTATCTGGAGAGGCTTCTCAGGAATCGTTTTTGTCTGCAAAAACCATATTGATTCTTCAGTGCTGCATCATGTGTTTCCATGTGTCTGCTCAATTGAGATGTTTTTTATCATCTCGTAATAAGCAGCTGAAACTGTACCTCGCAGTCTTTAGGTTTTGCATAGAATTTAGAGAGGCAGGCTGAAATTTGTGGTTGGTAGGGTTTTTTTTGTTGTTCGTGTTTTTGGGGGGTGTTGTGTTGCATTTACTGATGACAGCTGAAGAATAACATATATCCATTGTTCTTGCTCATACTGTATGATCTCCCCATATGAATCTTCCCTTCCCCTTAGGCCTCTGTCTGCAAGTACTGACACCTTGTTAACAATCTATAATCAAGCTATTCCTAAAACTAGCACTAGCGAGCTTCATCCACATAATTACCTTCTAATCTGCAGCTAATTCATAGTATGAATTAACATAGTACATTCCGGTTCACCAAGCAGCACTTTCATTTTCTTATTTCATCTTGGTTACTTCAATTAATTCTTTGTAGTTTCTGGGTTGGAAGTGATGAGTAGAGGGTTTTAATGTTCAATAGCTCAAGGGAAAAACATATTTCAACAACATGGCAAAACTCTCCCAATGTGAGGAGAAACTGTTCCAAATGTTTTCAGTGCTTGGTTGTCAAAACAGTAATGTGTTAATTTATTTAACAGGAAATAAAAGGGCAACAAAAAATCCCATGCTTGCTTCCCGTTACTGTTTTGCACTGGAGTACAAAGCGTCATTGAATTTCCAACATCTGTCAGATGTGGAGGCAAAATCTTTGGAGTGTTGAAATGCAGCTGACAGCGCTGTAGAACACGGAGGTGATGTGGAGTGGGGAGCTGCGCACGGTCCCCGGTTCTGTCCTTTGGACGTAGCCTCGTGTAATTGTATCCGTGACTAAAAATAGTTTGTGTGGGTATGTCAGACCCTTCTGCTCTTTGAAGGTGGGCTTAAGGAGCTTAATTGTTTCCCCATCTCTAATGGCTTTGCTCCTCCTTGGTTTTTTGCCTGCCTGAAATCTTACATTAGTACAGTTTAATTGACCATCATAGATGGAGCAAATACAATGTAAACTACATTTTTATATGTAGAAACATATGGAGGTAGATACATTGCTTTTTCTGTAGGAGAGCGTTACTGGAAGTGCCGACTTGGATATGCAAGACTTAGTGGGTGTACGTATGTGAGTCTCTTGAAACATCTCTACAGTAATAGCTTTATAATTTGACTTTTAAAAGAAAGCACTGTTGCATAACCTCATAATTAGTGTAATCCAGAATTAAATACAATGCTTATTTAATTCTTACTAAGAAAATGGCACTTCTGTGACAATCTATTTAGTGAACTTTCCTGCAAACTCAGAGCATGTGATGCCAACTCTGGCACCCCTCTACAAGTGAATAGGCTGGTAGTGTCTGAGGACAGTGTTCGGCAAACTCTGTAATAAAACCTTTGCTTTAATTTGAATTTACTTCAGTTTTGCTTCTTCTGAAGCACATATACCTTGGACAAATGTTCTTTTAGTGTTCCAGCATAACAACCATTTTGTGTTCAGCACAGATTGGCTGAACTTGAGAGCAAAGTGAACGTGTTCTCCTTTGCCAGTTCTTCTGGATGTAGCCAAGTAAAATATCTCTCTAATAGAAAAAGCAACTAATTGCTTTTATGCTTTATTGCTTTTTTGGTTTGCCTTGTCGCGTCATAGAACGTCCTGAGTTGGAAGGGACCCACAGGCTCATGGAGTCCAACTCCTGTCCCTGCACAGGACACCCCACAGGTCACCCCGTGTGTCTGAGGACGTTGTCCGGTCTCTTCTTGAACACTGTCAGGTTGGGCCGTGACACCTCCCTGGGAGCCTGTTCAGTGTCCAGCACCTCTGGGTGAAGAACCTTTTCCTCATGTCCCACTGACCCCCCCTGGCACATCTTCTGCCATTCCCTGGGCTCTGTCACTGTCACAGAGAAGAGCTCAGCCCTGCCCCTCCTGCTCCTGCTGAGGAACCTGCAGCCCATGAGCTCTGCCCTCAGGCTCCTCCAGGCTGAGCAGACCCAGGATGGCCGGTCTCTGGGGGTGCGTCACCTGCTGAGCAGGCAGCTCTCATTTGCAGCAACAGCAGGTCACGAAACTGAATCAAATCACAGGGCAGTCGTTCACAGCAAAGAGAAGAGGATCGGGGTGTGTGCTGAGGCAGAAGTTCGGCGCAGGGTGTGTGGGTGTGCTGGCTGCGGACAGGTGAGCTCAGGTGAGCTGCTGGCAGCTCTGCTCGCTGCACGGAGCGCTGCTGTCCCGCTGCAGATGGCAGGAGCGTTCTCTGCACAGACACTGGTGCTTTGGTATGCAGACTGTTTTCTGAGACACGTTTTTCCTTTTGTCTGGCCACATGTTTTGGTTATATAGTGATGTGGGGCACGCACGTTTTTTCCTGTTGAGGCAACTGTGCAAGTGACAGCGATTCATTTACTTGTGCTAGAATGCTGCTGCTTTCCTCTAATAAAGCTCAGAGAAGGATTACTTCCCTTCCTTTGGGTTGGCTGTGTAAACTTATATGTTAAAAACCATTCACCTCAAAAGAAATGTGCAGAGTAAAAGCAAGCATGATGTTTGAATGAAAGGATCTGCGTTCTAAGCACTGAGAAGTTCAGAAGGGCTTGAGCACTTGTGTGCTGGAAAGAAACAAGAGTCAGAAGAATGACAGTTTTTCCAAAGCACATGTTTCCCTGGTATTCCTCATAAGCCTGAATTAGATACCAGTTGGTACTATATTTAGAAAATTTGCTTGGAGTTTCATGTGCTCAAATGAATTTTTCCAGAGCAAACTGCACTCCTGGAAATGCCCACACGTGCCTGCCGCGGTTATCTCCTGCCAACCATGGAACACCTCTTGGCTTTCACCAGGAAACTTGCAAACTTGCTGAGGTTGTGCTTGATCCCACCGTTTATGTCACTGATGAAGATATTAATCAGTACTGGTCCCAGTATGAACCCCTGAGGGACACCACTTGTTATCAGTGTCCATCCAGACATTGCACCATTGACCACCACTCTCTGGGTGCGACCATCCAGCCAGTTCCTCACCCACCAAACAGTCCACCCATCAAATCCACACCTCTCCAACTTAGAGAGCAGGATGTTGTGGGGACCGTGTCAAAGCTTTACACAAGTCCAGTCAGATGACATCTGCAGCCTTTCCTCTCTGCTGAGGTAGTTACTTTATCATAGAAGTCCACGAGGCTGGTGAGGCAGGACCTGGCCTCGGTGAAGCGTGCTGGCTGTCCCGAATCACCTCCCTGTCCTCCATGTGCCAGAAGTCTGGAGTGATGTGGGAACTTCTTTGGAATAAACAGCATCATGTGAATTACCACAGATTTTCACTGCTAAATCTCGAGTTTCTTTGCAGTGAAGCATATGTTCATCCTCTTTAATCTGTTTGAAACAAACTCAAAGCAATCATAGATCACGGGCATGGCTGCCAGCGCAGCTGGAGCGATAATGCAGCAACCTTATTCTTGTTTTGTAGCTGATGCTTTCTTCAAAGCTGCAGTGAGCCTTGTTCCTGAAGTGCCAAGAACGATCAACGTCGACGGGAAGATGCGCCCTTCGGATGCCTTCCTGCTGGAATTCCTTTGTAATTTTTTTTCCACGTTATTAGTTGTTCCGGTAAGTTGTGTGTGG
Source organism: Patagioenas fasciata (assembly GCF_037038585.1). NCBI lineage: Eukaryota > Metazoa > Chordata > Aves > Columbiformes > Columbidae > Patagioenas > Patagioenas fasciata. The sequence continues at coordinate 2,071,040 of NC_092534.1, read as the reverse complement.
ATCAATAGCACACAGGCTACGAGACTGTTTTGACTTTCCCCTTTCCAGATTTCGAGCGGAATGGGGGGTGCAGCGGTTGGTTTTCCACAAGCAAGCTGAACCACTCTGCCCAACACGTAAAACCCTTCAGCCCGGTGCAGAACAGGGAGGCAGAAAGTGGTGGTTTTAAACCTGAGGAGCGGGAAAATAGCTGCAGTTTCTTTTAGTTTCAGTTAGTTTCTTTGTTGCAGATTGTCTAATCTTTTGAGTGAAGATAACTAGAAGGTGTGTTTTGGCATAACCTTCCTTTTCTGATGAATATTTCACAAAATACTACCATTGCGCACCCTTCCAGTTTTTAACCAATTGTTGAGCTCAAGTAGAGATATACATGTAATTGTCCTTCCAATATTTTCAGCTACAGCGAAAAGATGTGGAAAGAGATGTAGACTGATCTGGAGGAGCTGAGATAAAACTTGTAGAACCAAGGTACTTTGGCCGTAGAGAACACAGACAGGCCTCTGACTGCCAGATCTCCCTGCAGTGAGAACCTGACACTTGGAGATTTGACCTCTCTCTGTTAACAGCTGCCCCAATCCCCACTGGCAGAGCAGCGTGTGCTCCCTGGCCCATGGCCGGGCTGCTCTAAGGGACGGGCTGGTGGCCGCTGTGACTGCCATTGCTCTTCAGTGACAGCACAAGTCAAACCTTGCAGAAAGCTACATCAGAGCTGAACGCTCCTCAGAGAAATGACTTGTGTCGGCCACAGGTGATCGAAGGAGGGAGATCCAGCCTCTCAAATTCAGTAATGAAGAAGAACTTGCGATGGAATAACCAGGATTCAGAAATTAGCTTCCACAATTTTTTTTTCTCCGATTTACTTTACAGGATACATGACCAGGAGGGGATGTCCCCAGTGAGCTGTGGTTTGTCCTACATGTGTTGGTACCATTGCACAAACTGCTAGCTTGAAAAAACTCATACATTATGTAAAGCAGATATTTTTACAATTATATTCCTTTCCTATTAAAAGAATTCTCATTATCTGTAACTTTTACTTCCTATTTTAGGTGTTCTTCTGAAACTCATATGAGTAATGTGCTTGTTTCTATAGCTTACTGACATTATTTTAATTTATAAGATCCTACCCAGTGTGTTCAATTTTAGCTGTTAAGAAGCTGACAATTGATTTTGTACTACTCCCCTGCAACTAGAAAACAAAGCATTTCAAAGTTTGTCTGTAGAAGCTGCCTAGATCAGGTTTATGACTGTGGGTCAAATGGGCATTTTAGAAGGAAACTGGAACACATTGTTAGAAGGATCTGCAGGAAGCACACTTCAGAAAAGTAGCCGTCACCTTCACTCTATTGTAGTTTTTGCTTTTATCAAGCTAATTTTGTGACTCTAAAGCCCTGAATGACTGCCAGCAGCCCCACTTTTGTTTTCGGCTTGTTGTGTTGTTCATTGTGACTTCTCTCTTTTCTTTTCTATAGGACCATCCAGAACAAGGAGTGTTGTTTCTTGTGCGAGGATTACTAAATGTGATCCAGGATTACACTTGGGAGGACAACAGCGATGACAAAGTCAGGATTTATACTCATGTTTTGCATCTGCTGTCTGCAATGACTCAGGAAGCGTATATCTACCATGTAGATAAAGGTAACGCAGAAGGGAGCTCTGGGGCCTTGCTGCCACCAGGCCACTGGTAGGATTGTCACTGGTTGATGAAGATCGGTGGTAGTGAATCTTACAGAGTGGATTATTTTCCTATGTAGGTCCAGACATTGTAACGTAAAATAATCACAGGAGGCGGCTGCCAAAGAGTCGTGCTGTCCGTTCTCTAAAGTGAATCTGCGTGGAGTGATTCATTTAGTTTGTTCCTGGTGGTGTTGATGCACATATGTAGAACTGTGCACGTTTCAAGTAAATATTAGAACTCCATATGTATGGAGGGTTTTCTTATAGGATAAAGTGTGAACTTGATTTATACTTATTGTTGGTGTTACGTTTATGAACAACTCCAGTTTTTGGAATGTGATGCCTCGTCTTTGTTATTTATACCAGCGTATTTGCTTTGGGAAACTATGGGGTTAACTTACAAACATCTTGCGAATAGCCAGAAGAAAGATTTTGCATTTTATAAAATGGCTGTAGTCCTTTTGGAATAACATTTTGATTGATCTAAAGTTTGAATGTTTGCCTTCTGATTGATGAGAAGTGACTAAATTAAGGTAGAGTATTAATTGAATCTTTTGAAGTGCACTGGCAAGATGGGTTGGTCTGAGAGGCCAAACTGGTTGGGCCTTTTCTTGGCACAGGCGTTTCAGGCTGGAATATATTCTGCAGTTCTTTTGGTGAACAGTCTGTCAGAGTTACCAACCCCTACAGGAGTATCTCTTGCAGTTCGCAGCACAGAAAATAGCTGTCAGTTGAACAACTACTCTATAGTAAATCTGCTGTTCAAATCCTGGAAGGAAACCTGGCTTAGCTGCCTTTTCTTAATTCCATTTTTTAATGACCAAAATAATGGCGTAATCCCAAGAAGAGACGTTTAAATCAATTACATTTCAATGGAGACAAGCGTAGAAATCAAATGAATAATTTTTCACCTGTAGTTGGATGATGATTTTTTTTCTAAGTGGACCATGTACCTCAGCTTCTTAAAATGGAGTTTACTGGAGAACAGACGATCACCTTCTATCTTACGTACTCTGATTTACCCAGAATACATTCAAGCTTACACATTTCTTGTAACTTCTTATTAAAATATTATAAATAAATGAGGCCAAAACACATGTTTAAAATCACAATTATATAAGCTCTGAAAACTTCAAGAGCGCTCTCCCCCCAAAAAGTCCTTCAAGGGCTTTGAAATTTAAAACACCCTTTCTGGATTGCTCTCTGTGACTTTGAGGTAGTCGAGGTTTTATTTTAGGAGAGCAAAATGCAGTTTCCTTTGAAAATGTTGTTGTATTCCCTAAGTACAACACAGACAGTTTCCCCAGTCCTGCTGCCGTTGACTGCGATGGCCGTGCCCTTCTAAAGCGATGGGAGCGGGGAGTCCGTCTGTGTGGGAAAAGGGAAAATTGACACTGTATGTTGCTTTGCACTTAAGTCTAGCCTGTGTTTCTGAACCAAGCATACAGGACTGGCTTTAACCTACAAGTGTTTTGTTCTAAAATCAAGTGGGCAACCAAGCAGTAGGCACCTCACCAAGATTGTTCTCTTTGTGTCTCATGGAGGAGGGTCGTTTTATAACTTCCAAAACTGGTCTTCTATAAATAGCTGGTGTTTTCAGTAGCAAACAAATGCTCAGCTCTTCAGCCAGACCTAAGCCTGAATTCTTCTCTGCAGTTGATTCCAATGATGCCCTGTACGGTGGAGACTCCAAGTTCCTGGCTGAAGTTAATAAACTGTGTGAAACGGTGATAGCGCAGATCCTGGATCATCTGAAAACCCTTGGGAAAGAGGAGGTATGTTCTTTCCCAGCTTGATTTAATACAAACCCCAAATTACTTTAGAGCTGAATAAATGGCCCACCTTCTTGTCCAGGCCTTTTAGAAAGCTCCAGGAACCTTACAATGACATGGAATCGGGTATTAATAATGGTACTTGTTAAAAAAGTGAGTCAATCACATAGTCAGGCTTGTGGTGGAAAGGCCTAATGATGTGAGAGAGATCGTGTAGCAATGATAGTCCGTTTTTAAGATGCAGGCTGAAGTTCTTCCTTAGCCGTACGCCGTACATCCCGCTCTCTGGGATCAACTTTGGCAACGCAGCCAAGAACGCAGTGCTGCTGCAGGACAGTGAGGGTCATGTTAGCTTTAAATTAACTTGCTTGGCTCCTAGTGGAGTCTGGCTATGGAAATACGATGCTCAGTGTGGGATAACCTTTTTTTCCGCCTATAATGAGCTCCATGATGCTGGTATTGCAATTACCGCTAAACTAGAAAACGGGAGACTGTGCCACAGTCCCTCCCTCGCAATGTAGTTGTGTCTGAAGTCCTGTCTGTCCTTCCGGAGGTTTCCTCCTGGCTCTCACCTTTCCCTCTTTGTAAATAAACTGTATTTTCTTGGAAGCAGAGTTAACAGTAGCCTGAAATGACCAGTTCTGTAATGGGCAAAATGAGAATTCACAGTCTGTTACTGGGTAAAATGCAGTGGAAACCACCTTTAATTGGTAAAAGTTTTGCACCCTAGATGCTAGGATGAAATGAGGAGAGCGGGGCACAGGGAGCGAAAAGGTGTTTTGACTTTACCTTGGTTTTAGGACGGGGTTATATTATTCAATATAAAATAAACTCCAGGCAGCTTATTGGGTTTCTTGATTGGAGTTCAGAGGCTCTGAAAGATGCAGCTTCATGGATGGTACAGGAAAGTCAGGTGAGTGGAGTTTTCGGTATTACCGAAATACTGAGAACTTAGTGTTCTGCTGATGTACCCGTTTCTGAGCGTGAACCCCCCAGCTTCCTCCCTGCAAATCCTGGGGCTTGTAGGCTGACACGGGAGGGCAGAGGATGATTCATTCGATGGAATTTTTTAGGTAGCTTGTTTTCATGTAGTGTTTGCCAATACACAATGTGTTAAGTGATACCTCTTTAGCCTTTTGTCTCTTTTCCCATCCTGTTTATCCTTCCTTGAGCAATTGTGTGAATGAATAAACCCTTTGTTCAAATGCCTCTGCATCATTGTACACATCACCACATCCAACAGCAGTTCTTTTTCAGAACAATAACAGCAGAAAACAACCATTCTCGCACAGCTAAGACTGTCCAGTGAGTATTGCAAGGGGATTTTCAACAGAGTTATCAGGGCTGTGGGTTGTATATTGAGGAATTTTTTTTTGTTATCGGACTGCTATATGGAATATGTGAGTGGGAACGTTTGTAGGGCTTGAAACCTGGGCTTCTGAAGGGATTTTTTTTCTGCTTTCAAGTTTATACTTTGAGTAATGAGATCCTGTGTTATTCCACCGACACAGTTGTTGCGTAGAAAACTGGATTTAAAGCTAAGCAGCATGGATATAGGACCTTGCCCAGCCTTTGCCTCTGCGGCCCTAGAATAAATAAATCCTTATTTACAAAGCGAGGAGCATTTATTTTGCTTTGTTGAGTAAACGTCCTTGAGGGACTTAGATAAAAACGGTTTTGTAAGAATGAGTAGTTTTTTGAGGAAGCTGCTGTTGCCGAGGGAAGAGGCGACAAGAATATTGTCAAAGAGACCCCCATTTGTGCTAAAGTAGAACAGACCATAAAATCACTGCGGTATTTGGTTTGCTTCTGTGTTGGTGACCTTTGATTATTCATCTGCTTGGCTGCTCATTTCAGTGAACAAGCCTCTGATGATACTGGGTTTTTATTGGTTCGTTTCCTTTAAAAGCTATAAAGGAAAATGAATTTTTCGCACAATAAAATGCTTTTACCAAAATCCCAGAATCCCAGAATGTGAGGGGTTAGAAGGGGCCTGGAAAGCTCATCCAGTGCAATCCCCCATGGAGCAGGAACACCCAGCTGAGGTTCCACAGGAAGGTGTCCAGGCGGGTTTGAATGTCTGCACAGAAGGAGACTCCACAACCTCCCTGGGCAGCCTGGGCCAGGCTCTGCCACCCTCACCAGGAACAAGTTTCTTCTCATCTTTCAGTGGAACCTCCTGTGTTCCAGTTTGCACCCATTGCCCCTTGTCCTGTCACTGGTTGTCACCCAGAAGAGCCTGGCTCCATCCTCCTGACACTGCCCCTTTCCATATTGATCCCCAGGAATGAGTCCCCCCTCAGTCTCCTCTTCTCCAGCTCCAGAGCCCCAGCTCCCTCAGCCTTTCCTCACACGGCAGATGCTCCACTCCCTTAACAACAGGGGGATGTGGGCCGGGAGCGGAGGAAGGAAAATCCTGGTGAGGAGCCGGCACAGGACGGAGCGGGAAGAGCTGGAGGGGACGGGGTCAGGGGGTTGTGCTGGGTGACCCTGGCTGGACACCGGACCCACGCAGGTGCTCCAGGACGGGTCCTGGCCCTGACCCCAGGGTTTGTGCAGCCATGTTCAGCCTCCTCCACCAGCTCCCCCAACCACAACCCACCCCTGGCACTGCCCCATGTCCTGAGAACCTCATGTCTGTCTGCCCAACCCTCCAGGGATGGTGACTCCAGCACTGCCCTGGGCAGCCTGTTCAATGCCCCACAGCCCTTTGGGGAAGAAATTGTTCCCAGATCCAACCTCAACCTCCCCTGGTGCAACTTGAGGCCGTTTCCTCTGCTCCTGGCGCTTGTTCCTGGGGAGCAGAGCCCGACCCCCCTGGCTCCAAGCTCCTTTCAGGCAGTTCAGAGATCAGAAGGTCTCCCCTCAGCTCCTGTTCTCCAGCTGAACGCCCCAGGGTTCAGGGAAAGTAGCTGCAAATATGGTCAAATCTTTTGGTATTAGTGTTGCAGTGAGAGAAGAGCAGGCAAAAACTGTCTTTGGTTAAAGAAAGTAGAATAGACCACTGGAAAGAGCCTGCAGCTGTATTCATGTAGACCTATGATCATGGTTTCTCTAAATATAGAATATATAATATGGTGATGTGTTTTTGCGGGGGGTGATTTCTATGCAATTGTAGGGAGCCTAGAGTTAAAAATGTGTTGGAGCTCCCAACTGTGCTTTGCCAAAGCCGTGTGAGACCTGGGACTCCGGTGCCATCGTTTCATTTACAGCAACCCAGGTCGATTCAGGACCAGCGCTACTTGTTGCATTTTGAATGGAACGTGAAAACCATGCCCATGTTCTTGTGTCTGCAACTATTGCTGTGTGTCACACAATGAGTAATTGCCCCCCACTCTTTGAAGAGTCCAGAGAATCCAGCAAGGTTATGCTGGATATTTTGGGATGACTATATGCTAATACAGGAATTTCTTTTTGCATTGTAGACCCTAAAGCGACAAAGCCAGCTGGCGCTCCACTTCTTTAACACTATTCTAGCTCACGGGGATCTGCGAAACAACAAACTCAACCAGCTCTCGGTCAACCTCTGGAATCTTGCTCAGAAACACGGCTATGCTGACACCAAGACGATGGTAAGGAAAACAGATAGTGCAGAGAAATGTTGGCTCTTAAGACATTTCTGAGCTCCTCATTTGGGAAAAGGTAACAGTTTATTGATCTGAATAAACCCAATGTCTTTACAAGTTACTCTCTTAGGGAAAGAAAAAAAAGCCTAACCCCCCCAGTTTTTAAATGGTTCTTAATGAATAGGCAGCTTCTCTTATTTCAAGTGGTTTGTATCTTTCTAGCACTTTCAAGCATATTTCACACATTTAGGAACGTGGAAATGTTGGGTGCTATAACTTTTCAGTACAGAAAACTGTCTTTAAGAGAAATACAGCATTTCAGGAGAAATGCAGCAACTGCACGGTGTGAGCGGGGAAAGCGGGCTCGCCAGAGCCTTTGAAAAAGACACACATGGTGACAAGCTTGGAGTGAGAGATGCGAGCGCTTGCGTGGCCAGTAGAACCTAGAGAAAAGCATGAGAGTGTCCATTAAAACACCACAAAATGAGAAAAGACAAAGGCACTAAAAATCTCGGAATATCTTTATTTGCATACCCAGGTGAAAACGCTGGAATACATCAAGAGGCGAAGCAAACAGCCCGAAATGAGCCACTTCACAGACCTGGCCCTTCGGCTTCCCCTGCAGTCCCGCACCTGACGGCGCTTGGCCGAGGACTCACCCGCACAGGAGAGACCTTGACTGAGGAGATCAGTGTATTGTGATTTAACTCAGTGTGATGGGTTTACCTGGACACAGGTAAAACTGTTCTGAGTGCGGTAATTTAACCTGAATTTCTCCTTCCAGTTTTCCCACTACATTATTCTTATTTCAAATGCTGATCTAGATGCAGTAAAGGGTATTTTGAACCTCTGTGGTTGCAAAAGCCTCTCAAAATCTCGTCTGTTGTCATTTTAGCAACAAAGGCAGAAAATGAGCTGCAGGATCAATTCACAGCCTCCAAACTTCATCCCACTTGCATTATCGTCTTTCCCCTGCGTAGAAAGCAGCATTTCAATGTCAAAATCCTACTGAGTTGTCTTCTGCTTTGGGACGCTGACGACAATTGTTGGGTCAGTTCCAATAAAAGAGAAAAATGGCTAAAGGTGTCACTGCTCTGATTTCTACAATACATTTTGACAGACATGTTCATGCTTTCATTTAATTCAGCGGCATTTTGTAAAATGGAAGGAATATTCAAGTGCTGTCTGCAAGGAAAATGGAAACGTGTGCAAAGTTCAGCGTCACCGAATAAAACAATACACAGTTCATCTGTTTGTTCTGGGGGAGTTTCTTTGTATATACAGATTTATCACCTTACCCTGTGGAACTTAGTTCCATGTGCTGCTATTACAGCTGATAAATCTCACTCTCGCTACTTCTGTCCCATGTAAGGAACCACGTTGAGACCTCGCATCTATTGCTGGATTTGCTTAGTGGTATTTCATTTGAGTGAGCTAAATCCTTATATGGATACAAGATATATTTTTGCACAAAAATGCTGTATTCGTTAAAGCTAAACGAGCAATCGGTTTTGCTAGAATCATGTATTTAAGGAGTTAGCAAGCTGATAATAAATACCACTCAAATTATTAAACCATTCTTGTTGCATGTTTTTCACCTCCTTGGTGGTTATTGAAGCAGGTACACCTAAAATCTGGATTTTGTGTTAAGGTTGTAAAGAACCAAACCTCTGGTCCTGGTATATACGTAAGCTGAGTAAAACTGCAGGAATACAAGATAATTATGAAGTGGTATTGACTTGCTACTGAACCTTTCCAACCTTTAGTTGTAGCTATTTTAATGATACAGGTCCTGCAAGACGGAAACTCAGGGCCGTGTACAACTGTCTTTGGTCCTGTGCATGCACCAGTGGTCTCCTGAGCAAAGTATAACTTTGGTTTCTTTATTAATGCTTTATTAATGTTTCTTTATTAATTTATTAATGTTCTTTATTAATTCTTTATTAATGTGTTTACCTGTCGTCTCACAGTGTCACTTTGGTTTCTTTATTAATGCAAGATGGCCATGAGAAATGCTTTCAAATGTTTTACTGCTCTTTATTAGTGCAAAAATCGCTCAGAAAGCTGTACTTAGTTATCAGGAGCAAACTCCAACCATCAAGCTTAAAAGTTAACAATAAACTGCAAAAAAACCTGCTTTGGGCTTATATCCACGTTACAGCAAAACAGATTTTAGTTAAAGCACTCTACTTACCATAGATCTCCTCTTTCTTCTGTATTTGGCAAATACACAGGCCAGATCAAATTTGATGGCTTGGCCAAAGCTGACACTTTTTTCCCCAGGTACGTGCCTTGTTTTTCAAACTATGACATTTTTACGTGTGCAGAACTGTCAAGAGCCCGGTGCCATGCGCAGAGCTCCAGCTCATTGCTGTACGTCACACGGTTCTAGATGGGAAAAAGAGCTTTTGTCTTCAAGGAGAAAACAGAACCTCTGCTACCCAAATGTACGCAAAGCAACAGCCGAAGCCTGGCAGGGCGGCTGCAGCCAGGGGCTGGTGCAAAACAGACTCACCCCGAGGCAGCGGTGGCTTTAAATGGCACTTTGAGGAGATGGTTTCCACAAAGACAAGTTCAGCTCAAGGAGTGGATCGGTGGCAAACCCCTCAGCTGGAGCTGCTGTATCATCGTCACTCTCCCTCAGGAGCTGCCTAAAACACATTGGACCCAACTGTTGTTTTATCCAGTGTGTGCTCAGCTGGAGACAGCTGATTTCAGGTGGAACGATGCACTGGAGGAGTCTATTGTGGAAAATGAGCTTGCCTTAAAAGAGGAAGAAATTTAGTGGATCAGTTGGCGTGAAGATGGTAGGCCACCAAGATGCTGAAGGGAGTGGAGCATCTGCCGTGTGAGGAAAGGCTGAGGGAGCTGGGGCTCTGGAGCTGTTTGGGGAAGAGGAGACTGAGGGGGGACTCATTCCTGGGGATCAATATGGAAAGGGGCAGTGTCAGGAGGATGGAGCCAGGCTCTTCTGGGTGACAACCAGTGACAGGACAAGGGGCAATGGGTGCAAACTGGAACACAGGAGGTTCCACTGAAAGATGAGAAGAAACTTGTTCCTGGTGAGGGTGTCAGAGCCTGGCCCAGGCTGCCCAGGGAGGCTGTGGAGTCTCCTTCTGTGCAGACATTCAAACCTGCCTGGACACCTTCCTGTGGAACCTCAGCTGGGTGTTCCTGCTCCATGGGGGATTGCACTGGATGAGCTTTCCAGGTCCCTTCCAACTCCTCACATCCTGTGATTCTGTGATCTTCACTAATTTGGCAGAAAAACCAAGAGCTGGGTCAGCAGAGCCATGAACCCAGCTCTGGGTTCCCCTGCGGATCAGGCACTGCTGCCCTGCAGCAGCCGGGGCTGAGATGCTGTTGTGTTCTGCTTAGAACCAGAGCTTCATAAAGCTTAACAACGCTCTCCCGTAACAAACAGCATGGCCTGTAATAACATCCAGGACAGTTTTGCACCGTCTTTTTGTAACATCAAGGAAAACACTTAGAGGTGGCTTTGGGCGCTGGAGTTCTGAGCAGAACACGCAGCTCAACCTCATGGTTTGTACCCATCTCAAAACCCAAAGGCTACAAATTTCATTCAGATTGATGCCTAATGAACCCAACATGCACATTGTTAAAATTACTTTGCTTTCTATAATTTAGGAAGTCTGGATCCATACATTGGCTGCTGCTCTCCAGAAAGCGATACCTCCATTCACAGGTAACAGCTGCTGCTCGAAAATCCAACTTCCAGAGGAAAGTTAAAATACCAAGGATGTTCAGTGCTATCCGTTATTGTCATAACAATGCTAATACTGAAGAAACTGCTTTCTGAGGTAAAAGTCTCCCCTCATCAAACTTGTAGGTGCACCAGTAGTTTCTTCCAAGTAAAACACTCACTTTGTAGCACTAAGAGTGTAAAAATGTGAAGATTTTACAGAACACTAAAATCCTTTTGAATCACTGAGATGTAGCTAAAAATAAGTTTATAAAAACATCATTTTTAAAATAAATTACTGTTTCAACTTGTTGCAGGCACTGCCTACATACCTTGTAGAAAACACTGGAAATGTTTAAAAAACTGTTTAGCAGAAAGTCCGGCATATGCAGTTGAAAACTTGTACTAAAAGTGCCTCATAATCGAATTTCATAAACATTTTGTATTTTATTTCAAGCAAAAGGATGTAAAAAACAAAAACTGCCTGCTGAGTTTTCCTTTTATTACTTTGGAGCTTTAATCTTCAAATTTTATAGACCTGGACGCGTATTTGTCTATGTATGCTTTTCTGTTGGCAGCGGGTTGAAATCCAAGCCCGATTCCTCTGTGTTGCTTCAGCTCCGTTGCTTTGTGGAACTGCATCTCCAGGTTCCACTGCAGCTCGTCCTGCCCGTTCCTGCCCAGGGCCTTGGTCGCCGTGTGCGCAGCTGCCGAGGGATCCCGGGGAGGCGCGGAGCCCTTTTTCAAGCCTCCCATCAACCTCAAGAACTTCATTTGTTGCTCGGGACTCTGAAAAGCAGCTGTGCTCCACTGGCCAAACCTCGTGTCCTGTGAGGCAAAACACTACAGTTCAATAAAACCAAGACTAAGGAAGGCAAGCCAGGGCTGACAGTGCTGGAAGGCTTCCCAGAGGATGTGACAAAAGCTGCCTGAGCGCATCTTCATTAGCATTTCAGTTCATTTAACCTGGATTCAATGGATTTTCAAAACCTCTCTCCCTCTGTCCTTGGGAATCTCGGCTGTTCTGCTCTCTGGACAACATCCACCCAGCCCCAGACCTTGCCCCATCGCTTCCCTTCTGCTCAGACAATTGTCAGACTGAATTCTCCTTTCCCCCGTCACTTGTTATCTTGTCCTGTCCCTCCTGCCTGGTCAGCTCGCTGTTGTTTGCCGCAGGGTCTTGCTACATTCATTTTGGGGACACTGTTCAGTCTGGCTTAAAGCCTCCCATGCATTAACTGCCCTGCACAGTACTGAAATAGCTCACTTCACAATTTTCAGGATTATTCTTTTGTCCAAGTACAAGCAGAACTCAGCCGTTTGTGGATAACCCAAAATACATAGCAAAGTATACAGGACAACGTTTATGAATTTTTGGCTTACCCAAGAACAGGCTTCATTATTCCAGGATCTGATTTGACTCCTGAGCCATAGCCAGGAGCAATGCGGTCATTTATACCTGTTTATGGCAGGACTGCTACTCCCCATTTTTCCTTCAAAATTGGGGGTGATATGAAATGGAAGGATGTTTGATCATTAATTAAACAGACTGAGCTGGCTACATCAAAGGAAAAAACTGTGAATTTAATTGTGGGTTTAAGTAAGGCTGAAATCCTTCCAACTGAACAGCTGTAGTTTGCATGAAAACAGCCATCCTGAGCTGAGCTGCCAACACAACACACGGCGTGCTGCACAATATTGCAACGCTGGAGTATCATTCACTGTAACAGGCCAGAATACCTGCTGCTAAAAGAAAGCTATCCATAATCTGTGAGTATTTTTAGCTTACTCAAAGACAAGTTGCTGTATAAGCCCAGGTCTGTGATACAGATGCAAGCACACATACATATATATATGTCCTCCCTTTGGAACGGGACACAACTGCACAGCTGCAAAATTAATGATGGCGCGTCAAACCCTGTGATTTTGGTAAGTGAACTGCAAAGCCGTCAGGAGACGGGTTGAGCAGGACGCAGAGTCAAGAATCAGCTTTCAAAGGCTGCAGTGAAGAGGTCAACGTTTGGGAGGACTGACTGTATATGTCACATACGTTACCGGTTGTCATCACTTCACCTTTCCACATGCACCCGCTTCTGAATGTCTAAGAAATCTTGCAGGTAAGAATTCAGATACAATCCCGTTACTGCTGTCCCCACAGGCTACAATTATTTATATTTCACAGCAAGCAGAAAATGCATCTATTGCAATTTGTTGTGGCTCATTCTCCAGAGAAAATGTTGCTTTTGAGGCCTGAGGATGGGAATTAGAGCTCCGTACAACACCAACTGCTGGTGGGACTCACTGCTCAGCTCCCGGACGCCCCTGGGATCCTACAACCCCATTCTATAGTGTGATCGTGCAGCTGTGTCCACGTTCCCCGGCCACACACAAAACACCGCAGTGATTTCTGCAGGAACGTGCTCTGGGACACAATATTTCCCTCCCATCCAGGTTCATACGTACCTGTTCCGCTTGAGGACTGAAAACCTTAGTTTTGCCCGATTCTCTATCAATTTCTTCTTGCAGAGCCTGCCGCCTCACCTAGCACACAGAACAAACAGCACAAGACGCTATCTCTTGGCCGTTAAACCGCAGTTCATTCAATTCGCAAGGAAAAGATAAGGGAAGAATAAAGTAAGTCGTTCTTTTCAAATTTTTGCAAGGATAATTAAAAAGTTGCATGTGATCCTTTGACACACTCAACACAACAACCGGGACTTTTCAAGTGGTATTTTAGATTAATACTTTGGTTTATCAGGTATGTTTAATCTTCTAATGCAGGTAACAGCTACACAAAATTGACATGAGGCAAAGAAACCTGTATTTAACCTTATAAGCTACTATAAGCTTCTGATATTGATTGGAGCCGTCTATTTTGGACTCCACGCCTGGAAGGCAACGCACACTTTAAGCAGAGCTCTATTTAGGGAAATCTTGATGGAGACAAGCAACAAGGCAGATTTTTGTTACAAATTCTATGTGTGCATTAAATGCTGACTTGCTTGACATCTCACACAATTAAGACAAAGGATACCTTGTCTATGTTAACTTCATCACAGTTTCCTTTCTTCTCCCGCACGATGGTTACATCATCCACATGTTCCTGTAAATAGGAAAAGCGTGTATGAGTATTTTTATCCATTCTGGTTAATTAGAATTTACACAGCTCTGACCATTAAAGTGGTACTGTTCTGGAGTGAGAAGAAATAGATCCAAGCTGGAAATGCCAATTAAATCAGTGTATTTCTATGGAGAGATTTTCTCCCCAGGGAATACCCCTTTTAAAACACACACATTAAAATGGGCCTGCCAGCATCACTGGCTCACACAGTAACGTCTGCAGACTGAGTAATTTCAAATTAAACCACTTCATAAAAGTTTAAGCTTATACCTGAAATAAGGGACAAAAATAAAGCTTAAAAAAATGTGGTAAGATAAAAAAATGGTGGTAAGATAATGGCTCTTTGAAACCACAGGCCAAGCTTGAGACATTGATCAAGAACAACCAAGAGGCAGCTGCGTTGTGCTCCCCCCCTCACGTGCAAACGCAGAGCAGATGACGGTTCCCAATAAGCTTCCCATTACGGGAGGTTTTTGAGCATCCAGCATAACGGCATCAGCGACAAGTCCAGGACAGTAATAAATTACAGCCGTAAGCTTTACACCAGCCTGGCAAAGGTGGCCAAAGGGAAGATGTATGGATAGAGCTATAACGTTGTAATCCAAGCATGAAATAGCTCGGGAACACCAAGACAAGGAAAAGATGTGTAACGTGCTTCTGTCAGCGGAAGCGGCTGTTACCTTTTCTGAGGGTTTAGTTTTATTTAAAGCCCTCCATGATTTACCTTGTTTCCCAGAGCTGCCTTTTATAAGCTGATTTCACACCCGCACAATTACACACACCGTTAAAAAACGCAAGGACGCTGTCTGCAATCAGGAGAGCTCGTTCTCTTGGATGAAAAGAAAAAGCTAAAACCAACCCCCCATTTACTTCTAGGTGGCCTGGTCCTGTCTTTTCAGATCTATCGAAACAAGCGGGAAAACCATTGCGACAGGATCCTGCGGCAGGAGGATCCAAGTAAACGATTCCTGGCTTCTCCCCACTCCACCCACCTCGAATGCAACAGCATCCAATGGGAAAAGTGTCAGTCGTTGGTATTAAGTGGGGATCACTCCACATTTTCTTTAAAAACTGAGTCTTTTGCTTGCTGCACAAGCCCAACGGGGGTTTTCAAGGCACACAGCAGCATGTGCCACACACTAAGACTAGAAAATGGTTCAGGACTACAATGCGGTTGAATGGGGTGGGGTGGGGTTCCCTTCAACAGGCTGGCCACAATTCCAGTTACCTTCAGTTATCATTTACACATCTCTCAAATGTTTCTCTTTTCTTGCAGAGATTTATATTTAAGTAAGAATTTGCGTTTAGGTTGTCCCCTGCTATTTTGCTATCAAAATGTATACATCAGTGCTCTAGGCCTGGGCTGCAATGAGGATTCTTAAGATTTTCTCTGAAGCTTCATCTAAGGTAAACAACCCGTTTCGGCTAGATTCCCCCCTTCTTTCTCACACTATGAACTTGCAGCAGCAACAGCGGCAAAAGCTTGAAGGGAAGCATAAAAAACAGGGTTAGATGCACTCGTGATGCTCAAGTTACCAACCTGCTCAGGTTAAATTACATGGTATTAAAATCCTATTTTTTAGGAGGGTTGCCACTTCGCTAGGAGCAGGAGGGACAGGAGAATGTCTATGACTGTACATATTTATTTTCTTTTTGAGCAAATACTTGCTGTTAGTTGTAATATTGACATTTTCACAATCGAAACACTAAATGACCACAGCAGTGGGCATTAAACAATCCTCTGCTGCATTTCACAACTATGAGGTGCCAAAATCAATAGATCACAGAATCCCAGAATGTCAGGAATCAGAAGGGACCTGGAAAGCTCATCCAGGTCAATCCCCCCATGGAGCAGGAACACCCAGCTGAGGTTCCACAGGAAGGTGTCCAGGCGGGTTTGAATGTCTGCACAGAAGGAGACTCCACAACCCCCCTGGGCAGCCTGGGCCAGGCTCTGACACCCTCACCAGGAACAAGTTTCTTCTCAAATTTAAGTGGAACCTCCTGTGTTCCAGTTTGCACCCATTGCCCCTTGTCCCATCACTGGTTGTCACCGAGAAGAGCCTGGCTCCATCCTCCTGACACTGCCCCTTTCCATATTGATCCCCAGGAATGAGTCCCCCCTCAGTCTCCTCTTCTCCAGCTCCAGAGCCCCAGCTCCCTCAGCCTTTCCTCACACGGCAGATGCTCCACTCCCTTCAGCACCTTGGTGGCTGATGAAGATGAGCTGATCCCGCTTCCCAAAACCCAGAGGAGCCCCTTTAGACCCGCTGCAGCCCATGCTGAGCAGACACAACACCCGCAAACAGGGACCGGCCTGAACAGCCACCGGTGCCGCAGCTCAGGGTGCAAAGACCCCGCTCCTTCACAACTCACCAGCGCCTCATCGCCCACCTCTTCTTTTTTGATCTTTTGTGTGTTTGCTTTCGAACCTGGATCTTCAGCAAAGTCCTGCAGTACTTTTTTTTTCCTTCTTTTCCTTTTTCTGTCACAGAGCACATGATTACTATTGCAGAACACCTGATCTCCCCCACCCCCTGCGACACACTCAGCTCGCTTCATTCCCCTCTCTTTGTTCTTTGTATTGCTTTCCAATCGCATTATATTTTGGCTTTTAGATGCACTGTTTACAGAAGCCTTTGAATATGTCGTTTCCTCCTCCTCTTTCCGAACCTTCTTTTTCTTCTTGATGACTTCATTATTATCCTTGATAGCCCTTCTGTGTTTTTTTCCAGAAAGCTCCTTTTCCTCCGACTCAGCTTCTCCCTGCGCTGGGAGCTGCTTGTCATGAGCTCTGTGCCCGTGGTCCCGATCACCTTCACATGGTGAGGAACAAACATCTTTGCTTCTCTTCTTCCTCTTGCTCTCTCTAACACTCCCAGTAGCCTCCTCTTCCTCTGTATTTGTCCATGTAATTTCCTGGGAATTCTTTCTTCGCCTTTTTCTGAAGCCACTTAATGCCGTGGGGCTGTTGGGAACTCCACTGGTGTCCTGATTACCTGTCAGTGGTAAAAAGGAGGCACACTTATCTTTCTTTTTCTTCTTCTTTCTTTTCACGTAACTCTCCCCATCGTTCTGGACAATCTCTATCCCACGGTTCTCACCCCTAAAAGCTTTTTCCGGTGAAATGTGTTTGTGTGGTTTTTTATGAACTTTTTCACACAGTTTATGTTCGCTGTCCTCTAATGAAAAACACAAAACGCCTTTCTTCTTTTTCTTAGTTACTTCACCATCCAGTCCCAAACTCAAAGCAGTGTTCTGTCTGCTTCGTTTAAAAGCAAATTCGTTTTCCTTAGCAGCACCTGTCGCACGATGTGAGAGCTCCACATCCCTGCTCTGATTGTTCTCCAGCGACAAGGAACAGCGGCACTGGGCCTTCTTTTTCTTCTTTTTGAGAATTTTAATTCGTTCCTGCGATTCTTGTCGAGATTCTGAATCCGGATGGCTCTCTATACTCACAAAGCTTTCTGAATGTGCTTCTTTCAGTAATTTAGAGCCAAGTTTCTTGTTCTTGTGTTTCTTCTTCTTCTTCTTCTTCAGTTCTAATTGGTCTAAGCATTCATCTTCTTTTAATTTTTCCTTTTTCCGTACCTTTGTTTTTGTCTCTGCCTCAGTTCCAATGTCGGTTTGAACACCTTTCTCGATTTCAATGATAGTCTGGCTCTTGCTGCTTTTCACCCTTTTCTTTTTCTGTACAGGTTCCTCAGGAACTCCTTTTCCCTTTGTCTTTATTATCATTCTGAAAAATGAAGCAAAGATGTTAGTGCGCTGCTGCAGCAGGACCACACAACAGCTGCTCGATTGGGTCTTCCTTTATTCTGAAGGCATTCCCGCCATGTCATTATCCCAACACCCTTTTTCCCATTTCATAACCTGCTCTCCACGATGGGAGGAACCAGAACTGCCCGCAGCACTGAGAAAATGCTCTACGGGAGTCGTCAAGGGGGATTTTTGGTCTTTTATTGCTGCCCTAGTTACCTTGTAACTCTGCATTTGTCTTTTTGACAGCTGCTGAGCGTGACATTTTCACAGAAATAGCTGCCTGCTCAAAATCTTCCCTAAATGACAAAACATACACATATATAAATCACTAACTATAGCTAAGGTGGTTTTTCACATGTGTGACTTCTCCCTTTTTAAGAGTGAAGTCCACATCACTTTATTGCCCACTTAACATTACAAGACCCTCTCAAGGCACCTCAGTTGTTACCTTGAATTAGATTCCATTTGCCGTTTCTCATTCTTGCTGTTCATTCCCTTTCTGGGGACATTTATGCCTTGAGCAGGTTACGGCAGAGAAGCCTTTGGTACCTGCCTGGTGACCTCCCAGCTGAGAAACCTACTTATTTCTACTTGATTTCCTATCTTTTAATCAATGACAAATGCACAGGATTTAAGTGCCTTCACAGAATCCCAGAGTGTCAGGGACGGGAAGGGCCCTGGAAAGCTCATCCAGTCCAATCCCCCCATGGAGCAGGAACACCCAGCCGAGGTTCCACAGGAAGGTGTCCAGGCGGGTTTGAATGTCTGCACAGAAGGAGACTCCACAACCTCCCTGGGCAGCCTGGGCCAGGCTCTGCCACCCTCACCAGGAACAAGTTTCTTCTCATATTTCAGTGGAACCTCCTGTGTTCCAGTTTGTACCCATTGCCCCTTGTCCTGTCACTGGTTGTCACCCAGAAGAGCCTGGCTCCATCCTCCTGACACTGCCCCTTTCCATATTGATCCCCATGAATGAGTCCCCCCTCAGTCTCCTCCAGCTCCAGAGCCCCAGCTCCCTCAGCCTTTCCTCACACGGCAGATGCTCCACTCCCTTCAGCATCTTGGTGGCTGCGCTGGACTCTCTCCAGCAGTTCCCTGTCCTTCTGGAACTGAGGGGCCACAACTGGACACAATATTCCAGGTGTGGTCTCCCCAGGGCAGAGCAGAGGGGCAGGAGAACCTCTCTGACCTACTGACCACCCCCTTCTAACCCACCCCAGGTACCATTGGCCTTCCTGGCCACAAGGGCCCAGTGCTGGCTCATGCTCACCCTGCTGTCCCCAGGACCCCCAGGTCCCTTTCCCCTACACTGCTCTCTAATAGGTCATTCCCCAACTTATACTGGAACCTGTGCTAAATCCCAAACACAGCCACGGACCAGCTGCTAGGAAAACATTCACCATCCCGGCCGCAACCAGCACCCTGACACCATCCTTCAATAAACCTGCAAACCGCGCTGCACCGGGAGCAGCGCTCATGGGCCAGGCGGCCGCTCCGGCGCTGCTGAACCCGCGGAACCGCCGGGCCGGAATCGCCGGTCAGGGGCCCCCAGCCCGGCGCTGGGAGCCGACGGGTCCCCCCAGCCCGCTGCGGTTCTTCCCCGCCGGATGGAACATGCAGACCCCGGTGCGTCCCGGAGCGCCCCGCTCACCTGCCGCGGCACACGTGCAGCCGCCGGCCCGCCGACCCGGAAGGGATCGTGGCCGCCCCGCCCCGCGGGGCTGGCGGAGCGGTTGCCGCGGTAACGCTGGGCGGCATCCGCATGGAGATCGACACGGGCATGGAGATCGACACGGGCATGGAGATCGACACGGGCACGGACACGGACACGGGCACGGACACGGGCATGGCGGCGGGCGGGCAGCCGGGCCTCTGGGAGCAGGTGTGCGCAGGTGGGACCGCCCGTCCCGCCGCTGCCGGGGTTGCCGGGGCTGGGATGGGGCGGCCCCGGCCCCGAGCGGGCTGCGGGTGCCATGAAGGGGGCCCTGGTCCCGAGCGGGTGCTGCAGCCCCGCGGGGGAGGGCCCGGGGCCGCCCCTGCCGCCTCGGTCACCCGGGTCCTCGCCGCCTCAGTCACCGGGGCTCTCCAGGGCCGCCCCCCGCAGCCGCCCGGGCCCAGGCCGGTGCCGCCTCTGCACCGCCCTTGCGGCTTCGTTCCCGCCTTAGCGCCGGCCCCGCTCTGGCCGTGCCCGCCTGGAGAGCAACCTCCCCGGCACACGGCGCCGGCCCGGCAGCGCTTTGCCCCTCAGCCTTAGTTACTTGTTGCTGCCACCTCCTCACAGCAGCACCGTGTGCGTGTGTCCGTCCCGCGCCTGCAGCAGCGCCAGAGCCTGGCCCAGGCTGCCCAGGGAGGTTGTGGAGTCTCCTTCTGTGCAGACATTCAAACCCGCCTGGACACCTTCCTGTGGAACCTCAGCTGGGTGTTCCTGCTCCATGGGGGATTGCACTGGATGAGCTTTCCAGGTCCCTTCCAACCCTGACACTCTGGGGTTCCGTGATGGGGTGCCGGGCTGTGGTGCCAATGAACACAAAACTCCCGTTACCAAAGGCCGATTCTCATAGCAGAAGTGTTGGTCTTCTCCTAAGAAACGAAAGCTCTGGGATCAGTGGGGAAGCTGAGCGGCCACAGCTCCGTGGTGCCCCATTGCAGGTCTCCCTTAGAACTTTGCGATGCCTTCAAGTAGGTATTTTGCATTAAAACGGCTGGTTTTAGTGTGGGAATAAAGTAGCTTATTTGAATGTGACTGAGCTGAGGCATCTGCACTACACATGGGAATTGCGATGCACGTAAACCTCCTATTTATAATGGTAAACCTGCTGGGTTTGGCTGCATGAATTTTCTGTATTCCGTAATCTGTTTTTTCATATCAGGTCCATTGTCCTCCTCCTTTACTTTTCATATCTTGATTCACTCAGTCATTATGTGAATTGTGTACGGCTTGTTGTTTTTTGTTGGTTTGAGGCAGTCATACTTAGCAATGTCCTGGGGATTTCATTGATTACAGAGGAATTCAGGTTGAAATGCGCTATTATATACTGGTAAAACAATGGTTAATTCTGTGCAAGCATCTGAGAACCTTGAGCTTGACTTGAACAAGACAAGAGGCTCGAAAGTTCTCAATTGTTTTAAAACATTAGATTTCATGTTAAACAAATATATATTGGGTACTAATTTTGATTTTTTTCAAACCAGAATAAGAACCTTTAGAAAGTTGTGTTTGTTTAGGAGAAAAATAAATGTGTTTTTAAAGTCTTCTAGGTAAATGTTGTATTTCTTTTCACTTTCAGAGTATGAAGCAGAACAGCCTCCGTTTCCAGATGTTCCTGAATCAAAATGTGCATCTGTGAGTGTCATTCGAGTCAAAAAATCTGCATAGGGCTGGTTTAAAAACATTTAACTCCATGTGAAAACCAGGTACCCACAGACTAGACTCGTCCATAGAGTGGAAACAAAACTACATTTTGCAAATAACTTTTGTGAATCATCGACTGTAATATTCCAAATCATTCCTTTGATTTAAAGCACCGTGGGTAGCACTATCTTAAAATGAGATTCCCATTCACGTGAATAGGAAATTAGTGGAATTAAACCTGATGGAAGTGGTTTGAAGACCAAACAAATTCAATCTAGGAAATTTTGGTGAAAAGAAAACCAGAACACATCACTTTAGATCTTTGCCCCCAGCAGTTCCAGGAGCAGCAAAATGAATTCTTTTGGGCATCACAGACTTAACTTTCATTTAAAATTGGTATTTTTGTAGACATTTCACCTTGTGTATTCAGGTTACTTTTTAATTTTAAAACTGTTTAAAGACTTTGTAGTTTAAATGGCCTGTTTAGACCTATCCTGCTTCCCCACATGAAACTGGCTTTGTTACGGGCCATTACTAAGTTTGAACAGTGAACGCTGCTTGGGGCATTAGTCTGGGCACAATATGTTGATATATTTGAGCACCCAAATGCAATAACACGCCTGTTTATGTTGTTGCACTTCTAAAAACGTTTCCCAAAGGATAATTTTGGGGTCTATCCGTGCTCACTGACATGCAGCGTGTTCTATGTGCAGCGACCTGATCCCACCACCTGCTTTTCAGTAGCTCATAAATCCAACTGAATTTTCCTAAAAACACACGTTAAATTGTGGACTATCTGTCTGTTTTCCTGATCTCCATCATTATTTCACTATGGGGAACCTTCACACTTGGATTTGCAACTGCTCTGAATTTATCTGGCCTTGTTTGGAAGTAAAAGTTTATTTTCTCTACAATTGTGATATCTCACTGTATTATCTTAAAAGCAATCACATACCTTCTGTTAGTTTTGGATGTTTTAATTGTGCTGGGAAATACAGAACTTTTGAAAGTGTAGTTGTTTTTTTGAAGCGCTCAAAAAATGCTGAAATCATTTAATATTTACATTAGAAGTTATAATGCTGTCTTTTTTAAGTTGGCCCTATGATTCTTCCTGTTGAGTTGGCATCTATGCTATTTTGCAGTCTGATGGGGGTATTTATATAGGTTCCGTTCCTCTTTAGGAAGTGCCTTTGGAGGCAGGAATGTTGCAGCCAGCACATATGGAACAATCGTATTCAGCCCCTGCCGCTGATCCTGTTGTCCAGCAGTTGCTGCCCTGCCCGGAACCACCCGACCCCCACACATGTAAGCAGGAGTCGATGATCATGAACCCTCCTGGGATGATTTTTCTTCTCTCATTTGTTGCATTTAAACCATTAACAGCTACAACACCTTTTCTTAAGTGGAATTTGCATGCTGAGTCCTCCGGTCTGTGCACAGGGAGCCAGTTTGGCTGCTTGGCCAAGGGAAGAAAGCTCACCTGGTGATGACAAATGGGTGGCATTGTCCTGCTGTTACGTTAGTTCTGTTCTCTTCTGAATAAATGACTTTTATTTAGCCACTAAAATCAGAGAAATGCGAGCATTTCTTCCTCTAATTTAATAATGAAAGACAAATAGACTACATAGAGACAATTGAGTTTGAAAACTGCTTTCAAACTATCTGATTACAAATTACGATGGAAACAGCTCTAAAGTTTTGTTCTTCCATTTTTATCAGTCTGTACTTTATAAAATTTACCAAGTAGCAATGCATTTTTATTACGTATTTTAGAACTCCTTTTTGTCTTTTCTTCCATTCAATTCACTAAGAATTCCTGTTGCTAGTCGGAAGCAGCTTTTATGTCATGTCACAGTATCACAGTATCACAGTATGTTTGGCATTGGAAGGGACCTCAAAAGATCATCTAGTCCAATCCCCCTGCTGGAGCAGGAACGCCTAGGTGAGGTCGCACAGGAAGGTGTCCAGGCGGGCTTTGAATGTCTCCAGGGAAGGAGACTCCACAACCTCCCTGGGCAGCCTGTTCCAGTGCTCTGTTAC
The DNA here is from genome assembly GCF_037038585.1 of Patagioenas fasciata. NCBI lineage: Eukaryota > Metazoa > Chordata > Aves > Columbiformes > Columbidae > Patagioenas > Patagioenas fasciata. The sequence continues at coordinate 2,048,047 of NC_092534.1, read as the reverse complement.
CCTCACTGAGAAGAAGTTCTTTCTCAAATTTAAGTGGAACCTCTTGTGTTCCAGCTTGATCCCATTGCCCCTTGTCCTATCATTGTTTGCCACTGAGAAGAGCCTGACTCCATCCTCATGGCACTCACCCTTTATATATTTATAAACATTAATAAGGTCACCCCTCAGTCTCCTCTTCTCCAAACTAAAGAGCCCCAGCTCCCTCAGCCTTTCTTCATAAGGGAGATGCTCCACTCCCTTAATCATCTTTGTTGCCCTACGCTGGACCCTCTCCAGCAGTTCCCTGTCCTTCTTGAACTGAGGGGCCCAGAACTGAACACAATATTCCAGATGGGGTCTCACCAGGGCGGAGTAGAGGGGAAGGAGGACCTCTCTCGATCTACTGACCACCCCCCTTGTGATACACCCAAGGATGCCATTAGCCTTCCTGGCCACAAGGGCACAGTGCTGGCTCATGGTCATCCTGTTGTCCACCAGGACCCCCAGGTCCCTTTCCCCTACACTGCTCTCTAATAGGTCATGCCCCAACCTATACTGGAACTTGGGATTGTTCCTGCCCAGATGCAGGACTCTACACTTTCCCTTGTTAAATTCCATCAGATTATCCCCCGCCCAACTCTCCAGCCTGTCCAGGTCCCGCTGGATGGCGGCACAGCCTTCTGGCGTGTCAGCCACTCCTCCCAGCTTAGTGTCATCAGCAAACTTGCTTTTCATTTCTGTGGCTGAACTTCTTCTGGTATCTGAGTTTCCTCATTTAAAACCGACGTCTCTGAGGCACACTGTAGTCTGCGGTGTTGATGCACCTTTAATTGGAAATTTACCCAAGTTTTTCTTGTCTTGGCTGAAGAGAAGTGAAGACAGACCTGTGGCTGTATCCGAACTGAATGAATCTCTTTAGTTCAAGCTGTAATGGTATTGATAAAATGACTGAGACATAGTTTATGATATGTAACATTTGTCTTTTTGTGAAATGTAAGTGCTTACCTGTAAGTGACGGCTGTACTGTTTTGCTCAGGTTCTCCTCGAGAATACTTGCAGTATTACGTATTTCCAGTACTCCTACCCGGCCTGGCTGAGCTTCTGCATCAAGCAGAGAAGGAGAAGTGTTTTGAGGTTAGTTTTCAGTCTTCGGTTCGAATCACTCTCAGGAAGCCACAGCCTTTTCTTTCACTGGCACTATTTCTTTATTTGGTCTTTTCAAGAAAACCAACCACAATAATATGAAATAACATATCATGAGTTGTTTTGGATCTGGCCTTGAATGTTGTTTTCTCCAGTAATTCGGAACAGATTGCATGCTACACACACTTGATCGTTATGACAGTCTAACTCGTAACAAACCCTCTGTAAATATCTGGTTGTATCTAGCCTAAGTAGTGTTGTATTTTAGAGAAGCGGGCTTCCTTTCAGATTAATACACATCACCCATTTGAGGGTGACGTAAAGAACTTGAATTTTACTTCATTACTCATTATTTTTGCTCATCTGGCATCCTATTAGAGGATGCTTTTTAACATTCTGTGTAAATTCCACTTAATTGGAAAGCAAGGTATTGGGCATTAATGAGCTTATAAAAATGGTACATTTTAAAAGTCATATATTTTCATAAATTTGTTTTCAATACGTGTGTGTGTAAATTGTATATAGGGAATGCTTAAAAAGACAGTAGAACCGGTGCAAAATAGAGCTCATTGTATCATCGTAGCCTCACTCACAGACCCCCAGCAATAGATACTGGAAGTATGGGGTCTTCCATCTTTTCTGCTGTTTTCTCCAACCATAGAAGTAATTATTTTTCTATTTCTTTCCTATTTTCTGCCTGTCATCCACACTTTCCAATGTAAAACTTCTCTATATTTTTATGCCTGCAGCTGAGCCTTCTTTTACTTGCAGCTACATAATATAAGGAGCAATTAATGCAAACGACAATGAAAATATCTCATATGTCCATTTTTCTACATGATCACATCTGAGGAATACAGTCTGTGTTTGTGGGGTTATAGATTGAAATGACAGCGAAGTGAGGAGGACTTTCTGTTACTAGTGGGTTATTAATCATCTCAGGTCTTGATCTACCTCCTCTCCAATTACGACATCAACGTATGATAACGGACATTGTGCAACAACTTGTAAAAAGTCCATGTCAAAAATACCCAAAGCTTAACCATGAGTACCCCAAACTTGCATTTCAAACCCAGATCTGTACATTTAATAACAATAAGTTATTTCAATTTTTGCTCAATCTTCACGAGATTTGTGTATGTCTATACACTGATTGATTTATAGGTGTGTGAATATATATCTATAATCCGGGATTAATACAAGTGAAATAGGAAGATGGTTCATTTACATGTCGTTATGGCACGACATCATTATCTTCATTCCTGCCATCACATTTACAATACCTAGCCAAGAGCAGAATGAGCATATATATTATTCATCACACTTTTAATGAAATCTATATTGATTTTTTTTTTTAAAGGAAGCACATATCCTTTAATAGGAAAAAGGCATGGCTTACAGCTGGTTTAAAATACAGCCCGTGATAGATGTTACATTTTTTCTGAAGGCAATAAAACAGCACTTAACACAAAAATATGAGACTTCTTAGAAACATTTCAGTTTTAAACTCAGGACAAATCTAAGGTTACTTTGTCTATTTTCAGTCTGAGAAATTTTGCAGAGCTTCAGTAGTGTGTAAATTAGAAAGTACCTGTTCTGAAAATGGATTGGATATGGGTCTGTGTGTTGCTTTATTTTCTAATGTATAGACGCTTCATAAAAATGAGCACATCTTATATAAAAGACACTGAGTGATTTATGTGTTGTATGAAGAGATGTCCTGCTACTAGGGAACACATTCAGGAAAGCAAGCTTGTGTCACGGGATCATTTTCCACCGTGACATCATTTCTTCCGGCTTTTGAACAATAACTAGTAAAACAATAGCTTTTTATGCTTGCCATACAACCAAATATTTGCATTATTTTCCACTGCTGTCCAGGTGCTCCATTTAAAATAGGCTTTCTTGCATTGTGTAGAGCACACGAAAAATCCGAAAAGCAAAACCTAGAGAAACCACCAGCTGCTGGATCCATTTGCAGACCTCAAACTGACATAAGGATAGGAACAGTCTGCAGAAGCTTTGTTTTTAAATTGGACATGAAAGAAACCGATTAGGCTGCCCTTGCTGATTTTTTTCACAGAATCACAGAATGGACTGGGTTGGAAAAGCCCTCAGAGCTCATCCAGTCCAACCCTTGGTCCAACTCCAGTCCATTGACCAGATCATGGCACTCAGTGCCATGGCCAATCTCAGTTTACAAACCTCCAGGGCCGGTGAGTCCAGCACCTCCCTGGGCAGCCATTCCAATGCTGACCACTCTCTCTGCACAGAATTGCTTTCTAATCTCCAGCCTCAATTGCCCCTGGCAGAGTTGAAGCCCATGCCCCCTTGTCCTATTGCTGACTGCCTGGGAGAAGAGCCCAGTCTCCCCTGGCTAGAACTGCCCTTCAGGTCGTTCTGGAGAGTGCTGAGCTCACCTCTAAGCCTCCTCTGCTCCAGACTGAACAAGCCCAGCTCCCTCAGCCTCTCCCCATAGGGCTTGTGTTCCAGTCCCTTCCCCAGTCTTGTTGCTCTTCTCTGGACCCGCTCCAGCACTTCCATCTCTTTCCTGACCTGAGGGCCCAGAACTGAACACAATACTCCAGGTGTGGCCTCCCCAATGCAGAGCACAGGGGAAGGATCACTGCCCTTGTCCTGCTGACCACGCTGGTTTGGATACAGGTTCCTAGCAGTTCTCCTGTGCTTTATCTTGTCAAATGTCTCCAGGGGGGAGACTATTTTCTTAAATCTTTTTTTGTATGAGAACTTACTAATGCATTTGTTTTTCAGCATTAAAACCAAACAATGTTTAAATGTTTTTATTAGCATAACTCTAATTTTTCTTCTGGTTAGCAACCACAGAACGAGTATGGGCAGGAACAACCCCAGGTTCCAGTATAAATTGAGGAATGACCTATTAGGGAGCAGCGTAGGGGAAAGGGACCTGGGGGTCCTGGGGACAGCAGGGTGACCATGAGCCAGCACTGGGCCCTTGTGGCCAGGAAGGCCAATGGTACCTGGGGTGGGTTAGAAGGGGTGGTCAGTAGGTCAGAGAGGTTCTCCTGCCCCTCTGCTCTGCCCTGGGGAGACCTCTGTAGTGGAATATATTATCTTTAAAAGTGTGATAGATCAGGGAAGTGAATGGAAGAAGGTTTCCTAGTGACTTTGCCATCTTCTGATCATCAGTATTTCTGCATGATTATTACCAAGCAAATTACATATAAAGTGAAAAATGGAAAATGAATTCTGAGTATAAATAGTTTATAAACACATCTGCGGATTAACAATGCACATTGTGCAGATATTTCCTGTGTTTATCCTGATTCATGCAGCACAGGAGGAATGTGTCAAAGGCGGGTCAATTGATGTCATTTTTTCCCTTTTGTAAATGTTGACTGCTGTGCAAGTAATGATTTAATTCGCTAGCAAAGTGAACTGTTTCCTGGCAAAATAATAACAAAATAAAGAAAATATTCAGCTTGACCAAGTTCCTCCCTTATAAGTTCACTGCATCTAACAAGGATAAAGAAAGATGATTTTGATTCCTTTGGTGATGACTGTTTTGATACTACTGTTCTGATTTCTTTTTTTCTCTTGCAAAGGAAAAGCAATTTACTTAGATTAAATGACAACTGCTAGATTAAATTGAATTTTGTTGTCAAGGTATAGAATTTATTCTCTGAAACAATTCACTAAGTAAAGGGACCCAGTTTCATGCAGTGATTGAGAATAGCTGGACAATCTATTTGTTTTCAGGTTCTGTTCAAGCCAAAATTGGTCCATGTAACATCTAAAATACCTGTAGAAAGCTCTCCATGTGTACGGAGGATAAGATTAGAAGCTTTCCTGGCTGTTGTCTGGAAATGCTGTGCAGTCTCGCTCCAAACTTCACATCCATCAGCACCTCACGGCCAATGTTCCTCTTCTTGTTCACCTACGGCTGAAGTCATGCACCAAATTGTGCCAGTGCCCCAAACTGAAACTGTTAGCCATGCAGAGCACTTTGGTATTTTTGTTCTGCCTCTCTGTACACATCCCTCAGTCCTTCTTGCATCAGATTGTTGTAGCACAGGGAGAAACACAGGTAGTCAGGGTAATGCCTGGAATAAAGTCATTCATCACGCAGTAAGCTTCCAATTACATATTTATTCTATTTTTTTTAAAAAGTGGTAGTAATACCTGGTGGCAACCAGTGACAGGACAAGGGGAAGTGGGTGCAAACTGGAACACAGGAGGCTCCACTGAAAGATGAGAAGAAACTTGTTCCTGGTGAGGGTGGCAGAGCCTGGCCCAGGCTGCCCAGGGAGGTTGTGGAGTCTCCTTCTGTGCAGACATTCAAACCCGCCTGGACACCTCCTGTGGAACCTCAGCTGGGTGTTCCTGCTCCATAGGGGGATTGCACTGGATGAGCTTTCCAGGTCCCTTCCGACCCCTGACATCCTGGGATTCTGTGATTCCATTTTTCCAACCAGAAGTCTGCGTTATGTTCTCCACATAATGGTTGCTCTGGTTTGTGATAAGCAGCATAAGCACCTGTTCTCATTGATACATTCCCTCTGTAAAGATGGAATGTGGAGAGGAAATGTCTAAGTAAAGGAAGGCCCTACTCAATTCTGTATTGAACAAAATTCATGCTTTGAACTTTGAACTTAAAATGTGTTTTCCAGCATGCAGCTAAACAGGCATTGACTTCACGAATCCGTAAGGATAACCCGCTGCAAAACATTCTGCAAAATTCTCTTTAGTGGTGAAGAAGTCTGAGAATTGGGAGCAAAGGGCACAAATGTTTTGCTCCAAAGCTCCAGGTTTTGACCTTTTTACCCAATTCTCCATAACGTCCATGGTGTCTGTGGTTGTGCACGTCCATATGCCTTGGTTCTGATTTCCTTTCTGCACCACCCAACAGAGGATTTTGTCTGAGCAAAACAGATGTGTATTCACAATACCTTCAAGCTGGTTCCATGCAGGAGGAAACATATTCCATTGGAGTTCCTTCTGTGCCTTGGAAGGGATCAAGTATTTTAAGTATGATAATAGAACTTCCAACAAAATGGCAAGTAATTTACAACATATTTTCAGATGACTTGTATTAAATTCTTTGCAATGAGATAGATTGCCGCTTAGAACACCAATCAGAGACATTTCTGATAGCTGTACTGCAGAAAATATTGATAGTATATGTAGAATTTTCGCTTTTTACTTGATTTGAAAGCATTCATCCAAGTTTGTAACATTTTGGTTGAGCCACTGACTGTTGGTGATAGCAAGATTAAAGCAGACAAAGTAATGTATATTTTATTTAATGCAAGCAGTCAATTCATCTTCTGTTCCTCTCCAGTTGTAAAAATGTGTGACCAATCCAAAGACAATAAATAATTTGAAACTATCTTCTTTCTTTAGAGAAAAAGGACCAAATTTATTGCCTGTGACTTCCTAACTGAGTGGTTATACAAGTAAGTTAATCATGGCTTTTACTGTTAATTATACTCAATGATTCAAAGGCAAAATTTGCAAATAGAGTAGCTGAAATTTAAATTAATATGAGTTTTCTTGGTTTTTTTTTTCCTGTTATCAGCAAGAACCCGAAGCGGAAAGACGAGTCATTCACAGAATTCTTTTCCATTCCCTTTGTTAGCAACTGGCTGAAGGACCAGTAAGTTACTGCAAAACTCAGAGTAACCTTTGCTTCTTCGATTCTTTTTTCCCTGCTATTCCAAAAAAGTAACAGAGTGTCGATGCATTACAATTGTGCCCTCTAAATGCCCTTTTGTGCATGCAACAAAGAACTATGTGATGTTTTCTAACTCGGTGGTGTATTCGTTACAGGGGATTTTGTACCAGAATTTTTCACAGCGAAATTAGTTTGGAATTCTTAAACATTTTAATTGTGCAGTGCAGGGCATTCAAATAGTCTGGTAGTATTATGAATATCTTTGTAGTAAGGAGCAGAGCAGAGTTTCCAATGCTGCTTCCTACTGTGGAAATCTTTGAGGATACAGAGTCTAGAAATTGCTCCGCTAACTGTAAGCAGCTGTCCTCAAAACACCTGTCGTGATCTGTGGTGTCGGGATGCATCTCTGACACGTGGACGACTTTGTGTCTGCGAATGGTGGGACACTTGTGAGAGTTTCCTTCTCCAAAGTTTGGCTCTTCCCAACAAGGTTCCCATTTTGTCCTTTGGGAGCTGGTTCTGACCTGCAGCGCGGCTGTCGTGCTCATGTCTGAAGCATTTTGTGGAGCCAGCGGTTAGTACGGCAGTTTTGAGACCACTGGATTGTGAGGATGGGTGTTTGTGCCTAAGGTCAATATCCAAGATCAGTTCCACAGACGTTTCTCCTGATAGTAAGGCTGACCGAAACGGTTCCCTGCGCCCTCCTGTTCTCCACGCCAACCTGCCTGTAGACCTGTTTGGTGGGCTCCGTGGTTATTCTGATCGGGGCCTAACTTGGAGCTGGAAATCTGTCTGCCAAAAGGAGGCTTTGTCTAGCTATTTATTCATAAAATATAGATAATTTCTCCAGTCTGGTTCACCTGGTAAACCTTTGTATTGGCACAAGTGAAGGATTAAACGAAGGGCTCGGGGCAAGGTGACGGGAACAAAAGAGCTGGTACGAGGTAGCGGTGGTTGGCAGCTTTACCAACAAGAGAAATAACCGTGAAACCACCCCCTGAGTGCCTGATAACTTCCGTTAGTGCCTGTGCTTCTAAATAACGTCATGCCCGCTCCACAGGGACACCAAAGTGTCCAAGTCTTACTTAAATTGATACACGCTTGCTCTTAAGTGCTCTAAACCAGTAGGCTTTTAAGAATTAAAATCATTATTAAACCCCAGCTTTTGGTGACCTTATCTTAAAATGGCAATTTCTTAACAAATATTGCTTTTGAAGTAGGTGTTATTAGGGCAATGTGAAAGATTGCAATATTAAATAAGAATAAAAATGAGAGAATCTATTATTATGTCCTTCTGGATATGTCATAAATAGTTTATTATTATATCCTCCCAGATATTGCATTTAAAATGCCATTGATTTTATGCTTTTTATTGTAATTTCCATTTTTATTTGTAACGGAGTTTTCATTTTTCAGCAGGATTTATGAACATGTAAGAGACAATATGCAAAAAAGCGCTGGTCACATTTTGATGGGAAACATCCTTATCCCAGCTGGTTGGGTGGTATAATATAAGAAGTTAAAACATAAGTGTTGCTGCAGATTTAAGGAGTAAACTCTTGTGTTGCTCTTTCAGTTACTTGTCTAAATTTGGAAAGCATTCTCAAAGGAAGGAGCTTGGAAAATTAGAATTTGTTTCCAGCTTTAGTATTTATAGTAATTGCTGTGTCATCAATAAATCAAAGCCTCAGTACAGGTACCTTATCTTCCACTGGGTTCGGTATTAATATATTACCTGTAGCACTGACAAAATATTCAATCCCTCGAGAATCCTTGATGTTCAGAAGCAGGAGGAGGAGCCTCAACACTGACTGATAATCTACATTTAGCATCCAGGAGAACAGAAAACATTTCTCTGTCTGGAAGGGCAGCTCTGCCTTTCCGCACTTTTCATGAGAAAGACACAGAAATTTCTGGAAACTTGCTGAGATACACACTGATGTCCCTGTTCCTACGTTCAGAACTGCTGATAGAGCCAAGTCAAGTAAATAGAATTAGAGCCTTCAATGTTTTGTACTCCAATAAATTTGCTAACGAGCAACACCGTTGCCTTTTGTCGGCATTTTCCAGCCATGATTCTATCGCAATAACCAAATTCTATGTCCTGAGCCAGGGACAGGGAAAGAGAGTGATCCCTATTTATGGCCTGATCCCCCTTAAATGTTACTTTTTTGGTATCAATAGGCTGAATCTTTATTCTGAGTATCCTGGGGGTATCATTACCCAACTTACTTTAGCATATTAATCAAAGAAATGTGAAAACAGTAAAAAACAAGTTCCACAGCTCTGAAAAATCATTATCATAAAAGTCCAGTGTCACATGAATTTCATAAATGACGGTATTGTTCAAGTTCGCCTTCAACCCTTGCAACCAATGAAAGAGAACGGTATATGAGCCTAGGTTAGGAATAAGCATAAGTATTTTTGTGTCTGTTGAAGATCCATCTGTGTGCATGTTCTACAGGGTTTACAGGAGCTGGAGGTGCATTTTATAAATAAACATTTGCTCACAATAATTTATTTATCTGCATTCTCATTTTCTCTATAGAGCTATTTACCCGACAATCAGTTCTGCAGGACACATTTTGTGGTTTAAACTACCTGTGTGTACCAAGAGAAAATAACTTTATTGTGGCTTTAATGAAGTGCACAGCTAAGATAAATATATACATATATATGTCTATAAATGATTACTAAATCTGAAGTAGTCGCTTTTTGCCACATATCTGTATATGTGTATACATACATTGATTTTTTTTTAATTATTTCTTTTTCCTTCCTCCCCTGTAATATTTTAATTAGGTGAAATGTGCTGGTCTCAGCTGCCTTTCCAGTTCGCTTCGTTGTCAGTTCTCAGATGGCCAATAGGGGTAATTTTGCACGGGTGACTGATTTCTTTCTTTCCATAATGTGCCCGGTTTGCACAGGCATTGCTTTCTGCACACTGCGATATTTCACTGGTTCGGCTCTAAACAAGCCATGGGTAGAGTAGATTTGATTTGCATGATGTAATATAATTAGTAAGCATCTCACATAATTGAGATCTATACAAGTTTGCTCAGAAAGCAAGAAACACATTTGTGGAATTTAACTTTCCTCTGATCGGTGGCTGCTTTATTCAGTGAAGCTTTATTTGAAAAATGCAGTGCTTAAAAACCATTTTACTGATGCTCTTTTACAGGTGCAACTTACCTTAAACAACATATCTATCAAAATAGATATCAGTGTATTTAGCGTGTGGGCTTTTAAGATTGTGCATCATCAAAGGCTGAAGAAGCAGAATATAGTTAATGTACGTTTTACTGTCAGTTTTAACCTTCTTGAGGCACACAGCTGGCTGCTGCCACAGATGATCTATTCCCTTTTATCCTCGTTTGCTGCTGAGATTCTATTTTTATTTGACCTGAAGCCCGTTGTGTATGTTCTCTCAGACAAAACTGGACCTGGCATGACTTGTCTTCTTTAAAGCTGCCCCGTTGAAGTGATTGATATTGCCACTGACTGCCATGCTGAAAATGAAGTCCTGTTCTTGCTTGATTTTTTGTATTGGTTTCTCAAATTGAGAGTTGTTTTATAGACCAGGCATTTTTATAACTTGAAAGCAAAGGAATGCTCGGGTCGGCCTTGCAGGCTACAAGAAATCTCAATTTGTTCTTTGAAGATTAATCATTCTTAGAGAAAGTTCAATGTCTATGTTATAGCTGCTGTAAAATATGTAGGTCTTCCCGCGATTTTCCCGCTCTAAATTTTGGGTCTCAAAAAGATCAAAAATAGAAGGGAGGATGAAAGCCTATCAGCCAAACCAGCACAGTCCAACTTTATAGTTTTAACTCTGATTATAAGAAGCCATTAGCTCAGGAAGCTTGTCCAGCACTTAGGATTTCCCTTGAGCAGCAGAAGTGTTAATTAACGCTCAGAGAGCTCAAACTGCTCAGCTTAATGGAAACACTTCTTTTTATTTTTGTCTGATTTCTACTCTTCCAAAATGACCAAGGTTTTCTTTCATGTTAAAATAAATGTAGGCCAAAGCCCAGCTGACATGAATTTAGCTGAGAATGTGCGCTAAGCTGGTGCAGTCAGGGCAGCATTAGATGATAGTTAAGATTGTGCTCTAAGTCGAAATGATCCCCCAGTGAAGAGAAGCTCGTCAGAGGAAGCTTTATTAATATGAACAAAATTAAGTGAAAGGGGAATGCAAGCTGTCAAGCCTCCTAGCTTGAGCTGTAATATACTGTAAAATAAATTTCCAAAAGAAATGGCAGAAGTCATGTTTTACCCAGAAAATGTAAGACTTACTAATTATGTTACATTATGCAGGTAGAATTTGTTCTGTTTTAGTGGCAAGATCATGGAGCGCCATTGAGAAACCCAGCTCCTGCCCACGAGCAAATCACATACACATCTTCAACAGGAAGCTGGGGTGAAATCGGTGTGCTCAGCTCAGCTCGCTCTCTGAAATGCCTGTACACCAATGCGTGCAGCATGGGGAATAAGCAGGAGGAGTTAGAAACCTGTCTTAGGGCAGGAGATTATGACCTAGTGGCAGTTATGGAGACATGGTGGGACAGCACACATGACTGGAATGTGGCCATGGATGGCTATGTCCTTTTCAGGAAAGACAGGCCAGCCAGGCGTGGTGGTGGAGCTGCTCTTTATGTGAGAGATGGGGAAACTAATGGAACGACTTCTCCTTGATGCCATCTCACGGCATATCAGGGATAAGAGGGTCATTAGGGGCAGTCACCATGGCTTCACCAAGGGGAAGTTGTGCTTGACCAACCTCATTGACTTTTATGAGGACATAACAAGACGGATGGGTGATGGCAGAGTGGTGGATGTGATGAAATATAACAAGAAAGTGTAGAGTCTTGAATCTGGGCAGGAACAACCCCAGGTTCCAGTATAAGTTGGGAAGCGACCTGTTGGAAAGCAGTGTAGGGGAAAGGGACCTGGGGGTCCTGGGGACAGCAGGGTGACCATGAGCCAGCACTGGGCCCTTGTGGCCAGGAAGGCCAATGGTACCTGGGGTGGGTTAGAAGGGGGTGGTCAGTAGGTCAGAGGGGTTCTCCTGCCCCTCTGCTCTGCCCTGGGGAGACCACACCTGGAATCTTGTGTCCAGTTGTGGCCCCTCAGTTCCAGAAGGACAGGGAACTGCTGGAGAGAGTCCAGCGCAGCCACCAAGATGCTGAAGGGAGTGGAGCATCTGCCGTGTGAGGAAAGGCTGAGGGAGCTGGGGCTCTGGAGCTGGAGAAGAGGAGACTGAGGGGGGACTCATTCCTGGGGATCAATATGGAAAGGGGCAGTGTCAGGAGGATGGAGCCAGGCTCTTCTGGGTGACAACCAGTGACAGGACAAGGGGCAATGGGTGCAAACTGGAACACAGGAGGTTCCACTGAAAGATGAGAAGAAACTTGTTCCTGGTGAGGGTGGCAGAGCCTGGCCCAGGCTGCCCAGGGAGGCTGTGGAGTCTCCTTCTGTGCAGACATTCAAACCCGCCTGGACACCTTCCTGTGGAACCTCAGCTGGGTGTTCCTGCTCCATGGGGGGATTGCACTGGATGAGCTTTCCAGGGCCCTTCCAACCCCTGACATCCTGGGATTCTGTGAAGAACCTTTTTTCGATGTCTCATACATTCATTTAACACTGTTTTACATTCAGAAGTATACTGTAGCATACCTAGTGAGATATGGCTTGTTAATTGATGGTCTTTGCAGTATATGTGTCTATAGTATAAATATTATAAATAATGTTCCTGCAGGGCTTGCAGGTATCTGGAGATGATTGCTGCATCCACATTCTCGATTTTGGGGTGTTCCAAGTGCAAGCTGTGCTCAATCTGTTTGCCATGCAGGGAGGGCGGCTCCAACTCTCTGCCAAGTCTACTGGGTACAATTGCTGTTTTCATGAGTTGCAACACTATTGCCCTATAGCTCATTAGCTTTAAATTACATTTATTATAAAAGAAATGAATTTCCCTTGTCCTGTCCAATGGATGCTTTCTGCTCATTATGCATAAGAAATAAATCAATATCTATAGAAAATGGCTTCTGGGAAGCAAGATTTGATATAGTGATTTGAGTTTTTGTTAATGATGGCTGAATTGTAATTATAGGTTAGAGTGTTTCCTATTAAAATTGGTAACAACAGAATCACCAAACATGTTTCCAAATTACTCTGTATTTTGTCTCAAAATGGTTGATTTTACATATATAGTACTTTCTTTTATCACCAAAAAACCATGTATTTGCTATCAAAAGTAAAATTTCAGCATTTTAAGAACCTGTTTAGACATTTCTAAACATGGATCCATGCTTATGCAGATAGGATAGTCATGATTTTTTCCAGTACATTTTAATTTCAAGTGAAATAAATTAATGTGCTAAAATCCATTTACATTCTGGGTATTTAATAATTGTTATAAACATTTATGTTGTAAGCCTGTTTGTTGTTGCATGCACACTAAAACCTCCTCTGCTTTACAAATGGCAAACCCACCACCCCCAGCCTTACCATGACAGTGGGAATCTGACATCAGGGTAGAAGAATAAGAAAGGTTATTGCACTTGGTGCGCTGTGTGTATGTTATTATTATTATTATAAAGAAGTGATTGTAGCATGCGTAAGACAGGATATATTTTGAAAGGAGATATTCTTTACACATTTTATCTTTAGAGCAATGAGAAATTGTATCTTTCAAGCTCCTGAACAACCTTTCTCTTCTTTGTAAAATACATTTTATGTTTATGGGCTGTCTATTTACAAAACATTTTCTTTTAAGTCCTAGGCCACCAATTCCTCTGTCTCTCCTTCTATCGGAAGAAGAAGCAAGCCTAATAATTCAGTCCTTCTGGAGAGGTTATCGGGTAAGAGTAATCCATAATTATTTTGCTTGATGTTGAAAACCGTAGGACTGCGAAAGCCCCAGGGAAAATCCTTACATAAATTTTAAGTAGGGGATACTATAAATAGCTGCTGAAACCTCCATGGTTCATTGGCTTTGGATGCTGCTCTGCCTTATGCCTACTGACTGCGATTTTTTTACAGTGATGTAGTCTCACTGTTTCCCTCAACAGCAGAAAATCCACAGAAATCGGATTTTCAAAAGTACAATTTACACGGAGCAGTTTTCATTGTTTCAGTTGATCTTTGGCGAGTTGCTAAATGACGGCGTGTTATTCGCTTCACGCGGGGACGTGTGAGCGAGTGTGGGGATGCACGAGGGAAACTGGTGAGGTCTGTTAGGAAATAAAAGCGCACAGAAACTAAGGAGCAAAAACCGAGAGCAGGAATGAGCCAGCGGATGTAGGAGAGGCACGAAGGCTGTTATTCAAGGAAAGGGAAAACAAAATGGCAAGCAGATGTAGCGAGCCATACTGGTGATACAACACTACCACAATCCCCAATTTAAGGGGGAAAAGCGAGGCGCATAAAATAAGTACAAAGAAAATTGATTAATGCTGTTATTTTGGAGGGTAAGAGCCATGCTAACCCTAGGGTATGAAATAAATGATTTTGAAATTCCTGAACAAATTTTGTCAAGTATTTCTCTGAAAGGCTCTAACACCTTCACTCCTTGGACAGAAGTGGACTTGAAATTTAGGTGACAAACAATTATCGTTGACTGTGGTGACAAAGAAATGTCCTTGACTGCCTTTATCAAAATTTAAGCTTGTAAATAGCCTCCAGATATAGCAGTAATTTCACTGTGATGGACAGTGGGACGTGTCTGTCTGTACATCAGGTGTTCTTTAAATAACAGTCAGTATAAGACACTCTGTTAAGTTCTTCTTGACTACTTTTACCGAGCATGAATACAAGAGGCTGCCGTAATGTGCTGTGCAGTCAAAGATGCTGAAATACCTTGAAATGATCTTCTCAACGGATAGAATTTTGCGACGCTTTTTGCTTGTTCATTTTCCTTTATTTTTCCTTCTTTAAACAGAGATGGCATTGACAGGAACACTAATTAGCACTGACAGTATCACTGCAGGCATCCTTACAGCAGCGTATTGCACAGGCAACTGCTCTCCAATAATGGTTGTTTGCTGAACACTGCAAGGTTGCTCAGATATCTTGTGCTCCCGCCAAAGCTTCTGAAGGGCACTATCTTTCCTTGCTGTATGTATTAACACTTTTTACAATAGTATTTATCCTTCTAAACCAGTTCCCAGACATGAGAGACTGTAGCTATAAAAAGTAGGAGATGCCAAAAATAATTCGGACTATAAAATTAGTTGTTGCATATTTTAGCTTGCTAGAGCTGAAGGAAATTCGGTTGAAAAAATTAAAATCGGAATATAATATAAAATCAGAAGTAAAGAGTTACGACATAGGGCAACGCGTTATCCTCGGGCTTGTAAATTAGGAGAACATGAAGCTTAGATGGGATTTCATTGTGTTAATGATAAAGTATAGTATGAAAATTGACCAAAGAATTCAGATGATTTGCTTTTAAAACAAATAGCTCTGTCAGCTAACACTGATTTATTGTGGTAATAACTGAACACTTTGCATTCCAAAGATATTATTGTGTCTGTATTTTAAACACCTTCCTGATGTATTTTCATTAAACCTTGTTTTATAATTCACAGAATTTGGACCTTTTAAACACTACTATTGAAATAAAGTTTTACGAATTGTGATAACATTGAATAATTAAGCACTGTGCTAAAGGAACGGTGTGCTCCACTTTAAAGACCACACAATCACAGGCCACAGGTCTGGAAGATGACAGGAGGATTCTGGATTTAATGTTGTATTTCAGAAAAAACCAGAACTCAGAAATCCTGGCTGGATAGTATTGACTTTAACAACGCTATCCCAAATGTCAATTTTTAAGTTTTTTATTCTTAAATAATGTCATATAAAGCGTGAGAAATCACAGCAAGTTATTTTTCTTGGCCGCATCTATGGACTCTGACCATTTCTGAGATGTTTCGTTGTCCGTATTGATCTGGGCAGTAGAGTCGATCTGGTATAGAACTCACTGACTGAGCATCGTGTGTTCTCAGATGCTTCACCTGATTCTGAGTGTGCCAATATCAAACCCACACGCAATCAGCAAAAGTGATTCAGGCAGTAAGGGGGTTTTGTGTAAAGGGGAAAAAAAGGCTATAGTTGCAGAATATTGAGAACTTTTTGATAATAAAGCATGGTCTAAGTGGTACATTCATCAACATCTGAAGCAAATTTCAGAAAAATACTTGTTTTGGTTAATGGCTGCCATCAACAAAGTGCTTTATACAGTCTTTTCATACAAGTTCATATAAGTTGGGGAATGAGCTGTTGGAGAGCAGCGTAGGGAAAAGAGACCTGGGGGTCCTGGGGACAGCAGGGTGAGCATGAGCCAGCACTGGGCCCTTGTGGCCAGGAAGGCCAATGGTACCTGGGGTGGGTTAGAAGGGGGTGGTCAGTAGGTCAGAGAGGTTCTCCTGCCCCTCTGCTCTGCCCTGGGGAGACCACACCTGGAATATTGTGTCCAGTTGTGGCCCCTCAGCTCCAGAAGGACAGGGAACTGCTGGAGAGAGTCCAGCGCAGCCACCAAGATGCTGAAGGGAGTGGAGCATCTGCCGTGTGAGGAAAGGCTGAGGGAGCTGGGGCTCTGGAGCTGGAGAAGAGGAGACTGAGGGGGGACTCATTCCTGGGGATCAATATGGAAAGGGGCAGTGTCAGGAGGATGGAGCCAGGCTCTTCTGGGTGACAACCAGTGACAGGACAAGGGGCAATGGGTGCAAACTGGAACACAGGAGCTGCCCAGGGAGGTTGTGGAGTCTCCTTCTGTGCAGACATTCAAACCCGCCTGGACACCTTCCTGTGGAACCTCAGCTGGGTGTTCCTGCTCCATGGGGGGATTGCACTGGATCAGCTTTCCAGGTCCCTTCCAACCCTGACACTCTGGGATCCTGTGACAAAGACGTTGATCAGTACTCTGAAAATCTGTTGTGGGCCGAGACAGTATTCAGTACCTGATGAAAACCCTTGATTGATAGGTATCAATTCTCCAGTCACTTTTCCAATAAAAGAAGATCTAATCCTCCACCCCTCTACTGCAGAATCTCTGCTCGGTGCCATTTGTTTTATGGGGTCTTTCTAATCTTTACAATTTGCATAACTAGTCTAGACTGGGGGGATTTTTCATTAATACAATTTTCTCTGCTCTCTCCGGTCAAAGCTTGCGTGTTATCCTTCTGCTGTTGTGCAGCGTGTTCTCACCTAGCATAAAAGTAGTTTATTTTTACTTAATCTTGTAATATCATGGAGTTTAAATCGGACAGGAATATGTAAATATTCAGTGCTATTTTATATGTAAATATTGTTTGAGCAAAAGTTCAATCAGAATTAAAGCAGGTTAATCTTTATATCTTACAAGGTGGTGTGCTTTCGCTATCCCAATTTATATTCCTTTTTGTGTTAGGATTGCACTCTGATTACAAAATAGAGACTACTGGCTGAGAAATTATCTCTACAATGCTACATTACGATCTGTTAAGCATATTTGGAACATGTTGATAGCATTTCGTTAAGTTCCCGTTACCTGTTTTACTGCAGGTGACGTTCCTTTTTCTTTCACTTTTCTAAAAAATCACTTTGTTCTAGGAGTTCACTGCTTGGATTTAATGTTGGACTTTGGAGTATTTGTGTCTACCTGACTATGCCTTTACCTCAGAGCCCTGTATTTTGTTGTGTATTTCGTGACACTGTCACTGGTTTTTTTATCTGGGGAGAGTATACACAATCTACTATACTTGCTTTTTATCTTTTAACTGTTCGGAGTCACTGTCTTAATTTTCAGTATACAGAGATTGCAGTGGCCCTGTCACGGGCCAAAATCCAGGTCTTACATAGTTATAAATGGACACTTCATTTTTTTCCCAGATTTTATAGTTAGAGGAAGTGATTTCTCTCTCTTCCTGCCTCTTTTCTGGTACTGTCATTTATAGGTCCCATAAGCATTCCCTTAACCCTTTCCTCTACCGACAAGCTGACTCCATGTAATAAGGAATTATGGATTCTATTCTCTCTTGCAAGTTTAAAGAAACTGTCCTGTGTTTGGGATTATATTGTATTTTTGGATATCGCATTGTATGGTATAGTATCACAGAATCACAGAGTCACACAATCGACTGGGTTGGAAAAGCCCTCAGAGCTCATCCAGTCCAACCCTTGGTCCAACTCCAGTCCATTGACCAGATCATGGCACTCAGTGCCATGGCCAATCTCAGTTTACAAACCTCCAGGGCCGGTGAGTCCAGCACCTCCCTGGGCAGCCATTCCAATGCTGACCACTCTCTCTGCACAGAATTGCTTTCTAATCTCCAGCCTCAATTTCCCCTGGCAGAGTTGAAGCCCATGCCCCCTTGTCCTATTGCTGACTGCCTGGGAGAAGAGCCCAATCCCCCCTGGCTAGAACTGCCCTTCAGGTCGTTCTAGAGAGTGCTGAGCTCACCTCTAAGCCTCCTCTGCTCCAGACTGAACAAGCCCAGCTCGCTCAGCCTCTCCCCATAGGGCTTGTGTTCAAGTCCCTTCCCCAGTCTTGTTGCTCTTCTCTGGACCCGCTCCAGCACTTCAATATGGTTTAGTATGGTTGAGATTTTTTTGTATAGCTGAAAAGATCACAGGTAACAAACCAACTTTTTTTTTAAGGTTTAAAATTTCATATCAACCTTGTAAGATCTTCATCTAACTTTTATAGAAGATAATACAGAACTGTATTAGTATAATGGGATATTATTAGCGGCCTAAAAGGCGTCTGATGTCAAGTCACTGAGTAAAAGTCTTGCCTGTCTTTATTGATCGTGTAACCTTGTATTGTATTACTGCACCGCCAGTGCACTGTTAGCTGAAATACAGAAAGTTGTGTTCTCCTAAGTGGATTGGAAAGTGCTGTGGGAGCTGAGCTGCCATATTGCATTCTTAGCTGCGCTACACAGGAGACATTCTGGGCCGGAAGAACACTTCTGATAGATCATTTGTATTTTCTTTAAGTTGTGTTGCTTTGTTTTTCTTAACTAGAGGAAAAATAAGTCTCTTGCTCTGTGTGTATCTCAGGAAAGCGGGAGAAAACCAGAGTGTGATGAAGTAGAGTTAACTGAATTCAAATCACAGAGCAAACTCGGTACCAAATCACGTAAGAATAAAATAAATATAAGAAATTTTCTAGAAAACTAAATACTTGGCTTCCTGAAAGCAAAAACATGGCAGGAGAAACCAAACTTATGGCTGCTTGTTTCCACCATGTTATTCAACCTCAGCCTGAATTACTAGCCATTACGTCCTAAAACATAAAGACATTTTATACATGTAACATTTAGAAAAAATATAAAAGCTGTATTTTAATAACTCTGCTGTAATTTGAATGTGACTCCAGGAGCGTAATCACTTCCCAATGCCCAGGTTGATACCTGCATGTCCCCTTCCCACTGCTCTTCTGGATCCCCCAGCACTGGAGGCAATAATAGTGGGAAGGCTGAGGTATACAGCTGAAAACATGCTGCTAATTAATCAAATCCTGCTTAGAACAAGCCTAAGTGGCAGAGTGGTAACAGCTGTTGATGCAAAGTTAGTTCTTTCTGATATCAGGAGAACCCAGACAAGTACAAAAGCAATAACAGAAGAATTCAAGTTAAATGGAGTGACTGTTGTCATTTTATGTGGAAGCAGAATTATGTCCTTCATCGGGGTGACTGACAAAGAATAGACCTCATGTAATGCATTCCAGTTGCTTTAAATAACAGGTGAATGGCTCCCCTGGTTGTACAAGTGGTGTGGCCGGGGTTGCCCCGAGCCTGTTTGCAGCGGCAGCAGGTGGGAATCAGTTCGCTGGAATAAATGTCCTGCTGGATGACCTTCTGTGCTCCTCTGCTGTGCTATTGTGATGGTTTTATAGTCTTCTGGTTTTCTAGAGACACTAATACCCCTCAGCATAATGCTTTACATTTTAATTAACTCAAAGAATAAGCATCTCGCTGCAGTCACGTTCTCAGGAGTCCTTGGTAATCAAAATGACCCCTCAATTGGTGTATTTATGTTTTCAATGTGGTCTGTCAATTATGTGAGTTTTAAATCTGTTTAAGTTGAAAACTGTAAACCTCTGGGATTGTGCTTTTAGATCAGGCCCTGCAAAAAGGATGGATGTCGTGTATTTGCCCAGCCACAGCCCCACGAAAAAAATTGTCTCATCGTCTTGGGTAACATGAACATGTATAATTTCAGCTGCATATTCTGCTTTCCCTTTCCCAGGTCCGCTGTGATAGCGAAATACAAGAGCTACGTCAGTGGCAAAAGCAGTTGAGAGAGGAAAGAAACATTAATAAAAGAGTGAGAGAATTCTGGGCTAAGCAGGAAGCCAAAGGTAGGTGAATTAAGTTATCTATTTTAATGATTTTTGTTTTTCCATTAAGTGTTTAATTTTTATATTCCAAGTTGTATTAAGATATAGGACACACAGTAAGACCCGAATCATGAGCGAGAAGGCAATGTCTGTTTGGGAATGGCCGGCTGTTTCTTTGCAGTCACTGCTGTAAGTTATTTGCCTGTATAGCTGAATGTGGCAATTAAAAAGTCAGTACAGCACCAAAGCTCCTTAATTTCAGAGGACTCTGACAGCATGTGGGCACCGTGTTTCCTAGGGCAGGATCAGACCTCTACTGGCTACACAACATGTAAATAGTGATTTTTACCCGGCGGGTTGTTGTACAATATTTCTGCACTGTGGGATTTCTATTTGGTAAAAGTTCTACTGGCATTTTCATGTAGTTAGTTATAGAAGTTGGCCTGTACAGTTCTTAAAAAAACCAAAAGGAAATGCAAACCACCCTGTATAATTGCCAGGGGGAATGACACGGTAACGTTTCCTTTTTGCCCTGCTTGTGGACAAGGCTTTACTGACAGGGCCAGAGTTATCATTCACTTGCTCAGGCATGAGGGTGTAATTAGGATTATTTGCCCAGCTGCTTGGTCTGCTAATGGGACAGGATTGACCCGCTCTTCAACTCGTCTGCGTTGGATCAGCCTCTGTGGGCTGGATGCGGCCGTGATGGGCTGGGGTGTGACCTGCAGGCCAGGGATGGGGCTGGGAACACCTGTCCAGCTGGGGTGTTCATGTGTTGGAGAGACGAAAAATTATTTTTTTTTAAATTAAAAATCTGGGCAGGAACAACCCCAGGTTCCAGTGTAAGTTGGGGAATGAGCTGTTGGAGAGCAGTGTAGGGAAAAGGGACCTGGGGGTCCTGGGGACAGCAGGGTGACCATGAGCCAGCACTGGGCCCTTGTGGCCAGGAAGGCCAATGGTACCTGGGGTGGGTTAGAAGGGGGTGGTCAGTAGGTCAGAGAGGTTCTCCTGCCCCTCTGCTCTGCCCTGGGGAGACCACACCTGGAATGTTGTGTCCAGTTGTGGCCCCTCAGTTCCAGAAGGACAGGGAACTGCTGGAGAGAGTCCAGCGCAGCCACCAAGATGCTGAAGGGAGTGGAGCATCTGCCGTGTGAGGAAAGGCTGAGGGAGCTGGGGCTCTGGAGCTGGAGAAGAGGAGACTGAGGGGGGACTCATTCCTGGGGATCAATATGGAAAGGGGCAGTGTCAGGAGGATGGAGCCAGGCTCTTCTGGGTGACAACCAGTGATACAACAAGGGGTAATGGATTCAAACTGGAACACAAGAGGTTCCACTTAAATATGAGAAGAAACTTGTTCCTGGTGAGGGTGTCAGAGCCTGGCCCAGGCTGCCCAGGGAGGTTGTGGAGTCTCCTTCTGTGCAGACATTCAAACCCGCCTGGACACCTTCCTGTGGAACCTCAGCTGGGTGCTCCTGCTCCATGGGGGGATTGCACTGGATGAGCTTTCCAGGTCCCTTCCAACCCTGACACTCTGGGATTCTGTGAAGGCACCTTGTACCGGTCTCCATCATCCTGTGGTCCTTCAGTCCAGCAGCGCTGTCATAGACCTGTTCTCAGTGGCCGATCTCTGCCCTGAGCGATGTAAGAGCAGTCAGGGTTTGCAGCCCGGGTGCAGTTCCATGCGGTCAGTTGGATCCAACTGGGAGCTGCCAGAAGGGTTGGTCCTGCTTTATAGCTCTTGTATCAATTTTAGTGATTGACACCAACTAATTCTGCAGTCAAAAGTGGATAAGTAGGTATTTCCACTGGGTGTTTTCTAATGAATGCAGGGTTCAGTAGCTATAGCATGAATCTTTTTATACCACAATACATAGTGCTATCGTACACAATTTCTCCTCTGTTGTGTGAAGTGGAACAATATTTAAACGCTCTCTCGGACAGCAGCTATGTGGCAATCTCCCGCCACTCCTCCTGCCTTACCTGCTCCGTCTTGTTTGCTGCTTTCCCTGTGACGAGAGATGGTGACTGCGGCAGCAGCTGCTGCATAATTCTGTGGTTTGTATGTTTGCAAGTGCAAGGAAAAGCATTTTCCTGTTGGAGGAGCTTTTTCTGCCCAACAGCCGCTCTTCGTGATCTGTAGGGAACGTACGTGAGCTGGAATGAAGCTCTCCCCGGCTGGCTTCAGCTGCACTGTGCTATTTCATAGAACGTGTCCAGTCAAATCTGCTGCCGTTGTAACATTGCAAGATTCATACTATATGTATAATGAACCCTGAGTTCGTTAGAAAATATCCAGCACATAAATCTACTTTTCCAGTTCCAATTGCAGAATTAGTTGGTTCTCTGTGTACACTTAAAAATATTTGACATTCTTCCATTGTTCCCAGTGTTAAGAGTTCTTGTCATAAGGAGGAATCTGCATTGATCCCAGTGCCGATACTAATACAAATAGCAATAGATCTCTTTGAGTAGCTATTTAGATCCATTGACATTGTGAAATGGTGAGAGCGGTTTGTTACAAGCGTTGCATAGATTTTCCAAGCATTTATTCATATTTATATTGCCGTTTTAATCCTCGAAAGCTCAGATTTTATTTACCAACCCATGCAGTTACCTAGTGGATACTTTATAGCTGAAAAGACTTCATTCTGAGGAGCAAAACCATGTATCACAACAGGGAAAAACTGCATTTATATGTGTATATATATATGGGGGGGTGTTTGTATGACGTAAGTGAAACAGAATTCTTGGCTTTAGTAGCTTAGAGCTAGAAGATTAAACAAAATAGTAACTAGTAACAGTGTACAAAAATGATTAGAAATAAAATCCATGAGGCTTAAGGTGTCTTCCAGCAGACCTTACTGGTACATTAAAAAACTTTAGCAGAGCAACCAAGGTTTTCTTCAAGCCTTTGTGGGATTTCATAGCCTATTTACTATGGTTTACTTTGCAAAAAAAACCACATCAACAGATCTGGTTTTGAAGATCTGAAAACAGTGGATTCAAATTTACTATGATCAAATTAATCTCATCATAAATTTAAAAACCAAAAGCCAAATTCTCCTCTTTGCAACACGTGTTTAATTCAGTCAGTGTTAATTGTTGAAACATTGCATTCCTGAACGTGATGCTGGAAGCCGAGCTAGCAGGCTTGCTAATTCATTTTTAATTATTGTAGTTTAATGTTTGTGTCTCGGACTCTGTTTTCAGTTCGTTAGCACTTACAGCATCTCATCGAGGGGGGTTTTTTCACATGTTCCATTGCCCACGATACGGGTGAGGTAATAACTACCTGAAGGGCAGTTCTAGCCAGGGGGGATTGGGCTCTTCTCCCAGGCAGTCAGCAATAGGACAAGGGGGCATGGGCTTCAACTCTGCCAGGGGAAATTGAGGCTGGAGATTAGAAAGCAATTCTGTGCAGAGAGAGTGGTCAGCATTGGAATGGCTGCCCAGGGAGGTGCTGGACTCACCGGCCCTGGAGGTTTGTAAACTGAGATTGACCATGGCACTGAGTGCCATGATCTGGTCAATGGACTGGAGTTGGACCAAGGGTTGGACTGGATGAGCTCTGAGGGCTTCTCCAACCCAGTCCATTCTGTGATTCTGTGAAGAATTACAAATGCATACATTTCCCCGCTTATTTCTAAGAAATAAGCTTATATATTTACAACATACCACTGTGAGAAAGGATATATTTGATAACAGATGATGATATGATTATCATAGTTTACAGTATTCATGCATGTAAGACCCCTAAGGTGAAAATTACAAGTGTATTTTCAGAGGACAAGATTAAACCATTTTCAAAATGGTTTCAAAACTAAGGAAAGCAGGAGCCATGGGTGGAGTGAACTGTGTTATTTGGCAGCTGAATTGATTAAAAAAACTCCTGTTTCTGGAAAATGTTTTGTTTCTATCAACTGTATTTATATTGTTTCGGAGAGTAAATGTAGCGATAAGATTTCCTTTGCCGCCTTTGCCAATTGTTTCAAAAGGAAAACCAAATCCCTCTCATAGAGATTTCCTCTCATCAGATCCATTATTTGAGATCTCTTGGACACACAGCTGTTTCACCGCTTCAAAGAAAGGTGTAAAATTGCCCCTTTTCAATTTTTTTTTCTTAAATCAGTGCAAGTTCATATTGCTTTCTATATTATCCCATTGTTTCTGTCATTCCTGAACTGAGCTCCGCTGCGTTAACTGAGGAGCACCCCGCATCAAACAGCCTGCGGCCCAGGCAGATGTCTCTGCAACAGCTGCACTGCTCGGGAATCGCTGTCCAGGGGTTTCATTATCGATCTCATCTTGATGCCATAATTAATTTTGTCAGTGCTCTAGCTGCTCTTGGTTTTGCTGTTGTTATTCTGCTGTTTATTAATGTTGTTAAACACCATTTCATTGTGAAGTCAACAAACTGCTTTTACCAGTGATTCAATCTAACCCAGCTGACTTTGCACTGAAGTGGATTTTGTGAGCACACACACAATAATGAATAGTATAATGCAACTGCTTCTTAACCTTTCCTTTCTGTGCATTTGGTTTGACCGAATTCATTAATTCAGTTCATTCTATTAATCCCCCTTAATTAAACCACTGAGCTCTTCACAGCAAGCAGGACAAAGCATTCATTGTTACTAAAAACTCAGATGTCACAAATAAAGCCTTGAGATTCATGATCAAAAGAAAAATAGATACATCTACTTCTTGCAAAGTTAAGAACAACAATGACATATCTCCTGAATCTGTGTATGACTCTAACCCTGTTTATTAGATGCTGTAAACAGTGTAGGGGATGAATGGTGAGCTGCGAAATAGCTCGTAGGAAATGCTGACTCGAGCAGTAATGTGATTCTGTTGACACTACTAGAAAGATCAGCATTCCAGCCCTGAAAAGATCAGCCAAAGTCTGGCTTACCGCGAGCTGACCGGCAGGTTCGGCTTTGTTGTGGCTTGCAGCACAATGCTGTGTGTGCCGTCCTGCACGGGGGGATGTTTTAGGCAACGCTGTGTAATTTTATGAAAGTATGTTTGTATAATCTTGACCAGTGTGATATTTAAAAAGGGCGTTGAGAGGAAGTTAGAAATGTAAACTGATTGTAATTAACGATCCAAAAGCATTCTTGATTTATTTTTCTGGTTTCAGAAAGCATGTTGCAATGTGTTCATTATTATTGAAACAAATAGCGATGTCCTAATTTTCATTAGTGTGAGTAGAGAGAAGGGAAGGGAGCTGGTGAGGGGCAGGAGCACAAGTGTGATGGGAGCGGCTGAGGGACCTGGGGGTTCAGCTGGAGAACAGGAGCTGAGGGGAGACCTTCTGATCTCTGAACTGCCTGAAAGGAGCTTGGAGCCAGGGGGGTCGGGCTCTGCTCCCCAGGAACAAGCGCCAGGAGCAGAGGAAACGGCCTCAAGTTGCGCCAGGGGAGGTTGAGGTTGGATGTGGGGAACAATTTCTTCCCCAAAGGGCTGTGGGGCATTGGAACAGGCTGCCCAGGGCAGTGCTGGAGTCACCATCCCTGGAGGGTTGGGCATATGGAGATGAGGTTCTCAGGACATGGGGCAGTGAGTGCCAGGGGTGGGTTGTGGTTGGACTCCATGATCTAGAGGGTCTTTTCCAACCTAAATGATTCTACGATTCATGTCCTGCTGAAGCAATTTTTAGCATTAGCTACCATGAACGTGTAGGACAGATCACAGAATCATCAAGGAAATTATAGGAGGACTTCACAGAGTAGCTGGACTAAATCTCAGCTCTGTTGCATTACTTTCATTAATAGTTAACTTTGAAAATATGCTCTGAAAATATGCTTTTATTAAGGGGAAAAGTATTTCCATCAGTCACCCACTAACCCACCAGCAGCCTCAGCATTTCCTCGCCTTGACAGGGGTGGCAGGAGGATGGAGTGGTGCTGTGACCCCAGTGGGCTGTGTGGTTTTACATGGTGGTGGGGTGGGTTATGGTTGGACTCGATGATCCTGAGGGTCTTTTCCAACCAAAATGATTCTATGATTCTATAACCAGAAAAAAAACTCTTTGGGTTTGGGTTTTTTTCCAAGTAGGGACCAGAAGTGTGATGATCATGGGGCAGCTGAGGTGATCCAGAAAGTCTGAAAACTGCATACAAATATAAATTAACAGCTACTTGCAGGGCAGTTGAGCTCTTTGAATGTATATGGCTGCTAAATTTCTTTATGAGTGCAAAGAAAAAGGTGTGTTTCTTTCAGATTTTACCTAAGATCGTAATGCTATATCATTCTTAGCTGACATTTTGTTTGCTGTACTGCTACTGCTGTAACACTACATTCCACAACATTATCTATATTTAAGGTGTGATAGTCCTTACTCTTAACAGCTTCTACTTTCAGACTGAAAATGTAGAGAGAAGCACAGCACTCAGGGCTCGCTTTAGTGACTCACAGCTTGAGACCTGTAGGGAGAAAGAATTCTCTCCAGTTTCTGATTTTATTATCCGATTTAGTGCAAACGTGTTCAAATAGGTGATTCAGTAACCTGCATGTTATTTGAGATGCCGTTTGGCAGGATGGGACACGTGTACAGCAAGACCTGCTGTTTGTTTCATGAGGCTGACGATCTCCCATGAGAACTTTTCCCAGTGTGTGTTTATCTAGGGCTGTCAAATCTGCAGCCCAAAACATCCATTTGAAACCGGACAAAATTTGCTGCAGGACATAAAAGATGGATGGATGATGGCAGAGCAGTGGACGTGATCTACCTTGACTTGAGTGAGGCATTGGACACAGTCTGCACAGCATCCTCACAGCCGAACTGAGGGAGTGCGGTCTGGATGAGCGGGAGGTGAGGTGGACTGCGAACTGGCTGAAGGGAAGAAGCCAGAGAGTCGTGGTCAATGGGGCAGAGTCCAGTTGAGGCCTGGATCCAGTGCAGTGCCTCAGGGGTCAGTGCTGGGGCCGGTATTATTCAATACATTCATCAGTGATTTGAACAAGGGAATAGAGTGACTGTCAGCAAGTTTGCTGGTGACACCAAGCTGGGAGGAGTGGCTGACACTGGAAGCTGTGCTGCCATCCAGAGACCTGGACAGGTTGGAGAGCTGGGCAGGGAAACATTTAATGAAATAGAACAAGGGCAAGTGTAGAGTCTTGAATCTGGGCAGGAACAACCCCAGGTTCCAGTGTAAGTTGGGGAATGAGCTATTAGAGAGCAGTGTAGGGGAAAGGGACCTGGGGGTCCTGGGGACAGCAGGGTGAGCATGAGCCAGCGCTGGGCCCTTATGGCCAGGAAGCCAATGGTACCTGGGGTGGGTTAGAAGGGGGTGGTCAGTAGGTCAGAGAGGTTCTCCTGCCCCTCTGCTCTGCCCTGGGGAGACCACACCTGGAATATTGTGTCCAGTTGTGGCCCCTCAGTTCCAGAAGGACAGGGAACTGCTGGAGAGAGTCCAGCGCAGCCACCAAGATGCTGAAGGGAGTGGAGCATCTCCCGTGTGAGGAAAGGCTGAGGGAGCTGGGGCTCTGGAGCTGGAGGAGAGGAGACTGAGGGGGGACTCATTCATGGGGATCAATATGGAAAGGGGCAGTGTCAGGAGGATGGAGCCAGGCTCTTCTGAGTGACAACCAGTGACAGGACAAGGGGCAATGGGTGCAAACTGGAACACAGGAGGTTCCACTGAAAGATGAGAAGAAACTTGTTCCTGGTGAGGGTGTCAGAGCCTGGCCCAGGCTGCCCAGGGAGGTTGTGGAGTCTCCTTCTGTACAGACATTCAAACCCGCCTGGACACCTTCCTGTGGAACCTCAGCTGGGTGTTCCTGCTCCATGGGGGGATTGCACTGGATGAGCTTTCCAGGGCCCTTCCAACCCTGACATTCCGGGATTCTGTGATTCTTGTCTTCTAGCTGGTATCCCACATAGCTCCCATTATATTTTTGTGAAACAGGGATTTGCTTTTTGGTTAATGATCTGGTTCATTTGATTTGTGGCTCCATGCAGTGACCAAACCCCAGCTCACCGTGATGCTGAGCGGTGCGTTATGTAGGTGCAGTACTGATGACACATCACTGGAAATGGAAAAGCGTATGTCCTACAATGAAAGGAATTTGAATAGCTGACCTTTTTAATGAAAATACCTAAATCTTCATTGGTAGCTTACACAAACAAAACTTTGTCTGTTACAGTGATTTCACTGCTGGAAATTCAATTGGTTCTGTATGCAGTCTAGTACTTGCAGCTCTTCTATTTCCTAGGGGATTTCTTTTCTTCTTCTTGCTTGCATAAAGTTTAATTTTAAAAAGGCATTGTTCTTAGGGAACATAGGAAAATATATCAATAATCCTGGGTTTATGGCAAAAAAAATTGTCACCCTATTAGCCAGAAGTTCTTACAGATCACCCGTAGCCTGGGCTCTGCAAGGTACTTCAGTAACAGTGAATGTACAGGGTGCCTGGAAAATCCAGTTAAACCAAACGGAGACAGCCAATAATCTTCAGAGCAGGTGGGGGATGATTTCCAGATACAGCGGGGAATATTCCCTTACATTCCGTTCAGTTTTCAAGCTGTGTTTCTCCTTTGGCAGTTCTTACCTATACGGAGAGATTTTAAAAACACTTCTTTCATAGACTATTTTCCCTTGGGAAGATGCAATGGGGAACGTGCTGAAGAGCTCAGTGTTCTGTCGCTGCGATATCCTCGCTAATATGGATGAGGCTGCAGATAAAGGGGAGAACAGAAGCGGAGCAGGAGCAGCTGCGAACTGCCAAGAAGCAAGAAAATGCAGCGGTCGCTCTGGGATGTGGCTGCACCTGAATGATGAGGAAGGATCTGAAAGCTCAGTATGCTGAACAGGGGCAGTCCAGCCTGCGTACATTTGAAAGACGGCCGTATGTAATCGTATGAAAGCGAACAATCAGATCGCATCAAAGCAGAATGGATTGAGGAAGGGAAAAATGTTCAATTCAGTGCCCAGAAAAAAAAAAAACGGCCACGTGCTGAAATTACTTGGAATTCATTCCATAAACGAACAAACACATGAGTATTGTCATGTGCTCTAATGGATCCTTATCAATGGGGCCAGAAAGGAAGTTACAGTCGCATCCTTGTTTGCAGGCCTGAGTAGTTTCCCAAGGAAAATACTGAAAACGGGGTGTATATAAATGGGACGTCTTACACGAGGCTTTAAAAATCTATTTTAAATGTAATGTAGGTAATAATGTTGGATGTAGTCTGAATAGTAAATGGGTTTCTTAAAGACTGCACCTCTCTGGTTTATTCAGGAAAATTCAGCTCTAAACTGTAAGGAGTTGATCAGTTTTATTCAAGAGTTTGTTTGTTTGGGTTTGAAAGGGTGGTTGAAAAGTAGCCACGTTTTAGGAAGATTTTAACAAAATTATTTGTTTCTAATTTAATCTTTTACTGTACCTCAATTTTTTAATTAATGTCATTATAAAGCCCTTTTAAGTGGTTACCTCCCCAAATTCCATGGTTTTACACTTTGAATGTATCCGTTATATTAAATAACCTACATGTATGTTGAGATCTGACATGTTGAAGGTATTTCCTCAAGTTATTTTGTTTCACACTATATAAGCCGGTTTAAAGTGGAAGGCTACCTGCTGTCAGTAGGACACTACAATCAAAAGAATTAGACCCAGCCTTTTTATTTAAACATGACTGTATTTACAGATAGTCAGTTGTATCTTCCTGAAGACAGAAGTCCTGCAGTCAAAATGGTTTAAAATGGGTTTATCTATGCGACGGCTTTTGATTTAAAAGCACATTTATATGGCTTCGGTTACATTACAGACCTTTTTTGTTATAAAAAAGGAGAACTGAAGAAGAAAGCAGTGCCGATAGCGGGGTATGCGGTGCTTTTCATCAAGCCTCGTTCAAGATGCTTGAGATGCTTCTGAAGGTTTAATCTTGGCACCAACAGCTGAGAATGTGGCGCTAAAAGTCATAAGACTCATGATGCTGATGCCGCTTTATTGCTCCACACCCCAGACCCCGACGTCTTTGGAAAGGTCTGAAGATGACAGTAGCATTTCATTTCTGAAGCTGTGCAGGGAATGTTTGGGGGAAAAAAAAGAGTAATAAAAAGAAAAAGGAAAGATGGTATTTTGGATAAGTTACAGAAGACGTGATCTTCTGAGCTGTGTGCGCAGGGACCTGGACTCACCCTCCAGCACCAAAGCTGCGCTTTTACCCATCACTCCCGGTTTTTAATAATGATTTGTAATGGAAACAAGACAATTGCAGTTTGTTGATTTTTCCTGTGACTATAGAAACATAAAACTTTTGTGTTTGTTTTTCTGTTTTAAAGGAGAGGAGAAATTCTTCCTGAGTTTTGCCTTATTGTTTCTTCTCCTTTTAACCTCTTTCAAGGTAACAGTGGGAAAAAGGGGAGCATCTTTCTGGAAAATTCCCTTGGTGTTTTTTGTTAGTCATTTAGATGCACAACCCCAAATTTCTCTTTATAACTACGAGCTGCATGAAAAGCCTGGAGAAAGGACTAACACCAGTTAAAAAGCCGAGCTCCAAGTAGTCCTGCAGCAAAACTAGACTCTGGATTAAAAAATAAAGCTGGGGGTGGAGGGAAAGAAAGACCATGAACTGTTAGTCTGGAATGATGACCCAGAGATCAGCGAAGAGGTGGGTGACACATTGCAGAACACAGGGGCTGCTCGTCCCCGGCGTCCCTTCCAGCTCCTCGGGTGCCTTTTTCCATCGAACTGCCTGTTTTTTTCAACTGCTCATTTGTTTTAGTCCGTGTAAAGGTTTATAATTGGTGACTTTACAAAACCGATCCTATTTTGCAAGTAGGAAACATTTCAGAAATGAGAGGGGCTGGTGGGTGTAGATGAGGTTGTCATGAAGGAGATCTGGCGTTCTGGGTTTCTGCCCACGTTGGCTTCTGTCTATAAATCCCCAAATGCTTTTTGCTGGGGACTTTTCCTGGCGCTCCAGAATTATTTCTCCCCATTTCTGGTCAGTGCTTTCTATTTTCACCGTTCTCTTTTTCTATCTTGACTATTCACATGGAAAAAAATGCATTAATCGGTTGCTGGATTTTTCTCTCAGTCCAGGGCCTTGTGTTTCTGTGGGTGTCTCTTCGTGAATCTCAGGTCACTGAGTGATCTTGAGGACCCTTGGATAATCAGCAGCAATATGGTCTCCAGCGTATCTAATTCTGTGTCGTCTGTTCTCTCCAGAACTCAGCTGTTCATGTCAGTTCAGCTGGTCTAAGGCTTGTGCCTTCCAATATCTCATTGTACACCTTGAACTGTAAAAATGCCATCCAAATGGATTCTTAATCTCTCTGCCAGACTCTTAGGAATGCACGGTGCATTGCACAAACTAATTCTGCTGCAGATCTTCCAGCCCTTTTTTCCCATCTCTGTAACTGCACGTTGCTGTTTGCGAGTCTCCTGTCAGTTCTTGCTTCCCCAATCTAATCCTAAATGAATTCAAAAAATACCCTGAAACTGTTTGCTCTCTAAAGTCATGGAGGGAAGACCGAGCATTTTACCAACTCCGTTGCTGCTTTGAAGAATAACATTTGTCCCATCACATTTCTATATCCATTTTGCAGAAGTGTTTTCTGATGCGTGCCCCTCTGACAGTTCCATGCAGACATGTCTGTGGACATAACGTCCCATTTATTGTTCTGTTGTTTAACAGATCTTCTTTTAATAAATCATTTTCCTATCGCTAGTGCCTGAAGATCTCCTGAAGTGACAGGTTTCGCTAATACTTGCCTACATGTTGACTTCCAATAGCGAGAGGCTAAAATTATACACACTTCATCCAGAACTGTCTCTTTAAAAGTCAGCTCTTATTTCAGAGACATTGCTGGTGGCTCCAGTTTCCCGTTCAGGCTTCTTTGGCATTTCATTGGGAGGCTGGAGTGAAACTCCTTACTAAATATATATATTACTCTAAGCCCCTGCTAATAAGTTATTCCAATAGGTTTTCTTTAATGGATTTTCATCTTGTAGTCTGAGTCTATGGTATTTTTCATTACTGTTTTCAACTGTTTAAATTACTAAATGTAATGGTCATAGTTCTTATGATATAAATACAATGAGGAGCGCGGGTGTATAAACCTTTCATAAGCTCCTGTCGCAGACCAGCTGCATGACACACCAGTGTATAAAGTAGGTCATGGTTTGTTCACCGCTCTGCTGAAACAACCGAGTCTCGAACCAGAATGTCAGTCCTGCTCCTGTATTAGTGCTTTAAGGTGAGGCAAAATTGCCTCTGTTATCCAAAATAGATGGTAAAGATGTTTGAAATTAATGCATAACTGAATAGGACAAAGGCCAGGCCTCAGATGTCTAACAGGAATTTTGCAGATTTTTGATGATTCCACTCCCAGGAGCTGACTGAAATAGCAAATCCAAATGCATTCCAAGCCAGAGCTTCTTTCAGCCATCATCTGTGCCTCAGCATTGCAAGACATACATGATAAACTATGTCAAATGAGCTGCATTTCCAAGGAACGTGGCAGACAAACTAGTGGATAACTTTATTATAGCTGGGAGTAGCAAGTCAAAAATAGGCATTAACAGTTGTGCTCACCTCTTCAGAGCAGCCCCCACCTCGCGTCCAAGGAAATTAATCAGTCTCCACTTGTGCTTGTTATTGAAGTGATGGTTGGTGCCCTCTAATTTAGAACACGCATGTGACTAAAGCATAGTTTAATCAGGTTTGCTCTGTATTGAAAAAGAAGAGTAATGAAACTAAAACATAGTCCTGACAGTAGAAACCATATGACCTATATAGGCAGAATCCGTAATACCAGAAATAAAGTGAGATGTGAGATTTTGGTTGTTTTTTAAAACGACACCATCATAACACGAACACCATAACATCAAGGCCTCACTTGCTCTGTATCTTAGGACTAAAAACAGGAGCTGATGTTTTAAAACTATACAAAAGACTGTGATCCTGCTTGCAACATTCACGGTTGTGTTCCTTCTATTTAAATCTTAGGTTTCACCTCCTTAAATTAGTGGTTATGTATTCTCTGTAGACAGTTCACACATTCTGTTGCACACACATCTTGGGAGCGAAGGCGTCTGCAGGCTCCTGTGCGGGTGTGTGTCCTGGCGCTGCAGTCACCGCTGCAGGGCTGGTGTCCTCCGGCAGTTTGTCCTGCCCGGTTACGTCCCTGCACCCTTCCCTGGCGTGCAGGAGTAAAGTACAAGAGATCGGCTCCACCACAGCACAATGACAGGTCTGCAGCGGTAGGAACCTGCCAGCGTCACTGTGCATAGTGACAAGGGAAAGAGATGGATAAATGAGAGCTGTGCTGTTCAAGTTCATCTTTACTTTTGAAAAATGAAACTGAAAATAGAATCACAGAATGGTTTTTGTCAAAGGGCCCTTCCCAGCTCCCCAGTGCCCCCCTGCCATGACAGGGACATCTTCACCAGCTCAGGTTGCTCAGAGCCCCGTCCAGCCTGGCCTGGGATGTCTCCAGGGATGGTTCATCCACCACCTCTCTGGCCAACCTGGGCCAGGCTCTCACCACCCTCAGGGCCAACAATTCCTTACTCATGTCCAGCCTGAGTCTCCCTCCTTTAGTTTAAAACCATCAGCCCTTCTCCTGTCACAACAGGCCCTGCTAAAAGTCTGTCCCCATCTTTCTTATCGGCCCCTTTTAAGACCAGAAAGGTGCACTAAGGTCTCCCCGGAGCTTCTCTTCTCCAGCTGAACACCCCAACTCTCTCACCTGTCCTCCCAGCAGAGCTGTTCCAGCCTCGGATCATTCCTGGGGCTCCTCTGGCCCTCTCCAGCAGGTCCATGTGTGTCCTGTGCTGAGGACCCAGAGCTGGACCAGCACTGCAGGGGTCTCACCAGAGCGGGGCAGAGGGGCAGGATCCCCCAAATCTGCTGCCCACGCTGTGGGGATGCAGCCCAGGGCACCACTGGGTCATGTCCAACCTCCCAACAGGCCTGCTCTCCAGCCCTTCATCCCCAACCTGTATGATACAATAGAAATGGGTCTTTCTCTTGCTCCATTGAACAAATGACAGAACTTCAAAGACTGAAGTGGTGAAAATCCAGCGTATGAATGGCCTGGGTGAAAGCTGGTGGTTTGTACTGGCAGTTTTAGGTGTGTGTTGTCTGAAAGAAACGGCCTGGATAATATAAGTTGTTCTAAACTTCATGGGCGCTATGCTAATACTAAACACCTTCCTTTGGCATTTCAAAATATTTTAAGCTAGTTAGTTCAATTTACAGTGTCACAGCCTGAAAATACAGTTTTCTAAGGGCAATTTCTCATGAAAAGCCTTAGCCAAGCAGCTTCTTTTCCCATCTTTCCAGCTTATCTGAATCTCGAGGACATGTTTTCTGTCTGCACAGGAACAACCATACATCAAATACTATCGCAATCACTGCCTGAAATGCAGATTCGTGCCGACAACCTGTGCTTCCTGGCCCGGGTGATGTGATTTGAAATTTTTATGCTTAAGTAACACAGGTTTTGATGAGACATGGATGCTCCTGAGCAAAAGCACTGCTAGCAGCTCCCTAAAACACCCGCTTGTTTTAATAGGAAACAGCGTGTGTGAGCCCTGCGGTTTTGGAACTTGTTGCAATTTTTATGAAATATTTGCAAAAAGGCCAACCTCATCACATCAAGAAACATTAGGTAAAATTCAACACAGTAGTTAGTATTTTGTATATGGGACATTCAGTCACATGCGATATTTAAGCCACTGTGATTTTAATCCTTACCAGCCGTACAGCCCTATAAAATCCAGAAGTGTCTTGTGCCTTGACCATTGTAGAACATGGGGCGTATCCTGCCCCCGCAGTCATGTCTTGGGTTTCTAAGCTGTTCTCTGTTTAGGATCGTACCTCACTGTTCCTGCATGTTCTCTAAGAGCTGAGATCTTCCAGGCTGGTAGCACATCGTGCACCTTAAATAAGCACATGGGCCCCTTGCCACCCGGTATTGCGGGTACGTACCGGAAGGATTTGTTTGCTGGTTTTCAGTTGCATGCCTTGGGAGGGTAACTAAACTCTCCTGAAACTGCAGGTACAACGGGGGATTTTTTGGGGGGCTTATCTGGCCTTCTTTGCCTCTAGCACAACTCTTATGTATAAATCTCCCAACAAACTTGCTTGATGTTAAAAGTGTGCCACACCGAAACACCTGCTGAAGCGTAAGGAGTAGAAAACCAGATTTTGCTAAGTTAAGAGGCATTTTGTAAAACATTAAAATATTAAGAACAGGATATAACTGCTGAAATCACAGCAGCAGACTGAGGAACCAGGCTGTTGTATCAGCAGAAGAAAAACATTAGCTTAATCTGTATTGCAGCACGCTGAAAGAATACAGAGCTTCGCAAACAGCTTTCGCTAGGGGGTGGGACATTTGACTTTTATGTAGAGCTTTTGTTCGCTTGGAATTGTTTACTCCAGCAAGCAACCCTGTGCTCTTTGCTCGACTGATTCTTCCCATTTGGCAGCCCCTTTGCAATCACATGGATAACATTCCTCTTTCCACCGAGACATAGACAAACTATTCTTCATTGACCTTGCTCGTTGTCCTAAATGACACAAATACATTTCTATGCTAGGTGAAGTGTATGACTTCTTTCAGTGAGAATTCTTCAAAGGAAAAAGCTCAAAGAGCCGCTTTCATTTTGTTTGAACAATCCAATAACTTCTTACTAGCAAACAGCTCAGCAAAACTCCCCCCAAAAATACCATGCATAGAAGAAATAGGCCTTTTGGGTTGGGTGGGGACTTCTGTTTATTGAACAACAGAGTATTTGCTGTGGAAGTATGGATGTTTGCTTTTCTTTGTCTAGGTGGATGCTTTGGAAAGTGAAGTATTTAGTGTTTTATCTTGTATGTTTGCAGTGGGAAGCAAATTGGAAGACTCAGAAGAACATGAAGAAAATCACTGAGCCTCTTGGTTTTAGCTTTCTCACCACTCTCACAAAACACGGCTCATGGACTGAACTGTGTAGCACTGATTTAGAAACGGTTTTACGTGTGAAATGTTGTAAATCAAAGGACCCAGCATGCCCAGGCAAAATGCGGTCCCAGGTAAGTGAGCACAATTCTGTTAAAACAGCTGGAATTGTGCACATTTAGCCCAAACTTTTGAGTCTGTGTTTAATGTGCGTTCCTGACTGCTCACTTTGCAAGCTCTTCTGACAGGGACAAAACTCTGGATCAAATAAATGGGGCTAAACACACACGTATGCAAGCGTTACACCTGAGGCAAAAATCTTCATTTAGGATAAACCGGAGTATCGTCACGGATGCGTGCAGAGCCGTGACACACAGCCCGGCTCTGTTCCCCACGGTCTGATTTTCAGACACCCGGTGCCTCTGCAGTTCCAATTGAAGGCCATGAGAGCCAGAGTCGCTCTGCGTTTCTGCACAGGAAAACAAGTCAAAGGCTCTTTTGTTATCACTTAGCACGTGTGCTGAGAAAGTGTAAAATAAAGAGCACAGTGACGGCGTTTTCAGTGAACTTGTGTATGTGTGCTTACTTACATAAGGTGCAAACAGAATAAAAATCAGATTGGGCCCCCTGCTAAGAAGCCCTCATTATTTTTGTAACTCAGTCTTGTCAAGCATAGTCCTATTTAGGCCTTTATAATTTTACAATTAGAGAAGATAGTTGCAGTTCTACTACTAATTCCATACAAGTCAGAGGTCTGGTTGTTTGGAATGAAAGAGTGACAAAACACAGATACCCTCCAGCTCTCACTGGGGTTCAGTGTGGATTCCTCCCATCACTGACACAACTTTTGCAGTCAGACCAGTGCCCACCCCTCTTTTTAACCTGGTTGGTGATCCTAGTTAGTGGACCAGATCAGGAAATCAAAGCATTTGAAGAAAAGCCTCCCGAGCTGCATCCTTCAAGCCCAGCTGTGTCACCTGTCCCCTCCTTTTCACAAGCGCAGGTGACTGCTGAGCCAACTGGAATAAACAGTATTGCTCACAGCGTGAAGAACTGGGCTGCTCAGCTCCTTTACTGGCCAAGGTGGGTGTGAGAGGAGCCAGAGCTACGGGTGCAGGTGGGAATGTGGCCCCAGCCCCTAGGAGCCCATTTCCCTTCGCTTAACGCCGCTTCTAGTGCAGAACTGCACCCACGGCAGGTGGATTTTAACACCAAGTTAACACAAACATTGTAAGTAAATAGTAAAGCCTTTATTCTTGTTAAGAACAGCATTTTGAAAATAAAACATTTGCCCATGCTTTACAACCTTTGTAGTTTTGTATACTTATGTACAGTCATCGTGGTACACATTGATTGTCTTGAAAATCCTTAATACGATACCAGTATGCAACAATCAGCGGGAAAAAAGGGTATGTTATAAAACACGCATTAATACATTTAATAAATATATATTATCTATGAAAAACGAGCTTTAGTGCTCATCAATTAATAAAAAGCACCTGCTTTGTAATCCTGTCAGTTGGTAGCATAATCCAATTGTTTTATTATAAAAGCTACAGTGCTCCCTTTTGCATGGCCTTTGGTTAGATCCAAGGCATCGAGCTCGAACAAAGCCAACCAGAAACCAGAAATGTCTAGTTCTATAGTATTTCATGTACCTTGTCTATAGAAACAACTGTATGTATTGAGTGTTCCTCTGAAGAGGCTACAGATCTCCTGGCAAGTGCCAAACACCTTCAACTCATCCGAGAGCAGGACAGGACCTGTGAAGTATGGCTTTGACCTTTATTCCAGCCAATCATCAAAAGGCAGTTATTATAAATCTTGGCCTGGTAGGAGTTTTTTCAGATGCTTTATGATTTCATTTTTTGGTGTGGGAACACCATGAGCACAGAACCATCAAGGGACAACATAGTAGCTTTTATAGTATAAAAG
Organism: Patagioenas fasciata; assembly: GCF_037038585.1. NCBI lineage: Eukaryota > Metazoa > Chordata > Aves > Columbiformes > Columbidae > Patagioenas > Patagioenas fasciata. The sequence goes on along the minus strand of NC_092534.1, from coordinate 2,010,102 downwards.
CTAATTAGAATTCACTGAACTGTGAGAAGCTTGTGCTTGCTTACGCTGTTCACAGATGCTCTGCGTTCTAGGTAACTGTATAAAAGGCAAAAGTAAACAATTTGTTTACTGCAACAAAAATATAAGTTAACATAAGGGTGCCTTTCTTCAATTCCAGTTTTATTGGGGCATTTTACATCACAGATTAGTGACTTACCAAAAAAATGTTGCTTATTTCTAATTGTGTCAAGCTGGAAAATAAAGACCCTCCTAATCTATTGCCAACACCTTCAGCACCACAAACTACACCCAATCCTGCTGATGTTTAATTTTTGGAACAACCCAATGAGACCAGTTTGTAGGATCTGCCTATAGCTTTGCATATACAAATTCCAAACAACTTCATCAGGATTGGGAACTCTATTTATCAATTCAGTCACATCTAGAAGAATAAAATAATGTTTCTTAACTATATCTTGTACAGATTTTGTCCAAGGTCTGTAAAATGTGTATTAGAATTCATAAATCTTGGGTGTAGCATGATAAACTTTTTAAACCATTTATGCCATGGTCATCTTACATGTTTTTACAGTACAGTTTTGGAGGTCTGGGGTTTCTTTAATTCTTTTTTAAAAGCAAAATTCTGCAGGCAAGTGATGGTAATAGGTTTATATCGTTCCAAATGATGCACCTTCTGGGTAACTATCATTATCTTAAATACTACTTTATTTGATCAAAGCTTTGCTTCAAACGAGCAAAATGTATTTCTAAATGGCTGGATAGCATGCAATATCCATCCCTACCCTACCTGCTTACCTACAACATCAAATCAGCGACCCGGAAAATGAGCACGTGCTTCCTTTGCCTCGAGGAGAGGAGGGCAGGCCGACGCTCCTTTGCTCATGCGTGACAGCCAAACCTTGCCTGGGGAACAGAAGGGCTTTCAAGTAAAACCCCATAAGATGACCATGGCAAGAATGGCCGTATATATTTTTTCCATCTATATATATGCGTGTATATATATATATATATATATATACACACACGTATATACCTCTTTGCAACACTTCAGGACTGCTCTTTCAGCCTGTACCTGTCTGTAGGCCTACGGGTGTCGGTGGGAGCAAAGTCTGCAGGACTAGGTTCCTAATTCGGTAGAAAGGGAGGTACGCGAAACATCAGGAAGACTCTTGGAAAATAAAAAGCTTGTCTTTCTTTTGCATTATACAGCATGTAACTTCTTTCTGTGAAGCTACTAAGCTATTCAGTTATTTGTATGCTATATTTTTTTTAGTCTGAAAATATATATTTTTATTACAGCATATGTAAAGTTTAATTGTTATACGTCTCCTATGGCCACAAGTAAAAACTATTAGCTTTTAGTATAGAGGAAAGCTATGGTTAACACTGGCCAAACAGTGAGGATACAATGATGTTTTCAATGTCCGATATGTATTAAATGTTAAATAAAGGAATGATTGCTTAAACATAATGAAAAACCATGGCACAAACAATGGGCAATGGGAACCTGTTAAATAACCTGGAGAAAACAAAGATAAAAAGCTTTGTATCAGCTCAAAACAAACGAGGGGAGGGGCGGGAATAGGCAAGAAACCACCCGGAAGAAAAGCCAAACCCAACAACAAACCAGCTCCAGCACGGAGGTTCTCCCGGCCGGGCACCCCAGCGCACACCCGCGCCGACACGCACGCCCGCTGCAGCCCAGGGGACCGCGCTGGGACCAGGCCTGGGACTGCAGCGCCTCCGCCCGCCTGCTCTGCATCTCCTGGGGTGGTCGGCACCATCCCACCCACCTTTGCCCACCATCGCAACCAGCAAACCGCAGTCCCGGCCTCTCGCCAGCTCCGGCTGTGCAGAGAACGGCAGAGAACGTCCCTGCAAAGCTTCGCTGCAGGTGCGAGCGGCTCTTTGCTCGCCCCGGGAGGCCCGGGTCCCAGGACAGTGGCCTCTGCGCTGGGCCTGCGCTTGTCCCTCTGTCCCAAGGAGCTCCACAACGCGTGTGAAGCACGCAGAGACCTTTCATCCCTCCAGAACTGCATCTCCTGCACCAGCTTTTGCAAGAGAAGAGGATCAGCCTACAGTGTAATGGGATTTTAGTTGCCACAGAGTGACAGTGCTTGGCCACACATGGCTGCACAGTGTGGCTCAATAATGAAGCAAACAAGGTACTTTGCGTGATGTTTGAAATGAAGGGAAAAGGAGCAGAATGGAAGGAAATCCCGCATGGTTTCACACCATAGTGGCAATTTCTCGTGGCAATGTGAAGGAGGTTTAGGTGAGAGGAGGGTATTTTGCAAGCAACTGGCAACCAACATAAACAGCCTCACCTTGCACACTGAGTTACAGACAAGGGAATATCTGACATTTCAGAATACAACATTCCCCTCTTCCAATTTCAGGTGTGCCTACTTCTATTTTAAATTCGATTCAGCTTCAGTTGTACAATTTTGGTTTTGCAATTATCAGTCTGGTGGTGTTCACATTGAGACAAAATCCTCTGTAGGATTTCGAAAGCTCCTGGACGTTTTGTTGCTTTGTTCTGGTACTGTCACGATTCCTCCCTCAAAGACACACTGCCAGGGAACAACATCTGCAACAAGGATTCTGCTTCCCTACAGCCTCTCACCAGAGGTGTCGTCCGGTGTAACTCGGCGGAGCGGTTGGTATCTGGAAATAAGGACAATAAACCCATAACTGAGAGATCTAGTCTGTTGGAAATCAGCGTTATCATGCTACGTGTACACGACAGCTTTCCAGACAGTAATTCCAGAGCAAAGTCATACAGAGAAACTCATCTTTCACCCACGCGGTACATTGACCTCTCCGTAAAAACCATGATGACACATCCATCTCCCATTTCGCTACCTGATGTTCTGCGTTAAGCTTTGCGTCCACCTCAAAACCAAGCCAAACAAGCTCTCCAGCATCTCATCCTTAAACTGCCTGCTCCCTGAGCTGCATATTCTGGTATCAGCAAACACAGGCATAAATCGCAACCTCAGAGGATGCTATTCATTATGGACAGCAAAGCACAAGCCTTTTCATTTTATTCAAGTTATTGATTTCCCACTGTCTAACCCAGGCAGCACAATCCTTGTATCCAGTCCCTCTCGTTCACTGAAATCAACGAAAACTTTGCGGATTTAAAACAAAACGAGACCTGTAATCAGCTCACGTTACTGGGTTGTAAATGTAGAGGTCGAGTTATGGAACCAGCTCATGATTCAAAACAAAGAAAACCCAACTCTGGCTCATGTTTTAAGCAGCATGTAGGTATGCATGAGAAATATGGGCATGAAAGCTTTTCCAGCAGTATGCTTGCTATATGAAATGTCTTCAAGTGCAAAATGCACAGCATGTGAGGAACATTTGGAAAGCCTGTTTGGCAGCAGATCACTAAGCCATTCTTGTAACAAGCAGGCTGTGGAGAAAACGGCTCTATCAAAGAATGGCATGCAAACTATTGTCTAAGAGAGAAAAATCAACGCTATTAACATTAAAATATTCTATATCCCTCTTTTAAGAATCCCTTTCCCAGAGACATACACATTTGTAACTTACAAAGAATTACATACATTTCAAAAGAAAATGGAAGATATGTGAGAGACGACCGCTATCTGCAAGGATGATTCTTATTTAAGGTTATGTATGGGCCTGTACACACTTGTGCGACTCACATCTTGGAAAAAAATCAGGTTAGAAACTGCGTCACCTCGTAGTTATGTTAAATACCTTAACACAAATTTAATTTGAAAGGGCCACTGAGTGTGTAGTCTCACCAAAGAACTCGGTTCACTGAAGCTACACTGCAAAATGTCAACAGCCAAGAAAAGAAACGCAAAATGCTTTGTAATCACATCTTTTCTACAGGGAAGGGAAGCATTACGTGCATACTTGCTGCCCAAGTTTTCATTTATAGCTTTTGCCCCTGTTGTGAATAAGCTAAAGGTAGGTTTTTCAATTAGCAGTGCTTATATCTATCAACACAGACTTTGTTTGCACATCAAACGATCACAGTTTGATACTTACAGTCCCACCATTCAGCACAACTGCCATCTCAGTGGGCTGGTACACGTTGCTTCGGAAAGGAGCGCTGGGGCGGCTTCCCAAGCTGCCGTTCCGGAATCCCGCCGTCCGGAGCGCTGCGGTCGGAGACAGAGACGCGTCTGAGCAACACGGGTAACGCTCCGCGCCTCCTCAGGGCACCCAAGCAGCTCCCTTCCCATGCAGCTACCGAGAACCACCCGCTCTACCTTCCCTGCTGCCAGCCCGCTTTTCCCGTTGCTTTTGAGCGGCTGTTCTTACGCAGCTGGGGAGGGATCTCAGAGAATCAGTTTTACATCAAATTCACTGTTTCCGGTGGAATGGGACAAAATTTTTGAAGTTTGCTTAGTCACATTTCAATAGGAGCTCAATGTCTTCAATCAGCGAGCCTTCCATGGATCTTGTGCAATGTGTTTTGGAAAGTGCTTACTGTAATGGTCTGGGTACTGTGGGGTTAAGTAAAATGATATTACATCTTGCTGTGTATCAAGGGGTTAAGTAAAATGATATTACATTTTGCTTCCTATCAGGGGGTTAAGTAAAATGATATTACATTTTGCTTCCAATCAAGGGGTTAAGTAAAATGATATTACATTTTGCTTCCTATCAAGGGGTTAAGTAAAATGATATTACATTTTGCTTCCTATCAAGGGGTTAAGTAAAATGATATTACATTTTGCTCCCTATCAAGCTCAGAGCACAAAGATCCAAACCATCGCTGGAGCCAGCAAGCATGCTCACACCCCCGAGCATGACTTCAGCATGACCAGCGGATAAGGATTTTCCAGATGTTTCAGATTATATTTACTCTGAGAAACTAGAAACATGAAGTAAATATTGCTTTTGAATGGCTTAAACATAGCAAATGACTCAAGCGAAAGAGATACTGATTGTCCTTCTGAGTGTTTATACCAGAAACGCATCGGTCTCTCCATTAGTTTTAGCACAAGTTTGGATTCGAGGTGTATATTCTGAACATGAGGTATCCATAGTTAGGGATATACCTCTTTCTCTCTAAACCAGTGCGGGGATTGGCACAGACAAGCTCTCTTTTCACTTTCTGGGTAAATAATGGCTCCACTGAACTCCGCCGTGGCCGCGGAACAGAGCCCGTTTATCCCCGCACCGCGTTCCAGCGGGCGATGCTCATCCCTGAGCCGGGAAACACACACACAGCCAGTTCAGGCACCTGCGGCAACAATTCCCCTTCGATTTAATCCAAATTACAATTCTGTGCTCTGGCTGGAATCACCAAATAGCTGAAGTTTATAAGAACTTGAGCACGGAGTGGACCGAAGCCGGGATTTAAGATCGGACTGAAATGGATGCTGCTGCTCCTCTCTCGGAGCCGCGCACGGACATGAGCAACAGTGCTGATTTAGCACAGCAATCAGAAATCCAGCCCCGCAAATGCTCACCCATTGTCCTCAGACACACACAGACCTGTATTGCTCTGTATTTTAAAATCAGGTGTTTCTGAAGAACACCCGGCGAGCAAAAGATGAAAATGCCTAAACTAGAATGATGTATTTTGCATATTATATTTAACCATCTGAGGGTCAATAGCATTCTTTCTTTGTAGTCTGGCTTCTTATTGTGTGTTAAACACAAGGATTGCACTGGTATTTGCTGGTACACATAAAGAAACAAAATCTCTCTATAAGGCTATGCTTTACTAACATTTTTACATGAAACAGGTACGACAATAAATTCTAAGTAGATATTTCAACTTATCTATCATATGAATATTAAAATCGCAGATTAGTGTGTTGTTTAAACGATGTTTCAATAACTGACTTGAAAACAGTTTGCTTTATTAACACTTAATGATAATTGCTGGGATTGCACAGCTCTTGTTCTGTGTAACTTGGAGCTACATTTTGCTAAGAAAGAAAGTAGGAGAACACAGGCTTGTTTGAACCTAGAATTTAAAGGTTGTTCAGATTCTTAAAATGCTGATTAGAATCTTAAAAAAAAAATCAAAATTACTAAATTACTTTATACAACTATTAATGGAAATAACAAGAATTAATGGAGAATGTTTCCTACTGAAAGCTGACTACTTACTAAACAAATATTACAGTCGAGGAACTAAGAGGTGTTTTCTGGTTATCATGTCTTCCAAAATGTTACAACTAGCAGCCCTTACATTCTTAAACATCATTCTTAAGTATACGTCAAGAAAGCACCCTTTGTTTAATTCCTAGACCCCTAATGATGAATTCTTGGCTTGAGGTTAATTAAGTGAATAAAAGAAGAGAACATTCTCTACATACCTGCGGAGAGCCAATTGCTAATGGATTCCAGGTGCCTGGCCACTGACGGCCATCAGTGCACTGATCTGATTCAATTAATGCTTCAGGAGCCACAATATGCCACTTGAATATTATTACCTGTATTTATATTAAGTCTCTACCATACTAGTAAGTTTTGTCTCTCCAAACCCTGCTGTCATAAGTGTGCACTTAAAGAACAGCTGCAAACGAGTAATCAATCAGTTTTGATTTATTAAAAATGTATGTGTCCTTCTCCCACAAGCCATAGGAAAAAATAATTCATAATAATGGCATGCATTTATAAAGAGAAATATTAATAAGGGCATCAGATAAGGAAATCTATTTTGTGTTCTACTGCATAAGACTCAGAGATTAAAACAGAACATAAATTGCGCTATAATACACACTAAAATGATTGTATAGCTATGTCTATCCATTTCACTAAAAAATTACGGAATGATTAGATCAAAAAGGCGCTTCCAGCTCTTTCTTAAAATCTATCTGTGAATGGGGTAATACAGAGTGAAAGATCCAGTTTTGTTCTTGGATCTGCCTTAGTCAGAAATAGCTCCACTGAAGCCGCTGCAGTTACCTTACTATGAAATTCATTTAATGGGGATGGAGGACACAGTGAAGCTGCCTCTGCTCTGGAATATCAGTAGTACACAACCTTTCTTTTATCCATGTCATTTTTATGTTTGTTTTACACTGCCCTTGGTAGTACACACACAGAACTCAACTCCTTTCTGCCCAAAGCTTCCATACCAGAAGGAGACTTTTTCAGTTCTTGCTAAAAGAGAGGAAAAATGCCTTCCTGAGCCAACCAGTGCCAAACAGGAGTGCTGGTTCCCTCCATGTCTGCTCCACGGCCAGAGCAAACACCAAACCCAGGGAAACCAGAGACATCAGAGCAGGAACATGAAGTGCCTGGAAAACATGTCCCACAGCTTCACAGAACCCCAGAGTGTCAGGGTTGGAAGGGACCTGGAAAGCTCATCCAGTGCAATCCCCCCATGGAGCAGGAACACCCAGCTGAGGTTCCACAGGAAGGTGTCCAGGTGGGTTTGAATGTCTGCACAGAAGGAGACTCCACAACCTCCCTGGACAGCCTGGGCCAGGCTCTGCCACCCTCACCAGGAACAAGTTTCTTCTCATCTTTCAGTGGAACCTCCTGTGTTCCAGTTTGCACCCATTGCCCCTTGTCCTGTCACTGGTTGTCACCCAGAAGAGCCTGGCTCCATCCTCCTGACACTGCCCCTTTCCATATTGATCCCCAGGAATGAGTCCCCCCTCAGTCTCCTCTTCTCCAGCTCCAGAGCCCCAGCTCCCTCAGCCTTTCCTCACACGGCAGATGCTCCACTCCCTTCAGCATCTTGGTGGCTGCGCTGGACTCTCTCCAGCAGTTCCCTGTCCTTCTGGAACTGAGGGGCCACAACTGGACACAATATTCCAGGTGTGGTCTCCCCAGGGCAGAGCAGAGGGGCAGGAGAACCTCTCTGACCTACTGACCACCCCCTTCTAACCCACCCCAGGTACCATTGGCCTTCCTGGCCACAAGGGCCCAGTGCTGGCTCATGCTCACCCTGCTGTCCCCAGGACCCCCAGGTCCCTTTCCCCTACACTGCTCTCCAACAGGTCATTCCCCAACTTATACTGGAACCAGGGGGGCTTCTCCTGGGGCATTGCCACAGCCAGGTGCCACCATTGCTGAGGACACCAAAGTCCTCAGCTCCAGTGAGTGAAAAGCAGCATGACCAGCACCACAATCCTGCCCAGCCCACGCTGCAGAAACCCGGAGGCCGGGGCTCCCCACAGAAGCATCCTGGGCACCTTCTGACAGAGGTTAAACACTCAGCAGGGGTTTAGAGCCCTCAAGCAACCAGTTGTTGCCGGTCCGTTCAGGAATCACTCAAGAACATCCTCACTGAAAACTGCAGCAAGGTGTCACCACAGGGAGGTCCGCATCACCCAGCAGCTGCCACACGGAAAGCGCCCGACCCTGGCCCTCCCTGCACACTCGCTTCAGACGCCAAAGCCTTGGGGACAAAGACCGTCCTTGAACTCGTCCAGATGCCACTTTGCATTATTTACTGTCCAAAAGTGGCACTAAATCCCATTTTAACGGAAATATCATTAATAATTATTTTGTGGCTCAAAAGGCTGAGTTTTATAACAAAGAGCACTTTCTTTTTTTTCTTGGGGTTCTTATTTGAAATATTTCATATTAAATGTTGTTAACCGATAATGACAAAAAATGTCATTTAAACTATTTTTAAAATAAAGGCTTTTTTTTTTTCCCACAGTGAATTTTTTGGGCTTTCAGTGTTTGCTTCGCATTTGAAATTGTTTGTGAAAAAAACGACTTGCAGAAGAACCTTTTTAACCAAACACAAGTATTTTTCTGTATTGCGTTTTCTTCACTTTTTTCCCCCAACTAGGTGACATCTTAATGAAAACTGTCAAAGGGAACACTACCTAGCGTGCAAAATACAGCATTTGCCATGACCCTTGTTTTGCACACCTGACAAATGTCTCATACAGACTGTTTTATTGGCTACTACAGAAAAATATAGCCCTCTATATGAATTCTTACCTGCGTTGTGTTCATCCATTGAAAAGCCTTTATTTTCCATGTAGCTCCGAGGAAGCTGTATATCCTCCTCGAAAGCAGTTTCACGCATCCGTGGCTGCGAAGTGTCGAAATAATTGGGAGCGCTTTCCTGCTGTGATGGAAGGATGGCGCAGTGCACCTCCGGGATGGCGTGAAAAATAACAAACACCCAGCCACTGGACACCAGTGCAATAGCGAGAGTGGGATCCCTCCACTTGTCTCTTCGCTTTAGTGCAGCGTTACCAAAGAGGTACATAGTCATCCAGGCTACCCAGATCAGGATGGAAAATAGAAGTGTTATAATAAGGCATACTCCATTTTTCTTCCATTTCTTAAACTTTCCACAGAGAGTGAAAAGAGAAAATCCCATTGTAAATACCATCAGGAACATAACGTAAATCAAAGCCATCGCAAAATCCATCGGTTCGTAGCTGCAAGCCAACTTGTTATCTCTGACGACTGTCAGGATTAACCACTCGGTGGCAATAATGACCTGAACGAGCATCAGGCAGATTGCCACACCAGCCAGATGCCAGCCCGAGGGACTCTTCCCGTGTCGAACCAGTCTGCGGAGTCTCCAGGCTTGAGCCAGCAAGCACGAGAAGCACAAAGCAAAGATAACTCCCCACAGAAACCTCCGGGTCGAGCACACTGCTTCATCTTCTTGAATGATGAACGCGAACGTCAGCCCAAACAGTCCCAGCGTGCCCAGAAGGAACAGGAAGTGCGTTCCCAGGGGGCTCTTCTTCTCCTTCTCCTTGATGAAGGGCAGCCTCACCAGCAGGATCAGCATGAGCAGCAGCGTGGTCAGCACGCCCGCCCCGGCCACCGCCTCCACCACGATGCCCCAGACGGCGTCCAGGTCGCACAGGGGAACATACTGCGGGAGCAGGTCCAGCCCGCAGCCCCGCGACGTGCTCGAGTTCTCGGAAGAGCCGTAGCTGATCACCAGCAGGAGGAAGAAACCGACGGCTGGGTAGGTTTGCATCTTTCCTGTCTGAGACAACAAAACATTGGTTTGTTTAGCTCCGGCTCCCTTTGGAGGGCTTCACAGCGGCTTGTTCCACCAGCCTGCGGCCCCCGGGTTTGCAGCCCACCCGCTGCCCTCCCCAAAAGCTGTTCTTGCAATGCAAACTGACTCATTTCTGTGTTACACAGAATCAGAGAATGCCAGGGATTGGAAGGGACCTCCAAAGCCCATCCAGCGCAATCCCCCCGCCGGAGCAGGAGCACTCATTGAAAACAACAGTTCCAAACACTGCCCGTGCAAGTATCCTAAAACAAAACCAGAAGAGATTATGTATCCTGTTGCAAAATAACAGATTATCTACAGTATTTTATCATTCCAATTCAGGTGCTTAAAGTATGTGTAAATTGCAGTGGGCCTGATGCAAGTGTATCAGAATTAGATTGTTCCACAGCCTTGCTCCTTTTACTAGAATAAAGGCAGAGTCAAAACCACTGGGTTTTTTTGGATAGAGCAGTGCCAGGAAAATAAACATTGTGCTTTTTTAAAAAAAGGAATATCTTGTTTTCATGCTCACGGTCAATAGACAGTTGTAGTATTCACCCCCTTCCAAAGTCTGGGTATTAGATATCATTTACAAACGGGAACAGTTGGCTAGAGAAATCCCATATTCTGTGACAACGGTGCAAACACACAGTGTCATCAATCAACTCATCAGAAATGAATGACCCATTGTGTTTCTTCGCAAGTCTAAAGCCATTCAAAGGAAACAAACAACAAAACGCAGAACACGGTTTTCCCCGATACAGAGAGCAAAGAGTGGTAAACCCTCCAGGAACACAACACATCCCACTGGACCACCAGGACCAAAAGCTGGGAAGAATCCCAGCGTCAGTTTTGCAAAGAACACAGGTTAGGTGCTTTAAAAAGACAGATTTACGGCATTTGCTTTTATTATGTAAAGCAGGGCAAAGGAAGTTGTTGAAATTGTTCCCTTTAAACGAGGAGTCAGACGCAGCGATAGCCGCCTGTGAGGGCAGCAAACACCGCACGTACCGGACACGAAACCTGATGCTGTTAACCTTCACTGGCACGAAACGTCCAGGGTAAGGCTCCCATCTGTGTGGTGTGACTGTACGGAAGAAAAGCACCATATAAAGAGGCAATAATGTCAGTCACAGGAGCTCACGTGACGTGTTGAAGGTATAAAGTGAGAAGCAGAGAAACTACGGGTAGCTCTTCTCTAAATTTGACAAACAGCCCTAAATGATTGCCCAGCTAAGGATATTACCAGAAATGCATTTAATGAAAACATCAAGAAGTTTAACAAGAGTTGAAAAGGAGAGTTTAGAGTAATGGTGCCCCGTTGTTGCATTGACTATTATCAGTTGTGACCAATACAGAAACTATTTACCTAGACGGTCCGAAGCAGCACAGAATCTCTTACAGCTGAGAACTATGGGGTTTACAGCCGTGTAATGATCAAACTTAACTTAATGATCTCAATCCTCAAACTAATGTCCTTCTACCCTTTCACTGAGCAATGACTCGGCCCCATTTTTGGCCTCTGCCAGGAGGCAGATGATGGAAATTACACTCTTTCCTATCAGAGGCACCAAGACCGCAAACGTGCTAATATAAATGTGCAATGACTTTATGGTCTTCTTTCATACAAGAGACAAAACCAGCTTAAAACAGACCTTCATCTCAGAAGTGGAAGGTGTGACAAATAATGCGATCGGGGACAAGAAAAACAGGAGAAGGGAAATCGATGATCTTTGCCTGCCCCAGAAATTACAGTATCCTTGTGCTGTTGAAAGGGCTACAACGTTCTAACCATGCAATGACCTGCAGCTCAGGAATAATGATTCTTTTTTCCTACCTAGCTGTAATTTACTTTATAGTGAATTGGTAGAATATTTACTTGTTTATATCTGATTTGTACAACAGGTTTCTCAATGACTCTGTCACAATGCTCACATTAAAAACACCGACTTTACAGACAGAAAACTAATCATCAGTGAAACATACTCTTTTTTGTATTGAATATGGTCACGCTCAATAAATCTCCTTGCCTCATGAGTACCTAATTGACTAGAACGAAACATTCTGATGGTAATTTTGCCATTCTTTCTATGCACAGGCAGTTCCTACTTCAACTTCCAGCTTCCACATTTACTGCTTAGAGTATGCAAAATGTCCTAAGAAGTGTAAACTGGTCAGTGCCTGCCAACGCAAAGGGAGGAAATCCACCGGGATCTACCACGGCAACGCTGCAAACCACTGGTACCAACTTCAAAAAGTCATGCGGAAAATCACTCAAAATTCATTCTACATGTCTCCCAAACTGGAAACACTAAACAGCCCTCAAGTGAGGATCATGTTAATTTTCCACTATCCTAACACTTAAAAATTATGATATGTATGTACTAAACTGCCTTCAGTAGCAGCTGAGCTGCTCTCCTGGGTGGTCAATGAATTCAGCGCAAGTATCTCCAGGTCTAAGATATTTTTCCAGTTTTCCGGTTACTTTATTCATGTCATGTAACCCTCATGTGATTGAGCTATTCTAGGCCAGTCTGTTTCCATGGCGATGGTGCTGCATGGGTAAGCAGTCATGTTGTCAGCCCATCATTTATTTCCCCTTCCTATCTGGAAGTGTTGGGGGGAACGCGGTAAGGGAGGGTCAATTAATTTTGAGTATTTCCCCCTCCATGAAGTAGCTCCTTTTGGAATATGGAACTAAGCTGTGGCAAACTATATTGAGAATTCAGACAAAATATATATTCAGAAATGCTGAGATGTTCAACTCAAGAGGCATTTTCCCAAGTTACTTCCATTTGTGGACCGACTTTTGGGACAGCTGATGGAAATAAAGAGTGGTTCTCTCAGAAAGCGCCCTGCTAGCTACAGTACTGACCAAGGAATGTCCAGGACGGCTGACAGGTATTCGTGATGTGAATTGTATTTCCACCAAAGGTCAGGAAGACTCGCCGAAGCTCGCAAGCTGGAAATCCCCAAACAACGGATCTCCTCCTCACCACTGTTATCAACATAACCTGCTTGCTATGTGTTTCTGCCCGACTAGGTAAAAACTGGCAATGTGAATGCTCAACCCCCACGAGGGTACCAGCGCAAACCCTTCCTGAGCTCAGACAGCTGCACGGACAGGGACGACGCTTCGCAACACCCGGTTCGGCAAGGGAATCCCACAGCTTTAGTTGAAAACGCAGGTTCAATAAATGTAGGAGAAAAGTACAAAGTCTTTTTGTCAGAAAAATTATTTTGGAAAAGTGTATCAATATGGGGTTTTTTAACTAAAAGCCTGTGTTGTGGTAGAATGGCAGAGTCCCGTGTCTCTCGAGATTCTGTACTAAAACGTTCTATCTGCACATTATCCCCTGTAGTTACCTACATAAGTAGCTGTAGAGGAATAGTGTTGTTACCTCTGTGTCTAGATTAGCTCTTAGCAAAGTTATGCAACCTCACCGTGGTACCAATAGCACTCTATTTGACTGGCACTTCACTTCTACTATTACCCGAGAGCTACAGCAATAGGAATATAGAAATGTCACAGAAACATTCCAGCACAGCTATAGTAAGCTGCACTGATACAGCCCCACATGGCTGAATGGAACTGTTCATACAGAACAAAGTCAACTTGAGATTTATTTATTTTGTTCCCAGATTCCCCTCCAAAATTCTATTTCATTGCAGGTAGTCAAGCCAACGTACCCTAACGCAGAGCAATCACAAACACTTAAAATGAATCAATAAGCCTTAGACATTTCAGGCAAAAGCAGCGAACAATTAGAAGGACAGCTTGCAAACCCAGTCCTCAATTTGCTCTCAATGACAACAGCAATAACCCCACTGTTTTCGACAGAGTGAAGTCCCCTGCGTTATCTGGTGTAGAATCACCACGGCAATGGCAGACACAAAGATGCAGCACTGGGTACGAGGTACAATCACAACCAACTGAGCAGAAACAGAAAATTTCACAGTTCTCATCAAAAAGTTGTCACGGTTAAAAATCAACGAGGCTTGCAATAGCTAAAGTCTTCCAACCAAAGACTGCAAGTATCTCTTACCTGGTCAAAAAGCTATCGCTGTATGCTGCTAGACATTGTATGTAAAGGATAAAACTGAAACCACACAAAGATTTAAGGTTAGGCTATTCATGGATGGATGTATTATCTGTTCCCCTTTTTAGCAACCTAACGTTAATCAACTGATGCATCCACTCACAGAGAAGAGAAACAATTTTGTAAATAAAAGCAATAGTAGCACAAATAGTAACCTGCTCTCCCACATGTATGCAAAAGACTGATTCACTGTACAATTTCCAAAAGAAACCCGCCCCCACCATGAAGTGTTGCGGAGAGATGTTAGTGAGCGAGGAATTAATCACAACATGGGATCTCTGCCAGCTCCTTTTGATCAGATCTGAAGAATGAGCTTCAGGACTGATAACAGAGCAGCAACAGCCAAGCCGAGATCAGACTAGTGAAGAGATGTATTTCCAGAATAATAATTAAGAGTGCGATTGTGCTTTGTATGCAAAAATACAGCAGTGACTTAGACATCCCCTGCATTAGAGTAATACACATCATGCTATGTACAGCCTGGCAGTTACAGAATGCAAGACCCCACTCCAAAAAGGACATGCAGAAAAAGTAGTTTTCATTCAGAAATGCTTTGCAATGCTAAATATAACATGAAATGACCTTTCTAATTTTTAGGTGCTCACAATTCCCTTGGGTCAGATTCTGACTATAATGCCTGATGTTCGTTATACTACTGAGAGCAATCAATGATAGCACTCAGTATCTTTCCTTTGCTAATTCTCAGACTGTTTCTATACATCACAGCGTCATGACACCTGATTTCTTCTGATGCAGCAAGAGAACACCTCAACATTGATATTCGCTGCTGGTAAGCAGCACGCGTATCACTGACAAATAGATACTCAAGTGCTATAGCGATGATAACCAACTTGGGTGTTTAGGTTCAGCACACTGAAAATCTTGTTAGCCTTGGGATAAACCTTAGGTCAGGAGTAAACAAAGGGTTCACATAACTGCTAAATCCTATCGCTGTTTGGCTTTGGGGAGATGTAATACAGAGACAGGGCTTTTTATTAACTAGACAGAAAACTGCCAGCGCTGCGCAGCTGCTGCGGGCTGCACCGCCCCGGAGCTGCGCACCCCGGCCTGGGGCTCCCACCTCCCACCGGCAGCCGGGGGCCAACAACAGGCTCTTCCCCTCGGCCCAGAGCCCATCGCCGCTGCCCTTGAGCTCCCGCCGAGGAGCACCAAGCTGGGAGACCAGCACCAAGGTGCCGGGCTTTGCTGCAACTACCCCGCGGAGGACCGCGGGTGCGGAGCGCAGCAGCCCCCTCCTTGCCGCTGCCTCCCCTCCGGCCTCCCCTTAATCCGCCTCCAACCCCCGCCTCCCCTACCGTGTCTATCCCGCTCCAGCCTCTTTTGTCCCTTCGCTCATTTCTGTCTTCGTTTTTTTCCAGTCTCTCCCTCCTCCGCCTGGCCCCGCTTTCCTTTCCCGTCCTGCCTCTCAACTCCTCTGCCCTCCTCGCCGCTCTTCCTCCTCTCGTCCCCCGCGGTCCGCAGCCCCCTGCTCCCGCCCCCCCGTCCTGCCCTATATCCCGTCTAATCCCCCTCCCGGAGTCCTACAGCGAGCCTGGTGGCTGCTACCGGCCACGGGCTAATTCTGCGGGCAGCGCACGGAGCAGATCCCGGCGATCGGCTCCATTGTGCCCTCCCGGGGGCAACCCCGCAGAGCCGGACGGGGGGTCAACACCCCCCCCCCCCCCATTCACTCACCCGCTGGCTGCTGCTGCCGAGGGTGGCGGGGCAGCTCTGTCCTCCACTCGCTGCAAGTCACATCCCGGCCCCGGCGGCGCGGCGGCCCCGCGACGGGGAGCGAGCGCAGCGCCAAGCCCCCCCGCGGCGGATCATGGAGCGCCCGGCCCCGGTGCGGTGCGGTGCGGTGCGGTGCGGTGCCCGCCGCGCTCTGCGATCACCGCCGCGCCGCGCTCCGGCCCGGCGGTCAGCGCCCTCCCACCGCCCCGCCCCGCCCCGCCACGGCTCGGCTCGGCACAGCACAGCCCGGCACGGCACAGCTCGGCAGAGCACAGCACAGCCCGGCTCGGCACAGCACAGCCCGGCACGGCACAGCCAGGCACGGCACAGCTCGGCAGAGCACAGCACAGCCCGGCTCGGCACAGCCCGGCACGGCACAGCTCGGCAGAGCACAGCCTGGCGCAGCTCAGCACGGCACGGCTCGGCACCGCTCAGTGTGGTCGGGTGTATTCCCGGGGGCATCGCACCCTCGGCACCGGGGGTCGTGGAAGCACAGGGCTGCTCTGCACCCCGGGCAAGGGTGTACGGACACACGCACATACACAGCTGCATGTGCAGCTTGGCACGTATACACCTCTATAAGCGTAGACTTGCACAGTTGGACACACGTATGGTCACAGCTCTACGTGCCTCCTGTGCTGCCCAAATGAGCAGGAGAGAAGTGCGGACAGTGTGCATTAGGAAAACGCCTTCCAGGCGCGTTAGCTGTGCGTGCACCCCAGTGACCAATCTTGGCACTTCGGAGCTGGGAAATCTGCTGCCCTGGGGCAGTTAGGGATTTTGCAATGAGCAGGATATGTTCACCAAGTCTACACTGAGTGCCTGCGTCCAACCTGCTGCTACGTTAGAAAGCAGCTAAACATTTGGAAGAGAAAAATGCTAAGTGGCTCATTATTGTGCAAGTGACATTTTGTGGTCTGCTTATGCAGCAAAATTCAGGAGCAGGCCCTGTGGGCGCATGAGGCCTGGCAAAGGCAATGCTGGGAGCCATTCCTATCTGCCTCTCGCCCCCCAACCTGCAGCCAGTGTCCTGCTTTCCAGCTTCAACTCTGAGACAGTTGTAACTTGTGCACAGGACAGGGGTTCCAGCAGGCTCCAGGAGGAGTTATTGGCAGCAGCGTCTGGAGCCTCCCCAAGGCAAACCTCTGCTCTTCAGCACAGAAGAACTGTAACCTTCAAACAGACTCATGCTAACGTGTGGGTTTAGTTAGATGTCATTTATTATGCTGGGGGGGGCTTGTTTGAACTTCCCGGCATGGCTGACACAGAGTAAATGGGATGGTGTGGTTGGGCTGTAATTGCCTGTATTTAGGCAGGGGTGGCGGAACAGCTGAACCAGAGGAACAATTTCGCATTTCTGCTCTTTTCTCTCTCAGTTTCTCTGCCTTGCTGATTGTGGGGTTTAGGCATTGGCTTTATTTGTGTCACGTGTGAGCAATAATACCCTACTTTTGCATCAGTCAATATCTATGTGCTATTCAAAGTAAACCAGGATAATTTTACAGAAACTAAGGTGGTAAGTGGTGAAGCAGCTGTAAACTGCCTAAAATCACTCACCGGCCTGGCCGAAGAGTAAGAAACGTTGATTCACCAGATCAGTCTGTATTGCTCCTCTAGCTTGGGAGCCTGAGCCAAGCATTCAAATACTACAATAACAAGTGAATACCTTTTTGTGTATAAAACACAGAGTTTTCTGTGTCATGTTGGATACAGAGAGGTAGAGCAGAGGGAAGGGTGAATCACAAGAACTCGTGCGCTGGAGGTCTTGGCCTGCTCACAATGGAGCAATGTACTGAGCCCTTCAGCAAATGCAAATCTTAGGCATTGTTCCCAGCTTTCTGTGTGGCTCTGACACAACCCAGGTAAAGGAAATGGCCTCCCCAACTTGCCTTTTGCTGCTAGAACAGAAAAGATAATGCCCCTCTCAACCATTACTAGTGGATCATTAGCGAATAAGGCCGATTTAGTACCCAGGGGTACTGAGGAAGCTGGAAGAGGTACAGACCAAGCCGCTTTCCATCATTTATCAGCAATTCTGGCTCACCGGGGAGCTCCCTGTTGACTGGACGCTGGCAAATGTGACACCCGCCTACAGGAAGGGCCAGCAGGAGGAGCTGTGGAATTACAGGCCTGTCAGTCTGACCTCGGGGCCAGGGAAGCTCATGGAACAGATCATCCCCAGTGCCATCACACGACGCATACAGGACAACCTAGCAATCAGGGCCGGTCAACATGGGTTTATGAAAGATAGGTCCCTGGAGGGTTGGACAGACGGACATGAGGTTCTCAGGACATGGGGCAGTGAGTGCCAGGGGTGGGTTGTGGTTGGACTCCATGATCTAGAGGGTCTTTTCCAACCTAAATGATTCTACGATTCATGTCCTGCTGAAGCAGTTTTTAGCATTAGCTACCATGAATGTGTAGGGCAGAACACAGAATCATCAAGGAAATTATAGGAGGACTTCATAGAGTAGCTGGACTAAATCTCAGCTCTGTTGCATTACTTTCATTAATAGTTAACTTTGAAAATATGCTCTGAAAATATGCTTTTATTAAGGGGAAAAGTATTTCCATCAGTCACCCACTAACCCACCAGCAGCCTCAGCATTTCCTCGCCTTGACAGGGGTGGCAGGAGGATGGAGTGGTGCTGTGACCCCAGTGGGCTGTGTGGTTTTACGTGGTGCTCCCAGCTCCTACAGCCTTTCCTGGGACCCTGCATAGGAGCACTGCTCGGAGCAGGCTGGGGAAGGAACGAGATGTGCAAGGCCGAAGGAAAGGTGAAATTCAGGGAACTCTGCTTATGCCGTGCAATACTTCTCAGAGCAGATGACTTAAAAAGATGGAACCTCAGTGCTTTTGTTTATCTTTGAAATAGTGGAGAATACATATGTTATCTATCTATGTTACACCGGGCATATGGTATGCTCAACTTCTAAACATAACATTTTTCAGTAATGTTACTCTTCCCATTTCCTACCACACACATTTGGTCATTTAACAGATTTTTAGCTTTTTTTTTTTTTTTTCAATATTTGGTGTCGTGCTTATGACAAGAGGTCAACAGAGAGGCCGTGTGTTGCTGTACACACACAATTTTTCCCCTTCTGCAGCAGCATTCCCGGCAGGATTTGGCAGCACAGAGAGTGTGTTAGAGCAGCGCTAAGTGGAGAGCACTCACCCATCAGCAAATGCCAAATCCACAGAGCCACAGACTGTCATCCTCATTTCAGAATTCTTTCTGTGTCCTAACCTGAGATAAAGGCAAATTCCATCCTCTGTTCTCTTCTTTGCCTTCAGGAAGCCTGGAGGGGTCACACTTGCTGCAGGAAGAGGCAGAAAAACTGTCAAACAGTATTTCACCAACAGCTTTCCTCTTGTATGGCAGGTCCCGCAGAACCATTTCACTTGGTGGACTGATTTTGTGACTCCTGCCAGCATGAAACTGTGCTTGTGCCAGCACAATTTAAATAGAATAATTAATTAAGAGATCAGCAGTAGGCACATGGAAGTGACAGCGATCGTTAAGTCGGCATCGCTCTGGTTTGCGTTAGGGAGCCGAGGCTGCGGGCAGAGACAGGACTGCGCGGTGTGGGACGGAGCCAGCCCTCCTGCACCCACCGCAGCCCCAAAACCAGTTTGCTTTCCAGTGATCTCTCAAAGAACACCCTGAGACAAACCACGTGCCTTAATCAGCGGGTGACCAGGCTGTGGCATCGCTTCCTGGGGGTTCAGATGTGCTGATAATGAACACAACAGAAGAGAATAGCTACTGGATGGATTTGCCCCAGCCGATGATGTTTCACAGATTCACAGAACCCCAGAATGTCAGGAGTTGGAAGGGACCTGTAAAGCTCATCCAGTGCAATCCCCCCATGGAGCAGGAACACCCAGCTGAGGTTCCACAGGAAGGTGTCCAGGCGGGTTTGAATGTCTGCACAGAAGGAGACTCCACAGCCTCCCTGGGCAGCCTGGGCCAGGCTCTGCCACCCTCACCAGGAACAAGTTTCTTCTCAAATTTAAGTGGAACCTCCTGTGTTCCAGTTTGCACCCATTGCCCCTTGTCCTGTCACTGGTTGTCACCCAGAAGAGCCTGGCTCCATCCTCCTGACACTGCCCCTTTCCATATTGATCCCCATGAATGGGTCCCCCCTCAGTCTCCTCTTCTCCAGCTCCAGAGCCCCAGCTCCCTCAGCCTTTCCTCATAAGGGTTGATTTACACCGTTTCTGCCCCCCAAGCAGAGGTGCTTTTCATCACACAAATCCCTGCAGCATGATTAGTTGGACTAATACTTGCCCTGCTTTTTCTCAGGGCAGGATACAAATCCTGGTGCTCCCATTGGTTGGCAGCATTGAGGAGATGCCGAGATTTGTGTGAGCGCTGCAAGATGATTTCTCTGTAAGTGCAGAGGGTTTCACAAGTTGCTCCTTGTGCTGCCAAAGGCAGAGTCCACTCTCCACAGTTAAATGGGTCTGAGTGGCCACATGTGGTTAGTGGGGAGAAGGGGAAATGGAAGAAAGAAAGTCTTGAAATCAATAGGAAGCAAAAGATGGATGGCAGGAAGGAGATGTATACATGGAGGAGAAAGAAAGCGTTATTGAAACATTAAGGAGAAATGTAATCCAGAACTTCCAGTATTTATGGCTCAAAAGAAAGGTGCTCTCCGGATGGATAGCATGGGTAAAAGGCTGGAGTGTTGGATGTCACATCTGTGTTCCAATCCAAATTATACCTGTTTTTCAACTTAGGTTGGACAAAACGAGGTAAGAACACACCTTTTATAGCATTGTACCCACTAATAAATCTTGGACCGGTAATAAATATAACCTGTCCTGCGGTTCACCCCGTCACTCGTCTTGACAAATGCTGCATGGATAGGCAGTGAGTCTTCTCCGCTTACCAGTCACAGAGCTCAGCACCAGGGCAAGAGAGAAGCAATGCAGGCGAGATTTACAGTGCAGTCAATGTGATATTCGTTTGCTCTCTCTCAACACATTTCTTTGTCACATGAGCTGCCATGTGCAGGGTACAATCAGCTTCTGGGTTGCATCCCCACAGCGTGGGCAGCAGGTTTGGGGGATCCTGCCCCTCTGCCCCGCTCTGGTGAGACCCCTGCAGTGCTGGTCCAGCTCTGGGTCCTCAGCACAGGACACACACGGACCTGCTGGAGAGGGCCAGAGGAGCCCCAGGAATGA
Organism: Patagioenas fasciata; assembly: GCF_037038585.1. Classification (NCBI taxonomy): domain Eukaryota; kingdom Metazoa; phylum Chordata; class Aves; order Columbiformes; family Columbidae; genus Patagioenas; species Patagioenas fasciata. The sequence continues at coordinate 1,989,131 of NC_092534.1, read as the reverse complement.
TCCGAGGCTGGAACAGCTCTGCTGGGAGGACAGGTGAGAGAGCTGGGGTGTTCAGCTGGAGAAGAGAAGCTCCGGGGAGACCTTAGTGCACCTTTCTGGACTTAAAAGGGGCTGATAAGAAAGATGGGGACAGAGTTTTGAGCAGGGCCTGGTGTGACAGGAGAAGGGCTGATGGTTTTAAACTAAAGGAGGGAGATTCAGGCTGGACATGAGGAAGGAATTGTTGGCCCTGAGGGTGGTGAGAGCCTGGCCCAGGTTGGGCAGAGAGGTGGTGGATGAACCATCCCAGGAGACATCCCAGGCCAGGCTGGACGGGGCTCTGAGCAACCTGAGCTGGTGAAGATGTCCCTGCTCATGGCAGGGGGGGCACTGGGGAGCTGGGAACGTCCCTTCAACACAAACTGTTCTGTTTTTCTATATGCACTATGGGTTGTCATTTTTCCCTTAAAACACACATCCCAGTTCTTGTATTCCTTTAGATTTTAAACAAGCTGCAGCCACTCCAGAAGGAAGCATGTGTGTCTAGATGAACAAAGGGAAATGTTTTCCTAGCTTTTGCTACAAATGTCATCTCAGCCATCAGAAGCAGTCATGTTGCCAGCACCTGCCTGTGTTTGCAGGAGGCAATGGTGCTCCAAGCACACAGCCCTGTCTGGGGCTGCTGCAGGGAAAACGTTGCCATCACATAAAATGCACAGAGATTTCCTACACTCCGTTCCCTCCTCGAAATGCTGAAGTTATCAGCGAGTGTATCTGTGTCATGCTTGAATGTACTTACGTTTCACGTGAGCTTCATTTGTAAGTGCTTTTAAGTGCTTTTGTAAGAACTTTGCTGGCCTTCCTCTTCATTGGCATGTCTGGTAAAAGGTGTTACCCCCTGTTGCGGACTATGTGTCTGTCAACAAATAAATAACATTTACATCATGGCAATGCATTGAACAAACCCTCTCTTTGTGCGCTGCCGGGGGATTTTTGTTGTTGTGACTGTCACCTACTGGCCATGGAGCAGCTCACCAGGGTCTCAGTGACAAAATCATAGGCTGATGGATTAAATATTCAGTTTTGCCTTTGGAAATTACACTGCTGAGATGTTCCTGTTGTATCTAACTGTAACCCGGGTGGTAATTCTGTAAAAGGAGCTAGATCAAGAATCCAGAAAGCTTCCTTGTTGATAAAATGTCCAGATTTCATGGAGTTTTAATGTAAAGGAAACCAGGATCTCATCACAGTGGAGATGTGGGGTAAAATGTTAGTTCCAGTAAATTTAATGAGAGAAAAATAAGCTAGAACCAACACTCGAGGGAAAGGGAAGGGAAGGGAAGGGAAGGGAAGGGAAGGGAAGGGAAGGGAAGGGAAGGGAAGGGAAGGGAAGGGAAGGGAAGGGAAGGGAAGGGAAGGGAAGGGAAGGGAAGGGAAGGGAAGGGAAGGGAAGGGAAGGGAAGGGAAGGGAAAAGAGAGGAAACTTTAACAAGATAATTTTATTATGGATGTTTCTCATATGCCTTTTAGTTCGCATCTGTAAAAAATAGATTTACTGTACTTTAGAAATACTTTTTGACCATGTCTGAAGTCAATCCCCAGCACTGAATTTGTGTAAAATGGCCATACACTTATTTCTTACTAGAATTTTTAGTGAAATGGGTACCTTGTTTCCCTTCATTCCTGTGGTTGGACACTTACAAACTTCCGCTGTTGTCAGAGAACACTGGGTGCCTGGATGTCTCATATGAAAGCAAATGGCAGGTTTAAAAAAAACTCAGAGCGATTAGAGTGTCTGTGAAATGCCCCAAAGTTCAGTGAAAAGGATCATTTCAAAGCATTTAGGATCACATTGCAAACGCATTTCATGAGCCCCTTTGGACTGGTGAGGCTCAGTTCAGCGGTGTTCCCCTCCCCATCGGTCACCTCCCACTTCACTGGTGTAAAAGAGCAGAACAGCCCAAGGCCCCTGGGTGTCAAGCGGCTTGGAAACCTCTGGCTCACAGGCAGGTGGACCCTGGGACCAGCTCTCACAAACACCAGTGGGGACACCACAGCCCCTTCCAGCTTTGTTGAGAATACCAGACTTTGCCTGAAATGCTGTTTTTTTGAAGTTTATGAATGCAAAACTAGAAAACAATCCCCCTGCTATCCACCCACACTTCTCAGTAAGGCATTTCCTTGGAGGAATCTTTATTCCAGCAGAAGGCGGGTGGGGAGTGTTGTCTGTAGGTGCCGTGGAGGCTGAGGAGCACAGACACTCCATCGTGCAGCCTCTTCCATCACTTCATCGATCACATGGAGATATTCTCTCACCACTAGAGAAAGATTCCCTTTAAAACTGCTCTTTTACTGGGAGTTTTACTCTGCACTAAGACATAACATGAGTTAATTTGGTTTTTTGAGTGTAAACAAAGATTCCAGCCTAAAAAATGTAGCCTATGAATTTTATCCCTGCAATGCACATTTATTTTAATGGTCCTTGCTGTGTGTTTTTTTGAAGTTTGAGTCATAAGCAGATCTTACTGCTTTGGAAGGAAAGAAATGGAGTCTGGGCAAAAAATGTTCCGTGTCTCAAATAGATGCGGCAAAGAGAGGCTGCTCAGGCTGTGAAATGCAATGATGTGTCTCAGCAGAAGGGAGAGCTGAAGGTCAACGAGAAATTCCTTGTGCTGCATTAAAGTTTTCATCACCTGAAACTCGTCTGGGCCCAGTGATGTTTCTGGTGATAGGGCCATTACAGTGAGAAGAGCAGATCCTGCTCTTGTCCCACCCCTCAAAAAACAGTCCTGGAGTTGTCAGGACTCCCTCCTGGCTCTTGTATTTCAGTGTGATGATGATGATGATGATGAACGTTTGCTCACGGCTTGGGTCTGACACAGTTATTGACTTGGTCAAAGCAAAGCCTTTTTGATTGAGGTTGTTGAGGAAGGAAACAGAAACTCTTGTGTTATGGAGGCACCTCTGCAGGATGTAGGATGGGTCCTTTGCAGATGCCCTCAGGAGTGTTGCATTTGGCTGGGCAGGAGAGGGGGGAATCACACAAGCAGAGCTGTGCCCTTTGGAAGAAGGTGGTATCTGCTGGGCAAAATCAGCCACGCTGGGGAACGTGCAGCAGTGTCCAACCTGTCATTAGAAGTCACCTGCATCTCACATCACAAGCGGGACTGGACTTCAGTGTAGTGCAGAAGTCACGAGATTCAAAGGGAGAACTTCCATGCCAAACCCTATACTTTTTCTTTCCTTTCCTTCCTTCTCTCTATCTCTTTCTCTCTCTCTTCCTCCCTGCCTCCTTCCTTTCTTTCCCCAGTGACACTTGTGTTTCTTAAGGCAGGGACTGGACTGGGTGTTCCCTGGGGTACTGCTGAGCACATTCAGGGCAAGATCTGGGACCTGGGCAGGGAACACAACCCAGGAGCAGGAGCAGCTTGGGCACAGAGATCAAGGCACTGCAGAGGAGCGAGCAGCTGGGCCCGGGGCTCCCCAGGGACGCACTTGGACAAGTACAGCTGGCTGCAGCTCACAAAGTCACTGACTCGCAGCCAAGCCTTGAAATAGGGTAGGCAGAGGGCTGGTAGTTTGACTTTGAATTTGTTAAGAAAGTTGACTTCTTATTCTTTTTTTTTTCCAGGCAAAGCCTGGCTATTCAGGGTCAGAAGCTTTTTGATCTTCTTCAGGAGCGCACCGTGCGGCAGAGGTTTAGGTGTACCGAATTCAAAGCTCTGGATGTTCCATCCCCGTTTTTTTCCGCTGCAGGATGTCACTGCTCCCACTCTCGCAGAGGCGGTGGAAGAGCAGAGACATTCATTTGGCAGGATGGCTCTGCAGGAGCCCCCACCCCGCTGACCAGGGGCAGTCCAAGAGTGCTCCCTCCTGCCTCTGGGGCAGGGCTTGGTGGCCCTTGCTCTCACCTCCTGCAGTCACAGTAGGGCAGGTTGTCCTCTGCCACAGCCAGGCAGTGAAGAGCCTGAGGCCTGCGAGGAAACAGCAGCTTCTGAAGGATCAATCAGCATCACCACACACATGAGGCTATTTATTAAATTATTGTTACCCGATCTACTTATCAAACACAGCTGTGAAAATGTGGCCTTTTTCTCCCCCCCACTCCCTTTGGCCAGCTGGTGTTCCTCCTGCATGGCAGAGAGGATTTTATTTTGTTTAGGTTCAGATGCATGTTGCAAACCTGGCTACCACACAAAGGGCTTTGGAGGACATCTGATGTTTCTGAGAGTCCTGGCCATTGTGAGCCACGCTCCTCCAGGCTCCTGGTTCCTAGCTTCCTTTGGGTCTTATATTGCAGTTGTGAGGAATAAAACGCCCTTTCCATCTTTAGGATGTAGGATGAAGGAACTGAACAGGAAGAAAATTATATACTTGGTTTTAGAAATATTAGTGGTTGAGTTTCATGAACTTAAAGAATGATCTCCCAATAGGGCTGCACATACAGAATGTCTCTGGTTGAAATCGGATGTGTGCACGCAGACTGTGTTTGTAGCACCCCTGGAATGGGGCACTTTTAGCCCCTGTACCCCAGCCCCAGACTCTGTCACTGAGCAGGACCGGGAGCTCTGCACCAGGGCAGGAGCCGGGCTGCCACAATTCAGTAGATCAGAAACTGTAAGTGTATTTGAGATATCTTGATTTTGCAAATGTTTATACAAGGAGCATTGTGATTAGTTAGCGAGCTTCTGAAGTGTCATGACGCTCCAAGGCTTTTCAAACTCTGACTTTGCACCCTGGTAGGGCCCCGCTCCTGAGGTTGAGCAGGAGCCCTCCAGGTGCACCTGTGCTACAAATACAGCTCCAGGTGCTACAAATACAGCTCTGTACAGACCTAACATTTACACTTCTCTCATTTGGCAGGTGGGTTTGCATACCCATATGGAAAAAAACCCAACAACTGCATTTGACCGTTATTTTGTTAGGTTTGTGAGAGTATTTTCATTTCCCTGTTTCTTGCCATTGCAACCTCAGAAGATAAAGGTCTTTAGCCAGCAGGATAAAGTGTTGCTTTGCTTTACTATTTCCAGTGTTACATTTGGCTGGAGAGCATGATGCTGTAAGAGTGAAAAAGCAAGCAAATAACTTATTTATCCTCTGAGATGGATGCTTTGTGCTGTAACAAGCTGTGCTGTTGGTTTGAGCCAGCTCTGCTTTCCCAGAGCTGGGGAAGCTGACAAAGCTTGCTGAGGAAGACTTCCACACCTGCCGGCTTTTGGTGTCACAAACATGCATCACAATGCTTTGATCTAATGGTATCAATGACATGAGAAAGGAAAGGAAGACGGTAGATAAATATATCAAAATAAATTACCCAAATGCTGGCTGAAAAATCACACAAAAACATTTAAAGCATGGTTGAGTAAGCAGGTGGGTTTGTGGGATAAGTGGGGAAGCTGGTGACTGACCACAAAGGGTGGTTTGTTTGTTAAATTGTTTGTGATTTTTTTTTTTCAAGCCAAAGAGACCTTTTCATACTGAAACACACACACAAAAAATGATGTAAATGAAATATTTTAATCTAAAACAAAAGCTCAGTACCTTTTGCTTGCTGCTTGGCAAGTTCTGCACAAGGCACTTTGTACCTCTGCTGCCTGCCTCAGCTCCGTGAAATGAGATTAATGCTGATCCCCACCAGAGCTGCTTCTGAGCCTTAATCTGGTCTTTATGAATTTCAGTGGAAAAGGTCCCAGATGAGTTGATGTTGTAAGAATTATTCAGTTGGTTAGAACCTCCTTGTGTGGCAAGGTCAGAAGTGAATGAATCTCTTAAATAGCCTTCCCTCTGAAAGGAGTCTTCTCTGGTAGAAAGAGAGCTTGGGTGCATTGCTGTGCAGACCAGGTGTCACTCCAGAATACTTAGAGTCGAGTAACTGTGTCCATGTAACTGTGCTGGTGGAGCCCCCGTGCAGACAAGACCCTCTGAAGAGGGACCCGTGTTTGAGGCAGAGCTCACAGCTTGTGCTTGACAGGCAAAGTCATTGTACCTCAGGAAGAAGTGGGAGAACAACTCACTTTTCTGCTATTTGAACATAAACCAGCCCCACTTTCTCTTGTATCAGCAATTTTATGCTTTTCAAATGTAAATACGGCAACTGCTTGTACAGTCCTCTCAACGCCACATTTCAGCACGCGCAGTCTTCGTGCATTTATTCCCGTGACAGTCCTGTGCATTGGGGAGCAGAGATGTGGAGGAATCTGTGGGAATTCAGGAGACTTCAGAAAAGAAGCAGGATTCAGTTTGAGTTTTGCTTTCCATGCACTGTATTGTGCTTCCTAAGTCTTATATCTTTGGAAAGAAATAAAAGAAAATCATATGATGTGTCTTCTTTCAGTCTGAACAGTAGAAGAAGATGCTTAGGTTGGTGCTTAGCCCGCCAGTCATTCAGAATGTGGTTCTCTTACTCCAGGGAGTTTAACTTTTAAAGTCAGGTAACTTTGTCAGAATTATATCATCGGACAAACTTACTGCTGGGCCTGAACAATGAGCTACTAAAGCTTCAGGTAAATTTCTCATCTCAGACCACTCACACATTGCAGATATGTCCAGATGAAATACATACTGGTAATCTCAGCTGCTTTAGAACAAGCCTGTCCACTTTTTAGGGTTAGAGTTAGGGAAAGTGGGAAGGTACTAGACCCACTCCAACTCTACTAGCTGTCTCCAAATTCCCCAGCATGTACAGCTGGGTGCAGACCCCCATTTCCCCATCATTCCTCCACCATTCCACACTCCAGCAAGGTGTCTCGGGTTGCTGCAGGTGGTACCTGGAGTTCTCCTCCTGCTCAGAGCAGTTCTGTGCTCCACTGCACCCCAGCTGGGACTGAAGCCATCCAGGACTCTCCTGCTTACCTCACAGCGACCACTTCAAGTGTGTGAGAAGCTTAACTAAGTAATGCTCATAATACAGTGAGTGATCCCAAGGAAAAAAGCCAGGAGGGGGTTGGGAGGCGGCAGCCAAGTGCAGCTCACGGGGATTTCTGGTTTTTCATCAGAGCTGGCTGAAAACTTCCTGTCAAAATACTGACTGGTGAGGATTCTGTCACAGCCAGGGCTGGAGTTAGGCATTCCTCCTCTCAGCCATTTATTACGCCAAAGAAGGGGATTATTGTCATGTCAGCACGGTCAGAAGCCAGAGATCAGCCACAGGTGCCAAGCTGAGTATCCATGTGTCTGAGGCAGGGTGTTGAACACACAGTTGACTCATTTTTTCCACCAGGAACACAACAGTTTTGCCCATACTTTTCTAGTATGGACAATCTAAATAAAATATTTTGACCTAGTTCTACTCAAATGACATCCATTTAGTTTAAAACTTAAAAATAGCAAAACAAAGCATCTCTGCACAGAACAGGACATCTCTGGTCTTAAAAGTCCCTGCTCTCCTGGCATTGCTGCTGGGGTCAGTGCTCGGTATCTCCCCTGGCCCAGGCGGCCTGAGCTGCTGGGCCCTGCAGCCCCAGTGCTGGTCGGGGGGAATGGTGCCCCAGGGCTGGCGCTGAGCTCCGGTCCAGGCCTGGCCAAAGCCCAGCTCAACTCACATCCAGGCAGGAGAAAGCCACGGTCATTTCTGTGCCAACCGAGTCATTCATGTAAGTAAATGATTAGTAAACAATTGGACCCTATGTGGTGGCTCCATGGACACCATCAATAACCCTAATACAACCTGTGATCATAGCCCAGGAGAAAAGTAAAATGATTTCCTTGCAAAAAGACCATCATTAGCTGGACTGATGTCAGCAGAGCCTCACAGCTCCAAGACTTTGACATCATCTCATAAATTAGGAAGATTTTCAGGCCAGACAACACTTTAGCAGCCTACGTGGGCATTGAAGAGCTGTCACAGTGAGCCTTGTAAAATAAAATGCTGACTATAAAAAGGAGGAAACAAGTGGTTGCCTTCAGCATTCAGGAACATGCATGAGGGCTCTTAGCCAAAATCGGTTTAACAGGTGTGATCAGATCCCAGCTCCTTTTAGAATGTACTTGGAGTTAGTACCTTTGCAGTTACTGATGGTAGGGGCAACAAGAGATGCCTGCCCGGGAGTGCATGCATGGGGAGTGGTAGCAGAGTCCGCAGGTGAACAGAAAAAGAAACAACAAAGTATTGCTGTCAGAAGTAAGGTTGCAATGACTAATCAGGTGGAATGAGCGTCACTTTGCGTTGCAAACAAACTATGACCTTAGCTGTCTGCACCCTGATCTTGCTTTCCCTGAAGTCAGTGCCAAAGTATTCCTTGACTTCTCCACCGCACAACAGGCTCCAGCTTGTTTTGTCCGTGAGGGATACTCTGTCCCTTGCAAATGATCCGCATGAGCAGAATGGAGAGCAAGTCAATGCTCTTCCCTGTGCCAATGACAGAGCTGATCTCATGGGAAGCTATTGTGCCAATGCTTTTAGCCAGTAAACCTTTGTGCAGCAGTCATGCAAATGTCCAGATTCATTTAGATATGCAAGTAGCCCAGGAAAATCAATGAAAACACTTAGATGATTAAAATTACTTTGTCCGAAGTGTTTCAAGCCTCTGTACAGGTCCTTGGTCTGTATGGATGTCTTGTGCACAGATCTGTACACTTGAAAAGATTAGAAAAATACTTTTTCATTAAGAGAACTTGCTCTGCTTGAATGCAGAGAAGGTGGCTGTGAGAAAAGCAAGTTATTATTTTCCCACTGACATCTGTTGTTTACATGTCTCTTGGAGCTGTAATACACAGACACTGTCCGTGAGAGCCATGAAAAGCCGATATGCCAAGCTCAGCGAGTCCCTGATGCTTGCAAGTATGTTTTCTTTATTTTTAGTATTTCCTGGAGAAGGGTTGAATCCATCCATGTGCAAAATATTGCAACTGACAGAGAGTGGAGGCATGCATGTGTTTCAAGACATGTGCCTGGGGTGGCTGTGGTTATATAAGGGCTCTTTTGACATGGCCAATTACATAAAATGATAATACTGGAAAGGCAGGCAGCAAATGAATGCAGAGAAGGAACTGGTTTGTAGCGATGGAGCCTGTGTCATCACAGGTGATGTGAAGGAAGCAGAAGAAGGGTCACCAGGTTCATTGTGGTTCTGCCTGTCCAGTAATCCTCAGGTGCTGCTGCCTTGGAGCAGGTGAAGCGGTAATCCTCTTGCTGCAGCCCGTGATGGATGGCTCTCAGCAACCATATGGTAACGCCTCTGCAAGCCCTATGGGAGAATGAGGCCATGAAGCACCCCGGTTAATTAGATGCAATCCTCGGAAAGCTGTTTTTTCCGTTAGGTTTTCAACAGAAATGTCCTCAGCAAGCCGCAGGACACATGGCAGGGTCAGTTCTGCCACTGCAGCGGTAGGAGTGGGAGAAGCAGTAGTGCTGCTCTAGTGACGCAGCGTGTGCACAGCAGAGCACACAGGCAGGAACGCCCAGCGAAGCGCACGCTCTGGCTGCGGGAGCTGAGCCCCCGAGGGAGGATCCACAGCTCTGAAACCCCCAAAGCTGGCACATAGCATTGAGAAAGGTTTTTCTCAGTGAAAACGAAGTTCAGATTTGTCTGGGCGGGCAACAGGTGATCAGCCCAAATCCAAACATGTGCCCTTGTCAGCAAACAGAGTGGATTCCCCGCTGGAGCGTGTTCTCTGTCGGCAGCGCTCTTGCTCTGGCAGCCCCACTACTTTGCTGATGCAAGGGAGAGAGGATGGAGCCCTGTGCCACTTGGTCTGCCCCGCTGTATCGCAGGCAAGAAATCAGAGATCTCCCATGAGAAAGACATAATGGATATATCCTCCAGGTGTTTTAACCTGTGTCAACATTTCCAGGTGTAAGGTCCAGCACTGGGACCACCCAAAGGCTCACAAAAGGTTAAATTTTGTCCCTAGAGCAAATATATCATTGTCTGCTGTGCCATTTCCAAGGAGCCATGCCATCTGTGCAGCTTGCAGCATGGGCTCAGGGTGCAGTGACTTCTCTGTGACACAACTTGTCTCCCTGAGTCTCCTCAGTTTCACAGTTCACTGCTGAGGACCATATTTATGTCTTCATATCGATGCAGTCACCAGGTTCAGCAGCAGAAAGGAGCACCCAGGTGTGGGGTGGATGTCAGGTTTGGTGGGGCTTCAGGAGGTTGCCTTCCCTGGGGTAAACACATTTACCAGCTGTTGGTAATCACCAGGATGAACTGGGGCTTCTATCCCCAAACTGCCTGCTTGTGCATGTACCTAAGCATGACACAGTCTGTCTGTGTCTGTCTCAGCATCAGCTGAGAACGTGAAGGGCAGGATAGCCAATTTTAATGCATTTCCAACAAATGGTGCTGCGATGCCTCCAAAAGCTAAGTGCATGCGTGGACGAGAGGTTTTAGAGGAGGTTTCCTACTCTCCATGCTTTCTCCCACAGTTTCCCAGTTGAACTGCAGTGGTTTTTGTTTTCTTCACAACAATCAGCAGATACTTTCCTCTGCTTCAGTGTTGATCCCTAACAGCCCACTGTGACCCTGCCTAGCAAGAGCCAGCCTGCAGATCTTCCACCTTTCTGGTTGCTCCATTTGATCCACCTGCTTTTGTAGAGGAGCTGTGACCCACCGCAGACGTCTGGAGAACTCGCTGGGGACATCACTGCTCAGTCTGCACCCAGCGATGTGGGAGCAGCTACACCACATGCCATCAGCATGGGGGCTTCAGCCAGCCCCTTGCCACACTGCATGGCTCTGTTTTGGCATTGCCACCCCTCCTCTTGTCGAAATGTTATTTATGTTGTTGAGTCTCTTCTTTCTTGAGATAGTGGCAGGGCCTTTGTTGTCCCAGGGCTTTGAAGACTCATGGGTTTTAAGGTGAGCAGCAGTGGGTTCTTCATGTCAAGCTGCGATAAACAGTTACGTTGGCCAGGGAGCCATCCTTGCCTGAATGGTTTGGCTCATGGAGCAAATGTTTCTTGTGGTTTAGTGTTTGTTTCCTGACTCCTTTAAATCATCTGCTGCTCTACTCATACTGGGGTGGCAAGACCCCATTGCATGGACCCCAGGAGGTATTTCTCTAGCTCTGCTGGGGAACAATTAAAGGTCATATACAACCTGCAGCCTGGGGGAAGGTTTCCTCTCCTGCCAGCTATTCGTCAGGGCCTGAGCATACTAAAAGGTCCTAACTGACGCTGACCAGCCTTACCTGGGGCCTTCCCTTCCTGCAGCTGTGGGCTGGGAGCTGTATTTAGGCTCAGCTCAGGGGGTTTATCTTCTTCCTGAGCTATGTGAGCTGGGTAGTAGTCACTAGATCAGCTGTGCCATGTGCTGCCATGGCTGGCTAGGGGGCTGCTTCATGGTCATGGACTTGCCTGGTGATCCAGACTCTTGCTGGAACCTGACCATGATCCCTGCACCTGCCCTGCTCACCCTGCTCAGGTGCTGCGGGGCGGTCACCCTGCCCTGCCGGCTCTTACCATGCTCTGTCCTGAGGGCACATCTGGCCCTCGCTGTGCCCTGCCACTGCTCGTGCTCTATTTCTGAACCCAAAAGATGCTGCAAATGCTTCAGGCAAGGAAAGAAGTTGTTTATGCAGGGAGAAGGTGGCTTGATTTCATCAGTACTTGTGGAAGGGGAGAAAAAGTACATCCATGCATGTGCTCTTAGTACTTCCCTGCCTGCTCCCTGCTGTTGTTATGGGAGCTGTGTTTGAGTAGTTTAGGCTCACCTCGCTCTTGGTCTCCTCGGAAGCCCAGAGTACCCATCTGCAGCCCCTCTCCGAACCTGCTCCTCTTTCTGCAAGTCTGTTTCCTGCTGATGTGACCTGACAGGTTAGTACAGGGAGCAAAGCTCACAAAGCCTTTGTGAATAGTGGTGACTTTGCCCCTGACAGTGGGGAATTGCTATGGGGATGTGCTCTGGGCTGAGCACCCAGCACTGCACCAGGTGGATGGTGGGGCCCCACATCAAAGTTTTGGTGCAACATCAGCTGTTCACAATTTTGAAAGAGTGTTAGGGTCAACTTGTGTAAGTTTGCTTGTCTTCATTAAAACTGATATGCTTCTTCTATTTCCCTTGCTCTGAAAGATTTGATACTGAGCTTTTTTTCATGAGGGCTGGAGACTGCTTCTTGCCTTGGTGTCAGTGAGCGCTCAGGTGAAGCCAGCCATGCTTTAACACTGCTGTGTAATGTTTCCACAGCTCTGGCTAGCAGGAATTTTCTATCTGCACTGAGAGTTGCTGTTGGCTTTATCATAAGCAAGTAGGTACCTGTTAATCCCCACAGTCTTGCACAGAGCCTTGCGCTGTCATGTTTGGACAGAGAGATGCACGGCCATGTGGAAGGTTGTAAGTGCTCCTGTTTTGCCAGCCCTGACCTCATGGCTTGGCTGCGGAAGGGTCTGGGAAAGGGATCCTGCACGGCAGCAGACTGAGGGACAACCATGTGCACTTCAGAGGGCTGGCTCCTGAGAGGGAAAGGGCTATTTAGAGAACAAAATAAGCTGGCAAACGTTAAACAACAAGAGTGGTTTTGCCATGAAGTCTGCAGCAAGGAGCTGCTGCGAGGGCAGGGCGAGGACACGGGCTGGAGTGTTGCGCAAAGGGAGGCGCATGCCACCGTGGGGCACCGTGGCTTCGGTGGCAGCGGGGACAACGTGTGCCTTCAGGAGTGTAATTAAACTGCCAGATCCTGGGGAATACACAGTCATGATGTGTTGAATACCTCGAGCACCGAGATCAGAGCGGGGCCAGGTAAAGCTGGCTCTAGTCTAGGAAGGGGTGTGTGGAGCTTCCCGTCCCTGCTCCCCTCAGCTCACCCTGACAGCAAGGTGCTCCCTCACCTTGGCTGGCAGAGAAGGGGACAGATTTCTCTCCACACACTGAAATCCTGCCTGCTTTTGGTACAGCTTTGCTCAGGAGTGTCTGCAGCCTGATGATGCCTCGGGGAGGCGGTGAGGAAAGGGTCTGCCCAGGGAGCACACTGCAGACATGCGGCGTGTGGTTTGGCTGAAGCCTGTGTCTAGCAGGGTGGCATGATGTGCTGTGACATTCGTTTGCCCCTAGAAGCACTCCTGGTCCTTCTGTAGCCGGGGCTGACAGGTCTGCTCCCCCTTCTCTAGCCTGAAACACATCAAGAGCATCCTGGTGTCTTGTCTTGTTGTAGCGCAATGCTGAGTTATGGTGATGTTAACCCTAGCAAGGTGATAACACAGACAGTGGATGTGGCAGGGGTGTAACAGGGGTGGTGCTGGGAGCAGCAGAGGGACGTTTTCTACCTTGCTAATATTGCTGTTTGAGTGCAAACCTGCACAAACACATCTAACCTGCTCACATGGCTTCCTTGTGCTCCCTGCGTGCCAGTTATCTGGGCACTATGTCCCTGCAGTCTGCCTGCAATGTGAGATGAATTTGCTGTTGTTGAATAGTAATAATGCTTGAAGAAGACAATAGGAAAAATATGAAAATGCATCCAAATAAAGAATTGACCACCCAAAATGACTTTACAATAGTTCGTTGTGTCACTGCCCAGCCCCTTGCAAAGCCCGTGTGGCTCCTATCACTGGGAAACATTGTTGAGATGAGGTGACCTGGAGCCATGAGCAGCCTCTCAAAGCATCAATCAAATCCAATTATTAAGAAATCCAAAATGCAGCTTGGATATTGATCTGTGTGCTGACAACACTGTGCTGGTTGGCCAGGATTTTGGTCTAAATGAGCACCCTATTTTTCAGATCCAACTTTATTTTCTTGCAAAAAACTGAAGTTGCCCTTTTGTATCTCAAGGCTATGAAATAAAGTGAGTCCTTTTCAGGTCATGTGCACCCCTGAAAAGCAGAGACTGGGTTGATTTTTCCAGAAACCCAGACGAACCTTTGAAAAAATGCACAATCAAGTGACCATTTCCCCTAATTAATGTTGACAGTAAAAGTTGACTGCACTTTCATGAAGAAAAAATGATGCTGAGATCAATTTGCCCTAATTTAGTTGAAATTACCTGAATGTATGCATAGTCACGCTTTGGAATACTTTGGCTGTATTCTTGCATGAATATTTTCCCAGTGGATGCAGCCTCACTGCATTAAAGAAAAAAGAAGACTTTTGAGTACTTTTAAACAAACGTCTGTTGAAATTATCCTTCATTTCTTGGGCTGAGTTACCATTGTGGAGGGAAAGCCCTGGTAGCAGTGATGGTTTTATTGTACTTCTGTGTGTCAGGTGCAAAGCTCAGGAAGGCAGCCAGTCTCCTTTCTTATGTTTTTCTGCCTTTGGCCATTGAGCTCCAGCTTGTGGCACAGTGAGACCAGAGGAAAACTTCTACTCAGCGGGGTATAGACCAGTAACTTATACCTAAGACAGCCTTTGTCACCTACCACAGCTTGCAGGAGAAGCAGGCTGCCTCATCTTAACTTAGTTTTTTCATCCTGCCCTTACAGCAGCATCCACGGGCCGGGCTCTGGTCTTGGTGGGGCTGAGGTTTCACTCTGTCCCATCGTTTTCAGGATTTGGCCCCTGCCTGCGCAGGGAAACACTGCAGTCCAGTGGGTCTCTGCACAGTCTTGTTCTCACAAAGCAGCAGAGCTCTGGGACTTGCCTGCACACCCGGTGCTCTGGGCAGACCTCAGTGGTTGGGATCTTGGCTAATCATCCAGGATTGATGTTTGCAATCCTGGAGCAACTGTGTCATTATTCATGTGGCTTTGCTGCTGCAGTCGTCTGAGCAGATAACTCTGTTTGTCACATGCAGGCCTCCCATGGATGGACCCCTCGGAGATTCTCATCTCCGCTGCTGCTGTCACCATGAACTCGTCTCCTTTTGGCCCAGCATGTCTGCACTGGCTCTGAAATTCCAGCTCTGCAGCCCCTGTTAGAGATGTTAAACCTCTGATTCAGGCCGGTCTGACAGCTAAATTACATTCTGAAGGTTTTCTGGGCTGTGAGGTAGGATTTTAGCCTGTTGCTTGTATGTGATCTGGCCACTCCTGAGCTGTGATGCTCCTGCAGGGCAGTGAGTGGTGGCTGGCCCTCCTGGGAGTGTGGCGGTCTGCGGGAAGAAAGTTGGCCGAGTTGTAGCAATGGGATGTGATCCCTCCTTCCTGTCCTGGGAAAAGCGCGCTGAAGGCAGCGATGGAAAGTCAGGTTACAGTGAGCAGTAGCACCTTCACAGCCGCCCTCTCCAGAGCATGTCCTTGAGATCCCGAACCCCAAAGCTCAGGAGGAGTTTTGCTCCTGATGGTTCTCTTGCTTGAGCACCACCTTCCCCAATGTGTCAGTGGGTCATAAATCCCATCCCACCGCAAAATGTCTGCAGAGGGGTCAGGCTAACAGCCCGCCGAGGCTGGACCCCACAAAGAAGCCAGTTTTCCAGGAGGATGCAAGTGGAGCATCTCTTTGCAGTGAGACCTGGGCTGTCCCATGCCAGGGCTGGTGGCACCTCTGAATTACGACAGGGAGGTGGGATGAGCAGGGCTTGGGAACCGGTAATCACATCCCAAGGGACTCGGGGAGAGCTGCTGAGGGGCATGGTCAGGGGGATCTTCTGCCACAGCCTCAGTCAGTGTGCCTTTCCCCAGCACTGAGGTGGTGTGTGCCCCTTATGCTCAAAGTAATTGAACACCAGAGCTGCCTTTCTCCCTGCCCTTGCTGTGCTGTTGGCTCTTGGAGCTTCTTCCCTCTTCCCCATGGAGCAAGAAATCCCAGCATGGCCAGGGGAGCCGTGAGGTCATCTGAGCAGGAGTAAAACACTTCTTGAACGTTGCTGCAGCCCCGCATCCCCCACCAGCACCCCTACAGCCCTGCTGGGTAACTAGCTCTTCTGTCAGCAACTTGTGGCCGTGGGAAGGAGAGGTTTGTCCTTTTACCAGTTTTATTGAATCATCTTTCAATTTCTGTCCTTTTATCTTTTTCTTGTCCAGCATTACAGGTCTTAGCTATGAACTAGTGCTTTGCTCATAGCCACCCTGCGCCCAGAGAACTTGCTGTGGGCATACTGATAGCGATACAAGCACTAACCGCAGGAAGAACTGCTTCAAAAAGATATTTTTCCTACAAAATGTTCATTAAAAGATAATTTTAATCAAAGCAGTCACTAGAACATCGAGTTTTTCAAATTGGAGGGCAGTATTTTCTGAGGGTATTTTGATTGTAAATATTTAATGTCACACTTAAACTTGGGTTATAGAGCAAAAAAGTAATGGAAAAATAGTGCTGGGACTAGGAAAAAGGATGACAGAGCATGCATAGAAAATTTGAGACTACTTTTCAAAACTAATTAAAACAAGAACTTGCTATAACTGAATAGTGATTGATTAAAAACTGCTGTTATGTTGTGAAAACAAACATACATAGAACATTCTTTTGTTGCAGGAAAAATGATCGTTGCCCACTTGTTGCCCCTCACTAACACCGTGAGGACAAGGATCAACCCCAGCAGAGCAGGGCTGTGCCAGCCTGCTGCTGGAGGGAACGGGCCTCGTGTTTCCGGAGGATGCTAGTGCAGGGTTGTTGTGACTCCTTTGGGAAGTGCACACAGCCTGCAGCGAGTCCTGGGCCAGCATGGCCTTGCAGCTCTGCACATTCAGCATTGTTGTTTGGGAGTCAGCTGCAACTTTAATTGCTGTACATGTCTTAAAAATGCTGCTCTTCAGTTCTGGCTCATCAAAGATTGTCCTGATGAGGGTCCTGTCAGGTGGTGGGGCTCACTGTCCTCTGATTCATACTGGTGGAAACGAAAGAACAACTTGCTATGCCTGGATATAATCCTGCCTGTCCTGCTCTTGTGCTGCTTGCTCTTGGGTTTGGGAGACTTGTGGGCTGACTCAAAGGTAAGCGGTGGCCTCTGAGCAGGCAGTCCCTGTTGTTGTTGGCTGTTGTGCCAGCATCACCCACTCAGGGTGGCTGGGGTTGGCCGGGCCCTGCAGAGCTCATCTGGTCCAAGCCCTTGCTGAAGGATGGCCACACCGAGCCAGCTGGACTGGGGACACTGCAAGGAGCCCAGCTCCATCTTCCTTCCACCCTCCTTTCAGATATATATTTATTTGTATGGAGGAGATCTCCTGAGCCTTCTCTTCTCCAGACTGAGCAGTCCCATCTCCCTCAGCACCTCCCTCACTGGAGAGATGCTCCGGTCCCTTCCCCAATTTGGTGGGCTTTTGCTGCATTCTCTCCAATCTGCCCCTGTCTTTCCTGCCCTGGTGAGCCCAGCACTGGATACAGCACTCAAGGGGTGGCCTCTCCAGTGACAATCTTCTTCGTCAACTGCTGGCAATGCTCCTCCTTGTGTAGCCCAGGACACTGTTGGCTTTCTTTGCTGGCTCAAGTTCAAGGTGGTGTCCGCCAGAACACCCAGGGCCTCCTTGGCAGAGCTGCTTTCCATCCGAGCATGGCCTGGTGCCTGGGGCCATTCCTCTCCAGGGGCACGATTTTCCATGTGTCTTGGTTCAACTTCAGGAGGTTCCTGTCAGCCCATTTCTCCAACCTGCCGAGGTCCATCTGTGTGGCAGTGCAATCTCCTGGTGTCCCAGCCACTCCTTCTAGTTCTGTGTAGAACCATGACTGATTTTGTTGGTTTGGTTTCTAAATTTAAGCAGAGGAAGAAAATGAAGTGGGCAGGGGTTGCATACCTCCTCTTTCTTTAATTTGTAAACCTATGTGGTGTTTTATTTCTAGTTGATCCTGCGGAGCAGCTAGTGCGAGACTGCTGAAATCTGGGAGCATCCCCTGGGCGCAAGACTATGCCCTTGAGAGGCAGTGCACCTGAAATCACAGAGCCTTTTCTGTTGAGAGAAGAAAGTAAAAGGAACTGGGAAGAGATTTCTATTTTCTTTTACAAATGGTGCTTGGGGAGCGGATTTCCCCACACAGCTGGAGAACACCAAGTGCAATAAAGAAGTCCAGGAGAGAGCTGGCCAGGGAACTTCCCAGGGAGAGAAGCAACGTCTGGATGAGGAATGACCCCCCAAACCCGTCAGCTGGGGCACAGCTGCAGCACCAGCCCTGCTGCTCCCCATGCTCTGCCAAAGGCTGCGCGTGAAGCGGGAGCTCAAAAGCCAGCTGAAGAGCAAAGAGTGGGAGGACATTCCTGCGTGTGAGGGGTGCCCAGCCAAAAAGCTTTGGAAATGGGGCACTTGGATGCCTAATGCTGCTGTCTCCCTGCCTAATGCTGCCAGGGGCCCTGGGGCGGCTGGCACAGCTCCCCATGTGCCTGCTCCCTGTCCCCCTGCCTATGTCTGGGACAGCAGGTGGTGACGGGGACGCTGGTGCCCCACCAGCCCTACTACTCCATGCCCAATGCCTGTCCCTGCCCACTCCAGCCCCTGCCACCCTGTGGCCTCGGGCTCAGCAGGTGCAGGGCCCGTCCATGCTCCACACCCTGCCCAGCAGTGCCCAGGAGCCACCAGAGGCCTCCAACAAGGACAGGGTGGCCATGGAGGACAGCGTCCCTGCCACCAGCTCCCATCAGCCCACTCCGGCTCTGCTGATTGGAAGAAACACCATGAAGCCTACAGGTGAGGTGTGGGGGTTGGCAGAGCACAGGTGGGGGACCAGCTGAGGAAAGCTCGTATTGCCCTGAGGCTGGGTTGACTTTGCTGTATCAGCAGCAGTGACCACCCCGGTGGCCAACAGGAAGCCAGCAGGGGCCAGCTGCCTTTGCTGAGGCCTTTCCTGACAGCAACAAAGAGCTGGCCAGGGATGTGATAATCAGTGTCAGCCTTGGTTGTCATGACCAGGACAGGGTGGGATCCTGGATGCAAAGGGCAGTGAGCAAGGCCAGCAGCAGAGCACGGACCTGCCACTCCAGAGGAGACGACTTTCATGTAATGGGGACACTGATACAAGTGGTGCCATGGGAAGAAGCTCTGAGGGGTGAAGGAAATCTGATAGGCCTTTCAGGACAGCCTCTTCTAAGGACAAGTCATTTGCATTGATAAGGAAGAAAATAATGTATTATACTGGCTTTGATCAGAAAAAACAAGCCACATTCTTCATAGGCTCCTATGCAATAATATACCTGAGACAATCCCCAGAAGATGTGTACGGGTTTATATTGGTTGGAAACATTTAGTATCTTCCTTTCAGGGATGCTTCCTTTGGTATTTGCAATTTTCATCTGACACCATCCCCAGTGTCCCTGACTTGGCTGCCTTCCTCAATGAGCTCCACAAGCTCTCCGAGTACATGGTGGAGGGCAGCTGCCCCAAGGTGACACTCCTGACATGAGCACCTGCCTCAACAAGGTTCCTGACTTATCCATGTACAGGGCAGAGGGCAGCAGCCCCAAAGAGCAAGCAGTGGTGGCGGGGCTGAGGGACAGCAAGGTTACCATCAATGATATCCCCAACTATACCAACTTCCTCAAGCAGCTCCGTGGCCTCTCTGAGTACGTGGCAGAGCGTGGCTGCCCTAAGGAGTGATTGTGGCAGCAGGGCTGGGGGACAGCAAGGACATGTCCCTGATGTCCTTGGTTTCCCTAAGTGCCTTGCCAGCACTGCATTCCTCAATGAGCTCCACGACTTCTCAGAGTACATGGCAGATGACAACTGCCCCCAGAATCAAGCAGTGGCAGTGCAGCTAGGGGACAGGGAGGAGACTGGCAATGTCCCCAACTTGACCGCTGAGGTCATTGATGAGCCCCCTGACCTCTCCAAGTAAGTGGCTGATGACTGCTGCCCCAAGGAGTGAGTAGAGGCAGTGGGGCTGGAGGATGGCAGGGACACTGTTCCCAATATCCCCGACATCCTCAACTTGACCACCTACCTGAACAAGCTCCCCCATGTCTTGGAGTACAGGGCAGAGGGTGGCTGCGACAAGGAGCAAGTGGCAGTGGTGATGCTGGTAATAGTGAAAACCCTGATGTCCCTGATAGCCTTGCCAGCTGTCCTTCTGTGAAATCCTCAACTTTTGGAGAATGGGGCAGAGGGTGAATGCCCTAAGGACTGCCTGGCAGCAGTGATGCTGGAGAACTCCAACCCCTTTGGGGGATGGCAGCCTCCCCCTTGCAGGAGCCCAAGGGGAAGCAGGGCATCTGGCGGTTGTCCTCCTGACCTGGCTGCCACTGAGTGCCTTGGAGGCTTCTTAGAAGAGCTCTCTGGGGACCTCTCCAGCGAGTTCAGAGGAGACTTCACAGCACAGTCCTGTGGTAAATCCCAGAAGGATCCCCTGAAGGCTCCTCCGGAGAGCCCCACCTGAGCTCCCTGCAGATCCTGTTGCTGGGTCCCCTGGCCAGCCCCCCAGCTGCCACCCAGCATCATCCACTAGCACGGCCCATCTGCTGGAGAAAGCGCTGCAGAGGTAGCCCAGGGTCGTTTTGTCATGGTTGCCACTGCTGCCAGGCATCGTCCCCTGCCGGATGGTGCCCACACCGGGAGAGGCGGGCAGCGAGAATGCAGAGTGCCCTGCGCCAGCCAGCATCCCCAACGTGCCAGAGACCTCCCCACGGAACGACATCCCATCCAAGAGAAAGATGGTGGTGCCCTTGGCCCTTGGCCGGGAGGAAGCCACAGGCCCGGGGGCAGGGGCAAGGCGGGGCAGACGCCCTCACCGCTCCGGTTCGCGGAGCCCCTGCCCGCCATGGCGGCACCGGAGAGCGGAGAGTACGTCCGCAGCGCCACCTCGCGGTTACCTAGCGGAACCACCGCCCCGCAAACAGCACCACTCGGGCTGGTACCAGCGCCCCTGGGACCGTAATCTCTGCCCCGTCCTGCTGCTGACAGACCCACCACCGGCATCCCCATCACCCACCGGGACCGGCGTCACGGAACCCCAGAGTGTCAGGGGTTGGAAGAGACCTGGAAAGCTCATCCAGGGCAATCCCCCCATGGAGCAGGAACACCCAGCTGAGGTTCCACAGGAAGGTGTCCAGGCGGGTTTGAATGGCTGCACAGAAGGAGACTCCACAACCTCCCTGGGCAGCCTGGGCCAGGCTCTGACACCCTCACCAGGAACAAGTTTCTTCTCATCTTTCAGTGGAACCTCCTGTGTTCCAGTTTGCATCCATTGCCCCTTGTCCTGTCACTGGTTGTCACCCAGAAGAGCCTGGCTCCATCCTCCTGACACTGCCCCTTTCCATATTGATCCCCAGGAATGAGTCCCCCCTCAGTCTCCTCTTCTCCAGCTCCAGAGCCCCAGCTCCCTCAGCCTTTCCTCACACGGCAGATGCTCCACTCCCTTCAGCATCTTGGTGGCTGCGCTGGACTCTCTGCAGCAGTTCCCTGTCCTTCTGGAACTGAGGGGCCACAACTGGACACAATATTCCAGGTGTGGTCTCCCCAGGGCAGAGCAGAGGGGCAGGAGAACCTCTCTGACCTACTGACCACCCCCTTCTAATCCAGCCCAGGTATCATTTGCCTTCCTGGCCACAAGGGCACAGTGCTGGTATCCTGGACCAACATCCCCACCTGGGACTGAGGATGTCCACACCCACCTGGGGACACACTTACTGATTTCAGCCAGAGTTTCCACCTACCAGAGCAGAGAGTGAAGGTGCTGGGGCCACTGCGCTGACCGCCTGACTCGGAGCTCCAAGCTGGCCCCAATGCTTCCCCCAGGATCCCCGATCCCCTGTCAGTGGCCCTGAGAACCAGCACAGGGCCAGCTGCCTCCAAGCCCCTGGCTGATGGCAAGAAGGAGATGACATCTGCAGTAGCATCTAGCAGCAAGGGCACACCAGGGTCTGCCAAACCCAAGCAGGTGAGCTGGATGCGCCTGTCATCCACGGGTGGGCCAAACCAAATGGCAGGGGCTGTTGCAGCAGCCATGCACACTGCTGAGCAATTGGGTGATGGGCCGGGCTCAAAGGGTTCCAGTAAATGGGGTCATGTTGGGTTGGCGATCAGTCACTACTGGGTTCCACAGGGATCCGTCCTAGGGCCAGCACTCTTCAGTGTCTTTATAAATGATTTAGACTCAGGACTTGAGTAGGTAACGTAAATCTGAGTAAGTTTTCTGATGACACAAAATTGGGGGGAGCTGTTGACACTCTGGAGGGCAGAGAAGTCCTGCAGAGGGATCTGGACAAACTGGAGAACTCGGCAAAGTTCAACAAGGGCAAGTGCTGGATTTTGCACCTGGGACACGGCAACCCTGGCTGTACAGACAGACTGGGGGACAAGATGCTGGAGAGCAGCTCTGTGGAGAGGGATCTGGGGGTTCTGGTCGATGGCCGGTTGAACATGAGTCACCAGTGTCCCTGGAGCCAAGAGGGCCCTGTGTCCTGGTGCATCCAGCACAGCACGGCCAGCCGGGCAGGGGGGGATTGTCCCGCTCTGCTCTGCGCTGGGGCGGCCTCACCTGGAGCATTCACTGTGTGCAGGGCTGGGGACACAGGAGAAAAGGAGACAAAGCTACTGGAGTGTCCAGGAGAGGCTACAAAGTTGGTGAAGGGTTTGGAGGGGAAGCCGTATGAGGAGTGGCTGGAGTCACTTGGTTCATACAACCTGGAAGAGACTAAGAGGAGACCTCATTGCAGTCTACAGCTTCCTCAGCAGGGGAGAAGAAGGGGCAGGTGCCAAACTCTTTAGTGACCAATGGCAGAACCCCAGAGAGCAGCAGGAAGATGTGCCAGGGAGGGTCAGTGGGACATGAGGAAAAGGTTCTTCACCCAGAGGTGCTGGACACTGAACAGGCTCCCAGGGAGGTGTCACGGCCCCAACCTGACAGTGTTCAAGAAGAGACCGGACAACGTCCTCAGACACACGGGGTGACCTGTGGGGTGTCCTGTGCACGGCCAGGAGTTGGACTCCATGATCCTCGGGGGTCTCTTTCAACTCAGGACATTCTGTGATTCTACGAATCCCTCCCCTTTCCTGCTCCTTCATTCTAGGTTGTCTCCACTCCGACCTTCAACTCCATTCCCTCCTCTTCCATCCCTCCCCTTACCTCTTGTTCTTCAATCTCACCTTACCTTCCCTCCTGTCCCTTCCCCTCCCCATTTCAAAAATACCCTTCCTTATTTATTCTACACCCCGACTCTCTCCTCTCCTCACTCCCTTTGCCTCTCCTACCCTCACCTCTACCCGCCCCCCTTTACACACTTCACCTCTCTTTCCTTGCACACCTCTCTCACTCCACTGTCCTCTCTTCCCCTCCATCCACACACTTTTGCCCTTCCCTTCCCCTCCCCTCTACTTTCCCCTGACCTCCGCTCTTCTCCATTCCTCTCCCCTTCTTACATCTCCCTTTCCCTTCACTACCCTTCCTCCACTTCCCTTATGTCTCCTTCTTTCTCACCTCACCTTCACTCCATTCCCCTTCTCTCCCCAAATTGAAAATCCCCTTTCCCTCTCCTTTATTCTGCTCCTTTGTTTGCACCTTTCCTCTTCCCACTCCTTCATTCTGCGTGGTCTTCTCCCCTCCACTTACCTCTGCTACTTTCATCTCAACTCACCTTCCCCCCACATTTCAAAAATCCCTTTCCACCCGTCCCCTCTTCTCCCCTCTCCTCACTCCACTTACCTCTTCTCCCCTCACCTCATCTCAGTTCTCCTTTTCACTCTTCCCCTCCACTTCCTTTCACTACCCAGCCGTCCACAGAGCATTGGGAAGGGCTTATGTCCAGACAGTCCGCCGAAAACCTGTCCTTAGGCACGGCCATTTAATCGGAATAGGTGGAAACTCCTGAAGGACAAGGGAGATGAAATAATGGAATACTGGTAATAGAAGTACAGCGGAAGATCAATATTTCTTCTCATGCCCTTAGTACACTTTCCAGTAATTAACTTTTTTTTTTTTTTTTAAATATATATGCGTATCTGTAAAAAAAAAAAAAAAGGTGCATCTGTTGCCCGATGACGATAAAAAGGCAGTGGGGCAGCACATAGGTTTATGGCGATAAGTGTAAATGGTCATTGGCTTCTGGGACTGAACTTTCTATACATGCAACAAGGTGCACTCAGACCCCCTGAGATGTCCCCTCCCTTTGGTGGCCCAGTGGCACGGGCAGCAGAGCCCTGCGAGGGCGAAAATCACGGACTCCACACAATCCAATGTGAATTCAAGAGAAGCCGTTTATTGCTTGTTACAGTTCTCCTTCAGTATCTTTTTGACCTGTCCACGCACTTACAGACTGCATGTCACTGGACAAGAGCCGCTGTTCACGCACCGCAAACGCACAAGTGACTGATGTTACAAATGTGCCTGAGCTCTAGTGCTAAGCAAAAAGCATCTACAAAATTGGTGACTTGCTGACTCTTCTTCACTTGCTCAAGGCTGCACAAAGTCACGTAAGATGTGGAGGCGGTTTTGCTGTCTTCTGGGTCACACAGGCCTCACAGGCCTATTCAGTTCAGTTCCACATAATGTCTGCTCTATTCAAGAAAATGCCTCAAATCTCCCCCAGAGCCTCACACGGCAAAGCCCGCCACATCTCCCCCAGGCTGTCCTGCCCTGGCTGGTGCTGACAGGAGGGGAGACCGGGTGGTGACAGGCCTGGGGGGTGACACGAGGGACGTGGAGCACTGAGAGGCCTAGGGGGTGACAGAACATGGCCCTTTTGTCACAGCACACGGGGCTGTGGAAGGTGCGAGGGGTGCGCGGTGCCCCTGTGACTGCAGGTGAGGCGCCGTTGGTGACCCCTACAGTTGGTGTACAGTTGGTATCCCGGGAAACCCCCAAACAGAACCCTGAGACAGGGGCGCCTGAGCAGGGCCTGGGAGCGCTGCGGGACAGAGAGGGAGCAGAGACCGAGCCGAGGCCGCAGGAGCCTTTCCCTCCTGTGCGCCTGCCCGGGCTGTGAGCTCGGGCTCAGCCCGCAGCGCTCGCCCCACAGCCCTCGGTGGACCTTCCTGCTGTCGCCGTGGGGCCAACCCAGCGGGGAGGCCAGGGCGCTGTTTGCCACAGTAGATGCTGTCGCGGAGCAGCAGCACCCGGCCATGGGCACGTCCCGTGTCTACTACAAGTTCTCCGCCGTCCTGGACTACGAAGCACTCACCTTCAACGGCCTCCATATCTCCCTGCGCGAGCTCAAGTGCAAGATCAGGGCCCGCAAGAAGTTGAAGGCGACCAAGTGTGACCTGCTGGTCACCAACGCGCAGACCAAAGAAGGTACTCGGGGGCGGTGGGCACGGGGTGGGAAGCAATAATGTGAATTGGCCAGGGCTGGCAGCTGTGGCTTGTGCTGGGGCCTTGCAGAGCTGTTCTTTTGCAGCTGCTCTTCTGGCAACCGCCTTCTGACCTGTGTTTAGACACACGACTTGGCATGGAGGAGTGCGCGGTTGTTGTGCGATGCGTTGTGCTTGCAAAAGTTTTGGTTCCCAGGGATTCTTCTAAGTAAAATGATAATGAAATGCGAGAGGATGTCGTATAATAACAAGAGTGCGACTGGATACACAGTATCTTTGGTTCCCAGACCATTGTTCTGATGAGGTCTGCAGAGTTACGGGCTTTCAACATTTGAAACTGTGGGCAGATTACAGGGAACGGCTGCTGATAGAGCTTTAAATGCGTAATCATATCCAGCTTGTGTAAGTACAGTATAAAAACCATTCTTATGGGGAGATCTTTGCATTTAGGCTTGGTTCAAGTGTTCCAAGTAGGTGTTTTTTGTTGTTGTTTTGTTTGGGCCTTGTGTAAAGAACAGAAGCCTTTCCTCCTTGTCAAAGACTAATGAGGTGGAAGCAAAGGTAAAGCATTGGTTGCTTCAGGCGCAAACTTTTCCAAGGGCTTTTCAAGGCTGTCTGCATAAGGAATTTCATCCGAGTCCCTCTGCTCTGCAAAAAGTGAATCAAAAGAATGCACATCCCTTTGGTTAATTCGAATTAGCTGAAGAGGAAAGATACCACTTTAGTTTGAGCCAATTCTGCCCTGCTTGTGCAAGGAAGCTCAAAAAAACCCCCAGATTTCTGTGATTCGAATTCGGGTACAGCCAGTTTTGTTTCCATTTCAATGTGGAGCAGCGGGCAGCTGAGAAGGGTGGGTGTTGCTGGGTTTTGCTCCAGGAGATCTGTGTTCTGTGCCCTTGAGCACCAGCGGGAGAGGTGAATCGTTTTTAGGGAATGGCTGTGGCAGCAACGGGGCAGAGTTTTCACGCTTTAGCTGCGTGCCGGGTTTGTTGCCGGGCAGACTCCAGGATCTGGTTGATGCAGGGGAGACTTTGCTGTGGTTTGTTTTTCTCCAAAGATGTATGGGATTTGCAGCCTAACAGAAGCAAAAGGAGTTTCAGCTACATCAGGAAAGAACCCCATGCATTAGCAGACTCTCCTTTAGTGACGTTTGAGACCATTTTGCGGCTGATATTCAAACAGTTTCAAAAAATGAAAAAGATTTTGCTGCTTGTGTTTGATTATCAAACCTGAAGATTACTTGAAATGTACCGTTAGTGTGTTGAGATAATAAAAGTGTGATATTACATCTAAAATTTTGCTTTTGTATCTGTAAAGGGATTCTTTGAAGTGCTACGTAATAATTCTATTTAATATATATTATAACATATTTATATATATTCTTACTAACGGCCTGATGTCTCTTTCTACACGTATGTTGTTTTCAGAATACACAGAAGATAATGCCCTGATTCCGAAGAACTCATCAGTGATTGTTAGAAGAGTCCCTGCTGGAGGAGTTAAAGCCACCAGCAAAACATGTGATGTGTGAGTACCCATGAAGCATTGATTCCTTGTTAGGGGTTCACTGTGTTCACTTTTTGTGTTGATATCAGTTTAGGGAGGCATTCAGATTGTGTCTTGCTTGCTAAAGCTGCTGTTAATTGTTGTTGTAATGGGGTAGGTTTGAATGTATCTGTCCCAAAGCGACTCTCAGGCTCAGGCCTGCTGGGACAGGAGGGTCCAACTCCAATATGGTAACTTCTAAAATGATTCTAATGCGTTTTTCTTGGGTTGATTTTTCTGAGACCCAAGTTGTGTATCCTGATTCCTCTGTGTGGAGAGATTCCTTATTATATGCATTTGCTTTTATTGCTTTTCTAGTAAGGACAGATACGCATTGTAATGTAAACTTCTAATGTGTTCCTGTCTTGGAAAAGTCTGATTCTCAGTGTTTGACCATTTCTTGCAACTGGGTAGGGAGGGATATAGCAGGTGTTCTTATGCCCCAAATCTGTTTGTTTTGCATACCAGCAATAGAGGGAAGACCAAGGGTTGCCAGCTATCAAACCACCCAAACAACACCATAGTGTTGTGCTTCTACACACGGCCTCGTTTTGGGGGTTAACTGAAATACGTGTGCTTGGTGCTGTCTTGTCATGCATCCTCCATTTCTGCTTGGGTGATCATCTGGAGTATTTGTGTGTGCTGGGCCATCTCAGGAGCTCTGTGGCTGTGAGTGTGAGCCTGGGGCTGTTGTAGCAGCGGCAGGAAGCCTGAGCCTTTCTGTTTGTACATGAACTCCCCAGCAGACCTGAATGGCCTCTGCTCGTGGGATGCTTGGGTGAATTCTTTGTTAACTCTATCGATGGTTCGTGTCTGATTCATGATGAGTAGCATGCAGATACAGCTCAATGAGTCTGTGGAATCTCAGCAGGTTTCCCAATGTAATCAATATTTCCTAAAAGATTGTAGTGATTTTAATGCGATCTTAAATAAAATTCTGGCAATTAAGACCTTTTGGTTTTTTTTTATTTGTCACAGGACTCCTGAGTCACAGAAAATCCTCCAAAGTGCTTCCAGGTGACATTTCTAGTGCTATTTTCAGTCAACACAGTCTATGTAGCATATTTAGTATTTGGGCACTTTCATGGGTAATACAGTAGATAGCTGAACACAGAGCTTGGGCTGATTTATTTCACTAAAGTAAACTTGCACTATGAGATTTTTATCACTGCTCTTTCTTAGAAACTGAAGTACCGTATCTGGTACCTGTTTGTTATACTCGGGATATACAGATTGGCAACAGTTCCTTTCATATTTTGATGGTTGATTATGTAAAAATATAAGACTTTAGTGCAGACTTCATATTTCTGATACGTATATAGCAGAGAAAAAATATCTGAGGACTTCCTCTCGCACCGCTGTGTTCTGTATCTGTCAGTCTCAGAGTAAGTTCTGACAAAGCAGATATGGGATTTCGGTTTGGTTTGGTTTGGTTTTTTAGTGGCACTGCATGTTCTGAGGGAGAACAGTTTATGTATGTGAATAAATTTCTACATTCCCTAGACTGATGTTCTGATGTTGATGTTTTATAATCTCTTTCCACTGCCTTTATTTGAAGTTCTGATCTCCTTTATTTCTTCTTCTAGAAGTGGAACGGAGCCAGCCAGTGGAACATCCAAAGCAGTATGTAAAACCACAATTTTTCTACACGCTGCAATGAATTCTAAACAATGTAGCCTTGTTTCAATTTTCCAAACATTGACTTAATATATTCTACAGTAAAACATAGCACATGTTGTGAACACAATGTATTTGATTCAACACAGCAAACACCACAGTGTGTTTAGCCTGGAGAAAAGGAGGCTGAGTGACACCGGATCATTCGCTACAACTGCCTGAAAGGAGGTTGTAGCATGAAAGGTGTTGGTCTCCTCTCCCAAGTCACAAGTGGTAGGATGAGATGAAATGGCTTCACGTTGTGCCAGGGGAGGTTTAGACTGGGTATGAGGAGAAACTTCTCCTCTGAGAGGCTCGTGGGGCATTGGAACAGGCTTCCCAGGGAAGTGGTGGGATTGCCGTCCCTGGAAGTGTTCAAAAGATGTACAGATGATGTTCTTAGGGACGTGGTTTAGAGGTGGACTTGACAGTGTTGGGTTAATGGTTGGACTCGGTGATCTTAAAGGTCTCTTCCAACCAAAATGACTCTCTGACTCTGTGGTTCCATGAATATGCCAGCGTACTGGTAACACACTGAATAGAACATGAATTCTCTCTTTCCTGTTGAGTAGAAAGGAGTGCTATCACCTTTAAGAAATCCGACTTCTGCCTGCAGCCCATAGAACTGCTTTCCAAACAGGCGGGTTTTGAATGTCTCCGGAGTTTTAATCACTTTTAGCTGGAAATCAGCAGCTTCCTTACCCCTGTGACTTTGAAGCGGTTGTGAGCGTTTGACAAGGGCCACTCTCTGACATATCCTGCAGCACTAAGTTGATCTCGAGCGAGTTTGGTTCTTGTCATTTCTTCTCTATCCACACGGGTGCTCTCAGGCTGGGGTTTGGACTTTGTTTTGAGCAAATTCAAATTTCACTGGATTGGAAATGCCTCTTGCACTGACACTCAGGGGCTATAGTGCAGACTGTCAGACTGCAGTAGAGGTGAACTATTGCTGCGTTTTGATTGTAAACCAAATATGTGTTTAATTTTTTGTGAACAGATTGATGAGTCTTCTGCACGTGTGGCCCAGCTTGTTAAGGTATATGTATATTCTTGTCAAATGCTTTACAAAAAAGCTATTTGCTTAGTATCAAACCTGGTGTTCTCTGATTCTCTGGGAGTTGTGCTGTGCTTGACAGGATGGGCTGATTGGTGCTGTCGGGCTGTGCGGGCTTAAATGTGTTTCTGATGTGTGTGTCAATAAGCACTTGTTTAACAGGCTGCCAATCTGGCTGAGACCGACACTTCCGAAGAGGAGAAAATAAAAGCTATGATGATACAGTCCTGCCAGGCATACAGTCCAGTCAAGTAAGTGCTGGTGATCTGTTCTCTGACGATTATGGAACAATTGTAGAGATGGTTGTTTTAACGTGAGAGACACATGCATCCCTTTTTCTTTTTTCCCCAAATCCTTTTAGTTTCATGAAGAAAAACTCGGGCTGGCCTCCACCATCGTACACTTGCTTTCGTTGTGGACAGCCTGGCCACTATATAAAGAACTGCCCAACTAACAGGGTAAGATTGCGTGGGACTTGTGGTGCTGCTTAGCTTGTAAGTTTTTCACCTTGGCAGGTAGGTAACAAATGCATGAATACTCATAGTAAAAAATGTTTCTCTTGGGGCAAAATACGGAGGTTATGTGACATTGTTGCAAAGCCCTTCAAAATTCAAGGAAAACCTGGAATTACAAATGTTAAATTTTCTAGGTCATGGACATTAAATGCGTCCGAAGATCTTTCTCTGTGAACACTGATGCTTATTTTTATACATTTCAACATTATTGGAAATTTTTGTGGTTTTAAGTCTTCTTAATGGCAGTTCACAGTTTTTAGTATATAGTGTAAAACCAAGATGTTTCTGTTGAACCTGTCTGTTCAATATGGGCATGGTTTGACTACACAGCTCTCTGGTTCAGTGTTCATGTCATTTAATGTTTAGCCACTGAGTGTCTGTGCATGAGGTACCAATTCAACCCCCATGTCCAGACGGTGAATATGAGTTTCTGCAGTGACTGGTTCGAGCGCTGAATTAAGCTCTCGCTCTGAATCGCGCTTTGGTGGAGATGCAGGTTTGAGTCTTTTCTGAGTGGCTGGTGAGCTTAAGGGACATTTCACCCTTAAAGACCCTGAAGTGAAGCCAAAGAATGTCGATTGAGTTCAAGCACTGCTTGAGCCTTTGGAATATCCTGCCTGTATACATTTAGGAAAATAAGTGGTTTAGTCAACCCTTATTCTTGATAATAGGAGAGGATTAGACACTTTTGCTGCTTCAAATAATCACTGAAATGTCATTTTGAGTGTGGGACTTCAGACAGGACATGGCTGCGTTTCTTTTCTTAACAGGACAAAAATTTTCAGCCTGTTCCCAGAATGAAAAAGAGCACAGGAATTCCAAGGAGTTTCCTGATGGAAGTGAAAGATCCCAATACCAAGGGTGCTATGCTGACAAACACTGGAAGATATGCAATACCAACTATTAATGCGTAAGTATGGAATTAATCAGACTGACCCAAAAGGGAACAAGAGAAATCACACCTGAGTGCTCATCCAAGCACGTTGGCCAGCACCTGCAGTTATGGGGGAGGAAGCATTGTCTTTCTCTCTTAACTTTAAAATCTCTGATATTTTCAAATATTAAAGGAAGGTGGTCCTTCAGTTCATGCCGCTGTGAGATGGTTACACTTGTGGTGTGCTAAGAACCTGTATTTCTGCAAAATAGTTCAGGAGTGTTTACAGTTGGAGTTGTTCTCTTTGAAAGCTTCTTCTGCTTCTGTTTTATATTTTGAAGACTGCTTGAAAAATTTAAGAGAGAGCTGTTGGGCTGAGGTTTCCTCCCCATCTCAATGGTTTCCATCTCATCTTTAACTTTGTTCATTTTCCTTCCCCGCTCCCCTCCAGGGAAGCTTATGCGAGAGGAAAGAAGGAAAAGCCTCCCTTCGTGCCAGCGGAGCCGCCCTCCTCCTCCTCCTGCTCAGATGAGGATCTTGTTCCAGCTGAGTTGTTATGTCCCATTTGTAAAGATGTAACGAATGATGCAGCTGTTATTCCCTGCTGTGGAAACAGTTTTTGTGACGAATGTAAGTGTTACTGCCATGTTTGTTAATTCAAATCCTCACATCTGATCTTCTGAAAGCATAAATAGGAGATAATGAGGTGACCTTGGTACCTGTTCTCTTTAATACTTAAGGATACCTGGAACAGGAAAGGACTCTCCTGGTATAAAGGGGAAAAAAGGCAGAAGGCTTATTTTCCTTGTTGCACATCTGTTCAAACCGTCTTTCCATGTGGATGACGGGTGTGAGAAGAGCACAGAACTGTGCCCGTCGTTACAGTGTTGGATATTGAATGCATTGAGTTTGTCCACAGCCCTTTCTCCGATACAAAATCGCGCAGCCAGCTCTGGTGACTTACTGTGCTCTGCAGCAAACAGTCGGCGTTTAATCCGCATTCCTCACCACGGGAGAGTTGGTTGAAGCCTCCAGAACTTGAAACTGCTTGTGTTTTTTTGAGATGTGTTATATTCGTTACCCTTGAGGTTGGTAGCTTCTCACTGTACTGGATGGTGGGAAAAAGACTAATTAAAACATCAGGACACAGCCTACTCTCAATCTCCAACTGCTGCAATAGTGAAATATCAAAACTGTATTTGCTGCATGCTATAAATTGTTTACACGATTCGATATTTATCATACTGTCATTTCAAGACCACATTCAGCCACTATTCATATACATCTTATTATTCACAGGTATTAGAACAGCATTACTGGAATCTGAGGAACATACATGTCCAATGTGTCATCAAACAGACGTTTCTCCTGATAGTTTAGTTGCCAACAAGATCCTACGCCAGGTAACGTGACCACTTTTACGTAAATGGTTTGTAAGTCTTTTTGGAGAAGAAACTATTAATTTCCATCTCCTTAAGCAAGGCCAAACTGAGAAAGGCTACCTCTATTTCTCAAATACATTATCTGTTGTTAAGAAGCTTACAACTTTTTACATACACTCTGTCAAATTCAGGTCACGCTTCTGTTCAATACGATCGCCTCGCTTTCAGAATCGGTATCAACACTGAAGTTCTTTACAGACACTCCGAGTTACCAGCCATTAATATCAGTGTTTGATGTGATGTGTTCGTGTATCCATATGTTGATTTATTTTAGGATTGATATACCATTTAGAGGAATACACGGGTCACTTTACTCTCTGGAGGCTTTTGCTCACCTATCTACTGGATTTTCATAGTACATTTCTAAATATTTTGTGCCCCCAGGCTGTGAACAACTTCAGAAATGGGACTGGCTACAGTAAACAGATTCAGCAGCAGCAGCAGCTGCCACCACCAGCAGTGAGACAAACAGTGAAACGCAAGCCGCAACCTCTACTCCGGCCGACAATTTCCAAACAGAAGGATCCACTAATTCCTCCATCAGCTTCTGTGTCTTCTCATTCTGCCGCTTTGTCGTCGTTTGGCCCCACTCAGGCATCTGGGGCAGCTCAGCTGCCAGGAATCCTGCCTTCTGTCACTGTCCCTGGTGTCCCAGCAGCAGTGTCCCTGCCCTTCCCTGGACCTTTTCGGTGAGTAAATCTGTAGATTAACCAAAGTTTTTACATGCAGGTGTAATTTTGCAGTGAATGTAGAAGACACCAAAACACTGAAGTTAGATTCTGCTGCTTCTTGAGCTTCTCCAGTAGTGATTTCTGTACCAACAGTGGCAGTTCCAGATAGCTGTGGAAGCTCTGGTGTTTCATTTACTCTGAATGAGGACCCTTTGATCAGTTGGGAGCTGCCTCATGCAAGAGTTTCCTCAGAAGTACTTCTTGTCATTCAGTCCGGGTTTACCCCGAAGGATGAACCTTTTTTCCCCAGGAGCCCTTTGATTTTGGGTGCTTAGCAGTTCCTAGAATAACCCTTTAGTTATGTGAAACCTGCTTGAGGGCGTTAATTTGTCTTTAGTCGAGTCAGACTCAGTTACGGACCGTCTTGGATAATAAACATTGAAACACTATAAATTTGAAGTATTGACAAACACGACAGTCTAAGTTTGCAATCCAGTGAAGTCACATGAAAAATCTGCACTGTTGTTTAGGGCTTAGATCCCTTCCCCTTTACACCCGGAGTGCAGACAGGCGCTCTGCCCAGAAGCCGGTCAGGCTCAGCTGTACCATTGAATACGCAGGATCACAGTCCAACAGAACCTCTAGGGCAGGCTCTGAATTAGCACATCAACATTTTGTAATGGAATTTCAGTTCTCACATGTTCCAAAGCTGACATTCAGCAGGTGGGTTATACCTACTCTTGGCCTTTCATGTGCAGCAAGCTTAATAAAACGTTTTTGCAGTGAGCTTTCTCTTTAACTCCCAGTAATCCAGACAGACATCTGCTCGGTGCTTCATTTGGAATCAACCAAACTCACATTTGTAAATGTGGTGCCGATTCTTTTTCCTTTTACAGCAGTCAGCATTTCTTACCTTGGACTTTATATTTCAAGCAGCACTTCAAAACACTGTTGGAATGATATAAATTTGGTTTTTTGTAGCGAGGCTGATGTGGTTACAGCTCCTGCTGCTCTGGTGGCCACCGCTGGACTTTCTAAACCCTCCTCTCTGACCAGCAGCGGTTTGTGGGAAGAGCAGGTAAATTTTATTTCAAAACATGCAGTGATTCTTGTATTTGAGCAGAGCTGGTTTGCCAACGTCTGTGTTTATTCAAAGGGCTATCAGGTTCCTGTACTGAGACAACCAGCACTGACAAGTCTCCTGGGCCCGCAAGGACAATCAATACCCACCAATGGTAACTAACTACAACTTGAGAATTTATGTTTTAAAGTTACCTTCAGATAAACTGAATGGGGTTTTTCCTGTGTCCTCTCCACTGAAAAAGGTCAGCCAGTGAGAGCCAGTACAGTCTGCTCAGCCAGCGGGAGACCAGGCTGGGAGCTGTAAGTATTCTACAGAAATTCAATATATTACTATTGTAACCTGTTAAAAGAGGCCACAACACGTAATGTAGGCAAAAGCTGGTTTATAATGAAGTAAGAATGCACAGATAGTTGTGGAGAATGCAAGTGGCAATAAATTTTTTAATGGCTTCATTTCAATTGTCTTGAACAAAGGAAACCTGTGCTTGCAGTGAGATTCTTTAAAATGAAACTCCAGTACATGATTGAAAAGCGGACTCTGAAAAATGAACACCTTTTGGGGTAACCATACGTACATATAAAAATGAAATAGAATCGAAGCATCAGGTGGAAAGGCACCCTTTTGATTTGTGGCTAAATAGGGCTCAATAAATTGATTTCTCAATATAAATCATTCTCCAACACTCCTCTGTTAACAACTTAGTTGATACTGATTGAGAAAACTATTGGAAAATCAAGGCTGTTATTTTATGACAATTTTGTATTTCTTCAATTTAGTCATCTCGAGTAGCCAAGCTGCTTTTACCAAGAGATGAGCGT
The DNA here is from genome assembly GCF_037038585.1 of Patagioenas fasciata. Taxonomy (NCBI): domain Eukaryota; kingdom Metazoa; phylum Chordata; class Aves; order Columbiformes; family Columbidae; genus Patagioenas; species Patagioenas fasciata. The sequence continues at coordinate 1,954,511 of NC_092534.1, read as the reverse complement.
AGGCTCAAATGAACCGGAAGCAGGGAGAAAAATGATTACATGGAGAACAAGAAGTGCTCACCACCATGCTCCTGCTTCATTTGCTACACTGCAGGGTGTAGCAGTGGCACGTGTTTTGGGGTTTCTTGAGAAGTTCAAGTCAAGGATGCCTGCACAGTGAACATACCCAAAGGACTCAGGCCCCAGCACTGCAGCACCACCCGTCTCCGTGCCCATGCCTCCACCTCCCTTGTGTCCTCCAGCACCCCACATGCTCCCTTTTCCAGCAGCGGCAGCACCACCACAGTTTCCCCCTCAGTCTCCACCTGGTCACCCTCCAGCTGCTGGGTGCACTGTCTGCCTTCCAGGGCATTCCCCAGCCCCGGAAAACGTCATCAGCTTGGGCACCAACACACGCCATCCCAGGGACACAGGCACCTCCTTTATCTCGGGAGGAGTTTTACAGAGAGCAACAGAGACTTAAAGAGGAGTATTTGGCTCAATGAAGATGCATTGTTTTCCATTTCTGTGTTTCGACAGCGTATCGCACTGCAGTTCCACAAAAGTGTACCTGACATAAGCAAAAATGACATTTTTTCCCATCTATTTTTTCATAGCAGATGGGAAATGTGCAAAACTTAAAGCAAACATAATTCTAACACTTTCCTTAAAACTTACAGTAATTCTGACCTGGTTTTGCTTACATAGGAAGGTCACCTTTTGCATCTGCATGCAGTATGTTTTCTCGCATTGATCACGTATTGTGTCTTTTTGTAATAAAGTTCAAACTCTAATTGTAATAAATGTCAAACTTATTTTTACAGGGAAATAAAGAAGTCCAAACTTGATGAGTTTACGAATGATTTTGCTAAGGAATTGATGGAATACAAAAGGATTCAAAAGGAGCATCGGCCGTTGTTGTCCAGGTAATGACACCCTCATCCTCCTGAGAGCTGTGAGGAGGCAGGAAACTGAACCGGTGTAGTTGCTGGATTTTCTGTCTCCCTATTCTGATTGAACCGTTACCTCAAAGCACTTTGGGGCAGAGAGGTTAGAGGAATTGTCTTCATTTTCTTGTTTGTTTCGTTGATACAAAGAGAGATTTTAACCTGGACTGCAGACTGGTGGCTTTCGCTTTTCACTTGTGTTTTTTATTAAGAATTGAAAGATCAGACTTGTTTTAGGGAAATAAACTGGTGAAGGACTTTGAAAGAAGGGATGACACCAGTGAACATGTGCAGAATAATGTGAAACGGTTCTTGGAAAAGTAGTTTTAAAAACCCCCAACGCTTGTGATGGAAATCTCGTTACAGCTGATGTTTTCTATCCCAAAAATCACTTGGGCAGGAGTCTGAATAACTCTCTGTTAGCAATGCTGGCAGTGTCTTCCCTCGTTGAGTCGTAGCACTAGAAGGTCAGTTTGGATCTTTTAGATGTGATCTCACCTGAAATGCAGTTGCCGTACTCGGTTAGAACTCAAGATACGTGGAAGTTTCTGCTGGGACACCCAGAAGTGCTGATGGATGGTCCTGTATGTGAGACTGCAGTACAAGTATTTTCCATCTTGTACAAATTGCCAAATAATTAGTGAAGTTAAATAGACCAACCTGGCAATTTATAATGGAGCTTTACTGTCTTCAGGTGGAATAATGTTTTCTTGATGTTTGGTACTGCACTGTAACTATTGACACTTGCTCTTTTTTGCCTCTTACTGCAACAAAAATGATTTGCATTGCGTGTAGTTGCTGAGTAGTTAGAAATGTGCACATTCATGTACCAGCAGAGGCCAGCACACACCACCTTAAATCAACCCCCGGTGATGGTGGTTCCTGCGATAGCAGTGGAAATAGATTTTCCCTTCCTGTATGGTTTCAGACTAACGAAGCAGGAGCTGTTGTGTCCTTTGAGCAGAAACTGTTGTCAGGTTCTTAAATTTGCAGTAGCATTAAGTCAACAGCTGTTCTGAATCAGCTTCATTTGTGTGTGTGTGTTGTGTTTTACTGAAGGTCCAGGTCTCCCCATGGTGCTTCATCTCACTCCAGAAGTTCGTATACCTGCTCCAAGTCAAGATCGGGCTCTTCCCACTCTCGCACCAACTCTGGATCATTTAGTCATTCCCAGCCTCGTTCCCACTCCCGATCACCACCGCGCCAAAGAAGAGGCAGAGCGAACAGTCGTGACCGTCGTTCCAGTCCAAGGTCACGTCGTCATTACCGGTCAAGGTCTCGCTCATGCAGAAGATGCCGCTCACGGTCAAGGTCTCCGGTGTTCAGAGGCCAGTCTCACACTAAAAGGACTGTGCCTCAAGGGCAAGGAGAAAGGGAGCATTTTAACAGGCACGCAGAAGGTCCAGCATCTTCTATGAAAGGTTCCTATGGCAGACCTGTTGACGTCAGAGATCCATTTGAAACGGAAAGATGCAGAGAATGGGAAAGGAACTATAGAGAATGGTATGGCAAGTTTTACAAGGGCTGTGCTGTTGGTGCTCAACCTCCACCTGCAGTAAACAGAGAGAAGTTTTCTCCTGAGAGGTTTGGTCCACCTGGGGCCAGACAAGAGAACTCACCGTGTGCTTGGGGAAACAGGGAGGATTATCCTGGTGGGCAGAGCCACAGAAGTCATAATATAACTGGACATTATGGTGAAAAACCTTCTGGAAGAGAGAGGCCTGGCATCAGTGATCCTAGAAAATCAAAAGAGAAAGAGGTGAAACATCCATGGGGCGATGACAAAGGCAATGAACATAAAAGACACCAGAAGAGAAGAAAATTCAATGAGAATGAAGGATTCAGCCATGCTGAGTTGCTGGAAGGTGCAAGAACACCAAGAGAGCCAGTTCCAGCAGGAGACGATAAAACAGACTCTGTGTTCATGCTCCCGAGCAGCGGTGATGCCACCCCTGTAAGAGATGAGCCTGTGGAAGCAGATTTGATTGCTTTCAAACCAGTGCCTGAAGAGGAGAGAACAGAGAAGGACGAGCCAAAAGAAAAGAACGACAAGACGGAGTTGAAAGTAGAAGTGGCTGCTCCTCCTAAGAAAGACGACACAATAATAGCAGCTAAAACTTCCCAAGAGACGGTGAACACTGATTGTGAAAATTCTCCTGTAATGGAACCTCCTGTGAAAAGAGTGAAGAAGGAGTTGTCAAAGACAGACGATGCTGTAATATCTTCCTCTCAAAAGGATGAGAAGGCTCCTGATGCTCCACGGAAATATCACCCAGAAGTGACAAAAGATCAGCCAGGAACCAGAACAGCCAAGGATGAAAAGGTGAAGAAAGACCATCCAAAAGAAACCAAAGCAGAGAAGCCCTCCAGAGAGGACAAGTCAGAAAAACCTGCGGGAAAAAGCAAAACTTGTGATGCAAAACCTGAAAAAGGCAAAGGAAACGCAGATGAAAAGGTGGGTGAGGAGCATGAAGCCGCTTCCACAGATGCCTCAAAACCAGAAACTGCTGAATGGAAACCATCGGCAAAGGGGAAGAGTGAGCCCGATGCTGGAAAAGGAGAGGAAACTCCAGAAACAGATAAATCTGCGTTTCTCAACCACCCCGCAAAAGAGATGGAACTTAACCAAGAAACTGGGGAAAATCTTGTGAGAGGAGAAAATGTGCCTCCTGCAGAAGATCCTGCAGGGAAACCCAAGGCAAGCAGTAGTAAAGTTAAACAGGATAAAGCTAAGGGGAAAGTACGAGTAAGAGCAACAGCAGCTGATGGATCTGGTTCAGTTCTTGTAGGTTACACCAGGTACCTCATCATTTCTTTCCCTGTTCTTTCTTTCTTTCCTCCTCCCCTCCACCTCCAAAAATATAAAATGCTTTATGGTGTCTAATGAAGGGAACAGCTAAATCAAACACAAAATAACTGAACTCCCCCAAAATAACTCAGCTCCCCCAGTGCCCCCCCTGCCATGAGCAGGGACATCTTCACCAGCTCAGGTTGCTCAGAGCCCCGTCCAGCCTGGCCTGGGATGTCTCCAGGGATGGTTCATCCACCACCTCTCTGGCCAACCTGGGCCAGGCTCTCACCACCCTCAGGGCAACAATTCCTTCCTCATGTCCAGCCTGAATCTCCCTCCTTTAGTTTAAAACCATCAGCCCTTCTCCTGTCACACCAGGCCCTGCTAAAAGTCTGTCCCCATCTTTCTTATCGGCCCGTTTTAAGTCCAGAAAGGTGCACTAAGGTCTCCCCGGAGCTTCTCTTCTGCAGCTGAACACCCCAACTCTCTCACCTGTCCTCCCAGCAGAGCTGTTCCAGCCTCGGATCATTCCTGGGGCTCCTCTGGCCCTCTCCAGCAGGTCCATGTGTGTCCTGTGCTGAGGACCCAGAGCTGGACCAGCACTGCAGGGGTCTCACCAGAGCAGGGCAGAGGGGCAGGATCCCCTCCCTTGACCGGCTGGCCATGCTCTTTTTGATGCAGCTCAAGATGTGTTTGGCCGTCTGGGCTGCAGGTGCTCATGGCCAACTCATGTCCAGTCCTTCACCACCAGCACCCCAAGTCCATCACTGGGGCTGCTCTCCATCCATCCCTCCATCCCCAGCCCGTATTGATACCAGGGGTTGCCCTGACCCAGGTGCAGGACCTTGCGCTTGGCCTTGTTGAACCTCATGAGGATACTAAATCAATTGATTAGGAAGATACTAAATTAATTGACTGTTCATCATCTTAGCTAGTGGGCTCATCCTTTCTCATCTGTTCCCTTCACTGATCATCCTGAAAGAAAAAAGATTTAGAACTGAAGCAAAAGCCGTTTTATAAAGTATTACAAAAGATGGTGGTGTGTGTATCTCACCTGTTTTTAATGTACATTTTGTTCCTCTTAGCAGCAGTTCTACTGAGGGAAGGCCCAGGACAAAGACAGAAGAAAAGCCAGATACAAAACAAACTGTCATTAAGACCATGGAGGAGTATAATAACGATCTAACAGCCCCTGCAGAAGATGTCATCCTTACGATCCAAGTCTCTCAGTCAAAGTGGGATAAAGATGAGTTTGAGGCTGAAGAGAAACACATTGAATCTACACAGGTGCCCACAAATGTAGGAAAACTTGTGAGTATTATAAAAAATGTGAGTGCTAAGCCACCAAACACTTTAAAACACAATGGAAAAGAGATGGAGCCTTTGGAGGAAATACAGAAATCTACAAAAGAAGAGAATGGTGAAAGCTCCCAGCATTATACAAAAAGTTCAGAAAGTTTAACGTCAAATGAAAAAGGAAAAACCAAAGACCGGGATCAGTCCTTGTCAGGCAAGGGCACTTCTGAAAAGAGCAGTGTGCAGCGAGAAAAAGACCACTCCAAATGCGCAACCGAACGAGGACATGGGAGAAATAGTTCTCAGTCTTCCCAAGACAGCAGATCGTCAGAGAAACATGGTATCGGCCCTGCATCCACTGCTAAAGACTTTGGTCCTAACCAGGTCAAAAAGTCTGACCACAATGGCAACAGAGATCATTCTAGTTCCAAATGTAGAGATGAAAAGAGTGACTGTGCAAGGATAAAAGACTCTCCTGCTGGAAACAGAGAATCTACCTCAGTACAGAAAAGTGAGCCAAGAGATGAACCAGCAGAGCCATCCGAAACAGGCATTGGGGACGCCAAAATGAGCAGAGACAGCCCTCCACGTCAGTGGGAGCAATCTGATCACAAAGCTGCTCCTGAATACAAGTGTGCGTTGGAGCAACACAAACCTCTAGCTAAAAATCCAGGAAAAGAGAAAGAGAAGCATGTACCAGAAGGAAAGAGCAAAAAAGAGAAAGAGCCAGGTGGTAATACACCACCTTTGGGACAGGAATCCCTAGGTGTGAAAAATGAGGATGTGACTGGTCAAAACGATGCGAGTGTTGTCAAGGTAAGCAGCTCCTCACATCTCTCAGGAGTTATGTCAGAAGACGTAACTCCAGACACTGATGAGGCTGCATTTGTACCAGACTACAACGAAAGTGACAGCCAGAGTAATGGCCCTGTAGCAGAGGAGAAAGCTGCAGGGAAAAATCCTACAGACCTGTCAGAAAAGGCTGTTGAAGAGGTGGAAGAAGACCCAGCAGCAGCTGCTGCAGTGGGGCAGCCTGAAGGAAGCAGAGGACACAGTCAAAGCAGCCCCGGTGTTGGCCACAGCCATAGGCAAAGCCCTTCTGAGCGTCAGACTCAAAGCCACAGCAGCAGTGCCAGCTCAGGACAGAGTCCGGACACCAAGAAGAGGAAAAAAGAGAAGAAGAAGAAGAAGAAGAAGAAGAAGAAGCGCAAGAAGAAGAAAAAGCACAAGAAGCAGAAGGAACACAAGAAGCCGAAGAAACACACGGAAAGCAAAATGGAATTGGAAAAGAGCCGCAAACACAAAGACAAGAAGAAAAAATTGAAGAAGGGCAAAGATAAAGAGAACGATGACCAAAAGGGGAAATCTGCTACAACGCAGAATGACAGATAACTTAAAAAAATTCCTATGTCATCAATATTAAATTTTGTTAAACTGTAAACAAATTCAAGCATTGCAAATAATGACATGATAGAGCCTGTGTTGCACTTAAAATATTACTGATTATTTGATTTTTACGTCAGAACTTTATAAATGTGAACATTTTTTACAGAATTGGGATTTGTGAGCATGTAACATGAGAGGCTTTTCTGTAGCATCTTATTTTTAACCACCATTAATTAGTCTGTGTGTGGTAAAAATGTTGAGTTATTTTAAATGGACTGGCAGAAGCCGCTTGTATCAGTTATAAAATATCGGCAGAATGCCTTGCAGAATACATTGCAGCTCTGTTGTCTCACTTTTTGGTTGCAATAAAAGGTTTTCAATAAATGGTGCGATGTGATGAGGTTTCAGTGGTAGCTGAACGTCAGAGTTACAGAAAACAGCCGCCAGTAAAAGCTTGCCGGCTGCTCACTGAAATGAGAAATAACATACCAACAAGTTTAAGTTTGAAAAAAAAGGTAGGACTTTAAATCTTTTGAGCTGATGCCGCGTGGGGAGGTCCTGCCAAGAGGTGCTTTCATTTCTTGTGTCAGGTGGACTTGTTTTTATCTTGTGAAAGGCAGCATATGGACCCAAACGTACAGCCACTATTAACCGCTGGTATTATATTAAAATAACATTATATGTGGACCTGCCACATTTCAACATTGTTCCAGTGTGTTTAGAAAGCTATTGTCATTTGCCAGCCAACATTTACACCTCTCTTTACGATGCCCTGCAATGTGTATTTCCTCTCATGACTGCGCTGACCACCACGATGTTTGTGGTTTTTAAACAGAAGCTTCATTAGTTCCGTTTTCTTACGGTGGTGCCACGATAAAGAACCAACCCTCCCATTGAAAGTGGGGTTCAGCAGGTGAGTTTAGCAGCAGAAAAAAGCCCACTACAAAGGCAGGCTTCTGCTTTAAACTGCTTTGAACAATGACAGAAAATCTGAGAATCTAAGTTTAATTAGCTTACCAGTACCTGGAGGAATACTGTACATCAGATGATGACTTTGTAGAGTAAAGAACAAGTCTCTTTTGGCCCAAAGCAGTGAGTCCTTGGCTGTTCAGACCGTTTGAGTTGGGGTATCAGGCGCAGGGCTGGGAGCAGGGCTGGGTCTGTGAGAGAAGCTCAGACCTGCACTCGGGGAGGGACCCCTTTGTCCCAGCATCAACCTGGTTTCCCAGCTGGGGCTGTCAACAAGGCTTTCGTGCACCAGGATGGGAGTGCTGGACAGACAGGAGGTGCAGAGGGTTGTCCTTGGGCTTGCTTGGGATGGGTAGATAGGCCACACAGAGGGATCTGGACCGGCTGGGTCGATGGGCTGAGACAATTGTCTGAGGTTCAACAAGGGCAAGGGCCGGGTCCTGCACTTGGGTCACAACAACCCCATGAACGCTGCAGGCTGGGGAAGAGCGGCTGGAAAGTGCCCGGAGGAAAAGGACCTGGGGGTGTTGGTGAAAATGGCTGAACATGAGCCGTTGTGTATCCAGGTGGCCAAAAAAGCCACCATTATACTGGCTTGTATCAGCATTAGTGTGGCCAGCAGTCCCAGGGCAGTGATCGTCCCTGTGCTGGGCACTGGGGAGGCCAAACCTCGAATCCTGGGGTCAGTTTTGAGCCCCTCACAACAAGAAAGGCCTTGAGGTGCTGGAGCGAGTGGAGAGAAGGGAACGGAGCTGGTGAGGCGCTGGAGCACAAGTGTGATGGGAGCAGCTGAGGGACCTGGGGGGTTCAGCTGGAGAACAGGAGCTGAGGGGAGACCTTCTGATCTCTGAACTGCCTGAAAGGAGCTTGGAGCCAGGGGGGTCGGGCTCTGCTCCCCAGGAACAAGCGCCAGGAGCAGAGGAAACGGCCTCAAGTTGCGCCAGGGGAGGTTGAGGTTGGATCTGGGGAACAATTTCTTCCCCAAAGGGCTGTGGGGCATTGAACAGGCTGCCCAGGGCAGTGCTGGAGTCACCATCCCTGGAGGGCTGGACAGACGGACATGAGGTTCTCAGGACATGGGGCAGTGCCAGGGTTGGGTTGTGGTTGGGGAACCTGGTGGAGGAGGCTGAACATGGCTGCACAAACCCTGGGGTCAGGGCCAGGACTCGTCCCGGAGCACGTGGGTGGGTCTGGGGTCCAGCCAGGGTCACCCAGCACAACCCCCTGTCCCCTCCAGCTCTTCCCGTTCCGTCCTGTGCCGGCTCCTCACCAGGATTTTCCTTCCTCCACTCCCGGCCCAGCTCCCCCTGTTGTTAAGGGAGTGGAGCATCTGCCGTGTGAGGAAAGGCTGAGGGAGCTGGGGCTCTGGAGCTGGAGAAGAGGAGACTGAAGGGGGGACTCATTCATGGGGATCAATATGGAAAGGGGGAGTGTCAGGAGGATGGAGCCAGGCTCTTCTGGGTGACAACCAGTGACAGGACAAGGGGCAATGGGTGCAAACTGGAACACAGGAGGTTCCACTGAAATATGAGAAGAAACTTGTTCCCGGTGAGGGTGTCAGAGCCTGGCCCAGGCTGCCCAGGGAGGTTGTGGAGTCTCCTTCTGTGCAGACATTCAAACCCGCCTGGACACCTTCCTGTGGAACCTCAGCTGGGTGTTCCTGCTCCATGGGGGAATTGCACTGGATGAGCTTTCCAGGTACCTTCCAACCCTGACGCTCTGGGCTTCTCCTCGTCCCTCTGTCCCTCTCCCGCCACCCCTCACCCTGCCCCGCCGCTCCCTCCCGCTCTGTCCCGCTCCCCTCCTGCCCGTCCCGGCTCCCCGGGGCTCTGGGAGCGGGGCAGCCCCGGGCAGGGCCATGAGGGGCCGGGCCGGGCCGGTGTCCCCGCAGGGTCAGACAGCAGAGGGGCGCCCCGGGCCGTGCTGGCAGCTCCAGGCCCGGGCACGGGGCTGCCGGCGCCATTTTCTGCTGGACACGCAGTTTCTGCTGCAGCCGTTGCCGGGTGAGGTGGGGCCGGGCCCAGCCCTGGGGGTCACAGGCACCGGCACCCGATCCCAGAGCTCCGGAGCCGCCCCAGCCCACCCCCTGCAGCTGTCCCGGCCCAGCACGTCCCTGCCCGGTGCCACAGCCACAGCGCGGCCTGTCCCGGCAGCAGAGCCGGGCTGGGGCTGCTCCGGCCGCCGTTCCCGCAGGTGCCGGACACCCGTGTGTTCTCTCAGGTGCGGGACGGGCAAGCGACTGGGGCTGCAGAAAAGGAAGGGAGGACAGGAAAGGACAGACCAGCAGATGGAGCAGTGCCCCAACAGTAACATCTGCCTGGCAGTGCAGAGAGTCAGAGCTCCAGTGAGTCCCGGGCCCTGGGGCCGCGTCGCCCCTCTTGTGCTTCTCACTACTTACCCGCCCTTTGATCATTTTCCCGTAGCTTGATAATTTTAAGACAGATATAATTTAAAAAATCTGTGGCAGTGGTGGGTGTTGCTCAGCTGTCAGAAAGCCAGAAGGTATGAAACACTTGTTATTGTGCACTGCGGGCATGACATCCCAGTAAGGGCTGGAGTCAGTAGTGAAAGGCCTCAGTTGTTTGGCTCTGGGATTTGCCCCAGAAGAGTTCTATTTGAAAATACTGTAATTTAAAGCAGCATTTTAGGGCTTCCTGCTAGTGGAGACTATTTTGTTCAAAGAGTCACTGTTTATGGGTATTGTTACTGGGGTATTCAGCAGTACAGAAGTAGTAAATAGTAATAATGCTTCTTGCTTTTCAGTGGAGGTGACTATCACATTGTAAATATTGATTTTAGAGACTGAGCATCCTGTACTTCTGGTGGTTAAATCAAGAACAAACCAGGGTTAGTGTTGGGTTTCAGTTCCTGTAACTTGCTCCTTTTCATGTCAAGGCAGTCTGGGTGGACTTCAGGTGTTTTCTGCACAAGGCAAAGCTTTCCAGTTCAGCCACTCAAATATTTACTTCCCAGAATCAAAAAGCCCAGGTCTGTAATAGCCGTTCAGTGCGCTCATCTCACGTTTCCTCTGTGGGGTCCAGGGAACTCGTATCACCAAAGCAAATATCAGATGTGCAGGAATTTAAGGCAGACTCTGCCTCTGCCTTCACATAGTCTGTGCTCGTGAAGTGACGTAATGAACTACAGAAAATTTAGGACTTGGTGAAATGGGATTTTTCCTTGAGTTGGAATGTGTTAAGTATGCTTCGTTACCAAGGTTCAGAATCATTAGCAAGCTTGCATGGAAGAAAAATTTTGGACGGTTTTTTTAAACAAATAGCTGTTTTTGTATAACCTTGTGCTGAAAATCTGTCGTTGATGCCTCTCTTAATGTTGTTACACTCTCCTCTGTTTTCAGAGTGCTATTGAAGGATTGCTGATGATTTTTCAATCTCCTGTGAATTTAGTTTACTCTGCACATGGAGTTTCTTATGATTACTTTTTCCCAAGATTTTGGGTGAAAACACCTGTAATGCTGTGATGTTCAGGCCCGAGTAGGAAATTTTCACCACGGTCATGTTTAGAAGTGCTCTGACTGAATTTCTGAAGTTTTTATGCGGTGGCTGCGGTGCTGTGAAGGGACACGGGGCTCTCTGGGTGAGGGTAAATGCTGGGATGCGTTTGACTTCAGGTGCGGACATGCAGCGACAATGGTTTTGACCCCGGTGCAGGAATGCCTGCTCACAGAGCAAAATGAGTTTTGATGATTGTTCAGAGATAAGGAACAGATGTTGACTCGGTGACTACACTTAGTCTGTTCCTTCTGGAACAATCCTGCTTGGTCATCTGCTGAAGGTGAGTGCAGTCTGCTCCACGAAATGATCACAGATCTTCGTGTCCGTGTGCAGAGATTCCCTGGACCAATGCACCTCATCTCCCATCTTGGGTTGAGGCTCAGTGTGCCTGAACACACTGAGAGGCAGCAGCCCTTAAACTGGGAAAGCTCAGGCTGCAAAGAAGGTGGTTTGCACATCTAAAAGTGGAAATGACCAAACAAGTGCCCCAAAGTGGGCAACAGACCTGTAGGTTGTGCTCCACAACTCTGGAATAAAAGAACTGTGTGAGAAAGAAGACGGGGCATGAGTCAGAGGATAATGTCATGCATGGGTAGAGATCAAATTAGGAAGCCTAGGACGCCAAATGAATTTTAGTTAGAATGGCCTATAATTGTTTTTCATGTTTAAAAGTAAAGGGCAGGAAGGAAAAATTTGTATCCGTTGTCTGACAAAAGAGAAGAAATAATGATGGACAGAATAGTGGCAAATACACTTTTCCTTTGTCTTCACCAGAAAAGGCTGATCGTAACTGCCTTTAGGGAAATTTAGATTAATAAAATACCAGGATCGTGAGCTAGAAAAGAGTATGTTAAACGATATTCAGACAAACCTTCTGCTTGTCTAGTGAGGGTGCAAGCCCAATGGCCTTTGGCAAACTGAGGGATGGCATTACCTCTCAGATGACTAAAGAGCAAACCTTGTGCCTTCCTTCAAAGGGGAAAAGAACTGCATTGTATTTACAACCTTGTACTTCTAAATGATTCATTATATTTAGTGTGCCTTTACTTAAACTGATTAATATTAAATTGGACTCATCCACTGACCTGTGAGTGGTAAAACCATTGCCATACAGCCCAATTATTTAGCAGAGGGGGCTCAGGGTAGGCTCTGCCAGGCTGTCGTATTTGCTTTAAAGTGTTTGACTCGTAGTCCAATTGCACACAGTAGGCAAAGATCTGCACAAGACTCCCTGAATGCAGAACTCATCGGTGTTCAGTTCCTGTTCTGTTTCCCTGTGGGTTTCCTGTTCTTGGCCCGACTGTAGCTCAGGCCTTTCCCTCCTCTGGAACCTGAACCAAACTGCTGCTGGTTTGGCTGGGGGCTCGAGTGAACCCACCACATGTCCCGTCACTATATCCCCCTGCCCAGCTGCTGCCCCTTCTTTCCTCTCTCTCTTGCTCTGTTTTTCCTTTCTCCATCTCTCCCACTGCCACCACAGTTGTGTTTTATCCTTCAGTTCTGTCCTGCCCACTGTTCTTTGCTCTTTCTCTGTCACTCTGTCCTGCTCCCTGAGTCTTTTTGAATTCCTCCATCTCAGGCCTCAGCCCGTGACTGTTCTTCTCTTCTTCCATCCCTTGGTCCTGCTTCCTGCCCATCTTTGTTTCTCCTTCCATTTGTGCTGCTGCCCATCTCTTTACCCTTCTTGCTCCAGCTCTGCTGCTCCCCGCCCCTCTCATTCCCTCTCTGTTTCTCCCCCATCCTTCCTGCTCTTCTCTCCTGCTCCCGCTTCAGTTTTTCCTCTCTCTCTGTCACTCTGTCCTGCTCCCTGTCGCTGTCATTTCTCTCATCTTTGTTCTGCAGCCCAGTGCTGGGTTTTTGCTCATCTCGGTCCTGCTGCCCAGCCCAGGCTTTTCTGCCTCCATCTGTGTCCTGCTCCCTGTCTCAATGTGTGTCCTGCTCCTTTTCCTTGTCTTTCTCTCTCCCATGTCCTTCTTCCTCTATTTTACTTTTCTATCCATCCCTCTCTTCCTACTGCTTCTTTCTCCACCTGTGTCCTGTTCCTGCCCCTTTTTTCCTCTCACTGTCCTTCTCTCCTGTGTCCTGTCCCCACATTTTCTGTCTTTATTCCTCTGTCTCACTGCCTGTCCCATTGTTTCTGGCAATGTACCCCCGTCCAACTGACTGTCCCTTTTTAATTGTCTTCTCTTCCTCTTTCCCGCTTCTCAGCCCGCTTTTCCTCTTCCTGCAGCTCATTGCTGGTTTTATTTCTCCTTGTCTCTCTCTTCATCCCGACCTTCCCTTCGCTTTATTTCTCAGTCCCTTTGTTCTGTTCCCTGTCCTTCTTTTTCTCTCTCCATCTCTGCAGCCCCCTCCCTGTCCCTGTCTTTCTCTCTCCCAACTTCCTTCTTTTTCCCCTCCCCACTTCCTTCTTTTTCCCCTCCCCACCCTCTCTGTTTGGTGCTGTCAGACCCTCTCAGGAATTTTTGAGCTCTGTTGGTCTCTGTACAGCCCTTTTGGTCTTTGTTGGGATCTGCAGGGCTCTGTGGAGACCTGTTCTGCCTCTTGCGCCCTCTTGGGCCTTGTTGGGCCCTGTTGGGCCTTGTCAGGCTCTCTTGGGAGCTATCAGGCCTTGTCAGGGCCTGTCGGGATCTGTCAGGCTCTGAGGAGCACGGTCCTCCCTTTCGGGCCCTCTTGGGCCTTGATGGGCCATGTCGGACCTTGTTGGTCTCTGTCAGGATCTGTCGGGCCTTGCCAGGCCTTGTTGGGCTATGTCAGGCCTTGTTGGGCTCTGTCATGCTCTGTTGGGCTCTGTAGAACACTGTTAGGGCCTATTGGGCCCTGTCAGATGCTGTCAGGCTTTGTTGGGCTTTGTAAAGCTGTATCAGGCCCTGTCAAGGTCTCTTGTGGTCTCTTGAACCATGTTGGGTTTTGCCGGGCTTTGTCAGGCTCTGTCGGGCCTTGTACGTCCATTTTGTGTTTGGTCAGACTCTGTTGGGCTCTTTCGTGATCTGTCAGGCTTTGTTGGGAGTTATTGGGCTCTTTCAAGCCTGGTCAGGGTTGTCGAACTCTGTCAGGGCATGTTGGGGTTTGCCGGGCTCTGCACAGCTTTGTCAGCACCTGTCGGGCCCTGTCGGGCTTTGTCAGGCTCTGTTGGGGCCTGTTGCTCCTTGTTGGGTCCTCCGGACCTTGTTGGGCTCTGTCAGGCCCTGTTGAGCCGTGTCGGGCCTTGTCTGACTCCGTCAGGCTCGATCAGGTCCTGTCAGGCCCTGTGAGCTTTGTTAGGCTCTGTCAAGCCCTGTATGGCCCTGTCAGGCTTCGCTGGTCTCTATGGAGCCCTGTCGGGCTTTGCACCGGACACCTGGATTTCTCTGGAGTCACTTGAGCCTCATCCCTTCTGGTGTCCCTGTTACCAGTACCAGAAGGGATACTGTTCATCAGGTGATGACTTTGTAGAATAAAGAACAAGTCTGTTTTGGCCTAAAGCAGTGAGTCCTTGGTTGTTTAGGCCGTTTCAGTTGGGTAATCAGCGTAGGGCTGGGAGCAGGGCTGGGTCTGTGAGAGAAGCTCAGACCTGCATTCGGGGAGGGACCCCTTTGTCCCAGCATCAACCTGGTTTCCCAGCTGGGGCTGTCAACAAGGCTTTCGTGCACCAGGATGGGAGTGCTGGACAGATGGGAGGTGCGGAGGGTTGCCCTTGGGCTTGCTTGGGATGCTGCCCCGCCTCAGGATGGACTGCACAGAGAGGGAGGGAGGCGCTGGGAAGGGTGGCTGTCCGGCTCTGAGCGCGTCTGTCAAGGAGGGCTGCTGTGGTGCCAGAGGCTGCGGGGCTGGAGCAGTGCCCCCCAGCCCAGAGCTTGGATGAGAACTGAGCGGAAAGCTCGAGCGGGGCTGGGTGGGGGAGGGAGTGGAAGGAATGAGATACTAGTAACCAGGCTGGCATTCAAATTGGAACAGAGTATAATGGAATAACGATAACAATGTAAAAAGAACGAGGTTAAGCTTAGCAGAAGGTCTTTGGCCGACAGGCCTGGACAGAGCCCCACATGGCCCGACAGGCCTTTGTGTGCTTTTCTTCCCAGCTCCAATTCCAACATACGTGCTGGGTGCTGAAGAACAAGAGAGCAGGTGCTATGTTCCAAACGTCCGTGGCTGCGAATTAGCGGAGACCTTGGCTCCCTCAGGTAATGGGGCAGGTGGTCTGTGATCGGGGCCGTGGACTTGCATGGCGGTGCTGTCATGAACGTTTTCTGACCTTGCCACTTCCAAGTCCCTCCTTTTCCTGGAAGTTTGAAGATGGCATTTATTTATTCTGCGCTTCAGCCAGGAGTTGGATGTAATGTAGAATATCTCACGTAACGGGCTCCATAATATATGAATAAGAACCTTGCTTTTTTGTTGTTGTTTTCTAACACGACCTGAATTTTGGTTAGCAATAGGAAGGGTCGTTGACAGAGCCTCGTTTTTGCGAGTAATGTGTTCCTGCAGCGTGCCCGTCCCCATACGGTGACGGTTTCCTGCCTGCAGTGTGATTTTCTGGTCTGTGAGGCCTCACTGGTGTAGCAGAGCAAGACGTGGTTTCTTTAAAGGTAACAATGCTGTGGCAAATCTGGTGGGAACAGCTAGTTTCCTCCTAGAATGCTGCCTGACAAAAATGGTAGCAAATAAGGGCACTTGAAATTGGCTTTTTTATTCAGTCTTCATCCGGAGCTGTTGGAAATGGATTTCTGGGAAGCAAGATCTGGGCGTCTGTGCACTTCCAAGGCAGCGCTGCCTCCCAGAATAGTTCCACGCTTCTCCACTTCTTTTCCTTCCACCCTCGTGTAGAACAGGGACATGCAATCCTGTTTAGATTTGGTAATTCCCTGGCAACGGGTGTAGGTTGGGGAACCTGTAGGAGGGTGTGGCCCAACGCGGTTGTGAGGTCACAGCCCCACAGTGATGTGATGTGCTGTTATGTGCTGTTATGTGCTGTGACGTGCTGTGACGTGCTGTGACGTGCTGTCCCACACTGCTGCAGGCATTGTCTTAGCGACAGCGGCAGCAGCAGCAGCAGCAGCGGCAGCAGCAGCAGCGGCAGCAGCAGCAGCAGCAGCAGCGGCGGCAGCAGTAGCTCCAGCAGCGGCGGTAACGGTGGCAGAAGCCGCAGCAGTGGCAGCAGCAGTCGCAGCGGCAGCAGCAGCGGCGGTAGCGGCGGCAGCAGCGGCGGAAGCCGCAGCAGCAGTAGCAGCAGCGGCGGCAACAGCGGCAGCAGCATCATGCTGGGATCGTGGGGGGCCAAGGTCCTCCTCCTCTTGATTCTGGTGTCCCTTCAAGCCCGGGACGCCCAGGCGGCTCCGAGACGAGCACAAAGAGCAGGTGGGCAGTAAGGGCCAGCGTTCAGCCCCGAGCAGCTCAGCAGGGCAGCAGTGGGGCCAGGGCTGGGGCCGGTTGAGCAGCCGGCCTGAGCTGGGCAAGGCAAAGCGAGCAGCACCACAGTACGGGCATTGGGGCAGGCACCACGTGGGGCCGTGTAGAGGGACTGCGGTTGCTTCAGGGGCATTTTCTGGGCAAGCAGGGGGCTGGGAGTGCCGATGCAGGGTGAGAAATCTGGGTCGCCCTGGGGTTCCCCCTGCCGCCCAGCCCCATTCCACCATGCCCTGTCCCAGGGCAGCCTGTCCCCAGGATGGACGCTGGGCTGGGCTGGCGAGGGAGCGGTGCCACAGGAGCCGGGTGGCAGCCCCTGGCAGCGTTTGTCCCCGGGCTGGTTGCAGCCGTGCCCAGGGCTGTGGCTCTGCCGCTCCCCGGCTGCACCGTGGCTTTCAGCCCCCAGTCTGGAGGGGCGTGCTCAGAAAATGTGTGCTTGGGAAAACAGGGATGTTTGTGCTCTCGTCCTGCAGCCCTGCTCCCCTCGCATGAGCCGCAGGTCCCCAGCCTGCAGGAACATGCAGGGGTAGCTTTTCCCAGGTGCACCTTTTCCCAGGGTCTTGTCCACCAGAAGCAGGGACAGTGGCTTTTGCTTCCAGTTTGGTCCTTCCTGTGGGAGTGTGGGAACCTCTCTGAGCTGTGCTTGATTCCAGGCTATGGCGCTGGCGGCGCTTATCGAGCTGCTCAGCTGGACCCTGGTTATGAGCCTCGGAGGCATCCCAGAGGTAGGTTGTCAATGCCTGTCTGCTTGAGGGAGTAAACATTTCTGTTTTCAGAGGTTATTCATGTATAATTTTACCAAACATCCTCTTAAGGACTTGCAAGACCTTTTTGTGCCTTGGGGCTGTTGCACAGATAAGTAATGACTATTTCTTTACTGGAGGAGCTGCTAGGTCTCAGCAAACAGGTCACCCGTGTCTCCTTTTAGCTGTAGGAACCTACACCTTTGTATGTCTCCTGTGTAATCACCCCACCCCCTTACAGTCAGCACAGGTGACTAAGAAGTAGATGACAACATGGCCTGGAAACTCCTTATGTGTGTTTGATTCCCTGTTTGGTTCTTGCAGTTCATGGCGGTGAAGACATTGAAGGGAATCATGTTCCTGAGCCTGCGGGGAATCCCAGGGGTAAGTGTTCAGTCTTCCTTGGTTCCTGGCCTTTTGCATTTGTTAATATTTGGTTTGTTATTTGTTAAGATTTTGTTGGAATAATTGCGCCTTGCAATAGCCAGCAGGCTCTTCTCTACGAGAAGCGTGAATGATCATTTCTTCCTCTGGTGCCCCGTGCTTCCAGTTCAGTGAGGGCTTCCTTGAGTGTGTGTGAGGGGTCTCCTGGCCAAAAGGCCCTGAGAGGCCCCATCTTTGTCCATCTGCTCCGTGAGGGGTGTTGCTCATGGCCTGGAGACAGCAGTTTGGAAGCTGCCAGGTCCCAGCACCCCCAAAAGCCCAAGCTTTTTTTCTAAGCTTTATTACTGTGTTTGGAGAGTACTGCCTCCTGAAGCTGCCGTGTTCCTGATGAGGAAGTTACTGCTCATGAAACTGTCCCTCTTTCTCTCTAAAGAGACTGACCATGAGACTGAGCAGAAGACCTTTCCAAGGGCAAGCAGTCACACAGCGCCAGTCTCAGATGAAGAAAGGGAGACAATGGCAGCAACTGGCATGCCAGGTAATTGCTGTCCCGTGGTCACCTGGTGTCACCAGTCACAATGACTGTGTGCCTGTGGGCTCTACCCCAGCTCTTGCACATCTTAGCAGCAGCCAAACCTGGGAGTGTTGGTGCAGAGAAGGGTTGTCAAAGAAGGCAGGAGCGGCTCTCTGAGGACAAGGGTCAGCTCTGGTGTGTGGAGGTTATATTGCCAGCAGCGTGCCAGAGAGACGCTCTGAGATGTCTCTGGACGCGGGTAGAGCTTGCTCACCTAGCACCACGGCCCGTGGCCCGGAATTTAGGAACTTTGCCTCTTGGGGAACGAGGACATCCGAGGGCTACAGCCCTGCCCGTCTGAGGGCTACAGCCAGTGTGCTGTCCCCGGGCCAGCCCTCCCCCAGCGTGCGCATCGGGGCTGGGGGGGACGAGCAAGTGGCTCTGCAGGAGCCGGGCAACAGCCCACAGGCTGCATCCCACCTGTCGTCCTCAGGGCTGTCCTGGCAGGGAGTGCTCAGGAGATGCCCACTGGGGAAAACGGGAGCGTTTCTGCTCCGTCCCTGCAGTGCTCTGCTTGGCTGCACCGTGGGTCCCCAGCACACAAACCCGGCGTGCAGCCCAGAGGAACAGACGGGGTAGCGCTGGTGCAGCTGCTCGCTGGCACACGGGCTCTTCTCCACGAGAAGTTGGAGAGATCCTTCTTGTCCTCTGGTGCTAAGACAGCAGAGCCAGAGGCACCAGCCGCTGAAAAAAGCCTCTCTTGGGCATGTGAGGCACGGTGTGAGATGATCGGCAACGCAGAGCACAGTAACGTGTGGCATTGTCTCCTCTCCCGCAGGGGCGGACGCTGGGGAAAAGGCTGAGGCTGCCGGTCAGGAGGGTCTGCGCGAGCACTACATCCCTGTGATCGCAGCAGTCCTGGCTGTGCCGCTGTTTGGTGTAGTGGCGGCTTGCATCGTGATTTCTCGGCTGAGGAAGAGAGCCCTGTGAGTTTCTTTTCTGCAGAGCTGTGCATTGCTGCAGTTGGCAATGAACTGTTTGCAGTCGTAGCGTGCTGGAGAGCCCAGGCAGCTGCTGGCCGGACTCTGCTGAGATTTCTGCTCTAAGATGTTTAACGGACCTCTTAATTCCTATAATGAGTAGACTTCTCCTGAATCTCATTCCTACAGGAGGACCCAGGGAGATGAAGAAGCACCAGAACACATCGACGCTGTCTCAGCCTGCAAAAGCGAAGATCAAACTGAAGATCAAGGCAAGGCAGAGTCAGGAGAAGAAACAGAAAAGGGAGAGATTGCCCAGGAAACAGAACTTTTCTGCAACAGCTCCAGCCCATCCCAATGGATCTTTGCGGTCGAACTTGCCCAGCTGTACAGGAACATGAGGGCAGACGCCTCAGCTCTGCCCGTTCCCAGCTGCTCTCTCCCTCGTGGTGCCTCCCCACCGGAGCCCTGGATTTCCCTGGACTCACTGGAGCCTCAGCCCTTCTGGTGTCCGTGTTACCAGTACCAGAAGGGATACTATTCATCAGATGATGAGTTTGTAGAATAAATATCAAGTATTTTTGTACAAACAGTGAGTCCTGGCTGGGAGCAGGGCTGGGTCTGTGAGAGAAGCTGTCAGACACCTGCTCTCCGGGAGGGACCCCTTTGCCCCAGCATCAGCCTGGTTTCCCAGCTGGGGCTGTCAACAAGGCTTTCCTGCACCAGATTGGGGACGTGCTGGCCAGACGTGAGTGTTGGTGCAGAGAAGGGTTGTCAAAGAAGCCAGGAGCAGCCCTCTGAGGACAAGGACAAGTGTCAGCTCTGGTCTGTGAAGGTTATTGCCAGCAGTGTGCCGGAGAGACGCTCTGAGATGTCTCTGGACACGGGTAGAGCTTGCTCACCTAGCACCACGGCCCGTGACCCGGAATTTAGGAACTTTGCCACTGCTCCGTCCCTGCAGTGCTCTCCTTGGCTGCACCGTGGGTCCCTAGCACACAAACCCGGCGTGCAGCCCAGAGGAACAGACGGGGTAGCGCTGGTGCAGCTGCTCGCTGGCACGTGTGCTCTTCTCCACGAGAAGTTGAAGCGATCCTTCTTGTCCTCTGGTGCTAAGACAGCAGAGCCAGAGGCACCAGCCGCTGAAAAAAGCCTCTCTTGGGCATGTGAGGCACGGTGTGAGATGATCGGCAGCGCAGAGCACAGTAACGTGTGGCATTGTCTCCTCTCTCGCGGGGGCGGACGCTGGGGAAAAGGCTGAGGCTGCCGGTCAGGAGGGTCTGCGCGAGCACTACATCCCTGTGATCGCAGCAGTCCTGGCTGTGCCGCTGTTTGGTGTAGTGGCGGCTTGCATCGTGATTTCTCGGCTGAGGAAGAGAGCCCCGTGAGCTGCTTTTCCCCAGAGCTGTGCATTGCTGCATTGGCAATGAACTGTTTGCATGCGTAGCACGCTGGAGTGCCCAGGCAGCTGCTGGCTGGATTCTGCTGAGATTTCTGCTCTAAGATGTTTAACGGACCTCTTAATTCCTATAATGAGTAGAGTTCTCCTGAAACTCATTCCTACAGAAGGACCCAGGCAGACGAATAAGCACCAGAACACATCGACACCACCTCTGCCTGGAAAAGCAAAGATCAAACTGAACATCAAGGGAAAGCGGAGTCAGGAGAAGAAACAGAAAAGGGAGAGATTGCCCAGGAAAAAGAGCTTTTCTGCAGCTGCTCCAGCCCATCCAGGTCGACGTTTGCCGCCAGGCTCACCCAGCTGTACAGGAAGATGAGCGCAGACACCTCAGCTCTGCCAGATCCCAGCTGCTCTCTCCCTCGTGGGGCCTCTTCACCAGACACCTGAATTTCTCTGGAGTCACCTGAGCCTCATCCCTTCTGGTGTCCCTCTTACCACTACCTGGAGGGATACCGTACATCAGAAGATGAGACTTTGCAGAGTAAAGAACAAGTCTGTTTTGGCCCAAAGCAGTGAGTCCTTGGCTGTTTTGGCCGTTTCAGTCGGGGTATGAGGCAGAGAGGTGGGAGCAGGGCTGGGAGGTGCAGAAGGTTGCTCTTGATCTTGCTTGGGATGCTGCCCCGCCTCAGGATGGACTGCACAGAGAGGGAGGGAGGCGCTGGGAAGGGTGGCTGTCCGGCACTGAGCGCATCTGTCAAGGAGGGCTGCTGTGGTGCCAGAGGCTGCGGGGCTGGAGCAGTGCCCCCCAGCCCAGAGCTTGGATGAGAACTGAGCGGAAAGCTCGAGCGGGGCTGGGTGGGGGAGGGAGTGGAAGGAATGAGATACTAGTAACCAGGCTGGCATTCAAATTGGAACAGAGTATAATGGAATAATGATAACAATGTAAAAAGAACGAGGTTAAGCTTAGCAGAAGGTCTTTGGCCGACAGGCCTGGACAGAGCCCCACATGGCCCGACAGGCCTTTGTGTGCTTTTTTTCCCAGCTCCAATTCCAACATACGTGCTGGGTGCTGAAGAACAAGAGAGCAGGTGCTATGTTCCAAACGTCCGTGGCTGCGAATTAGCGGAGACCTTGGCTCCCTCAGGTAATGGGGCAGGTGGTCTGTGATCGGGGCCGTGGACTTGCATGGCGGTGCTGTCATGAACGTTTTCTGACCTTGCCACTTCCAAGTCCCTTCTTTTCCTGGAAGTTTGAAGATGGCATTTATTTATTCTGCGCTTCAGCCAGGAGTTGGATGTAATGTAGAATATCTCACGTAACGGGCTCCATAATATATGAATAAGAACCTTGCTTTTTTGTTGTTGTTTTCTAACAAGACCTGAATTTTGGTTAGCAATAGGAAGGGTCGTTGACAGAGCCTCGTTTTTGCGAGTAATGTGTTCCTGCAGCGTGCCCGTCCCCATACGGAGACGGTTTCCTGCCTGCAGTGTGATTTTCTGGTCTGTGAGGCCTCACTGGTGTAGCAGAGCAAGACGTGGTTTCTTTAAAGGTAACAATGCTGTGGCAAATCTGGTGGGAACAGCTAGTTTCCTCCTAGAATGCTGCCTGACAAAAATGGTAGCAAATAAGGGCACTTGAAATTGGCTTTTTTATTCAGTCTTCATCCGGAGCTGTTGGAAATGGATTTCTGGGAAGCAAGATCTGGGCGTCTGTGCACTTCCAAGGCAGCGCTGCCTCCCAGAATAGTTCCACGCTTCTCCACTTCTTTTCCTTCCACCCTCGTGTAGAACAGGGACATGCAATCCTGTTTAGATTTGGTAATTTGCTGGCAACGGGTGTAGGCTGGGGAACCTGGCAGAGGGTGTGGCCCAACGCGGTTGTGAGGTCACAGCCCCACAGTGATGTGATGTGCTGTGATGTGCTGTTATGTGCTGTTATGTGCTGTTATGTGCTGTGACGTGCTGTGACGTGCTGTCCCACACTGCTGCAGGCATTGTCTTAGCAGCAGCGACAGCGGCAGCAGCAGCAGCGGCAGCAGCAGCAGCAGCAGCGGCAGCAGCAGCGGCAGCAGGAGCGGCAGCAGCAGCAGCAGAAGCGGCGGCAGCAGTAGCTCCAGCAGCGGCGGTAACGGTGGCAGAAGCCGCAGCAGTGGCAGCAGCAGTCGCAGCGGCAGCAGCAGCGGCGGTAGCGGCGGCAGCAGCGGCGGAAGCCGCAGCAGCAGTAGCAGCAGCGGCGGCAACAGCGGCAGCAGCATCATGCTGGGATCGTGGGGGGCCAAGGTCCTCCTCCTCTTGATTCTGGTGTCCCTTCAAGCCCGGGACGCCCAGGCGGCTCCGAGACGAGCACAAAGAGCAGGTGGGCAGTAAGGGCCAGCGTTCAGCCCCGAGCAGCTCAGCAGGGCAGCAGTGGGGCCAGGGCTGGGGCCGGTTGAGCAGCCGGCCTGAGCTGGGCAAGGCAAAGCGAGCAGCACCACAGTACGGGCATTGGGGCAGGCACCACGTGGGGCCGTGTAGAGGGACTGCGGTTGCTTCAGGGGCATTTTCTGGGCAAGCAGGGGGCTGGGAGTGCCGATGCAGGGTGAGACATCTGGGTCCCCCTGGGGTTCCCCCTGCCGCCCAGCCCCGTGCCACAGTGCCCTGTCCCAGGGCAGCCTGTCCCCAGGATGGACGCTGGGCTGGGCTGGCGAGGGAGCGGTGCCACAGGAGCCGGGTGGCAGCCCCTGGCAGCGTTTGTCCCCGGGCTGGTTGCAGCCGTACCCAGGGCTGTGGCTCTGCCGCTCCCCGGCTGCACCGTGGCTTTCAGCCCCCAGTCTGGAGGGGCGTGCTCAGAAAATGTGTGCTTGGGAAAACAGGGATGTTTGTGCTCTCGTCCTGCAGCCCTGCTCCCCTCGCATGAGCCGCAGGTCCCCAGCCTGCAGGAACATGCAGGGGTAGCTTTTCCCAGGTGCACCTTTTCCCAGGGTCTTGTCCACCAGAAGCAGGGACAGTGGCTTTTGCCTCCAGTTTGGTCCTTCCTGTGGTAGTGTGGGAACCTCTCTGATCTGTGCTTGATTCCAGGCTATGGCGCTGGCGGCGCTTATCGAGCTGCTCAGCTGGACCCTGGTTATGAGCCTCGGAGGCATCCCAGAGGTAGGTTGTCAATGCCTGTCTGCTTGAGGGAGTAAACACTTCTGTTTTCAGAGGTTATTCATGTATAATTTTACCAAACATCCTCTTAAGGACTTGCAAGACCTTTTTGTGCCTTGGGGCTGTTGCACAGATAAGTAATGACTATTTCTTTACTGGAGGAACTGCTAGGTCTCAGCAAACAGGTCACCCGTGTCTCCTTTTAGCTGTAGGAACCTACACCTTTGTATGTCTCCTGTGTAATCACCCCACCCCCTTACAGTCAGCACAGGTGACTAAGAAGTAGATGACAACATGGCCTGGAAACTCCTTATGTGTGTTTGATTCCCTGTTTGGTTCTTGCAGTTCATGGCGGTGAAGACATTGAAGGGAATCATGTTCCTGAGCCTGCGGGGAATCCCAGGGGTAAGTGTTCAGTCTTCCTTGGTTCCTGGCCTTTTGCATTTGTTAATATTTGGTTTGTTATTTGTTAAGATTTTGTTGGAATAATTGCGCCTTGCAATAGCCAGCAGGCTCTTCTCTACGAGAAGCGTGAATGATCATTTCTTCCTCTGGTGCCCCGTGCTTCCAGTTCAGTGAGGGCTTCCTTGAGTGTGTGTGAGGGGTCTCCTGGCCAAAAGGCCCTGAGAGGCCCCATCTTTGTCCATCTGCTCCGTGAGGGGTGTTGCTCATGGCCTGGAGACAGCAGTTTGGAAGCTGCCAGGTCCCAGCACCCCCAAAAGCCCAAGCTTTTTTTCTAAGCTTTATTACTGTGTTTGGAGAGTACTGCCTCCTGAAGCTGCCGTGTTCCTGATGAGGAAGTTACTGCTCATGAAACTGTCCCTCTTTCTCTCTAAAGAGACTGACCATGAGACTGAGCAGAAGACCTTTCCAAGGGCAAGCAGTCACACAGCGCCAGTCTCAGATGAAGAAAGGGAGACAATGGCAGCAACTGGCATGCCAGGTAATTGCTGTCCCGTGGTCACCTGGTGTCACCAGTCACAATGACTGTGTGCCTGTGGGCTCTACCCCAGCTCTTGCACATCTTAGCAGCAGCCAAACCTGGGAGTGTTGGTGCAGAGAAGGGTTGTCAAAGAAGGCAGGAGCGGCTCTCTGAGGACAAGGGTCAGCTCTGGTGTGTGGAGGTTATTGCCAGCAGCGTGCCAGAGAGACGCTCTGAGATGTCTCTGGACGCGGGTAGAGCTTGCTCACCTAGCACCACGGCCCGTGGCCCGGAATTTAGGAACTTTGCCTCTTGGGGAACGAGGACATCCGAGGGCTACAGCCCTGCCCGTCTGAGGGCTACAGCCAGTGTGCTGTCCCCGGGCCAGCCCTCCCCCAGCGTGCGCATCGGGGCTGGGGGGGACGAGCAAGTGGCTCTGCAGGAGCCGGGCAACAGCCCACAGGCTGCATCCCACCTGTCGTCCTCAGGGCTGTCCTGGCAGGGAGTGCTCAGGAGATGCCCACTGGGGAAAACGGGAGCGTTTCTGCTCCGTCCCTGCAGTGCTCTGCTTGGCTGCACCGTGGGTCCCCAGCACACAAACCCGGCGTGCAGCCCAGAGGAACAGACGGGGTAGCGCTGGTGCAGCTGCTCGCTGGCACACGGGCTCTTCTCCACGAGAAGTTGGAGAGATCCTTCTTGTCCTCTGGTGCTAAGACAGCAGAGCCAGAGGCACCAGCCGCTGAAAAAAGCCTCTCTTGGGCATGTGAGGCATGGTGTGAGATGATCGGCAACGCAGAGCACAGTAACGTGTGGCATTGTCTCCTCTCCCGCAGGGGCGGACGCTGGGGAAAAGGCTGAGGCTGCCGGTCAGGAGGGTCTGCGCGAGCACTACATCCCTGTGATCGCAGCAGTCCTGGCTGTGCCGCTGTTTGGTGTAGTGGCGGCTTGCATCGTGATTTCTCGGCTGAGGAAGAGAGCCCTGTGAGTTTCTTTTCTGCAGAGCTGTGCATTGCTGCAGTTGGCAATGAACTGTTTGCAGTCAGAGCGTGCTGGAGAGCCCAGGCAGCTGCTGGCCGGACTCTGCTGAGATTTCTGCTCTAAGATGTTTAACGGACCTCTTAATTCCTATAATGAGTAGACTTCTCCTGAATCTCATTCCTACAGGAGGACCCAGGGAGATGAAGAAGCACCAGAACACATCGACGCTGTCTCAGCCTGCAAAAGCGAAGATCAAACTGAAGATCAAGGCAAGGCAGAGTCAGGAGAAGAAACAGAAAAGGGAGAGATTGCCCAGGAAACAGAACTTTTCTGCAACAGCTCCAGCCCATCCCAATGGATCTTTGCGGTCGAACTTGCCCAGCTGTACAGGAACATGAGGGCAGACGCCTCAGCTCTGCCCGTTCCCAGCTGCTCTCTCCCTCGTGGTGCCTCCCCACCGGAGCCCTGGATTTCCCTGGACTCACTGGAGCCTCAGCCCTTCTGGTGTCCGTGTTACCAGTACCAGAAGGGATACTGTTCATCAGATGATGAGTTTGTAGAATAAATATCAAGTATTTTTGTACAAACAGTGAGTCCTGGCTGGGAGCAGGGCTGGGTCTGTGAGAGAAGCTGTCAGACACCTGCTCTCCGGGAGGGACCCCTTTGTCCCAGCATCAGCCTGGTTTCCCAGCTGGGGCTGTCAACAAGGCTTTCCTGCACCAGATTGGGGACGTGCTGGCCAGACGTGAGTGTTGGTGCAGAGAAGGGTTGTCAAAGAAGCCAGGAGCAGCCCTCTGAGGACAAGGACAAGTGTCAGCTCTGGTCTGTGAAGGTTATTGCCAGCAGTGTGCCGGAGAGACGCTCTGAGATGTCTCTGGACACGGGTAGAGCTTGCTCACCTAGCACCACGGCCCGTGACCCGGAATTTAGGAACTTTGCCACTGCTCCGTCCCTGCAGTGCTCTCCTTGGCTGCACCGTGGGTCCCTAGCACACAAACCCGGCGTGCAGCCCAGAGGAACAGACGGGGTAGCGCTGGTGCAGCTGCTCGCTGGCACGTGTGCTCTTCTCCACGAGAAGTTGAAGCGATCCTTCTTGTCCTCTGGTGCTAAGACAGCAGAGCCAGAGGCACCAGCCGCTGAAAAAAGCCTCTCTTGGGCATGTGAGGCACGGTGTGAGATGATCGGCAGCGCAGAGCACAGTGACGTGTGGCATTGTCTCCTCTCTCGCGGGGGCGGACGCTGGGGAAAAGGCTGAGGCTGCCGGTCAGGAGGGTCTGCGCGAGCACTACATCCCTGTAATCGCAGCAGTCCTGGCTGTGCCGCTGTTTGGTGTAGTGGCGGCTTGCATCGTGATTTCTCGGCTGAGGAAGAGAGCCCCGTGAGCTGCTTTTCCCCAGAGCTGTGCATTGCTGCATTGGCAATGAACTGTTTGCATGCGTAGCACGCTGGAGTGCCCAGGCAGCTGCTGGCTGGATTCTGCTGAGATTTCTGCTCTAAGATATTTAACGGACCTCTTAATTCCTATAATGAGTAGAGTTCTCCTGAAACTCATTCCTACAGAAGGACCCAGGCAGGCGAATAAGCACCAGAACACATCGACACCACCTCTGCCTGGAAAAGCAAAGATCAAACTGAACATCAAGGGAAAGCGGAGTCAGGAGAAGAAACAGAAAAGGGAGAGATTGCCCAGGAAAAAGAGCTTTTCTGCAGCTGCTCCAGCCCATCCAGGTCGACGTTTGCCGCCAGGCTCACCCAGCTGTACAGGAAGATGAGCGCAGACACCTCAGCTCTGCCAGATCCCAGCTGCTCTCTCCCTCGTGGGGCCTCTTCACCAGACACCTGAATTTCTCTGGAGTCACCTGAGCCTCATCCCTTCTGGTGTCCCTCTTACCACTACCTGGAGGGATACCGTACATCAGAAGATGAGACTTTGCAGAGTAAAGAACAAGTCTGTTTTGGCCCAAAGCAGTGAGTCCTTGGCTGTTTTGGCCGTTTCAGTCGGGGTATGAGGCAGAGAGGTGGGAGCAGGGCTGGGAGGTGCAGAAGGTTGCTCTTGATCTTGCTTGGGATGCTGCCCCGCCTCAGGATGGACTGCACAGAGAGGGAGGGAGGCGCTGGGAAGGGTGGCTGTCCGGCACTGAGCGCATCTGTCAAGGAGGGCTGCTGTGGTGCCAGAGGCTGCGGGGCTGGAGCAGTGCCCCCCAGCCCAGAGCTTGGATGAGAACTGAGCGGAAAGCTCGAGCGGGGCTGGGTGGGGGAGGGAGTGGAAGGAATGAGATACTAGTAACCAGGCTGGCATTCAAATTGGAACAGAGTATAATGGAATAATGATAACAATGTAAAAAGAACGAGGTTAAGCTTAGCAGAAGGTCTTTGGCCGACAGGCCTGGACAGAGCCCCACATGGCCCGACAGGCCTTTGTGTGCTTTTTTTCCCAGCTCCAATTCCAACATACGTGCTGGGTGCTGAAGAACAAGAGAGCAGGTGCTATGTTCCAAACGTCCGTGGCTGCGAATTAGCGGAGACCTTGGCTCCCTCAGGTAATGGGGCAGGTGGTCTGTGATCGGGGCCGTGGACTTGCATGGCGGTGCTGTCATGAACGTTTTCTGACCTTGCCACTTCCAAGTCCCTTCTTTTCCTGGAAGTTTGAAGATGGCATTTATTTATTCTGCGCTTCAGCCAGGAGTTGGATGTAATGTAGAATATCTCACGTAACGGGCTCCATAATATATGAATAAGAACCTTGCTTTTTTGTTGTTGTTTTCTAACAAGACCTGAATTTTGGTTAGCAATAGGAAGGGTCGTTGACAGAGCCTCGTTTTTGCGAGTAATGTGTTCCTGCAGCGTGCCCGTCCCCATACGGAGACGGTTTCCTGCCTGCAGTGTGATTTTCTGGTCTGTGAGGCCTCACTGGTGTAGCAGAGCAAGACGTGGTTTCTTTAAAGGTAACAATGCTGTGGCAAATCTGGTGGGAACAGCTAGTTTCCTCCTAGAATGCTGCCTGACAAAAATGGTAGCAAATAAGGGCACTTGAAATTGGCTTTTTTATTCAGTCTTCATCCGGAGCTGTTGGAAATGGATTTCTGGGAAGCAAGATCTGGGCGTCTGTGCACTTCCAAGGCAGCGCTGCCTCCCAGAATAGTTCCACGCTTCTCCACTTCTTTTCCTTCCACCCTCGTGTAGAACAGGGACATGCAATCCTGTTTAGATTTGGTAATTTGCTGGCAACGGGTGTAGGCTGGGGAACCTGGCAGAGGGTGTGGCCCAACGCGGTTGTGAGGTCACAGCCCCACAGTGATGTGATGTGCTGTGATGTGCTGTTATGTGCTGTTATGTGCTGTTATGTGCTGTGACGTGCTGTGACGTGCTGTCCCACACTGCTGCAGGCATTGTCTTAGCAGCAGCGACAGCGGCAGCAGCAGCAGCGGCAGCAGCAGCAGCAGCAGCGGCAGCAGCAGCGGCAGCAGGAGCGGCAGCAGCAGCAGCAGAAGCGGCGGCAGCAGTAGCTCCAGCAGCGGCGGTAACGGTGGCAGAAGCCGCAGCAGTGGCAGCAGCAGTCGCAGCGGCAGCAGCAGCGGCGGTAGCGGCGGCAGCAGCGGCGGAAGCCGCAGCAGCAGTAGCAGCAGCGGCGGCAACAGCGGCAGCAGCATCATGCTGGGATCGTGGGGGGCCAAGGTCCTCCTCCTCTTGATTCTGGTGTCCCTTCAAGCCCGGGACGCCCAGGCGGCTCCGAGACGAGCACAAAGAGCAGGTGGGCAGTAAGGGCCAGCGTTCAGCCCCGAGCAGCTCAGCAGGGCAGCAGTGGGGCCAGGGCTGGGGCCGGTTGAGCAGCCGGCCTGAGCTGGGCAAGGCAAAGCGAGCAGCACCACAGTACGGGCATTGGGGCAGGCACCACGTGGGGCCGTGTAGAGGGACTGCGGTTGCTTCAGGGGCATTTTCTGGGCAAGCAGGGGGCTGGGAGTGCCGATGCAGGGTGAGACATCTGGGTCCCCCTGGGGTTCCCCCTGCCGCCCAGCCCCGTGCCACAGTGCCCTGTCCCAGGGCAGCCTGTCCCCAGGATGGACGCTGGGCTGGGCTGGCGAGGGAGCGGTGCCACAGGAGCCGGGTGGCAGCCCCTGGCAGCGTTTGTCCCCGGGCTGGTTGCAGCCGTACCCAGGGCTGTGGCTCTGCCGCTCCCCGGCTGCACCGTGGCTTTCAGCCCCCAGTCTGGAGGGGCGTGCTCAGAAAATGTGTGCTTGGGAAAACAGGGATGTTTGTGCTCTCGTCCTGCAGCCCTGCTCCCCTCGCATGAGCCGCAGGTCCCCAGCCTGCAGGAACATGCAGGGGTAGCTTTTCCCAGGTGCACCTTTTCCCAGGGTCTTGTCCACCAGAAGCAGGGACAGTGGCTTTTGCCTCCAGTTTGGTCCTTCCTGTGGTAGTGTGGGAACCTCTCTGATCTGTGCTTGATTCCAGGCTATGGCGCTGGCGGCGCTTATCGAGCTGCTCAGCTGGACCCTGGTTATGAGCCTCGGAGGCATCCCAGAGGTAGGTTGTCAATGCCTGTCTGCTTGAGGGAGTAAACACTTCTGTTTTCAGAGGTTATTCATGTATAATTTTACCAAACATCCTCTTAAGGACTTGCAAGACCTTTTTGTGCCTTGGGGCTGTTGCACAGATAAGTAATGACTATTTCTTTACTGGAGGAACTGCTAGGTCTCAGCAAACAGGTCACCCGTGTCTCCTTTTAGCTGTAGGAACCTACACCTTTGTATGTCTCCTGTGTAATCACCCCACCCCCTTACAGTCAGCACAGGTGACTAAGAAGTAGATGACAACATGGCCTGGAAACTCCTTATGTGTGTTTGATTCCCTGTTTGGTTCTTGCAGTTCATGGCGGTGAAGACATTGAAGGGAATCATGTTCCTGAGCCTGCGGGGAATCCCAGGGGTAAGTGTTCAGTCTTCCTTGGTTCCTGGCCTTTTGCATTTGTTAATATTTGGTTTGTTATTTGTTAAGATTTTGTTGGAATAATTGCGCCTTGCAATAGCCAGCAGGCTCTTCTCTACGAGAAGCGTGAATGATCATTTCTTCCTCTGGTGCCCCGTGCTTCCAGTTCAGTGAGGGCTTCCTTGAGTGTGTGTGAGGGGTCTCCTGGCCAAAAGGCCCTGAGAGGCCCCATCTTTGTCCATCTGCTCCGTGAGGGGTGTTGCTCATGGCCTGGAGACAGCAGTTTGGAAGCTGCCAGGTCCCAGCACCCCCAAAAGCCCAAGCTTTTTTTCTAAGCTTTATTACTGTGTTTGGAGAGTACTGCCTCCTGAAGCTGCCGTGTTCCTGATGAGGAAGTTACTGCTCATGAAACTGTCCCTCTTTCTCTCTAAAGAGACTGACCATGAGACTGAGCAGAAGACCTTTCCAAGGGCAAGCAGTCACACAGCGCCAGTCTCAGATGAAGAAAGGGAGACAATGGCAGCAACTGGCATGCCAGGTAATTGCTGTCCCGTGGTCACCTGGTGTCACCAGTCACAATGACTGTGTGCCTGTGGGCTCTACCCCAGCTCTTGCACATCTTAGCAGCAGCCAAACCTGGGAGTGTTGGTGCAGAGAAGGGTTGTCAAAGAAGGCAGGAGCGGCTCTCTGAGGACAAGGGTCAGCTCTGGTGTGTGGAGGTTATATTGCCAGCAGCGTGCCAGAGAGACGCTCTGAGATGTCTCTGGACGCGGGTAGAGCTTGCTCACCTAGCACCACGGCCCGTGGCCCGGAATTTAGGAACTTTGCCTCTTGGGGAACGAGGACATCCGAGGGCTACAGCCCTGCCCGTCTGAGGGCTACAGCCAGTGTGCTGTCCCCGGGCCAGCCCTCCCCCAGCGTGCGCATCGGGGCTGGGGGGGACGAGCAAGTGGCTCTGCAGGAGCCGGGCAACAGCCCACAGGCTGCATCCCACCTGTCGTCCTCAGGGCTGTCCTGGCAGGGAGTGCTCAGGAGATGCCCACTGGGGAAAACGGGAGCGTTTCTGCTCCGTCCCTGCAGTGCTCTGCTTGGCTGCACCGTGGGTCCCCAGCACACAAACCCGGCGTGCAGCCCAGAGGAACAGACGGGGTAGCGCTGGTGCAGCTGCTCGCTGGCACACGGGCTCTTCTCCACGAGAAGTTGGAGAGATCCTTCTTGTCCTCTGGTGCTAAGACAGCAGAGCCAGAGGCACCAGCCGCTGAAAAAAGCCTCTCTTGGGCATGTGAGGCATGGTGTGAGATGATCGGCAACGCAGAGCACAGTAACGTGTGGCATTGTCTCCTCTCCCGCAGGGGCGGACGCTGGGGAAAAGGCTGAGGCTGCCGGTCAGGAGGGTCTGCGCGAGCACTACATCCCTGTGATCGCAGCAGTCCTGGCTGTGCCGCTGTTTGGTGTAGTGGCGGCTTGCATCGTGATTTCTCGGCTGAGGAAGAGAGCCCTGTGAGTTTCTTTTCTGCAGAGCTGTGCATTGCTGCAGTTGGCAATGAACTGTTTGCAGTCAGAGCGTGCTGGAGAGCCCAGGCAGCTGCTGGCCGGACTCTGCTGAGATTTCTGCTCTAAGATGTTTAACGGACCTCTTAATTCCTATAATGAGTAGACTTCTCCTGAATCTCATTCCTACAGGAGGACCCAGGGAGATGAAGAAGCACCAGAACACATCGACGCTGTCTCAGCCTGCAAAAGCGAAGATCAAACTGAAGATCAAGGCAAGGCAGAGTCAGGAGAAGAAACAGAAAAGGGAGAGATTGCCCAGGAAACAGAACTTTTCTGCAACAGCTCCAGCCCATCCCAATGGATCTTTGCGGTCGAACTTGCCCAGCTGTACAGGAACATGAGGGCAGACGCCTCAGCTCTGCCCGTTCCCAGCTGCTCTCTCCCTCGTGGTGCCTCCCCACCGGAGCCCTGGATTTCCCTGGACTCACTGGAGCCTCAGCCCTTCTGGTGTCCGTGTTACCAGTACCAGAAGGGATACTGTTCATCAGATGATGAGTTTGTAGAATAAATATCAAGTATTTTTGTACAAACAGTGAGTCCTGGCTGGGAGCAGGGCTGGGTCTGTGAGAGAAGCTGTCAGACACCTGCTCTCCGGGAGGGACCCCTTTGTCCCAGCATCAGCCTGGTTTCCCAGCTGGGGCTGTCAACAAGGCTTTCCTGCACCAGATTGGGGACGTGCTGGCCAGACGTGAGTGTTGGTGCAGAGAAGGGTTGTCAAAGAAGCCAGGAGCAGCCCTCTGAGGACAAGGACAAGTGTCAGCTCTGGTCTGTGAAGGTTATTGCCAGCAGTGTGCCGGAGAGACGCTCTGAGATGTCTCTGGACACGGGTAGAGCTTGCTCACCTAGCACCACGGCCCGTGACCCGGAATTTAGGAACTTTGCCACTGCTCCGTCCCTGCAGTGCTCTCCTTGGCTGCACCGTGGGTCCCTAGCACACAAACCCGGCGTGCAGCCCAGAGGAACAGACGGGGTAGCGCTGGTGCAGCTGCTCGCTGGCACGTGTGCTCTTCTCCACGAGAAGTTGAAGCGATCCTTCTTGTCCTCTGGTGCTAAGACAGCAGAGCCAGAGGCACCAGCCGCTGAAAAAAGCCTCTCTTGGGCATGTGAGGCACGGTGTGAGATGATCGGCAGCGCAGAGCACAGTGACGTGTGGCATTGTCTCCTCTCTCGCGGGGGCGGACGCTGGGGAAAAGGCTGAGGCTGCCGGTCAGGAGGGTCTGCGCGAGCACTACATCCCTGTAATCGCAGCAGTCCTGGCTGTGCCGCTGTTTGGTGTAGTGGCGGCTTGCATCGTGATTTCTCGGCTGAGGAAGAGAGCCCCGTGAGCTGCTTTTCCCCAGAGCTGTGCATTGCTGCATTGGCAATGAACTGTTTGCATGCGTAGCACGCTGGAGTGCCCAGGCAGCTGCTGGCTGGATTCTGCTGAGATTTCTGCTCTAAGATATTTAACGGACCTCTTAATTCCTATAATGAGTAGAGTTCTCCTGAAACTCATTCCTACAGAAGGACCCAGGCAGGCGAATAAGCACCAGAACACATCGACACCACCTCTGCCTGGAAAAGCAAAGATCAAACTGAACATCAAGGGAAAGCGGAGTCAGGAGAAGAAACAGAAAAGGGAGAGATTGCCCAGGAAAAAGAGCTTTTCTGCAGCTGCTCCAGCCCATCCAGGTCGACGTTTGCCGCCAGGCTCACCCAGCTGTACAGGAAGATGAGCGCAGACACCTCAGCTCTGCCAGATCCCAGCTGCTCTCTCCCTCGTGGGGCCTCTTCACCAGACACCTGAATTTCTCTGGAGTCACCTGAGCCTCATCCCTTCTGGTGTCCCTCTTACCACTACCTGGAGGGATACCGTACATCAGAAGATGAGACTTTGCAGAGTAAAGAACAAGTCTGTTTTGGCCCAAAGCAGTGAGTCCTTGGCTGTTTTGGCCGTTTCAGTCGGGGTATGAGGCAGAGAGGTGGGAGCAGGGCTGGGAGGTGCAGAAGGTTGCTCTTGATCTTGCTTGGGATGCTGCCCCGCCTCAGGATGGACTGCACAGAGAGGGAGGGAGGCGCTGGGAAGGGTGGCTGTCCGGCACTGAGCGCATCTGTCAAGGAGGGCTGCTGTGGTGCCAGAGGCTGCGGGGCTGGAGCAGTGCCCCCCAGCCCAGAGCTTGGATGAGAACTGAGCGGAAAGCTCGAGCGGGGCTGGGTGGGGGAGGGAGTGGAAGGAATGAGATACTAGTAACCAGGCTGGCATTCAAATTGGAACAGAGTATAATGGAATAATGATAACAATGTAAAAAGAACGAGGTTAAGCTTAGCAGAAGGTCTTTGGCCGACAGGCCTGGACAGAGCCCCACATGGCCCGACAGGCCTTTGTGTGCTTTTTTTCCCAGCTCCAATTCCAACATACGTGCTGGGTGCTGAAGAACAAGAGAGCAGGTGCTATGTTCCAAACGTCCGTGGCTGCGAATTAGCGGAGACCTTGGCTCCCTCAGGTAATGGGGCAGGTGGTCTGTGATCGGGGCCGTGGACTTGCATGGCGGTGCTGTCATGAACGTTTTCTGACCTTGCCACTTCCAAGTCCCTTCTTTTCCTGGAAGTTTGAAGATGGCATTTATTTATTCTGCGCTTCAGCCAGGAGTTGGATGTAATGTAGAATATCTCACGTAACGGGCTCCATAATATATGAATAAGAACCTTGCTTTTTTGTTGTTGTTTTCTAACAAGACCTGAATTTTGGTTAGCAATAGGAAGGGTCGTTGACAGAGCCTCGTTTTTGCGAGTAATGTGTTCCTGCAGCGTGCCCGTCCCCATACGGAGACGGTTTCCTGCCTGCAGTGTGATTTTCTGGTCTGTGAGGCCTCACTGGTGTAGCAGAGCAAGACGTGGTTTCTTTAAAGGTAACAATGCTGTGGCAAATCTGGTGGGAACAGCTAGTTTCCTCCTAGAATGCTGCCTGACAAAAATGGTAGCAAATAAGGGCACTTGAAATTGGCTTTTTTATTCAGTCTTCATCCGGAGCTGTTGGAAATGGATTTCTGGGAAGCAAGATCTGGGCGTCTGTGCACTTCCAAGGCAGCGCTGCCTCCCAGAATAGTTCCACGCTTCTCCACTTCTTTTCCTTCCACCCTCGTGTAGAACAGGGACATGCAATCCTGTTTAGATTTGGTAATTTGCTGGCAACGGGTGTAGGCTGGGGAACCTGGCAGAGGGTGTGGCCCAACGCGGTTGTGAGGTCACAGCCCCACAGTGATGTGATGTGCTGTGATGTGCTGTTATGTGCTGTTATGTGCTGTTATGTGCTGTGACGTGCTGTGACGTGCTGTCCCACACTGCTGCAGGCATTGTCTTAGCAGCAGCGACAGCGGCAGCAGCAGCAGCGGCAGCAGCAGCAGCAGCAGCGGCAGCAGCAGCGGCAGCAGGAGCGGCAGCAGCAGCAGCAGAAGCGGCGGCAGCAGTAGCTCCAGCAGCGGCGGTAACGGTGGCAGAAGCCGCAGCAGTGGCAGCAGCAGTCGCAGCGGCAGCAGCAGCGGCGGTAGCGGCGGCAGCAGCGGCGGAAGCCGCAGCAGCAGTAGCAGCAGCGGCGGCAACAGCGGCAGCAGCATCATGCTGGGATCGTGGGGGGCCAAGGTCCTCCTCCTCTTGATTCTGGTGTCCCTTCAAGCCCGGGACGCCCAGGCGGCTCCGAGACGAGCACAAAGAGCAGGTGGGCAGTAAGGGCCAGCGTTCAGCCCCGAGCAGCTCAGCAGGGCAGCAGTGGGGCCAGGGCTGGGGCCGGTTGAGCAGCCGGCCTGAGCTGGGCAAGGCAAAGCGAGCAGCACCACAGTACGGGCATTGGGGCAGGCACCACGTGGGGCCGTGTAGAGGGACTGCGGTTGCTTCAGGGGCATTTTCTGGGCAAGCAGGGGGCTGGGAGTGCCGATGCAGGGTGAGACATCTGGGTCCCCCTGGGGTTCCCCCTGCCGCCCAGCCCCGTGCCACAGTGCCCTGTCCCAGGGCAGCCTGTCCCCAGGATGGACGCTGGGCTGGGCTGGCGAGGGAGCGGTGCCACAGGAGCCGGGTGGCAGCCCCTGGCAGCGTTTGTCCCCGGGCTGGTTGCAGCCGTACCCAGGGCTGTGGCTCTGCCGCTCCCCGGCTGCACCGTGGCTTTCAGCCCCCAGTCTGGAGGGGCGTGCTCAGAAAATGTGTGCTTGGGAAAACAGGGATGTTTGTGCTCTCGTCCTGCAGCCCTGCTCCCCTCGCATGAGCCGCAGGTCCCCAGCCTGCAGGAACATGCAGGGGTAGCTTTTCCCAGGTGCACCTTTTCCCAGGGTCTTGTCCACCAGAAGCAGGGACAGTGGCTTTTGCCTCCAGTTTGGTCCTTCCTGTGGTAGTGTGGGAACCTCTCTGATCTGTGCTTGATTCCAGGCTATGGCGCTGGCGGCGCTTATCGAGCTGCTCAGCTGGACCCTGGTTATGAGCCTCGGAGGCATCCCAGAGGTAGGTTGTCAATGCCTGTCTGCTTGAGGGAGTAAACACTTCTGTTTTCAGAGGTTATTCATGTATAATTTTACCAAACATCCTCTTAAGGACTTGCAAGACCTTTTTGTGCCTTGGGGCTGTTGCACAGATAAGTAATGACTATTTCTTTACTGGAGGAACTGCTAGGTCTCAGCAAACAGGTCACCCGTGTCTCCTTTTAGCTGTAGGAACCTACACCTTTGTATGTCTCCTGTGTAATCACCCCACCCCCTTACAGTCAGCACAGGTGACTAAGAAGTAGATGACAACATGGCCTGGAAACTCCTTATGTGTGTTTGATTCCCTGTTTGGTTCTTGCAGTTCATGGCGGTGAAGACATTGAAGGGAATCATGTTCCTGAGCCTGCGGGGAATCCCAGGGGTAAGTGTTCAGTCTTCCTTGGTTCCTGGCCTTTTGCATTTGTTAATATTTGGTTTGTTATTTGTTAAGATTTTGTTGGAATAATTGCGCCTTGCAATAGCCAGCAGGCTCTTCTCTACGAGAAGCGTGAATGATCATTTCTTCCTCTGGTGCCCCGTGCTTCCAGTTCAGTGAGGGCTTCCTTGAGTGTGTGTGAGGGGTCTCCTGGCCAAAAGGCCCTGAGAGGCCCCATCTTTGTCCATCTGCTCCGTGAGGGGTGTTGCTCATGGCCTGGAGACAGCAGTTTGGAAGCTGCCAGGTCCCAGCACCCCCAAAAGCCCAAGCTTTTTTTCTAAGCTTTATTACTGTGTTTGGAGAGTACTGCCTCCTGAAGCTGCCGTGTTCCTGATGAGGAAGTTACTGCTCATGAAACTGTCCCTCTTTCTCTCTAAAGAGACTGACCATGAGACTGAGCAGAAGACCTTTCCAAGGGCAAGCAGTCACACAGCGCCAGTCTCAGATGAAGAAAGGGAGACAATGGCAGCAACTGGCATGCCAGGTAATTGCTGTCCCGTGGTCACCTGGTGTCACCAGTCACAATGACTGTGTGCCTGTGGGCTCTACCCCAGCTCTTGCACATCTTAGCAGCAGCCAAACCTGGGAGTGTTGGTGCAGAGAAGGGTTGTCAAAGAAGGCAGGAGCGGCTCTCTGAGGACAAGGGTCAGCTCTGGTGTGTGGAGGTTATATTGCCAGCAGCGTGCCAGAGAGACGCTCTGAGATGTCTCTGGACGCGGGTAGAGCTTGCTCACCTAGCACCACGGCCCGTGGCCCGGAATTTAGGAACTTTGCCTCTTGGGGAACGAGGACATCCGAGGGCTACAGCCCTGCCCGTCTGAGGGCTACAGCCAGTGTGCTGTCCCCGGGCCAGCCCTCCCCCAGCGTGCGCATCGGGGCTGGGGGGGACGAGCAAGTGGCTCTGCAGGAGCCGGGCAACAGCCCACAGGCTGCATCCCACCTGTCGTCCTCAGGGCTGTCCTGGCAGGGAGTGCTCAGGAGATGCCCACTGGGGAAAACGGGAGCGTTTCTGCTCCGTCCCTGCAGTGCTCTGCTTGGCTGCACCGTGGGTCCCCAGCACACAAACCCGGCGTGCAGCCCAGAGGAACAGACGGGGTAGCGCTGGTGCAGCTGCTCGCTGGCACACGGGCTCTTCTCCACGAGAAGTTGGAGAGATCCTTCTTGTCCTCTGGTGCTAAGACAGCAGAGCCAGAGGCACCAGCTGCTGAAAAAAGCCTCTCTTGGGCATGTGAGGCATGGTGTGAGATGATCGGCAACGCAGAGCACAGTAACGTGTGGCATTGTCTCCTCTCCCGCAGGGGCGGACGCTGGGGAAAAGGCTGAGGCTGCCGGTCAGGAGGGTCTGCGCGAGCACTACATCCCTGTGATCGCAGCAGTCCTGGCTGTGCCGCTGTTTGGTGTAGTGGCGGCTTGCATCGTGATTTCTCGGCTGAGGAAGAGAGCCCTGTGAGTTTCTTTTCTGCAGAGCTGTGCATTGCTGCAGTTGGCAATGAACTGTTTGCAGTCAGAGCGTGCTGGAGAGCCCAGGCAGCTGCTGGCCGGACTCTGCTGAGATTTCTGCTCTAAGATGTTTAACGGACCTCTTAATTCCTATAATGAGTAGACTTCTCCTGAATCTCATTCCTACAGGAGGACCCAGGGAGATGAAGAAGCACCAGAACACATCGACGCTGTCTCAGCCTGCAAAAGCGAAGATCAAACTGAAGATCAAGGCAAGGCAGAGTCAGGAGAAGAAACAGAAAAGGGAGAGATTGCCCAGGAAACAGAACTTTTCTGCAACAGCTCCAGCCCATCCCAATGGATCTTTGCGGTCGAACTTGCCCAGCTGTACAGGAACATGAGGGCAGACGCCTCAGCTCTGCCCGTTCCCAGCTGCTCTCTCCCTCGTGGTGCCTCCCCACCGGAGCCCTGGATTTCCCTGGACTCACTGGAGCCTCAGCCCTTCTGGTGTCCGTGTTACCAGTACCAGAAGGGATACTGTTCATCAGATGATGAGTTTGTAGAATAAATATCAAGTATTTTTGTACAAACAGTGAGTCCTGGCTGGGAGCAGGGCTGGGTCTGTGAGAGAAGCTGTCAGACACCTGCTCTCCGGGAGGGACCCCTTTGTCCCAGCATCAGCCTGGTTTCCCAGCTGGGGCTGTCAACAAGGCTTTCCTGCACCAGATTGGGGACGTGCTGGCCAGACGTGAGTGTTGGTGCAGAGAAGGGTTGTCAAAGAAGCCAGGAGCAGCCCTCTGAGGACAAGGACAAGTGTCAGCTCTGGTCTGTGAAGGTTATTGCCAGCAGTGTGCCGGAGAGACGCTCTGAGATGTCTCTGGACACGGGTAGAGCTTGCTCACCTAGCACCACGGCCCGTGACCCGGAATTTAGGAACTTTGCCACTGCTCCGTCCCTGCAGTGCTCTCCTTGGCTGCACCGTGGGTCCCTAGCACACAAACCCGGCGTGCAGCCCAGAGGAACAGACGGGGTAGCGCTGGTGCAGCTGCTCGCTGGCACGTGTGCTCTTCTCCACGAGAAGTTGAAGCGATCCTTCTTGTCCTCTGGTGCTAAGACAGCAGAGCCAGAGGCACCAGCCGCTGAAAAAAGCCTCTCTTGGGCATGTGAGGCACGGTGTGAGATGATCGGCAGCGCAGAGCACAGTGACGTGTGGCATTGTCTCCTCTCTCGCGGGGGCGGACGCTGGGGAAAAGGCTGAGGCTGCCGGTCAGGAGGGTCTGCGCGAGCACTACATCCCTGTAATCGCAGCAGTCCTGGCTGTGCCGCTGTTTGGTGTAGTGGCGGCTTGCATCGTGATTTCTCGGCTGAGGAAGAGAGCCCCGTGAGCTGCTTTTCCCCAGAGCTGTGCATTGCTGCATTGGCAATGAACTGTTTGCATGCGTAGCACGCTGGAGTGCCCAGGCAGCTGCTGGCTGGATTCTGCTGAGATTTCTGCTCTAAGATATTTAACGGACCTCTTAATTCCTATAATGAGTAGAGTTCTCCTGAAACTCATTCCTACAGAAGGACCCAGGCAGGCGAATAAGCACCAGAACACATCGACACCACCTCTGCCTGGAAAAGCAAAGATCAAACTGAACATCAAGGGAAAGCGGAGTCAGGAGAAGAAACAGAAAAGGGAGAGATTGCCCAGGAAAAAGAGCTTTTCTGCAGCTGCTCCAGCCCATCCAGGTCGACGTTTGCCGCCAGGCTCACCCAGCTGTACAGGAAGATGAGCGCAGACACCTCAGCTCTGCCAGATCCCAGCTGCTCTCTCCCTCGTGGGGCCTCTTCACCAGACACCTGAATTTCTCTGGAGTCACCTGAGCCTCATCCCTTCTGGTGTCCCTCTTACCACTACCTGGAGGGATACCGTACATCAGAAGATGAGACTTTGCAGAGTAAAGAACAAGTCTGTTTTGGCCCAAAGCAGTGAGTCCTTGGCTGTTTTGGCCGTTTCAGTCGGGGTATGAGGCAGAGAGGTGGGAGCAGGGCTGGGAGGTGCAGAAGGTTGCTCTTGATCTTGCTTGGGATGCTGCCCCGCCTCAGGATGGACTGCACAGAGAGGGAGGGAGGCGCTGGGAAGGGTGGCTGTCCGGCACTGAGCGCGTCTGTCAAGGAGGGCTGCTGTGGTGCCAGAGGCTGCGGGGCTGGAGCAGTGCCCCCCAGCCCAGAGCTTGGATGAGAACTGAGCGGAAAGCTCGAGCGGGGCTGGGTGGGGGAGGGAGTGGAAGGAATGAGATACTAGTAACCAGGCTGGCATTCAAATTGGAACAGAGTATAATGGAATAATGATAACAATGTAAAAAGAACGAGGTTAAGCTTAGCAGAAGGTCTTTGGCCGACAGGCCTGGACAGAGCCCCACATGGCCCGACAGGCCTTTGTGTGCTTTTCTTCCCAGCTCCAATTCCAACATACGTGCTGGGTGCTGAAGAACAAGAGAGCAGGTGCTATGTTCCAAACGTCCGTGGCTGTGAATTAGCGGAGACCTTGGCTCCCTCAGGTAATGGGGCAGGTGGTCTGTGATCGGGGCCGTGGACTTGCATGGCGGTGCTGTCATGAACGTTTTCTGACCTTGCCACTTCCAAGTCCCTTCTTTTCCTGGAAGTTTGAAGATGGCATTTATTTATTCTGCGCTTCAGCCAGGAGTTGGATGTAATGTAGAATATCTCACGTAACGGGCTCCATAATATATGAATAAGAACCTTGCTTTTTTGTTGTTGTTTTCTAACAAGACCTGAATTTTGGTTAGCAATAGGAAGGGTCGTTGACAGAGCCTCGTTTTTGCGAGTAATGTGTTCCTGCAGCGTGCCCGTCCCCATACGGTGACGGTTTCCTGCCTGCAGTGTGATTTTCTGGTCTGTGAGGCCTCACTGGTGTAGCAGAGCAAGACGTGGTTTCTTTAAAGGTAACAATGCTGTGGCAAATCTGGTGGGAACAGCTAGTTTCCTCCTAGAATGCTGCCTGACAAAAATGGTAGCAAATAAGGGCACTTGAAATTGGCTTTTTTATTCAGTCTTCATCCGGAGCTGTTGGAAATGGATTTCTGGGAAGCAAGATCTGGGCGTCTGTGCACTTCCAAGGCAGCGCTGCCTCCCAGAATAGTTCCACGCTTCTCCACTTCTTTTCCTTCCACCCTCGTGTAGAACAGGGACATGCAATCCTGTTTAGATTTGGTAATTCCCTGGCAACGGGTGTAGGTTGGGGAACCTGTAGGAGGGTGTGGCCCAACGCGGTTGTGAGGTCACAGCCCCACAGTGATGTGATGTGCTGTTATGTGCTGTTATGTGCTGTGACGTGCTGTGACGTGCTGTGATGTGCTGTCCCACACTGCTGCAGGCATTGTCTTAGCAGCAGCGGCAGCAGCAGCAGCGGCATCATCAGCAGTGGCGGCAGCAGCAGCAGCAGCAGTGGCGGCAACAGCGGCAGCAGCATCATGCTGGGATCGTGGGGGGCCAGGGTCCTCCTCCTCCTGCTTCTGGTGTCCCTTCAAGCCCGGGACGCCCAGGCGGCTCTGAGACGAGCACAAAGAGCAGGTGGGCAGTAAGGGCCAGCATTCAGCCCCGAGCAGCTCAGCAGGGCAGCAGTGGGGCCAGGGCTGGGGCCGGTTGAGCAGCCGGCCTGAGCCGGGCAGGGCAAAGCGAGCAGCACCACAGTACGGGCATTGGGGCAGGCACCACGTGGGGCCGTGTAGAGGGACTGCGGTTGCTTCAGGGGCATTTTCTGGGCAAGCAGGGGGCTGGGAGTGCCGATGCAGGGTGAGACATCTGGGTCCCCCTGGGGTTCCCCCTGCCGCCCAGCCCCGTGCCACAGTGCCCTGTCCCAGGGCAGCCTGTCCCCAGGATGGACGCTGGGCTGGGCTGGCGAGGGAGCGGTGCCACAGGAGCCGGGTGGCAGCCCCTGGCAGCGTTTGTCCCCGGGCTGGTTGCAGCCGTGCCCAGGGCTGTGGCTCTGCCGCTCCCCGGCTGCACCGTGGCTTTCAGGCCCCAGTCTGGAGGGGCGTGCTCAGAAAATGTGCGCTCGGGAGAACAGGGATGTTTGTGCTCTCGTCCTGCAGCCCTGCTCCCCTCGCATGAGCCGCAGGTCCCCAGCCTGCAGGAACATGCAGGGGTAGCTTTTCCCAGGTGCAGCCTTTCCCAGGGTCTTGTCCACCAGAAGCAGGGACAGTGGCTTTTGCTTCCAGTTTGGTCCTTCCTGTGGTAGTGTGGGAACTTCTCTGATCTGTGCTTGATTCCAGGCTATGGCGCTGGCGGCGCTTATCGAGCTGCTCAGCTAGATCCTGATTATGAGCCTCAGGGGCATCCCAGAGGGAGGTTGTCAATGCCTGTCTGCTTGAGGGAGTAAACACTTCTGTTTTCAGAGGTTATTCATGTATAATTTTACCAAACATCCTCTTAAGGACTTGCAAGACCTTTTTGTGCCTTGGGGCTGTTGCACAGATAAGTAATGACTATTTCTTTACCAGAGGAGCTGCTAGGTCTCAGCAAAAAGGTCACCCGTGTCTCCTTTTAGCTGTAGGAACCTACACCTTTGTATGTCTCCTGTGTAATCACCCCACCCCCTTTACAGTCAGCACAGGTGACTAAGAAGTAGATGACAACATGGCCTGGAAACTCCTTATGTGTGTTTGATTCCCTGTTTGGTTCTTGCAGTTCATGGTGGTGAAGACATTGAAGGGAATCATGTTCCTGAGCCTGCGGGGAATCCCAGGGGTAAGTGTTCAGTCTTCCTTGGTTCCTGGCCTTTTGCATTTGTTAATATTTGGTTTGTTATTTGTTAAGATTTTGTTGGAATAATTGCGCCTTGCAATAGCCAGCAGGCTCTTCTCTACGAGAAGTGTGAATGATCATTTTTTCCTCTGGTGCCCCGTGCTTCCAGTTCAGTGTGGGCTTCCTTGAGTGTGTGTGAGGGGTCTCCTGGCCAGAAGGCCCTGAGAGGCCCCACATTTGTCCATCTGCTCCGTGAGGGGTGTTGCTCATGGCCTGGAGACAGCAGTTTGGAAGCTGCCAGGTCCCAGCACCCCCAAAAGCCCAAGCTTTTTTTCTAAGCTTTATTACTGTGTTTGGAGAGTACTGCCTCCTGAAGCTGCCGTGTTCCTGATGAGGAAGTTACTGCTCCTGAAACTGTCCCGCTTTCTCTCTAAAGAGACTGACCATGAGACTGAGCAGAAGACCTTTCCAAGGGCAAGCAGTCACACAGCGCCAGTCTCAGATGAAGAAAGGGAGACAATGGCAGCAACTGGCATGCCAGGTAATTGCTGTCCCGTGGTCACCTGGTGTCACCAGTCACAATGACTGTGTGCCTGTGGGCTCTACCCCAGCTCTTGCAGATCTTAGCAGCAGCCAAACCTGGGAGTGTTGGTGCAGAGAAGGGTTGTCAAAGAAGGCAGGAGCGGCTCTCTGAGGACAAGGGTCAGCTCTGGTGTGTGGAGGTTATTGCCAGCAGCGTGCCAGAGAGACGCTCTGAGATGTCTCTGGACGCGGGTAGAGCTTGCTCACCTAGCACCACGGCCCGTGGCCCGGAATTTAGGAACTTTGCCTCTTGGGGAACGAGGACATCCGAGGGCTACAGCCCTGCCCATCTGAGGGCTACAGCCAGTGTGCTGTCCCCGGGCCAGCCTTCCCCCAGCGTGGGCATCGGGGCTGGGGGGGACGAGCAAGTGGCTCTGCAGGAGCCGGGCAACAGCCCACAGGCTGCATCCCACCTGTCGTCCTCGGGACCGTCCTGGCAGGGAGTGCTCAGGAGATGCCCACTGGGGAAAACGGGAGCGTTTCTGCTCCGTCCCTGCAGTGCTCTGCTTGGCTGCACCGCGGGTCCTCAGCACACAAACCCGGCGTGCAGCCCAGAGGAACAGACGGGGTAGCGCTGGTGCAGCTGCTCGCTGGCACGTGTGCTCTTCTCCACGAGAAGTTGGAGAGATCCTTCTTGTCCTCTGGTGCTAAGACAGCAGAGCCAGAGGCACCAGCCGCTGAAAAAAGCCTCTCTTGGGCATGTGAGGCACGGTGTGAGATGATCGGCAGCGCAGAGCACAGTAACGTGTGGCATTGTCTCCTCTCCCGCAGGGGCGGACGCTGGGGAAAAGGCTGAGGCTGCCGGTCAGGAGGGTCTGCGCGAGCACTACATCCCTGTGATCGCAGCAGTCCTGGCTGTGCCGCTGTTTGGTGTAGTGGCGGCTTGCATCGTGATTTCTCGGCTGAGGAAGAGAGCCCTGTGAGTTTCTTTTCCCCAGAGCTGTGCATTGCTGCAGTTGGCAATGAACTGTTTGCAGTCAGAGCGTGCTGGAGAGCCCAGGCAGCTGCTGGCCGGACTCTGCTGAGATTTCTGCTCTAAGATGTTTAACGGACCTCTTAATTCCTATAATGAGTAGACTTCTCCTGAATCTCATTCCTACAGGAGGACCCAGGGAGACAGAGCAGCAGCAGATCACGTTGACACTGCCACTGCCTGGAAAAGCAAAGATCAAACTGAAGATCAAGGCAAAGCAGAGTCAGGAGAAGAAACACAAAGGGGAGAGATTGCCCAGGAAAGAGGGCTTTTCTGCAACAGCTCCAGCCCATCCCCATGGATCTTTGCGGCCGAGCTCGCCCAGCTGTACAGGAACATGAGGGCAGACGCCTCAGCTCTGCCCGTTCCCAGCTGCTCTCTCCCTCGTGGTGCCTCCTCACCGGAGCCCTGGATTTCCCCGGACTCAGTGCCGCCTCAGCCCTTCTGGTGTCCGTGTTACCAGTACCAGAAGGGATAC
Source organism: Patagioenas fasciata (assembly GCF_037038585.1). Classification (NCBI taxonomy): domain Eukaryota; kingdom Metazoa; phylum Chordata; class Aves; order Columbiformes; family Columbidae; genus Patagioenas; species Patagioenas fasciata. Next base: position 1,909,573 of record NC_092534.1, on the reverse strand, counting down.
TGTTCATCAGATGATGAGTTTGTAGAATAAAGAACAAGTCTGTTTTAGCCCAAAGCAGTGTGTCCATGGCTGTTTAGGCCGTTTGAGTCGGGGTATCAGGCGCAGAGCTGGGAGCAGGATTGGTCTGTGAGAGAAGCTGTCAGAGACCTGTACTCAGGAAGGGACCCCTTTGTCCCAGCATCAGCCTGTGTTCCCAGCTGGGGCTGTCAACAAGGGTTTCGTGCACCAGAATGGGAGTGCTGGACAGACGGGAGGTGCGGAAGGTTGCCCTTGATCTTGCTTGGGATGCTGCCCTGGATCAGGATGGACTGTACAGGAAGATGAGCGCAGATGCCTCAGCTCTGCCCGTTCCCAGCTGCTCTCTCCCTCGTGGGGCCTCTTCACCGGACACCTGGATTTCCCTGGACTCACTGGAGCCTCAGCCCTTCTGGTGTCCGTGTTACCAGTACCAGAAGGGATACTGTTCATCAGATGATGAGTTTGTAGAATAAATATCAAGTATTTTTGTACAAACACTGAGTCCTTGGCTGGGAGCAGGGCTGGGTCTGTGAGAGAAGCTGTCAGACACCTGCTCTCCGGGAGGGACCCCTTTGTCCCAGCATCGGCCTGGTTTCCCAGCCAGGGCTGTCAACAAGGCTTTCCTGCACCAGATTGGGGACGTGCTGGCCAGACGTGAGTGTTGGTGCAGAGAAGGGTTGTCAAAGAAGCCAGGAGCAGCCCTCTGAGGACAAGGACAAGTTTCAGCTCTGGTCTGTGAAGGTTATTGCCAGCAGTGTGCCGGAGAGACGCTCTGAGATGTCTCTGGACACGGGTAGAGCTTGCTCACCTAGCACCACGGCCCGTGACCCGGAATTTAGGAACTTTGCCACTGCTCCGTCCCTGCAGTGCTCTCCTTGGCTGCACCGCAGGTCCCCAGGACACAAACCCGGCGTGCAGCCCAGAGGAACAGACGGGGTAGCGCTGGTGCAGCTGCTCGCTGGCACACGGGCTCTTCTCCACGAGAAGTTGGAGAGATCCTTCTTGTCCTCTGGTGCTAAGACAGCAGAGCCAGAGGCACCAGCCGCTGAAAAAAGCCTCTCTTGGGCATGTGAGGCACGGTGTGAGATGATCGGCAGCGCAGAGCACAGTAACGTGTGGCATTGTCTCCTCTCTCGCGGGGGCAGACGCTGGGAAGAAGGCTGAGGCTGCCGGTCAGGAGGGTCTGCGCGAGCACTACATCCCTGTGATCGCAGCAGTCCTGGCTGTGCCGCTGTTTGGTGTAGTGGCGGCTTGCATCGTGATTTCTCGGCTGAGGAAGAGAGCCCCGTGAGCTGCTTTTCCCCAGAGCTGTGCATTGCTGCGGTTGGCAATGAACTGTTTGCAGTCGTAGCACGCTGGAGTGCCCAGGCAGCTGCTGGCTGGATTCTGCTGAGATTTCTGCTCTAAGATGTTTAACGGACCTCTTAATTCCTATAATGAGTAGACTTCTCCTGAATCTCATTCCTACAGAAGGACACAGGCAGACGAACAAGCACCAGAACACATCTGCACCGCTTCTGCCTGGAAAAGCAAAGATCAAACTGAACATCAAGGGAAAGCGGAGTCAGGAGAAGAAACAGAAAAGGGAGAGATTGCCCAGGAAAAAGAGCTTTTCTGCAGCTGCTCCAGCCCATCCAGGTCGACGTTTGCCGCCAGGCTCACCCAGCTGTACAGGAAGATGAGTGCAGACACCTCAGCTCTGCCAGATCCCAGCTGCTCTCTCCCTCGTGGGGCCTCTTCACCGGACACCTGAATTTCTCTGGAGTCACCTGAGCCTCATCCCTTCTGGTGTCCCTCTTACCACTACCTGGAGGGATACCGTACATCAGAAGATGAGACTTTGCAGAGTAAAGAACAAGTCTGTTTTGGCCCAAAGCAGTGAGTCCTTGGCTGTTTTGGCCGTTTCAGTCGGGGTATGAGGCAGAGAGGTGGGAGCAGGGCTGGGAGGTGCAGAAGGTTGCTCTTGATCTTGCTTGGGATGCTGCCCCGCCTCAGGATGGACTGCACAGAGAGGGAGGGAGGCGCTGGGAAGGGTGGCTGTCCGGCACTGAGCGCGTCTGTCAAGGAGGGCTGCTGTGGTGCCAGAGGCTGCGGGGCTGGAGCAGTGCCCCCCAGCCCAGAGCTTGGATGAGAACTGAGCGGAAAGCTCGAGCGGGGCTGGGTGGGGGAGGGAGTGGAAGGAATGAGATACTAGTAACCAGGCTGGCATTCAAATTGGAACAGAGTATAATGGAATAATGATAACAATGTAAAAAGAACGAGGTTAAGCTTAGCAGAAGGTCTTTGGCCGACAGGCCTGGACAGAGCCCCACATGGCCCGACAGGCCTTTGTGTGCTTTTCTTCCCAGCTCCAATTCCAACATACGTGCTGGGTGCTGAAGAACAAGAGAGCAGGTGCTATGTTCCAAACGTCCGTGGCTGCGAATTAGCGGAGACCTTGGCTCCCTCAGGTAATGGGGCAGGTGGTCTGTGATCGGGGCTGTGGACTTGCATGGCGGTGCTGTCATGAACGTTTTCTGACCTTGCCACTTCCAAGTCCCTCCTTTTCCTGGAAGTTTGAAGATGGCATTTATTTATTCTGCGCTTCAGCCAGGAGTTGGATGTAATGTAGAATATCTCACGTAACGGGCTCCATAATACATGAATAAGAACCTTGCTTTTTTGTTGTTGTTTTCTAACACGACCTGAATTTTGGTTAGCAATAGGAAGGGTCGTTGACAGAGCCTCGTTTTTGTGAGTAATGTGTTCCTGCAGCGTGCCCGTCCCCATACGGTGATGGTTTCCTGCCTGCAGTGTGATTTTCTGGTCTGTGAGGCCTCACTGGTGTAGCAGAGCAAGACGTGGTTTCTTTAAAGGTAACAATGCTGTGGCAAATCTGGTGGGAACAGCTAGTTTCCTCCTAGAATGCTGCCTGACAAAAATGGTAGCAAATAAGGGCACTTGAAATTGGCTTTTTTATTCAGTCTTCATCCGGAGCTGTTGGAAATGGATTTCTGGGAAGCAAGATCTGGGCGTCTGTGCACTTCCAAGGCAGCGCTGCCTCCCAGAATAGTTCCACGCTTCTCCACTTCTTTTCCTTCCACCCTCGTGTAGAACAGGGACATGCAATCCTGTTTAGATTTGGTAATTCCCTGGCAACGGGTGTAGGTTGGGGAACCTGGCAGAGGGTGTGGCCCAACGCGGTTGTGAGGTCACAGCCCCACAGTGATGTGATGTGCTGTTATGTGCTGTTATGTGCTGTGACGTGCTGTGACATGCTGTGACGTGCTGTCCCACACTGCTGCAGGCATTGTCTTAGCAGCAGCGACAGCGGCAGCAGCAGCAGCGGCAGCAGCAGCAGCAGCAGCGGCAGCAGCAGCGGCAGCAGGAGCGGCAGCAGCAGCAGCAGAAGCGGCGGCAGCAGTAGCTCCAGCAGCGGCGGTAACGGTGGCAGAAGCCGCAGCAGTGGCAGCAGCAGTCGCAGCGGCAGCAGCAGCGGCGGTAGCGGCGGCAGCAGCGGCGGAAGCCGCAGCAGCAGTAGCAGCAGCGGCGGCAACAGCGGCAGCAGCATCATGCTGGGATCGTGGGGGGCCAAGGTCCTCCTCCTCTTGATTCTGGTGTCCCTTCAAGCCCGGGACGCCCAGGCGGCTCCGAGACGAGCACAAAGAGCAGGTGGGCAGTAAGGGCCAGCGTTCAGCCCCGAGCAGCTCAGCAGGGCAGCAGTGGGGCCAGGGCTGGGGCCGGTTGAGCAGCCGGCCTGAGCTGGGCAGGGCAAAGCGAGCAGCACCACAGTACGGGCATTGGGGCAGGCACCACGTGGGGCCGTGTAGAGGGACTGCGGTTGCTTCAGGGGCATTTTCTGGGCAAGCAGGGGGCTGGGAGTGCCGATGCAGGGTGAGAAATCTGGGTCGCCCTGGGGTTCCCCCTGCCGCCCAGCCCCGTGCCACAGTGCCCTGTCCCAGGGCAGCCTGTCCCCAGGATGGACGCTGGGCTGGGCTGGCGAGGGAGCGGTGCCACAGGAGCCGGGTGGCAGCCCCTGGCAGCGTTTGTCCCCGGGCTGGTTGCAGCCGTGCCCAGGGCTGTGGCTCTGCCGCTCCCCGGCTGCACCGTGGCTTTCAGCCCCCAGTCTGGAGGGGCGTGCTCAGAAAATGTGTGCTTGGGAAAACAGGGATGTTTGTGCTCTCGTCCTGCAGCCCTGCTCCCCTCGCATGAGCCGCAGGTCCCCAGCCTGCAGGAACATGCAGGGGTAGCTTTTCCCAGGTGCACCTTTTCCCAGGGTCTTGTCCACCAGAAGCAGGGACAGTGGATTTTGCCTCCAGTTTGGTCCGTCCTGTGGTAGTGTGGGAACCTCTCTGAGCTGTGCTTGATTCCAGGCTATGGCGCTGGCGGCGCTTATCGAGCTGCTCAGCTGGACCCTGGTTATGAGCCTCGGAGGCATCCCAGAGGTAGGTTGTCAATGCCTGTCTGCTTGAGGGAGTAAACACTTCTGTTTTCAGAGGTTATTCATGTATAATTTTACCAAACATCCTCTTAAGGACTTGCAAGACCTTTTTGTGCCTTGGGGCTGTTGCACAGATAAGTAATGACTATTTCTTTACCAGAGGAGCTGCTAGGTCTCAGCAAACAGGTCACCCGTGTCTCCTTTTAGCTGTAGGAACCTACACCTTTGTATGTCTCCTGTGTAATCACCCCACCCCCTTACAGTCAGCACAGGTGACTAAGAAGTAGATGACAACATGGCCTGGAAACTCCTTATGTGTGTTTGATTCCCTGTTTGGTTCTTGCAGTTCATGGCGGTGAAGACATTGAAGGGAATCATGTTCCTGAGCCTGCGGGGAATCCCAGGGGTAAGTGTTCAGTCTTCCTTGGTTCCTGGCCTTTAGCATTAGTTAATATTTGGTTTGTTATTTGTTAAGATTTTGTTGGAATAATTGCACCTTGCAATAGCCAGCAGGCTCTTCTCTACGAGAAGCGTGAATGATCATTTCTTCCTCTGGTGCCCCGTGCTTCCAGTTCAGTGTGGGCTTCCTTGAGTGTGTGTGAGGGGTCTCCTGGCCAAAAGGCCCTGAGAGGCCCCATCTTTGTCCATCTGCTCCGTGAGGGGTGTTGCTCATGGCCTGGAGACAGCAGTTTGGAAGCTGCCAGGTCCCAGCACCCCCAAAAGCCCAAGCTTTTTTTCTAAGCTTTATTACTGTGTTTGGAGAGTACTGCCTCCTGAAGCTGCCGTGTTCCTGATGAGGAAGTTACTGCTCATGAAACTGTCCCTCTTTCTCTCTAAAGAGACTGACCATGAGACTGAGCAGAAGACCTTTCCAAGGGCAAGCAGTCACACAGCGCCAGTCTCAGATGAAGAAAGGGAGACAATGGCAGCAACTGGCATGCCAGGTAATTGCTGTCCCGTGGTCACCTGGTGTCACCAGTCACAATGACTGTGTGCCTGTGGGCTCTACCCCAGCTCTTGCAGATCTTAGCAGCAGCCAAACCTGGGAGTGTTGGTGCAGAGAAGGGTTGTCAAAGAAGGCAGGAGCGGCTCTCTGAGGACAAGGGTCAGCTCTGCTGTGTGGAGGTTATTGCCAGCAGCGTGCCAGAGAGACGCTCTGAGATGTCTCTGGACAAGGGTAGAGCTTGCTCACCTAGCACCACGGCCCCTGGCCCGGAATTTAGGAACTTTGCCTCTTGGGGAACGAGGACATCCGAGGGCTACAGCCCTGCCCGTCTGAGGGCTACAGCCAGTGTGCTGTCCCCGGGCCAGCCCTCCCCCAGCGTGCGCATCGGGGCTGGGGGGGACGAGCAAGTGGCTCTGCAGGAGCCGGGCAACAGCCCACAGGCTGCATCCCACCTGTCGTCCTCGGGACCGTCCTGGCAGGGAGTGCTCAGGAGATGCCCACTGGGGAAAACGGGAGCGTTTCTGCTCCGTCCCTGCAGTGCTCTGCTTGGCTGCACCACGGGTCCCCAGCACACAAACCCGGCGTGCAGCCCAGAGGAACAGACGGGGTAGCGCTGGTGCAGCTGCTCACTGGCACACGGGCTCTTCTCCACGAGAAGTTGGAGAGATCCTTCTTGTCCTCTGGTGCTAAGACAGCAGAGCCAGAGGCACCAGCCGCTGAAAAAAGCCTCTCTTGGGCATGTGAGGCATGGTGTGAGATGATCGGCAACGCAGAGCACAGTAACGTGTGGCATTGTCTCCTCTCCCGCAGGGGCGGACGCTGGGGAAAAGGCTGAGGCTGCCGGTCAGGAGGGTCTGCGCGAGCACTACATCCCTGTGATCGCAGCAGTCCTGGCTGTGCCGCTGTTTGGTGTAGTGGCGGCTTGCATCGTGATTTCTCGGCTGAGGAAGAGAGCCCTGTGAGTTTCTTTTCTGCAGAGCTGTGCATTGCTGCAGTTGGCAATGAACTGTTTGCAGTCAGAGCGTGCTGGAGAGCCCAGGCAGCTGCTGGCCGGACTCTGCTGAGATTTCTGCTCTAAGATGTTTAACGGACCTCTTAATTCCTATAATGAGTAGACTTCTCCTGAATCTCATTCCTACAGGAGGACCCAGGGAGATGAAGAAGCACCAGAACTCATCGACGCGGTCTCAGCCTGCAAAAGCGAAGATCAAACTGAAGATCAAGGCAAGGCAGAGTCAGGAGAAGAAACAGAAAAGGGAGAGATTGCCCAGGAAACAGAACTTTTCTGCAACAGCTCCAGCCCATCCCAATGGATCTTTGCGGTCGAACTTGCCCAGCTGTACAGGAACATGAGGGCAGACGCCTCAGCTCTGCCCATTCCCAGCTGCTCTCTCCCTCGTGGTGCCTCCCCACCGGAGCCCTGGATTTCCCTGGACTCACTGGAGCCTCAGCCCTTCTGGTGTCCGTGTTACCAGTACCAGAAGGGATACTGTTCATCAGATGATGAGTTTGTAGAATAAATATCAAGTATTTTTGTACAAACAGTGAGTCCTGGCTGGGAGCAGGGCTGGGTCTGTGAAAGAAGCTGTCAGACACCTGCTCTCCGGGAGGGACCCCTTTGCCCCAGCATCAGCCTGGTTTCCCAGCTGGGGCTGTCAACAAGGCTTTCCTGCACCAGATTGGGGACGTGCTGGCCAGACGTGAGTGTTGGTGCAGAGAAGGGTTGTCAAAGAAGCCAGGAGCAGCCCTCTGAGGACAAGGACAAGTGTCAGCTCTGGTCTGTGAAGGTTATTGCCAGCAGTGTGCCGGAGAGACGCTCTGAGATGTCTCTGGACACGGGTAGAGCTTGCTCACCTAGCACCACGGCCCGTGACCCGGAATTTAGGAACTTTGCCACTGCTCCGTCCCTGCAGTGCTCTCCTTGGCTGCACCGTGGGTCCCCAGCACACAAACCCGGCGTGCAGCCCAGAGGAACAGACGGGGTAGCGCTGGTGCAGCTGCTCGCTGGCACGTGTGCTCTTCTCCACGAGAAGTTGAAGCGATCCTTCTTGTCCTCTGGTGCTAAGACAGCAGAGCCAGAGGCACCAGCCGCTGAAAAAAGCCTCTCTTGGGCATGTGAGGCACGGTGTGAGATGATCGGCAGCGCAGAGCACAGTGACGTGTGGCATTGTCTCCTCTCTCGCAGGGGCGGACGCTGGGGAAAAGGCTGAGGCTGCTGGTCAGGAGGGTCTGCGCGAGCACTACATCCCTGTGATCGCAGCAGTCCTGGCTGTGCCGCTGTTTGGTGTAGTGGCGGCTTGCATCGTGATTTCTCGGCTGAGGAAGAGAGCCCCGTGAGCTGCTTTTCCCCAGAGCTGTGCATTGCTGCATTGGCAATGAACTGTTTGCATGCGTAGCACGCTGGAGTGCCCAGGCAGCTGCTGGCTGGATTCTGCTGAGATTTCTGCTCTAAGATGTTTAACGGACCTCTTAATTCCTATAATGAGTAGAGTTCTCCTGAAACTCATTCCTACAGAAGGACCCAGGCAGACGAATAAGCACCAGAACACATCGACACCACCTCTGCCTGGAAAAGCAAAGATCAAACTGAACATCAAGGGAAAGCGGAGTCAGGAGAAGAAACAGAAAAGGGAGAGATTGCCCAGGAAAAAGAGCTTTTCTGCAGCTGCTCCAGCCCATCCAGGTCGACGTTTGCCGCCAGGCTCACCCAGCTGTACAGGAAGATGAGCGCAGACACCTCAGCTCTGCCAGATCCCAGCTGCTCTCTCCCTCGTGGGGCCTCTTCACCGGACACCTGAATTTCTCTGGAGTCACCTGAGCCTCATCCCTTCTGGTGTCCCTCTTACCACTACCTGGAGGGATACCGTACATCAGAAGATGAGACTTTGCAGAGTAAAGAACAGGTCTGTTTTGGCCCAAAGCAGTGAGTCCTTGGCTGTTTTGGCCGTTTCAGTCGGGGTATGAGGCAGAGAGGTGGGAGCAGGGCTGGGAGGTGCAGAAGGTTGCTCTTGATCTTGCTTGGGATGCTGCCCCGCCTCAGGATGGACTGCACAGAGAGGGAGGGAGGCGCTGGGAAGGGTGGCTGTCCGGCACTGAGCGCGTCTGTCAAGGAGGGCTGCTGTGGTGCCAGAGGCTGCGGGGCTGGAGCAGTGCCCCCCAGCCCAGAGCTTGGATGAGAACTGAGCGGAAAGCTCGAGCGGGGCTGGGTGGGGGAGGGAGTGGAAGGAATGAGATACTAGTAACCAGGCTGGCATTCAAATTGGAACAGAGTATAATGGAATAACGATAACAATGTAAAAAGAACGAGGTTAAGCTTAGCAGACGGTCTTTGGCCCACAGGCCTGGACAGAGCCCCACATGGCCCGACAGGCCTTTGTGTGCTTTTCTTCCCAGCTCCAATTCCAACATACGTGCTGGGTGCTGAAGAACAAGAGAGCAGGTGCTATGTTCCAAACGTCCGTGGCTGCGAATTAGCGGAGACCTTGGCTCCCTCAGGTAACGGGGCAGGTGGTCTGTGATCGGGGCCGTGGACTTGCATGGCGGTGCTGTCATGAACGTTTTCTGACCTTGCCACTTCCAAGTCCCTCCTTTTCCTGGAAGTTTGAAGATGGCATTTATTTATTCTGCGCTTCAGCCAGGAGTTGGATGTAATGTAGAATATCTCACGTAACGGGCTCCATAATATATGAATAAGAACCTTGCTTTTTTGTTGTTGTTTTCTAACACGACCTGAATTTTGGTTAGCAATAGGAAGGGTCGTTGACAGAGCCTCGTTTTTGCGAGTAATGTGTTCCTGCAGCGTGCCCGTCCCCATACGGTGATGGTTTCCTGCCTGCAGTGTGATTTTCTGGTCTGTGAGGCCTCACTGGTGTAGCAGAGCAAGACGTGGTTTCTTTAAAGGTAACAATGCTGTGGCAAATCTGGTGGGAACAGCTAGTTTCCTCCTAGAATGCTGCCTGACAAAAATGGTAGCAAATAAGGGCACTTGAAATTGGCTTTTTTATTCAGTCTTCATCCGGAGCTGTTGGAAATGGATTTCTGGGAAGCAAGATCTGGGCGTCTGTGCACTTCCAAGGCAGCGCTGCCTCCCAGAATAGTTCCACGCTTCTCCACTTCTTTCCTTCCACCCTCGTGTAGAACAGGGACATGCAATCCTGTTTAGATTCGGTAATTCCCTGGCAACGGGTGTAGGTTGGGGAACCTGTAGGAGGGTGTGGCCCAACGCGGTTGTGAGGTCACAGCCCCACAGTGATGTGATGTGCTGTTATGTGCTGTTATGTGCTGTGACGTGCTGTGACGTGCTGTGACGTGCTGTCCCACACTGCTGCAGGCATTGTCTTAGCAGCAGCGGCAGCGGCAGCAGCAGCAGCGGCATCATCAGCAGTGGCGGCAGCAGCAGCGGCAGCAGGAGCGGCAGCAGCAGTAGCAGCAGCGGCGGCAACAGCGGCAGCAGCATCATGCTGGGATCGTGGGGGGCCAGGGTCCTCCTCCTCCTGCTTCTGGTGTCCCTTCAAGCCCGGGACGCCCAGGCGGCTCTGAGACGAGCACAAAGAGCAGGTGGGCAGTAAGGGCCAGCGTTCAGCCCCGAGCAGCTCAGCAGGGCAGCAGTGGGGCCAGGGCTGGGGCCGGTTGAGCAGCCGGCCTGAGCCGGGCAGGGCAAAGCGAGCAGCACCACAGTACGGGCATTGGGGCAGGCACCACGTGGGGCCGTGTAGAGGGACTGCGGTTGCTTCAGGGGCATTTTCTGGGCAAGCAGGGGGCTGGGAGTGCCGGTGCAGGGTGAGAAATCTGGGTCCCCCTGAGGTTCCCCCTGCCGCCCAGCCCCGTGCCACAGTGCCCTGTCCCAGGGCAGCCTGTCCCCAGGATGGACGCTGGGCTGGGCTGGCGAGGGAGCGGTGCCACAGGAGCCGGGTGGCAGCCCCTGGCAGCGTTTGTCCCCGGGCTGGTTGCAGCCGTGCCCAGGGCTGTGGCTCTGCCGCTCCCCGGCTGCACCGTGGCTTTCAGCCCCCAGTCTGGAGGGGCGTGCTCAGAAAATGTGCGCTCGGGAGAACAGGGATGTTTGTGCTCTCGTCCTGCAGCCCTGCTCCCCTCGCATGAGCCGCAGGTCCCCAGCCTGCAGGAACATGCAGGGGTAGCTTTTCCCAGGTGCAGCCTTTCCCAGGGTCTTGTCCACCAGAAGCAGGGACAGTGGCTTTTGCTTCCAGTTTGGTCCTTCCTGTGGTAGTGTGGGAACTTCTCTGAGCTGTGCTTGATTCCAGGCTATGGCGCTGGCGGCGCTTATCGAGCTGCTCAGCTAGATCCTGATTATGAGCCTCAGGGGCATCCCAGAGGGAGGTTGTCAATGCCTGTCTGCTTGAGGGAGTAAACACTTCTGTTTTCAGAGGTTATTCATGTATAATTTTACCAAACATCCTCTTAAGGACTTGCAAGACCTTTTTGTGCCTTGGGGCTGTTGCACAGATAAGTAATGACTATTTCTTTACCGGAGGAGCTGCTTGGTCTCAGCAAAAAGGTCACCCGTGTCTCCTTTTAGCTGTAGGAACCTACACCTTTGTATGTCTCCTGTGTAATCACCCCACCCCCTTTACAGTCAGCACAGGTGACTAAGAAGTAGATGACAACATGGCCTGGAAACTCCTTATGTGTGTTTGATTCCCTGTTTGGTTCTTGCAGTTCATGGTGGTGAAGACATTGAAGGGAATCATGTTCCTGAGCCTGCGGGGAATCCCAGGGGTAAGTGTTCAGTCTTCCTTGGTTCCTGGCCTTTTGCATTTGTTAATATTTGGTTTGTTATTTGTTAAGATTTTGTTGGAATAATTGCGCCTTGCAATAGCCAGCAGGCTCTTCTCTACGAGAAGTGTGAATGATCATTTTTTCCTCTGGTGCCCCGTGCTTCCAGTTCAGTGTGGGCTTCCTTGAGTGTGTGTGAGGGGTCTCCTGGCCAGAAGGCCCTGAGAGGCCCCACATTTGTCCATCTGCTCCGTGAGGGGTGTTGCTCATGGCCTGGAGACAGCAGTTTGGAAGCTGCCAGGTCCCAGCACCCCCAAAAGCCCAAGCTTTTTTTCTAAGCTTTATTACTGTGTTTGGAGAGTACTGCCTCCTGAAGCTGCTGTGTTCCTGATGAGGAAGTTACTGCTCATGAAACTGTCCCGCTTTCTCTCTAAAGAGACTGACCATGAGACTGAGCAGAAGACCTTTCCAAGGGCAAGCAGTCACACAGCGCCAGTCTCAGATGAAGAAAGGGAGACAATGGCAGCAACTGGCATGCCAGGTAATTGCTGTCCCGTGGTCACCTGGTGTCACCAGTCACAATGACTGTGTGCCTGTGGGCTCTACCCCAGCTCTTGCACATCTTAGCAGCAGTCAAACCTGGGAGTGTTGGTGCAGAGAAGGGTTGTCAAAGAAGGCAGGAGCGGCTCTCTGAGGACAAGGGTCAGCTCTGGTGTGTGGAGGTTATTGCCAGCAGCGTGCCAGAGAGACGCTCTGAGATGTCTCTGGACGCGGGTAGAGCTTGCTCACCTAGCACCACGGCCCGTGGCCCGGAATTTAGGAACTTTGCCTCTTGGGGAACGAGGACATCCGAGGGCTACAGCCCTGCCCGTCTGAGGGCTACAGCCAGTGTGCTGTCCCCGGGCCAGCCTTCCCCCAGCGTGGGCATCGGGGCTGGGGGGGACGAGCAAGTGGCTCTGCAGGAGCCGGGCAACAGCCCACAGGCTGCATCCCACCTGTCGTCCTCGGGACCGTCCTGGCAGGGAGTGCTCAGGAGATGCCCACTGGGGAAAACGGGAGCGTTTCTGCTCCGTCCCTGCAGTGCTCTGCTTGGCTGCACCGCGGGTCCCCAGCACACAAACCCGGCGTGCAGCCCAGAGGAACAGACGGGGTAGCGCTGGTGCAGCTGCTCGCTGGCACACGGGCTCTTCTCCACGAGAAGTTGGAGAGATCCTTCTTGTCCTCTGGTGCTAAGACAGCAGAGCCAGAGGTACCAGCCGCTGAAAAAAGCCTCTCTTGGGCATGTGAGGCACGGTGTGAGATGATCGGCAGCGCAGAGCACAGTGACGTGTGGCATTGTCTCCTCTCCCGCAGGGGCGGACGCTGGGGAAAAGGCTGAGGCTGCCGGTCAGGAGGGTCTGCGCGAGCACTACATCCCTGTGATCGCAGCAGTCCTGGCTGTGCCGCTGTTTGGTGTAGTGGCGGCTTGCATCGTCATTTCCCGGCTGAGGAAGAGAGCCCCGTGAGTTTCTTTTCCCCAGAGCTGTGCATTGCTGCATTGGCAATGAACTGTTTGCAGTCAGAGCGTGCTGGAGAGCCCAGGCAGCTGCTGGCCGGACTCTGCTGAGATTTCTGCTCTAAGATGTTTAACGGACCTCTTAATTCCTATAATGAGTAGACTTCTCCTGAATCTCATTCCTACAGGAGGACCCAGGGAGACGGAGCAGCAGCAGATCACGTTGACACTGCCACTGCCTGGAAAAGCAAAGATCAAACTGAAGATCAAGGCAAAGCAGAGTCAGGAGAAGAAACACGAAGGGGAGAGATTGCCCAGGAAAGAGGGCTTTTCTGCAACAGCTCCAGCCCATCCCCATGGATCTTTGCGGCCGAGCTCGCCCAGCTGTACAGGAACATGAGGGCAGACGCCTCAGCTCTGCCCGTTCCCAGCTGCTCTCTCCCTCGTGGTGCCTCCCCACCGGACACCTGGATTTCCCCGGACTCAGTGCCGCCTCAGTCCTTCTGGTGTCCGTGTTACCAGTACCAGAAGGGATACTGTTCATCAGATGATGAGTTTGTAGAATAAAGAACAAGTCTGTATTAGCCCAAAGCAGTGTGTCCATGGCTGTTTAGGCCGTTTGAGTCGGGGTATCAGGCGCAGAGCTGGGAGCAGGATTGGTCTGTGAGAGAAGCTGTCAGAGACCTGTACTCAGGAAGGGACCCCTTTGTCCCAGCATCAGCCTGTTTTCCCAGCTGGGGCTGTCAACAAGGGTTTCGTGCACCAGAATGGGAGTGCTGGACAGACGGGAGGTGCGGAAGGTTGCCCTTGATCTTGCTTGGGATGCTGCCCTGGATCAGGATGGACTGTACAGGAAGATGAGCGCAGACGCCTCAGCTCTGCCCGTTCCCAGCTGCTCTTTCCCTCGTGGGGCCTCTTCACCGGACACCTGGATTTCCCTGGACTCACTGGAGCCTCAACCCTTCTGGTGTCCCTGTTACCAGTACCAGAAGGGATACTGTTCATCAGATGATGAGTTTGTAGAATAAATATCAAGTATTTTTGTACAAACAGTGAGTCCTTGGCTGGGAGGAGGGCTGGGTCTGTGAGAGAAGCTGTCAGACACCTGCTCTCCGGGAGGGACCCCTTTGTCCCAGCATCAGCCTGGTTTCCCAGCCAGGGCTGTCAACAAGGCTTTCATGCACCAGATTGGGGACGTGCTGGCCAGACGGGAGGTGCAGAGGGTTGTTGTTGAGCTTGCTTGGGATGCCACCGACTGAATACAGCAGAGCCTGTTAAGGCCAACATGGAGTCTGACTTGCGAGGTTTCTCAGGGCACGGCAGATGACACGAAGCACAGACCACAAAGCCAGTCTTATCACAGCTCTGCTCTGCAGCTGCGACTGAAGGATGCGAGAAGCAGGCAGGAGAGGTTTCGTCCATTGTTCCAGGCTGCCTGGCTGGGCACTACAGCACCGCGTCCCAGCTCTCCTCCTCCTGTGCGGAGCAGCCTGTGCCACCCAGGCTGGCTGAGCTGGGAGCCTGTGCTCCCATGGGCAGTGCTGTGGGTGCCTGCGGCTCTTCCCCCGCTGCCCGCTGGTGCACACGGGGTCAGCAGCCAAACCTGAAACTCTCCCTCCAGAGAAAGTGCTGTAGAACAGGCCAGGAGCGGCTCTGTGAGGATGACTGTTGGCAGCCTGACGGAGCGTGACGGAGCGCGACAGAGCCTGACAGGCCTCAACCTGCCCGATAGGGCTTGACAGAGCCCGACAAGGCCAGAGCGGGCTTTGAAGAGCCTGACAAGGGCCAACAGACCAGACAAGCCCTGACAGAGCCTGATAGGCCATGACTGAATGCAACCTTCAGTAAGTTTGTGGACACCAAGCTGGGTGAGAGTTATTGATCTTCTGAAGGGTAGGAAGACCACACAGGGGGATCTGGACCGGCTGGGTCGATGGGCTGAGACAATTGTCTGAGGTTCAACAAGGCCAAGGGCCAGGTCCTGCACTTGGGTCACAACAACCCCATGAACGCTGCAGGCTGGGGAAGAGCAGCTGGAAAGTGCCCGGAGGAAAAGGTGACTGCGGCTGAACATGAGCCAGCGTGTGCCCAGGTGATCAAAAAGGCCACCATTATACTGGCTTGTATCAGGATTAGTGTGGCCAGCAGGCCCAGGGCAGTGACTTTTGGGCTGTTTAGGGATGTTCAAGCATATCTTGTTTTACCTAGTAAGGGATTCGAGTATACTCTTATCTTATCAACCTAGCTTTTATCTTAGCCCAAATATGCCTAGAATGAGAAGAAGTATATACAGTATCTCTGGAAACTGAACAAGTCAGCAGTTTTTCAACTATAGAGTAGTGCGCATGTGCAGTACCCAAAGGTGAAAAGGACAGAAGCGATGAAGACGACTTACTTCATCCTGAAGACCCCCTGAAAGACCACCAGAGGCCACTGCGCATGATCAAAGTAGTTCCAAGGTGTTGCAATCGATGCTGCAATAAATGTTGAGTAACTATTACATACCCTAATGATCCTAATGAATATATGAATGTGTGTGTGAATGGACTGTATAAATACTGTGCAACTTAAACTGGCCGCGGAAGCCAGCTTTGGGTGCGAACCCCTGGTTTCCCAGCGCTGAAATAAAGCACCGCATAGAACTACGCCCGTGGTTATGTGTCCTGATTGCTAACACCAGGAGGGAGCGCGAGGCTTGCAACCTCGCCGGACTGTGGCGGGAGGTCATGCAGCTGGCGGAGCATGGCTCAGGGGAGCCGGAAGTGTGTGCCATTCCCCCTGGCCCCCGCTGCGAGCTGCCCCCCTCTGAGAACTCCGAAAAGCCAATGCCGCTGGTTTGCCCCGTTTCAGACTTGGAGTTTTGGAGAGGCAGTGAGCCGCTTATACCCTCTGCGCCCTTTGAGCCATTACCTGCCTCTGACGACGAATGGCAGCAACCAGCAAGTTACAACAACCCAGGACAAGTTAATCCAGCTGATGTACCTTTACCAAAAGAGCCCGTGGATCACCACGATGGACAACAAAATCACCATGACTTCCGGGATGAGGGACACTTGCAGAGCCTGAAGGACTTGCTGAGACAGCAGGAGACGCAGATACAAGAAGTGTTATAGGCAATTAAGCGGTTAGATGGGGGCGCGAGTAAAACTTCACAGTTAATAACATACAAAAAGGCATCAGATGCAAGTAAGGACGCGTTGGAGGCAATTGGCAGGGAATGTGAAAAACGGGGAAAACAGGAACGGGAGGGGGTGGATTTGGACCTCACTCCTGAGGAGCTCCGAATAAAAAAGCAGCGAATACAAAAATGGGCAAAGCAGTGTGTAGAAGATGGGACGTGGTCAATAAGGGAAGAAGACGAATATTTGCGAGCACGATATGGAAAAGGGCTGGAGACTGGGTCAGCAGATCGGTTCGCGGATATGCGTCGACTCACTGATCCACAAGGAAACACAAGGTAATTGTATAGCAGTGACAGTGATGGCAATTCGGGTGCTGCTCCTGTGCAGCGGGGTAGAGATATTCCTCGAGATCACTCATAATGCAGGGCAACGCTGGCAAGGGGTACTCAGGGATGCAACCATTCAAGGGGTTATGTTACTTGGCAGTATTACAGCAATGCTGGTGTATGTAGATAATAGGGGTGTCACAGAGGCCCCCCGAGGTTCGTTTAAGGGACAGCAGGGTCCAAAACAACTTGTATGAAACCGGTGAGAAACAGGGTTTAGCACTCCAAAGTGACTTGAATACAGGTTCGGATATCGGTTGAGGAAAATTATGAAGGGGCAGCAACTAATCCAACAGGAGGTCCACAGAGTGCATGCACGTGGCTTCACCAAAACAATGCCGGAGCCGTCCCTGAGTCCAGGAAGAGTCCACACTGCCTGAACACGGTGTGGGGTTATTTCAAAGGGATACACGTACTCGTAGTGAGTACGGAAAGTGTACACTCGCGATTCTGCGAGGGTAAATTTATAATACACTCGCAATCCTGCGAGGAGAAATACACGTGCAGATGTGCACGGAAAGTATAAATCCAGGTGCAAATGTGCACGGAAAGCAGATACACTGGCAATCCTGCGAGGGTTAATTTACTCCCACCCGTGGCGCAAGGCAAGCGGAGTCTCCGTCCCGGGGGGGCAGTGGCTCCTGGCGGCAGCGGCTCAGCTCGGAACTCCAAGAGATCCACGCAAGGGGCGGAGTCTCGACGAGAATCCCGTTTTATAGCCTGATCAGATCTGACTGTGGGCATTCCAGAAGCTTCTCTGCACCCCCACACTGGCTGCGGGTGCCCAGCGGCTCCCTGGCCCCTCGGTGCTCCCTTCTTTTAACGGCCCTGGCCAGGGGCTCTGGGGCCAAACAAAAGCAGCTGTCAGCCTCAAACAGCAGAGAGAGAGGGGGATGTGTCTGCTCCTTCCCTATCAAAAGAGGGAGGGGGAGAGAGAGGAGTTTGCATTCTGCCACAAGGGGACAACGGCAGTGGTCTCCTTTAGACTGGAAAACAAGCAGCTACAGAGTGTGGTAATGCAATATGGTACGGATAATAAACATGTGATGCAGCTAATCAATTCCTTTTTCAAGGGGCAAGTACTAACTCCGACGGATATTCGGGCATTGATGGAGTTATTACTTCCCCCAATGGGGTATTTGATGTTCTTGGGCTAGTGGCAGGGGAAGGTGGAATTGGCAGTATTAGAAAATGTTAATTTACCAGCTGATGATCCATTACAATTAGCTAGCATGGACCAATTACTCGTTCGTGGACAATATGCAGATGGTGCCATTCAGGCAGCGCTTCATCCAAGGATTTTACATCAAATGCCAGGGCTTGCCCTGGCGGCAGTGAAAGAATTACCAAATACAGGTACCCCTGTGCCACCCTATTCTACAATAAAGCAGGGTCCTGGGGAACCCTATATGAAGTTTGTGGACTGTTTAAAAGAAGCTATAGATGCTTCTCCTAACCTGACTCCAGAGGCAAAAGCTGCTGTGGGGAAAGATTTGGCCGTGATTAGACCTCAGAAGCTTACTATGAAAGCAGAGGTAGCAACCCTTCGCAACGCAATGAAGTTGGTAGGGGACTTGCGGTGGATAAGAAATGTTGTGGGAATTACAAATACAGATTTGCAACCATTGTTTAGTTTCCTTCGTGGGGGACGAGACGCCCAAGAACCACGATGCCTTACACCAGAAGCACAAAAAGTGCTTGAGCAAGTTGCAAGAAAAATTTCACAGAATACCGCTCAGCGGATAAGATCAGAATTGCCTGTTACCCTTTATGTCTATAACACCAATAAGGAGGTGGCAGGATTTTGGCCCAGTGGAGTACGGAAGAAAAGGATCCGTTGTTAGTATTATAATGGATACTTCTAAACAATCAAAACCAAAAAACCCATTCAGAGGTGGGAAGCCATTGCCCAAGTGGTAGTGAAAGGACTAAGCCAATATCTGACCTTGGCTGGGTAGTATGTTGCTAAAATTGTGATCCCCATTTCTCTCAACTTGTTTGAACAGATCCTTCTCAAACATGACAATCTTGCCTTAGCTCTTACCTGGATTCCAGTGCAGGTGGACAATCATTATCCACTGCATCCCATATTTAAAACCAACCTCCCCTTGGAGCCCGTGTCAGTTCTTAGTGAGCGTCCATTAGATGCAATAACCATTTTCACGGATGCAAGTAGTCACTCACGCAAAGGAGGTTTTGTATGGTTTGAGAATGGTCAGTGGCATTCACAGATTGTTGTAGCTGAAGGATCAGTTCAAACTTTAAAGTCGCAAGCGCTGATAGCGGCATTACAAAAATGGCATAACTGCCCAATTAATCCGGTAGTAGATTCCCTTTATGTTGTGGGAGTTGCACGAAGAATACACAGAGCACTTTTTCAGTGAGTTTCCAACCCCTTGTTGTTTGAGGCATTATTAGATTTGTGGAACGTGTTAGACTGTAGGACAGCGCCAGTATTTATAATGCATCTAAGAAGCCACTCTAACCTACCAGGTGGTCTAGTTGGGGGAGGCAACATTATAGACAAACTTGTGGCGGTGACAGATGAATCTCCTTTTGAACAAGCCAGACAAGCTCATGAGTTCTTCCATCAATCCTCAGCATCGCTCCGGAAACAGTTGGCCCTTACCAAGGAACAAGCTCGATCCATTATCGCAGCTTGTCCTGATTGCGCCCGCATAGCGCCTCTGCAACAAAAGGGAGTGAATCCTCGGGGCTTGCAGCCAGGTCAGTTATGGCAAACTGATATTACTGAATTTGCACCATTTGGCCGACAAAAGTCCATTCATGTGTCCATAGATACCTGTTCAGGACTGCTGTGGGCTACAGCTTTGACCTCAGCAGATGCAAAAGCAGTAAAGCGTCATTTATTACAAGCTTTTGCCGTCATGGGAGTTCCTACCCACATCAAACAGATAATGGCCCCACATACCGTTCTGACACACTTGCAACCTTCCTCGCCCAGTGGAAGGTACTACACCTGTTCGGAGTCCCTTATAATTCTACTGGCCAGGCAATTATTGAGCGCGCACACCGCACCTTGAAAAATCTTTTGTCCGTTTCGAAAAAACAAGGGCGAATTGGTGTGAGTCCAGAGGGGTTTTGATGAAGGCATTGTATGTGCTGAACTGGCTTAATCCTAGAAGTGAAACTGAAATGGAACCTGTTGCTATGCACCACACCAAAAATGTCAAAGATTTTTCCGAAAATGTACCTAAGGTTAGTGTGTTTAATCCGACAAGACAACAATGGGAAGGTCCTATGTCATTAGTAACCTGGGGAAGGGGATATGCTTGTGTTTCTACAGGTAATCATAAAAATTCGTGGATCCCAGCCAAGTGAGTGAGACCTTGGCCAGCTGACAATGAAGAAACCTCTTGGCGCTCCTTCCTGAACACGCAGTCTGCCTCTGTGTGCATCTTTGTCTGCGTCCCGGTGTGCGCAGTTCCCCTCCCCATGTCTAGTGAGCTTTCTTCTGCTGCTAAACTCACCTGCTGAACCCCACTTTCAATGGGAGGGTTGGTTCTTGATCGTGGCACCACCGTAAGAAAACGGAACTAATGAAGCTTCTGTTCAAAAACCACAAACATCGTGGTGGTCAGCGCAGTCATGAGAGGAAATACACATTGCAGGGCATCGTAAAGTGAGGTGTAAATGTTGGCTGGCAAATGACAATAGCTTTCTAAACACACTGGAACAATGTTGAAATGTGGCAGGTCCACATATAATGTTATTTTAATATAATACCAGCGGTTAATAGTGGCTGTATGTTTGGGTCCATATGCTGCCTTTCACAAGATAAAAACAAGTCCACCTGACACAAGAAATGAAAGCACCTCTTGGCAGGACCTCCCCACGCAGCATCAGCTCAAAAGATTTAAAGTCCTACCTTTTTTTTCAAACTTAAACTTGTTGGTATATTATTTCTCATTTCAGTGAGCAGCCGGCAAGCTTTTACTGGCGGCTGTTTTCTGTAACTCTGACGTTCAGCTACCACTGAAACCTCATCACATCGCACCATTTATTGAAAACCTTTTATTGCAACCAAAAAGTGACACAACAGAGCTGCAATGTATTCTGCAAGGCATTCTGCCAATATTTTTATAACTGATACAAGCGGCTTCTGCCAGTCCATTTAAAATAACTCAACATTTTTACTACACACAGACTAATTAATGGTGGTTAAAAATAACGTGCTAAGAAAAGCCTCTCATGTTACATGCTCACAAATCCCAATTCTGTTTGTGGGCACCTGTGTAGATTCAATGTGTTCCTCGCCAGCTTCAAACTCATCTTTATCCCACTTTGACTGAGAGACTTGGATCGTAAGGATGACATCTTCTGCAGGGGCTGTTAGATCGTTATTATACTCCTCCATGGTCTTAATGACAGTTTGTTTTGTATCTGGCTTTTCTTCTGTCTTTGTCCTGGGCCTTCCCTCAGTAGAACTGCTGCTAAGAGGAACAAAATGTACATTAAAAACAGGTGAGATACACACACCACCATCTTTTGTAACAGTTTATAAAACGGCTTTTGCTTCAGTTCTGAAACTTTTTTTTAAGATGATCAGTGAAGGGAACAGACGAGAAAGGATGAGCCCACTAGCTCAGATTATGAACAATCAATTAATTTAGTATCTTCCTAGTCAATTAATTTAGTATCCTCATGAGGTTCAACAAGGCCAAGCGCAAGGTCCTGCACCTGGGTCTGGACAACCCCAGGTATCAATACGCGCTGGGGATGGAGGGATGGATGGAGAGCAGCCCCAGTGATGGACTTGGGGTGCTGGTGGTGAAGGACTGGACATGAGTTGGCCATGAGCACCTGCAGCCCAGACGGCCAAACACATCTTGAGCTGCATCAAAAAGAGCATGGCCAGCCGGTCAAGGGAGGGGATCCTGCCCCTCTGCCCTGCTCTGGTGAGACCCCTGCAGTGCTGGTCCAGCTCTGGGTCCTCAGCACAGGACACACACGGACCTGCTGGAGAGGGCCAGAGGAGCCCCAGGAATGATCCGAGGCTGGAACAGCTCTGCTGGGAGGACAGGTGAGAGACTTGGGGTGTTCAGCTGCAGAAGAGAAGCTCCGGGGAGACCTTAGTGCACCTTTCTGGACTTAAAAGGGGCCGATAAGAAAGATGGGGACAGACTTTTAGCAGGGCCTGTTCTGACAGAACAAGGGGTGATGGTTTTAAACTAAAGGAGGGAGATTCAGGCCGGACATGAGGAAGGAATTGTTGGCCCTGAGGGTGGTGAGAGCCTGGCCCAGGTTCCCAGAGAGGTGGTGGATGAACCATCCCTGGAGACATCCCAGGCCAGGCTGGACGGGGCTCTGAGCAACCTGAGCTGGTGAAGATGTCCCTGCTCATGGCAGGGGGGCACTGGGGGAGCTGAGAAGGGCCCTTCAACACAAACTGCTCTGTGATTCTATGATTTTATGAGCCTATGATTCTATTGTACATTTAATTAACAAAGACACAAGATAATCAGATTGTAGACTTGTCTCATCTGGTAATTCCTTCATGTCCTACCATGTCTAGCAATGGTGAATAAATTAGATACACATTCTTATTTCAACATCAAACAATTATGAAGAGGTATACACAACAAAAGTTTTATCCTCGTGCCCCCGTGTTCTTCTTTAGAAAAACAAACATTTAAAAAACTGTGTAGGATACCAAGACACTGTCTTAAGTCTCCAGCAATGTCTGAAATGCTAGGAGTTTGCTTTGTCCTGCTTCTTTAGACGCTGAAGCTGGATTTGAAGGAAGACATTGAGGGCACTCCCCTAAGAGTCAACAAGCAATGGATAAGAAGAGGGGAGAAAAAAGAGTCCCGAAGTAAGGGTCAAACACAACATCAATGAATGAACCCTGTCAGCTTTCTCTGCAGTACACACTACTTGTTTTCCTTAACAAAATGTGTTTGTGACTCAGGAACAGTTTAGCAGGAAAGATCGCAGGTTATTCAGTTATTTTGCGTTTGATTTAGCTGTTCCCTTCATTAGACACCATAAAGAATTTTACATTTTCGGAGGTGGAGGGGAGGAGGAAAGAAAGAAAGAAAGAAAGAACAGGGAAAGAAATGATGAGGTACCTGGTGTACCCTACAAGAACTGAACCAGATCCATCAACTGCTGTTGCTCTTACTCGTACTTTCCCCTTAGCTTTATCCTGTTTAACTTTACTACTGCTTGCCTTGGGTTTCCCCGCAGGATCTTCTGCAGGAGGCACATTTTCTCCTCTCACAAGATTTTCACCAGTTTCTTGGTTAAGTTCCATCTCTTTTGCGGGGTGGTTGAGAAACGCAGATTTATCTGTTTCTGGAGTTTCCTCTCCTTTTCCAGCATCGGGCTCACTCTTCCCCTTTGCCGATGGTTTCCATTCAGCAGTTTCTGGTTTTGAGGCATCTGTGGAAGCGGCTTCATGCTCCTCACCCACCTTTTCATCTGCGTTTCCTTTGCCTTTTTCAGGTTTTGCATCAGAACTTTTGCTTTTTCCCGCAGGTTTTTCTGACTTGTCCTCTCTGGAGGGCTTCTCTGCTTTGGTTTCTTTTGGATGGTCTTTCTTCACCTTTTCATCCTTGGCTGTTCTGGTTCCTGGCTGATCTTTTGTCACTTCTGGGTGATATTTCCGTGGAGCATCAGGAGCCTTCTCATCCTTTTGAGAGGAAGATATTACAGCATCGTCTGTCTTTGACAACTCCTTCTTCACTTTTTTCACAGGAGGTTCCATTACAGGAGAATTTTCACAATCAGTGTTCACCGTCTCTTGGGAAGTTTTAGCTGCTATTATTGTGTCGTCTTTCTTAGGAGGAGCAGCCACTTCTACTTTCAACTCTGTCTTGTTCTTTTCTTTTGGCTCGTCCTTCTCTGTTCTCTCCTCTTCAGACACTGGTTTGAAAGCAATCAAATCTGCTTCCACAGGCTCATCTCTTACAGGGGTGGCATCACCGCTGCTCGGGAGCATGAACACAGAGTCTGTTTTATTGTCTCCTGCTGGAACTGGCTCTCTTGGTGTTCTTGCACCTTCCAGCAACTCAGCACGGCGGAATCCTTCATTCTCATTGCATTTTCTTCTCTTCTGGTGTCTTTTATGTTTATTTCCTTTGTCATCTCCCCATGGATGTTTCACCTCTTTCTCTTTTGATTTTCTAGGATCACTGATGCCAGGCCTCTCTCTTCCAGAAGGTTTTTCACCATAATGTCCAGTTATATTATGACTTCTGTGGCTCTGCCCACCAGGATAATCCTCCCTGTTTCCCCAAGCACACGGTGAGTTCTCTTGTCTGGCCCCAGGTGGACCAAACCTCTCAGGAGAAAACTTCTCTCTGTTTACTGCAGGTGGAGGTTGAGCACCAACAGCACAGCCCTTGTAAAACTTGCCATACCATTCTCTATAGTTCCTTTCCCATTCTCTGCATCTTTCCGTTTCAAATGGATCTCTGACGTCAACAGGTCTGCCATAGGAACCTTTCATAGAAGATGCTGGACCTTCTGCGTGCCTGTTAAAATGCTCCCTTTCTCCTTGCCATTGAGGCACAGTCCTTTTAGTGTGAGACTGGCCTCTGAACACCGGAGACCTTGACCGTGAGCGGCATCTTCTGCATGAGCGAGACCTTGACCGGTAATGACGACGTGACCTTGGACTGGAACGACGGTCACGACTGTTCGCTCTGCCTCTTCTTTGGCGCGGTGGTGATCGGGAGTGGGAACGAGGCTGGGAATGACTAAATGATCCAGAGTTGGTGCGAGAGTGGGAAGAGCCCGATCTTGACTTGGAGCAGGTATACGAACTTCTGGAGTGAGATGAAGCACCATGGGGAGACCTGGACCTTCAGTAAAACACAACACACACACACAAATGAAGCTGATTCAGAACAGCTGTTGACTTAATGCTACTGCAAATTTAAGAACCTGACAACAGTTTCTGCTCAAAGGACACAACAGCTCCTGCTTCGTTAGTCTGAAACCATACAGGAAGGGAAAATCTATTTCCACTGCTATCGCAGGAACCACCATCACCGGGGGTTGATTTAAGGTGGTGTGTGCTGGCCTCTGCTGGTACATGAATGTGCACATTTCTAACTACTCAGCAACTACACGCAATGCAAATCGTTTTTGTTGCAGTAAGAGGCAAAAAGAGCAAGTGTTAATAGTTACAGTCCACTATCAAACATCAAAAAAGCCTTATTTCACCAGAAGACAGTAAAGCTCCATTGTCCAGGTTAAAATCTCTCTTTGTATCAACGAAACAAACAAGAAAATGAAGACAATTCCTCTAACCTCTCTGCCCCAAAGTGCTTTGAGGTAACGGTTCAATCAGAACAGGGAGACAGAAAATCCAGCAACTACACCGGTTCAGTTTCCTGCCTCCTCACAGCTCTCAGGAGGATGAGGATGTCATTACCTGGACAACAACGCCCGATGCTCCTTTTGAAGCCTTTTGTATTCCATCAATTCCTTAGCAAAATCATTCGTAAACTCATCAAGTTCGGACTTCTTTATTTCCCTGTAAAAATAAGTTTGACATTTATTACAATTAGAGTTTGAACTTTATTACAAAAAGACACCAAGAAACAAAAAGTAGCCAATGCAAGAAACATACTGCATGCAGATGCAAAAGGTGACCTTCCTATGTAAGCAAAACCAGGTCAGAATTACTACAAGTTTTAAGGAAAGTGTTAGAATTACATTTGCTTTAAGTTTTGCACATTTACCATCTGCAATGAGAAAATATATAAGAAAAAATTCTTATGTCATTTTTGCTTATGCCAGATACACTTTTGTGGAACTGCAGTGCGATACGCTATCGAAACACAGAAATGGAAAACAACGCATCTTCATTGAGCCAAATACTCCTCTTTAAGTCTCTGTTGCTCTCTGTAAAACTCCTCCCGAGATAAAGGAGGTGCCTGTGTCCCTGGGATGGTGTGTGTTGGTGCCCAAGCTGATGACGTTTTCCGGGGCTGGGGAACGCCCTGGAAGGGAGACAGTGCACCCAGCAGCTGGAGGGTGACCAGGTGGAGACTGAGGGGGAAACTGTGGTGGTGCTGCCGCTGCTGGAAAAGGGAGCATGTGGGGTGCTGGAGGACACAAGGGAGGTGGAGGCATGGGCACGGAGACGGGTGGTGCTGCAGTGCTGGGGCCTGAGTCCTTTGGGTATGTTCACTGTGCAGGCATCCTTGATTTGAATGTCTCAAGAAACCTCAAACATCTGCCACTGCTACTCCCTGCCCTGATTTTCAAGAAGAAAGCAAAGGAAGCAGGAGCATGGTGGCGAGCACTTCTTGTTCTCCATGTAATCATTTTTCTCCCTGCTTCCAGTTCATTTGAGCCTACGCTCATCTCTTGGTCCTCGTTGTTGCTTCCGCATCCTCACCCCCAGCAGTTCCCTGTCTCCTCTCCTACAGGCAGCTTTGCCGCTGTGGATGGAGGCTGCCGGTGCTGAACAGAGACTCCCATCTCCCACGTGCCCACCGCTCCTCTGCCACTCGACACTGCGCAGATATTGATCTTCTTCTCACTTCTTTCACATAAGCTTCCTGTGTTGTCGCCTCATGATGGTGTATTTGGCCTGTTCTTGTTGCTTTCTTGCTTATAGAACCTGAGACTTCAGATAATTGGCAGGATGGATCCTGGGGTTTGGTTTTGTTTATGTTCAGGGTTTTATACACACTTACCATCTGTCTATAACAAACACAAACCAGAATGCAGGACCTGCTTGACACTGCAAGTACAGGTGAAACAGGCTCCTCTCTCTGCAACTGAGAGAAAGCAGCCTGGCTACTCGAGATGACTGAATTGAAGAAATACAAAATTGTCATAAAATAACAGCATTGATCTTCCAATAATTTTCTCCATCAGTATCAATTAAGTTGTTAACAGAAGAATGTTTGAGGATTATTTTTATTGGGAAATCAATTTATTCAGCCATAAATCAAATGGGTGCCTTTCCACCTAATGCTTCGATTCTATTTCATTTCTATATGTACGTATGGTTACCCCAAAAGGTGTTCATTTTTCAGAGTCCCCTTTTCAATCATGTACTGGAGTTTCATTTTAAATAATCTCACTGCAAGCTCAGGTCTCCTTTGTTCAAGACAATTGAAATGAAGCCATTTAAAAATTTATTGCCACTTGCATTCTCCACAACTATCTGTGCATTCTTACTTCATTATAAACCAGGTTTTGCCTACGTTACGTGTTGTGGCCTCTTTTAACAGGTTACAATAGTAATATATTGAATTTCTGTAGAATACTTACAGCTCCCAGCCTGGTCTCCCGCTGGCTGAGCAGACTGTACTGGCTCTCACTGGCTGACCTTTTTCAGTGGAGAGGAGACAGGAAAAACCCCATTCAGTTTATCTGAAGGTAACTTTAAAACAAATTCTCAAGTTGTAGTTAGTTACCATTGGTGGGTATTGATTGTCCCTGCGGGCCCAGGAGACTTGTCAGTGCTGGTTGTCTCAGTATAGGAACCTGATAGCCCTTTGAATAAACACAGACATTGGCAAACCAGCTCTGCTCAAATACAAGAATCACTGCATATTTTGAAATAAAATTTACCTGCTCTTCCCACAAACCGCTGCTGGTCAGAGAGGAGGGTTTAGAAAGTCCAGCGGCGGCCACCAGAGCAGCAGGAGCTGTAACCACATCAGCCTCGCTACAAAAAAACAAATTTATATCATTCCAACAGGGTTTTGAAGTGCTGCTTGAAATATAAAGTCCAAGGTAAGAAATGCTGACTGCTGTAAAAGGAAAAAGAATCGGCACCACATTTACAAATGTGAGTTTGGTTGATTCCAAATGAAGCACCGAGCAGATGTCTGTCTGGATTACTGAGAGTTAAAGAGAAAGCTCACTGCAAAACGTTTTATTAAGCTTGCTGCACATGAAAGGCCAAGAGTAGGTATAACCCACCTGCTGAATGTCAGCTTTGGAACATGCAAGAACTGAAATTCCATTACAAAATGTTGATGTGCTAATTCAGAGCCTGCCCTAGAGGTTCTGTTGGACTGTGATCCTGCGTATTCAATGGTACAGCTGAGCCTGACCGGCTTCTGGGCAGAGCGCCTGTCTGCATTCCGGGTGTAAAGGGGAAGGGATCTAAGCCCTAAACAACAGTGCAGATTTTTCATGTGTTTTCATGTGACTTCACTGGATTGCAAACTTAGACTGTCGTGTTTGTCAATACTTCAAATTTATAGTGTTTCAATGTTTATTATCCAAGACGGTCCGTAACTGAGTCTGACTCGACTAAAGACAAATTAACGCCCTCAAGCAGGTTTCACATAACTAAAGGGTTATTCTAGGAACTGCTAAGCACCCAAAATCAAAGGGCTCCTGGGGAAAAAAGGTTCATCCTCCGGGGTAAACCCGGACTGAATGACAAGAAGTACTTCTGAGGAAACTCTTGCATGAGGCAGCTCCCAACTGATCAAAGGGTCCTCATTCAGAGTAAATGAAACACCAGAGCTTCCACAGCTATCTGGGACTGCCACTGTTGGTACAGAAATCACTAGTGGAGAAGCTCAAGAAGCAGCAGAATCTAACTTCAGTGTTTTGGTGTCTTCTACATTCACTGCAAAATTACACCTGCATGTAAAAACTTTGGTTAATCTACAGATTTACTCACCGAAAAGGTCCAGGGAAGGGCAGGGACACTGCTGCTGGGACACCAGGGACAGTGACAGAAGGCAGGATTCCTGGCAGCTGAGCTGCCCCAGATGCCTGAGTGGGGCCAAACGACGACAAAGCAGCAGAATGAGAAGACACAGAAGCTGATGGAGGAATTAGTGGATCCTTCTGTTTGGAAATTGTCGGCCGGAGTAGAGGTTGCGGGTTGCGTGTCACTGTTTGTCTCACTGCTGGTGGTGGCAGCTGCTGCTGCTGCTGAATCTGTTTACTGTAGCCAGTCCCATTTCTGAAGTTGTTCACAGCCTGGGGGCACAAAATATTTAGAAATGTACTATGAAAATCCAGTAGATAGGTGAGCAAAAGCCTCCAGAGAGTAAAGTGACCCGTGTATTCCTCTAAATGGTATATCAATCCTAAAATAAATCAACATATGGATACACGAACACATCACATCAAACACTGATATTAATGGCTGGTAACTCGGAGTGTCTGTAAAGAACTTCAGTGTTGATACCGATTCTGAAAGCGAGGCGATCGTATTGAACAGAAGCGTGACCTGAATTTGACAGAGTGTATGTAAAAAGTTGTAAGCTTCTTAACAACAGATAATGTATTTGAGAAATAGAGGTAGCCTTTCTCAATTTGGCCTTGCTTAAGGAGATGGAAATTAATAGTTTCTTCTCCAAAAAGACTTACAAACCATTTACGTAAAAGTGGTCACGTTACCTGGCGTAGGATCTTGTTGGCAACTAAACTATCAGGAGAAACGTCTGTTTGATGACACATTGGACATGTATGTTCCTCAGATTCCAGTAATGCTGTTCTAATGCCTGTGAATAATAAGACGTATATGATTAATGGCTGAATGTGGTCTTGAACTGACAGTATGATAAATATCGAATAGTGTAAAAAATGTATACTATGCAGCAAATAGCAGTACAGTTTTGATATTTCACTATTGCAGCAGTTGGAGATTGAGAGTAGGCTGTGTCCTGATGTTTTAATGAGTCTTTTTCCCACCATCCAGTACAGTGAGAAGCTACCAACCTCAAGGGTAACGAATATAACACATCTCAAAAAAACACAAGCAGTTTCAAGTTCTGGAGGCTTCAACCAACTCTCCTGTGGTGAGGAATGCGGATTAAACGCCGACTGTTTGCTGCAGAGCACAGTAAGTCACCAGAGCTGGCTGCGCGATTTTGTATCGGAGAAAGGGCTGTGGACAAACTCAATGCATTCAATATCCAACACTGTAACCACGGGCACAGTTCTGTGCTCTTCTCACACCCGTCATCCACATGGAAAGACGGTTTGAACAGATGTGCAACACGGAAAATAAGCCTTCTGCCTTTTTTCCCCTTTATACCAGGAGAGTCCTTTCCTGTTCCAGGTATCCTTAAGTATTAAAGAGAACAGGTACCAAAGTCATCTCATTATCTCCTATTTATGCTTTCAGAAGATCAGATGTGAGGATTTGAATTAACAAACATGGCAGTAACACTTACATTCGTCACAAAAACTGTTTCCACAGCAGGGAATAACAGCTGCATCATTCGTTACATCTTTACAAATGGGACATAACAACTCAGCTGGAACAAGATCCTCATCTGAGCAGGAGGAGGAGGAGGGCGGCTCCGCTGGCACGAAGGGAGGCTTTTCCTTCTTTCCTCTCGCATAAGCTTCCCTGGAGGGGAGCGGGGAAGGAAAATGAACAAAGTTAAAGATGAGATTGGAAACCATTGAGATGGGGAGGAAACCTCAGCCCAACAGCTCTCTGTTAAATTTTTCAAGCAGTCTTCAAAATATAAAACAGAAGCAAAAGAAGCTTTCAAAGAGAACAACTCCAACTGTAAACACTCCTGAACTATTTTGCAGAAATACAGGTTCTTAGCACACCACAAGTGTAACCATCTCACAGCGGCATGAACTGAAGGACCACCTTCCTTTAATGTTAGAAAATATCAGAGATTTTAAAGTTAAAAGAGAAAGACAATGCTTCCTCCCCCGTAACTGCAGGTGCTGGCCAACGTGCTTGGATGAGCACTCAGGCGTGATTTCTCTTGTTCCCTTTTGGGTCAGTCTGATTAATTCCATACTTACGCATTGATAGTTGGTATTACATATTTTCCAGTGTTTGTCAGCATAGCACCCTTGGTATTGGGATCTTTCACTTCCATCAGGAAACTCCTTGGAATTCCTGTGCTCTTTTTCATTCTGGGAACAGGCTGAAAATTTTTGTCCTGTTAAGAAAAGAAACGCAGCCATGTCCTGTCTGAAGTCCCACACTCAAAATGACATTTCAGTGATTATTTGAAGCAGTAGAAGTCTCTAATCCTCTCCTATTATCAAGAATAAGGGTTGACTACACCACTTTATTCCTAAATGTGTACAGGCAGGATGTTCCAAAGGCTCGAGCAGTGCTTGAACTCAATCGACATTCTTTGGCTTCACTTCAGGGTCTTTAAGGGTGAAATGTCCCTTAAGCTCACCAGCCACTCAGAAAAGACTCAAACCTGCATCTCCACCAAAGCGCGATTCAGAGCGAGAGCTTAATTCAGCGCTCGAACCAGTCACTGCAGAAACTCATATTCACCGTCTGGACATGGGGGTTGAATTGGTACCGCATGCACAGACACTCAGTGGCTAAACATTAAATGACATGAACACTGAACCAGAGAGCTGTGTAGTCAAACCATGCCCATATTGAACAGACAGGTTCAACAGAAACATCTTGGTTTTACACTATATACTAAAAACTGTGAACTCCCATTAAAAAGACTTAAAATCACAGAAATTTCCAATAATGTTGAAATGTATAAAAATAAGCATCAGTGTTCACAGAGCAAGATCTATGGACGCATTTAATATCCATGACCTAGAAAATATAACATTTGTAATTCCAGGTTTTCCTTGAATTTTGAAGGGCTTTGCAACAATGTCACATAACCTCCGTATTTTGCCCCAAGAGAAACATTTATTACTATGAGTATTCATGCATTTGTTACCTACCTGCCAAGGTGAAAAAATTACAAGCTAAGCAGCACCACCAGTCCCACGCAATCTTACCCTGTTAGTTGGGCAGTTCTTTATATAGTGGCCAGGCTGTCCACAACGAAAGCAAGTGTACGATGGTGGAGGCCGGCCCGAGTTTTTCTTCATGAAACTAAAAGGATTTGGGGAAAAAAGAAAAAGGGATGCATGTGTCTCTCACGTTAAAACAACCATCTCTACAATTGTTCCATAATCGTCAGAGAACAGATCACCAGCACTTACTTGACTGGATTGTATGCCTGGCAGGACTGTATCATCATAGCTTTTATTTTCTCCTCTTCGGAAGCGTCGGTCTCAGCCAGATTGGCAGCCTGTTAAACAAGTGCTTATTGACACACACATCAGAAACACATTTAAGCCCGCACAGCCCGACAGCACCGATCAGCCCATCCTGTCAAGCACAGCACAACTCCCAGAGAATCAGAGAACACCAGGTTTGAAGGGCCCGCGGGCACCAGCTGGTCCGACCTTCCCTGGCAAAAGCACCGACCAGACAGGATGGCCCAGCACCCTGTCCAGCCTCGAAATGTGCACACATTCTGAAGGTAAAATAAATACTTGAAATTATTAAAGTTTTGTTCAAACTACAACAGCTATCCAGCTATAGATCAAAGTATAAGATAGAAAAATATTAAGCAAATACCTTTTTTTTAAAAGCATTTGACAAGAATATACATATACCTTAACAAGCTGGGCCACACGTGCAGAAGAGTCATCAATCTGTTCACAAAAAATTAAACACATATTTGGTTTACAATCAAAACGCAGCAATAGTTCACCTCTACTGCAGTCTGACAGTCTGCACTATAGCCCCTGAGTGTCAGTGCAAGAGGCATTTCCAATCCAGTGAAATTTGAATTTGCTCAAATCAAAGTC
Organism: Patagioenas fasciata; assembly: GCF_037038585.1. Classification (NCBI taxonomy): domain Eukaryota; kingdom Metazoa; phylum Chordata; class Aves; order Columbiformes; family Columbidae; genus Patagioenas; species Patagioenas fasciata. The sequence goes on along the minus strand of NC_092534.1, from coordinate 1,877,895 downwards.
CAAACCCCAGCCTGAGAGCGCCCGTGTGGACACAGAAGAAATGACAAGAACCAAACTCGCTCGAGATCAACTTAGTGCTCCAGGATATGTCAGAGAGTGGCCCTTGTCAAACGCTCACAACCGCTTCAAAGTCACAGGGGTAAGGAAGCTGCTGATTTTCAGCTAAAAAGGATTAAAACTCTGGAAACATTCAAAACCCGCCTGTTTGGAAAGCAGTTCTATGGGCTGCAGGCAGAAGTCGGATTTCTTAAAGGTGACAGCACAGAATTCATGTTCTATTCAGTGTGTTACCAGTACGCTGGCATATTCATGGAACCACAGAGTCAGAGAGTCATTTTGGTTGGAAGAGATCTTTAAGATCACCGAGTCCAACCATTAACCCAACACTGTCAAGTCCACCTCTAAACCACGTCCCTAAGAACATCATCTGTACATCTTTTGAACACTTCCAGGGACGGCAATCCCACCACTTCCCTGGGAAGCCTGTTCCAATGCCCCACGAGCCTCTCAGAGGAGAACTTTCTCCTCATACCCAGTCTAAACCTCCCCTGGCACAACGTGAAGCCATTTCATCTCATCCTACCACTTGTGACTTGGGAGAAGAGACCAACACCTTTCATGCTACAACCTCCTTTCAGGCAGTTGTAGCGAATGATCCGGTGTCACTCAGCCTCCTTTTCTCCAGGCTAAACACACTGTGTTGTTTACTATGTTGATTCAAACACATTGTGTTCACAACATGGACTACGTTTTACTGTAAAATATATTAAGTCGATGTTTGGAAAATTGAAACAAGGCTACATTGTTTAGAATTCAGTGCAGTGTGTAGAAAAATTGTGGTTTTACATACTGCTTTGGATGTTCCACTGGCTGGCTCCGTTCCACTTCTAGAAGAAGAAATAAAGGAGATCAGAACTTAAAGGCAGTGGAAAGAGATTATAAAACATCAACATCAGAACATCAGTCTAGGGAATATAGAAATTTATTCACATACATAAACTGTTCTCCCTCAGAACATGCAGTGCCACTAAAAAACCAAACCAAAGCAAAACCGAAATCCCATATCTGCTCTGTCAGAACTTACTCTGAGACTGACAGATACAGAACACAGCGGTGCGAGAGGAAGTCCTCAGATAGAAACCTCATAGTGCAAGTTTACTTTAGTGAAATAAATCAGTCATATCGCAAAGAAATAACAGAAATATCAGCAGCATAGTCTTCAGAACAGTGTTTGCTTGTGGAAGCCCAAGCACTGTGTTCAGATATCTACTGTATTACCCATGAAAGTGCCCAAATACTAAATATGCTACATAGACTGTGTTGACTAAAAATAGCACTAGAAATGTCACCTGGAAGCACTTTGGAGGATTTTCTGTGACTCAGGAGTCCTGTGACAAATAAAAAAAAAAAAAAGGTCTTAATTGCCAGAATTTTATTTAAGATCACATTAAAATCACTACAATCTTTTAGGAAATATTGATTACATTGGGAAACCTGCTGAGATTCCACAGACTCATTGAGCTGTATCTGCATGCTACTCATCATGAATCAGACACGAACCATCGATAGAGTTAACAAAGAATTCACCCAAGCATCCCACGAGCAGAGGCCGTTCATGTCTGCTGGGGAGTTCATGTACAAACAGAAAGGCTCAGGCTTCCTGCCCCTGCTACAACAGCCCCAGGCTCACACTCACAGCCACAGAGCTCCTGAGGATGGCCCAGCACACACAAATACTCCAGATGATCACCCAAGCAGAAATGGAGGATGCATGACAAGACAGCACCAAGCACACGTATTTCAGTTAACCCCCAAAACAAGGCCGTGTGTAGAAGCACAACACTATGGTGTTGTTTGGGTGGTTTGATAGCTGGCAACCCTTGGTCTTCCCTCTATTGCTGGTATGCAAAACAAACAGATTTGGGGCATAAGAACACCTGCTATATCCCTCCCTACCCAGTTGCAAGAAATGGTCAAACACTGAGAATCAGACTTTTCCAAGACAGGAACATATTAGAAGTTTATATCACAACACGTATCTGTCCTTACTAGAAAAGCAATAAAAGCAAATGCATATAATAAGGAATCTCTCCACACAGAGGAATCAGGATACACAACTTGGTTCTCAGAAAAATCAACCCAAGAAAAAACCCATTAGAATCATTTTAGAAGTTACCATATTGGAGTTGGACCCTCCTGTCCCAGCAGGCCTGAGCCTGAGAGTCGCTTTGGGACAGATACATTCAAACCTACCCCATTACAACAACAATTAACAGCAGCTTTAGCAAGCAAGACACAATCTGAATGCCTCCCTAAACTGATATCAACACAAAAAGGGAACACAGTGAACCCCTAACAAGGAATCAATGCTTCATGGGTACTCACACATCATATGTTTTGCTGGTGGCTTTAACTCCTCCAGCAGGGACTCTTCTAACAATCACTGATGAGTTCTTCGGAATCAGGGCATTATCTTCTGTGTATTCTGAAAACAACATACGTGTAGAAAGAGACATCAGGCGGTTAGTAAGAATATATATAAATATGTTATAATATATATTAAATAGAACTATTACGTAGCACTTCAAAGAATCCCTTTACAGATACAAAAGCAAAATTTTAGATGTAATATCACACTTTTATTATCTCAACACACTAACGATACATTTCAAGTAATCTTCAGGTTTGATAATCAAACACAAGCAGCAAAATCTTTTTCGTTTTTTGAAACTGTTTGAATATCAGCCGCAAAATGGTCTCAAACGTCACTAAAGGAGAGTCTGCTAATGCATGGGGTTCTTTCCTGATGTAGCTGAAACTCCTTTTGCTTCTGTTAGGCTGCAAACCCCATACATCTTTGGAGAAAAACAAACCACAGCAAAGTCTCCCCTGCATCAACCAGATCCTGGAGTCTGCCCGGCAACAAACCCGGCACGCAGCTAAAGCGTGAAAACTCTGCCCCGTTGCTGCCACAGCCATTACCTAAAAACGATTCACCTCTCCCGCTGGTGCTCAAGGGCACAGAACACGGATCTCCTGGAGCAAAACCCAGCAACACCCACCCTTCTCAGCTGCCCGCTGCTCCACATTGAAATGGAAACAAAACTGGCTGTACCCGAATTCGAATCACAGAAATCTGGGGGTTTTTTTGAGCTTCCTTGCACAAGCAGGGCAGAATTGGCTCAAACTAAAGTGGTATCTTTCCTCTTCAGCTAATTCGAATTAACCAAAGGGATGTGAATTCTTTTGATTCACTTTTTGCAGAGCAGAGGGACTCGGATGAAATTCCTTATGCAGACAGCCTTGAAAAGCCCTTGGAAAAGTTTGTGCCTGAAGCAACCAATGCTTTACCTTTGCTTCCACCTCATTAGTCTTTGACAAGGAGGAAAGGCTTCTGTTCTTTACACAAGGCCCAAACAAAACAACAACAAAAAACACCTACTTGGAACACTTGAACCAAGCCTAAATGCAAAGATCTCCCCATAAGAATGGTTTTTATACTGTACTTACACAGCTGAATATGATTACGCATTTAAAGCTCTATCAGCAGCCGTTCCCTGTAATCTGCCCACAGTTTCAAATGTTGAAAGCCCGTAACTCTGCAGACCTCATCAGAACAATGGTCTGGGAACCAAAGATACTGTGTATCCAGTCGCACTCTGTCAGGGTGGTTTTGATCAGCGATCACAAACAGAATAGAAATATTCCACAAGGTATGCTCCATTTTTCAGTATATTATTCCTATGGGCAGCAAGTTCACTTAGACCAAAACACACCTGCCAGAAGACATTATTTCAACAACAAAATGATCAGTTTACTTCTCTTTCTGTAACGGATCTCTGCCTACGTATGTAACGCAACCCAACGGCATCCCTGACAGCCCAACACTGTGCTGTGAAGCCTCTTCACAGACACGCTCCTGAAAGTATTTTCAGCATCTGTAGAGAAACAGCCACCAACCCTTCGAAGGCTGAAGCTACAGGTTCTGCAGTGAACATCCTATTCTGTTTGAGTTTTGAGACATGAAACAGGAACAGCCAAACCAGCAGTGCTCATTTTAAAGAACAGATTGTTGTAAGAGTGCCACAGAACCACAGGGGAAAAATCATTAAAGTTTATGAAATGAAAACACTTTACAGTTTGTTTTGTCTCTGAGAAGTCCCATCCCAAAGCCTCCAAGTCTTTAATCACATTCAAACGTATCAAGATGGCACATTACCAGAGTGAACTACCATACTAAGCAACATGAAACCATCATCATCTCTGAGAATCAAGCACCGTTTCTAAGATTTCAAAGTTCTTATGACTTCTCTAAGAACATTTATTGCATGTATTCAACCATATTCAGCATATATTCACCATGGTTAAGACAGAGTACCAGGAAAAAAACGGTTAGAAATGAATGATGAAAGGATGCTCAAGTGCATCTAAATGACAATGTCTTTGGTGCAAAAAAGAAGTTATATTACAAGAAATTGCAAAGTATAATTTAGATCCAGAGAACGCTCATGTGCAACATGGCTTTAAAGGCTCTGCTTAGATTAAAACTCACAGATAAACTCTTGATCCAGATGTTGCTGGTGAGCGGCTTCAGCAACAGCCAGAAAACCAGTTTTCCAATGCGGTGGATTAAACCAAGTCAAAGGCAAAATTAAGCCACCAAACCCAAGCCATCTGTTCTATTTCCATCACTTTCAGCTTTCTCCACCAGACTTCAAAGAAATCTGGCAAGTTTGTTATTATACGACATCCTCTCACATTTCATTATCATTTTACCTAGAAGAATCCCTGGGAACCAAAACTTCTGTAAGCACTACGCATCGCACAACAACCGCGCACTCCTCCATGCCAAGTCGTGTGTCTAAACACAGGTCAGAAGGCAGTTGCCAGAAGAGCAGCTGCAAAAGAACAGCTCTGCAAGGCCCCAGCACAAGCCACAGCTGCCAGCCCTGGCCAATTCACATTATTGCTTCCCACCCCGTGCCCACCGCCCCCGAGTACCTTCTTTGGTCTGTGCGTTGGTGACCAACAGGTCACACTTGGTCGCCTTCAACTTCTTGCGGGCCCTGATCTTGTACTTGAGCTCGCGCAGGGAGATATGGAGGCCGTTGAAGGTGAGTGCTTCGTAGTCCAGGACGGCGGAGAACTTGTAGTAGACATGGGACGTGCCCATGGCTGGGTGCTGCTGCTCCGCGACAGCATCTACTGTGGCAAACGGCGCCCTGGCCTCCCCGCTGGGTTTGCCCCACGGCGACAGCAGGAAGGTCCACCGAGGGCTGTCGGGCGAGCGCTGCGGGCTGAGCCCGAGCTCACAGCCCGGGCAGGCGCACAGGAGGGAAAGGCTCCTGCGGCCTCGGCTCGGTCTCTGCTCCCTCTCTGTCCCGCAGCGCTCCCAGGCCTGGCTCAGGCGCTCCTGTCTCAGGGTTCTGTTTGGGGGTTTCCCGGGATACCAACTGTAGGGGTCACCAGCAGCGCCTCACCTGCAGTCACAGTGGCACCGCGTGCCCCCACGCCTTCCACAGCCCCGTGTGCAGTGACAAAAGGCCATGTCCTGTCACCCCCCAGGCCTCTCACAGAATCACACAGAATCACAGTATTAGGGATTGGAAGGGACCTCCTGTGTTCCAGTTTGAACCCATTGCCCCTTGTCCTACCATTGGTTGTCACCGAGAAGAGCCTGGCTCCATCCTCCTGACACTCACCCTTTCCATATCGATCCCCATGAATGAGTCCCCCCTCAGTCTCCTCTTCTCCAGCTCCAGAGCCCCAGCTCCCTCAGCCTTTCCTCACACGGCAGATGCTCCACTCCCTTCAGCATCTTGGTGGCTGCGCTGGACTCTCTTCAGCAGTTCCCTGTCCTTCTGGAACTGAGGGGCCACAACTGGACACAATATTCCAGGTGTGGTCTCCCCAGGGCAGAGCAGAGGGGCAGGAGAACCTCTCTGACCTACTGACCACCCCCTTCTAATCCACCCCAGGTACCTTTGGCCTTCCTGGCCAAAAGGGCCCAGTGCTGGCTGATGCTCACCCTGCTGTCCCCAGGACCCCAGGTCCCTTTCCCCTACACTGCTCTCTAATAGGTCATTCCCCAACTTATACTGGAACCTGCGGTTGTTCCTGCCCAGATTCAAGACTCTACACTTGCCCTTGTTCTATTTCATTAAATGTTTCCCTGCTCAGCTCTCCAACCTGTCCAGGTCTCTGGATGGCAGCACAGCTTCCAGTGTCAGCCACTCCTCCCAGCTTGGTGTCACCAGCAAACTTGCTGACAGTCACTCTATTCCCTCGTCCAAATCATTGATGAATATATTGAATAATACCAGCCCCAGCACTGACCCCTGAGGCACTGCACTGGATCCAGGTCTCAACTGGACTCTGCCCCATTGACATCTCTGAATTCTTCCCTTCAGCCAGTTCGCAGTCCACCTCACTGCCCGCTCATCCAGACCGCACTCCCTCAGTTCAGCTGTAAGGATGCTGTGGGAGACTGTGTCAAATGCCTCACTGCTCCACGTCCCTCCTGTCACCCCCCAGGCCTGTCACCACCCGGTATCCCCTCCTGTCAGCACCAGCCAGGGCAGGACAGCCTGGGGGAGATGTGGCGGGCTTTGCCGTGTGAGGCTCTGGGGGAGATTTGAGGCATTTTCTTGAATAGAGCAGACATTATGTGGAACTGAACTGAATAGGCCTGTGAGGCCTGTGTGACCCAGAAGACAGCAAAACCGCCTCCACATCTTACGTGACTTTGTGCAGCCTTGAGCAAGTGAAGAAGAGTCAGCAAGTCACCAATTTTGTAGATGCTTTTTGCTTAGCACTAGAGCTCAGGCACATTTGTAACATCAGTCACTTGTGCGTTTGCGGTGCGTGAACAGCAGCTCTTGTCCAGTGACATGCAGTCTGTAAGTGCGTGGACAGGTCAAAAAGATACTGAAGGAGAACTGTAACAAGCAATAAACGGCTTCTCTTGAATTCACATTGGATTGTGTGGAGTCCGTGATTTTCGCCCTCGCAGGGCTCTGCTGCCCGTGCCACTGGGCCACCAAAGGGAGGGGACATCTCAGGGGGTCTGAGTGCATCTTGTTGCATGTATAGAAAGTTCAGTTCCAGAAGCCAATGACCATTTACATTTATCGCCATAAACCTATGTGCTGCCCAACCGTAGCTCATTCACAGTTGCGTGAACTCTGGAGAGGAGCAATGAAAACTACGGAACGAACCACTGGCATTAGGAGGTGCCCAGGACAATATTTCTTGCTTTCTCAATCATCACAGTTGCTGCTGCCACTGCCCTAGTGCATGAGATCAGGCCTTGAATTATGAGGTCTAGTGCTGCTGAGTAATATGTCATGGCTTGCAGACATTTCTGGGCTAGCTGGTTATTCCTTCTGTTCATCTGAATAGAATAGAAAGGGTTTGTTACAGTCTATCAGGGCTAACAAGAGAGTGTCCACGACTTCTTAGTTTAGATCTTCAAATGCCTTTTGGGTTTTCGTTCCTCTATATCTAGGGGATAGTTACTTTTGCTATTTGTGTCAGTTTGTTTCTCCTGTTAATAGTGATTTGGAAGCAAAGATTTTAATTTTGTAGCCTTGCTTATAAGCCTGTGGTGGAGTATGGATTGTACATATTAATTCCATAACTCAACTATAGCCACAGTCCAAAGTACAGCAGAGGAGAAAGGAAAAACAGAGCAAGAGAGAGAGGAAAGAACGGGCAGCAGCTGGGCAGGGGGATATAGTGAGAAGGAAGGGAGGAAGGAAGGGAGGAAGGGAGGAAGGGAGGAAGGAAGGGAGGAAGGGAGGGAGGAAGGGAGGGAGGGAGGGAGGGAGGGAGGGAGGGAGGAAGGAAGGAAGAAAGGAAGGAAGGAAGGAAGGAAGGAAGGAAGGAAGGAAGGAAGGAAGGAAGGAAGGAAGGAAGGAAGGAAGGAAGGAAGGAAGGAAGGAAGGAAGGAAGGAAGGAAGGAAGGAAGGAAGGAAGGAAGGAAGGAAGGAAGGAAGGAAGGAAGGAAGGAAGGAAGGAAGGAAGACGAACAGGCAGAGAGTGACAAAGAACAGGGAAGAGGCCAGACAGACTGTGGTAAACAGAGAGGGCTGTACATCAGGACACAGAGACAGAGAAGGAAAAAACTGCGATGGGCTGAAGGACAGAGAGAGACGGAAAAAAAGAGGCACAGGGAGCAGGAAACAGGGGCAATGACGAAAGGTAGGATGACAAAGAGAGACAGGGACTTGGAGAAAAGAGAAAGGAGGGACAGCCAGCGGAGCACAATCATGGAGAGGAATAGCGGTACAGGGAAGAGAAAACATACGCAGAGGGAAAGGCCGGGGGGAAGGGGCGGGTAAGGAGTGAGAAGCACAAGAGGGGCGACGCGGCCCCAGGGCCCGGGACTCACTGGAGCTCTGACTCTCTGCACTGCCAGGCAGATGTTACTGTTGGGGCACTGCTCCATCTGCTGGTCTGTCCTTTCCTGTCCTCCCTTCCTTTTCTGCAGCCCCAGTCGCTTGCCCGTCCCGCACCTGAGAGAACACACGGGTGTCCGGCACCTGCGGGAACGGCGGCCGGAGCAGCCCCAGCCCGGCTCTGCTGCCGGGACAGGCCGCGCTGTGGCTGTGGCACCGGGCAGGGACGTGCTGGGCCGGGACAGCTGCAGGGGGTGGGCTGGGGCGGCTCCGGAGCTCTGGGATCGGGTGCCGGTGCCTGTGACCCCCAGGGCTGGGCCCGGCCCCACCTCACCCGGCAGCGGCTGCAGCAGAAACTGCGTGTCCAGCAGAAAATGGCGCCGGCAGCCCCGTGCCCGGGCCTGGAGCTGCCAGCACGGCCCGGGGCGCCCCTCTGCTGTCCGACCCTGCGGGGACACCGGCCCGGCCCGGCCCCTCATGGCCCTGCCCGGGGCTGCCCCGCTCCCAGAGCCCCGGGGAGCCGGGACGAGCAGGAGGGGAGCGGGACAGAGCGGGAGGGAGCGGCGGGGCAGGGTGAGGGGTGGCGGGCGAGGGACAGAGGGACGAGGAGAAGCCCAGAGCGTCAGGGTTGGAAGGGACCTGGAAAGCTCATCCAGTGCAATCCCCCCATGGAGCAGGAACACCCAGCTGAGGTTCCACAGGAAGGTGTCCAGGCGGGTTTGAATGTCTGTACAGAAGGAGACTCCACAACCTCCCTGGGCAGCCTGGGCCAGGCTCTGCCACCCTCACCAGGAACAAGTTTCTTCTCATCTTTCAGTGGAACCTCCTGTGTTCCAGTTTGCACCCATTGCCCCTTGTCCTGTCACTGGCTGTCACCCAGAAGAGCCTGGCTCCATCCTCCTGACACTCACCCTTTCCATATTGATCCCCAGGAATGAGTCACCCCTCAGTCTCCTCCAGCTCCAGAGCCCCAGCTCCCTCAGCCTTTCCTCACACGGCAGATGCTCCACTCCCTTAACAACAGGGGGAGCTGGGCCGGGAGTGGAGGAAGGAAAATCCTGGTGAGGAGCCCGCTCAGGACGGAGCGGGAAGAGCTGGAGGGGACAGGGGGTTGTGCTGGGTGACCCTGGCTGGACACCGGACCCACCCAGATACTCCGGGACGGGTCCTGGCCCTGACCCCAGGGTTTGTGCAGCCATGTTCAGCCTCCTCCACCAGGTCCCCCAACCACAACCCACCCCTGGCACTGCCCCATGTCCTGAGAACCTCATGTCCGTCTGTCCATGGATTCTCATTACTTAACAGTCTGTGAACTCCCGGTACCACACCACAAACACCTACTAAAACTGCAACTTGCTAAACAGACACCCACAAAGAAAACAGGTGAATGAGGAAAGCATCTTGCAGACTTCAGCAAGTTTCCTGTGGCCTGTGTGTTATCAGTTGACTCTCTCTCAGCTTGTTGAAGTTCAAACCGTTCACCTGTAAAACTGTCTGTAATGATCTAATGATCTCTTGTAGGGATTTATTTTGTCCTACTCTTCTCACCTTAAAAACAACATTAATTGCAACAAAGTGTTATACTTCAAGGTTCCATCCTCCGGCCACTTTTCTCATTCATGTAACTGACACAGCAGCCACCACTGATCATAATATTTGACAAGATCTTCCTTCTTCATATTTCCAAGTGCTTTGCTATGTTTTAAAACACCTCCCAGTACCGATTTCTTAGGAACACGACTGAAAACAGTCGTTTCTGACCCCATCTCGTAAGCAAAAACCATGCGAAGAGAGAGGGGGGGAAGCGCAGGGCTGCTGGCAGCGCGGGTGGGAAAAGTGTGGAGAAGGTTTTAGGGCGCACTTATACCGCAAAGAGACAATTCTAACAACAACCAGGGAAACAGTCAACGCACATTCCTGACAAGCTCCTTGATTTTCAGAGGGGCAACACACAGAAACACGTAAGATGTACTGTAAAACTCACGGATAACGCGTTGATAGCAAACATTAGCATTCTCTACTGCTAATTGCAACTCCAGTGCTTCCTTAGAAGCTAAGTTTTCAACCTGGTTATCGATGGCCTCTTGAAGATGGTCAATAAATGGCGTGTAATTCTCATTGGGACCCTGATCAATAGCTGCAAATGATTTGGCTGCTTTGTCGGTTTCAGGCACCTTTATCATAGCTTGATACGCAAGGTCTGTTGGGTGCCTCAGGATTTCAGGAATTTATCGTGCCTGTGATTGTGTTGTGCCAATTAGTGTCTCTTCCAAGAGTTGGGGGGTACCCCTCCCTTTCAACGAGTCCCCATTGTTCCGTCTGAAATTATCTAGAGCTGTTACATTGCATAGGTCTAATTTTGCTTTGAGTGTTTCATGGTTTTTATCTGATCTCGGGGCAACTCGTACACAATACTCCTTTTAACTTTTCAAGAATACGCTGCAAACCCTCATCTTCATCCGAGTCATCAGATACCGTGGACTTGAACAGTGCTGGAGAATCATCAGTAACAGGGGGGTTCGGGCTTTGGAACAGTGCCAGAGAAGCCACCCCCCTCTGCTGTCTCTGCGTGTTCCCGTTGCTCTTTTAATCCTCTCAAAGTCTCTAGCAACAAGTGCCATGTTGTTACCAGTTCAGTTGTTTCTTTGGGTCTTTCACTAGTGCTTTGCCCCATAGTAACATAGTCCTTCCTGAAGTCAATTCCAGAGGGCTAATGCTTCCATGTAGATAATATAATACCCTCTTCTTTAGATAAGTTCCACCCCCCCATTCCCGGTAGCTCACCAACTCTCGGCGTGGTGTCTTTTCAAGGATCCAGATCTTCGGCCGCTCCCCTGCTGCTCTATCAGCTGCACCGGGCTCCGTCTCCACAGCTCGTCTTGGGCTGTCACAGCTTCACCGCTGTCCCTTCTTCATGCGAGATCCTTCTTCATACAGGATCACGTTGGGGTCACCATATGTCATGGCTGAGACGGACAAACGACATAGACCAAGTTCTTCCAGGATGAAAGCAGTAGATGCCATTTATTGCCACAAGTGCATTTTTATACAGTTTTACCAATTCATGTGTCTCTTCACTATTGCTTACAAGTTACAGCAGTAACATCTCATTGGCTATTTTTGCTGTCATCACTGTCACTCTTCTACTCCCTTCTCTCTCACGGATACATCCTTAACATCTCTGGATACTCCTTTACTCCTATCTTTCTCACGGGTTGGCCTTCATATCTTCAAGGCTAATTTCTGTTCCCATGCCCTCTGTCAGGGAATCCACGGACCCACCGTAGTCCCCCACAGCCCGCAACACGAACTTACAAGGGGTTCGTCCAACGTATTCAGTCATTTGAGACCCCCCACATATCCAGCACGAGGTGACATTTAATTCCCAGGCTATCTTTTCCATAAGATCTATAAACAGGTTGTTCCCTACTCTTGGTAACTGTAATCCCTTGTCTTTTTGCCTTATTTCTTCATACCAGTCACTGCTTTTCTGTACTAATTCCTGTTGCTGTTGCTTCTCACATAACCGTGTTTTGGAAAGGCAGGAGCCCGTGCAAACCCTTCTCCGCTCTTCTGCTCTTTTCCCCTTTCCTGTGCCGCGGGCTCGTGGCTCCGCTCGGGCAGGGCCGTCCCTGCGGAGCCCCTGTCGGGTTTTGCACCCGCAGCCCCAACGCGGAGCCGCCTCGTGTGGGGTCCCGCGTGAGGCTGTAGCTCTGGAGAACGAGATGCTGTCAGCAGAGCTTAACGGGGATGTTCGCTCGGCTGCTCCATGAGTTATTGTGTTCTCCTGTGAGTGTGGGGTTTGTCCTCTGCTGTGGAGCACGAGAGCGAAGCCCCCGGAGCCCCGGCTGGTGCAGACCCCGCAGTGAGGGTGACAGACCCGGAGCCAGGAGCAGGTTCCCCAGGGTGAGGAGCAAGTGGAGCTGCTCACACAGAGGTCACAGGCAGGGTTGGTGCACATCACCGGTTCTAAGGCTGTCACCATGACCTGACAGCTCTCTCTGTGCTGTTAGGACAGGAGAAGCGCTGTTGTACCCTCAGTACTCAATGTGAAATCCCTGGTGCGCCAATAGGTTGTATTTATCTGAGGGAAATGGATCAAGGTTGTGTTGTGTGTGTTGTCTCCCTGGGCAGTTTAAGTACAACCAGAACGCAAGAGGCAGCTGAAATTCGGGGTCGTCTTTTTGCCAGGAGCAAAAAATGCCGTGATGGAGACAGTGGGGAAAAGGTGGAAACTCTCAGACCATGGTGCAGTCTCAGAGAGGAAAAGAGATGAACGAGACACTGATGAGCGGGAAAAGTTGACATATTTATTATAGAAACATTAAAGGTTACAGAGAGATTGAATGTTACATAAAGATCAAATATTGAAATACATTAACTAACTCCAGACACAAATTAGCGGTGGAGAGTTTATCTATTTATTATAGAAACATTAACTATTATACAAAGCTCAAACATTATATAAGGATCAAACATTAAAATACACTAACTCCAGACAAGAATTGGTGGAAAAACGTTTGCACATTTATTATACAAATATTAAATATTAGATAAAGATTAAGTAGAATACAAAATCAAACATTAATATATATCAACTCCAGACAAAAATTAGTGGTCAAAAGTTAATCTATTTATTATAGAAACATTAAATACTATATAAAGATTAAATATCATATAAGGATCAAATATTATCTAGAGATCAAACTGTAAAATACACTAACTCCAGACACGAATTGGTGGAAAAAGGTTTGCATATTTATGATATAAATAGTAAATATTAGATAAAGACTAAATAGAATGCAAATTAAACATAAATATATATTAACTCCAGACAAAAGTGGGTGGAAAAAGTTTACGTATTTATTACAGAAACATTAAATATGAGATAAAGATGAAATATTACGTAAGGATCAAATATTAAATTATTTTAACGCCACACAAGAACTGGTGGTAAAAAGTTCAAGTATTTATTATAGAAACATTAAATAAAGATGATGTATTATATGAAGCTCAATTACTAATGTCTATTAACTCCAGATCAAAAAATAGTGGAAAAAGGTTTACGTACTTTTATAGAAACATTAAATAATATATAAAGATTAAATAGGATCTAAAGATCAAATATTAAACTATATTAACTCCAGACAAAAATTAGTTGAAAAAAGTTACTTATTTATTATAGAAATGTTACATATATATCAAGACTAAATATTACATAAGGGTCAAATATTAAAATATTTTAATGCCAGACTGGAATTGGGGGGAAAAAAGTTCATATATTTATTATATAAATAAAAACTATGTATTAAATACAGGTTACGTATTATATAAAAGCTCAAATCTTAATATATATTAACTCAAGAGAAGAATTACTGGAAAAAAGTTCACATATTTATTATAGAAATATTAAATAAAGATGATGTATTATATAAAAGCCAATTATTAATATATATTAACTCCAGAAAAAAATGGTGGCTCAAACACTCTATACAGATCAAACATTAAAATATATTAACTGCAGACTAAAATTGGTCGAAAAAAGTTGATATACTTATCATATAAATATTTAATATTATCCAAAGATCAAATATTATTTAAAGATGAAATAATGTATCAACTCCAGCAAAGAATTATTGGGGAAGGTCCATGTACATATTAAATACATATTAAATATTAGTATATGAAATAAAAATATTAAATCAATATTAAATATTATACAAAGCTCAAATCTTATCTAAAGATAAAACCTTTAAATATATTAACTCCAGAGTAAAACTCGTGGAAAAAATGTTTATGTACTTATTATATAAATATAAAATACTAATAAAAGCTCAAATATTATATAAAGATCAAGTATTAAAATATATTAACTTCAGAAAAAAGTATTGGGGAGGGTCTATGTACATATTAAATAAATATTAAATATTGAAACATTACATTAAAAATATTAAATAAATATTAATTATGATATAAAGCTCAAGTATTATATAAAGATAAAACCTTTAAATACATTAACTCCAGACTAAAATTGGTTGAAAAAAGTTGATATAATTATCATATAAATATTAAATATTATAGAAAGATGAAATATTATTTAAAGATGAAATAATGTATCAACTCCAGAAAAAAAATATTGGGGAAGGTCTATGTACATATTAAAGAAATATGAAATATTAGTACATTAAATAAAAATATTAAATAAAGCTCAAATATTATATACAGATAAACCATTTAAATATATTAACTCCAAGGAGAAATTGGTGGAAAAAAGTTTACGTACTTATTCTATAAATATTAAATATTATACAAAGCTCAAATATTCTATAAAGCTAAGCTATTTAAATATAGTAACTCCAAGCAGAAATTAGTGGAAAAAAGGTTATATAATACTGACTGTTTCTGTAGAAGGATGGAAAGACTAAATATGAGAAAGACATCAAGTATTAAAATACATTAACTGCAGACAAAAACTGGAAAAGAGTTAATATCCTTGTTATATAAATATTAAGTATTATACGAAGCTCAAACATTATATACAGGTCACACATTAAAATATATGAACTCCAGACTAAAACTGGGGGAAAAGAAGTTTACATACTTATAATATAAACAGTAAATCTTATACAAAGCTCAAAGACGATGCAAAGCTCAACCATTACAATCCATGAAGTGCGGGCTCCTCCTGTGCTGCAGCTTTTCTTCTGAGGATGAAGTCGAAGTTGGCCTGGGTGTTCATGGCGTAGAACACGTTCGCCTTGGGTGGGATCGCCAGCTCTGCAAGAGAGGGAGCAGAGCGAGCGTTAATGGGCGCCCCACTCAGCGTTAGGGGTTTGTTCTCACCGGCAGCTGGGACAACGTGGCGATGGCGTTTCTGACGTGGCTCCGCATGTTACTCTGGCCGGCAAAATGCAGCAGAGCTCTTCAAGCAGCAGCAGCAGCAGCAGCAGAGTTCTGCTTCCCCACCTTTGTCCTCGGAGATGATCTGGACCAGCTCGTAATCCTCAGCCGAGCCAGACTGCAGGTTGTGCTTCTCCATGGCTCGCTGGATGACAGCAGGAGCCTTCTCTTGGTTACTCAGCTGGAAACACAGAGTTGCAATGAGTCGGTTACTAAGTCATAGATTCTGCCAGATACTCAAACATGCTCTTTGTGACACCTGGTGGTTGATTTAGTTCAAGACCACAGACACTGCTCTAGAAATGCAGCAGGAAATCACAGCCTCTGCTCTCCTGAGCAACCACTCGGAGAAGTGAGACCTTGTTCTCAGCAGCCATCGAATCCACAGCAAGAGCTGCCCCAGCTGCTCTTTGCAGACATCCATTAATCCACAGTCTCCTGTGCTAAACACTTTCTTTGATGTCCTGCAAAGATTCTGGGCCTTGGAGCTGGGTTTGCTGGGGAAGGGGCACCTTGTGTCACAGCTCACACACCCCGGTGCTGAGCTGGACACACAACAGCCGGCGCTGGCAGAAGAGCAGGGGCAGCAAAGCCGGCACTGGCTCAGAGTGCTTCACCTGGCATTGTTGATCAAATGCAAGCTTCAATTTCAAGACACGAAACTTTGAGAGATGCTCTTTGCAAACCTCTCATTCATACCCTGCTCCACTTGTTTTGATCTGTAACATTTGTCATTTTCCCTGTCAAGGAGGTTTCATTAGTGAACAGGTGTTTCCAAAACTAAAAGCACCATTCAGGTCACCTGGGGTGAAAACACCACCCACAGTAACAGCGTTCTGCTCTTCCCACCACTCACCAGGATGCTCCTGTAGATGTTGCCACTTCTGTCCTCTTCTACGCTGGTCCGGATGATGCAGCTGTCTCCGTTCTGCTGGTTGTAAAGCGGCAGGACTGGCGGCACTTCTTTGGATGTCATGGGAGTCACAGAGTCGGGGCACTTCTTGGAGCACTTGTCATCAGATGGCAGCAAGAGGGGAGACGAGATCAAACACATTCATTACCATTTAATTTAAAAGATCCAAAAGCTAAATATGACACTCTTCAGCACAACAGCCTTAACAAGGGATTCAGCAACTCAGTTAAGGCAGTTTAGGTCAAGAGAGCAGAGTTTGTAGGACAAAGCTCCCTGGGAACGGAACCCAGTCCAGACAAGGCTTGGTCTGGGCAGCTCCTATCAGGTCAAACCACAGGGCTGGTGAGCTCTGACCTCACCTGCTTCTCACTCGCTCAGCTGCTCTGCCTGCCCCAGAATTAGGCTGGGCTGATGCACATGAGCCCTCCCCCAAAAACTGCCTTTCCCAGAGCTCAGGTCCCTCCATTCCACTGCACGCAGCGCTCCAGTCAAGACCCACAGGCTTGGGCAAGCGCCTGGGGCCGCCGGCAGCGTCAGCAGCCTCACACAGGCTGTTTGTGCTGAACACAGGGCCCGGGCCCTACCTTGTGCTGAGGCTCCTCAGCAGTGTCGGTGGGAGGGACGATGGTGACGGTGCTGTCCCCAGAGCTCCCACCTGGAGCAGGTTTGGGCTGCGCGTTGACGGGTGAGCTGTGGGCGCTCACCCTCAAGCCCAGGAACGGCCTAGGAGAGAAAAGAAAGCACAACAGAGCTGGGCTGAGCACAGCTGTCACTTGCTTCAACAATCTGACCTGCTGTTGTGTTTTCCTATCTCCAGGGGCCTATTGTTTGTATGTGTATAGCAAATTAGACTCTATCCTTATTTACTTGGTTTTGCTGCTGCAAATTTGAATTGCATTTCTAATCCAGCACTAAAATTGTTCCTTTGTCTGACACCTTAGGGTTGTTTCCAATGACTTTAGTCAATAACCCTCATGGCTACTTACGCCCATAGAAAGGGACAACAGAAATACGTATTTCTAGCTGGCGGCGTCTCCTCACAGCACTGCAGTGCTCTGGATCCCCAGCCAGGTTTGTCAGCTGGTGTTTGATTTATTCCAGTTCATATTCACACACCAAACCCCCTCCCCGTTGTACTCACAGGCTGAATCTCTTCACCACACTCTTCTGAGCTTTGCCCGATGCGATGTTCTTGTCAGAAGCTGCTTCAATTTCCCGTGAAAGATGGAAACTGCAGAACAGGCACTACCATTAGTTAAATATCCCAAAGTGGCCATATCTGAGAACCCCTGGGTCACTCCCACGTCCCAGAGGGTTCATCCCCACGAGGAGGAGCGCAGCTCTGTGCGTGTGTATTTCCACTCTCCGGGAGCAGCTCCTGGCAGCGCAGAGCTCAAGGCTGAGAGAACCTGAACCTGCCTGCGGGGGAAGAAAAGCTGCTTCGCCAGCTGGGCTGAGACCCTACCTCTCCTCATCACTTAAATGCCGCTGCCTCCTAAACCACTGCTGGAATTTCTCATCTTGTGTCATGCTATAGCTGTTACATGAGGACTGCAAGAGCTTAATTTGGGCGATTACTTCAAACTCCTAAGAAAACAAATAATAAAATAGGAATTCTAATTAGAAAAATAAAGCCAGTCTCGTTCATACACTAAACACACGCAGCAACAGATCCAGGACAAACTGAGTTGGACCCGCAGGTCGGTTTCAGTTGAAGAAGTGGCTATTTCAAGAACCGCTGTTTCAAACAATGCAACTCTGCAGCTCCCCCTTCCCGCTCACCCCTGCGTGGCCAGAGCGGCGCCGAGAGGAATCCCGCTCTGTACGTGGGTGGTTCTCAGGCACTAAGCAAGGGAAAGAACTAGAGGTGCCTGTGATGACAGCAGAGCCTGATCCTCCCTGGCTCTGCACGTCATGCACTCACACTTGCCCCAGAGGAACACAAAACGCTGCCCCCAAGGTGTGACTGGAACGCGCTGCTCTTCCCTCACTCCGCTTGCACACACACTTGCCCAAAATAATTCTGTCCGAGATGTGGTGCGACTGCCCCCGGACAGAGGAAACCTCGGCACCTTCGCTCCTGCTCATCTCTGATCAACAAGGCCCAGGCTGGAAGGAAACGCTGAGCCTTGACTTCTCGGTCCCAGGTACCCGCTTCGCTCTCTGCACCTTTTACCCACAACCATTTACTGCAGCACAAGGAAGATGGTCACAACCTGTATCTTGTCGCCAGCACACAGAACACACATGTGTAACGTGTTCCTGTGAACACCAAACGGGGGGAATGTGCCCCAGACGTAAATCCCCTGGCAGCGAGCGCCCTGCAGCTCCTCTTCCCCTGCTGCCCGCATCTAAAAGGAATTTCTCTTTCTGCCTCACAGTCTGCAGTGACCTTAGCGGCTGTTGGATTCGCCTGAGCAAAGACAACAGGCCTTGCCAAGACAACGCTCCAGCAGAGAGCGCCAGGCACTAAAGATCACAGAACAGTCACCGTTCCACTTACCCTTCGCCGCTTCTCAAAATTGATCAGGCCGCCCTGTTGGAAGGACAGAGAAGGGATCAGAGGAGAAGAGCACAGGCTTGGTTGGAGTTAATCACAAACAGGATGAAGCAGCAACACCAAGGGACAGGCCAGAGCTGCCCTGACCAAAGGCCTCTACAAAGACCAGTTTCCAGCTCTAGGATAAACCACGGCACTTGTGTACCTGAGTCTATTTGTTAAATAGACTCCTCCATTTTTAAGAACTGCACTAGAACCCAGTGGAAGATACAGGAGCAACACAGTGCCGGGAAGGGAGGGAGGATATTTAGGATTATAAAAATTGCTCCAAATTACCTCGATATAGTCCTGAAGGGCCGTGTCCAGCATCATGAGATCCGTGAGGAAGGTACCAAGGTAGGGTACCGCGCCTTGCGTGACTCCCTGCAAACGATCAGAGCAACGGTGGATTAATTGATTGAGAAATAATAATAATACTAATTAGAATGCTAGAATACTCCTGTGCAAGCAAACAAAATACAACTCGTCTGCTTCACCAAACAGTGCTCTTGGAAATGATGCTTTCATGACATCATCCTTGGTATCTTAGCCAGTGGTTCATGTCTGTACAGAGCGGTATAAACGCAAAGTGCTCATTCGTAACTCCTCTGCGTCAAATCACGCTGTGCGGCACCTCTCGCCCCAGCAGAAAAGCCCGGGATTTACAGACCCGTCTTCCCCAAAGCACCGCATACGGGAGCTCAGTTTGTTAGAAACAGGGCTGAGCTCGGCTTTGGGTGAGATCACAAGTCTGGCAACTCAAGCTCATTCCCACCTTCAGCAGCAGCTCCCTGCTCGTCGCAAAGTTGTCACAGTCGGAGAAGATGTCAGAAAGCTCTTCAAACATCAGCATTATGTCCCTGTACAGGAAAAGATTAAATCATTTAAGTTGTTTGTAAGCACTCTGAATCAGATCAGGGTACTATTTTTTTCTCATGAATCGTTAACAGTTGGGCACAGAAAAGATAAAAGCACCAAAACACATCCCGTGACACACTGCACATCTACCAGGAACCTTCCTGGGATCTTCTGGAGCTCCCAGGCCCTACCTGACACAAAGAAATGCCGCAGGGACGCTGAACCCCGCTGAGGGTTCTCAATTGCACTGCAGGTGTGAGATTCGTGGAAGAAGGTGGATCAATGGGTACAAAGAAAGAGCACAGAGTTTTTTGCCTTTGTCTGGGGCAGCCTTACTTTGGAACACAGGCCCAGGTCTTCTTCAGGCGATAGATGGAGGTGGACTGCAGTGCGGAAATGATGGCCTTCAAGGAAGAAAAGTTGTTCAGGATCCTGCATTCCTGTGAAAGGAGCGGTGAGAAACACAGGAGCATTAATCGTCAGCATCACCAACAGTCAGTGCTCTTCTGTCTGCCCCGTGTCCTGCTTGCTGCACATTCTCCCTGCTAAGCGGGCAGCTCCACAAAGACTGAGCATCAAAAATATCACTCCCCGCTCCAGCCACCAAACACCTGATGGGCTTTGGCATTTACATCTTGTTTTCCTCACTTTCGTCTATTTGTGGTGATGCTGCCCAAACTACAACTGTGAGGAGAGGAAGAGCAACGCTGCATGTGCTGTGACAGGGACAGCTGGTCAAAACCAGAGAGAACAAGAGCTCGGCTGCTCCCTGGCCTGGGCCCAATGCCAACGACCCCCCCCTCCCCTTCCAGCTCCACGGCACCCGCACAAGGAACGTTAAACAGTCGTGAGCAAACGCTTTACACGTGCGATACGGATCCACTTCTCCAAGATCTTCGCTCGTTGCTGTGTCTTTAATTCTCTGGTCTGTAGGACGGTGCTGACCACGCAGTTGGTGACGGCGTTGAACTGCGAGATGGTGGCTCTGATGCTCTGTGCCAGGTGTTTGTTCTCTTTCTTATCCCTTCGGGACCAGATGCAGCCCAGGCAGTGGTGGGGCACAACGTTCTGGAAGAGTGTCTAGAGGGAAACAGAGGTGTCCAACTCAGCCTGGATCGCTATTGCCCACAGGAGGAAATGCATGTTTACAGTACAAACTGGATCTAAATCTAAGATGGTATTAGAAGGCAAATATTTGTTTTCTCTTAGTTTAAAATATACACTTTGCCATTACCCTTTAGGCTTGATGTCCTAAAAGAACTGTCAGCTAAACACTCCTGGCAAAATAAGAGACACCTTTGTATCACTTGCATAACCAAGGGGAAAAATTTCTATATAATGATATTTTTTAAAGAGATTGATACAAACAAACCAATTCGGATCACTACAGTTAAAAGTACTTATACATCTTTAGGTGAGGTAGCCTAAAATACAGCAAAAACATGCTATTTCTGAGGGGTCAAATATCAAACTTTGCAAAAAAGGCTACACAGCCTACATTCACACTTTAAAAAAAAGGCAAACAACACCTTCAGAAGAACTGAAGGAAAAGCCCAATCAATGAAGCAAATTTGGATAAACAAGCAGAGTTGCGCTCTGTGTCCTAGAAACCGAGCTGTTCTTAGAAAAAATAAATAAGAAGCCCAGAACTATTTCCCCGAGCATTTCAAGTAACACGTATGATCTACATACCACGTCCATGTATGTCAGCTGTTCTGCCACAACTTCTTCCTGGAACAATGAGAATTCTTCCGGACTGCTGATCTCCAGCTCCTCGTCATCATCCGGGTTACAGGGAGAAAGGCTGTGCAACCCGTCTGTCCAGCATGGAAAACATGAGTTAGTAAATTTACACAACAAACAATTTGTCAAAGCAGATATTTCCAAACCCACTACATCTAATAGCAGAACATGCAAAGCGTCCTGCCTGGTGTAACGGCCTCACGGTGCTGCATGTTTTAGTGAGAAAGATAAGGACCAGAAGATTAAATTGGCAAAGAGGAAGTGGAAGAAAAAGAAACAGAGAGAACTGAGCTGTTCACGGTCTCTCAGCTGAAAAATGCCTTAACCCATTCACTCACCATTCTTTGGAAGGAAAAAAAACACCATCCCACCAACAACAATTCCTTATTAACACTGCAGAATTTTGATAATCTACTTGTCAGTATTTATGCATTCTATAGTCTGAATAAAACCTGAACTGCAAAGAGACAAGACTGCAGTTATCCCCCCAAAATATTGTGTTGAGAATGCTCTTATATCCAGATTTCAAGGGGAGAGAAGGAAAAGGGAGACAGACCAGTTGGAAAGTTAAAACATGCTTTGCTAGTAATACTAATGAGGAGAGGAAGTAATGCAAAAGATACAAAACCAATCGTGGCTCCAGCAGCTGCAGGACAGGCACCACGATGCCCTTGGCTGGACTCGGCAGTAAACCAGAGCTGGATTCACGGCTGCAGGGCCTGGAACCAGGCCTAGGATCGCAGGCAGGCTCCTCTTCAGATGGTGGCCATGGACGAGGAGAGTGAGACCCTGGTGATCTCCCAGTTCTAGATGCTGCACAACGTGGATGGCGTGGAAAACCTACCGAGCTGGTCACTTTGGGTCACCTGCTCTGGCCGCCCCTCCCTGCAAGTCCGCCCCTCTCATGGGATGTACAAAATTTATCAGCAGTCTTGGCTGCCGCAGCACTAAGTCTAAACCTGGGCCTTTTCTGCACACCAGACCTACCGTTATGCGCTCCAGAGCCAACCGGGTCTGAAAAACACACAGCCAGCTTGAGAAAAATGCACGTAGAAGGACTTAGCAGAAAGGAAAATTCACTCAAAGACATTTGGTCTTGCTTAACCAAAACCAGGACACTCATTTCCTTTATCCCTTATTATACAAGTGACGCCCCCCTTGCCCCTCTGCTAAAGCTGGAAGTTGATTCTAGTTCTCATTCACACACTACGGGAGCTCCTACGACTTTTCAGCTCACGGCACAGGAAGCTTTCTGCCCAGGATAAGGGGACGTGTCAGGCTTGACGCTGGGAGAACACACAGAGAAAGGTACTTCACCGTCATTTTCCAGTTCTTCTTTCTGGAACTGCTCCAAGAGGTTCTGCGCCCTCTTCTCCGGGTCAGAGCCGGGTACGTTCCTCTTCAGATAATCCAGCACCTTCAGCAGACAGACGTAGTCCGGTGGCTCTTGGAAATCCTCGGCGCATTGATCGAGCCAGCCTTGTAAAATCGATGCGATCGCACTGTGAGCAAATTCAGAGAGAACACATGGGTTGTATGCAGCAGGTATTGATGCAATCCTATGGATCTGGATCTAATATAACAACAGGAACACTGAGACATTCATTCCCCACATGAAGGCAGCATGGACACTTCCGTGAGCATAGAATTTAATTTGTTCTTTTTATGCAAGAAATATTATTAAGATAATACTTCATAGGAAACTAAAGGCTGCTTCTTCAATTACACCTTGAGAAACCAGCACAGTTGTTAAAAAAAAGTTCAAGATTTTTCTCTGGGTTGCATTATTGGATGTGTTATGAGACAGCTGATACTCGGCCTTTACACAAGCTCCTTGAAGCTGTGAATTGTCAAAGGAAACAACAGCTCTGCTGCCCACGTCCTCCTCCAACACCGAACCCTGACTGGGGCTCGCTGGGCGCTGCAAAACCAAACTTACGTCCCGAGCACTGTGCTGGATTCGGGCGAATTCTGGTCTCCAGCTTCTTCGGAGCCTGAAATCTCCAGGTTTCCATATCTGAAAAATGAGATGGCTGTTTAGAGGAACCTCTACTGAGTAAAAGCAAAATCCCAAATCGTGTAATTCATATACAACTAGCATAAACAACTAAAGAGCGTTTCTAGCTCAAACTGCAAACGTGGAATCTAAGAGTTGGGGAAAATTAAGGAGCTTGAAGAGGAAAAAAATCCTAAAGAAACAGCCAGTATCTTCCAAACTAGCTTGTTAATTCCTAGGAAGCAGCCTGTGCAGAGAAGGAATCAACCAAAACAGTTGCTCTGCTCACAGTTCCAAGACCCTTTCTGCCCATTTTCACTCAGCCTTTCCCAGAGCAACACTCCAGCACATAAGGAGGCTGGAACACAACCGCTTTCTCCAACACAGCTTCTGTTTCTGCAGTATTTGCCATTCCTTCCCACTCCAAGGGTGATTCCACACCAAGTTTTCTAGGTGGCAAGTGCCCACTTGTGCCAAAATTACTTGCACAGCTGTCACGAGTGCGCACGGCCGTGGGGCTGTGAAAACGCCACCGGGAAAGAGGAAACCAGGGGCACAACTCCAACAGCAAAGCTGAATCTCTTACCTACCCAGGCAAGGCCTGTGCCTTGCAGGCAGCATTATTCTGCCCTGCCACGGCTCACAACCTCAGCACCGCCCAAGGCTTTAAAATAAGAACTCAGGTTTCAACAATCTTATGTCATGTTGGACAATTCCACCGTGGCTGGGGACGCTGAGGCAGAGATCAAGGGTTTGTACACATCCCCATGCACTGCAAAGCAAACCCAGACTAAACCAGGCAAACCCGTGGTCCCTCTGACAGCAGCGGCGCAGCCACAGCCATAGGGAGCTCAGCTGGGGACACTGAGCCTCCAGAGACCTGCGGGGAGAGCCCTCGCGGCAGCTGGAACAGCTCCTTTCAAACCACACCTTGCACCTCGTTAAATACGGCTTAGGAGGAGTTAATGATACATCTGAGTGTGAACATTTTAATGGCTGCTCAGAAAACACCACAAACCAATCAAACTTAGAAGTGACTGCAAGATGGAAGAAGTAGCAATCTATTCCAGGTGTGACTTTACAGCTCACACATACTCCGTTTTTCTTTTTAAGGGAAAAGCCGTATTGATTTTCTCGTGTCGGTCCCAGTTTGGTTCCTTAGCAGTCAGATCACGCACACTTTCCCCACCTGGCACCTAAGCTTTAATGAGAGTTGGGATGTGGGCAGCGTGCATTTACACATGGTGTGTTTATGCTGAAATCCTGAATTTTGCAGGATTCTTGACCTCTGTCCATCGGCTTATTAAGTCCATGTCCACTAAAAGTAGTGGAAGAAATTCCTGTCAACATCCCCCTGTCGTGTATAATAAATGACGGCTCAGTTTCCATTCTGTCCGGGCTCTTACCTGTCCAGGAGCAGTTCCAGGACTGTGCTGGTGGAAGCAAAAGCCCTGTATGTGGAGAGGAAGATGCTGATGTACTTAAAATCATTATCCCCAAAAGCCGTCAGAAGGTTCTCCACCAGCTTTTCCAAAGTTCCAGCTTTCAGGGCCCTGCTTTTGCACGTCTCGGCCGGGCTGACAGTCTGTTCTGCAGGGAACTGGTCCCCTTCAGCCTATGAAGTGGAAACAAAGACAAAGCACAAAACTCAGGCAGAAGCCGGATCCCTGACACAGCCTGCGCAATGAAACACAGATTAAATTCCACCTTTTCACAGGAATAGTCCATCTCTAGTTACTAAACAATTTTGTCAGTTCTGGCTCTCCAAATACCAAATGCTGTACCAAATACTGGAGGATTTTAATAAGCTTATCTTCAAGAGATTTCTCTGACATGCTCCACAAAATATTTTATAGTCCAACTGCTATCAAGTTATCTTATGATCCCATTATTATCTAATTATCACATTATTATCTAAAAGAAACAAGCTGTAAGACAATTTCTGGAAGCGCCACAGGTTTCCATCTCTTCAAACAGAGGGAGGTGTTGTCTCTCAGCAGTCACCTTTGTCTTTGCAAGTTTTGTTCAGACTCTCCATTGCCTCGATGTCTACAAAGAACTTCAGAAACATCAGACTGTTGCCAAACTGACACCATGGCCTCGGTTACCGACCAGCAGCTGAGACAACACGGGTACAGGCAAGCGGCGCTTGACATTCAGTCTGCAAGTTCTTTTCAGACAGGACAGTGCTTTTGTGCAGCATCTATCACAATAATGAGCTACCACCATGGCTTTTAATACTTCGTAACACTGTAGCGACTAAAGTCTAAAGCTTCACTCAATATTTACTGGCAAAAACAATAGCTATGATTGCCATCCTTTGATGTCTAATATTACATTTCAAGCTAAGAAATTTGCTGTTTCTACGAAAGCTTCACACTTTGGAAATGTAAGGAACTGCAGATGACTCCATCTGTCACAGCCTGTTTGTCTTTTACTTTCATTCATTGTCGAATTTTGAAACATAAGAAAGATGTTTTTCTATATAAATAGGCAAGTGTTTCCAGTGCTTAAGCTGTAATCTTATGGTTGGCTTTTAAACTCACCATTCTCTCCTAACAGGGCCAACCATTCAAGAACCCTGGATGTTTGAAGCATAAAAGATCTAAGTTCCTTCACTTCCTGGCACCTCTACAAGAAGTTACTAAGCAAGATTTCAAGCTTCTCAGTACTTAAATGAATTGGTAATAAAGCCCAACTCACTCAAAATGTACAAAATCTTTGATATTCCTTTCAACACGGGTTCTATGAAATTTTCAGTTAGAACTGAAACTGATGTCTCTCAGGCACACCCAGTAATTTACCAGCCAACGCTTTTCAGCTGAAAAGCCTCCACATCACTCTACAAATGCAGCATCACTAAGAACTCTTCCCTTGAGAATATGACCAAGACCTGGCAAACTCCTTCTACGTACAAAGAACAACACACCTGAAATGCGAAAAAATTCTACTTTTCTAAAGTATCTGTATGGGACACAGACATATTCAAAATGCTCCCCACCTCTTGCACAAAACCATCAGCTGGGAAACGCACAGGAGGTCAAAAATACTTTCTAATATTTTCCCTGATAAAAACTGGAGGCAGAGACGGGAAATCTGCTACTCAGATCTTTACCTGGACACTACACCACAGCAAGTTCTTATATTATTGCCTTTGATCCCAAAGAAAATGTAGAAACATCACAACATGACATGAAAGTTCTACCCACCTCCTGACCGTCTGTCTCAAACTGCCACAGCTGCAATGACTGCAATGAAGCGAGGACACTGGGGACTTGGCCTGACCATGGTGCAGGCATCAGCAGCTGCCAAACTGAGTGCCTGTGCATTTCAGCTCATTGCACTTACCCCTAAAGCCTTCGTGCTTGGAAATACCTTTGAAAAACAGTACAGAGCTGTAATTCTTGCAGAAAGGCAGACAATTAATGTCTCAACTGCCTGAGAAAGCAATACGAAAATAACACCCAAACCTGTGTTCACTTCAGTTTTGAGGAAGTTTCTGCTGACTTTTCAGAGAGCTTCATTAGTCAAAACACCAAGACTTATGGTTTGGGAGACCTGAGACAGGTTCCTAACAACAGAAATGAGCCACAGCCAGTGCAAAATGATTGACAAATGTTCAACTTCTCGGGCCATAAGCTAAACCCTTATTTCTGCACTAAGAACGCTCTGCCCCACAGCCACTACTGGTCAAATCTTCTTTACAAATCAAGAAAAGGAGTCAACACAAGGAGAGCTTATTGCAGATGACCCAGACATACAACTTCGGTGCTTTGTTGGTTTGGGTTGTTTTGTTGTTTTTTTTTTTTTAATAGTGAGAGCAACAAGTGCTAAAAGTTAATATCATGACAATCCCTGTGGAATTCAGCTCCCTGGAACATGCTCCTAAGGCCATGAGCAGCCATCTGAAATGCCATCGCGCCAGCTTGACTTACCCCAAGCCATCTTGCACCTTCCTCGTCAGTCTGCTGGATCTGCGCTCTTTTCAAGGTGTCACAGTCAACAGCTCCTTCTCCACCTCCATCCTCAGTTGTGCTCTGCCAGGAAAAGGGCCAAGAAAAACAAGTCAGAGAGAAAGGAACATGGTCCCTGCACAAGCGCAGGCTGCAGACACCAGCGTGCCAGCACCAGGATCTCACAACACCTCAACAACGCTCACTTCAGTTGCCGCTTTTTAGCTGCCTTTAGTTACTTGGGGTTTTTTTGACTTTTAACTGAAAGCAGAGAGGAGCTGAGTGCACAGATTACTGCACAAGCCAATGAAAGAGGTAAGAATTAAACCAGAGAGCCCAGATCTCCCGAACCCCAGCACTAACAGCCGCTGTATTAACATGCTGACACGTGCTGAGGAGCAAACCACTAGAGAATTGAAAACAGACGTAACAATTAACTTTAGAAATACATATACCGGTCCCCCTGCAACCACATAATGTTTTTTTGTCATACATACCACTAGAATTATTAAAGTGTCAGGGCTTTACTAACTACCACAGCCTTAAGCACAGCAACAACTCGATTAGAAAGGATTTGAGTGCAGTGCAACCACATCCTGGTTTGGGGAAGCTGGGGTTTGGGGTTTTTGGGGGTTGCTTTTCTGTTTGTTTTTACCTCCTTTATCTCTAAAATATCCCCTAGTCAGACAGAACTGTCTGTACACCAGCGACTTGCCTCTTGAACGCTCTGTGGAACCTCCACGTCTTCCCCAGGTTGGTTCCTCACGTTGTCTTCCAGGTTCTGTGGAGTCTCCGTGTCTTCTTCAGCTGGCTTGCTTGGAGTCTCCTCTATGCACTCTGCAGTCTCCACGTGTTCCTCTCTTATCTTGCTTGGACTCTCCTCGTTGTGCTCTGGAGTCTCCATGTCTTCCTCTCTTGTCTTGCTTGCAGTCTGCTCAATGCACTCTGGAGTCTCTGCGTCCTCCTCTGTTGTCTGGCTTGTCGTCTCGTCATCTTCCTCTCTTGTCTTGCTTACACTCTGTCCAATGCGCTCTGGGGTCTCGACAATGCGCTCTGGAGTCTCCACATCTTCTTTGGTTGGCTTGGTGAGAGTCTCCTCCAGGCTGTGCAGAGACTCCACATCTTCCTCACGTGTCTTCCTCCTGGTTGTCCTCCTCCTTGGTCTCCTCCAACATCTCCAAAGAGACAGGTTCCGAAAGGGGAAGTTCCGAGCCTGATAGAAAACAACAGAATGGCAGTTTTGAATTGCAGATAGCAACACATTTACGTTTAATGTCCTTGTAAAAGTACCAGGACAAGATCATATGAACCCTGATCTTTAGGCACTATTACAATGCAAAAAATAGACCATATGACAGAATAATAGAATCATTTTGGTTGGAAGAGATCATCGAGTGCAACCGTTAACCCACCCTTGGCACTGCCCCATGTCTCTCAGAACATCATCTACATGCCTTTTAAACCCCTCCAGGGACAGTGACTCCACCGCTGCCCTGGGCAGCCTGTTCCAATGTTTATTAACCCTTTCTCAGAATCACAGAATCCCAGAGTGTCAGGGGTTGGACGGGACCTGGAAAGCTCATCCAGTGCAATCCCCCCATGGAGCAGGAACACCCAGCTGAGGTTCCACAGGAAGGTGTCCAGGCGGGTTTGAATGTCTGCACAGAAGGAGACTCCACAGCCTCCCTGGGCAGCCTGCGCCAGTGTTCTGTCACCCTCACCGGGAACAAGTTTCTTCTCAAATTTCACTGGAACCTTTTTTATTCCAGTTTGTACCCATTACCCCTTGTCCTATCACTGGTTGTCACCGAGAAGAGGCTGGATCCATGCTCCTGACACTCACCCTTTAGATATCTGTAAACATTAATGAGGTCACCCCTCAGTCTCCTCCAGCTCCAGAGCCCCAGCTCCCTCAGCCTTTCCTCACACGGCAGATGCTCCACTCCCTTCAGCATCTTGGTGGCTGCGCTGGACTCTCTCCAGCAGTTCCCTGTCCTTCTGGAACTGAGGGGCCACAACTGGACACAATATTCCAGGTGTGGTCTCCCCAGGGCAGAGCAGAGGGGCAGGAGAACCTCTCTGACCTACTGACCACCCCCTTCTAACCCACCCCAGGTACCATTGGCCTTCCTGGCCACAAGGGCTCAGTGCTGGCTCATGGTCACCCTGCTGTCCCCAGGACCCCTAGGTCCCTTTCCCCTACGCTGCTCTCTAATAGGTCATTCCCCAACTTATACTGGAACCTGGGGTTGTTCCTGCCCAGATTCAAGACTCTACACTTGCCCTTGTTCTATTTCATTAAATGTTTCCCTGCCCAGCTCTCCAGCCTGTCCAGGTCTCTGGATGGCAGCACAGCTTCCAGTGTCAGCCACTCCTCCCAGCTTGGTGTCACCAGCAAACTTGCTGACAGTCACTCTATTCCCTCGTCCAAATCAATGATGAATGTATTGAATAATACCGGCCCCAGCACTGACCCCTGAGGCACTGCACTGGATCCAGGCCTCAACTGGACTCTGCCTCATTGGCCACGACTCTCTGGCTTCTTCCCCTCAGCCAGTTCGCAGTCAGCTCACCACCCGCTCATCCAGACCGCACTCCCTCCCGTTTCTGGGGGGAAATGTTCCCAATAGCCAACCGGAGCCTCCCCCGCCCAACTGGAGGCCGTCTCCTCCCGTCCCGTCACTTGTCACTCGGCAGCGGTCACCAACCCCCTTCTCTCGGCACTCGGAGCTGCCACCCCCGGCCCCGTGTCCCCCGCAGCCCCGGGGGAGGGCGAGCGGCGGGGCCCGGCTCGCTCATACCCGTCCGCAGCAGGGCCCGCAGCCGATCCCGCACATGGCGCTGTGTCCGCGTCCGCAGGCAGGGCTGCTGCCGGCTCCGCCAGCCCCGCACTCCGCTCTCTCTCGCACCGACCGCTCGCCCCGACGGCAGCGCCGGCAACGGCTCCGCCGGCACCGCGGCGACCGGACGCGGCCTCGCGGCGGCACGTGCCGCCCGCAGCCGGCCAATCGCAGCTCGCCGCCGCTCCGCGCGCGCCCCCTTGCCCCGCCCTCAGCCCGCCCACAGGCCGAGCCCTCGCCCAGCCGGACAAAGCGCCGGGAACGGGACAGACGGACCGAGCTGGGAGCGTGGGCATCAGACTGTGCGTGGAACATAACGTGTGCTGCGGCAGAGCCCGGGGCGAGCGCTCCCGGAGCTGCTTCACGCACACGCACCACGCGCTGGGATTTTACTCCTGGCCCTTGCAAACGCAAACCAGACCCGCACTGTCTGACCAGCACCTCCTGCACTTCATTCATTCGTTGCCCTCCAGCAGGTTCCGCCAGACACCCCTAAACAGTCCCCAGGCTACAAGCGCAGCTCCAGCCGGGCTGCAGCTCCAGCTGAGCAGCTTTGGTGGAACACAGGACGGACCCCACATTCCTGCTCCAGCAAGAAGGTGGTTCTGCAGGAACCTGCGACACGAATCAGGTTTTCACACCAGCCGCTTCCTTAACAGCAGAGGGGTTTAGACACACACGTATATCTGTGTGTGTATATATATAGTTTTTCCTAGGGCTGCTGCCTTCCACGAAGAGGAACCTCATAAAGCTGCGTGATGTTCTGATTAGTAAGAAACATCCAACAGGATAATACAGATAACACAAAACTACAAAGTCCAAGCATAACTGGGAAAGGAAAAATGAAGTTCCTGGTCATTTATGGTGATGTTTTCACTTTGTGATTCAATATATTCATTGTTCTACCAAAGGTTTTAAAGAATAGGCAACTGAAATCAAGACCATGTTCTTCCCGCGCAAAGGGGGGTTCCTTCCCCAGAAATGTTAATTGTGGTTAAACACGCTGGCTCATTTTTCAGTGTTTCTGCTCTTTTTTCACCTTTTGCTATGGTCATAGCAATTACATATCTGAGTGAAAAAATGAGGCAGCTTCCCAGTGAAATAACTTACACTTTTTCTATGGTTAAACAACGTTTAATCCAATTCCTTAATTGTATTCCTTAAACACGTGTTCATTTCCCCTGGTTCCTGAGTTACTTTCAAGGTTCTTTCTTCCATCAGTGGTCCTTTAACTCAAGAGACGTGTGTCCATCCTTTCTCTGCCCTCCAAACAGCTGTTTCTGTAGTTAACAAAACAAGAAAAGGCCCCTCCCATCATGGGGTTGGAGTTTCTTCTTTCCAGGTTTTCATTAGTGTTGCCTCCATATCTACCCAGAATCATTAGCAAGCTTGCATGGAAGAAAAATTTTTGACTTTTTTTTAATCAAATAGCTATTTTTGTATAACCTTGTGCTGAAAATCTGTCGTTGATGCCTGTCTTAATGTTGTTACACTTTCCTCTGTTTTCAGAGTGCTATTGAAGGATTGCTGATGATTTTTCAGTCTCCTGTGAATTTAGTTTACTCTGCACATGGAGTTTCTTATGATTACTTTTTTCCAAGTTTTTTTGAGTGAAAACACCTGTAATGCTGTGATGTTCAGGCCCGAGCAGGAGATTTTCACCACGGTCATGTTTAGAAGTGCTCTGACTGAATTTCTGAAGTTTTATGCGGTGCCTGCGGTGCTGTGAAGGGACACGGGGCTCTCTGGGTGAGGGTAAATGCTGGGATGTGTTTGACTTCAGGTGCGGACATGCAGCGACAATGGTTTTGACCCCGGTGCAGGAATGCCTGCTCACAGAGCAAAATGAGTTTTGATGATTGTTCAGAGATAAGGAAGAGATGTTGACTCGGTGACTACACTTAGTCTGTTCCTTCTGGAACAATCCTGCTTGGTCATCTGCTGAAGGTGAGTGCAGTCCGCTCCACGAAATGATCACAGATCTTTGTGTCCGTGTGCAGAGATCCCCTGGACCAATGCACCTCATCTCCCATCTTGGGTTGAGGCTCAGTGTGCCTGAACACACTGAGAGGCAGCAGCCCTTAAGCTGGGAAAGCTCAGGCTGCAAAGAAGGTGGTTTGCACATCTGAAAGTGGAAATGACCAAACAAGTGCCCCAAAGTGGGCAACAGACCTGTAGGTTGTGCTCCACAACTCTGGAATAAAAGAACTGTGCGAAAAAGAAGACGGGGCATGAGTCAGAGGATAATGTCATGCATGGGTAGAGATCAAATTAGGAAACCTAGGGCGCCAAATGAATTTTAGTTAGAATGGCCTATAATTGTTTTGCATGTTTAAAAGTAGAGGGCAGGAAGGAAAAATTTGTATTCGTTGTCTAACGAAAGAGAAGAAATAATGATGGACAGAATAGTGGCAAATACACTTTTCCTTTGTCTTCACCAGAAAAGGCTGATCGTAACTGCCTTTAGGGAAATTTAGATTAATAAAATACCAGGATCGTGAGCTAGAAAAGAGTATGTTAAACGATATTCAGGCAAACCTTCTGCTTGTCTAGTGAGGGTGCAAGCCCAATGGCCTTTGGCAAACTGAGGGATGGCGTTACCTCTCAGATGACTAAAGAGCAAACCTTGTGCCTTCCTTCAAAGGGGAAAAGAACTGCATTGTATTTACAACCTTGTACTTCTAAATGATTCATTATATTTAGTGTGCCTTTACTTAAACTGATTAATATTAAATTGGACTCATCCACTGACCTGTGAGTGGTAAAACCATTGCCATACAGCCCAATTATTTAGCAGAGGGGGCTCAGGGTAGGCTCTGCCAGGCTGTCGTATTTGCTTTAAAGTGTTTGACTCGTAGTCCAATTGCACACAGTAGGCAAAGATCTGCACAAGACTCCCTGAATGCAGAACTCATCGGTGTTCAGTTCCTGTTCTGTTTCCCTGTGGGTTTCCTGTTCTTGGCCCGACTGTAGCTCAGGCCTTTCCCTCCTCTGGAACCTGAACCAAACTGCTGCTGGTTTGGCTGGGGGCTCGAGTGAACCCACCACATGTCCCGTCACTATATCCCCCTGCCCAGCTGCTGCCCCTTCTTTCTTCTCTCTCTTGCTCTGTTTTTCCTTTCTCCATCTCTCCCACTGCCACCACAGTTGTGTTTTATCCTTCAGTTCTGTCCTGCCCACTGTTCTTTGCTCTTTCTCTGTCACTCTGTCCTGCTCCCTGAGTCTTTTTGAATTCCTCCATCTCAGGCCTCAGCCCGTGACTGTTCTTCTCTTCTTCCATCCCTTGGTCCTGCTTCCTGCCCATCTTTGTTTCTCCTTCCATTTGTGCTGCTGCCCATCTCTTTACCCTTCTTGCTCCAGCTCTGCTGCTCCCCGCCCCTCTCATTCCCTCTCTGTTTCTCCCCCATCCTTCCTGCTCTTCTCTCCTGCTCCCGCTTCAGTTTTTCCTCTCTCTCTGTCACTCTGTCCTGCTCCCTGTCGCTGTCATTTCTCTCATCTTTGTTCTGCAGCCCAGTGCTGGGTTTTTGCTCATCTCGGTCCTGCTGCCCAGCCCAGGCTTTTCTGCCTCCATCTGTGTCCTGCTCCCTGTCTCAATGTATGTCCTGCTCCTTTTCCTTGTCTTTCTCTCTCCCATGTCCTTCTTCCTCTATTTTGCTTTTCTATCCATCCCTCTCTTCCTACTGCTTCTTTCTCCACCTGTGTCCTGTTCCTGCCCCTTTTTTCCTCTCACTGTCCTTCTCTCCTGTGTCCTGTCCCCACATTTTCTGTCTTTATTCCTCTGTCTCACTGCCTGTCCCATTGTTTCTGGCAATGTACCCCTGTCCAACTGACTGTCCCTTTTTAATTGTCTTCTCTTCCTCTTTCCCGCTTCTCAGCCCGCTTTTCCTCTTCCTGCAGCTCATTGCTGGTTTTATTTCTCCTTGTCTCTCTCTTCATCCCGACCTTCCCTTCGCTTTATTTCTCAGTCCCTTTGTTCTGTTCCCTGTCCTTTTTCTCTCTCCATCTCTGCAGCCCCCTCCCTGTCCCTGTCTTTCTCTCTCCCAACTTCCTTCTTTTTCCCCTCCCCACTTCCTTCTTTTTCCCCTCCCCACCCTCTCTGTTTGGTGCTGTCAGACCCTCTCAGGAATTTTTGAGCTCTGTTGGTCTCTGTACAGCCCTTTTGGTCTTTGTTGGGATCTGCAGGGCTCTGTGGAGACCTGTTCTGCCTCTTGCGCCCTCTTGGGCCTTGTTGGGCCCTGTTGGGCCTTGTCAGGCTCTCTTGGGAGCTATCAGGCCTTGTCAGGGCCTGTCGGGATCTGTCAGGCTCTGAGGAGCACGGTCCTCCCTTTCGGGCCCTCTTGGGCCTTGATGGGCCATGTCGGACCTTGTTGGTCTCTGTCAGGATCTGTCGGGCCTTGCCAGGCCTTGTTGGGCTCTGTCAGGCCTTGTTGGGCTCTGTCATGCTCTGTTGGGCTCTGTAGAACACTGTTAGGGCCTATTGGGCCCTGTCAGATGCTGTCAGGCTTTGTTGGGCTTTGTAAAGCTGTATCAGGCCCTGTCAAGGTCTCTTGTGGTCTCTTGAACCATGTTGGGTTTTGCCGGGCTTTGTCAGGCTCTGTCGGGCCTTGTACGTCCATTTTGTGTTTGGTCAGACTCTGTTGGGCTCTTTCGTGATCTGTCAGGCTTTGTTGGGAGTTATTGGGCTCTTTCAAGCCTGGTCAGGGTTGTCGAACTCTGTCAGGGCATGTTGGGGTTTGCCGGGCTCTGCACAGCTTTGTCAGCACCTGTCGGGCCCTGTCGGGCTTTGTCAGGCTCTGTTGGGGCCTGTTGCTCCTTGTTGGGTCCTCCGGACCTTGTTGGGCTCTGTCAGGCCCTGTTGAGCCGTGTCGGGCCTTGTCTGACTCCGTCAGGCTCGATCAGGTCCTGTCAGGCCCTGTGAGCTTTGTTAGGCTCTGTCAAGCCCTGTATGGCCCTGTCAGGCTTCGCTGGTCTCTATGGAGCCCTGTCGGGCTTTGCACCGGACACCTGGATTTCTCTGGAGTCACTTGAGCCTCATCCCTTCTGGTGTCACTGTTACCAGTACCAGAAGGGATACTGTTCATCAGGTGATGACTTTGTAGAATAAAGAACAAGTCTGTTTTGGCCTAAAGCAGTGAGTCCTTGGTTGTTTAGGCCGTTTCAGTTGGGTAATCAGCGTAGGGCTGGGAGCAGGGCTGGGTCTGTGAGAGAAGCTCAGACCTGCATTCGGGGAGGGACCCCTTTGTCCCAGCATCAGCCTGGTTTCCTAGCTGGGGCTGTCAACAAGGCTTTCGTGCACCAGGATGGGGACGTGCTGGACAGATGGGAGGTGCGGAGGGTTGCCCTTGGGCTTGCTTGGGATGCTGCCCCGCCTCAGGATGGACTGCACAGAGAGGGAGGGAGGCGCTGGGAAGGGTGGCTGTCCGGCTCTGAGCGCGTCTGTCAAGGAGGGCTGCTGTGGTGCCAGAGGCTGCGGGGCTGGACCAGTGCCCCCCAGCCCAGAGCTTGGATGAGAACTGAGCGGAAAGCTCGAGCGGGGCTGGGTGGGGGAGGGAGTGGAAGGAATGAGATACTAGTAACCAGGCTGGCATTCAAATTGGAACAGAGTATAATGGAATAACGATAACAATGTAAAAAGAACGAGGTTAAGCTTAGCAGAAGGTCTTTGGCCGACAGGCCTGGACAGAGCCCCACATGGCCCGACAGGCCTTTGTGTGCTTTTCTTCCCAGCTCCAATTCCAACATACGTGCTGGGTGCTGAAGAACAAGAGAGCAGGTGCTATGTTCCAAACGTCCGTGGCTGCGAATTAGCGGAGACTTTGGCTCCCTCAGGTAATGGGGCAGGTGGTCTGTGATCGGGGCCGTGGACTTGCATGGCGGTGCTGTCATGAACGTTTTCTGACCTTGCCACTTCCAAGTCCCTTCTTTTCCTGGAAGTTTGAAGATGGCATTTATTTATTCTGCGCTTCAGCCAGGAGTTGGATGTAATGTAGAATATCTCACGTAACGGGCTCCATAATATATGAATAAGAACCTTGCTTTTTTGTTGTTGTTTTCTAACAAGACCTGAATTTTGGTTAGCAATAGGAAGGGTCGTTGACAGAGCCTCGTTTTTGCGAGTAATGTGTTCCTGCAGCGTGCCCGTCCCCATACGGTGACGGTTTCCTGCCTGCAGTGTGATTTTCTGGTCTGTGAGGCCTCACTGGTGTAGCAGAGCAAGACGTGGTTTCTTTAAAGGTAACAATGCTGTGGCAAATCTGGTGGGAACAGCTAGTTTCCTCCTAGAATGCTGCCTGACAAAAATGGTAGCAAATAAGGGCACTTGAAATTGGCTTTTTTATTCAGTCTTCATCCGGAGCTGTTGGAAATGGATTTCTGGGAAGCAAGATCTGGGCGTCTGTGCACTTCCAAGGCAGCGCTGCCTCCCAGAATAGTTCCACGCTTCTCCACTTCTTTTCCTTCCACCCTCGTGTAGAACAGGGACATGCAATCCTGTTTAGATTTGGTAATTCCCTGGCAATGGGTGTAGGCTGGGGAACCTGGCAGAGGGTGTGGCCCAACGCGGTTGTGAGGTCACAGCCCCACAGTGATGTGATGTGCTGTTATGTGCTGTTATGTGCTGTGACGTGCTGTGACGTGCTGTGACGTGCTGTCCCACACTGCTGCAGGCATTGTCTTAGCAGCAGCGGCTGCGGCAGCAGCAGCAGCGGCATCATCAGCAGTGGCGGCAGCAGCAGCGGCAGCAGGAGCGGCAGCAGCAGTAGCAGCAGTGGCGGCAACAGCGGCAGCAGCATCATACTGGGATCGTGGGGGGCCAGGGTCCTCCTCCTCCTGCTTCTGGTGTCCCTTCAAGCCCGGGACGCCCAGGCGGCTCTGAGACGAGCACAAAGAGCAGGTGGGCAGTAAGGGCCAGCATTCAGCCCCGAGCAGCTCAGCAGGGCAGCAGTGGGGCCAGGGCTGGGGCCGGTTGAGCAGCCGGCCTGAGCCGGGCAGGGCAAAGCGAGCAGCACCACAGTACGGGCATTGGGGCAGGCACCACGTGGGGCCGTGTAGAGGGACTGCGGTTGCTTCAGGGGCATTTTCTGGGCAAGCAGGGGGCTGGGAGTGCCGGTGCAGGGTGAGAAATCTGGGTCCCCCTGAGGTTCCCCCTGCCGCCCAGCCCCGTGCCACAGTGCCCTGTCCCAGGGCAGCCTGTCCCCAGGATGGACGCTGGGCTGGGCTGGCGAGGGAGCGGTGCCACAGGAGCCGGGTGGCAGCCCCTGGCAGCGTTTGTCCCCGGGCTGGTTGCAGCCGTGCCCAGGGCTGTGGCTCTGCCGCTCCCCGGCTGCACCGTGGCTTTCAGCCCCCAGTCTGGAGGGGCGTGCTCAGAAAATGTGTGCTTGGGAAAACAGGGATGTTTGTGCTCTCGTCCTGCAGCCCTGCTCCCCTCGCATGAGCCGCAGGTCCCCAGCCTGCAGGAACATGCAGGGGTAGCTTTTCCCAGGTGCAGCCTTTCCCAGGGTCTTGTCCACCAGAAGCAGGGACAGTGGCTTTTGCTTCCAGTTTGGTCCTTCCTGTGGTAGTGTGGGAACTTCTCTGATCTGTGCTTGATTCCAGGCTATGGCGCTGGCGGCGCTTATCGAGCTGCTCAGCTGGACCCTGGTTATGAGCCTCGGGGGCATCCCAGAGGGAGGTTGTCAATGCCTGTCTGCTTGAGGGAGTAAACACTTCTGTTTTCAGAGGTTATTCATGTATAATTTTACCAAACATCCTCTTAAGGACTTGCAAGACCTTTTTGTGCCTTGGGGCTGTTGCACAGATAAGTAATGACTATTTCTTTACCGGAGGAGCTGCTAGGTCTCAGCAAAAAGGTCACCCGTATCTCCTTTTAGCTGTAGGAACCTACACCTTTGTATGTCTCCTGTGTAATCACCCCACCCCCTTTACAGTCAGCACAGGTGACTAAGAAGTAGATGACAACATGACCTGGAAACTCCTTATGTGTGTTTGATTCCCTGTTTGGTTCTTGCAGTTCATGGTGGTGAAGACATTGAAGGGAATCATGTTCCTGAGCCTGCAGGGAATCCCAGGGGTAAGTGTTCAGTCTTCCTTGGTTCCTGGCCTTTTGCATTTGTTAATATTTGGTTTGTTATTTGTAAAGATTTTGTTGGAATAATTGCGCCTTGCAATAGCCAGCAGGCTCTTCTCTACGAGAAGAGTGAATGATCATTTTTTCCTCTGGTGCCCCGTGCTTCCAGTTCAGTGTGGGCTTCCTTGAGTGTGTGTGAGGGGTCTCCTGGCCAGAAGGCCCTGAGAGGCCCCATCTTTGTCCATCTGCTCCGTGAGGGGTGTTGCTCATGGCCTGGAGACAGCAGTTTGGAAGCTGCCAGGTCCCAGCACCCCCAAAAGCCCAAGCTTTTTTTCTAAGCTTTATTACTGTGTTTGGAGAGTACTGCCTCCTGAAGCTGCCGTGTTCCTGATGAGGAAGTTACTGCTCATGAAACTGTCCCGCTTTCTCTCTAAAGAGACTGACCATGAGACTGAGCAGAAGACCTTTCCAAGGGCAAGCAGTCACACAGCGCCTGTCTCAGATGAAGAAAGGGAGACAATGGCAGCAACTGGCATGCCAGGTAATTGCTGTCCCGTGGTCACCTGGTGTCACCAGTCACAATGACTGTGTGCCTGTGGGCTCTACCCCAGCTCTTGCACATCTTAGCAGCAGCCAAACCTGGGAGTGTTGGTGCAGAGAAGGGTTGTCAAAGAAGGCAGGAGCGGCTCTCTGAGGACAAGGGTCAGCTCTGGTGTGTGGAGGTTATTGCCAGCAGCGTGCCAGAGAGACGCTCTGAGATGTCTCTGGACGCGGGTAGAGCTTGCTCACCTAGCACCACGGCCCGTGGCCCGGAATTTAGGAACTTTGCCTCTTGGGGAACGAGGACATCCGAGGGCTACAGCCCTGCCCGTCTGAGGGCTACAGCCAGTGCGCTGTCCCCGGGCCAGCCTTCCCCCAGCGTGGGCATCGGGGCTGGGGGGGACGAGCAAGTGGCTCTGCAGGAGCCGGGCAACAGCCCACAGGCTGCATCCCACCTGTCGTCCTCGGGACCGTCCTGGCAGGGAGTGCTCAGGAGATGCCCACTGGGGAAAACGGGAGCATTTCTGCTCCGTCCCTGCAGTGCTCTGCTTGGCTGCACCGCGGGTCCCCAGCACACAAACCCGGCGTGCAGCCCAGAGGAACAGACGGGGTAGTGCTGGTGCAGCTGCTCGCTGGCACACGGGCTCTTCTCCACGAGAAGTTGGAGAGATCCTTCTTGTCCTCTGGTGCTAAGACAGCAGAGCCAGAAGCACCAGCCGCTGAAAAAAGCCTCTCTTGGGCATGTGAGGCATGGTGTGAGATGATCGGCAGCGCAGAGCACAGTAACGTGTGGCATTGTCTCCTCTCCCGCAGGGGCGGACGCTGGGGAAAAGGCTGAGGCTGCCGGTCAGGAGGGTCTGCGCGAGCACTACATCCCTGTGATCGCAGCAGTCCTGGCTGTGCCGCTGTTTGGTGTAGTGGCGGCTTGCATCGTGATTTCTCGGCTGAGGAAGAGAGCCCTGTGAGTTTCTTTTCTGCAGAGCTGTGCATTGCTGCAGCTGGCAATGAACTGTTTGCAGTCAGAGCGTGCTGGAGAGCCCAGGCAGCTGCTGGCCGGACTCTGCTGAGATTTCTGCTCTAAGATGTTTAACGGACCTCTTAATTCCTATAATGAGTAGACTTCTCCTGAATCTCATTCCTACAGGAGGACCCAGGGAGACAGAGCAGCAGCAGATCACGTTGACACTGCCACTGCCTGGAAAAGCAAAGATCAAACTGAAGATCAAGGCAAAGCAGAGTCAGGAGAAGAAAAACAAAGGGGAGAGATTGCCCAGGAAAGAGGGCTTTTCTGCAACAGCTCCAGCCCATCCCCATGGATCTTTGCGGCCGAGCTCGCCCAGCTGTACAGGAACATGAGGGCAGACGCCTCAGCTCTGCCCGTTCCCAGCTGCTCTCTCCCTCGTGGTGCCTCCTCACCGGAGCCCTGGATTTCCCCGGACTCAGTGCCGCCTCAGCCCTTCTGGTGTCCGTGTTACCAGTACCAGAAGGGATACTGTTCATCAGATGATGAGTTTGTAGAATAAAGAACAAGTCTGTTTTAGCCCAAAGCAGTGTGTCCATGGCTGTTTAGGCCGTTTGAGTCGGGGTATCAGGCGCAGAGCTGGGAGCAGGATTGGTCTGTGAGAGAAGCTGTCAGAGACCTGTACTCAGGAAGGGACCCCTTTGTCCCAGCATCAGCCTGTTTTCCCAGCTGGGGCTGTCAACAAGGGTTTCGTGCACCAGAATGGGAGTGCTGGACAGACGGGAGGTGCGGAAGGTTGCCCTTGATCTTGCTTGGGATGCTGCCCTGGATCAGGATGGACTGTACAGGAAGATGAGCGCAGACGCCTCAGCTCTGCCCGTTCCCAGCTGCTCTCTCCCTTGTGATGCCTCTTCACCGGACACCTGGATTTCCCTGGACTCACTGGAGCCTCAACCCTTCTGGTGTCCCTGTTACCAGTACCAGAAGGGATACTGTTCAGCAGATGATGACTTTGTAGAATAAATATCAAGTATTTTTGTACAAACACTGAGTCCTTGGCTGGGAGCAGGGCTGGGTCTGTGAGAGAAGCTGTCAGACACCTGCTCTCCAGGAGGGACCCCTTTGTCCCAGCATCAGCCTGGTTTCCCAGCCAGGGCTGTCAACAAGGCTTTCATGCACCAGATTGGGGACGTGCTGGCCAGACGGGAGGTGCAGAGGGTTGTTGTTGAGCTTGCTTGGGATGCCCCCGCCTGAATACAGCAGAGCCTGTTAAGGCCAGCATGGAGTCTGACTTGCGAGGTTTCTCAGGGCACGGCAGATGGCACGAAGCACAGACCACAAAGCCAGTCTTATCACAGCTCTGCTCTGCAGCTGCGACTGAAGGATGCGAGAAGCAGGCAGGAGAGGTTTTGTCCATTGTTCCAGGCTGCCTGGCTGGGCACTACAGCACCGCATCCCAGCTCTCCTCCTCCTGTGCGGAGCAGCCTGTGCCACCCAGGCTGGCTGAGCTGGGAGCCTGTGCTCCCATGGGCAGTGCTGTGGGTGCCTGCGGCTCTTCCCCCGCTGCCCGCTGGTGCACACGGGGTCAGCAGCCAAACCTGAAACTCTCCCTCCAGAGAAAGTGCTGTAGAACAGGCCAGGAGCGGCTCTGTGAGGATGACTGTTGGCAGCCTGACGGAGCGTGACGGAGCGCGACAGAGCCTGACAGGCCTCAGCCTGGCCCGATAGGGCTTGACAGAGCCCGACAAGGCCAGAGCGGGCTTTGAAGAGCCTGACAAGGGCCAACAGACCAGACAAGCCCTGACAGAGCCTGATAGGCCATGACTGAATGCAACCTTCAGTAAGTTTGTGGACACCAAGCTGGGTGAGAGTTATTGATCTTCTGAAGGGTAGGAAGACCACACAGGGGGATCTGGACCGGCTGGGTCGATGGGCTGAGACAGTTGTCTGAGGTTCAACAAGGCCAAGGGCCGGGTCCTGCACTTGGGTCACAACAACCCCATGAACACTGCAGGCTGGGGAAGAGCAGCTGGAAAGTGCCCGGAGGAAAAGGTGACTGCGGCTGAACATGAGCCGTTGTGTGCCCAGGTGATCAAAAAGGCCACCATTATACTGGCTTGTATCAGGATTAGTGTGGCCAGCAGGCCCAGGGCAGTGACTTTTGGGATGTTTAGGGATGTTCAAGCATATCTTGTTTTACCTAGTAAGGGATTCGAGTATACTCTTATCTTATCAACCTAGCTTTTATCTTAGCCCAAATATGCCTAGAATGAGAAGAAGTATATACAGTATCTCTGGAAACTGAACAAGTCAGCAGTTTTTCAACTATAGAGTAGTGCGCATGTGCAGTACCCAAAGGTGAAAAGGACAGAAGCGATGAAGACGACTTACTTCATCCTGAAGACCCCCTGAAAGACCACCAGAGGCCACTGCGCATGATCAAAGTAGTTCCAAGGTGTTGCAATCGATGCTGCAATAAATGTTGAGTAACTATTACATACCCTAATGATCCTAATGAATATATGAATGTGTGTGTGAATGGACTGTATAAATACTGTGCAACTTAAACTGGCCGCGGAAGCCAGCTTTGGGTGCGAACCCCTGGTTTCCCAGCGCTGAAATAAAGCACCGCATAGAACTACGCCCGTGGTTATGTGTCCTGATTGCTAACACCAGGAGGGAGCGCGAGGCTTGCAACCTCGCCGGACTGTGGCGGGAGGTCATGCAGCTGGCGGAGCATGGCTCAGGGGAGCCGGAAGTGTGTGCCATTCCCCCCGGCCCCCGCTGCGAGCTGCCCCCCTCTGAGAACTCCGAAAAGCCAATGCCGCTGGTTTGCCCCGTTTCAGACTTGGAGTTTTGGAGAGGCAGTGAGCCGCTTATACCCTCTGCGCCCTTTGAGCCATTACCTGCCTCTGACGACGAATGGCAGCAACCAGCAAGTTACAACAACCCAGGACAAGTTAATCCAGCTGATGTACCTTTACCAAAAGAGCCCGTGGATCACCACGATGGACAACAAAATCACCATGACTTCCGGGATGAGGGACACTTGCAGAGCCTGAAGGACTTGCTGAGACAGCAGGAGACACAGATACAAGAAGTGTTATAGGCAATTAAGCGGTTAGATGGGGGCGCGAGTAAAACTTCACAGTTAATAACATACAAAAAGGCATCAGATGCAAGTAAGGACGCGTTGGAGGCAATTGGCAGGGAATGTGAAAAACGGGGAAAACAGGAACGGGAGGGGGTGGATTTGGACCTCACTCCTGAGGAGCTCCGAATAAAAAAGCAGCGAATACAAAAATGGGCAAAGCAGTGTGTAGAAGATGGGACGTGGTCAATAAGGGAAGAAGACGAATATTTGCGAGCACGATATGGAAAAGGGCTGGAGACTGGGTCAGCAGATCGGTTCGCGGATATGCGTCGACTCACTGATCCACAAGGAAACACAAGGTAATTGTATAGCAGTGACAGTGATGGCAATTCGGGTGCTGCTCCTGTGCAGCGGGGTAGAGATATTCCTCGAGATCACTCATAATGCAGGGCAACGCTGGCAAGGGGTACTCAGGGATGCAACCATTCAAGGGGTTATGTTACTTGGCAGTATTACAGCAATGCTGGTGTATGTAGATAATAGGGGTGTCACAGAGGCCCCCCGAGGTTCGTTTAAGGGACAGCAGGGTCCAAACCAACTTGTATGAAACCGGTGAGAAACAGGGTTTAGCACTCCAAAGTGACTTGAATACAGGTTCGGATATCGGTTGAGGAAAATTATGAAGTGGCAGCAACTAATCCAACAGGAGGTCCACAGAGTGCATGCACGTGGCTTCACCAAAACAATGCCGGAGCCGTCCCTGAGTCCGGGAAGAGTCCACGCTGCCTGAACACGGTGTGGGGTTATTTCAAAGGGATACACGTACTCGTAGTGAGTACGGAAAGTGTACACTCGCGATTCTGCGAGGGTAAATTTATGATACACTCGCAATCCTGCGAGGAGAAATACACGTGCAGATGTGCACGGAAAGTATAAATCCAGGTGCAAATGTGCACGGAAAGCAGATACACTGGCAATCCTGCGAGGGTTAATTTACTCCCACCCGTGGCGCAAGGCAAGCGGAGTCTCCGTCCCGGGGGGGCAGTGGCTCCTGGTGGCAGCGGCTCAGCTCGGAACTCCAAGAGATCCGCGCAAGGGGCGGAGTCTCGACGAGAATCCCGTTTTATAGCCTGATCAGATCTGACTGTGGGCATTCCAGAAGCTTCTCTGCACCCCCACACTGGCTGCGGGTGCCCAGCGGCTCCCTGGCCCCTCGGTGCTCCCTTCTTTTAACGGCCCTGGCCAGGGGCTCTGGGGCCAAACAAAAGCAGCTGTCAGCCTCAAACAGCAGAGAGAGAGGGGGATGTGTCTGCTCCTTCCCTATCAAAAGAGGGAGGGGGAGAGAGAGGAGTTTGCATTCTGCCACAAGGGGACAACGGCAGTGGTCTCCTTTAGACTGGAAAACAAGCAGCTGCAGAGTGCGGTAATGCAATATGGTATGGATAATAAACATGTGATGCAGCTAATCAATTCCTTTTTCAAGGGGCAAGTACTAACTCCGACGGATATTCGGGCATTCATGGAGTTATTACTTCCCCCAATGGGGTATTTGATGTTCTTGGGCTAGTGGCAGGGGAAGGTGGAATTGGCAGTATTAGAAAATGTTAATTTACCAGCTGATGATCCATTACAATTAGCTAGCATGGACCAATTACTCGTTCATGGACAATACGCAGATGGTGCCATTCAGGCAGCGCTTCATCCAAGGATTTTACATCAAATGCCAGGGCTTGCCCTGGCGGCAGTGAAAGAATTACCAAATACAGGTACCCCTGTGCCACCCTATTCTACAATAAAGCAGGGTCCTGGGGAACCCTATATGAAGTTTGTGGACCGTTTAAAAGAAGCTATAGATGCTTCTCCTAACCTGACTCCAGAGGCAAAAGCTGCTGTGGGGAAAGATTTGGCCGTGATTAGACCTCAGAAGCTTACTATGAAAGCAGAGGTAGCAACCCTTCGCAACGCAATGAAGTTGGTAGGGGACTTGCGGTGGATAAGAAATGTTGTGGGAATTACAAATACAGATTTGCAACCATTGTTTAGTTTCCTTCGTGGGGGACAAGACCCCCAAGAACCACGATGCCTTACACCAGAAGC
Source organism: Patagioenas fasciata (assembly GCF_037038585.1). Lineage (NCBI taxonomy): Eukaryota > Metazoa > Chordata > Aves > Columbiformes > Columbidae > Patagioenas > Patagioenas fasciata. Next base: position 1,832,997 of record NC_092534.1, on the reverse strand, counting down.
ACAAAAAGTGCTTGAGCAAGTTGCAAGAAAAATTTCACAGAATACCGCTCAGCGGATAAGATCAGAATTGCCTGTTACCCTTTATGTCTATAACACCAATAAGGAGGTGGCAGGATTTTGGCCCAGTGGAGTACGGAAGAAAAGGATCCGTTGTTAGTATTATACGACTGTTCGCTCTGCCTCTTCTTTGGCGCGGTGGTGATCGGGAGTGGGAACGAGGCTGGGAATGACTAAATGATCCAGAGTTGGTGCGAGAGTGGGAAGAGCCCGATCTTGACTTGGAGCAGGTATACGAACTTCTGGAGTGAGATGAAGCACCATGGGGAGACCTGGACCTTCAGTAAAACACAACACACACACAGAAATGAAGTTGATTCAGAACAGCTGTTGACTTAATGCTACTGCAAATTTAAGAACTTGACAACAGTTTCTGCTCAAAGGACACAACAGCTGCTGCTTCGTTAGTCTGAAACCATACAGGAAGGGAAAATCTATTTCCACTGCTATCGCAGGAACCACCATCACCGGGGGTTGATTTAAGGTGGTGTGTGCTGGCCTCTGCTGGTACATGAATGTGCACATTTCTAACTACTCAGCAACTACACGCAATGCAAATCATTTTTGTTGCAGTAAGAGGCAAAAAGAGCAAGTGTTAATAGTTACAGTCCACTATCAAACATCAAAAAAACCTTATTTCACCAGAAGACAGTAAAGCTCCATTGTCCAGGTTAAAATCTCTCTTTGTATCAACGAAACAAACAAGAAAATGAAGACAATTCCCCTAACCTCTCTGCCCCAAAGTGCTTTGAGGTAACGGTTCAATCAGAACAGGGAGACAGAAAATCCAGCAACTACACCGGTTCAGTTTCCTGCCTCCTCACAGCTCTCAGGAGGATGAGGATGTCATTACCTGGACAACAACGGCCGATGCTCCTTTTGAAGCCTTTTGTATTCCATCAATTCCTTAGCAAAATCATTCGTAAACTCATCAAGTTCGGACTTCTTTATTTCCCTGTAAAAATAAGTTTGACATTTATTACAATTAGAGTTTGAACTTTATTACAAAAAGACACCAAGAAACAAAAAGTGGCCAATGCAAGAAACATACTGCATGCAGATGCAAAAGGTGACCTTCCTATGTAAGCAAAAACAGGTCTGAATTACTACAAGTTTTAAGGAAAGTGTTAGAATTACGTTTGCTCTAAGTTTTGCACATTTACCATCTGCAATGAGAAAATATATAAGAAAAAATTCTTATGTCATTTTTGCTTATGTCAGATACACTTCCGTGGAACTGCAGTGCGATACGCTATCGAAACACAGAAATGGAAAACAACGCATCTTCATTGAGCCAAATACTCCTCTTCAAGTCTCTGTTGCTCTCTGTAAAACTCCTCCCGAGATAAAGGAGGTGCCTGTGTCCCTGGGATGGTGTGTGTTGGTGCCCAAGCTGATGACGTTTTCCGGGGCTGGGGAACGCCCTGGAAGGGAGACAGTGCACCCAGCAGCTGGAGGGTGACCAGGTGGAGACTGAGGGGGAAACTGTGGTGGTGCTGCCGCTGCTGGAAAAGGGAGCATGTGGGGTGCTGGAGGACACAAGAGAGGTGGAGGCATGGGCATGGAGACGGGTGGTGCTGCAGTGCTGGGGCCTGAGTCCTTTGGGTATGTTCACTGTGCAGGCATCCTTGATTTGAATGTCTCAAGAAACCTCAAACATCTGCCACTGCTACTCCCTGTCCTGATTTTCAAGAAGAAAGCAAAGGAAGCAGGAGCATGGTGGCGAGCACTTCTTGTTCTCCATGTAATCATTTTTCTCCCTGCTTCCAGTTCATTTGAGCCTACGCTCATCTCTTCGTCCTCGTTGTTGCTTCCGCATCCTCACCCCCAGCAGTTCCCTGTCTCCTCTCCTACAGGCAGCTTTGCCGCTGTGGATGGAGGCTGCTGGTGCTGAACAGAGACTCCCATCTCCCACGTGCCCACCGCTCCTCTGCCACTCGACACTGCGCAGATATTGATCTTCTTCTCACTTCTTTCACATAAGCTTCCTGTGTTGTCGCCTCATGATGATGTATTTGGCCTGTTCTTGTTACTTTCTTGCATATAGAACCTGAGACTTCAGATAATTGGCAGGATGGATCCTGGGGTTTGGTTTTGTTTATGTTCAGGGTTTTATACACACTTACCATCTGTCTATAACAAACACAAACCAGAATGCAGGACCTGCTTGACACTGCAAGTACAGGTGAAACAGGCTCCTCTCTCTGCAACTGAGAGAAAGCAGCCTGGCTACTCGAGATGACTGAATTGAAGAAATACAAAATTGTCATAAAATAACAGCATTGATCTTCCAATAGTTTTCTCAATCAGTATCAACTAAGTTGTTAACAGAAGAATGTTTGAGGATTATTTTTATTGGGAAATCAATTTATTCAGCCATAAATCAAATGGGTGCCTTTCCACCTGATGCTTCGATTCTATTTCATTTCTATATGTACGTATGGTTACCCCAAAAGGTGTTCATTTTTCAGAGTCCCATTTTCAATCATGTACTGGAGTTTCATGTTAAAATCTCACTGCAAGCACAGGTCTCCTTTGTTCAAGACAATTGAAATGAAGCCATTTAAAAAATTATTGCCACTTGCATTCTCCGCAACTATCTGTGCATTCTTACTTCATTATAAACCAGCTTTTGCCTACGTTACGTGTTGTGGCCTCTTTTAACAGGTTACAATAGTAATATATTGAATTTCTGTAGAATACTTACAGCTCCCAGCCTGGTCTCCCGCTGGCTGAGCAGACTGTACTGGCTCTCACTGGCTGACCTTTTTCAGTGGAGAGGAGACAGGAAAAACCCCATTCAGTTTATCTGAAGGTAACTTTAAAACATAAATTCTCAAGTTGTAGTTAGTTACCATTGGTGGGTATTGATTGTCCTTGCGGGCCCAGGAGACTTGTCAGTGCTGGTTGTCTCAGTACAGGAACCTGATAGCCCTTTGAATAAACACAGACGTTGGCAAACCAGCTCTGCTCAAATACAAGAATCACTGCATGTTTTGAAATAAAATTTACCTGCTCTTCCCACAAACCGCTGCTGGTCAGAGAGGAGGGTTTAGAAAGTCCAGCGGCGGCCACCAGAGCAGCAGGAGCTGTAACCACATCAGCCTCGCTACAAAAAAACAAATTTATATCATTCCAACAGTGTTTTGAAGTGCTGCTTGAAATATAAAGTCCAAGGTAAGAAATGCTGACTGCTGTAAAAGGAAAAAGAATCGGCACCACATTTACAAATGTGAGTTTGGTTGATTCCAAATGAAGCACCGAGCAGATGTCTGTCTGGATTACTGGGAGTTAAAGAGAAAGCTCACTGCAAAACGTTTTATTAAGCTTGCTGCACATGAAAGGCCAAGAGTAGGTATAACCCACCTGCTGAATGTCAGCTTTGGAACATGCAAGAACTGAAATTCCATTACAAAATGTTGATGTGCTAATTCAGAGCCTGCCCTAGAGGTTCTGTTGGACTGTGATCCTGCGTATTCAATGGTACAGCTGAGCCTGACCGGCTTCTGGGCAGAGCGCCTGTCTGCATTCCGGGTGTAAAGGGGAAGGGATCTAAGCCCTAAACAACAGTGCAGATTTTTCATGTGTTTTCATGTGACTTCACTGGATTGCAAACTTAGACTGTCGTGTTTGTCAATACTTCAAATTTATAGTGTTTCAATGTTTATTATCCAAGACGGTCCGTAACTGAGTCTGACTCGACTAAAGACAAATTAACGCCCTCAAGCGGGTTTCACATAACTAAAGGGTTATTCTAGGAACTGCTAAGCACCCAAAATCAAAGGGCTCCTGGGGAAAAAAGGTTCATCCTCCGGGGTAAACCCGGACTGAATGACAAGAAGTACTTCTGAGGAAACTCTTGCATGAGGCAGCTCCCAACTGATCAAAGGGTCCTCATTCAGAGTAAATGAAACACCAGAGCTTCCACAGCTATCTGGAACCGCCACTGTTGGTACAGAAATCACTAGTGGAGAAGCTCAAGAAGCAGCAGAATCTAACTTCAGTGTTTTGGTGTCTTCTACATTCACTGCAAAATTACACCTGTATGTAAAAACTTTGGTAAATCTACAGATTTACTCACCGAAAAGGTCCAGGGAAGGGCAGGGACACTGCTGCTGGGACACCAGGGACAGTGACAGAAGGCAGGATTCCTGGCAGCTGAGCTGCCCCAGATGCCTGAGTGGGGCCAAACGACGACAAAGCAGCAGAATGAGAAGACACAGAAGCTGATGGAGGAATTAGTGGATCCTTCTGTTTGGAAATTGTTGGCCGGAGTAGAGGTTGCGGGTTGCGTGTCACTGTTTGTCTCACTGCTGGTGGTGGCAGCTGCTGCTGCTGCTGAATCTGTTTACTGTAGCCAGTCCCACTTCTGAAGTTGTTCACAGCCTGGGGGCACAAAATATTTAGAAATGTACTATGAAAATTCAGTAGATAGATGAGCAAAAGCCTCCAGAGAGTAAAGTTACCCGTGTATTCCTCTAAATGGTATATCAATCCTAAAATAAATCAACATATGGATACACGAACACATCACATCAAACACTGATATTAATGGCTGGTAACTCGGAGTGTCTGTAAAGAACTTCAGTGTTGATACCGATTCTGAAAGCGAGGCGATCGTATTGAACAGAAGCGTGACCTGAATTTGACAGAGTGTATGTAAAAAGTTGTAAGCTTCTTAACAACAGATAATGTATTTGAGAAACAGAGGTAGCCTTTCTCAATTTGGCCTTGCTTAAGGAGATGGAAATTAATAGTTTCTTCTCTAAAAAGACTTACAAACCATTTACGTAAAAGTGGTCACGTTACCTGGCGTAGGATCTTGTTGGCAACTAAACTATCAGGAGAAACGTCTGTTTGATGACACATTGGACATGTATGTTCCTCAGATTCCAGTAATGCTGTTCTAATGCCTGTGAATAATAAGACGTATATGATTAAGGGCTGAATGTGGTCTTGAATTGACAGTATGATAAATATCGAATAGTGTAAAAAATGTATACTATGCAGCAAATAGCAGTACAGTTTGATATTTCACTATTGCAGCAGTTGGAGATTGAGAGTAGGCTGTGTCCTGATGTTTTAATGAGTCTTTTTCCCACCATCCAGTACAGTGAGAAGCTACCAACCTCAAGGGTAACGAATATAACACATCTCAAAAAAACACACGCAGCTTCAAGTTCTGGAGGCTCCAACCAACTCTCCTGTGGTGAGGAATGCGGATTAAACGCCGACTGTTTGCTGCAGAGCACAGTAAGTCACCAGAGCTGGCTGCGCGATTTTGTATCGGAGAAAGGGCTGTGGACAAACTCAATGCATTCAATATCCAACACTGTAACCACGGGCACAGTTCTGTGCTCTTCTCACACCCGTCATCCACATGGAAAGACGGTTTGAACAGATGTGCAACAAGGAAAATAAGCCTTCTGCCTTTTTTCCCCTTTATACCAGGAGAGTCCTTTCCTGTTCCAGGTATCCTTAAGTATTAAAGAGAACAGGTACCAAAGTCATCTCATTATCTCCTATTTATGCTTTCAGAAGATCAGATGTGAGGATTTGAATTAACAAACATGGCAGTAACACTTACATTCGTCACAAAAACTGTTTCCACAGCAGGGAATAACAGCTGCATCATTCGTTACATCTTTACAAATGGGACATAACAACTCAGCTGGAACAAGATCCTCATCTGAGCAGGAGGAGGAGGAGGGCGGCTCCGCTGGCACGAAGGGAGGCTTTCCCTTCTTTCCTCTCGCATAAACTTCCCTGGAGGGGAGCGGGGAAGGAAAATGAACAAAGTTAAAGATGAGATGGAAACCAGTGAGATGGGGAGGAAACCTCAGCCCAACAGCTCTCTGTTAAAATTTTCGAGAAGTCTTCAAAATATAAAACAGAAGCAAAAGAAGCTTTCAAAGAGAACAACTCCAACTGTAAACACTCCTGAACTATTTTGCAGAAATACAGGTTCTTAGCACACCACAAGTGTAACCATCTCACAGGGGCATGAACTGAAGGACCACCTTCCTTTAATATTTGAAAATATCACAGATTTTTAAGTTAAGAGAGAAAGACAATGCTTCCTCCCCCATAACTGCAGGTGCTGGCCAACGAGCTTGGATGAGCACTCAGGCGTGATTTCTCTTGTTCCCTTTTGGGTCAGTCTGATTAATTCCATACTTACGCATTGATAGTTGGTATTACATATCTTCCAGTGTTTGTCAGCATAGCACCCTTGGTATTGGGATCTTTCACTTCCATCAGGAAACTCCTTGGAATTCCTGTGCTCTTTTTCATTCTGGGAACAGGCTGAAAATTTTTGTCCTGTTAAGAAAAGAAACGCAGCCATGTCCTGTCTGAAGTCCCACACTCAAAATGACATTTCAGTGATTATTTGAAGCAGCAAAAGTCTCTAATCCTCTCCTATTATCAAGAATAAGGGTTGCTTGACTAAACCACTTATTTTCCTAAATGTGTACGGGCAGGATGTTCCAAAGGCTCGAGCAGTGCTTGAACTCAATCGACGTTCTTTGGCTTCACTTCAGGGTCTTTAAGGGTGAAATGTCCCTTAAGCTCACCAGCCACTCAGAAAAGACTCAAACCTGCATCTCCACCAAAGCGCGATTCAGAGCGAGAGCTTAATTCAGTGCTCGAACCAGTCACTGCAGAAACTCATATTCACCGTCTGGACATGGGGGTTGAATTGGTACCGCATGCACAGACACTCAGTGGCTAAACATTAAATGACATGAACACTGAACCAGAGAGCTGTGTAGTCAAACCATGCCCATATTGAACAGACAGGTTCAACAGAAACATCTTGGTTTTACACTATATACTAAAAACTGTGAACTCCCATTAAAAACACTTAAAATCACAGAAATTTCCAATAATGTTGAAATGTATAAAAATAAGCATCAGTGTTCACAGAGAAACATCTTTGGACACATTTAATCACCATGACCTAGAAAATTTTACATTTATAATTCCAGTGCTTTGGATTTTGAAGGGCTTTGCAACAATGTCACATAACCTCCGCATTTTACCCCAAGAGAAACATTTTTTACTATGAGTATTCATGCATTTGTTACCTACCTGCCAAGGTGAAAAAATTACAAGCTAAGTAGCACCACAAGTCCCACGCAATCTTACCCTGTTAGTTGGGCAGTTCTTTATATAGTGGCCAGGCTGTCCACAACGAAAGCAAGTGTACGATGGTGGAGGCCGGCCCGAGTTTTTCTTCATGAAACTAAAAGGATTTGGGGAAAAAAGAAAAAGGGATGCATGTGTCTCTCACGTTAAAACAACCATCTCTACAATTGTTCCATAATCGTCAGAGAACAGATCACCAGCACTTACTTGACTGGATTGTATGCCTGGCAGGACTGTATCATCATAGCTTTTATTTTCTCCTCTTCGGAAGCGTCGGTCTCAGCCAGATTGGCAGCCTGTTAAACAAGTGCTTATTGACACACACATCAGAAACACATTTAAGCCCGCACAGCCCGACAGCACCGATCAGCCCATCCTGTCAAGCGCAGCACAACTCCCAGAGAATCAGAGAACACCAGGTTTGAAGGGCCCGCGGGCACCAGCTGGTCCGACCTTCCTTGGCAAAAGCACCGACCAGACCGGATGGCCCAGCACCCTGTCCAGCCTCGAAATGTGCACACATTCTGAAGGTAAAATAAATACTTGAAATTATTAAAGTTTTGTTCAAACTACAACAGCTATCCAGCTATAGATCAAAGTATAAGATAGAAAAGTACTAAGTAAATACCTTTTTTTAAAAAGCATTTGAGAAGAATATACATATACCTTAACAAGAACATTTCTTGCATGTATTCACCATATATATTCTGCCATAAAACTTCATTACTGTCCTGACATGGTTAACACGTAGTACCAGGAAAAAAACGGTTAGAAATGAATGATGAAAGGATGCTCAAGTGCATCTGAATGACAATGTCTTCCGTGCAGAAAAGAAGTTATATTAACAAGAAATTGCAAAGTATGATTTAGATCCAGAGAACACTCATGTGCAAGATGGTTTTAAAGGCTCTACTTAGATTAAAACTCACAGATAAACTCTTGATCCAGATGTTACTGGTGAGCGGTTTCAGCAACAGCCAGAAAACCAGTTTTCCAATGCGGTGGATTAAAACAAGTCAAAGGCAAAATTAAGCCACCAAACCCAAGCCATCTGTTCTATTTCCATCACTTTCAGCTTTCTCCACCAGACTTCAAAGAAATCTGGCAAGTTTGTTATTATACGACATCCTCTCACATTTCATTATCATTTTACCTAGAAGAATCCCTGGGAACCAAAACTTTGGCAAGCACTACGCATCGCACAACAACCGCGCACTCCTCCATGCCAAGTCGTGTGTCTAAACACAGGTCAGAAGGCAGTTGCCAGAAGAGCAGCTGCAAAAGAACAGCTCTGCAAGGCCCCAGCACAAGCCACAGCTGCCAGCCCTGGCCAATTCACATTATTGCTTCCCACCCCGTGCCCACCGCCCCCGAGTACCTTCTTTGGTCTGTGCGTTGGTGACCAACAGGTCACACTTGGTCGCCTTCAACTTCTTGCGGGCCCTGATCTTGTACTTGAGCTCGCGCAGGGAGATGTGGAGGCCGTTGAAGGTGAGTGCTTCGTAGTCCAGGACGGCGGCGAACTTGTAGTAGACACGGGACGTGCCCATGGCTGGGTGCTGCTGCTCCGCGACAGCGTCTACTGTGGCAAACGGCGCCCTGGCCTCCCCGCTGGGTTTGCCCCACGGCGACAGCAGGAAGGTCCACCGAGGGCTGTGGGGCGAGCGCTGCGGGCTGAGCCCGAGCTCACAGCCCGGGCAGGCGCACAGGAGGGAAAGGCTCCTGCGGCCTCGGCTCGGTCTCTGCTCCCTCTCTGTCCCGCAGCGCTCCCAGGCCCTGCTCAGGCGCCCCTGTCTCAGGGTTCTGTTTGGGGGTTTCCCGGGACACCAACTGTACATCAACTGTAGGGGTCACCAACGGCGCCTCACCTGCAGTCACAGGGGCACCGCGCACCCCTCGCACCTTCCACAGCCCCGTGTGCTGTGACAAAAGGGCCATGTTCTGTCACCCCCCAGGCCTCTCACAGAATGACACAGAATCACAGAACATTAGGGGTAGGAAGGGACCTGCTGAGTTCCAGTTGGAACCCATTGCCCCTTGTCCTATCATTGGTTGCCACTGAGAAGAGCCTGGCTCCATCCTCCTGACACTCACCCTTTATATATTTGTAAACATTAGTAAGGTCACCCCTCTTCTCCAAGCTAAAGAGCCCCAGGTCCCTCAGCCTTTCCTCACACGGCAGATGCTCCACTCCCTCCAGCATCTTGGTGGCTGCACTGGACTCTCTCCAGCAGTTCCCTGTCCTTCTGGAACTGAGGGGCCACAACTGGACACAACATTCCAGGTGTGGTCTCCCCAGGGCAGAGCAGAGGGGCAGGAGAACCTCTCTGACCTACTGACCACCCCCTTCTAACCCACCCCAGGTACCATTGGCTTCCTGGCCACAAGGGCCCAGTGCTGGCTCATGGTCACCCTTCTGTCCCCAGGACCCCAGGTCTCTTTCCCCTACACTGCTCTCTAACAGGTCATTCCCCAACTTATACTGGAACCTGGGGTTGTTCCTGCCCACATTCAAGACTCTACACTTGCCCTTGTTCTATTTCATTAAATGTTTCCCCACCCAACTCTCCAGCCTGTCCAGGTCTCTGATGGCAGCACAGCTTCCAGTGTCAGCCACTCCTCCCAGCTTGGTGTCACCAGCAAACTTGCTGACAGTCACTCTATTCCCTCATCCAAATCACTGATGAATATATCGAATAATATCGGCCCCAGCACTGACCCCCGAGGCACCGCACTGGATCCAGGCCTCAACTGGACTCTGCCCCATTGACCACGACTCTCTGGCTTCTTCCCTTCAGCCAGTTCGCAGTCCACCTCACTGCCCGCTCATCCAGACCGCACTCCCTCAGTTCAGCTGTAAGGATGCTGTGGGAGACTGTGTCAAATGCCTCACTGCTCCATGTCCCTCGTGTCACCCCCCAGGCCTGTCACCACCCGGTCTCCCCTCCTGTCAGCACCAGCCAGGGCAGGACAGCCTGGGGGAGATGTGGCGGGCTTTGCCGTGTGAGGCTCTGGGGGAGATTTGAGGCATTTTCTTGAATAGAGCAGACATTATGTGGAACTGAACTGAATAGGCTTGTGAGGCCTCTGTGACCCAGAAGACAGCAAAACCGCCTCCACATCTTACGTGACTTTGTGCAGCCTTGAGCAAGTGAAGAAGAGTCAGCAAGTCACCAATTTTGTAGATGCTTTTTGCTTAGCACTAGAGCTCAGGCACGTTTGTAACATCAGTCACTTGTGCGTTTGCGGTGCGTGAACAGCAGCTCTTGTCCAGTGACATGCAGTCTGTAAGTGCGTGGACAGGTCAAAAAGATACTGAAGGAGAACTGTAACAAGCAATAAACGGCTTCTCTTGAATTCACATTGGATTGTGTGGAGTCCGTGATTTTCGCCCTCGCAGGGCTCTGCTGCCCGTGCCACTGGGCAACCAAAGGGAGGGGACATCTCAGGGGGTCTGAGTGCACCTTGTTGCATGTATAGAAAGTTCAGTCCCAGAAGCCAATGACCATTTACATTTATCACCATAAACCTATGTCCTGCTCGACCGTAGCGCATTCACAGTTGCTTGAACTCTGGAGAGGAGCAATGAAAACTACGGAACGAACCACTGGCATTAGGAGGTGCCCAGGACAATATTTCTTGCTTTCTCAATCATCACAGTTGCTGCTGCCACTGCCCTAGTGCATGAGATCAGGCCTTGAATTATGAGGTCTAGTGCTGCTGAGTAATATGCCATGGCTCGCAGACATTTCTGGGCTAACTGGCTATTCCTTCTGTTCATCTGAATAGAATAGAATAGAATAGAAAGGGTTTGTTACAGTCTATCAGGGCTAACAAGGGAGCGTCCACGACTTCTTGGTTTAGATCTTCAAATGCCTTTTGGGTTTTCGTTCCTCTATATCTAGGGGATAGTTATTCTTGCTATTTGTGTCAGTTTGTTTCTCCTGTTAATACTGATTTGGAAGCAAAGATTTTAATTTTGTAGCCTTGCTTATAAGCCTGTGGTGGAGTATGGATTGTACATATTAATTCAATAACTCAACTATAGCCACAGTCCAAAGTACAACAGAGGAGGCAAATAAGCAGCAGGAACAGAAGGATGGATAGAAAAGTAAAATAGAGGAAGAAGGACACGGGAGAGAGAAAGATAAGGAAAAGGAGCAGGACACACATGGTCAGAGAAACACAAAGGGAGAAGGACAGGGTGACACAGAACGAGAAAAAGGGTCAGGCAGCAGGACAAAGGGAAAGAGGAAACAACAAGAGACAGGGAGCAGGACACAGATGGAGGCAGAAAAGCCTGGGCTGGGCAGCAGGACCGAGATGAGCAAAAACCCAGCACTGGGCTGCAGAACAAAGATGAGAGAAACGACAGCGACAGGGAGCAGGACAGAGTGACAGAGAGAGAGGAAAAACTGAAGTGGGAGCAGGAGAGAAGAGCAGGAAGGATGGGGGAGAAACAGAGAGGGAATGAGAGGGGCAGGGAGCAGCAGAGCTGGAGCAAGAAGGGTAAAGAGATGGGCAGCAGCACAAATGGAAGGAGAAACAAAGATGGGCAGGAAGCAGGACCAAGGGATGGAAGAAGAGAAGAACAGTCATGGGCTGCAGGCCTGAGATGGAGGAATTCAAAAAGACTCAGGGAGCAGGACAGAGTGACAGAGAAAGAGCAAAGAACAGTGGGCAGGACAGAACTGAAGGATAAAACACAACTGTGGTGGCAGTGGGAGAGATGGAGAAAGGAAAAACAGAGCAAGAGAGAGAGGAAAGAAGGGGCAGCAGCTGGGCAGGGGGATATAGCGAGAAGGAAGGGAGGAAGGAAGGGAGGAAGGAAGGGAGGAAGGAAGGGAGGAAGGAAGGGAGGGAGGGGGGAAGGGGGGAAGGGAGGAAGGGGGGAAGGGAGGAAGGGAGGAAGGGAGGAAGGGAGGGAGGGAGGGAGGGAGGGAGGAAGGGAGGGAGGGAGGGAGGGAGGGAGGGAGGGAGGGAGGGAGGGAGGAAGGAAGGAAGGAAGGAAGGAAGGAAGGAAGGAAGGAAGGAAGGAAGGAAAGAAGGAAGGAAGGAAGGAAGGAAGGAAGGAAGGAAGGAAGGAAGGAAGGAAGGAAGGAAGGAAGGAAGGAAGGAAGGAAGGAAGGAAGGAAGGAAGGAAGGAAGGAAGGAAGGAAGGAAGGAAGGAAGATGAACAGGCAGATAGTGACAAAGAACAGGGAAGAGGCCAGACAGACTGTGGTAAACAGAGAGGGCTGTACATCAGGACACAGAGACAGAGAAGGAAAAAACTGCGATGGGCTGAAGGACAGAGAGAGACGGAAAAAAAGAGGCACAGGGAGCAGGAAACAGGGGCAATGACGAAAGGTAGGATGACAAAGAGAGACAGGGACTTGCAGAAAAGAGAAAGGAGGGACAGCCAGCAGAGCACAATCATGGAGAGGAATAGCGGTACAGGGAAGAGAAAACATACTCAGAGGGAAAGGCCGGGGGGAAGGGGCGGGTAAGGAGTGAGAAGCACAAGAGGGGCGACGCGGCCCCAGGGCCCGGGACTCACTGGAGCTCTGACTCTCTGCACTGCCAGGCAGATGTTACTGTTGGGGCACTGCTCCATCTGCTGGTCTGTCCTTTCCTGTCCTCCCTTCCTTTTCTGCAGCCCCAGTCGCTTGCCCGTCCCGCACCTGAGAGAACACACGGGTGTCCGGCACCTGCGGGAACGGCGGCCGGAGCAGCCCCAGCCCGGCTCTGCTGCCGGGACAGGCCGCGCTGTGGCTGTGGCACCGGGCAGGGACGTGCTGGGCCGGGACAGCTGCAGGGGGTGGGCTGGGGCGGCTCCGGAGCTCTGGGATCGGGTGCCGGTGCCTGTGACCCCCAGGGCTGGGCCCGGCCCCACCTCACCCGGCAGCGGCTGCAGCAGAAACTGCGTGTCCAGCAGAAAATGGCGCCGGCAGCCCCGTGCCCGGGCCTGGAGCTGCCAGCACGGCCCGGGGCGCCCCTCTGCTGTCTGACCCTGCGGGGACACCGGCCCGGCCCGGCCCCTCATGGCCCTGCCCGGGGCTGCCCCGCTCCCAGAGCCCCGGGGAGCCGGGACGAGCAGGAGGGGAGCGGGACAGAGCGGGAGGGACCGGCGGGGCAGGGTGAGGGGTGGCGGGAGAGGGACAGAGGGACGAGAACAGGGGGATGTGAGCCGGGAGCGGAGGAAGGAAAATCCTGGTGAGGAGCGGCACAAGACGCAGCGGGAAGAGCTGGAGGGGTCGGGGACAGGGGGTTGTGCTGGGTGACCCTGGCTGGACCCCAGACCCACCCACGTGCTCCGGGACGGGTCCTGGCCCTGACCCCAGGGTTTGTGCAGCCATGTTCAGCCTCCTCCACCAGGTCCCCCAACCACAACCCACCCCTGGCACTGCCCCATGTCCTGAGAACCTCATGTCCGTCTGTCCAGCCCTCCAGGGATGGTGACTCCAGCACTGCCCTGGGAAGCCTGTTCAATGCCCCACAGCCCTTTGGGGAAGAAATTGTTCCCCACATCCAACCTCAACCTCCCCTGGCACAACTTGAGGCCGTTTCCTCTGCTCCTGGCGCTTGTTCCTGGGGAGCAGAGCCCGACCCCCCTGGCTCCAAGCTCCTTTCAGGCAGTTCAGAGATCAGAAGGTCTCCCCTCAGCTCCTGTTCTCCAGCTGAACCCCCCAGGCCCCTCAGCCGCTCCCATCACACTTGTGCTCCAGCCCCTCACCAGCTCCGTTCCCTTCTCTCCACTCGCTCCAGCACCTCAAGGCCCTTGTTGGCGTGAGGGGAACAAAACTGACCCCAGGATTCGAGGTTTGGCCTCCCCAGTGCCCAGCACAGGGACGGTCACTGCCCTGGGCCTGCTGGCCACACTATTCCTGATACAAGCCAGGATGCTGGTGGCCTTTTTGGCCACCTGGGCACACGCTGGCTCATGTTCAGCCACAGTCACCAACACCGCCAGGTCCTTTTCCTCCGGGCACTTTCCAGCTGCTCTTCCCCAGCCTGCAGCGTTCATGGGGTTGTTGTGACCCAAGTGCAGGACCTGGCCCTTGCCCTTGTTGAACCTCAGACAATTGTCTCAGCCCATCGACCCAGCCGGTCCAGATCCCTCTGTGTGTCCTTCCCACCCTCCAGCACATCAACACCCCACCCAACCTGGTGTCATCTCCAAACTTACTGAGGGTGCACTCAGTCACGGCCTGGCAGGCTCTGCCAGGCCTTGTCGGGCTCTGTTGGGCCTTGTCAGGCTCTGTAAAGCCCTGTGGGGCCTTGTCGGGCTCTGTCCAGGCCTGTCAGACCCTGTCGGGCTCTGTATGGCTCTGTAGGGCTCTGATGGGCCATGTCTGGCTTTGTTAGACTTTGCCGGGACCTGTCAGGCTCTGATGGACTCTGTCATGCCCTTTCAGGCTTTGTTAGGCCCGGTTGGGCTCTGTTGGGCCCTGCTGGGCTTTATTGCGCCCTGTTGGACTCTGTCAGGTGATGTCGGGCCCTGTTGGGCTTCGTCAGGCTCTGTCACATCCTTTCAGTCTTTACCGGGTCTGTCGGGCTCTGTCAAGCCCTATCGGGCCAGGCTGAGGCCTGTCAGGCTCTGTCGCGCTCCGTCACGCTCCGTCAGGCTGCCAACAGTCATCCTCACAGAGCCGCTCCTGGCCTGTTCTACAGCACTTTCTCTGGAGGGAGAGTTTCAGGTTTGGCTGCTGACCCCGTGTGCACCAGCGGGCAGCGGGGCAAGAGCCGCAGGCACCCACAGCACTGCCCATGGGAGCACAGGCTCCCAGCTCAGCCAGCCTGGGTGGCACAGGCTGCTCCGCACAGGAGGAGGAGAGCTGGGACGCGGTGCTGTAGTGCTCAGCCAGGCAGCCTGGAACAATGGACAAAACCTCTCCTGCCTGCTTCTCGCATCCTTCAGTCGCAGCTGCAGAGCAGAGCTGTGATAAGACTGGCTTTGTGGTCTGTGCTTCGTGTCATCTGCCGTGCCCTGAGAAACCTCGCAAGTCAGACTCCATGCTGGCCTTAACAGGCTCTGCTGTATTCAGGCGGGGGCATCCCAAGCAAGCCCAAGGACAACCCTCTGCACCTCCCGTCTGGCCAGCACGTCCCCATCCTGGTGCACGAAAGCCTTGTTGACAGCCCCGGCTGGGAAACCAGGCTGATGCTGGGACAAAGGGGTCCCTCCCCGAGTGCAGGTCTGACAGCTTCTCTCACAGACCCAGCCCTGCTCCCAGCCCTGTGCCTGATACCCCAACTCAAACAGCCTAAACAGCCAAGGACTCACTGCTTTGGACCAAAAGAGACTTGTTCTTTACTCTACAAAGTCATCATCTGATGAACAGTATCCCTTCTGGTACTGGTAACAGGGACACCAGAAGGGCTGAGGCTCAGGGGAGTCCAGAGAAATCCAGGGCTCCGGTGAGGAGGCACCACGAGGGAGAGAGCAGTTGGGAATGGGCAGAGCTGAGGCGTCTGCGCTCATGTTCCTGTACAGCTGGGCGAGCTCGGCCGCAAAGATCCACGAGGATGGGCTGGAGCTGTTGCAGAAAAGCTCGCTTTCTTGGGCAATCTCTCCCTTTTCTGTTTCTTCTGCTGACTCTGCTTGGCCTTGATCTTCAGTTTGATCTTCCCTTTCCCAGGCAGAGGCAGCGTCGACTTGTTCTGGTGCTGCTTCACCTCCCTGGGTCCTTCTGTAGGAATGAGTTTCAGGAAAAGACTACTCATTGACAGGAATTAAGAAGCCACTTAAACGTCTCAGAGCAGAAATCTCAGCAGAGTCCGGCCAGCAGCTGCCTGGGCTCTCCAGCACGCTCTGACTGCAAACAGTTCATTGCCAGCTGCAGCAATGCACAGCTCTGGGGAAAAGCAGCTCACGGGGCTCTCTTCCTCAGCCGGGAAATGACGATGCAAGCCGCCACTACACCAAACAGCGGCACAGCCAGGACTGCTGCGATCACAGGGATGTAGTGCTCGCGCAGACCCTCCTGACCGGCAGCCTCAGCCTTTTCCCCAGCGCCCGCCCTTGCGGGAGAGGAGACAATGCCACACGTCACTGTGCTCTGTGCTGCGGGCAATCATCTCACACGACGCTTCACACGCCCAAGAGAGGCTTTTTTCAGTGGTTGGTGCCACCCGATGCCCACGCTGGGAGAAGGCTGCCCCAAGACAGTGCACTGGTTGTAGCCCTCAGATGGGTAAGGCTGTAGCCCTCGAACGTCCTCCTTCCCCGAGAGGCAAAGTTCCTAAATTCCTGGCAAAGGGCTGTGGTGGTACGTGAGCAACCTCTACCCACCTACAGAGACATCTATGAACGTCTCTCCGGCACACTGCTGGCAATAACCTCCAGACACCAGAGCTGACCCTTGTCCTCAGAGAGCCGCTCCTGCCTTCTTTGACAACCCTTCTCTGCACCAACACTCCCGGCTTTGGCTGCTGAGAGCATGTGCGAGAGCTGGGGTAGAGTCCGCAGGCACACAGTCATTGTCACTGGTGACACCAGGTGACCACGGGGCAGCAACTACCTGGCATGCCAGTGGCTGCCATTGTCTCCGATTCTTCATCTGACACTGGCACGGTTTGACTGCTTCCCCTCGGAAAGGTCTTCTGCTCAGTCTCATGGTCCATCTCTTTAGAAAGAAAGCAGGACGGTTTCATGAGCAGTAACTTCCTCATCAGGAACACTGCACTTCAGGAGCCAATACTCTCCAAACACCGTAATAAAGTTTAGAAAAAAAGCCTGGGCTTTTGGGAGTGCATCTAGTCCAATCAATGTGTCATTCAGAGCCCCCGGGCACAGCACTGAGCCGGACCCACACACTGCTCTGCTGCGGGCCCCAGCATCGGCCGACAAAGGAGCAAGCTAAATTGTACAGGAGCGGAAAACTAACATGGAAATGCTCGTTCCTTCAGGGGACATACCCGTGGGATCCTCCTGAGGCTCTTGGACAGGCTCCAGCTGAGAAGTCAAGTAGCTGCTGCCTACAGGGACAGCTGCAATCAAACAGAAATGATTGTTTCCCAGAAATCAATCTCCAAAAGTTGCATAGAAAGACTGAATAAAAAAGCCAATTTCAAGTGCCTTTACTTGCTACCATTTTTGTCAGGAAGAAAGCAGCTCCGTTCCCTTCTCTCCACTTGCTCCAGCACCTCAAGCCTTTCCTGTAGTGAGGGGCCCAAAACTGACCCCAGGATTCGCGGTTTGGCCTCCCCATTGTTATAGATTGCATAACTAAAGTAAATTTTCTAATCACACCACGAATATGTTAGTAGTTGACAATACACTGAGTTGTGTAAATGTTAAACCGCCATAGTTTGCCACATTCTGTTTTTGCAAGTTTTGGCGGGAAGGATGTTGTACACCCTGCTTTGCAAGTTTTGGCGGGAAAGATGTGTGCTTATGGGGAGGGGGGATGTGCTTCGCTGTGCGGGGAAGACTGCTTGACAGCATAGCAACCCATCTGACCAGTCAGGAAGAAAATCAGGGCCGTGTACTCACAGACTGGATATTAACACTTTTTTTTTCTGTAACCAATTTGTGTGCCTTTGGTTGGAGCAGTGACTCCCGGCCATCCAGCGCTGTTTTGCTCATTTATCTTTAATAAAATTATTCTAAATTTCTTTGACTCATATTTGTCTATAACACCAGTGCCCAGCACAGGGACGGTCACTGCTCTGTCCTGCTGGCCACACTAATCCTGATACAAGCCAGGATGCTGGTGGCCTTCTTGGCCACCTGGGCACACGCTGGCTCATATTCAGCCATTGTCACCAACACCCCCAGGTCCTTTTCCTCCGGGCACTTTCCAGCCGCTCTTCCCCAGCCTGCAGCGTTCATGGGGTTGTTGTGACCCAAGTGCAGGACCCGGCCCTTGGCCTTGTTGAACCTCAGACAATTGTCTCAGCCCATCGACCCAGCTGGTCCAAATCACTCTGTGTGGCCTACCTACCCATCCCAAGCAAGCTCAAGGATGTGAAAAATGCAGTTGTGATTCGTGCTAAGATGTTCAATGTTTACAGATATAACCAAATGAGGCACGGACTCTGAACCTGGAAAAAGGAAAAAGGTGGTTCAGTTCTATGTAAAAAGTTATGAAACTTGTTTATGAAGTTATATTGATAGAGGGGACTAACATTTTAAGGGTTAAGCAACTACATAATAAGGGCCAACTAACAAGCTAACATTTTAAGCCACATAATTAATATCTAGGTTAGAGCTGTATATAACCAATTGTGCTAAAAAAAGCAGGACTTCATCGAATGCCAAGATAAGAAGTTTTACAGCACCAGCTGCAACCTTGAGGAGACAAGACAGCCAAGATTTACAGCAAAAAGGGGATGTCAGTCTGGTTTCAGTCGGTTTGGTAGCTCGGGTTCCAGCCAATTCCTTATAATGAGCCAAAGGTACAAAGTCCACTGTGACGAAGCTGAAGGAGCCTTCATCCAAAGACCCCCAAGGACCCCTCCTCAAAATCACCAAGTGACACTGCACAGGTGCAACAGGGGAGGGTCAAGGAGGGGCTATGGAAATGGTTATCTGAGACTCACTTTATGAATATGTTCCTGGGGTCATTATGAATATGTAACACCTTACTGTATTTAAGCACACTTCTTGTTGTTAAAGGGTATGCGTGTTGGGTGGAGCAAATCCCCCGCGCACCCAGCGCTGTTTTGCTTATGCTCTCATGAACACGTTTAAAGAATACAATTAAGGAATTGGATTAAACGTTGCTCATCCATAGAAAAAGCGTTAGTTATTTATTTCAATTGGTGACCTCGACGTGATCACCCTGGATAGCTCTGTGTTACCTCAGGTTCAAGGGAGGTGCCCCACTTTAATAGTGGCCCTTGAACTCAGGTGTGCGGAGAGCTACCAACGTTATCCAAAATTAATGCATAAGCAAAAGAATTGAGAAGAATTGAGCTCACTCCCCCTGAATACTGCAGTTTACCCATAATCCTGAGTGAACGAAGGTCCCAACGGGAAAAGTGGACTGTAAGTGCCGCTGCCTTGGGTAGGTCCTGATGGGAAAAGTGGACTGTAAGTACCGCCGGGTCGGCAGTGGGATTGTGTGACTGGTGTTGGCTGAGACGCCACCTGGTTGCGAAGTGAGTGCGGAGTCCTAAGTGCGGTTCCAACACCCTGCAAGGGGCTTGGCCACTGGTGGGACAAAGCGAGTGAAGCACTCTCTCTGTGTTGTGGGTTCGATCCCCCTGTTGTAAGCTGGTTGTAGTGGGTTCGATCCCCACGTTGTGAGTCAGGTTTCGTGGGTTTGAGGTTCCCACAAGAGGTCGAAGTGGAGCGACCTGCTGGAGGTACCCCCTGACAGTCCCTTGAGGTGGGGGGGTCATGTTAGAGTTTTGGACCCCCCAACAGTCCTTTGGAGGAGGTCATGCTAGAATTCTGGGATGAAGAGAAGTTCACCCAAGGAAAAAGCAAAGGATAAATGGACTCAAGGAGTGGGCCCCCCAGTTTGTAACGAAATCCTGTGGAGATATAAGAAAGAAACTAAAAAAACTCGAAGAGATAAGGAGAAACCAAGAGTTAACTCATCCCTCATCCCACCTGTTGGGACGGGACAGTTTATTGGGTGTCAGAAGTGGGATATTCTGTGAGAAGCACTTTGGGGGGATAGGAGCCAGAGGCTCTAAAGGAGGACTGATCGGTCTGTGCCGCGTTCTCCAGCAGTGGGTCATGGCACCCCGAGTAAAACCAGGCCTGGACTGCTCCCTGATGTTGAGTTTACTGAAAGATTATAGGGCTTGCTGGACTCCTGAGGGTCTTAGGTGGGCTTCTGGACATTGGTTGTCTCCAGATATTGTAACTGAGCAAATAAGGGACTTGGCAAAAGAAAACAGATTTGAAATCTCTGCTGTTCTGGAAGCAGCTTTGATAGCTGCCCTGAAAGACAAGCAAACTGAGCAAGAGATCATTAAATCACTGTAGACAGATTTACAAGTAGAATGGTTTGAACTTCAGCAAGCGGAGAGAGAATTGGCTGATAAGAAATGAATCACAGAAAAACTTGCAGAGCAGTCTGCCAGACGCCTTTTGGTACTGGCTTTTTTTCTTCGTGGGTATCTGTTTGAATGTGTTGCAGTTTCGTAAGTCTTTGCCTGTTGTATGGTATAGTAAGATCACAGACTGACCCAAAATGTACATTTTGTGACAATGAGCAATTTGGCTCTTGACTGTGTGAATGTGGTGATGAGGTTTTGTGTGTGATAGCCATTATTTTTCTTTCTAGCATGCTGGCTTTATTCCAGCATCCAGACTTGTGCAGCTCTGTGACAGGCTGTGTCTCATCTCGGTGTACTAAATTTGGCTCTTTTGTATGCGCACCGGATAAAGAATCCTGTTTTTGGGATAACAGTTGTAGCACCCCAGATGGGACACTGATAAAAGCCTTGCCCAGTCCAGCTCACTGCGGCGGGGGCCGGGTGCCGATGGGGCTCCAGCCGCACTGCCCTGCTTTGTCAGGAGCCCCAGCGGTGCCTCCACCTGCTGAGCAGTGAGAGGTTCAAAGGTGCAATGCAAACATTGAGATATTGTCTTGAAGAAGTGTAATTGTGATCTGTTCGCAGATTGGAACCTGGTTTCTGGTTTGTGTGTCTGAGCTCAGTATTTTACTTTGCATGTTTATATTTGGTACCAAAAGAATTTGTTTGGGAGATAATTACGAAATGAGAACCGGTTCCATTACTAAAGTAGCACCTTGCTCCCCCTTAAGATGCATCTGTACACATGAGAGTAAATTAGTAGGGAAAGTGATTTGAATGTGAAATTCTGGGTTAGCTGTATTGCAGTTAATGCTGTTCTGTGGACAGGCTGATTTGGATCTAAAATTAATGTAAGGGATTGATGCTTAATATGCTGTTTATTGACATCTGTAAGAAATTACAAAAGGAAGGAGCTGAGGGATGTAAGTATTGCTCAGCTAATTGAAATTGCATATAAAGATTATAGTGGCAGGAATGAAATGAAGAGAGAAAAAGGGCCAGAGGAGCTCAAGCCCGTGCCCGTGTGAAAAGCTGAGTGGCTGCTAAAGTGGTGAAAAAAAAAAGGGGGGGGGGGGGGGCGGGATGGGCGGCTGCTGTAGCGGGAGCTCAGCTCCTCTCCTCCGGGCTCCGCCCGCGGGGCACGGAGCGGGGGGGCAGCCCCGCCTGGCCCGTTCCTGCCGGGCTGCTCGGTTGTGTGAAAGCGCACACAGCACCCGGGTTGCTCTTAGACATCCACCCTTTGACCCGGGTTCAGAAATAGGAATTCGGCCAGCAATAGAGAAATTCCTGCAAATAGGGTTATTCAAGGAATGTGAGTCCAGTTATAACACCCCTGTGTTGCCTGTCTGCAAGCCAGACAGGTCATATTGGGTGGTTCAGGACTTATGAGCTATAAACAAAATAGCTGAGGACCTCTACCCAGTGGTAGCAGACCCATACACCCTTCTGAGAGTATTAACACCTGGTTTGACTTGGTTTATCATTTTAGATTTAAAAGATGCTTTCTTTTGCCTCCCTCTCCATGAAGCTAGCCAGACAATATTTGCATTTGAATGAAAGAACCCTAAAAATCAATGTAAAACCCAGCTCACATAGACAGTGTTGCCACAAAGATTCACAAATAGTCTGACAACATTTGGAAATCAGCTTGCTAAAGATTCTGAATCCTGGAAAGCCCCGTCTGATGAGGGGCAGATGCTACAATATGTGGATGACATTTTAATCGCTACTAGAACCAAGGAGGCTGCGTGACCTGGACCCTATGGACCAGAAACAGCTGCAATGGAATAAGGAAGCCACACAAACCTTTAAAGAACTTAAACAGGCTTCAATGTCAGCCCCTGCTCTAGGACTCCCAGATGTGAGTAAACCATTTTTCCTATTCTCTCACGAGAAACAGGGAATAGCCTTGGGTACATTGGCACAGGATCTTGGCCCATATTGATGAGTAGTGGCCTATTTCTCCAGACAGTGGTAACTTTGGAGAACCAGTTCATCATGGCTGCCTGGAGACCATCGAAGCAACATAATACAATCGACCAGATCTAAAAGACATTCCTATTGAAAACTCTGAAAATGGAAGCAGCTAACCGTGAGGGTTGTGCATGTGCACAGAGCAATTTGGAAAGAAAAGGGACTTTTGAACTCTCAAGGCAAGCATATCAAACATGCGGAGGAGGTATTGAAACTACCGGAAGCAGTTCAACTTCCTGAGAAAACGGCAATCATGCACATTAAGGCACACCAGAAAGTGAGCTTGGAGTAATTTTATTTATGTGTATGTGAAGTCTTTTGCAGAGAACTTTGGAACCAGAATAGGAAGGTCAGTTTCGGGACCTCCTAATAGCCTTCACTGCTACCAATATTAAAGAACAGAATGCCAGGATTCACCGTTCTAGAGTGAAGAAAGCCTGCGAAACACCATGGAGGGTAACCCGGGTGCAACCTGGAAAACTGGATTTTTCACAATCACGTTTTAGTCCTTCTGGGTGAGCAGCCTGGGTGGTGCTTCCCGCATTGGGAAGAAGAAGCCCCAAAGAACAAAACAAGTAGAATTTTTGGTAGATATGGGGGCAACACTAATGAAAACCTGGAAAGAAGAAACTCCAGCCCCACGATGGGAGGGGCCTTTTCTTGTTTTGTTAGCTACAGAACCAGCTGTTCGGAGTGCAGAGAAAGGATGGACACACGTCTCCCGAGTTAAAGGACCACTGATGGAAGAAAGAACCTGGAAAGGAACTCAGGAACCGGAGGAAGTGAAGTTGAAATTGACACGGGATTGATGATGTAACTACTATTAGTATTACTAATGTGAATGCCCAGTATAAACGAAAATGAGAACGGTTTAAGAGTTAAATGTGTTGAACCGAGTTTTATATGTAATTCTCTTTTTATATTCGATGTTTAGGTTGTAAATGGACTGTGGTATAAGCATATCCACAAAGGGAACTTACCAACAGGATTGCGTAAGAAATGTCTAAGAATAGAAGATAAGGAAACCAGAGCTAGGTTGAGGATTCCAGTCACCACTGGAAGAACAGAAAAAGAATAGCGAAGAATGGTGGGAGGTATTTACTGAAGGGGTGAATGATAATTTAGAGTCCACCAGTGATGAGAAGAACAGAGTGTAGAAGGAGAAATCAAATTCCGTGTTGCTCCTGTTGTTCCTGGGAAGTGACGGCCAAGAGTTGGGATACAATAAAAAGTCGCCACGCTAACGGCACAAATAGAAAAGGCGGGGACATGGCCCTTGCTGCCGAGAAGATGACGAACTCGGCTGCGGCTGCAACCTGGTCAGCCAGAGAGACAGAGGGTGTGGAAACCTGGACCTGATCCTCTTGCTAGGAGTGGTGACTTATTGTTCCCAACTTAGCCTGGCCAATCCCTGTACCAAGTGCTACGAGCGTGTGAGAATAGGAGGACTAACCCAATATGTTCTAAATTATCACACTCATATTAATTCTGGATGTTATGAGAGAACAAAATTGGAGAAGTGTGAGATCCAAGGGCAGACATTAACCAAGGGTAGCAAGTAACCCAGGGAAAGGTGGACTCGGTGTAGGCTCTGTCTCCTGCCCTAGGGGAGAACAGAATACCTGTTTTACAACAGCTGGTATGTGGGGCTATTCAGATGGAGGGGGAGTGCAAGACGAAACTTGAAACAGAGAGGAGTTTAATAAATGCCCCATAGGAGGAATGCAAACTTGGAAAGATGATGAATGGCCTGCACAAAGAATAACTGAACACTATGATCCAGCCACCTGGGCCCAAGATGGAAGCTGGGGATACCGTACTCCAGTATATATGCTAAACTGAATTACTTAGTTGCAAGCAGTGGTTGAAATAATAAGCAACCGGACAGCTGAGGCACTGAATCTCATAGCGAGACAATTGTCTCAGACCAGAGCTGCAGCGTACCAACATCGGCAGCCTTAGATTGTCTTTTAGCTGAAGAAGGGGGTGTCTGTGGGAAACTGAATACTTCAGAGTGTTGTTTGGAAAGAGATGACAATGGGGAAGCCATAATGAAAATAACAGAGGAGATAAAAGGAGTTGCACATGTACCAGTAGGGAAATGGAATTCCATACTTACTAGCCATTGGTGGGAGAACTTATTTAGGGGAACCTGTTGGAAGAAAATAGGGTTCATGATAGTATGTGCATTTCTGGGTTTCCTGTTTGTGCCATGTATGATCCCGTGCTTTATTCGGTTAATATATTCAGTAGTCCAAGGCATGCAAATCTCAGCCATGCCTATAGATCCTGAAATGGCAACAAAGGGAACGGGGTATAAAAAAAAAAAGCGTAAGTTATTTATTTCACTGGGAAGCTGCCTCATTTTTTCACTCAGATGTGTAATTGCTCTGACCATAGAAAGAGGGGAAAAAAAGAGCAGAAACACTGAAAGATGAGCCAGTGTGGTTAACCACAATTAACATTTCTGGGGAAGGAACCCCCCTTTGCGCGGGAAGAACATGTTGTTGATTTCAGTTGCCTATTCTTTAAAACCTTTAGTAGAATAGTGAATATATTGAATCGCAAAGTGAAAACATCACTGTAAATGACAAGAACTTCATTTTTCTTTTCCCAGTTATGCTTGGACTTTGTAGTTTTGTGTTATCTGTATTATCCTTTTGGGTGTTTCTTACTAATCAGAACATCACACAGCTTTGTGAGGTTCCTCTTCATGGAAGGCAGCAGCCCTAGGAAAAACTATATATATACACACACACATATACGTGTGTGTCTAAACCCCTCTGCTGTTAAGGAAGCAGCTGGTGTGAAAACCTGATTCATGTCGCAGGTTCCTGCAGAACCACCTTCTTGCTGGAGCAGGAATGTGGGGTCCGTCCTGTGTTCCACCAAAGCTGCTCAGCTGGAGCCGCAGCCCGGCTGGAGCTGCGCTTGTAGCCTGGGGACTGTTTACGGGTGTCTGGCGGAACCTGCTGGAGGGCAACGAATGAATGAAGTGCAGGAGGTGCTGGTCAGACAGTGCGGGTCTGGTTTGCGTTTGCAAGGGCCAGGGGTAAAATCCCAGCGTGCCGTGCGTGTGCGTGAAGCAGCTCCGGGAGCGCTCGCCCCGGGCTCTGCCGCAGCACACGTTGTGTTCCACGCACAGTCTGATGCCCACGCTCCCGGCTCGGTCCGTCTGTCCCGTTCCCGGCGCTTTGTCCGGCTGGGCGAGGGCTCGGCCTGCGGGCGGGCTGAGGGCGGGGCAAGGGGGCGCGCGCGGAGCGGCGGCGAGCTGCGATTGGCCGGCTGCGGGCGGCACGTGCCGCCGCGAGGCCGCGTCCGGTCGCCGCGGTGCCGGCGGAGCCGCTGCCGGCGCTGCCGTCGGGGCGAGCGGTCGGTGCGAGAGAGAGCGGAGTGCGGGGCTGGCGGAGCCGGCAGCAGCCCTGCCTGCGGACGCGGACACAGCGCCATGTGCGGGATCGGCTGCGGGCCCTGCTGTGGACGGGTATGAGCGAGCCAGGCCCCGCCGCCCGCCCTCCCCCGGGGCTGCGGGGGACACGGGGCCGGGGGTGGCAGCTCCGAGTGCCGAGAGAAGGGGGTTGGTGACCGCTGCCGAGTGACAAGTGACGGGACGGGAGGAGACGGCCTCCAGTTGTGCCGGGGGAGGCTCCGGTTGGCTATTGGGAACATTTCCCCCCAGAAATGGGAGGGAGTGCGGTCTGGGTGACCGAGTGGTGAGGTGACTGCGAACTGGCTGAGGGGAAGAAGCCAGAGAGTCGTGGTCAATGGGGCAGAGTCCAGTTGAGGCCTGGATCCAGTGCAGTGCCTCAGGGGTCAGTGCTGGGGCCGGTATTATTCAAAATATTCATCAGTGATTTGGACGAGGGAATAGAGTGACTGTCAGCAAGTTTGCTGGTGACACCAAGCTGGGAGGAGTGGCTGACACTGGAAGCTGTGCTGCCATCCAGAGACCTGGACAGGCTGGAGAGTTGGGCGGGGAGAAATGTAATGAAATAGAACAAGGGCAAGTGTAGAGTCTTGAATCTGGGCAGGAACAACCCCAGGTTCCAGTGTAAGTTGGGGAATGACCTATTAGAGAGTATCGTAGGGGAAAGGGACCTGGGGGTCCTGGGGACAGCAGGGTGACCATGAGCCAGCACTGGGCTCTTGTGGCCAGGAAGGCCAATGGTACCTGGGGTGGGTTAGAAGGGGGTGGTCGGTAGGTCAGAGAGGTTCTCCTGCCCCTCTGCTCTGCCCTGGGGAGACCACACCTGGAATATTGTGTCCAGTTGTGGCCCCTCAGTTCCAGAAGGACAGGGAACTGCTGGAGAGAGTCCAGCGCAGCCACCAAGATGCTGAAGAGAGTGGAGCATCTGCCGTGTGAGGAAAGGCTGAGGGAGCTGGGGCTCTGGAGCTGGAGAAGTGGAGACTGAGGGGGGACTCATTCATGGGGATCAATATGGAAAGGGGCAGTGTCAGGAGGATGGAGCCAGGCTCTTCTGGGTGACAACCAGTGACAGGACAAGGGGCAATGGGTGCAAACTGGAACACAAGAGGTTCCACTTAAATTTGAGAAGAAACTTCATCTCAGTGAGGGTGCCAGAACACTGGCCCAGGCTGCCCAGGGAGGTTGTGGAGTCTCCTTCTGTGCAGCCATTCAAACCCGCCTGGACACCTTCCTGTGTAAACTCATCTGGGTGTTGCTGCTCCGGCGGGGGGATTGGACTGGATGAGCTTTCCAGGTCCCTTCCCATCCCTGACATTCTGTGGTTCTGTGATTCTGTGAAAGGGTTGTTAAACATTGGAACAGGCTGTCCAGGGCAGCGGTGGAGTCACCATCCCTGGAGGGGTTTAAAAGGCACATGGATGAGGTTTTGAGGGACACGGGGCAGTGCCAGGGGTGGGTTAATGGTTACACTCGATGATCTCTTCCAACCAAAAAGATTCTATTATTCTGTCATACAATCTATTTTTTGCATTGTAATAGTGCCTAAAGATCAGGGTTCATATGATCTTGTCCTGGTACTTTTGCAAGGACATTAAAAGTAAATGTGTTGCTATCTGCAATTCAAAACTGCCGTTCTGCTGTTTTCTAACAGGCTCGGAACTTCCCCTTTCGGAGCCTGTCTCTTTGGAGATGTTGGAGGAGACCAAGGAGGAGGACACCCAGGAGGAAGGCACGCGAGGAAGATGTGGAGTCTCTGCACAGCCTGGAGGAGACTCTGACCAAGCCAACCAAAGAAGATGTGGAGACTCCAGAGCGCACTGAGGAGAGTCCAGAGCGCATTGAGCAGAGTGGAAGCAAGACAAGAGAGGAAGATGATGAGACGACAAGCAAGACAAGAGAAGAAGACTCAGAGACTCCAGAGCTCATTGAGAACACTCCAAGCAAGATAACACAGGAAGACATGGAGACTCCAGAGCACAACGAAGAGAGTCCAAGCAAGATAAGAGAGGAACACGTGGAGACTGCAGAGTGCATAGAGGAGACTCCAAGCAAGCCAGCTGAAGAAGACACGGAGACTCCACAGAGCCTGGAAGACAACGTGAGGAACCAGCCTGGGGAAAATGTGGAGGTTCCACAGAGCGTTCAAGAGGCAAGTCACTGGTGTACAGCCAGTTCTGTCTGACTAGGGGGTATTTTAGAGATAAAGGAGGTAAAAACAAACAGAAAAGCAACCCCCAAAAACCCCAAACCCCAGCTTCCCCAAACCAGGATGTGGTTGCACTGCACTCAAATCCTTTCTAATCGAGTTGTTGCTGTGCTTAAGGCTGTGGTAGTTAGTAAAGCCCTGACACTTCAATTATTCTAGTGGTATGTATGATGAAAAAACATTATGTGGTTGCAGGGGGACCAGTATATGTATTTCTAAAGTTAATTGTTACGTCTGTTTTCAGTTCTCTAGTGCTTTGCTCCTCAACACGTATCAGCATGTTAATACAGTGCCTGTTAGTGCTGGGGTTCAGGAGATCTGGACTCTCTGGTTTAATTCTTACCTCTTTCATTGGCTTGTGCAGTAATCTGTGCACTCAGCTCCTCTCTGCTTTCAGTTATAAGTCCAAAAAACCCCAGGTAACTAAAGGCAGCTAAAAGGTGGCAACTGAAGTGAGCGTTGTTGAGGTGTTGTGAGATCCTGGTGCTGGCACGCTGGTGTCTGCAGCCTGCGCTTGTGCAGAGACCACGTTCCTTTCTCTCTTACCTGTTTTTCTTTGCCCTTTTCCTGGCAGAGCACAACTGAGGATGGAGGTGGAGAAGGAGCTGTTGACTGTGACATCCTGAGAAGAGCGCAGATCCCGCAGACTGACAGTGAAGGAGCAAGATGGCTCGGGGTAAGTCAAGCTGGCGTGGTGGCCAAGTCCCCAGCTGATTCAAGGGTCCTTACTTCATTGCCAAGTGAAGGAACTTAGATCTTTCATGCTGCAAGAAGTCTGATAAACCTTTCTTAAACTTCTTGATGCTAAGAGAGCATCCGGGGTTTTTGAATGGTTGGCCCTGTTAGGAGGGAATGGTCAGTTTCAAAGCCTACCATGAGATTACAGCTTAAGCACTGGAAACAGTTGCCTGTTTAAATAAGAAATGTCTTTATTGTCCTCCAGTATTTGATACAGCATTTGGTATTTGGAAAGCCAGAACTGACAAAATTGTTTAGTAACTAGAGATGGACTATTCCTGTGAAAAGGTGGAATGGAGTCTGTGTTTCATTGTGCAGGCTGTGTCAGGGATCCGGCTTCTGCCTGAGTTTTGTGCTTTGTCTTTGTTTCCACTTTGTAGGCTGAAGGGGACCAGTTCCCTGCAGAACACACTGTCAGCCCGGACGAGACGTGCAACAGCAGGGCCCTGAAAGCTGGAACTTTGGAAAAGCTGGTGGAGAACCTTCTGACGGCTTTTGGGGATAATGATTTTAAGTACATCAGCATCTTCCTCTCCACATACAGGGCTTTTGCTTCCACCAGCACAGTCCTGGAACTGCTCCTGGACAGGTAAGAGCCCGGACAGAATGGAAACTGAGCCATCGTTTATTATACACGACAGCTGTGTTGGAGAAAGCGGTTGTGTTCCAGCCTCCTTATGTGCTGGAGTGTTGCTTTGGGAAAGGCTGAGTGAAAATGGGCAGAAAGGGTCTTGGAGCTGTGAGCAGAGTGACTGTTTTGGTTGATTCCTCCTCTGCGCAGGCTGCTTCCTAGGAATTAACAAGCTAGTTTGGAAGATACTGGCTGTTTCTTTAGGATTTTTTTCCTCTTCAGGCTCCTTAATTTTGCCCAACTCTTAGATTCCATGTTTGCAGTTTGAGCTAGAAACGCTCTTTAGTTGTTTGTGCTAGTTGTATATGAATTACACGATTTGGGATTTTGCTTTTGCTCAGCAGAGGTTCCTCTAAACAGCCATCTCATTTTTCAGATATGGAAACCTGGAGATTTCAGGCTCCGAAGAAGCTGGAGACCAGAATTCGCCCGAATCCAGCACAGTGCTCGGGACGTAAGTTTGGTTTTGCAGCGCCCAGCGAGCCCCAGTCAGGGTTCGGTGTTGGAGGAGGACGTGGGCAGCAGAGCTGTTGTTTCCTTTGACAATTCACAGCTTCAAGGAGCTTGTGTAAAGGCCGAGTATCAGCTCTCTCATAACACATCCAATAATGCAACCCAGAGAAAATCTTGAACTTTTTTTTAACGACTGCGCTGGTTTCTCAAGGTGTAATTGAAGAAGCAGCCTTTAGTTTCCTATGAAGTATTATCTTAATAATATTTCTTGCATAAAAAGAACAAATTAAATTCTATGCTCACAGAAATATCCATGCTGCCTTCATGTGGGGGATGAATGTCTCAGTGTTCCTGTTGTTATATTAGATCCAGATCCATAGGATTGCATCAATACCTGCTGCATACAACCCGTGTGTTCTCTCTGAATTTGCTCACAGTGCGATCGCATCGATTTTACAAGCCTGGCTCGACCAACGCGCCGAGGATTTCCAAGAGCCACCGGACTACGTCTGTCTGATGAAGGTGCTGGATTATCTGAAGAGGAACGTACCCGGCTCTGACCCGGAGAAGAGGGCGCAGAACCTCTTGGAGCAGTTCCAGAAAGAAGAACTGGAAAATGACGGTGAAGTACCTTTCTCTGTGTGTTCTCCCAGCGTCAAGCCTGACACATCCTCTTATCCTGGGCAGAAAGCTTCCTGTGCCGTGAGCTGAAAAGTCGTAGGAGCTCACATAGTGTGTGAATGAGAACTAGAATCAACTTCCAGCTTTAGCAGAGGGGCAAGGGGGCATCACTTGTGTAATAAGGGATAAAGGAAATGACAAAGAAAACCCATTTCATCCCATGAAAATCCTGTCTGCCAGATGTTCCAGAAATACCATGTGAATGCACAGTACTGTGAAATATCCATCCGTGCCTGGTGCTGTCCTTTCCTGGGTTTGGTTCCCATGGACCACAGCAGGCGAGCTCACAAGAGCTCTCTTTAGATGCCTCTGGTGTTCCGAGTGTCCTGGTTTTGGTTAAGCAAGACCAAATGTCTTTGAGTGAATTTTCCTTTCTGCTAAGTCCTTCTACGTGCATTTTTCTCAAGCTGGCTGTGTGTTTTTCAGACCCCATTGGCTCTGGAGCGCATAACGGTAGGACCGGTGTGCAGAAGAGCCAAAGCCGAGCTCAGCCCTGTTTCTAACAAACTGAGCTCCCGTATGCGGAGCTTTTGGGAAGACGGGTCTGTAAATCCCGGGCTTTTCTGCTGGGGCGAGAGGTGCTGCACAGCGTGATTTGGCGCAGATGAGTTACGAATGAGCACTTTGCGTTTATACCGCTCTGTACAGACATGAACCACTGGCTAAGATACTAAGGATGATGTCGTGAAAGCATCATTTCCAAGAGCACTGTTTGGTGAAGCAGACTGGTTGTATTTTGTTCGCTTGCACAGGAGTATTCTAGCATTCTAATTAGTATTATTATTATTTCTCAGTCAATTAATCCACCGTTGCTCTGATCGTTTGCAGGGAGTCACGCAAGGCGCGGTACCCTACCTCGGTACCTTCCTCACGGATCTCATGATGCTGGACACGGCACTTCAGGACTATCTCGAGGTAATTTGGAGCAATTTTTGTAATCCTAAATATCCTCCCTCCCTTCCCGGCACTGTGTTGCTCCTGTATCTTCCACTGGGTTCTAGTGCAGTTCTTAAAAATGGAGGAGTCTATTTAAAAAATAGACTCGGTGACACGAGTGCTGTGGTTTATCCTAGAGCTGGAAACAGGTCTTTGTAGAGGCCTTTGGTCAGGGCAGCTCTGGCCTTTCCCTTGGTGTCGCTGCTTCATCCTGTTCGTGATTAACTCCAACCGAGCCTGTGCTCTTCTCCTCTGATCCCTTCTCTGTCCTTCCAACAGGGCGGCCAGATCAATTTTGAGAAGCGGCGAAGGGTAAGTGGAACGGTGCCTGTTCTGTGATCGTTAGTTCCCGATGCTCTCTGCTGGAGTGTTGTCTTGGCGAGGCCTGTTGTCTTTGCTCAGGCGAATCCAACAGCCGCTAAGGTCACTGCAGACTGTGAGGAAGGAAGAGAAATTCCTTTTAGATGTGGGCAGCAGGGGAAGAGGAGCTGCAGGGCGCTCGCTGCCAGGGGATTTACGTCTGGGGCACATTGCCCCCGTTTGGTGTTCACGGGAACACGTTACACGTGTGTGTTCTGTGTGCTGGCCACAAGATACAGGTTGTGACCATCTTCCTTGTGCTGCAGTAAATGGTTGTGGGTAAAAGGTGCAGAGAGCGAAGCGGGTACCTGGGACCGAGAAATCAAGGCTCAGCGTTTCCTTCCAGCCTGAGCCTTGTTGGTCAGAGATCAGCAGGAGCGAAGGTGCCGGGGTTTCCTCTGTCCGGGGGCAGTCGCACCACATCTCGGACAGAATTATTTTGGGCAAGTGTGTGTGCAAGCGGAGTGAGGGAAGAGCAGCGCGTTCCAGTCACACGTTGGGGGCAGCGTTTTGTGTTCCTCTGGGGCAAGTGTGAGTGCATGACGTGCAGAGCTGGGGAGGATCAGGCTCTGCTTTCATCACAGGCACCTCTAGCTGTTTCCCTTGCTTAGTGCCTGAGAACCACCCACGTACAGAGCGGGATTCCTCTCGGCGCTGCTCTGGCCACGCAGGGGTGAGCGGGAACGGGGAGCTGCAGAGTTGCATTGTTTGAAACAGTGGTTCTTGAAATAGCCACTTCTTCAACTGAAACCGACCTGCGGGTCCAACTCAGTTTGTCCTGGATCTGTTGCTGCGTGTGTTTAGTGTATGAATGAGACTGGCTTTATTTTTTGAATTAGAATTCCTATTTTATTATTTGTTTTCTTAGGAGTTTGAAATAATCGCCCAAATTAAGCTCTTGCAGTCCTCATGTTACAAATATTGCATGGCACGAGATGAGAAATTCCAGCAGTGGTTTAGGAGGCAGCAGCATTTAAGTGATGAGGAGAGGTAGGGTCTCAGCCCAGCTGGCGAAGCAGCTTTTCTTCCCCCGCAGGCAGGTTCAGGTTCTCTCAGCCTTGAGCTCTGCGCTGCCAGGAGCTGCTCCCGGAGAGTGGAAATACACACGCACAGAGCTGCGCTCCTCCTCGTGGGGATGAACCCTCTGGGACGTGGGAATGACCCAGGGGTTCTCAGATATGGCCACTTTGAGATATTTAACTAACGGTAGTGCCTGTTCTGCAGTTTCCATCTTTCACGGGAAATTGAAGCAGCTTCTGACAACAGCACCGCATCGGGCAAAGCTCAGAAGAGTGTGGCGAAGAGATTCAGCCTGTGAGTACAACGGGGAGGGGGTTTGGTGTGTGAATATGAACTGGAATAAATCAAACACCAGCTGACAAACCTGGCTGGTGATCCAGGGCACTGCAGTGCCGTAAGGAGACGCCACCAGCTAGAAATACGTATTTCTGTTGTCCCTTTCTATAGGCGTAAGTAGCCATGAGGGTTATTGACTAAAGTCATCAGAAACAACCCTAAGGTGTCAGACAAAGGAACAATTTTAGTGCTGGATTAGAAATGCAATTCAAATTTGCAGCAGCAAAACAGAGTAAATAAGGATAGAGACTAATTTGATCTACACAGACAAACAATAGGCCACTGGAGATAGGAAAACACAACAGCAGGTCAGATTGAAGCAAGTGACAGCTGTGCTCAGCCCAGCTCTGTTGTGCTTTCTTTTCTCTCCTAGGCCGTTCCTGGGCTTGGGGGTGAGCGCCCACAGCTCACCCGTCAACGCGCAGCCCAAACCTGCTCCAGCTGGGAGCTCTGGGGACAGCACCGTCACCATCGTCCCTCCCACCGACACTGCTGAGGAGCCTCAGCACAAGGTAGGGCCCGGGCCCTGTGTTCAGCACAAACAGCCTGTGCGACCCCAGGCGCTTGCCCAAGCCTGTGGGTCTTGACTGGAGCGCTGCGTGAAGTGGAATGGAGGGACCTGAGCTCTGGGAAAGGCAGTTTTGGGGGGAAAGCTCATCTGCATCAGCCCAGCCTAATTCTGGGGCAGGCAGAGCAGCTGAGCGAGTGAGAAGCAGGTGAGCTCAGAGCTCACCAGCCCTGTGGTTTGACCTGCCAGGAACTGCCCAGACCAAGCCTTGTCTGGGCTGGGTTCCGTTCCCAGGGAGCTTTGTCCTACAGACTCTGCTCTCTTGACCTAAGCTGCCTTAACTGAGTTGCTGAATCCCTTGTTAAGGCTGTTTTGCTAAAGAGTGTCATATTTAGCTTTTGGATCTTTTAAATGAAATGGTAATAAATGTGTTTGATCTCGTCTCCCCCCATGCTGCCATCTGATGACAAGTGCTCCAAGAAGTGCCCCGACTCTGTGACTCCCATGACATCCAAAGAAGTGCCGCCAGTCCTGCCGCTTTACAACCACCAGAACGGAGACAGCTGCATCATCCGGACCAGCGTAGAAGAGGACAGAAGTGGCAACATCTACAAGAGCATCCTGGTGAGTGGTGGGAAGAGCAGAACGCTGTTACTGTGGGTGATGTTTTCACCCCAGGTGACTTGAATGGTGCTTTTAGTTTTGGAAACACCTGTTCACTAATGAAACCTCCTTGACAGGGAAAATGACAAATGTTACAGATCAAAACATGTGGAGCAGGGTATGAATGAGAGGTTTGCTAAGAACATCTGTCAAGGTTTCTGGTCTTGAAATTGAAGCTTGTATTTGATCAACAATGCCAGGTGAAGCACTCTGAGCAAGTGCCGGCTTTGCTGCCCCTGCTCTTCTGCCAGCGCCGGCTGTTGTGTGTCCAGCTCAGCACTGGGGCGTGTGAGCTGTGACACGAGGTGCCCCTTCCCCCGCAAACCCAGCTACAAGGCCCAGAATCTTTGCAGGACATCACAGAAAGTGTTTCGCACAGGAGACTGTGGATTAATGGATGTCTGCAAAGAGCAGCTGGGGCAGCTCTTGCTGTGGATTGGACGGCTGCAGAGAACAAGGTCTCACCTCTCCAAGTGGTTGCTCAGGAGAGCAGAGGCTGTGATTTCCTGCTGCATTTCTAGAGCAGTGTCTGTGGTCTTGAACTAAATCAACCACCAGGTGTCACAAAGAGCATGTTTGAGTATCTGGCAGAATCAGTAACACTGAAGTTAGATTCTGCTGCTTCTTGAGCTTCTCCACTAGTGATTTCTGTACCAACAGTGGCAGTTCCAGATAGCTGTGGAAGCTCTGGTGTTTCATTTACTCTGAATGAGGACCCTTTGATCAGTTGGGAGCTGCCTCATGCAAGAGTTTCCTCAGAAGTACTTCTTGTCATTCAGTCTGGGTTTACCCCGGAGGATGAACCTTTTTTCCCCAGGAGCCCTTTGATTTTGGGTGCTTAGCAGTTCCTAGAATAACCCTTTAGTTATGTGAAACCCGCTTGAGGGCGTTAATTTGTCTTTAGTCGAGTCAGACTCAGTTACGGACCGTCTTGGATAATAAACATTGAAACACTATAAATTTGAAGTATTGACAAACACGACAGTCTAAGTTTGCAATCCAGTGAAGTCACATGAAAACACATGAAAAATCTGCACTGTTGTTTAGGGCTTAGATCCCTTCCCCTTTACACCCGGAATGCAGACAGGCGCTCTGCCCAGAAGCCGGTCAGGCTCAGCTGTACCATTGAATACGCAGGATCACAGTCCAACAGAACCTCTAGGGCAGGCTCTGAATTAGCACATCAACATTTTGTAATGGAATTTCAGTTCTTGCATGTTCCAAAGCTGACATTCAGCAGGTGGGTTATACCTACTCTTGGCCTTTCATGTGCAGCAAGCTTAATAAAACGTTTTGCAGTGAGCTTTCTCTTTAACTCCCAGTAATCCAGACAGACATCTGCTCGGTGCTTCATTTGGAATCAACCAAACTCACATTTGTAAATGTGGTGCCGATTCTTTT
The DNA here is from genome assembly GCF_037038585.1 of Patagioenas fasciata. Taxonomy (NCBI): domain Eukaryota; kingdom Metazoa; phylum Chordata; class Aves; order Columbiformes; family Columbidae; genus Patagioenas; species Patagioenas fasciata. The sequence goes on along the minus strand of NC_092534.1, from coordinate 1,797,479 downwards.
TCCTTTTACAGCAGTCAGCATTTCTTACCTTGGACTTTATATTTCAAGCAGCACTTCAAAACACTGTTGGAATGATATAAATTTGTTTTTTTGTAGCGAGGCTGATGTGGTTACAGCTCCTGCTGCTCTGGTGGCCGCCGCTGGACTTTCTAAACCCTCCTCTCTGACCAGCAGCGGTTTGTGGGAAGAGCAGGTAAATTTTATTTCAAAACATGCAGTGATTCTTGTATTTGAGCAGAGCTGGTTTGCCAACGTCTGTGTTTATTCAAAGGGCTATCAGGTTCCTGTACTGAGACAACCAGCACTGACAAGTCTCCTGGGCCCGCAAGGACAATCAATACCCACCAATGGTAACTAACTACAACTTGAGAATTTATGTTTTAAAGTTACCTTCAGATAAACTGAATGGGGTTTTTCCTGTCTCCTCTCCACTGAAAAAGGTCAGCCAGTGAGAGCCAGTACAGTCTGCTCAGCCAGCGGGAGACCAGGCTGGGAGCTGTAAGTATTCTACAGAAATTCAATATATTACTATTGTAACCTGTTAAAAGAGGCCACAACACGTAACGTAGGCAAAAGCTGGTTTATAATGAAGTAAGAATGCACAGATAGTTGTGGAGAATGCAAGTGGCAATAAATTTTTAAATGGCTTCATTTCAGTTGTCTTGAACAAAGGAGACCTGAGCTTGCAGTGAGATTATTTAAAATGAAACTCCAGTACATGATTGAAAAGGGGACTCTGAAAAATGAACACCTTTTGGGGTAACCATACGTACATATAAAAATGAAATAGAATCGAAGCATCAGGTGGAAAGGCACCCATTTGATTTATGGCTGAATAAATTGATTTCCCAATAAAAATAATCCTCAAACATTCTTCTGTTAACAACTTAGTTGATACTGATTGAGAAAACTATTGGAAGATCAATGCTGTTATTTTATGACAATTTTGTATTTCTTCAATTCAGTCATCTCGAGTAGCCAGGCTGCTTTCTCTCAGTTGCAGAGAGAGGAGCCTGTTTCACCTGTTCTTGCAGTGTCAAGCAGGTCCTGCATTCTGGTTTGTGTTTGTTATAGACAGATGGTAAGTGTGTATAAAACCCTGAACATAACAAAACCAAACCCCAGGATCCATCCTGCCAATTATCTGAAGTCTCAGGTTCTATAAGCAAGAAAGTAACAAGAACAGGCCAAATACATCATCATGAGGCGACAACACAGGAAGCTTATGTGAAAGAAGTGAGAAGAAGATCAATATCTGCGCAGTGTCGAGTGGCAGAGGAGCGGTGGGCACGTGGGAGATGGGAGTCTCTGTTCAGCACCGGCAGCCTCCATCCACAGCGGCAAAGCTGCCTGTAGGAGAGGAGACAGGGAACTGCTGGGGGTGAGGATGCGGAAGCAACAACGAGGACGAAGAGATGAGCGTAGGCTCAAATGAACTGGAAGCAGGGAGAAAAATGATTACATGGAGAACAAGAAGTGCTCGCCACCATGCTCCTGCTTCCTTTGCTTTCTTCTTGAAAATCAGGACAGGGAGTAGCAGTGGCAGATGTTTGAGGTTTCTTGAGACATTCAAATCAAGGATGCCTGCACAGTGAACATACCCAAAGGACTCAGGCCCCAGCACTGCAGCACCACCCGTCTCCATGCCCATGCCTCCACCTCTCTTGTGTCCTCCAGCACCCCACATGCTCCCTTTTCCAGCAGCGGCAGCACCACCACAGTTTCCCCCTCAGTCTCCACCTGGTCACCCTCCAGCTGCTGGGTGCACTGTCTCCCTTCCAGGGCGTTCCCCAGCCCCGGAAAACGTCATCAGCTTGGGCACCAACACACACCATCCCAGGGACACAGGCACCTCCTTTATCTCGGGAGGAGTTTTACAGAGAGCAACAGAGACTTAAAGAGGAGTATTTGGCTCAATGAAGATGCGTTGTTTTCCATTTCTGTGTTTCGATAGCGTATCGCACTGCAGTTCCACAAAAGCGTATCTGGCATAAGGAAAAATGACATAAGAATTTTTTCTTATATATTTTCTCATTGCAGATGGTAAATGTGCAAAACTTAAAGCAAACGTAATTCTAACACTTTCCTTAAAACTTGTAGTAATTCTGACCTGGTTTTGCTTACATAGGAAGGTCACCTTTTGCATCTGCATGCAGTATGTTTCTTGCATTGGCCACTTTTTGTTTCTTGGTGTCTTTTTGTAATAAAGTTCAAACTCTAATTGTAATAAATGTCAAACTTATTTTTACAGGGAAATAAAGAAGTCCGAACTTGATGAGTTTACGAATGATTTTGCTAAGGAATTGATGGAATACAAAAGGCTTCAAAAGGAGCATCGTCCGTTGTTGTCCAGGTAATGACATCCTCATCCTCCTGAGAGCTGTGAGGAGGCAGGAAACTGAACCGGTGTAGTTGCTGGATTTTCTGTCTCCCTATTCTGATTGAACCGTTACCTCAAAGCACTTTGGGGCAGAGAGGTTAGAGGAATTGTCTTCATTTTCTTGTTTGTTTCACTGATACAAAGAGAGATTTTAACCTGGACAATGGAGCTTTACTGTCTTCTGGTGAGATAAGGTTTTTTTGATGTTTGATAGTGGACTGTAACTATTAACACTTGCTCTTTTTGCCTCTTACTGCAACAAAAATGATTTGCATTGCGTGTAGTTGCTGAGTAGTTAGAAATGTGCACATTCATGTACCAGCAGAGGCCAGCACACACCACCTTAAATCAACCCCCGGTGATGGTGGTTCCTGCGATAGCAGTGGAAATAGATTTTCCCTTCCTGTATGGTTTCAGACTAACGAAGCAGCAGCTGTTGTGTCCTTTGAGCAGAAACTGTTGTCAAGTTCTTAAATTTGCAGTAGCATTAAGTCAACAGCTGTTCTGAATCAACTTCATTTGTGTGTGTGTGTTGTGTTTTACTGAAGGTCCAGGTCTCCCCATGGTGCTTCATCTCACTCCAGAAGTTCGTATACCTGCTCCAAGTCAAGATCGGGCTCTTCCCACTCTCGCACCAACTCTGGATCATTTAGTCATTCCCAGCCTCGTTCCCACTCCCGATCACCACCGCGCCAAAGAAGAGGCAGAGCGAACAGTCGTGACCGTCGTTCCAGTCCAAGGTCACGTCGTCATTACCGGTCAAGGTCTCGCTCATGCAGAAGATGCCGCTCACGGTCAAGGTCTCTGGTGTTCAGAGGCCAGTCTCACGCTAAAAGGACTGTGCCTCAAGGGCAAGGAGAAAGGGAGCATTTTAACAGGCACGCAGAAGGTCCAGCATCTTCTATGAAAGGTTCCTATGGCAGACCTGTTGACGTCAGAGATCCATTTGAAAGGGAAAGATGCAGAGAATGGGAAAGGAACTATAGAGAATGGTATGGCAAGTTTTACAAGGGCTGTGCTGTTGGTGCTCAACCTCCACCTGCAGTAAACAGAGAGAAGTTTTCTCCTGAGAGGTTTGGTCCACCTGGGGCCAGACAAGAGAACTCACCGTGTGCTTGGGGAAACAGGGAGGATTATCCTGGTGGGCAGAGCCACAGAAGTCATCATATAACTGGACATTATGGTGAAAAACCTTCTGGAAGAGAGAGGCCTGGCATCAGTGATCCTAGAAAATCAAAAGAGAAAGAGGTGAAACATCCATGGGGAGATGACAAAGGAAATAAACATAAAAGACACCAGAAGAGAAGAAAATGCAATGAGAATGAAGGATTCCGCCGTGCTGAGTTGCTGGAAGGTGCAAGAACACCAAGAGAGCCAGTTCCAGCAGGAGACGATAAAACAGACTCTGTGTTCATGCTCCCGAGCAGCGGTGATGCCACCCCTGTAAGAGATGAGCCTGTGGGAGCAGATTTGATTGCTTTCAAACCAGTGCCTGAAGAGGAGAGAACAGAGAAGGACGAGCCAAAAGAAAAGAACGACAAGACAGAGTTGAAAGTAGAAGTGGCTGCTCCTCCTAAGAGAGACGGCACAATAGTAGCAACTAAAACTTCCCAAGAGACGGTGAACACTGATTGTGAAAATTCTCCTCAAATGGAACCTCCTGTGAAAAAAGTGAAGAAGGAGTTGTCAAAGACAGACGATGCTGTAATATCTTCCTCTCAAAAGGATGAGAAGGCTCCTGGTGCTCCACGGAAATATCACCCAGAAGTGACAAAAGATCAGCCAGGAACCAGAACAGCCAAGGATGAAAGGTGAAGACAGACCATCCAAAAGAAACCAAAGCAGAGAAGCCCTCCAGAGAGGGCAAGTCAGAAAAACCTGCGGGAAAAAGCAAAAGTTCTGATGCAAAACCTGAAAAAGGCAAAGGAAACGCAGATGAAAAGGTGGGTGAGGAGCATGAAGCCGCTTCCACAGATGCCTCAAAACCAGAAACTGCTGAATGGAAACCATCGGCAAAGGGGAAGAGTGAGCCCGATGCTGGAAAAGGAGAGGAAACTCCAGAAACAGATAAATCTGCGTTTCTCAACCACCCCGCAAAAGAGATGGAACTTAACCAAGAAACTGGCGAAAATCTTGTGAGAGGAGAAAATGTGCCTCCTGCAGAAGATCCTGTGGGGAAACCCAAGGCAAGCAGTAGTAAAGTTAAACAGGATAAAGCTAAGGGGAAAGTACGAGTAAGAGCAACAGCAGCTGATGGATCTGGTTCACTTCTTGTAGGGTACACCAGGTACCTCATCATTTCTTTCCCTGTTCTTTCTTTCTTTCTTTCCTCCTCCCCTCCACCTCCGAAAATGTAAAATTCTTTATGGTGACTAATCAAGGGAACAGCTAAATCAAACGCAAAATAACTGAATAACCTGTGATCTTTCCTGCTAAACTGTTCCTGAGTCACAAACACATTTTGTTAAAGAAAACAAGTAGTGTGTACTGCAGAGAAAGCTGACAGGGTTAATTCATTGATGTTGTGTTTGACCCTTACTTCGGGACTCTTTTTTCTCCCCTCTTCTTATCCATTGCTTGTTGACTCTTAGGGGAGTGCCCTCAATGTCTTCCTTCAAATCCAGCTTCAGCTTCTAAAGCAGCAGGGCAAAGCAAACTCCTAGCATTTCAGACATTGCTGGAGACTTAAGACAGTGTCTTGGTATTCTACAAAATTTTTTTAATATTTGTTTTTCTAAAGAAGAACACGGGGGCACGAGGATAAAACTTTTGTTGTGTATACCTCTTCATAATTGTTTGATGTTGAAATAAGAATGTATATCTAATTTATTCACCATTGCTAGACATGGTAGGACAGGAAGGAATTACCAGATGAGACAAGTCTACAATCTGATTATCTTGTGTCTTTTTTAATTAAATGTACAATAGAATCATAGGCTCATAAAATCATAGAATCACAGAGCAGTTTGTGTTGAAGGGCCCTTCCCAGCTCCCCCAGTGCCCCCCCTGCCATGAGCAGGGACATCTTCACCAGCTCAGGTTGCTCAGAGCCCCGTCCAGCCTGGCCTGGGATGTCTCCAGGGATGGTTCATCCACCACCTCTCTGGGAACCTGGGCCAGGCTCTCACCACCCTCAGGGCCAACAATTCCTTCCTCATGTCCAGCCTGAATCTCCCTCCTTTATTTTAAAACCATCACCCCTTGTTCTGTCAGAACAGGCCCTGCTAAAAGTCTGTCCCCATCTTTCTTATCGGCCCGTTTTAAGTCCAGAAAGGTGCACTAAGGTCTCCCCGGAGCTTCTCTTCTGCAGCTGAACACCCCAACTCTCTCACCTGTCCTCCCAGCAGAGCTGTTCCAGCCTCGGATCATTCCTGGGGCTCCTCTGGCCCTCTCCAGCAGGTCCATGTGTGTCCTGTGCTGAGGACCCAGAGCTGGACCAGCACTGCAGGGGTCTCACCAGAGCAGGGCAGAGGGGCAGGATCCCCTCCCTTGACCGGCTGGCCATGCTCTTTTTGATGCAGCTCAAGATGTGTTTGGCCGTCTGGGCTGCAGGTGCTCATGGCCAACTCATGTCCAGTCCTTCACCACCAGCACCCCAAGTCCATCACTGGGGCTGCTCTCCATCCATCCCTCCATCCCCAGCCCGTATTGATACCAGGGGTTGCCCTGACCCAGGTGCAGGACCTTGCGCTTGGCCTTGTTGAACCTCATGAGAATACTAAATTAATTGACTAGGAAGATACTAAATTAATTGATTGTTCATAATCTGAGCTAGTGGGCTCATCCTTTCTCGTCTGCTCCCTTCACTGATCATCTTAAAAAAAAGTTTCAGAACTGAAGTAAAAACCATTTTATAAAGCATTACAAAAGAAGGTGGTCTGTGTATCTCACCTGTTATTAATGTACATTTTGTTCCTCTTAGCAGCAGTTCTACTGAGGGAAGGCCCAGGACAAAGACAGAAGAAAAGCCAGATACAAAACAAACTGTCATTAAGACCATGGAGGAGTATAATAACGATCTAACAGCCCCTGCAGAAGATGTCATCCTTACGATCCAAGTCTCTCAGTCAAAGTGGGATAAAGATGAGTTTGAAGCTGGAGAGGAACACATTGAAATCTACACAGGTGCCCACAAACAGAATTGGGATTTCTGAGCATGTACCATGAGAGGCTTTTCTTAGCACGTTATTTTTAACCACCATTAATTAGTCTGTGTGTAGTAAAAATGCTGAGTTATTTTAAATGGACTGGCAGAAGCCGCTTGTATCAGTTATAAAATATCGGCAGAATGCCTTGCAGAATACATTGCAGCTCTGTTGTGTCACTTTTTGGTTGCAATAAAAGGTTTTCAATAAATGCTCGTGTTCAGGTGGTGAAGGTAACAAAACCAGTGGGAAAAGCTGGTTTCTTCCTAGAATGCTGCCTGACAAAAATGGTAGCAAGTAAAGGCACTTGAAATTGGCTTTTTTATTCAGTCTTTCTATGCAACTTTTGGAGATTGATTTCTGGGAAACAAGATCTGTTCTTCTCTTCTTCCATCCCTTGGTCCTGCTTCCTGCCCGTCTTTGTTTCTCCTTCCATTTGTGCTGCTGCCCATCTCTTTACCCTTCTTGCTCCAGCTCTGCTGCTCCCTGCCCCTCTCATTCCCTCTCCGTTTCTCCCCCATCCTTCCTGCTCTTCTCTCCTGCTCCCACTTCAGTTTTTCCTCTCTCTCTGTCACTCTGTCCTGCTCCCTGTCGCTGTCATTTCTCTCATCTTTGTTCTGCAGCCCAGTGCTGGGTTTTTGCTCATCTCGGTCCTGCTGCCCAGCCCAGGCTTTTCTGCCTCCATCTGTGTCCTGCTCCCTGTCTCAATGTGTGTCCTGCTCCTTTTCCTTGTCTTTCTCTCTCCCATGTCCTTCTTCCTCTATTTTACTTTTCTATCCATCCCTCTCTTCCTACTGCTTCTTTCTTCACCTGTGTCCTGTTCCTGCCCCTTTTTTCCTCTCACTGTCCTTCTCTCCTGTGTCCTGTCCCCACATTTTCTGTCTTTATTCCTCTGTCTCACTGCCTGTCCCATTGTTTCTGGCAATGTACCCCTGTCCAACTGACTGTCCCTTTTTATTTGTCTTCTCTGCCTCTTTCCTGCTTCTCAGCCCGCTTTTCCTCTTCCTGCGGCTCATTGCTGGTTTTATTTCTCCTTGTCTCTCTTCATCCTGACCTTCCCTTTGCTTTATTTCTCAGTCCCTTTGTTCTGTTCCCTGTCCTTTTTCTCTCTCCATCTCTGCAGCCCCCTCCCTGTCCCTGTCTTTCTCTCTCCCCGCTTCCTTCTTCTTTTCCTCCCCACCCTCTCTGTTTGGTGCTGTCAGACCCTCTCAGGAATTTTCAGTCTCTGTTGGTCTCGGCACAGCCCTTTTGGTCTTTGTTGGGGTCTGTAGGGCTCTGTCAGGCTCTGTGAAGCACTGTCCTCCCTTTCGGGCCCTCTCGGGCCTTGCTGGGCCATGTTGGGCCTTGTTGCTCTCTCTCAGCCTCTGTTGGGTCTCGTCAGGCCCTGTTGGGCCATGTGGGGCTTTGTTGGTCTCTGTCAGGATCTGTCGGGCCTTGCCAGGCCTTGTTGGGCTACGTCAGGCCTTGTCGGTCTCTGTCAGACTTTGTAGGATGTTGTCAGGCTCTGTCGGACTCTCTGAGGCCTTATCGAGGCCTGTTGGCTCTGTCGCACCTGTTGGGCTCTGTAGAGCTCTGTTGGGGCCTGTTAGGCCCCGTCAGACGCTGTCAGGCTCTGTTGGGCCCTGTTGGGTTTCGTAGAGTTGTATCGGGACCTGTCAAGGTCTCTTTGGGTCTCTCGAGCCATGTTGGGTTTTGTTGGGCTTTGTCAGGCTCTGTCAAGCTCTGTCAGGCCTTGTCAGGCCCTTTCAGCTTTGTTAGGCTCTGTCAAGCCCTGTATGGCCCTATCAGGCTTTGTTGGTCTCTATCGAACTCTGTCGGGCTTTGCACCGGACGCCTGGATTTCTCTGGAGTCACTTGAGCCTCATCCCTTCTGGTGTCCCTGTTATGAGTACCTGGAGGGATACTGTTCATCAGATGATGACTTTGTAGGGTAAACAACAAGTCCCCAGGCCCCTGTGCAGCTTTGGACATCTCAGCCTGCTTCTGGCTCCCATGTTGTTTCCTGACGTCATTCCAGTCACTGCAGGTCACTGAGGAAGAGGCCGGTCACAACGTGCAATGGAAACGCTTTTCATTTCTGTTTGATTGCAGCTGTCCCTGTAGGCAGCAGCTACTTGACTTCTCAGCTGGAGCCTGTCCAAGAGCCTCAGGAGGATCCCACGGGTATGTCCCCTGAAGGAACGAGCATTTCCATGTTAGTTTTCCGCTCCTGTACAATTTAGCTTGCTCCTTTGTCGGCCGATGCTGGGGCCCGCAGCAGAGCAGTGTGTGGGTCCGGCTCAGTGCTGTGCCCGGGGGCTCTGAATGACACATTGATTGGACTAGATGCACTCCCAAAAGCCCAGGCTTTTTTTCTAAGCTTTATTACGGTGTTTGGAGAGTATTGGCTCCTGAAGTGCAGTGTTCCTGATGAGGAAGTTACTGCTCATGAAACCGTCCTGCTTTCTTTCTAAAGAGATGGACCATGAGACTGAGCAGAAGACCTTTCCGAGGGGAAGCAGTCACACCGTGCCAGTGTCAGATGAAGAATCGGAGACAATGGCAGCCACTGGCATGCCAGGTAGTTGCTGCCCCGTGGTCACCTGGTGTCACCAGTGACAATGACTGTGTGCCTGCGGACTCTACCCCAGCTCTCGCACATGGTCTCAGCAGCCAAAGCCGGGAGTGTTGGTGCAGAGAAGGGTTGTCAAAGAAGGCAGGAGCGGCTCTCTGAGGACAAGGATCAGCTCTGGTGTCTGGAGGTTATTGCCAGCAGTGTGCCGGAGAGACGTTCTGAGATGTCTCTGTAGGTGGGTAGAGGTTGCTCACGTACCACCACAGCCCTTTGCCAGGAATTTAGGAACTTTGCCTCTCGGGGAAGGAGGACGTTCGAGGGCTACAGCCTTACCCATCTGAGGGCTACAACCAGTGCGCTGTCTTGGGGCAGCCTTCCCCCAGCGTGGGCATCGGGTGGCACCAACCACTGAAAAAAGCCTCTCTTGGGCGTGTGAAGCGTCGTGTGAGATGATTGCCCGCAGCACAGAGCACAGTGACGTGTGGCATTGTCTCCTCTCCCGCAAGGGCGGGCGCTGGGGAAAAGGCTGAGGCTGCCGGTCAGGAGGGTCTGCGCGAGCACTACATCCCTGTGATCGCAGCAGTCCTGGCTGTGCCGCTGTTTGGTGTAGTGGCGGCTTGCATCGTCATTTCCCGGCTGAGGAAGAGAGCCCCGTGAGCTGCTTTTCCCCAGAGCTGTGCATTGCTGCAGCTGGCAATGAACTGTTTGCAGTCAGAGCGTGCTGGAGAGCCCAGGCAGCTGCTGGCCGGACTCTGCTGAGATTTCTGCTCTGAGACGTTTAAGTGGCTTCTTAATTCCTGTCAATGAGTAGTCTTTTCCTGAAACTCATTTCTACAGAAGGACCCAGGGAGGTGAAGCAGCACCAGAACAAGTCGACGCTGCCTCTGCCTGGGAAAGGGAAGATCAAACTAAAGATCAAGGCCAAGCAGAGTCAGCAGAAGAAACAGAAAAGGGAGAGACTGCCCAAGAAAGCGAGCTTTTCTGCAACAGCTCCAGCCCATCCTCGTGGATCTTTGCGGCCGAGCTCGCCCAGCTGTACAGGAACATGAGCGCAGACGCCTCAGCTCTGCCCATTCCCAACTGCTCTCTCCCTCGTGGTGCCTCCTCACCGGAGCCCTGGATTCCTCTGGACTCCCCTGAGCCTCAGCCCTTCTGGTGTCCCTGTTACCAGTACCAGGAGGGATACTGTTCATCAGATGATGACTTTGTAGAGTAAAGAACAAGTCTCTTTTGGCCCAAAGCAGTGAGTCCTTGGCTGTTTAGGCCATTAGAGTCAGGGTATCAGGCACAGGGCTGGGAGCAGGATTGGTCTGTGAAAGAAGCTCAGACCTGCACTCAGGAAGGGACCCCTTTGTCCCAGCATCAGCCTGGTTTCCCAGCTGGGGCTGTCAACAAGGCTTTCATGCACCAGGATGGGGACGTGCTGGCCAGACGGGAGTGTTGGTGCAGAGAAGGGTTGTCAAGGAAGGCAGGAGCGGCTCTCTGAGGACAAGGGTCAGCTCTGGTGTGTGGAGGTTATTGCCAGCAGCGTGCCGGAGAGACACTCGTAGACATCTCTGGATGCGGTTAGAGCTTGCTCACGTACCACCACAGCCCTTTGCCAGGAATTTAGGAACTTTGCCTCTTGGGGAATGAGGACAACTGAGGGCTACAGCCCGGCCCATCTGAGGGCTACAGCCAGTGCGCTGTCCCCGGGCCAGCCTTCCCCCAGCGTGCGCATCGGGGCTTGGGGGGGCAAGCACGTGGCTCTGCAGGAGCCGGGCAACAGCCCACAGGCTGCATCCCACCTGTCGTCCTCGGGACCGTTCCAAGAGGAGCACAGAGAGCACCCAGCCCCAAGCAGCTCAGCAGGGCAGCAGTGAGGCCAGGGCTGGGGCCGGTTGAGCAGCCGGGCCAGGCTGGACAGGGCAAAGTGAGCAGCACCACGGCGCGGGCAGGGGGGCAGACACCCCATGGAGCCGTGTAGAGGGGCTGCGGCTGCTTCAGCGGCATTTTCTGGGCAAGCAGGGGCCTGGCAGTGCCGGCGCAGGGTGAGCAAGCAGGCACTGGGCCCCCTGGCTTTCCCCTGCCGCCCAGCCCCGTGCCACAGTGCCCTGTCCCAGGGCAGCCTGTCCCCAGGATGGACGCTGGGCTGGGCTGGCGAGGGAGCGGTGCCACAGGAGCCGGGTGGCAGCCCCTGGCAGCGTTTGTCCCCGGGCTGGTTGCAGCCGTGCCCAGGGCTGTGGCTCTGCCGCTCCCCGGCTGCACCGTGGCTTTCAGGCCCCAGTCTGGAGGGGCGTGCTCAGAAAATGTGCGCTCGGGAGAACAGGGATGTTTGTGCTCTCGTCCTGCAGCCCTGCTCCCCTCGCATGAGCCGCAGGTCCCCAGCCTGCAGGAACATGCAGGGGTAGCACTGGTGGAGCCTTTCCCAGGGTCTTGTCCCCCAGAAGCAGGGACAGTGGCTTTTGCCTCCAGTTTGGTTCTTCCTGTGGTAGTGTGGGAACTTCTCTGATCTGTGCTTGATTCCAGGCTATGGCGCTGGCGGCGCTTATCGAGCTGCTCAGCTGGACCCTGGTTATGAGCCTTGAGGACATCCCAGGCGTAAGTTGCAATGTCTGTCTGCTTGAGGGAATGACACTTCTGTTTTCAGAGGTTATTCATGTGCAATTTTACCAAACATCCTCTTAAGGACTTGCAAGAACTTTTTGTGCCTTGGGGCTGTTGCACAGCTAAGTAATGAATATTTCTTGACCGCAGGAGCTGCTAGGTCTCAGCCAAAAGGTCACCCGTGTTTCCTATTAAATGAGGGCACCTACCCCTTTCTGTGTGTCCCGTGTAATTACTGCACCCCCTTCCAGTCAGCGCAGGTGACTCAGATCACAACGGACCGTGGAAACTCCTTCTCTGTGTTGGATTCCCTGTTTGGTTCCTGCAGTTGGTGGTGATGAAGCCACTTGGTGGAATTGGAGCCTGGGGGATATCCCGGGGATAAGTGTTCAGTCTTCATTGGTTCCTGGCCTTTTGCATTTGTTAATATGTGATTTGTTATTTGTTAACATTTTGTTGAGGTAATTGCGTCTTGCAATAGCCAGCAGGCTCTTCGCCTTCAAGCATGGTGAATGATCATGTTTCCGTCTGGTGCCCCGTGCTCCCACTTCAGTGTGGGCTTCCTTGTGTGTGTGTGAGGGGTCTCCTGGCCAGAAGGCCCAGAGAGGCCCCATGTTTGTCCATCTGCAACAGCCTGTGGGGTGTTGCTCACGGCCTGGAGACAGTGGATTGGAAGCTGCCAGGTCCCAGCCCAGAGGTCCCCAGGCCCCTGTGCAGCTTTGGACATCTCAGCCTGCTTCTGGCTCCCATGTTGTTTCCTGACGGCCTTCCAGTCACTGCAGGTCACTGAGGAAGAGGCTGATCACAACGTGCAATGGAAACGCTTTTCATTTCTGTTTGATTGCAGCTGTCCCTGTAGGCAGCAGCTACTTGACTTCTCAGCTGGAGCCTGTCCAAGAGCCTCAGGAGGATCCCACGGGTATGTCCCCTGAAGGAACGAGCATTTCCATGTTAGTTTTCCGCTCCTGTACAATTTAGCTTGCTCCTTTGTCGGCCGATGCTGGGGCCCGCAGCAGAGCAGTGTGTGGGTCCGGCTCAGTGCTGTGCCCGGGGGCTCTGAATGACACATTGATTGGACTAGATGCACTCCCAAAAGCCCAGGCTTTTTTTCTAAGCTTTATTACGGTGTTTGGAGAGTATTGGCTCCTGAAGTACAGTGTTCCTGATGAGGCAGTTACTGCTCATGAAACCGTCCTGCTTTCTTTCTAAAGAGATGGACCATGAGACTGAGCAGAAGACCTTTCCGAGGGGAAGCAGTCACACCGTGCCAGTGTCAGATGAAGAATCGGAGACAATGGCAGCCACTGGCATGCCAGGTAGTTGCTGCCCCGCGGTCACCTGGTGTCACCAGTGACAATGACTGTGTGCCTGCGGACTCTACCCCAGCTCTCGCACATGCTCTCAGCAGCCAAAGCCGGGAGTGTTGGTGCAGAGAAGGGTTGTCAAAGAAGGCAGGAGCGGCTCTCTGAGGACAAGGATCAGCTCTGGTGTGTGGAGGTTATTGCCAGCAGTGTGCCGGAGAGACGTTCATAGATGTCTCTGTAGGTGGGTAGAGGTTGCTCACGTACCACCACAGCTCTTTGCCAGGAATTTAGGAACTTTGCCTCTCGGGGAAGGAGGACGTTCGAGGGCTACAGCCTTACCCATCTGAGGGCTACAACCAGTGCACTGTCTTGGGGCAGCCTTCCCCCAGCGTGGGCATCGGGTGGCACCAACCACTGAAAAAAGCCTCTCTTGGGCGTGTGAAGCGTCGTGTGAGATGATTGCCCGCAGCGCAGAGCACAGTGACGTGTGGCATTGTCTCCTCTCCCGCAAGGGCGGGCGCTGGGGAAAAGGCTGAGGCTGCCGGTCAGGAGGGTCTGCGCGAGCACTACATCCCTGTGATCGCAGCAGTCCTGGCTGTGCCGCTGTTTGGTGTAGTGGCGGCTTGCATCGTCATTTCCCGGCTGAGGAAGAGAGCCCCGTGAGCTGCTTTTCCCCAGAGCTGTGCATTGCTGCAGCTGGCAATGAACTGTTTGCAGTCAGAGCGTGCTGGAGAGCCCAGGCAGCTGCTGGCCGGACTCTGCTGAGATTTCTGCTCTGAGACGTTTAAGTGGCTTCTTAATTCCTGTCAATGAGTAGTCTTTTCCTGAAACTCATTCCTACAGAAGGACCCAGGGAGGTGAAGCAGCACCAGAACAAGTCGACGCTGCCTCTGCCTGGGAAAGGGAAGATCAAACTGAAGATCAAGGCCAAGCAGAGTCAGCAGAAGAAACAGAAAAGGGAGAGACTGCCCAAGAAAGCGAGCTTTTCTGCAACAGCTCCAGCCCATCCTCGTGGATCTTTGCGGCCGAGCTCGCCCAGCCGTACAGGAACATGAGCGCAGACGCCTCAGCTCTGCCCATTCCCAACTGCTCTCTCCCTCGTGGTGCCTCCTCACCCGAGCCCTGGATTTCTCTGGACTCCCCTGAGCCTCAGCCCTTCTGGTGTCCCTGTTACCAGTACCAGGAGGGATACTGTTCATCAGATGATGACTTTGTAGAGTAAAGAACAAGTCTCTTTTGGCCCAAAGCAGTGAGTCCTTGGCTGTTTAGGCTGTTTGAGTTGGGGTATCAGGCACAGGGCTGGGAGCAGGGCTGGGTCTGTGAGAGAAGCTGTCAGACCTGCACTCGGGGAGGGACCCCTTTGTCCCAGCATCAGCCTGGTTTCCCAGCTGGGGCTGTCAACAAGGCTTTCGTGCACCAGAATGGGAGTGCTGGACAGACGGGAGGTGCGGAGGGTTGTCCTTGGGCTTGCTTGGGATGCCCCCGCCTGAATACAGCAAAGCCTGTTAAGGCCAGCATGGAGTCTGACTTGCGAGGTTTCTCAGGGCACGGCAGATGACACGAAGCACAGACCACAAAGCCAGTCTTATCACAGCTCTGCTCTGCAGCTGCGACTGAAGGATGCGAGAAGCAGGCAGGAGAGGTTTTGTCCATTGTTCCAGGCTGCCTGGCTGAGCACTACAGCACCGCGTCCCAGCTCTCCTCCTCCTGTGCGGAGCAGCCTGTGCCACCCAGGCTGGCTGAGCTGGGAGCCTGTGCTCCCATGGGCAGTGCTGTGGGTGCCTGCGGCTCTTCCCCCGCTGCCCGCTGGTGCACACGGGGTCAGCAGCCAAACCTGAAACTCTCCCTCCAGAGAAAGTGCTGTAGAACAGGCCAGGAGCGGCTCTGTGAGGATGACTGTTGGCAGCCTGACGGAGCGTGACGGAGCGCGACAGAGCCTGACAGGCCTCAGCCTGGCCCGATAGGGCTTGACAGAGCCCGAAAGACCCGGTAAAGACTGAAAGGATGTGACAGAGCCTGACGAAGCCCAACAGGGCCCGACATCACCTGACAGAGTCCAACAGGGCGCAATAAAGCCCAGCAGGGCCCAACAGAGCCCAACCAGGCCTAACAAAGCCTGAAAGGGCATGACAGAGTCCATCAGAGCCTGACAGGTCCCGGCAAAGTCTAACAAAGCCAGACATGGCCCATCAGAGCCCTACAGAGCCATACAGAGCCCGACAGGGTCTGACAGGCCTGGACAGAGCCCGACAAGGCCCCACAGGGCTTTACAGAGCCTGACAAGGCCCGACAGAGCCTGACAAGGCCCAACAGAGCCCGACAAGGCCTGGCAGAGCCTGCCAGGCCGTGACTGAGTGCACCCTCAGTAAGTTTGGAGATGACACCAGGTTGGGTGGGGTGTTGATGTGCTGGAGGGTGGGAAGGCCACACAGAGGGATCTGGACCGGCTGGGTCAATGGGCTGAGACAATTGTCTGAGGTTCAACAAGGCCAAGGGCCGGGTCCTGCACTTGGGTCACAACAACCCCATGAACGCTGCAGGCTGGGGAAGAGCAGCTGGAAAGTGCCTGGAGGAAAAGGACCTGGGGGTGTTGGTGACTGTGGCTGAACATGAGCCAGCGTGCGCCCAGGTGGCCAAAAAGGCCACCATTATACTGGCTTGTATCAGGAATAGTGTGGCCAGCAGGCCCAGGGCAGTGACCGTCCCTGTGCTGGGCACTGGGGAGGCCAAACCTCGAATCCTGGGGTCAGTTTTGTTCCCCTCACGCCAACAAGGGCCTTGAGGTGCTGGAACGAGTGGAGAGAAGGGAACGGAGCTGGTGAGGGGCTGGAGCACAAGTGTGATGGGAGCGGCTGAGGGGCCTGGGGGGTTCAGCTGGAGAACAGGAGCTGAGGGGAGACCTTCTGATCTCTGAACTGCCCGAAAGGAGCTTGGAGCCAGGGGGGTCGGGCTCTGCTCCCCAGGAACAAGCGCCAGGAGCAGAGGAAATGGCCTCAAGTTGTGCCAGGGGAGGTTGAGGTTGGATGTGGGGAACAATTTCTTCCCCAAAGGGCTGTGGGGCATTGAACAGGCTGCCCAGGGCAGTGCTGGAGTCACCATCCCTGGAGGGCTGGACAGACGGACATGAGGTTCTCAGGACACGGGGCAGTGCCAGGGGTGGGTTGTGGTTGGGGGACCTGGTGGAGGAGGCTGAACATGGCTGCACAAACCCTGGGGTCAGGGCCAGGACCCGTCCCGGAGCACGTGGGTGGGTCTGGGGTCCAGCCAGGGTCACCCAGCACAACCCCCTGTCCCCGACCCCTCCAGCTCTTCCCGCTGCGTCTTGTGCCGGCTCCTCACCAGGATTTTCCTTCTTCCACTCCCGGCTCACATCCCCCTGTTCTCGTCCCTCTGTCCCTCTCCCGCCGCTCCCTCCCGCTCTGTCCCGCTCCCCTCCTGCTCGTCCCGGCTCCCCGGGGCTCTGGGAGCGGGGCAGCCCCGGGCAGGGCCATGAGGGGCCGGGCCGGGCCGGTGTCCCCGCAGGGTCAGACAGCAGAGGGGCGCCCCGGGCCGTGCTGGCAGCTCCAGGCCCGGGCACGGGGCTGCCGGCGCCATTTTCTGCTGGACACGCAGTTTCTGCTGCAGCCGCTGCCGGGTGAGGTGGGGCCGGGCCCAGCCCTGGGGGTCACAGGCACCGGCACCCGATCCCAGAGCTCCGGAGCCGCCCCAGCCCACCCCCTGCAGCTGTCCCGGCCCAGCACGTCCCTGCCCGGTGCCACAGCCACAGCGCGGCCTGTCCCGGCAGCAGAGCCGGGCTGGGGCTGCTCCGGCCGCCGTTCCCGCAGGTGCCGGACACCCGTGTGTTCTCTCAGGTGCGGGACGGGCAAGCGACTGGGGCTGCAGAAAAGGAAGGGAGGACAGGAAAGGACAGACCAGCAGATGGAGCAGTGCCCCAACAGTAACATCTGCCTGGCAGTGCAGAGAGTCAGAGCTCCAGTGAGTCCCGGGCCCTGGGGCCGCGTCGCCCCTCTTGTGCTTCTCACTCCTTACCCGCCCCTTCCCCCCGGCCGTTCCCTCTGTGTATGTTTTCTCTTCCCTGTACCGCTATTCCTCTCCATGATTGTGCTCCGCTGGCTGTCCCTCGTTTCTCTTTTCTGCAAGTCCCTGTCTCTCTTTGTCATCCTACCTTTCGTCATTGCCCCTGTTTCCTGCTCCCTGTGTCTTTTTTTTTCCGTCTCTCTCTGTCCTTCAGCCCATCGCAGTTTTTTCCTTCTCTGTCTCTGTGTCCTGATGTACAGCCCTCTCTGTTTACCACAGTCTGTCTGGCCTCTTCCCTGTTCTTTGTCACTCTCTGCCTGTTCGTCTTCCTTCCTTCCTTCCTTCCTTCCTTCCTTCCTTCCTTCCTTCCTTCCTTCCTTCCTTCCTTCCTTCCTTCCTTCCTTCCTTCCTTCCTTCCTTCCTTCCTTCCTTCCTTCCTTCCTTCCTTCCTTCCCTCCTTCCCTCCTTCCCTCCTTCCCTCCTTCCTTCCCTCCTTCCCTCCTTCCCTCCTTCCCTCCTTCCCTCCTTTCCCCTTCTCCCCTTCCTCCCTTCCTCCCTTCCTCCCTTCCTCCCTCCCTTCCTCCCTTCCTCCCTTCCTTCCTCCCTTCCTTCCTCCCTTCCCCCCTTCCTCCCTTCCCCCCTTCCTCCCTTCCCCCCTTCCCCCCTCCCTCCCTTCCTTCCTCCCTTCCTTCCTCCCTTCCTTCCTCCCTTCCTTCCTCCCTTCCTTCTCGCTATATCCCCCTGCCCAGCTGCTGCCCCTTCTTTCCTCTCTCTCTTGCTCTGTTTTTCCTTTCTCCATCTCTCCCACTGCCACCACAGTTGTGTTTTATCCTTCAGTTCTGTCCTGCCCACTGTTCTTTGCTCTTTCTCTGTCACTCTGTCCTGCTCCCTGAGTCTTTTTGAATTCCTCCATCTCAGGCCTGCAGCCCATGACTGTTCTTCTCTTCTTCCATCCCTTGGTCCTGCTTCCTGCCCATCTTTGTTTCTCCTTCCATTTGTGCTGCTGCCCATCTCTTTACCCTTCTTGCTCCAGCTCTGCTGCTCCCCGCCCCTCTCATTCCCTCTCTGTTTCTCCCCCATCCTTCCTGCTCTTCTCTCCTGCTCCCACTTCAGTTTTTCCTCTCTCTCTGTCACTCTGTCCTGCTCCCTGTCGCTGTCGTTTCTCTCATCTTTGTTCTGCAGCCCAGTGCTGGGTTTTTGCTCATCTCGGTCCTGCTGCCCAGCCCAGGCTTTTCTGCCTCCATCTGTGTCCTGCTCCCTGTCTCTTGTTGTTTCCTCTTTCCCTTTGTCCTGCTGCCTGACCCTTTTTCTCGTTCTGTGTCACCCTGTCCTTCTCCCTTTGTGTTTCTCTGACCATGTGTGTCCTGCTCCTTTTCCTTATCTTTCTCTCTCCCGTGTCCTTCTTCCTCTATTTTACTTTTCTATCCATCCTTCTGTTCCTGCTGCTTATTTGCCTCCTCTGTTGTACTTTGGACTGTGGCTATAGTTGAGTTATTGAATTAATATGTACAATCCATACTCCACCACAGGCTTATAAGCAAGGCTACAAAATTAAAATCTTTGCTTCCAAATCAGTATTAACAGGAGAAACAAACTGACACAAATAGCAAGAATAACTATCCCCTAGATATAGAGGAACGAAAACCCAAAAGGCATTTGAAGATCTAAACCAAGAAGTCGTGGACGCTCCCTTGTTAGCCCTGATAGACTGTAACAAACCCTTTCTATTCTATTCTATTCAGATGAACAGAAGGAATAGCCAGTTAGCCCAGAAATGTCTGCGAGCCATGGCATATTACTCAGCAGCACTAGACCTCATAATTCAAGGCCTGATCTCATGCACTAGGACAGTGGCAGCAGCAACTGTGATGACTGAGAAAGCAAGAAATATTGTCCTGGGCACCTCCTAATGCCAGTGGTTCGTTCCGTAGTTTTCATTGCTCCTCTCCAGAGTTCAAGCAACTGTGAATGAGCTACGGTTGAGCAGGACATAGGTTTATGGCGATAAATGCAAATGGTCATTGGCTTCTGGGACTGAACTTTCTATACATGCAACAAGGTGCACTCAGACCCCCTGAGATGTCCCCTCCCTTTGGTGGCCCAGTGGCACGGGCAGCAGAGCCCTGCGAGGGCGAAAATCACGGACTCCACACAATCCAATGTGAATTCAAGAGAAGCCGTTTATTGCTTGTTACAGTTCTCCTTCAGTATCTTTTTGACCTGTCCACGCACTTACAGACTGCATGTCACTGGACAAGAGCCGCTGTTCACGCACCGCAAACGCACAAGTGACTGATGTTACAAATGTGCCTGAGCTCTAGTGCTAAGCAAAAAGCATCTACAAAATTGGTGACTTGCTGACTCTTCTTCACTTGCTCAAGGCTGCACAAAGTCACGTAAGATGTGGAGGCGGTTTTGCTGTCTTCTGGGTCACACAGGCCTCACAGGCCTATTCAGTTCAGTTCCACATAATGTCTGCTCTATTCAAGAAAATGCCTCAAATCTCCCCCAGAGCCTCACACGGCAAAGCCCGCCACATCTCCCCCAGGCTGTTCTGCCCTGGCTGGTGCTGACAGGAGGGGAGACCGGGTGGTGACAGGCCTGGGGGGTGACACGAGGGACATGGAGCAGTGAGGCATTTGACACAGTCTCCCACAGCATCCTCACAGCTGAACTGAGGGAGTGCGGTCTGGATGACCGAGTGGTGAGGTGACTGCGAACTGGCTGAAGGGAAGAAGCCAGAGAGTCGTGGGCAATGGGGCAGAGTCCAGTTGAGGCCTGGATCCAGTGCAGTGCCTCGGGGGTCAGTACTGGGGCTGGTATTATTCAATATATTCATCAGTGATTTGGACGAGGGAATAGAGTGACTGTCAGCAAGTTTGCTGGTGACACCAAGCTGGGAGGAGTGGCTGACACTGGAAGCTGTGCTGCCATCAGAGACCTGGACAGGCTGGAGAGTTGGGCGGGGATAAATGTAATGAAATAGAACAAGGGCAAGTGTAGAGTCTTGAATCTGGGCAGGAACAACCCCAGGTTCCAGTGTAAGTTGGGGAATGACCTATTAGAGAGCAGCGTAGGGGAAAGGGACCTGGGGGTCCTGGGGACAGCAGGGTGACCATGAGCCAGCACTGGGCCCTTGTGGCCAGGAAGCCAATGGTACCTGGGGTGGGCTAGAAGGGGGTGGTCAGTAGGTCAGAGAGGTTCTCCTGCCCCTCTGCTCTGCCCTGGGGAGACCACACCTGGAATATTGTGTCCAGTTGTGGCCCCTCAGTTCCAGAAGGACAGGGAACTGCTGGAGAGAGTCCAGCGCAGCCACCAAGATGCTGAAGGGAGTGGAGCATCTCCCGTGTGAGGAAAGGCTGAGGGAGCTGGGGGTCTTTAGCTTGGAGAAGAGGGGTGACCTTTCTAATGTTTACAAATATATAAAAGGTGAGTGTCAGGAGGATGGAGCCAGGCTCTTCTCAGTGGCAACCAATGATAGGACAAGGGGCAATGGGTTCCAACTGGAACTCAGCAGGTCCCTTCCTACCCCTAATGTTCTGTGATTCTGTGTCATTCTGTGAGAGGCCTGGGGGGTGACAGAACATGGCCCTTTTGTCACAGCACACGGGGCTGTGGAAGGTGCGAGAGGTGCGCGGTGCCCCTGTGACTGCAGGTGAGGCGCCGTTGGTGACCCCTACAGTTGGTGTACAGTTGGTGTCCCGGGAAACCCCCAAACAGAACCCTGAGACAGGGGCGCCTGAGCAGGGCCTGGGAGCGCTGCGGGACAGAGAGGGAGCAGAGACCGAGCCGAGGCCGCAGGAGCCTTTCCCTCCTGTGTGCCTGCCCGGGCTGTGAGCTCGGGCTCAGCCCGCAGCGCTCGCCCCACAGCCCTCGGTGGACCTTCCTGCTGTCGCCGTGGGGCCAACCCAGCGGGGAGGCCAGGGCGCCGTTTGCCACAGTAGACGCTGTCGCGGAGCAGCAGCACCCGGCCATGGGCACGTCCCGTATCTACTACAAGTTCTCCGCTGTCCTGGACTACGAAGCACTCACCTTCAACGGCCTCCACATCTCCCTGCGCGAGCTCAAGTGCAAGATCAGGGCCCGCAAGAAGTTGAAGGCGACCAAGTGTGACCTGCTGGTCACCAACGGGCAGACCAAAGAAGGTACTCGGGGGCGGTGGGCACGGGGTGGGAAGCAATAATGTGAATTGGCCAGGGCTGGCAGCTGTGGCTTGTGCTGGGGCCTTGCAGAGCTGTTCTTTTGCAGCTGTTCTTCTGGCAACTGCCTTCTGACCTGTGTTTAGACACACGACTTGGCATGGAGGAGTGCGCGGTTGTTGTGCGATGCGTAGTGCTTACAGAAGTTTTGGTTCCCAGGGATTCTTCTAGGTAAAATGATAATGAAATGTGAGAGGATGTCGTATAATAACAAACTTGCCAGATTTCTTTGAAATCTGGTGGAGAAAGCTGAAAGTGATGGAAATAGAACAGATGGCTTGGGTTTGGTGGCTTAATTTTGCCTTTGACTTGTTTTAATCCACCGCATTGGAAAACTGGTTTTCTGGCTGTTGCTGAAACCGCTCACCAGCAACATCTGGATCAAGAGTTTATCTGTGAGTTTTAATCTAAGCAGAGCCTTTAAAACCATCTTGCACATGAGTGTTCTCTGGATCTAAATCATACTTTGCAATTTCTTATTAATATAACTTCTTTTCTGCACGGAAGACATTGTCATTCAGATGCACTTGAGCATCCTTTCATCATTCATTTCTAACCGTTTTTTTCCTGGTACTACGTGTTAACCATGTCAGGACAGTACTGAAGTTTTATGGCAGAATCTATATGGTGAATACATGCAAGAAATGTTCTTAGAGAAATCATAAAAACTTTGAAATCTTAGAAACGGTGCTTGATTCTCAGAGATGATGATGGTTTCATGTTGCTTAGTATGGTAGTTCACTCTGGTAATGTGCCATCTTGACACGTTTGAATGTGATTAAACACTTGGAGGCTTTGGGATGGGACTTCTCAGAGACAAAACAAACTGTAAAGTGTTTTCATTTCATAAACTTTAATGATTTTTCCCCTGTGGTTCTGTGGCACTCTTACAACAATCTGTTCTTTAAAATGAGCACTGCTGGTTTGGCTGTTCCTGTTTCATGTCTCAAAACTCAAACAGAATAGGATGTTCACTGCAGAACCTGTAGCTTCAGCCTTCGAAGGGTTGGTGGCTGTTTCTCTACAGATGCTGAAAATACTTTCAGCAGCGTGTCTGTGAAGAGGCTTCACAGCACAGTGTTGGGCTGTCAGGGATGCCGTTGGGTTGCGTTACATACGTAGGCAGAGATCCGTTACAGAAAGAGAAGTAAACTGATCATTTTGTTGTTGAAATAATGTCTTCTGGCAGGTGTGTTTTGGTCTAAGTGAACTTGCTGCCCATAGGAATAATATACTGAAAAATGGAGCATACCTTGTGGAATATTTCTATTCTGTTTGTGATCACTGATCAAAACCACCCTGACAGAGTGCGACTGGATACACAGTATCTTTGGTTCCCAGACCATTGTTCTGATGAGGTCTGCAGAGTTACGGGCTTTCAACATTTGAAACTGTGGGCAGATTACAGGGAACGGCTGCTGATAGAGCTTTAAATGCGTAATCATATCCAGCTGTGTAAGTACAGTATAAAAACCATTCTTATGGGGAGATCTTTGCATTTAGGCTTGGTTCAAGTGTTCCAAGTAGGTGTTTTTTGTTGTTGTTTTGTTTGGGCCTTGTGTAAAGAACAGAAGCCTTTCCTCCTTGTCAAAGACTAATGAGGTGGAAGCAAAGGTAAAGCATTGGTTGCTTCAGGCACAAACTTTTCCAAGGGCTTTTCAAGGCTGTCTGCATAAGGAATTTCATCCGAGTCCCTCTGCTCTGCAAAAAGTGAATCAAAAGAATTCACATCCCTTTGGTTAATTCGAATTAGCTGAAGAGGAAAGATACCACTTCAGTTTGAGCCAATTCTGCCCTGCTTGTGCAAGGAAGCTCAAAAAAACCCCCAGATTTCTGTGATTCGAATTCGGGTACAGCCAGTTTTGTTTCCATTTCAATGTGGAGCAGCGGGCAGCTGAGAAGGGTGGGTGTTGCTGGGTTTTGCTCCAGGAGATCCGTGTTCTGTGCCCTTGAGCACCAGCGGGAGAGGTGAATCGTTTTTAGGTAATGGCTGTGGCAGCAACGGGGCAGAGTTTTCACGCTTTAGCTGCGTGCCGGGTTTGTTGCCGGGCAGACTCCAGGATCTGGTTGATGCAGGGGAGACTTTGCTGTGGTTTGTTTTTCTCCAAAGGTGTATGGGGTTTGCAGCCTAACAGAAGCAAAAGGAGTTTCAGCTACATCAGGAAAGAACCCCATGCATTAGCAGACTCTCCTTTAGTGACGTTTGAGACCATTTTGCGGCTGATATTCAAATAATTTAAAAAAATGAAAAAGGTTTTGCTGCTTGTGTTTGATTATCAAACCTGAAGATTACTTGAAATGTACCGTTAGTGTGTTGAGATAATAAAAGTGTGATATTACATCTAAAATTTTGCTTTTGTATCTGTAAAGGGATTCTTTGAAGTGCTACATAATAGTTCTATTTAATATATATTATAACATATTTATATATATTCTTACTAACCGCCTGATGTCTCTTTCTACACGTATGTTGTTTTCAGAATACACAGAAGATAATGCCCTGATTCCGAAGAACTCATCAGTGATTGTTAGAAGAGTCCCTGCTGGAGGAGTTAAAGCCACCAGCAAAACATGTGATGTGTGAGTACCCATGAAGCATTGATTCCTTGTTAGGGGTTCACTCTGTTCACTTTTTGTGTTGATATCAGTTTACAGAGGCACTCAGATTGTGTCTTGCTTGCTAAAGCTGCTGTTAATTGTTGTTGTAATGGGGTAGGTTTGAATGTATCTGTCCCAAAGCGACTCTCAGGCTCAGGCCTGCTGGGACAGGAGGGTCCAACTCCAATATGGTAACTTCTAAAATGATTCTAATGGGTTTTTTCTTGGGTTGATTTTTCTGAGGCCCAAGTTGTGTATCCTGATTCCTCTGTGTGGAGAGATTCCTTATTATATGCATTTGCTTTTATTGCTTTTCTAGTAAGGACAGATACGCATTGTAATGTAAACTTCTAATGTGTTCCTGTCTTGGAAAAGTCTGATTCTCAGTGTTTGACCATTTCTTGCAACTGGGTAGGGAGGGATATAGCAGGTGTTCTTATGCCCCAAATCTGTTTGTTTTGCATACCAGCAATAGAGGGAAGACCAAGGGTTGCCAGCTATCAAACCACCCAAACAACACCATAGTGTTGTGCTTCTACACACGGCCTTGTTTTGGGGGTTAACTGAAATACGTGTGCTTGGTGCTGTCTTGTCATGCATCCTCCATTTCTGCTTGGGTGATCATCTGGAGTATTTGTGTGTGCTGGGCCATCTCAGGAGCTCTGTGGCTGTGAGTGTGAGCCTGGGGCTGTTGTAGCATCGGCAGGAAGCCTGAGCCTTTCTGTTTGTACATGAACTCCCCAGCAGACCTGAACGGCCTCTGCTCGTGGGATGCTTGGGTGAATTCTTTGTTAACTCTATCGATGGTTCGTGTCTGATTCATGATGAGTAGCATGCAGATACAGCTCAATGAGTCTGTGGAATCTCAGCAGGTTTCCCAATGTAATCAATATTTCCTAAAAGATTGTAGTAATTGTAATGTGATCTTAAATAAAATTCTGGCAATTAAGACCTTTTGGGTTTTTTTTATTTGTCACAGGACTCCTGAGTCACAGAAAATCCTCCAAAGTGCTTCCAGGTGACATTTCTAGTGCTATTTTCAGTCAACACAGTCTATGTAGCATGTTTAGTATTTGGGCACTTTCATGGGTAATACAGTAGATAGCTGAACACAGAGCTTGGGCTGATTTATTTCACTAAAGTAAACTTGCACTATGAGGTTTTTATCACTGCTCTTTCTTAGAAACTGAAGTACGGTATCTGGTACCTGTTTGTTATACTCGGGATATACAGATTGGCAACAGTTCCTTTCGTATTTTGATGGTTGATTGTCTAAAAATATAAGACTTTAGTGCAGACTTCATATTTCTGATACGTATATAGCAGAGACAAAATATCTGAGGACTTCCTCTCGCACCGCTGTGTTCTGTATCTGTCAGTCTCAGAGTAAGTTCTGACAAAGCAGATATGGGATTTCGGTTTGGTTTGGTTTGGTTTTTTAGTGGCACTGCATGTTCTGAGGGAGAACAGTTTATGTATGTGAATAAATTTCTACATTCCCTAGACTATCAGAACCTGATGTTCTGATGTTGATGTTTTATAATCTCTTTCCACTGCCTTTATTTTAAGTTCTGATCTCCTTTATTTCTTCTTCTAGAAGTGGAACGGAGCCAGCCAGTGGAACATCCAAAGCAGTACGTAAAACCACAATTTTTCTACACGCTGCACTGAATTCTAAACAATGTAGCCTTGTTTCAATTTTCCAAACATCGACTTAATATATTTTACAGTAAAACATAGTCCATGTTGTGAACACAATGTATTTGATTCAACACAGCAAACACCACAGTGTGTTTAGCCTGGAGAAAAGGAGGCTGAGTGACACCGGATCATTCGCTACAACTGCCTGAAAGGAGGTTGTAGCATGAAAGGTGTTGGTCTCCTCTCCCAAGTCACAAGTGGTAGGATGAGATGAAATGGCTTCATGTTGTGCCAGGGGAGGTTTAGACTGGGTATGAGGAGAAACTTCTCCTCTGAGAGGCTCGTGGGGCATTGGAACAGGCTTCCCAGGGAAGTGGTGGGATTGCCATAGAACTGCTTTCCAAACAGGCGGGTTTTGAATGTTTCCAGAGTTTTAATCCTTTTTAGCTGAAAATCAGCAGTTTCCTTACCCCTGTGACTTTGAAGCGGTTGTGAGCGTTTGACAAGGGCCACTCTCTGACATATCCTGGAGCACTAAGTTGATCTCGAGCGAGTTTGGTTCTTGTCATTTCTTCTCTCTATCCACACGGGCACTCTTAGGCTGGGATTTGGACTTTGTTTTGAGCAAATTCAAATTTCACTGGATTGGAAATGCCTCTTGCACTGACACTCAGGGGCTATAGTGCAGACTGTCAGACTGCAGTAGAGGTGAACTATTGCTGCGTTTTGATTGTAAACCAAATATGTGTTTAATTTTTTGTGAACAGATTGATGACTCTTCTGCACGTGTGGCCCAGCTTGTTAAGGTATATGTATATTCTTGTCAAATGCTTTTAAAAAAAAGGTATTTACTTAGTACTTTTCTATCTTATACTTTGATCTATAGCTGGATAGCTGTTGTAGTTTGAACAAAACTTTAATAATTTCAAGTATTTATTTTACCTTCAGAATGTGTGCACATTTCGAGGCTGGACAGGGTACTGGGCCATCCTGTCTGGTCGGTGCTTTTGCCAGGGAAGGTCGGACCAGCTGGTGCCCGCGGGCCCTTCAAACCTGGTGTTCTCTGATTCTCTGGGAGTTGTGCTGTGCTTGACAGGATGGGCTGATCGGTGCTGTCGGGCTGTGCGGGCTTAAATGTGTTTCTGATGTGTGTGTCAATAAGCACTTGTTTAACAGGCTGCCAATCTGGCTGAGACCGACGCTTCCGAAGAGGAGAAAATAAAAGCTATGATGATACAGTCCTGCCAGGCATACAATCCAGTCAAGTAAGTACTGGTGATCTGTTCTCTGACGATTATGGAACAATTGTAGAGATGGTTGTTTTAACGTGAGAGACACATGCATCCCTTTTTCTTTTTTCTCCAAATCCTTTTAGTTTCATGAAGAAAAACTCGGGCCGGCCTCCACCATCGTACACTTGCTTTCGTTGTGGACAGCCTGGCCACTATATAAAGAACTGCCCAACTAACAGGGTAAGATTGCGTGGGACTTGTGGTGCTACTTAGCTTGTAATTTTTTCACCTTGGCAGGTAGGTAACAAATGCATGAATACTCATAGTAAAAAATGTTTCTCTTGGGGTAAAATGCGGAGGTTATATGACATTGTTGCAAAGCCCTTCAAAATCCAAAGCACTGGAATTATAAATGTAAAATTTTCTAGGTCATGGTGATTAAATGTGTCCAAAGATGTTTCTCTGTGAACACTGATGCTTATTTTTATACACTTCAACATTATTGGAAATTTCTGTGATTTTAAGTGTTTTTAATGGGAGTTCACAGTTTTTAGTATATAGTGTAAAACCAAGATGTTTCTGTTGAACCTGTCTGTTCAATATGGGCATGGTTTGACTACACAGCTCTCTGGTTCAGTGTTCATGTCATTTAATGTTTAGCCACTGAGTGTCTGTGCATGCGGTACCAATTCAACCCCCATGTCCAGACGGTGAATATGAGTTTCTGCAGTGACTGGTTCGAGCACTGAATTAAGCTCTCGCTCTGAATCACACTTTGGTGGAGATGCAGGTTTGAGTCTTTTCTGAGTGGCTGGTGAGCTTAAGGGACATTTCACCCTTAAAGACCCTGAAGTGAAGCCAAAGAATGTCGATTGAGTTCAAGCACTGCTCGAGCCTTTGGAACATCCTGCCCCTACACATTTAGGAAAATAAGTGGTTTAGTCAAGCAACCCTTATTCTTGATAACAGGAGAGGATTAGAGACTTTTGCTGCTTCAAATAATCACTGAAATGTCATTTTGAGTGTGGGACTTCAGACAGGACATGGCTGCGTTTCTTTTCTTAACAGGACAAAAATTTTCAGCCTGTTCCCAGAATGAAAAAGAGCACAGGAATTCCAAGGAGTTTCCTGATGGAAGTGAAAGATCCCAATACCAAGGGTGCTATGCTGACAAACACTGGAAAATATGTAATACCAACTATCAATGCGTAAGTATGGAATTAATCAGACTGACTCAAAAGGGAACAAGAGAAATCACGCCTGAGTGCTCATCCAAGCACGTTGGCCAGCACCTGCAGTTATGGGGGAGGAAGCATTGTCTTTCTCTCTTAACTTTAAAATCTCTGATATTTTCAAATATTAAAGGAAGGTGGTCCTTCAGTTCATGCCCCTGTGAGATGGTTACACTTGTGGTGTGCTAAGAACCTGTATTTCTGCAAAATAGTTCAGGAGTGTTTACAGTTGGAGTTGTTCTCTTTGAAAGCTTCTTCTGCTTCTGTTTTATATTTTGAAGACTGCTTGAAAAATTTAAGAGAGAACTGTTGGGCTGAGGTTTCCTCCCCATCTCACTGGTTTCCATCTCATCTTTAACTTTGTTCATTTTCCTTCCCCGCTCCCCTCCAGGGAAGCTTATGCGAGAGGAAAGAAGGAAAAGCCTCCCTTCGTGCCAGCGGAGCCGCCCTCCTCCTCCTCCTGCTCAGATGAGGATCTTGTTCCAGCTGAGTTGTTATGTCCCATTTGTAAAGATGTAACGAATGATGCAGCTGTTATTCCCTGCTGTGGAAACAGTTTTTGTGACGAATGTAAGTGTTACTGCCATGTTTGTTAATTCAAATCCTCACATCTGATCTTCTGAAAGCATAAATAGGAGATAATGAGATGACTTTGGTACCTGTTCTCTTTAATACTTAAGGATACCTGGAACAGGAAAGGACTCTCCTGGTATAAAGGGGAAAAAAGGCAGAAGGCTTATTTTCCGTGTTGCACATGTGTTCAAACCGTCTTTCCATGTGGATGACGGGTGTGAGAAGAGCACAGAACTGTGCCCGTCGTTACAGTGTTGGATATTGAATGCATTGAGTTTGTCCACAGCCCTTTCTCCGATACAAAATCGCGCAGCCAGCTCTGGTGACTTACTGTGCTCTGCAGCAAACAGTCGGCGTTTAATCCGCATTCCTCACCACAGGAGAGTTGGTTGAAGCCTCCAGAACTTGAAACTGCTTGTGTTTTTTTGAGATGTGTTATATTCGTTACCCTTGAGGTTGGTAACTTCTCACTGTACTGGATGGTGGGAAAAAGACTAATTAAAACATCAGGACACAGCCTACTCTCAATCTCCAACTGCTGCAATAGTGAAATATCAAAACTGTACTGCTATTTGCTGCATATTGTACATTTTTTACACTATTCGATATTTATCATACTGTCAATTCAAGACCACATTCAGCCATTAATCATATACGTCTTATTATTCACAGGCATTAGAACAGCATTACTGGAATCTGAGGAACATACATGTCCAATGTGTCATCAAACAGACGTTTCTCCTGATAGTTTAGTTGCCAACAAGATCCTACGCCAGGTAACGTGACCACTTTTACGTAAATGGTTTGTAAGTCTTTTTGGAGAAGAAACTATTAATTTCCATCTCCTTAAGCAAGGCCAAATTGAGAAAGGCTACCTCTGTTTCTCAAATACATTATCTGTTGTTAAGAAGCTTACAACTTTTTACATACACTCTGTCAAATTCAGGTCACGCTTCTGTTCAATACGATCGCCTCGCTTTCAGAATCGGTATCAAGACTGAAGTTCTTTACAGACACTCCGAGTTACCAGCCATTAATATCAGTGTTTGATGTGATGTGTCCGTGTATCCATATGTTGATTTATTTTAGGATTGATATACCATTTAGAGGAACACACGGGTAACTTTACTCTCTGGAGGCTTTTGCTCACCTATCTACTGGATTTTCATAGTACATTTCTAAATATTTTGTGCCCCCAGGCTGTGAACAACTTCAGAAATGGGACTGGCTACAGTAAACAGATTCAGCAGCAGCAGCAGCTGCCACCACCAGCAGTGAGACAAACAGTGACACGCAACCCGCAACCTCTACTCCGGCCAACAATTTCCAAACAGAAGGATCCACTAATTCCTCCATCAGCTTCTGTGTCTTCTCATTCTGCTGCTTTGTCGTCGTTTGGCCCCACTCAGGCATCTGGGGCAGCTC
This sequence comes from Patagioenas fasciata, assembly GCF_037038585.1. Taxonomy (NCBI): domain Eukaryota; kingdom Metazoa; phylum Chordata; class Aves; order Columbiformes; family Columbidae; genus Patagioenas; species Patagioenas fasciata. The sequence continues at coordinate 1,767,593 of NC_092534.1, read as the reverse complement.
AGCTGCCAGGAATCCTGCCTTCTGTCACTGTCCCTGGTGTCCCAGCAGCAGTGTCCCTGCCCTTCCCTGGACCTTTTCGGTGAGTAAATCTGTAGATTTACCAAAGTTTTTACATGCAGGTGTAATTTTACAGTGAATGTAAAAGACACCAAAACACTGAAGTTAGATTCTGCTGCTTCTTGAGCTTCTCCACTAGTGATTTCTGTACCAACAGTGGCAGTTCCAGATAGCTGTGGAAGCTCTGGTGTTTCATTTACTCTGAATGAGGACCCTTTGATCAGTTGGGAGCTGCCTCATGCAAGAGTTTCCTCAGAAGTACTTCTTGTCATTCAATCTGGGTTTACCCCGAAGGATGAACCTTTTTTCCCCAGGAGCCCTTTGATTTTGGGTGCTTAGCAGTTCCTAGAATAACCCTTTAGTTATGTGAAACCTGCTTGAGGGCGTTAATTTGCCTTTAGTCGAGTCAGACTCAGTTACGGACCGTCTTGGATAATAAACATTGAAACACTATAAATTTGAAGTATTGACAAACACGACAGTCTAAGTTTGCAATCCAGTGAAGTCACATGAAAACACATGAAAAATCTGCACTGTTGTTTAGGGCTTAGATCCCTTCCCCTTTACACCCGGAGTGCAGACAGGCGCTCTGCCCAGAAGCCGGTCAGGCTCAGCTGTACCATTGAATACGCAGGATCACAGTCCAACAGAACCTCTAGGGCAGGCTCTGAATTAGCACATCAACATTTTGTAATGGAATTTCAGTTCTTGCATGTTCCAAAGCTGACATTCAGCAGGTGGGTTATACCTACTCTTGGCCTTTCATGTGCAGCAAGCTTAATAAAACGTTTTGCAGTGAGCTTTCTCTTTAACTCCCAGTAATCCAGACAGACATCTGCTCGGTGCTTCATTTGGAATCAACCAAACTCACATTTGTAAATGTGGTGCCGATTCTTTTTCCTTTTACAGCAGTCAGCATTTCTTACCTTGGACTTTATATTTCAAGCAGCACTTCAAAACACTGTTGGAATGATATAAATTTGTTTTTTTGTAGCGAGGCTGATGTGGTTACAGCTCCTGCTGCTCTGGTGGCCGCCGCTGGACTTTCTAAACCCTCCTCTCTGACCAGCAGCGGTTTGTGGGAAGAGCAGGTAAATTTTATTTCAAAACATGCAGTGATTCTTGTATTTGAGCAGAGCTGGTTTGCCAACGTCTGTGTTTATTCAAAGGGCTATCAGGTTCCTGTACTGAGACAACCAGCACTGACAAGTCTCCTGGGCCCGCAAGGACAATCAATACCCACCAATGGTAACTAACTACAACTTGAGAATTTATGTTTTAAAGTTACCTTCAGATAAACTGAATGGGGTTTTTCCTGTCTCCTCTCCACTGAAAAAGGTCAGCCAGTGAGAGCCAGTACAGTCTGCTCAGCCAGCGGGAGACCAGGCTGGGAGCTGTAAGTATTCTACAGAAATTCAATATATTACTATTGTAACCTGTTAAAAGAGGCCACAACACGTAACGTAGGCAAAAGCTGGTTTATAATGAAGTAAGAATGCACAGATAGTTGTGGAGAATGCAAGTGGCAATAAATTTTTAAATGGCTTCATTTCAGTTGTCTTGAACAAAGGAGACCTGAGCTTGCAGTGAGATTATTTAAAATGAAACTCCAGTACATGATTGAAAAGGGGACTCTGAAAAATGAACACCTTTTGGGGTAACCATACGTACATATAGAAATGAAATAGAATTGAAGCATCAGGTGGAAAGGTACCCTTTTGATTCGTGGCTAAATAGGGCTCAATAAATTGATTTCTCAATATAAATCATTCTCCAACACTCTTCTGTTAACAAATTAATTGATACTGATTGAGAAAACTATTGGAAAATCAAGGCTGTTATTTTATGACAATTTTGTATTTCTTCAATTTAGTCATCTCGAGTAGCCAAGCTGCTTTTACCAAGAGATGAGCGTAGGCTCAAATGAACCGGAAGCAGGGAGAAAAATGATTACATGGAGAACAAGAAGTGCTCACCACCATGCTCCTGCTTCCTTTGCTACACTGCAGGGTGTAGCAGTGGCACGTGTTTTGGGGTTTCTTGAGAAGTTCAAATCAAGGATGCCCACACAGTGAACATACCCAAAGGACTCAGGCCCCAGCACTGCAGCACCACCCGTCTCCGTGCCCATGCCTCCACCTCCCTTGTGTCCTCCAGCACCCCACATGCTCCCTTTTCCAGCAGCGGCAGCACCACCACAGTTTCCCCCTCAGTCTCCACCTGGTCACCCTCCAGCTGCTGGGTGCACTGTCTCCCTTCCAGGGCGTTCCCCAGCCCCGGAAAACGTCATCAGCTTGGGCACCAACACACACCATCCCAGGGACACAGGCACCTCCTTTATCTCGGGAGGAGTTTTACAGAGAGCAACAGAGACTTGAAGAGGAGTATTTGGCTCAATGAAGATGCGTTGTTTTCCATTTCTGTGTTTCGATAGCGTATCACACTGCAGTTCCACAAAAGTGTATCTGGCATAAGGAAAAATGACATAAGAATTTTTTCTTACATATTTTCTCATAGCAGATGGTAAATGTGCAAAACTTAAAGCAAACGTAATTCTAACACTTTCCTTAAAACTTGTAGTAATTCTGACCTGGTTTTGCTTACATAGGAAGGTCACCTTTTGCATCTGCATGCAGTATGTTTCTTGCATTGGCCACTTTTTGTTTCTTGGTGTCTTTTTGTAATAAAGTTCAAACTCTAATTGTAATAAATGTCAAACTTATATTTACAGGGAAATAAAGAAGTCCGAACTTGATGAGTTTACGAATGATTTTGCTAAGGAATTGATGGAATACAAAAGGCTTCAAAAGGAGCATCAGCCGTTGTTGTCCAGGTAATGACATCCTCATCCTCCTGAGAGCTGTGAGGAGGCAGGAAACTGAACCGGTGTAGTTGCTGGATTTTCTGTCTCCCTATTCTGATTGAACCGTTACCTCAAAGCACTTTGGGGCAGAGAGGTTAGAGGAATTGTCTTCATTTTCTTGTTTGTTTCACTGATACAAAGAGAGATTTTAACCTGGACAGTGGAGCTTTACTGTCTTCTGGTGAAATAAGGTTTTTTTGATGTTTGATAGTGGACTGTAACTATTAACACTTGCTCTTTTTGCCTCTTACTGCAACAAAAATGATTTGCATTGCGTGTAGTTGCTGAGTAGTTAGAAATGTGCACATTCATGTACCAGCAGAGGCCAGCACACACCACCTTAAATCAACCCCCGGTGATGGTGGTTCCTGCGATAGCAGTGGAAATAGATTTTCCCTTCCTGTATGTTTTCAGACTAACGAAGCAGCAGCTGTTGTGTCCTTTGAGCAGAAACTGTTGTCAAGTTCTTAAATTTGCAGTAGCATTAAGTCAACAGCTGTTCTGAATCAACTTCATTTGTGTGTGTGTGTTGTGTTTTACTGAAGGTCCAGGTCTCCCCATGGTGCTTCATCTCACTCCAGAAGTTCGTATACCTGCTCCAAGTCAAGATCGGGCTCTTCCCACTCTCGCACCAACTCTGGATCATTTAGTCATTCCCAGCCTCGTTCCCACTCCCGATCACCACCGCGCCAAAGAAGAGGCAGAGCGAACAGTCGTGACCGTCGTTCCAGTCCAAGGTCACGTCGTCATTACCGGTCAAGGTCTCGCTCATGCAGAAGATGCCGCTCACGGTCAAGGTCTCCGGTGTTCAGAGGCCAGTCTCACGCTAAAAGGACTGTGCCTCAATGGCAAGGAGAAAGGGAGCATTTTAACAGGCACGCAGAAGGTCCAGAATCTTCTATGAAAGGTTCCTATGGCAGACCTGTTGACGTCAGAGATCCATTTGAAAGGGAAAGATGCAGAGAATGGGAAAGGAACTATAGAGAATGGTATGGCAAGTTTTACAAGGGCTGTGCTGTTGGTGCTCAACCTCCACCTGCAGTAAACAGAGAGAAGTTTTCTCCTGAGAGGTTTGGTCCACCTGGGGCCAGACAAGAGAACTCACCGTGTGCTTGGGGAAACAGGGAGGATTATCCTGGTGGGCAGAGCCACAGAAGTCATAATATAACTGGACATTATGGTGAAAAACCTTCTGGAAGAGAGAGGCCTGGCATCAGTGATCCTAGAAAATCAAAAGAGAAAGAGGTGAAACATCCATGGGGAGATGACAAAGGAAATAAACATAAAAGACACCAGAAGAGAAGAAAATGCAATGAGAATGAAGGATTCCGCCGTGCTGAGTTGCTGGAAGGTGCAAGAACACCAAGAGAGCCAGTTCCAGCAGGAGACGATAAAACAGACTCTGTGTTCATGCTCCCGAGCAGCGGTGATGCCACCCCTGTAAGAGATGAGCCTGTGGAAGCAGATTTGATTGCTTTCAAACCAGTGTCTGAAGAGGAGAGAACAGAGAAGGACGAGCCAAAAGAAAAGAACGACAAGACAGAGTTGAAAGTAGAAGTGGCTGCTCCTCCTAAGAAAGACGGCACAATAATAGCAGCTAAAACTTCCCAAGAGACGGTGAACACTGATTGTGAAAATTCTCCTCAAATGGAACCTCCTGTGAAAAAAGTGAAGAAGGAGTTGTCAAAGACAGACGATGCTGTAATATCTTCCTCTCAAAAGGATGAGAAGGCTCCTGGTGCTCCACGGAAATATCACCCAGAAGTGACAAAAGATCAGCGAGGAACCAGAACAGCCAAGGATGAAAAGGTGAAGAAAGACCATCCAAAAGAAACCAAAGCAGAGAAGCCCTCCAGAGAGGACAAGTCAGAAAAACCTGCGGGAAAAAGCAAAACTTGTGATGCAAAACCTGAAAAAGGCAAAGGAAACACAGATGAAAAGGTGGGTGAGGAGCATGAAGCCGCTTCCACAGATGCCTCAAAACCAGAAACTGCTGAATGGAAACCATCGGCAAAGGGGAAGAGTGAGCCCGATGCTGGAAAAGGAGAGGAAACTCCAGAAACAGATAAATCTGCGTTTCTCAACCACCCCGCAAAAGAGATGGAACTTAACCAAGAAACTGGTGAAAATCTTGTGAGAGGAGAAAATGTGCCTCCTGCAGAAGATCCTGCGGGGAAACCCAAGGCAAGCAGTAGTAAAGTTAAACAGGATAAAGCTAAGGGGAAAGTACGAGTAAGAGCAACAGCAGCTGATGGATCTGGTTCACTTCTTGTAGGGTACACCAGGTACCTCATCATTTCTTTCCCTGTTCTTTCTTTCTTTCTTTCCTCCTCCCCTCCACCTCCGAAAATGTAAAATTCTTTATGGTGACTAATCAAGGGAACAGCTAAATCAAACGCAAAATAACTGAATAACCTGCGATCTTTCCTGCTAAACTGTTCCTGAGTCACAAACACATTTTGTTAAAGAAAACAAGTAGTGTGTACTGCAGAGAAAGCTGACAGGGTTCATTCATTGATGTTGTGTTTGACCCTTACTTCGGGACTCTTTTTTCTCCCCTCTTCTTATCCATTGCTTGTTGACTCTTAGGGGAGTCCCCTCAATGTCTTCCTTCAAATCCAGCTTCAGCATCTAAAGAAGCAGGACAAAGCAAACTCCTAGCATTTCAGACATTGCTGGAGACTTAAGACAGTGTCTTGGTATTCTACACAGTTTTTTTAATGTTTGTTTTTCTAAAGAAGAACACGGGGGCACGAGGATAAAACTTTTGTTGTGTATACCTCTTCATAATTGTTTGATGTTGAAATAAGAATGTATATGTAATTTATTCACCATTGCTAGACATGGTAGGACAGGAAGGAATTACCAGATGAGACAAGTCTACAATCTGATTATCTTGTGTCTTTGTTAATTAAATGTACAATAGAATCATAGGCTCATAAAATCATAGAATCACAGAGCAGTTTGTGTTGAAGGGCCCTTCCCAGCTCCCCCAGTGCCCCCCCTGCCATGAGCAGGGACATCTTCAGCAGCTCAGGGTGCTCAGAGCCCCGTCCAGCCTGGCCTGGGATGTCTCCAGGGATGGTTCAGCCACCACCTCTCTGGCCAACCTGGGCCAGGCTCTCACCACCCTCAGGGCCAACAATTTCTTCCTCATGTCCAGCCTGAATCTCCCTCCTTTATTTTAAAACCATCACCCCTTGTTCTGTCAGAACAGGCCCTGCTAGAAGTCTGTCCCCATCTTTCTTATCGGCCCATTTTAAGTCCAGAAAGGTGCACTAAGGTCTCCCCGGAGCTTCTCTTCTGCAGCTGAACACCCCAACTCTCTCACCTGTCCTCCCAGCAGAGCTGTTCCAGCCTCGGATCATTCCTGGGGCTCCTCTGGCCCTCTCCAGCAGGTCCATGTGTGTCCTGTGCTGAGGACCCAGACCTGGACCAGCACTGCAGGGGTCTCACCAGAGCAGGGCAGAGGGGCAGGATCCCCTCCCTTGACCGGCTGGCCATGCTCTTTTTGATGCAGCTCAAGATGTGTTTGGCCGTCTGGGCTGCAGGTGCTCATGGCCAACTCATGTCCAGTCCTTCACCACCAGCACCCCAAGTCCATCACTGGGGCTGCTCTCCATCCACCCCTCCATCCCCAGCCCGTATTGATACCAGGGGTTGCCCTGACCCAGGTGCAGGACCTTGCGCTTGGCCTTGTTGAACCTCATGAGGATACTAAATTAATTGACTAGGAAGATACTAAATTAATTGATTGTTCATAATCTGAGCTAGTGGGCTCATCCTTTCTCGTCTGTTCCCTTCACTGATCATCTTAAAAAAAAGTTTCAGAACTGAAGTAAAAACCATTTTATAAAGTATTACAAAAGAAGGTGGTCTGTGTATCTCACCTGTTATTAATGTACATTTTGTTCCTCTTAGCAGCAGTTCTACTGAGGGAAGGCCCAGGACAAAGACAGAAGAAAAGCCAGATACAAAACAAACTGTCATTAAGACCATGGAGGAGTATAATAACAATCTAACAGCCCCTGCAGAAGATGTCATCCTTACGATCCAAGTCTCTCAGTCAAAGTGGGATAAAGATGAGTTTGAAGCTGGAGAGGAACACATTGAATCTACACAGGTGCCAACAAACAGAATTGGGATTTCTGAGCATGTAACATGAGAGGCTTTTCTTAGCACGTTATTTTTAACCACCATTAATTAGTCTGTGTGTAGTAAAAATGCTGAGTTATTTTAAATGGACTGGCAGAAGCCGCTTGTATCAGTTATAAAATATCGGCAGAATGCCTTGCAGAATACATTGCAGCTCTGTTGTGTCACTTTTTGGTTGCAATAAAAGGTTTTCAATAAATGCTCGTGTTCAGGTGGTGAAGGTAACAAAACCAGTGGGAAAAGCTGGTTTCTTCCTAGAATGCTGCCTGACAAAAATGGTAGCAAGTAAAGGCACTTGAAATTGGCTTTTTTATTCAGTCTTTCTATGCAACTTTTGGAGATTGATTTCTGGGAAACAAGATCTGTTCTTCTCTTCTTCCATCCCTTGGTCCTGCTTCCTGCCCATCTTTGTTTCTCCTTCCATTTGTGCTGCTGCCCATCTCTTTACCCTTCTTGCTCCAGCTCTGCTGCTCCCTGCCCCTCTCATTCCTTCTCCGTTTCTCCCCCATCCTTCCTGCTCTTCTCTCCTGCTCCCACTTCAGTTTTTCCTCTCTCTCTGTCACTCTGTCCTGCTCCCTGTCGCTGTCATTTCTCTCATCTTTGTTCTGCAGCCCAGCGCTGGGTTTTTGCTCATCTCGGTCCTGCTGCCCAGCCCAGGCTTTTCTGCCTCCATCTGTGTCCTGCTCCCTGTCTCAATGTGTGTCCTGCTCCTTTTCCTTGTCTTTCTCTCTCCCATGTCCTTCTTCCTCTATTTTACTTTTCTATCCATCCCTCTCTTCCTACTGCTTCTTTCTTCACCTGTGTCCTGTTCCTGCCTCTTTTTTCCTCTCACTGTCCTTCTCTCCTGCGTCCTGTCCCCACATTTTCTGTCTTTATTCCTCTGTCTCACTGCCTGTCCCATTGTTTCTGGCAATGTACCCCTGTCCAACTGACTGTCCCTTTTTATTTGTCTTCTCTGCCTCTTTCCTGCTTCTCAGCCCGCTTTTCCTCTTCCTGCGGCTCATTGCTGGTTTTATTTCTCCTTGTCTCTCTTCATCCTGACCTTCCCTTTGCTTTATTTCTCAGTCCCTTTGTTCTGTTCCCTGTCCTTTTTCTCTCTCCATCTCTGCAGCCCCCTCCCTGTCCCTGTCTTTCTCTCTCCCCGCTTCCTTCTTCTTTTCCTCCCCACCCTCTCTGTTTGGTGCTGTCAGACCCTCTCAGGAATTTTCAGTCTCTGTTGGTCTCGGCACAGCCCTTTTGGTCTTTGTTGGGGTCTGTAGGGCTCTGTCAGGCTCTGTGAAGCACTGTCCTCCCTTTCGGGCCCTCTCGGGCCTTGCTGGGCCATGTTGGGCCTTGTTGCTCTCTCTCAGCCTCTGTTGGGTCTCGTCAGGCCCTGTTGGGCCATGTGGGGCTTTGTTGGTCTCTGTCAGGATCTGTCGGGCCTTGCCAGGCCTTGTTGGGCTATGTCAGGCCTTGTCGGTCTCTGTCAGACTTTGTAGGATGTTGTCAGGCTCTGTCGGACTCTCTCAGGCCTTATCAAGGCCTGTTGGCTCTGTCGCACCTGTTGGGCTCTGTAGAGCTCTGTTGGGGCCTGTTGGGCCCCGTCAGACGCTGTCAGGCTTTGTTGGGCCCTGTTGGGTTTCGTAGAGTTGTATCGGGACCTGTCAAGGTCTCTTTGGGTCTCTCGAGCCATGTTGGGTTTTGTTGGGCTTTGTCAGGCTCTGTCAGGCCTTGTCAGGCCCTTTCAGCTTTGTTAGGCTCTGTCAAGACCTGTATGGCCCTATCAGGCTTTGTTGGTCTCTATCGAACTCTGTCGGGCTTTGCACCGGACACCTGGATTTCTCTGGAGTCACTTGAGCCTCATCCCTTCTGGTGTCCCTGTTACCAGTACCTGGAGGGATACTGTTCATCAGATTATGACTTTGTAGAGTAAACAACAAGTCTCTTTTGGTCCAAAGCAGTGAGTCCTTGGCTGTTTAGTCCATTAGAGTCAGGGTATCAGGCACAGGGCTGGGAGCAGGCTTGGTCTGTGAAAGAAGCTCAGACCTACACTCAGGAAGGGACCCCTTTGTCCCAACATCAGCCTGGTTTCCGAGCTGGGGCTGTCAACAAGGCTTTCATGCACCAGGATGGGGACGTGCTGGCCAGACGGGAGTGTTGGTGCAGAGAAGGGTTGTCAAGGAAGGCAGGAGCGGCTCTCTGAGGACAAGGGTCAGCTCTGCTGTGTGGAGGTTATTGCCAGCAGCGTGCCGGAGAGACACTCGTAGACATCTCTGGATGCGGTTAGAGCTTGCTCACGTACCACCACAGCCCTTTGCCAGGAATTTAGGAACTTTGCCTCTTGGGGAATGAGGACAACTGAGGGCTACAGCCCGGCCCATCTGAGGGCTACAGCCAGTGCGCTGTCCCCGGGCCAGCCTTCCCCCAGCGTGCGCATCGGGGCTTGGGGGGGCAAGCACGTGGCTCTGCAGGAGCCGGGCAACAGCCCACAGGCTGCATCCCACCTGTCGTCCTCGGGACCGTTCCAAGAGGAGCACAGAGAGCACCCAGCCCCAAGCAGCTCAGCAGGGCAGCAGTGAGGCCAGGGCTGGGGCCGGTTGAGCAGCCAGGCCAGGCTGGACAGGGCAAAGTGAGCAGCACCACGGTGCGGGCAGGGGGGCAGACACCCCATGGAGCCGTGTAGAGGGGCTGCGGCTGCTTCAGCGGCATTTTCTGGGCAAGCAGGGGCCTGGCAGTGCCGGCGCAGGGTGAGCAAGCAGGCACTGGGCCCCCTGGCTTTCCCCTGCCGCCCAGCCCCGTGCCACAGTGCCCTGTCCCAGGGCAGCCTGTCCCCAGGATGGACGCTGGGCTGGGCTGGCGAGGGAGCGGTGCCACAGGAGCCGGGTGGCAGCCCCTGGCAGCGTTTGTCCCCGGGCTGGTTGCAGCGGTGCCCAGGGCTGTGGCTCTGCCGCTCCCCGGCTGCACCGTGGCTTTCAGGCCCCAGTCTGGAGGGGCGTGCTCAGAAAATGCGCGCTCGGGAGAACAGGGATGTTTGTGCTCTCGTCCTGCAGCCCTGCTCCCCTCGCATGAGCCGCAGGTCCCCAGCCTGCAGGAACATGCAGGGGTAGCACTGGTGGAGCCTTTCCCAGGGTCTTGTCCCCCAGAAGCAGGGACAGTGGCTTTTGCCTCCAGTTTGGTCCTTCCTGTGGTAGTGTGGGAACTTCTCTGATCTGTGCTTGATTCCAGGCTATGGCGCTGGTGGCGCTTATCGAGCTGCTCAGCTGGACCCTGGTTATGAGCCTTGAGGACATCCCAGGCGTAAGTTGCAATGTCTGTCTGCTTGAGGGAATGACACTTCTGTTTTCAGAGGTTATTCATGTGCAATTTTACCAAACATCCTCTTAAGGACTTGCAAGAACTTTTTGTGCCTTGGGGCTGTTGCACAGCTAAGTAATGAATATTTCTTGACCGCAGGAGCTGCTAGGTCTCAGCCAAAAGGTCACCCGTGTTTCCTATTAAATGAGGGCACCTACCCCTTTCTGTGTGTCCCGTGTAATTACTGCACCCCCTTCCAGTCAGCGCAGGTGACTCAGATCACAACGGACCGTGGAAACTCCTTCTCTGTGTTGGATTCCCTGTTTGGTTCCTGCAGTTGGTGGTGATGAAGCCACTTGGTGGAATTGGAGCCTGGGGGATATCCCGGGGATAAGTGTTCAGTCTTCATTGGTTCCTGGCCTTTTGCATTTGTTAATATGTGATTTGTTATTTGTTAACATTTTGTTGAGGTAATTGCGTCTTGCAATAGCCAGCAGGCTCTTCGCCTTCAAGCATGGTGAATGATCATGTTTCCGTCTGGTGCCCCGTGCTCCCACTTCAGTGTGGGCTTCCTTGTGTGTGTGTGAGGGGTCTCCTGGCCAGAAGGCCCAGAGAGGCCCCATGTTTGTCCATCTGCAACAGCCTGTGGGGTGTTGCTCACGGCCTGGAGACAGTGGATTGGAAGCTGCCAGGTCCCAGCCCAGAGGTCCCCAGGCCCCTGTGCAGCTTTGGACATCTCAGCCTGCTTCTGGCTCCCATGTTGTTTCCTGACGTCCTTCCAGTCACTGCAGGTCACTGAGGAAGAGGCCGATCACAACGTGCAATGGAAACGCTTTTCATTTCTGTTTGATTGCAGCTGTCCCTGTAGGCAGCAGCTACTTGACTTCTCAGCTGGAGCCTGTCCAAGAGCCTCAGGAGGATCCCACGGGTATGTCCCCTGAAGGAACGAGCATTTCCATGTTAGTTTTCCGCTCCTGTACAATTTAGCTTGCTCCTTTGTCGGCCGATGCTGGGGCCCGCAGCAGAGCAGTGTGTGGGTCCGGCTCAGTGCTGTGCCCGGGGGCTCTGAATGACACATTGATTGGACTAGATGCACTCCCAAAAGCCCAGGCTTTTTTTCTAAGCTTTATTACGGTGTTTGGAGAGTATTGGCTCCTGAAGTGCAGTGTTCCTGATGAGGAAGTTACTGCTCATGAAACCGTCCTGCTTTCTTTCTAAAGAGATGGACCATGAGACTGAGCAGAAGACCTTTCCGAGGGGAAGCAGTCACACCGTGCCAGTGTCAGATGAAGAATCGGAGACAATGGCAGCCACTGGCATGCCAGGTAGTTGCTGCCCCGCGGTCACCTGGTGTCACCAGTCACAATGACTGTGTGCCTGCGGACTCTACCCCAGCTCTCGCACATGGTCTCAGCAGCCAAAGCCGGGAGTGTTGGTGCAGAGAAGGGTTGTCAAAGAAGGCAGGAGCGGCTCTCTGAGGACAAGGATCAGCTCTGGTGTGTGGAGGTTATTGCCAGCAGTGTGCCGGAGAGACGTTCATAGATGTCTCTGTAGGTGGGTAGAGGTTGCTCACGTACCACCACAGCCCTTTGCCAGGAATTTAGGAACTTTGCCTCTCGGGGAAGGAGGACGTTCGAGGGCTACAGCCTTACCCATCTGAGGGCTACAACCAGTGCACTGTCTTGGGGCAGCCTTCCCCCAGCGTGGGCATCGGGTGGCACCAACCACTGAAAAAAGCCTCTCTTGGGCGTGTGAAGCGTCGTGTGAGATGATTGCCCGCAGCACAGAGCACAGTGACGTGTGGCATTGTCTCCTCTCCCGCAAGGGCGGGCGCTGGGGAAAAGGCTGAGGCTGCCGGTCAGGAGGGTCTGCGCGAGCACTACATCCCTGTGATCGCAGCAGTCCTGGCTGTGCCGCTGTTTGGTGTAGTGGCGGCTTGCATCGTCATTTCCCGGCTGAGGAAGAGAGCCCCGTGAGCTGCTTTTCCCCAGAGCTGTGCATTGCTGCAGCTGGCAATGAACTGTTTGCAGTCAGAGCGTGCTGGAGAGCCCAGGCAGCTGCTGGCCGGACTCTGCTGAGATTTCTGCTCTGAGACGTTTAAGTGGCTTCTTAATTCCTGTCAATGAGTAGTCTTTTCCTGAAACTCATTTCTACAGAAGGACCCAGGGAGGTGAAGCAGCACCAGAACAAGTCGACGCTGCCTCTGCCTGGGAAAGGGAAGATCAAACTAAAGATCAAGGCCAAGCAGAGTCAGCAGAAGAAACAGAAAAGGGAGAGATTGCCCAGGAAAGAGGGCTTTTCTGCAACAGCTCCAGCCCATCCTCGTGGATCTTTGCGGCCGAGCTCGCCCAGCTGTACAGGAAGATGAGCGCAGACGCCTCAGCTCTGCCCATTCCCAACTGCTCTCTCCCTCATGGTGCCTCCTCACCGGAGCCCTGGATTTCTCTGGACTGCCCTGAGCCTCAGCCCTTCTGGTGTCCCTGTTACCAGTACCAGGAGGGATACTGTTCATCAGATGATGACTTTGTAGAGTAAACAACAAGTCTCTTTTGGCCCAAAGCAGTGAGTCCTTGGCTGTTTAGGCCATTAGAGTCAGGGTATCAGGCACAGGGCTGGGAGCAGGATTGGTCTGTGAAAGAAGCTCAGACCTGCACTCGGGGAGGGACCCCTTTGTCCCAACATCAGCCTGGTTTCCCAGCTGGGGCTGTCAACAAGGCTTTCATGCACCAGGATGGGGACGTGCTGGCCAGACGGGAGTGTTGGTGCAGAGAAGGGTTGTCAAGGAAGGCAGGAGCGGCTCTCTGAGGACAAGGGTCAGCTCTGGTGTGTGGAGGTTATTGCCAGCAGCGTGCCGGAGAGACACTCGTAGACATCTCTGGATGCGGTTAGAGCTTGCTCACGTACCACCACAGCCCTTTGCCAGGAATTTAGGAACTTTGCCTCTTGGGGAATGAGGACAACTGAGGGCTACAGCCCGGCCCATCTGAGGGCTACAGCCAGTGCGCTGTCCCCGGGCCAGCCTTCCCCCAGCGTGCGCATCGGGGCTTGGGGGGGCAAGCACGTGGCTCTGCAGGAGCCCGGCAACAGCCCACAGGCTGCATCCCACCTGTCGTCCTCGGGACCGTTCCAAGAGGAGCACAGAGAGCACCCAGCCCCAAGCAGCTCAGCAGGGCAGCAGTGAGGCCAGGGCTGGGGCCGGTTGAGCAGCCGGGCCAGGCTGGACAGGGCAAAGTGAGCAGCACCACGGCGCGGGCAGGGGGGCAGACACCCCATGGAGCCGTGTAGAGGGGCTGCGGCTGCTTCAGCGGCATTTTCTGGGCAAGCAGGGGCCTGGCAGTGCCGGCGCAGGGTGAGCAAGCAGGCACTGGGCCCCCTGGCTTTCCCCTGCCGCCCAGCCCCGTGCCACAGTGCCCTGTCCCAGGGCAGCCTGTCCCCAGGATGGACGCTGGGCTGGGCTGGCGAGGGAGCGGTGCCACAGGAGCCGGGTGGCAGCCCCTGGCAGCGTTTGTCCCCGGGCTGGTTGCAGCGGTGCCCAGGGCTGTGGCTCTGCCGCTCCCCGGCTGCACCGTGGCTTTCAGGCCCCAGTCTGGAGGGGCGTGCTCAGAAAATGCGCGCTCGGGAGAACAGGGATGTTTGTGCTCTCGTCCTGCAGCCCTGCTCCCCTCGCATGAGCCGCAGGTCCCCAGCCTGCAGGAACATGCAGGGGTAGCACTGGTGGAGCCTTTCCCAGGGTCTTGTCCCCCAGAAGCAGGGACAGTGGCTTTTGCCTCCAGTTTGGTCCTTCCTGTGGTAGTGTGGGAACTTCTCTGATCTGTGCTTGATTCCAGGCTATGGCGCTGGCGGCGCTTATCGAGCTGCTCAGCTGGACCCTGGTTATGAGCCTTGAGGACATCCCAGGCGTAAGTTGCAATGTCTGTCTGCTTGAGGGAATGACACTTCTGTTTTCAGAGGTTATTCATGTGCAATTTTACCAAACATCCTCTTAAGGACTTGCAAGAACTTTTTGTGCCTTGGGGCTGTTGCACAGCTAAGTAATGAATATTTCTTGACCGCAGGAGCTGCTAGGTCTCAGCCAAAAGGTCACCCGTGTTTCCTATTAAATGAGGGCACCTACCCCTTTCTGTGTGTCCCGTGTAATTACTGCACCCCCTTCCAGTCAGCGCAGGTGACTCAGATCACAACGGACCGTGGAAACTCCTTCTCTGTGTTGGATTCCCTGTTTGGTTCCTGCAGTTGGTGGTGATGAAGCCACTTGGTGGAATTGGAGCCTGGGGGATATCCCGGGGATAAGTGTTCAGTCTTCATTGGTTCCTGGCCTTTTGCATTTGTTAATATGTGATTTGTTATTTGTTAACATTTTGTTGAGGTAATTGCGTCTTGCAATAGCCAGCAGGCTCTTCGCCTTCAAGCATGGTGAATGATCATGTTTCCGTCTGGTGCCCCGTGCTCCCACTTCAGTGTGGGCTTCCTTGTGTGTGTGTGAGGGGTCTCCTGGCCAGAAGGCCCAGAGAGGCCCCATGTTTGTCCATCTGCAACAGCCTGTGGGGTGTTGCTCACGGCCTGGAGACAGTGGATTGGAAGCTGCCAGGTCCCAGCCCAGAGGTCCCCAGGCCCCTGTGCAGCTTTGGACATCTCAGCCTGCTTCTGGCTCCCATGTTGTTTCCTGACGTCCTTCCAGTCACTGCAGGTCACTGAGGAAGAGGCCGATCACAACGTGCAATGGAAACGCTTTTCATTTCTGTTTGATTGCAGCTGTCCCTGTAGGCAGCAGCTACTTGACTTCTCAGCTGGAGCCTGTCCAAGAGCCTCAGGAGGATCCCACGGGTATGTCCCCTGAAGGAACGAGCATTTCCATGTTAGTTTTCCGCTCCTGTACAATTTAGCTTGCTCCTTTGTCGGCCGATGCTGGGGCCCGCAGCAGAGCAGTGTGTGGGTCCGGCTCAGTGCTGTGCCCGGGGGCTCTGAATGACACATTGATTGGACTAGATGCACTCCCAAAAGCCCAGGCTTTTTTTCTAAGCTTTATTACGGTGTTTGGAGAGTATTGGCTCCTGAAGTGCAGTGTTCCTGATGAGGAAGTTACTGCTCATGAAACCGTCCTGCTTTCTTTCTAAAGAGATGGACCATGAGACTGAGCAGAAGACCTTTCCGAGGGGAAGCAGTCACACCGTGCCAGTGTCAGATGAAGAATCGGAGACAATGGCAGCCACTGGCATGCCAGGTAGTTGCTGCCCCGCGGTCACCTGGTGTCACCAGTCACAATGACTGTGTGCCTGCGGACTCTACCCCAGCTCTCGCACATGGTCTCAGCAGCCAAAGCCGGGAGTGTTGGTGCAGAGAAGGGTTGTCAAAGAAGGCAGGAGCGGCTCTCTGAGGACAAGGATCAGCTCTGGTGTGTGGAGGTTATTGCCAGCAGTGTGCCGGAGAGACGTTCATAGATGTCTCTGTAGGTGGGTAGAGGTTGCTCACGTACCACCACAGCCCTTTGCCAGGAATTTAGGAACTTTGCCTCTCGGGGAAGGAGGACGTTCGAGGGCTACAGCCTTACCCATCTGAGGGCTACAACCAGTGCACTGTCTTGGGGCAGCCTTCCCCCAGCGTGGGCATCGGGTGGCACCAACCACTGAAAAAAGCCTCTCTTGGGCGTGTGAAGCGTCGTGTGAGATGATTGCCCGCAGCACAGAGCACAGTGACGTGTGGCATTGTCTCCTCTCCCGCAAGGGCGGGCGCTGGGGAAAAGGCTGAGGCTGCCGGTCAGGAGGGTCTGCGCGAGCACTACATCCCTGTGATCGCAGCAGTCCTGGCTGTGCCGCTGTTTGGTGTAGTGGCGGCTTGCATCGTCATTTCCCGGCTGAGGAAGAGAGCCCCGTGAGCTGCTTTTCCCCAGAGCTGTGCATTGCTGCAGCTGGCAATGAACTGTTTGCAGTCAGAGCGTGCTGGAGAGCCCAGGCAGCTGCTGGCCGGACTCTGCTGAGATTTCTGCTCTGAGACGTTTAAGTGGCTTCTTAATTCCTGTCAATGAGTAGTCTTTTCCTGAAACTCATTTCTACAGAAGGACCCAGGGAGGTGAAGCAGCACCAGAACAAGTCGACGCTGCCTCTGCCTGGGAAAGGGAAGATCAAACTAAAGATCAAGGCCAAGCAGAGTCAGCAGAAGAAACAGAAAAGGGAGAGATTGCCCAGGAAAGAGGGCTTTTCTGCAACAGCTCCAGACCATCCTCGTGGATCTTTGCGGCCGAGCTCGCCCAGCTGTACAGGAACATGAGCGCAGACGCCTCAGCTCTGCCCATTCCCAACTGCTCTCTCCCTCGTGGTGCCTCCTCACCGGAGCCCTGGATTTCTCTGGACTCCCCTGAGCCTCAGCCCTTCTGGTATCCCTGTTACCAGTACCAGGAGGGATACTGTTCATCAGATGATGACTTTGTAGAGTAAACAACAAGTCTCTTTTGGCCCAAAGCAGTGAGTCCTTGGCTGTTTAGGCCATTAGAGTCAGGGTATCAGGCACAGGGCTGGGAGCAGGATTGGTCTGTGAAAGAAGCTCAGACCTGCACTCGGGGAGGGACCCCTTTGTCCCAACATCAGCCTGGTTTCCCAGCTGGGGCTGTCAACAAGGCTTTCATGCACCAGGATGGGGACGTGCTGGCCAGACGGGAGTGTTGGTGCAGAGAAGGGTTGTCAAGGAAGGCAGGAGCGGCTCTCTGAGGACAAGGGTCAGCTCTGGTGTGTGGAGGTTATTGCCAGCAGCGTGCCGGAGAGACACTCGTAGACATCTCTGGATGCGGTTAGAGCTTGCTCACGTACCACCACAGCCCTTTGCCAGGAATTTAGGAACTTTGCCTCTTGGGGAATGAGGACAACTGAGGGCTACAGCCCGGCCCATCTGAGGGCTACAGCCAGTGCGCTGTCCCCGGGCCAGCCTTCCCCCAGCGTGCGCATCGGGGCTTGGGGGGGCAAGCACGTGGCTCTGCAGGAGCCGGGCAACAGCCCACAGGCTGCATCCCACCTGTCGTCCTCGGGACCGTTCCAAGAGGAGCACAGAGAGCACCCAGCCCCAAGCAGCTCAGCAGGGCAGCAGTGAGGCCAGGGCTGGGGCCGGTTGAGCAGCCGGGCCAGGCTGGACAGGGCAAAGTGAGCAGCACCACGGCGCGGGCAGGGGGGCAGACACCCCATGGAGCCGTGTAGAGGGGCTGCGGCTGCTTCAGCGGCATTTTCTGGGCAAGCAGGGGCCTGGCAGTGCCGGCGCAGGGTGAGCAAGCAGGCACTGGGCCCCCTGGCTTTCCCCTGCCGCCCAGCCCCGTGCCACAGTGCCCTGTCCCAGGGCAGCCTGTCCCCAGGATGGACGCTGGGCTGGGCTGGCGAGGGAGCGGTGCCACAGGAGCCGGGTGGCAGCCCCTGGCAGCGTTTGTCCCCGGGCTGGTTGCAGCGGTGCCCAGGGCTGTGGCTCTGCCGCTCCCCGGCTGCACCGTGGCTTTCAGGCCCCAGTCTGGAGGGGCGTGCTCAGAAAATGTGCGCTCGGGAGAACAGGGATGTTTGTGCTCTCGTCCTGCAGCCCTGCTCCCCTCGCATGAGCCGCAGGTCCCCAGCCTGCAGGAACATGCAGGGGTAGCACTGGTGGAGCCTTTCCCAGGGTCTTGTCCCCCAGAAGCAGGGACAGTGGCTTTTGCCTCCAGTTTGGTCCTTCCTGTGGTAGTGTGGGAACTTCTCTGATCTGTGCTTGATTCCAGGCTATGGCGCTGGCGGCGCTTATCGAGCTGCTCAGCTGGACCCTGGTTATGAGCCTTGAGGACATCCCAGGCGTAAGTTGCAATGTCTGTCTGCTTGAGGGAATGACACTTCTGTTTTCAGAGGTTATTCATGTGCAATTTTACCAAACATCCTCTTAAGGACTTGCAAGAACTTTTTGTGCCTTGGGGCTGTTGCACAGCTAAGTAATGAATATTTCTTGACCGCAGGAGCTGCTAGGTCTCAGCCAAAAGGTCACCCGTGTTTCCTATTAAATGAGGGCACCTACCCCTTTCTGTGTGTCCCGTGTAATTACTGCACCCCCTTCCAGTCAGCGCAGGTGACTCAGATCACAACGGACCGTGGAAACTCCTTCTCTGTGTTGGATTCCCTGTTTGGTTCCTGCAGTTGGTGGTGATGAAGCCACTTGGTGGAATTGGAGCCTGGGGGATATCCCGGGGATAAGTGTTCAGTCTTCATTGGTTCCTGGCCTTTTGCATTTGTTAATATGTGATTTGTTATTTGTTAACATTTTGTTGAGGTAATTGCGTCTTGCAATAGCCAGCAGGCTCTTCGCCTTCAAGCATGGTGAATGATCATGTTTCCGTCTGGTGCCCCGTGCTCCCACTTCAGTGTGGGCTTCCTTGTGTGTGTGTGAGGGGTCTCCTGGCCAGAAGGCCCAGAGAGGCCCCATGTTTGTCCATCTGCAACAGCCTGTGGGGTGTTGCTCACGGCCTGGAGACAGTGGATTGGAAGCTGCCAGGTCCCAGCCCAGAGGTCCCCAGGCCCCTGTGCAGCTTTGGACATCTCAGCCTGCTTCTGGCTCCCATGCTGTTTCCTGACGTCCTTCCAGTCACTGCAGGTCACTGAGGAAGAGGCCGATCACAACGTGCAATGGAAACGCTTTTCATTTCTGTTTGATTGCAGCTGTCCCTGTAGGCAGCAGCTACTTGACTTCTCAGCTGGAGCCTGTCCAAGAGCCTCAGGAGGATCCCACGGGTATGTCCCCTGAAGGAACGAGCATTTCCATGTTAGTTTTCCGCTCCTGTACAATTTAGCTTGCTCCTTTGTCGGCCGATGCTGGGGCCCGCAGCAGAGCAGTGTGTGGGTCCGGCTCAGTGCTGTGCCCGGGGGCTCTGAATGACACATTGATTGGACTAGATGCACTCCCAAAAGCCCAGGCTTTTTTTCTAAGCT
Organism: Patagioenas fasciata; assembly: GCF_037038585.1. Lineage (NCBI taxonomy): Eukaryota > Metazoa > Chordata > Aves > Columbiformes > Columbidae > Patagioenas > Patagioenas fasciata. Next base: position 1,748,327 of record NC_092534.1, on the reverse strand, counting down.
TTATTACGGTGTTTGGAGAGTATTGGCTCCTGAAGTGCAGTGTTCCTGATGAGGAAGTTACTGCTCATGAAACCGTCCTGCTTTCTTTCTAAAGAGATGGACCATGAGACTGAGCAGAAGACCTTTCCGAGGGGAAGCAGTCACACCGTGCCAGTGTCAGATGAAGAATCGGAGACAATGGCAGCCACTGGCATGCCAGGTAGTTGCTGCCCCGCGGTCACCTGGTGTCACCAGTCACAATGACTGTGTGCCTGCGGACTCTACCCCAGCTCTCGCACATGGTCTCAGCAGCCAAAGCCGGGAGTGTTGGTGCAGAGAAGGGTTGTCAAAGAAGGCAGGAGCGGCTCTCTGAGGACAAGGATCAGCTCTGGTGTGTGGAGGTTATTGCCAGCAGTGTGCCGGAGAGACGTTCATAGATGTCTCTGTAGGTGGGTAGAGGTTGCTCACGTACCACCACAGCCCTTTGCCAGGAATTTAGGAACTTTGCCTCTCGGGGAAGGAGGACGTTCGAGGGCTACAGCCTTACCCATCTGAGGGCTACAACCAGTGCACTGTCTTGGGGCAGCCTTCCCCCAGCGTGGGCATCGGGTGGCACCAACCACTGAAAAAAGCCTCTCTTGGGCGTGTGAAGCGTCGTGTGAGATGATTGCCCGCAGCACAGAGCACAGTGACGTGTGGCATTGTCTCCTCTCCCGCAAGGGCGGGCGCTGGGGAAAAGGCTGAGGCTGCCGGTCAGGAGGGTCTGCGCGAGCACTACATCCCTGTGATCGCAGCAGTCCTGGCTGTGCCGCTGTTTGGTGTAGTGGCGGCTTGCATCGTCATTTCCCGGCTGAGGAAGAGAGCCCCGTGAGCTGCTTTTCCCCAGAGCTGTGCATTGCTGCAGCTGGCAATGAACTGTTTGCAGTCAGAGCGTGCTGGAGAGCCCAGGCAGCTGCTGGCCGGACTCTGCTGAGATTTCTGCTCTGAGACGTTTAAGTGGCTTCTTAATTCCTGTCAATGAGTAGTCTTTTCCTGAAACTCATTTCTACAGAAGGACCCAGGGAGGTGAAGCAGCACCAGAACAAGTCGACGCTGCCTCTGCCTGGGAAAGGGAAGATCAAACTAAAGATCAAGGCCAAGCAGAGTCAGCAGAAGAAACAGAAAAGGGAGAGATTGCCCAGGAAAGAGGGCTTTTCTGCAACAGCTCCAGCCCATCCTCGTGGATCTTTGCGGCCGAGCTCGCCCAGCTGTACAGGAAGATGAGCGCAGACGCCTCAGCTCTGCCCATTCCCAACTGCTCTCTCCCTCGTGGTGCCTCCTCACCGGAGCCCTGGATTTCTCTGGACTCCCCTGAGCCTCAGCCCTTCTGGTGTCCCTGTTACCAGTACCAGGAGGGATACTGTTCATCAGATGATGACTTTGTAGAGTAAACAACAAGTCTCTTTTGGCCCAAAGCAGTGAGTCCTTGGCTGTTTAGGCCATTAGAGTCAGGGTATCAGGCACAGGGCTGGGAGCAGGATTGGTCTGTGAAAGAAGCTCAGACCTGCACTCGGGGAGGGACCCCTTTGTCCCAACATCAGCCTGGTTTCCCAGCTGGGGCTGTCAACAAGGCTTTCATGCACCAGGATGGGGACGTGCTGGCCAGACGGGAGTGTTGGTGCAGAGAAGGGTTGTCAAGGAAGGCAGGAGCGGCTCTCTGAGGACAAGGGTCAGCTCTGGTGTGTGGAGGTTATTGCCAGCAGCGTGCCGGAGAGACACTCGTAGACATCTCTGGATGCGGTTAGAGCTTGCTCACGTACCACCACAGCCCTTTGCCAGGAATTTAGGAACTTTGCCTCTTGGGGAATGAGGACAACTGAGGGCTACAGCCCGGCCCATCTGAGGGCTACAGCCAGTGCGCTGTCCCCGGGCCAGCCTTCCCCCAGCGTGCGCATCGGGGCTTGGGGGGGCAAGCACGTGGCTCTGCAGGAGCCGGGCAACAGCCCACAGGCTGCATCCCACCTGTCGTCCTCGGGACCGTTCCAAGAGGAGCACAGAGAGCACCCAGCCCCAAGCAGCTCAGCAGGGCAGCAGTGAGGCCAGGGCTGGGGCCGGTTGAGCAGCCGGGCCAGGCTGGACAGGGCAAAGTGAGCAGCACCACGGCGCGGGCAGGGGGGCAGACACCCCATGGAGCCGTGTAGAGGGGCTGCGGCTGCTTCAGCGGCATTTTCTGGGCAAGCAGGGGCCTGGCAGTGCCGGCGCAGGGTGAGCAAGCAGGCACTGGGCCCCCTGGCTTTCCCCTGCCGCCCAGCCCCGTGCCACAGTGCCCTGTCCCAGGGCAGCCTGTCCCCAGGATGGACGCTGGGCTGGGCTGGCGAGGGAGCGGTGCCACAGGAGCCGGGTGGCAGCCCCTGGCAGCGTTTGTCCCCGGGCTGGTTGCAGCCGTGCCCAGGGCTGTGGCTCTGCCGCTCCCCGGCTGCACCGTGGCTTTCAGGCCCCAGTCTGGAGGGGCGTGCTCAGAAAATGTGCGCTCGGGAGAACAGGGATGTTTGTGCTCTCGTCCTGCAGCCCTGCTCCCCTCGCATGAGCCGCAGGTCCCCAGCCTGCAGGAACATGCAGGGGTAGCACTGGTGGAGCCTTTCCCAGGGTCTTGTCCCCCAGAAGCAGGGACAGTGGCTTTTGCCTCCAGTTTGGTCCTTCCTGTGGTAGTGTGGGAACTTCTCTGATCTGTGCTTGATTCCAGGCTATGGCGCTGGCGGCGCTTATCGAGCTGCTCAGCTGGACCCTGGTTATGAGCCTTGAGGACATCCCAGGCGTAAGTTGCAATGTCTGTCTGCTTGAGGGAATGACACTTCTGTTTTCAGAGGTTATTCATGTGCAATTTTACCAAACATCCTCTTAAGGACTTGCAAGAACTTTTTGTGCCTTGGGGCTGTTGCACAGCTAAGTAATGAATATTTCTTGACCGCAGGAGCTGCTAGGTCTCAGCCAAAAGGTCACCCGTGTTTCCTATTAAATGAGGGCACCTACCCCTTTCTGTGTGTCCCGTGTAATTACTGCACCCCCTTCCAGTCAGCGCAGGTGACTCAGATCACAACGGACCGTGGAAACTCCTTCTCTGTGTTGGATTCCCTGTTTGGTTCCTGCAGTTGGTGGTGATGAAGCCACTTGGTGGAATTGGAGCCTGGGGGATATCCCGGGGATAAGTGTTCAGTCTTCATTGGTTCCTGGCCTTTTGCATTTGTTAATATGTGATTTGTTATTTGTTAACATTTTGTTGAGGTAATTGCGTCTTGCAATAGCCAGCAGGCTCTTCGCCTTCAAGCATGGTGAATGATCATGTTTCCGTCTGGTGCCCCGTGCTCCCACTTCAGTGTGGGCTTCCTTGTGTGTGTGTGAGGGGTCTCCTGGCCAGAAGGCCCAGAGAGGCCCCATGTTTGTCCATCTGCAACAGCCTGTGGGGTGTTGCTCACGGCCTGGAGACAGTGGATTGGAAGCTGCCAGGTCCCAGCCCAGAGGTCCCCAGGCCCCTGTGCAGCTTTGGACATCTCAGCCTGCTTCTGGCTCCCATGCTGTTTCCTGACGTCCTTCCAGTCACTGCAGGTCACTGAGGAAGAGGCCGATCACAACGTGCAATGGAAACGCTTTTCATTTCTGTTTGATTGCAGCTGTCCCTGTAGGCAGCAGCTACTTGACTTCTCAGCTGGAGCCTGTCCAAGAGCCTCAGGAGGATCCCACGGGTATGTCCCCTGAAGGAACGAGCATTTCCATGTTAGTTTTCCGTTCCTGTACAATTTAGCTTGCTCCTTTGTCGGCCGATGCTGGGGCCCGCAGCAGAGCAGTGTGTGGGTCCGGCTCAGTGCTGTGCCCGGGGGCTCTGAATGACACATTGATTGGACTAGATGCACTCCCAAAAGCCCAGGCTTTTTTTCTAAGCTTTATTACGGTGTTTGGAGAGTATTGGCTCCTGAAGTGCAGTGTTCCTGATGAGGAAGTTACTGCTCATGAAACCGTCCTGCTTTCTTTCTAAAGAGATGGACCATGAGACTGAGCAGAAGACCTTTCCGAGGGGAAGCAGTCACACCGTGCCAGTGTCAGATGAAGAATCGGAGACAATGGCAGCCACTGGCATGCCAGGTAGTTGCTGCCCCGCGGTCACCTGGTGTCACCAGTCACAATGACTGTGTGCCTGCGGACTCTACCCCAGCTCTCGCACATGGTCTCAGCAGCCAAAGCCGGGAGTGTTGGTGCAGAGAAGGGTTGTCAAAGAAGGCAGGAGCGGCTCTCTGAGGACAAGGATCAGCTCTGGTGTGTGGAGGTTATTGCCAGCAGTGTGCCGGAGAGACGTTCATAGATGTCTCTGTAGGTGGGTAGAGGTTGCTCACGTACCACCACAGCCCTTTGCCAGGAATTTAGGAACTTTGCCTCTCGGGGAAGGAGGACGTTCGAGGGCTACAGCCTTACCCATCTGAGGGCTACAACCAGTGCACTGTCTTGGGGCAGCCTTCCCCCAGCGTGGGCATCGGGTGGCACCAACCACTGAAAAAAGCCTCTCTTGGGCGTGTGAAGCGTCGTGTGAGATGATTGCCCGCAGCACAGAGCACAGTGACGTGTGGCATTGTCTCCTCTCCCGCAAGGGCGGGCGCTGGGGAAAAGGCTGAGGCTGCCGGTCAGGAGGGTCTGCGCGAGCACTACATCCCTGTGATCGCAGCAGTCCTGGCTGTGCCGCTGTTTGGTGTAGTGGCGGCTTGCATCGTCATTTCCCGGCTGAGGAAGAGAGCCCCGTGAGCTGCTTTTCCCCAGAGCTGTGCATTGCTGCAGCTGGCAATGAACTGTTTGCAGTCAGAGCGTGCTGGAGAGCCCAGGCAGCTGCTGGCCGGACTCTGCTGAGATTTCTGCTCTGAGACGTTTAAGTGGCTTCTTAATTCCTGTCAATGAGTAGTCTTTTCCTGAAACTCATTTCTACAGAAGGACCCAGGGAGGTGAAGCAGCACCAGAACAAGTCGACGCTGCCTCTGCCTGGGAAAGGGAAGATCAAACTAAAGATCAAGGCCAAGCAGAGTCAGCAGAAGAAACAGAAAAGGGAGAGATTGCCCAGGAAAGAGGGCTTTTCTGCAACAGCTCCAGACCATCCTCGTGGATCTTTGCGGCCGAGCTCGCCCAGCTGTACAGGAACATGAGCGCAGACGCCTCAGCTCTGCCCATTCCCAACTGCTCTCTCCCTCGTGGTGCCTCCTCACCGGAGCCCTGGATTTCTCTGGACTCCCCTGAGCCTCAGCCCTTCTGGTATCCCTGTTACCAGTACCAGGAGGGATACTGTTCATCAGATGATGACTTTGTAGAGTAAACAACAAGTCTCTTTTGGCCCAAAGCAGTGAGTCCTTGGCTGTTTAGGCCATTAGTGTCAGGGTATCAGGCACAGGGCTGGGAGCAGGATTGGTCTGTGAAAGAAGCTCAGACCTGCACTCGGGGAGGGACCCCTTTGTCCCAACATCAGCCTGGTTTCCCAGCTGGGGCTGTCAACAAGGCTTTCATGCACCAGGATGGGGACGTGCTGGCCAGACGGGAGTGTTGGTGCAGAGAAGGGTTGTCAAGGAAGGCAGGAGCGGCTCTCTGAGGACAAGGGTCAGCTCTGGTGTGTGGAGGTTATTGCCAGCAGCGTGCCGGAGAGACACTCGTAGACATCTCTGGATGCGGTTAGAGCTTGCTCACGTACCACCACAGCCCTTTGCCAGGAATTTAGGAACTTTGCCTCTTGGGGAATGAGGACAACTGAGGGCTACAGCCCGGCCCATCTGAGGGCTACAGCCAGTGCGCTGTCCCCGGGCCAGCCTTCCCCCAGCGTGCGCATCGGGGCTTGGGGGGGCAAGCACGTGGCTCTGCAGGAGCCGGGCAACAGCCCACAGGCTGCATCCCACCTGTCGTCCTCGGGACCGTTCCAAGAGGAGCACAGAGAGCACCCAGCCCCAAGCAGCTCAGCAGGGCAGCAGTGAGGCCAGGGCTGGGGCCGGTTGAGCAGCCGGGCCAGGCTGGACAGGGCAAAGTGAGCAGCACCACGGCGCGGGCAGGGGGGCAGACACCCCATGGAGCCGTGTAGAGGGGCTGCGGCTGCTTCAGCGGCATTTTCTGGGCAAGCAGGGGCCTGGCAGTGCCGGCGCAGGGTGAGCAAGCAGGCACTGGGCCCCCTGGCTTTCCCCTGCCGCCCAGCCCCGTGCCACAGTGCCCTGTCCCAGGGCAGCCTGTCCCCAGGATGGACGCTGGGCTGGGCTGGCGAGGGAGCGGTGCCACAGGAGCCGGGTGGCAGCCCCTGGCAGCGTTTGTCCCCGGGCTGGTTGCAGCGGTGCCCAGGGCTGTGGCTCTGCCGCTCCCCGGCTGCACCGTGGCTTTCAGCCCCCAGTCTGGAGGGGCGTGCTCAGAAAATGCGCGCTCGGGAGAACAGGGATGTTTGTGCTCTCGTCCTGCAGCCCTGCTCCCCTCGCATGAGCCGCAGGCCCCCAGCCTGCAGGAACATGCAGGGGTAGCACTGGTGGAGCCTTTCCCAGGGTCTTGTCCCCCAGAAGCAGGGACAGTGGCTTTTGCCTCCAGTTTGGTCCTTCCTGTGGTAGTGTGGGAACTTCTCTGATCTGTGCTTGATTCCAGGCTATGGCGCTGGCGGCGCTTATCGAGCTGCTCAGCTGGACCCTGGTTATGAGCCTTGAGGACATCCCAGGCGTAAGTTGCAATGTCTGTCTGCTTGAGGGAATGACACTTCTGTTTTCAGAGGTTATTCATGTGCAATTTTACCAAACATCCTCTTAAGGACTTGCAAGAACTTTTTGTGCCTTGGGGCTGTTGCACAGCTAAGTAATGAATATTTCTTGACCGCAGGAGCTGCTAGGTCTCAGCCAAAAGGTCACCCGTGTTTCCTATTAAATGAGGGCACCTACCCCTTTCTGTGTGTCCCGTGTAATTACTGCACCCCCTTCCAGTCAGCGCAGGTGACTCAGATCACAACGGACCGTGGAAACTCCTTCTCTGTGTTGGATTCCCTGTTTGGTTCCTGCAGTTGGTGGTGATGAAGCCACTTGGTGGAATTGGAGCCTGGGGGATATCCCGGGGATAAGTGTTCAGTCTTCATTGGTTCCTGGCCTTTTGCATTTGTTAATATGTGATTTGTTATTTGTTAACATTTTGTTGAGGTAATTGCGTCTTGCAATAGCCAGCAGGCTCTTCGCCTTCAAGCATGGTGAATGATCATGTTTCCGTCTGGTGCCCCGTGCTCCCACTTCAGTGTGGGCTTCCTTGTGTGTGTGTGAGGGGTCTCCTGGCCAGAAGGCCCAGAGAGGCCCCATGTTTGTCCATCTGCAACAGCCTGTGGGGTGTTGCTCACGGCCTGGAGACAGTGGATTGGAAGCTGCCAGGTCCCAGCCCAGAGGTCCCCAGGCCCCTGTGCAGCTTTGGACATCTCAGCCTGCTTCTGGCTCCCATGTTGTTTCCTGACGTCCTTCCAGTCACTGCAGGTCACTGAGGAAGAGGCCGATCACAACGTGCAATGGAAACGCTTTTCATTTCTGTTTGATTGCAGCTGTCCCTGTAGGCAGCAGCTACTTGACTTCTCAGCTGGAGCCTGTCCAAGAGCCTCAGGAGGATCCCACGGGTATGTCCCCTGAAGGAACGAGCATTTCCATGTTAGTTTTCCGCTCCTGTACAATTTAGCTTGCTCCTTTGTCGGCCGATGCTGGGGCCCGCAGCAGAGCAGTGTGTGGGTCCGGCTCAGTGCTGTGCCCGGGGGCTCTGAATGACACATTGATTGGACTAGATGCACTCCCAAAAGCCCAGGCTTTTTTTCTAAGCTTTATTACGGTGTTTGGAGAGTATTGGCTCCTGAAGTGCAGTGTTCCTGATGAGGAAGTTACTGCTCATGAAACCGTCCTGCTTTCTTTCTAAAGAGATGGACCATGAGACTGAGCAGAAGACCTTTCCGAGGGGAAGCAGTCACACCGCGCCAGTGTCAGATGAAGAATCGGAGACAATGGCAGCCACTGGCATGCCAGGTAGTTGCTGCCCCGCGGTCACCTGGTGTCACCAGTCACAATGACTGTGTGCCTGCGGACTCTACCCCAGCTCTCGCACATGGTCTCAGCAGCCAAAGCCGGGAGTGTTGGTGCAGAGAAGGGTTGTCAAAGAAGGCAGGAGCGGCTCTCTGAGGACAAGGATCAGCTCTGGTGTGTGGAGGTTATTGCCAGCAGTGTGCCGGAGAGACGTTCATAGATGTCTCTGTAGGTGGGTAGAGGTTGCTCACGTACCACCACAGCCCTTTGCCAGGAATTTAGGAACTTTGCCTCTCGGGGAAGGAGGACGTTCGAGGGCTACAGCCTTACCCATCTGAGGGCTACAACCAGTGCACTGTCTTGGGGCAGCCTTCCCCCAGCGTGGGCATCGGGTGGCACCAACCACTGAAAAAAGCCTCTCTTGGGCGTGTGAAGCGTCGTGTGAGATGATTGCCCGCAGCACAGAGCACAGTGACGTGTGGCATTGTCTCCTCTCCCGCAAGGGCGGGCGCTGGGGAAAAGGCTGAGGCTGCCGGTCAGGAGGGTCTGCGCGAGCACTACATCCCTGTGATCGCAGCAGTCCTGGCTGTGCCGCTGTTTGGTGTAGTGGCGGCTTGCATCGTCATTTCCCGGCTGAGGAAGAGAGCCCCGTGAGCTGCTTTTCCCCAGAGCTGTGCATTGCTGCAGCTGGCAATGAACTGTTTGCAGTCAGAGCGTGCTGGAGAGCCCAGGCAGCTGCTGGCCGGACTCTGCTGAGATTTCTGCTCTGAGACGTTTAAGTGGCTTCTTAATTCCTGTCAATGAGTAGTCTTTTCCTGAAACTCATTTCTACAGAAGGACCCAGGGAGGTGAAGCAGCACCAGAACAAGTCGACGCTGCCTCTGCCTGGGAAAGGGAAGATCAAACTAAAGATCAAGGCCAAGCAGAGTCAGCAGAAGAAACAGAAAAGGGAGAGATTGCCCAGGAAAGAGGGCTTTTCTGCAACAGCTCCAGCCCATCCTCGTGGATCTTTGCGGCCGAGCTCGCCCAGCTGTACAGGAAGATGAGCGCAGACGCCTCAGCTCTGCCCATTCCCAACTGCTCTCTCCCTCGTGGTGCCTCCTCACCGGAGCCCTGGATTTCTCTGGACTCCCCTGAGCCTCAGCCCTTCTGGTGTCCCTGTTACCAGTACCAGGAGGGATACTGTTCATCAGATGATGACTTTGTAGAGTAAACAACAAGTCTCTTTTGGCCCAAAGCAGTGAGTCCTTGGCTGTTTAGGCCATTAGAGTCAGGGTATCAGGCACAGGGCTGGGAGCAGGATTGGTCTGTGAAAGAAGCTCAGACCTGCACTCGGGGAGGGACCCCTTTGTCCCAACATCAGCCTGGTTTCCCAGCTGGGGCTGTCAACAAGGCTTTCATGCACCAGGATGGGGACGTGCTGGCCAGACGGGAGTGTTGGTGCAGAGAAGGGTTGTCAAGGAAGGCAGGAGCGGCTCTCTGAGGACAAGGGTCAGCTCTGGTGTGTGGAGGTTATTGCCAGCAGCGTGCCGGAGAGACACTCGTAGACATCTCTGGATGCGGTTAGAGCTTGCTCACGTACCACCACAGCCCTTTGCCAGGAATTTAGGAACTTTGCCTCTTGGGGAATGAGGACAACTGAGGGCTACAGCCCGGCCCATCTGAGGGCTACAGCCAGTGCGCTGTCCCCGGGCCAGCCTTCCCCCAGCGTGCGCATCGGGGCTTGGGGGGGCAAGCACGTGGCTCTGCAGGAGCCGGGCAACAGCCCACAGGCTGCATCCCACCTGTCGTCCTCGGGACCGTTCCAAGAGGAGCACAGAGAGCACCCAGCCCCAAGCAGCTCAGCAGGGCAGCAGTGAGGCCAGGGCTGGGGCCGGTTGAGCAGCCGGGCCAGGCTGGACAGGGCAAAGTGAGCAGCACCACGGCGCGGGCAGGGGGGCAGACACCCCATGGAGCCGTGTAGAGGGGCTGCGGCTGCTTCAGCGGCATTTTCTGGGCAAGCAGGGGCCTGGCAGTGCCGGCGCAGGGTGAGCAAGCAGGCACTGGGCCCCCTGGCTTTCCCCTGCCGCCCAGCCCCGTGCCACAGTGCCCTGTCCCAGGGCAGCCTGTCCCCAGGATGGACGCTGGGCTGGGCTGGCGAGGGAGCGGTGCCACAGGAGCCGGGTGGCAGCCCCTGGCAGCGTTTGTCCCCGGGCTGGTTGCAGCGGTGCCCAGGGCTGTGGCTCTGCCGCTCCCCGGCTGCACCGTGGCTTTCAGGCCCCAGTCTGGAGGGGCGTGCTCAGAAAATGTGCGCTCGGGAGAACAGGGATGTTTGTGCTCTCGTCCTGCAGCCCTGCTCCCCTCGCATGAGCCGCAGGTCCCCAGCCTGCAGGAACATGCAGGGGTAGCACTGGTGGAGCCTTTCCCAGGGTCTTGTCCCCCAGAAGCAGGGACAGTGGCTTTTGCCTCCAGTTTGGTCCTTCCTGTGGTAGTGTGGGAACTTCTCTGATCTGTGCTTGATTCCAGGCTATGGCGCTGGCGGCGCTTATCGAGCTGCTCAGCTGGACCCTGGTTATGAGCCTTGAGGACATCCCAGGCGTAAGTTGCAATGTCTGTCTGCTTGAGGGAATGACACTTCTGTTTTCAGAGGTTATTCATGTGCAATTTTACCAAACATCCTCTTAAGGACTTGCAAGAACTTTTTGTGCCTTGGGGCTGTTGCACAGCTAAGTAATGAATATTTCTTGACCGCAGGAGCTGCTAGGTCTCAGCCAAAAGGTCACCCGTGTTTCCTATTAAATGAGGGCACCTACCCCTTTCTGTGTGTCCCGTGTAATTACTGCACCCCCTTCCAGTCAGCGCAGGTGACTCAGATCACAACGGACCGTGGAAACTCCTTCTCTGTGTTGGATTCCCTGTTTGGTTCCTGCAGTTGGTGGTGATGAAGCCACTTGGTGGAATTGGAGCCTGGGGGATATCCCGGGGATAAGTGTTCAGTCTTCATTGGTTCCTGGCCTTTTGCATTTGTTAATATGTGATTTGTTATTTGTTAACATTTTGTTGAGGTAATTGCGTCTTGCAATAGCCAGCAGGCTCTTCGCCTTCAAGCATGGTGAATGATCATGTTTCCGTCTGGTGCCCCGTGCTCCCACTTCAGTGTGGGCTTCCTTGTGTGTGTGTGAGGGGTCTCCTGGCCAGAAGGCCCAGAGAGGCCCCATGTTTGTCCATCTGCAACAGCCTGTGGGGTGTTGCTCACGGCCTGGAGACAGTGGATTGGAAGCTGCCAGGTCCCAGCCCAGAGGTCCCCAGGCCCCTGTGCAGCTTTGGACATCTCAGCCTGCTTCTGGCTCCCATGCTGTTTCCTGACGTCCTTCCAGTCACTGCAGGTCACTGAGGAAGAGGCCGATCACAACGTGCAATGGAAACGCTTTTCATTTCTGTTTGATTGCAGCTGTCCCTGTAGGCAGCAGCTACTTGACTTCTCAGCTGGAGCCTGTCCAAGAGCCTCAGGAGGATCCCACGGGTATGTCCCCTGAAGGAACGAGCATTTCCATGTTAGTTTTCCGCTCCTGTACAATTTAGCTTGCTCCTTTGTCGGCCAATGCTGGGGCCCGCAGCAGAGCAGTGTGTGGGTCCGGCTCAGTGCTGTGCCCGGGGGCTCTGAATGACACATTGATTGGACTAGATGCACTCCCAAAAGCCCAGGCTTTTTTTCTAAGCTTTATTACGGTGTTTGGAGAGTATTGGCTCCTGAAGTGCAGTGTTCCTGATGAGGAAGTTACTGCTCATGAAACCGTCCTGCTTTCTTTCTAAAGAGATGGACCATGAGACTGAGCAGAAGACCTTTCCGAGGGGAAGCAGTCACACCGCGCCAGTGTCAGATGAAGAATCGGAGACAATGGCAGCCACTGGCATGCCAGGTAGTTGCTGCCCCGCGGTCACCTGGTGTCACCAGTCACAATGACTGTGTGCCTGCGGACTCTACCCCAGCTCTCGCACATGGTCTCAGCAGCCAAAGCCGGGAGTGTTGGTGCAGAGAAGGGTTGTCAAAGAAGGCAGGAGCGGCTCTCTGAGGACAAGGATCAGCTCTGGTGTGTGGAGGTTATTGCCAGCAGTGTGCCGGAGAGACGTTCATAGATGTCTCTGTAGGTGGGTAGAGGTTGCTCACGTACCACCACAGCCCTTTGCCAGGAATTTAGGAACTTTGCCTCTCGGGGAAGGAGGACGTTCGAGGGCTACAGCCTTACCCATCTGAGGGCTACAACCAGTGCACTGTCTTGGGGCAGCCTTCCCCCAGCGTGGGCATCGGGTGGCACCAACCACTGAAAAAAGCCTCTCTTGGGCGTGTGAAGCGTCGTGTGAGATGATTGCCCGCAGCACAGAGCACAGTGACGTGTGGCATTGTCTCCTCTCCCGCAAGGGCGGGCGCTGGGGAAAAGGCTGAGGCTGCCGGTCAGGAGGGTCTGCGCGAGCACTACATCCCTGTGATCGCAGCAGTCCTGGCTGTGCCGCTGTTTGGTGTAGTGGCGGCTTGCATCGTCATTTCCCGGCTGAGGAAGAGAGCCCCGTGAGCTGCTTTTCCCCAGAGCTGTGCATTGCTGCAGCTGGCAATGAACTGTTTGCAGTCAGAGCGTGCTGGAGAGCCCAGGCAGCTGCTGGCCGGACTCTGCTGAGATTTCTGCTCTGAGACGTTTAAGTGGCTTCTTAATTCCTGTCAATGAGTAGTCTTTTCCTGAAACTCATTTCTACAGAAGGACCCAGGGAGGTGAAGCAGCACCAGAACAAGTCGACGCTGCCTCTGCCTGGGAAAGGGAAGATCAAACTAAAGATCAAGGCCAAGCAGAGTCAGCAGAAGAAACAGAAAAGGGAGAGATTGCCCAGGAAAGAGGGCTTTTCTGCAACAGCTCCAGACCATCCTCGTGGATCTTTGCGGCCGAGCTCGCCCAGCTGTACAGGAACATGAGCGCAGACGCCTCAGCTCTGCCCATTCCCAACTGCTCTCTCCCTCGTGGTGCCTCCTCACCGGAGCCCTGGATTTCTCTGGACTCCCCTGAGCCTCAGCCCTTCTGGTGTCCCTGTTACCAGTACCAGGAGGGATACTGTTCATCAGATGATGACTTTGTAGAGTAAACAACAAGTCTCTTTTGGCCCAAAGCAGTGAGTCCTTGGCTGTTTAGGCCATTAGTGTCAGGGTATCAGGCACAGGGCTGGGAGCAGGATTGGTCTGTGAAAGAAGCTCAGACCTGCACTCGGGGAGGGACCCCTTTGTCCCAACATCAGCCTGGTTTCCCAGCTGGGGCTGTCAACAAGGCTTTCATGCACCAGGATGGGGACGTGCTGGCCAGACGGGAGTGTTGGTGCAGAGAAGGGTTGTCAAGGAAGGCAGGAGCGGCTCTCTGAGGACAAGGGTCAGCTCTGGTGTGTGGAGGTTATTGCCAGCAGCGTGCCGGAGAGACACTCGTAGACATCTCTGGATGCGGTTAGAGCTTGCTCACGTACCACCACAGCCCTTTGCCAGGAATTTAGGAACTTTGCCTCTTGGGGAATGAGGACAACTGAGGGCTACAGCCCGGCCCATCTGAGGGCTACAGCCAGTGCGCTGTCCCCGGGCCAGCCTTCCCCCAGCGTGCGCATCGGGGCTTGGGGGGGCAAGCACGTGGCTCTGCAGGAGCCCGGCAACAGCCCACAGGCTGCATCCCACCTGTCGTCCTCGGGACCGTTCCAAGAGGAGCACAGAGAGCACCCAGCCCCAAGCAGCTCAGCAGGGCAGCAGTGAGGCCAGGGCTGGGGCCGGTTGAGCAGCCGGGCCAGGCTGGACAGGGCAAAGTGAGCAGCACCACGGCGCGGGCAGGGGGGCAGACACCCCATGGAGCCGTGTAGAGGGGCTGCGGCTGCTTCAGCGGCATTTTCTGGGCAAGCAGGGGCCTGGCAGTGCCGGCGCAGGGTGAGCAAGCAGGCACTGGGCCCCCTGGCTTTCCCCTGCCGCCCAGCCCCGTGCCACAGTGCCCTGTCCCAGGGCAGCCTGTCCCCAGGATGGACGCTGGGCTGGGCTGGCGAGGGAGCGGTGCCACAGGAGCCGGGTGGCAGCCCCTGGCAGCGTTTGTCCCCGGGCTGGTTGCAGCGGTGCCCAGGGCTGTGGCTCTGCCGCTCCCCGGCTGCACCGTGGCTTTCAGGCCCCAGTCTGGAGGGGCGTGCTCAGAAAATGTGCGCTCGGGAGAACAGGGATGTTTGTGCTCTCGTCCTGCAGCCCTGCTCCCCTCGCATGAGCCGCAGGTCCCCAGCCTGCAGGAACATGCAGGGGTAGCACTGGTGGAGCCTTTCCCAGGGTCTTGTCCCCCAGAAGCAGGGACAGTGGCTTTTGCCTCCAGTTTGGTCCTTCCTGTGGTAGTGTGGGAACTTCTCTGATCTGTGCTTGATTCCAGGCTATGGCGCTGGCGGCGCTTATCGAGCTGCTCAGCTGGACCCTGGTTATGAGCCTTGAGGACATCCCAGGCGTAAGTTGCAATGTCTGTCTGCTTGAGGGAATGACACTTCTGTTTTCAGAGGTTATTCATGTGCAATTTTACCAAACATCCTCTTAAGGACTTGCAAGAACTTTTTGTGCCTTGGGGCTGTTGCACAGCTAAGTAATGAATATTTCTTGACCGCAGGAGCTGCTAGGTCTCAGCCAAAAGGTCACCCATGTTTCCTATTAAATGAGGGCACCTACCCCTTTCTGTGTGTCCCGTGTAATTACTGCACCCCCTTCCAGTCAGCGCAGGTGACTCAGATCACAACGGACCGTGGAAACTCCTTCTCTGTGTTGGATTCCCTGTTTGGTTCCTGCAGTTGGTGGTGATGAAGCCACTTGGTGGAATTGGAGCCTGGGGGATATCCCGGGGATAAGTGTTCAGTCTTCATTGGTTCCTGGCCTTTTGCATTTGTTAATATGTGATTTGTTATTTGTTAACATTTTGTTGAGGTAATTGCGTCTTGCAATAGCCAGCAGGCTCTTCGCCTTCAAGCATGGTGAATGATCATGTTTCCGTCTGGTGCCCCGTGCTCCCACTTCAGTGTGGGCTTCCTTGTGTGTGTGTGAGGGGTCTCCTGGCCAGAAGGCCCAGAGAGGCCCCATGTTTGTCCATCTGCAACAGCCTGTGGGGTGTTGCTCACGGCCTGGAGACAGTGGATTGGAAGCTGCCAGGTCCCAGCCCAGAGGTCCCCAGGCCCCTGTGCAGCTTTGGACATCTCAGCCTGCTTCTGGCTCCCATGCTGTTTCCTGACGTCCTTCCAGTCACTGCAGGTCACTGAGGAAGAGGCCGATCACAACGTGCAATGGAAACGCTTTTCATTTCTGTTTGATTGCAGCTGTCCCTGTAGGCAGCAGCTACTTGACTTCTCAGCTGGAGCCTGTCCAAGAGCCTCAGGAGGATCCCACGGGTATGTCCCCTGAAGGAACGAGCATTTCCATGTTAGTTTTCCGCTCCTGTACAATTTAGCTTGCTCCTTTGTCGGCCGATGCTGGGGCCCGCAGCAGAGCAGTGTGTGGGTCCGGCTCAGTGCTGTGCCCGGGGGCTCTGAATGACACATTGATTGGACTAGATGCACTCCCAAAAGCCCAGGCTTTTTTTCTAAGCTTTATTACGGTGTTTGGAGAGTATTGGCTCCTGAAGTGCAGTGTTCCTGATGAGGAAGTTACTGCTCATGAAACCGTCCTGCTTTCTTTCTAAAGAGATGGACCATGAGACTGAGCAGAAGACCTTTCCGAGGGGAAGCAGTCACACCGTGCCAGTGTCAGATGAAGAATCGGAGACAATGGCAGCCACTGGCATGCCAGGTAGTTGCTGCCCCGCGGTCACCTGGTGTCACCAGTCACAATGACTGTGTGCCTGCGGACTCTACCCCAGCTCTCGCACATGCTCTCAGCAGCCAAAGCCGGGAGTGTTGGTGCAGAGAAGGGTTGTCAAAGAAGGCAGGAGCGGCTCTCTGAGGACAAGGGTCAGCTCTGGTGTGTGGAGGTTATTGCCAGCAGCGTGCCGGAGAGACGTTCATAGATGTCTCTGTAGGTGGGTAGAGGTTGCTCACGTACCACCACAGCCCTTTGCCAGGAATTTAGGAACTTTGCCTCTCGGGGAAGGAGGACGTTCGAGGGCTACAGCCTTACCCATCTGAGGGCTACAACCAGTGCACTGTCTTGGGGCAGCCTTCCCCCAGCGTGGGCATCGGGTGGCACCAACCACTGAAAAAAGCCTCTCTTGGGCGTGTGAAGCGTCGTGTGAGATGATTGCCCGCAGCACAGAGCACAGTGACGTGTGGCATTGTCTCCTCTCCCGCAAGGGCGGGCGCTGGGGAAAAAGCTGAGGCTGCCGGTCAGGAGGGTCTGCGCGAGCACTACATCCCTGTGATCGCAGCAGTCCTGGCTGTGCCGCTGTTTGGTGTAGTGGCGGCTTGCATCGTCATTTCCCGGCTGAGGAAGAGAGCCCCGTGAGTTGCTTTTCCCCAGAGCTGTGCATTGCTGCAGCTGGCAATGAACTGTTTGCAGTCAGAGCGTGCTGGAGAGCCCAGGCAGCTGCTGGCCGGACTCTGCTGAGATTTCTGCTCTGAGACGTTTAAGTGGCTTCTTAATTCCTGTCAATGAGTAGTCTTTTCCTGAAACTCATTTCTACAGAAGGACCCAGGGAGGTGAAGCAGCACCAGAACAAGTCGACGCTGCCTCTGCCTGGGAAAGGGAAGATCAAACTAAAGATCAAGGCCAAGCAGAGTCAGCAGAAGAAACAGAAAAGGGAGAGATTGCCCAAGAAAGCGAGCTTTTCTGCAACAGCTCCAGCCCATCCTCGTGGATCTTTGCGGCCGAGCTCGCCCAGCTGTACAGGAACATGAGCGCAGACGCCTCAGCTCTGCCCGCTCCCAGCTGCTCTCTCCCTCGTGGTGCCTCCTCACCGGAGCCCTGGATTTCTCTGGACTCCCCTGAGCCTCAGCCCTTCTGGTGTCCCTGTTACCAGTACCAGAAGGGATACTGTTCATCAGATGATGACTTTGTAGAGTAAACAACAAGTCTCTTTTGGCCCAAAGCAGTGAGTCCTTGGCTGTTTAGGCCATTAGAGTCAGGGTATCAGGCACAGGGCTGGGAGCAGGATTGGTCTGTGAAAGAAGCTCAGACCTGCACTCGGGGAGGGACCCCTTTGTCCCAACATCAGCCTGGTTTCCCAGCTGGGGCTGTCAACAAGGCTTTCATGCACCAGGATGGGGACGTGCTGGCCAGACGGGAGTGTTGGTGCAGAGAAGGGTTGTCAAGGAAGGCAGGAGCGGCTCTCTGAGGACAAGGGTAAGCTCTGGTGTGTGGAGGTTATTGCCAGCAGCGTGCCGGAGAGACACTCGTAGACATCTCTGGATGCGGTTAGAGCTTGCTCACGTACCACCACAGCCCTTTGCCAGGAATTTAGGAACTTTGCCTCTTGGGGAATGAGGACAACTGAGGGCTACAGCCCGGCCCATCTGAGGGCTACAACCAGTGCGCTGTCCCCGGGCCAGCCTTCCCCCAGCGTGCGCATCGGGGCTTGGGGGGGCAAGCACGTGGCTCTGCAGGAGCCGGGCAACAGCCCACAGGCTGCATCCCACCTGTCGTCCTTGGGACCGTTCCAAGAGGAGCACAGAGAGCACCCAGCCCCAAGCAGCTCAGCAGGGCAGCAGTGAGGCCAGGGCTGGGGCCGGTTGAGCAGCCGGGCCAGGCTGGACAGGGCAAAGTGAGCAGCACCACGGCGCGGGCAGGGGGGCAGACACCCCATGGAGCCGTGTAGAGGGGCTGCGGCTGCTTCAGCGGCATTTTCTGGGCAAGCAGGGGCCTGGCAGTGCCGGCGCAGGGTGAGCAAGCAGGCACTGGGCCCCCTGGCTTTCCCCTGCCGCCCAGCCCCGTGCCACAGTGCCCTGTCCCAGGGCAGCCTGTCCCCAGGATGGACGCTGGGCTGGGCTGGCGAGGGAGCGGTGCCACAGGAGCCGGGTGGCAGCCCCTGGCAGCGTTTGTCCCCGGGCTGGTTGCAGCCGTGCCCAGGGCTGTGGCTCTGCCGCTCCCCGGCTGCACCGTGGCTTTCAGGCCCCAGTCTGGAGGGGCGTGCTCAGAAAATGTGCGCTCGGGAGAACAGGGATGTTTGTGCTCTCGTCCTGCAGCCCTGCTCCCCTCGCATGAGCCGCAGGTCCCCAGCCTGCAGGAACATGCAGGGGTAGCACTGGTGGAGCCTTTCCCAGGGTCTTGTCCCCCAGAAGCAGGGACAGTGGCTTTTGCCTCCAGTTTGGTCCTTCCTGTGGTAGTGTGGGAACTTCTCTGATCTGTGCTTGATTCCAGGCTATGGCGCTGGCGGCGCTTATCGAGCTGCTCAGCTGGACCCTGGTTATGAGCCTTGAGGACATCCCAGGCGTAAGTTGCAATGTCTGTCTGCTTGAGGGAATGACACTTCTGTTTTCAGAGGTTATTCATGTGCAATTTTACCAAACATCCTCTTAAGGACTTGCAAGAACTTTTTGTGCCTTGGGGCTGTTGCACAGCTAAGTAATGAATATTTCTTGACCGCAGGAGCTGCTAGGTCTCAGCCAAAAGGTCACCCGTGTTTCCTATTAAATGAGGGCACCTACCCCTTTCTGTGTGTCCCGTGTAATTACTGCACCCCCTTCCAGTCAGCGCAGGTGACTCAGATCACAACGGACCGTGGAAACTCCTTCTCTGTGTTGGATTCCCTGTTTGGTTCCTGCAGTTGGTGGTGATGAAGCCACTTGGTGGAATTGGAGCCTGGGGGATATCCCGGGGATAAGTGTTCAGTCTTCATTGGTTCCTGGCCTTTTGCATTTGTTAATATGTGATTTGTTATTTGTTAACATTTTGTTGAGGTAATTGCGTCTTGCAATAGCCAGCAGGCTCTTCGCCTTCAAGCATGGTGAATGATCATGTTTCCGTCTGGTGCCCCGTGCTCCCACTTCAGTGTGGGCTTCCTTGTGTGTGTGTGAGGGGTCTCCTGGCCAGAAGGCCCAGAGAGGCCCCATGTTTGTCCATCTGCAACAGCCTGTGGGGTGTTGCTCACGGCCTGGAGACAGTGGATTGGAAGCTGCCAGGTCCCAGCCCAGAGGTCCCCAGGCCCCTGTGCAGCTTTGGACATCTCAGCCTGCTTCTGGCTCCCATGTTGTTTCCTGACGTCCTTCCAGTCACTGCAGGTCACTGAGGAAGAGGCCGATCACAACGTGCAATGGAAACGCTTTTCATTTCTGTTTGATTGCAGCTGTCCCTGTAGGCAGCAGCTACTTGACTTCTCAGCTGGAGCCTGTCCAAGAGCCTCAGGAGGATCCCACGGGTATGTCCCCTGAAGGAACGAGCATTTCCATGTTAGTTTTCCGCTCCTGTACAATTTAGCTTGCTCCTTTGTCGGCCGATGCTGGGGCCCGCAGCAGAGCAGTGTGTGGGTCCGGCTCAGTGCTGTGCCCGGGGGCTCTGAATGACACATTGATTGGACTAGATGCACTCTCAAAAGCCCAGGCTTTTTTTCTAAGCTTTATTACGGTGTTTGGAGAGTATTGGCTCCTGAAGTGCAGTGTTCCTGATGAGGAAGTTACTGCTCATGAAACCGTCCTGCTTTCTTTCTGAAGAGATGGACCATGAGACTGAGCAGAAGACCTTTCCGAGGGGAAGCAGTCACACCGTGCCAGTGTCAGATGAAGAATCGGAGACAATGGCAGCCACTGGCATGCCAGGTAGTTGCTGCCCCGCGGTCACCTGGTGTCACCAGTCACAATGACTGTGTGCCTGCGGACTCTACCCCAGCTCTCGCACATGGTCTCAGCAGCCAAAGCCGGGAGTGTTGGTGCAGAGAAGGGTTGTCAAAGAAGGCAGGAGCGGCTCTCTGAGGACAAGGATCAGCTCTGGTGTGTGGAGGTTATTGCCAGCAGTGTGCCGGAGAGACGTTCATAGATGTCTCTGTAGGTGGGTAGAGGTTGCTCACGTACCACCACAGCCCTTTGCCAGGAATTTAGGAACTTTGCCTCTCGGGGAAGGAGGACGTTCGAGGGCTACAGCCTTACCCATCTGAGGGCTACAACCAGTGCACTGTCTTGGGGCAGCCTTCCCCCAGCGTGGGCATCGGGTGGCACCAACCACTGAAAAAAGCCTCTCTTGGGCGTGTGAAGCGTCGTGTGAGATGATTGCCCGCAGCACAGAGCACAGTGACGTGTGGCATTGTCTCCTCTCCCGCAAGGGCGGGCGCTGGGGAAAAGGCTGAGGCTGCCGGTCAGGAGGGTCTGCGCGAGCACTACATCCCTGTGATCACAGCAGTCCTGGCTGTGCCGCTGTTTGGTGTAGTGGCGGCTTGCATCGTCATTTCCCGGCTGAGGAAGAGAGCCCCGTGAGTTGCTTTTCCCCAGAGCTGTGCATTGCTGCAGCTGGCAATGAACTGTTTGCAGTCAGAGCGTGCTGGAGAGCCCAGGCAGCTGCTGGCCGGACTCTGCTGAGATTTCTGCTCTGAGACGTTTAAGTGGCTTCTTAATTCCTGTCAATGAGTAGTCTTTTCCTGAAACTCATTTCTACAGAAGGACCCAGGGAGGTGAAGCAGCACCAGAACAAGTCGACGCTGCCTCTGCCTGGGAAAGGGAAGATCAAACTAAAGATCAAGGCCAAGCAGAGTCAGCAGAAGAAACAGAAAAGGGAGAGATTGCCCAAGAAAGCGAGCTTTTCTGCAACAGCTCCAGCCCATCCTCGTGGATCTTTGCGGCCGAGCTCGCCCAGCTGTACAGGAACATGAGCGCAGACGCCTCAGCTCTGCCCATTCCCAACTGCTCTCTCCCTCGTGGTGCCTCCTCACCGGAGCCCTGGATTTCTCTGGACTCCCCTGAGCCTCAGCCCTTCTGGTGTCCCTGTTACCAGTACCAGGAGGGATACTGTTCATCAGATGATGACTTTGTAGAGTAAACAACAAGTCTCTTTTGGCCCAAAGCAGTGAGTCCTTGGCTGTTTAGGCTGTTTGAGTTGGGGTATCAGGCACAGGGCTGGGAGCAGGGCTGGGTCTGTGAGAGAAGCTCAGACCTGCACTCGGGGAGGGACCCCTTTGTCCCAGCATCAGCCTGGTTTCCCAGCTGGGGCTGTCAACAAGGCTTTCATGCACCAGGATGGGGACGTGCTGGCCAGACGGGAGGTGCAGAGGGTTGTCCTTGGGCTTGCTTGGGATGCCCCCGCCTGAATACAGCAGAGCCTGTTAAGGCCAGCATGGAGTCTGACTTGCTATGTTTCTCAGGGCACGGCAGATGACACGAAGCACAGACCACAAAGCCAGTCTTATCACAGCTCTGCTCTGCAGCTGCGACTGAAGGATGCGAGAAGCAGGCAGGAGAGGTTTTGTCCATTGTTCCAGGCTGCCTGGCTGGGCACTACAGCACCGCGTCCCAGCTCTCCTCCTCCTGTGCGGAGCAGCCTGTGCCACCCAGGCTGGCTGAGCTGGGAGCCTGTGCTCCCATGGGCAGTGCTGTGGGTGCCTGCGGCTCTTCCCCCGCTGCCCGCTGGTGCACACGGGGTCAGCAGCCAAACCTGAAACTCTCCCTCCAGAGAAAGTGCTGTAGAACAGGCCAGGAGCGGCTCTGTGAGGATGACTGTTGGCAGCCTGACGGAGCGTGACGGAGCGCGACAGAGCCTGACAGGCCTCAGCCTGGCCCGATAGGGCTTGACAGAGCCCGAAAGACCCGGTAAAGACTGAAAGGATGTGACAGAGCCTGACGAAGCCCAACAGGGCCCGACATCACCTGACAGAGTCCAACAGGGCGCAATAAAGCCCAGCAGGGCCCAACAGAGCCCAACCAGGCCTAACAAAGCCTGAAAGGGCATGACAGAGTCCATCAGAGCCTGACAGGTCCCGGCAAAGTCTAACAAAGCCAGACATGGCCCATCAGAGCCCTACAGAGCCATACAGAGCCCGACAGGGTCTGACAGGCCTGGACAGAGCCCGACAAGGCCCCACAGGGCTTTACAGAGCCTGACAAGGCCCGACAGAGCCCGACAAGGCCTGGCAGAGCCTGCCAGGCCGTGACTGAGTGCACCCTCAGTAAGTTTGGAGATGACACCAGGTTGGGTGGGGTGTTGATGTGCTGGAGGGTGGGAAGGCCACACAGAGGGATCTGGACCGGCTGGGTCAATGGGCTGAGACAATTGTCTGAGGTTCAACAAGGCCAAGGGCCGGGTCCTGCACTTGGGTCACAACAACCCCATGAACGCTGCAGGCTGGGGAAGAGCAGCTGGAAAGTGCCTGGAGGAAAAGGACCTGGGGGTGTTGGTGACTGTGGCTGAACATGAGCCAGCGTGCGCCCAGGTGGCCAAAAAGGCCACCATTATACTGGCTTGTATCAGGAATAGTGTGGCCAGCAGGCCCAGGGCAGTGACCGTCCCTGTGCTGGGCACTGGGGAGGCCAAACCTCGAATCCTGGGGTCAGTTTTGTTCCCCTCACGCCAACAAGGGCCTTGAGGTGCTGGAACGAGTGGAGAGAAGGGAACGGAGCTGGTGAGGGGCTGGAGCACAAGTGTGATGGGAGTGGCTGAGGGGCCTGGGGGGTTCAGCTGGAGAACAGGAGCTGAGGGGAGACCTTCTGATCTCTGAACTGCCTGAAAGGAGCTTGGAGCCAGGGGGGTCGGGCTCTGCTCCCCAGGAACAAGCGCCAGGAGCAGAGGAAATGGCCTCAAGTTGTGCCAGGGGAGGTTGAGGTTGGATGTGGGGAACAATTTCTTCCCCAAAGGGCTGTGGGGCATTGAACAGGCTGCCCAGGGCAGTGCTGGAGTCACCATCCCTGGAGGGCTGGACAGACGGACATGAGGTTCTCAGGACACGGGGCAGTGCCAGGGGTGGGTTGTGGTTGGGGGACCTGGTGGAGGAGGCTGAACATGGCTGCACAAACCCTGGGGTCAGGGCCAGGACCCGTCCCGGAGCACGTGGGTGGGTCTGGGGTCCAGCCAGGGTCACCCAGCACAACCCCCTGTCCCCGACCCCTCCAGCTCTTCCCGCTGCGTCTTGTGCCGGCTCCTCACCAGGATTTTCCTTCTTCCACTCCCGGCTCACATCCCCCTGTTCTCGTCCCTCTGTCCCTCTCCCGCCGCTCCCTCCCGCTCTGTCCCGCTCCCCTCCTGCTCGTCCCGGCTCCCCGGGGCTCTGGGAGCGGGGCAGCCCCGGGCAGGGCCATGAGGGGCCGGGCCGGGCCGGTGTCCCCGCAGGGTCAGACAGCAGAGGGGCGCCCCGGGCCGTGCTGGCAGCTCCAGGCCCGGGCACGGGGCTGCCGGCGCCATTTTCTGCTGGACACGCAGTTTCTGCTGCAGCCGCTGCCGGGTGAGGTGGGGCCGGGCCCAGCCCTGGGGGTCACAGGCACCGGCACCCGATCCCAGAGCTCCGGAGCCGCCCCAGCCCACCCCCTGCAGCTGTCCCGGCCCAGCACGTCCCTGCCCGGTGCCACAGCCACAGCGCGGCCTGTCCCGGCAGCAGAGCCGGGCTGGGGCTGCTCCGGCCGCCGTTCCCGCAGGTGCCGGACACCCGTGTGTTCTCTCAGGTGCGGGACGGGCAAGCGACTGGGGCTGCAGAAAAGGAAGGGAGGACAGGAAAGGACAGACCAGCAGATGGAGCAGTGCTCCAACAGTAACATCTGCCTGGCAGTGCAGAGAGTCAGAGCTCCAATGAGTCCCGGGCCCTGGGGCCGCGTCGCCCCTCTTGTGCTTCTCACTCCTTACCCGCCCCTTCCCCCCGGCCTTTCCCTCTGTGTATGTTTTCTCTTCCCTGTACCGCTATTCCTCTCCATGATTGTGCTCTGCTGGCTGTCCCTCCTTTCTCTTTTCTGCAAGTCCCTGTCTCTCTTTGTCATCCTACCTTTCGTCATTGCCCCTGTTTCCTGCTCCCTGTGCCTCTTTTTTTCCGTCTCTCTCTGTCCTTCAGCCCATCACAGTTTTTTCCTTCTCTGTCTCTGTGTCCTGATGTACAGCCCTCTCTGTTTACCACAGTCTGTCTGGCCTCTTCCCTGTTCTTTGTCACTCTCTGCCTGTTCATCTTCCTTCCTTCCTTCCTTCCTTCCTTCCTGCCTTCCTGCCTTCCTTCCCTCCTCCCTCCCTCCCTTCCTCCCTTCCCCCCTTCCTCCTTTCCCCCCTTCCCCCCTCCCTCCCTTCCTTCCTCCCTTCCTTCCTCCCTTCCTTCTCGCTATATCCCCCTGCCCAGCTGCTGCCCCTTCTTTCCTCTCTCTCTTGCTCTGTTTTTCCTTTCTCCATCTCTCCCACTGCCACCACAGTTGTGTTTTATCCTTCAGTTCTGTCCTGCCCACTGTTCTTTGCTCTTTCTCTGTCACTCTGTCCTGCTCCCTGAGTCTTTTTGAATTCCTCCATCTCAGGCCTGCAGCCCATGACTGTTCTTCTCTTCTTCCATCCCTTGGTCCTGCTTCCTGCCCATCTTTGTTTCTCCTTCCATTTGTGCTGCTGCCCATCTCTTTACCCTTCTTGCTCCAGCTCTGCTGCTCCCTGCCCCTCTCATTCCCTCTCTGTTTCTCCCCCATCCTTCCTGCTCTTCTCTCCTGCTCCCACTTCAGTTTTTCCTCTCTCTCTGTCACTCTGTCCTGCTCCCTGTCGCTGTCATTTCTCTCATCTTTGTTCTGCAGCCCAGTGCTGGGTTTTTGCTCATCTCGGTCCTGCTGCCCAGCCCAGGCTTTTCTGCCTCCATCTGTGTCCTGCTCCCTGTCTCTTGTTGTTTCCTCTTTCCCTTTGTCCTGCTACCTGACCCTTTTTCTCGTTCTGTGTCACCCTGTCCTTCTCCCTTTGTGTTTCTCTGACCATGTGTGTCCTGCTCCTTTTCCTTATCTTTCTCTCTCCCGTGTCCTTCTTCCTCTATTTTACTTTTCTATCCATCCTTCTGTTCCTGCTGCTTATTTGCCTCCTCTGCTGTACTTTGGACTGTGGCTATAGTTGAGTTATTGAATTAATATGTACAATCCATACTCCACCACAGGCTTATAAGCAAGGCTACAAAATTAAAATCTTTGCTTCCAAATCAGTATTAACAGGAGAAACAAACTGACACAAATAGCAAGAATAACTATCCCCTAGATATAGAGGAACGAAAACCCAAAAGGCATTTGAAGATCTAAACCAAGAAGTCGTGGACGCTCCCTTGTTAGCCCTGATAGACTGTAACAAACCCTTTCTATTCTATTCTATTCAGATGAACAGAAGGAATAGCCAGTTAGCCCAGAAATGTCTGCGAGCCATGGCATATTACTCAGCAGCACTAGACCTCATAATTCAAGGCCTGATCTCATGCACTAGGACAGTGGCAGCAGCAACTGTGATGACTGAGAAAGCAAGAAATATTGTCCTGGGCACCTCCTAATGCCAGTGGTTCGTTCCGTAGTTTTCATTGCTCCTCTCCAGAGTTCAAGCAACTGTGAATGCGCTACGGTCGAGCAGGAGATAGGTTTATGGTGATAAATGTAAATGGTCATTGGCTTCTGGGACTGAACTTTCTATACATGCAACAAGGTGCACTCAGACCCCCTGAGATGTCCCCTCCCTTTGGTGGCCCAGTGGCACGGGCAGCAGAGCCCTGCGAGGGCGAAAATCACGGACTCCACACAATCCAATGTGAATTCAAGAGAAGCCGTTTATTGCTTGTTACAGTTCTCCTTCAGTATCTTTTTGACCTGTCCACGCACTTACAGACTGCATGTCACTGGACAAGAGCCGCTGTTCACGCACCGCAAACGCACAAGTGACTGATGTTACAAACGTGCCTGAGCTCTAGTGCTAAGCAAAAAGCATCTACAAAATTGGTGACTTGCTGACTCTTCTTCACTTGCTCAAGGCTGCACAAAGTCACGTAAGATGTGGAGGCGGTTTTGCTGTCTTCTGGGTCACAGAGGCCTCACAAGCCTATTCAGTTCAGTTCCACATAATGTCTGCTCTATTCAAGAAAATGCCTCAAATCTCCCCCAGAGCCTCACACGGCAAAGCCCGCCACATCTCCCCCAGGCTGTCCTGCCCTGGCTGGTGCTGACAGGAGGGGAGACCGGGTGGTGACAGGCCTGGGGGGTGACACGAGGGACATGGAGCAGTGAGGCATTTGACACAGTCTCCCACAGCATCCTCACAGCTGAACTGAGGGAGTGCGGTCTGGATGAGCGGGCAGTGAGGTGGACTGCGAACTGGCTGAAGGGAAGAAGCCAGAGAGTCGTGGTCAATGGGGCAGAGTCCAGTTGAGGCCTGGATCCAGTGCGGTGCCTCGGGGGTCAGTGCTGGGGCCGATATTATTCGATATATTCATCAGTGATTTGGATGAGGGAATAGAGTGACTGTCAGCAAGTTTGCTGGTGACACCAAGCTGGGAGGAGCGGCTGACACTGGAAGCTGTGCTGCCATCCAAAGACCTGGGCAGGCTGGAGAGTTGGGTGGGAAAACATTTAATGAAATAGAACAAGGGCAAGTGTAGAGTCTTGAATGTGGGCAGGAACAACCCCAGGTTCCAGTATAAGTTGGGGAATGACCTGTTAGAGAGCAGTGTAGGGGAAAGAGACCTGGGGTCCTGGGGACAGAAGGGTGACCATGAGCCAGCACTGGGCCCTTGTGGCCAGGAAGGCCAATGGTACCTGGGGTGGGTTAGAAGGGGGTGGTCAGTAGGTCAGAGAGGTTCTCCTGCCCCTCTGCTCTGCCCTGGGGAGACCACACCTGGAATATTGTGTCCAGTTGTGGCCCCTCAGTTCCAGAAGGACAGGGAACTGCTGGAGAGAGTCCAGCGCAGCCACCAAGATGCTGAAGGGAGTGGAGCATCTGCCGTGTGAGGAAAGGCTGAGGGACCTGGGGCTCTTTAGCTTGGAGAAGAGGGGTGACCTTACTAATGTTTACAAATATATAAAGGGTGAGTGTCAGGAGGATGGAGCCAGGCTCTTCTCAGTGGCAACCAATGATAGGACAAGGGGCAATGGGTTCCAACTGGAACTCAGCAGGTCCCTTCCTACCCCTAATGTTCTGTGATTCTGTGTCATTCTGTGAGAGGCCTGGGGGGTGACAGAACATGGCCCTTTTGTCACAGCACACGGGGCTGTGGAAGGTGCGAGGGGTGCGCGGTGCCCCTGTGACTGCAGGTGAGGCGCCGTTGGTGACCCCTACAGTTGGTGTACAGTTGGTGTCCCGGGAAACCCCCAAACAGAACCCTGAGACAGGGGCGCCTGAGCAGGGCCTGGGAGCGCTGCGGGACAGAGAGGGAGCAGAGACCGAGCCGAGGCCGCAGGAGCCTTTCCGTCCTGTGCGCCTGCCCGGGCTGTGAGCTCGGGCTCAGCCCGCAGCGCTCGCCCCACAGCCCTCAGTGGACCTTCCTGCTGTCGCCGTGGGGCCAACCCAGCGGGGAGGCCAGGGCGCCGTTTGCCACAGTAGACGCTGTCGCGGAGCAGCAGCACCCGGCCATGGGCACGGCCCGTGTCTACTACAAGTTCTCCGCCGTCCTGGACTACGAAGCACTCACCTTCAACGGCCTCCACATCTCCCTGCGCGAGCTCAAGTGCAAGATCAGGGCCCGCAAGAAGTTGAAGGCGACCAAGTGTGACCTGCTGGTCACCAACGCGCAGACCAAAGAAGGTACTCGGGGGCGGTGGGCACGGGGTGGGAAGCAATAATGTGAATTGGCCAGGGCTGGCAGCTGTGGCTTGTGCTGGGGCCTTGCAGAGCTGTTCTTTTGCAGCTGCTCTTCTGGCAACTGCCTTCTGACCTGTGTTTAGACACACGACTTGGCATGGAGGAGTGCGCGGTTGTTGTGCGATGCGTAGTGCTTGCCAAAGTTTTGGTTCCCAGGGATTCTTCTAGGTAAAATGATAATGAAATGTGAGAGGATGTCGTATAATAACAAACTTGCCAGATTTCTTTGAAATCTGGTGGAGAAAGCTGAAAGTGATGGAAATAGAACAGATGGCTTGGGTTTGGTGGCTTAATTTTGCCTTTGACTTGTTTTAATCCACCGAAAAGAAAAAAGAAAAGAAAAGAAAAGAAAAAAAAAAACATACTCAGAGGGAAAGGCCGGGGGGAAGGGGCGGGTAAGGAGTGAGAAGCACAAAAGGGGCGACGCGGCCCCAGGGCCCGGGACTCACTGGAGCTCTGACTCTCTGCACTGCCAGGCAGATGTTACTGTTGGGGCACTGCTCCATCTGCTGGTCTGTCCTTTCCTGTCCTCCCTTCCTTTTCTGCAGCCCCAGTCGCTTGCCTGTCCTGTACCTGAGAGAAGACACGGGTGTCTGACACTCTTACATCGCGAGGCTTCCCAGACACCCACCCGCACTCACACCCCACAGGGCTGTACCCAACCATTCCTTCTGTGCTTCCCTCCTGCCGAAGCAGCTCCCACAGCCCCGCTGATGGCACCTGCGGGAACGGCGGCCGGAGCAGCCCCAGCCCGGCTCTGCTGCCGGGACAGGCCGCGCTGTGGCTGTGGCACCGGGCAGGGACGTGCTGGGCCGGGACAGCTGCAGGGGGTGGGCTGGGGCGGCTCCGGAGCTCTGGGATCGGGTGCCGGTGCCTGTGACCCCCAGGGCTGGGCCCGGCCCCACCTCACCCGGCAGCGGCTGCAGCAGAAACTGCGTGTCCAGCAGAAAATGGCGCCGGCAGCCCCGTGCCCGGGCCTGGAGCTGCCAGCACGGCCCGGGGCGCCCCTCTGCTGTCTGACCCTGCGGGGACACCGGCCCGGCCCGGCCCCTCATGGCCCTGCCCGGGGCTGCCCCGCTCCCAGAGCCCCGGGGAGCCGGGACGAGCAGGAGGGGAGCGGGACAGAGCGGGAGGGAGCGGCGGGGCAGGGTGAGGGGTGGCGGGAGAGGGACAGAGGGACGAGAACAGGGGGATGTGGGCCGGGAGCGGAGGAAGGAAAATCCTGGTGAGGAGCCGGCACAGGACGGAGCGGGAAGAGCTGGAGGGGTCGGGGACAGGGGGTTGTGCTGGGTGACCCTGGCTGGACCCCAGACCCACCCACGTGCTCCGGGACGGGTCCTGGCCCTGACCCCAGGGTTTGTGCAGCCATGTTCAGCCTCCTCCACCAGGTCCCTCAGCCGCTCCCATCACACTTGTGCTCCAGCCCCTCACCAGCCCCATTCCCTTCTCTCCACTCGCTCCAGCACCTCAAGGTCTTTCTTGGTGTGAGGGGCCCAGAACTGCCCCCAGGATTCGAGGTTTGGCCTCCCCAGTGCCCAGCACAGGGACGGTCACTGCCCTGGGCCTGCTGGCCACACTAATCCTGATACAAGCCAGTATAATGGTGGCCTTTTTGGCCACCTGGGCACACGCTGGCTCATGTTCAGCCGCAGTCACCTTTTCCTCCAGGCACTTTCCAGCTGCTCTTCCCCAGCCTGCAGCGTTCATGGGATTGTTGTGACCCAAGTGCAGGACCCGGCCCTTGCCCTTTTTGAACCTCAGACAATTGTCTCAGCCCATCGACCCAGCCGGTCCAGATCCCCCTGTGTGGTCTTCCCACCCTTCAGAAGATCAATAACTCTCACCCAGCTTGGTGTCCACAAACTTACTGAAGGTTGCATTCAGTCATGGCCTGTCAGGCTCTGTCAGGGCTTGTCTGCTCTGTTGGCCCTTGTCAGGCTCTTTAAAGCTCACTCTGGCCTTGTTGGGCTCTGTCAAGCCCTATTGGGCCAGGCTGAGGCCTGTCAGGCTCTGTCGCGCTCCGTCACGCTCCGTCAGGCTGCCAACAGTCATCCTCACAGAGCCGCTCCTGGCCTGTTCTACAGCACTTTCTCTGGAGGGAGAGTTTCAGGTTTGGCTGCTGACCCCGTGTGCACCAGCGGGCAGCGGGGGAAGAGCCGCAGGCACCCACAACACTGCCCATGGAAGCACAGGCTCCCAGCTCAGCCAGCCTGGGTGGCACAGGCTGCTCCGCACAGGAGGAGGAGAGCTGGGACGCGGTGCTGTAGTGCTCAGCCAGGCAGCCTGGAACAATGGACAAAACCTCTCCTGCCTGCTTCTCGCATCCTTCAGTCGCAGCTGCAGAGCAGAGCTGTGATAAGACTGGCTTTGTGGTCTGTGCTTCGTGTCATCTGCCGTGCCCTGAGAAACATAGCAAGTCAGACTCCATGCTGGCCTTAACAGGCTCTGCTGTATTCAGGCGGGGGCATCCCAAGCAAGCTCAACAACAACCCTCTGCACCTCCCGTCTGGCCAGCACGTGCCCATCCTGGTGCACGAAAGTCTTGCTGACAGCCCCAGCTGGGAAACCAGGTCGATGCTGGGACAATGGGGTCCCTCCCGGAGAGCAGGTATCTGACAGCTTCTCTCACAGACCCAGCCCTGCTCTTAGCCAAGGACTCACTGCTTTGGGCCAAAACAGACTTCTTCTTTATTCTACAAAGTCATCATCTGATGAACAGTATCCCTCCTGGTGCTGGTAACACGGACACCAGAAGGGCTGAGGCTCCAGTGAGTCCAGGGAAATGGAAATCCAGGTGTCCGGTGAAGAGGCCCCACGAGGGAGAGAGCAGCTGGGAACGGGCAGAGCTGAGGCGTCTGCCCTCATCTTCCTGTACAGTCCATGCTGATCCAGGGCAGCATCCCAAGCAAGATCAAGGGCAACCTTCCGCACCTCCCGTCTGTCCAGCACTCCCATCCTGGTGCATGAAAGCCTTGTTGACAGCCCCAGCTGGGAAACCAGGCTGATGCTGGGACAAAGGGGTCCCTTCCTGAGTGCAGGTCTGAGCTTCTCTCACAGACCCAGCCCTGCTCCCAGCTCTGCGCCTGATAGCCCGACTTAAACAGCCTAAACAGCCATGGACTCACTGTTTTGGGCTAAAACAGACTTGTTCTTTATTCTACAAACTCATCATCTGATGAACAGTATCCCTTCTGGTACTGGTAACACGGACACCAGAAGGGCTGAGGCGGCACTGAGTCCGGGGAAATCCAGGGCTCCGGTGAGGAGGCACCACGAGGGAGAGAGCAGCTGGGAACGGGCAGAGCTGAGGCGTCTGCCCTCATGTTCCTGTACAGCTGGGCGAGCTCAGCCGCAAAGATCCATGGGGATGGGCTGGAGCTGTTGCAGAAAAGCCCTCTTTCCTGGGCAATCTCTCCCTTTTGTGTTTCTTCTCCTGACTCTGCTTTGCCTTGATCTTCAGTTTGATCTTTGCTTTTCCAGGCAGTGGCAGTGTCAACGTGATCTGCTGCTGCTCCGTCTCCCTGGGTCCTCCTGTAGGAATGAGATTCAGGAGAAGTCTACTCATTATAGGAATTAAGAGGTCCGTTAAACATCTTAGAGCAGAAATCTCAGCAGAGTCCGGCCAGCAGCTGCCTGGGCTCTCCAGCACGCTCTGACTGCAAACAGTTCATTGCCAGCTGCAGCAATGCACAGCTCTGGGGAAAAGAAACTCACGGGGCTCTCTCCCTCAGCCGGGAAATGACGATGCAAGCCGCCACTACACCAAACAGCGGCACAGCCAGGACTGCTGCGATCACAGGGATGTAGTGCTCGCGCAGACCCTCCTGACCGGCAGCCTCAGCCTTTTCCCCAGCGTCCGCCCCTGCGGGAGAGGAGACAATGCCACACGTTACTGTGCTCTGCGCTGCCGATCATCTCACACCGTGCCTCACATGCCCAAGAGAGGCTTTTTTCAGCGGCTGGTGCCTCTGGCTCTGCTGTCTTAGCACCAGAGGACAAGAAGGATCTCTCCAACTTCTCGTGGAGAAGAGCCCGTGTGCCAGCGAGCAGCTGCACCAGCGCTACCCCGTCTGTTCCTCTGGGCTGCACGCCGGGTTTGTGTGCTGGGGACCCGCGGTGCAGCCAAGCAGAGCACTGCAGGGACGGAGCAGAAACGCTCCCGTTTTCCCCAGCGGGCATCTCCTGAGCACTCCCTGGCAGGACGGTCCCGAGGACGACAGGTGGGATGCAGCCTGTGGGCTGTTGCCCGGCTCCTGCAGAGCCACTTGCTCGTCCCCCCCAGCCCCGATGCCCACGCTGGGGGAAGGCTGGCCCGGGGACAGCACACTGGCTGTAGCCCTCAGACGGGCAGGGCTGTAGCCCTCGGATGTCCTCGTTCCCCAAGAGGCAAAGTTCCTAAATTCCGGGCCACGGGCCGTGGTGCTAGGTGAGCAAGCTCTACCCTCGTCCAGAGACATCTCAGAGCGTCTCTCTGGCACGCTGCTGGCAATAACCTCCACACAGCAGAGCTGACCCTTGTCCTCAGAGAGCCGCTCCTGCCTTCTTGGACAACCCTTCTCTGCACCAACACTCCCAGGTTTGGCTGCTGCTAAGATGTGCAAGAGCTGGGGTAGAGCCCACAGGCACACAGTCATCGTGACTGGTGACACCAGGTGACCACGGGACAGCAATTACCTGGCATGCCAGTTGCTGCCATTGTCTCCCTTTCTTCATCTGAGACTGGCGCTGTGTGACTGCTTGCCCTTGGAAAGGTCTTCTGCTCAGTCTCATGGTCAGTCTCTTTAGAGAGAAAGCGGGACAGTTTCATGAGCAGTAACTTCCTCATCAGGAACACGGCAGCTTCAGGAGGCAGTACTCTCCAAACACAGTAATAAAGCTTAGAAAAAAAGCTTGGGCTTTTGGGGGTGCTGGGACCTGGCAGCTTCCAAACTGCTGTCTCCAGGCCATGAGCAACACCCCTCACGGAGCAGATGGACAAAGATGGGGCCTCTCAGGGCCTTCTGGCCAGGAGACCCCTCACACACACTCAAGGAAGCCTACACTGAACTGGAAGCACGGGGCACCAGAGGAAAAAATGATCATTCACGCTTCTCGTAGAGAAGAGCCTGCTGGCTATTGCAAGGCGCAATTATTCCAACAAAATCTTAACAAATAACAAACCAAATATTAACAAATGCAAAAGGCCAGGAACCAAGGAAGACTGAACACTTACCCCTGGGATTCCCCACAGGCTCAGGAACATGATTCCCTTCAATGTCTTCACCACCATGAACTGCAAGAACCAAACAGGGAATCAAACACACATAAGGAGTTTCCAGGCCATGTTGTCATCTACTTCTTAGTCACCTGTGCTGACTGTAAGGGGGTGGGGTGATTACACAGGAGACATACAAAGGTGTAGGTTCCTACAGCTAAAAGGAGACACGGGTGACCTTTTTGCTGAGACTTAGCAGCTCCTCCGGTAAAGAAATAGTCATTACTTATCTGTGCAACAGCCCCAAGGCACAAAAAGGTCTTGCAAGTCCTTAAGAGGATGTTTGGTAAAATTATACATGAATAACCTCTGAAAACAGAAGTGTTTACTCCCTCAAGCAGACAGGCATTGACAACCTCCCTCTGGGATGCCCCCGAGGCTCATAATCAGGATCTAGCTGAGCAGCTCGATAAGCGCCGCCAGCGCCATAGCCTGGAATCAAGCACAGATCAGAGAGGTTCCCACACTCCCGCAGGAAGGACTAAACTGGAGGCAAAAGCCACTGTCCCTGCTTCTGGGGGACAAGACCCTGGGAAAAGGTGCACCTGGGAAAAGCTACCCCTGCATGTTCCTGCAGGCTGGGGACCTGCGGCTCATGTGAGGGGAGCAGGGCTGCAGGAGGAGAGCACAAACATCCCTGTTCTCCTGAGCGCACATTTTCTGAGCACGCCCCTCCAGACTGAGGGCTGAAAGCCACGGTGCAGCCGGGGAGCGGCAGAGCCACAGCCCTGGGCACGGCTGCAACCAGCCCGGGGACAAACGCTGCCAGGGGCTGCCACCCGGCTCCTGTGGCACCGCTCCCTCGCCAGCCCAGCCCAGCGTCCATCCTGGGGACAGGCTGCCCTGGGACAGGGCACTGTGGCACGGGGCTGGGCGGCAGGGGGAACCTCAGGGGGACCCAGATTTCTCACCCTGCACCGGCACTCCCAGCCCCCTGCTTGCCCAGAAAATGCCCCTGAAGCAACCGCAGTCCCTCTACACGGCCCCACGTGGTGCCTGCCCCAATGCCCGTACTGTGGTGCTGCTCGCTTTGCCCTGCCCGGCTCAGGCCGGCTGCTCAACCGGCCCCAGCCCTGGCCCCACTGCTGCCCTGCTGAGCTGCTCGGGGCTGAACGCTGGCCCTTACTGCCCACCTGCTCTTCGTGCTCGTCTCAGAGCCGCCTGGGCGTCCCGTGCTTGAAGGGACACCAGAAGCAGGAGGAGGAGGACCTTGGCACCCCACGATCCCAGCATGATGCTGCTACTACTGCTGCGGCTTATGCCGCTGCTGTCACCGCTACCGCCGCTGCTGGAGCTACTGCTGCCGCTGCTGCTGCCGCTGTCGCTGCTGCCGCCACTGCCGATGCTTCCGCTGCTGCCGCTGCTGCCGCTGCTGCTGCCGCTGTCGCTGCTGCTAAGACAATGCCTGCAGCAGTGTGGGACAGCACGTCACAGCACGTCACAGCACGTCACAGCACGTCACAGCACATAACAGCACATCACATCACTGTGGGGCTGTGACCTCACAACCGCGTTGGGCCACACCCTCTGCCAGGTTCCCCAACCTACACCCGTTGCCAGCGAATTACCAAATCTAAACAGGATTGCATGTCCCTGTTCTACACGAGGGTGGAAGGAAAAGAAGTGGAGAAGCGTGGAACTATTCTGGGAGGCAGCGCTGCCTTGGAAGTGCACAGACGCCCAGATCTTGCTTCCCAGAAATCCATTTCCAACAGCTCCGGATGAAGACTGAATAAAAAAGCCAATTTCAAGTGCCCTTATTTGCTACCATTTTTGTCAGGCAGCATTCTAGGAGGAAACTAGCTGTTCCCACCAGATTTGCCACAGCATTGTTACCTTTAAAGAAACCACGTCTTGCTCTGCTACACCAGTGAGGCCTCACAGACCAGAAAATCACACTGCAGGCAGGAAACCGTCACCGTATGGGGACGGGCACGCTGCAGGAACACATTACTCGCAAAAACGAGGCTCTGTCAACGACTCTTCCTATTGCTAACCAAAATTCAGGTCGTGTTAGAAAACAACAACAAAAAAGCAAGGTTCTTATTCATATATTATGGAGCCCGTTACGTGAGATATTCTACATTACATCCAACTCCTGGCTGAAGCGCAGAATAAATAAATGCCATCTTCAAACTTCCAGGAAAAGGAGGGACTTGGAAGTGGCAAGGTCAGAAAACGTTCATGACAGCACCGCCATGCAAGTCCACGGCCCCGATCACAGACCACCTGCCCCGTTACCTGAGGGAGCCAAGGTCTCCGCTAATTCGCAGCCACGGACGTTTGGAACATAGCACCTGCTCTCTTGTTCGTCAGCACCCAGCATGTATGTTGGAATTGGAGCTGGGAAGAAAAGCACACAAAGGCCTGTCGGGCCATGTGGGGCTCTGTCCAGGCCTGTCGGCCAAAGACCGTCTGCTAAGCTTAACCTCGTTCTTTTTACATTGTTATCGTTATTCCATTATACTCTGTTCCAATTTGAATGCCAGCCTGGTTACTAGTATCTCATTCCTTCCACTCCCTCCCCCACCCAGCCCCGCTCGAGCTTTCCGCTCAGTTCTCATCCAAGCTCTGGGCTGGGGGGCACTGCTCCAGCCCCGCAGCCTCTGGCACCACAGCAGCCCTCCTTGACAGACGCGCTCAGAGCCGGACAGCCACCCTTCCCAGCGCCTCCCTCCCTCTCTGTGCAGTCCATCCTGAGGCGGGGCAGCATCCCAAGCAAGATCAAGAGCAACCTTCTGCACCTCCCAGCCCTGCTCCCACCTCTCTGCCTCATACCCCGACTGAAACGGCCAAAACAGCCAAGGACTCACTGCTTTGGGCCAAAACAGACTTGTTCTTTACTCTGCAAAGTCTCATCTTCTGATGTACGGTATCCCTCCAGGTAGTGGTAAGAGGGACACCAGAAGGGCTGAGGCTCAGGTGACTCCAGAGAAATTCAGGTGTCTGGTGAAGAGGCCCCACGAGGGAGAGAGCAGCTGGGATCTGGCAGAGCTGAGGTGTCTGCGCTCATCTTCCTGTACAGCTGGGTGAGCCTGGCGGCAAACGTCGACCTGGATGGGCTGGAGCAGCTGCAGAAAAGCTCTTTTTCCTGGGCAATCTCTCCCTTTTCTGTTTCTTCTCCTGACTCCGCTTTCCCTTGATGTTCAGTTTGATCTTTGCTTTTCCAGGCAGAGGTGGTGTCGATGTGTTCTGGTGCTTATTCGTCTGCCTGGGTCCTTCTGTAGGAATGAGATTCAGGAGAAGTCTACTCATTATAGGAATTAAGAGGTCCGTTAAACATCTTAGAGCAGAAATCTCAGCAGAGTCCAGCCAGCAGCTGCCTGGGCACTCCAGCGTGCTACGACTGCAAACAGTTCATTGCCAATGCAGCAATGCACAGCTCTACAGAAAAGAAACTCACGGGGCTCTCTCCCTCAGCCGGGAAATGACGATGCAAGCCGCCACTACACCAAACAGCGGCACAGCCAGGACTGCTGCGATCACAGGGATGTAGTGCTCGCGCAGACCCTCCTGACCGGCAGCCTCAGCCTTTCCCCCAGCGTCCGCCCCCGCGAGAGAGGAGACAATGCCACACGTTACTGTGCTCTGCGCTGCCAGTCATCTCACACCATGCCTCACATGCCCAAGAGAGGCTTTTTTCAGCGGTTGGTGCCTCTGGCTCTGCTGTTTTAGCACCAGAGGACAAGAAGGATCTCTCCAACTTCTCGTGGAGAAGAGCACACGTGCCAGCGAGCAGCTGTACCAGCGCTACCTCATCTGTTCCTCTGGGTTGCAGACCGAGTTTGTGTGCTGGGGACCTGCGGTGCAGCCAAGGAGAGCACTGCAGGGATGGAGCAGAGGCAAAGTTCCTAAATTCCGGGCCACGGGCCGTGGTGCTAGGTGAGCAAGCTCTACCCGTGTCCAGAGACATCTCAGAGCGTCTCTCCAGCACACTGCTGGCAATAACCTTCACAGACCAGAGCTAACACTTGTCCTTGTCCTCAGAGGGCTGCTCCTGGCTTCTTGGACAACCCTTCTCTGCACCAACACTCATGTTTGGCCAGCACGTCCCCATCCTGGTGCATGAAAGCCTTGTTGACAGCCCCAGCTGGGAAACCAGGCCGATGCTGGGGCAAAGGGGTCCCTCCCGGAGAGCAGGTGTCTGACAGCTTCTCTCACAGACCCAGCCCTGCTCCCAGCAAAGGACTCACTGTTTGTACAAAAATACTTGATATTTATTCTACAAACTCATCATCTGATGAACAGTATCCCTTCTGGTACTGGTAACACGGACACCAGAAGGGCTGAGGCTCCAGTGAGTCCAGGGAAATCCAGGGCTCCGGTGGGGAGGCACCACGAGGGAGAGAACAGCTGGGAACAGGCAGAGCTGAGGCGTCTGCCCTCATGTTCCTGTACAGCTGGGCAAGCTCGACCGCAAAGATCCACGAGGATGGGCTGGAGCTGTTGCAGAAAAGCTCTGTTTCCTGGGCAATCTCTCCCTTTTGCGTTTCTTCTCCTGACTCTGCTTGGCCTTGATCTTCAGTTTGATCTTCGCTTTTGCAGGCAGAGACAGTGTCGATGTGTTCTGGTGCTTCTTCATCTCCCTGGGTCCTTCTGTAGGAATGAGATTCAGGAGAAGTCTACTCATTATAGGAATTAAGAGGTCCGTTAAACATCTTAGAGCAGAAATCTCAGCAGAGTCCGGCCAGCAGCTGCCTGGGCTCTCCAGCACACTCTGACTGCAAACAGTTCATTGCCAGCTGCAGCAATGCACAGCTCTACAGAAAAGAAACTCACAGGGCTCTCTTCCTCAGCCGGGAAATGACGATGCAAGCCGCCACTACACCAAACAGCGGCACAGCCAGGACTGCTGCGATCACAGGGATGTAGTGCTCGCGCAGACCCTCCTGACCGGCAGCCTCAGCCTTTTCCCCAGCGTCCGCCCCTGTGGGAGAGGAGACAATGCCACACGTTACTGTGCTCTGCGCTGCCGATCATCTCACACCGTGCCTCACATGCCCAAGAGAGGCTTTTTTCAGCGGCTGGTGCCTCTGGCTCTGCTGTCTTAGCACCAGAGGACAAGAAGGATCTCTCCAACTTCTCGTGGAGAAGAGCCCGTGTGCCAGCAAGCAGCTGCACCAGCGCTACCCCGTCTGTTCCTCTGGGCTGCACGCCGGGTTTGTGTGCTGGGGACCCGCGGTGCAGCCAAGCAGAGCACTGCAGGGACGGAGCAGAAACGCTCCCGTTTTCCCCAGCGGGCATCTCCTGAGCACTCCCTGGCAGGACGGTCCCGAGGACGACAGGTGGGATGCAGCCTGTGGGCTGTTGCCCGGCTCCTGCAGAGCCACTTGCTCGTCCCCCCCAGCCCCGATGCCCACGCTGGGGGAAGGCTGGCCCGGGGACAGCACACTGGCTGTAGCCCTCAGACGGGCAGGGCTGTAGCCCTCGGATGTCCTCGTTCCCCAAGAGGCAAAGTTCCTAAATTCCGGGCCACGGGCCGTGGTGCTAGGTGAGCAAGCTCTACCCTCGTCCAGAGACATCTCAGAGCGTCTCTCTGGCACGCTGCTGGCAATAACCTCCACACAGCAGAGCTGACCCTTGTCCTCAGAGAGCCGCTCCTGCCTTCTTGGACAACCCTTCTCTGCACCAACACTCCCAGGTTTGGCTGCTGCTAAGATGTGCAAGAGCTGGGGTAGAGCCCACAGGCACACAGTCGTTGTGACTGGTGACACCAGGTGACCACGGGACAGCAATTACCTGGCATGCCAGTTGCTGCCATTGTCTCCCTTTCTTCATCTGAGACTGGCGCTGTGTGACTGCTTGCCCTTGGAAAGGTCTTCTGCTCAGTCTCATGGTCAGTCTCTTTAGAGAGAAAGCGGGACAGTTTCATGAGCAGTAACTTCCTCATCAGGAACACGGCAGCTTCAGGAGGCAGTACTCTCCAAACACAGTAATAAAGCTTAGAAAAAAAGCTTGGGCTTTTGGGGGTGCTGGGACCTGGCAGCTTCCAAACTGCTGTCTCCAGGCCATGAGCAACACCCCTCACGGAGCAGATGGACAAAGATGGGGCCTCTCAGGGCCTTCTGGCCAGGAGACCCCTCACACACACTCAAGGAAGCCCACACTGAACTGGAAGCACGGGGCACCAGAGGAAAAAATGATCATTCACTCTTCTCGTAGAGAAGAGCCTGCTGGCTATTGCAAGGCGCAATTATTCCAACAAAATCTTAACAAATAACAAACCAAATATTAACAAATGCAAAAGGCCAGGAACCAAGGAAGACTGAACACTTACCCCTGGGATTCCCCGCAGGCTCAGGAACATGATTCCCTTCAATGTCTTCACCACCATGAACTGCAAGAACCAAACAGGGAATCAAACACACGTAAGGAGTTTCCAGGCCATGTTGTCATCTACTTCTTAGTCACCTGTGCTGACTGTAAGGGGGTGGGGTGATTACACAGGAGACATACAAAGGTGTAGGTTCCTACAGCTAAAAGGAGACACGGGTGACCTTTTTGCTGAGACTTAGCAGCTCCTCCGGTAAAGAAATAGTCATTACTTAGCTGTGCAACAGCCCCAAGGCACAGAAAGTTCTTGCAAGTCCTTAAGAGGATGTTTGGTAAAATTATACATGAATAACCTCTGAAAACAGAAGTGTTTACTCCCTCAACCAGACAGGCATTGACAACCTCCCTCTGGGATGCCCCCGAGGCTCATAACCAGGGTCCAGCTGAGCAGCTCGATAAGCACCACCAGCGCCATAGCCTGGAATCAAGCACAGATCAGAGAGGTTCCCACACTCCCACAGGAAGGACCAAACTGGAGGCAAAAGCCACTGTCCCTGCTTCTGGGGGACAAGACCCTGGGAAAGGCTCCACCAGTGCTACCCCTGCATGTTCCTGCAGGCTGGGGACCTGCGGCTCATGCGAGGGGAGCAGGGCTGCAGGACGAGAGCACAAACATCCCTGTTCTCCCGAGCGCACATATTCTGAGCACGCCCCTCCAGACTGGGGGCTGAAAGCCACGGTGCAGCCGGGGAGCGGCAGAGCCACAGCCCTGGGCACGGCTGCAACCAGCCTGGGGACAAACGCTGCCAGGGGCTGCCACCCGGCTCCTGTGGCACCGCTCCCTCGCCAGCCCAGCCCAGCGTCCATCCTGGGGACAGGCTGCCCTGGGACAGGGCACTGTGGCACGGGGCTGGGCGGCAGGGGGAAGCTCAGGGGGGCCCAGATTTCTCATCCTGCACCGGCGCTCCCAGCCCCCTGCTTGCCCAGAAAATGCCCCTGAAGCAACCGCAGTCCCTCTACACGGCCCCACGTGGTGCCTGCCCCAATGCCCGTACTGTGGTGCTGCTCGCTTTGCCCTGCACGGCTCAGGCCGGCTGCTCAACTGGCCACAGCCCTGGCCTCACTGCTGCCCTGCTGAGCTGCTTGGGGCTGAATGCTGGCCCTTACTGCCCACCTGCTCTTTGTACTCGTCTCGGAGCCGCCTGGGTGTCCCAGGCTTGAAGGGACACCAGAAGCAGGAGGAGGAGGACCTTGGCCCCCCACGATCCCAGCATGATGCTGCTGCCGCTGTTGCCGCCGCTGCTGCTACTGCTGCTGCGGCTCCTGCCGCTGCTGCCGCCGCTACCGCCGCTGCTGCTGCCGCTGCGACTGGTGCTGCCGCTGCTGCGGCTTCTGCCACCGTTACCACCGCTGCTGGATCTACTGCCGCCACCACTGCTGCTGCTGCTGCTGCTGCCGCTGCTGCTGCCGCTGCTGCTGCCGCTGCTGCTGCCGCCGCTGCTGCTGCTGCTAAGACAATGCCTGCAGCAGTGCGGGACAGCACATCACAGCACGTCACAGCACGTCACAGCACATAACAGCACATAACAGCACATAACAGCACATCACATCACTGTGGGGCTGTGACCTCACAACCGCGTTGGGCCACACCCTCCTACAGGTTCCCCAACCTACACCCGTTGCCAGGGAATTACCGAATCTAAACAGGATTGCATGTCCCTGTTCTACACGAGGGTGGAAGGAAAGAAGTGGAGAAGCGTGGAACTATTCTGGGAGGCAGCGCTGCCTTGGAAGTGCACAGACGCCCAGATCTTGCTTCCCAGAAATCCATTTCCAACAGCTCCAGATGAAGACTGAATAAAAAAGCCAATTTCAAGTGCCCTTATTTGCTACCATTTTTGTCAGGCAGCATTCTAGGAGGAAACTAGCTGTTCCCACCAGATTTGCCACAGCATTGTTACCTTTAAAGAAACCACGTCTTGCTCTGCTACACCAGTGAGGCCTCACAGACCAGAAAATCACACTGCAGGCAGGAAACCGTCACCGTATGGGGACGGGCACGCTGCAGGAACACATTACTCGCAAAAACGAGGTTCTGTCAACGACCCTTCCTATTGCTAACCAAAATTCAGGTCGTGTTAGAAAACAACAACAAAAAAGCAAGGTTCTTATTCATCTATTATGGAGCCCGTTACGTGAGATATTCTACATTACATCCAACTCCTGGCTGAAGCGCAGAATAAATAAATGCCATCTTCAAACTTCCAGGAAAAGGAGGGACTTGGAAGTGGCAAGGTCAGAAAACGTTCATGACAGCACCGCCATGCAAGTCCACGGCCCCGATCACAGACCACCTGCCCCGTTACCTGAGGGAGCCAAGGTCTCCACTAATTCGCAGCCACGGACGTTTGGAACATAGCACCTGCTCTCTTGTTCTTCAGCACCCAGCACGTATGTTGGAATTGGAGCTGGGAAGAAAAGCACACAAAGGCAGTCTGGTTTCATTCAAGGACATCAGGACAAGTTCACTTCACATTTGCAAGGAATCTCAACAGGTCCCACCAGGTCCTGCAGGCCCCAACATGGCTCCGGTGCAGGGTCCCGGGGAGCAGTAAGCGCCCAACAAGAAACCTTCCTTCAAAAGGAGGCCCCCAGCCGGCTCTTCCAACGAGCTGCACAGAGCAGCAGCTGAGAACAACCTCTGCTGCAGCTGCACCCGGCTCCTCCGTCTGCACAAGGAGACCAGCTCTAAATGATCCCCAGACCAAAAGACACAGAGCTCAGGGACACCTGCTCATTCCATTCAAGCTGCTGAGGAGATGGACAGAGGACCAGAAAGAGACAAATCAGGCAAGAGGAGCCGAGTGAGAAAGAGACATGCGGGGAAAAGGCTGGAGAGATGGAGAGGTCAAGGCAAATAGGGATGAGAAGTCGTGATGAGACAGGGAGGAAGAAACAGTCGGGGCGAGGAGCAGGAGAGAGGGAGAAGGGGTGGGGAGGAGAAGAAGAAGGAAGCGGGGAGAGAGAAAAACAGGGACAGGGAGGGGGCTGCAGAGGTGGAGAGCCTTGTAGGGCTCTGCCAGTCGGGCCCTGTCGGGCCCTGCCGGGCTTTCTCGGGCTCTGGCAAGGCCTGGCTGGCCCTGTTGGGCTTTCTCGGGCTTTGTCAGGCTCTTTCAAGCCCTGTCGGGCCTTGTCCAGGCCTGTCGGGCCACGTGGGGCTCTGTCCAGGCTGTCGGCCAAAGACCGTCTGCTAAGCTTAACCTTGTTCTTTTTACATAGCCCAACAAGGCCTGGCAAGGCCCGACAGATCCTGACAGAGACCAACAAGGCCCGACATGGCCCAGCAAGGCCCAAGAGGGCCCGAAAGGGAGGACCGTGCTCCACAGAGCCTGACAGATCCCGACAGGCCCTGACAAGGCCTGATAGCTCCCAAGAGAGCCTGACAAGGCCCAACAGGGCCCAACAAGGCCCAAGAGGGCGCAAGAGGCAGAACAGGTCTCCACAGAGCCCTGCAGATCCCAACAAAGACCAAAAGGGCTGTACAGAGACCAACAGAGCTCAAAAACTCCTGGGAGGGTCTGACAGCACCAAACAGAGAGGGTGGGGAGGGGAAAAAGAAGGAAGTGGGGAGGGGAAAAAGAAGGAAGTTGGGAGAGAGAAAGACAGGGACAGGGAGGGGGCTGCAGAGATGGAGAGAGAAAAAGAAGGACAGGGAACAGAACAAAGGGACTGAGAAATAAAGCGAAGGGAAGGTCGGGATGAAGAGAGAGACAAGGAGAAATAAAACCAGCAATGAGCTGCAGGAAGAGGAAAAGCGGGCTGAGAAGCAGGAAAGAGGAAGAGAAGACAAATAAAAAGGGACAGTCAGTTGGACGGGGGTACATTGCCAGAAACAATGGGACAGGCAGTGAGACAGAGGAATAAAGACAGAAAATGTGGGGACAGGACGCAGGAGAGAAGGACAGTGAGAGGAAAAAAGAGGCAGGAACAGGACACAGGTGGAGAAAGAAGCAGTAGGAAGAGAGGGATGGATGGATAGAAAAGTAAAATCCGTCCAATCCACAGCAAGAGCTGCCCCAGCTGCTCTTTGCAGACATCCATTAATCCACAGTCTCCCCTGCTAAACACTTTCTGTGATGTCCTGCAAAGATTCTGGGCCTTGTAGCTGGGTTTGCTGGGGAAGGGGCACCTTGTGTCACAGCTCACACACCCCGGTGCTGAGCTGGACACACAACAGCCGGCGCTGGCAGAAGAGCAGGGGCAGCAAAGCCGGCACTGGCTCAGAGTGCTTCACCTGGCATTGTTGATCAAATACAAGCTTCAATTTCAAGACCAGAAACCTTGAGAGATCCTCTTAGCAAACCTCTCATTCATACCCTGCTCCACATGTTTTGATCTGTAACATTTGTCATTTTCCCTGTCAAGGAGGTTTCATTAGTGAACAGGTGTTTCCAAAACTAAAAGCACCATTCAAGTCACCTGGGGTGAAAACACCACCCACAGTAACAGCGTTCTGCTCTTCCCACCACTCACCAGGATGCTCTTGTAGATGTTGCCACTTCTGTCCTCTTCTACGCTGGTCTGGATGATGCAGCTGTCTCCGTTCTGGTGGTTGTAAAGCGGCAGGACTGGAGGCACTTCTTTGGATGTCATGGGAGTCACAGAGTCGGGGCACTTCTTGGAGCACTTGTCATCAGATGGCAGCATGGGGGAAGACGAGATCAAACACATTTATTACCATTTCATTTAAAAGATCCAAAAGCTAAATATGACACTCTTTAGCAAAACAGCCTTAACAAGGGATTCAGCAACTCAGTTAAGGCAGTTTAGGTCAAGAGAGCAGAGTCTGTAGGACAAAGCTCCCTGGGAACGGAACCCAGCCCAGACAAGGCTTGGTCTGGGCAGTTCCTGGCAGGTCAAACCACAGGGCTGGCGAGCTCTGACCTCACCTGCTTCTCACTCGCTCAGCTGCTCTGCCTGCCCCAGAATTAGGCTGGGCTGATGCAGATGAGCTTTCCCCCCAAAACTGCCTTTCCCAGAGCTCAGGTCCCTCCATTCCACTGCACGCAGCGCTCCAGTCAAGACCCACAGGCTTGGGCAAGCGCCTGGGGTCGCACAGGCTGTTTGTGCTGAACACAGGGCCCGGGCCCTACCTTGTGCTGAGGCTCCTCAGCAGTGTCGGTGGGAGGGACGATGGTGACGGTGCTGTCCCCAGAGCTCCCAGCTGGAGCAGGTTTGGGCTGCGCGTTGACGGGTGAGCTGTGGGCGCTCACCCCCAAGCCCAGGAACGGCCTAGGAGAGAAAAGAAAGCACAACAGAGCTGGGCTGAGCACAGCTGTCACTTGCTTCAACAATCTGACCTGCTGTTGTGTTTTCCTATCTCCAGTGGCCTATTGTTTGTCTGTGTAGATCAAATTAGACTCTATCCTTATTTACTCTGTTTTGCTGCTGCAAATTTGAATTGCATTTCTAATCCAGCACTAAAATTGTTCCTTTATCTGACACCTTAGGGTTGTTTCTAATGACTTTAGTCAATAACCCTCATGGCTACTTACGCCCATAGAAAGGGACAACAGAAATACGTATTTCTAGCTGGTGGCGTCTCCTTACGGCACTGCAGTGCTCTGGATCCCCAGCCAGGTTTGTCAGCTGGTGTTTGATTTATTCCAGTTCATATTCACACACCAAACCCCCTCCCCGTTGTACTCACAGGCTGAATCTCTTCGCCACACTCTTCTGAGCTTTGCCCGATGCGATGTTCTTGTCAGAAGCTGCTTCAGTTTCCCGTGAAAGATGGAAACTGCAGAACAGGCACTACCGTTAGTTAAATAT
Organism: Patagioenas fasciata; assembly: GCF_037038585.1. Classification (NCBI taxonomy): domain Eukaryota; kingdom Metazoa; phylum Chordata; class Aves; order Columbiformes; family Columbidae; genus Patagioenas; species Patagioenas fasciata. Next base: position 1,703,359 of record NC_092534.1, on the reverse strand, counting down.
CTCAAAGTGGCCATATCTGAGAACCCCTGGGTCACTCCCACGTCCCAGAGGGTTCATCCCCACGAGGAGGAGCGCAGCTCTGTGCGTGTGTATTTCCACTCTCCGGGAGCAGCTCCTGGCAGCGCAGAGCTCAAGGCTGAGAGAACCTGAACCTGCCTGCGGGGGAAGAAAAGCTGCTTCGCCAGCTGGGCTGAGACCCTACCTCTCCTCATCACTTAAATGCCGCTGCCTCCTAAACCACTGCTGGAATTTCTCATCTCGTGCCATGCAATATTTGTAACATGAGGACTGCAAGAGCTTAATTTGGGCGATTACTTCAAACTCCTAAGAAAACAAATAATAAAATAGGAATTCTAATTCAAAAAATAAAGCCAGTCTCATTCATACACTAAACACACGCAGCAACAGATCCAGGACAAACTGAGTTGGACCCGCAGGTCGGTTTCAGTTGAAGAAGTGGCTATTTCAAGAACCACTGTTTCAAACAATGCAACTCTGCAGCTCCCCGTTCCCGCTCACCCCTGCGTGGCCAGAGCGGCGCCGAGAGGAATCCCGCTCTGTACGTGGGTGGTTCTCAGGCACTAAGCAAGGGAAACAGCTAGAGGTGCCTATGATGAAAGCAGAGCCTGATCCTCCCTGGCTCTGCACGTCATGCACTCACACTTGCCCCAGAGGAACACAAAACGCTGCCCCCAACGTGTGACTGGAACGCGCTGCTCTTCCCTCACTCCGCTTGCACACACACTTGCCCAAAATAATTCTGTCCGAGATCCGGCGCGACTGCCCCCGGACAGAGGAAAGCCCGGCACCCTCGCTCCTGCTGATCTCTGACCAACAAGGCTCAGGCTGGAAGGAAACGCTGAGCCTTGATTTCTCGGTCCCAGGCACCTGCTTCGCTCTCTGCACCTTTTACCCACAACCATTTACTGCAGCACAAGGAAGATGGTCACAACCTGTATCTTGTGGCCAGCACACAGAACACACACGTGTAACGTGTTCCCGTGAACACCAAACGGGGGGAATGTGCCCCAGACGTAAATCCCCTGGCAGCGAGCGCCCTGCAGCTCCTCTTCCCCTGCTGCCCGCATCTAAAAGGAATTTCTCTTCCTTCCTCACAGTCTGCAGTGACCTTAGCGGCTGTTGGATTCGCCTGAGCAAAGACAACAGGCCTCGCCAAGACAACACTCCAGCAGAGAGCATCGGGAACTAACGATCACAGAACAGGCACCGTTCCACTTACCCTTCGCCGCTTCTCAAAATTGATCAGGCCGCCCTGTTGGAAGGACAGAGAAGGAAGGGATCGGAGGAGAAGAGCACAGGCTCGGTTGGAGTTAATCACGAACAGGATGAAGCAGCGACACCAAGGGAAAGGCCAGAGCTGCCCTGAGCAAAGGCCTCTACAAAGACCTGTTTCCAGCTCTAGGATAAACCACAGCACTCGTGTCACCGAGTCTATTTTTTAAATAGACTCCTCCATTTTTAAGAACTGCACTAGAACCCAGTGGAAGATACAGGAGCAACACAGTGCCGGGAAGGGAGGGAGGATATTTAGGATTACAAAAATTGCTCCAAATTACCTCGAGATAGTCCTGAAGTGCCGTGTCCAGCATCATGAGATCTGTGAGGAAGGTACCAAAGTAGGGTACCGCGCCTTGCGTGACTCCCTGCAAACGATCAGAGCAACGGTGGATTAATTGACTGAGAAATAATAATAATACTAATTAGAATGCTAGAATACTCCTGTGCAAGTGAAAAAAATACAACCAGTCTGCTTCACCAAACAGTGCTCTTGGAAATGATGCTTTCACGACATCATCCTTGGTATCTTAGCCAGTGGTTCATGTCTGTACAGAGCGGTATAAACGCAAAGTGCTCATTCGTAACTCATCTGCGCCAAATCAGGCTGTGCGGCACCTCTCGCCCCAGCAGAAAAGCCTGGGATTTACAGACCTGTCTTCCCCAAAGCTCCGCATACGGGAGCTCAGTTTGTTAGAAACAGGGCTGAGCTCGGCTTTGGTTGAGATCACAAGCCTGGCAACTCAAGCTCATTCCCACCTTCATCAGCAGCTCCCTGCTCGTCGAAAAGTTGTCGCAGTCAGAGAAGATGTCAGAAAGCTCTTCAAACATCAGCATTATGTCCCTGTACAGGAAAAGATTAAATCATTTAAGTTGTTTGTAAGCACTCTGAATCAGATCAGGGTACTATTTTTTTCTCATGAATCGTTAACAGTTGGGCACATAAAAGATAAAAGCACCAAAACACATCCCGTGACACGCTGCACATCTACCAGGAACCTTCCTGGGATCTTCTGGAGCTCCCAGGCCCTATCTGACACAAAGAAATGCCGCAGGGACGCTGACCCTGCTGAGGGTTCTCAATCGCACTGCAGATGTGAGATTCGTGGAAGAAGGTGGATCAATGGGTACAAAGAAAGAGCACGGAGCTTTCTGCCTTTGTCAGGCGCAGCCTTACTTTGGAACACAGGCCCAGGTCTTCTTCAGACGATAGATGGAGGTGGACTGCAGTGCGGAAATGATGGCCTTCAAGGAAGAAAAGTTGTTCAGGATCCTGCATTCCTGTGAAAGGAGCGGTGAGAAACACAGGAGCATTAATCGTCAGCATCACCAACAGTCAGTGCTCTTCTGTCTGCGCCGTGTCCTGCTTGCTGCACATTCTCCCTGCTAAGCGGGCAGCTCCACAAAGACTGAGCATCAAAAATATCACTCCCCGCTCCAGCCACCAAACACCTGATGGGCTTTCGCATTTACATCTTGTTTTCCTCACTTTCGTCTATTTGTGGTGATGCTGCCCAAACTACAACTGTGAGGAGAGGAAGAGCAACGCTGCATGTGCTGTGACAGGGACAGCTGGTCAAAACCAGAGAGAACGAGAGCTCAGCTGCTCCCTGGCCTCGGCCCAACACCAACAACCCCCGCCTCCCCTTCCGGCTCCACAGCACCCGCACAAGGAACGTTAAACAGTCGTGAATAAACGCTTTACACGTGCGATACGGATCCACTTCTCCAAGATCTTGGCTCTTTGGTGTGTTTTGAGCTCTTTGCTCTCCAGGACGGTGCTGACCACGCAGTTGGTGACGGCGTTGAACTGCGAGATGGTGGCTCTGATGCTCTGTGCCAGGTGTTTGTTCTCTTTCTTATCCCTTCGGGACCAGATGCAGCCCAGGCAGTGGTGGGGCACAACGTTCTTGAAAAGTGTCTAGAGGGAAACAGAGGTGTCCAACTCAGCCTGGATCGCTATTGCCCACAGGAAGAAATGCATGTTTACAGCACAAACTGGACCTAAATCTAAGATGGTATTAGAAGGCAAATATTTGTTTTCTCTTAGTTTAAAATATACACTTTGCCATAATCCTTTAGGCTTGATGTCCTAAAAGAACTGTCAGCTAATCAGTCCTGGCAAAATAAGAGACACCTTTCTATCACTTGCATAACCAAGGGGAAAAATTTCTATATAATGATATTTTTGAAAGAGATTGATACAAACAAACCATTTCGGATCACTACAGTTAAAAGTACTTATACATCTTTAGGTGAGGTAGCCTAAAATACAGCAAAACCATGCTATTTCTGAGGGGTCAAATATCAAACTTTGCAAAAAAGGCTACACAGTCTACATTCACACTTTAATAAAAAGACAAACAACACCTTCAGAATAACTGAAGGAAAAGCCCAATCAACGAAGCAAATTTGGATAAACAAGCAGAGTTGCGCTCTGTGTCCTAGAAACCGAGTTGTTCTTAGAAAAAAATAAATTAGAAGCCCAGAACTATTTCCCCGAGCATTTCAAGTAATACGTACGATCTACATACCGCGTCCATGTATGTCAGCTGTTCTGCCACAACTTCTTCCTGGAACAATGAGAATTCTTCCGGACTGCTGATCTCCAGCTCCTCGTCATCATCCGGGTTACAGGGAGAAAGGCTGTGCAACCCGTCTGTCCAGCGTGGAAAACATGAGTTAGTAAATTTACACAACAAACAATTTGTCAAAGCAGATATTTCCAAAATCACTACATCTAATAGCAGAACATGCAAAGCGTCCTGCCTGGTGTAACGGCCTCACGGTGCTGCATGTTTTAGTGAGAAAGATAAGGGCCAGAAGATTAAATTGGCAAAGAGGAAGTGGAAGACAAAGAAACAGAGAGAACTGAGCTGTTCACGGTCTCTCAGCTGAAAAATGCCTTAACCCATTCACTCACCATTCTTTGGAAGGAAAAAAAACCACCATCCCACCAACAACAATTCCTTATTAACACTGCAGAATTTTGATAATCTACTTGTCAGTATATATGCATTCTATAGTCTGAATAAAACCTGAACTGCAAAGAGACAAGACTGCAGTTATCCCCCCAAAATATTGTGCTGAGAATGCTCTTATATCCAGATTTCAAGGGGAGAGAAGGAGAAGGGAGACAGACCAGTTGGAAAGTTAAAACATGCTTTGCTAGTAATACTAATGAGGAGAGGAAGTAATGCAAAAGATACAAAACCAATCGTGGCTCCAGGAGCTGCAGGACAGGCACCACGATGCCCTTGGCTGGACTCGGCAGTAAACCAGAGCTGGATTCAGGGCTGCAGGGCCTGGAACCAGGCCTAGGATCGCAGGCAGGCTCCTCTTCAGATGGCGGCCATGGACGAGGAGAGCGAGACCCTGGTGATCTCCCAGTTCTAGATGCTGCACGTGGATGGCGTGGAAAACCTACCGAGCTGGTCACTTTGGGTCACCTGCTCTGGCCGCCCCTCCCTGCAAGTCCGCCCCTCTCATGGGATGTACAAAATTGATCAGCAGCCTTGGCTGCCGCAGCACTAAGTCTAAACCTGGGCCTTTTCTGCACACCAGACCTACCGTTATGCGCTCCAGAGCCAACCGGGTCTGAAAAACACACAGCCAGCTTGAGAAAAATGCACGTAGAAGGACTTAGCAGAAAGGAAAATTCACTCAAAGACATTTGGTCTTGCTTAACCAAAACCAGGACACTCGGAACACCAGAGGCATCTAAAGAGAGCTCTTGTGAGCTCGCCTGCTGTGGTCCATGGGAACCAAACCCAGGAAAGGACAGCACCAGGCACGGATGGATATTTCACAGTACTGTGCATTCACATGGTATTTCTGGAACATCTGGCAGACAGGATTTTCATGGGATGAAATGGGTTTTCTTTGTCATTTCCTTTATCCCTTATTACACAAGTGATGCCCCCTTGCCCCTCTGCTAAAGCTGGAAGTTGATTCTAGTTCTCATTCACACACTACGTGAGCTCCTACGACTTTTCAGCTCACGGCACAGGAAGCTTTCTGCCCAGGATAAGGGGACGTGTCAGGCTTGACGCTGGGAGAACACACAGAGAAGGGTACTTCACCGTCATTTTCCAGTTCTTCTTTCTGGAACTGCTCCAAGAGGTTCTGCGCCCTCTTCTCCGGGTCAGAGCCGGGTACGTTCCTCTTCAGATAATCCAGCACCTTCATCAGACAGACGTAGTCCGGTGGCTCTTGGAAATCCTCGGCGCGTTGGTCGAGCCAGGCTTGTAAAATCGATGCGATCGCACTGTGAGCAAATTCAGAGAGAACACACGGGTTGTATGCAGCAGGTATTGATGCAATCCTATGGATCTGGATCTAATATAACAACAGGAACACTGAGACATTCATCCCCCACGTGAAGGCAGCATGGACACTTCTGTGAGCATAGAATTTAATCTGTTCTTTTTATGCAAGAAATATTATTAAGATAATACTTCATAGGAAACTAAAGGCTGCTTCTTCAATTACACCTTGAGAAACCAGCGCAGTCGTTAAAAAAAAGTTCAAGATTTTTCTCTGGGTTGCATTACTGGATGTGTTATGAGAGAGCTGATACTCGGCCTTTACACAAGCTCCTTGAAGCTGTGAATTGTCAAAGGAAACAACAGCTCTGCTGCCCACATCCTCCTCCAACACCGAACCCTGACTGGGGCTCGCTGGGCGCTGCAAAACCAAACTTACGTCCCGAGCACTGTGCTGGATTCGGGCGAATTCTGGTCTCCAGCTTCTTCGGAGCCTGAAATCTCCAGGTTTCCATATCTGAAAAATGAGATGGCTGTTTAGAGGAACCTCTGCTGAGCAAAAGCAAAATCCCAAATCGTGTAATTCATATACAACTAGCACAAACAACTAAAGAGCGTTTCTAGCTCAAACTGCAAATGTGGAATCTAAGAGTTGGGCAAAATTAAGGAGCCTGAAGAGGAAAAAAATCCTAAAGAAACAGCCAGTATCTTCCAAACTAGCTTGTTAATTCCTAGGAAGCAGCCTGCGCAGAGGAGGAATCAACCAAAACAGTCACTCTGCTCACAGCTCCAAGACCCTTTCTGCCCATTTTCACTCAGCCTTTCCCAAAGCAACACTCCAGCACATAAGGAGGCTGGAACACAACCGCTTTCTCCAACACAGCTGTCGTGTATAATAAACGATGGCTCAGTTTCCATTCTGTCCGGGCTCTTACCTGTCCAGGAGCAGTTCCAGGACTGTGCTGGTGGAAGCAAAAGCCCTGTATGTGGAGAGGAAGATGCTGATGTACTTAAAATCATTATCCCCAAAAGCCGTCAGAAGGTTCTCCACCAGCTTTTCCAAAGTTCCAGCTTTCAGGGCCCTGCTGTTGCACGTCTCGTCCGGGCTGACAGTGTGTTCTGCAGGGAACTGGTCCCCTTCAGCCTACAAAGTGGAAACAAAGACAAAGCACAAAACTCAGGCAGAAGCCGGATCCCTGACACAGCCTGCACAATGAAACACAGACTCCATTCCACCTTTTCACAGGAATAGTCCATCTCTAGTTACTAAACAATTTTGTCAGTTCTGGCTTTCCAAATACCAAATGCTGTATCAAATACTGGAGGACAATAAAGACATTTCTTATTTAAACAGGCAACTGTTTCCAGTGCTTAAGCTGTAATCTCATGGTAGGCTTTGAAACTGACCATTCCCTCCTAACAGGGCCAACCATTCAAAAACCCCGGATGCTCTCTTAGCATCAAGAAGTTTAAGAAAGGTTTATCAGACTTCTTGCAGCATGAAAGATCTAAGTTCCTTCACTTGGCAATGAAGTAAGGACCCTTGAATCAGCTGGGAACTTGGCCACCACGCCAGCTTGACTTACCCCGAGCCATCTTGCTCCTTCACTGTCAGTCTGCGGGATCACTCGGCAGCGGTCACCAACCCCCTTCTCTCGGCACTCGGAGCTGCCACCCCCGGCCCCGTGTCCCCCGCAGCCCCGGGGGAGGGCGGGCGGCGGGGCCCGGCTCGCTCATACCCGTCCGCAGCAGGGCCCGCAGCCGATCCCGCACATGGCGCTGTGTCCGCGTCCGCAGGCAGGGCTGCTGCCGGCTCCGCCAGCCCCGCACTCCGCTCTCTCTCGCACCGACCGCTCGCCCCGACGGCAGCGCCGGCAGCGGCTCCGCCGGCACCGCGGCGACCGGACGCGGCCTCGCGGCGGCACGTGCCGCCCGCAGCCGGCCAATCGCAGCTCGCCGCCGCTCCGCGCGCGCCCCCTTGCCCCGCCCTCAGCCCGCCCGCAGGCCGAGCCCTCGCCCAGCCGGACAAAGCGCCGGGAACGGGACAGACGGACCGAGCTGGGAGCGTGGGCATCAGACTGTGCGTGGAACACAACGTGTGCTGCGGCAGAGCCCGGGGCGAGCGCTCCCGGAGCTGCTTCACGCACACGCACGGCACGCTGGGATTTTACCCCTGGCCCTTGCAAACGCAAACCAGACCCGCACTGTCTGACCAGCACCTCCTGCACTTCATTCATTCGTTGCCCTCCAGCAGGTTCCGCCAGACACCCGTAAACAGTCCCCAGGCTACAAGCGCAGCTCCAGCCGGGCTGCAGCTCCAGCTGAGCAGCTTTGGTGGAACACAGGACGGACCCCACATTCCTGCTCCAGCAAGAAGGTGGTTCTGCAGGAACCTGCGACACGAATCAGGTTTTCACACCAGCTGCTTCCTTAACAGCAGAGGGGTTTAGACACACACGTATATGTGTGTGTGTATATATATAGTTTTTCCTAGGGCTGCTGCCTTCCATGAAGAGGAACCTCACAAAGCTGTGTGATGTTCTGATTAGTAAGAAACACCCAACAGGATAATACAGATAACACAAAACTACAAAGTCCAAGCATAACTGGGAAAAGAAAAATGAAGTTCTTGTCACTTACAGTGATGTTTTCACTTTGCGATTCAATATATTAATTGTTCTACTAAAGGTTTTAAAGAATAGGCAACTGAAATCAAGACCATGGTCCTCCCGCGCAAAGGGGGGTTCCTTCCCCAGAAATGTTAATTGTGGTTAACCACACTGGCTCATCTTTCAGTGTTTCTGCTCTTTTTTTCCCCTCTTTCTATGGTCAGAGCCATTACACATCTGAGTGAAAAAATGAGGCAGCTTCCCAGTGAAATAAATAACTTACGCTTTTTTTTTTTATACCCCGTTCCCTTTGTTGCCATTTCAGGATCTATAGGCATGGCTGAGATTTGCATGCCTTGGACTACTGAATATATTAACCGAATAAAGCACGGGATCATACATGGCACAAACAGGAAACCCAGAAATGCACATACTATCATGAACCCTATTTTCTTCCAACAGGTTCCCCTAAATAAGTTCTCCCACCAATGGCTAGTAAGTATGGAATTCCATTTCCCTACTGGTACATGTGCAACTCCTTTTATCTCCTCTGCTATTTTCATTATGGCTTCCCCATTGTCATCTCTTTCCAAACAACACTCTGAAGTATTCAGTTTCCCACAGACACCCCCTTCTTCAGCTAAAAGACAATCTAAGGCTGCCCGATGTTGGTACGCTGCAGCTCTGGTCTGAGACAATTGTCTCGCTATGAGATTCAGTGCCTCAGCTGTCCAGTTGCTTGTTATTTCAACCACTGCTTGCAACCGAGTAATTCAGTTTAGCATATATACTGGAGTACGGTATCCCCAGCTTCCATCTTGGGCCCAGGTGGCTGGATCATAGTGTTCAGTTATTCTTTGTGCAGGCCATTCATCATCTTTCCAAGTTTGCATTCCTCCTATGGGGCATTTATTAAACTCCTCTCTGTTTCAAGTTTCGTCTTGCACTCCCCCTCCATCTGAATAGCCCCACATACCAGCTGTTGTAAAACAGGTATTCTGTTCTCCCCTAGGGCAGGAGACAGAGCCTACACCGAGTCCACCTTTCCCTGGGTTACTTGCTACCCTTGGTTAATGTCTGCCCTTGGATCTCACACTTCTCCAATTTTGTTCTCTCATAACATCCAGAATTAATATGAGTGTGATAATTTAGAACATATTGGGTTAGTCCTCCTATTCTCACACGCTCGTAGCACTTGGTACAGGGATTGGCCAGGCTAAGTTGGGAACAATAAGTCACCACTCCTAGCAAGAGGATCAGGTCCAGGTTTCCACACCCTCTGTCTCTCTGGCTGACCAGGTTGCAGCCGCAGCCGAGTTCGTCGTCTTCTCGGCAGCAAGGGCCGTGTCCCCACCTTTTCTATTTGTGCCGTTAGCGTGGCGACTTTTTATCGTATCCCAACTCTTGGCCGTCACTTCCCAGGAACAACAGGAGCAACACGGAATTTGATTTCTCCTTCTACACTCTGTTCTTCTCATCACTGGTAGACTCTAAATTCCCATTCACCCCTTCAGTAAATACCTCCCACCATTCTTCGCTATTCTTTTTCTGTTCTTCCAGTGGTGACTGGAATCCTCAACCTAGCTCTGGTTTCCTTATCTTCTATTCTTAGACATTTCTTACACAATCCTGTTGGTAAGTTCCCTTTGTGGATATGCTTATACCACAGTCCATTTACAACCTAAACATCAAATATAAAAAGAGAATTACATATAAAACTCGGTTCAACACATTTAACTCTTAAACCGTTCTCATTTTCATTTATACTGGGCATTCACATTAGTAATACTAATAGTAGTTACATCACCGATCCCGTGTCAATTTCAACTTCACTTCCTCCGGTTCCTGAGTTACTTTCCAGGTTCTTTCTTCCATCAGTGGTCCTTTAACTCGGGAGACGTGTGTCCATCCTTTCTCTGCACTCCGAACAGCTGGTTCTGTAGCTAACAAAACAAGAAAAGGCCCCTCCCATCGTGGGGCTGGAGTTTCTTCTTTCCAGGTTTTCATTAGTGTTGCCCCCATATCTACCAAAAATTCTACTTGTTTTGTTCTTTGGGGCTTCTTCTTCCCAATGCGGGAAGCACCACCCAGGCTGCTCACCCAGAAGGACTAAAACGTGATTGTGAAAAATCCAGTTTTCCAGGTTGCACCCGGGTTACCCTCCATGGTGTTTCGCAGGCTTTCTTCACTCTAGAACGGTGAATCCTGGCATTCTGTTCTTTAATATTGGTAGCAGTGAAGGCTATTAGGAGGTCCCGAAACTGACCTTCCTATTCTGGTTCCAAAGTTCTCTGCAAAAGACTTCACATACACATAAATAAAATGTGGCCCTCTATCAGAGGATATAACAGCTGGAACTCCAAACCGTGCTGTTATTTCATGTATCAATGTTCTAGTCACCTCCTAAGCTTTTGTTGTCCTGGTAGGGAGTGCTTCTGGCCAACCTGAAAAAGTATCAGTTAATACCAACAAATATCCATATCCCCCTTTTCCTGGGAATTCTGAAAACTCAATTTGCCAGTGTGGTCCAGACCCCTTCCCCTTCCCCATTTGACCCATTTCTAGCTCGGGCATATTTTTGGGATTGGTCTGGAGGCAAAGATCACACTGCTGTCACCTGTTTTACAGTGACAGACAAATTTCTAGCTCCTGTTTCCCTAATCAAATGTTTGCACAGCGGTTCTACTCCCCAAAGTCCCTTCTTATGTTCTTCCCTTACTAAAGGCCAAACCAGATGAGAGGGGTCAATAAGTTTTCCCTGGAGGGTGTGAACCCACCCTTCCTTATTATATGATTCCTCTAAATCTGCAATGAGTTTCGATTCTCTTTAGTATACTCTGGCTTATCTTTTAGAGAGACCTGTCCACCAAGGACCAGAGCACTTTCTGGTTTTACCTTTGTGCTGAGCCATTTGTTTTGCCTCTCTGTCCGCCAGCCTTTTCTGATTCCAAGCTCACTTTCCGGTGTGCCTTAATGTGCATGATTGCCGTTTTCTTAGGAAGTTGAACTGCTTCCGGTAGTTTCAATACCTCCTCCGCATGTTTGATATGCTTGCCTTGAGAGTTCAAAATTCCCTTTTCTTTCCAAATTGTTCTGTGCACATGCACAACCCTCACGGCCAGCTGCTTCCGTCCATAAACCAGTTTTCAGCGTTTTCAATAGGAATGACTTTTAGATCTGGTTGATTGGATGATGTTGCTTCGATGGGCTCCAGGCAGCCATGATGAACTGGTTCTCCAAAGTTACCACTGAGGAAAGAAGCTGGGTTGACAATGTTAGTGACGATAATTTCTACACCATCTTGTTAGACACTGTGTGGGATACCAGCACAGCCATTTTCTGACCCATGGTAAATCTCCGGACCTCCTGTATGTTCAGTACCACTGCAGCAACTGCGCGCAGGCATCCAGGCCACCCCTTTGCAGTTGCGTCTAACTGTGCAGAGAAATAGGCCACTGCTCGTCAATATGGGCCAAGATCCTGTGCCAATGTACCCAAGGCTATTCCCTGTTTCTCGTGAGAGAATAGGAAAAATGGTTTACTCACATCTGGGAGTCTTAGAGCAGGGGCTGACATTGAAGCCTTTTTAAGCTCTTAAAGGCTCATGTGGCTTCCTTATTCCATTGTGGGTGTTTCTGGTCCGTAGCATCCAGGTCACACAGCCTCCTTGGTTCTAGTAGCGATTAAAATGTCATCCACATATTGTAGCATCTGCCCCTCATCAGACGGGGCTTCCCAGGATTCAGAATCTTTAGCAAGCTGATTTCCAAATGTTGTCGGGCTATTCTTAAATCCTTGTGGCAACACTGTCCATGTGAGCTGGGTTTTACATTGATTTTTAGGGTTCTCTCATTCAAATGCAAATATTGTCTGCCTAGCTTCATGGAGAGGGAGGCAAAAGAAATAATCTTTTAAATCTAGAATGATAAACCAACTCAAACCAGGTGTTAATACTCTCAGAAGGGTGTATGGGTCTGCTACCACTGGGTAGAGGTCCTCAGCTGTTTTGTTTATAGCTCACAAATCCTGAACCACCCAATATGACCCGTCTGGCTTGCAGACAGGCAACATAGGGGTGTTATAACTGGACTCACATTCCTTGAATAACCCTATTTGCAGGAATTTCTCTATTGCTGGCTGAATTCATTCCCTGTCCTCTTTTTCAAAGGGTATTGCTTGATCCTTACCAGCTGCCATCCTTTGATTTTTAACTCAACTGGTGGGGCTTTTTTGGCTCTTCCAGGTACGTCAGTGGCCCATATTCCAGGATACACTTGGTTCACAAGCTCTTCATTAATTTTGCCCTCTGTGGGAACAGTTACTAAAAGAAAGCTCATTATTTGCACATATTGCTGATCGTTTACCCCCAGAGTAATTCTTCCTTTTCCAAATCTCATCATTGCACCCATTTGTTCCAATAGGTCTCTCTCCAAAAGAGGATTAATGGAGTTAGGCATATACAGAAATTTGTGAACGCCTACTTGTTTACCCAATCTGTATTCCAAGGTTCACAAAAATACGCTCTTTCACTTTGGCCAGTGGCTCCCTTTACTACCATGTAGTCATTACTTACTGGCATTGAGAACGAGAATGTTGCTCCCATATCTACTAAAATTCCACTTGTTTTTTGTTGTTTCCCTGGTTTCATTATAGCCAGTGGAAACGCTAGGGTGGATTCCCCAGGTCCTCCTCTGTCTCTTTCAACCTTTGCTACTGTCCGATTCTCCCTTTGCCTACATCCTCTGCACCTTTCTCGACATTCATTTTGCCAGTGTCCTTTTTATTCCCACACCACGCACACTGATCTTTTGCTAAAGGCTTTCGACACCTTCCAGCCCTTTCAGTTCTCAGTTCCCTACTGTCCTGTAGTGCTGCTGCTATCATACACCTGTCCTTCTGACGCTCCGCTTCCCTGTTGCTAAATATTTTCCAGGCTTCATCTAACAATGTTTCCAAATTCCGACTTTCTGTTGCTTTTAGTTTCTGTAACTTCCTCCGAATATCATTTGCTGACTGACTGGTGAATAACACCACTAACTGCTGTATCTCTCCTTCTGAACCCGGGTCAGAGGGTGGATGTCTAAGAGGAACCCGGGTGCTGTGTGCGCGTTGCACACAACCGAGCAGCCCGGCAGGAACGGGCCAGGCGGGGCTGCCCCCCCGCTCCGTGCCCCGCGGGCGGAGCCCGGAGGAGAGGAGCTGAGCTCCCGCTACAGCAGCCGCCGCTCCCCCCTCTTTTTCCGCCGCTTTAGCAGCCACTCAGCTTTTTACTTCTTCTCTTCTCGCCGCAGCTGATCCAGGGGGAGCTGCCGGGCACGGGCCTGGGCTCCTCTGCCCTTTTTCTCTCTTCATTTCATTCCTGCGACTATAATCTTTATATGCAATTTCAATTACCTGAGCAATACTTACATCCCTCAGCTCCTTCCTTTCGTAATTATTTTACAGGTGTCAATAAACAGCATATTAAGCATCAATCCCTTACATTAATTTTAGATCCAAATCAGCCGGTCCACAGAACAACATTAACTGCAATACAGCTAACCCAGAATTTCACATTCAAATCACTTTCCCTACTAATTTACTCTCATGTGTACAGATGCATCTTAAGGGGGAGCAAGGTGCTACTTTAGTAATGGAACCAGTTCTCATTTCGTAATTATCTCCCAAACAAATTCTTTTGGTACCAAATATAAATATACAAACTACTGAGCTCAGACACGCAAATCAAATACCAGGTTCCAATATGCGAACAGATCACAATTACACTTCTTCAAGACAATATCTCAATGTTTGCATTGCACCTTTGAACCTCTCACTGCTCAGCAGGTGGAGGCACCGCTGGGGCTCCTGACAAAGCAGGGCAGTGTGGCTGGAGCCCCATCGGCACCCGGCCCCCGCCGCAGTGAGCTGGACCGGGCAAGGCTTTTATCAGTGTCCCATCTGGGGGGCCACAACTGCCATCCCAAACCAGGATTCTTTACATGGTGCGCATACAAAAGAGCCAAATCCAGCACACTGTGATGAGACACAACCTGTCACAGAGCCAGGCAAGTCCGGATGCTGGAATAAAGTCAGCGTGCCAGAAAGAAAAGCAACGGCTATCACACACAAAACCCTATCACCACATTCACACAGTCGAGAGCCAAATTGCTTATCGTCACAAAATGTACATTTTGGGTCAGTCTGTGATCTTACTATACCATACAACTGCAACACATTCAAACAGATACCCACGAAGAAAAAAAGCCAGTACCAAAAGGCATCTGGCAGACTGCTCTGCAAGTTTTTCTGTGATTCATTTCTTATCAGCCAATTCTCTCTCCGCTTGCTGAAGTTCAAACCATTCTACTTGTAAATCTGTCTACAGTGATTTAATGATCTCTTGCTCAGTTTGCTTGTCTTTGGGGCAGCTATCAAAGCTGCTTCCAGAACAGCAGAGATCTCAAATCTGCTTTCTTTTGCCAAGTCCCTTATTTGCTCAGTTACAATATCTGGAGACAACCAATGTCCAGAAGCCCACCTAAGACCCTCAGGAGTCCAGCAAGCCCTATAATCTTTCAGTAAACTCAACATCAGGGAGCAGTCCAGGCCTGGCTTGACTCGGGGTGCCATGACCCACTGCCGGAGAACGCGGCACACACCGATCAGTCCTCCTTTAGAGCCTCTGGCTCCTATCCCCCCAAAGTGCTTCTCACAGAATATCCCACTTCTGACACCCAATAAACTGTCCCGTCCCAACAGGTGGGATGAGGGATGAGTTAACTCTTGGTTTCTCCTTACCTCTTCGAGTTTTTTTAGTTTCTTTCTTATATCTCCACAGGATTTTGTTCCAAACTGGGGAGTCCACTCCTTGAGTCCATTTATCCTTTGCTTTTTCCTTGGATGAACTTCTCTTCATCCCAGAATTCTAGTATGATCCCCTCCAAGGGACTGTTGGGGGGTCCAAAATTCTAACATGACCCCTGCCCAACAAGGGACTGTCGGGGGGGTAACTCTGGCAGGTCGCTCCCCTTCGACCTCTTGTGGGGATCAAACCCACGAAACCTGGCTCACAACGTGGGGATCGAACCCACTACAACTGGTTTACAATGTGGGGATTGAACCCACGACCCTGACTGGGTTACGATGTGGGGCTCGAACCCACAACACAGAGAGAGTGCTTCACTCGCTTTGTCCCACCAGTGGCCAAGCCCCCCGTGGGGTGTTGGAACCGCACTTAGAAGGACTCCGCACTCACTTCGCAACGAGGTTGCGTCTCAGCCAACACCAGTCACACAATCCCACTGCTGACCCGGCGGTACTTACAGTCCACTTTTCCCGTCGGGACCTTCGTGCACCCTTAAAATATTAGCTCCCTCCATCAATATAACTTCATAAACAAGTTTCATAACTTTTTACATAGAACTGAACCACCTTTTCCTTTTTCCAGGTTCAGAGCCCATGCCTCATTTTGTTATATCTGTAAACATTAAACATCTTAGCACAAATCACAAGTGCATTTCTCACACTATTAATAACTCACTTCCTAGATCAACTAAAAAAACCCCACACACCCCAAAAAAAGAAAACAAACAAACAAACAAAACAAAAACAAAACAAAAAAACCCCAACCAAACCAAAAAAAAGTCAAAACCCCACACGTGGTGTCAAGTAGTTTTTAATAAATTACTACTGTTCTACTCAGGTAAATCAAAGTCAAACACAACTCCACAGCATGTCCGTCCCTTCCCTCTCCAGCCCCCAGCGGGGAGAACCGTGAGGAACACCAGGGCCGTTTCATGGAGAAACTGCTCCCGTGGGGTCACGGCGGGTCAGAAGAGGAAGGGCTGGGAAACCAGGGCTGTGCTGACACACGGGCGCTCCAGCCCACACCGACCCCGACCCCGCGCTGGGCGCTCCCGCTCCGCACACGTCCTGCTGCTGAAGGTCACGCGGGCGGGCTGAGGGCGGGGCAAGGGGGCGCGCGCGGAGCGGCGGCGAGCTGCGATTGGCCGGCTGCGGGCGGCACGTGCCGCCGCGAGGCCGCGTCCGGTCGCCGCGGTGCCGGCGGAGCCGCTGCCGGCGCTGCCGTCGGGGCGAGCGGTCGGTGTGAGAGAGAGCGGAGTGCGGGGCTGGCGGAGCCGGCAGCAGCCCTGCCTGCGGACGCGGACACAGCGCCATGTGCGGGATCGGCTGCGGGCCCTGCTGCGGACGGGTATGAGCGAGCCGGGCCCCGCCGCCCGCCCTCCCCCGGGGCTGCGGGGGACACGGGGCCGGGGGTGGCAGCTCCGAGTGCCGAGAGAAGGGGGTTGGTGACCGCTGCCGAGTGACAAGTGACGGGACGGGAGGAAACGGCCTCCAGTTGTGCCGGGGGAGGCTCCGGTTGGCTATTGGGAACATTTCCCCCCAGAAATGGGAGGGAGTGCGGTCTGGGTGACCGAGTGGTGAGGTGACTGCGAACTGGCTGAGGGGAAGAAGCCAGAGAGTCGTGGTCAATGGGGCAGAGTCCAGTTGAGGCCTGGATCCAGTGCAATGCCTCGGGGGTCAGTACTGGGGCCGGTATTATTCAATATATTCATCAGCGATTTGGACGAGGGAATAGAGTGACTGTCAGCAAGTTTGCTGGTGAGACCAAGCTGGGAGCAGTGGCTGACACTGGAAGCTGTGCTGCCATCAGAGACCTGGACAGGCTGGAGAGCTGGGCAGGGAAACATTTAATGAAATAGAACAAGGGCAAGTGTAGAGTCTTGAATGTGGGCAGGAACAACCCCAGGTTCCAGTGTAAGTTGGGGAATGACCTATTAGAGAGCAGCGTAGGGGAAAGGGACCTGGGGGTCCTGGGGACAGCAGGGTGACCATGAGCCAGCACTGGGCCCTTGTGGCCAGGAAGGCCAATGGTACCTGGGGTGGGTTAGAAGGGGGTGGTCAGTAGGGCAGAGAGGTTCTCCTGCCCCTCTGCTCTGCCCTGGGGAGACCACACCTGGAATATTGTGTCCAGTTGTGGCCCCGCAGTTCCAGAAGGACAGGGAACTGCTGGAGAGAGTCCAGCGCAGCCACCAAGATGCTGAAGGGAGTGGAGCATCTGCCGTGTGAGGAAAGGCTGAGG
Source organism: Patagioenas fasciata (assembly GCF_037038585.1). Taxonomy (NCBI): domain Eukaryota; kingdom Metazoa; phylum Chordata; class Aves; order Columbiformes; family Columbidae; genus Patagioenas; species Patagioenas fasciata. The sequence goes on along the minus strand of NC_092534.1, from coordinate 1,686,104 downwards.
GAGCTGGGGCTCTGGAGCTGGAGAAGAGGAGACTGAGGGGGGACTCATTCATGGGGATCAATATGGAAAGGGGCAGTGTCAGGAGGATGGAGCCAGGCTCTTCTCGGTGACAACCAGTGATAGGACAAGGGGCAGTGGGTTCAAACTGGAACACAAGAGGTTCCACTTAAATTTGAGAAGAAACTTCATCTCAGTGAGGGTGCCAGAACACTGGCCCAGGCTGCCCAGGGAGGTTGTGGAGTCTCCTTCTGTGCAGACATTCAAACCCGCCTGGACACCTTCCTGTGTAAACTCATCTGGGTGTTGCTGCTCCGGCGGGGGGATTGGACTGGATGAGCTTTCCAGGTCCCTTCCCATCCCTGACATTCTGTGGTTCTGTGATTCTGAGAAAGGGTTGTTAAACATTGGAACAGGCTGTCCAGGGCAGCGGTGGAGTCACCATCCCTGGAGGGGTTTAAAAGGCACATGGATGAAGTTTTGAGGGACACGGGGCAGTGCCAGGGGTGGGTTAACGGTTACACTCGATGATCTCTTCCAACCAAAAAGATTCTGTTATTCTGTCATACAATCTATTTTTTGCATTGTAATAGTGCCTAAAGATCAGGGTTCATATGATCTTGTCCTGGAACTTTTGCAAGGACATTAAAAGTAAATGTGTTGCTATCTGCGATTCAAAACTGCCGTTCCGTTGTTTTCTAACAGGCTCGGAACTTCCCCTTTCGGAACCTGTCTCTTTGGAGATGTTGGAGGAGACCAAGGAGGAGGACACCCAGGAGGAAGGCACGCGAGGAAGATGTGGAGTCTCTGCACAGCCTGGAGGAGACTCTGACCAAGCCAACCAAAGAAGATGTGGAGACTCCAGAGCGCACTGAGGAGAGTCCAGAGCGCATTGAGCAGAGTGGAAGCAAGACAAGAGAGGAAGATGATGAGACGACAAGCAAGACAAGAGAAGAAGACTCAGAGACTCCAGAGCGCATTGAGAACACTCTAAGCAAGATAACACAGGAAGACATGGAGACTCCAGAGCACAACGAAGAGAGTCCAAGCAAGATAAGAGAGGAACACGTGGAGACTGCAGAGTGCATAGAGGAGACTCCAAGCAAGCCAGCTGAAGAAGACCCGGAGACTCCACAGAGCCTGGAAGACAACGTGAAGAACCAGCCTGGGGAAGATGTGGAGGTTCCACAGAGCGTTCAAGAGGCAAGTCGCTGGTGTACAGACAGTTCTGTCTGACTAGGGGATATTTTAGAGATAAAGGAGGTAAAAGCAAACAGAAAAGCAACCCCCAAAAACCCCAAACCCCAGCTTCCCCAAACCAGGATTTGGTTGCACTGCACTCAAATCCTTTCTAATCGAGTTGTTGCTGTGCTTAAGGCTGTGGTAGTTAGTAAAGCCCTGACACTTCAATTATTCTAGTGGTATGTATGATGAAAAAACATTATGTGGTTGCAGGGGGACCAGTATATGTATTTCTAAAGTTAATTGTTACGTCTGTTTTCAATTCTCTAGTGCTTTGCTCCTCAACACGTATCAGCATGTTAATACAGTGCCTGTTAGTCCTGGGGTTCAGGAGATCTGGACTCTCTGGTTTAATTCTTACCTCTTTCATTGGTTTGTGCAGTAATCTGTGCACTCAGCTCCTCTCTGCTTTCAGTTATAAGTCCAAAAAACCCCAGGTAACTAAAGGCAGCTAAAAGGTGGCAACTGAAGTGAGCGTTGTTGAGGTGTTGTAAGATCCTGGTGCTGGCACGCTGGTGTCTGCAGCCTGCGCTTGTGCAGAGACCACGTTCCTTTCTCTCTTACCTGTTTTTCTTTGCCCTTTTCCTGGCAGAGCACAACTGAGGATGGAGGTGGAGAAGGAGCTGTTGACTGTGACATCCTGAGAAGAGCGCAGATCCCGCAGACTGACAGTGAAGGAGCAAGATGGCTCGGGGTAAGTCAAGCTGGCGTGGTGGCCAAGTCCCCAGCTGATTCAAGGGTCCTTACTTCATTGCCAAGTGAAGGAACTTAGATCTTTCATGCTGCAAGAAGTCTGATAAACCTTTCTTAAACTTCTTGATGCTAAGAGAGCATCCGGGGTTTTTGAATGGTTGGCCCTGTTAGGAGGGAATGGTCAGTTTCAAAGCCTACCATGAGATTACAGCTTAAGCACTGGAAACAGTTGCCTGTTTAAATAAGAAATGTCTTTATTGTCCTCCAGTATTTGATACAGCATTTGGTATTTGGAAAGCCAGAACTGACAAAATTGTTTAGTAACTAGAGATGGACTATTCCTGTGAAAAGGTGGAATGGAGTCTGTGTTTCATTGTGCAGGCTGTGTCAGGGATCCGGCTTCTGCCTGAGTTTTGTGCTTTGTCTTTGTTTCCACTTTGTAGGCTGAAGGGGACCAGTTCCCTGCAGAACACACTGTCAGCCCGGACGAGACGTGCAACAGCAGGGCCCTGAAAGCTGGAACTTTGGAAAAGCTGGTGGAGAACCTTCTGACGGCTTTTGGGGATAATGATTTTAAGTACATCAGCATCTTCCTCTCCACATACAGGGCTTTTGCTTCCACCTGCACAGTCCTGGAACTGCTCCTGGACAGGTAAGAGCCCGGACAGAATGGAAACTGAGCCATCGTTTATTATACACGACAGCTGTGTTGGAGAAAGCGGTTGTGTTCCAGCCTCCTTATGTGCTGGAGTGTTGCTTTGGGAAAGGCTGAGTGAAAATGGGCAGAAAGGGTCTTGGAGCTGTGAGCAGAGTGACTGTTTTGGTTGATTCCTCCTCTGCGCAGGCTGCTTCCTAGGAATTAACAAGCTAGTTTGGAAGATACTGGCTGTTTCTTTAGGATTTTTTTCCTCTTCAGGCTCCTTAATTTTGCCCAACTCTTAGATTCCACATTTGCAGTTTGAGCTAGAAACGCTCTTTAGTTGTTTATGCTAGTTGTATATGAATTACACGATTTGGGATTTTGCTTTTGCTCAGCAGAGGTTCCTCTAAACAGCCATCTCATTTTTCAGATATGGAAACCTGGAGATTTCAGGCTCCGAAGAAGCTGGAGACCAGAATTCACCCGAATCCAGCACAGTGCTCGGGACGTAAGTTTGGTTTTGCAGCGCCCAGCGAGCCCCAGTCAGGGTTCGGTGTTGGAGGAGGACGTGGGCAGCAGAGCTGTTGTTTCCTTTGACAATTCACAGCTTCAAGGAGCTTGTGTAAAGGCCGAGTATCAGCTCTCTCATAACACATCCAGTAATGCAACCCAGAGAAAATCTTGAACTTTTTTTTAACGACTGCGCTGGTTTCTCAAGGTGTAATTGAAGAAGCAGCCTTTAGTTTCCTATGAAGAATTATCTTAATAATATTTCTTGCATAAAAAGAACAGATTAAATTCTATGCTCACAGAAGTGTCCATGCTACCTTCATGTGGGGGATGAATGTCTCAGTGTTCCTGTTGTTATATTAGATCCAGATCCATAGGATTGCATCAATACCTGCTGCATACAACCCGTGTGTTCTCTCTGAATTTGCTCACAGTGCGATCGCATCGATTTTACAAGCCTGGCTCGACCAACGCGCCGAGGATTTCCAAGAGCCACCGGACTACGTCTGTCTGATGAAGGTGCTGGATTATCTGAAGAGGAACGTACCCGGCTCTGACCCGGAAAAGAGGGCGCAGAACCTCTTGGAGCAGTTCCAGAAAGAAGAACTGGAAAATGACGGTGAAGTACCCTTCTCTGTGTGTTCTCCCAGCGTCAAGCCTGACACGTCCCCTTATCCTGGGCAGAAAGCTTCCTGTGCCGTGAGCTGAAAAGTCGTAGGAGCTCACGTAGTGTGTGAATGAGAACTAGAATCAACTTCCAGCTTTAGCAGAGGGGCAAGGGGGCATCACTTGTGTAATAAGGGATAAAGGAAATGACAAAGAAAACCCATTTCATCCCATGAAAATCCTGTCTGCCAGATGTTCCAGAAATACCATGTGAATGCACAGTACTGTGAAATATCCATCCGTGCCTGGTGCTGTCCTTTCCTGGGTTTGGTTCCCATGGACCACAGCAGGCGAGCTCACAAGAGCTCTCTTTAGATGCCTCTGGTGTTCCGAGTGTCCTGGTTTTGGTTAAGCAAGACCAAATGTCTTTGAGTGAATTTTCCTTTCTGCTAAGTCCTTCTACGTGCATTTTTTTCAAGCTGGCTGTGTGTTTTTCAGACCCGGTTGGCTCTGGAGCGCATAACGGTAGGTCTGGTGTGCAGAAAAGGCCCAGGTTTAGACTTAGTGCTGCGGCAGCCAAGGCTGCTGATCAATTTTGTACATCCCGTGAGAGGGGTGGACTTGCAGGGAGGGGCGGCCAGAGCAGGTGACCCAAAGTGACCAGCTCGGTAGGTTTTCCACGCCATCCACGTGCAGCATCTAGAACTGGGAGATCACCAGGGTCTCGCTCTCCTCGTCCATGGCCGCCATCTGAAGAGGAGCCTGCCTGCGATCCTAGGCCTGGTTCCAGGCCCTGCAGCCCTGAATCCAGCTCTGGTTTACTGCCGAGTCCAGCCAAGGGCATCGCGGTGCCTGTCCTGCAGCTCCTGGAGCCACGATTGGTTTTGTATCTTTTGCATTACTTCCTCTCCTCATTAGTATTACTAGCAAAGCATGTTTTAACTTTCCAACTGGTCTGTCTCCCTTCTCCTTCTCTCCCCTTGAAATCTGGATATAAGAGCATTCTCAGCACAATATTTTGGGGGGATAACTGCAGTCTTGTCTCTTTGCAGTTCAGGTTTTATTCAGACTATAGAATGCATATATACTGACAAGTAGATTATCAAAATTCTGCAGTGTTAATAAGGAATTGTTGTTGGTGGGATGGTGGTTTTTTTTCCTTCCAAAGAATGGTGAGTGAATGGGTTAAGGCACTTCTCAGCTGAGAGACCGTGAACAGCTCAGTTCTCTCTGTTTCTTTGTCTTCCACTTCCTCTTTGCCAATTTAATCTTCTGGCCCTTATCTTTCTCACTAAAACATGCAGCACCGTGAGGCCGTTACACCAGGCAGGACGCTTTGCATGTTCTGCTATTAGATGTAGTGGGTTTGGAAATATCTGCTTTGACAAATTGTTTGTTGTGTAAATTTACTAACTCATGTTTTCCACGCTGGACAGACGGGTTGCACAGCCTTTCTCCCTGTAACCCGGATGATGACGAGGAGCTGGAGATCAGCAGTCCGGAAGAATTCTCATTGTTCCAGGAAGAAGTTGTGGCAGAACAGCTGACATACATGGACGCAGTATGTAGATCATACGTATTACTTGAAATGCTCGGGGAAATAGTTCTGGGCTTCTAATTTATTTTTTTCTAAGAACAACTCGGTTTCTAGGACACAGAGCGCAACTCTGCTTGTTTATCCAAATTTGCTTCGTTGATTGGGCTTTTCCTTCAGTTATTCTGAAGGTGTTGTTTGTCTTTTTATTAAAGTGTGAATGTAGACTGTGTAGCCTTTTTTGCAAAGTTTGATATTTGACCCCTCAGAAATAGCATGGTTTTGCTGTATTTTAGGCTACCTCACCTAAAGATGTATAAGTACTTTTAACTGTAGTGATCCGAAATGGTTTGTTTGTACCAATCTCTTTCAAAAATATCATTATATAGAAATTTTTCCCCTTGGTTATGCAAGTGATAGAAAGGTGTCTCTTATTTTGCCAGGACTGATTAGCTGACAGTTCTTTTAGGACATCAAGCCTAAAGGATTATGGCAAAGTGTATATTTTAAACTAAGAGAAAACAAATATTTGCCTTCTAATACCATCTTAGATTTAGGTCCAGTTTGTGCTGTAAACATGCATTTCTTCCTGTGGGCAATAGCGATCCAGGCTGACTTGGACACCTCTGTTTCCCTCTAGACACTTTTCAAGAACGTTGTGCCCCACCACTGCCTGGGCTGCATCTGGTCCCGAAGGGATAAGAAAGAGAACAAACACCTGGCACAGAGCATCAGAGCCACCATCTCGCAGTTCAACGCCGTCACCAACTGCGTGGTCAGCACCGTCCTGGAGAGCAAAGAGCTCAAAACACACCAAAGAGCCAAGATCTTGGAGAAGTGGATCCGTATCGCACGTGTAAAGCGTTTATTCACGACTGTTTAACGTTCCTTGTGCGGGTGCTGTGGAGCCGGAAGGGGAGGCGGGGGTTGTTGGTGTTGGGCCGAGGCCAGGGAGCAGCTGAGCTCTCGTTCTCTCTGGTTTTGACCAGCTGTCCCTGTCACAGCACATGCAGCGTTGCTCTTCCTCTCCTCACAGTTGTAGTTTGGGCAGCATCACCACAAATAGACGAAAGTGAGGAAAACAAGATGTAAATGCCAAAGCCCATCAGGTGTTTGGTGGCTGGAGCGGGGAGTGATATTTTTGATGCTCAGTCTTTGTGGAGCTGCCCGCTTAGCAGGGAGAATGTGCAGCAAGCAGGACACGGCGCAGACAGAAGAGCACTGACTGTTGGTGATGCTGACGATTAATGCTCCTGTGTTTCTCACCGCTCCTTTCACAGGAATGCAGGATCCTGAACAACTTTTCTTCCTTGAAGGCCATCATTTCCGCACTGCAGTCCACCTCCATCTATCGTCTGAAGAAGACCTGGGCCTGTGTTCCAAAGTAAGGCTGCGCCTGACAAAGGCAGAAAGCTCCGTGCTCTTTCTTTGTACCCATTGATCCACCTTCTTCCAAGAATCTCACATCTGCAGTGCGATTGAGAACCCTCAGCAGGGTCAGCGTCCCTGCGGCATTTCTTTGTGTCAGATAGGGCCTGGGAGCTCCAGAAGATCCCAGGAAGGTTCCTGGTAGATGTGCAGCGTGTCACGGGATGTGTTTTGGTGCTTTTATCTTTTATGTGCCCAACTGTTAACGATTCATGAGAAAAAAATAGTACCCTGATCTGATTCAGAGTGCTTACAAACAACTTAAATGATTTAATCTTTTCCTGTACAGGGACATAATGCTGATGTTTGAAGAGCTTTCTGACATCTTCTCTGACTGCGACAACTTTTCGACGAGCAGGGAGCTGCTGATGAAGGTGGGAATGAGCTTGAGTTGCCAGGCTTGTGATCTCACCCAAAGCCGAGCTCAGCCCTGTTTCTAACAAACTGAGCTCCCGTATGCGGAGCTTTGGGGAAGACAGGTCTGTAAATCCCAGGCTTTTCTGCTGGGGCGAGAGGTGCTGCACAGCCTGATTTGGCGCAGATGAGTTACGAATGAGCACTTTGCGTTTATACCGCTCTGTACAGACATGAACCACTGGCTAAGATACTAAGGATGATGTCGTGAAAGCATCATTTCCAAGAGCACTGTTTGGTGAAGCAGACTGGTTGTATTTTTTTCACTTGCACAGGAGTATTCTAGCATTCTAATTAGTATTATTATTATTTCTCAGTCAATTAATCCACCGTTGCTCTGATCGTTTGCAGGGAGTCACGCAAGGCGCGGTACCCTACCTCGGTACCTTCCTCACGGATCTCATGATGCTGGACACGGCCCTTCAGGACTATCTCGAGGTAATTTGGAGCAATTTTTGTAATCCTAAATATCCTCCCTCCCTTCCCGGCACTGTGTTGCTCCTGTATCTTCCACTGGGTTCTAGTGCAGTTCTTAAAAATGGAGGAGTCTATTTAAAAAATAGACTCGGTGACACGAGTGCTGTGGTTTATCCTAGAGCTGGAAACTGGTCTTTGTAGAGGCCTTTGGTCAGGGCAGCTCTGGCCTTTCCCTTGGTGTCGCTGCTTCATCCTGTTCGTGATTAACTCCAACCGAGCCTGTGCTCTTCTCCTCTGATCCCTTCCTTCTCTGTCCTTCCAACAGGGCGGCCTGATCAATTTTGAGAAGCGGCGAAGGGTAAGTGGAACGGTGCCTGTTCTGTGATCGTTAGTTCCCGATGCTCTCTGCTGGAGTGTTGTCTTGGCGAGGCCTGTTGTCTTTGCTCAGGCGAATCCAACAGCCGCTAAGGTCACTGCAGACTGTGAGGAAGGAAGAGAAATTCCTTTTAGATGTGGGCAGCAGGGGAAGAGGAGCTGCAGGGCGCTCGCTGCCAGGGGATTTACGTCTGGGGCACATTCCCCCCGTTTGGTGTTCACGGGAACACGTTACACGTGTGTGTTCTGTGTGCTGGCCACAAGATACAGGTTGTGACCATCTTCCTTGTGCTGCAGTAAATGGTTGTGGGTAAAAGGTGCAGAGAGCGAAGCGGGTACCTGGGACCGAGAAATCAAGGCTCAGCGTTTCCTTCCAGCCTGGGCCTTGTTGATCAGAGATGAGCAGGAGCGAAGGTGCCGGGCTTTCCTCTGTCCGGGGGCAGTCGCGCCGGATCTCGGACAGAATTATTTTGGGCAAGTGTGTGTGCAAGCGGAGTGAGGGAAGAGCAGCGCGTTCCAGTCACACGTTGGGGGCAGCGTTTTGTGTTCCTCTGGGGCAAGTGTGAGTGCACGACGTGCAGAGCTGGGGAGGATCAGGCTCTGCTTTCATCACAGGCACCTCTAGTTCTTTCCCTTGCTTAGTGCCTGAGAACCACCCACGTACAGAGCGGGATTCCTCTCAGCGCCGCTCTGGCCACGCAGGGGTGAGCGGGAACGGGGAGCTGCAGAGTTGCATTGTTTGAAACAGTGGTTCTTGAAATAGCCACTTCTTCAACTGAAACCGACCTGCGGGTCCAACTCAGTTTGTCCTGGATCTGTTGCTGCGTGTGTTTAGTGTATGAATGAGACTGGCTTTATTTTTTGAATTAGAATTCCTATTTTATTATTTGTTTTCTTAGGAGTTTGAAGTAATCGCCCAAATCAAGCTCTTGCAGTCCTCATGTTACAAATATTGCATGGCACGAGATGAGAAATTCCAGCAGTGGTTTAGGAGGCAGCGGCATTTAAGTGATGAGGAGAGGTAGGGTCTCAGCCCAGCTGGCGAAGCAGCTTTTCTTCCCCCGCAGGCAGGTTCAGGTTCTCTCAGCCTTGAGCTCTGCGCTGCCAGGAGCTGCTCCTGGAGAGTGGAAATACACACGCACAGAGCTGCGCTCCTCCTCGTGGGGATGAACCCTCTGGGACGTGGGAATGACCCAGGGGTTCTCAGATATGGCCACTTTGAGATATTTAACTAACGGTAGTGCCTGTTCTGCAGTTTCCATCTTTCACGGGAAATTGAAGCAGCTTCTGACAAGAGCATCGCATCGGGCAAAGCTCAGAAGAGTGTGGCGAAGAGATTCAGCCTGTGAGTACAACGGGGAGGGGGTTTGGTGTGTGAATATGAACTGGAATAAATCAAACACCAGCTGACAAACCTGGCTGGGGATCCAGAGCACTGCAGTGCCGTAAGGAGACGCCACCAGCTAGAAATACGTATTTCTGTTGTCCCTTTCTATGGGCGTAAGTAGCCATGAGGGTTATTGACTAAAGTCATTAGAAACAACCCTAAGGTGTCAGATAAAGGAACAATTTTAGTGCTGGATTAGAAATGCAATTCAAATTTGCAGCAGCAAAACAGAGTAAATAAGGATAGAGTCTAATTTGATCTACACAGACAAACAATAGGCCACTGGAGATAGGAAAACACAACAGCAGGTCAGATTGTTGAAGCAAGTGACAGCTGTGCTCAGCCCAGCTCTGTTGTGCTTTCTTTTCTCTCCTAGGCCGTTCCTGGGCTTGGGGGTGAGCGCCCACAGCTCACCCGTCAACGCGCAGCCCAAACCTGCTCCAGCTGGGAGCTCTGGGGACAGCACCGTCACCATCGTCCCTCCCACCGACACTGCTGAGGAGCCTCAGCACAAGGTAGGGCCCGGGCCCTGTGTTCAGCACAAACAGCCTGTGCGACCCCAGGCGCTTGCCCAAGCCTGTGGGTCTTGACTGGAGCGCTGCGTGCAGTGGAATGGAGGGACCTGAGCTCTGGGAAAGGCAGTTTTGGGGGGAAAGCTCATCTGCATCAGCCCAGCCTAATTCTGGGGCAGGCAGAGCAGCTGAGCGAGTGAGAAGCAGGTGAGGTCAGAGCTCACCAGCCCTGTGGTTTGACCTGCCAGGAACTGCCCAGACCAAGCCTTGTCTGGACTGGGTTCCGTTCCCAGGGAGCTTTGTCCTACAGACTCTGCTCTCTTGACCTAAACTGCCTTAACTGAGTTGCTGAATCCCTTGTTAAGGCTGTTTTGCTAAAGAGTGTCATATTTAGCTTTTGGATCTTTTAAATGAAATGGTAATAAATGTGTTTGATCTCGTCTCCCCCCATGCTGCCATCTGATGACAAGTGCTCCAAGAAGTGCCCCGACTCTGTGACTCCCATGACATCCAAAGAAGTGCCGCCAGTCCTGCCGCTTTACAACCACCAGAACGGAGACAGCTGCATCATCCGGACCAGCGTAGAAGAGGACAGAAGTGGCAACATCTACAAGAGCATCCTGGTGAGTGGTGGGAAGAGCAGAACGCTGTTACTGTGGGTGATGTTTTCACCCCAGGTGACTTGAATGGTGCTTTTAGTTTTGGAAACACCTGTTCACTAATGAAACCTCCTTGACAGGGAAAATGACAAATGTTACAGATCAAAACATGTGGAGCAGGGTATGAATGAGAGTTTTGCTAAGAGGATCTCTCAAGGTTTCTGGTCTTGAAATTGAAGCTTGTATTTGATCGACAATGCCAGGTGAAGCACTCTGAGCAAGTGCCGGCTTTGCTGCCCCTGCTCTTCTGCCAGCGCCGGCTGTTGTGTGTCCAGCTCAGCACTGGGGCGTGTGAGCTGTGACACAAGGTGCCCCTTCCCCCGCAAACCCAGCTCCAAGGCCCAGAATCTTTGCAGGACATCACAGAAAGTGTTTAGCAGGGGAGACTGTGGATTAATGGATGTCTGCAAAGAGCAGCTGGGGCAGCTCTTGCTGTGGATTGGACGGCTGCTGAGAACAAGGTCTCACCTCTCCAAGTGGTTGCTCAGGAGAGCAGAGGCTGTGATTTCCTGCTGCATTTCTAGAGCAGTGTCTGTGGTCTTGAACTAAATCAACCACCAGGTGTCACAAAGAGCGTGTTTGAGTATCTGGCAGAATCAGTAACCGACTCATTGCAACTCTGTGTTTCCAGCTGAGTAACCAAGAGAAGGCTCCTGCTGTCATCCAGCGAGCCATGGAGAAGCACAACCTGCAGTCTGGCTCGGCTGAGGATTACGAGCTGGTCCAGATCATCTCCGAGGACAAAGGTGGGGAAGCAGAACTCTGCTGCTGCTGCTGCTGCTGCTTGAAGAGCTCTGCTGCATTTTGCCGGCCAGAGTAACATGCGGAGCCACGTCAGAAACGCCATCGCCACGTTGTCCCAGCTGCCGGTGAGAACAAACCCCTAACGCTGAGTGGGGCGCCCATTAACACTCGCTCTGCTCCCTCTCTTGCAGAGCTGGCGATCCCACCCAAGGCGAACGTGTTCTACGCCATGAACACCCAGGCCAACTTCGACTTCATCCTGAGAAGAAAAGCTGCAGCACAGGAGGAGCCCGCACTTCATGGATTGTAATGGTTGAGCTTTGCATCGTCTTTGAGCTTTGTATAAGATTTACTGCTTATATTATAAGTATGTAAACTTCTTTTCCCCCGGTTTTAGTCTGGAGTTCATATTCGTATAATATTTAATATTTATATAACAAGGATATTAACTCTTTTCCAGTTTTTGTCTGCAGTTAATGTATTTTAATACTTGATGTCTTTCTCGTATTTAGTCTTTCCATACTTCTATAGAAACATTCAATATTATATAACCTTTTTTCCACTAATTTCTGCTTGGAGTTACTGTATTTAAATAGCTTAGCTTTATAGAATATTTGAGCTTTGTATAATATTTAATATTTATAGAATAAGTACATAAACTTTGTTCTACCAGTTTTAGTCTGGAGTTAATGTATTTAAAGGTTTTATTTTTATATAATACTTGAGCTTTACATAATAATTAATATTTATGTAATATTTTATTTATTTTTATGTAATGCTTCAATATTTAATATTTATTTAATATGTACATAGACCTTCCCCAATACTTTTTTCTGAAGTTAATATATTTTAATACTTGATCTTTATATAATATTTGAGCTTTGTATAGTATTTTATATTTATATAACAAGTACATATACATTATTTTCCACGAGTTTTACTCTGGAGTTAATATATCTAAAGGTTTAATCTTTAGATAATATTTGAGCTTTATATAATATTTAATATTTATTTAATATTTTTATTTAATACTAATTTCTGCTTGGAGTTAATATATTTATAATATATAATATATATAATATTTGAGCTTTATTTAATATTTTTATTTAATTTACTAATATTTAATATTTATTTAATATGTACATAGACCTTCCCCAATAATATTTTTCTGGAGTTGATACACTATTTCATCTTTAAATAATATTTGATCTTTGTATGATATTTAATATTTATATGATAAGTATATTAACTTTTTTCAACCAATTTTTGTTTGGAGTTAATGTATTTTAATGTTTGATCTGTATGGAATGTTGGACATTTTTATAAATATATATAGATAATAAATATAACATTTTTTTGCATCTTTTTTCTGGAGTTAATATATATTAAGAATTGAGCTTTATGTAATACATAATCTTTATTTAATATTTATATAATAAATATGTGAAGTTTTCTTCCCACCAATTCTTGTCTGGCGTTAAAATATTGTAATATTTGATGCCTATGTAATATTTAATCTTTACATAGATGTAACATCTCTATAATAAATACGTAACCTTTTTCCACTAATTCTTCTCTTGAGTTAATATATGTTTAGATTTCAGCTTTTATATAATACATAGTCTTTATTTATATAATAAATATGTAAACTTTTTTCCCCCCAATTCTTGTCTGGCATTAAAATATTTTAATATTTGAACCTTATGTAATATTTAGTCTTTATATATATGTAACATTTCTATAATAAATACGTAAACTTCTTCCCACTAATTTTTGTCTGGAGTTAATATAGTTTGATATTTGATCTTTAGATCATATTTCATCTTTATATATTATTCAATGTTTCTATAGAAGTATCTAAACTTTTTTCAACCAGTTTTTGATCTGGAGTTAATAGATATTAATATTTGAGCTTTATATAATACATCATCTTTATTGAATATTTATATAACGAATACTTGAACTTTTATCCACCCATTTTTTTCTGGAGTTAATATATATTAATGTTTTATTTTGCATTCTATTTAATCTTTAAATAATATTTAATATTTATATAATAAATATGCAAATGTTTTTCCACCAATTCATGTCTGGAGTTATTTTAACGTTTGATATTTATATAATGTCCCTCCTTTCTCTTTTCTGCAAGTCCCTGTCTCTCTTTGTCATCCTACCTTTCGTCATTGCCCCTGTTTCCTGCTCCCTGTGCCTCTTTTTTTCCGTCTCTCTCTGTCCTTCAGCCCATCGCAGTTTTTTCCTTCTCTGTCTCTGTGTCCTGATGTACAGCCCTCTCTGTTTACCACAGTCTGTCTGGCCTCTTCCCTGTTCTTTGTCACTCTCTGCCTGTTCGTCTTCCTTCCTTCCTTCCTTCCTTCCTTCCTTCCTTCCTTCCTTCCTCCCTTCCTCCCTTCCTCCCTTCCTCCCTTCCTCCCTTCCTCCCTTCCTTCCTCCCTCCCTTCCTCCCTCCCTTCCTTCCTCCCTTCCTCCCTTCCTTCCTCCCTTCCTCCCTCCCTTCCTCCCTCCCTCCCTCCCTTCATCCCTCCCTCCCTCCCTTCCTCCCTCCCTTCCTCCCTCCCTTCCTCCCTCCCTTCCTTCCTCCCTTCCTTCTCGCTATATCCCCCTGCCCAGCTGCTGCCCCTTCTTTCCTCTCTCTCTTGCTCTGTTTTTCCTTTCTCCATCTCTCCCACTGCCACCACAGTTGTGTTTTATCCTTCAGTTCTGTCCTGCCCACTGTTCTTTGCTCTTTCTCTGTCACTCTGTCCTGCTCCCTGAGTCTTTTTGAATTCCTCCATCTCAGGCCTGCAGCCCATGACTGTTCTTCTCTTCTTCCATCCCTTGGTCCTGCTTCCTGCCCATCTTTGTTTCTCCTTCCATTTGTGCTGCTGCCCATCTCTTTACCCTTCTTGCTCCAGCTCTGCTGCTCCCTGCCCCTCTCATTCCCTCTCTGTTTCTCCCCCATCCTTCCTGCTCTTCTCTCCTGCTCCCGCTTCAGTTTTTCCTCTCTCTCTGTCACTCTGTCCTGCTCCCTGTCGCTGTCATTTCTCTCATCTTTGCTCTGCAGCCCAGCGCTGGGTTTTTGCTCATCTCGGTCCTGCTGCCCAGCCCAGGCTTTTCTGCCTCCATCTGTGTCCTGCTCCCTGTCTCAATGTGTGTCCTGCTCCTTTTCCTTGTCTTTCTCTCTCCCATGTCCCTCTATTTTACTTTTCTATCCATCCATCCCTCTCTTCCTACTGCTTCTTTCTTCACCTGTGTCCTGTTCCTGCCCCTTTTTTCCTCTCACTGTCCTTCTCTCCTGCATCCTGTCCCCACATTTTCTGTCTTTATTCCTCTGTCTCACTGCCTGTCCCATTGTTTCTGGCAATGTACCCCCGTCCAACTGACTGTCCCTTTTTATTTGTCTTCTCTTCCTCTTTCCTGCTTCTCAGCCCGCTTTTCCTCTTCCTGCAGCTCATTGCTGGTTTTATTTCTCCTTGTCTCTCTCTTCATCCCGACCTTCCCTTCGCTTTATTTCTCAGTCCCTTTGTTCTGTTCCCTGTCCTTCTTTTTCTCTCTCCATCTCTGCAGCCCCCTCCCTGTCCCTGTCTTTCTCTCTCCCAACTTCCTTCTTTTTCCCCTCCCCACTTCCTTCTTTTTCCCCTCCCCACCCTCTCTGTTTGGTGCTGTCAGACCCTCCCAGGAGTTTTTGAGCTCTGTTGGTCTCTGTACAGCCCTTTTGGTCTTTGTTGGGATCTGCAGGGCTCTGTGGAGACCTGTTCTGCCTCTTGCGCCCTCTTGGGCCTTGTTGGGCCCTGTTGGGCCTTGTCAGGCTCTCTTGGGAGCTATCAGGCCTTGTCAGGGCCTGTCGGGATCTGTCAGGCTCTGTGGAGCACGGTCCTCCCTTTCGGGCCCTCTTGGGCCTTGCTGGGCCATGTCGGGCCTTGTTGGTCTCTGTCAGGATCTGTCGGGCCTTGCCAGGCCTTGTTGGGCTATGTAAAAAGAGCAAGGTTAAGCTTAGCAGACGGTCTTTGGCCGACAGGCCTGGACAGAGCCCCACATAGCCCGACAGGCCTGGACAAGGCCCGACAGGGCTTGAAAGAGCCTGACAAAGCCTGAGAAAGCCCAACAGGGCCAGCCAGGCCTTGCCAGAGCCCGAGAAAGCCCGGCAGGGCCCGACAGGGCCCGACTGGCAGAGCCCTACAAGGCTCTCCACCTCTGCAGCCCCCTCCCTGACCCTGTTTTTCTCTCTCCCCGCTTCCTTCTTCTTCTCCTCCCCACCCCTTCTCCCTCTCTCCTGCTCCTCGCCCCGACTGTTTCTTCCTCCCTGTCTCATCACGACTTCTCATCCCTATTTGCCTTGACCTCTCCATCTCTCCAGCCTTTTCCCCGTATGTCTCTTTCTCACTCGGCTCCTCTTGCCTGATTTGTCTCTTTCTGGTCCTCTGTCCATCTCCTCAGCAGCTTGAATGGAATGAGCAGGTGTCCCTGAGCTCTGTGTCTTTTGGTCTGGGGATCATTTAGAGCTGGTCTCCTTGTGCAGACGGCGGAGCCGGGTGCAGCTGCAGCAGAGGTTGTTCTCAGCTGCTGCTCTGTGCAGCTCGTTGGAAGAGCCGGCTGGGGGCCTCCTTTTGAAGGAAGGTTTCTTGTTGGGCGCTTACTGCTCCCCGGGACCCTGCACCGGAGCCATGTTGGGGCCTGCAGGGACTGGTGGGACCTGTTGAGATTCCTTGCAAATGTGAAGTGAACTTGTCCTGATGTCCTTGAATGAAACCAGACTGCCTTTGTGTGCTTTTCTTCCCAGCTCCAATTCCAACATACGTGCTGGGTGCTGAAGAACAAGAGAGCAGGTGCTATGTTCCAAACGTCCGTGGCTGCGAATTAGCGGAGACCTTGGCTCCCTCAGGTAACGGGGCAGGTGGTCTGTGATCGGGGCCGTGGACTTGCATGGCGGTGCTGTCATGAACGTTTTCTGACCTTGCCACTTCCAAGTCCCTCCTTTTCCTGGAAGTTTGAAGATGGCATTTATTTATTCTGCGCTTCAGCCAGGAGTTGGATGTAATGTAGAATATCTCACGTAACGGGCTCCATAATATATGAATAAGAACCTTGCTTTTTTGTTGTTGTTTTCTAACACGACCTGAATTTTGGTTAGCAATAGGAAGGGTCGTTGACAGAGCCTCGTTTTTGTGAGTAATGTGTTCCTGCAGCGTGCCCGTCCCCATACGGTGACGGTTTCCTGCCTGCAGTGTGATTTTCTGGTCTGTGAGGCCTCACTGGTGTAGCAGAGCAAGACGTGGTTTCTTTAAAGGTAACAATGCTGTGGCAAATCTGGTGGGAACAGCTAGTTTCCTGCTAGAATGCTGCCTGACAAAAATGGTAGCAAATAAGGGCACTTGAAATTGGCTTTTTTATTCAGTCTTCATCCGGAGCTGTTGGAAATGGATTTCTGGGAAGCAAGATCTGGGCGTCTGTGCACTTCCAAGGCAGCGCTGCCTCCCAGAATAGTTCCACGCTTCTCCACTTCTTTCCTTCCACCCTCGTGTAGAACAGGGACATGCAATCCTGTTTAGATTCGGTAATTCCCTGGCAACGGGTGTAGGTTGGGGAACCTGGCAGAGGGTGTGGCCCAACGCGGTTGTGAGGTCACAGCCCCACAGTGATGTGATGTGCTGTTATGTGCTGTTATGTGCTGTGACGTGCTGTGACGTGCTGTGACGTGCTGTCCCGCACTGCTGCAGGCATTGTCTTAGCAGCAGCGGCAGCGGCAGCAGCAGCAGCGGCAGCAGCAGCGGCAGCAGCAGCAGCAGCAGCAGCGGCAGCAGCAGCGGCAGCAGCAGCGGCAGCAGGAGCGGCAGCAGCAGCAGCAGCAGCGGCGGCAGCAGTAGCTCCAGCAGCGGCGGTAACGGTGGCAGAAGCCGCAGCAGTGGCAGCAGCAGTCGCAGCGGCAGCAGCAGCGGCGGTAGCGGCGGCAGCAGCGGCAGAAGCCGCAGCAGCAGTAGCAGCAGCGGCGGCAACAGCGGCAGCAGCATCATGCTGGGATCGTGGGGGGCCAAGGTCCTCCTCCTCCTGCTTCTGGTGTCCCTTCACGCCTGGGACGCCCAGGCGGCTCCGAGACGAGCACAAAGAGCAGGTGGGCAGTAAGAGCCAGCATTCAGCCCTGAGCAGCTCAGCAGGGCAGCAGTGGGGCCAGGGCTGGGGCCGGTTGAGCAGCCGGCCTGAGCCGGGCAGGGCAAAGCGAGCAGCACCACAGTACGGGCATTGGGGCAGGCACCACGTGGGGCCGTGTAGAGGGACTGCGGTTGCTTCAGGGGCATTTTCTGGGCAAGCAGGGGGCTGGGAGTGCCGGTGCAGGGTGAGAAATCTGGGCCCCCCTGAGGTTCCCCCTGCCGCCCAGCCCCGTGCCACAGTGCCCTGTCCCAGGGCAGCCTGTCCCCAGGATGGACGCTGGGCTGGGCTGGCGAGGGAGCGGTGCCACAGGAGCCGGGTGGCAGCCCCTGGCAGCGTTTGTCCCCGGGCTGGTTGCAGCCGTGCCCAGGGCTGTGGCTCTGCCGCTCCCCGGCTGCACCGTGGCTTTCAGCCCCCAGTCTGGAGGGGCGTGCTCAGAAAATGTGTGCTTGGGAAAACAGGGATGTTTGTGCTCTCGTCCTGCAGCCCTGCTCCCCTCGCATGAGCCGCAGGTCCCCAGCCTGCAGGAACATGCAGGGGTAGCTTTTCCCAGGTGCACCTTTTCCCAGGGTCTTGTCCCCCAGAAGCAGGGACAGTGGCTTTTGCCTCCAGTTTGGTCCTTCCTGTGGGAGTGTGGGAACCTCTCTGATCTGTGCTTGATTCCAGGCTATGGCGCTGGCGGCGCTTATCGAGCTGCTCAGCTGGACCCTGGTTATGAGCCTCGGGGGCATCCCAGAGGTAGGTTGTCAATGCCTGTCTGCTTGAGGGAGTAAACACTTCTGTTTTCAGAGGTTATTCATGTATAATTTTACCAAACATCCTCTTAAGGACTTGCAAGACCTTTTTGTGCCTTGGGGCTGTTGCACAGATAAGTAATGACTATTTCTTTACCGGAGGAGCTGCTAAGTCTCAGCAAAAAGGTCACCCGTGTCTCCTTTTAGCTGTAGGAACCTACACCTTTGTATGTCTCCTGTGTAATCACCCCACCCCCTTTACAGTCAGCACAGGTGACTAAGAAGTAGATGACAACATGGCCTGGAAACTCCTTACGTGTGTTTGATTCCCTGTTTGGTTCTTGCAGTTCATGGTGGTGAAGACATTGAAGGGAATCATGTTCCTGAGCCTGCGGGGAATCCCAGGGGTAAGTGTTCAGTCTTCCTTGGTTCCTGGCCTTTTGCATTTGTTAATATTTGGTTTGTTATTTGTTAAGATTTTGTTGGAATAATTGCGCCTTGCAATAGCCAGCAGGCTCTTCTCTACGAGAAGTGTGAATGATCATTTTTTCCTCTGGTGCCCCGTGCTTCCAGTTCAGTGTGGGCTTCCTTGAGTGTGTGTGAGGGGTCTCCTGGCCAGAAGGCCCTGAGAGGCCCCATCTTTGTCCATCTGCTCCGTGAGGGGTGTTGCTCATGGCCTGGAGACAGCAGTTTGGAAGCTGCCAGGTCCCAGCACCCCCAAAAGCCAAAGCTTATTTTCTAAGCTTTATTACTGTGTTTGGAGAGTACTGCCTCCTGAAGCTGCCATGTTCCTGATGAGGAAGTTACTGCTCATGAAACTGTCCCGCTTTCTCTCTAAAGAGACTGACCATGAGACTGAGCAGAAGACCTTTCCAAGGGCAAGCAGTCACACAGCGCCAGTCTCAGATGAAGAAAGGGAGACAATGGCAGCAACTGGCATGCCAGGTAATTGCTGTCCCGTGGTCACCTGGTGTCACCAGTCACAATGACTGTGTGCCTGTGGGCTCTACCCCAGCTCTTGCACATCTTAGCAGCAGCCAAACCTGGGAGTGTTGGTGCAGAGAAGGGTTGTCCAAGAAGGCAGGAGTGGCTCTCTGAGGACAAGGGTCAGCTCTGGTGTGTGGAGGTTATTGCCAGCAGCGTGCCAGAGAGACGCTCTGAGATGTCTCTGGACGCGGGTAGAGCTTGCTCACCTAGCACCACGGTCCGTGGCCCGGAATTTAGGAACTTTGCCTCTTGGGGAACGAGGACATCCGAGGGCTACAGCCCTGCCCGTCTGAGGGCTACAGCCAGTGCGCTGTCCCCGGGCCAGCCTTCCCCCAGCGTGGGCATCGGGGCTGGGGGGGACGAGCAAGTGGCTCTGCAGGAGCCGGGCAACAGCCCACAGGCTGCATCCCACCTGTCGTCCTCAGGGCTGTCCTGGCAGGGAGTGCTCAGGAGATGCCCGCTGGGGAAAACGGGAGCGTTTCTGCTCCGTCCCTGCAGTGCTCTGCTTGGCTGCACCGCGGGTCCCCAGCACACAAACCCGGCGTGCAGCCCAGAGGAACAGACGGGGTAGCGCTGGTGCAGCTGCTTGCTGGCACACGGGCTCTTCTCCACGAGAAGTTGGAGAGATCCTTCTTGTCCTCTGGTGCTAAGACAGCAGAGCCAGAGGCACCAGCCGCTGAAAAAAGCCTCTCTTGGGCATGTGAGGCACGGTGTGAGATGACTGGCAGCGCAGAGCACAGTAACGTGTGGCATTGTCTCCTCTCCCACAGGGGCGGACGCTGGGGAAAAGGCTGAGGCTGCCGGTCAGGAGGGTCTGCGCGAGCACTACATCCCTGTGATCGCAGCAGTCCTGGCTGTGCCGCTGTTTGGTGTAGTGGCGGCTTGCATCATCATTTCACGGCTGAGGAAGAGAGCCCTGTGAGTTTCTTTTCTGTAGAGCTGTGCATTGCTGCAGCTGGCAACGAACTGTTTGCAGTCAGAGCGTGCTGGAGAGCCCAGGCAGCTGCTGGCCGGACTCTGCTGAGATTTCTGCTCTGAGATGTTTAACGGACCTCTTAATTCCTATAATGAGTAGACTTCTCCTGAATCTCATTCCTACAGAAGGACCCAGGGAGATGAAGAAGCACCAGAACACATCAACACTGTCTCTGCCTGCAAAAGCGAAGACCAAACTGAAGATCAAGGCAAAGCAGAGTCAGGAGAAGAAACGCAAAAGGGAGAGATTGCCCAGGAAACAGAGCTTTTCTGCAACAGCTCCAGCCCATCCTCGTGGATCTTTGCGGTCGAGCTTGCCCAGCTGTACAGGAACATGAGGGCAGACGCCTCAGCTCTGCCTGTTCCCAGCTGTTCTCTCCCTCGTGGTGCCTCCCCACCGGAGCCCTGGATTTCCCTGGACTCACTGGAGCCTCAGCCCTTCTGGTGTCCGTGTTACCAGTACCAGAAGGGATACTGTTCATCAGATGATGACTTTGTAGAATAAATATCAAGTATTTTTGTACAAACAGTGAGTCCTTGGCTGGGAGCAGGGCTGGGTCTGTGAGAGAAGCTGTCAGACACCTGCTCTCCGGGAGGGACCCCTTTGTCCCAACATCAGCCTGGTTTCCCAGCTGGGGCTGTCAATAAGGCTTTCATGCACCAGGATGGGGACGTGCTGGCCAAACATGAGTGTTGGTGCAGAGAACGGTTGTCCAAGAAGCCAGGAGCAGCCCTCTGAGGACAAGGACAAGTGTTAGCTCTGGTCTGTGAAGGTTATTGCCAGCAGCGTGCCGGAGAGACGCTCTGAGATGTCTCTGGACACGGGTAGAGCTTGCTCACCTAGCACCACGGCCCGTGGCCCGGAATTTAGGAACTTTGCCTCTACTCCATCCCTGCAGTGCTCTCCTTGGCTGCACCGCAGGTCCCCAGCACACAAACTCGGTCTGCAACCCAGAGGAACAGATGAGGTAGCGCTGGTACAGCTGCTCGCTGGCACGTGTGCTCTTCTCCACGAGAAGCTGAAGCGATCCTTCTTGTCCTCTGGTGCTAAAACAGCGGAGCCAGAGGCACCAACCGCTGAAAAAAGCCTCCCTTGGGCATTTGAGGCACGGTGTGAGATGATCGGCAGCACAGAGCACAGTAACGTGTGGCATTGTCTCCTCTCTCGCGGGGGCGGACGCTGGGGAAAAGGCTGAGGCTGCCGGTCAGGAGGGTCTGCGCGAGCACTACATCCCTGTGACTGCAGCAGTCCTGGCTGTGCCGCTGTTTGGTGTAGTGGCGGCTTGCATCGTCATTGCTCGGCTGAGGAAGAGAGCCCCGTGAGTTTCTTTTCCCCAGAGCTGTGCATTGCTGCATTGGCAATGAACTGTTTGCAGTCATAGCACGCTGGAGTGCCCAGGCAGCTGCTGGCTGGACTCTGCTGAGATTTCTGCTCTAAGATGTTTAACGGACCCCTTAATTCCTATAATGAGTAGACTTCTCCTGAATCTCATTCCTACAGAAGGACCCAGGCAGACGAATAAGCACCAGAACACATCGACACCACCTCTGCCTGGAAAAGCAAAGATCAAACTGAACATCAAGGGAAAGCGGAGTCAGGAGAAGAAACAGAAAAGGGAGAGATTGCCCAGGAAAAAGAGCTTTTCTGCAGCTGCTCCAGCCCATCCAGGTCGACGTTTGCCGCCAGGCTCACCCAGCTGTACAGGAAGATGAGCGCAGACACCTCAGCTCTGCCAGATCCCAGCTGCTCTCTCCCTCGTGGGGCCTCTTCACCGGACACCTGAATTTCTCTGGAGTCACCTGAGCCTCAGCCCTTCTGGTGTCCCTCTTACCACTACCTGGAGGGATACCGTACATCAGAAGATGAGACTTTGCAGAGTAAAGAACAAGTCTGTTTTGGCCCAAAGCAGTGAGTCCTTGGCTGTTTTGGCCGTTTCAGTCAGGGTATGAGGCAGAGAGGTGGGAGCAGGGCTGGGAGGTGCAGAAGGTTGCTCTTGATCTTGCTTGGGATGCTGCCCCGCCTCAGGATGGACTGCACAGAGAGGGAGGGAGGCGCTGGGAAGGGTGGCTGTCCGGCTCTGAGCGCGTCTGTCAAGGAGGGCTGCTGTGGTGCCAGAGGCTGCGGGGCTGGAGCAGTGCCCCCCAGCCCAGAGCTTGGATGAGAACTGAGCGGAAAGCTCGAGTGGGGCTGGGTGGGGGAGGGAGTGGAAGGAATGAGATACTAGTAACCAGGCTGGCATTCAAATTGGAACAGAGTATAATGGAATAATGATAACAATGTAAAAAGAACGAGGTTAAGCTTAGCAGACGGTCTTTGGCCGACAGGCCTGGACAGAGCCCCACATGGCCCGACAGGCCTTTGTGTGCTTTTCTTCCCAGCTCCAATTCCAACATACGTGCTGGGTGCTGAAGAACAAGAGAGCAGGTGCTATGTTCCAAACGTCCGTGGCTGCGAATTAGCGGAGACCTTGGCTCCCTCAGGTAATGGGGCAGGTGGTCTGTGATCGGGGCCGTGGACTTGCATGGCGGTGCTGTCATGAACGTTTTCTGACCTTGCCACTTCCAAGTCCCTCCTTTTCCTGGAAGTTTGAAGATGGCATTTATTTATTCTGCGCTTCAGCCAGGAGTTGGATGTAATGTAGAATATCTCACGTAACGGGCTCCATAATATATGAATAAGAACCTTGCTTTTTTGTTGTTGTTTTCTAACACGACCTGAATTTTGGTTAGCAATAGGAAGAGTCGTTGACAGAGCCTCGTTTTTGCGAGTAATGTGTTCCTGCAGCGTGCCCGTTCCCATACGGTGACGGTTTCCTGCCTGCAGGGTGATTTTCTGGTCTGTGAGGCCTCACTGGTGTAGCAGAGCAAGACGTGGTTTCTTTAAAGGTAACAATGCTGTGGCAAATCTGGTGGGAACAGCTAGTTTCCTCCTAGAATGCTGCCTGACAAAAATGGTAGCAAATAAGGGCACTTGAAATTGGCTTTTTTATTCAGTCTTCATCCGGAGCTGTTGGAAATGGATTTCTGGGAAGCAAGATCTGGGCGTCTGTGCACTTCCAAGGCAGCGCTGCCCCCCAGAATAGTTCCACGCTTCTCCACTTCTTTTCCTTCCACCCTCGTGTAGAACAGGGACATGCAATCCTGTTTAGATTTGGTAATTCGCTGGCAACGGGTGTAGGTTGGGGAACCTGGCAGAGGGTGTGGCCCAACGCGGTCATGAGGTCACAGCCCCACAGTGATGTGATGTGCTGTTATGTGCTGTTATGTGCTGTGACGTGCTGTGACGTGCTGTCCCACACTGCTGCAGGCATTGTCTTAGCAGCAGCGACAGCGGCAGCAGCAGCGGCAGCAGCGGCAGCAGCGGCAGCAGCGGAAGCATCGGCAGTGGCGGCAGCAGCGACAGCGGCAGCAGCAGCGGCAGCAGTAGCTCCAGCAGTGGCGGTAGCGGTGACAGCAGTGGCAGAAGCCGCAGCAGTAGTAGCAGCATCATGCTGGGATCGTGGGGGGCCAAGGTCCTCCTCCTCCTGCTTCTGGTGTCCCTTCAAGCACGGGACGCCCAGGCGGCTCTGAGACGAGCACAAAGAGCAGGTGGGCAGTAAGGGCCAGCATTCAGCCCCAAGCAGCTCAGCAGGGCAGCAGTGGGGCCAGGGCTGGGGCCGGTTGAGCAGCCGGCCTGAGCCGGGCACGGCAAAGCGAGCAGCACCACAGTACGGGCATTGGGGCAGGCACCACGTGGGGCCGTGTAGAGGGACTGCGGTTGCTTCAGGGGCATTTTCTGGGCAAGCAGGGGGCTGGAAGTGCCGGTGCAGGGTGAGAAATCTGGGTCCCCCTGAGGTTCCCCCTGCCGCCCAGCCCCGTGCCACAGTGCCCTGTCCCAGGGCAGCCTGTCCCCAGGATGGACGCTGGGCTGGGCTGGCGAGGGAGCGGTGCCACAGGAGCCGGGTGGCAGCCCCTGGCAGCGTTTGTCCCCGGGCTGGTTGCAGCCGTGCCCAGGGCTGTGGCTCTGCCGCTCCCCGGCTGCACCGTGGCTTTCAGCCCCCAGTCTGGAGGGGCGTGCTCAGAATATGTGCGCTCGGGAGAACAGGGATGTTTGTGCTCTCGTCCTGCAGCCCTGCTCCCCTCGCATGAGCCGCAAGTCCCCAGCCTGCAGGAACATGTAGGGGTAGCTTTTCCCAGGTGCACCTTTTCCCAGGGTCTTGTCCCCCAGAAGCAGGGACAGTGGCTTTTGCCTCCAGTTTAGTCCTTCCTGCGGGAGTGTACGAACCTCTCTGATCTGTGCTTGATTCCAGGCTATGGCGCTGGCGGCGCTTATCGAGCTGCTCAGCTAGATCCTGATTATGAGCCTCGGGGGCATCCCAGAGGGAGGTTGTCAATGCCTGTCTGGTTGAGGGAGTAAACACTTCTGTTTTCAGAGGTTATTCATGTATAATTTTACCAAACATCCTCTTAAGGACTTGCAAGACCTTTTTGTGCCTTGGGGCTGTTGCACAGATAAGTAATGACTATTTCTTTACCGGAGGAGCTGCTAAGTCTCAGCAAAAAGGTCACCCGTGTCTCCTTTTAGCTGTAGGAACCTACACCTTTGTATGTCTCCTGTGTAATCACCCCACCCCCTTACAGTCAGCACAGGTGACTAAGAAGTAGATGACAACATGGCCTGGAAACTCCTTATGTGTGTTTGATTCCCTGTTTGGTTCTTGCAGTTCATGGTGGTGAAGACATTGAAGGGAATCATGTTCCTGAGCCTGCGGGGAATCCCAGGGGTAAGTGTTCAGTCTTCCTTGGTTCCTGGCCTTTTGCATTTGTTAATATTTGGTTTGTTATTTGTTAAGATTTTGTTGGAATAATTGCGCCTTGCAATAGCCAGCAGGCTCTTCTCTACGAGAAGAGTGAATGATCATTTTTTCCTCTGGTGCCCCGTGCTTCCAGTTCAGTGTGGGCTTCCTTGAGTGTGTGTGAGGGGTCTCCTGGCCAGAAGGCCCTGAGAGGCCCCATCTTTGTCCATCTGCTCCGTGAGGGGTGTTGCTCATGGCCTGGAGACAGCAGTTTGGAAGCTGCCAGGTCCCAGCACCCCCAAAAGCCCAAGCTTTTTTTCTAAGCTTTATTACTGTGTTTGGAGAGTACTGCCTCCTGAAGCTGCCGTGTTCCTGATGAGGAAGTTACTGCTCATGAAACTGTCCCGCTTTCTCTCTAAAGAGACTGACCATGAGACTGAGCAGAAGACCTTTCCAAGGGCAAGCAGTCACACAGCGCCAGTCTCAGATGAAGAAAGGGAGACAACGGCAGCAACTGGCATGCCAGGTAATTGCGGTCCCGTGGTCACCTGGTGTCACCAGTCACAACGACTGTGTGCCTGTGGGCTCTACCCCAGCTCTTGCACATCTTAGCAGCAGCCAAACCTGGGAGTGTTGGTGCAGAGAAGGGTTGTCCAAGAAGGCAGGAGCGGCTCTCTGAGGACAAGGGTCAGCTCTGCTGTGTGGAGGTTATTGCCAGCAGCGTGCCAGAGAGATGCTCTGAGATGTCTCTGGACGAGGGTAGAGCTTGCTCACCTAGCACCACGGCCCCTGGCCCGGAATTTAGGAACTTTGCCTCTTGGGGAACGAGGACATCCGAGGGCTACAGCCCTGCCCGTCTGAGGGCTACAGCCAGTGCGCTGTCCCCGGGCCAGCCTTCCCCCAGCGTGGGCATCGGGGCTGGGGGGGACGAGCAAGTGGCTCTGCAGGAGCCGGGCAACAGCCCACAGGCTGCATCCCACCTGTCGTCCTCGGGACCGTCCTGGCAGGGAGTGCTCGGGAGATGCCCACTGGGGAAAACGGGAGCGTTTCTGCTCCATCCCTGCAGTGCTCTGCTTGGCTGCACCGCGGGTCCCCAGCACACAAACCCGGCGTGCAGCCCAGAGGAACAGACGGGGTAGCGCTGGTGCAGCTGCTCGCTGGCACACGGGCTCTTCTCCACGAGAAGTTGGAGAGATCCTTCTTGTCCTCTGGTGCTAAGACAGCAGAGCCAGAGGCACCAGCCGCTGAAAAAAGCCTCTCTTGGGCATGTGAGGCACGGTGTGAGATGATCGGCAGCGCAGAGCACAGTGACGTGTGGCATTGTCTCCTCTCCCACAGGGGCGGACGCTGGGGAAAAGGCTGAGGCTGCCGGTCAGGAGGGTCTGCGCGAGCACTACATCCCTGTGATCACAGCAGTCCTGGCTGTGCCGCTGTTTGGTGTAGTGGCGGTTTGCATCGTCATTTCACGGCTGAGGAAGAGAGCCCTGTGAGTTTCTTTCCTGTAGAGCTGTGCATTGCTGCAGCTGGCAATGAACTGTTTGCAGTCAGAGCGTGCTGGAGAGCCCAGGCAGCTGCTGGCCAGACTCTGCTGAGATTTCTGCTCTAAGACCTCTTAATTCCTATAATGAGTAGACTTCTCCTGAATCTCATTCTTACAGGAGGACCCAGGGAGACGGAGCAGCAGCAGATTACATTGACATTGCCACTGCCTGGAAAAGCAAAGATCAAACTGAAGATCAAGGCAAAGCAGAGTCAGGAGAAGAAACGCAAAAGGGAGAGATTGCCCAGGAAACAGAGCTTTTCTGCAACAGCTCCAGCCCATCCTCGTGGATCTTTGCGGTCGAGCTTGCCCAGCTGTACAGGAACATGAGGGCAGACGCCTCAGCTCTGCCTGTTCCCAGCTGTTCTCTCCCTCGTGGTGCCTCCCCACCGGAGCCCTGGATTTCCCTGGACTCACTGGAGCCTCAGCCCTTCTGGTGTCCGTGTTACCAGTACCAGAAGGGATACTGTTCATCAGATGATGACTTTGTAGAATAAATATCAAGTATTTTTGTACAAACAGTGAGTCCTTGGCTGGGAGCAGGGCTGGGTCTGTGAGAGAAGCTGTCAGACACCTGCTCTCCGGGAGGGACCCCTTTGTCCCAACATCAGCCTGGTTTCCCAGCTGGGGCTGTCAATAAGGCTTTCATGCACCAGGATGGGGACGTGCTGGCCAAACATGAGTGTTGGTGCAGAGAACGGTTGTCCAAGAAGCCAGGAGCAGCCCTCTGAGGACAAGGACAAGTGTTAGCTCTGGTCTGTGAAGGTTATTGCCAGCAGCGTGCCGGAGAGACGCTCTGAGATGTCTCTGGACACGGGTAGAGCTTGCTCACCTAGCACCACGGCCCGTGGCCCGGAATTTAGGAACTTTGCCTCTACTCCATCCCTGCAGTGCTCTCCTTGGCTGCACCGCAGGTCCCCAGCACACAAACTCGGTCTGCAACCCAGAGGAACAGATGAGGTAGCGCTGGTACAGCTGCTCGCTGGCACGTGTGCTCTTCTCCACGAGAAGCTGAAGCGATCCTTCTTGTCCTCTGGTGCTAAGACAGCAGAGCCAGAGGCACCAGCCGCTGAAAAAAGCCTCTCTTGGGCATGTGAGGCACGGTGTGAGATGATCGGCAGCGCAGAGCACAGTAACGTGTGGCATTGTCTCCTCTCTCGCGGGGGCGGACGCTGGGGAAAAGGCTGAGGCTGCCGGTCAGGAGGGTCTGCGCGAGCACTACATCCCTGTGACTGCAGCAGTCCTGGCTGTGCCGCTGTTTGGTGTAGTGGCGGCTTGCATCGTCATTGCTCGGCTGAGGAAGAGAGCCCCGTGAGTTTCTTTTCCCCAGAGCTGTGCATTGCTGCATTGGCAATGAACTGTTTGCAGTCATAGCACGCTGGAGTGCCCAGGCAGCTGCTGGCTGGACTCTGCTGAGATTTCTGCTCTAAGATGTTTAACGGACCCCTTAATTCCTATAATGAGTAGACTTCTCCTGAATCTCATTCCTACAGAAGGACCCAGGCAGACGAATAAGCACCAGAACACATCGACACCACCTCTGCCTGGAAAAGCAAAGATCAAACTGAACATCAAGGGAAAGCGGAGTCAGGAGAAGAAACAGAAAAGGGAGAGATTGCCCAGGAAAAAGAGCTTTTCTGCAGCTGCTCCAGCCCATCCAGGTCGACGTTTGCCGCCAGGCTCACCCAGCTGTACAGGAAGATGAGCGCAGACACCTCAGCTCTGCCAGATCCCAGCTGCTCTCTCCCTCGTGGGGCCTCTTCACCGGACACCTGAATTTCTCTGGAGTCACCTGAGCCTCAGCCCTTCTGGTGTCCCTCTTACCACTACCTGGAGGGATACCGTACATCAGAAGATGAGACTTTGCAGAGTAAAGAACAAGTCTGTTTTGGCCCAAAGCAGTGAGTCCTTGGCTGTTTTGGCCGTTTCAGTCAGGGTATGAGGCAGAGAGGTGGGAGCAGGGCTGGGAGGTGCAGAAGGTTGCTCTTGATCTTGCTTGGGATGCTGCCCCGCCTCAGGATGGACTGCACAGAGAGGGAGGGAGGCGCTGGGAAGGGTGGCTGTCCGGCTCTGAGCGCGTCTGTCAAGGAGGGCTGCTGTGGTGCCAGAGGCTGCGGGGCTGGAGCAGTGCCCCCCAGCCCAGAGCTTGGATGAGAACTGAGCGGAAAGCTCGAGTGGGGCTGGGTGGGGGAGGGAGTGGAAGGAATGAGATACTAGTAACCAGGCTGGCATTCAAATTGGAACAGAGTATAATGGAATAATGATAACAATGTAAAAAGAACGAGGTTAAGCTTAGCAGACGGTCTTTGGCCGACAGGCCTGGACAGAGCCCCACATGGCCCGACAGGCCTTTGTGTGCTTTTCTTCCCAGCTCCAATTCCAACATACGTGCTGGGTGCTGAAGAACAAGAGAGCAGGTGCTATGTTCCAAACGTCCGTGGCTGCGAATTAGCGGAGACCTTGGCTCCCTCAGGTAATGGGGCAGGTGGTCTGTGATCGGGGCCGTGGACTTGCATGGCGGTGCTGTCATGAACGTTTTCTGACCTTGCCACTTCCAAGTCCCTCCTTTTCCTGGAAGTTTGAAGATGGCATTTATTTATTCTGCGCTTCAGCCAGGAGTTGGATGTAATGTAGAATATCTCACGTAACGGGCTCCATAATATATGAATAAGAACCTTGCTTTTTTGTTGTTGTTTTCTAACACGACCTGAATTTTGGTTAGCAATAGGAAGGGTCGTTGACAGAGCCTCGTTTTTGCGAGTAATGTGTTCCTGCAGCGTGCCCGTCCCCATACGGTGACGGTTTCCTGCCTGCAGGGTGATTTTCTGGTCTGTGAGGCCTCACTGGTGTAGCAGAGCAAGACGTGGTTTCTTTAAAGGTAACAATGCTGTGGCAAATCTGGTGGGAACAGCTAGTTTCCTCCTAGAATGCTGCCTGACAAAAATGGTAGCAAATAAGGGCACTTGAAATTGGCTTTTTTATTCAGTCTTCATCCGGAGCTGTTGGAAATGGATTTCTGGGAAGCAAGATCTGGGCGTCTGTGCACTTCCAAGGCAGCGCTGCCCCCCAGAATAGTTCCACGCTTCTCCACTTCTTTTCCTTCCACCCTCGTGTAGAACAGGGACATGCAATCCTGTTTAGATTTGGTAATTCGCTGGCAACGGGTGTAGGTTGGGGAACCTGGCAGAGGGTGTGGCCCAACGCGGTCATGAGGTCACAGCCCCACAGTGATGTGATGTGCTGTTATGTGCTGTTATGTGCTGTGACGTGCTGTGACGTGCTGTCCCACACTGCTGCAGGCATTGTCTTAGCAGCAGCGACAGCGGCAGCAGCAGCGGCAGCAGCGGCAGCAGCGGCAGCAGCGGAAGCATCGGCAGTGGCGGCAGCAGCGACAGCGGCAGCAGCAGCGGCAGCAGTAGCTCCAGCAGTGGCGGTAGCGGTGACAGCAGTGGCAGAAGCCGCAGCAGTAGTAGCAGCATCATGCTGGGATCGTGGGGGGCCAAGGTCCTCCTCCTCCTGCTTCTGGTGTCCCTTCAAGCACGGGACGCCCAGGCGGCTCTGAGACGAGCACAAAGAGCAGGTGGGCAGTAAGGGCCAGCATTCAGCCCCAAGCAGCTCAGCAGGGCAGCAGTGGGGCCAGGGCTGGGGCCGGTTGAGCAGCCGGCCTGAGCCGGGCACGGCAAAGCGAGCAGCACCACAGTACGGGCATTGGGGCAGGCACCACGTGGGGCCGTGTAGAGGGACTGCGGTTGCTTCAGGGGCATTTTCTGGGCAAGCAGGGGGCTGGAAGTGCCGGTGCAGGGTGAGAAATCTGGGTCCCCCTGAGGTTCCCCCTGCCGCCCAGCCCCGTGCCACAGTGCCCTGTCCCAGGGCAGCCTGTCCCCAGGATGGACGCTGGGCTGGGCTGGCGAGGGAGCGGTGCCACAGGAGCCGGGTGGCAGCCCCTGGCAGCGTTTGTCCCCGGGCTGGTTGCAGCCGTGCCCAGGGCTGTGGCTCTGCCGCTCCCCGGCTGCACCGTGGCTTTCAGCCCCCAGTCTGGAGGGGCGTGCTCAGAATATGTGCGCTCGGGAGAACAGGGATGTTTGTGCTCTCGTCCTGCAGCCCTGCTCCCCTCGCATGAGCCGCAAGTCCCCAGCCTGCAGGAACATGTAGGGGTAGCTTTTCCCAGGTGCACCTTTTCCCAGGGTCTTGTCCCCCAGAAGCAGGGACAGTGGCTTTTGCCTCCAGTTTAGTCCTTCCTGCGGGAGTGTACGAACCTCTCTGATCTGTGCTTGATTCCAGGCTATGGCGCTGGCGGCGCTTATCGAGCTGCTCAGCTAGATCCTGATTATGAGCCTCGGGGGCATCCCAGAGGGAGGTTGTCAATGCCTGTCTGGTTGAGGGAGTAAACACTTCTGTTTTCAGAGGTTATTCATGTATAATTTTACCAAACATCCTCTTAAGGACTTGCAAGACCTTTTTGTGCCTTGGGGCTGTTGCACAGATAAGTAATGACTATTTCTTTACCGGAGGAGCTGCTAAGTCTCAGCAAAAAGGTCACCCGTGTCTCCTTTTAGCTGTAGGAACCTACACCTTTGTATGTCTCCTGTGTAATCACCCCACCCCCTTACAGTCAGCACAGGTGACTAAGAAGTAGATGACAACATGGCCTGGAAACTCCTTATGTGTGTTTGATTCCCTGTTTGGTTCTTGCAGTTCATGGTGGTGAAGACATTGAAGGGAATCATGTTCCTGAGCCTGCGGGGAATCCCAGGGGTAAGTGTTCAGTCTTCCTTGGTTCCTGGCCTTTTGCATTTGTTAATATTTGGTTTGTTATTTGTTAAGATTTTGTTGGAATAATTGCGCCTTGCAATAGCCAGCAGGCTCTTCTCTACGAGAAGAGTGAATGATCATTTTTTCCTCTGGTGCCCCGTGCTTCCAGTTCAGTGTGGGCTTCCTTGAGTGTGTGTGAGGGGTCTCCTGGCCAGAAGGCCCTGAGAGGCCCCATCTTTGTCCATCTGCTCCGTGAGGGGTGTTGCTCATGGCCTGGAGACAGCAGTTTGGAAGCTGCCAGGTCCCAGCACCCCCAAAAGCCCAAGCTTTTTTTCTAAGCTTTATTACTGTGTTTGGAGAGTACTGCCTCCTGAAGCTGCCGTGTTCCTGATGAGGAAGTTACTGCTCATGAAACTGTCCCGCTTTCTCTCTAAAGAGACTGACCATGAGACTGAGCAGAAGACCTTTCCAAGGGCAAGCAGTCACACAGCGCCAGTCTCAGATGAAGAAAGGGAGACAACGGCAGCAACTGGCATGCCAGGTAATTGCGGTCCCGTGGTCACCTGGTGTCACCAGTCACAACGACTGTGTGCCTGTGGGCTCTACCCCAGCTCTTGCACATCTTAGCAGCAGCCAAACCTGGGAGTGTTGGTGCAGAGAAGGGTTGTCCAAGAAGGCAGGAGCGGCTCTCTGAGGACAAGGGTCAGCTCTGCTGTGTGGAGGTTATTGCCAGCAGCGTGCCAGAGAGATGCTCTGAGATGTCTCTGGACGAGGGTAGAGCTTGCTCACCTAGCACCACGGCCCCTGGCCCGGAATTTAGGAACTTTGCCTCTTGGGGAACGAGGACATCCGAGGGCTACAGCCCTGCCCGTCTGAGGGCTACAGCCAGTGCGCTGTCCCCGGGCCAGCCTTCCCCCAGCGTGGGCATCGGGGCTGGGGGGGACGAGCAAGTGGCTCTGCAGGAGCCGGGCAACAGCCCACAGGCTGCATCCCACCTGTCGTCCTCGGGACCGTCCTGGCAGGGAGTGCTCGGGAGATGCCCACTGGGGAAAACGGGAGCATTTCTGCTCCATCCCTGCAGTGCTCTGCTTGGCTGCACCGCGGGTCCCCAGCACACAAACCCGGCGTGCAGCCCAGAGGAACAGACGGGGTAGCGCTGGTGCAGCTGCTCGCTGGCACACGGGCTCTTCTCCACGAGAAGTTGGAGAGATCCTTCTTGTCCTCTGGTGCTAAGACAGCAGAGCCAGAGGCACCAGCCGCTGAAAAAAGCCTCTCTTGGGCATGTGAGGCACGGTGTGAGATGATCGGCAGCGCAGAGCACAGTGACGTGTGGCATTGTCTCCTCTCCCACAGGGGCGGACGCTGGGGAAAAGGCTGAGGCTGCCGGTCAGGAGGGTCTGCGCGAGCACTACATCCCTGTGATCGCAGCAGTCCTGGCTGTGCCGCTGTTTGGTGTAGTGGCGGTTTGCATCGTCATTTCACGGCTGAGGAAGAGAGCCCTGTGAGTTTCTTTCCTGTAGAGCTGTGCATTGCTGCAGCTGGCAATGAACTGTTTGCAGTCAGAGCGTGCTGGAGAGCCCAGGCAGCTGCTGGCCAGACTCTGCTGAGATTTCTGCTCTAAGACCTCTTAATTCCTATAATGAGTAGACTTCTCCTGAATCTCATTCTTACAGGAGGACCCAGGGAGACGGAGCAGCAGCAGATTACATTGACATTGCCACTGCCTGGAAAAGCAAAGATCAAACTGAAGATCAAGGCAAAGCAGAGTCAGGAGAAGAAACGCAAAAGGGAGAGATTGCCCAGGAAACAGAGCTTTTCTGCAACAGCTCCAGCCCATCCTCGTGGATCTTTGCGGTCGAGCTTGCCCAGCTGTACAGGAACATGAGGGCAGACGCCTCAGCTCTGCCTGTTCCCAGCTGTTCTCTCCCTCGTGGTGCCTCCCCACCGGAGCCCTGGATTTCCCTGGACTCACTGGAGCCTCAGCCCTTCTGGTGTCCGTGTTACCAGTACCAGAAGGGATACTGTTCATCAGATGATGACTTTGTAGAATAAATATCAAGTATTTTTGTACAAACAGTGAGTCCTTGGCTGGGAGCAGGGCTGGGTCTGTGAGAGAAGCTGTCAGACACCTGCTCTCCGGGAGGGACCCCTTTGTCCCAACATCAGCCTGGTTTCCCAGCTGGGGCTGTCAATAAGGCTTTCATGCACCAGGATGGGGACGTGCTGGCCAAACATGAGTGTTGGTGCAGAGAACGGTTGTCCAAGAAGCCAGGAGCAGCCCTCTGAGGACAAGGACAAGTGTTAGCTCTGGTCTGTGAAGGTTATTGCCAGCAGCGTGCCGGAGAGACGCTCTGAGATGTCTCTGGACACGGGTAGAGCTTGCTCACCTAGCACCACGGCCCGTGGCCCGGAATTTAGGAACTTTGCCTCTACTCCATCCCTGCAGTGCTCTCCTTGGCTGCACCGCAGGTCCCCAGCACACAAACTCGGTCTGCAACCCAGAGGAACAGATGAGGTAGCGCTGGTACAGCTGCTCGCTGGCACGTGTGCTCTTCTCCACGAGAAGCTGAAGCGATCCTTCTTGTCCTCTGGTGCTAAAACAGCGGAGCCAGAGGCACCAACCGCTGAAAAAAGCCTCCCTTGGGCATTTGAGGCACGGTGTGAGATGATCGGCAGCACAGAGCACAGTAACGTGTGGCATTGTCTCCTCTCTCGCGGGGGCGGACGCTGGGGAAAAGGCTGAGGCTGCCGGTCAGGAGGGTCTGCGCGAGCACTACATCCCTGTGACTGCAGCAGTCCTGGCTGTGCCGCTGTTTGGTGTAGTGGCGGCTTGCATCGTCATTGCTCGGCTGAGGAAGAGAGCCCCGTGAGTTTCTTTTCCCCAGAGCTGTGCATTGCTGCATTGGCAATGAACTGTTTGCAGTCATAGCACGCTGGAGTGCCCAGGCAGCTGCTGGCTGGACTCTGCTGAGATTTCTGCTCTAAGATGTTTAACGGACCCCTTAATTCCTATAATGAGTAGACTTCTCCTGAATCTCATTCCTACAGAAGGACCCAGGCAGACGAATAAGCACCAGAACACATCGACACCACCTCTGCCTGGAAAAGCAAAGATCAAACTGAACATCAAGGGAAAGCGGAGTCAGGAGAAGAAACAGAAAAGGGAGAGATTGCCCAGGAAAAAGAGCTTTTCTGCAGCTGCTCCAGCCCATCCAGGTCGACGTTTGCCGCCAGGCTCACCCAGCTGTACAGGAAGATGAGCGCAGACACCTCAGCTCTGCCAGATCCCAGCTGCTCTCTCCCTCGTGGGGCCTCTTCACCGGACACCTGAATTTCTCTGGAGTCACCTGAGCCTCAGCCCTTCTGGTGTCCCTCTTACCACTACCTGGAGGGATACCGTACATCAGAAGATGAGACTTTGCAGAGTAAAGAACAAGTCTGTTTTGGCCCAAAGCAGTGAGTCCTTGGCTGTTTTGGCCGTTTCAGTCAGGGTATGAGGCAGAGAGGTGGGAGCAGGGCTGGGAGGTGCAGAAGGTTGCTCTTGATCTTGCTTGGGATGCTGCCCCGCCTCAGGATGGACTGCACAGAGAGGGAGGGAGGCGCTGGGAAGGGTGGCTGTCCGGCTCTGAGCGCGTCTGTCAAGGAGGGCTGCTGTGGTGCCAGAGGCTGCGGGGCTGGAGCAGTGCCCCCCAGCCCAGAGCTTGGATGAGAACTGAGCGGAAAGCTCGAGTGGGGCTGGGTGGGGGAGGGAGTGGAAGGAATGAGATACTAGTAACCAGGCTGGCATTCAAATTGGAACAGAGTATAATGGAATAATGATAACAATGTAAAAAGAACGAGGTTAAGCTTAGCAGACGGTCTTTGGCCGACAGGCCTGGACAGAGCCCCACATGGCCCGACAGGCCTTTGTGTGCTTTTCTTCCCAGCTCCAATTCCAACATACGTGCTGGGTGCTGAAGAACAAGAGAGCAGGTGCTATGTTCCAAACGTCCGTGGCTGCGAATTAGCGGAGACCTTGGCTCCCTCAGGTAATGGGGCAGGTGGTCTGTGATCGGGGCCGTGGACTTGCATGGCGGTGCTGTCATGAACGTTTTCTGACCTTGCCACTTCCAAGTCCCTCCTTTTCCTGGAAGTTTGAAGATGGCATTTATTTATTCTGCGCTTCAGCCAGGAGTTGGATGTAATGTAGAATATCTCACGTAACGGGCTCCATAATATATGAATAAGAACCTTGCTTTTTTGTTGTTGTTTTCTAACACGACCTGAATTTTGGTTAGCAATAGGAAGGGTCGTTGACAGAGCCTCGTTTTTGCGAGTAATGTGTTCCTGCAGCGTGCCCGTCCCCATACGGTGACGGTTTCCTGCCTGCAGGGTGATTTTCTGGTCTGTGAGGCCTCACTGGTGTAGCAGAGCAAGACGTGGTTTCTTTAAAGGTAACAATGCTGTGGCAAATCTGGTGGGAACAGCTAGTTTCCTCCTAGAATGCTGCCTGACAAAAATGGTAGCAAATAAGGGCACTTGAAATTGGCTTTTTTATTCAGTCTTCATCCGGAGCTGTTGGAAATGGATTTCTGGGAAGCAAGATCTGGGCGTCTGTGCACTTCCAAGGCAGCGCTGCCCCCCAGAATAGTTCCACGCTTCTCCACTTCTTTTCCTTCCACCCTCGTGTAGAACAGGGACATGCAATCCTGTTTAGATTTGGTAATTCGCTGGCAACGGGTGTAGGTTGGGGAACCTGGCAGAGGGTGTGGCCCAACGCGGTCATGAGGTCACAGCCCCACAGTGATGTGATGTGCTGTTATGTGCTGTTATGTGCTGTGACGTGCTGTGACGTGCTGTCCCACACTGCTGCAGGCATTGTCTTAGCAGCAGCGACAGCGGCAGCAGCAGCGGCAGCAGCGGCAGCAGCGGCAGCAGCGGAAGCATCGGCAGTGGCGGCAGCAGCGACAGCGGCAGCAGCAGCGGCAGCAGTAGCTCCAGCAGTGGCGGTAGCGGTGACAGCAGTGGCAGAAGCCGCAGCAGTAGTAGCAGCATCATGCTGGGATCGTGGGGGGCCAAGGTCCTCCTCCTCCTGCTTCTGGTGTCCCTTCAAGCACGGGACGCCCAGGCGGCTCTGAGACGAGCACAAAGAGCAGGTGGGCAGTAAGGGCCAGCATTCAGCCCCAAGCAGCTCAGCAGGGCAGCAGTGGGGCCAGGGCTGGGGCC
Source organism: Patagioenas fasciata (assembly GCF_037038585.1). Lineage (NCBI taxonomy): Eukaryota > Metazoa > Chordata > Aves > Columbiformes > Columbidae > Patagioenas > Patagioenas fasciata. The sequence goes on along the minus strand of NC_092534.1, from coordinate 1,649,837 downwards.
GGTTGAGCAGCCGGCCTGAGCCGGGCACGGCAAAGCGAGCAGCACCACAGTACGGGCATTGGGGCAGGCACCACGTGGGGCCGTGTAGAGGGACTGCGGTTGCTTCAGGGGCATTTTCTGGGCAAGCAGGGGGCTGGAAGTGCCGGTGCAGGGTGAGAAATCTGGGTCCCCCTGAGGTTCCCCCTGCCGCCCAGCCCCGTGCCACAGTGCCCTGTCCCAGGGCAGCCTGTCCCCAGGATGGACGCTGGGCTGGGCTGGCGAGGGAGCGGTGCCACAGGAGCCGGGTGGCAGCCCCTGGCAGCGTTTGTCCCCGGGCTGGTTGCAGCCGTGCCCAGGGCTGTGGCTCTGCCGCTCCCCGGCTGCACCGTGGCTTTCAGCCCCCAGTCTGGAGGGGCGTGCTCAGAATATGTGCGCTCGGGAGAACAGGGATGTTTGTGCTCTCGTCCTGCAGCCCTGCTCCCCTCGCATGAGCCGCAAGTCCCCAGCCTGCAGGAACATGTAGGGGTAGCTTTTCCCAGGTGCACCTTTTCCCAGGGTCTTGTCCCCCAGAAGCAGGGACAGTGGCTTTTGCCTCCAGTTTAGTCCTTCCTGCGGGAGTGTACGAACCTCTCTGATCTGTGCTTGATTCCAGGCTATGGCGCTGGCGGCGCTTATCGAGCTGCTCAGCTAGATCCTGATTATGAGCCTCGGGGGCATCCCAGAGGGAGGTTGTCAATGCCTGTCTGGTTGAGGGAGTAAACACTTCTGTTTTCAGAGGTTATTCATGTATAATTTTACCAAACATCCTCTTAAGGACTTGCAAGACCTTTTTGTGCCTTGGGGCTGTTGCACAGATAAGTAATGACTATTTCTTTACCGGAGGAGCTGCTAAGTCTCAGCAAAAAGGTCACCCGTGTCTCCTTTTAGCTGTAGGAACCTACACCTTTGTATGTCTCCTGTGTAATCACCCCACCCCCTTACAGTCAGCACAGGTGACTAAGAAGTAGATGACAACATGGCCTGGAAACTCCTTATGTGTGTTTGATTCCCTGTTTGGTTCTTGCAGTTCATGGTGGTGAAGACATTGAAGGGAATCATGTTCCTGAGCCTGCGGGGAATCCCAGGGGTAAGTGTTCAGTCTTCCTTGGTTCCTGGCCTTTTGCATTTGTTAATATTTGGTTTGTTATTTGTTAAGATTTTGTTGGAATAATTGCGCCTTGCAATAGCCAGCAGGCTCTTCTCTACGAGAAGAGTGAATGATCATTTTTTCCTCTGGTGCCCCGTGCTTCCAGTTCAGTGTGGGCTTCCTTGAGTGTGTGTGAGGGGTCTCCTGGCCAGAAGGCCCTGAGAGGCCCCATCTTTGTCCATCTGCTCCGTGAGGGGTGTTGCTCATGGCCTGGAGACAGCAGTTTGGAAGCTGCCAGGTCCCAGCACCCCCAAAAGCCCAAGCTTTTTTTCTAAGCTTTATTACTGTGTTTGGAGAGTACTGCCTCCTGAAGCTGCCGTGTTCCTGATGAGGAAGTTACTGCTCATGAAACTGTCCCGCTTTCTCTCTAAAGAGACTGACCATGAGACTGAGCAGAAGACCTTTCCAAGGGCAAGCAGTCACACAGCGCCAGTCTCAGATGAAGAAAGGGAGACAACGGCAGCAACTGGCATGCCAGGTAATTGCGGTCCCGTGGTCACCTGGTGTCACCAGTCACAACGACTGTGTGCCTGTGGGCTCTACCCCAGCTCTTGCACATCTTAGCAGCAGCCAAACCTGGGAGTGTTGGTGCAGAGAAGGGTTGTCCAAGAAGGCAGGAGCGGCTCTCTGAGGACAAGGGTCAGCTCTGCTGTGTGGAGGTTATTGCCAGCAGCGTGCCAGAGAGATGCTCTGAGATGTCTCTGGACGAGGGTAGAGCTTGCTCACCTAGCACCACGGCCCCTGGCCCGGAATTTAGGAACTTTGCCTCTTGGGGAACGAGGACATCCGAGGGCTACAGCCCTGCCCGTCTGAGGGCTACAGCCAGTGCGCTGTCCCCGGGCCAGCCTTCCCCCAGCGTGGGCATCGGGGCTGGGGGGGACGAGCAAGTGGCTCTGCAGGAGCCGGGCAACAGCCCACAGGCTGCATCCCACCTGTCGTCCTCGGGACCGTCCTGGCAGGGAGTGCTCGGGAGATGCCCACTGGGGAAAACGGGAGCGTTTCTGCTCCATCCCTGCAGTGCTCTGCTTGGCTGCACCGCGGGTCCCCAGCACACAAACCCGGCGTGCAGCCCAGAGGAACAGACGGGGTAGCGCTGGTGCAGCTGCTCGCTGGCACACGGGCTCTTCTCCACGAGAAGTTGGAGAGATCCTTCTTGTCCTCTGGTGCTAAGACAGCAGAGCCAGAGGCACCAGCCGCTGAAAAAAGCCTCTCTTGGGCATGTGAGGCACGGTGTGAGATGATCGGCAGCGCAGAGCACAGTGACGTGTGGCTTTGTCTCCTCTCCCACAGGGGCGGACGCTGGGGAAAAGGCTGAGGCTGCCGGTCAGGAGGGTCTGCGCGAGCACTACATCCCTGTGATCGCAGCAGTCCTGGCTGTGCCGCTGTTTGGTGTAGTGGCGGTTTGCATCGTCATTTCACGGCTGAGGAAGAGAGCCCTGTGAGTTTCTTTCCTGTAGAGCTGTGCATTGCTGCAGCTGGCAATGAACTGTTTGCAGTCAGAGCGTGCTGGAGAGCCCAGGCAGCTGCTGGCCAGACTCTGCTGAGATTTCTGCTCTAAGACCTCTTAATTCCTATAATGAGTAGACTTCTCCTGAATCTCATTCTTACAGGAGGACCCAGGGAGACGGAGCAGCAGCAGATTACATTGACATTGCCACTGCCTGGAAAAGCAAAGATCAAACTGAAGATCAAGGCAAAGCAGAGTCAGGAGAAGAAACACAAAAGGGAGAGATTGCCCAGGAAAGAGGGCTTTTCTGCAACAGCTCCAGCCCATCCCCATGGATCTTTGCGGCTGAGCTCGCCCAGCTGTACAGGAACATGAGGGCAGACGCCTCAGCTCTGCCCGTTCCCAGCTGCTCTGTCCCTCGTGGTGCCTCCCCACCGGAGGCCTGGATTTCCCCGGACTCAGTGCCGCCTCAGCCCTTCTGGTGTCCGTGTTACCAGTACCAGAAGGGATACTGTTCATCAGGTGATGAGTTTGTAGAATAAAGAACAAGTCTGTTTTAGCCCAAAACAGTGTGTCCATGGCTGTTTAGGCTGTTTAAGTCGGGGTATCAGGCGCAGAGCTGGGAGCAGGGCTGGGTCTGTGAGAGAAGCTCAGACCTGCACTCAGGAAGGGACCCCTTTGTCCCAGCATCAGCCTGGTTTCCCAGCTGGGGCTGTCAACAAGGCTTTCATGCACTAGGATGGGAGTGCTGGACAGACGGGAGGTGCGGAAGGTTGCCCTTGATCTTGCTTGGGATGCTGCCCTGGATCAGGATGGACTGTACAGTAAGATGAGCGCAGACGCCTCAGCTCTGCCCGTTCCCAGCTGCTCTCTCCCTTGTGGTGCCTCTTCACCGGACACCTGGATTTCCCTGGACTCACTGGAGCCTCAGCCCTTCTGGTGTCCGTGTTACCAGCACCAGGAGGGATACTGTTCATCAGATGATGACTTTGTAGAATAAAGAAGAAGTCTGTTTTGGCCCAAAGCAGTGAGTCCTTGGCTGGGAGCAGGGCTGGGTCTGTGAGAGAAGCTGTCAGATACCTGCTCTCCGGGAGGGACCCCATTGTCCCAGCATCGGCCTGGTTTCCCAGCCAGGGCTGTCAACAAGGCTTTCATGCACCAGGATGGGGACGTGCTGGCCAGACGGGAGGTGCAGAGGGTTGTTGTTGAGCTTGCTTGGGATGCCCCCGCCTGAATACAGCAGAGCCTGTTAAGGCCAGCATGGAGTCTGACTTGCTATGTTTCTCAGAGCACGGCAGATGACACGAAGCACAGACCACAAAGCCAGTCTTATCACAGCTCTGCTCTGCAGCTGCGACTGAAGGATGCGAGAAGCAGGCAGGAGAGGTTTTGTCCATTGTTCCAGGCTGCCTGGCTGGGCACTACAGCACCGCGTCCCAGCTCTCCTCCTCCTGTGCGGAGCAGCCTGTGCCACCCAGGCTGGCTGAGCTGGGAGCCTGTGCTCCCATGGGCAGTGCTGTGGGTGCCTGCGGCTCTTCCCCCGCTGCCCGCTGGTGCACACGGGGTCAGCAGCCAAACCTGAAACTCTCCCTCCAGAGAAAGTGCTGTAGAACAGGCCAGGAGCGGCTCTGTGAGGATGACTGTTGGCAGCCTGACGGAGCGTGACGGAGCGCGACAGAGCCTGACAGGCCTCAACCTGCCCAATAGGGCTTGACAGAGCCCGACAAGGCCAGAGTGAGCTTTAAAGAGCCTGACAAGGGCCAACAGAACAGACAAGCCCTGACAGAGCCTGACAGGCCATGACTGAATGCAACCTTCAGTAAGTTTGTGGACACCAAGCTGGGTGAAAGTTATTGATCTTCTGAAGGGTGGGAAGACCACACGGGGGATCTGGACCGGCTGGGTCGATGGGCTGAGACAATTGTCTGAGGTTCAAAAAGGGCAAGGGCCGGGTCCTGCACTTGGGTCACAACAACCCCATGAACGCTGCAGGCTGGGGAAGAGCAGCTGGAAAGTGCCTGGAGGAAAAGGTGACTGCGGCTGAACATGAGCCAGCGTGTGCCCAGGTGATCAAAAAGGCCACCATTATACTGGCTTGTATCAGGATTAGTGTGGCCAGCAGGCCCAGGGCAGTGACCGTCCCTGTGCTGGGCACTGGGGAGGCCAAACCTCGAATCCTGGGAGCAGTTCTGGGCCCCTCACACCAAGAAAGGCCATGAGGTGCTGGAGCGAGTGGAGAGAAGGGAATGGAGCTGGTGAGGGGCTGGAGCACAAGTGTGATGGGAGCGGCTGAGGGACCTGGTGGAGGAGGCTGAACATGGCTGCACAAACCCTGGGGTCAGGGCCAGGACTCGTCCCGGAGCACGTGGGTGAGTCTGGGGTCCAGCCAGGGTCACCCAGCACAACCCCCTGTCCCCGACCCCTCCAGCTCTTCCCGCTCCGTCCTGTGCCGGCTCCTCACCAGGATTTTCCTTCCTCCGCTCCCGGCCCACATCCCCCTGTTCTCGTCCCTCTGTCCCTCTCCCGCCACCCCTCACCCTGCCCCGCCGCTCCCTCCCGCTCTGTCCCGCTCCCCTCCTGCTCGTCCCGGCTCCCCGGGGCTCTGGGAGCGGGGCAGCCCCGGGCAGGGCCATGAGGGGCCGGGCCGGGCCGGTGTCCCCGCAGGGTCAGACAGCAGAGGGGCGCCCCGGGCCGTGCTGGCAGCTCCAGGCCCGGGCACGGGGCTGCCGGCGCCATTTTCTGCTGGACACGCAGTTTCTGCTGCAGCCGCTGCCGGGTGAGGTGGGGCCGGGCCCAGCCCTGGGGGTCACAGGCACCGGCACCCGATCCCAGAGCTCCGGAGCCGCCCCAGCCCACCCCCTGCAGCTGTCCCGGCCCAGCACGTCCCTGCCCGGTGCCACAGCCACAGCGCGGCCTGTCCCGGCAGCAGAGCCGGGCTGGGGCTGCTCCGGCCGCCGTTCCCGCAGGTGCCGGACACCCGTGTGTTCTCTCAGGTGCGGGACGGGCAAGCGACTGGGGCTGCAGAAAAGGGAGGGAGGGGAGGGGAGGGGAGGGGAAAGGGAAAGGGAAAGGGAAAGGGAAAGGGAAAGGGAAAGGGAAAGGGAAAGGGAAAGGGAAAGGACAGACCAGCAGATGGAGCAGTGCCCCAACAGTAACATCTGCCTGGCAGTGCAGAGAGTCAGAGCTCCAGTGAGTCCCGGGCCCTGGGGCCGCGTCGCCCCTCTTGTGCTTCTCACTCCTTACCCGCCCCTTCCCCCCGGCCTTTCCCTCTGTGTATGTTTTCTCTTCCCTGTACCGCTATTCCTCTCCATGATTGTGCTCCGCTGGCTGTCCCTCCTTTCTCTTTTCTGCAAGTCCCTGTCTCTCTTTGTCATCCTACCTTTCGTCATTGCCCCTGTTTCCTGCTCCCTGTGCCTCTTTTTTTCCGTCTCTCTCTGTCCTTCAGCCCATCGCAGTTTTTTCCTTCTCTGTCTCTGTGTCCTGATGTACAGCCCTCTCTGTTTACCACAGTCTGTCTGGCCTCTTCCCTGTTCTTTGTCACTCTCTGCTTGTTCGTCTTCCTTCCTTCCTCCCTTCCTCCCTTCCTCCCTTCCTCCCTTCCTTCCTTCCTTCCTTCCTTCCTTCCTTCCTTCCTTCCTTCCTTCCTTCCTTCCTTCCTTCCTTCCTTCCTTCCTCCCTCCCTCCCTCCCTCCCTCCCTCCCTCCCCCCCTTCCTCCCTCCCGTCCGTCCTTCCGTCCTTCTCTCCTCTTCACTCTCACTGTGTTTTTACGTTCTGCACCCACCATCCCTGTTCTTCTTCCTTTTCATCTCCTCTCTCTCTGTCCCTCAAAGCTGCTCCCTGACTGGTTTGCCCACCTCTTCCTTCTGACACCTCTCTCTCTGTCTCCGCCCCTCTGTTCTGTTCACTTTCCTGGTTTTCTTTCTCATTGTCGTTATTCTTCTCTGTCACTCTGTCCTGTTCCCTGCCCCATCATTTCTTGCTGTATCCTTCTATCCTGCACCCTGCCCCTCTCCCCACCTCTCTTATTTTTACTCCTCCTCTGCCTCGCTGCTCACCCCAGGCTTTTTTCCCATCTTGTTCCTGCGCTCAACCCTTATTTTTCTTTCTCTCTCCTGCTCCCTCTCACTCTTTCTGCATCTCCTCCTCTTTCCCTGCTGCTTCTTTCTCCATGTCCAGATCCTTGCTTGCCTCTTGCTTTCGGTCCTTTTTTTCTTTCTGTCTTTCTGTCCTGTTATAGGTCCTATCCTTTCTCGCTATATCCCCCTGCCCAGCTGCTGCCCCTTCTTTCCTCTCTCTCTTGCTCTGTTTTTCCTTTCTCCATCTCTCCCACTGCCACCACAGTTGTGTTTTATCCTTCAGTTCTGTCCTGCCCACTGTTCCTTGGCTCTTTCTCTGTCACTCTGTCCTGCTCCCTGTGTGTAGTGCCAGGGCTCCTCTGGGGGGATGGGGTCATCACCAGCCCGGCCAGGAGGTGAAGCCAGAGACAAAAGAGACAAAGGAATCCTATAAGAAGGTACCAGCCAATGAGCAATCGCCGACACGCACGTGCAGAACGCGCGGACTGTGCGTGCCGCCAATCACGTTACTGTGTGGCACGTGCCGTAACCAATCATATTGTTGCAAGGCGCGTGGACAGCGCAGCTTTAGTATAAAGCTAGCTCGGTCCGACAATAGGGCTGAGCTCTGTGAACATCATATTGGTGTGTCAGGTTCCACCTCTCGCATGCCAGCAACATTTTGGTGAACCCGGTGTGATACTTCGTATCGAAGACGACCGCAGGAAGTGAAGAAGCGAGAGGGCTGCCAGTGCCGGCAAAGGTGAGCTGGGTGCTCAAAGAAAAGCAGAAAGTAGGCCTACGGCAAATCAGGCAGCATGGGAAAGGTGGCATCCGCGGAAGGAAAAGTGATAGTTAAAAATATTCCGCAGCTGGCTGCACGAACAGAAAGAAACTTGGAGCGAGATGCCGTCGAGCATCTCCTATAATTTGCACAATGGAAGGGGAGTGTTCGAGCTACGGACAAGCTTTTTCTCCCTATACATGGGAGGAGATAGGGACTGAGCTACCGGAGGCTGTCACAGTGTTAGTAACAGAATCAGTTGTACAAAATGTTCCCTTCAGGGACAGTTACAAAACTGATTCATCCTTTTGGGATGTTTAGGGATGTTCAAGCATATCGTGTTCTACCTAGTAAGGGATTCGAGTATACTCTTATCAACCTAGCTTTTATCTTAGCCCAAATATGCCTAGAATGAGAAGAAGTATATACAGTATCTCTGGAAACTGAACAAGTCAGCAGTTTTTCAACTATAGAGTAGTGCGCATGTGCAGTACCCAAAGGTGAAAAGGACAGAAGCGATGAAGACGACTTACTTCATCCTGAAGACCCCCTGAAAGACCACCAGAGGATGCTGTGCATGATCAAAGTAGTTCCAAGGTGTTGCAATCGATGCTGCAATAAATGTTGAGTAACTATCACATATCCTAATGATCCTAATGAATATATGAATGTGTGTGTGAATGGACTGTATAAATACTGTGCAACTTAAACTGGCCGCGGAAGCCAGCTTTGGGTGCGAACCCCTGGTTTCCCAGCGCTGAAATAAAGCACCGCATAGAACTACGCCCGTGGTTATGTGTCCTGATTGCTAACACCAGGAGGGAGCGCGAGGCTTGCAACCTCGCCGGACTGTGGCGGGAGGTCATGCAGCTGGCGGAGCATGGCTCAGGGGAGCCGGAAGTGTGTGCCATTCCCCCCGGCCCCCGCTGCGAGCTGCCCCCCTCTGGGAACTCCGAAAAGCCAATGCCGCTGGTTTGCCCCGTTTCAGACTTGGAGTTTTGGAGAGGCAGTGAGCCGCTTATACCCTCTGCGCCCTTTGAGCCATTACCTGCCTCTGACGACGAATGGCAGCAACCAGCAAGTTACAACAACCCAGGACAAGTTAATCCAGCTGATGTACCTTTACCAAAAGAGCCCGTTAATCACCACGATGGACAACAAAATCACCATGACTTCCGGGATGAGGGACACTTGCAGAGCCTGAAGGACTTGCTGAGACAGCAGGAGACACAGATGCAAGAAGTGTTATAGGCAATTAAGCGGTTAGATGGGGGCGCAAGTAAAACTTCACAGTTAATAACATACAAAAAGGCATCAGATGCAAGTAAGGACGCGTTGGAGGCAATTGGCAGGGAATGTGAAAAACGGGGAAAACAGGAACGGGAGGGGGTGGATTTGGACCTCACTCCTGAGGAGCTCCGAATAAAAAAGCAGCGAATACAAAAATGGGCAAAGCAGTGTGTAGAAGATGGGACGTGGTCAATAAGGGAAGAAGACGAATATTTGCGAGCACGATATGGAAAAGGGCTGGAGACTGGGTCAGCAGATCGGTTCGCGGATATGCGTCGACTCACTGATCCACAAGGAAACACAAGGTAATTGTATAGCAGTGACAGTGATGGCAATTCGGGTGCTGCTCCTGTGCAGCGGGGTAGAGATATTCCTCGAGATCACTCATAATGCAGGGCAACGCTGGCAAGGGGTACTCAGGGATGCAACCATTCAAGGGGTTATGTTACTTGGCAGTATTACAGCAATGCTGGTGTATGTAGATAATAGGGGTGTCACAGAGGCCCCCCGAGGTTCGTTTAAGGGACAGCAGGGTCCAAACCAACTTGTATGAAACCGGTGAGAAACAGGGTTTAGCACTCCAAAGTGACTTGAATACAGGTTCGGATATCGGTTGAGGAAAATTATGAAGGGGCAGCAACTAATCCAACAGGAGGTCCACAGAGTGCATGCACGTGGCTTCACCAGAACAATGCCGGAGCCGTCCCTGAGTCCGGGAAGAGTCCACACTGCATGAACACGGTGTGGGGTTATTTCAAAGGGATACACGTACTCGTAGTGAGTACGGAAAGTGTACACTCGCGATTCTGCGAGGGTAAATTTATAATACACTCGCAATCCTGCGAGGAGAAATACACGTGCAAATGTGCACGGAAAGTATAAATCCAGGTGCAAATGTGCACGGAAAGCAGATACACTGGCAATCCTGCGAGGGTTAATTTACTCCCACCCGTGGCGCAAGGCAAGCGGAGTCTCCGTCCCGGGGGGGCAGTGGCTCCTGGCGGCAGCGGCTCAGCTCGGAACTCCAAGAGATCCGCGCAAGGGGCGGAGTCTCGACGAGGATCCCGTTTTATAGCCTGATCAGATCTGACTGTGGGCATTCCAGAAGCTTCTCTGCACCCCCACACTGGGCGCAGGTGCCCAGCGGCTCCCTGGCCCCTCGGTGCTCCCTTCTTTTAACGGCCCTGGCCAGGGGCTCTGGGGCCAAACAAAAGCAGCTGTCAGCCTCAAACAGCAGAGAGAGAGGGGGATGTGTCTGCTCCTTCCCTATCAAAAGAGGGAGGGGGAGAGAGAGGAGTTTGCATTCTGCCACAAGGGGACAACGGCAGTGGTCTCCTTTAGACTGGAAAACAAGCAGCTGCAGAGTGTGGTAATGCAATATGGTATGGATAATAAACATGTGATGCAGCTAATCAATTCCTTTTTCAAGGGGCAAGTACTAACTCCGACGGATATTCGGGCATTGATGGAGTTATTACTTCCCCCAATGGGGTATTTGATGTTCTTGGGCTAGTGGCAGGGGAAGGTGGAATTGGCAGTATTAGAAAATGTTAATTTACCAGCTGATGATCCATTACAATTAGCTAGCATGGACCAATTACTCGTTCGTGGACAATATGCAGATGGTGCCATTCAGGCAGCGCTTCATCCAAGGATTTTACATCAAATGCCAGGGCTTGCCCTGGCGGCAGTGAAAGAATTACCAAATACAGGTACCCCTGTGCCACCCTATTCTACAATAAAGCAGGGTCCTGGGGAACCCTATATGAAGTTTGTGGACCGTTTAAAAGAAGCTATAGATGCTTCTCCTAACCTGACTCCAGAGGCAAAAGCTGCTGTGGGGAAAGATTTGGCAGTGATTAGACCTCAGAAGCTTACTATGAAAGCAGAGGTAGCAACCCTTCGCAACGCAATGAAGTTGGTAGGGGACTTGCGGTGGATAAGAAATGTTGTGGGAATTACAAATACAGATTTGCAACCATTGTTTAGTTTCCTTCGTGGGGGACGAGACCCCCAAGAACCACGATGCCTTACACCAGAAGCACAAAAAGTGCTTGAGCAAGTTGCAAGAAAAATTTCACAGAATACCGCTCAGCGGATAAGATCAGAATTGCCTGTTACCCTTTATGTCTATAACACCAATAAGGAGGTGGCAGGATTTTGGCCCAGTGGAGTACGGAAGAAAAGGATCCGTTGTTAGTATTATAATGGATACTTCTAAACAATCAAAACCAAAAAACCCATTCAGAGGTGGGAAGCCATTGCCCAAGTGGTAGTGAAAGGACTAAGCCAATATCTGACCTTGGCTGGGTAGTATGTTGCTAAAATTGTGATCCCCATTTCTCTCAACTTGTTTGAACAGATCCTTCTCAAACATGACAATCTTGCCTTAGCTCTTACCTGGATTCCAGTGCAGGTGGACAATCATTATCCACTGCATCCCATATTTAAAACCAACCTCCCCTTGGAGCCCGTGTCAGTTCTTAGTGAGCGTCCACTAGATGCAATAACCGTTTTCACGGATGCAAGTAGTCACTCACGCAAAGGAGGTTTTGTATGGTTTGAGAATGGTCAGTGGCATTCACAGATTGTTGTAGCTGAAGGATCAGTTCAAACTTTAAAGTCGCAAGCGCTGATAGCGGCATTACAAAAATGGCATAACTGCCCAATTAATCCGGTAGTAGATTCCCTTTATGTTGTGGGAGTTGCACGAAGAATACACAGAGCACTTTTTCAGTGAGTTTCCAACCCCTTGTTGTTTGAGGCATTATTAGATTTGTGGAACGTGTTAGACTGTAGGACAGCGCCAGTATTTATAATGCATCTAAGAAGCCACTCTAACCTACCAGGTGGTCTAGTTGAGGGAGGCAACATTATAGACAAACTTGTGGCGGTGACAGATGAATCTCCTTTTGAACAAGCCAGACAAGCTCATGAGTTCTTCCATCAATCCTCAGCATCGCTCCGGAAACAGTTGGCCCTTACCAAGGAACAAGCTCGATCCATTATCGCAGCTTGTCCTGATTGCGCCCGCATAGCGCCTCTGCAACAAAAGGGAGTGAATCCTCGGGGCTTGCAGCCAGGTCAGTTATGGCAAACTGATATTACTGAATTTGCACCATTTGGCCAACAAAAGTCCATTCATGTGTCCATAGATACCTGTTCAGGACTGCTGTGGGCTACAGCTTTGACCTCAGCAGATGCAAAAGCAGTAAAGCGTCATTTATTACAAGCTTTTGCCGTCATGGGAGTTCCTACCCACATCAAACAGATAATGGCCCCACATACCGTTCTGACACACTTGCAACCTTCCTCGCCCAGTGGAAGGTACTACACCTGTTCGGAGTCCCTTATAATTCTACTGGCCAGGCAATTATTGAGCGCGCACACCGCACCTTGAAAAATCTTTTGTCCGTTTCGAAAAAACAAGGGCGAATTGGTGTGAGTCCAGAGGGGTTTTGATGAAGGCATTGTATGTGCTGAACTGGCTTAATCCTAGAAGTGAAACTGAAATGGAACCTGTTGCTATGCACCACACCAAAAATGTCAAAGATTTTTCCGAAAATGTACCTAAGGTTAGTGTGTTTAATCCGACAAGACAACAATGGGAAGGTCCTATGTCATTAGTAACCTGGGGAAGGGGATATGCTTGTGTTTCTACAGGTAATCATAAAAATTCGTGGATCCCAGCCAAGTGAGTGAGACCTTGGCCAGCTGACAATGAAGAAACCTCTTGGCGCTCCTTCCTGAACACGCAGTCTGCCTCTGTGTGCATCTTTGTCTGCGTCCCGGTGTGCGCAGTTCCCCTCCCCATGTCTAGTGAGCTTTCTTCTGCTGCTAAACTCACCTGCTGAACCCCACTTTCAATGGGAGGGTTGGTTCTTGATCGTGGCACCACCGTAAGAAAACGGAACTAATGAAGCTTCTGTTCAAAAACCACAAACATCGTGGTGGTCAGCGCAGTCATGAGAGGAAATACACATTGCAGGGCATCGTAAAGAGAGGTGTAAATGTTGGCTGGCAAATGACAATAGCTTTCTAAACACACTGGAACAATGTTGAAATGTGGCAGGTCCACATATAATGTTATTTTAATATAATACCAGCGGTTAATAGTGGCTGCACGTTTGGGTCCATATGCTGCCTTTCACAAGATAAAAACAAGTCCACCTGACACAAGAAATGAAAGCACCTCTTGGCAGGACCTCCCCACGCAGCATCAGCTCAAAAGATTTAAAGTCCTACCTTTTTTTTCAAACTTAAACTTGTTGGTATGTTATTTCTCATTTCAGTGAGCAGCCGGCAAGCTTTTACTGGCGGCTGTTTTCTGTAACTCTGACGTTCAGCTACCACTGAAACCTCATCACATCGCACCATTTATTGAAAACCTTTTATTGCAACCAAAAAGTGACACAACAGAGCTGCAATGTATTCTGCAAGGCATTCAGCCAATATTTTATAACTGATACAAGCGGCTTCTGCCAGTCCATTTAAAATAACTCAACATTTTTACCACACACAGACTAATTAATGGTGGTTAAAAATAACGTGCTAAGAAAAGCCTCTCATGTTACATGCTCACAAATCCCAATTCTGTTTGTGGGCACCTGTGTAGATTCAATGTGTTCCTCCCCAGCTTCAAACTCATCTTTATCCCACTTTGACTGAGAGACTTGGATCGTAAGGATGACATCTTCTGCAGGGGCTGTTAGATCGTTATTATACTCCTCCATGGTCTTAATGACAGTTTGTTTTGTATCTGGCTTTTCTTCTGTCTTTGTCCTGGGCCTTCCCTCAGTAGAACTGCTGCTAAGAGGAACAAAATGTACATTAAAAACAGGTGAGATACACACACCACCATCTTTTGTAATAGTTTATAAAACGGCTTTTGCTTCAGTTCTGAAACTTTTTTTTAAGATGATCAGTGAAGGGAACAGACGAGAAAGGATGAGCCCACTAGCTCAGATTATGAACAATCAATTAATTTAGTATCTTCCTAGTCAATTAATTTAGTATCCTCATGAGGTTCAACAAGGCCAAGCGCAAGGTCCTGCACCTGGGTCTGGACAACGCCAGGTATCAATACGCGCTGGGGATGGAGGGATGGATGGAGAGCAGCCCCAGTGATGGACTTGGGGTGCTGGTGGTGAAGGACTGGACATGAGTTGGCCATGAGCACCTGAAGCCCAGACGGCCAAACACATCTTGAGCTGCATCAAAAAGAGCATGGCCAGCCGGTCAAGGGAGGGGATCCTGCCCCTCTGCCCTGCTCTGGTGAGACCCCTGCAGTGCTGGTCCAGCTCTGGGTCCTCAGCACAGGACACACACGGACCTGCTGGAGAGGGCCAGAGGAGCCCCAGGAATGATCCGAGGCTGGAACAGCTCTGCTGGGAGGACAGGTGAGAGAGTTGGGGTGTTCAGCTGCAGAAGAGAAGCTCCGGGGAGACCTTAGTGCACCTTTCTGGACTTAAAAGGGGCCGATAAGAAAGATGGGGACAGACTTTTAGCAGGGCCTGTTCTGACAGAACAAGGGGTGATGGTTTTAAAATAAAGGAGGGAGATTCAGGCCGGACATGAGGAAGGAATTGTTGGCCCTGAGGGTGGTGAGAGCCTGGCCCAGGTTCCCAGAGAGGTGGTGGATGAACCATCCCTGGAGACATCCCAGGCCAGGCTGGACGGGGCTCTGAGCAACCTGAGCTGGTGAAGATGTCCCTGCTCATGGCAGGGGGGCACTGGGGAGCTGGGAAGGGCCCTTCAACACAAACTGCTCTGTGATTCTATGATTTTATGAGCCTATGATTCTATTGTACATTTAATTAACAAAGACACAAGATAATCAGATTGTAGACTTGTCTCATCTGGTAATTCCTTCATGTCCTACCATGTCTAGCAATGGTGAATAAATTAGATACACATTCTTATTTCAACATCAAACAATTATGAAGAGGTATACACAACAAAAGTTTTATCCTCGTGCCCCCGTGTTCTTCTTTAGAAAAACAAACATTTAAAAAACTGTGTAGGATACCAAGACACTGTCTTAAGTCTCCAGCAATGTCTGAAATGTTAGGAGTTTGCTTTGTCCTGCTTCTTTAGACGCTGAAGCTGGATTTGAAGGAAGACATTGAGGGCACTCCCCTAAGAGTCAACAAGCAATGGATAAGAAGAGGGGAGAAAAAAGAGTCCCGAAGTAAGGGTCAAACACAACATCAATGAATGAACCCTGTCAGCTTTCTCTGCAGTACACACTACTTGTTTTCCTTAACAAAATGTGTTTGTGACTCAGGAACAGTTTAGCAGGAAAGATCGCAGGTTATTCAGTTATTTTGCGTTTGATTTAGCTGTTCCCTTGATTAGTCACCATAAAGAATTTTACATTTTCGGAGGTGGAGGGGAGGAGGAAAGAAAGAAAGAAAGAACAGGGAAAGAAATGATGAGGTACCTGGTGTACCCTACAAGAACTGAACCAGATCCATCAACTGCTGTTGCTCTTACTCGTACTTTCCCCTTAGCTTTATCCTGTTTAACTTTACTACTGCTTGCCTTGGGTTTCCCCGCAGGATCTTCTGCAGGAGGCACATTTTCTCCTCTCACAAGATTTTCGCCAGTTTCTTGGTTAAGTTCCATCTCTTTTGCGGGGTGGTTGAGAAACGCAGATTTATCTGTTTCTGGAGTTTCCTCTCCTTTTCCAGCATCGGGCTCACTCTTCCCCTTTGCCGATGGTTTCCATTCAGCAGTTTCTGGTTTTGAGGCATCTGTGGAAGCGGCTTCATGCTCCTCACCCACCTTTTCATCTGCGTTTCCTTTGCCTTTTTCAGGTTTTGCATCACAAGTTTTGCTTTTTCCCGCAGGTTTTTCTGACTTGTCCTCTCTGGAGGGCTTCTCTGCTTTGGTTTCTTTTGGATGGTCTGTCTTCACCTTTTCATCCTTGGCTGTTCTGGTTCCTGGCTGATCTTTTGTCACTTCTGGGTGATATTTCCGTGGAGCATCAGGAGCCTTCTCATCCTTTTGAGAGGAAGATATTACAGCATCGTCTGTCTTTGACAACTCCTTCTTCACTTTTTTCACAGGAGGTTCCATTACAGGAGAATTTTCACAATCAGTGTTCACCGTCTCTTGGGAAGTTTTAGCTGCTATTATTGTGTCGTCTTTCTTAGGAGGAGCAGCCACTTCTACTTTCAACTCTGTCTTGTTGTTCTTTTCTTTTGGCTCGTCCTTCTCTGTTCTCTCCTCTTCAGACACTGGTTTGAAAGCAATCAAATCTGCTCCCACAGGCTCATCTCTTACAGGGGTGGCATCACCGCTGCTCGGGAGCATGAACACAGAGTCTGTTTTATCGTCTCCTGCTGGAACTGGCTCTCTTGGTGTTCTTGCACCTTCCAGCAACTCAGCACGGCGGAATCCTTCATTCTCATTGCATTTTCTTCTCTTCTGGTGTCTTTTATGTTTATTTCCTTTGTCATCTCCCCATGGATGTTTCACCTCTTTCTCTTTTGATTTTCTAGGATCACTGATGCCAGGCCTCTCTCTTCCAGAAGGTTTTTCACCATAATGTCCAGTTATATTATGACTTCTGTGGCTCTGCCCACCAGGATAATCCTCCCTGTTTCCCCAAGCACACGGTGAGTTCTCTTGTCTGGCCCCAGGTGGACCAAACCTCTCAGGAGAAAACTTCTCTCTGTTTACTGCAGGTGGAGGTTGAGCACCAACAGCACAGCCCTTGTAAAACTTGCCATACCATTCTCTATAGTTCCTTTCCCATTCTCTGCATCTTTCCCTTTCAAATGGATCTCTGACGTCAACAGGTCTGCCATAGGAACCTTTCATAGAAGATGCTGGACCTTCTGCGTGCCTGTTAAAATGCTCCCTTTCTCCTTGCCATTGAGGCACAGTCCTTTTAGTGTGAGACTGGCCTCTGAACACCGGAGACCTTGACCGTGAGCGGCATCTTCTGCATGAGCGAGACCTTGACCGGTAATGACGACGTGACCTTGGACTGGAACGACGGTCACGACTGTTCGCTCTGCCTCTTCTTTGGCGCGGTGGTGATCGGGAGTGGGAACGAGGCTGGGAATGACTAAATGATCCAGAGTTGGTGCGAGAGTGGGAAGAGCCCGATCTTGACTTGGAGCAGGTATACGAACTTCTGGAGTGAGATGAAGCACCATGGGGAGACCTGGACCTTCAGTAAAACACAACACACACACACAAATGAAGCTGATTCAGAACAGCTGTTGACTTAATGCTACTGCAAATTTAAGAACCTGACAACAGTTTCTGCTCAAAGGACACAACAGCTGCTGCTTCGTTAGTCTGAAACCATACAGGAAGGGAAAATCTATTTCCACTGCTATCGCAGGAACCACCATCACCGGGGGTTGATTTAAGGTGGTGTGTGCTGGCCTCTGCTGGTACATGAATGTGCACATTTCTAACTACTCAGCAACTACACGCAATGCAAATCATTTTTGTTGCAGTAAGAGGCAAAAAGAGCAAGTGTTAATAGTTACAGTCCACTATCAAACATCAAAAAAGCCTTATTTCACCAGAAGACAGTAAAGCTCCATTGTCCAGGTTAAAATCTCTCTTTGTATCAACGAAACAAACAAGAAAATGAAGACAATTCCTCTAACCTCTCTGCCCCAAAGTGCTTTGAGGTAACGGTTCAATCAGAATAGGGAGACAGAAAATCCAGCAACTACACCGGTTCAGCTTCCTGCCTCCTCACAGCTCTCAGGAGGATGAGGATGTCATTACCTGGACAACAACGCCCGATGCTCCTTTTGAAGCCTTTTGTATTCCATCAATTCCTTAGCAAAATCATTCGTAAACTCATCAAGTTCGGACTTCTTTATTTCCCTGTAAATATAAGTTTGACATTTATTACAATTAGAGTTTGAACTTTATTACAAAAAGACACCAAGAAACAAAAAGTAGCCAATGCAAGAAACATACTGCATGCAGATGCAAAAGGTGACCTTCCTATGTAAGCAAAACCAGGTCAGAATTACTACAAGTTTTAAGGAAAGTGTTAGAATTACATTTGCTTTAAGTTTTGCACATTTACCATCTGCAATGAGAAAATATATAAGAAAAAATTCTTATGTCATTTTTCCTTATGCCAGATACACTTTTGTGGAACTGCAGTGTGATACGCTATCGAAACACAGAAATGGAAAACAACGCATCTTCATTGAGCCAAATACTCCTCTTTAAGTCTCTGTTGCTCTCTGTAAAACTCCTCCCGAGATAAAGGAGGTGCCTGTGTCCCTGGGATGGTGTGTGTTGGTGCCCAAGCTGATGACGTTTTCCGGGGCTGGGGAACGCCCTGGAAGGGAGACAGTGCACCCAGCAGCTGGAGGGTGACCAGGTGGAGACTGAGGGGGAAACTGTGGTGGTGCTGCCGCTGCTGGAAAAGGGAGCATGTGGGGTGCTGGAGGACACAAGGGAGGTGGAGGCATGGGCACGGAGACGGGTGGTGCTGCAGTGCTGGGGCCTGAGTCCTTTGGGTATGTTCACTGTGCAGGCATCCTTGATTTGAATGTCTCAAGAAACCTCAAACATCTGCCACTGCTACACCCTGCCCTGATTTTCAAGAAGAAAGCAAAGGAAGCAGGAGCATGGTGGTGAGCACTTCTTGTTCTCCATGTAATCATTTTTCTCCCTGCTTCCGGTTCATTTGAGCCTACGCTCATCTCTTGGTCCTCGTTGTTGCTTCCGCATCCTCACCCCCAGCAGTTCCCTGTCTCCTCTCCTACAGGCAGCTTTGCCGCTGTGGATGGAGGCTGCTGGTGCTGAACAGAGACTCCCATCTCCCACGTGCCCACCGCTCCTCTGCCACTCGACACTGCGCAGATATTGATCTTCTTCTCACTTCTTTCACATAAGCTTCCTGTGTTGTCGCCTCATGATGATGTATTTGGCCTGTTCTTGTTGCTTTCTTGCTTATAGAACCTGAGACTTCAGATAACTGGCAGGATGGATCCTGGGGTTTGGTTTTGTTTATGTTCAGGGTTTTATACACACTTACCATCTGTCTATAACAAACACAAACCAGAATGCAGGACCTGCTTGACACTGCAAGTACAGGTGAAACAGGCTCCTCTCTCTGCAACTGAGAGAAAGCAGCCTGGCTACTCGAGATGACTGAATTGAAGAAATACAAAATTGTCATAAAATAACAGCATTGATCTTCCAATAGTTTTCTCAATCAGTATCAATTAAGTTGTTAACAGAAGAATGTTTGAGGATTATTTTTATTGGGAAATCAATTTATTCAGCCATAAATCAAATGGGTGCCTTTCCACCTGATGCTTCGATTCTATTTCATTTCTATATGTACGTATGGTTACCCCAAAAGGTGTTCATTTTTCAGAGTCCCCTTTTCAATCATGTACTGGAGTTTCATTTTAAATAATCTCACTGCAAGCACAGGTCTCCTTTGTTCAAGACAATTGAAATGAAGCCATTTAAAAATTTATTGCCACTTGCATTCTCCACAACTATCTGTGCATTCTTACTTCATTATAAACCAGCTTTTGCCTACGTTACGTGTTGTGGCCTCTTTTAACAGGTTACAATAGTAATATATTGAATTTCTGTAGAATACTTACAGCTCCCAGCCTGGTCTCCCGCTGGCTGAGCAGACTGTACTGGCTCTCACTGGCTGACCTTTTTCAGTGGAGAGGAGACAGGAAAAACCCCATTCAGTTTATCTGAAGGTAACTTTAAAACATAAATTCTCAAGTTGTAGTTAGTTACCATTGGTGGGTATTGATTGTCCTTGCGGGCCCAGGAGACTTGTCAGTGCTGGTTGTCTCAGTACAGGAACCTGATAGCCCTTTGAATAAACACAGACGTTGGCAAACCAGCTCTGCTCAAATACAAGAATCACTGCATGTTTTGAAATAAAATTTACCTGCTCTTCCCACAAACCGCTGCTGGTCAGAGAGGAGGGTTTAGAAAGTCCAGCGGCGGCCACCAGAGCAGCAGGAGCTGTAACCACATCAGCCTCGCTACAAAAAACCAAATTTATATCATTCCAACAGTGTTTTGAAGTGCTGCTTGAAATATAAAGTCCAAGGTAAGAAATGCTGACTGCTGTAAAAGGAAAAAGAATCGGCACCACATTTACAAATGTGAGTTTGGTTGATTCCAAATGAAGCACCGAGCAGATGTCTGTCTGGATTACTGGGAGTTAAAGAGAAAGCTCACTGCAAAACGTTTTATTAAGCTTGCTGCACAGGAAAGGCCAAGAGTAGGTATAACCCACCTGCTGAATGTCAGCTTTGGAACATGCAAGAACTGAAATTCCATTACAAAATGTTGATGTGCTAATTCAGAGCCTGCCCTAGAGGTTCTGTTGGACTGTGATCCTGCGTATTCAATGGTACAGCTGAGCCTGACCGGCTTCTGGGCAGAGCACCTGTCTGCATTCCGGGTGTAAAGGGGAAGGGATCTAAGCCCTAAACAACAGTGCAGATTTTTCATGTGTTTTCATGTGACTTCACTGGATTGCAAACTTAGACTGTCGTGTTTGTCAATACTTCAAATTTATAGTGTTTCAATGTTTATTATCCAAGACAGTCCGTAACTGAGTCTGACTCGACTAAAGACAAATTAACGCCCTCAAGCGGGTTTCACATAACTAAAGGGTTATTCTAGGAACTGCTAAGCACCCAAAATCAAAGGGCTCCTGGGGAAAAAAGGTTCATCCTCCGGGGTAAACCCGGACTGAATGACAAGAAGTACTTCTGAGGAAACTCTTGCATGAGGCAGCTCCCAACTGATCAAAGGGTCCTCATTCAGAGTAAATGAAACACCAGAGCTTCCACAGCTATCTGGAACTGCCACTGTTGGTACAGAAATCACTAGTGGAGAAGCTCAAGAAGCAGCAGAATCTAACTTCAGTGTTTTGGTGTCTTCTACATTCACTGCAAAATTACACCTGCATGTAAAAACTTTGGTTAATCTACAGATTTACTCACCGAAAAGGTCCAGGGAAGGGCAGGGACACTGCTGCTGGGACACCAGGGACAGTGACAGAAGGCAGGATTCCTGGCAGCTGAGCTGCCCCAGATGCCTGAGCGGGGCCAAACGATGACAAAGCAGCAGAATGAGAAGACACAGAAGCTGATGGAGGAATTAGTGGATCCTTCTGTTTGGAAATTGTCGGCCGGAGTAGAGGTTGCGGGTTGCGTGTCACTGTTTGTCTCACTGCTGGTGGTGGCAGCTGCTGCTGCTGCTGAATCTGTTTACTGTAGCCAGTCCCATTTCTGAAGTTGTTCACAGCCTGGGGGCACAAAATATTTAGAAATGTACTATGAAAATTCAGTAGATAGATGAGCAAAAGCCTCCAGAGAGTAAAGTTACCCGTGTATTCCCCTAAATGGTATATCAATCCTAAAATAAATCGACATATGGATACACGAACACATCACATCAAACACTGATATTAATGGCTGGTAACTCGGAGTGTCTGTAAAGAACTTCAGTGTTGATACCGATTCTGAAAGCGAGGCGATCGTATTGAACAGAAGCGTGACCTGAATTTGACAGAGTGTATGTAAAAAGTTGTAAGCTTCTTAACAACAGATAATGTATTTGAGAAATAGAGGTAGCCTTTCTCAGTTTGGCCTTGCTTAAGGAGATGGAAATTAATAGTTTCTTCTCTAAAAAGACTTACAAACCATTTACGTAAAAGTGGTCACGTTACCTGGCGTAGGATCTTGTTGGCAACTAAACTATCAGGAGAAACGTCTGTTTGATGACACATTGGACATGTATGTTCCTCAGATTCCAGTAATGCTGTTCTAATGCCTGTGAATAATAAGACGTATATGATTAAGGGCTGAATGTGGTCTTGAATTGACAGTATGATAAATATCGAATAGTGTAAAAAATGTATACTATGCAGCAAATAGCAGTACAGTTTTGATATTTCACTATTGCAGCAGTTGGAGATTGAGAGTAGGCTGTGTCCTGATGTTTTAATTAGTCTTTTTCCCACCATCCAGTACAGTGAGAAGCTACCAACCTCAAGGGTAACAAATATAACACATCTCAAAAAAACACAAGCAGCTTCAAGTTCTGGAGGCTTCAACCAACTCTCCTGTGGTGAGGAATGCGGATTAAACGCCGACTGTTTGCTGCAGAGCACAGTAAGTCACCAGAGCTGGCTGCGCAATTTTGTATCGGAGAAAGGGCTGTGGACAAACTCAATGCATTCAATATCCAACACTGTAACGACGGGCACAGTTCTGTGCTCTTCTCACACCCGTCATCCACATGGAAAGACGGTTTGAACAGATGTGCAACAAGGAAAATAAGCCTTCTGCCTTTTTTCCCCTTTATACCAGGAGAGTCCTTTCCTGTTCCAGGTATCCTTAAGTATTAAAGAGAACAGGTACCAAAGTCATCTCATTATCTCCTATTTATGCTTTCAGAAGATCAGATGTGAGGATTTGAATTAACAAACATGGCAGTAACACTTACATTCGTCACAAAAACTGTTCCCACAGCAGGGAATAACAGCTGCATCATTCGTTACATCTTTACAAATGGGACATAACAACTCAGCTGGAACAAGATCCTCATCTGAGCAGGAGGAGGAGGAGGGCGGCTCCGCTGGCAAGAAGGGAGGCTTTTCCTTCTTTCCTCTCGCATAAGCTTCCCTGGAGGGGAGCGGGGAAGGAAAATGAACAAAGTTAAAGATGAGATTGGAAACCATTGAGATGGGGAGGAAACCTCAGCCCAACAGCTCTCTGTTAAATTTTTCAAGCAGTCTTCAAAATATAAAACAGAAGCAGAAGAAGCTTTCAAAGAGAACAACTCCAACTGTAAACACTCCTGAACTATTTTGCAGAAATACAGGTTCTTAGCACACCACAAGTGTAACCATCTCACAGCGGCATGAACTGAAGGACCACCTTCCTTTAATGTTAGAAAATATCAGAGATTTTGAAGTTAAAAGAGAAAGACAATGCTTCCTCCCCGGTAACTGCAGGTGCTGGCCAACGTGCTTGGATGAGCACTCAGGCGTGATTTCTCTTGTTCCCTTTTGGGTCAGTCTGATTAATTCCATACTTACGCATTGATAGTTGGTATTACATATTTTCCAGTGTTTGTCAGCATAGTACCCTTGGTATTGGGATCTTTCACTT
Organism: Patagioenas fasciata; assembly: GCF_037038585.1. Lineage (NCBI taxonomy): Eukaryota > Metazoa > Chordata > Aves > Columbiformes > Columbidae > Patagioenas > Patagioenas fasciata. The sequence goes on along the minus strand of NC_092534.1, from coordinate 1,626,933 downwards.
CCATCAGGAAACTCCTTGGAATTCCTGTGCTCTTTTTCATTCTGGGAACAGGCTGAAAATTTTTGTCCTGTTAAGAAAAGAAACGCAGCCATGTCCTGTCTGAAGTCCCACACTCAAAATGACATTTCAGTGATTATTTGAAGCAGTAGAAGTCTCTAATCCTCTCCTATTATCAAGAATAAGGGTTGACTACACCACTTATTTTCCTAAATGTATACAGGCGGGATGTTCCAAAGGCTCGAGCAGTGCTTGAACTCAATCAACATTCTTTGGCTTCACTTCAGGGTCTTTAAGGGTGAAATGTCCCTTAAGCTCACCAGCCACTCAGAAAAGACTCAAACCTGCATCTCCACCAAAGCGCGATTCAGAGCGAGAGCTTAATTCAGCGCTCGAACCAGTCACTGCAGAAACTCATATTCACCGTCTGGACATGGGGGTTGAATTGGTACCGCATGCACAGACACTCAGTGGCTAAACATTAAATGACATGAACACTGAACCAGAGAGCTGTGTAATCAAACCATGCCCATATTGAACAGACAGGTTCAACAGAAACATCTTGGTTTTACACTATATACTAAAAACTGTGAACTCCCATTAAAAAGACTTAAAATCACAGAAATTTCCAATAATGTTGAAATGTATAAAAATAAGCATCAGTGTTCACAGAGCAAGATCTATGGACGCATTTAATATCCATGACCTAGAAAATTTAACATTTGTAATTCCAGGTTTTCCTTGAATTTTGAAGGGCTTTGCAACAATGTCACATAACCTCCGTATTTTGCCCCAAGAGAAACATTTATTACTATGAGTATTCATGCATTTGTTACCTACCTGCCAAGGTGAAAAAATTACAAGCTAAGCAGCACCACCAGTCCCACGCAATCTTACCCTGTTAGTTGGGCAGTTCTTTATATAGTGGCCAGGCTGTCCACAACGAAAGCAAGTGTACGATGGTGGAGGCCGGCCCGAGTTTTTCTTCATGAAACTAAAAGGATTTGGGGAAAAAAGAAAAAGGGATGCATGTGTCTCTCACGTTAAAACAACCATCTCTACAATTGTTCCATAATCGTCAGAGAACAGATCACCAGCACTTACTTGACTGGATTGTATGCCTGGCAGGACTGTATCATCATAGCTTTTATTTTCTCCTCTTCGGAAGCGTCAGTCTCAGCCAGATTGGCAGCCTGTTAAACAAGTGCTTATTGACACACACATCAGAAACACATTTAAGCCCGCACAGCCCGACAGCACCGATCAGCCCATCCTGTCAAGCACAGCACAACTCCCAGAGAATCAGAGAACACCAGGTTTGAAGGGCCCGCGGGCACCAGCTGGTCCGACCTTCCCTGGCAAAAGCACCGACCAGACAGGATGGCCCAGCACCCTGTCCAGCCTCGAAATGTGCACACATTCTGAAGGTAAAATAAATACTTGAAATTATTAAAGTTTTGTTCAAACTACAACAGCTATCCAGCTATAGATCAAAGTATAAGATAGAAAAATATTAAGCAAATACCTTTTTTTTAAAAGCATTTGACAAGAATATACATATACCTTAACAAGCTGGGCCACACGTGCAGAAGAGTCATCAATCTGTTCACAAAAAATTAAACACATATTTGGTTTACAATCAAAACGCAGCAATAGTTCACCTCTACTGCAGTCTGACAGTCTGCACTATAGCCCCTGAGTGTCAGTGCAAGAGGCATTTCCAATCCAGTGAAATTTGAATTTGCTCAAAACAAAGTCCAAACCCCAGCCTGAGAGCGCCCGTGTGGATAGAGAAGAAATGACAAGAACCAAACTCGCTCGAGATCAACTTAGTGCTCCAGGATATGTCAGAGAGTGGCCCTTGTCAAACGCTCACAACCGCTTCAAAGTCACAGGGGTAAGGAAGCTGCTGATTTTCAGCTAAAAAGGATTAAAACTCTGGAAACATTCAAAACCCGCCTGTTTGGAAAGCAGTTCTATGGGCTGCAGGCAGAAGTCGGATTTCTTAAAGGTGACAGCACAGAATTCATGTTCTATTCAGTGTGTTACCAGTACGCTGGCATATTCATGGAACCACAGAGTCAGAGAGTCATTTTGGTTGGAAGAGATCTTTAAGATCACCGAGTCCAACCATTAACCCAACACTGTCAAGTCCACCTCTAAACCACGTCCCTAAGAACATCATCTGTACATCTTTTGAACACTTCCAGGGACGGCAATCCCACCACTTCCCTGGGAAGCCTGTTCCAATGCCCCACGAGCCTCTCAGAGGAGAACTTTCTCCTCATACCCAGTCTAAACCTCCCCTGGCACAACGTGAAGCCATTTCATCTCATCCTACCACTTGTGACTTGGGAGAAGAGACCAACACCTTTCATGCTACAACCTCCTTTCAGGCAGTTGTAGCGAATGATCCGGTGTCACTCAGCCTCCTTTTCTCCAGGCTAAACACACTGTGTTGTTTACTATGTTGATTCAAACACATTGTGTTCACAACATGGACTACGTTTTACTGTAAAATATATTAAGTCGATGTTTGGAAAATTGAAACAAGGCTACATTGTTTAGAATTCAGTGCAGTGTGTAGAAAAATTGTGGTTTTACATACTGCTTTGGATGTTCCACTGGCTGGCTCCGTTCCACTTCTAGAAGAAGAAATAAAGGAGATCAGAACTTAAAGGCAGTGGAAAGAGATTATAAAACATCAACATCAGAACATCAGTCTAGGGAATATAGAAATTTATTCACATACATAAACTGTTCTCCCTCAGAACATGCAGTGCCACTAAAAAACCAAACCAAAGCAAAACCGAAATCCCATATCTGCTCTGTCAGAACTTATTCTAAGACTGACAGATACAGAACACAGCGGTGCGAGAGGAAGTCCTCAGATAGAAACCTCATAGTGCAAGTTTACTTTAGTGAAATAAATCAGTCATATCGCAAAGAAATAACAGAAATATCAGCAGCATAGTCTTCAGAACAGTGTTTGCTTGTGGAAGCCCAAGCACTGTGTTCAGATATCTACTGTATTACCCATGAAAGTGCCCAAATACTAAATATGCTACATAGACTGTGTTGACTAAAAATAGCACTAGAAATGTCACCTGGAAGCACTTTGGAGGATTTTCTGTGACTCAGGAGTCCTGTGACAAATAAAAAAAAAAAAAGGTCTTAATTGCCAGAATTTTATTTAAGATCACATTAAAATCACTACAATCTTTTAGGAAATATTGATTACATTGGGAAACCTGCTGAGATTCCACAGACTCATTGAGCTGTATCTGCATGCTACTCATCATGAATCAGACACGAACCATCGATAGAGTTAACAAAGAATTCACCCAAGCATCCCACGAGCAGAGGCCGTTCAGGTCTGCTGGGGAGTTCATGTACAAACAGAAAGGCTCAGGCTTCCTGCCCCTGCTACAACAGCCCCAGGCTCACACTCACAGCCACAGAGCTCCTGAGATGGCCCAGCACACACAAATACTCCAGATGATCACCCAAGCAGAAATGGAGGATGCATGACAAGACAGCACCAAGCACATGTATTTCAGTTAACCCCCAAAACAAGGCCGTGTGTAGAAGCACAACACTATGGTGTTGTTTGGGTGGTTTGATAGCTGGCAACCCTTGGTCTTCCCTCTATTGCTGGTATGCAAAACAAACAGATTTGGGGCATAAGAACACCTGCTATATCCCTCCCTACCCAGTTGCAAGAAATGGTCAAACACTGAGAATCAGACTTTTCCAAGACAGGAACATATTAGAAGTTTATATCACAACACGTATCTGTCCTTACTAGAAAAGCAATAAAAGCAAATGCATATAATAAGGAATCTCTCCACACAGAGGAATCAGGATACACAACTTGGTTCTCAGAAAAATCAACCCAAGAAAAAACCCATTACCATAATTTTAGAAGTTACCATATTGGAGTTGGACCCTCCTGTCCCAGCAGGCCTGAGCCTGAGAGTCGCTTTGGGACAGATACATTCAAACCTACCCCATTACAACAACAATTAACAGCAGCTTTAGCAAGCAAGACACAATCTGAATGCCTCCCTAAACTGATATCAACACAAAAAGGGAACACAGTGAACCCCTAACAAGGAATCAATGCTTCATGGGTACTCACACATCATATGTTTTGCTGGTGGCTTTAACTCCTCCAGCAGGGACTCTTCTAACAATCACTGATGAGTTCTTTGGAATCAGGGCATTATCTTCTGTGTATTCTGAAAACAACATACGTGTAGAAAGAGACATCAGGCCGTTAGTAAGAATATATATAAATATGTTATAATATATATTAAATAGAACTATTACGTAGCACTTCAAAGAATCCCTTTACAGATACAAAAGCAAAATTTTAGATGTAATATCACACTTTTATTATCTCAACACACTAACGATACATTTCAAGTAATCTTCAGGTTTGATAATCAAACACAAGCAGCAAAATCTTTTTCGTTTTTTGAAACTGTTTGAATATCAGCCGCAAAATGGTCTCAAACGTCACTAAAGGAGAGTCTGCTAATGCATGGGGTTCTTTCCTGATGTAGCTGAAACTCCTTTTGCTTCTGTTAGGCTGCAAACCCCATACATCTTTGGAGAAAAACAAACCACAGCAAAGTCTCCCCTGCATCAACCAGATCCTGGAGTCTGCCCGGCAACAAACCCGGCACGCAGCTAAAGCGTGAAAACTCTGCCCCGTTGCTGCCACAGCCATTACCTAAAAACGATTCACCTCTCCCGCTGGTGCTCAAGGGCACAGAACACGGATCTCCTGGAGCAAAACCCAGCAACACCCACCCTTCTCAGCTGCCCGCTGCTCCACATTGAAATGGAAACAAAACTGGCTGTACCCGAATTCGAATCACAGAAATCTGGGGGTTTTTTTGAGCTTCCTTGCACAAGCAGGGCAGAATTGGCTCAAACTAAAGTGGTATCTTTCCTCTTCAGCTAATTCAAATTAACCAAAGGGATGTGAATTCTTTTGATTCACTTTTTGCAGAGCAGAGGGACTCGGATGAAATTCCTTATGCAGACAGCCTTGAAAAGCCCTTGGAAAAGTTTGTGCCTGAAGCAACCAATGCTTTACCTTTGCTTCCACCTCATTAGTCTTTGACAAGGAGGAAAGGCTTCTGTTCTTTACACAAGGCCCAAACAAAACAACAACAAAAAACACCTACTTGGAACACTTGAACCAAGCCTAAATGCAAAGATCTCCCCATAAGAATGGTTTTTATACTGTACTTACACAGCTGGATATGATTACGCATTTAAAGCTCTATCAGCAGCCGTTCCCTGTAATCTGCCCACAGTTTCAAATGTTGAAAGCCCGTAACTCTGCAGACCTCATCAGAACAATGGTCTGGGAACCAAAGATACTGTGTATCCAGTCGCACTCTGTCAGGGTGGTTTTGATCAGCGATCACAAACAGAATAGAAATATTCCACAAGGTATGCTCCATTTTTCAGTATATTATTCCTATGGGCAGCAAGTTCACTTAGACCAAAACACACCTGCCAGAAGACATTATTTCAACAACAAAATGATCAGTTTACTTCTCTTTCTGTAACGGATCTCTGCCTACGTATGTAACGCAACCCAACGGCATCCCTGACAGCCCAACACTGTGCTGTGAAGCCTCTTCACAGACACGCTCCTGAAAGTATTTTCAGCATCTGTAGAGAAACAGCCACCAACCCTTCGAAGGCTGAAGCTACAGGTTCTGCAGTGAACATCCTATTCTGTTTGAGTTTTGAGACATGAAACAGGAACAGCCAAACCAGCAGTGCTCATTTTAAAGAACAGATTGTTGTAAGAGTGCCACAGAACCACAGGGGAAAAATCATTAAAGTTTATGAAATGAAAACACTTTACAGTTTGTTTTGTCTCTGAGAAGTCCCATCCCAAAGCCTCCAAGTCTTTAATCACATTCAAACGTATCAAGATGGCACATTACCAGAGTGAACTACCATACTAAGCAACATGAAACCATCATCATCTCTGAGAATCAAGCACCGTTTCTAAGATTTCAAAGTTCTTATGACTTCTCTAAGAACATTTATTGCATGTATTCAACCATATTCAGCATATATTCACCATGGTTAAGACAGAGTACCAGGAAAAAAACGGTTAGAAATGAATGATGAAAGGATGCTCAAGTGCATCTAAATGACAATGTCTTTGGTGCAAAAAAGAAGTTATATTACAAGAAATTGCAAAGTATAATTTAGATCCAGAGAACGCTCATGTGCAACATGGCTTTAAAGGCTCTGCTTAGATTAAAACTCACAGATAAACTCTTGATCCAGATGTTGCTGGTGAGCGGCTTCAGCAACAGCCAGAAAACCAGTTTTCCAATGCGGTGGATTAAACCAAGTCAAAGGCAAAATTAAGCCACCAAACCCAAGCCATCTGTTCTATTTCCATCACTTTCAGCTTTCTCCACCAGATTTCAAAGAAATCTGGCAAGTTTGTTATTATACGACATCCTCTCACATTTCATTATCATTTTACCTAGAAGAATCCCTGGGAACCAAAACTTCTGTAAGCACTACGCATCGCACAACAACCGCGCACTCCTCCATGCCAAGTCGTGTGTCTAAACACAGGTCAGAAGGCAGTTGCCAGAAGAGCAGCTGCAAAAGAACAGCTCTGCAAGGCCCCAGCACAAGCCACAGCTGCCAGCCCTGGCCAATTCACATTATTGCTTCCCACCCCGTGCCCACCACCCCCGAGTACCTTCTTTGGTCTGCGCGTTGGTGACCAGCAGGTCACACTTGGTCGCCTTCAACTTCTTGCGGGCCCTGATCTTGCACTTGAGCTCGCCCAGGGAGATGTGGAGGCCGTTGAAGGTGAGTGCTTCGTAGTCCAGGACGGCGGAGAACTTGTAGTAGACACGGGACGTGCCCATGGCCGGGTGCTGCTGCTCCGCGACAGCATCTACTGTGGCAAACGGCGCCCTGGCCTCCCCGCTGGGTTGGCCCCACGGCGACAGCAGGAAGGTCCACCGAGGGCTGTGGGGCGAGCGCTGCGGGCTGAGCCCGAGCTCACAGCCCGGGCAGGCACACAGGAGGGAAAGGCTCCTGCGGCCTCGGCTCGGTCTCTGCTCCCTCTCTGTCCCGCAGCGCTCCCAGGCCTGGCTCAGGCGCTCCTGTCTCAGGGTTCTGTTTGGGGGTTTCCCGGGACACCAACTGTAGGGGTCACCGGCAGCGCCTCACCTGCAGTCACAGTGGCTCCGCGCACCCCCTACGCCTTCCACAGCCCCATGTGCTGTGATGAAAGGGCCATGTCCTGTCACCCCCCAGGCCTCTCACAGAATCACACAGAATCACAGTATTAGGGATTGGAAGGGATCTCCTGAGTTCCAGTTGGAACCCATTGCTCCTTGTCCTATCATTGGTTGTCACTGAGAAGAGCCTGGCTCCATCCTCCTGACACTCACCCTTTATATATTTGGAAACATTAGTAAGGTCACCCCTCTTCTCCAGGCTAAAGACCCCCAGCTCCCTCAGCCTTTCCTCACACGGGAGATGCTCCACTCCCTTAATCATCTTTGTTGCCCTGCGCTGGACTCTCTCCAGCAGTTCCCTGTCCTTCTGGAACTGAGGGGCCACAACTGGACACAATATTCCAGGTGTGGTCTCCCCAGGGCAGAGCAGAGGGGCAGGAGAACCTCTCTGACCTACTGACCACCCCCTTCTAACCCACCCCAGGTACCATTGGCCTTCCTGGCCACAAGGGCCCAGTGCTGGCTCATGGTCACCCTGCTGTCCCCAGGACCCCCAGGTCCCTTTCCCCTATGCTGCTCTCTAATAGGTCATTCCCCAACTTATACTGGAACCTGGGGTTGTTCCTGCCCAAATTCAAGACTCTACACTTGCCCTTGTTCTATTTCATTACATTTGTCCCCGCCCAGCTCTCCAGCCTGTCCAGGTCTCTGATGGCAGCACAGCTTCCAGTGTCAGCCACTCCTCCCAGCTTGGTGTCACCAGCAAACTTGCTGTCACTCTATTCCCTTGTTCAAATCATTGATGAATATATCGAATAATACCGGCCCCAGCACTGACCCCCGAGGCACCGCACTGGATCCAGGCCTCAACTGGATTCTGCCTCATTGACCACGACTCTCTGGCTTCTTCCCTTCAGCCAGTTCGCAGTCACCTCACTGCCCGCTCATCCAGACCGCACTCCCTCAGTTCAGCTGTGAGGATGCTGTGGGAGACTGTGTCAAATACCTCACTGCTCCACGTCCCTCCTGTCACCCCCCAGGCCTGTCACCACCCGGTATCCCCTCCTGTCAGCACCAGCCAGGGCAGGACAGCCTGGGGGAGATGTGGCGGGCTTTGCCGTGTGAGGCTCTGGGGGAGATTTGAGGCATTTTCTTGAATAGAGCAGACATTATGTGGAACTGAACTGAATAGGCCTGTGAGGCCTGTGAGACCCAGAAGACAGCAAAACCGCCTCCACATCTTACGTGACTTTGTGCAGCCTTGAGCAAGTGAAGAAGAGTCAGCAAGTCACCAATTTTGTAGATGCTTTTTGCTTAGCACTAGAGCTCAGGCACGTTTGTAACATCAGTCACTTGTGCGTTTGCGGTGCGTGAACAGCGGCTCTTGTCCAGTGACATGCAGTCTGTAAGTGCGTGGACAGGTCAAAAAGATACTGAAGGAGAACTGTAACAAGCAATAAACGGCTTCTCTTGAATTCACATTGGATTGTGTGGAGTCCGTGATTTTCGCCCTCGCAGGGCTCTGCTGCGCGTGCCACTGGGCCACCAAAGGGAGGGGACATCTCAGGGGGTCTGAGTGCATCTTGTTGCATGTATAGAAAGTTCAGTTCCAGAAGCCAATGACCATTTGCATTTATCGCCATAAACCTATGTGCTGCCCAACCGCAGCTCATTCACAGTTGCGTGAACTCTGGAGAGGAGCAATGAAAACTACGGAACGAACCACTGGCATTAGGAGGTGCCCAGGACAATATTTCTTGCTTTCTCAATCATCACAGTTGCTGTTGCCACTGTCCTAGCGCATGAGATCAGGCCTTGAATTATGAGGTCTAGTGCTGCTGAGTAATATGCCATGGCTTGCAGACATTTCTGGGCTAGCTGGTTATTCCTTCTGTTCATCTGAATAGAATAGAATAGAAAGGGTTTGTTACAGTCTATCAGGGCTAACAAGAGAGTGTCCACGACTTCTTGGTTTAGATCTTCAAATGCCTTTTGGGTTTTCGTTCCTCTATATCTAGGGGATAGTTATTCTTGCTATTTGTGTCAGTTTGTTTCTCCTGTTAATACTGATTTGGAAGCAAAGATTTTAATTCTGTAGCCTTGCTTATAAGCCTGTGGTGGACTATGGATTGTACATATTAATTCCATAACTCAACTATAGCCAAAGTCCAAAGTACAGCAGAGGAGGCAAATAAGCAGTAGGAAGAGAGGGATGGATAGAAAAGTAAAATAGAGGAAGAAGGACATGGGAGAGAGAAAGACAAGGAAAAGGAGCAGGACACACATGGTCAGAGAAACACAAAGGGAGAAGGACAGGGTGACACAGAACGAGAAAAGGGTCAGGTAGGCAGGACAAAGGGAAAGAGGAAACAACAAGAGACAGGGAGCAGGACACAGATGGAGGCAGAAAAGCCTGGGCTGGGCAGCAGGACCGAGATGAGCAAAAACCCAGCACTGGGCTGCAGAACAAAGATGAGAGAAATGACAGCGACAGGGAGCAGGACAGAGTGACAGAGAGAGAGGAAAAACTGAAGTGGGAGCAGGAGAGAAGAGCAGGAAGGATGGGGGAGAAACAGAGAGGGAATGAGAGGGGCAGGGAGCAGCAGAGCTGGAGCAAGAAGGGTAAAGAGATGGGCAGCAGCACAAATGGAAGGAGAAACAAAGATGGGCAGGAAGCAGGACCAAGGGATGGAAGAAGAGAAGAACAGTCATGGGCTGCAGGCCTGAGATGGAGGAATTCAAAAAGACTCAGGGAGCAGGACAGAGTGACAGAGAAAGAGCAAAGAACAGTGGGCAGGACAGAACTGAAGGATAAAACACAACTGTGGTGGCAGTGGGACAGAGATGGAGAAAGGAAAAACAGAGCAAGAGAGAGAGGAAAGAAGGGGCAGCAGCTGGGCAGGGGGATATAGTGAGAAGGAAGGGAGGAAGGGAGGAAGGGAGGAAGGGAGGAAGGGAGGAAGGGAGGAAGGGAGGAAGGCAGGAGGGAAGGAAGGAAGGCAGGAAGGAAGGCAGGCAGGAAGGAAGGAAGGAAGGAAGGAAGGAAGGAAGGAAGGAAGGAAGGAAGGAAGGAAGGAAGACAAACAGGCAGAGAGTGACAAAGAACAGGGAAGAGGCCAGACAGACTGTGGTAAACAGAGAGGGCTGTACATCAGGACACAGAGACAGAGAAGGAAAAAACTGCGATGGGCTGAAGGACAGAGAGAGACGGAAAAAAAGAGGCACAGGGAGCAGGAAACAGGGGCAATGACGAAAGGTAGGATGACAAAGAGAGACAGGGACTTGCAGAAAAGAGAAACGAGGGACAGCCAGCGGAGCACAATCATGGAGAGGAATAGCGGTACAGGGAAGAGAAAACATACACAGAGGGAAAGGCCGGGGGGAAGGGGCGGGTAAGGAGTGAGAAGCACAAGAGGGGCGACGCGGCCCCAGGGCCCGGGACTCACTGGAGCTCTGACTCTCTGCACTGCCAGGCAGATGTTACTGTTGGGGCACTGCTCCATCTGCTGGTCTGTCCTTTCCTGTCCTCCCTTCCTTTTCTGCAGCCCCAGTCGCTTGCCCGTCCCGCACCTGAGAGAACACACGGGTGTCCGGCACCTGCGGGAACGGCGGCCGGAGCAGCCCCAGCCCGGCTCTGCTGCCGGGACAGGCCGCGCTGTGGCTGTGGCACCGGGCAGGGACGTGCTGGGCCGGGACAGCTGCAGGGGGTGGGCTGGGGCGGCTCCGGAGCTCTGGGATCGGGTGCCGGTGCCTGTGACCCCCAGGGCTGGGCCCGGCCCCACCTCACCCGGCAGCGGCTGCATCAGAAACTGCGTGTCCAGCAGAAAATGGCGCCGGCAGCCCCGTGCCCGGGCCTGGAGCTGCCAGCACGGCCCCGGGCGCCCCTCTGCTGTCTGACCCTGCGGGGACACCGGCCCGGCCCGGCCCCTCATGGCCCTGCCCGGGGCTGCCCCGCTCCCAGAGCCCCGGGGAGCCGGGACGGGCAGGAGGGGAGCGGGACAGAGCGGGAGGGAGCGGCGGGGCAGGGTGAGGGGTGGCGGGAGAGGGACAGAGGGACGAGGAGAAGCCCAGAGCGTCAGGGTTGGAAGGGACCTGGAAAGCTCATCCAGTGCAATCCCCCCATGGAGCAGGAACACCCAGCTGAGGTTCCACAGGAAGGTGTCCAGGCGGGTTTGAATGTCTGCAGAGAAGGAGACTCCACAACCTCCCTGGGCAGCCTGGGCCAGGCTCTGCCACCCTCACCAGGAACAAGTTTCTTCTCATCTTTCAGTGGAACCTCCTGTGTTCCAGTTTGCACCCATTGCCCCTTGTCCTGTCACTGGTTGTCACCCAGAAGAGCCTGGCTCCATCCTCCTGACACTCAGCCTTTCCATATTGATCCCCATGAATGAGTCCCCCCTCAGTCTCCTCTTCTCCAGCTCCAGAGCCCCAGCTCCCTCAGCCTTTCCTCACACGGCAGATGCTCCACTCCCTTAACAACAGGGGGAGCTGGGCCGGGAGTGGAGGAAGGAAAATCCTGGTGAGGAGCCGGCTCAGGACGGAGCGGGAAGAGCTGGAGGGGACAGGGGGTTGTGCTGGGTGACCCTGGCTGGACACCGGACCCACCCAGATACTCCGGGACGGGTCCTGGCCCTGACCCCAGGGTTTGTGCAGCCATGTTCAGCCTCCTCCACCAGGTCCCCCAACCATAACCCACCCCTGGCACTGCTCCATGCACACACTGGTTCATGTTCTGCCACTGTCACCAACACCCCCAGGTCCTTTTCCTCCGGGCACTTTCCAGCCGCTCTTCCCCAGCCTGCAGCGTTCATGGGGTTGTTGTGACCCAAGTGCAGGACCCGGCCCTTGCCCTTGTTGAACCTCAGACAATTGTCTCAGCCCATCGACCCAGCCGGTCCAGATCCCTCTGTGTGGCCTTCCCACCCTCCAGCACATCAACACCCCACCCAACCTGGTGTCATCTCCAAACTTACTGAGGGTGCCTGTCAGGCTCTGTGAAGAACCTCGTCACACGTACACTACTCACCAGAAAATGCCCTGATGACGCTTAAATAAGCTCTGTTTGCAACTGCAGAAACTGAGAAGTTGCACTTTGCATCAACAGTGTATCCTAATTCCTCTATGACAGGATCTGATTCACCTGGTATAATGTTCATTGCTGGCAACGGACACAGGGATATATCGGTGTGAGGAGACTACTAGCATTTTTTTGTTACTTGACTGTTTAGCTGAGCCTATTTTGATGGAGCTCCTACTGTAATGTGAACTACTTTACAACTGGGAACTGTAAATAGGCTGCCAGAAGCTTTTTGCTTTGTGTTCCAGAGCATATGAAATAATACGATGCAACTGTACATAACACAGGAGGGGTCTCCTGAAGCACAACTGTAGGTGTGATTCAAGACCCTCAAAACCAAATCTGCGGTGAAAGCTTGCTTCTGCCACTAACTTGAGTGCACAGCCATAGAAAAGTCACAACTCCTCCTCTTAACAGTTCATTGGACTGATGCAGGATAGCAAAGGCCTTCTAGATACAGACATCCCTTCATTTCCCTGTACAAAGATGTATTAAATGTTTGGGATCTCACAGGTTTGGGGCGAGGAGGAACAAGATGACTGAGCCACCCATGGCAGCTTGCATATTCTAAAACTCTTAGGGTAGGCACACACGCTCTGAGGCCACTCACCTGTTTTCTGTGACTTTAGCCATAGCTTCCTCTTGCCTACTGAAATTTTTAAACACTTAATTGCCTAGGAGAAAAAAAGGAAGCTACTGTAGATCTGCTCCCTGAAATCAGTGACAAATAATGGAGTCCAAGTTCTGCAGCTCTATAGGAAGCATTAGACTTGCTTCTTGTACCTGTACATATGGAATTACTGAGTAACATAGGCCTAGCAAGCTTGCTTGAGAATTTAACTATATGCAAGACAACAACGGCCTAACCAGTGAACTCTTGTCCCTTTCTTCTACAGTAAGATGTTTACTTGCATTTTTAGTGCTACATTGGTCTGTTAAATTGAAGACTATATAATTTGAAGCAAAAATTAATGCTGCCAGTAGCAAAAAGCTCCTGCTCAAGTACACTGATCGAGGGCTGTTCTTCCCTGGCACTAATCCCCTGAGACCTGCACGGACAGCCAGACCCACACACTTAAACTTCCGTATTCTAGGCCTCTTACAAAGCAAGGAGAACAGGATTATTTCAGTAAGACTTTCTTTAGTTTTCAGTAGAGAACAGTTCACACATGGCTCTTGCAGGTTTCAAGACAGTCATAACTTGTATACAAAAGTGATACAAAGTGCTGAAGGTCTGGAACAGAACAGTTTTGGCAAGATGACTTTGTCCATTCAAGTTTACTGATTACACGGATGAAATATCTCTATTTTAAAATAAATTCAGCAAAGAAAACGCAGTGTAAAGGGCAAACTTCTGAAATTATGAAAAAGTATAAATCAAAGGTCTGATTGCTCTTCTAGCAGCCATACGAGAAAGCCAGTGAAAAATAACTGGTCCGTAGTCAGAGGTGCTGCCCCTAAAAATCAGCATCTTTTATTTAAATGGATAAGTGTTTGCAAGTTAGTGCAATAGTAAAGTGCAGAAAGTGTTTTCCATATTCCTCTTCTCTTTAGATGTGGGTATCTCATAAGTTGTTCAAGTATACAAAAATATTCCATTTGATTTTTCTTTTTCTAAATCATGTGAGGGAAGAAGTCTTTATTTACAGCGAATTTCAATAAAATTTGCATAAATACCTACCCAACACTGCATCATTTGACTTTGTGTAAGCAATCATTCTGTCCTGTTTCCACTACTGTGCTCTGTCTCTGTGGTATTGATATTATCAATCCTTTTTTCCTCTAATGTGGCAGTAGCTGCTGAAACTGATACAGCATTATCTTCAGAAAGTGTTTGCTCTGACTGAAGGAATTCTTTAATTTCATCTTTGCTCTGTAGCTTCCCTTCCCTCGATGCCACCAGGATTCTCAATAAAGTATTCTCTTTGAGGAGGTTTTCTGATGCATCAGCTAATTCTTGAAGCTTTTCAGCCATTTCTAGCAATTCCCGATTCTTGCGGTCGTGTGTGGCCTGGAGCTGCTCGCTGTGGAGCTGCAGAGTCTTGTGCTGCTTTTCCAGCACGTGTTTTTGCTGCTGTAGTTTCTGCTCCTCTCTCCTGGCTTCAGAAAGCTGTGCTTCCAGCTGCTCCTGCGCCTGATGAAGGGCACCGATTTCCGACCTCAGCTTCTGGATTTCTCTCTCTAAGTGGGAGATGCGTCCTTGCTGTAGAACTGTCTCTTTCTGCAGGCATTCTTTGGTACAGGGCTCCGATGAAGAGAAACTTGAGTGATGTAAAATAAATTTAAGGAGATTAGGAAGGTTAATTGAAAAGTCTTCAGGGAACTTCACACTTTGTTCCTTCCTAGAAAGACACAACAAGTCACCATTGAAACATTCAGATAGGTAAGCAATGATAATTTTATCCTAACATCTACTATTCAATTCCAACTTGATACCTTGTGTTTTTTTTTTTTATGAAAATGGTTAATATAGCAGCTATGAGAAACCTGAACTCGCACAATAAAGATAAAGGACACAGTATTTTGTCTTGGTGAATCCTTTAACCTGTATTTCAGTCTGGCTGCTGTAAGCATCTCTGCACTGGACTGGTATTTGAGAGCAAAGTTTTCTGTCAAATTTCAAGAAACAGATTTTACTAAGTATCCTAATTATGGGTTAGGAGTTTGAAGTACATACAGTAGCATCACTGTTGGGCAGGTGTGATCAGAGCATACTAATGTTAACAAACATTAAAAGCTGAAGGAGAGCATTCAGGTGTTCCTAATTCTACATACATTATCAAAAGTTGAATCCAGATGTATAAAGCTGATGGGAAATGACTATTTTGAGCCTATATATGTTATCCTGGAAGAAGCAGCTGAGTGCCAACATCTTTCTCATTCCTCGGCCTGTGAAAGGCTGGATGCACCTGTGCTGTGTCCTGGCACCAAGCAGAGGTGACACGCAGGCCTGACACTGAATTCCAATTTTCCCCACTGCAGAGAGCAGGTTCAGGACCCTTGGACAAGCCACTCCAGGCCCCATCCCAGCCTGTATTAATGCTCTCCTGCTCTTTTTCATCCCTAACTTTACATTTCCTTATTCTCCAGACGCACCCTTGGTGTATTCCTCTACCCCACCTTTGTTTTTGTTCACCCATTCATTCAGGGCCAGCTACATGTCTCTAATGTCAGGATTGGTTTTGTTTTCTTAAATGAGACTAAGCTTGGGCTGGAATACTTATTCTCCACTATAATATTCTTTGAGATCTCTCTTAGTTTACCCAATGAGAAGTGATTAGGTACAAGTTGCACTAGATGGACGTTGTACGACCATCTACAGCATTTCTCTCCCTTTTCCCCCTCCTGATGTCCCTCACTAGTTTATTTAGATCACGCCAAAATAATAATTTTAAATACAACCAAATAATAAGGAAAATTAACTAAAGAATAAAGCTGGTAATGTTGCTGTTAATAAAGGAGGAGTTACAAACAATTAAACAATGAACTTTGGCGAGAACATTCACTATCCACATACCATCAGCTATCCACGTCTGTTGGGTCTGTTTTCTGTTGGTTTGTTATTTTGTTTGGCTTTTAATTAGAATATGCATAAAGTATCTATGGAAATTAATTACTGTTTGGCTTTTTTCTCTACCAAGACATGTAAGCAGATTAATAATTATAACTTAGTATAATGAAAGTTAAAAACCCACTGCAAAAATAATTACATTACCTCTGATGAGGAAAAAATAAAATGGTTGGGAGACGGTCTGTCATAAATTCCCAGGGGAGGTCATTTCGAGTGATATCAATTCTGTTAAGAAAAGGCACACTGATGAAGAGAACAGGCAAATACTGAAGTTTTTTCTATTCATCAATTTGTTTCTCAAGTACAACTCTATGAATATTTTCCCCTCAAGTAGTTTTGGAAATAAATTACTTTGCTTCTTCCAAGGACAAGCACATTCTTAAAGGCCCCAGTTTTTTCTAAAGCTCTACATAGAAAGGAACACAAGGTTTTCTGAATTAAACACCTGTTCAATCGCTTCTTATGTTTTTCTCTTCATTTTTAGCTTTTCTTTGATTATGAATAAGATTCTTATTAATTGCAACAAATTTATTACAGAAAAAACCACAGAGAAGCACATCAGCAACAGTGCAGTAAAAATAATGGAGCAAATGAGAGAAGTCACGAAAGAGAATGGGTTCAGATTGGAGCGGTGTCACGTCTGTGGGAATAATGGTGCAATTATAAGCGGGTGATAACTCCAGACTTTTAACTGACTTTTTCTTCTACGCATCTCATGCTGCCTCCTGGAGTAAGTTCGGTCAGAATGAAACAAGGATGCAATCAGAGCAGATGTTGTAAAATACATGAATAAGAAAGTGTAGGTGAAACGTTAAAAACCCTGGACATGCCAAACAAAAACATGTCTTATATATATATATAAAAAATATCTATGTTTGTCCCTGTGCTGCGTGGGGCTCAACTGTCCCCCAGATTAACCCACACCACCATGTGTTCTGCCCACCCCCAACAGCTTCTCAAGTACCGCACTACAGGATGTAATTATTCACTACAAATTATCACAGACAGGGGGGAAAATTATTTCCTGCTGCTGTTGTATTGATTCACTTCCTGAAATTCAGAAGCTTCAAGGTTAATTGCACTGTTTAAAAATTCGTTTTAATTAAACTGCAGTGCAATTGAAAACCACCAAATTTATATAAAGGAAAACAAAATAATGCATTCAAAGAAAAATGGAGAAGACATTCACATCTACTATTGCGAGACTGTAGAGAAAAAAAAAAATATATATTTTCCAGGCATATCATCTCAAGGAACTTACATTATCCTAGAGAGACAAAATTAGAATCTCTTTTACCTTGCCACAGTGAAATTGTCTGGAGGCAAAAGCCGAGCCAGTTGAATAAAGATGTGATTAAGAGAAGCACAGAATCCACACCACTGTGCGTAATAGAGCAGCAAAACATTCTGGAAAATGAAATGGAGAAGAGTTTGATTACCTATTGCAGTTAATTTGCAGTGAAGGAGGACTATTCTTCAATGCAACTACAACTCGGAACAACCTTTAAAATGTGAAAGGACCTATATCCTAATGTTAATCAACTTCACAGAATCACAAAACGTTAGGGACTGGAAGGGACCTGGAAAGCTCATCCAGTGCAATCCCCCTGTGGAGCAGGAACACCCAGCTGAGGTTCCACAGGAAGGTGTCCAGGCGGGTTTGAATGTCTGCACAGAAGGAGACTCCACAACCTCCCTGGACAGCCTGGGCCAGGCTCTGACACCCTCACCGGGAACAAGTTTCTTCTCATCTTTCAGTGGAACCTCCTGTGTTCCAGTTTGCACCCATTGCCCCTTGTCCTGTCACTGGTTGTCACCCAGAAGAGCCTGGCTCCATCCTCCTGACACTCCCCCTTTCCATATTGATCCCCATGAATGAGTCCCCCCTCAGTCTCCTCTTCTCCAGCTCCAGAGCCCCAGCTCCCTCAGCCTTTCCTCACACGGCAGATGCTCCACTCCCTTCAGCATCTTGGTGGCTGCACTGGACTCTCTCCAGCAGTTCCCTGTCCTTCTGGAACTGAGGGGCCACAACTGGACACAATATTCCAGGTGTGGTCTCCCCAGGGCAGAGCAGAGGGGCAGGAGAACCTCTCTGACCTACTGACCACCCCCTTCTAACCCACCCCAGGTACCATTGGCCTTCCTGGCCACAAGGGCCCAGTGCTGGCTCATGGTCACCCTGCTGTCCCCAGGACCCCCAGGTCCCTTTCCCCTATGCTGCTCTCTAACAGGTCACTCCCCAACTTATACTGGAACCTGGGGTTATTCCTGCTCAGATGCAAGACTCTACACTTGCCCTTGTTATATTTAATTAAATTTCTCCCTGCTGAACTTTATTATCTATTTCCAGATGCTGTTTGTCTACTGAGTTAACACACAAAAACTCTTCAGGAATTCTCTTTCCATTAAGAGAATGACAAAACGAAGAGCATTATTTAGATTATTCAGTTTAGGAAATTTAAGTGAAAACGCACTAAACCTTAGTACGCTTCTTGAGATTCTTTTGTAATCTTAAATCCGTATGTATCCAACAGTGACTGTGGACTTCTTATGGAGAGAAACAAAGATGTGGAGACTTCTACTTTTTGCCTTTAATGAGCAAAGCAGGAGTTGGAGCTGCTGGAAACCAAATGCTGGGGATTCATACATTCACTGCAGCCCTCACAGACAACAGATTTAATCCTCATTATCACATCTTTAAGAAATTAAAGTAATTTAACTACTGTTCAGGATGACATTTTATGTAAAGCAATTGCACTGCGTGCAATTTGAAAGCTTTTACCTGTAAGAGTTTTGTCGTGTGCTTTCAAATAATGATTTAGGTTTAAAATGCTTGGGGTGGGGGATGGGGGGTTTGGGGGTGTTTTGTTTGGTTTCTTTTTCTTTTTGCTTTTCCCTTTTTTTTTCCATTATGTCCAATTTGAAATAATTTCCAACTATTTTAAAAGTAGCATACAGAAAAAAGAGAAGCTTTTTGAGTAACGAGAGGTACCTTTTCACTCAACACCACGGTGTGGCGAAAGGTGTTGGTCGTCACCTCGGTGATGACACGCTGGTCGGGAACACGGACCCAGGGCTCATCAACAAGATGCCTTTCCAAGGGACTGTAGAGAGCACTGAAATTCTTTATGAAGTTCTCTGAAATGAAATCAATACATAAAGTTATTTGAGTCTCACAAACATGTTATTTCAGCAGGTTCTACTTTGGACCTCAGAAGAACTCACAGAGAAAATACTAATTCAAACCTGGTTAAATGGAATTGATTTTTGAGCGTTTCGCATTAACTCTTGAGTAACCACCACTGAAACAAAGACAGAACTTGACTGTTTCTTTGTTTGGCTCATTACAGTCTTTTCACATCCCACACTACTCTAATTTTCCTCCTGTTCCTACTCAATGTACTATAATTGCAATTCTCTTTCCTCCTCATCTAACCACACACGGTAAATTGTGAATAGGATCTTCTCACCATCTTTCACTTTCTACAAAGCACTCAAGTATTTGGCCCTTCTCTTGAAGGCTCCACTTAATTTCACATTTATTTGCATTTATTCCTTTATTTTTAATTACTTTCCCTGTAATTCTCCTTTTGCTTCAAACTGTGCTATACCCATGGCCAATACAGCTGGTCACCTTTTGTTTACCAGTGACCTCTTCATTTAATTTTCTCCGTAGTTTTAAAATATGTAACAAGTAGCTTGGCCAGGAGTAAAAAAGCTTCAAAAGCCCCAACTACCTTCAGCTACAGCCCGGACCCTGGACCATGTTCTCTAAACTGCTGCAAGATATCAACGGTATCCTTTATTTCCACTTTAGACAGAGAAATATCACTCTAATCATTACTAAATGAGAGTATTCTATAATCAAGATAAAAGATACAATATCAAACACACTAAAAATAATTATTTGATCAAACAGAAGCATCTTGTGCTGGTATTTCCAGCCTAAAAAACAGGCCCATGTAAAACTGGCACTTTTGTACGTACATACAAACAAAACACCAGGTAATCAAGTTTATCTCTGAAATGCAAACAGTAGTACAGTTAATTTTATATTTACTATTCAGCATTTCATTAAATTCTTACATCAGAATAAACCACTTTTTTTCCTAGATCTCCATATTCAGCATATCTGTGCATGGTAAAGTAATGACTGGAAGGAGGGGCTAATTAAAAGACATACTCCTGAATTTTTAGCAACTATCTGTAAAACCTGTTAAAGGTATTAAACACAAAGCTCTTTTATTTTTCAAGTATCAGGAGGAGGCTTAAGGAAGTAAAATGAAATTGTAAAAAAGCCACAAAACCCAAATTCAGTGTTACTCAGCAGAAAAACCCTCATCACGTGCAGGAAATCCTGTGACCTGAAAACAGTATGAGACAGAATGTACCCGGAGCAGAAAGGGGAAGGAAATTGTTATCTCCTCACTCTGATCTTCATTTTTGCTGAGCATCTGTTCTGGTCACTGGTGATTCTTTGTTCTTCCCCAGAGTGTTTATGTGGGGGGACACCAGGCTGGATGGGATCCTTGATACAAACACAGCTGTCTATTCTTACACTGTACATACCTTTGTACTGATGGAGCTAGAGCAAAATGGAAACGTAATTAATGCTAAAAGAATTATATTGATATACCTTCTTGAATAATTTCATACTATGTTCACCTGAATTTGCCTCCACATTACTTACACTGCTAATATTAGAAAACTCTGCATTAGCTGCAGGTAGACTCACTTTTGCACATCCTCAGGCCAGGTTCTGTGTGGTTAGGTATACTGTGTCTTCTTCAGTAACTTACAGACAGAGTGAAACTGTGATCATTGTGTTGGTTTTTGTTTATTTGTTTGTTTTTCCTGCTCCAATTCAGCCAGGAAATTGAGTCTTGACAGGTTTGGCTAAACCCACTTCAGAGCTCTAGCATTAAAACACACAGATTTCTCAAAATAAATGTAAAATAATGTATAGGTTGGCTTCAGAAGCCAAGAGGAAGGGCTGGGCTCTGCTGATAGTTTAATATACAGAACAGCTGAGCAAACACCAACACCACCACCAACATACAGATGCCTTCTACAATACCAAATATGTTAGATGCATTTTAACTTTGTTTTTTCTATGACTTTTGATATATGAAAGTTAGTTCTAGTATCATCCAGAACATGATTCTACTGCTTGGTTAACTACTAAATAAACTACAATAAATTATGATTCACAGAACAGACTGGGTTGGAAAAGCCCTCAGAGCTCATCCAGTCCAACCCTTGGTCCAACTCCAGTCCATTGACCAGATCATGGCACTCAGTGCCATGGCCAATCTCAGTTTACAAACCTTCAGGGCCGCTGAGTCCAGCACCTCCCTGGGCAGCCATTCCAATGCTGACCACTCTCTCTGCACAGAATTGCTTTCTAATCTCCAGCCTCAGTTTCCCCTGGCAGAGTTGAAGCCCATGCCCCCTTGTCCTATTGCTGAGTGCCTGGGAGAAGAGCCCAATCCCCCCTGGCTAGAACTGCCCTTCAGGTCGTTCTAGAGAGTGCTGAGCTCACCTCTAAGCCTCCTCTGCTCCAGACTGAACAAGCCCAGCTCCCTCAGCCTCTCCCCATAGCTCTTGTATTCGAGTCCCTTCCCCAGTCTTGTTGCTCTTCTCTGGACCCACTCCAGCACTTCAATCTCTTTCCTGAACTGAGGGCCCAGAACTGAACACAATACTCCAGGTGTGGCCTCCCCAGTGCAGAGTACAGGGGAAGGATCACTGCCCTTGTCCTGCTGACCACACTGGTTTGGATACAGGACAGGACACCACTGGCCTTCTTGGCCACCTGGGCACACTGTTGGCTCCTGTTGAGCTTCCTGTCCATTAGTCCCCCCAGGTCCCTTTCTGCCTGACTGCTCTCCAGCCACTCTGTGCCAGCCTGGAGCGCTGCAGGGGGTTGTTGTGGCCAAGGTGCAGGACCCGACACTTGGTCTTGTTGAACTTCAGCCCATTGGAATCGGTCCATTTTTCCAGTCTATCCAGATCCCTCTGCAGAGCCCTCCTGCCTTCCAGTAGCTCCACACTCCCTCCCAACTTGGTGTCATCAGCAAATTTGCTGATGATGGTCTCAATCTCCTCATCTAAATCACCAATCAAGATGTTGAACAGGACTGGACCCAACACTGACCCCTGGGGACACCACTAGTGACTGGCCGCCAGCTGCATGCAGCCCCATTCACCAGCACTCTCTGGGCCCGGCCCTCCAGCCAGTTCCGAACCCAGCAGAGAGTGCACTGGCCCACGGCTTGGACTACCAGCTTTTACAGGAGTATATGACGGGAGGCAGTTGACTGCAGTCTCACTTTAAAAGCAGCCATTTTCAAAACGGTATTACATTTTTCATTCATAAGCTTACTTGGAAATTTAATTTTCCTATTTCAAGCATTTGTATAGTGGATATCATACCCAGTGTAGATCCAACAAGTGGCTGATTTTGATCCAGGACATAGTGCACTTCTTCTTTCAGGTCAACAATGGCAGCAAATTCCTTAAGGTGAGCAGATCTTGAGGCTCCTAGTCTCTCTGCGTATATCCAAAAAAGATTGGAATCCAGTAGATAGAGATTCAAGGTTTTGTTGGTCCTGCAGCTCAGACCAGTAATGTTAGTGCCACTAATGTTAAAGTCAGGAATAAAGCAATTCCTGTCCTCAATGTGAGGAATAGAATGTTGGCTGTTACCTTTCTTCCCATGGGAAGAAGATGCTATTTTGGGGGTCTGAAAGATGGTCTTCTCAGAACTTAAGAAACTTAAAAAATGCCTGTTTACCGTCCTGCAACATGCAGTGTAATAGCTAAAGGGACTATAGAAACTTAAGAAATTGCTGCATTCTATGGTATTTGATAGAACTTGAAAAAAGGTGTGTTCCTGGAGGTAGAAAGAGTCCAAAGCTGCTTCTATCTCTAAAAAGTTACAGTGTGGCACATGGACTTTATTTGGTTTGACCCCAAGTGTCTGGTTAATGCAAAGCTCACAGACATTGTGAGTTCTGGAGATCGAATGCCACTGCGGAAGCACCACTGTGTTACAGCATGGGTACTTGGTAATTGAAAGCGTTTCTGGTAATTCCATATGTGCATCTGGTACAGAGGAATCAGAAGCTGGTGAATCAGTGTCTCCTAAGGGCTGAAGATCTGGCTCAGCTGCCTGGCTTTTATTACAGTTGTGGTATTCCAAGGCCACTTTAGTAATCTGCAGAAAAAAAAATAAAATCAAGATTAACTGTACATAACTGCATTTGAATGAATTATCTGTTCCAGGTTTCACAACATATATACAATTAGAGATGGAATTTCAGAGGCATTAAGTTGAATACTCCTCACCTTCATCCTTAGAAAAAATTATAGGAGGTTCTGAATTGATAACAAAGATAAATTTTCAGCTATTTCAGCATGTAAGAATTAAATATAGAGAACAACAAAAAGGCACTTAAATTTTTTTCAGTCCACTCCACTGACCTCAAGGTCCTCTTGGCATCATATTTATCCCAGTGCAATAACACTACGTTTTAAGGTTAAATCACAGAATCACAGAATGGACTGGGTTGGAAAAGCCCTCAGAGATCATCCAGTCCAACCCTTGGTCCAACTCCAGTCCATTGACCAGATCATGGCACTCAGTGCCATGGCCAATCTCAGTTTACAAACCTCCACGGCCGCTGAGTCCAGCACCTCCCTGGGCAGCGATTCCAATGCTGACCACTCTCTCTGCACAGAATTGCTTTCTAATCTCCAGCCTCAATTTCCCCTGGCAGAGTTGAAGCCCATGCCCCCTTGTCCTCTTGCTGACTGCCTGGAAGAAGAGCCCAATCCCCCCTGGCTAGAACTGCCCTTCAGGTCGTTCTAGAGAGTGCTGAGCTCACCTCTAAGCCTCCTCTTCTCCAGACTGAACAAGCCCAGCTCCCTCAGCCTCTCCCCATAGGGCTTGTGTTCAAGTCCCTTCCTCAGTCTTGTTGCTCTTTTCTGGACCCGCTCCAGCACTTCAATCTCTTTCCTGACCTGAGGGCCCAGAACTGAACACAATACTCCAGGTGTGACCTCCCCAATGCAGAGCACAGGGGAAGGACCACTGCCCTTGTCCTGCTGACCACGCTGGTTTGGATACAGGACAGGACACCATTGGCCTTCTTGGCCACCTGGGTACACTGTTGGCTCCTGTTGAGCTTCCTGTCCATTAGTCCCCCCAGGTTCCTTTCTGCCTGACTGCTCTCCAGCCACTACATGAAGTATTAATCAGTACAGGGTCCTGAATTTCCATTATTATCCAATAAAAGGAGAAAATAAATAAAAGCACCTCGACATGAAAAGGGAATAGAGATTTTTTTCCTGGTACAGGTGGTGCACAAATTTAGTAACAATCACTAACACTGTTGACTCTACACTTGCCCTTGTTCTATTTCATTAAATGTTTCCCTGCCCAGCTCTCCAGCCTGTCCAGGTCTCTGGATGGCAGCACAGCTTCCAGTGTCAGCCACTCCTCCCAGCTTGGTGTCACCAGCAAACTTGCTGACAGTCACTCTATTCCCTCGTCCAAATCACTGATGAATATATTGAATAATACCGGCCCCAGCACTGACCCCTGAGGCACTGCACTGGATACAGGCCTCATTCTTGCTCTTTCATTTGAGCCATGTCAGCTGGGACAGAAGACCAGAGATCGCTATCTCTCACACAGCGCTCACCACACAGGGAACTCAAGGAAAGGAACTGGGTGCTTGTCCTAAACAACTGCTGACATGAGACAAAGGCACATAGTGTCTGATGCAAATCCCCTAAGGGAGTTGTGGTAATATGGCTTGAGAAAATGTTTTGAAACAAAACTGAATACTTGGAATAGTGAAATAAAATGAGGTACCTGTCACAATTGAGCCCAAAACCCTGACTAGAGCTCTCAAGTTCTAGTAGTTGTGAAGTAAAAGAATAATTATTTCACTTACTTCATCTAAAAGAGGATGAATTTCTGCTAAGGGATTGTAAGGTAGAAATATGAGAAGTGCTGGTCCTTTCTTCAGCTCGTTGTTCAGAAGAAGGCTTTTTCCACCGTGTGGTCTCAGCCAGCGTATGAGCATCTCTCGGTTTTCTAGAGCCCACTTGCAAATGTTCTCAGCAGTGTAGTTCATGATGTCATTCGGATAGATCTTCAAGGGGGGAAAAAGAATTACTTGTCCTCACTAGGCTCAGTAACAACTGAAGTTCTCAAATATGGCATGCTTAGAAATCTTTTCCTAAATTTAATGACACTATTCAGCAAACTTCAGCATTACACAGACCCTTTCCTTTTGGGAAGTCTTTCGACATGTTCATCGGATCGTACTAACACACAATGTTTCATGCAAAAAGTATTCTACCAGGGAAACTCCCCTTTCTTTTACTACAGCTTTACAATCTTTACTTTTCTTGTTAGTATACATTTTCCTTATAAGTGAAAGAGCTCAGTCTCTAAGTTGGTACCATCATATATCTTGTTTTATGGCATATTAGAAAATTTTTTCCCACCACTCAATATTAACTCATTTTAAATTAGTCTTTTAAGACCCCAACATCTAGAAACCGCATTTAAAACTGATATTTCTTATTACTGAATGCAGGGAAAAGAAATGCATGATATAAAGTGCTCACAGCTTCTATGGTAATTTTAATAAATTAAGTTTATCTTAAATCATTTGCATGGACAAAAGTAGTTTTATGTATTTACCAGTAATTTAACCTGGGAAATCCATGTTTTCCCTAGTCTCAATTGAATGAAATACATGTCATTTCATCCTCATGGAGCTTCCACTCCTGGCACTAGTGTGGACCGATAAGGTCTCTACACCAAACAGCCAATCTGAAAGTTGTTACTTCCAATCTTAGTCTTACAAAACCAAGGCCCATGGATTAATACGTATTACAAATTTTTAATTAATTCCATTTGCATGATTTTCCTAATCAGTGTAATGTCATACTTTTAAACCGAAATGCAAGTTTTCACTATTCCTACTATCTCAACACAAAATCTTTTTGTCCATAGCCTTCTAATTCTGACCCATGAAAGAGGTAGGAACTTCAGGAAAAAGGCTTCGTGGAGTCATGTCTGAGGTGCTCGGGTTTTTTGCGGTTTATTTTGATAGAAACAATCAAGCTGGGCCTAAGCTATTGTTTAGAACAGCCGCTGACTGGTAGAATGAACACGTACATTACTGCACAAAAATACTGTGCTTAAATATCATGTATCCTAAAGCTCCATGAGACACTTATTCATGGTCCACAAGGACAGAGCTTCAATCTCCATGTGCTGACTCAGAGTCACCACAACATAAATCCAATACTCACGAGAGATGAGTTGACGTGTCTGTGCAAATACACACTGCCTGACCGCACCAGGGAGATCTCCTCTGCAACACGTTTGTCTGTGATCACTCCAAAGCGTATTGTCCCAAGGTAATCTGAAAGGGCAAAAATTCAGTTTTTAAAAGCAGTTATACACACTGGACTTCTCTCCTGAAAGCCCTAGAACACCTTCAAACCAGAACACAGAACACTGCTAGCTGGTGGCCAGTCACTAGTGGTGTCCCCAGGGGTCAGTGTTGGGTCCAGTCCTGTTCAACACCTTGATTGATAATTTAGATGAGGGGACTGAGACCATCATCAGCAAATTTGCTGATGACACCAACTTGGGAGGGAGTGTGGAGCTGCTCGAAGGCAGGAGGGCTCTGCAGAGGGATCTGGATAGACTGGAAAAATGGGCTGAAGTTCAACAAGGCCAAGTGCCGGGTCCTGCACTTTGGCCACAACAACCCCCTGCAGCGCTCCAGGCTGGCACAGAGTGGCTGGAGAGCAGTCAGGCAGAAAGGGACCTGGGGGGACTAATGGAGAGGAAGCTCAGCATGAGCCAACAGTGTGCCCAGGTGGCCAAGAAGGCCAATGGTGTCCTGTCCTGTATCCAAACCAGCGTGGTCAGCAGGACAAGGGCAGTGATCCTTCCCCTGTGCTCTGCATTGGGGAGGCCACACCTGGAGTATTGTGTTCAGTTCTGGGCCCTCAGCTCAGGAAAGAGATTGAAGTGCTGGAGCGGGTCCAGAGAAGAGCAACAAGACTGGGGAAGGGACTTGAGCACAAGACCTCTGGGGAGAGGCTGAGGGAGCTGGACTTGTTCAGTCTGGAGCAGAGGAGGCTTAGAGCTGAGCTCAGCACTCTCTAGAATGACCTGAAGGGCAGTTCTAGCCAGGGGGGATTGGGCTCTTCTCCCAGGCAGTCAGCAATAGGACAAGGGGGCATGGGCTTCAACTCTGCCAGGGGAAATTGAGGCTGGAGATTAGAAAGCAATTCTGTGCAGAGAGAGTGGTCAGCATTGGAATGGAGGTTTGTAAACTGAGATTGGCCATGGCACTGAGTGCCATGATCTGGGCAATGGACTGGAGTTGGACCAAGGGTTGGACTGGATGAGCTATGAGGTCTTTTCCAACCCAGTCAATTCTGTGATTCTGTAAAGGCACAGAATCTTACCGATCAGCATCTGCCAACGTTGGTGACCAAGGCAGAAGGAAGGTGACAAGAGCAGGTAACAAGAACAAACATGTTCTCCTTCGGCACACAATGTATAGAGCATGTGAACCTGAACTGTCTAATTTCTTGAATTGCTTATTTAATATAGAATCTGGTATCATAGATGCACCTCGCTATGTGCTATGACATCTCAAAACCCAAGATACAGATATAAGGAAAAAGGTATGAACATTGGCTGTTTTGATGATTAACATTTATAGTAAGTATATACTATGCAAATACATATTATAGTAGTTCAATATTTATAAATATGTACACACAACGATAGGATGTTTCTCATCTTTATGTCACCAAGCACTGCCCCAACATATAAACAGGGAAATTACAGAACAGAATGTAAGAGAACAGGCTCTATATCATATACCAAGTCAGTGGCACACTAAAAATCAGGATAATGCCATCAATGTCCTTCAATTGCTGACAGATAGAAATATCCATAAAATGTGCTAATCTTAACTTTACACCCATTCTATCCAGAATTTACGACCTGGGAAAAAAGGTATTAAAGATATACAAAGTTTGCATTTGTAAATGGAAGAGTTTTTGCATTTGAGATTATTAATGCAAACCAACAGGGGCACAAAGCCCTTTCCATCGTACCACCTTGCACCAGCTCCAGAACTCCATCCGGGAAAGAGCTTGGTCAATATTTAGTGGCTGCGGTCAAAGTCAAGTTCACCCCAATGCCCCTGAACCTGACTGTAATAACAGTCTCATAACTACATCAACATCAAGGAACACTCTAAAGGGAATAATTCCCAAGTCACAAAATATTGCAAAAAAACCTACTTAAGACCCTATATATAACTCATTCATAGAAAACTTAAATCATGAAAACAGAGCTTTCACCTTTCTTTAATGAATGTAGTGCTGATGTGAAGAATGTCAAATAACCAGGTGGTTGAGGCGAAGCATTGAACTCAAAATAGCCAAGAACTCCAGGCTGAAATAATAAGAATGAGAGTTAATTCGTTCTTTTCAAGTATAAATATATAGGGCACAGCAATTATTTGTCTACAGTAAAACACAACAGATTTTAAAAAGACAATGTTTACTGAGGAACAGGCATTTCACGCTGCAAGAAAAGCTTTATTGAAAGGCTGAACAGAAATCAGTTCTGAAGTTGTCATTCAAAAGCTACGTATGAGAAAGGGATTTTATGGTCGAAGATGGATAAGTTTCAAACCGCTTATTTCCCATTTAGCTATCAAAGTTCACTACAAACAATTAATATTTCCTTTGCAAATATTTCAGAGACAGTTTCAGCACCAACATAACAACCATAAGCATCATAAAGATTTCTTTTAGAACTGGAATATCAAATATAATTTTTCAGAGTATGAGCAACTTAAACTGTAGCACTTTAATTGATCGCTGTGTTGCACATAATTAGCAACTACATGTGAACTCGCATATTTTGTGTGTAAATACTTGAATTGTCAAGACAAATGATCATCCCACCATTGAGCTATCGCGCATTGTAAATTCTTGCAGTATATCCTGCAGGAGTCAGAGACCAGCTGCACAAAAATACTGACAGAGCCCCATATTCCACCTGCATATCCAGAAAGTTCTTCCAATTGCCCAATTTAAAGGATTCGTCCCAATACAGGCCTATTGACCTTACCAAGTATGGAGCCAGAATGGCTTCACATTAAATTCCACCAGTAAATCTGGGAGAAGCTGACTTGGAACAGAGAGGTGCATGGTCTTCAAACTCCTCTTGTTCCAAAATTTCAATTAAGCTTTGGTTTTAAATTTTGGAAAATATAATCCATTAAAAATATTATTAATTATGGTTTTTAATACATGGCTCAAATTGGTTTAATAAACTTTGAGGGTAGAGTACGTGATGGAATCTGGGTATTTTCTGTTCTTTGTTTCCCAGTTCCACACAAAACAAGAGCACTCAGGGACTGCTGCAGAACAGAAGATTTCAGACTCACCCATCGTCCATTTGTGTGGCAAATATATTCCCACACAAGTATTGCCGTTTGGCATTCCGCTTTACTTTTTTGTTGAGATTTACGTATAACATTTTAAACTGATTTTTTTTTTAAATGAACACATATTTTGCCCGGTACTGTCATTAGTGGTGTGAACAGTTATTCAATACCAGTCAGATGAGTTGAGCTACTTCAGCTGATTAGCAATCTCAGGATGTTCACTTATAACAACATTGCCCATTCCAATTAATGACCTGTTATTTCTAGGAAGGAATTATTCGTCATGCATGAATGCTAAACACAAGATCCTTGTTCACAAGGATTCCTGATGAGGTACTCCAAGACAATTTTCAAGGATAAAAATGATACATAAGCAATTAGTGAAACTTCTGCAATAACAATTGTAAAGCAGGAAATAAAAATCTAAATAAAAGTGAAAGAATACAGCAAAATCATGGCACTCATTCTTCTTTTTTAACTAATAAACAGGTTAGTAATCAGTGTCCATGTTTTTCTCTGAGTGCCACATTAAGACAATAAAGAGAAACAATCTCCTTTAAAAACTTGCAAAGCATTCAAGTGAACCAAAGTAAGGAGACAGATAAGGTAACCAAGATTTTAGTTCCCCATTTCCTAGGACCATTGTTGAATCCTGTTACTGTACAAAGCAAACTTACGGCACCAAATATTGAACGGAAGAAGAGTCAAAAGTGCCAGTAAAATGCGACATGAAAAAGTGAGATCTGGAAATCGTTATGAAGTTGATTCCCAAAGGTGATGTTGTGATTCTGCCAGCCCTGTTGTGCACTCACAGCAGCATGAGACTTCCAGATCATGAAGAATGAGATGTTTCCATGAGACATTTTTGGAAAGTGCTTTTTCAATAAGAGAAAAATGTAGTGGGAAGAATATATAATGCTATATGCCTGATCATTAACATGGTTACTTAATGTCCTTTTAATGATGATAGTTAAAATTTCCTCCCTGTTACAGGCCACAATTATACATGAGAAGAATGTCTAAAACACTGTGTTTCTTTTCTCAAATACCATGCAAATTTTCCTGTTCTTCCATCGAAAGAGATCCATTTGCTAATACAAACCACTCTGCCCATTTTAACAAAACTGAACACTTTCAGGTGTCAGCAACTCACAAGGAATCTTGCTCCAGCAAGCGATATTCAAGTTTTACAGAAGAGATCTCTCCATGTAAAGAGTTCCTAGTTCTGAACACCAGTGCGCTGAGAGGAGCTCGATGGCAGCGACTCCCACTCCCTTGCACATAAGAACCTCCAAACCACCAGTAACTGCTGCAGCACCAGCACCTGCGTGCGGCTGATGTGGCACCGACGTCCAAGCTGTAAAGGACCGACAGCTGCTTCCATGCAACCATCTGTATGGGATTATGGTTAATTACCTTCACACAAGCAGTTAGGAATAATCATTTGAACAGGATTTGCCTTGCTAATGCATAAAGTGGGAGGATAAAATATTGGAATGTGACACAGGGATAGTTTAAAGACACCACATTAGGAGTGTTGGTGTTGCTAGACTGGAGTTGTTCTTTCCATGAAACGATTTTCAGGATCTGTCTCAAAGCAAGTGTTTGTAGGAAAGGTTTTGGAACAAACCTAGTGATGTCAGTAGTGAATGCTCATTAGCACCTTCTCCTGATGAAACTCATACATTGAAATACAAAAACCTTTAATTGTAGTGTAGCCTATTTCTTGCTTCGTGTCTACATCAGAGGAATGGAAAGTGATGTACGATGCCAATTAAATCAAATAACAGACTTGACAAGAATCTCAACAATTACAGATCAGCAAGTTCACAGAAACTTTAAGAATGAATAGAGATCTTCAGGTGAGTAATTTTAACTGGAGAACAGCCAGCATGGTTTTATTACTATCATGGTTTTATTACTATCTTTGAAGGAAGGAGCAAGTGTGCAGATGACTGATGTACTCAATGCAGCATACTGGAATTCCCCAAAAGCCCACAAGAAGTTACCAAACACACTGCAAGAAACTAAGGTGATAAGGAATAACATGGAACGTTCCTTTCAAGATTAGCAGAAAAGTGAAAACTACAGGTAGAAATGACTGGTTTTCCACAAAGACAGCCAGCCAGGATGTGTACTGCTGCTCATGTAGTCCAACATTGCTATAAACGCTTTAGAAATGGGAGAGAAAGGTGAGGAACAACATGTGCAAAGGTTATTGGGAATCACTGAAACTACGGCTGACTCAGAAGAGTTGTACAAAGACACTATTAAATGACTGTGCGATGAAAGAGCTCTGAGATTTCAAAGCCAACAAATGTGAAGTGATGGGGACAGAGAACTGAAAAAGCCCCACAGCTACTGATTAGCTTTTACAATTAGATTAATGCTTTTCCTACGCCGTTATTTCTATCCCGATTTGTATTTCTTTTTTTTAATGTTTTGGCTACATCACATTGAGATTAGGGAGATTTTTATTATTTTTTTCAGAACACCAGGCGTGTGCTGGCAGACAATTCCTGCCTCACCTCATCTGTGAACACAGGAAAGAGAACAGCAAGAGCAAAGGAACGTGTTATCTCTGGGGATTACACACCACTAATTCTATACCATAGAAATGCAAAGGAGAAACTGTTAATTGATATTACATTACTTAAATTTATGAGTCTGTTCATTTTCTAACCATGTTATAAACATTGTGCATCCAGAACTGAATGCAAACCCTCACACCCCTGGTTAGCACACGCACCAGAGCGCCCACACAAGAGCAACACTGAAGTCCAATGCACCCGTGGTACCTGACGGTACCTCCTCTCCTCAGGCCAGGAAATTATGAGGTCCCCAGGCACATCCCGTGTTTTCATAAGTGAATGAAGCTTTTTGTCTCACTAGAGAAGCTGCATGTTTTCCTTCTCTGTGCCTCAGAAGGATGAGGCCGTTTTTAGTAGTCGGGCTAGTCAGATGAGACACGAGACACGTCAGTGCGGATTAAAATGGAACTATTACATCTCTGCAGTTACGAACATAAAAGAAGTCTGATTATAGGTACTTCCAGGCACCCGGAGCTATGGCAGGAACTGCGTAACTTTCTCTTTATGTCATTTAAATCTTTCTATACATTCCAAGATTTTACCTGCTTTCCAAAGGGTATTTTTCCCCTTGCTCTCAAAACTTCAATTCTAATTCTTATCCAGTTTCAGTTTTGCACTGGTATCCTTCCACCAAAAAAAAAAACCCAAACTTAAAAGGCACAAAAAAAAACCCCAAACCACAAAAAATCCAAACTACAAAACTCACACGGAAAAAAATGCAGAATCTGAATCTTCTCAAGAATTTTTTTCACAGGGTTTGAGCGCCCTCTTGTGAGGTCAATAGAGCACAACACAGCACAACACAGCCGTGATGTGGCTGAAAAATGGACAAACCAGCACATAACGAAAAGCAAGTGCTCCTCCATTTAGCTGGATTCTGTTCATCAGTATTTCATTTGAATACAAGAGATAACGCTGCTAGATTTCAGTAGCTCTTCGTGAGGTTCAACTGAAAAAACAAAACTTTGACTGTTTATCTCGGTACTTTTACAGTGTTCCTTATTTCGGGCATGCTAACGCGTTATAATGGATTTTAATATCCCACTAAGCGTAAGCAGAGCTCCCAGTTTTCTTTGCTAAATAATTTTTCTGCCAAAAGCCGGCTACAGGAATTAGAACGCAAGGTTAAAGCGCCAAAAGCTTCACAGACTAGATGGAAAAGGATAACTATGGGCTTGAAGTCCTGGCAATCAGTAAACTGACAGGCAAAAACAAAATACCCTGGAAACAAGAGAAGGAGGGCGCAGAAGCTCTTTTAAGTGTGGAAAAACGTGCTGAGTAAACTTCAGCTCTACATGATGCCCTGTAAAGGAACCACTCACCTACTAACGACTTACAAATGTATTGCACGCTCCAGATTACACGTAGTGCCGTCCTCAGACGGAGAAACAAAACAATGAGGACAGAAAGCGAGTGACAGGCAACTCCTCTGCCACCTACTGCTTCCTCAATACGGGAGGCCCTGGCAGAGTAGAACGAAGTGGTGAAGGAGCAGAACAGATCAGCTGCAAAGGGGTTCATTCCTACTGACATTTTCAGTCAAAAGTAAATACCCCTAACAGAAGTTTGCAGAACCTGTTTCCTAACAGAACACAGGGCTGAAAATGACACACTGATGGTGACAAACCTTTCAGAAAATACTCTGAGTTTCAAATGAATTAGTTTTTCAATGAAGAAAATCACAAAAACCTGATCAAGCAGCAGCCAGTGGTCAATATGCGTAGTGTTCTATCCTTTACAGTCTTTTCTCCTTTTCCTTCTGCTAAAAATTAACATTTTTAACATATAAAAGATTAAAAATTCCAGGAAGACACTAGCCAAGGCTCTCACAATAGCAATTAGTGTGTGCCATGCACACACCCCCCTGTAACCTGCTCCACTCCTCAACCTTTCCAACTTAAACACAGGAGTCACTCCCTCGGTCGTATCTTCTCCTACAAAACGTATAAAGTTCATCAACTTGCATTGCAAACATTAGAAAATGTTCACATTTCTAACCGCCTAAAATGATGAAACACTGTGTTTCTTTCTGGTTTGAAAGTAACTTCTCCTTTGTGCCTGTATCCATTTCCCTCTTCATGTCCAATTCTCTTTTCTTAGGTCTTCTCTGTATCCCAGCTCCTCATCACTCGGCAGCCGCTTTTCTTTTTGCACTCACCTGGCCGTGCACTGGGCAAGGCCCTGTTCTCTGAACACATCTCGCTGCATGAGCTGGCTGCTATTTTTGTATCGCCTTCTCCCTGTCTTGTTCAGCTTCACAGAGGCAAGACAGTGAGCACCTAGTGCCACAACCTGGGAAACCTCAGCCTTGAACAACTGTGGGGCAGCAAGACAGACCAGATCCTGTTATGACCATGAGCCAGCACTGAGCCCTTGTGGCCTGGAAGGCCAATGGTACCTGGGGTGGGTTAGAAGGGGGTGGTCAGTAGGTCAGAGAGGTTCTCCTGCCCCTCTACTCTGCCCTGGGGAGACCACACCTGGGATATTGTGTCCAGTTGTGGCCCCTCAGTTCCAGGAGGACAGGGAACTGCTGGAGAGAGTCCAGCGCAGCCACCAAGATGCTGAAGGGAGTGGAGCATCTGCCGTGTGAGGAAAGGCTGAGGGAGCTGGGGCTCTGGAGCTGTTTGGAGAAGAGGAGACTGAGGGGGGACTCATTCATGGGGATCAATATGGAAAGGGGGAGTGTCAGGAGGATGGAGCCAGGCTCTTCTCGGTGACAACCGATGGTAAAACAAGGGGCAATGGGTGCAAACTGGATCACAGGAGGTTCCACTTAAATGTGAGCAGAAACTTGTTCCTGGTGAGGGTGGCAGAGCCTGGCCCAGGCTGCCCAGGGAGGTTGTGGAGTCTCCTTCTGTGCAGACATTCAAACCCGCCTGGACACCTTCCTGTGGAACCTCAGCTGGGTGTTCCTGCTCCATGGGGGATTGCACTGGATGAGCTTTCCAGGTCCCTTCCAACCCTGACACCCTGGGATTCTGTGATTCTATTCTTAGTCCATGTCAGGAAAAAGAACCAAAAAATGCTAAATGTAAACAGAAATTGGGCATTTAGAGCCACAGAATTTGAAAAACAGGAAGGTGGGAAGTTTGAACACAGAATTAAAAATATCTGTTCATTTGCTAAGCAGTATTTTTAAAAGTATTTTCTGGTTCTCCCCCCCTAAATTTGTCTTTTCTCTTAGTCCTTTCCCAATGGAAGTGCACCTCCTACTGTAAAGCAAATTTAAGCTTAATGACACTACCCTTATCAGTTACCTTTTGCAGACTAACAAGAAATAATTCATCTATCACAGACAAAAAACCAAGCACAGCTGTTTTCAGATCTCTATAGGAGGCAAAAAAATGAGAGGTTTAGAATGGCAAAACTGAAGCAGTGAAAAGGACACCACACTTGTTTGTGATCACAGCATCAGAGACAGACACACAATTCACCACTCCTGACTCCCAGTCCCTGCTTAAAACACTAAAACTAAACTGGGGGATAAAGCGGAGCGTGAGCAGCACCTGCGTGTGGGGACGGCCGGAGTGCAGCCCCTTCGGCTCCCACCAAACGGCTCCATCCTGCCCCAGCACCGGCCCCTGGAACACGCATCAGTTCCAAGAGAACTCTGCTTAAAGCCCCTCCTGTGTTTTGGCCCCTACTAACACCACCTGCATCCATTTGTTGATCAGGTTTTCTGTTCTGCTCTAACAGTCTGAGGTTTGGTAAAATTATGGCATTTACCCATTGTGCACTACAGAAACGAACAGTAACAAAGGGATTATAAATGGTTCTGTGTAAGTGCACTCTGTCTAATTGGAAGACATTAATCCACTAGTATTGCCACCAATCCTGGCACCTCTGAACACAACAGACTGGAAATTAATAAAACACAATGATTGAAATGAAGTTACAGTAATCAAATTGGTTAGGAGCTGTTATTTCAACTCATTTCACATTTGTTTTTACTTAGCAGGAAGGTTTAATATTCCTTCAAAAACTAAAGTAATGGTTATATATTTCTCAAATGCTTTCCCAACTTACACTGCGGGATTTCTGTGAACAGATTTCTCCCTTATTTCTTGTTCTTCCATAACTTTCTGCTGAGGTAACAACTTTGATTGTTGTCTCTACATACGAAAGCACTGTAAATTAAAAGCATCGCTAAATCGTAAGAGTCACTACACAGGGAACCAACATTATGAATTTGTCATTTCATATTTTTATGATTTTAACAAATTTACAGGGCGCTGACTTCAGGATCCTGAAAATAAAACTGGTACTTTGGAGCAGATCAAATTTAATCGTGAAACAAGTCAAACTCTTTCTGAACCACAGTGGTAAAGCTAGAGAAGAGAGACAAGTACCTCATAATTTGAGAGGAAATCTAGTAATTTTGATCGAGACGAGATGTAGAGTAGTGGTGTCATCACCCGGCGAACAAACTTTTCAATATAAACAGCACTCATAGGGCCTTTGTATTCAATTGGTCCAAAACTAGTACCAAAAAAAATAATAAAACATTAAGACTTAAATTAGCAGTAGAGTCCTATCTCTGCCACCCCCGGGAGGGAATTACACAGACTCAGCCTCCAGGGAACTGCTCCCTCTGTTAATTAGCAGTGGCTTCTGTGACTGATGGAGGAGCTGAAATTGCAGCGACTCTAAGGCAGCACCTACGGGCAGATGCAGCGCGTTGCTGGGGATGAAGGGATGGAGACCTCCTCCCAGTCCCATTAAAGCAGCTGGTAAAATGCGGGTATGGATTGTAAGATCATATATGTATCTTTCTGCTTTGTCCAAAGTGACTTGAAAATAAGAGTTCTGAAAAATGCCACTATTTTCACTTGATTTTTTAAAATCTTTACAAAGTTCAAACAGTATCAACCTGAAAAGGTGCAGTATTTTTACAGAAGACTTTTACAAGTAGCACCCAATAAAGCAGGAACTTTCCCATCAGGCCACTGACAACACTCAGTCCACAGATCCACCTGATCCAACGGTTCACACCACATTAAGCGGTGCTAAAACAGCAGGCAGGCTGGGCCTTGTGGATGCGATTTCCAGAGACTATTCTCCTTCATCTCCTTGAAATCCTGTATCTGATTTCTTATCATTAGGTTGGACAAAGCATCACAGTCCAAATGAAATCAAACACAAAAATCATGAGGAATTAGTCCATTCCCACAGAATAATTTAATGCGATATATCTTTTAATATATTTTATACTTACAGACACTCTGAAAAATATCAAACTCACACTGATACACCTATATTCAGATGCTTGGAAGCGGTCTTCTAGTGCCCAGTAGATGATTTTAAATTCTACGCTGGCTTTTACAAACCTGTGTCTATATGCACTGCTTCAATGTGGCACGTGCCCAGTACATGAGGCCTCAGGTTTAATATCTCAGGCATGAGGGGCTGATTGCCCTTTGGGGTTTTATCAAGTATCTATATGAATTCACATCTCATCTCGTTGCAACTGTTTAAGGTTACTGAAAATATCAAAGTGTGTCCATCTAATGTGTAAATAGGTTTAATGCAATGTACACCCAAGTGGGATTGTTGTTTTTATTACAGTTTGAATTATGCCAGTGTCATCTGTGTCTGTTCCAAGTTCAGCTGACAATGACAGGGATTATTCCTCCTCAATACATAAATCCCTCCCAAAAACCAAAATCAGCCTCTGCAATGGAAGAGCTGCAGTTCAAAATCAGGGTATACAAGTAAAATGCAAGTGATATACTACACAGCATCCAGCTCTAGGGTGCCTAGCAATAGAAAGTGTGTTTCCTTACCTTCTGCTCCACACAAAGAGGGAAAAAAAAAGGATAATACATACAAATACTAAAAAATAGAAGTGAGATTATATAAAATGTTATAAAATGGCATCTCAACATTTGGAGCATAAAAAAGTGAGCGTAAAGTTCAAATTTAGAAGAAAGTCTTCAGTAAATAGTGCCATTTAAATATGCACTTAAATTCCACTGAATTCAGTAATCCATAAACACGTTGCTGCTGTCACAAATAGGGACCAGCTGATATAATCCATCCACAGAGCAAGCGGACAACTGCGATTAATACAGAAATCTCAATTCCTTGCTTCTCATTAGAGGCAGAACTTCCAGGAGATGCCCGGGCAAAAGAAAATTTCCGTGAGGACAAAGAGTTGAGCAGCATGTCATTTAAGTGACATTTACAGCTCTTCTTGACATTCAATAGCATAGCGATGAACTTCACCCAGAATCTCCTCATCTATGACTATTTACTATAGCGATAAATATAACGTTTTCAAAATTCAACATTTTATACAATCTCTCTGTTTCTCAAAAAGACAATAAAAACCCCAGACTCTAGGTGTGAAATCTTACCTCCGATGGTATAAGTGTATCACAGGAAAATAAAAGAAATGCTTCTGCTTCCTGCATTTCCCCTGGTTCCACCAGCAATTTACAGCCACAAACAGCACCTGCAGAGCGGGTGAAAATTCACAGCTAACAAAGTAAACAAAGGACATGACTTGACCTTCTTCATCTAACTTGCGCTTTTCCTAAGCCGTTCTATCTGCTACTCGCAGTGCTTTTTCAACTCAGTATTCCATTTCTGCCTCTCTATCACATAAGACTTTTGAAAAATTTTTTGGGTCATTTTGCAACAGAGATCCTTTTGGTCACTTTTCTTTCTAGTTTTTAAGCTTCCTAATTGAAATCTTTCAAATTTACTAACTTAGTCATGATCCATATTAACTACTTTTTCTGCAG
The DNA here is from genome assembly GCF_037038585.1 of Patagioenas fasciata. Taxonomy (NCBI): domain Eukaryota; kingdom Metazoa; phylum Chordata; class Aves; order Columbiformes; family Columbidae; genus Patagioenas; species Patagioenas fasciata. The sequence continues at coordinate 1,588,187 of NC_092534.1, read as the reverse complement.
AGTGGAGCTAAGGAGCAGAGGTTTAGGACTGGTGAAGTGTTCCCAGGTAAGCAACTGCTGGAAAGCAGTGTTATAGCTGCTATCTGATTAGCTTATCTGATTACCAGTGTCTCCAAGGATCCTGGAACTGGAAGTGAACTCCCTTAAATTTCAGTCTGAAAGGAGGTGAATAAATCCGAGAACATTTTATAAGAAGAAACTTGCAGAGTTTCCCATTCAGGAGCAGAAATAACAGACAACTAAGCAGGAATCACAGGTTTTTTCCATTTATTCTAACACTCTGTATGTGAAATTAAGATGGCTGGCTGAGTTATCCTAACGTGAGCATTCAAGTCCTACTGGTTCCCATGGGATGACAGAAACTAGCGTTGGCTTGGAGATTAAAAACCGATCAGGTGATGTTTAAGATTCGTATATTCTCTGGAGTTACCTGGTCTGACAACCTGCTGGCCACATGTTCTATTTCTTCTCTTGCTGCAATGGACTGGCCACACCAAGGCGCATAGAAGAAATACAGCACAACTTCTGCGTCCTGACGAAGGTGATCTGCATAGTCCAATTGTCCCCGAAACAGATCAATGACTGGAGATGTCGTGGAGAAGAAATTCACTGGAAGCTTCGCTGGCATGGTTACATCTTTCGCTCGGCTGCAGGATGGAGATGAAAAGTGGTTATGCAAACTGGACAGCAGTAGTTCAGAAAGTGGGCTCAAAGCCCTCGTTTTGCAATCTTAGCAAAGGTCGTGCAATGTCAAAACTTTAGAAACTGATGCAAACACCTACAACCTACATTATCTGAGTTAGTGTCATGAGATACCATTCAAGCCTGAAGATCACCCTTACCACGCTCTGATATCATGCACTACGTTTACGGGTATGTTAGCTCACACTCACTGCTGGTTGCTATAGACAATAACATTACCAGGAAGACTGATTTCTTTGGATTTCTTCCCTGGCCTCATCCTCTTTTAACACTTGTACTCTAGGTGACAGCACCCTGATAAGAGAAGAGACACTGGTCATAAAGTTTTGTGATGTGACATTTACACATACAGAAACTATAACCCTGCCTTACGCTTTGCTTTATTCTACACTTCTAGTCTTTCATATTGTATTAGGAAAAAATACCTACATGTGTGTTAGTTTATTTTACTCATTAGAACAGGGACTGTAAACTGTTCAGGGCATGTTTCGCCTTCAGTATATGGACCATATCAACAAACAGAGGGTCTCAACTTAAAGATATTATGACAGATTAAGTTTCGTAAGAGAAATTAGTTTGACCAGTAATACCAATAACATAAACCAAATACTCAGGCAACCATTTCCTATCAAATCAGCAATGAAACAATGCAGAACTCAGCATTTCCAAGGTGCTCAGAAGCTGTTATGGTATAAATTGTCTTCAATGCAAGTGAATTATCATATAGTCTTTTTTATATTTTCTTAATTCCAAAATTGTCACTAGCTGTATTTATACTAGAGCAAATCAGATGAAAAACTGGGCTGCACCACTGTAATGCTCACTTTTACCAGGTTCCTTACGTGACAGGAAGTTTTAGGAACCTTGTATCACAAGGTAAAATGTAAAATAATACAGTACAAACAAATTTTTACCTGATATGTGATCCTTCTCAGGTTACAATTTTAGTAATTGTGATCAAATTATTGAGCCCTGAACACCGTCAAACTCATACGTTACGTAACCTCCTAACAACGTGGCCACATTTCCAAACTTCACAGTCATTCTGCTTTGCAAGAAGAACCTTTGTCTTCACAACACAGACCACAAAAGCCACAAATCTTCTCTCATTTCCAGGTTACTAAGCACACACTTAAAGCTCAAGATTTAAGAATCACTCCCAGGATATTTTCTACAGGCTATGGAAATTCTTCATTCTTATGTAAGAGACAATATTTGCTTCAAAGCCCAGAATTTAAAAAATATTACCTAGTCCCTCATGTTCACAGTTCATTCATTGTTAATAGCACTAACAAAACTATGCTTTCACACAGTTCCTTCCATGGACTTCCACCTTTGTTCCTTCCCTTCTCCCAGTCAGCGACCTCCACCAAATTAAAGCGGACAACTGGGTCAAGAGTTACGGTGAGTGGGATGAACACAGAACGTAACAGCAGAAGCCTTGCACACGAGACACAAAATTGGCTCCAAATTGCAAGAAGGTAAAACAGATCAATGGAAGTCCCATGACATGAATGAGTCAGGAACCGCATGGCTACCCTCAAACATGAAAAAACTCTAGTGATTATTACAAAATAAGGCACAATAAATCAACCACTACCAGTTGCTTAAAACTATTGGGTCGGTAGTATCTCCCTCCACAATACCAAATGAATAACAGAATATTTTCAGATAATTTCCAGGTTTACAAAGAGAATAGTGGTGTGAAACACTAAAAATTACAGAAGTCTAAACTGAGGATTGCGTAATAAATGATTATACAAACATAATACCATTTGCTGTTTACTAAAACACTGACTGTGTTTTTTACCTGCTGCACAGAGCCTATAAAAATTTAAACTCATTTCAAGAGAACAACGTGGTAATACGGGAAAGGACGTGCAAGTGTGTGTATCATCAGTCCCTCTGAGCAGAAGGTCCTCAGAGCGAGGTTGTCTCAAAAGACATTTGCATAGTGCCAGAAATACCTCGGGTTCTAAACCACAGGCTTTCCATAATAACGCATGTCAGCTCAGGCTTCATTTGTCTATTCCTTGAGCCACTATTATAATCCTGCGATACCTCAGATCCCACTAACGGATTGCCTCGTTGTAAAGGAATTCTCCCTTTCCACCGTTTATTATCTGCTGGCCTCAGGAGTCACAGGTGGTCAGCGCAGGAGCTGCACTCTGCTGCTGAGCCTTGCTTGCAAACCGTACCGACGTGTGATGAGACACTATGCACTGTAGTCACAGTTCACGTGCAGTTAACTGCCCTCCAAATCGCACACAGAAATTTTATACCTGAATTTTCTATATTTCTGACAGCAACAGAACAGGGAAATACTTTTCTGACACCAGGTTGTCCATTTAACTACAATCTGAAAAGCCAAAGCCCTTTAATCAAACTTCCCATAGAGTGCAGGGTGGCAAGAAGCACATTCCCAGCAACTGAGCTTTCAAACACAGCTAACAGTAAAATGAAAGGAATGTGCAGAGCACGATAACAGAGCAGGAAAACAGAGAGATGATTAAGTTCAGAAATCCTCCACCATACATTCGGTAATACAGCAAGAGCTTTACGCTTCCATGTAATGATCTGGTCACTGTGAGGCAGAGGCTGCTGGAACAGGGGCACTGCTGCTGCACAGCAACTCACTGATAGACCCAAAATTCACCCCAATTCAAACAATATATCCTCTGCGCACAGGTGAGAAAATAAGGCCTTAGTGCTTTCCAGAAGCATCACCTGCGTGCTGAGTGTTTCTTGGAATAAAAAATTGTCAGATCCTGCAGAGCAAGGAAGTAATCAAATCCTTGTAGACTTTTGCCACTCCCAAAATGAAACCTCAATTGCAGCAGATGTTCTTAAATTAACACAGCACACCCTGAAGCACGTAACAGTCACCTTAACCTAAAACCCGTGCAGAACACTCAGATCCCAGTCGGGGCTCCAGAAACGTTTATGTGCCCCCAGGAGCCGCAGCGGCCGGGCTCCCAGCAATTGGGAACCAAAGAGACTTTTGCAACCAACAAAGCTTCAGCTCCCAAGAGCAGCACCACCACATTGGGAAAATAAAATAAAAGATTTTAAAAAAGCAAAGCACCTTTCTGTCTGAAGCAGGTGCAGGTAACCGGGGTGTCAGCATTAACACACATGAGCCAGAAGAGACCTGTTGTGTCCCCTTTGTCCTCTCATGCCAAGACAGCCGGCTGGGCACGCTGAGGAAAGGGGTTCAGCCCTGGGCCCCTCAGCCCTTCTGTGACAGCGTGAGGTGCGAGTTATCCTCCGGAGATACGTAAAACAGCTTTCCCAACAAAGCGCCTGCCTCTCGGGTGTGTGTGCGCCCCATACCCACCGCCACACCCCGACACCCTCCAGGGAAGACGGACATACGTGTCCTAAAAACACCGCCGCTTCTCTGCCACCCAGACACTACTGCGGGGACCGGGGCCGCCGCCCCTGCCCCGCCAGCCCCTGCCCCCGGGTCCCGCCGCCCCGCGGGCTGGGACGCTGTTCCACCACACGAGGCGGCCTCTGTTGCCACGGGGATCGCGTGTGGTGGGCTGGGGAGGAAAGTCGGTCTGTCTGTCTGTCCCCGCCCCAGGGACGGCCGCTCCTGACAGGGCCCGAGCGCAACGCGAGGAGACGGGCGGCGGGAGCGGGAACCCCCGGCCCGGCCGCCCCGGCCCAAGCCGCCTCGGCACCCGCAGGCCCGGGGCGGGACCCCGCGGGCGGCTCTGCCCCAGCCCGCCGGGCTCCACGGCCTCCAGGAAAGGCACCGGGCGGCCGCGTCCCTCGGCCGGGTCCCGCGCTCCCCAGGCCCGCCCGGCCCCCGCCCGCTCCCCCGAGCCGCCCCCCGCCATTACCTGCAGGTGACTTTGAGGGCGACGAGGAAGGCGCAGCCCAGCACGATGGCAGCGCCGCACAGCAGCTCGGGCCGCCGCGCCATCTGCGCTGCGCGGGGCCGCAGCCGAGGGGCAGCCGAGGGGCCGGAGCCACCGCATAACGACATCACCCCCGGCCCGGGCGGGGTGCGGGGCCGCCCGGCCGCTCCCGCTCGCACACGTCTCCACCGCCCGCCTGTCAGCCGCGCCGGGGCGGCCCCTTCCGCCCGCCAACCCGCCGCCGACACGTCGCGCCGCCCCGAGCAGGCGCACAGGGGCCGGGCCCGGCCGGGCTGGGGCAGTGGGAGCCCGGGGAAGGCAAAGGGAAGGCAGGCGCGGGGGGAGCGGGGCTTCCCGTGGAGCCGCCCTCGGCCCGGGGAGAAACCCGTCAGGAATTCCCGAGCTCGCCTCGGCTGCTCGTCAGGGCGTTGTCAAACTCCCCTGGCCGGGACCAGCGGGTACAATCCCCCGGTAACGCCGTTTCTGGCAGCATCGACCCCCCCGGAATCATTAAACACTTCACACCGTCCATACAGAACAAGGATTTCATGTTTAGTTTCGTCGAGAATTACTTCCAGTAATTTACAGAGCACTTACATTAACAATGAAAGCATAAAATTTAGAAAACAATTCAGAAAGGCACACGATACAACCAGGTTTTGTCACAGAAATAACAGTGTCCATCGTACTCTATTTCAAGCAGATTATTACAAACAAGGTACACAGTGAGCGCTGCAGCAGGTGCTGTTCCAAGCACCAAGCTGATTGATCTGCACACCCCATCCCAATGAACCTCAGCCCGGCACAGGAGGAACAGCCACCGCAGCTTCCCTGGCTGAAGCAGAGGGTGATGTTTTAATGCTCCTTGTGCTTTTATTTTGTGCTGTGAAAGGGGCACAGCGGCCAGGCTGGTAAATGTATGCGTATCACTGAACTTTGGTTCAACACCTTTCATACACACAATATATGGCCAGTGACTACATTCAAACTACTGAAGTAATTCTTAAAGCTCTTCTAATAATATCAGGTCAGCCAGTAACAGAAGAATATTGTCCAGGGAGAAGGGAGGCACGAGGGAAAAGAATCCCAGCTTTAGCTAGTTCAAATGATTGAAAGAAGCTTTGTAAAAAAAGGCAAAAAAACAACACACAAAGCAATCGGAAAACCTGATCTGCAGAGAAGCCGGAATGCAGGAGAAGCTCCAGGAACTGCAAAGCCCAAAGCTCCTCAGTCACAAGTCACCTCAGCCCGTGGAGGGGAATCGAAGTCCCACCCTGAGGGTCGGTTCATGCCCTAAACCAAAAGGCTGAAAACACGTCCCAGCAGCTCCAAAACGCTCGCCTACCTCACAGGTTAGTTGGCTGGTTTTGTTATTTTGGTGATGTGATGAGCTAAAGACAATACAGAAAACTGCAAACAAGCTGCTGGAGACACAAATACCAACTTATTCCATTTTAAACTAGGGGTGCTCAGGCTTTTGCTAATAAGCAAATCACCGGGTTGGTTTTTTTTACAAAATCTCAATCCTGAGAGGATACATGCAGAAAACAGCTTTGTGTAAAGGTCTCTTTATTACAGGCAACAATAGTCCATACAGTAATACACGATACTGACATACAAGTGTAATCTTTCAAAATCATCATTTAAACAGCAAAGACCAAGAAACAGAATTTTAACTACTTCGTTTTCAAAAATTAATACTTTTTTTCTTCCCAAGATCCTTTTCCAGTAAATTATATTGAAACATACAAATAGAGAAAAAAAATACCCATTCAACATATATTGCAGTTAAATGGTTATTTTGTTTAAAATCTTTAATAAGAAAATCCTTTTTAGCAACCTACATATAGATAAGTAGCAAACTTTGTTTTAAACAAATCCTCTCCATTAAAAGATCTGAAGAATTTGCATCCGTCATTGTCTCCTTAGCCCAGAACACTCTGTTTTGTAATACCTTGATACCGTGAAGTTTTTCAACTGAAGGACTGATACTAGGGGGCTTCCTAGATATTGTAACCTCTCTTCCTCCCCTTCTATTTCCTAACTGTCTGTCCAACAGAAGGTGAGTAAGCACATAATACTTCAGATTTTTTTAACCACCACTCTGTTTCACGAGAGCATAGACAGGTCTGCCCAATCCCCCTAAATCTACTATATTTTGCTGTTCAGGAGGAACAATATATGCCAATAAAAGCAGAAAACCTGCAGCTTTTCTGTCACATGCTTTTGATTATTGTCAAATTTTCTGGTTTATGCTTCCAGCTGATAGCATGTATGTGTCATCTCGGTATTAGTTTAAATCTTTAAACAAAAAACTATATTTTCCAAAGTCATTATCGCTGGGAGCAATCAAGTGATCTTTCCTTGCTTTGCTGAGCTTCATTCTTAAAACTTGTCTTCGTTCTTCCCACTCACGGAGTTCAGCATTTCCATGGGCAAATTTACAGTTGTTGCCTTCAGTGCAAGTACCAGCCATATATCTGTGAAGACAGATTTCAAACAGCGTTTCCATAGAATTATCATCGGCACTATTGCATCGAGGTATTTTTATCTGGTTGTGTTTTTCAAATACACTACAATATTACGCACCAAAAATTAAGTGGAGGAGTATTTAGTTTTTAAGTAAGACAATACTAACTCTGTGTAGCATTTGATTGTATTTTTCTTTCCCAGCTATCAAATATTTGTAGAGGGCAAGAGATGCCTCTTTTTTTTGTGTTCTTCAGACTGCTACTTTACTGAGTAATTCAATGCTTCAAACCTTTAATTTCATCACGTCAAATTATCAGGTAAATTCTTATCATTTAACTCAGCTAAATAAGTACTATTGTTAAAACATTTGACTCATTAATTACCCTTTGTTATCTAAATTTTCCCAGCAGTGCTGGGAAAAAGCAACAGATCTTGGACGTGCTCTTCCACATGCTCAGACGATTTCCAGTAAGAAATATGCAATTTTAGCAAAGTAGTTTTGATGCTAACAGCATTTCTACTTGTCTTAAAGCTCCCATATCAATGTCCAGCTGGGTATTTTTCTTGCATTCCACAGGTAATTAATATGCAGATGCCTCAGTAAACTTGTAATAATACCAACAATCTTTCAATAAACTTGCAACCCTTTATTAACATCACGCAGGTAATTAATTTGATGCCAAGATTCACCTTGTCACTCCCTGAGTTCTAACAGTACATGTTAAAATATTGCCATTATTAATTTCTTTTTGAAAGATGTATGCAGAGCAAGAAACATTAGAAACTTTGCCTGTCAAAACTAGTTATCACCTTAATTATTTCTGCTATGAACTGTCATTTTTAAGCATTGTTGACATCTTAAAAAACACATACCTATCACAAATGCTAAAATATCCGGTTGGAAAGCGATACTGCCAGCAGTTTTGATCGTCCTCAGTGTGGAAAACCTTCTCTTTATGCTTTTCAGAAGAAATGTGACCCTGCCATTGCTTCTCACTGTTACAGTTCTTCCCACACATCCAGCAGTGAAAATCCACCTGTTTCACAGGGAATTTAAAAACAAAATATTAAGAATTCAATACCGTAAGCACAGAATTGCTCCTAATACACTTTGAGTGTTTTCTTCACGCTGCCCTGTCAACTGTTCTTTAGCTAAACAATTCTAGTTAAACAATCACCTTAAGTTTATGACCTCCATTGGCTTTAGGGGATTCAGAAGAACCGCCTTACGGCATCAGGTAAAGTTTCCATTTAGTGTAGCTAGAAATGAGCTGAGGAAGCACCAAGAAAATAAGGACGGTGTGACGTATGTTACCGACTGGGGGGCTGGAGTGGGAAACAAACACCCCAAGCCCAGCATGTGTGAATTTATACCTCTGATTACTTACTGTCACTTCAGCATAGTCAGTCGGCATATGAATTTGCTTCCCATTTTCTTTGTTTGCCTGTGCAGCTGTATCATCTCCTTTTTCTGGTTTTTGACTTTTTAGCCATATGTCATACAACTTCTCCAAGTCATGAACTAATGAGAGCAGAAGCTAAAATAAGTAATTAGCAATTAAGGCAAGAGTTTGAGAATACTAGATAAATGACTGAGTATAATTCATTCCCCACCTACTGCAAGAAGAGAAAAGGAAAGACCATGTAGACAGTTGCAGAGTTTGGAGACAGGAGCCTAGAGGAATCACAGAATCACACAGAATCCCAGGATGTCAGGGATGGGAAGGGACCTGGAAAGCTCATCCAGTGCAATCCCCCCATGGAGCAGGAACACCCAGATGAGGTTCCACAGGAAGGTGTCCAGGCGGGTTTGAATGTCTGCACAGAAGGAGACTCCACAACCTCCCTGGGCAGCCTGGGCCAGGCTCTGACACCCTCACCAGGAACAAGTTTCTGCTCACATTTAAGTGGAACCTCCTGTGTTCCAGTTTGCACCCATTGCCCCTTGTCCTGTCACTGGTTGTCACCCAGAAGAGCCTGGCTCCATCCTCCTGACACTGCCCCTTTCCATATTGATCCCCATGAATGAGTCCCCCCTCAGTCTCCTCTTCTCCAGCTCCAGAGCCCCAGCTCCCTCAGCCTTTCCTCACACGGCAGATGCTCCACTCCCTTCAGCATCTTGGTGGCTGCGCTGGACTCTCTCCAGCAGTTCCCTGTCCTTCTGGAACTGAGGGGCCACAACTGGACACAATATTCCAGGTGTGGTCTCCCCAGGGCAGAGTAGAGGGGCAGGAGAACCTCTCTGACCTACTGACCACCCCCTTCTAACCCACCCCAGGTACCATCGGCCTTCCTGGCCACAAGGGCCCAGCGCTGGCTCATGGTCACCCTGCTGTCCTCAGTACCCCCAGGTCCCTTTCCCCTACACTGCTCTCTAATAGCTCATTCCCCAACTTATACTGGAACCTGGGGTTGTTCCTGCCCAGATTCAAGACTCTACACTTGCCCTTGTTCTATTTCATTAAATGTTTCCCTGCCCAGCTCTCCAGCCTGTCCAGGTCTCTGATGGCAGCACAGCTTCCAGTGTCAGCCACTCCTCCCAGCTTGGTGTCACCAGCAAACTTGCTGACAGTCACTCTATTCCCTCATCCAAATCACTGATGAATATATCGAATAATACCGGCCCCAGTACTGACCCCTGAGGCACTGCACTGGATCCAGGCCTCAACTGGACTCTGCCCCATTGACCACGACTCTCTGGCTTCTTCCCTTCAGCCAGTTCACAGTCCACCTCACTACCCGCCCATCCAGAATCTCTGGCTACTTACCAAGACCCATTTCTGTCTATTTATGCAGATGTTAGACATTTCTAATAGGCACCTCAAGTACAGATAACAACTGTGCCACTGTGTATCAGTACCTGAAATTTCGAAGCACTAATCTAAAGTGTGCTGCAGTTTTTGGTAAATTTCATCTGCTTTCTTGCAGACCGAGATATTATGATCTACGTCATTCAGCACTTCCAATTTTCAATTATTTCTCGCCTGTAACACTCCAATGAGATAACAAATCAACGTCAGAAAGTGAACAGTAATTTCCAGTAAATCCCCTGGGGGGCAGAATTCTTCCATAAACTGCTTATTTGATATCCACAGCATCCCAGTGCTTGCACATGGCAATAAAGACCATCAACACCAGCCTATATCGCTGAATGGTTCTATACACTATTTCAAAGACATCTCAAAAAATTTGATACAAGCCACTTCATTGTTAAAAAACATATCAAGCAACAAATACATGCAAGGTTTACTACAAAAGACAGTGAAAGAAACTGGATTAAAAAGAAACTGAGGAACAAGAATGAAAAGCAGAGCAGTGAGATTTACAGTGTGCTAGATTTACTCTTCTACTTACTGCTGTTCTCCTTCATATAGGTCCACATCTCCCTTTCCTCGGGACTGTGAGCAAAGGAGCAGTTCCCATCATACTGACATTTCTTGCCTGAAGCAATATGATTGCACAACTGCGACGGGAATTCAAAACAAAAATAAAGTTAAATGAATGATACTAGAAAAACTGTTTTCAGTCTTCACTAGTGTTTCTCCACCCAATCAGACACTTATAGCACCTGAAAAATCATGTTTATTTTATTAAAAAAATCATATATTGTAGTTCGAAAAAGCAAACTCCTGGAAGCAAGTACTGTGACTGCTTTTTGCCTCCAGATTACCAGACCACAGATATATTCAACCTATTTCTGAAATAGTCACTGGAAATAGTAAGAACATAGTTAAATCACTTAGAAAAGCAACGACTCGCATGTTACTACTGAAATGCTTTCTGATCAGTGGAAGTTAATTTTTAAGGCTGGACCCTGTACAACCGCTATAAACATCTTCTCGCCAGCTCCCAGGGGAATTTCTGCAGAACTGATGAAACTAGCCCCATTACCAGTATTTTCCAGTTAGTCTATTTTTTTATAACTAAAATATTAGTTTGGGGTTAACATACATCAAATTGCAGAGGCACTTGTTTCTTTGCGGGGAGAGGACGAATGTTCATCCACTTCTTACGTTCATTAGACATGACGAGCACCACATGGCGATCTTTGGCCCATCTAAAAAACAGGCATCCAATGAAAGAAAATACTATTAAAAAAAGACACACTGTGCGAACAGAAACAGAACCAGGAAAGCCCTGAAAGGTTCTTTATAAAGCTTTCATCATATATTTGAGATTTAATTAAATGCTATCAAGACTTGACTGTAACTGCAAATTAAAAAAAAAACAACAAAAACAAAAACGAGAAAACCAGACCCTGAAATGTTTCTCATTACAAGTTGTGGCAGAATGCAACCCCTCCCTCCCTCCTTTGATATGGAAGGAGCAGACAGATCTGCCTCTCTCTCTGCTGCTTGAGGCTGACAGCTGCTTTTGTTGGCCCCAGAGCCCCTGGCCAGGGACCTTAAGAGAGAGAAGGGAGCACCGAGGGGCCAGGGAGCCACTGGGCGCCCACGGCCAGTGTGAGGGATGTTTGGAGGCTTCAGGGGCACCCACAGCCAGTGTGGGGGTGCAGAGAAGCTTCTGGAATGCCCACAGTCAGATCTGATCAGGCTATAAAACGGGATTCTCGTCGAGACTCCGCCCCTTGCGCGGATCTCTTGGAGTTCCGAGCTGAGCCGCTGCCGCCAGGAGCCACTGCCCCCCCGGGACGGAGACTCCGCTTGCCTTGCGCCACGGGTGGGAGTAAATTAACCCTCGCAGAATTGCCAGTGTATCTGCTTTCCGTGCACATTTGCACGTGGATTTATACTTTCCGTGCACATTTGCACGCGTACTCTCCGTGCTCAATACGAGCAGGTGTATAAATTATTTCCTCGCACAGTCGCGAGTGTATTTTCTTCCCATGCTTCCACATAAGCACGTGTAATATTCCGTGCACATTTGCACGTGTATTTCTCCTCGCAGGATTGCGAGTGTATTATAAATTTACCCTCGCAGAATCGCGAGTGTACACTTTCCGTACTCACTACGAGTACGTGCATCCCTTTGAAATAACCCCACACCGTGTTCAGGCAGTGTGGACTCTTCCCGGACTCAGGGACGGCTCCGGCATTGTTTTGGTGAAGCCACGTGCATGCACTCTGTGGACCTCCTGTTGGATTAGTTGCTGCCCCTTCATAATTTTCCTCAAGTAATATGCGAACCTGTACTCAAGTCACTTTTGGAGTGCTAAACCCTGTTTCTCACCAGTTTAATACAAGTTGTTTTGGACCCTGTTGTCCCTTAAGCGAACCTCAGGGGGCCTCTGTGACAAGCAGTAATAAAGTTTTCCAACAGAGTTTTTAAATGGCTGACAAAATGGTAAAAATGTCCCTGTTTGATCTTACTTACGGGTGTCTTGCCTTTGCACTACAATATTTTTTGTTTCTGTCCGGCTCATTAACTTGGCCATTTTTCCAGCACTGACCACAAATAAACTTCATCTTCAAATTAAGTGTTCCAGATTTCATTTGGTTCCCAAGGATCTTAAGCCAAAAAAATAACAACAACAATAAAAAGTATTTTGTATCTGCAAAGAAACCCATACATAATTATGAATTACCCCCTACAATAGAAGTTTACAGATGTTACACTGCACGCCTTGTAATAGTTTAGCCTGTAACTTCAAACTGGACATTTCTTAACAAATGCGTTTATTTAACTTATTTCTGATTTAGGTATATGTAAGAAGTTGTGAAAACATACACAAACTAAACACATAAAAATCTTACATATTGAAAAGATAATTAATTGCCCCTATGGCAGCTGACTTTGAAATTATATTTAGGTTTTGCATTCCACCCATGACAGAATAAGCAAAGCAAAAGGGAGTTGCATAAAAGCAAAGCAAGCATTTCAGTGTAAGTGGAGCAAACCAAAGAGGGTCTACACTGAAACAGATTTGAAGGGAGCACTAAGAAAGTCATTTCTAAAATAAGTGACATTATACACGGACATAGAAAAAGAATCATCACCAAGGGCACTGCAGAATTAGTGTAATCAAGAAATGAAAATACCTGTGATCCATGTGCACTCGCCTCCACATTCTGCCAGTGTTTCTTGGATTCTTGAACAATAGTATCATGTGAAATACCTGTAAAGAAAGAGGAAAAGTTCTTGAGCGCTTATGACTGTTGTCTCAAAACTTCAATGCTACTAAAGCCCCAAAACTTCTACCTTTCTTTTTATATATTGCATACATATACATACATTTACATACACACATACATAAAGAAACTCATGAGGAGCTCCAAAACAGAAATACTGTATATATCATCACATTGAAAAGCAAACAATTTTTTTTAAATTATCAATTGCTCAAATAAGGTGCACCTTTGAGTATTTATTGAAACATAATGTACTAAACCTCTAATGACAGTGTAATTAGCAAAGCTGCATTGTGTTACAGACCACAGAAAAATGACCCAAAATCCAAGCTGACACACTAGATTGTCGCTGCCTTCTTTACCAAGGGTTTAAACAAGCCTTGCTAATTAGAATTTCTTTGGGGGATTTATTACTTATTATTATTTATCCCTATATTTTGGGATTGCACATTTCCCTTTTTCCTCTGTGCATCACACCAACCCAACATGATCACTTGATACAAGAAGTACTGCTGGCACACACAGCAAGGCAGGAAGAAGGAGCAACCGTTGTGTGGTACAAATTATTTACTGATAAATTATTGATTTAAAAAACCAAAATGGTCGCGGAGAGCTTGGAACTCATGACCAAGGAATGAAAAGAGACATAGTGTTCAAAAGCATCAGGTAGAAATGAAGTAGTGAAATTTCTTATCCTCAAAGAAGCCAAGAAAAACAAGCAAGATCAACAAAAAGCAGCCTGAACGTCCTGTGCGGGCAAGAACAGAAAAATATCTAAGATTTATTAACACGTACACTAATGAGAGCAAAGCAGTGAACTTTGCCAAGTCTTGAGAAACGGGACCATGAGCCAGCACTGGGCCCTTGTGGCCAGGAAGGCCAATGGTACCTGGGGTGGGTTAGAAGGGGGTGGTCAGTAGGTCAGAGAGGTTCTCCTGCCCCTCTGCTCTGCCCTGGGGAGACCACACCTGGGATATTGTGTCCAGTTGTGGCCCCTCAGTTCCAGAAGGACAGGGAACTGCTGGAGAGAGTCCAGCGCAGCCACCAAGATGCTGAAGGGAGTGGAGCATCTGCCGTGTGAGGAAAGGCTGAGGGAGCTGGGGCTCTGGAGCTGGAGAAGAGGAGACTGAGGGGTGACTCATTCATGGAGATCAATATGGAAAGGGGCAGTGTCAGGAGGATGGAGCCAGGCTCTTCTCGGTGACAACCAGTGATAGGACAAGGGGCAATGGGTGCAAACTGGAACACCGGAGGTTCCACTTAAATGTGAGCAGAAACTTGTCCCTGGTGAGGGTGTCAGAGCCTGGCCCAGGCTGCCCAGGGAGGTTGTGGAGTCTCCTTCTGTGCAGACATTCAAACCCACCTGGACACCTTCCTGTGGAACCTCAGCTGGGTGTTCCTGCTCCATGGGGGATTGCACTGGATGAGCTTTCCAGGTCCCTTCCAACCCCTGACACTCTGGGATTCTGTGATTTTCTGACTTGCTATATAAGAATATCCGAACAGCACTAAGCTAAAAGAAAGGTTTAACAGTGGAAAAACTTTATTCTTGTACTGGGGGATGGAGGGCAACAATGGAATAAATAAAATATTTCAAGCTTTTCTTTCAGTGCTCTGTGAAAAAGAAATCAAATCAAGATCTTCCAAACTTTCCAGGTTTAAAAATAAAAACAAATCTAGTTTGACTGGAGTTTAATATCTGCTCAAGACTTTTTTTTAAAAGTCTTTTTTCTTTCCCCCAGAATTTTTATTTCAAGAAAAAAGAAAAGCTGATAATAATGAGTAGTTTGGCCAGTTTTTATAATAAAAACCTTGCTAGTTTTGAATAGCTAGTAGCGTACTCAATACCTTTGATCATATTTACATTACTGTTCACTGCATATGCCGTATGAAAGATTCCAGCAAATCGTAAGTGATTGCTCTGATCCCGAGTTGCTGGTGTCAGAAGGGAGTTGGGACAAGGAAGAAATGGCACCGCCATGAAGAGGAAGAAGAGTATTTTACCAAACATACCTGTTTCCTTTTGCATTATCCAGACTTTAAGCTCTACCAGGCTGTGAGCATAAAAGCATTTATCCTCCCGTAAGCAGCCATAGTGCACCTCGTGTCTGCACAGGTCAAGCTGACATCGAACTTGAAAAGGGCGGATTTTGGAATATTTCACCATAGTTTCTCGCAAAATGTGGACAAGACACCTGTTTGAAAACAGTCAGTTTTAGATACTCCTTAAAATTACTTTGTTCTTGGGTGGAAAAACACATAAAATAACCATCCCTCCTCATAGCTTATTCAAATGTCTTTGTATCACTTTTTACTTGAAATCAGAAAGTGAAAGAAGCAGCATCTAATGATCATTTCTAGGCTGAGTAAACCAAGGAAACGGAACAGTACTCTTGTGAAACCCAGAGGTCCCTCTTTGCAAAGCATGACTGCATTCAACCCAACTGGATCACTGGTTTCCAGGAGGGAAAGCATTGCATGTCCTCTCTCATTATCCGACGTCATTACAAACACAAGTGCCCTTTATAGAGCACCACTGAGGAAAGAGTTAAACGCACCATGGAGCAGCCGAGCTCTTACAGCTCTGGTGTTGCTTCGGTACAGGGGAGTGGGATGGAAAATAAGCAACTAAAATGCTCCCATCGTATAAAAATGTAAGTTTATGAATTCTCCAAAAGTTACTTTACACTATTACTCTGAAGTCTTTGTTAACTTTCGAAGAATGATTAAAAGACACCTTCCTCTTACTATTTTCTAATGAACTGAATTAGTAAGGACTATGGTCTCTCTCAGATGCTATAATTAAGGTAAACCTGTTCTCACCTGAGTTAAAGCTACAGCAAAATAAGCAAAATAGACCAAAGGATGAGAGAACTTATGAATTCCTATATTAATTTAACATCGCACATTTATTTACCTCGAAGCAGGTCACCAGGCAGATAAGCTATTAACAAACTGCCACCAAAACCAGTCAGATTCAAACACGAGGGTGGATCCCACTGATTTTGAATACATTGATGCAGAAATAGTTCACTTTCCATTTAGTTACATGAGACAATCCTTGTTCAGTGACTTTGTCTCACGGATACCACCAAACATAACAGTCAGTTGCCAAGGAGAGAAGTTATCGACAGGTTAGAAATGGAAGTCAATGTTTTAAAATACCCTGAAACCTTTGCTTTTAATTTGAAACTTAAAGAGATGGTGTTTCAGACATACTTGTTATCTTCAAAGTCATGCATAGCAGGGTGAGAACAAGAAGATGAGTTATCCTTGTTCCTTTTGCTTATTATTCTGGGTTTGTGATCAAAACATTTCTGGAACACAAAAACAGGTAATTATAGAGTCTGTATTTCATACATCTAAAAATATACCTTAAAGGTTTTAACACAGACTTCAACTAGTGTCTGATCTAAAGCTAGCCAGACTATTACTGACCATGCATTGCAGAATTTATAAAACAGTCATCAACCAAAGCACTTCTTCCCAGGCCATTTTATTCTGTTATCATTTTGATTGTGTCATTAGAAATAAAGCAGTACCTCACAAAGAAACATAAATAATCCATGATGTTCTTGAAGAAGTCGAGACACGGTCAAGTTGATCTTTCCATTTCCTCCAAAAAGAGCTTCTCGATTTAAAGCCCCTTTGCGCTCCAGCGTCCACACATCAATCTCCTCTTGGCAATAGGCAAACGTGCAATGACCTGGGTATCTGCATTCCTCTTCAGCAGCAACATCTGGAACGGTAACATTGAATATGACATTGCTTTTACACAACTGTTACTAGAAATTCATCTTAAAGCTTCCCCTATCTCCATTTCAAATGTTTTTCATAAAGAAGCTACACCTGTTGTAAACGGGTCACTGAAGTCCAGCAGACAGAAGCAAAACCTCATGCTCAATGACTTGCTGAAAATGTGAGACAGCTCAGAAAGGCTGAGGTAACACCTCCCGCAACTGCCCTTGTCTGTTTGAAGGCAACAACGCTGAGAACCCAGAATACCCTTTGCTTAAATACAGTCAGATGTAGTTGTAAATTAATCCACGAGGCATCCTGCTTACATGGTAAGAAGAGGCAGAAGTCTAACAAGAACGCTTTGTTGTTGTTTTGAATAGTAATAGACCAGCACTTGGAAGCAAAGTTATTCCTGATGAAGCACAAAGTTATTCCTGATGAAGCACAATACAGAAGTCCAGTGCATTAGTTACCTTAACAGTCAAAATACGGCTCTCCTTATAGCCTTTGAAAATATAAGTAACGCAGTGAACTTCCTTCTCCACCTCCCATGAGCGAGAATCAAAACGCATTGTATCCTTTACTGTGGAAAGGCGTTTAGCACTTTGAGTGTAGGCATTAACATCTGACTGTGTAGAACACTTACCTTTACATATATAATATGGTCCCACATACTGAGTCTTTGTAGGTCTTGGACGTATTTTTTTCCATGATTTATCTTCAGAGTTTTTTATTCTGCCAATTAAAATATCCTTCTTACATTTATGTTCTAAACTGGGATGGTAAGCGTAATCCAATAATTTGGGACCTGAAATAATCACAGAAAATTGCTTACATTCGCATAAATTGCAGCATACTTGAACATTTCCATACACAGCCTGGCACGTACGCCCGAAAGCAAAGTACACGAACACACTGTATAGAATTCCTACTTGCACCAGCAACTCTGAAGAAGCAAAAGTCATTAACAGCCATGTTGAGCAGAACAGGAAAGAAATGAATACTTACTAAAGGACCAGTCTCGGCAAGAACAGGAAGAATGCTGTGTTGCAACCTTAAAATTACTTTGGGACAGCAACAAGTTGCTGCCTTTTTTCAAATCCCAAAGTATACGTTTCCTTAACACTAATTTAAAGCTTAAATTGCTTATTTATAAGAAGTCAATGCAAACAAATTCCAAGGATCAGCAAACGGCTCTCTTAACCTTCAACTTCTATTGTATTAGAACAGTTATTGTGTTCAGAGACAAAACACGCTAGGTAAGAAGTACACACGTGCCAAAGATATAAATGCCAATCCCAGAACTTTGTGATTTTGGCAGCAAAAACATGCCTAAACTCTGTCTTTAGAGTGACCCTAAAGTGAAGATTTTATTACCGCTAACGTTGAGAAACCGGGGAGTGAGGCTGAAGACGAGCAATGCAATGGGAATTTTGCTATTTAAGGGACTACAAAAAGAGCGTGACCCAGTTTCCCGTGGAAGCAGCTGATGGCACAGAACAATTTCAAATGTAGATAGTGAAAGCAGGGGATGCTTGGAGGCTTTTCTAGAGATGCAAAGAAACAGAAGAAAAAGATGCTTTGATACAAAAAGTCACGATAGGAATATGCTCAAGTAGTTCTACCAAAAACTTGTAGCTCCTGCTTTTGACAGAACATGTTCTGTAGTTTTTCTAACATCACTTCATGGATTTTTCTCGTAAAAATAACTTTAATATAAAAGTTCTAAAAACGACAACAGTCATCCTGCAAATGTCTTGATACAATTCTTTAAAAGATCCATTAGGACGCTGCACTTTATTAGTGTATCAATATCAATGATACCTATGACTTGAAAGACAATGCTTATTTTTAAGATTAGTTTTAATAAAAGCCATTGCCCCTAGAATAAGGCTCTGCTCAACAGCAACAGCTCAGGCCTAAGATTAGTTACATTAAAGCCCAATACTGGTTAAGATCCTTTGTGTCAATACAGTGGAGTTAATAATTACTCAGGTTTGGAAGCCTCAGGATTACGATTTAGAATTAGTTTCAAAGAAAAATAAAACAGACGGGATGTGAAGGTTACCAGGTACTTTGAACTGCGGTTCAATTCCCCAGGGCCAATCAGAGAGAGCACTGCAAGTGTTTTTTAGTCTTGAGCAAAGGTGTCATTCTTCACAAGACCCGGGGGCTGGGAGGAAAGCGGATACAGAATGTGAACGAGCTTACGTAGTGAACCTACGGGCTGGGGAAAGCGTGTGGCCATTTGGGGCAGTTTTAGGAATGGAGAATCTATTAGGACAGGAAATAAAGACAAGAAGAAAGAAGATAAAAGAGCTGTTGAAACATTTTACCACTTCCTTAATAACAAGATCGTACTACATCTGCAAAGAACAAGTCAGGGTTAACACTGTTTAGAAGCCAATGGTATTTTAACTTATCAACACTACAATTTGAAGCCTATGCTTTAGAATTAAAAAAAGAGAAAACAAAACCCAAATGAGTCCAAAAAGCCCCTTACCTTTTTTAACAAAACATAACTGGCAGGCCTGTCTTAGCTCGTGTGTGCCTTCTAATGGGTTTCTTCCCGCAAGTGCTGAAGATACTGGTATATTAGCAGTTGCACTGCTAAAAACATTTGAAAAGTCATTTCTAGTTTGGCCTGCAATTCCCATGTAATTTTCAGACCCAAACAAACTACTAGGGCCATTTATCTGTCGGAAGAAAGCACATTTTACTCGATCCATATAATTGAATTTATTTACAATCAAAATTTAACCTACTGAATGTGGATTTTTAAAGCATAAAAAGGACTACACAGAAAAAATCAACAATACAAACTTAAGTACGTGTCTAAGAAGGGGAGACACAAAAGCTGTATACTCAGCTGTGGCAGAACGCAAACCCCCTCTCTCCTGCTCCCTTCCTTCGATATGGAAGGAGCAGACACATCTCCCTCTCTCTCTGCCTGAGGCTGACAGCTGCTTTTGTTTGGCCCCAGAGCCCCTGGCCAGGGCCTTTAAGAGAGAGGAGAAGGGAGCACCAAGGGACCAGGGAGCCGCTGGGCACCCGCGGCCAGTGTGGGGGATGTCTGGAGGCTTCAGGGACACCCACAGCCAGTGTGGGGGTGCAGAGAAGCTTCTGGAATGCCCACAGTCAGATCTGATCAGGCTATAAAACGGGATTCTCGTCGAGACTCCGCCCCTTGCGCGGATCTCTTGGAGTTCCGAGCTGAGCCGCTGCCGCCAGGAGCCACTGCCCCCCGGGACGGAGACTCCGCTTGCCTTGCGCCACGGGTGCGAGTAAAATTAACCCTCGCAGGATTGCCAGTGTATCTGCTTTCCGTGCACATTTGCACGTGGATTTATACTTTCCGTGCACATTTGCACGTGTACTCTCCGTGCTCAATACGAGCAGGTGTATAAATTATTTCCTCACACAGTCGCGAGTGTATTTTCCTCCCGTGCTTCCACATAAGCACGTGTAATATTCCGTGCACATTTGCACGTGTATTTCTCCTCGCAGGATTGCGAGTGTATTATAAATTTACCCTCGCAGAATCGCGAGTGTACACTTTCCGTACTCACTACGAGTACGTGTATCCCTTTGAAATAACCCCACACCGTGTTCATGCAGTGTGGACTCTTCCCGGACTCAGGGACGGCTCCGGCATTGTTTTGGTGAAGCCACGTGCATGCACTCTGTGGACCTCCTGTTGGATTAGTTGCTGCCCTTTCATAATTTTCCTCAAGTAATATGCGAACCTGTATTCAAGTCACTTTTGGAGTGCTAAACCCTATTTCTCACCGGTTTAGTAGAAGTTGTTTTGGACCCTGCTGTCCCTTAAAGGAACCTCGGGGGGCCTCCGTGACAGCAGCACAGACTGAGCATGTAGCAAGATATGCTTTTTTAAGTAAAAACTAAGATCTGTGTGAAGCCCACAAGGCATTAACATTTGAACTGATGTGAAAGAAAACGTGAGAAATACTTACAAACAATGGGGAACTATTGCTGCTAAGTGTTGGCGTTCCATCCCTAGAAGCTGAACTTGAGAGGTCTAAAGGAGTAAAAAGAACTTTTAATTACTTCATTCCCCAAAACACGCTATGCAAAAACTATTTCTCATGCCTGAGAAGCAGAAGTATCAAAGCTTTGCATTTTTTTGACAAATACCAAATTTCTTTTTGTTTGCTCAAATTATTTTTTCAATGATGTAAAAGCTCCTTGTAAACACCTGGGCTGAAAAATCACTAGGAAATCATCTCCAATATAACCATCCCATTACCAGCAGCAGTAACTTCACAGGCATATGCTGAAGCAACATGAAGAACGCGTGCAGTGCAAGAAGGGCAGATAAGCAACACCTGACTATCAAAAATGAGTATATGAAAGAGGGTTAAAAGGCTTCTTTTATTTTAAGTTTTATTTTGTGAATTTGACTTTGTTCTGGAGACCATGCTCCTGTAACACTGGTTAGTAGAGATAAACCTTTATTTTAATCTTCTCTAGTTCACTGGTTATTTATATCTTGTTATTTCACAGACCTGATTTCAGTACATAATGATAGTCCCTAGAGTTTGAATGCAAACATGCAATACCGGTATCTTTTCAGAGTACATGGTTATATTAACCTGATAGAATTTTTTGATATTGCCAAATCATCAGAAGTGGTTTAAGCCATAAGAACAGCTTCATTTTATTAAAAAAAAAAAGTCTGAAGGAATGTGGTTCCTTCTTTATACTTATTCACCTGAACCAAATAACTTACACAATAAATGAAGAAAAACTGAACAGAGTGAGCACACTTATGCAGACCCCAAGTAAACAAAAGCTTTATGTATAAATATATACTCTCAAAAATTCTGAGCACAGATCACATGTTAAGTGTTAAACATTCCTGAAGAGTTGTGAAAATCCATACATTAAAAAGAGCAACCAGTTGGCTCACGCACAACTCTCTCTCGCCATATTAAGACTCATTTCTTACCTCTTTTAGGGTCACTGATTGAAAAGGTGCTTAATGGTGAACAAAAGTTTTCCAGTGAAGAAGCCAAAGGCTGCGGAAAGATTTCTGAAAGAGAAGGTGAAGGAACGAATCCTGCACTAACTGGCAGTGTCCCCAACAAAGAGGCAGAGAAGGGTACAGTGGGAGCTATGCTGCCTGCAGGAATAGGTCCTCTGGCTCCTGGAGTCTGCTGGGAAAAGAAAAAATAAAGGAATTCAAAAAGAATGTTCACACACAGCAAAAAACCCACCCAAGAACACAATGTGCAATAGTCTTTCTTTCAGTAAAGCTTTTGCAAAGTTTTTATATCCCTACTATCGCTGCCAAGTGTTGGTGTTTCAGCCCTAGAAGCTGAACTTGAGAGTTTATAGGAACAAAAGTTCAGCCACTTCTGCTCCTCCATCAGAGCTCTCATTCTGACTAACAGCCGAGGACCTCCATAGCCTTCGCTGTCTGCTCTAGCTCTGGAACAACGGTGTCATTTACAACGCTTCATCTGCCTCCATTTCTCTAATAATCTCTTCTATATAGAAAGTTAGACTAGTGATGGTCTAACTATTTGTTACCCAGGAGGTGGATCTGCACGAAGCTCTGACTGCAGAGACACGAGGGAACGTACTAGAAGACCACAGCACAACTGTCCTGCAAAGCTTTTAGCAGAAGTTTAACCATAGTTAGTGCAGTTACAGGGCGGGCACTCCAGCACGCTCTCAGGTTCTGAGCGGGCTCATTTGCACCACAAGATAATTAATAAATACACAGTAGCCCAGACTTCAAACATCTACTTTTCACAGTCCTTCCTGGCAGTGGTATCCCTCCCACTATGGTAGTAGTGGTAGTAGTGCAGCAGTATTTCTGAAGTAGCATCTCTCCCCCAGCAACCTCGCTCAGGTTTTCCAACACATAAACCCAATGTAATTGTCCCTGGAGCTCTGCTGGGTCCTGGTATCTTCACAGCCACATTTGCAAGAAGCCGCACCTGAGATTCAACCCAACCGCGGAGAAACAGCTCAATGTTACTAGGAAAGTTAACTCACATTTCACCACTTGATAAAAACACCACGATGTCCACTCGTTAAGGACAATCTTTTGAGAAAGAAAACCAAAAATATCTTACCATTACACTTTCATCTGGGTCAGGCACAGAATCAAGTAATTCATCAAGTTCTTCCCCAATAATTATATCTCCATCTCCACAATCTAAACATGCTTCTGGCATAGAGAAAGAAACATTCCCTCCATTTGCCAACACTGCAGAAGGCAAAGAAACCTTTTCCACTTGAAGAGACATAACAGAAGATAACGATGCTCCAGGTACTGACGACGCCTTAGACGCTTCAGAAACAAAGTTTGATGGAGAAGCAGCAGAAACTACCTCTTGCTTCTGGTCAGATAAATCTGAAAGAGGTAAGATGGGAATCACTGCAACTTTTGTTCGAAGATGTAAAACTATCTTGTGTAACTCTGACAATGTGGGAGGGTGAGGGAGTAGGGAAACATGACGAATGTTTAAGCAAAACCACATGAAATATTTCCAGCTTCCACTAACTTCCAATTCACGTGCACTTATATCTCTGTTTATCTATGACTCAAACTAAAAAAGAGAGGAAAAGTTCCAGACCTGATAGTTTCCTAAATCTCTGGCATATTCTCCCCTCACTATTTTTCCAAGTTAAAGAGACAATCACTATAGAGCAGTTACAATTATATCAAGTTGAGGAGACCAAAAGAAAATCTGCTTCACCACTCAAATACGTAGTTTTAGAGATAAGCAGATCGGACTTTTTACCATCGATCTTTCAAATGACAACAAGAATTTTCGTAGGAAATTCGATAACAAATACAAGCAGATCTGCATGGCATATCTAGCTCCCTGGCATTAATACGGAAACACGGCAAGACTCACCTAACTCAATATCTTCTACAGAAGAAGAATTCTGTAAGTGAGAAAAAAAACACCTCTCAGCACTTTGCACAAGAGCCATTACAATTCTTCAAATACATATTTACAGACTGAGCATTTAACTCCTCAAATTTAGGTTTTATAAAATTTGACATTTATGAAGTCTATTGGAATTTAACGGTCAAATAGGTGTTTAGATAAAGCATCCATTTGCAGACTGAAATCCACACTATCACTGAAAACCTGCAGCCAACCAGCCAAAGTGAGAGTGACACTTTAGGGAATTAAAGACTCTAAACAGTATCTTAAGGAGCTGTTCCTATTCATTTACAGCTAAATGGCCTATAGTCCTGTGAAAAAAGGCTGTAAGATAAAGATGAATACCTCTTCATTACTGCTCTTCAGACACATTACAAACAGCAAGATAAATGCAAGTTCAGGTTCTAATGAAGGTCGAATTTGGACAAACGCATAAATTAAAGGGCACCCTTCACTTTGATAACTGTCTACAAAATAAAATAAATACATAAACAAGCACATTAACTATGCCCTTGCCTCAAGACGTTGGAAGTAAATCTATTCATTGCATTGGATTTAATTTTTTAAGTAGCGTTTATTCTACAAAGATAACTTGAATGATGATCTTAGGTCCTGGTCTGCCACAAATACACAGCAAAACAGAACACGAAGATAACAGCACCCTGACATCCAAAATAACAGCATCTTCTATCAAATGTCACTTGCACAACTTTTACTTCAACATCATCAAATTATGAAACAATTATTCCTCTTAGCTAAATTCAGATTGCGCTTGGAACATGTAAAACTGTACCTGAGCTGATAAATCGCTAGAAACTGCATTTGCGGAGGGTGGCTGCAATGAAAACATACATTCATTAAGTACCAAATTGATATCAAGAGGGGAAAACCTCGGTGTAAAATGTTAAAATAAAATCTTACCTTTGCTCTTACATATGCTTTCCTTATTTTTAACCCTAGTTTTTGAGCTAGTTCTTGGGTAAGCTTAATCACACTTTCATCCTAAAAGACAAAATTTCATAATTTACATGCATTGTCTTCTAGCTGAGACATCTGTTCACATCTCAGTCTGTATTCTGATGGGACTGTAAGCCAACGCTGAAAAATACAGCTACCCTCAGGCAAAATTAATGTCATATGTGGAATTTTTAAATATCCAGAAAACAGCGTCCTTCTGTTTCATCCATTTGAATTGGAAATGATGTAAAGATTTTTCCAACACTAGAGAAGTTCAGAGAAGTGGTGCGGTGTTGGTTTGGGTTGGTTGGTTTCGGTGGGTTGGGTTGGTTGGTTTTGGTTGGGGGGGGGGGTATTTTTGCTTGTTGATTTCTGGTTCCCATCATGTCAGCTACTACATAACTGCTGAATATTTAACGAGAACTCTGTATTTTGGCACCACACAACTAGAAAGTGGAGTTAAAAACCTGCTTATATTTCACTCTGTCCTACAGTTACACTAACTATCCATTTAAATTATTTGAAGACTTCATTTTCAGAATGTGTCCTACAGGTAAAAAAGCATTCCTAGAACTTAGGTAAAGGCATATAAACCTGAAGTGAAAATATTAAGATATGGAGGTTCAAAGTGACCTGGGTCAGGACCCCCCAGGTCCCTTTCCCCTACACTGCTCTCTAATAGATCATTCCCCAACTTACACTGGAACCTGGGGTTGTTCCTGCCCAGATTCAAGACTCTACACTTGCCCTTGTTCTATTTCATTAAATGTTTCCCTGCCCAGCTCTCCAGCCTGTCCAGGTCTCTGGATGGCAGCACAGCTTCCAGTGTCAGCCACTCCTCCCAGCTTGGTGTCACCAGCAAACTTGCTGACAGTCACTCTATTCCCTCGTCCAAATCGTTGATGAATATATTGAATAATACCGGCCCCAGCACTGACCCCTGAGGCACTGCACTGGATCCAGGCCTCAACTGGACTCTGCCCCAATGACCACGACTCTCTGGCTTCTTCCCTTCAGCCAGTTTGCAGTCACCTCACCACCCGCTCATCCAGACCGCACTCCCTCAGTTCAGCTGTGAGGATGCTGTGCAGACTGTGTCAAATGCCTCACTCAAGTCAAGGTAGATCACATCCACCGCTCTGCCATCACCCATCCATCTTGTTATGTCCTCATAAAAGTCAATGAGGTTGGTCAAGCACGACTTCCCCTTGGTGAAGCCATGGTGACTGCCCCTAATGACCCTCTTATCCCTGATATGCCTTGAGATGGCACCCAGGAGAAGTTGTTCCATCACTTTCCCAGGGATGGAGGTGAGGCATTTTAGTTGGCATTATGAAGTGTCTCAGGGAGCCAAATTAGATCAGTTCAGGGTGAAACTCAATTGAAAAGGCTGCAGGATTGCATCTGATGCATTCTTAAAAAAAAAAAAAAAAAATCAAAACAAAACCCCACAACTGTAGAGAATTTCAAACCACAAGCAGTGGGTTAGTTTTTATTACCAAGGTTTATGGCGCTCAACCCCCACTGCAAGTTGACTGTTTCTTTTGCTGAAAGTTGGCCCAACAAACTGAGCTTGTGGACTGAAATCTCTATTTTCACTTGCACAACACAACACAATTCATGGAGGAATCAAAAAAATATTTTTCTGCATTAAAAAACCCCAAACCAATCAAAAAACCTTAAATGGTCTTGATGTAAATATATGTTTTCTGTATTAAATCTTTAAAAATCATCATCAATATAGAATTTACGTACCTGTGGCACAGCAAGAGAACATTTTGCTACAGCATCATAAGCCTTTTTATAACTTCTCAGTTCATTCAAAGCTTTTGCTTTCCGATAGAGAGCTCTGAAATTGTTTTCGTTCAATCTCAATGCTATCTCACAGTCTTCCAGAACTTTTTCATGCAATCCCTATGAGAAGAAAGAAAAAAGGCACTGATCAGAACTATTAGCATTCAAGTACCAAATTTAAACTGTATTAGATGAAGGTACTGAAACGTTATAAAACACTCCCCAAGGCCACTGCACTATGAGTGTTGCTAAGTCACCAGCTCATGCAACTAAAAAGCAGCAGGGCCACCAGTCATGGGAAATCCAATAACAGTTTTGAAGATAATTTCGCTCTTATTCCACAGAGAAAGCAGCACCCAACAGTATAAATGGATAAAAATACTCTTCCCCCAACTTCCAAGCCTAATATGAGTTCTTAAATGATAATATTCTAGTATTAATATAAAAATACTTCAAGGATTATACTTGTAAAAATAAGATATTAAAGAACACGCCGATTCTCGAACCAACACAAAGAGCTTTTCTCTCACTAGGAAACTTTTGGTGTCTCCACACTGCGTTAGTGCATTGAGAAATCCCAGTCTGAAGATCAGCTTACCAGGTTAGAAAAACACGCTATCCTATTCACGTGCAACTTCTCTAAAACATCATCAGAAACATGGATTTCTTCAGAATTAGCATAATCAGCTATATTTATAGCTTCTGTATAGTGACTCAGTGATCCTCTCCAATCACCTTCTCGATATACATCATTCCCTTCATTAAAAAGGTTTCTAACGAGCTCCCGTATAAATAACTGCAACAAAGAAAAGAAACACTCATCAACAGCAGCATTTGTTGTTTATCTTCCAAATACCTTTGAAATATAAAACTTATACTTGTAACTTCACAGAATCAAAATGAAATGCAAAACTTTTGTCTGTATTGATATTCTTCTTCTGGCATTTTCCCAAGACGATCTCTAACATCCAACACCGCAATACGTAAATAAAAGAGAGGGTAAACTACTGATCAAATAATTACTTTGTGTAAGTTAAAAAGACATATCTATTTCCCTATATTATTTTAGCAAGCAGCAGCCCCAGCAATGGGTAAAGCAGCAGCGCACAAAGGCTGGTTTTGCAGAGCATAAGATACTTTTTTAATCTAAATGTGAATGATTGCATTGTTATCTGATATCATCTCAAATTCAGTGAAACCACCTACCATTGGATAAAAACACTCAAAAGATGAGTCTGAAAATATAAGTCAAAAATCATGCAGTGCACAGAAACAAAGTGTTATGAAGATTGATGTGACTGAGGTCCTTCTCTCTCACTTTTACTGTGCCACTCTCAGCTTTATTCAGAAAAGCACACAGGTGTATCCAATGAATGCTCCAAATTCATCCCAAACATCAAAGAAAGAGTTAACCTGGACTGCTAGATGAGTGAATTCCAGGCACCCAAACACCTGTATCACAATGTCAGTAGTCCCCAGTTCCAATATTGAGCCATTGGAAATTCCCGTTCATACTACACCACCACAAAAATGTTGATTTAAAAGAAAAGAATAAATATAATAAGATGGGCCCATGTTAAAAACCCTCCTGGAAATGCAAAAGTAATTTAATTACCTCATATTGTTCTTGCGTCCCTGGGTAGGGCAAAGTAGATCTAGAAAAAGAAATCACAACATTTACATATTATTCATATTGCTTAAAAGACGATCACGTTGAAGAATACTGGTCCTGACTAAACATGGCCTCGCTGCACCAGGCAGATCTCTAGATGTTGTTCATTGCCTGCACTGAGCAAGGCAGAAGTGCTGGAGATTAGTTTTGATTAAACAACTCTGTTTTCTCACTACTAATGACTCATTTTCACTTCAAGTTACTTAGCCAGGCTCAACTCTGCTCAAAATGCATTAAGGTTTTGAATGCTTTGAGCTTAAAACCTCAACTTTGTTTAAAACCTGTTTCCTTCCTCTCCTCCACTGTGCAGAAACAGATCATACCTAAAGAGAACTGCAATCTTCTTGTAAGCATTATATAATGACAAATTATCTGCCAAAAGAAAACATCCTTTTTAATTAAGTCATACCAATGACACTACAGGAATCTTCTCTAGCACAGAACAAAGCTATTTACTTTTAACTTTTCAGGAAGAAAAATAGGAACCCTTTCCCTTCCCATATGGGTTATCTGAGAATCTCATTCTAAACAACTTTTTAAAGTGCTGTTTTTTGAACTAGTGTGAAATTTCACAATGATTTCAAGCTAGCCAGGATCTTCTAGAGAAGAATTTGGCATCGATGCAAATGAAAATTAACTACTATTCATAAGATGATGTTTCATTAGGTTAAATTTTAGCTCCAGTGAGTTGAAACGCACGGTGCTAAGCAAACCCAGCCCTTTGAGTAGAAAGCTACTCTTAGGTGTAGTCATCCATCAGGTGGATTTTCAGGGTATTGACATTTTCCACTCACCAAAAAAACCTCACTGCTGATTTTTCTCAAAGGCAGAAAGGAATACCCTCCCACCCTCCATCTGCTCAGCTTAAGAACAAAGAGGGGGTCTGTATTTTCTTTAAGACTGTTCTCCATCTCCATGTTCATGTCAGCAAACACTCTGAGGAGAAACACGTGTCCTCCTTCCTCCGCTGGGGCTCTACCCAAGGGCTTACCCAGGGCTGTCCAGCTCATATACATACTCTATAAACTGGAGTCCTTTCTTAATGTTCTGTTGTCTAGCGCTTCTCTCTTCCGACACATTGGACATGTTATCTTGAACATTCACTTTTCGGATACGCCACTCCTCAAAAAGGAAGAGAGATAAAGGGCTGTTAGTGCACAGCAGGTTGCGTTTGGCCTGGAAGGATCCGATCTCACACCGACACTAATTCCATCACACAAACATGATCCCGCACCTCAGCTGAAGGAACTCCAGACAAACACCGCAGGGCTCACAGCACCCCAGGTTGAAGCCCTGGCTCAGAAAACACCCCCGCTGTCAGCGCCCACCTACAGAAAACCTTCCTGCCAATTTCTCCTTTCCCTTTGGTTTCCCACTGACTCCACACCATGCAGAGTGAATCTACACAGAGTCATGAGCTCAGCTCTCATGCATCACTGCTAAACCCAGCCACGGGTCCCCGCTGCCGTTCCACAGCCTTGGACTGCTTGTGTTTGTTTGTTGAAGTAGTAATAAACTCAAGACCCAGGTATAATTATTAATAGTATCCCAACTGATTAGAAAACTACCAATAATTCTAATTCTAGAGTCCCTCATCATGACTCAACAGCTATGGGGTAATTAGAAGCAAAATATTACTGCTTTAATAATATCTACCAGTTGACCAAGGTGAAAATCTTGGCCACTTTACCAGTAGCAAAGACTACCTACTTCATTTGAAAAACTGAATTACTTTAATGTAATTCCACATCGCCAACTTGACATTTAAATCCAATTTAAGTAGCCCGAATCGGTGATTTTTTTTTTTCTTCATGTCTTTCATTTACTGGATTTACAAATAAGTCAAACAAGCTAAAATGATCTGTGTAACCTTCAAGATAAGGCTATTTAACATCTGGTTTCACGGCTGCATACACAACTTAAGAACATGACTTAATTTTACAAAAAAAAAATCAGTAGGACAAAGTTATATTCTGAAAATACTGAAATTAATAAAAAGTCTCTTGAAGAAATACATATTTTTGTGAAGAAAATTACTTTTTGTAGGAATTTATAGTTTAAACAAAAAAAAAAAGGAACTGCATGCAGTACATCTCTGTTAGTCTTGAAACTAAGATTAAAACAGCCAGTGGAAAAATGAAAACAGAGCAAAATAAACTAAATAACACCCATCAAACTCAAGAAAATAGCAACTGAAAATAGCAAGCAGCCGGAAAAGATACTCTCTCCGAATTACTTGGAATAATGAAACAATCCGATGAGCTTTCGGCTCTAATAATGTTTACAAACCTTGCCAAAGCGTCCTGAGCAAACCTATGAAGCCTGCACCGTTCCAAGCCATTGAGAGTCAGCCCTATAGTGACACACACCTAAAACGAGCATAAGAAACTGCGTCATTTTCTTAAGGTCACTAAGCAAACTGATGGGCTCGCTCCAAGGTCCCCATTCCTCCCCACTTCTTACTGCAACCTCATATCAGCAAGCTTCGAAAGCAAGAAAAATAAGAACCACTCTGTAGATAAATATCGTGGACAGCTACAATAGTTCAGTGACCTGGACTGTTCAGATATTGCTTGTTTAGGCATATAAATAGTGCTCAATCTACTCTCCAGAGAGGAAATAACCATGAACGCTTTTTGCAACTGTTTTCCATGTTATTTTAAGCACCATCTTTTCTTCCACAAGTTAGCAATACAAACTGTGCTTTTGGCATCTCTATGAAAGACTTTTAGTATAAGATAAACTGAGTAACAACAGCGTCTCTATGAATAAATCTAAACACAAATGCCAGGAGGGTAGCTTTCATAACTCAAATGAGGGCTAGCGAGAGTAAGAAATGCTCATCCAACCAAAGAAAGTGGTAATATCAGTATATGCCTTCCCATAAAAATAAAGAAGTTACGTAAAACGTATTTTAGTCCCCTGAATTAACAACTGACAAAGTTGCCAATAAAGCAGGAGCCTTGCACGTGTCAAGATCTGGGCAAGTATTAAGATCAGCTTTACTCTGCTCATTTTCCTCAACCTCAATATTCCACACCAACAACTTGCAAATGGATGAAGAAAGTCTGGCACGGTAACAATTGCATCTATTTATCACCTCTATGTAAATATTAAAGAATAAAAGATATATTGAAACTTGAAGGCGTGCAGATCCAGTTTCTCTATAACAATACAGTTAAGGGAAATGTTACAAATTGGCAGCACAGATAAAAGAATATCCAGCAAGCGATGAACATATGTGAGTGGTGTCATTTATGATTCAAAGCAGTTTTCTATTTTTTTCCTACTTACTCATCTGCATCAATAAGATGTTCAGGCAAAAATTATCTTTCCTTAACATACTTTGACAGTCACATTGCCCAAATATTTGATAATTCTGCAGAGGATTGAAAACTGTTTCAGAGAGCACCTCTAACAGCGTGTCTCCCATCCAAATTACTCTTAGATGCTCCCAAGCAATCAGAAACACATTAGACTCGCACAAGGCAAATAACAAACTTGGCTTGTAATGTCACACACCTGCTTTTAAAGGTTTTTAAAACCCCATCTATTTAGCAACAGTTTTTCTCCTCTATCTGCTGGGGTGGGAATACATATATATACATATATTTTAATCAAAACAAATATACATATTTAACTGAAAAAGGGTGGATTTAGGGCTGGCCAGGCTCCAAGCAGCCTGGGCTGTGGAAGGTGTCCCTGCCCATGGCACAGGTGGGACCGGATGAGCTTTAAGGTCCCTTCCAACTCAAACCATTTGATGATTCTGTAAAATGTACATATATTTAAAAAGCTTAAATCTTGCTTTTAACTTCTACTAGAAAAGCAAAGCCTATAGTGTTGCTTTACACTGTACAATTCACTGAAAGAGACAAGCAAAAGGAAAGGAATGGAATAAAAATAGTACAGGATCTGGGAAAACAACGTCTCAGTAATTAAGGTCATAGACAGAACTGACTGTTGCATTACATGTTATATTTCTATAATACAACTACTGCTACATGAGCAACTGGAGCTCAATCTACTAAACCTAGTAAAATTGCAAAAAAAAATTTTAAAAAGCTGCTTAAACCCAAAAAAGTTAAAGAACAATTTATACGGGTTTATCCTTATCACAGGCTTCAACTCCTCACGTTTCACAAAAGCCAAAGTCAAGTGGCAGAAAGTACACTGCCAGTAGCCAATGTCACCTTTTCTGACAGATGCTGGTCCAGTCACACAAACAGGAGACGCGGAGGAAAACAAGTTTGTGTTTCTGGGACCCAGGAACACCTGCACTTCTCTCTTACACAAAGCCTCTTATGCCTCTTACTGGTTATTTGCTTTTCTTCCAGAAAATTCTGTTTTCTACATTTTGGTACTTCTGAGGCGTTCAAGAGAAGTTTTAAAGGACATTCACAGTATTTAGGATATGCCGGGGAGAATTCTTCAGGCACGAGGGCTTTGAACACAACTGCTAGACTATGTTGCAAAGCAAAACTGATCTCTGGAATGCAAGGCACCCAACTCACACAAGAATGCAGACAATTGAGTTTTTTCTGTAGAAGGAATACAGGCCTTGGTTATTCCTAAAAGGAAAGTCACACTGTTTCGGACAGTCTAGCCTTTCTATTCCTAACCGCGAATCCAGGGAACAAGTATGTACAGTTTGTCATGCACACGAGTTCCCTCAATTGAAAATTCAGTCCCGAAGGGGAAGGAACTCCTTTCCTGCTGCACACAGGTGTGCAGACAGCTTATTTAGAGGAGAATGGAGAATAGAAGAAAAACGCAGAATGTTACCTGGGGAGCAGAACTATTAATACTGCCACTGGGAATTATGACCTTCAGCTCACTGTTACCGTTCGTTACTGACATGAATGGTTCCAGCTATAATAAATGCTTTTAATAAGCATTCTCTGCGCCTTCAGGCCTAACTGCTGACAACAACTGGAAGTCAGTGGTCCTCACTGCATGGCCTTCTCCACCCAGTTAGAACTTAAAAACTAAGTGCGGTGTATAGACATGTTCTTTTAAAACACAGAAGCACGTCCTTCTGTCACGCATCACTGACTTCACTATTAATGCAATTACTGGGTTACAGGAATCTCAAATTAGATCTTTGTACAGTACGAAGTACATTGAAAATGTTATCGTGATAGCTGCTGATAGATCTCTACCAGTCTTAGTGCTTCAGCTGAATTATGAATCTTGACTGGGATGCACGTCTAGTGAAAATCACACTGAGCTGAGACCTTCCTTTGGATCCTACCACCCCTTCTTCGTGACACAGGCAGGAGAGAGGTTTACGAACTCAAAATATTAAATCAACTCAGTCAAAAATTAATCCATCATGTGTACCATCATATCTCAAAACCTTCTCAACGCAATCAGAAGCTGTGAAATCAAAAGTCTGCGTAAAAAAATCAAAATGTGAACAGTTCACCCATGTTTCCATATAGGAAAAGTGTACAAGAGAGAAGTTACACGCTGGGTCCCAGAATAAAGAGAATAATGCAAAGACTACTGAAATAGAACAGCAGGAGTGAATAAATGGTTAAAAGGTAGCCAGTATAAACCCCTTTCTCCTATAAGCAGTGGAAGCCCCTCTTTGGTGCTGCCTCTCACACTACCAGCAGCAGCAAGTGTTCAGGTATCTGCATCCAAAAAGCTGCATATGTGTTACTCCCACCCCAAGGGCACAAGAAAGCAGAGACATGTGAGATGGAGAAGTGGCACACACAGCTGTGCCCTGACCACGGCCCAGGGATGTCACCCACAAACCATCCCATTGCCCCAGTCCAAGCCAGCCAAGAAGCAAACTGGACACCGAGCATCTGCCCAACAGAATAAGCCTGACCCAAAGCAGACTTCCCATCCTAACCATCTGACAGTTTAACTGCATAATTACAGATAACAAACTGCAGTGCAAATTAAAGCATGGCTTACAGAGATTGGAAACTGTTCAACAGCCTTGGAGTGGCACCAAGATCAGGAAAGGAAAATAGAAAACTTAATATAAAGCCTTTTTAGAGTTATCTTCCTCAGATAGCAAAAGCATGAAAGATTTAACAGTCATGCTCATGCATCACTGGGCAATTATGTAAGACATTTCAAACATGCAGCACGCACGGCACACCTGTCAATAGTTTTGAATTAACTCCTCTAACACTTCTGGTTACAATCACACAATTCTGTTACGTCAGCTCAAAAAGCCACTTAATAACACAGACATAACTCGGTTTCAGTTTTTATTTCTGTAAAGAGAAACAAACTTAAGTGTTGTAAAAATGAAATATCTAAACAAAACAAATGAAATAGAATTTACAGCAACAGTTCAACATCTACTCACTCCACATTTTTTCTTGAAGTATTTAGTTGCACCTCCTCACACTGATTCCCTACCCACAAAATAAGACACTGTTCAGAGTTTGTTTTCTATTTTCATAGCTTTCCTATTTTTTTTTTAATCCATGAAAGAAAAAGGAGAGAACAAAGATGCTTTGTAAAGTCACTCCATTTCCCCAGGAAATTAAGGAGTGGGGCTGGAAGACTTTGCTTTATGGTTCTCTAAAACACTTTAGGAAAGAACAGATGTGAAATACAAGCTGAAGAGGGAGCATCTTGTCAACAAACCCAGGTTTATCAACAGAATCGACACCAAGATAAGCTTTGGTAATCGAGTTTGATGACAACAATTGACAGCCTCTGAGGTTTTTTTCGTTTTCACTTCCTGTAACACAGTGCTGACTCTTCTGTAATCAAACACTAACAGCGCTGCCCAACCGAGAGCAGCGGCTCGGCAAATTCAACAAGCGGCAACGGGCTGTTGGTTCCTTCAGTCGGACGAACGAGAGCACAACCCACCCGTGCGGCGCGGGACGGGCACCGGCACACGGCCCCGCTCTCCGCTTCTCCTGTCAAACGCCGGCTTTGCTCCAGTCACGGAGCAACAGGCGAGCCCTGGGAGCGCCCGTTTTCCCGGAAAGAGGCGGCTGCCAACCGGCGGGCTGAGCGGGCCCCGGGACCGCTGCCACCCTGAGCCCCTCGGCGCCGCCGCCCGCACCGCTCCGGGCCCGCCCGCCGTCGCCTTTGTTCGCGCCAACCGGCTCCGATCGCCGGCAGAAGTCTCATCCGGGGGCACCCGCCCGGCTTCTCCAGAGGAACCAACAGCGGCCCGAACCGCCCGCGCCCGCCGCCCCCCGCGTCGGGAGGCACAGGCAGCGGGAGGGCCGTTCCGCTCTCCCGGGGGAGCGAGACGGCCGGCCCCACGGCGGCGGGACGGTGCGGCCCCCCCTCGGCCGGGGAGGGGCGGGAGCGGCTGGGCCGGACGGGCCGGACCGGGAGCGGCCCTTCCTCAGCCGGGACCGCCCCGCCAAGCGCGGGTGATCGGCGCGCGGCTCCTCCCCTCTCCCCCCGCCGCGCAGCCCCTACCTGCCCCTCGGGCCTGCGGGAGCGCAGCGCCGCGGAAGGCGGAGCCAGCGAGCCGGGCAGGCGACAGCGGCGGCGACAACGACGGCGACAACGGCAGCGCCTCCCCCGTTCCGCCCTCGGCACCGCCGCCGCTGCCGCCCGCTCAGTGAGCGCGCCCCCTGCTGCCGGGAGGCCGCGGGGACAGCCTACAGGCGGCCTGACTCGATTGGCCGGAGCGCTGGCAGTGCGGGCTTCCCCATTGGCTCGTCACCCCTGTTTTGGAAAGCGGCACTTCTGATTGGTGTCGGTTCTGAAAATATTTGCTGCTGATTGGCTGAGCGCCTCGGCCCGCCCCCTTTTTTCCTTTCAGCCGGCTGCAGAGCCCGCTCTAGGCCTCTCCGGCGCCCCGTGTGAGCGGCGACACACGAACGGGGGAACAGACAAACAAGGGTGCGCCCGCCAGCTGCCGCCGCCCGGGGACGCCGCTCCGGGCTGCTCGGCGCCGCGGGCCTTCAACCCTCCCATCAGCTCTCCCGGAAGCGGCCTGACGTGAGCAACCTGCTCGCGGCGCCCCATGGGAGGCTTCCCGCCCAGTGACGTCACCCTCCCCGGCCACTCCGGCGCGGGGGGCACTGCGCATGCTCCGTGCGGCCGCGGCGCCTCCCGCCAGTCCGGTGCGCGTGCGCCCCGCGCGGCCGCTGCCGGTGAGGGGACGAGGGGCTGAGGCGGCGGGACAGACGGAGCCCCGGGACGGAGCCCCGGGCGCGCTGGCGGCTTCCGCCCCGCCGGGACCGGGAGAGGCGGCAGTAAGTGGGCGTTACCTCGAGGGTCGGTGACACGAGCGCGGAGCCGGGCGGCGGAAACGTGCCCGCTCCTGGGAAGGCAGCCCGGGAGTGCGGCCCCCCGTGCACCTGCCTCAGTCGGGGCGTCCCCGCCGCTCACTGGGATGAGCATTTATGAACCCGGGAGCTTGTTGCAGCTTGTGAACTCTTTATGTTGTAACTCACAAAATGCGTTTATGAAAACCCTTCACCCGGATAATAAAATGAGAGCAAGCTGGAGGCCTGAGGACGTTGGTTTGTGGTTATTTTCCAGCAGCAGCCGTGGCCGAGCAGGAACGTTGTGCCGGGTCCCGCACGCCCTGCCCGGGGAGCTGCTGGTTGCACGTACCCGGAATGTGCTTTAAATGTGGGGGGATGGGCTTTTTCCTCCCTGGCACTGGACATAATTAGTGTTCTAATAATACTATTTCGTTTTTTCCAGTAGCATTAGTGATGGCAACGTCAGTGGTGCAGCTGTACAGATATTCCCACAATTAATGTGATAAAAACATTCGATGGAGCTTATATGCTAGAACTGTATAAAGAAAAGCCTTCCAGGTTTCAACAAATGTAATATATAAGTTATACTACCATTAATTGATACTGAAAGGAATACACCCAATTAGCAGTTTATCAAGTTATGCTGGTGGAAGGTTCCCTGACCTGGTAAAACAAACCTGCATTCACCAATGTTCAGTTATTCCAGGAAGGGCTTAAACTGAGTCCTGCGTTCCAAAACCACCCAAGCTGCACCCCAGGATTTGGTCACTGAAATATATTCTTGCTGCTCTGCCACGGGTTCACTGTGTCTTGTTGCGTTTGTGTCTGTTTTCTGACTGGGACAAGGTACAGCCTGTAAAACATGCAATTGTAGATTTTTTTAAAATAGTGCTTATTAAGACAGAAGAAAATACATATTCTATAATTTCTGTTGCCTTACAAGTAGATCGAGAGAGGTCCTCCTTCCCCTCTACTCTGCCCTGGTGAGACCCCATCTGGAATATTGTGTCCAGTTCTGGGCCCCTCAGTTCCAGAAGGACAGGGAACTGCTGGAGAGGGTCCAGCATAGGGCAACAAAGATGATTAAGGGAGTGGAGCATCTCCCTTATGAAGAAAGGCTGAGGGAGCTGGGGCTCTTTAGTTTGGAGAAGAGGAGACTGAGGGGTGACCTTATTAATGTTTATAAATATATAAAGGGTGAGTGCCATGAGGATGGAGCCAGGCTCTTCTCAGTGGCAAACAATGATAGGACAAGGGGCAATGGGATCAAGCTGGAACACAAGAGGTTCCAATTAAATTTGAGAAAGAACTTCTTCTCAGTGAGGGTAACAGAGCACTGGAACAGGCTGCCCAGGGAGGTTGTGGAGTCTCCTTCCCTGGAGACATTCAAAGCCCGCCTGGACACCTTCCTGTGCGACCTCACCTAGGCGTTCCTGCTCCAGCAGGGGGATTGGACTAGATGATCTTTTGAGGTCCCTTCCAATCCCAAACATACTGTGATACTGTGATAGATGTGTTCCTTGTTGTTATGATAATATCTTAAGATTTATGGTCAAGTGGTTTATTTTTAAAAATCGCATGTGAATTCCCCTGTTGAAGTGATATTTTGGGCTAAGGAAGAGTTGGCACTTAGAGAAAAATGGATATGAAGGCATTTATATTGCTACCTTTTTCAAAAACATGGCCCGCTTTTTAAAGTGGGGGTTTTTTTCCCACAAAAAACTTATAAAAGAAAACAAGCAAAGGGACTCCTCTTGAACTCTGAAAAAAAATTCAGAGAGGAAACAAAACCAGTTGTGGAACCCACATTTATTATGTGCTCAGTGATCAGGAGAGTTATGTAAGGTGAATGATAGTTTTAGATTAATAGAAGTTTCTTAAACGTCTCTGTGTTATTATTTAATTAACCTTAGACTTGAGCTAAGCAGCATCACAATATCGTCCTACACAAATGGCAGGTTGCAAAGTTGTGTTTTGACTGGGTTCTCCAGCAGCCGTGGTTCAAATATAGCTCATCTCGTTTTTTCAGGCAGTGATGCCCCAGCAGGGAAGGAATGTCTGTTGGCACAGGGGGCAGCAGAGCATTTGGAGAACAGCTACAGGGCGAGTTAAACTGTAACTGTTATGATACGAGTCTGATGTAAGCTATGAACATCTTTAGTTTCCTTAGGAAACTACTTAACATTTTAAAAATTAATTCAGGATTTCTTGCTTGCTAAAACACTGTTGGAAACTGTTTAAGCCAGTGAAACACCCCGGGTTTTTTCAAAGGAGTTAGTGTAGAAATCTATTAGTTATATCCTTTACATAAAAATTAAGTATTAGTCTACAACAGAGAGTATCTTGGTTATGTTTCAATGTCTTAATTGTAATCCGCAGCAAAAATTAAAAGCTAGTAAACAGTCATTGCGTAATGCCCGCTCTAACTTGTAGATTATTTTATTAAAGGGAAGATGATCTTCTTGGCTTCCACAGCAGCAGAGTCACAATCCCATAGACCAGCAGAGGGCAGAAGTCCCAGCGGCGCTTCCTGGGCTGCGGGCCGGGCCCGCGGTTTGGAGGAGCTGAATCCCAGGGGGTCGCTACAAGTTTATGTCTGACCCGACTCCAACAAAAATTAGAAAGGTAACAATTATTTTAGGTCAAAAGGTTCAAAATTAGAAAGAACTTAGTGAATTAAAACTCAAGTTATTTCAGTGCAATATTTTAGTACACAGAAAATAAATGTGTAAGTGGGGCTAGTTGAAATTTGTTAATGCAAATCACCATCCTGAAAATTAGCTTAAGGCCTCTGAATAGCATTATTTTATTCTATTCCATCTTCTCTATACTCTTGTGTTACTCATTTGCATGTTATAAACAGGCCTTGGAGATGAAGCTGAGGAAAATTATACCTATTTTCTGACCTATTCGCTAATACAATATTTACATCTCTGTTATAACTAGCTAACCAATTCTCATGAGCTTCAGCTTCTGTCAGGTCTTAATTTTATCCTTTTCTGTAACTGTGGCTGCACTGGTTAATTCAACAACGTAAAGTGTGTCTGGTTACTTCCTTTGGAAGACAGAGAAGGTCACTGCATCCACTGTTAGCATGAATCTCGGAAAGTGTTTTATTCAGTATGTATTGCTTGTTGCAGCTGTGCTTTGGATCTACACATTTTTGTTATCTTCAATATCTTGATTTTTCTCCTCTAGTCCTGCCCTTATTTGCTTGGCTTTGTATTTATAGAGCTTAACTAACGCAAATATTTAATGCTAGAGAATTCTCATGTAACTGAAAAGAAGGAATATTGGTACAGTGAATTGATCTCTTTTCTATTACAGGTTATATATGAGGTTTAAATCTGCTCATAAAGAAGATGGGGGAGGGGGAAATGGTGGTTTATAATCTAACTCAGGTAAAGAATGGTATTTTAATAAATAACGCAGGCAGAACTGAAGAGTATCTCTCTACCCAGGAAGGGTTCCCTGCCAGAATAGCAAAAAACAACTTTTTTTTAGCTTTGCCAAGATCCGGAAGTTCTCAATCTCTTAATGTAAAACCAAATCAGTGTGAATTCTAGGAGCGTACATTTAGTCGGACTTGTCCAAGAGAGACCAGGGCAGTTACTGAGCAAGGTGCATGCCGACTCTGCTGTCTTTGCACGTACTTAGCAAGCAGACTGGTCCAAAAGACAGAAGCCCATTTATAGAGCAAAAGTTGTGTGGATGTCAAACGCTCAGCACTAATGCACATTTCAAGGGGTTTATTTTGGAATAGCTTTAGTCTGAACACGTGTGGAATGTAGTGGTTGGAGCACACCTTCCCGTCTCGTTGTACCCCAAAGGAATCCGAGGCTGAGACAACTCTATCAAATGAACCAAAGCATAGTACATGTGGACAGTCAATTTGGCTCGCTTCTGAGCCAAACTAAAACGCTAACATGGACATGCACTTTGCCAATGAGATTGCTCTTACCAGGAGTGATCTCTCTGAAGAAAGTTTTGCAGGGGACCTTTGCCTAAACAAGCAGGGATCAAGCCAGATTTTCTCTTTGCAGTCAGATATCCTAATCACAAGCTCGACTGTCGCTGGTCTATGTTTCTTTCTCTGTCACTAAGTAAGAGTCACTCAAATTCTCTTCACAATTTCAACAAAAAGAGTCAGTAGTTGCTTATAAACCTCTTTAAGCTGCCAATTGGATTATCCTTTTCAGAGGTGAGCTAAGTAGGTTAAATATCTTCAAAGCCTCTAAAGTGTATCTCTCATATCCTGAAAGCTGTTAACATATTGGCACTGTGGCTGCTTCCCTGCCAGCTTAGGTCAAAATGGGTAAATGTTGCACCTCTCTGCCTTGCTTAATCATATCCATGTGGCTAAAACAGAAAGTCCCAAATGATCTATTGGCTCTTAGGAAATCTTAAACCGTGGAGGAAGCTCCTGCCATTCCCATAAGAGCTAGCCGTCACAATGCACAGTTCTAGACCAAATGTTAATTCCTGCAAACAGTATAAGCAGTTATTCATCAGCTGATCTTAACTGTCATCCTTATGCTAAAGGTCAAACAGGCATCCAAAACTCATGTTTAGAAGCACTAAAGCAGCAAAGAATTTTCAGGCTGACTGACTATCAAAACACACTTAAAGAATTCGTCAGGTTTACTTCTGACACATTCCAAGGAACTGGAGTTTCAAGTCCTTAACAGTAGTGTTTGCTTTTTGATTCATATCTTTATACTTCATATTGGAGAACATGGTGAAAAAACAAAATTGTTTGAATAATGTCTCCTAAAACGTAGTGAAAAAAGCCATATTACAAAACTAACAATTTTACATATACACTGAAAAACTCTGACTGAATTTAAATACAACTTTAGGTGCGGCGTGGCCAGACTGGGCTGATTCTTTCAAAGAAAATACTTTTGACAGAAAAACAAAGTAGAATTAAGTTAGCTGATGCTATCCAGCTTATTTCTGCTTATTGCTCAGCATCAAACTCATGAGAGGTTTTTTCCTTTTTCTTTACAATCACTGCGGAAATACAGGATTCAAAATACAGGATTCAAAATACAACTTTTTCAG
The DNA here is from genome assembly GCF_037038585.1 of Patagioenas fasciata. Taxonomy (NCBI): domain Eukaryota; kingdom Metazoa; phylum Chordata; class Aves; order Columbiformes; family Columbidae; genus Patagioenas; species Patagioenas fasciata. The sequence goes on along the minus strand of NC_092534.1, from coordinate 1,546,688 downwards.
AGGGCAGAGTAGAAAAGAGTCTTCCCAGCCCTTCTACCCCCCCTTGCTTTTCCAGGTAAAATCTGCACATATCATTAATCCTTTATTCCTTCCTGGCAATCTTCATTTCAATTCTTGACTTTTGTTGAGCAACAACCTGTCTTAAAATACAAAAAGAATAAATAAGTACATCCTTTTTTTTGTTTTGTAACTGCAGACATTACTGATAAGTAATGCTGCTGCTGCTGCTTAAGAATTCAATGGGTACAGGAATATTGTGGCAACGTGTAGGTCAGGAATATTGTTGTTTGTCACACTAGAAGGATTAGTATTTAAGGAAATCATGGAAGTGGAGCAGAAAAGCACAAGAATGCTTTGGATGGGCTCTGAGCAGCCTGGGCAGTGGAAGGTGACCCTCCCCAGGGCAGAGGGGTTGGAACTAGATGAGCGTTAAGGTCCCTTCCAACCCAAACCGTTCTATGATTCTATGAAAGCTGCCGTAGACACCCTAAGAAAGTATTTTCTTTAAAGAACCATACATTGCATCCCTCCATCCAGCATCTTGGTATTCAAGCTGGTATAACTTTAAAATTATAAAATATCAGGGATTTAGTTGATTTGCCACTAAAGTTGCTATATAAACAACACAGTCATTGGAAGTTGATGATTCCACGGGGAATTATTCTGCATAAATTAATATCTGGAAAAATAAGGTTAGTGCATTTCTTCTTATCCGGAGGTGCTGGCCTTTGCTATTATGCATACTGCTCCAGAATTTGGAGCTGCAACTGCAAACTTCGGTGCTACTGTTGCCTCATTGAGTAGTGCTGACGTAACTTCTGCTGTGAGCTGTATTGTAAGCATCTGGGTCTGTATGAATTACTCCTATAAATACACGCCATTTCAGAAGTGGTCAGAGTTCTATGAGGGTAGACTAACAAAATAAACTTTGTTTCACAGGGTTCTAATGCTGAAGTGTGGCAGAGAATCCAGACGAGTGGGTGGTTTACAGCGGCCGTGACAAATAATGGCACTGATGGGGCAGCAAGAGCTTTCACAACAATCTCAGTCCATACGGGTGTTACAAGGCAGGATATCGGATACAGGAAGTAATAGAGAGATGATTTTAGGAAGCAATCGCAATTGCAACTGCATTGCATGGCCATTAACAGAGAAGTTGCTCCAACAGGCAGAGTCCTGCTGCTTCTTGTACATTTGTGCTAATCAACTTTTCATTTATTTCATGCTCTTTCAATCTGTTTTGTAAAGCTGTTTTTGTGCTTCTAACTATTTGTGCTTCCACAAAATCTCAGTTTTCAGCTTGTGTGCTGTAAGAACCAAGACAAACCTTCAATGGTTCGGTTTTTAACTCGAATGCGGTACTCTAAAACGTGGCACCCCACCCATTGCCTGTATACAAAAGGAGTTTCAAATTGGCAGGAGAATGAACATTCTCCCAAACATTGGTCTGGAGCACATATAATTATGCTAAGTCATTGTTAGAAGCTATTTTAAAAGGAAATGTTGCCTGCCTTCTGAGGCTTTTCTATGTACATATAGTTTGGGCATTGCAGCCTTTCTTTAAAACTACAGCATTATTATTGTTGGTAGGATAAGCCGCACTAGCACACTTTAAAGCACAGAAAATAAGACAAGCAGTTAGGCTCTTCCACGCTGATATCTCCACCTTGCCACTGGCTTTGTATAGCGCTTCAGTTATCCTGGGTCTCATTATTTAAATCTGTAAAATTGAGCTTTCCATTTTTAAACTTACGCAGCTGTAGCAGTGACAATTTGTTCACATTAAAATCCAATTTCTTCTGTAAACTGCTGAATCTCAGATATTAGATAGTTTTATACAGTTTTCTTTGTTACCTTTTGGAAACAGCAGGAATGTACTGGTTTAACTGAGGACGGAACCTAACCTATAGTAAATATTGTTTGATACTTTATATTTTCTGAAGACTAAAGTTTCTCTAGCTGTTAGTTGAAACATTTTAGTATTGAAATTACTGCTATTCCTTCCCTTTCTCAAAGGCTCTCCCAAATTATTAACAAAGATTTTAATGAATCAACCACCTTTTTCTTGCTGAAAAGGTCATCTTTATTCAATTTTATGACCCACTTCAAAAGTACCTAGTCCCATCTTACAGTTTTAAATAACCCCTCCCCTAACTAGGCTGTCCCATCTCTACTTCTGGTGCCTGCTCTTGATTCAACTTTTTTCCAGCCACAGGCCCCTTACAAGATGCTCCCCTGTTATCAGAACAGGAAGTTCCTTATCTTCTAAAATCGTATGACTCCAAACTTAATTATATGTTTTAAGCACGTAGAAAATACACCTTGCTCAAAGATAAATTGCTTGGGCTGGTACTAGAAATTTCAGGGCCTATGGGATACAAGTCAGATGAGATGATCTGACCTTCAACTCTTTGAATGAATGACACATGAATAAAGAAGCCAAAGAAGAAACGGTGATGGGCAGAGGTCAAAACAAAATTCATGACCAAAGGAAAATGAAAGCAGCAGCCTACCAGTAAGCAGTTACTCTTGTTTCGATGGCGGCCCTTTTCTAAGGGGTTGTGCTGCTCCGTGTTCTCACGTGGGTTCCTAAATCCAGTATTTCAGGTAAAATGAGGACTGCTGCAGCTCCTCCTCTTCCTTCCACTTGCAGTCATAATGATCATAAAAGGACCCACCTAATTCCAGTCCTTCCAGTTGTGGGGCAATCAGGTAATGATGCAGATTGCAGAAAACTGGACAGGGGATGCAATATATGGGCTACGGTACAAAATCTTTCTTTATCTGAAAGAAAGTGATCGTTTTGTGCTTGTATTATTTAGTGCTTCCTTCCTGCCCAAAGGAAGATGATCAGGGATGAAGTCATGACAGAGAATTAACTACTACGCCTTACATTTTCATTCTGCTTCACTGCATGCATGTGCAAGACATGCTTGCACACATCCATAGGCAAAATATTTGTGCTTCAACAAAAATTAATTAATGAGAAATGCTACTTGATTGGAAGTGAAGCAAATGAACTCTCAGCAGCATCTCAACACACACTTATCCTTGGACATCCATATGTTTGAAAGAGTGATGTACAGTATTGATTTTTGGTCTTAAATACTATGGGGGTATTTTCTTTGGTGGCTATCGGAAAGAACAAATTTAAACAAAAAATCAGCATAGTATTTTACAGAATAAATATTAATTAGAGTTGCTTGTGTAATTAAGTTTGGGTATGCCTCCCCTTGACCCTCCATTCTAAATAAGACTTGGAAACAAACAAAGATTATCTGTTCCTGGCAAATCCTTCCTAGGATTACATGGTGCATAAACTAATAAGGGTTTATCTTCTTTCTGAGAGAGGGAATAACTAGAGCAACATTAAAACATTAACGTGGGATTAAAGAATTCCAAACAGAATTAGGAAATGGAAAGGTTAGGACTCTCACAGCAATATCAAATCACCGTTACGTTCAAGCATGCAGATCATACGTGCAGACCACACATAAAATTCAGAATACTCTGTGTAAGCAGTACTGTTTTGCTCTGTGAAGTAAGAATGTCAAGTATGCATAAGCTGTTTTAAAAGATAACCTCAATGTGGTTGGCATAAATTTTTGTACGCAGGACTACATTATTCCCATTTTTTTGGGGTGCCATAGTCACAAAACGAAGCTGGACAAAATTAAATGATACTGATGGCAGGGTAACTGAGACACCATTAGAATGTGCTGAGCTTTACACCATAAAGATGGAAAACTGTACTTAGTGCTGCCATCTGAAAGAGTTTGAGCATCATTGTAAAATGGCTATTTGGGAATAGGTGTGTTTATTTCTGCAGACTTGGAGAGGCTGATCAGCGAAGGCTACAACAGTAATTTGAAAGTAGGAAGTTACCACAGGAGGCCCCAGAGGAACGAACGAGTTTGTTACCAGTCACCTTTCACTGGTGGTTCTTGAGCTCACCTGTGAGGTGATGCTCTATGTATTCTAGGATAAGTACTTTAAAGAATTTAAATCCATCTAGCAAGATTCACACCTCTAACAGCTGAAAACTATTCTTTTTAAAGCTTTATTATGACTATCTCCTTGCTCCCATCTTTTCTTGCTGTCTTGCACATCCTGATGCCATTAGCAAGGCCTCTTACACACACTGAATTAATAATTCTGTATAGTAAATAAAAAGAGAATGACAGTTCCATCACTGTTAGTACAAATGGGGTAGTTTCTGGCGTTTGATATCTTAATTTTATGATGGTGTCTCATATGCAGTTTAAACTTTTTCTCCTTTATACATAGGAACAAGATTCTCCATACATGTTATTTTAAAGCATATGGCCTCTCTATGTGTTTAGGGTGGTATTAACTTTATAAGTCACAGGACCTGTAGGCAAGAGTTTTTCTAGATGGCTCTCTATGAAATTCAGTAAACACAGTATCACCATTAGGATTTTATTTTAAACCAAGGAAGCAATCGATGTATTTGGATCAGGTGTCTTCTGCTCCTAAGTGTCCTGAACAAGTCTTCTCTTGTCCGTCATTGATCACTTTGAAGCCTATAGAACTATAAACTCTTGTTTCAGGAAGTTTCCTAAGCTAGTAACTGATACTGCAGAGAAGCATAAGCTTCAGTCTTTATAATTACAGGATACATAAATTGTTCTGAATTGTTTATATTATATAGTACTGTGGCATTTGTTGCCTTCCAAATACAGTGGAAAATATGCCCACATAGAAAACTTAATAATGTGTTTGTCCTGATGGCCCAGATCTGAGAATGCATATAAACTCTTAACTTCTCTGGGGATGAGGGTCCTCGCTTCTCACCGGAAGTGACACCAGCAGCTAGAGGCGAAACAGCAACAAACACTTCACAGAACATTGACCCGTGTGTTGCGCACTTACACTCTCTGCATACTCCTCAGCACATGACTGTTACATCTTCTGGCTGATTTGAAAGTATCTGATTTCCTTCGGGTACAGCAAATGGCGCTGTGAGTGCTGACAGTTCTCTGGTTCAGTTACTCCTCGTCCCAACCACACTGCAATAGCAAAGAGCAGAGGTGGGACACAATCCAACAGCAAAGATACCCAGAGCCTGCTTGGCAAGTGGCACACGCTCAGTTCTTCAGCACCATCGAGCCCCTTTCTGATCCCACATGATGCCATATTTCTGGTATTCACTTCTTTCCTACTCATGCATTCTCTAGCTAATCCCAATGTTCCCCATCCCCCAGTACTTCCAGGGTTTCTTTGTCTCTCAACAATACACTCAGCAACTTCCCAGTTCCCAAAGCAGTCTGGATGGCGTTGAAGCTGTTTAAAGGTAGTTAGCTCCTGTGGTGATTAGCCTGGAACAGATAAGGGCTACATTCTACCCACCTTTCATTTGATGGACACGTAATGTGGGGGTAGTATCCTCTGCCTAGTGTCCAGTTGCCATAAAACTCTTCCCAGACATCACGAACGGGAAGGTGGGGAAAGCAAACTGCCGTACAAGCAGGCCGGACCTACAGGGCGTTGCACCATTGACAGGATGAAGAACAAAACAAGAGGTGAACAAATAAACAGGCTGAGAAGAATCTGCGTTTTTTAAAAGCAATTTAAAACATCTAGAGACAGCAAAGAGCTGGTAGACATGCTAAGAGAAGTTACACAAAATCATAGTATGTGCATTTCTCTCTTCCCTATTAGCAGAATGTAGCCTGCAGAGTCTCCATAAATCCATGTTCTATCTTCTCCTTGAACACTGCACACAATCCTGCAGCTTCCCTCCTATCTCAGGAAAAACAGAGCCGGAAGAAGGTTCAGGAATGGCCAACAAGGACAAAGGCATAGAAATGGAATTTCAGAACAGTGAGTTAAAATGGTAGGAAAGTACTTCTTTATGAAAAGGGTACAGCTTCTGTTTGCGACAAAGCTGTCCAGATGATCAAATCAGGCAAAGTCTCAGCTCTCTGTGGGTTCAGTACAGATGATTTGCCCTGTGCATTTGCGCAGCTTCGGTGATGATACGTGGAAAAACAACCTATCAATGAATTTGTTATTGCAGCCGCCCAGGCCTACTGCCCTCCCTGCCTGCGGGGCAGAGGTTCATGGAAACCTTCAGGCAAAAAGAAGAGTGGAACTGCAGTCTCTTTCCCTGGCAGGGTGGGGCTGCTGGTTTGAAGCTGCTGTCACATCAGCATCGCGGAATCCCGTCTGTGGTGAGGGACTCCTGCGACTGCTGTCCGGCTCTCGGCTTAAGGCAGGTCCCATTAAAGCAGGTTGCTTTGGGCCATGCCCACTTGAGTCATGAATTACCTTTAAGGATGAAGTTTCCATAGAGACTTTCTGGGCAAGCTATTTTGTTATTTGACCAACCTTTGTTTAAATTAAAAAATAATAATAATAAATTGTTCTGTATATTGAATTTCCCCTGGTTGACACTTGTGCACCTCTGGGAAGAATCTGGCTCCACCTTTTCTACACCTCTCCATGGGGAAGTGACAGACATCGTGACAGTATGACCTCCCCTCACCATCCTCTCCTTTAAACCTGAACGAATGCAGCCCTCTCAGCTTCATCTGCCTGTCATGAGCTGCACCCCCCGATCAGTTTGGTGCCTTCAACAGCCTCACATCAGTGTGCCATTGGCTTTTTTAAAGTGAGACAGAGCTGCAGGTGTAGTCTCACAATTGTCAAGTAGAGGGGAATCACAGAATCACACAGAATGGACTGGGTTGGAAAAGCCCTCAGAGATCATCCAGTCCAACCCTTGGTCCAACTCCAGTCCATTGACCAGATCATGGCACTCAGTGCCATGGCCAATCTCAGTTTACAAACCTCCAGGGCCGGTGAGTCCAGCACCTCCCTGGGCAGCCATTCCAATGCTGACCACTCTCTCTGCACAGAATTGCTTTCTAATCTCCAGCCTCAATTTCCCCTGGCAGAGTTGAAGCCCATGCCCCCTTGTCCTATTGCTGACTGCCTGGCAGAAGAGCCCAATCCCCCCTGGCTAGAACTGCCCTTCAGGTCGTTCTAGAGAGTGCTGAGCTCACCTCTAAGCCTCCTCTTCTCCAGACTGAACAAGCCCAGCTCCCTCAGCCTCTCCCCATAGGGCTTATGTTCAAGCCCCTTCCCCACTCTTGTTGCAGGAAGAATCACTTCCCTGCAAACCTGCCAGTTACACTCAGCCCGTAGTGCAGCTGGACGCCGTTGCTGCAAGGGGACATTGTTGTCTCATGTTCAGCATGTCCGGCAGGACCCCGAGCTCCTTTTCCACAAAGCTGCTCTACTCAGCCAGTCCCAGCCTGTCCTGCTGCCCAGGGTTCTGCCAGCCCACACGCGGTGCTTCGCTTCTGCCTTTGCTCAACACCATCAAGTCCCCAACAGCTCATTTTTCCAGTCTGACCGGGTCCATCTGAGCAGCAGCCCTGCCCTCCAGTGAATCAACCGCTCCCCCCAATTTGGTATCACCCACAAGCTTGCTGAGAGGTCACTGTGTCCCATCGTCCGGGCCATTACCTCAGCCCTTTCCAGAAGCCAGGTTGGTGTAACCTCCAGAAAAGAAAGCGAGTCCGGCATCCTTCCAGAGATATGCTAGAAATTTCACATTTTGTTTTACAGAAATGCAAGAGTTGCATTGCTAAGCCTCTTCTTCTCCAGATACTGAAATTAAAATATCCCTCGTTTCCACAAGCAGCAGGCTCTGGGGTTTTTTTGGGGGTGGAACTGCTGAAATGTAGGACTTGACTTACCGAGTGTAAGAAAACTTCTGGAAGGCCGTGTGTTGAAACTTCAGAGCTAAGCAAGCCAGAAATTATTTATAGAGGCCTTCCCCATAATCTTCCAGTCTGTGGCTTGGCTCAAAGACAGATGATGTATTTCCATATCATAAAAATGGACAGTTGCATCAGTATATACGTGGTACTCTGACAACACATTTGCCATCTTGTTATTTGCCTGGGCGACTGCGTGCGCAGGACGGACGCTGTGCTTGTAGCCGTTAGCGTTAAGGAGCAGAGGGTAGAATCTGGAACAGAAAAATAAAGAGACAGAAGAAAAAATAAAACCATAGGAGTAATTTAGTTCTCCTGCATACATTGTAACTGTAAACCAGTTTCCAGAACATTTACGTAATAATGTTTCCAGCACACAACTGGCTGTTACGGGCTAGCTCGGTATTTCTACAGAATGGACAGAATAATGCAGCTGGCAAAGGGCATCTAGAGGACAATGCTACCAACATGGTTCCCAAAATACAGAGCCTATTATGCTACTCATAGCCTTACTATTACCAAAGACATTGCAAGTCCTACTATAGGCTGGTATAGTCTTAAATCAAGGTTAGATTTCTGTATGCTAGAAGTAGATTTGAGATAATACCAAGCACATTGGAAAATATTATAAAATGGCTTAACAGAATGTGTTCTGATCTTCCACATGGAGCTTGTCTCTTCCAACTCTGCTTTATAACTCTCGTCCTTTTTAGAACAACATCCCCAGCAACACAGGCTGAAGAAAACATTGGTAAATGAGACGTACTGGTGGTGAAAAGGAATCAAGAGATGGGAACACCTGAAAGAGAAGAAGGCAGCCAAACCTCTGAAAATGGAACAAAGGCATTGAATGTTTCCAAACAAATATTTGAATATGTAAGGCTGGGTTTTTTTAATGAAGACGACAATGCTAAAGAAGTTGCTTGTGTCCGAAGGAACATACACTTGTAAGGGATGTGCTCCAGGCAGAAGCCTGTCTCTCGATCCAGTGTTTAAGAAAACGTGTGGTAAGCTGGGGACATCTGCCAAGTGTAGCAGTCAAGTAAATACAGTCAGTTGTCTTACAGCTGGGAAGTGGCTCTTCAGTTCTAATTATTCTGATACCTTCGCAGTGAGGCATGTGTTTGCTTTCCTTGTTTTCCGGCAGGAGTCAGCGCCACAGAAGAGCCCAGTTCGGGACCTGAGCTGCGATGCAGAACACCCAAGGTGCGGTTCCCCGGCTCTGCCGCAGCCACAACATCACCTGCTCCCATTCCCATCTCTAACAGTTTCCTTCACCATTATTTATTATTTCATTTATTCAGTGGGGCAGCATATATGTCATATAGTGTAATTATCACATGCTTAATGCAGAAGGATCCTAATCTTGGCTTAGATACCTACAGACTCTAGTATTTCTATACTCATCATCATTACTACAGATCTTCGTAAGAGCTAAATGCAGAATAGATACAAATTTGACCAAGGTAGGTGGTCAATGCTTTTTCATTTTTCAGTAAAAATAACTGCTCTTACTAAATAAACGTGTTAATGGAACCACCTTCTTCTGTTACTAGAAAATATGCAGTTTTGCAGCTGTTTAATCAGCAGTAAATACCCTGTTAGGTGGCTCTCCAAACCCCTGCGTTCACCTGCTCACAGGCAAGTGGAGAACTTGCACTTAGGTTAGTCATATTTTAGGCCATTTTACCACTTTCCATCACCATCGTAACATTTTGGGTTCATACACTCTTATCTTCCCATACGTACAGAACCACAGGTGCTGAGAAACGAGGCTTTCACAACCAACTTAACAAGTTTGCCCATCGTATTTTTCTCCTGTGAGGATGTTCCGCTATGTGTCTCAATTCTGTCACTCTGCTCCTCAGATTTAAAAACTTAGTTAAAGCAACCATCGAGCATATGCAATCTTGTTTGAGAAAGTATATTCAAAAAGCAAATGCTTTTCCCCACCCCTGCACAGCTCCAGTTGACGGAAGGAAAGAATTCATCAGTAAGAAGGAAAAGTGCATTTTGTCACATCTGACTTAGAGCAGCTACCACATGCTTCAGGAAAAAGAAAAGCAACACTGCAAAAAGCAAGTATGCAGGTTTGCCACCTCCGTTTTTGTTTAAAACTTGAAAGGGGATTTTAAATCTCATAAAAATTAAATCACTGTAGTCCATATTAATTTCCAGTCGATTACTAGTACATTTTCTCAGCCATATGCCATGGCAATGAACTGGACAACTAACTCCCCCTCAGCAGAAGTCTTTGTCAGCTCTTCCCCACACACACACAATTTCACCAGATGTTCTCCTTTGAATTTTACTGCAGCTCACAGGAACTCACAGAGCTCCTGACCCGCATTCCTTACCGCATCACTCCATGTAGTGTTTGTCACTTCCCATCCTTCTCTACTTTCTAACAGAAGCAGCTGTAGTCTGAGCATTTCAGCCTCACTTGGTATTTCAGTGGTTTTTAAGATTACTTTCCTTGCGAGAAAAACGTATCGGCTGCAGTAACCCTGGTCACTAACACATTGCATCAGTCTGCTGAAGAACAAATGGGAAATGCAATTCCTCTCGCTCCCCGGACTCTTTTCATTGTCATACGCAATGGTATGCTGGATGGGATACTGTTCATCTGGACGTCTCACCAAACTGCTGGTGAACACCATTAAAACGTTCTAATAGGTGTGACTTATTGACCGGAAGAGTCGGTAAACACATGCAGTATAAGTGACAGTATGAAAATAGAGTAACAGTAATTAGCGATGTGACTCCATGACTAATAGGAAAATTACTTTGACCAAGTTGATGGCAGTAGCAACGAAATCTTAAAAAAATCCATCCCAAATAGTTGAGTTTTCTGTTTTGACTTGTATTAATACATTACCAAGGGTTCTCAGGACCAGTGACAACACTGATGGCTGACACAGATCCTGTTTGCTAGTGCTCTGGTCCATCTCTGAGGAAACTGGTAGCTGCGGACAGACGGACATAAGGACCAGCTGCAGGCACATCACGGCACCTTGTGTCACAACTACTTGGTGTCAACCAGCAGGAGCTCACGTCACAGCAACCCCCCAACAGCCTCCTCACTGTGTGGAACACAAGCTCTCCAGCTGGAACCCCCTTCCTTCTGCTCTGTCGCGGGGCTGCACGGCTACCGCGCTGTTCCTGGGGTTCTGCGCGGGGCTGCACAAAGCTGGATCGAGTGCGCAAAGCGGGATCGGGTGCACAAAGCTGGAGCAGGCGCGCAAAGCGGGAACGGGTGCGCAAAGCTGGATTGGGTGTGCAAAGCGGGATCGGGCGTGCAAAGCAGGATCAGGCGTGCAAAGCTGGACTGATTGCACAAAGGCCTCTCAACATCCGACCTCAAACTGAGGAGCTTCCACATCTACCCCACGCTTCCCTGACCAGTGCCAACACAAACATATTTCAGACAGCGTGGATTAATGAGAGCGTAACAAAAACAAATCCGTCTGTGCACGCTTTTTGTCTTTTGGAGTCACACCACGTATGATTTTCTACTTCTGATTAACGAGGAAGAATATAATGCAGAAATCAGTGTTTGAATGCAAAAGGAGAGTTATCCTTCAGTATGCATATGAAAAAAACATTTTATTTCTTTAATGAAAATACCATTCACTACAAAAAAAACACCAGCTGCTCTCCAATAGGAAGGTGACATGGCCAAGAACAAGGTCTTGATAAGTCCTGTAAAAAAATGTTGGTTTTATCTATCTTTCCTTACCCCAGCAGTGCAGGCCTCAATGGGATCCAATGGGGGTCATATCCTGGAATTTAATAATGCCAAGAAAGTTTAAAAAACAAAAAAGGCAAATAAAACATACACACAAAAAAACAATACTCAAAATTTCAGGGGTCGTGGTTGCTTGAACAACTGTCAGGAAATGCACTGGTTGTAGCACAATAATAGAAGATTTGGTTAAATACGTGGAACATACAGGCAAGGAAAAATCACATAAAAGCAAGCGGTATTGTCTGTGTGCTGAGAGGGACCATGGAACTGTCATTGCCAAATGGCATCTGGTTGTCGGTTTCACAAAACAACACGAGTTGAAAAGGAAAATATATGTGACGATTATACATATTAAAAAATACTTAATACGAGATGCTGTTTTGGTTGAGGGAAGGTGAAAAAGTTATTTTGATCAAGCTACAAATATCCATAACCGGTTTAGCAGTTGGTTGTTCTTTAGCCCTCCATGGAAAGCAGCAATCAGGAGATGAAATTTGGCAAATCCAGACCACAAGTACAGTGCATGTATCCAGCACTGGTTATAGTTGACCAATGGAGTAACTTGCAACACAGTTCACTGCCACCGGAACTCTTCGCATCTAGATTAAATCATCTGGGAAGTGCTATTCGCAAATAAATTATAGCTCCCAGAGCAACAAAATCCTGGAGGAACAGAGCGGAGACCCCAGCCCAGGTTCGCTCGGGGGCTGCGCGGCGCTCGCTGCCCAGTGACGGGTCCGGCGGCGGCTCCTCCTCCCGGGCAGACGGACAGAGCCCGGGCTGGGGCTGCGGGACCCGGCGCGGGGCACAAAGCGGCTCTTATAGCCGGCCCGCGGCGGCTCTGCCTCACACCACCGCACGCTGCCCGGAGCCCGCACCCCGCCCGGAGCCCGCACCGCCATGGGACCCCGCTGCCCGGCGCTGCCCCTGCTGCTGCTGCTGGGGACCGGTGAGTAGAGCGGCCGCGGCGGCCCCGGGGCGGCAGGAGCCGGTCCCTCCCGGCGGGGCAGCGGCCCCGTCCCGCAGCGCCTCCGGACGCGCCCGCCCGGCTCCGGGCGCTCCGGCCCCACAGGGATGGGGCTGGTGGCGCCTAGGGGGAGGAGGAGGAGGGAGAGGAAGGAGCGTTAGGAGAAGTGCTCATGGCCAGTGAATACCTTCAGGCTTGGAAAAGAAGCCTTACACTGTCAAAGACCGTCCAAGGCGCTCGGGCAGAACGCGGGGTAACGCACTCGAGTGGAGAGCGCGGAGCTGGGGCTGCGGCCAGCCCATCCAGCCTCAGCTTCATTGCAGCGGGGTAGTCGTGCTGGGGATCCCACATTACTGCTTTAAAGTTCATCTGTAATGTGAAAGTGTGTTAAAAAAAAAAAAACAAACCAACAAACAGTATTTAAAGTCAGACTGCAGCTTGAATGTGTAATAATGATCTTTCTACAAGCCAGCACATTTCCCCACGCTCGTCTGGTGAGCGTGGAGCGAGTCTCAGAGCACTGGTGTTACACACCACTGAAAAGCCAGGAGCTGCTAGAGCTGAGATTGCCTACAAAACCAGAACTGGGTTATTCTGAAGAATGAGTCAGTCTTTATGAATCGGTTATGATGTGAGAATGTAATTAAAGAACCCCTGCCTCACGCTGAGCATAGCTGACTACTTATTTGCAAGTATTTATTTATTTTTAATCCTATGTCCTATTTATTCAGCAGTATTAAAGACCAGTTGTAATAATTTACAGTTCGTTTCCTCATAGGTTTTCTAAGGTATTCATCAGTATAGTGTCTGAATGTACTTATGTCTTTCACACTTCTATGAAACTATATTATCATCCCTCTATTTCAGAGAGGTAGCATTAATTCTGGGTTCCTGCGGTGACAAGTTAGAACTTCAACTACTCCAAGTATGGCCTGAGTGTTGCACTAGTTCGGTGCCCCAGCCCCAGGATATTCCACAGGCTGGGAGTATCCTATTAGTAAACACCAACAGGTATTGTTTTAAAGTGATTGAACTAACCTCATGCTGAACCTCTCTGACAGCGCTAAGAATAAAATCCAGTTTTCCAGAATAGCATTCAGCTGCCGTAATTAAGAGATTCTCTTTTGTCTTCCTGCACTTTTTTTATTCATTCCTCCACACTTGCAAATTCACCAAAGCAAATCTTGCAAATAGAAGGATCCTAAGGACAAGAGCCTCAGTTCGTTCTTACAGGAGATTCCACGCCCAGGACGTGGCGGGGCTGGGGAAGAGGCAATCGCGTGGTTAAAGCCCCTGCGGGCAGGTGTTTGCGTAACGGGGCCAACCTGATGTCCCACCGAGCTCACTGCCCCAGTTCCACCGCTGACCTCAGCGTGCCCTGGTTATTCCATCCGCGTTCAGATCTTCCTGCGGGCTCCATCCTCTGCACGGTGCAAACCTCACCAGGAACGTTCTGGAAAGCAAAGAAAGGGCGTTTGGCTGCTCCTGCCAGCACAGGGTGACCCGCAGGGCCGGGCTCTGTCCCACCCGGGCAGTGAGGAGGACGGGGATTGATTCCCCTCTTGCCTTGGTCCACAGGATCAAAACACGCAGATTGGTCCTTTCAAAAAAAGTCTATGTGGCCACAGTTTGTGGAGATAGTCTGGGCAACAAGATGAGGTGAAAACCAATGAAACCCGAGGGAAAAAATCTAAGCAAAAAAAAGAGAAGTTTCTATAATACATACAGTACAAAGGTTTCTGCTTCTGCATCAGCAAGTCTGCTTATTCCCAAGTTTCAAATTCTGAACGACTGGAGCACTATGACTGTGCAAAGGAAACGTCAATGTCGAAAATGTTACACATATTTAGCATCAAAAATGGTTTTGTAGCCTCAGTCTTATTTTAAAACCCACAAAACATCAGGCTGCATTAGATGCTAAGGATTCATGTAGTTATGTATCATAATTACACAAAGTTGTGCATCTTAATAAAAATGTAATTACATATCTGCAAAAATAATTACGTTTGCATTGTGCCCACTGCAAAGAGTAAAGTGTTGTGGGAAATATGACCTTTCACAAAAAATTTGTGTGTCTCTAAAATGGGGTTTTTCCTCTATGCATTTGGAAATAGAAGGGATTGGGTTTTTAGCTGGTATTGTGAGCTATTCAGAAAATGAGGAGAGTAGGAGGGTATAGTGGAAAACGTCTTGCAAAGACATCATAACATCCAGCACTGAGCACAGTCTGAACTCCCAAGAGCTTCTGCAGGCAGCAAACGAAGCTGAAACCCTCCAAACAGAGCAGGGCACCAGCAGCAAGAATTACAGTTTCAAATTTAAACCAAGCACAATATAATGTCATTAGTTACTTTCTCTCAGGCTGTCTTTAGTGTTCACTTAATTTCAGTCTTCAAAAGTCACCTCATAGTTTTTGCTCTCTCTGGCTCAGTCACTATTGTCACAAAGACAACTGCATACATTTGTTTGGGGATTTTTCTTTCCCCATCTGCTATTTTATGGTGCCTGAAGCGGCCTCAGGATTGGTATGGGCTTGGCTCCCCTTCCGCCTTCACTTTGAAAGCAGCTGCATCACATTCAGTTCAATCTGAGTTTGCTGATGGATGCATCTCTTGTAAGGTTTTTTTCCTTTCCCACATATCTGTCTTTCAAGTTTTCTTTCAAGAATTAGAGCAGCTGAAACTTCAACAACGTTCCAATTCCTCTTGTTCAATAAAGACTGGAATTAAGTATTACAAGAATATTAAAAGCCATAACAAGAGTGGACTCAAATTATCCAACTGTAAATTATTTTTGTATACTTAGTTGTACTTACTGCCTGTGATATCTACCGACCAAAACAATGTGGGTTTGATTATTTTCATAGACATTACAAAGCAATGAAATTAAAATCAATGCAATCCGGTTCCCTCCCTTTCCCCTGCCCAGAACGTTGGGTTTGATAGAGCTGCACACAATCTGCACAACAAAAACAAGGAACGGACAGACGCAGCAGGACAGCGCTGCTCCTTCAGGAATGCATAATCAAACCTGCAGAACACTCTTGTCCACAAGAGAAATGTGAAAACTTCAGAAAAGCCAGCAAAGCACACAGAAGATTCTACAAACATACCTTAATCATGAAACACTTGGAAATGTCAGAATTTCACTTCAGTCTCTGACTGTATTCCACAGTTCTGATAAAATACTTGGGAAATTTTAGGATGTCAATGATATACCAACCCTACCAGCATCCTACTGACAGTCCTATTATTTCTGTAGTTCTAGGTGTTCTACAATTGTTTTTCATGACTTTTACTAAACTCAGGTAACAAAGCTGTTGGGACAGAGACTTTTCCTTCAGCCACATCAGAGTTATCTACAGTACAATAGTCATGGTTTATACCTGGATGTGTAGATGCTGTAACACAAATTGCAAGGACAAAAGGTTCACTTCCTTTTCTTTAACTTATATGGCACATTTTAAAGATTTATACCTGAGGTCTTCCACGGGTAAACAATTCATCACTTCCACTTCATGTGGATTTAAATCAAGGGATTTGCCCAAAGTTGGCAAACTGTTTTCTGATGCAGCCCAGAATATGACTTGGAAGTTCTCCGCTTCCTCTCCCTGTGCTGTAGCTCTGCTGTCTCATCCTTCCCAACCTGCTCAGAACTGACACACAACGTACAAGTTCTTCACTATCTTCAGAACCACTGATGTCCCGCAGAGCAGCCCCAGAGTGCCGATACCACCACCGTGGCTCCCGAGCTACCGGCGCCTCGCCAGATCGCACTGAACATTCGAGAATCTAAGCACTTGCCATTTGTAACGCCGCAGCCTCGCTGCAGGTCTGTACCAGCCGTGGATTTACAGAACCTGTCCTGACAGCAATGATAACGCTTTCACCGCCTCACAGAGATAAGAATCCAGTTATACTCCAGTGGATGCTTCTGCTAGCCAGAGCTGAACCGCAGATTCAGAGCTGCAATGGAATGGGAACATCATGTGTCAGTTCCACAGGGTGACTGTTATTTTGACACCTGGAACTACAGGAGCCAGAGTTCACTCGGCTCACCCTGTGGAGCCCTTGGTCAAAGCGTGAGAGGATCTTCTTAGCAGAACAGCTCTGTAACACCCTGGATGGGGAGCCATGAGAGATGCCTTTCACTACCTCAGCAAGGAAGTTTTAGTGCCACTGGGACGGGTTTTGAATGAATCTGCAAGCGAGCACACAGGCAAAGAAGCTTTTTTGAGCTCCTCAGGACGCAATTGCTGCAAATGGATGGCCAGAGACGCACAGGCCAGTTGAAGCTCTCCCGTTTCAACGTCCTCTCCCCAGGTCACACACCCGCAGGGCAGGAGGGAACAAGATCTGGGAGCAGCCGCCAGTCAGACAAGTGCTGACTATAGTCTTCGGAAGCCTGGCTGTTCCTGTAAGAAAGGATTAGCTCTAAACATTCTTTCTAAAGCTTTTATTACCATTCTGACATACACACCAATTGTGTTTCTTAGTGAGGTGATTTCATGAGCTGCTTAAATTCCTTCGTTTCATGAACTGACGAGTGCCGGAGGTCACCAGCACCCCAGTGTTTCAGGTTACTCAACTGTGCAGGGAACAATATTTTTCTGGTAGATCTTCCATTAGCAGATTATAGTTAATCTTATAATGTATCATAACAGATTAGGCTATTAGTTAGTCTGTTATAATAGATTACATGATTATACAGATTATATACAAATTGCATAATCATATAGTTCTTCTGTAGGAAAAGGAATATCAAAGCCTTCAGTGACAGTCTGAATATTTTGCTGTGCTGCCTCTCTCACAGATATTACCACTTCTTAAAGCTTTATGTCTTTGCTAATCTGTATCCAGTACTGAGAGTCAAGGTTTATAAATTGTTCTCATTAGTTTAATTAGTAAGACAACTCTAACGAGCAGCCTTCCACTAATTGATTTTGTACTCATCCAGCTTCTGAAAAATTGCTGCAAATAGCTTGGAGCCTGCACTGCAAGGAAGCGCCGCCTGTTCCCATTCCGGGTCTCTGATGCGTTAGCTCAGCCTGAAGGGTGATACAAAGCCCTAAAAAGAGTCATCTGGTGTCTCAACATTTATCTGCTACCCTGGACCTATTGCTCTAGTACTGACATAGGACAGTGAAAACCAAGTTCCTAAATAGTCTTGTTCTGGAGAAATAATGGTGAGAATCCCTTCAACAACACTCAAAATGACACAGAAGAAAATAAGCATCATTCTAATTTCCCTAGAAATGATGCCAAAGACCCGCTTGTTTCCCTGCTCTCCAGCCATCCATCACCCCCACCAGTTATGTGGCTTGTCTAAAAATGAGGAAAACCAGAACCCCATCATAAAGGACCTATTCGTACAAATGTAAAGCATTACATTCCACAAAATAACAAGCTGGGCAAAATTGTATGTTATAAGGAGGAAATACTGCAGTGCTCGGGGATCTAATGTTAGCAGAGCAGTGGCCCTCGAGCACACGCCACGCAAACCTATAGGAACACTCTTGTCCACAAAGAGAAATGTGAAGACTTCAGAAAAACCAACAAAACCACACAGAAGATTCTACAAACATACCTTAATCATTAAACACTTGGAAAGATGCAGAATTTCACTTCAGTCTCTGACTGTATTCCACAGTTCTGATAAAATACTTGAGAAATTTTATCACGTCGCTAGGACACCAACCCTACCAGCATCCTACCGACAGTCCTATTATTTCCATAGTTCTAGGTATTCTATGATTGGTTTTTGTCACTTTTATTAAATTCAGGTGAGTGAGGGCACTTCTGGGTCTGCAGGAACTGGGGATGTTGTTCAGGACTCTGCTCTCTACAGACTGGGGTACAAAGGGACAGGGTCAAGCAGGATGGCCACACAACGTCACAAAGAAAACTGCGTTATTTTCACGCCCTGACATTCATTATGAAAGTCTTCTAAAAAATTGAAAACTATACCTGCGTGTTTGATTCAATGAGGAGTTTTTCTTCCACAGTTTATAAAGGTGCTTTTGGAGAAGCCCGTTTGAGACATCGAAGAGGAATTCTTGAATTAGCCGGAGCCGTTCGATGTTCCACGGGACGATCTCCCTTTGCCTACCTGCGCTACGGCTGCTACTGCGGGCTGGGCGGGAAGGGATGGCCCAAGGACAGAGTGGACTGGTAAGATAACTGCTTATCTGAGTCATTAAGTGCTGAATGTTTGCAGAGTTAAAGGACTAAAATATGAATTAGGCCTATTTAACATCAGTGAGGGAACTGAATTTAAACAGCCCTCAGACTGCTAAGAAACTCTGACTCATTCATGTTTTGTTGTAGATGTACACGAGTCTCACTTGTTTCACTCCAACTCATTGCACTAATACTGGATTCACAGTACAACTGAGTTTTCTTTGCTGTTGCTGTTTGGCCAAGAGCTCTAAAGCTCAAGCATCCAAATTATCGATAAAAATTACAATTGAAAAATCTGTTGATTCTCCTGCTATCCATTCATCTTATTAGTATTCCAAATAACACATAAATTTTGAAAAATTCAACATGTTGAAAAATAACTTTCAAATAAAAGGAGTTATGAATTGTTACTAAATTCTAAAAAAAGACCTTTGTATTTAGTACTAAATCTCAGCATCTTGACTACCATCTATTTAATTCATAATTGAACATAAGCTGAGAGGAAGATGATTTTCCAGTTACAGCAGTTAAATAAAAGGTTTATATTTTCAAGTTTATCAACTTAAAAATAAATAGATATATCATATACATATACATTTCCCCACTGTCTGTGACATCTCAAGTTTTAACATATCAGACAGATACATGATAAATTGAAAATAAACCCCCTGATGCTCACATTTAGGGTAAAACTTATGGAAAGTTCAAATCTGTTTTTTTCCATAAAGATTCTAGTCGTGACGAGACCTGAAACACCTCGAATCTTTGCCAACATATTTCAAGTTTTTGGGCGTGTAATCTGTTAAAGACAATTCTGTAAAATGCAGTCACTACTTCACCAACTGGGAAGGCACACAAAAAGAGGGGGCGACTGTTCCTTCTGATCACCTCAAGATAAGGATGGAGAACGTGCAGTTTGCAGATCTTTCACTGTAGGCCAGTTTTGCACTTTGTGAAGTCCCATAGTGGCAAGAAGCTGCTTCTGCACAACCGGTGTTGAGCTGGATGTGGTCTGGGCTTCAGCAGCTGCCGCATGTTGAGAACAAGGCAGCGGTGGCTGAACTCACCCACGGCACGCGTGCGGAACTGAGAACCGCACCGGCTGGACGGACACACAGACATTCGCACCAAGGTCCATTTCAAGTTCTGAGCTACTTTGTGGGCTGTTTGCATTCACAATTATGCCTGGCAGCAAGTCAAGTGAAAATGCAGAAATACTTAATCTGAAGTAAGAACATCTGTAATGGAATTATTCAAATAATAGTTAGTGCAGTTTATACTTTCGCCTGCCACTCATAAACTTTCTAATGGAGACAATCATATGTTGCACTTGTAACATACACTATAAAATCCTTCTGCATCTATTTTTATTTAAAATCCTTAGGACTAAAGTAATTCTAACAATTTTCATAACACATGAAGATAGACTGCCCTACAGCAAAAGCAGCTGTATTTCCTGGTTCATTTTCCTTATTACTGCTACAAAGACATAGTAGAAATCAATTTCTTTTCATTTCAACGCATGAAATGAACCTATGGAGCTACTTTACAGCCATGTGCTGTTCAGCTGTTACATACCGCAGGATCTTTAAATGGAGATTCGTGTGGGGTTACCAAGTAATTATTTAATAAGCATAGGAAAAAAACCAGTAATTGCAAGTGAGAGCTCGCAGCATTGACTTTTTCTGTTGCAGACACCAATTCCTCAGGCAATTTAAACACCATCTAAACATCATGTGCCTACTGTAATACGATGGGTTTAGGCTGCCAGGAGACAATGGAATGACTGGATGGAAGGAGCTCACGGATACATCCTGTTCTTCCTGAGTCAAAACCAAACAAAAGAGTATAGTTAGTTTGCAGCAAAAACTTCCGAGCTCTCTAATTTCAGATCCTCGTTAACTCCCCACTTGCTATTCTGGGCTTGCAATGACTTCACGCCAGAAGAGCAATTCTTTTCTCAGGCATTAAAATGCGCTATTAACGCTTACCTGTACTGTTCAGTTCCACGATGTGAGATAAAGTCTACGAATTCCTTGTCTCAATCATGACAAGAACAATTTTGAAATCACTTTGGGCAGCTTTCCAAATTTTTTCAGGATACTGAGCAGAGGTTTAGTTACATTATGGTATTAAACAGCACCTGCGCCCATTCATCACTGAACATCTCACCCTCTCTCAGCTCTTCTGCCACTCTCCAAGGCCTTTGCTGTGACATTTGTGACAGTGCTCTACAGCCTAACAAATCTTGTCCCTCTATTAGTAACTATTACAAAAGCATCTATAACTGGCAGAAAAATACCCCATTCATTATCTGACAGACTATTCTGGCATTGAACGGGCTAGGAGACAGGCGTACCAACAGAAAAGGTGATTGTGTTTGAAAGTGAGAATGCTTTAAAGATTCCTGGTATTTTCGCCTACGGGGAAGTTCAGCTAAATCAACGTGTACCAGACATGTTCCTGAGCATTGATTACATGAAAGAATAATAATTTTTTCCAGGTGATCCATGAATCAGTTGCCCTGATGCAATTCCCGAGCAGGTGAACTGTTGGTACATTCGCAGGTGTTGACTGTTCTATTATTCCACAGCCTGTAGAACCATGCTGATAAAAACCACGCAGCTTACATGGCCATAAATCACCACCAAATGAGTTAAGGCCCATTCCTTTCTGTCCCTGGCAGGTGCTGTTTTCAGCACGACTGCTGCTACGGGCGGGCCGAGCGGGCCGGCTGCCAGCCCAAGACGGAGGTTTACCACTGGGAGTGCGAGGACAACGCTGTGGTGTGCGGTGAGTGAACGCTGACAGGATCGGGGCTTCACTTCATACAAAGACATTTTCTTAGCTACCTGTAAAATCCTTGGTTTAGCATCCTTCCTTCTGTGCCATGTTTTGCCAGGGTAAGCTGTCCCTCCACAGCTATGCCAACCCACTGAATGTAGTTTCTTCTTCGTAATCCCCACCTACTGACACAAATAACCAAAGAAAAATCTCATCTACAAGCTTCTATTACCGCTTTAGAAAATACTGTCAAAACCCCCTTCTTTTTACTTGGCATTTCCATATGTCGAGGAACTCATGTTATGTTATTCCCTGCAAGTCTCTCACTGGAGAACAACTACAAACAGGAGGCAAGAAAGTGAGAACTGTTTAAAAAGGATCCTTTTTATACTTAGAGGGAAATATTTCACACCGCTTGTACATTTAGGATGGAGGAGCGTTTGGCACACTTACCACTCATGGCTTGTCCAGCCCACTGCTAATGCCTCCAATTTATGAATGAATTCACAATTAAAACTTACAATTTCAAACACTGAGGTAATACAATATTTGATGTGTATGTTTATTTATGGAAGTAACGCATCCACAAGCCATAAAATATTAATTTTAAAATATGTACGTAATTAGTGTACAAGTTGCAACAGATGCCTGACCACATCCTGATAAGTTTTGTCTGACTGCTCTGAAATTGGAATGTAATTTACTTGCCGTGCTATAGTATAAAAGAGAAGGACAAAGAGATACCAAAGGAAAAAACAAGAGATATTTAACAGGAAGAAACAGCGTTTCTTTTACATTATTTGTTCACAGTTCCCAAAATTCTAGCAAATACTTTCCAACACACTCGAAAGACTTTTTGAAACTATAACTTCCCAGAAACTCCCAAATTTTGCAGGATTTCTTCTTGTTTGTTGTTTTAACTTAAATCAGGTGCTAGCTCAAAGTTACTTTGCATGTAATTTTATGCTACTACCTAGAATGCAAATCAGCTTGAGACTTGGTTATTATTCGCACCACAAAACCGCCAACCCTTGTATAAACTTGTTCACCATGTCTGAGTTTCTGACCCCCATCGCTTCAAGGCAAACAGAAAAAACACAAAACCCTCTCATTTCAAAACTCAGCTTAGAACTTGCCTGACCTGAGATCACTAATTCCTTTCCTCCTTTCCACTGAACCTTTTCCTCCACTCAAGTGTGCACCTCACGCAGAATCTCTACCTGCTAATTTCCTCCTCTGCTCCACAAGTACCAAAAGTGTCTTTTCTCTCAAACTACCTGATTAACTGACAAGGTACACTGCCCCTATATTTGGCTGTAAAGTTTCTGGTCCTGCTCCAGTCCAGAAGCTGAGGATCTTTTAAAATACTGGCCAGCTGAAACAAAGTTCCCAGTGTAGCATGGAGAAGATAAAGCTTGAGCAATAATGTGAGAAGGAATAGCTCTTCTCAGTTAATTGAGTAGTTCTTACCGCAGCCAGTTGCAGCATCAACATATATACATCAAGCACGCTTCCATTTCATTGGAGAATCTGAGTTAATTCGCAAAACTGAACGCTTGTTCTGCTCCTAGATAAATGGGCAGAGATTCGGCTAAGCTTTCAAAATGTTAAATACCAAGACAACATATAATCAAGGAGTTTTCAGTTTACAGACAGTTGCGGAGAGAAAAACCACACATTGCTGGGTTGGCACAATAGAATCAAAGCGTATTGCTGTAGAAGAGATAGTCCATGCCAAGAAGAAACATTCATGCCAAGAAATCTGTTAAATTACAACGCTACAATTATAAAACAAATATGGCCACGCATGGATTTTATTGTCCTTAAACACACTTTACCTAAATTCTTACCGAATACCTTAATAAAAAAAGCTGGGTGCTTTAAGCTGAACACGCAACATCTTTGCATCCCTTATTTCACATACGTAATTTTAATGCCACGTGCTTTAGCAGATTAAAGCATATGTAAAATGCAAAGTATCTTCCCGAACTCAAGTTTCACCAGAGCAACAGGGCAGGCAGGGAGGGTCACGTACCACTTTCTACAGAGGAATCAGTAATCAGCCTTCCTTTATTAAAGAAAGGAAAAAAAAGCACGTAAGTCTTTATCCAATTATTCTATTTTCACCTGCCAAGATATCATAAATATATTACTGTCAGTACACCAAAGCACGCTGGTGTGTTCTTTGTCGCTGAGATGTCCTGGCACGGGGCTCTGCCTGAAGAACACAACACAACACGAAGTTTGAGCAAAGCTCAGTGCAGTTTCTATTGCACTTGAAATGTTAAGAGCCACTTATCTGGCAAATATGGAACATGAGGTAGTAATTCTTGGTATTCCGTTTGGAATTTCAAATGACATCAGACTAACATCAAACTCACTGTGTTTTCTTTCAGAATCACTGGAAGACAAATGTCAAAAAATGGCATGTGAATGTGACCGTGAAGCTGCCAAATGTTTCTCTAAGGCTCCCTATCACACCAAATTCCTTTTGTGGCCAGACTTCCTGTGTAGTGAGATTCAGCCTTTGTGTAGGTATTAGATAGCCAACAGCAGGCTTCAGGAAAATTCTGTATGGATTTAAATCTAAAATGACTTCTTTTTTAGTCACAGTAATGACAACAAATTATTTTCCCCCTTCTTGATCCTCTTTCTGCTGTCTCAGCCTTTTCACCCCAGAATGGCCAAAGTCATTGTTTATCCTCTTATTTACCTTCTATAATGTATGGACTAAAAGCAAGTCCATTAGCTCTGTGTAAACTTTTATTGGCTAAATAGCAACTTATCAGCTTATGGAATAATGAACTTAAAATTAATTTTGTTTTTATTCAGATTTGCAAATTTTTCAGATTAATATCATTCTTTCCATTCCCATGCCCCCAGCTGTAAGATACAAATCAAACTTTTCCACTAACGTTTACCCTTATATGTGCTAACTTTGAACTGACCAGAAGAAATACACGAGGTGACCGTGTCAGCACAGAGAGCCCTCTCATCCATATTAAACACTTACTGCAATGCCTAATTTAACTGTCGCATCTCATTCACCTGAAGTAGTCCTACCTGTATTAAAAGTTGCCTAATAGAATTATTTTTTCTAGTCTTTGTTTTTTAAAAGTAATTTTCCAAGAAGTTGTGCATTTGCTACGGCTCCAGCTCCTTTCTCTATGTACGCTTTGAATTTTCTGGAGGCACGGGCAGAAGTTCTACCCTTAGAACTTCAGAGCCAGGTTTAAAGGGGCGAATGTAACCATCACCAAGACAGATGCATGAAAAATGGAGCAGTTCTGGCACCAGCTGCCTTTCTTACAAGTGTTTCATCCTGGACAGCAGGAACTGGCAAAGTTCACAAGTGTTTGTGGCTCAGAAGGATGTAACGATGGGTTTAGCTACAGCCACTTCATAGTTTTTTGAAACCTTTTAGGAAGAGGAATCAGTAACACAAATTGCTGAATAATACACTTATGTTTACTTTCACCAACCTCACTTGAAGCTGTGGGGCTACAGAACAAATGTACACAAGTCAAAGCTAACAACAGGTACTTCAATGCAGTGAAAAAAAAACAACACTTGTTTAGGAAGGATGAAGATTTCAAAAGAGGTCTTTAATCTTTAAAAATATTCACAGGCAAATCTAAAGTTCATATTAACAATACAAATGAGAGGAAAAAAGAAAAAAACAAAACCAAACCAAACTCAACAAAACACAAAAACCCCAATGCAAAATGCAAGGGCAAAATTCTTGGAAAATCTAATTTTCGCTTCAGTCAAAAACCATAGGTTAACAATGGCAATCCTGCTTATACAAAATAACCTGCCAGTCAATATTCGCTTGGAGATCTGGATACACACATTCCATTGCAGTGAGACATAATTACAGTGTCAGGTCACTTTTCAAAAATAATCGTTTTAAGGGATAACCCTGAATTAAAGAATTAGCAACAGCCTTCAAGAGGAGAGCATCAAAGAAGCTGTTACTGAAGTCTTAACTGATCTGAATATAAAAATTTGAATGGCAATCATCACATTTTCCCAAAGACAAAACCTCAAGCAGTTTTTGCCTTCAACGGGGGGAATTTCAGAACAAACTCTACTGTGAGGCTGCGTATTTGACCGTCACAGCTTCACATGTCAAGCAGACTGAAAACACAGAGGTACTTTCAGTATCAAGCCTATCCAGGAAGAATTTTCCTTTGGCAAACTTACATTCTGAGGAACACGTTGCTGCTATGAAATGCTAAGTAAAAAAAATCAAATCATATCACTGTAGCTGTTCAGAAGACACTGATTGTAAGGCAGGCTTGACAATAACCAGAATGCTCAGGACGGAATAGAGAAATTTGACTTGATCAACAACAGGGTGACATGACTGTGTAAGTTTTACATAGCTAGATCAGCAATGTCATTTTGCTTTCAATAAACAATTCCTTTAGGATCATAAAGCCCATCCTCAGAGTTGGAATCAGCTGGGGTAAGAGGAACTTACCTTAAGGCTTTTTTGTACGTTTAAGTTCAGATAATCCACCCCTTTCACTACCACATATATGAAGAAGACAAGCAAAGTTTATTTCAAATGTCCATTTTTAGGAGCTAAATGGCTCAGAAGTTCCACTGCCAGTCACTGCACTTGCGTGTCCAGACGCCTCACTTCTTTAACCACAAGATCAATGTTTATAATTGGGTTAAAGTACAAGGCCCAGTAAAACAAACAATTGCAGATAAACTGAGGAATAAATGGCCAAAAAATGGCAACAAAAAGACCCTGGGTTGAGACCTTCCAGAAATGCCTCCACATTCTGTGAGGAATAGTCCTGTGAAAAAGGAAACGGAGAGGCTTAGACAAACTTCCCATTGTATTTCTACCCATTCTAAGAACAGCTAATATGTGTTGCAGCCTCTAAGTATTTAGGACTTACTCAGGTACCTGTAAAATATCATTTTACACCCCAGAAAAACTTTCTTAAAATACAGTAAGAATGCTTCCTTATGCAAAATCTAGTAAGTCAATGTATTCAGACTACAAAGCACAGCGAGTTAAAGCAGTGGGATCCCAGATGTGTCCCAGCTGAGCTCTCTCCTGAGCACATTCTGCCCTCTGGCTGCTGGCACAGAAAGTGAACCCCAGTGTACACCAACACGGGAATTTCACCCATGCAGGTTCTAAAAACTAGCAATTAAAGATCACAGCAATGATTAGGTAATATTAATATGCAAGAATTAAGGCGAAAGCGGTGACTGAACACAGAAATTTCTGAAATTCTGATCACTCATCAGAAACAATATCAGTGTAATCAAACCTATCTATGATCCTGAGGACTCATCCTTTAATAACTACATTATAAGTATGTAATGACAAAACTCTTCTGGATTTAGTTCTCAGCTGACAGCTAACACCAGTCAGCATAAAAGACAGTTCTCAAGGGGAGTTAGTATTTATCCCGTGGTTAAGCACATGCTTATTACCGTTACTATATTTGCCACATCTGATCAGTAAAACCAACTATAAAAAAAATCAAGTATTCACAGAAATAAAGACATTCAAGAGCAAGTACTAGTGGATGTGCAGATTCAGATTCACATGTTCTTCCTAACCTCAGAGCTTAAACATCGTCATTTCAGTGAGCAACTGTGAAATTGTAAGACTGCTACTTTCTGTTTCTAAGGCCAGGTACTTCCTACCCTCTCTGCCCAGCTCGCTAAGACTTACTTCAGTTCTCCTCTCAACCAGAGCCTCCAAAGGGAGAATAATTCCAGAACAGAGAGCAACATGGCATTTACAATTATAAATCTTGATGTCCAGTAGTGCACATCCAGCCAATCCCAAGCAAATTCAGCCATCAGCTGGTATGGCAAAAAGAAATACTTTACAAGGAATTCTCTCCACTGTTTCCACGTAGGATCCTTAAGGTCCTGTAAATTAGGGTAGAAAGATTGTTAATCAATTTCCTATTAAACAGACAGAATAGTGGCTTACTTCTGCTACTCTTTTGTTGAAAAAATGTTTCTTTAATACGTTGAAGTCAGTAATTTATCTTCCTGGCAAAAAATACTATAAGCCAATAATTTCCATTGGATTAGAATAAAACATCACAGCCAGCCAGACCATACAATGCCATTTGTTATAATACAAGTATTTTGAGTGAGCAGCCTTACTATAGTCATGTGAACTCCAACAAAAATCAGTTTCACATATTTGAAGTCTCAAAAGCCTTAAATCAATCTTATTAAAGGTAATGGTCACACCTCTGGTGATTACATACAATAAATTCAAGCGACTGCTTACTTTGTAGGATTCTTTTTTAGGTCGTGTTGTGAAGAGATTAAACGGTGAATAATTACATCATGTATTTCTATGCTGCTAGTCTTAAAATACTCAGAACTAAAACAAGCGGTATTTTGAATGTTATGAACACTTACTAGTAGTTTTGTGACAATATCTTCATCCTTGTCTTCTTGCGTAGGGCAGATCGTGTGGATGAAAGGTAGGAAAGCCTCCGCATAATCAAACAAATACAGGTATAACATGCTGAGTCGTGGAGAACTCTTCAGTGCATACAGAAGAAAGAGTGACTTTCCTGGATTTACTGCCTGAAAGTCATCAAATTATTAAGTTTCAAACAATGAAAAAATAAAACGAAAGGAACATGCCAGTTCTTAGAATTTTCTGAGGATTTTTCAAAGGATCCTTTTTCAAATGCAACAGTTGATTAAACTGAGCAGTTTTTACAAGGGTAATTCTACTACCTTAACGTTCCTCCTGACTTTAAGACAATTTTCTTTAAAATATATTATTTTAAAAATACTTAACGTACATGACAGACTTTATATAAAGTTTACCTTATATTCCCAAAGGTTCTGTGGTGGTTTAACCCCTAAAGCTTTCACACATTCCAGTTCTGCCACAATAGCTTTTCTGTGGTTGCTGTTCTCTATACTGTAAGGCTCTTTTGTGAAATCCTCCTCTGTCAGTGTCAGCAGGAGTCTACAAAAGCAGAATTCAGAAGGTAAACAGTGCCTCTTCACCAAAAAGATACGACTAACAAATCAGCAATTACATACTGAAACAATAAGCTACTGAGAGAAGGTGTCACCTTTGGCATTACACACCATATCGAGTGTTCTGAATCAACTGCATCTCAGGGCCTGGGTTTTAAATATCCTTCAAGTTTTCTCTTGCCTGCTCTCAGCATGCAAATTTATCAGCTCGTTGGCTATTAGAGAACACAGTTCTTCAGTACTTCACAGATCTAGCCTGGCCTCCTGAAACCAAACCTAGAGCTCTTGGGTGGAATGCAACAATATATACAGTACATGCATTTTTTCACAAGAAAGAAGAGGTGGGAGGGGTGGATAATACATTAGTAGAACTTCACTTTCAGTATCATTGCAGTCTGCACTGTCAGCATTGCAAACATTTCTTAGAAAGTTTTCTGTTGGCTTGCTTAGTATCTACTATTAAAGTTTTCAACTACGAATGTTAAAACTTCCCCTGAATTTTATTCTGATACATCAACAGAATACTCTCATAATCTATGGAAGGAAGTAGGGTCACTTCACAATACGCTGTCCCTAATGAGAGCCATCCTGTAGTCCAACCAAAGGACAGCTCTTCTTGACAATTAGGCCTCTCACCTTCCATTCACTTTCTCCAGCAAAAATTTTTCTTTATAATGTGAAGCCCATGGGCCCAGCTGCTCCAGCCAAAGTATCACTTCCTCAGCAGTCCATTTAGCAACAGGCTTGTGGACAAGATGATCTTCTTCAAATTCTCTGCTGCTCCAGTGATATCCAAGTAGAACTACCTATAGGTAGATTAAAAAAATCTATATTTTACCTGCAAAGCAAATACATTAATGATACAAATAAACACTCATAAACGAGCTTGAGATGTAAAATCTTCCATTTTATGAACCCTGGAATATTCAGGTTATAAGAAAGTATCTTGAAGTTTTACCCAATTTGTCTAACATCCATTTGCTGTATATTGCAATTGAAGTTACAGAATCCCGGAATGACAGGGATGGGAAGGGATCTGGAAAGCTCATCCAGTGCAATCCCCCCGCCGGAGCAGGAACACCCAGCTGAGGTTCCACAGGAAGGTGTCCAGGCGGGTTTGAATGTCTGCACAGAAGGAGACTCCACAACCTCCCTAGGCAGCCTGGGCCAGGCTCTGCCACCCTCACCAGGAACAAGTTTCTTCTCAAATTTCAGTGGAACCTCCTGTGTTCCAGTTTGAACCCATTACCCCTTGTCCTGTCACTGGTTGTCACCGAGAAGAGCCTGGCTCCATCCTCCTGACACTCAGCCTTTATATATTTGTAAACATTAATGAGGTCACCCCTCAGTCTCCTCCAAGCTCAAGAGCCCCAGCTCCCTCAGCCTTTCCTCACATGGGAGATGCTCCACTCCCTTCAGCATCTTTGTTGCCCTGCGCTGGACTCTCTCCAGCAGTTCCCTGTCCTTCTGGAACTGAGGGGCCACAACTGGACACAATATCCCAGGTGTGGTCTCCCCAGGGCAGAGTAGAGGGGCAGGAGAACCTCTCTGACCTACTGACCACCCCCTTCTAATCCACCCCAGGTACCATTGGCCTTCCTGGCCACAAGGGCCCAGTGCTGGCTCATGGTCACCCTGCTGTCCCCAGGACCTCCAGGTCCCTTTCCCCTACACTGCTCTCTAATAGGTCATTCCCCAACTTATACTGGAACCTGGGGTTGTTCCTGTCCAGATGCAAGACTCTACACTTGCCCTTGTTATACTTCATTAAGTTTTTCCCCGCCCAACTCTCCAGCCTGTCCAGGTCTCTGGATGGCAGCACAGCTTCCAGTGTCAGCCACTCCTCCCAGTTCCTGCCAGACAGCCCTGAACGCTACCTTATTAATTCCGTTCAGCTGAAGTGTCTTCTGTGCTGACAATCTTTTTTATGTGCATGTAATTTAAGTATATTTCACTGCGTGCTTAATCAAGTAAATATGGAAAACCACCCAGATGACACTTACCGCTACACAAGTTAAAGCTGTCAGAACACCCGAGAAAAACCCTCCTCCTCGAGGATTAATTCTTCTTGTATTCTGAACTGTAGGAATCTGGTCATTCCCATACTTTTGGAAAGTTGCTAAGCTGCGTGCTGCATCACTGTTTTGTTGAATGTCCTCTTTTCTTTGTTCAATGGCGTCAGAAAATAGCTTTTCAGTAACATCCCTAATGAGAAAAATATATGTTGTTGTACTATAACTGTTGAGGCTTAACCTTCAGAAAAGGGGTTAATTTCTAGATTTTTGTCTTCCAGCCTCTACTAAAGCCTGTCATCCTTAAAAGCACAAAAACATTACTTAATACTTAGTGAAGTTAAATAAATTACTTCCAAACAATATTTTTCTTAGTTTCTAAACATAAAGTAAGTTAAAATAACACATTAAAAAAATACTTATTTCTTATATAAAGCTATTTTTGTGTGTGCTACTGGCAAGCCTTGATTATTGAAAAATGCTAAGTAAAAGACAACATAAAAGCCTACCATCAATCCTATCATGTATTTGTTAAAATATTATTCATCTAAGATAAAACATTATTAACACAAGAACTTGTGGGTAATTCAAGACAGCAAACTGATATTTCTGATATCTGAGAAGATCACATTTCTTCCTATAAATAATTTCTACTGCAGAAATAATTACATAATTATCAAAGATAAGTCTAACTTAGAATTACCAGGAAACAACCAACTGTAGTAAAAGATGCAAGTATCTCAATACTAAAAAAGGATCCCTCCTCTCCATTCCCCCAAAAAATTCAAAACTGGGAAAAAACCAACCAACCAACCAAATAAAACAAAGCCAACCAAGCCCTTAGTTCCATACAGAAAAATGTGCTTGAACAGTTCAGAACGTCAAAAACTTGAAGATTTAAACATCCTTGTGAAAGTTCAGGTTACCAATAAATTATGAAAATCTGCAACAAACTCAAGAAACCAGATAACTCATTTTAGTGAGCTTAGAAAGCAAAAAAATGGCATATTACCCTCACCTGAGGAGGATGTTGACTTTGGGGAAACCTTTCCATTTTTCTCTGCATTCGGGGCATTCATTCTTCTTGGACGACACCCACCACAAGGCGAGGCAATGTCTGCAGAAGCTGTGCCCGCAGTTCAGGGTGGTGGGATCGACCAGGATGTCGTAACAGCAGTGGCAAAGGAACTCGCTGACCGATACTCGCCGACCGATCTCAGGAGTATCATGTGTTTCAACTTCTGCCCTCTCCATTTCACCTTGTAAAGTCTCATCTTCTTCCATTTTCTTCTATGCCTCACACAAACAGAAGGCTGTCTGATATCTTCAAATCCGGTAAGGCGTTACTTCTGCAAAGCAACAAGATAAACCTCATTAAGGAAAAGTTACTAAGGAAGTTTAGAATTGCAGCAGCATAATTTATCATAGTAATTCTTTTGTCACTCTGATGGTTTTAAACTCTTAAACTAACTTAACTCTCCCCAAAGTGAAACAAGATCTATTTTTACAACAACATACTCAACGCCAACTATGATCAAAACCAGATTGGCTCAATCTCCCTGTATTTTCTATTCCTGTGCTACGTAACACATGAAAGCGAAACAAAAACCTGCAGTAACTGGGATTCAGATGACTTTTGACAGTATCTTCAATCAAGGCTTTAGTAAAAGACATCAATCAAAAGAAATATAATTAGAAAATACCCTCAGAGAATACAAAAATAAAACACCAGTATAACGGAATGATCTAATTTACTTCATCGCTATTCTTTCCAAGCATGTAGAATAAAACATTTTTAACAGAGGTCAATGCTAGACATTGCTGGGCAATGTTTAAAAACAGAAAGAAAAATCAATCCACAAAGTCATATGCTTCAGAACTATAAGGGATTGATCTGCTTGCCATCTCAGTGAAAGACTGAACTCTGTATTAATTTTACCGGCAGTTACTATTTGCTACTAGTTCAGAAAATGCACAAATTAGAGGAGTTTACGATTGCTCAAAGCTCACAAGTACAAACCTATCTCCTTGATGTTCTTACTATATTCTCTTAGATGGCTATATCTCATTTTTCAAGAACACTGGTCCAGATCACTTACTACCGATCACAGGTGAGAAACTACAGAAAACGATACCATTTTCTCCTCAGACACTACCAAACCAAAATATGCTTACACTCTCCACCATGTGACTCCTGCTTACTACTAAATTACCATATTCCCATCAAGCACAACAGAGGTAACCATGCAATAAAGAACTAAAAAATAAAAAATAAAAATACAAGCAGTACAGAAATACAAACTAATAGTGCAACTGGGATCCTCAGAGTGTTTACAAAGAAATAAAAACAAGGTTTTGCAGCTACGAACATTCTTATAGTTTTCCTGGAACAGAGAGGCAACGGGATTTCCGCGGGTGCAAACCCACTCACTCCGCACCAAACAAGAGAAGCTCACAAGCAGAAATCTTACCAGCTCCGCTCCTGCCTCCCGCTTCCTCCTTCATTTCGCTTCCTCCCCCCGGCGCTGCCCGCGGGCCGGCCCTGCCGTCACGGCCGTTTCCTCCCCGCGGGAAGGCCCGGCCCATGGCGGGGGCGGCGGTACCGCAGCGCAGCGCAGCGCAGCGCAGCCCGCCCCGGGCGCCGCTGCCAGCAGGCGCAGCGGCAACCCCGTCCGGCCCGGCCCCGCGCCGCGGCTCCGCCGGGCCGCGCCGCTCAGCCCGGGACTGCGGAACGCAGGGCCCGAGCGGGGTGACCGCGGGCGCCTCTGCCGAGCGCGGCAGCGAGCGCATCGGTTCCGGCTGTAAACCGACTTGCAAAAAATATGTTTCTAACCTTTAACCGTTGTATTTCAAAGCTTTTAAAATCGCCGCAAACACTGCTACACTCACATTTTTCTCAACGCGCTCCCGTAACGGTGAGCGCTGAGCTGCGTTTGCTGAATGTCCATCCACACAGCCCGGTAACGCTGCTGCACAGAACCTGCGGGGCAGGTTTGATTTACAAGCCCAGATCTAGAGGTTTAATCTCAGGTGTAACTCGGATCTTTCGACGTCGGTTTGGCTGCAGTGCTAACACAGGCTGCACCAGGTCACTGCATACACAACCTATTTTTACCACATGAGAGTGTATCTATATATACACACATTCACAATTATTTATACCAGTCTGTGTTCCCTTACTGTATTTCTTTTTGACTAGATTCCAAAGAAAACGGAACAATATTTAAAAGAACTGTTGAGATGTATTTTTTCTCTGTGCAACATGGCGACATTTTCTTAAAGGTTTTGTTGTAGTTCCAGTTTGACACAAACTGCAAGTCCAGTTCAAATGACATTTGAGTTACCAAAACCAGATAATTAATTTTTAATTTTTTCACCCTATTTCAATCAATAGACTTACAGACTTATGCAACATTGTGGAAATGTAGCCTTTTTGCTGTATTCTATAGAAGTTTCATGTATAAAATCGCAATGTAGTCTTGTAAGTAGCTGTTCATCTTGGGGAGCAACCAACCTTTTCTGGTGTCATTTAAAAAAGAAGAGATATCAACTATATATTCGTAAGTACTGCTGCTTTAATATATACATGGAAAAGAACCAAGCAGGTACTTCATTATTTAGGCAAATATGTTATCTTCTGAAAGTAAACAAGATGTATGGCCTCTGGAATATTTATTGACATATACAGTTGCAAGCAGAAAACTAACAAATAATGGGGAATAAAATTTGAATAAATATGAGAAGTTTAAATTCTTCTTAATGCATAATAGTATTTCCTTTTTATTGCAATATACTAAATACTGGAAGACAGTATATTTTTCTGAAAGAGGAACAAAGCCACAGAATGAGCCACCATCAAAAATTAGATTTTTATCCAAACCAGGTCTTCTCAGAAAACAAAAGGAATGCAAAGTACTCCCATCTATTCAAGCTCTAGTTATGCTGTTTGTGTCACTAGTAACAACGGTGCCAAATGCAAACACAAGTCATCTAATAGTTAAAAAAAAACCCAGCCAACCAACAAACCCCAGGAAAGTAAATCTGAAAGGATTAACTGAACATTAGATCTTCAAAGAGAAAAGATGTATCAACTCCATAGAAATTGGTTGAGGTGGATAATTGTCCTAATCCACCAGGATACTCTGCTGTTACAGTAAAAATTTATTTTGTATCCTATATGAAGGGCACATTTCCAAGATGATGGCAGCAGAAAAAAACAAGCGCATCCAATACTGTATCCAAAGTGAAATTGTATTAACTTGTAGTATAGATTATTGCACCACATAAGTATTTTTGGAGCTACTACCACCAGTGTCAATGTTAACTATAATTGCACTGGTGCTGCTGCTCGTTCTTTATACTTTTTCTCCTTTTGAGTTAGAAATAACTTCTTTTTTAATAACTAAAACAACCCCCCCAAAAGATTCTCTTAAGTATTTCAAATTTTCCTTCTAAATATGTAATAATACCTATGTGTTGAAGTAGAAAACATCTCATCTGGAATATATGACACTTCAAATCTTATTAAGTACCTGCACTTTATTACAACATCTTCCATTTCTACTTGCAGTTTAGCTTTACGTTACAGGTGAATAAAGCAAAGAATTCCTGGATTTGTCAGCTACTTGGGGAAAAACATCAGGTTTCTAAAAGAGCCACCGAGCACTTCTGAAGTGCCATGAGCACTTTAACCCAGAATCGAAGCAGCATTTCTTTAAACAGAGGAGCGAGATTAAAATTTTAAGCTTCAGCCAATTTCCTGCAAACCAGAAAAATCTCTTTTTCTATTTTAGCTAACCTCTTACTGACCAGCAGTTAGTCATACAGATTATTTGCTGGGAGTGCATGCAGAATAAATTGTTTATACTGAAAAGGCAAAGCTTGTTCTTGAAGAATCTTTAAAAGCTCTCTCTGCTCAGTCCTGCATAATTCTGTATCTTCTACTCTATGCAGAAATTACCTCCTAATTCCTGCAGAATCTTCCGTTTGTTTTCATCGTGCTGGTGTTCTGGCAAAGGCTCTCCCTCTGCTGTGCGAGCTGTGAGCCTGCAGCACAGCGCCGGGCTCTGCGCTGTCCTCCCCTCAGCTCCCGCCCTTGAGCAGGACTCGCTCTCTGGGGCTGCTGTTCCCTTCCATGCTGCAGGGATCCCTTGTTGGGCCTTGAGCTTTGTTTGTGGTTATTCCACAATGCTGCACGAAAATACTGGTTTTATCGTTCTAACAGGAAGACAAACGCTCCTTCCCTGACACCTCAACCGCGCCGGCTCCTCCGGACGCCTCACAACTACCACTTCTCCGCCACCCCGGGATCTCCTCAGCCAGTTCCCAGCCCTTCTCCCTCGCTGGTGCCAGCTCTGCCTTTCCCGTCTGAAAGGCAAAGACCGTGTTTCCCAACACCTGTGACATCGCAAAGCGCCCCACGGCAAACCAGCTACTCTAGGGCTCCTTTCCCGCTCCGTAGCGGCTGCCAGAGCCCCCACCCCCGCTCCCCGGCACGGCGGGCGGCTGAAAGGCGCTTGTCAGGCCTAACGCTGCGATGCGGCGGGACGGCTGCTGTTCGCGCGTCAGCGGACAGGCCTCCCCTCCGGGAGCTGCTCCTCAGCCGCCGGGCCCGGCATCCTGAAGGCTCTCCCAGCTCCCCACGGTCTGCCCCGCCGCCAGGCACCGCCCAGGGCAAGATGGCGGCCGAGCCGCCCCGCCCGCCGCCCTGGGGCGCTCACGTAGGCGCTCACGTGCTGCGGGGCGGTTTCCGGAAGCGCTCGGTGGGGCCGGGCGGGCGGGATGGAGGTGACCAGGAGCAGTGAGTGACCGGCCGCCCTGCGCGCGCCGCGGCGGGAGGGGGGGACAGACGCTCCAAGCCGGCGGCGCAGGGGATGCCCCGCTGCCCCAGCTTCCCTTCCCCAGGCTGGCTGCGCGCTCCGGCCTCGGCCACTCTGTCAGGCGCCGAGGGGTCCCCTGAGGGGCGGCGAGGAGCGGGACGCGGCGGGAGGGCCGCTGCCCGGCCCGGGGCTGGAACGCGGCGGGCGGGACTCACCGGCCCCTCCAGCGCCCCGGCCCCGCGCTCCGCGGAGCCCGGGCCGCCCGTGCCCGCCGGAGGCGCGCGGGCCGCAGCCCTCAGCAGCCTCAGGTGTGTTTCACCCCTTTTCCCGCAGATTTTAAGGATAACCTAACCAAAGTGTACGAAGCCATTGAAGAGTCGGACTTCCTGGCCATTGATGGAGAGTTTTCAGGTACAGTCGCACCTGTTTCGTGGTCAGGGGCTGTTGGTGATGTCTGTGGGGTCCCGGGTGCCCCAGTTCGCTCAGGTAGGGGATCTCAGCGTTGGCTTGAAGAAGTTGAAGCTACCACAAAATTATTAAACCGGTTATTATATGTATGATAGCAGGTTTTTGGTCAAGGAAATATACATGTCATATTCAGGCTGCTTCCACTCCCTCCCCACTGTCATCTTGTAACATGGCAATTGATTTTTGGTTGCAGTTTAGGAAAAAAAAACCAGCACCATAACTTTATACATGTAATGAAAGCAAGAGATAAATAAGGGAGACTCTGCAAGTGTTTGGACAGGCAAAGACAGCAGTAAGAACTTTAATGTGTGTGAAATCCACAGGGTTTATGCATCAGAGAAATACCTTAATAAGTGCTTTAGCTTTGGGATACAGACTTTAGTCAACCTTGAAATATAAATGTGATCAGGGTTAGGTTTTATTAGATGGGCTTGTGGAAATATGGGTGCTATGTATTGCTTAAGGTGACCGAGTCCTTCAGTAGATCTGTCGATAGCACTCTTGCCATTTTTAGTTTGACTCTGATCCTGAATTTTGTTGTGAAATCCCTTTGACATTATATTACTGATAGATCCTTCCATGTTACTGTGGTGTTGACTAGGAACCAGAGCAGCAGAGCTCTGCTGCTGGAACGCTACCATTGAATTGAGTGGCTTTTACGCTAAGATGCATGCTTCTATGCAGTAGAAAATCTTTCTCGCGTGAAATAATGTTAACGTGTTCCTTAAGTGAAAATGTTTCTCTTAAATTACCAGTTGTTGCATTTTTTTGCTGTGGCTAATTTTGAAAAGCGTACTCAAAGGAAAATATGTTCTACTTTTTCAGGGATCAGCGACGGGCCTTCTGTTAGTGCATTAACCAATGGCTTTGACACTCCAGAAGACAGGTATCAGAAGCTTAAAAAGGTAAAGTGTTTATCTTGACTAAAATGAAAATGCTGGGGAGAAAGCTTAGAACTTTTTAGGTCAAAATGGAGACAATGTAAGGAAATATGACAGAGGTCTGTAAAATTGAGTTAAGTAGGGCACAAGCACTGTGGAGCGTTGCATTAAACTTGTAGAAGCCGTGGTCAGAATAGACCGGTATCATTCTTCGTGCAAGAGTTAATACAGAAAGGATGTTGAGAGTGTTAAAATTAATCAGTTCAGAGGGTAAGAGAAATTCAGTGGCAAAGAAAGTACCATAGGACTAGCATCCTTCCAAACTATCTCCCCTGCCAGGACTAAAAAAACTAAAAGGCCAGCTACCAACACCACCTCTGCCTCTCTGCAGCAAATAAAACACCTGAAAGAACAGGGTGCTGGAGGATGTTTAAAGAGTCTTGAAAAATAGTCAAATGAGCACAGGAGACAACATGTAGTGTGTGAGAGTCAAAAGGTCAAAGCTGTGATGTGGGCTGTGGGTTTGGTGTTTGGTTTTGACTTTCTGTAAGAAAAATGAATTGGAAAAGAGGAATGCTGAGCATCGCAGCACATGCTGTCTCTTGAAGTGTCCAAGGAGTCAATAGACACTGTTTACTAATATTCTGTTAAGAGACATTGCAGGATGAGGGCATTACTGGGTAGTGCTCCTACTGAGAAACTAGGACAAGAAATGGCAAAAACTGAGGAGAATGCTAAAAAACCACCCCAAACCCTAACAAAAAACAAACAAAAACCACCAAACCAAACCAAAACCCCAACACTAAAGGTGACAGTAAGAAGTACAGCCCAGTCTCTGAAGAGCATCCCACGAGCCAGATGATGCCGTATTCTGTTGACCTGGCTGCGTAGAGGAGTGTTTGACAGCTTCAGGGTAGCTGACAATTCCAGCCCTGCAGGCACAGTCTCTGTTGCTCGTTGTGACATCTGGTGTGTCAGAATCCAGTTCCAAATTCTTTGTTGGCACCTTCGTAAAACTTAATATTTACCAGCTAATAAATTAACTTGAATATTGTTTTAATCTTTATACTCAAAGAGTAAAGGACTAATTTTGCATGTCCTGTTGCCACCTATTGTTTTTTCCCTATGATAGAATTGAATAATCCAATGTGTTCTTAGCATTTAAAATGGATATTTGGCCCTCAGGAGGAATGAGTCTTTCAATGAGACCACAATGCTTATTTTCTCATATACTTGCAGTGCTGTTGAAAACCTTTCCAGTATTGATCCAGCAATTGTGTAATATGAGAGGACGTGATGATAAAGTGCCTAGTGACTGTGCTATCTTATTATCCACTGTTAGCCATGTGGATTAGAAGAATATTCGATGTATTATTGTGTGTATTTGAAAACTGTATGCAGGCAGTGTCATGCGCTGAGGAACGTAAATGAGCATTGAGAAGGAGACTGATGGCTGCTCTGAGTGCAGCATCTCTTGTGTGATCAACAGGTGCAGAGAGATCCCTTGGTTCTTATCTTTTAGGGAGTGGAAATGCATACTACAAATCATCTTTGGGCAATAGTAAGATGTGGATGAAAACTAGCTGAAAAACTCTGGTGTATTTACTTCAAAATTACCAACAGAACATCGTTGGTTAAGAAGATTCAGATGTGCTTAATTTTGAAATGGAAAGAAATCATATTTATTGTGGCTGCACCCCAGTTGTCTTTGCATTTGCGTGATTTTTATTCTCATGCAAAATTTTCCTTTTCTTTCCAGCATTCCATGGATTTTTTGCTCTTTCAGTTTGGCCTTTGCACTTTTAAATATGATCACACAGAAGAAAAGTATGTTATTCTCTTATTCCTTGTTTTCTTAATTGAGGAATTTATGAAGTAATATTGATAAGCTGAGTTGACATGAAACTCATCTTTTTTACAGGTATATAATGAAGTCATTTAATTTCTATATTTTCCCAAAACCCTTTAATAGAAGTTCACCAGATGTCAAGTTTGTCTGTCAGGTGAGTAGAAAAACAAGTTGGATTTTGTTTGGTTAAAGTATACCTGCAGCAGCCTTCTAAAAAATATTACTGTATCAAAACTAGCGTGGTCAGCAGGACAAGGGCAGTGATCCTTCCCCTGGACTCTGCATTGGGGAGGCCACACCTGGAGTATTGTGTTCAGTTCTGGGCCCCTCAGGTCAGGAAAGAGATTGAAGTGCTGGAGTGGGTCCAGAGAAGAGCAACAAGACTGGGGAAGGGACTTGAACACAAGCCCTATGGGGAGAGGCTGAGGGAGCTGGGCTTGTTCAGTCGGGAGAAGAGGAGGCTTAGAGGTGAGCTCAGCACTCTCTAGAACGACCTGAAGGGCAGTTCTAGCCAGGGGGGGATTGGGCTCTTCTCCCAGGCAGTCAGCAATAGGACAAGGGGGCATGGGCTTCAACTCTGCCAGGAGAAATTGAGGCTGGAGATGAGAAAGCAATTCTGTGCAGAGAGAGTGGTCAGCATTGGAATGGCTGCCCAGGGAGGTGCTGGACTCACCGGCCCTGGAGGTTTGTAAACTGAGATTGGCCATGGCACTGAGTGCCATGATCTGGTGAATGGACTGGAGTTGGACCAAGGGTTGGACTGGATGAGCTCTGAGGGCTTTTCCAACCCAGTCTATTCTGTGATTCTGTGATACCAGGAAAACTCTACATCATTGTAGAGGGAGAAGTGGTTGGTTCTTTTAACAGCTTAAAAGGCAAATAAACTTAAGTTTTGTTGTGGTTTGGGTTTTTTGTCTGTGGGTTTGTTTGTTTGTTTTCTTATAGAAGAAAGTTAAGAGCAATCCCAAAAAATGAGCTTTGACTTCAGTTTTCAGCTCATGTTACACATTACTTTGTGTGGTTTCTGGAATTGGAGATAATATTCCAAACCTGTCAAGATGATTCTATTTTTTTTTTTCTGGTTCCTTTCTTGTCTGACTTCTTGCTCCCTTGCTTTTTTCTCTTTGATGTTCTGCTTATCTCCCTTTCACCGCTTCTCAGACTATTGGCAGCATTTTTTGGTCTCGGATTTGTTCTCCTGAACCACATTTTGCTTTCTGTAGTTTTCTCTCTCCACATAGCTCGTTCTTTCATCTTTATCAGTTTAGTGCATTTATTGTTCTTTTGCTTTATGCAAGTTGAAAATGAATTGTGAAAGTAGCATAGGCTAAACTTGCTGTGGCTTCTTTAGGGTCACAAACTTGATTGTGCTTGATATTGGACTTAGTATAATTTCTTAAGAAGTATAAAAATAACTGAATTGTTATTTTAATGCCCCAGATACTTGTGCCAATTGTAAAGCTATTTTCATTTGTTGCAGAGTTCAAGTATAGATTTTTTAGCAAACCAAGGATTTGATTTTAATAAAGTTTTTCGCACTGGTGAGTTGTTTTGGTTTTCTTTCTTTCAATGTCTGCAAAATTTATGATGACATCTTTCTTCATAGAAAATGAAAGAAGAAAAAGGCAGCCGTTCATGATACTCTCTTAATGCATAATGTAGCACTTAGAATTGCTCTTATCTAATTTACAATTGGGCTGGTAGTTACTCCTTGATTTTGAGACTTCAGGGGTGTAACACTGGCAAGTGTTTGGTTAGTAATAAGTCTTTGCTAAATCATGTATCTCTAATTTGTCTCTAATTATGATGAGATTTTAATTTTTTTTTTTTTTAAATTAGGAATTCCATATTTAAATCAGGAGGAGGAAAGACAGCTAAGGGAACAGCTCGATGAGAAACGTTCTCAGGCCAATGGCGCAGGATCTCTGTCATACATTTCTCCTAATGCCACAAAGTGTCCTGTAACAATTCCTGAAGATCAGAAGAAATTCATTGAGAAAGTGGTGTAAGTGAAATCATTTAATATCCTTGGAAGATGTTGAAACTAAAACGTAAGCAACAGATACATGTTCGTGTGTCAAAGCTATTTTCAGTAGCTAAGCTATTTTTATTAGTTCACTAGTAGTGCAATAATTATCTTTTTGTTTGTTATGGGGTGTATTCTTGTCTTTTGGGGAGAGCTCTAAACATTGTAAAAACAAAATAGTAGATATAGAAGCAAATAATCTATTTCTTCCAGGGAACAGATTGAAGACTTATTAAAGAATGAAGAAAATGAAAGTTTGGAACTGGAACCATGTACAGGGTCAGTTTCTGAAATTACATCTAAAATATTATTTATTTTGGTCACATAGAATTAGGGGAATGATGAAGAAGATGATCTTTACTGGGGTTCAGTGTAGAAAAATCTACATTTGACTGGTCTCCGAAGGATGAGGAAATGTGGTAATTTATATGGATGTCATGCTCTGCTTTATGAGTGTGACAGAATGCAAACCCCTCTCTCTGCCCCTCCCTTCCTTCAATATGGAAGGAGCAGACACATCTCCCTCTCTCTCTGCTGTTTGAGGCTGACAGCTTCTTCTGTTTGGCCCCAGAGCCTCTGGCCAGGACCGTTAGGAGAAGGGAGCACCGAGGGGCCAGGGAGCCGCTGGGCACCCGCGGTGAGTGTGGGGATGTTTGGAAGCTTCAGGGGCACCCACAGTCAGTGTGGGGGTGCAGAGAAGCTTCTGGAATGCCCACAGTCAGATCTGATCAGGCTATAAAACGGGATTCTCGTCGAGACTCCGCCCCTTGCGCGGATCTCTTGGAGTTCCGAGCTGAGCCGCTGCCGCCAGGAGCCACTGCCCCCCCCCCGGGACCGAGACTCCGCTTGCCTTGCGCCACGGGTGGGAGTAAATTAACCCTCGCAGGATTGCACGTGTATCCGCTTTCCGTGCACATTTGCACGTGTATTTACACTTCCCGTGCACATTTGCACGTGTACTCTCCATGTTCAATACGAGCACGTGTATAAATTAATCCTCACAGAATCAC
The DNA here is from genome assembly GCF_037038585.1 of Patagioenas fasciata. Classification (NCBI taxonomy): domain Eukaryota; kingdom Metazoa; phylum Chordata; class Aves; order Columbiformes; family Columbidae; genus Patagioenas; species Patagioenas fasciata. The sequence continues at coordinate 1,504,201 of NC_092534.1, read as the reverse complement.
GAGTGTATTTTCCTCCTGTGCTTCCACATAAGCACGTGTAATATTCCGTGCACATTTGCACGTGTATTTCTCCTCACAGGATTGTGAGCGTATTATAAATTTACCCTCGCAGAATCGCGAGTGTACACTTTCCGTACTCACTACGAGTACGTGTATCCCTTTGAAATAACCCCACACCGTGTTCATGCAGTGTGGACTCTTCCCGGACTCAGGGACGGCTCCGGCATTGTTTTGGTGAAGCCACGTGCATGCACTCTGTGGACCTCCTGTTGGATTAGTTGCTGCCCCTTCATAATTTTCCTCAACCGATATCCGAACCTGTATTCAAGTCACTTTTGGAGTGCTAAACCCTGTTTCTCACTGGTTTAATACAAGTTGTTTTGGACCCTGTTGTCCCTTAAATGGACCTCGGGATGCGTCCGTGACAATGAGCCATAATGGCTGCATGTGGTGACAACATATTTAAGTGTAGCCTAGAAGTGTCTTGCAGATGTGAGCTTCCTTTTGCTATTTTTCCATAAGCCCTGGATGTGCGTTTTATAAACAAATTTCTCAAACCTATTGAGCTATGGGTTATTCGTAGTTGACACTGTGTATCGAAACTGTTTGTAGTGGGTTTCCTTCCCAAAGTCTATTTAGCTTTGGAGCCCAGATGTTTGGAGAGTGTGGTTATTTCAAAAATTAAAAAATAATTTAGAAATACTAGAACATTGTGAAGCTGAGGGTGAGGTAACATCACTGTGTCTATATTCAGTAATCATGACTACAGAATATTTGCTTATGAGAAGACAGGTGGGTAACTGCACAGAATAGTGTAAATGCCTTTACAGCTTGGCAGCTGAACATCAGAATTCAGTAAAACCCCTCAAAGCCGGTAGGTTCTGGTAGCAGTGACTTGTGCTTTTAAAATCGTTCTACAAATGACCGTGGAACGGGCTTTAACTGAACACTGTTACTTTGAAACACTTACATAAGAGGAGTATTAGTAACACAACTGTCTTTTGATTTTTAGATTTCAGAGGAAATTAATTTATCAGACGCTGAGCTGGAAGTAAGTTACTGGTAATGCTGCCTTACTGTGTATTGTTAGTAATTCAGATAAGAAATCTGGGTAAGATCTGATCTACTTATCCTCAGAGGTGGTTGATTTAGACTATATTTTTCCTTTAAGAGAATACTTTTATAATGATCTGAAGATAAATTGTGTTAGACTGGTTTGTGATGATTCATTTGAACATTTTAAAGCTTCGCATTTACTTAACCATTCCTATGTAAATACTGTGAATAGCACAGCGCGGCCTAGAATTATGTAACAAACGCAGCCCGACCGGGTTTCAGTGAACAGAAGGTGCATGTGCTGATGCAGATTGTGGGCTGTACTTGAAAAACTACGCGTTCTATGGTAGGTACTGGTATGTGTAGAGTTTTCTGTTAGATACCAGGGATAAGCATTTCTGATGGCTTAGAAGTCCTAATTCTAGCAGTGATTCTCATCTCCTTTCTTGGCTTACTATATCCCTTATCTTTGCCTAAACACATCCTTTAAGGCCTTAGGCGAGGCTGTAAGGCTGTGCAGGTGAGAGTTTCATTGTTCTGGCTGCACTAGGGAAGTGTGGAAAATACAATGGAAATCTTTTTTTGTACGCTTAGTGAATTCAGTGTTACAACAACATCTGGCACTTTGTTGCTTACGCTGGAAGTGACTAAAGTAAAGCTTCTCCCTTTAAAATGGGATCTCAAGGAGCAAGCTTGAGAACTAAGCTCAAAAATGGAAAGGTGTTCTCAAGAATTTTTCTGTGTGGATTTTTCAATATATTTATAGAATATCTGTAGCTTCCACTAACACACAGGGTTATGTTTGTCTGACACTTGTGTCTTCTCTCAGAGAGTGAAGACAGAAGAATGTGCTCGTGAATTGTATTATTTTACCATATAGCTGTGTTGGTTGATGTGTGTACAGCTGTGTACATGGGTGTGCAGACTGGGGAGGGAAAGCAAAGTTGTGAAGTTAGCGTGGAGAAAACAGTGCGGTTATTGATTGCTCCTGTGTCCCGAACCCTTTGCAGGTCATTTTCTTTATTTAAGTGTTGTTTTTTGGTGTATCCAAGGTCTGTGACGTGAAAACTTGAAAGTGAGATCTGGGTTCCAAACTGTGTGAGAAGTCAGGGTGGAGAGGGCACAATAGTTCTCTTACTATTGTATGTGTTCTCTAGTCCTAGTTTTAGTAGTAGCCAGGCAAAGGAAACATGCTGGCTCTGTGGTGGTTATATAATTTGGGTTAGTTTATTTTAATAGGAAGATCAGATTAATATCCACTTGGTAAGCAGTGAAGGACAATATTCTCTGACCTTGCTATTGGTGGGGTGCTCTGTGGCTCTGGGTATGGTGGTACCTTGGTAATTAAATGTGATTGTGGCAGATTGATGGAACCCTGTAGTGGAGGTAACAACATTTGTATTAATATTTCCTATTAGAACGTACTGTTAGCAGGAAGTTTAGGGTTGTTTATAAATCATACAATAAGAGATTTAAAAGGCATGTAGACACCAAAGAAACTGTCTTGTGGCTGCAGGTAAATGAGAGCTTTCTCACCTGAGTTTTGGTTTTTTTGAACACAGAGATTATAGATTGTGGATGAAATATCTATATCACATTTGCTTAATATTACTAAAATGTAGTTACGTGTTCCATAGCAATAGGATGGGAAATTGCATAAGAAAATGCATTTTAGTGTCAGTCACCATTAGGTAGCGTAAGGAGGCCAATTTAACTAGACTACTGCTTCAAATTTTCCATCATTTTAAATTAAAAGGAGCTTTTAATAGTTCTTTTGCACCTAAGACTTCTAGTAATATTGAGACGTGAAACTACCTACCCGCTGTTGTGGCTTCAATGTGCTAAATGTCAAATTAATAACTAATTGTATTTACTTTTCATTTGTTTTGATGCAGATATCCAAAAGGTATCCACGTTGAAACTCTCGAGTCAGATAAGGTAACTAGGCATGTTGCTGCCTGTAACACTTGTTCTGTTTAAAGGGAATTGTATTTCTCAATTTTACCAGCTCTCCTAACTTTGAGATCTAACTTGAGCTTTGTTTTGAAAAATGCAAAAAAATTAAACAGAATACAATGTACTAGTTTCTAAACATTAAATCTGACCAACATATGAAGTGTAAGCATGTATTTGTGTGGCTTAATATTTTTTTTAAAGGATACTAAAGGTTATTTTAAAGTGTATTGGATCTGACATTGAGTCTCGGTGGAAAGTCAGTCTCTTGATGAAAAGCAGATCTTGATCTTAGAGGAAAATAGTGTCATTACCTGCTGTATCCTCACATCCCAGCACAAATCTCTGCTTCAAAAGGGATTTGCAATCCATTATTTACAAGGACGCACTGATAACCTTTCCTCAGAAGTAAAAAGTGGATTTAGTAGAAGTTAGGTTTGGATGATCTAATAGCGCTTTCTAAAGGAGGGGTATGGGAGTGGGTGATGAAGTGGTGCTTACAATAGAAACAAGTCGTGTTGCCGGGTAACTGCTGTCAAGCTATGACTTAACTTTCTTTACAATGTACATTTACAGAAACTTGCAGTGGTCTTAAACATGAACTTCTCAGAGTCATTCCTCAAACTATACATTTTTGATTTTTAGAAGGAGAGATACATTGTTATTAGCAAAGTAAATGAAGAAGAACGAAAAAGAAGAGAACAGCAGAAACAAGAAAAAGAACAGGTAAAAAGCTCCATCTCATTAGTTTATGTGAAAGAGGGAGGGGGAGAATCCATGACTTAGTCAGCTCTGCAAAATTGTGCCATAGGCTTTGGGAGTAATTCCCTGTTGTTTGGTTGTGACCGTCGTCTGAAATTTATCCTACACATTCTACCAGCTGACTTAGGCTTTGCAATAGAGCAAGAACAGCTGCAAGAAACTCTACAAAATGTTAAAGAAGGAGTAATTGTAGAGTACTTCACCAATATCCTGAAGCAGTGAGTTCCTCAGTATATGAACCTGCCCTCTGAGAAGCATGGCCTAGTAATAGCAAACGTCAGCCGGTTGCATTTCTTAGTGCTGTATAACAACAGTCAGTGCAAAAAAAGTCTTGCAGAAATTCTCGAGCAGGTTTTCATGTTATTTGGATTCACAAACTGTACTTGGAGTAGTTTGTTACAAAACTTGCTTGTCTGAGTTAAAACCTCCGGTACAATTAATAGGTCTTTGACTTTTCTTGTTGGAGACACGCTGCACATGAATACTGAGAGTCAGTCTGGTGTATTCAGGCACACTCAGCATTGTTGATGGGACTTGGTATTTTTGCTTGCTGAGCCCGACCCAAGTTTCCGGCAGCCGTAAGATGTGAATTGTGGGAATTCTTGATCCCGCTCTTGGGATTTGTGCTTACGTGTTTCAAGATAAAGTCAACTCAGGTGCAGCAAATCATACTTGCATGCAGGTCCTCTTGAGAAGGAAGGAGATACCAACAGAGACCTCAATTAACGTGATATCTCTTTTTCCGAAAGGCAAGTTAGGGACAATTTGTTACTACAGTAGATTTTTGTGAAGGAATCTATAGGTGTGTTATTCGCTCTGAGTAGCGTCCTTCAGAGCTGAACTAATTTCACTTCTGGTTGAATAAAGACAAATAATGCAAGACAGAAATTACTTCCCTAGACCTGAAAAAGAAAAATCTGTTAAATTCTTTAAGTGAAACTAAAATACATGCTGTGGTCAGGTCTCCCCAAACAAATCTGAGTTAGTTTAAAATGTGTCACTCCTCTTATGTAATATTGTAGTTGTATAATCTTTCTTCTTATTTTTATTTCTATAAATAGTGAAGAATCTTTCTTCCCCAATCTCAATGTTAACATAAAAATACAATCTGATTTAGTAGAAATAACAATCAGGATTCAACTTATTGCATCTTACGACAATTCATGTATAAAATGTGGCTGAAGTTACGTACTTTACTGTCTTCTGGAGCGGTGTGCAGTCTGATAGCTGCTGAGCACTGTTTCAGATGTTGTACTGACAGCAAACTGCAGGCAGCTGTGTTGGTCTGGTTGGGGTCACTTTCCTCGTAGCAGCCCAGATGTTCCTGTGCTTTGCATTTGTGGCTAAAGCAGTGTCGATACCACGACGGCGTGCTGGCTGCTGCTGAGCAGGGCTTGCACAATGTCTCTCTTCCACCCTCTCCTAAAAACAAATGCACTGGGCAGTGGGCAAGAGGCTGGGGGAGCTGTTCTGGAGTTCGTCATCCCAAGGAGCCTTTAAACACATTGGGGAGGTGCGGAATGTATTCCTCTTTTTGCTTTGCTTGTGCTCTCAGCTTTTACTTTTCTTACTAAACTGTCATTATACTGATCCACGAATCCTTTTTTCCTGCCTGATCCCCAGGAAAGGGTAGTGAGCAAAAGGCAAGGTGGGTGTTTGACTTTTGGCCAGGGTCAAGCCACCACAGTAGCCTGCAACTCGTTCTGCTTTACAGTGAGCTAGGGCTACTTTTAAACTGGAATTCTGTCAGCAGGACCCTGCTTTGACCTCCTGTATCTTCAAAATATTGACATTTCCTCTGTGGTCTGTTCTTGGTTATGCCTGAGAAGCAGTTTGAACCAAACTGGTGTGTCCGCCAGTTCGCGAGTGCAGTTTTGACAGTATTTGGATTTATATTTCACTAATGTCAGAATCTTTGCTTACAGGAAGAATTGAATGATGCAGTAGGATTTTCCAGAGTCATTCATGCCATTGCTAATTCTGTAAGTTAAAATGATTTTTAACGTACCGTTGGTTATAAGAAAGAAATATAATTTAAAGAAAGAATTGTTTTGCTGTTAGATTTTGGGAGAAGATGAAATACAGGTTGAAGTGGCTTTTTGTTGTTGATGTTGCTTCATGTTTTACAATGGTTGAGCATGGTAAGTTAAGTAAGCTCTTAAAATAATGGCATGAACAGCCTCGTTATCTGTAAGAGTCAAGAATACCAATCTCTTAGGGCTCTTAATAAGGTTCTCTTAAGTAACTAAGCTTTGAGGCCTTTTCCTCTCTTCCCCAAAAGAGTTGTTTGTGTGTGTGTGTGTTTGTTTTTTTTTTCCTAGCAGTTAAAGACTTAATGAGAGAAGAGCATTTGGTTCTCCTATTCTTACATGGTTTGAAATAAGCTATAGTTTGATGTCCCCTTCAGCTCAATTATTTTCAGGTAGTTGTTACAGTCTGCTGATTAGGGAAAAAAACCAAAAGTATGTGTATTGTTTTCTTTAGAGAATGGAGAGTGTAGGGAAGCAGAAAAGGTTGTCATGTCAAATGAATCAAAATTAACATTTAAAAAATGTATGGTCTATTTCAAGGAGGCACTTGATTGTACATCACCTGGCATGAAAGGTTCTGCGCTGTGAGATGCAGTGTCATGCCCCTCATAAATATTGTTGATTATAACCATAAAGAATATATTGTGAGTTCTTGTACAAATTGTAAAATAAAAGGTAGCGGACTGAGAAATCACTCGGCTTCAGTCTGAAATAGATTCCATTTGGGTACCAAGCTGTGAGTAGCTGTTCCAGTGCATCTTCTCAACATTTCAAGCTGCTGCTGAAGCTGTGATGAGTGGTGGGGCAGAGGAAAAGGAGCCGCTGCTCGGAGAGGATGGAGCAGCGTGGGGAGGCAGGGAGCGAGTGGGGAGGTTTGATCTGTGTGTGTTCCCCGCTGCCCTCTGCTCACCTCCCGGACAGGAACTTTCATCTCTCTGCTGGAAATGTAACTAATGTTCCGTGTTCTGTTCACAGGGCAAGCTTGTTATTGGGCACAACATGCTCCTGGATGTTATGCATACCATACACCAGTTCTATTGTCCCCTACCTGATGTAAGTAATCTTCTGAGTGTTCAGATGATGAAACAAATGCCTTAATGTATTTGTCTTTAGTCCTGTCTCAAAACTCTCTTGTGAATGGAAGCGTATGACGGTCTATTAAGAACAACAGAAAAGTATTTTAGAAAGAACACTTGTTACTTCTGGGCTACTGCCTTACTTTCCTCATGTAGAAAGCTTAGTTGGATTGAATTCTTCTCCTTTACATTTTTAAAGTGTTCAAATTAAATGTTGTAATTGAATTGTGGTTTCTGTACATGTCTATTGGTCCTTCAGAACATTCCTGGATAATGGCAGATAAATTTAACCGATTTACTTGTTAAGATACTGGTTTGGAGCTTCAGCATTATTGTGTGGTATTTTTCCCCTTGTAATTAACGAAGTGGGAATACATGTGTTTGTATAATATAGTACAATTAACAGAATGATAAGGAATTTCGTAGCAGGATGGTGGTCATTGGGGTGAAGAGGTGGAATGTCTGAACGAGCACACTTTCCTGACAGTAGCAGGGCACTCTGACAGTTCATGGCTGCAATAGTATAACAAGTTAAACTAAGCAATGATTTGGCACTGAGGATGTTGTCTGAAGAAGCCGGAGGTCTCATGGGAAGGATGGCCTCCGTGATGGCTGGATTACTTGCAATCCTCATGGGTTTGTGGGTGTTGTGGGGAAGACTTGAATACGAAATGGGAGAAAGACGTTAGGGACCTGTTCGGACGGCGTTGGGATGTCAGCAGTTGTCCGTTGTGCCCGTGCTTCTGACACCTGGACGATCTGAGCCCGTAGTCAGTCAGCTGTCCACCAGGGCTGCTTATGTTCCTTTGGCACCTTAAATGCTGGGAATGTGTAGGTAAAACCGTTAACGCAGCTGGAATTAGAAATAGTTTGGGTTATATGATGGGGTAGGGAGCTGGAGGTGCTAGACCACTTCTCTTACAAATCACAGACCAATCAGGACTAATTAGTCTGTAGTTCTGTGTAATTGCGGGTGGCATTCATGGTAATGCTGACAAATACATCTCTAGTGAGGTGAGAATTGAGTTGCTGTGTGAGAATTTTAGAAGGTGATTGGATAAATGTAGCTATTCCTATTCTATCATCCCGAGATTGATAAGCAGTTAACTTACTTGGATTTTATTTTCTGGTTTCATGTTGAATTAGGACCTCAGTGAGTTCAAGGAACTAACATCATGTGTCTTTCCCCGGTAAGTTCTTAGCTCAAACTTTCAACTGTTTTAATATTGTTTTAGCAAGCCGGTATTATTTGTCCTAGTCCTGTAAGCTCACTGTTATTGGAAATAAAATGAGAAACAACTTAGATAATGATAGTTTTTAGAGTATTCTGTAGCGTCTCTTTTTCAGAAGAGCAATGTTATTGTTCTGCTTCTTGGCAAAAGATGCAGCTTTGCTACTCTTGTTTTTGGCATCATGTTTTGAATCTGCACTACATTTGGAATGAAATTTATTTACTACTTATTGTTTGCATTTCTTGCCATTGCTTAGTTGCTGTGGAACAAAGCCAAGGAGTGCTTGGGCTGCTCTAAGATCCCAGAGCAATTTTTTGGTAGGGTGAAACTGCTTTTCCCAGCTGATACACTAAAACATTTTTGAGCATTTGGCAAAATGGACATTCTTGCATTTCAACTTATTTAGATCTTTGTTTCTAGGCTGTTGGATACTAAACTGATGGCAAGTACGCAACCTTTTAAGGTAAAGTAATATAATATTATAGAATGATTAGGAGATAGTTTGCATGAAGTGTATATTGAAACAAACTAGGTTTTTTGGAGAAAAATATCTAACAGTGTTTTCTGTGATGTTCCTTTTTTGTAAAGGAATGATTTTTCTTAACCCCTTATCTGAACTTACAAAATTTTTAGAATAAAGATGTTCAGTTTTGTACAAGTGATTTTTATGCTTGTTGCAGTTTTAAGGTAACTTAGCAGCTTTGAATTCCCAAATGTGAACAGTTTCTCAGGTTTTTGCTGCTTAAAATGTGATTAGCAGATTTTTTTTTCGGTCTTTTAAGTTATCACAAGACTACATCTCTCCTCAGGAGGAAACAAAAAGTGTTATTCATGAAGAAACAGGACCTGGAAGCGACTTGTAGAGTCAAAACTTTAGAATACTGGGAATGCTGACTTAGATTCGTTTAGGAAAAGATGCTTGAACATCATGCTGAGGTTCTGTTGCATCCTGCTGTTTAGTGTAGAGAAAAACCAACAGGTTTCTCTTAAAACCTCTTGTAACATGAGTTCTGTTCTTCCAAAGAAGTGTTGAGATCAGTGATCGTACTCGTGCTTTCCTGTGTGCCTTTGGAATGAGTTAATTAAAAGACATGCTGATGAAGCATCGACAAAATCGACAGCCCTTGTTCTTGTGGGTGACTTTAACCTGCCGGATACCTGCTGGGAGCTCAGTGCTGCACACAAGAGGCAGTCTAGGACTTGCCTAGAGTGTATAGAGGACAATTTCCTTCATCGGCTGGTAAATGAGCCTACCAGGGGTAAGGCCCCGCTAGACCTACTGTTCACAAACAGAGAAGGGCTGGTGGGAGATGTAGTGGTTGGAGGCTGCCTGGGGCATAGCGACCATGAAATAATAGAGTGTTCAATACTCAGAGACGCAAGGAGAACCATTAATAAAACCTCTACACTGAACTTGCGGAGGGCAGATCTTTGCCTATTCAGAAGCCTAGTTCAGAGCATACCCTGGGAAACAATGCTTAAAAACATGGGGGGCCAGGAGGGTTGGACGTGCTTCAGGCAGGAGGTTTTGAGTGCACAGGAACAGGCTGTACCAGTGTGCCGAAAGACTGGCCGGCAGGGGAGACAACCGGCTTGGCTAAACAGGGAGATTCTGAAGGAAATCAGAAATAAAAAGAGTTTAGCGACTGTGGAAAAAAGAATTTATGAAAATAGCTAGATCATGCAGAAAAAAGATCAGGGAAACACAAGTGCAATTTGAAGTTAATTTGGCCAGTTCTGTTAGGGATAATAAAAAGTTCTTCTTTAAATAGGTTAATAACTAAGGGAGGGGCAAGGAAAACCTCCATTCTCTGTTGGACTTTGAGAGAAATATAGTTAACAAAGATGAGGAGAAAGCTGAGGTACTTAATGCCTACTTTGCCTCAGTTTTTACCAGTAAGACAGGTGGCCCTCAGGACAACCAGCCTCTGGAGGTGGTTGACAGAGATAGGAAGCCAAATAGCCCCCTTGTATTCCAGGAGGAAATAGTTGGTGACTTACTGAGCCATCTGGATCCTCACAAGTCTATGGGACCAGCCGGGATCCATCCTAGGGTGGTGAGGGAGCTAGCGGAAGAGCTCGCCAAGCCGCTCTCCATCTTCCAACAGCCCTGGCTCACTGGGAAGGTCCCATACGATTGGAAATTGGCAAATGTTACCCAATCCACAAAAAGGGCTGCAAAGCTCACCCTGGCAACTCCAGGCCTGTCAGCCTGACCTCGGTTCCTGGCAGGGTTATGGAGCAAATCATTCTGAATGCGATCACACAGCACCTTCAGGATGGACAAGGGATCGGACCGAGCCAGCATGGGTTTAGGAGGGGCAGGTCCTGTCTGACCAACCTGATCTCCTTTTGCGATCAGGTGACCCAGCTGGTGGATGAGGGGAAAGCTGTAGATGTGGTCTATCTAGACTTCAGCAAAGCCTTTGACACTGTCTCCCATCATATACTCCTGCAAAAGCTGGCAGCCCATGGCTTGGACAAGTGCACTCTCTGCTGGGTTAAGAACTGGCTGGAGGGCCGGGCCCAGAGAGTGCTGGTGAATGGGGCTGCATGCAGCTGGCGGCCAGTCACTAGTGGTGTCCCCAGGGTCAGTGTTGGGTCCAGTCCTGTTCAGCATCTTGATTGATGATTTAGATGAGGGATTGAGACCATCATCAGCAAATTTGCTGATGACACCAAGTTGGGAGGGAGTGTGGAGCTGCTCGAAGGCAGGAGGGCTCTGCAGAGGGATCTGGACAGACTGGAAAAATGGGCCGATTCCAGTGGGCTGAAGTTCACCAAGGCCAAGTGCCGGGTCCTGCACTTTGGCCACAACAACCCCCTGCAGCGCTCCAGGCTGGCACAGAGTGGCTGGAGAGCAGTCAGGCAGAAAGGGACCTGGGGGGACTAATGGACAGGAAGCTCAACAGGAGCCAACAGTGTGCCCAGGTGGCCAAGAAGGCCAATGGTGTCCTGTCCTGTATCCAAACCAGCGTGGTCAGCAGGACAAGGGCAGTGATCCTTCCCCTGTGCTCTGCATTGGGTAGGCCACACCTGGAGTATTGTGTTCAGTTCTGGGCCCCTCAGGTCAGGAAAGAGATTGAAGTGCTGGAGTGGGTCCAGAGAAGAGCAACAAGACTGGGGAAGGGACTTGAACACAAGCCCTGTGGGGAGAGGCTGAGGGAGCTGGGCTTGTTCAGTCTGGAGCAGAGGAGGCTTAGAGGTGAGCTCAGCACTCTCTAGAACGACCTGAAGGGCAGTTTTAGCCAGGGGGGATTGGGCTCTTCTCCCAGGCAGTCAGCAATAGGACAAGGGGGCATGGGCTTCAACTCTGCCAGGGGAAATTGAGGCTGGAGATGAGAAAGCAATTCTGTGCAGAGAGAGTGGTCAGCATTGGAATGGCTGCCCAGGGAGGTGCTGGACTCAGCGGCCCTGGAGGTTTGTAAACTGAGATTGGCCATGGCACTGAGTGCCATGATCTGGTCAATGGACTGGAGTTGGACCAAGGGTTGGACTGGATGATCTCTGAGGGCTTTTCCAACCCAGTCGATTCTGTGGTTCTGTGAAGCAGCATGTCTGTCTGCACCTCTCTGACTTCAGAGCATTGCATAGCACAAGATCTCATTAAAATGTACTTGGTAGATATTTCCAGGTTTGTCTTACATAGTACTGTAGTAAGAATAGAGGCTTTTGTATTCCCAAAGCTAATAATCCTTTGCAAGTTTGATGTTTGGTGCAGTTAGGTTGATATTTGTAATTTTTTACAGAAGGTTCTTGGGTTTTAGGCTGTTGTTATCGAATGGTGCTTTGAGATCCCAATATAATGCATTGTTTGAGCTTGTTCATTGTACTGAGTTGTCAATAACTTTTCAGACCACAGGCTTGCCAGTGATAGTAAACAGCTGCGTTGATTTAGAGCTCAAGGAAATTGGGTCCTCAGAATTTCAGGCAGTGTTAAGAAAGATTGTGTGACATTTTTTGGTTTTCTTTTGCTGTTGATTCTGCAGGTTGGTTTGGGTTGTTTTTTTTCATTGTACTGATTTAAAAAGTGTATTCAATTACTCAAGAAGTTTGGTGTGAAGAAATTAATAATCTGCATATATTTTGAGAGATTTTATACGTGCACATATGGATTCAGTGATGCAACTCTGCTAATCTCAAGTGTAGGAGCAACTTAAATGCCTTTGAGCATTTATAGCCAATATTTGGGGTATTTTTCCTTTCTGTGAGTGCTGCCTTTTCCTCTGCCACACGTACCATGCGTGGAACCAGATTCACATAGCAATATTACTGTTGCATAATTCATCATGAAGAATTCTGAAAAGCATTAATAAATGCTTATGACTTACAGATATTAAGTTGTAGGGAAGGCAAGTTAACTTTTTAAAACTCGTCTTGACGGACTTCTCTGGTGTGTTCGTTTGCAATGAAGCAATATATAAATCCTTAGAGAGCACAAGGTGGCAGCGATAAATGTTCGTTTTACCTTATTTGATTTCAGTTTCCAGGGAAAAAGTGCTTGGCATTGGCAATTAATGGTGTCTTTTATTGCAGGAGATCATTAATAATACATCCCTTGCAGAACTGGAAAAGCGTTTAAAAGAGGTTCCATTCAACCCTCCTAAAGTTGGTAAGGGTAGATCAAAATGGTTTTATTTCTGAAGTGTTTTCCTCCTTCAGAGCAAAGAAAGTGTTTTGGTTATTTTTGTTCTTGGTCTAAATGTAAATTCCCCTCTTAATATTTAGTGTTTTGATGAAAGGGACTTTAAAGATGGGCAATATACACATAGTGGAGTTGTGTTTAGAACTATTGGTGGAAATCGGTGAGAATCACAGAAAATCCTTCCACTTTTTTTTTTTTGCAGATAATAGAAAACTGCATGTGTTCAGGGCTTTAACTTCTGTGATCATGTCTTTACAAATTATCTTTTCTCCTCAGAAAGCGCAGAGGGATTTCCAAGTTACGACACAGCTTCCGAACAGCTTCACGAAGCAGGATATGACGCTTACATTACCGGGCTGTGCTTCATCTCCATGGCAAATTTCCTGGGTATCTGCGCAGGCTTTTTCAACCCTTCTCCTTAGTTCTGTCCATAGCTGCTTGTTACATGTGGAATTTCTTCTTCATTCATCAGGTTCATTCCTCAGTCCACCGAAAAGCCACGTGTCTGCTAGATCGGAACTCATTGAGCCTTTTTTTAACAAGTAAGTAGTTGTATTAAAAGCCCTGCTAACACATGGGAGTGCAGCACTAGCCTTAGAATACGCATCTCTAGCCTCAGAAGCAATGGCTAACTGCGTTTTTCTTTACACTTCGGTTTCGATTGGCTTTCTGGTTCACAGTAGTGATGCTGCAAAATTTGTAAAGTAAATGCTCTTTCTTTTGAAGAGAAAGGTTTACTTGCTGCTGACTTCTGAAAGGATGCTTAGAAGAGTACTTGAGCTGCTTTAAGACCTTGTCCATGCCAGTGTTGAGAATATGTCTACAATTATGGACATTTCTATTTCTGGAGTAAGCATTGGGAGTAGTGGAACTGAAGAAAGCTGTTCAGGTGTTCTTTACGTTGCAGGACACTGTCAGGAGCTGGTGATGGTTAAAACCAAGTACTCCAAACAGTCTGGACAAACTAAAATATCCCTACTGCAATATCAATCCAAATAACACAAAGGTATTGACTTAACATTATCAAGTAACACATTTTTAAGAAGGTGTAATAAACATACACGATTGGTAGTTAATGGGATGATGCTGCAATTAGTGTTTTGCTTTTGAATTGGAACTTCATACAAATAATTTGAACAAATTGAAGTGAGACTTGAGAAACCCAAAAGTCTTTATGCACAGATTTGATTCTTTGCATATTTAATCTGTAGATTTTACCTTCTGAAGCTTCTAACGACAGTGTAACCTGTCACATAATGGGAAAGGATATTAAAAAGCAGCTAGTACTTCTGTTTAAATACAGGAGAAGTTCCATCCTTTAAAACCCTATCATATAGGAGCTGGCAAAATTAATGATTTTAGCTTCAGATGGGCCACAGAAATGAGGGAATAATCATGATCAGTGACATTCAGCTTTTAGTGGTCTGGAAACCAAATAACTATAGTGACAGCAATTAGGTGATTCTCTTGATACTAGGACGTGAGGTGTGTTCTAGCAGATGTTACAAATTGTGTGTACATTCCTTAGATTGAACGCAGTGACTACTTGATTTGGATGTGAAGGTGATGACAGAATTAATCAGCACAGTTTGGTTTTAAGACAGGATTTATCACAGGGTTGTGTTCTGTAAGACCAGCACACACACATTTGCCAGTGAGGAGATGCCATTGAGGGGCTTGTTTTTTCAATTATTAACCAAAATGGTTTCAGTTCTTTCTCGAGATACATACCTGCGATGAGTACAAACTGAAGCTCCGAAAATTGTCACAATAATAGATTAAATTTAAGCTTTTTGAGGTAGTTGTATATTTCAAATGTGACGTTTCTCTCACAGAAACATTTCAAAGTTTTGAGACAAACCTGCTTTGTCTGTTCTGGCTTTGGAGTTAATGCTGCTGAACTGTAATGAAAGGGAAGGTTAACAGAAAATTGTAGGGAGAACAGTGCTGCTTTTGTTTTTCTTTCATTTTTTAAGCAAGGACTGAAGATTACTCAGAACTTGTAGCTTCTTGTTTCAGAAAAGCTATATATTGCTTTTAGATCATGGAAACTTGGAAGTCTTGCCATGTTTTGCATTCACAAGAGCTTTGAAGCTTTGCTGTATTCTAACCAACATCTGTGAGCTCACCTTGGTCAGAGCTTGGAGCTGCTGCTACCTCACCTTTTTCTTACCGTCAGCAGGCAAATACTTGTCTTTGTAAAGTTGAGGTGGGTTTTTTTGCTGTAGTGCAAAATAACAAACCAGAATGAGACAACTCAGCTGTCAGAAATCAGAGCTGTTGGCTACTTAAATCAACAAGCCTTGTGCTCTGTTCAGTGTGTCCTTGCAGCCCAGTCTCTGTTTCCAGTACTTGGTCTGTTTAGCACCTGTGAGCAGCATCCAGGGCGTGAGGAGTTTGCAGTGATAATACCTTAGGTCCCTAGTACGGATGTTGCTTCTGAGGCTGTTTTGCAGGAATGCTCTGGGCCTCCAGCTTCCTGCTGCGCGTAGTTCTCTCTAGTTTGCGGTGCAGCGGCTTTCCCTAGCTGAGCATCCTCTCTTCCTCCTGGGGAGAAGAAAAACTCTCTTCCTCCCTCCTCCAGAAGTCCTCCCTGATCCTGTGGGCAGCAGTCAGAGCAAGGAAACCTTTTCCTTGGTGCTGTAGTCATGTTCTTCAAGCAAAACACAAACTACAACGTGCAAACAGTAAGCTGAATGAATGCAAGTTATACTGTTTGTCACAAAAGCTTTTCCTGAAAGAAGCTGAACGGAGTTTACTATAAGGCAGTTATTTAGAAGCAATGCTCTCAGTTTGAACTATTATAAAGATAGACCACTTTATTATTCTTTGGGTTGCTTATAAAGTCTTAATTTCAAGATTGCAGAATACTAGGTGTTGATATTTAAATACAGTTTGGAAATTACACTTTTATGTGATTGGTGTGACTGAGAGGATTTTGGAATTGTTTTGTTTGAATAGACGTTGCTAAGATGAACAGAGGGAGTAAATTTCAAACTGGAAAATTGGGCTTTGATTTTTACAGACTTGTTTCAGTAGTTATTTTGACCTCTTCCATTATGTCAGCAAAGTTATGGCACTTCTGGCTTGCCTCTCAAGAGCGTCAGCCACCGTATAGGTTCATGTTCTTATAGGTTAATGATGCACATAGGTCACCTTCTTGTAAGAGTGGAACTGATTAGAAACAGACTTTCCCTTAGGGTCGCTTGGCTCTTTTAGGCATAATGCAGTAATTTATACAGTAAATAACTCAATAAGCCACAAATTCCAGAGATGCATTTCTCTAATCTTTATGCTTAATTGTGTATACAACATCTTTGAAAAATCATGTTAGTGTGAACAATCTGCTGTGAGTAATCCCTGGTGAACACTTAGGTGAGATGAAGGGACTCATTTTTCTGTAATACCTAAACTCTTATGTGTATAATTCGAATGTTATGCTGTTATATGCTTTGGAATTTGAAGTTTTTTGACCTGTTCTGTTTAGAGCAACATCTCTTCTTCCATATCTCCCCACCCCAACCTACAAGCCCCTCCCAAACGTTCAACACCAACTTTATTTTGGATCCCTTTGTGTTGTTTGAATGTTGGTGGGGCTGTGTTTGTTTGCTTTTCTCTTTTGATGTAGCTGGAGGCAGGATGTGAAAAGGGTGTACAGAAATAAAACCACCATCTTTTATTAAGCTGAATAGCTGAATTTTCTAAGAAATGTATTTTTTTTCATACAAAGGGATATTAGAAACCAAAATTTGTGTGGGAAATAACATTTTTTAGGTTGGTCAGTATAGCTTTTCAGTAATTGTGAATGAATGTAGTGAAAAGCTACAGCCTTACAAATCTGGCTAACTTAATATAAAGTAGGGTTCACGTTGTCATACAGAACAACCTTATTAGTTCAAATTTTCTGCGGATAGGCGAGGAATCCTACAACCATAATTATGAATGCTGAATTATGGATTATGCTATAACTCAGTGTTCATAATCTGTGTGATGTTAGTGCTACAGTTACTGCTTTAACACACTGCAAGTGCCCTTAGTATTAAGATCAGTATTGATATCATCTTTTTATGGAGTGTGTGTGTATGTACTGTTTAGAGAAATAGCACTTTGACCAAACAAATAAATGTAGGATTTATCTCAGAGGATAAAATACTGATCTTGGTTAAATGCATTTTTTGGCCTGAGTCTGTTCTTGCTGTTGGCCACTGTCATGTTTTCCTCCCCATGGTAACACCTGGGGGTGGGCAACTTAACTCATGTTCTCACCACAAGTTTTTGTTGTATTGTCATAAAAATAAAGGTGAAGTTGATTGAAGCTGCTACCTAGGGAACTAAACTAGTTATTTGAGTAGCAGCTGGTTCCAAGAATTGTAGGAAAGCTTTCTCTTCAGGTGGCTCAACTTGAACCAAATCTGCATTTTAAATTTTTTTATTTTCTATTTTTTTTTTTTTTAACTGTTGCTGTCCTGCATAGATGACAGACAATCTTCATCCAGTGAAGACTAAACAGTTTTTCCTAACTAGGTGGAATACTGTATATTTAGGCTTTGCTTATCCCCTGCTCTGGAGTCTGAAGACAGCCGTGGCTCCTACTAACAGTGACCTTGTCAGTATTTCGCATGAGACGTGAACACAAATCGTAGGTAATCGATGGAACGGAGCCTGCAGTAAAGCCCAGCCCAGCAGCAGAGCCCAGAGCTGCATCCGACCCTGCCCAACCTCTTCCAGCACAGACAGGACAGCCACCTCCTGCTGTTCCCCCTCGGAAATGTGTCCTACGCTCCCTCTTCATATTCTCCCTCCTTTAATCTCAAATATACGCCCTTGTGGCCCGATCACTGGCTCTCCCGGCTGTTGTTTTTGGGTGGATGGCTATTTTTTGTTCCTTTTTTGCGCAATAGCGCTGCGTGTCCTGTCAGTATTACCCTGGATCTCTAGGAGATGTCAGAGTAAGAACATTTTTCTCTGTTTCCTTGTGTTCTGCAGGTGGATTCATTCTCCAGGTGTCACCCCTGTCCCATTCAGAGTGATAATGAAGCCAGAGCTATAGAGTAGGGCACCTAAGGCTACACATAAGTAACTCTGGCTCCTTTGTAAAATCTTCATTACTCAGTGCTGTGCTGGAATTGTTGAAGTTTCTACAGTTAATTGATGTTGATGTTTCTCATTTGTATTGATGAAATTCCTTTTGGCTCCTGCAGTGCTCAGGGGGCCACGGTGCATGTTGTACTGGGTATTCCTGAGACTTGGGAGGAGAAATTAGATGGGACAGTGAGTATCAGAGCTGGGGCCACTTCTCTCAAGACCCTCTAGCTCAGTGCGTTTTCTCCTCAGTGTTGTTTGGTTTGGTTTGGTTTCCTTGTGAGTATTTATAGTAAAACCAAGTTATCAGCTGCATTCTAGTAGACTTTTCAGTGGCATGAGTGACCATAGTGATGTGATATTCAAACCTTGAAAAACTGGCAGTAAATGTGGTATGGAGGGGAATTACAGATCACTCCGCACACTTGGCATGTTTTTATCACCTGTTTAGATCAGGTATTACTTAGCTGAATATTGTAACTGTAATCTGATAAGCATTTTAGAAGCTTTTCGAAGTTATATTCTGACAATTTTAGGCGACTTCATTTGGAGTAAATTGTTTGAAGAGCTGCACGTGAGCTTTTATTGAAAGCATTTAATGAGTGTTTTGAGAAGCTCTTCAGTTCCATGTCAAAGTGCAAAGGACTCATCCTGCTTATCTCCACTGAAGTGCCGCAATGGCTTGGGCAGTTCTAGGGCTTTCAGATCCATTCTATCTAAAAGCAGAGTGCAGCGCTCAGGAAGCGGGGATGCGCATTTGGAACGCCAGCTTTTGCACCATCCACCGAGCAGGTGGCTCTTACTGCGCACAGCTGCTGCTTTCTAAATGGTCATTTCCCCACCTGCTTTAATTGTTCTCAGCAGTAACAGTGTGGGGCTTCTTGTTCTGTTGAATCAGTAAAATAACTAGCATGATGCCAAGTAACTTTTTAATCTGGATATTTAGATGGTGGATTGGGCTTAATTAGAAGGTCTGTTTTAATACAGCTTAAGAAATGGTTGGGATGATTAATTTTGTTTCTTCAGGAGCAACATCTAAATAAACCATAGAAAGGAAAGGTTATTAAAGGATCTTAGGCAGAGGTTTGCTAATGGTGCTTTTCCATTTTGCTCCAGGCTATTTCTTATGAGAGTAATGGACATACCGTACCTCAATTTGGAAGGACCAGACTGTAAGTAGCTTATTTTATTGTAAACTTACTACCATTCTGACAAATTTCCTGCAGAAGCAAGTGTAAAGATGAATTGTTGTGTATCTAAAGCATGGGACATCAGCTGTGTTTAACTTATTAGCCACTTATCAAATGATGCAAACATCCCTTTTATGTGGAGTGAAACAGTAAAGCCATAAGTTCTTCAGGTTTGAAGACATTTTCCACTCCATGCACCCGAAAACTCTGACTGGAGGATGTGACCCTCTATTAGATGCTAGTTTAATAGTAACTGTTATCTAATTATGTTGCATACTTCTTTCTCCAACTGTTTGATCCTGAGTGGAAGAATGGATAAATACTTGGGGTCATTGAGGCGGTGCCAAAGCTTCTCAGCTGTAAAGATGTTTCTTCCATTTGCCAGCCAGCTTATGGGGTTGTTTTGGTACTTAGCCAAGGAGAGTTGCCAAAAAAGTCTGCCTCTGAAAATCTCTTTTATCTGAAAGCGTAGGGGAAAGGGACCTGGGGGTCCTGGGGACAGCAGGGTGAGCATGAGCCAGCACTGGGCCCTTGTGGCCAGGAAGGCCAATGGTACCTGGGGTGGATTAGAAGGGGGTGGTCAGTAGGTCAGAGAGGTTCTCCTGCCCCTGTGCTCTGCCCTGGGGAGACCACACCTGGAATATTGTGTCCAGTTGTGGCCCCTCAGTTCCAGAAGGACAGGGAACTGCTGGAGAGAGTCCAGCGCAGCCACCAAGATGCTGGAGGGAGTGGAGCATCTGCCGTGTGAGGAAAGGCTGAGGGAGCTGGGGCTCTGGAGCTGGAGAAGAGGAGACTGAGGGGGGACTCATTCCTGGGGATCAATATGGAAAGGGGGAGTGTCAGGAGGATGGAGCCAGGCTCTTCTGGGTGACAACCAGTGACAGGACAAGGTGCAATGGGTGCAAACTGGAACACAGGAGGCTCCACTGAAAGATGAGAAGAAACTTGTTCCTGGTGAGGGTGTCAGAGCCTGGCCCAGGCTGCCCAGGGAGGTTGTGGAGTCTCCTTCTGTGCAGACATTCAAACCCGCCTGGACACCTTCCTGTGGAACCTCAGCTGGGTGTTCCTGCTCCATGGGGGATTGCACTGGATGAGCTTTCCAGGGCCCTTCCCATCCCTGACACTCTGTGACTCTGTGAAAGCCACTCCTGTGGAACAGACGGATGGAGATGTTACAGCACAATGGAGATTTTCTAAGCTTCAAAATGAAAAGTACATCTAGGGTGGCATGTTTGGCTGGCTGCTTTAGGAACAACTTCTTTCCATTCTGAGATTTCAGTGCTCCTGTGGGGCGAAGAAACCGTCTGGTTGGTGTTGTCTGTAGGGAGTTTTAGCAGAGTCTTTTTTCCAGAAATAATGGAGTTTGGTAACATATGACAGGTCAAAGAGTATTGAGTATGTCAAAGTGACTTTCATCATCTTCTTTTGTTACTGTGTGTTAAAAACTCGTTTGCAAAGAATGAGGTTGCTGCACAAAGTAACTGCCAAACAGAATATGAACCAAGTATTTCTCACCTGAGCAGGGAGAAGGGATAGAGGTTTAACAGAGCAAATTTCAGAATCAGCTGATCCTGGAGGGTTAGGAATAGTTTCTTCTCTCTGATCAATAGGAAAAAAGCTGTTAGAACATCTGGAACTGGAGTTGTTACAGTTCTCCACTACTGGATTGCAGATCGTGAACCTTGGAATTGCCGGCTGCTCAAAGGGCTGTGCAGCGAGAATTGATCTTGTTAACCCAGCTCATGGGGTGTTCGGCTTGTGTAGTGTCACAAGAGTTGCTTAAAAAATGTGGTGTTCTTTTTTGGTTTTGAAGTAGTGGATATAAGGAAGAAGAGTTCACGTGAGCTGGTGAAGGGACTGCTGCTTGTGTCTCCATCCGCCCCGGTGCTCAGGTGCTCATGCAAACCCGTGATGTGTTAACAGGGAGTTTCTTACAAACACGTGCTAACCTGGCTTGTTTTCTGCAAAAAAGCACATACAAGCACATCACGATTGGCTGGATGCTGGCTGCCCTGACACATTCAGTGAGCAGATTTATCTGGACAAGGCTGCATTCCTGCATACCTGTCTCCAATGTCAATTTTATTTCGGCCGGTACGATCAGACAGATGATAGATTTACCTCTTTATAAGCTGTGTGGGTTCTGCTGACCAACCAATTAGACACCATGTTGCAACTTAACACAGGGTCATGTCCTGGTCTTTTGCTTTTTTCAACTGAAAAACCAGGTTCTTTATGCAGAGCAGGACAAGTACTAACTCAACCCAAAACTTACGAAATTTATTTTCCTCTGATTGCATGAAGCATTCTGTATTTTGCTTATGAGATGCTGGGTTACAACTGTAGTATTTCTGTCTTGTTTTTACTGTTGGTATGGGCGTATTGGTGCTTCTGTGGAGATTTTTTTCCTTTTTCTATTTGAATATAATTGCTGCAGTCTCTTCCTTGGAAGAAGACAGAGCATTTGGAAATCTGTCCTATTTTCCTGACATGTTTTGGGTAGGAACTTGAGCTCTACAGGCCTCTGTGGAACAGTTGTGTTCTGTTGAGTTTATGCAAGATGTTAAAATATTATTTGGGAATAAAAATTCCATTGATCCTTTGGGCAGGGATGGAGAGGCTTAAAACCAAAGCACATGAAAGTCTGTCTATTCAGGAAGCACAGTAGCTGTTGAAAGCTGCAGCTCTCAAGTTGATGCAAAAATGAAGACTTATTTGTGTAACAGATTTACACCTAGAAACAAATGTGCTTTCTCCTCTAAAGCACATAGCAGGCTGAGACACTGCCGCTTACTGCAATTAGTCGTCGTAACTGAATTGTAGTAATTGCTAATGCTTAGCTGTATTTATGAAATTAGCAATCCACAAGGCTTTCATCAGCAAACAGTGTAAAATTGCATCTTAACCACATGTGGCAAAGATCCCAACAGGTTTGCCTTGTGCAATGGGGTCAAGTACCCTGGAAAGTCGGATGTAGCAATAGCAAGTGGCCGACGGTCTGATTTTGGACACAGATCCACCTTGAATAACTCTCCTGTTTCAATGCTGGAAGCAAAGGAGATCAAAACAAGAAAGGTGTGTATCACAAAGGAATTCAGGAGGGTCATTCACTGAGGTGAAAGTCAGTCCCTATGTCTCTGTACCCGCAGAAGAGGGAAGCTCTTCCTGGCAGTGCCTCTGTGTGGTCAACTTAAGATCTGATCACAGAAAGCTGTGTGTAGTTAACCGGTGAGTTACTTTAACTAAGTGCAATACTCCACTTCAATGGTTCAGCCTCTGTCTAACATCAGACATAAAAAGACAGGGGGAGACACGCAATGTCATGCATAAAACCAGAAATCTCTGCAGATACCTGTGGAGAGGCTCACTTAATGACTTGCTAATAGTTTCATATGAATATGAAAAATATTTCAGTATCTTTGCACTGCAAAATGTAGAATTCCACTTGCTTCTTTTTAAAATATGATAGGAATTCATGGGTTCTAAAAGCTCTTGTGTCCAGTGAAAGGAACTTCACTCGCGTGTATATTGTGGTGATTTCTTATGTACAAATGATCTTTCCTGGGGAGGCAAAAATCGCTCCTGTTGATCTCCTGCCTCTGGTGGTGCCCAGGAGCAGGCATGCGGGTGGGATGTGTCACGGGACAGACGGACAGTGATAATTCCTGCTGCACCCTCACCGGCTCCGGCATTTGAGACTTGGATTCTCTCTCTCTAATTCACAAAACTCTGAATAACTTTCAGTGTGCACCAAAGATTTCTCTTGCACTACTTCTTTACATGTTGGCCTTTCTATGCTATTTTTTGACACAGTTTTTAATTTTAAAAAAGTCCTGTCAGTGTGTACCTTCTAACTTGTACCTAATGTTATCTGAAAACTGAGTTGGTCATTGTTTCACAGTACATTTTTATTGACAGAAAACCAGACACGTTTAATTATTGTTACGAATTTTTTGAAGCTCGAGCTGGAGAATGAAGAGGCTGTTGGTTTTTAGTTCTCTCCTTGATCGTGGCACAAGGGTGTGAAGGCCTGGGTTTGTGGGCAGTTCCCACTGCACGTGATGCTGTTTTGGGTTCCTGCAGAGCCCGTAGGATTTACTGTGTCCGCTTCGTGCGTAACTGCAGGTACATTTCCTTGGTGCCTGATATAGATCTTGGCCTCTTTTCTTACTAGAAAAACAACCCTACGTGACCATCTTAGATATTCTAAAGATACCAGGAGTGAATCTTATTTTTGTTCCGCAGTGCAGCCGAAACGAGATCATGTTCTTCATGTTACTTTCCCCAAAGAGTGGAAGACCAGTGACCTTTACCAGCTTTTCAGTGCCTTTGGTGAGTGATACAGTCTATCCTGCCTTACGTGGTTGGGTTTGGGTTTGTTCCTTTTCCAAGTTTGTCATTAGCAAGTACCACTGGTTTTGCTTGTTATTTTTGATCTGTGGATGCAGATTTACTCCAATACAGGTAATGATTAATCGCCTTCAGTTATTTTTGAATGGTGTCCTCTGGATGTTGTTTGTAATGATGTGTTGCAGCCCTTATCAGCTGCTCTTCAGAAATCTTTGTATGTGGTGCTTGTTGAATGTCGTGGGCCTTTGATCATTTTATTTACAGCCTCTCCTGTGAGGAGGTGAGAGTTTCTATAGGTGGTTCATGTGAAAGACAGGTCAGGGGTTTAGGAATAAGTTTCCTCCTGCAGTCTGCTCAACACCAGACGCTAATTAGTAGGAGGTTCAGCAAGCAAGCTTGAGAACGGGCAATTTGATTTTGAGATTGTGAACACCATCCAAGTCAGAAGAAACCAAGAAAAAGTCATCTAATAACTGCAGGCGAGTAGCCCTGTTGTTCCTCTACTAAATGTTAGTATTTAAGGTAAGGACATGAGGTCCCGATGAGCTGACAGGGATGTCCTGAGACCTGAGCCCCGCAGCAGCAAAGAGCAGCTACGCTTTGCATCCCTAATCCCTCGAGCAGAACTGGAGTGATCTTTCATACAGCCCAGTGTTGGATGCTGTTCCCAAGATTTTTATTGCGGATTGGTTTCTAGTTTTTCATTGCTAGGTAAGGTGGTGCTTCAAAAGAGATCTTTTGGGCTTGAAAGTAATTTAAAAGAATTTTTCTATATTTTTTGCATCATTTTCCAGAAGTATTTGCTCACAATACTAACAATACGTTATAAAAAGTAGCTTGTTAAATGTTAGGTGTCATAGACATTTATGCATCTTGCCTTCCTCAGATTCTGTAATAATTGCTTTATTTAATTGCTTAAAAAAACCCAAAAAGAGGACTCCTTTTACCAAGTGTTTGTTGGGGAGGATTGCTTTCTCATTTAAAAAGGATAAAATAATTTATTTACGTTACATTAGTCTTGGTAGCGTTAAGCAAAGCACATATGACTGAATTTGTAATTTCCCTGTTCCTAAAAATGTTCTGTTTGGCACTATAGTTTTCCTGCCCCTACTCTTACTCAAAGTCCCAATAGCAATTTTGTTGGTTGGAGTATAATCACTGTAAAAACTCTGGGTATTTTTATACGTGTTTTTAAGCAGTTGAATGACTAGTTAGGACTCTTAAAACTGGAACTTTCAGAGACAAGGAAATGAAGAGATATTGGAGCTGGTACTTGATCAGCGCACTGTGGCTGTTTCAAAGCAGTAGAATCAGAGAATCGTTTGGGTTGGAAGAGGCCTTTGAGATCATGAGGGCCAACCGTCAACCTGACAGTGCCAGGCCCACCTCTGACCCCTGGCCCTAAGAACCTCAGCTATACATCTGTTAAACACCCCCAGGGATGGGGACTCCACCACTGAGCCTGTTCCAAAGCTTAATAACCCTTTGAGAGAAAAAATTGTTTCTAATATCCAATCTAAACCTCCCCAGGCACAACTTGAGGCTGTTTCATCTTGTTCTCTTGCTTGCCATGTACCACACTTGAAGACTTAAGTCTGAGTCTGTAGTGTGGGAAACAGATTCAGGGCAAACCTGAACCCAGCCTCCACAGAAATAACTGCTCTGGTGTCCGTAAGGACCTTTAATCACCAGGAAAAGGATGGACGTTCCTCCGTGTGCTCAGTGTTGTCGTGTCTGTGCGTGCTCTGGGTCACCGCCCTGCTCTACAGAATGATGCTGCTCTTCTCTCATGGCTCGTTAGTCTGTGCGGGGTCTCCAGACCTGTATAAAATGCACTCGGTTCCTTCTGACGTTGTGATCTGTCCCGCAGCATGATGCCAGTGTAATGCTGGATAGGATTTAACATTCCCAACTGGCATCTCTTCGAGATTTGCTGTTACGGGAGTAAGAAACAACAGGCTTTGGATGTTGTTTCAGCACACTTCCAGACTGAGCCATATAATTTTTCCTATCTTATCAACTCCTGCCGGTCAGTGTTGGTGTGGAACACAAGCCCAGGTCGCTGCCGCCAGGGGTCACACCTACACATCACAAAATACTGTTCCAGTCCGAAATTGCCCTTTCACTCACTTCCCCAGATTTCAGAGCAGAGTATTTTCATATCTCGATTTACAAACTCCCGGTGTTTGGGTAGGACTTGATATCTGTTTTGTTTCAGGTCTTATTGCTGTGATATCTCTAAATAAACTGCAGATTGCACTTTCCAAAATTCCAGGAGTACTCGTGCTGTTTCAGTTGTAGCTGGACGGAGAGTCAGAGTGTGGCACAACGTGAGCTTCAGTGATTTGCCCAAAGACACAAAGTATCCTGATTTATTACATCATTTAAACAAAAATGTTTTTAAATTAAGCTTTTATCAGAATTTAAAATCATTTGTTCAATTGAATTGCCACATCAGTCTCACTTAAACAAATTCCAAATAGTTTTTCTGTTAGCGTAGTATGAATTGAAGCAGAGTTATAATCTTCCATGAAGCTTCTTTCCAGGTTCCAGTATAAGTTGGGGAATGACCTATTAGAGAGCAGCGTAGGGGAAAGGGACCTGGGGTCCTGGGGACAGCAGGGTGACCATGAGCCAGCACTGGGCCCTTGTGGCCAGGAAGGCCAATGGTACCTGGGGTGGGTTAGAAGGGGGTGGTCAGTAGGTCAGAGAGGTTCTCCTGCCCCTCTGCTCTGCCCTGGGGAGACCACACCTGGAATATTGTGTCCAGTTGTGGCCCCTCAGTTCCAGAAGGACAGGGAACTGCTGCAGAGAGTCCAGCGCAGCCACCAAGATGCTGAAGGGAGTGGAGCATCTGCCGTGTGAGGAAAGGCTGAGGGAGCTGGGGCTCTGGAGCTGTTTGGAGAAGAGGAGACTGAGGGGGGACTCATTCCTGGGGATCAATATGGAAAGGGGGAGTGTCAGGAGGATGGAGCCAGGCTCTTCTGGGTGACAACCAGTGATAGGACAAGGGGCAATGGGTGCAAACTGGAACACAGGAGGTTCCACTAAAAGATGAGAAGAAACTTGTTCCCGGTGAGGGTGTCAGAGCCTGGCCCAGGCTGCCCAGGGAGGTTGTGGAGTCTCCTTCTGTGCAGACATTCAAACCCGCCTGGACACCTTCCTGTGGAACCTCAGCTGGGTGTTCCTGCTCCATGGGGGGATTGCACTGGATGAGCTTTCCAGGGCCCTTCCAACCCCTGACGCTCTGGGGTTCTGTGATTCTAATGGAAGCAGTGGAACAGCTGAAGGGGCTGTGGTGCAGACTGGGACCCACTGGACATTTGCTGCTCCAGACAGCGTGTCCGTGATTCCCACGTCTCCCCGTCCTGCAGCCGCACCAGGGACACGTGTTCCTGCAGGAGGTTTTTCTCGTCTCATGGATCAGTGTGGTTTCACCGCACAAGTACTTGCAGTGCTGTGTAGTCTCTTAAAATACTTTCTTTAAATTCTTAAATTTGCCCAGTTTATTTGGTCATGCTCATGTGAAATACAAAAGTATTCAAATAATATTTGCTGGAATACAGCTTTTGTTTTATAGCCTTCACTTCAATTAGTGTCTTTGGGCTTTAATTAAAGCACTATCAAAGTATTATAAAAACTACTACTTAAATTTTTTCCGAGTGCAGTTAAACCTACGCGTTGTATTTTGTGAGAGTCTTTCACAAGGAGTTGAACGCTGATGTGGTTCATGGATTCGTAGTGATCCTGAAGATGTATAAACTACTTCTAAAGTTTAACCAGTCCTTTGTGTGTTTAAATCTTGCTCTTGTAGTCCAAGCTACTATACAGGTGAATTTTAAGTGACTCTTAATTAGATTTTTGAGACTCCTTTACAAGTTCCATACATGGTGACGTCTGTTCCTGTGACCTGGTGTACTGCAAACTCACTGTTTGCTTAAAGCAAACTGCAAACTCACTTTGTCTAAAGAAAAAGAAAGTAGAGCTTGAAAACTGTCCCTTTTCACAGTATCACAGTATGTTTGGGATTGGAAGGGACCTCAAAAGATCATCTAGTCCAATCCCCCTGCTGGAGCAGGAACGCCTAGGTGAGGTCGCACAGGAAGGTGTCCAGGCGGGCTTTGAATGTCTCCAGGGAAGGAGACTCCACAACCTCCCTGGGCAGCCTGTTCCAGTGCTCTGTCACCCTCACTGAGAAGAAGTTCTTTCTCAAATTTAATTGGAACCTCTTGTGTTCCAGCTTGATCCCATTGCCCCTTGTCCTATCATTGTTTGCCACTGAGAAGAGCCTGACTCCATCCTCGTGGCACTCACCCTTTATATATTTATAAACATTAATAAGGTCACCCCTCAGTCTCCTCTTCTCCAAACTAAAGAGACCCAGCTCCCTCAGCCTTTCTTCATAAGGGAGATGCTCCACTCCCTTCAGCATCTTTGTTGCCCTACGCTGGACCCTCTCCAGCAGTTCCCTGTCCTTCTGGAACTGAGGGGCCACAACTGGACACAATATTCCAGGTGTGGTCTCCCCAGGGCAGAGCAGAGGGGCAGGAGAACCTCTCTGACCTACTGACCACCCCCTTCTAACCCACCCCAGGTACCATTGGCCTTCCTGGTCACAAGGGCCCAGTGCTGGCTCATGGTCACCCTGCTGTCCCCAGGACCCCCAGGTCCCTTTCCCCTACACTGCTCTCTAATAGCTCATTCCCCAGCCTATACTGGAACTTGGGATTGTTCCTGCCCAGATGCAGGACTCTACACTTTCCCTTGTTAAATTCCATCAGGTTATCCCCCGCCCAACTCTCCAGCCTGTCCAGGTCTCTGGATGGCAGCACAACCTTCTGGCATGTCAGCCACTCCTCCCAGCTTAGTGTCATCAGCAAACTTGCTGATGGTACACTCAATTCCCTCGTCTAAATCATTAATGAATATATTGAATAATATTGGCCCCAGTACTGACCCCTGAGGCACTGCACTAGATACTGGCCTCCAACTGGACTCCGCACCATTGACCACCACTCTGGCTTCTCTCTTTAAGCCAGTTTGCAACCCACCTCACTACTCTATTGTCCAGACCACACCTCCTCAATTTAGCTGTGAGGATGCTGTGAGGGACTGTGTCAAAGGCTTTACTGAAGTCAAGGTAGACCACATCCACCGCTCTGCTTTTAAGAGTAAACAATCTAGTTTAAGCTTCTAGCTCACAGTATATATATTAAGTGTTCTCCTGAGCTCGTGTTCATATAGGTATGTGAGCTCTGAGTGTTAATTTTTTGGGGGTGGGCCTTTGGTTTTTTTTTTTCCTTTAAAAAAATAAATTATCCTATTCTTCTCTGCCCATTTCTGGCCTTTCCTCCTCCTCATGCCAGTGTTGCTTTCGGGTGTTGTTGCTTTCTGTGCACCCTGGTTTCCTTCCAGAAAGGTGGAAACTCCGTTAACTCTTCTCAATTATTCACCAGGAAAATGCTGTTTGTGTTTAATATTAATATGTGCTTCAACCCTTGCTCGTAGACCAAAAGCTTCAACTATTTCTGTGTGATGCAGTCAGTGTCCTGAAACTGTCAGCAATTCTATCATGGTGTCAATGTGGCCTTTTTTTTTTTTTTTAATTGTAAGAAAGTAGAATATATGAATAAACTTTTTTGGTGACATGAAGGTCCGTATAGTCCTAATACCTATCCTAAGTTTTTATTTGTCACTGACAGTTGTTTAGGAAATATATGAGAAGAGAGGCAAAGCAAAGCAGCTTTCCTGGTGCTCGCAGGGATGCGGGAGCTGGAGCCACTTCTTGCATCTCTTATCTGGAGCCTTCCGATTCTTTCTGTAAACCAGCCTCAGAGAATTCTTAATCCCGTACACATCCTTGTCATCTGCAGCAATTAAGTACTATGTGAAAAATTCTTTTGGTTAGAAAGTATCTTTATCTTTTATTAGATGTCCCTTAGCTGTTTTATAATAAAATAGTGAAACCCCTCTGTACGTCTTCCATATAATTCCTGTTCTCGTATTTTCCACTTAGACATGTATAGAATTTTCTTGTGAAGGCTGAGTCCTGCTTTACTTCGTCTTTTATACAGAAGCCTTTCCATCCCTTTGGACGCTGTGGTACCAAAACTGAAGGAAAACCCGTTTGACTGACACGATCCATCCATATCGTTTTATTCTGTGGATTTTAATGTTTGCGTGTTTGAGTTTATATAGAGAGAATTTTCAAATTTAGTTATAGAAAAAACCCACGTTACTTTGCACCTTCTTCTCAGAAGCAACAGACCAAATTTTCATCTGCTCCTATTTGGGTGAAGATATTTGGTTTCTCTTGATAATTCTTGGCTTGGCGTTGCCCTTTTTGCCGGAAGGGCCGTTGTTTGCCACCGGCAAATCGACACGGGGCCAGACCGGCTGGGCTGGTGTCCTTCGAAGTACTGGAGCCATTTGATCTGTTCTACAAGTACACGTATATGGTTGTATATGGTTGATTTGGATTTGCCTGCAGCGAGCTGGCGCGTGGCTGCGTTGATTGCTAAATATTGCACTTTAAGCACAGATGCATTTGCTTTTCAAAGCTTTATTGCCCTTTCACCATATTTTTGAAATGCACAGTATTTAGCAATATTGCTGAATGAGCTAATTTATAAATCTTGGCTCGCTTAAGTTCTTATTTCTTAATAATATTGAAATGTGACGTAGACTAAGAAGAGTATCTTTAAGCATGTAGAATTGCATCGGAGCATTTGTCGCAGTTCTCTTCAGATTGCAGCTCAGTGTCTACTACTGAATGTTTGCCTTGTTCTTAAAATTATATGTTTAAAATGTATAAATCTGAGTATAAAGGCAGCAAATGTTGGCAGGTATTGAAACCCTCAATTACTTAAAATACCAAAGTCATTCAGAGTGCAGCAGCTTTTCTGCAGCAATAAGTAAGTACATGATACTGAAATGATGTACCATCAATAGGGTGGATTTTTATTGTTTATTTTGAATTGGTACTTAGTGAAAATATGGGCACTAAAGGCCGTTTGAATAGCAGCTGATCTCCTCCAGGATGTTGGAGCCCGTTGCTGATCCTCAGTGTTTTACGCTAAGGGCACGATTCCAAGATGTGCAGGAGAATTTTTCTGTCTGATCTAATTTTTGCTCTGTTCAGGGTAGGTATGGAATTATTTAACTATGTGCACAGGAAAGGGACAGAACGTAGATGGCACTTCCATGCCGAGGAATTACAGAAGAGTTTGGTCTCAGATGGCCCAAATGATTATTTGGACTGTTTTGTGATTAGTAATGCAAAAAAGGAGGACATGATACTGACAGAAATTCAGAGCAATAACTCATCAGTGTTAAATTGTGCGGTAATTTCAAATCTTCAAAGGAATCTCAGTGTCGGGGTCCTACCGAATGCACCTCGATTTTGAGTTGCAATCATAAATCAACTGGAGCTTGTCCTGTGCTGTGAAACGCGAAGTGTCCTGCCAGAGCACGTTCTCCTGCGCAAAGGCCCGCGGGCAGCACAGAGCTGTGTTCTTCGAGGCCTGACTTACTAGAATTGCATTGATTTGCCCTACAAAGTGTTTAAAGAAGTTCTGATGTCTGTCTTCTCAGTGTAGGCTCTTCTTAATAGCAGCCTTAGCCCTTTAGTACAGGGAAACTTCAGAAACCACGCTGAATTAATTATGGTTTTGGCAATGATCGAAGTTATTATCACTTAGTCCTAAATAGCTGGCTACTCAAATGTATAGCATGTAAACTAAATCTAACTAGGCTTTTCTTTTTTATAATTAAAAATCTGCTTACCTAGCTGGATTTCAGAAAAGATTTCTATACCTTTGTAGCCTGTAGGCTAAATTAGATTGAAATAAATTAAACATCTGAAAATAAAATGCATTTTAAGCCATTTTGCATCATTGTTTTCAGCCTTGTAATGTCTGCAGGTTAAGTGGTGGTGTGATATTATCCATAACTTGATGTCCTGCTCTGCCTGAAAAAAATGGCACCAGTTTTCAATATCCGAATTGTACAAACAGTAGAGCACTTAGATGACTACAGGCGATGTGAAAGGATTTGGGGCCATAACAAGACCTTGTGTCTGAACAGGAATCCTTTCCTCTGCTTTTGCTCCACTACAAGCTCTTTTAGCACTAATGGACATATTTAGCCATTCACGGAGAAAATAGCCTGACTGCTTGATGAATGGAGAAACTTAGTTCCAGCCACTGTTCCATTGTCAAAGCTTCCAAATGAGCTCCCTGATTTTGTGCATTTGTTCTCAGATTTACTCAGATGAAGTTTTCATTGCATATCCGGGCAATGGGGTATAGTGTGATACAAACAAACCGGACTCTGAAGATGCGGAGTGCTGCGGTAGCTGGAGGTCTCCACTTGTGTGAACAACCATCCCTGTCCTCCCCCAGCCCAACTCCACTGCAATCCTATCGTGGGTGTCCGGACTGGGAACGGGGCAGTGAGTGGGAACTGGAGCTTGTCCACACTGTGACCTGTTAGAGAGCAGTGCAGGGGAAAGGGACTCAGAATATTGTGTGCAGTTGTGGCCCCTCAGTTCCAGAAGGACAGGGAACTGCTGGAGAGAGTCCAGCGCAGCCACCAAGATGCTGAAGGGAGTGGAGCATCTGCCGTGTGAGGAAAGGCTGAGGGAGCTGGGGCTCTGGAACTGTTTGGAGAAGAGGAGACTGAGGGGTGACTCATTCCTGGGGATCAATATGGAAAGGGAGAGTGTCAGGAGGATGGAGCCAGGCTCTTCTGGGTGACAACCAGTGACAGGACAAGGGGTAATGGGTTCAAACTGGAACACAGGAGGTTCCACTGAAATTTGAGAAGAAACTTGTTCCCGGTGAGGGTGTCAGAGCCTGGCCCAGGCTGCCCAGGGAGGCTGTGGAGTCTCCTTCTGTGCAGACATTCAAACCCGCCTGGACACCTTCCTGTGGAACCTCAGCTGGGTGTTCCTGCTCCATGGGGGGATTGCACTGGATGAGCTTTCCAGGTCCCTTCCAACCCTGACACTCTGGGATTCTGTATGTCTTTAGGAAATGCTCATTTCTGAGCACAGTCATCATCATTTCTTTTGCCTTTTCTAGGTAACATTCAGGTTTCATGGATTGATGACACGTCAGCATTTGTATCGTTGAGCCAGCCAGAACAAGTACAAATAGGTAAGTGTTGCGGAATTTACTTTGGTATAAGACTTGACTTCACCTGGCTCCTCTAAAATGCTCTGAGCCAACAGGGTCTGTGGTTCTATCAGCAAAACTCCTGCCTTGGTTCAGATGCTGTAGGAGGAGCTGAGCTCCTATAGCACCAGCACGAGTTGCAGCAGATACACCTAACCCGCACTGGCTGGAGAGTTTCGTGTTTCATTCTGTCCCCTCTAAGTACCTGAAGCTGCGGGTACAGCGATGCTGGTTTCCTCCGTTGATACAGTGTTTATTGAGGTTTTTTACTGTCACTTTGCACAAGGCAGAGTGGTCAAAGACTTTTATGGTCTTTGTCTTCAAATATCCTTTAGACAGATACCGTGTTTGGTGTGGTTTACATTTGCAGGTAACAGCTGCAGTGGAAAACCTTCTGGTGTGTTGTAGAACACATGCAAAATAAGTCTCCTAACGGTGTATGCAATCCATCAGCACCTTAATTTTTTTCACGTTCAGTTGAACTTTTGAGCTTAGCTTTGAAAAAAGTTCATGGAAATACATGTGTAACTATTTTCTTGAAAGTTGATTGGGTTTGGGTTTGTTTTTTTTTAATATATTGCTTCTTGGTTTGGATTTTAGGAGAGAGGAATTAGTTTAAAGAAGCAAATTTGTGCATGAATACATAAATACTCTTAGTGAACCCACATTCCTAATCCACACATTAGGACAGATAGCAATATCTTACTATTTACAATGGTGCAAGATACTCTAGAAAGAACCATTTCCGCTATAAAAAGCTGACTGAGAGCACAGAGCAAAACATTATCTAGGTATCATAAGAAAAATATGGAATGTGTGACACTATTGTCAAATCACCAAGAATTAATTAAGAATGAAGCAAAAAGCGTATGAAGAGACCAGCACCTCTGAATTCACTGAAAATATTGCTTCCAGTTATGAGGAAAACCAATCTTTTTGCGGTGTGGTTTGTTTGGGTTTTTGGTTGTCATTTTGTGGTTTTGGGGGTTGTTTGGTTTTGGTTTTGGTTTTGTTTCTTTAATGTTTTTGGTTGGTTGTAGTTTGACCCACGAGCTCGTAGTGGTTTCTGTAGTTCTTTAGGGCATATACTTGAGGACTTGGCCCATAAACTTGCTGCTGAGCACAATAACTGGAAGCGGCCCCTTTATACATGACTATCTGGGGTGTGTTATGGTGGCGTCAGCCCTGTTTACTCAAATGCTTGCATCAAATGCTGTGGAGCCAGCAAGAACAGAAGTACACGCTGGATAAAGTGTCTGAAATGTTGTTCACCTAAGAGCTGTCCTTCCAGAATTCCCATGATTAAGTTAAGAAATTAAAAGACCCCTGAGATCACCATCATCTGTGTTAAGAAGCTGAAATAAAGAAGCTTTCAGGTTCTGGATGCATAATCAGAGCGTCTCTCTAATTCCTCATTAACATCCTGTGAGTGTTTATGGCGCTTTCTCATACGTACGTATCTCTGTGGGGGATTTTGAGTGCTTACCTTCTTACAACACATGCTCCAGAGCAGCAAGAACCATTGTTTCTTCATCTATATGTAGATATAAGGACCATATAACTCCTAGTGAGGAGTTCCAGATAAAGGCTTATGTCCAAATAAATGTGGCCGTATTTTAGCTTGCCCTGTAACTCAGGAAAGCGTTGCTGGCACTTTGTGCACGCGTCATCTTAGTTTCTTACCTCTGAAATGTTAATGATACGGAAACTGTGTGTGTTCCATTGGTGGAGACGGCAGCACTTCGTCCAGGGCTGGAGGGAAAAGCTCCTCATGCAGCAGCGAGTCCATTGCAAGATGTGAGGTATGGAGTTTGATCTCCATGTGTGAGGTATAGGTTGAGAAAACCTGGAATAAAGGCTTGGAATTGTTCCACCTTCCTTCCTGCCAAGAGGATTTGTCTTTGCGGTGGAACGCAACCAAGTGGTGGTGATGCCCTGATGTACCGAATATCTGTGCTGCCTTTCCCTACTCTTTTCAAGCTGATTGTTTGTTTCTCTGAGTGAGACTTGAAAGACTATTTTGTCTTCAATAAAAAGCCCATGTGGTTTATACCATTTCATATGCCGAAAGCTTTCCCGGATGCTGCTATGGTAACTTCCCCACCACTGTCACCTCAGTGACTGACCGTACACATTCACCACCACTGGGTTTTAATTGAAAAATATATATATATATATATTGCTACAGCAGCTACATACTGTGAAAAGAACTGAATGTCAGCAGAATATTCAATGTTTCTGGCAGTGCTCTCTGTGTGTCTTTTTTTATGCTTTGACAACCAGCGAAGCCTGTTCCGTGGCCTGTGTACTAGGAAACAAGTTATTTGTTTGCAAGTTCAGGTGATTATAGTGTTTCACAGATTTTTATGAAATTAGTTTAGTAAAATCTGAACTACTGAAAGCAGCCAAACAAGCTGACAAAATACAGCAATCTCAATTACAAAAAAGCTGTGTGTTTTGCACTGTAAAATTGCTTAAACCTCTTGGTTTCTTGTTCTCTTTACTAAATACATCATAAAATCAATTCTGTTATTCTGTTTCCTGATCTGAAATTCTTTAATGAACTGCTTTGGCAACACAAGTCACTGTTTGTACTTGTGATTTAGTGAGCTGTGTTTTAGTGAAAAACCCAGCAAAAACTGATGATGTGGCCTGTTTTTCAGGCTGTGTATATAAATATGTCTGCATCTCCTGGACTGTATAAAAGGCCTTGGAGAACTGTCAAACAATACGATCCGATGCCCGATGTTTGTGCTCACCTCTTCGCGCTGGTTCTGGCGTGGAGCCCGTGGGAATACGTGCAGTGAACAGAGCACACGTGTGCAGCCAAAACATGGGTGGAAAATAAATGGACTGCAAATGTGAAGGGCATGTGGAAGTTTCCCCATATTGATAAGGTGGTCACATTTGCATCATACGTCAGTCTAAGCACTAGAAAAATGTCCAGATTTATTTTGCATCCTTTTAAAAATGGGAAAAGCTGTGAAAATAAGATGAGTTTTGTAATAATCTGAGTGGAGTGTTGACTGGGTCTACCAAATATTTTTTCAAGTCAGTTCAGATTTGGTGTCTTTATTTTTCAGTTGCAGCCACAATTCAAATAGTGAATATTTGGCTGAACTAATGCAGAGTTGCAGAACTGAACAGCAGATCATTGAAATCACAGAATGGACTGGGTTGGAAAAGCCCTCAGAGCTCATCCAGTCCAACCCTTGGTCCAACTCCAGTCCATTACCAGATCATGGCACTCAGTGCCATGGCCAATCTCAGTTTACAAACCTCCAGGGCCGCTGAGTCCAGCACCTCCCTGGGCAGCCATTCCAATGCTGACCACTCTCTCTGCACAGAATTGCTTTCTAATCTCCAGCCTCAATTTCCCCTGGCAGAGTTGAAGCCCATGCCCCCTTGTCCTATTGCTGACTGCCTGGGAGAAGAGCCCAATCCCCCCTGGCTAGAACTGCCCTTCAGGTCGTTCTAGAGAGTGCTGAGCTCACCTCTAAGCCTCCTCTGCTCCAGACTGAACAAGCCCAGCTCCCTCAGCCTCTCCCCATAGGGCTTGTGTTCAAGCCCCTTCCCCAGTCTTGTTGCTCTTCTCTGGACCCGCTCCAGCACTTCAATCTCTTGAAAAAAAATTTGGTAGACCCAGTCATCACTCCACCCAGATTATTACAAAACTCATCTTATTTTCACAGCTTTTCCCATTATTAAAATGATGCAAAATAAATCTGGACATCTGCAGCCATTCCTGGCTGGATAATACACACCCAGGATAAGAGGTTGATGAATCTCGCTTGTTTTTTAAAAACTCTTTTCCAGTGCCCTTTTGATTTGTTCAACCCTGTAGGTGTTAAAACAGAATTTGGAAGGTGTAATTTGTCCATATTAGTAATTTTGTGTAACTGTATCCAAGGGTTGTATTGAAATTGTTATGGTCTTGTGTCCTAAATGCAGGTTTTTTTTGTTTTCCGTGCTGCTTTGAGAGGTTTTGCTTTTTGAGAGTAATTTTTACCTGATTAATTGAAAAAAAGCAGGGGGGGAGGTTGGAAGAGAGGGGTTTTTTTCTTTAAGTTGTCTTTCACATTTCAGATAGCCAATTATATTTAGTTTCCATGCTCATGCTTAATCTTTACATCAAACAAATGACAGACCTCTTAAAATGTGACACTTTGTATAGGCTGTTCTATGCTGTTTCTGTTGCTTCTAACTCTCCTGACTTCCCATATTTTAAATGGCCAAACCGCTTGTTCATCTACACCCTGGGAATATGTTGGATTTCTCATGTTAATACGCATAGAAATCCATTTTGAATAGGTGGGTAATAAAAGGTATCTGTTCATTCCCCAGTGCTCCTTAAAGCCGTGTTCCTGCGCGATGTAATCCCAGGGATGGGAACCATTAAGACCTACTCAGAAACTGATTGACAAAACACTGGCCCATATGCTTTTCTGTTTAAAAAGTATAAATCTGACAAGCTGAGTTAAACTAGTGAGTAGCTTTTCAAATTTCATGTGGCAATGAGTAGCGTGCATGTGGCCAGGAAGAATACACATTCCCATTTCTTAATTGTTGAAGTGTTACCCTGAAGGACCTATGAATATTTTCAGAGGGAAATATTCTTTTTATCCTATACAAAAATAGCTAGGGGAAAGGGCAGTATTTTTGTAGGCAATTTTGGAGCTGCTCCTAAGTTTCAAATTGAATACAGCATGCTTAAAACACATAAACCAGAAACCTTGGGAAACAAGAAGCAAATCCCTTAGCCTTCTCATAATAATGAGCGTAATGAATCTTCACTTCATTTGGTTATTCATACAACTTGCATCTTGGCGATATTCTCTAATTTACTATGAATGGAAAAGGCTTGTTCTTGGATAAAGTCATATTACTCTTTACAATTAGGACGTGAACTGCAGCTGGAAGTGGAAGCTGCATCAAGACAAATGTCACTCCCTGTTTGATCGTCCCCGTGTTGGAGCCCACACGTCCGGCTGTGCCGAGGTGCCCACAGAGCCGGCCAAGGGGGCTCCGAGTCCCAGGGCTGCTCCGTGTCCATCGTCACCGTGGCGCTGCCAATCACCAGTTAGTGAGAGTGGCTCTAATCTGTCACTTTTTGCAATATGCTCTGCCACAAGGTGGTCAGAGGGTTGGAACGGCTCTGAGAGAGCTGGGGTGTTCAGCTGGAGAAGAGAAGCTCCGGAGACACCTTACTGCGCCTTTTAGTGCTTAAAAGCGGCCATAAGAAAGATGAGGACAGACTTTTAGCAGGGCCTCTTGCAATAGGACAAGGGGTGATGGTTTTAAATTAAATGAGGGAGATTCAGGCTGGACATGAGGAAGGAATTGTTGCCCTGAGGGTGGTGAGAGCCTGGCCCAGGTTGCCCAGAGAGGTGGTGGATGAACCATCCCTGGAGACATCCCAGGCCAGGCTGGACGGGGCTCTGAGCAACCTGAGCTGGTGAAGATGTCCCTGCTCATGGCAGGGGGGGCACTGGGGAGCTGGGCAGGTCCTTCAACACAAAGCATTCAGTGATTCTATGATTTCCAAGTCACAAGCACCTGAAAACAATAATGGATGATAAATACCGTGTATTTGCCATTGAGATTTGCTGGTCAAGGCAGGTAATTAATAAGAATTTGTTAAATGGTTGGCATTCCTTTATTTGGACATCTGGGAGACAGAACTTAGGGTTGACAAATGGTACTTGACACAGTCTCAGCGTCTCTGTCAAACATGGAGCACGTGCTTGGAAGCGTGTGGCGGAAGACAAAGCGGTGTGCACGGGTAGCTGATAAACACAAGAAACTTCAGACCCAGCTCTTGGTGTACAACTTCTGTCTTTTATGACTTGCAGCTTGCTAGATAAGCTTGCTTTTGGCTGATAGTCAGCTTTGTCTGTTTATAAAGTTAGCTCTTCATCTGGAAAGGTTAGTATGAAATAAGTACTGTTTCAACGCCTCTTGACTTACAGGGCTGTAGACTTCATACAAATAGTCTGGAAATGGTGGGGAAGATGAGAGGGACTTCAGCTTGTCTTATCTCTAAAGTAAACCCAGTATTTTAATTAATAAATAGATGTAACCTGAAGTATGTCAGTGTTTCAACCATTTCAGCATCTCAGCCATTCTGGGCATTCAGCTAGTTTGTGAGTTCTCAGTTAATGCTTTGTATCAAAGATAAACTCTTGTTATTCATTATTTCCTTTAATTTTCTGGCCAGCCAACTTACAGTGACTATCGAGGTCGCTGGTCAAGAAGAACCCGGATGCTCTTCTAAAGGGAAGTTTCTTTAGACACCTTTGTACTTGTGGAGCCTTTGTAGGCCATATAAAATGTACTTTTATAAAATGCTGTTACTTGAGGGTAGGTTAATGTCTAAAACATGGGAAAAGTCTTATAAATAGGTTAGATTTTTTTTTAAGTGCTCAAAAGTAAAATTGCATTTATCTTCTGAGACATTTGACATAGTTATATGTTAATGGAAATAATGGACAAGTTTAT
Organism: Patagioenas fasciata; assembly: GCF_037038585.1. Classification (NCBI taxonomy): domain Eukaryota; kingdom Metazoa; phylum Chordata; class Aves; order Columbiformes; family Columbidae; genus Patagioenas; species Patagioenas fasciata. Next base: position 1,465,151 of record NC_092534.1, on the reverse strand, counting down.
CAGTGGTACTTCAGAAATACACCTGGTCTATTTTCCCTTAGCTCTTAATGCTTGCTCTTAATTATCTTTACCTAAGGCTTAGGTGCAGTTTAATAACATCTATGTTCTGATTATGAGCAACTTCTACAATATTTCAAGACCACTGGTTCAATTTAAAACTGTAACTTCAGAATCTTCTTGCAAACATTTTTCTTGCTGTTTTAAAATGCAGTAAATACACTCAACCTGACATTTTAAATACACGTGAAAAGCACCTGCTTCTCATAAACGGAAAGCATTGAAATAACGTTAAGTTGTTCCATGTGTTAGTGCCCTAGTCCGTGAGCTCCCACAGAACTGACTGTTCAGGATTATGTTGCTCCCGTGGGCAGCGAGGAGAGCGATGTGTGTGGACAGCAGGGGAGCGATGGACTCGAGCAGGTGCAGCAGCTCAGCTTCTGATGGCCTCTCAATGCTTCTACTTGAAATCATTCATCTTTCCAGGCTTGGGATTTTCTCAGACAGAGCTGGGCTTTATGGATTATTAGTGTGTTATAAAGTTTACTATAGAATCTTCTCCTTAGCATGAACACTTACCACCGCAGTTTAAAAATATACTCGTCTTTGAGACTGTGTGCGTATCAGTCTCTTCTCACTGAATATGGAGGAGTGGCAGGTTGTTTCTACGGTTATGGCAGAATGCAAATCTCCCTCTGTCCCCCTCCCTCCTTCGATATGGAAGGAGCAGACACATCTCCCTCTCTCTCTGCTGCTTGAGGCTGACAGCTGCTTTTGTTTGGCCCCAGAGCCCCTGGCCAGGGCCGTTAGGAGAAGGGAGCACCGAGGGGCCAGGGAGCCACTGGGCACCCGCGGCCAGTGTGGGGATGTTTGGAGGCTTCAGGGGCACCCACAGCCAATGTGGGGGTGCAGAGAAGCTTCTGGAATGCCCACAGTCAGATCTGATCAGGCTATAAAACGGGATTCTCGTCGAGACTCCGCCCCTTGCGCGGATCTCTTGGAGTTCCGAGCTGAGCCGCTGCCGCCAGGAGCCACTGCCCCCCCGGGACGGAGACTCCGCTTGCCTTGCGCCACGGGTGGGAGTAAATTAACCCTCGCAGGATTGCCAGTGTATCTGCTTTCCGTGCACATTTGCACGTGTATTTATACTTTCCGTGCACATTTGCACGTGTACTCTCCGTGCTCAATACGAGCAGGTGTATAAATTATTTCCTCGCACAGTCGCGAGTGTATTCTCCTCCTGTGTTTCCACATAAGCACGTGTAATATTCCGTGCACATTTGCACGTGTATTTCTCCTCGCAGGATTGCGAGTGTATTATAAATTTACCCTCGCAGAATCGCGAGTGTACACTTTCCGTACTCACTACGAGTACGTGTATCCCTTTGAAATAACCCCACACCGTGTTCATGCAGTGTGGACTCTTCCCGGACTCAGGGACGGCTCCGGCATTGTTTTGGTGAAGCCACATGCATGCACTCTGTGGACCTCCTGTTGGATTAGTTGCTGCCCCTTCATAATTTTCCTCAACTGATATGCGAACCTGTATTCAAGTCACTTTTGGAGTGCTAAACCCTGTTTCTCACGGGTTTAATACAAGTTGGTTTGGACCCTGTTGTCCCTTAAACAAACCGTGGGGGGCCTCCGTGACAACTGTGTTACCAGAGTCTTTGAAAAATCACAGTTTATGTGACTGTGTTCTCACCAATAAGGTAAGGTGAAATTCATGTCAGATACATACTGTGGGCTGGAAACTTCCTTAGTGCAGTCCAAGGGAGCTGGAGTCGTCCTGCAGCGTGTTCAATCTCAGCCATTACTGTTATTTTACTTTTTATTCAAATACCGTGCAGTCTCCAACAGTTTCTCTAGCTTTTGGGGATTTCTTTTCTCCCCTCCATCAAGTTTTGGATTCTTAGGTTCCACAAGGTCTTGATGTTTTAGGAAAGCTTGGTTTAAGTTGGGCATCTGTGGCTTTGCCTGTGATGCTAAATTTGCAGTGTTGAATCTTACGCGTGTATGTGCAGAGATATAGATAGATAGATCTACAAATCTTGGTATGTTAATTTTTGAGGTTTGAATTCTTCTGCTGCATCAAAATAGCATTTGAGAAACTGATAGTTGTAGTAAGATATGATTACATTGTAGATAGGTGCTTTTACATTGTTTTCACACAAGTTTAATTTTTCACCACCATATATTCCCTTGAAACTGCAGATGGTTTTTCAGAAGGTTGTGAAGGGGCCGGCTCTTTCCCCACTCCAACAGTGAGCTCTTTGCTTTTGCTGGTTCTGTGTCCAGTGAATTCCTACCTGTGTTGTTCAGGAATCTCGACTGCAACAAGAGAATGAATTGTGTGTTTATATAGTACAGTCGTGGTTTTACAATGGAACCTGTTGTGTAAATCATAATACAGATAACTGTTTTACAACTTCCAGCGTTAGCAATGCAGAATTAAGAGGACTGATTACCAACTTGCCTTCAGGCACCTGCAGCCGTGCTTCTCATCAGTTGAACTAAAGAGAAGAAAACCCCCAACCCTGTGCCCTGTAAGTTTGAATATAGTCGTTTTTTTCTTAATATAATGTTGGAAGTCTTTTGATTACCTTTGCACTTGATTTGCATTATTTTGAAATTAGGTAATACATTCCACAGCTTTTGTTTCAATTCCTGAGGTATTTGAACAAGGTGCAAAGGTTAAGTAGCTTGAATTCTTTCAGTAATTAAGTAACTGCATCTTTAAGAAAGTTAAAATCCTTCATAGCAATCTGCATATGTGTGCATAGTGTGAAATGTCTCAGTGGACCATACTATCATCTGTGTTCTTTGTTGAGGGAAATGAGTTTAAAACTCAAATTGACTTATCTCAACTCATAGAATCACAGAATGGACTGGGTTGGAAAAGCCCTCAGAGATCATCCAGTTCAACCCTTGGTCCAACTCCAGTCCATTGACCAGATCATGGCACTCAGTGCCATGGCCAATCTCAGTTTACAAACCTCCAGGGCCGGTGAGTCCAGCACCTCCCTGGGCAGCCATTCCAATGCTGACCACTCTCTCTGCACAGAATTGCTTTCTCATCTCCAGCCTCAATTGCCCCTGGCAGAGTTGAAGCCCATGCCCCCTTGTCCTATTGCTGACTGCCTGGGAGAAGAGCCCAATCCCCCCTGGCTAGAACTGCCCTTCAGGTCGTTCTAGAGAGTGCTGAGCTCAGCTCTAAGCCTCCTCTTCTCCAGACTGAACAAGCCCAGCTCCCTCAGCCTCTCCCCATAGGGCTTGTGTTCCAGTCCCTTCCCCAGTCTTGTTGCTCTTCTCTGGACCCCCTCCAGCACTTCAATCTCTTTCCTGACCTGAGGGGTCCAGAACTGAACACAATACTCCAGGTGTGGCCTCCCCAATGCAGAGCACAGGGGAAGGATCACTGCCCTTGTCCTGCTGACCATGCTGGTTTGGATACAGGACAGAATCGTCTAAGGCTCCTTCCTCTTTCTCTGCCCTGCTTTGTAGTTGGCATTTTTTCTTTCTTCTGTAAAACCATTTTCTTTTAGATCACCTGTTCATTTTCATATTTTCTCCTAAATGGAGAGTCAGAGCCATACTTTGGTTTACTCTCCAACTGGCTGTCCTGCTGTGCAAGATAGGCAGCTGCTTTGTCACCACATCGACACTGTGCCCTGCTCTGGACTCCCATGTCAACATCATGGCAATCTTTGCACAACAGTCTTATTTAAGTCTACTTTAGAATCCACAGAGGTACCTTCTGCTCTCTTAGACTGATAGGGGAGAGGAAAACAGAAGGAGGTGGTCAGCACCCTGTACAATTGGAGCTTTTGGTTTTGATACAGCCTGCAGATAGTTGCTATTAACAAATATAATTCAGAGACTATGGATCCTTCAAATCATTAAATTACGTTTCTCCATCAGTCTCTAGTACACAGATTCCTTGGAGCAAGGAAATGCATCTTTTGTATTTCTGTGCAGTTAGAATACAGCTTGTGAAATTAGGTGTGGAGTTAGCTAACAAAGTGCATTTATTTTGTAACTTGGAAGGATGTTGTCCCAGCATAGCGATGGGTCCTGGAACATTTTGTACTTAATTCTGCATCTGTGTTTCTGGACAAAAGTGAGTTTTACAAAGTTCAGATTTTCTTCCTGGGCACTAAAGGTTTTAACTCAGTTGGTTCGGGCTTTTTTTTCTGCTAAACAAACATGTTTAGACATCTAGATTTCTAAACATGTGAAAATGATCAGTCAAGTATTGCATGTTTTATTTGAGTAAATGCAATACAGATGATTTCAAAGAGCTTTGTTTTCTTAGAGTAGTTTGAACGGGTGGTCAGTATGGGTGAAAATTATAGAAACTTTAAGTTCTCTAATGAAACGTTGGGACTTGGTCCTTCTGAAGCGCCTTCCAGCCTGTTGGACATTGGGCAGCTGAAGAGGAACGATGCACAGGCACAAGTTCGGTAAATTCCCTTGGGAACGGGGGGAAACGGGTACGATCAATAATGGAAAACTTGTTGAAACCCGTGTATTTTATGACTGATTTCTGCAACTGGTACTAAGAGACTCGAGACTTCCTAGTATTAATAGTTACATTGAGGCTGCTTTCCTTATCACTGAAGAAAAGACAGAATAAGTCATTCTAGCGATCTCTGAGATAGTTCTGGAAGTACCTTGACTAAATACTTTCTAACTTCAGGGCTTTTGAATTTTTCTAAGCGATGCTGGAATCCAAAATAACACTGCACAGGTTGCAAACAACTAGGCTCTGAATTCCACATGACTAAATGTTTTGACCGATAAAATAAATGGTATGTTAATTATCTCCTGACCTCAGAGCAAACCAAGACTTTCCCTTCATGATGCTCCGGTGCAGGATGATCCCAGGGGGTCTTTCCTGAGATCTTAGTAGCTTGTTTTATTATTGTATTTTTTTAAATGAACTGTTTGCAGGGAGGGTTCTTCTTCCCTTGACCCTTCCCTGAGGACAAGGCCCTGGCGGAGCAGGCGGTGAGGTGCCGCGCGTTCCGCAGCGCTGGGCCGGCGGCTCTGCTTACCTTGGCATTGCAAAAGGGTTTCTTACGGAAAATGGAAAGCTGGCAGGCGGGCTTTCTGTGGCTGAATTAGCCACTATTTTTGACTCCCTTCAGTCACAACTGAAATGTTTGACTATTACAAGTAGCCCTGTGCAGGGTCCTGCTGTTGAAAGTGGAGAAATCTGTTTTCAGGGTAAGGTTTCATCTCTATAGAAGCTTTAGCAAGGGATGTGCGGAAAACCTCCAACTGGACAAAATAGCTGCCTTGCTAGTGTGGGTTGATGGCCCAGGCTGCAAAAATCCTGTTACCCTGGGCAATTGATGAGGCCTTGGATGAGTTTGGGCAGTAACAGTGTGAGATGGGCTCACTCCCCTAAAACTGCCCTGTGCTGTTCAGCCGATCAGTGCCGAGCTGATGTGAGCCTGCCAGAGTTCAGACAGACACGACAAACCAAACCAAATGAAATGAAACAAAACAAGGGGGGAAAGGAAAGGAGGAGGGAAGGGGAGGGAAAGGAGGAGGGAAGGGAGGGAGGGAGGGAGGGAGGGAGGGAGGGAGGGAGGGAGGGAGGGAGGAAGGAAGGAAGGAAGGAAGGAAGGAAGGAAGGAAGGAAGGAAGGAAGGAAGGAAGGAAGGAAGGAAGGAAGGAAGGAAGGAAAACCTCAAACCCCCAAGACTTCAAAAGCAGGATTTAAGGAAACATTCAGGTTTTCTTGTTGAAATACAAATGAATTGGAATCCTTCTGACCTGCTAACTGTCGAAAGTCACAGTTTCGCTAGGTTTTTTTGTAAGCAGACTGCATTTAGTTGTTTTTTGAAATTATTCTTTTGTCAGGGCTGAGAGTAACATACTTCATAGGGCGGTTATTCCCAGGATTGCTTCTCTCCTGCTGAAGAGACGTTTGTTTTGTAGATTCTTCTACATGCCTGTGGAAATCTGAAAATCGCTGAGCGATACACTAAGGAGCCATCTAGTTTAGCACTTCATTCTCTGGATGTCCTGCCAGAGAAGAAGGTACAAGGACTGTGAGGTTGAATCTACTCTGTATTTCTGTGTTTGAACAAGCGCCATTCGTCATTAACCCCGGGGTGCTACCCGGCCTTATTCCAACTGAAGAAGCATTAAGAAAGAAAACTAAATACAATAATTTATCGGTAGGAGTCAGTATAGGCTGCCTCCTTCCTAATCCTAAAGATTGCTTGTAGTTTTAAAACTGTGCATTTAGTCTGGAGGGACAGGGAGCCTGTCCCAGGGTTCTCCTTGTTCTTAATTTTGGCTTTCAAACTAGACTATTTTAAGAAAAAAAACCCAAAACAAACCAGTAATGTAGTAATTTTTATCATGTGGTGTTGTTTGTTTGGGGTGTGCTGGTCCTTTGGGAAGCGGCACAAGGTTTGTTTTCGGCAGGATTTGCGGCCCCGTCTGAGGCCAAGGAACCGCTGAGCAGGGGAGATTTGGAACTAAATCACTTCTGTTCGGTTGGAGCAAGGAGGCTGTGATTGGACCAGCTTTGCAAATAAACTCGGGATAAAGAACCAGAAATGGATAATGGGGCGTAGCTTGGTGAAGTTGGGGGAAAACTGTTGCCTAGTGACAGCAGAGACAGTTTAAAAAGAGAGGTAAGATTATGACTTTGCCAGAGAAACTAGAAAACAGCAAGTTTAATACAGAGGAATGTTTAGAGTTGTGGTAGATTGCAAGACCAATATGAGAGAAAAACACACCTAGCAAAGACCGAACTGGGAAGACAATGAACTGGAGAGCAGAAATCAGCAGAAATGTTGGCTGGTGAGTGAGAATTCTGTGAAATTCACGCATCTCTTTCAGAGAGAAGCCAACAGAGAGTGTGCCCAATGCTTCTCATATTGAGTCAACACTAGCAACTACCAGGAACTTTCATAATTGTAGTGGGAGAGGCTGGAGAAGCGCGTTGAAAGTCGCTGATGCGGCGGATGAGTGGTGCGTGTCCTGGAGTGGTGCCTTGCAGCAGGAATTGTCCTGGCGTGCTCGAAGGGCTGGAAAATGCAAACAGGCTAAAAAACCCCAACGACATTAATTCTGTAATGATAATTTCACTAGCATTTAACATAATGTAGGCGAATTATGTTTACACATTGATAAAGCCCACGGCCACATAGTCACATACTCTTTCTTCTGGATTCACAGCTTCTCTGGGAATATGTTAATACGTTTGCTGTGTAGGAACCCTGCCCTGATTGAATGCTTTGTGTAACGACATTTTAATTTCATTCAGGTTAATTTAAAAGATATCCTCTAATTTGCGATGTTGAGCCTTTACTTGTGCTTTCTGTGTATAAAACAGGCTCGTTGCGATGCTGCTGCAGCTCCTCAGCTTTGCTTTGGAACGCTGCACAGTGCCACCAGAAAAATGTGCGTGTGCATTGCAGCTTTTAAACACAGCCTTAAGCTTTATAGTTCTGTATATCACAGAATCCAAGAGTGTCAGGGGTTGGAAGGGACCTGGAAAGCTCATCCAGTGCAATCCCCCCATGGAGCAGGAACACCCAGCTGAGGTTCCACAGGAAGGTGTCCAGGCGGGTTTGAATGTCTGCACAGAAGGAGACTCCACAACCTCCCTGGGCAGCCTGGGCCAGGCTCTGACACCCTCACTGGGAAGAACTTTCTTCTCATCTTTCAGTGGAACCTCCTGTGTTCCAGTTTGCACCCATTGCCCCTTGTCCTGTCACTGGTTGTCACCCAGAAGAGCCTGGCTCCATCCTCCTGACACTGCCCCTTTCCATATTGATCCCCAGGAATGAGTCCCCCCTCAGTCTCCTCTTCTCCAGCTCCAGAGCCCCAGCTCCCTCAGCCTTTCCTCACACGGCAGATGCTCCACTCCCCTCAGCATCTTGGTGGCTGCGCTGGACTCTCTCCAGCAGTTCCCTGTCCTTCTGGGACTGAGGGGCCACAACTGCACACAATATTCCAGGTGTGGTCTCCCCAGGGCAGAGCAGAGGGGCAGGAGAACCTCTCTGACCTACTGACCACCCCCTTCTAACCCACCCCAGGTACCATTGGCCTTCCTGGCCACAAGGGCCCAGTGCTGGCTCATGGTCATTTATTTTATGTATGTACTGTGGGTCTTTTTCATACACCGTTCACTTGTGAATTTGTGTATTTATTAAGACAATGCTGTCCATGGCCACCTGTCAGGATTTTGCTCTGCATAAGAGTAAGGACTTGATGAGAGAGGATCCTTGTCCACATCCCTTGGGGATCGCTCAGTGTCGCTCGGCCTGTTCACAGCTCGCCTCAGAACTGGGGAAGGTGCCGATCTCTAGAAATGCTTTTCCTAAAATCATGTGCAATTGCTGTTATTCTGCTATGAGACAACTTTACGGCTGCAACCGGTGTGATGAAATGCAGCCTTGTGGTGGTGGTTATGAGGGCAGGTCTGTCACAGCAAGATTTGTCTTCTCTCTTATGATTTAAACAAATAAGTTAATAAACCCCCCTGAGTTCTCTTTAGTTTGTGTAGAGTTCACAAAGCGTTCCAGCAGTTCATTTCATCTGTTTGCAGCGCAGAGCCATCTCACGCTGTTCGCTTTGTTTGGCACTATGGCAGCATTCATCGAAAGAGCATCAGAGAAACAGATCTGAAACTTGTACAGGGAACTGCTCTTCAATTCAAGACCATGCAAGATTCATTTATCTCTGTGGCTCCTTTGGCTTCTCCATATGCCTTCATTTCAGTTGTTCAAGCAATATATTTAGCATGTAACTTTTTAGATTAAATGTATTTACATATATGCATATATTTATGTGCATATGTGTCATGTGAATGGGTTCCTTTAAAATGCAGGCCTTATTTCAAGAGAGCAAAGTTGTCTTTATTCAAAAATATTGACTCTTACACAGATGTATTTTAAAATAGTCTTTAGGCTGCAGGAGGATGATTTTCCCCCCATTAAATACAGGCTGGGTTTGTAAGGAAAGTAAATGGAAGACCCATAACTTTGGCTTTTAGTTCATAGCAAAGCAAATAATGTGAAATGGTTATTGTGTTTTAACAAATCACTATTTATCAGATGATCCATGGTAACTATGTGCTTGATTTTAGCAAGTGAAAACATGCTTGAGTTTAACTAAACAAACCGTCCCGTGAGGAATGTCGGCTGGCACGCAGGAACCGCAGGGAGCGCTCTTAATTCATTCATGGTGCCTTCATGGGCAATAAATACACCGCTCATTCTCACAAACACATCCTGGGACTCCACAGTTCGGAACAGATCTGAGGGCTGTGAAGGGAGGAATGCAGAACATCTTGCTTAGCGCAACTGTCTCGTGGGGCTGTTCATCATAATCGCTGGTGTCTGTTTGTGGCGTTAAATATACAAAGCTGTTGCTGAGTTTTATGTATGTTTGAAAGGCTTTGCAGCAGCATCTGTGTGCTGTGACTGGTGGTGCAGGGATTCACTGCACAGCCAATATGCAGAATAGATGATTATCCTGAAAGAGGAAAACAAGCAGATCTGCTCACCTTCCTCCCGTTGCTGAGTTGTGCTGTTGGAACGTGCAATTTGCAGTGGAGGCGATACAGAATACCTGTATTCCAGATGATAGCGCTTCACCGAGAATCCCAAAGTTGGATACGCATCTGAAATGTTAACAGAAAGGTTGAAACGGATCATAAACTCAGAATTTTGTCTCCACTACAATTATGATGTATTAAAATGCGCAGCACACGTACATGAAAAACAATCTGGGCGGAGGGGTTTTACTGTTCCATTTAAGCTGGTTTCCCGGGTGGTTTTCAGTAGTGCCTGCAAGCGGGTGGTGCTGCGGGCAGCAGAGGACACCGGCTGACAGCTCGGTTTGCTGATTCACGGCCCCGCGGTGGCTGCGGGCCAGGCTGGGAATGCTGCTCGATTGCTGCTCTGCGAAGGCACCGAAAGTTATTTCTTTATGTTTTGAAGCAATTCTAATTTTGCATGGACAGAAATCCTTGTACCTCAAACTCGCGGTCTTTTTTAGTTAAACGGAGACCAAACATTAGACACAAGGATGGACCAGCTGGGTATTAGTGAAGTGCTGCTTCCACGGATATCTTGTGCAACCAAAAATGCAGCTCCAATAAGCTTATGTTTCACAGCAATCAAACAGAGTTTTGGCAAAGGCTTCTTGATGTCGTCTTTTCCTGGCAGACTTGCAAAATAAACCTGCTGGGTTAAGTAATGAGACTAAAAGGGAAAAAATCCAGGAAATCTTTTCTTGCCAACAAGCAATCTGGAAGAGGGTTACGGCTGGAGAATTGATGGCTTCTCATTTAAAAGAAAACTCTTGAGTAAATTTAACCCCTTTTACATGAAGTTGAACTCTGAGAACTGTTTGGAATATCTAATTCAAATGTAACATGTGAATGTAGGTGAGTGTTGGGGTTTTTATCACTAACAATGGAAGTAGAAGTTAGTTATATGAACAGAACGAATAACTTGCTGCCTTCTGCTTTCCAGTTGATGTCAGGAGAGGACCTGCTGTCGTTTCACAGTGTTTTGTGTATAACATCGTTCTTCTTCCCCATAGCTGTAAACACCAGCAGATATGCTGAGAGTTACAGGATCCAGACGTATGCAGAGTATGTTGAGAAAAAGCATGAAGAAAAACAGGCAAAGAGAAAATGTACAGAAGATAGTTGGAAGGAGATGGAGAGAAAGCGGTTAAAAACTCAGTGCACACCTTACCTTTCCCAGAGCCGATACTACTGTGCTAACAGGTGAGACTTTTCCTGCATTGCCAACTCTTGTGTTTTTATTGCGTTTTTCTTAGCAGTGCAGCAACTTTCAGGTTGTTCTTAACCAATAGGTGACTTTCTGTATGTGTTTATTTACATATAAATCAGTAGCGGTACCTCAGCTGTCACGAGATTGTAGGTAAAGGAGCAGAGGGAATTTGGTCGCAGATGTGATTAGATGAGTTTTTAAAATATTAGGATCATGAGGGCAGGTCGGTTCACGGCTTCGGAGCTTGATGGAGCAGCACCATTCCCTAAAACCAACAGAAAAGAATTATTGATTCATTTGGCCCCTCTGCATGGTTTGTGTCACCTGGAAACTTGGCTGTCATCTTACACCCTTGCAAAAGCCCTCTCGGTGTTTGGCTGACTTCCCATGGTGACAATCCTGCCCCATGAAGGCAATAAATTGTCATTTTCAGCAGTCCTGATGAAATCGTCATTCTGCTCCAGAAATGGGAAGGCAAATGGTAATAACTTGCATGGCTCTAAGTTTTTGGAGTGAAACTTGAAAAGGGTTTTAGTTCATTATTTAAGGACAAAATTAAGTCGGGAGATGCCAGGTTTGATTCTGGTGCAGTGTGACGCTGTGTGTATTTCTTGTTCCATTTTTAGCCTCTCATATTAATGACAGGTTTTGGACAAGATGGGAACAGGAGGCTCCTTTCTCAGTCATCCGTGGAGCTGAGAGTGGAAAGAGTCTTTCCGTGTTAATGTAATTGTATAATAGCACCTATCAAGTTATTGCCATTCTTTCTTGCCCTCCCCACTCCAGATTCTATCAATTCTCTATAAAAACAAACTTCAATGGAGTGCATGTTATATTTCTGTAAGGTGATGGTTTGTGGGGTTTGGTTGGTTGGTGTTGGTTTCTGGTTTGTTGGTTGCTGGTGGTTTGTGTGTGTGGATTGTGGGGTTTTTTAAATTTCATTTTTTACGTATTTTATTTACCTGGTTCATCAGACCAAACGAGATGGTCATACCACCACCACTGAGGTCCTTCTGCTTTATCTTTCTTGGGAACGCTGTGATAAGTTCTGGCCGTCGCTGTAAATGTGTCTGTCATCTAACAAACGTACCAACGTTGTTCTGTTCTTCTCACTTCCATGAGCTAATGATTTGCCTACTTGCAGAGTTAAATGCAGGTGTGTATTTTGGCCAGCCGTCAAATTTTGTCATGGCGGGAATTCTAAATGTGCTAGAGATACGTTTGATACCTCAAAACCACATGGAAGAACTTGGTGATAAAATCCCTGTGAAATGAAGTTGGTTTAATTGGGGTGTTGTACACAGGAGAATTTGTGAGTGAGGTGAGGAGCTCTGAGCGTTTTCCTGGTTTACATGTGGCTGAGGTTTAGCTCTACAATCAAGTCTTTATTAAATAGTCCAAAAATACTTATCACATCTTGAGTTGACTGCAAAGAAATACAAAGTCCTGGTTTTATTTCTACTGGAGGAAACAGATCTCAGTCAATGTTGGCTTTTGGGCATCTCAGATTCTAGAGAGATAGTAGGAGTGGCAGCTTATGGTTTGAACCATACTGTCGAGGTTTGATTGAGGGGTGACAATAAACCCCGGCAGATGTGTTGTTCACCTCCTCCCCCCCCTTCCCCCTTTTGTCCCTCCCTCTCCCCCTCCCCACTCAGCACAGGCGATCGGGAGGGAAAGAAGGACACAGAGAAGAGAGTTGGGAAAATTAACAATGTTTTACTGATGCTACTGATAAAATAGAGAAAATAATACAAAATATACAAAACCAATCCTGAAAGTCCCAGCAACTGCAGAGCCGGCACCCGAAGTCCTGGACTGGACTCTGCAGCCAACCGGAGCTGGATTCAGTCTGTCACTGGCCTCAGTTCGCAGGGACGACTCGCAAGGTCCTCTCCTAATGTCGCCATAAGGAAAAAGGACAAGATCCTCGTGATCTCCCACTTCTATATGAAGTATCATGTGAATAAAATGTTACACACAGTTGGTCAGTTTTTGGTCACCAGTTTCTCGTTGCCCCTCTCTCGAGATGTCCATCCATGCTTATCAATAACCTCACATTCCATTGCTACGTTTACCAAAACATGGATCTGGTTCTCCAGGAAAATGCAGCTGATATGAAGCTTTAGCTGACAGGCAAATTCACTAACAGAGAAACTTGTTTTCAACAAAACTAGGACACATACACAACTTCTTCTAAGACACATGTTGGAAAACAGTAAATGCAGAAAGTTTCTTTATTGTTATCTCAAAAACAAGTTGGAGGACTACCACAAATGTATAACTTGGCAAATTGCTGAATAAAACATTCAGTTAATTCTTTCATTAAAATCATGATACACCGCAATGAGCTGTGTGCCCGAGCACTTCATCTCCTTGAAAATGTTTCATCCGGTTTTTTTCTAGTGTTGTGAAATTCTACAAGAAGCAGCCTGTAGATGATCCACACTTCGATAGCCTTGGGTAGCAGCCTTATTTTGTTGATACAAGTGTAATCTGGTTAGGTGTAACATGGAACTGCAAACCTTGTGGTCTTTCAGTTCACTCAAGATGAACATTTTCCTTTTGTGTCCAAAGATATCTCAAAAATATTTATCTTCTTATATATTATATGTAACCATTTTATATAACATATCATAAATATTTTTTATAAAGCAATCAGGACAAATATATATGTGTGCATGTATATGTGTATACGTTTGTCCAGATGAATACATAATATATAGTTGAGCACTCAATACTGTGATGTATCTAGCAGCTGATCTCCTATAATAGCTTCACGTTACTACATCCTTTATTTATTTATTATTTAATAAGCTCACTGCATCAGTCTCTGCCAAGGAGCACAGCTGCGGAATAGCTGATCCTGTCCATGGTGACAATATATCCTGGCTACGTTTTCATTCAGTAATGAAGTTGTTGGGTGTTTCTCATAAGGAACTTCTGTCTTAAATCAACAGATTGCTAAGTATATAACAAGGGTTCTTTAATTCCTGTCTTCCTATAAAACTATAGTCCCATATGAGAGAAAATAGAATATAATACTATCAGTAGCAGCCACAAGGTAAAATCACTTACAGTTAATACAAACACCTCACATATAACTTATTACTGCTGTTAGATATCAAATTGATTTTAATGGAAATACAACTGATTGTTAATGTCAGAGAAGCAGAGGAAAAACTGATGCATTTGACAAAAAGTAGTTAATAAGATCCCCTTCTCTAGAGCTGTTCACTGTTCAGAACACACGTCTGGAATGGATGTATTATAGGGTATTGGATGTATTATAGAGTATTGGATGTATCATACGTACCGGCTGTGTCGTGCTTAGCAAATAACTGCCGTCCAGCCCTGCCCTGACTGTTCCATGCAGGGTTTAAAATCTTTTCCTTAGCAAAAGAGCATTAAACATAGCATGAAAAATCCAATAGAGTATGTTCTATGTGAAACCAGATATCCTGCTCTCCTTGTGGTTATTCTGATTTTCCTGATCATCATCTAGGAAGGAGTAAAATACAATAAGGCCAGTGACAAAAGACTTACACTGGGATTACAGTGCAGGGCAGTGACAGGTCCTTTTGCCTCAGGGATGCTGTGGCCAAGGCCACCAGTGCCGTGTCTGCTGCGGAACCTTTTGCTGAAGATAGTTTAGCTCTTCTTTGAAGTGTTTGTGTGTTTCTGCTGACGATACATTTTTACAGCAGTTGTTGTTCATAGTGGTTCATTATTAAATAAGGATAGAACTGGGAAAAGCTGAGTCGTTAAAGATGTGGATAATAAATACTGCAAGCAAATATTCTGGCATCCTAATGTTACTTCAGGAGGTTTTACCTGCTCTTGAACTGAAATAACTGACTTTTATGATGGGTCAGTAACTGCTCCTCCCCTCAGTGTTGTTCAAAGTGGCAAGAGAACACAGGGTTTATCTTTTGTTTAAATGAAATTTAAGTGAAGTTGGACATCTTTTTTATATATATATATCCAGGCCAATTCAAGAAGTAAACAGTTATTGATCATAAATTACATGTTTGGGGTTTTTGTGGTTTGGTTTCCCCTCACCAAGGCATATGCAGAAAGAACATAAGGCCTAAATTGAATTAATTAATTGAGTACTTGGGTACACGGCTAAACGTGCAGTGAAGGTCAAGAACTCGTTTCACTTTATTTGCAATAGTTCCTCAAGAGTCTAAGTTGAAAACAAAATAAATTCAGTCATAAGAGCTTTTGAAAAGGGAGTTGTTTCCTCCAAGGTCCCTTCTAAGAGTCAAGAGCTCTTATTATGTCTGAGAAATCCTGGGATCATCATTTGTGGCTCCTGAGTATTTTTCAGAATATCTTTCCCAAAAGTAGAATTCCTACAAACTTTTCTAAACAATGTTTTAAAATAGATATAAAGTAGTTTTTCATTTTCTAAACGCTCTTTCTTCACTAGGCCTTTTTCCTTGCCGAGCCTTGTTTTTACCCATTGTACGATCCTGCAGCGTGGCTGGAGGATAAAGCCCTGTGCAGCTTTTTGGCTGGCAGCTTCCTACCCATGGGAGTCACTTGATTTGTGAGAGACCCTGCGAGAACACGGTGTGTGACCGTGGGAGGAAACACCAGCTATTCATCCCAATCAATGCTGCTTGTGCCCCTGCAGTGGAAGCAAGAGCATGAGGTGTAATCACGCGTTTCGTGTTTGTTTATTGCTTTTGGGCATCCCAGAAAGGGTCTGTTTTAAATTGCAAAACGTTCAGCTGCAAACATTCCTCTTGCAAGCCAAAACTCTACAGCCAAATGTAACAGTCCTTTAGCTGAAACCTTACTGAAATATCGTCATTCCCTGCTATTGTTGATTTTGATTAGGAAGAAAAAATAGAATAGCTTGTAAAGCTTTTTTCTATGACTTGCTATTAATTTTTACTTAAATAAAAGAATAGGACATGGGTTAGATGCATACAGCCCTTTTGGGTGGTTTTTAATGAAAAGCTGAAGGTTTTTAATTCTAAAAGTAGCCTCTTAAAAAATCAGTTGTCCTCAAAGAGCATTAAAATAGACATTTACGTAGTTGATATTCACATACCTAGAAGTTTGTAATGGTAACTATTTTTTAATTAGCCCCTTTGCTACTGCATTCTTTCTTATACTCCTGCTAATTTGATTTTAATATTGCAATTTGTCTTTCAAGGAAACTAAAGAGCATTCCAGTCGAATGAAAATCTCTGCAGTGTTCAGTGTATGTGGAATGAAATGGAGCTCTAATTCATCTTCATGCTGTATTAGTCAGGCTTCATTCAAATACTACCTAGGAAATGAGTGTGCAATTTGTGTGCTTTTTACTTTACCAGCCCATTGGATGGTAGGACTTTTCGCTTAAAGACATGGTTTAAAGTTTATTATATGGAGCTTGCTGTTTTCTCTACCTTTATGTAATAGAAATGCTTTTAAAGTGCATGTAGTTCCAGCAGAGAGGATGAAGTCAGCACGTAGAAGCCTTCATACCAAGACGTGTGTTCGAGGCTTAGTGGTCGTACATAACCGTGTCTATTGAGAACGCTTTACAGGAGCTTTCGGAACTAAGAGACTGAAAATTAAAGTTAAGTGTGTATAGAGAACAACTTTAATCACATTTGAGTTGAGTGATCTCATCAGAGTAGTAGCGAAGCCTGAGACACCTGTAGTACAAAGGAATTTTATAGTTAAGTCAGATCCACAGATAATGTAATTTCATGGTACACTACTTAGTAGAGTTTATTCTACTACCTTCGTAAGCATTTAATAGTTGTACAACAACTAGTACCTACTTAATAGTTATTCTTGACTTGTTCATAAGCACATTTCTTTTACAATTCAGTTTTACAGCTACCAGTACAGTGGGAAAGAGAAGCATGAGTCCCATTCAGGAAGAAACAGGTGATGATATGGAAGAAGGAGAAGGCCAAGACCCAGAATATGACCAGGCAGACTCCTGTGCAGAGCCCGTTCCAGACTGTAAGAAGAGAGCCAAAAAGTTCAAGAAGATGAAGACAGAACAGGTTCCAGCAGGTGAGTGCGGCGTTGGTGCACATGGTGCTCAGGTCTGTGTCAAACTGCCCTGGGCCTGAGCAGAGCTGCAGCTGTGCTCTTCAATGTCTTAACTTTTCTGGACTTCTGTGAATGTAACAAGTCACTGTTGTAAGTTATTTTGCAAGAAGGTATTTAAACTGAAGATTGCACCATAAAATATTGTAAAAACAAAACGCCAAAAAACCACCCTGTGGCAGAATGCAAACTCCTATCTCTCCCCCTCCCTCTTTTGATATGGAAGGAGCAGACACATCTCCCTCTCTCTCTGCTGCCTGAGGCTGACAGCTGCTTTTGTTTGGCCTCAGAGCCCCTGGCCAGGGCCGTTAGGAGAAGGGAGCACCGAGGGGCCAGGGAGCCGCTGGGCACCCGCGGCCTGTGTGGGGATGTTTGGAGGCTTCAGGGGCACCCACAGCCAGTGCGGGGGTGCAGAGAAGCTTCTGGAATGCCCACAGTCAGATCTGATCAGGCTATAAAACGGGATTCTCGTCGAGACTCCGCCCCTTGCGCGGATCTCTTGGAGTTCCGAGCTGAGCCGCTGCCGCCAGGAGCCACTGCCCCCCCGGGACGGAGACTCCGCTTGCCTTGCGCCACGGGTGGGAGTAAATTAACCCTCGCAGGATTGCGAGTGTATTATAAATTTACCCTCGCAGAATCGCGAGTGTACACTTTCCGTACTCACTACGAGTACGTGTATCCCTTTGAAATAACCCCACACCGTGTTCATGCAGTGTGGACTCTTCCCGGACTCAGGGACGGCTCCGGCATTGTTTTGGTGAAGCCACGTGCATGCACTCTGTGGACCTCCTGTTGGATTAGTTGCTGCCCCTTCATAATTTTCCTCAACTGATATCCGAACCTGTATTCAAGTCACTTTTGGAGTGCTAAACCCTGTTTCTCACTGGTTTAATACAAGTTGGTTTGGACCCTGTTGTCCCTGAAACAAACCTCGGGGGGCCTCCGTGACACACCCCCCAGTAATCCCACAAAGAAACAAAGCAAAACCCAACCTGAGACCAGCCGAAGGAAGCAAGACGTGGTTGATATCTTACTTGCTCACTTTCTTCCTTAAAATAAAGCTCTTTGAATATTTTTAACTATTCTTAATCTGTTGGGCTTTTTTTGTTTTGGTTTTGGTTTTTAATATGACTTTCTAATTAAGGTTACCCGATATGTTTTCCATATCATAAGCAAAATGGAAGGAATTCTGGAAGTAGGATTCTAGAGTACATTTCTCTGTTCATCCAGTACTTTATTGTGAAATGTAAGGTTAACTTAATGTGGACATTTTCCCTTAAGCTTGGGTGTATGGAGTCATAGCATAATTGAACGCTCATGGTTCTGCCTGCCAGATGTGTGTTATTGGACAACCTCTGCTTGCAAATGAGCCCAGTTTTCAGAAACCTACCTGCTACCCTCAAAGCTAATTAAGGGGCCCTTTTAATTAGCACTTTATATACACTGATAGTATTGCATTATCAGCCCTTATTTACAGTTATTTGTGATGTAAGAGATTTCTGTAGGTTGAGGAAACATTATTTCTAGAGCCAGCCAGTTGTTAAAGCCTGAGGAGTCTCACTTTCAGGAGACGCAGACTTTGAAAAGTGGAAAAAATAGTATTGCAGCCTGTACAAAAAGAGGGGTAATCAAATAACCCTTGCTCACATGAATTTCAACCTCAAAAGATTTGGTTTTTATTGATCTATTTATTGTTGATTCCATTTCAACTTTCATTAGTAATTTTGTGCAGAAGTGGATTAGACTATCTTAAAAAAAATAAGTTATATGTTTAATTATTGGTCATCTGGAGTGCTGCTAATATTGAAGTACATTCAAATATTAATACTTAAAACTTCACTTCAGTATCTTCTCTAGCTGCTTTTCTCCAGAAAGCGGTATTGTATACCAAGCATCCTTTCTCCTGATTTGGTTGGGTAAAATCTTTCTTAGCTGATTCAAAAGCTGTGCTGGGAAATTGCTTTGTCATGTAGTTCAACTACTGTAATTCCAAGTAATTGCACAATATACATTCTGTGATTCTGTGTAATAGAATATTTACCATTTGGGTAAGAAACTTGTCATTAATCTTTTCTTTTGGTACTTACTCATAAGCAGTCTCATTGTTTCCCTTTGTAAATATTGACTTGCCAGGAATGCATCTAGAGTCTCACTCTAGAGGAGAAAATACATCTTTTTATGCTCTGAAATATTAAAAATATTCTTAATTTTTATTCTTTTCAGATTTGTATATTGAAGTCTTTAATATTGTCCCGTGACTCTGTTTTTCAGGAAGCCTCACAAGCAGTTCCACTGGAATTTTTGAAGTCCCTGAAACATGGTAGGAAACAACTGCCTTAACAAGCGGAATGGATTGAAAGCAGTTGCAAGAACAGCCCTCTTGGAAGCCATACTTTATTTAAATAAAGTGGTGTTAACAAAGCAGTATGTGTCCTGAAAATCAGTTTAATTATTTTAAACTGTTTATCGAACAATCACTGTCAATTTTGCTTGTGTGTATATTAACCAGTCTATGATTCGTTGTTGATCCTGTGAAGTCCTTGCTGTCGTAAGCGATGTTAGATTTCAGAAGCGAGACTCTTGTAATGTGGTCACCTCCTTGGCACGCTGGCTGTGAAACGTTCCCCAGAACCGCACTCGTCCCCTGCTCGGCTGTTCCCTGCGCTTGAGGGGAGTTCCCACAAATCTCCTCATCCTTCACTACTTTTTCAGGCAATATCAGTATGCCGTCAGCATTCTTGGAACAGGTAGAACCGCAGTTTCACATATTGCTTTCTACCGGTTACTTTATCTGGAAAGCTTTATTAGTTTTCCATTCTCTACCCTCCCACCCCATGCAGCCAGGATTCTTCTAAATAACAACTTTACACTTATCTTATCCTTTAAAAAAACTGTAAGTTTCTCAAACATTAATTTCCTGGTGGGCGGTAGTTTTTCTTCGTTTCCACATCTATTGCTGTTTTCACTCGTAAGTCTTGATCTGTTTCTTCCCTCCTTCTTCCCCAGCTTGTGGGGTTTCTGTACAAATGGTTTTTGGTACCTGTGACAAACCTGCTAACTGTACCAGCCCTTTATTTGTTTAAAAATGGACCTGAATTGGTAGATTTCAGAAAATGTTTGATATTTAACATTTTTGTATCATGGAAATTTAAAAAAATATGTATTTCCATAAAATGAAAATTAAAGACATTTTCTTAGGAACTAGTTTGGCTTGTTTATTAGCTTCTGAAATGGTTTTAGTGAACTCTTGTTTTTTTCTTCATATTATAACCACTTTTTTTGTCAGCCTGTGATTAACAGATCCTTTTGGTCCGTGGATTAATTTCAAGATATTTGTGAAGTGTAACCAAGAAAAGCAAGCCTGGTGTCAGAAGATTTCAATTGCTATGCATTTCTCTTGGAAAGGGGAAAGAAAGAAAGAAAGAAGAGAGTTCTGCAAATCAGCGAGTTGGAAACTGTTGCTGTGGAAGAGCAGAATATTAAGAAGGCTTCATCAGACTGTATTTACATTAGAGTGGGAACCACTGTCATTTAAACAATGCAATAACCTGTCTGAAGCTATGCCAAGATTTGTGGGTTTTTAAATGATTGAGAGCGCTATCTTGAACTTGCATTGCAAAGGGGGAAATTTAAAGACTATAAATGTGAAATGTTTGATTTCTAACCTTGGAATAGTACCAGAAGTAGTATAATTAAGTTGTTGGTTTTTTAACAGCAGCCATATAATCACATTCTTACACTAAAATGTGGGAAAGGAGACAGTGTTATTAGTGATGCAAAGGCAAATTAGTAATTGAACTCTTCTTCTCTCAAGGGTCCAGAGACTTTTTCTTCTCTCAGTCTCATGAATTTAGGAGTAAATACTTAAATCACTTTCATCTTGAGTATCCAAACCTACGAAGAAACTCCCATTTTAGTTCTTAGAAGATACGCAACACTGCAAGAAAAATTGTATGAAGCATTCATCTTTTATGGAGATGATCCAGGTAACTTAAACGGTGTTCTGTCCAAATGCTGGGGGGATGTTTATATCCTAAAGAACTGGCATAACATGATTTGGGAGGGAGCCAGGAGTCATGATGTCAAAAGGATACAAAAGAATTGCTCGGTGTCAGCAGTGTAGGTGAATAGGCAAGGAAGTCTGTGCTCAGGAGCTGCAGGGGCCTGCGCTGCTGCAGAGATTCCACATGGAGTCTTCACTGTGAGGCCATTGGGACCTCCACGGCACTGACTTCACTCTCGAACAGCGACACAAACCAGGGAAAACACAAGTGTTAATTGTATTACAGTACAATCGCTTAAAAACTTGGGGGTTTTTAGAGTAGGCCTTGGATATCCCTCTCTAAACTACAAAGGTTAAGAGATATTCCCAGTACAGAAATACCTTCCTCCCCTCCCAAATAGTAATTTTGAGGAGCAGGATGTAATTTACCTGTAACTAATACTTCTTAAGAAAATAGTGCTCTTCCATTTCCTAATCCTTACATGTGTTTGATTTTTCCAGTTAACACCTAGGTAAGCTAATAAAACATTGACTGGATGCTGGGCTATAATATTTCTAATACTAATTTTAGGTGGAGAACTGTCAGTGACAGGTGGTGTCCCTAAGAAGAAACTGTCCCCATTTATACCGCATGAGACCTCATTATTCTGTAGGGTTTGGTGCACTTCGTTTGAAATGAAATCACTAATTTTAGAAGGGAAAGAATGCAGCTTCTTAAATTAGATCCACGTGTGTTTCCTAATGTATGTTTAAAGTATGTACATAGGATTTAGATCTTTGCAGCATTTGTTGCTGGAAAGCAAAGCTGTCATTGCTCTGCATGGCTGGAGCTGTTCTGGGCACGGTGAGGAGCTGGCGGCTCCTTGTTGCTGAGAGCCTGTTTTAGGGCGGGAAAAAGTCAGATGCATCAGTGCAATACTTTGAATTACTTTTAAAAAATCCATTCCCTTTTTCTCCCCAGAGGAAAGGAGACGGGGGGGTAGGGGGATCCCACACATCCATTCACTTTTGGAGCTATTGTTTTGCTTTCTATTTAGAGCAGCAGCGATGGCTGCACCTCATTTATTGCCCTAAGCAATTGTGCCTGGCCAGGGCCAGACTTGCTCCGGGCAGGAGGACATTCTTCCTTGATTCTGTGACATTCTCGTTCTTCCGCGCCTTTGACTTTTGCTGGGGCCGGGCGGGAAGGGGCTCGGTCTCCCCTCTCCCCTCAGACCGGGCGGGAAGGGGCTCGGTCTCTCTTCACCCCTCAGGGCCGGGCGGGAAGGGGCTCGGTCTCCCCTCTCCCCTCAGACCGGGCGGGAAGGGGCTCGGTCTCCCCTCTCCCCTCACGGCCGGGCGGGAAGGGGCTCGGTCTCCCCTCTCCCCTCACGGCCGGGCGGGAAGGGGCTCGGTCTCTCTTCTCCCCTCAGACCGGGCGGGGCCGGGCTGAGGTGGCGGCCGCGGGCAGGGGGAGTCGTGTGGGGCAGGGGCTGCAGCCACCCTTAAGGGTTCTTATTTCTGCCTTCCAGCTGCGTAGAACCGCCAGCATTACCTTGCTATTAGTCGTACCGAAGTGCAGGGTTTTGTCCAGCAGCTGGCCGGGGCTTTGCTGTCGCTGTGGGGAAGGTTCCGGCGCGGTCAGGGGCGGGCTGCTCCTCACCGCTGCCCCTGTGCGGGGTGGGTTTGGGGTGCTGAGGGGGATGTTAGAAGCGACAAACAACAATATATAGAAGGGCTGGAAGTAGGGCTGAAGAAAATGAGGAGCTTCCTTGAGAAAATGAGAATTTTCTGAGTAACGTCGAGGAGAAAAATGAGAACTTGGGAGTGCAGAACTGAACGTGAGAAGATGTGAAGGAACAGTGTGGAGAAACACGGGGATCCAGCTCAGCAGGCGGATGAGGTAGGTGGGCTGGAATCCACCTCTTCAGAGGAATAAGAATATTTATTTGACTGAAACCTAAACTTGGCAATGATCATTTATCAATGGCAATCGAGTGCTTCGCTGTTTGCATCAGAAAGGAAGTTAAACCTGTATTTAAAGTAATAAGTTTCATATCCATCTGAAGCATTTATGAGTGAGAAGTATTAACTTGTGTCAGATTGACAGCACAGGGTATGGGAAGTTGCTGGTAGACAAGAAATGTGGAGAAAGAGGTCATCATGGAGCGTAGAGTAAAAGAAAAGAGCGGGAGTGTCCCTGTAGCATGGATTTGAACAGGTAAGAGAGAACAAAAGATCCCATGTAAACTTAAGATTGCTGGGAGTGCAACAGCCTATTCTTGGTCTCGGTTTTGACCTTATGGTTTGGAGCACAAGGTGAAAGGCTTCAGGTGATTTAGATGGAGGACTAAATTTATCTTTCCAGTGGAGTAACCAAGAGAAGGGTAGAAAGCTGAAACTGATGGTGATTCTGGGAAAAAATAAATGCTATACCTCCTTTTTGATTTGAGTTCTGTCATGGTGCCCAGAAAACGTCTGGTACCCTGGACATGTTCTCTATCTTTAAACCATGGTGAATGTAACGCAGACAAAAATGTCCTCTGCCACGGAGCTTCTGCGCATACGCAAGGAGATTCCTTATAATCAAAAGTTCTTGGCTTCTGGAGTGTTTAGACTATTGCCAGCTGGCCAAATATGTACACTGAAGAAGATTCTTGAAGTTACTCCACAGTACACTTAGTAAATGAACACTTGTCTATATCGTACTGTTGTAGCTTTAAACTTACGCTCAACTTACATTCCCTTTGTATTATACTTTAAAGAAATAACTTGCCACACTTCCGTTGGATGAGGAGCAAACGAGGATGGGTTAAGCTGGGATTTGTAGGGTCAATAATACTCATAATTAACATGTTCTTTTTGGTTTAATGGGCATGCGTGAAGATCCTTCAAAGAAATTCATTTCCAGCAGAATAATTATTGGCAGCCATGTGCTTCTGTGAGTCCTATAGCAGATCATGGGTCGATCCCAGCTCAAGACGAACTCATATAGAATGCATCTATTCATAAATGCCATATAGAAAACATTCAGCCAAACTGTGAAAACTTAGCTTTCCTGCCCTTATATTGATTTCTTTAAAATGATTTATAGTTGTATTTGTACGTGAGCAGTCTATAGTCTGCAAGTTCTTGCAAACTATTTTCTGGTTTATTATGAGAGTGACCCTGTACGGTGTGATTGGTATTTTTATGCAGTTGAGCATGGAAATCTGGAGGTTGTGGCTATGCCAAGCCAGTTGCATCCTAATCTGTGAATTATCTCCAGTCCATCAAGTGACTGAAAATACAATTGTCTTGAAGCTGATTACTTCAAATTCAGACTCTGAAGTTATCAATTCCTTATATAAACCTCAAAAAAAAATTTGCACTGTTACTCTCGTAAGAGTGGCTATTTTGCTTGATTCTAAAGAATTTCTGAATAATTTTCTCTCAGTCATGAGTGTAAGTGTTCATACATGCTTATATATATTTTGACTTTTACCTTGAATATCTTTGCCTTTTTCAAATATGATTTTAAACTTAGAATGTTCAAGGATGACTGAACATGTTTAGTTTATGTATATACTCAGTTATTACTCTTTTTCTTAAATTAGAAGTTTGATGACTTCATTGTGGGCTGCTTCTTACTCTTCAAAAATAAGTCAGCTCCAAGTGTGTAGAGTATGCATGTCCGTAAGTCTGCAATTTCAAATTCTTGCATTAGGGGAAGCTGCTTGCCACGTTCACAATGAATAACTGATACATATTCACTAACAATTCCAAAATAATTTAAAATTGGCCCTCCATTTTGCTTCAACCTTCCCTTTTAATTCTCTCATCTGCTGGATTTAATTTCAGTTATTGTATCTTTAATGTGCTGTTGAGAAACTGCCAGTTATCAATAGAAACGTTTTACTACAATAGTGCAGAGCTACTGAAAGTGGAAGCAATAGTTCAGTTGTCTGGTCCTGTGATGAGCATATAGTTTTCAAATAATAACAGTGTTACAAAGAGATGATTTACCAAGTAATTTCAACTTGATGTCACTGGAGTCCCTCGCCTGTAGACTAATAGCCCTTTCTCCTAGATTGTGCCATGTTAGGCTGTTCTTTTAAGTAATAGTTTTTACTAAAACAGATTAAGGAATTATTATGGTGATACTAAATGATTAGTCTGTGAAGAAGTTAGTGGGAGTTGTTTCTACTGGTAAATTTTAGGAGGTAAACAAGGTGTTTCTTGAAATGTTTTATATTCCGTTATCCTAAAATAGGTTACTGTATTTCAGTACTTTAATCAGGTTTCTTAATTTAATTAAATTCTTCAGTCTTAGATGGTGCAACTCGAAGGTGTTCTAAAGTGCTTATGACATCTTAGTAGTAATTTCTAATGTATACTGCAATTGCACACAGAGTTTATAAAAAGGCTAAAGAATAGAATGATGCTCAATGTAATGTATTTCCATACTAGTACCACTCTAAGGTTAACAAGGTGTAGATATTTTTTACCTTGGAAGGAATCTGTAAAAGAGATACTTCCAATATTAGTACTTGAACACATAAAAAAATCCAGTAAGTAACAGTAGAAAGTAGCACTTTACTGAGGCATTCTTTTTCATGGCAGAAAAAGGATGCAGTGTCATGAGAGGATTCCCAGTCATCACGTGACAAGTGTCAAGGACTTGATGAATGCACAAACTCAAGTCTGTGTTTTTAGAAGAGAGTTTGTCTGGTTTATTTTGTGTAAGTGATACGTAATCTTAGGGTATGTGTGTTATGAACTGGAAGCTTTTGTACACATGTTCCAATATCTTAAAAAGCAGGATTTTTTTACTCTGCCTTGCCAAAACATGCACTCAGGCCAATGTATTTTAGTGGAACAGAAGATTTTCTGTCAATAGATGCTTTTCAACGTAGTGTGGATATTTTTGCTGTTTAAATAAGGAATTAGGAAAATTCTGTGTTTTGCTTCTACAGGAGTCTGGATGAGACAGAGTTGTAATAGGTTCTTAATTCCAGTTTATTAAATGAGGGTAGTTCCCTGCTTTCCTTCCCATGCACATATCAACAGTTTTGGTTAATTCACACCAAAGTCAGCTATGGCTAACACATTCTCATCTATTTCTATTTACTAAAATGATCATTCCTGTTAGATAAATCAAACACTTTCTTCTTCCTTGAATAAACATGGACGTAAACACAGCTGTACTGTTGCATTCAGAACTCTTTGAAGAACGTTTCATGTTTACACTACGTATAGTTTTACTTGTGTGTATATTTCCTTTATATTTAGGAATAAATTATTGGGATAAAAATACTCCTGTGAACTGAACTGTACGTAGAGTATAATTTCAAATGTGGGCATGCATTCTAAGGTAGATTTGTGAACTGTAATCAATATTTGGATCTCCTTTACTCATTTTGGAAAATAGATTTCAGCTTGTTTCCCTCTGCGAGAACTGAAATTATCACTGTTTTGAAATTGCAGTCTCTCTGCCTCTCTCAGGCTGTTTTATGACTCAGGCAATCTGTGTAATCTCAGGGTATTTATGGATAGAGCACTCCATTTCCACATGCAGAATATTTACATAAAATGGAACATAAAATTAATAATCTGGCATGGTGAGTATTTAACATAGTGCAGAGGGTTGTGGAAGCAGCACGTGGCTGCTCAGCCCCCCGCGCAGAGGAATTCCTGCCAAGCTGTTCACACAACAGCCTGGAGAAAGGACATTGTCAAACACTGTAAAGCTGGAGAAAACTGGAAGAGTTTTTTTTCCTTGGAGGCTGAAAAGCTAACCCAAAACCGAAAAAATCCTAAAACACTCAAAGAAAATCGACAAAGGGTATCGGAAAAGATGGGAAGCTAATTAGTTGTTAGAATTTTGAGTATGTCTGCACGTTTGATATTTTTTCAATAGAGTGGAAAAGGTTTGTGCAAGATCTCATGAAGGCAGTGTTCAGTGATGCACTTTGACGAGGAAATGAATAGTGGAGATATAACTGTGACACTAGATTGAGGAAAAAAAAAAGGATAGAAGTGTTTTCATGTTTTCTTTATAACACGCAACTTTGTTAATACTGCCTGTGAGTGCTGAGTGCCCAGCTGGGTACGGGTGTTCTACACTAGAGCAGAGTCGTACCCTCTGTTCAGGTGTCTTGTCCTTGTTACGGGGAATTCATACATAGTCACGTGTTCTCAGACTGTTTGCATGCAGGTAGAAGCCGAAGAAGCTCTACGGTTACAGCTTATTTCCCATAGCTCTTCTGTTAAATGCCGATACTGTGGTATTTACATCACAAATATTTATAAAGTGTCTACATTTTTTATTATGCTACCAAGCAATATGCAAACATTTAGTCAAATAGACATTGGAAGATGAAAGAACAAAATGGTTTGTTATTATACACTTTCTTGCTTATTATACATTCTTAATAAGAACTTGGGCACCTTAATTATTTCTTTCAGCTTGTAAAAGTGAGCAATATTTTCTTATCAAGCATTTCTCCTAGGTTTTACTATCTATATATTTCTTTGAGACAACTGGAATATTCTATATATACTTTAAGTTTTTTACTTTTCTGCTTTATTTTTCAGTTTAAATTACTGAGGGTGTTACCAGATTTTTGAGAGAGAGGCATCTCTACAAGAAAATATGTTTGTCTTAGCAGTCATATTTGAACAGAATGTTCAGTTTCTATTCCATTCTGGTTTGGGGCTTTTGAAGGGGCACTTGATTGTATTGCAAGACACATTCTGAAAATGAAATATGGAATTGTGTTGCCTAGCTCTAAATGTAAGTATTTGATGACTGTAATCAAATGAGTTTATGATATGAACTGCAAGAATAAGGCCAAGCATTGGCATCTCAATACTGTGGGAAACAGAGCAGAGTAAAGGATCTTTTTGGCCCATAAATCTGACTGAAGTTATATTTGCCAGAAGTCCAACTGTAGAAACTTCTGGGAAAAAATAGCAGGAAGCCGACACTTGTCTAGTATTCAGAGAACTGAAGTGCTGGCTAACTCATGGTTGGGAAACTTGGGTTTTGCCTTTTTTTTTTTTTATCCTAAAATGTATTTGCATTTCAGATAGATTTAGAGTTGTGTCTGGCAAAATGATCAGATGATTTTCAGGATTTGTCTAAGGAGAACTGAATTGCTTTCCAGGTTGGATACAGTCTAACCCAGAAAAACAAAACATAGGAATGTTTAGCGTAATGAGATGTAAATACAGGGACTTTTAGTAGATGAGAAAAATTTGCAGGACTCTTGCATTAGCTTTTACATTTCACAGAATCCCAGAGTGTCAGGGATGGGAAGGGACCTGGAAAGCTCATCCAGTGCAATCCCCCCATGGAGCAGGAACACCCAGCTGAGGTTCCACAGGAAGGTGTCCAGGTGGGTTTGAATGTCTGCACAGAAGGAGACTCCACAACCTCCCTGGGCAGCCTGGGCCAGTGTTCTGTCACCCTCACTGAGAAGACGTTTCTTCTCAAATTTCAGTGGGAACCTCCTGTGTTCCAGTTTGCACCCATTGCCCCTTGTCCTGTCACTGGTTGTCACCCAGAAGAGCCTGGTTCCATTCTCCTGACACTTCCCCTTTCCATATTGATCCCCATGAATGAGTCACCCCTCAGTCTTCTCCAGCTCCAGAGCCCCAGCTCCCTCAGCCTTTCCTCACACGGGAGATGCTCCACTCCCTTCAGCATCTTTGTTGCCCTGCACTGGGCTCTCTCCAGCAGTTCCCTGTCCTTCTGGAACTGAGGGGCGACAACTGGACACAATATTCCAGGTGTGGTCTCTCCAGGGCAGAGTAGAGTGGCAGGAGAACCTCTCTGACCTACTGACCACCCCCTTCTAACCCACCCCAGGTACCATTGGCCTTCCTGGCCACAAGGGCCCAGTGCTGGCTCATGGTTACCCTGCTGTCCCCAGGACCCCCAGGTCCCTTTCCGCTATGCTGCTCTCTAATAGGTCATTCCCCAACTTATACTGGAACCTGGGGTTGTTCCTGCCCACATTCAAGACTCTACATTTGCCCTTGTTCTATTTCATTAAATGTTTCCCTGCCCAACTCTCCAGCCTGTCCAGGTCTCTGGATGGCAGCACAGCTTCCAGTGTCAGCCACTCCTCCCAGCTTGGTGTCACCAGCAAACTTGCTGACAGTCACTCTATTCCCTCGTCCAAATCATTGATGAATATACTGAATAATACCGGCCCCAGCACTGACCCCTGAGGCACTGCACTGGATCCAGGCCTCAGCTGGACTCTGCCCCAATGACCACGACTCTCTGGCTTCTTCCCTTCAGCCAGTTTGCAGTCCACCTCACTACCCGCTCATCCAGACTGCACTCCCTCAGTTCAGCTGTGAGGATGCTGTGCAGACTGTGTCAAATGCCTCACTCAAGTCAAGGTAGATCACATCCACCGCTCTGCCATCATCCATCCATCTTGTTATGTCCTCATAAAAGTCAATGAGGTTGGTCAAGCACGACTTCCCCTTGGTGAAGCCATGGTGACTGCCCCTGATGACCCTCTTATCCCTGATATGCCTTGAGATGGCACCCAGGAAAAGTTGTTCCATCAGTTTACCAGGGATTGAGGTGAGGCTGACCGGTCTATAGTTACTCAGGTCCTCCTTCTTGCCCTTTTTGAATTCTGGAGTGACATTTGCTTTCCTCCACTTCTCAGGCACCTCTTCCGTTTCCTAAGACTTGGCAGAGATGATGGAGAGCAGTCCAGCAATGACCTCAGCCAGCTCCTTCAGCACCCGTGGGTGCATCCCATCCGGTCCCATGGATTTGTGGATGTCCAGATTGCCTGACTGCTCCCTAACCCAGTCCTCATCCACCGAGGCAGGCTCCTCCATTGTCCTGCCTTCCTCTGGGGCCTCAGCGGTGCGGGGCTCCTCAGGACAGCCTCCAGCAGAGCAGAAAGAGACAAAGAAGGCGTTCAGTAACTTTGCCTTCTCTGTATCTTCTGTCACCAGGGCACCCACCTCGTTCATCAGTGGGCCTACATTGCCTCTGGTGTTAGTTTAATCTGCCACATA
Organism: Patagioenas fasciata; assembly: GCF_037038585.1. Classification (NCBI taxonomy): domain Eukaryota; kingdom Metazoa; phylum Chordata; class Aves; order Columbiformes; family Columbidae; genus Patagioenas; species Patagioenas fasciata. Next base: position 1,435,298 of record NC_092534.1, on the reverse strand, counting down.
TTGAAAAAAGCTCTTCCTGTTGTCCTTGACCCCTCTCACCAGGTTTAATTCTAAGGAGGCCTTAGCTTTCCTAGTTGCCTCCCTACACCCTCTGACAACAGCCTTATATTCTCCCCAGGTGGCCAGCCTCTCCTTCCATGATCTTCCATTGCTGCCCTTGCTGTGTATGTTCTGAACCTAACAGACATAGATGTTTGCTCTGTAGATCAGAAGAGCCTTACTAAGATCTATCCACATTCAAAAAAAACCCATCACACTGAATTTTCAAAGCTTGTAGTACAAGCAGCAGAGTTATCATTGTAGATAACAAACTGACGGAGTCTGCCGTGGTCCAGACTTTTTTCTGTGGGATAGCAATCAAAGTGAGTGATCCTAAGAGAAAATCTGAACTATGCCACTGATCCCTCAGGGTGAGTTGATCCGTTTTAGCATGCTCTGGCTGGCTTTTAGGTAACTGAAATTAGTACTGGAAACTGGAATGGAAAAACTGCGTAATATAAATAAGTTAAAGCATCCATAATCATAGATACACAGTATCTGCTTAATAATAAAACCAAAGCAAGAACTTAACAACCCTTATAAAATTCCAAATATCCAAAAATATCCAAACAGAAGAATAACTGGAGAATTTACATAGCTGACTTGAAAATCTTGAGTGCTTTCTTATATTTCATTAGAAGAAGGTAGTGGCTTAGTGATTAAATACTATTATGCCACATTCAGAAGCATAGTCTTCCACTCCCCCTTCATTTCCTGAAGTTTGAGCCCTGTTTAAATCACTGTTGAACTGCTTGGCACTTGATGGTGTTCACACATGCCAGTTCACGCACTTCTCAGGATCCTGCTCCCCGTCCCGTGGCTGCAGCTGCAGCTTTCGCACCTTTCCTGCTCTAAAAGACTTCGGGTTTTTTTTAACACCAAATTGACTGGGAGCTCCAAATGCAAAACTTGGAGTTCAGGCAGCTGCATAAGTTCCCTTGTGCAGTGCCCAGTTCTCATGCTGTACATCCTGCTGAATTTTATATTTGACAGAATCCTCAACTTGGAAGCTGAAAAGCCGCTAGAAATTATTTGTCTGAAACTACAGTAATTCTTCACAGTGACTCGTCTGTATTCCACACTGGGATATTTCTCTGAATTTTAACACTGAAATGCATAATTGGTGGAAATCTGCAAACATTTTAACCCATGTTTTTACATGCACTTACATCAGGTTTTGTAACAAATATGAATAATGACTTTTTCTTCTCCTTTAGTTCATTTGTATTTCCGCAGCTCTGTGGAGGATTATACAGCAGCATACAGCTTATCCTGAACAGTTCACATATGTATTTTCAAACTTGAATAAGATAGAATTTAAGGGATTCCCTACTTGCCTTCACAGTGCTTTTAATTCTTGCAACACAATCTCATTCTAAAAAGATAGAAATCTTCTTTGATTAATGGAGCTATATGATAAATAGCTATGTCTGGGAGACTTTATTAAGGTATCTTCTAAAAATGCTTATAGCTTATTGGCAATATTTATTAAGATCTAAGTTGTGTAATCAGATAATGGTGGCTTTAAACACAGATTTGTTTCCATTGTGGTAATAAAATGTTAAAAAGGTTTATTTTGTATTTAAAAAGGAATCAGTCCAATCTCAGAGATTCCAGGTTGTTTTTTCTAGAGTACCGATACTTAGCCATGAGCTGGATTAAACCTCCCTTCAGACGAGTTTGCATTTTTATGCTTATGTTGCTGTAGCAAAGCTCATTTAAGTTAAACTAATATTTTCATTAGTTCAGACTTAATATTTGTGAATTTCAGACAGAGATCTGACATTCTTTCTTCCCGATAGATAAAATTCTTCTGATTTTAAGTTACTGTTTATACAACTTCTGTGGTGTGTCTCAGGACTCTGATTTATGGAGGATTGGACAGTGCATAGAGTGAAGCTATCACTCAAACCTACATAGGTTTAAAGTGTTATGTAAATGTTAATTTAATATCATATTTAGCTAAAGTTTCTAGCTGAGGATAATTCCTTAGCGAAGATTTACGGGACTATGAGGGGAAACTGTACAGTATTTGCTGTTTTTGCCAACTCTATATAGAGTAATTGCTCTGGCAATTTTACTGGCACTTCTTTCAGTTTGCCATAAAATCTTATCACAGACAATTTCACGTTTTGTCAACAAAATAAAACCAAGAATGTTAAGATTTTGATAGATCTCAGGGGTGGACTGACTCCAGCACTTTGATTGATACCGCAGAGCTGTTTTGCTGCTGCAAAACTACAAGAGGATGCTCTGCTTAACTTTGGTTTCATTAGTGTAATAGAAGTGTATTCTATTGTTGTGTTCTCTTCTGTTTTTCTTCTCCTTAATAGCCATCTAAAAGGAACAGCCACTGAAATGCTAAAAATGAGGATGAATGACACATTGTAAGGAAAGAGGCTGTCTGCCAAATTCCACACATTTACACTGCCAACATTTATCCACAATGTTGGCAAAGTGGAGAAACACTTCTGAGCTGCTCTGTTATTTATAAGACAGATAATTTTTTTTTCCTGCTAGGACAGCACTGGATAATCTGATTCTTTTGTCACTGTCAACTGCCACCAGTTTTTAGTGTGACATTGGGCAACTTGCTTTAACCGATCTGTGTCTCTAGTTTCTTCTTGTGTAATGTGGAGGTAATAGTTATGTATGTGATATTAGTACTCTGAGATTGAATTCAGTTAAGATCTAGGAATATATTGTATTTTTATGTGAGGCATTATTACATATGAAAGGAATCATTACTTCAGTTAATTTAATGAGTATTTATTAAGGATGTTGTGAGCTTTGTTTGTAAAAACAGTACACAGGGAATTAACTGTTTTTCCATCTATGGGTAAGTCTTTGACAAAATACTGTAAGACAGTTTTCTTCAGTTTCATTTGACAGATATGACCCTACACACTTAAAGGTATTCCGCCTCATTTGTTTTTCTGAAGTTATTCCAGGATTTGCCTTCACTGTGAAATACCACGTTTTACCATCTTAGTCCTTTCTCTCGCTTTCGTCTCCCCAGAGTTAAAACTAAACTGTATTATTCTGTGTTCTAATTAAATGAAAAAAGATAGTGTTATGGAATGATTCCCACCCTCAACCCCTCAACCCCCTTTTTCTTGTCCCAACAAGACCTCTAATGCAGCTTTTCCTAGTATTGTAAACTCCCAGCAGACAGCATGAAGTTAGAACCGTGTGTTCCTTCAGGGAGACTGTGCCCTCGAACAGCGTGTGCTCAGTCCTGGTGCATGTGGCAGTTCGTTACCGTGTAAGAGTTCACACGGTAATTCATTCTGGGAACTTACCTTGGGCACAAAAAGACAAATTCTTACTTTTTGAAACATCTTCACTACAGTAAGCGATGAAAATATCTCTAAGTTCACTGTAACTGTAAGCTGGGTACTTACACTGCTACGCAGAAAGTGGTTTTCTATGCAATTTGAATACCACACAGGAATAATCCAGCTGGGAGGAGACAAGGGAAATGAAGTAAAAGAACAATTAGAATAGCTGTTCCTTTAAATCAGTCCAGGTTTTCTTGGGTAATACAAAGTGTGTATTTGTGTCGGAATGGAGGGCTGTGGGACAACATACCCTTTTCATCTTGGGAGCTGCTGGAAAAGGCATTACTTCTTTTTTTATTCCTTGAATAAATATGCAAAAATACTTTCCAGTGACATTTAGTAACTGCTACAGTTCTCTTCAAATATTTTCTTCATACAGTTTAAAACATCATGTAGGCACAAAGAGAAAGGTTTATCCTGTTCCATGTGCTCAGTGTTGTTAACCATAGTCCTTTCTTCAGATCTAGTGCATTCAGTCTTCCAGAACAGACCAAGACTCAAAGGTCCAGACCACTTATTTGTATTGCTCTGATTACATTAAAAATAAGGGTAAGTTGAATTTGGTTTTTGTTTGGTTTTGGGTTTTTTTTTGGTTGTTGCCTTTTTTTTTGTTTTCCCCTTGAACTCTCCTGAGTAGAAGTGTCTCCTTGCAATACTGTGATTTACCCTCCTTTTGCTTTTGAGCTTATGTGTAGAATAGAGAGCTTACCAAGGTAGAAACAATGCTTTTTTAAAATTTCAGCTTCCATTTAAACTCTCTTTGTGTTCTTACATTTTTATTTTTCATGAAAAGTTTAAGATTAATTTCACTTTCAAGTTTGGGTGGTTTTTTTTAAGTTTCAACAGTCTTTGTTCTATTTTATTCCAATACAGCGTTTTCTCTTGTGCTTGGTTTGGACTTGTTAGTACTTATAAGTAAAAAGGAATGATTTCTTTTTTTAAAGCTCATGTGCATTCTGTCAATAACAATATTGCTGGTGAGCCAGCTATCTCCAGGAGAAGGCTTGGAAAGGTGGCTTCAAAGTGTCTGGGGTTTACTAACCATACACTATAGAAACTCTTAAAATACATTATTTATGCAGAGGGAGAGAGTTTTTTGAGTCTAGAGAAAAGTCACCGGGGCTCAGAAAGAAAGGTCGCAAACTCTAAAAAGTACTTTGAGTTTGTTCAGGATATGCTCCTTGTCTATTATATTGCATTGCCGGCAAAGTACAGCATTTGAGTCTGTAGTAGAAGCAACTCAAGTCATTATGTAAACTTAATTTATTCCAAAATAATTCATTTAGCCAAATTGAACATACATAAGTCACTTATACTTTTTTTTTTTTTTTAATTTGCAGTGTAAAGTTTAAAAATACTTTGCTGCGATATAAACATTGAAGTGTCGGGTACGAGAGGGATTTCTGTGCAGAATAACTTTAGCATTTATAGTTTCCTGACTTTTTTTTTTCCTCCAAATTGCAGTCTTAGATTGCTGCAACAGAAAATGATCCCCGTAAACAGAACCAATGTAATTAAATATCTGTTTAAAAGCTTTTAGAATCTTTGTGTACACAGTGATCTCACTTTAAAAGGTGAACAATTACCAGTTTTCACATTATTTCCTTTATCCTGAAGACAGAAGTAACATCTATATTTTACGTCAATGAGAGGGAGGTTATAAAATCTGCGAGCCCTCCCTTAGCTCCCAGGGGCCGCTGCAGGAGGTGGCAGGCAAGGCTCAGCTTTGGGACAGCCTGAGCTTCTGTTTCTCTGAAATTTTAAATTGGCAACATGAGTTGCCAAACATTTTCTTTCTGCATTATTTTATCTGCTGGTTCTAAGGATGAGAAACACTTAAACATCTGCTCCTAAATAAAAGACTGAAGGATTTGGATTCCAAATAGAAGAGAAGGATTAATTTTGCTGAAATATCAAATTAAGTCTGCCTGTAGTTGAAGCTCCGCATCAGTTTCAATAGGAACAAACCCTTCTGGAAGATGCTTCATCTCACACTGACACAGGTGTTGTCTGATAAGAACAAATCATCTTCTGTGGCTGCCCAGCTCTTCCCATCAGCTGCAGAGCAAAAGCAACAGTCAGAGCAAACTGATCTTACCTTTGAATGGCAATTTATTTGAGAAAAGTCTTACCCAAGGTGCTCAAACTAGGATAAATCGGAAATGGTAGCTATGGTAGAAAGCTCAAGCCTGTGGCATGTCGCATTCAAGGATTTTAGTTCTGTCTCTGAATTAATCAATGATCTGTTGACTGGGAAGCGGTGCTTCTGCACCTCTGGTGTGTCCATGGGAAATGGAAAGTTTGGTACCTTCTGAAATACTGTGGAAAACCTGAATAACAATGGATGTTACGGTAAAGTACAGGAGAAGCCAGACAGTATATGCCCTTCTAGCTAGTGGCAGGGGAAGAATATAACATAAGGAAACAAAGTAGATAGTTCTTGTTCTCTCTTCTTTATATTTTGCAGCCAGTTGTAAAGCACTGTTAGTGCAAAGAAAGTTAATTTGTAACAGATTATGAAAGTGGAGAGGCACCTTCGGCATCTGTCTGCTAAGGAAAGCCTTTGGGAAGTCAGGAATGTCATAAATGGAAGTGGAACTGCAGAAAGACAAGGCAGAAAAAAATAAGACAGCCAACTAGGTATTTCTTTTTCCATGTACTGTTAATATTACATTTTTCAATAAACATCTTTGCCTTCTCTGGATGTCATTGTTTCATTCTAAAGAATAAGTATCAAAATATTGGAAAGAGGAAGAAGAGCTGCTCTTACATGCTTACACTTGTAAGCAAAGATGTGCCTACAAGGCACCATCATGGAGAAATTCCCCGAACCGCCCGTGCTGCTGGAGCTGAGCTCCTGCAGCACCTTTACACGAGTGCCCACTGTGCGGGGAATGAACAGGATGAGCTGGGGGGCTGCAATGTTGTTGGGATCATGAAGATGTGGTGGGTTGGTTCTGTCACCAGGGTGTCGCAATGGAGGGATGTGGGATCTTTAGGAAGGACAGTGTGGAGAGGCAGAGAGTGGCCCCTGATGTGAGAGAGCTGCTGGGGTGCATGAGGCTCTGCCTGGGGATGGATGAGGAGCCAGCTGGGAGCTCATGGTTCTAAAGAGAGGACAGGAAAAGGTGACATTCTAGCGGGTGTCTGCTATATTTGCCCTGACTCGGGAGAACCAGCGAATCAGGGCCTCTGCAGACAGGTAAGAGCAGCCCTGAGTTTCCAGGCCCTGGTCCTCACGTGAGACTTCAATCACCCCAGTGTCCGCTCACACTCATGTAAGATGGCTGTGCATTAATACAGATTATTCTGGAACATATTTTTGGAACCTAAATCAACTTCAGACAACAAGTTGGAGTTCAAGCCCTGTGCAAACAGGTGCAATTTAGATGGCTTGAATGGGTTTGATTATTGACATCTTGTAGGAGGCTGAAAGAGCCCGAGATAAAGCTTTTGGAAAGGCTGCAGACAAGCCAGAGCTGCCAGTGTGTTTCTCCCCAGAATCTGCACAAGTCAGTTTTACCTCCTGCGGAAATGTTCTGTTTGAAATGTTATCACTTTGCCTTGTTACACTCGCCAATATTGTGTTACATTTGCAGTGTTAAATTTCCTGATTTACTGTGCATGAGCTTGAACTATTTTGCACATACACAATTAGAAATTATTAAATAGTGTTCGAGTTAAACAGTCTTCCTCTGACAAGCTTGAGCAAAATTTTATTTCAATAAACCAGACCATTATGAAGCCATCTGTTTGAAAGTGATCTAGGACTTCGAATTTAATATTTGTGTCTGCATCACCTGTTATTGAATGGTTGACTCTTGTGTTCCTAGTTATGTGGAACCCACAGGCAAGGATATATAAATCTTGGGATTTATATATCAACTGTAATATTTTTTTTTGTGATTATTTGCTTGCTGCTATAAATTGTCAAAACAAGAATCTGTTGGTCCCCTAACTCACAGTTCCCTAAAGAACTGTAACGTACTCAGTCTCCATTACTTTCCTAACCCTTTTCTTTTTTTTTTTTAATAAATTAATTGGAGAAATAATGTCATACACACAGCAAACTGTTAAAAAACGTGTGTTTTGGTACCTTTCACTTAGCAGTTTCCTATTTGGTACTTTACTTTGGATGGTATATAAAGCCAATAAGCAGGTGGAAATTGGGTCATAGGAATCTTTCTTGTGCCAAAAATCAACTTAATGGAAATTTTTGAGTGTAGCTGTATTTTCTAAGGAGCTTTTCTATTCTCATCTGATTTTGGCATAATATTCTGTATTTTGTATGTTTGAAACAACTGTAAATTAATGCTGAATCCATTTGGCTCTCATCAGCTCCTTCTCAGAGCAAACACGTTTTGTGCAGCTATATGTCCACTGGAAGTAAGAAATATTTTATTTGAAATGTTACAGCTTTGCTTTTACATTTTTATCATCTTCAAATTTTCAATATTATCAATTGACAGAAGAGCTGAACCTGTAAAACTCTGGTCTGTTGAAGGCTGTGTAATAGATTAATGCTTGCTTTGAATACTAAAAACAGGTAGTACTGACAGTTGAATTGGTAGATAATATATATTATCTCTTTATTTATGTTTTCTCCTTTTTTTTTTTTTTTTTAATTGTTGTTGTTGTTACTATCTGTCCTTCTCTGGAAAAGAATGCAGTTGGGTAATCACTCATGGTTCCACAAAGATCAACACAGGCATCATTACATTAGTCACTCTGAAAACCACTCATTAGTGATAGCTAATTCACAATAAAAGCTGAGACTTTCCCCAAGGAGATCTCAGACAGCTCTTTGTGTGCTGGGCAGCGGGGTCGTTCTCAGCTCTGTGAGTCAGACTCTACCTGAAGGACCTTTGCAAGGAGCAGGGGATGTTCCACCCAGAATTCAGCTGTGTCACGGACCTTAGGTCCAGGAGGCACTGTTCTGTACCTTCAGGCAAGACTGCGTGTAATAAAGGTTGGGATGGTTTTTATTTATTTATTTGCCTTTGATCTGTGGGTGTTCAGCCTGAGTTGTTTTGAAAAATGTTTAGATGCACAGGGAGCTTTGTCCTGGTACTTTGTCCTTTAGGTTCCTACAGATGTCAAGTGATTAAAAGGATCAGCAGAGTTTAGGACTTCGGTATCCAACGACACTAAATCCTTTTGTCCATCCAGGCCTTACACTTTGCACAAGCTGTAAGACTGCACTTATAAACAAATTACGTTATTTTCAACTATGTAACTGGAATTTCAAAAAATGTATTTCCTGCTATTTTTGCAGCATAATAATTTGAAGTCATCAGTTAATTGTTAACTCCAGGGAACCACATGCATGTTCATCTGCAACGTGAGCTGGGGTTAGAGAGGTAGATGGTGTACAGCAGCACATAGAGGTCAAATGGTATAAACTGGTGGGGTACAACAGGAATTGATACTCTATTGTAGAGGTCTTAATCTTTTTCAAATCTTTATTTTCAGAGACAGTACATATTTGGGACAATCTAGTCTCTTTTGAGCTATGTCACCTCCTCAAATTCCTCCCCAAGAAGAGAGGAAATAATAATGTATCTTTGCTAGAGCTTCAGTCTTAACTTGGACTTGTATCTGGCTTTCCATGCCTGAACTTCTTACCAACTAGGGAAGTGGTGCTTGCATGTTATCAGCTATCAAGAATAGCATGAAAACAAGGTAATACAGCTGCTAAAATCTGCAAAGCAATATCCGTATTCTTACAATTATAAATATTGACTAAGCATTCTAACTAAAGGTTTGCTTAATGCTCTCCTAGAAAATAGAATGGGGTTAGTGGGTTTGCATGGAAGAGAAATTAATATAAAACTTTGGCCACTGAAGGCAGACAGAATCCCAGAATGTCAGGAACTGGAAGGGACCTGGAAAGCTCATCCAGTGCAATCCCCCCATGGAGCAGGAACACCCAGCTGAGGTTCCACAGGAAGGTGTCCAGGCGGGTTTGAATGTCTGCACAGAAGGAGACTCCACAACCTCCCTGGGCAGCCTGGGCCAGGCTCTGACACCCTCACCAGGAACAAGTTTCTTCTCATCTTTCAGTGGAACCTCCTGTGTTCCAGTTTGCACCCATTGCCCCTTGTCCTGTCACTGGTTGTCACTCAGAAGAGCCTGGCTCCATCCTCCTAACACTCCCCCTTTCCATATTGATCCCCATGAATGAGTCCCCCCTCAGTCTCCTCTTCTCCAAACAGCTCCAGAGCCCCAGCTCCCTCAGCCTTTCCTCACACAGCAGATGCTCCACTCCCTTCAGCATCTTTGTTGCCCTGCGCTGGACTCTCTGCAGCAGTTCCCTGTCCTTCTGGAACTGAGGGGCCACAACTGGACACAATATTCCAGGTGTGGTCTCCCCAGGGCAGAGCAGAGGGGCAGGAGAACCCCTCTGACCTACTGACCACCCCCTTCTAACCCACCCCAGGTACCATTGGCCTTCCTGGCCACAAGGGCCCAGTGCTGGCTCATGGTTACCCTGCTGTCCCCAGGACCCCCAGGTCCCTTTCCGCTATGCTGCTCTCTAATAGGTCATTCCCCAACTTATACTGGAACCTGGGGTTGTTCCTGCCCACATTCAAGACTCTACACTTGCCCTTGTTCTATTTCATTAAATGTTTCCCTGCCCAGCTCTCCAGCCTGTCCAGGTCTCTGGATGGCAGCACAGCTTCCAGTGTCAGCCACTCCTCCCAGCTTGGTGTCACCAGCAAACTTGCTGACAGTCACTCTATTCCCTCGTCCAAATCATTGATGAATATATTGAATAATACCGGCCCCAGTACTGACCCCTGAGGCACTGCACTGGATACAGGCCTCCAGCTTGGCATATATGTAACTTGTCATATATGAAACGTACAGTTTTGATGTACTTTATATAATTGCAGAAGCTGAAAAACTGAAAAGAAAACACAACACAAAAATATTTTCAATTTTGTCTAACTCCACATTATTGTTTTATTATCTTTTGAGTGAATTTGATAACTGACTGATGGCTTGCAGGTATCAAAACCCAGAACTATTTCTGAAGAAATAAGGTGTAACTAGAGGGGGAAAAATATTCAGTAATTTCAGATAAGGTGGGTGGGTAATCTGGTAGCCACAGGATGTTTGAGTCCTAATGTATATTAAAATGGATGGAATAATTTAAATAACTGATTCTGAAATAGGATAGCATCTGCTGGTTAAAAAACCAGCACAGACATGCTTCAGAAACAAAAGAATGGCATAATCGTTGCCTTCACGTTAAAACAAAACAAATTATTGTGTCAGCAACACTTGATTTGCACGACAGAAGAATGAGACAGTAGCATGTTTATGAAACTCATCAACACACATGCTCTCGTTACTTTTTTGCTTCTTAATTCTTTTCCTAATTGATTTTTTTTCCAAACAGAAAAGCTTCTTATTTATTCACTCACTTGCTTTTCAAAACTTGTGTCTTTTTCCTTTAGGCCTCCATTAGCTAAATTTTCCTAATAATTCCAGAGCTTGGCAGTGGTGATACAGATCCTTATAAAAATAACCAAATCCCTTCTGTTCAGTTCTGACACGAGGCAACGTGATCTCTTCTGAGTCAAGGTGCAAAATCAGTGGGTCGTGAGCGGCTGGAAGAAATAACTGAGCAGTCGAGCTTGCCGCCCCGCTGTTTCACAGGGAGTGTTTGGTTCCGCAGCCCCGGCCGAGCAGCAGCAGCTGGGACAGGACAGACGGGCTGGCAGAAAGAATGACTAAAGCAACCTGAATGTATCCGCCTTTCTATTACTATTAATAATACTATTAGCAATAGCATTACAGTTACTTTCGCCAGGCCACTTTGTAAAATGCATCTTCCCAGATGTGAAAACCATTAACACGTAAGCCTAGTTCAGCTGACGTCTACCTCCTGTTCTTATTTCTGACAATTAAATGGTATTTTGAAAGAATGATGATTCTTGTGTCTCACCATTATGTTTAGATAAGTGCTAATTTACAATTATGGCAACAGATTAGAAAGATACTGATCTAAGAAAGTTAATTCCTGCAAATAATCCTTAGGTTGTGTAACTTTTAAAACCCAGCTTATTGTTGCTCTAATTTGTGTAAATTGTTTTGGAACAGAGATGAATTTGCGTCTTTTTCAGAAACATTTGCCCAGGACCAGTGTGTGTTAGGCAGCATTTTGTTTAGCAACTAGACTACTTAACACAATTAGATCTTGATTAGGATTCTACTGCTAAGAAGGACCAACACTTCAATCTTACCCTCTTTTTGTAATGCATTGTCTAAAGCTCAGTAAGGACACACTACTGCTGCCGAAAGGTGACATGCAGCATGTAGGGCGCTATACAGGGTAGAACTTATTAAGTCATCTGTTACATGCAATCAGTTCATTTTGATTAACCATGATTTGTGTTGTAACATAGAGCTGTTTTTTTAAATAATTGACAGAGAAGTGGAAGTTTTTTCTCTATCACAAGTGTGGTTGGTTATGTTCACAAGAAGATTATAGGTGGTAGAACTTCTGCAAGTTACATCCTTATGATGTTTTTAACATAAATATGTAACAGATGACTCTGTGGTAGGTTGATTCCCAGCATTCATTTTTGTCATTAGTATCACTGGAGGAAAAACTACATCTTTTTCATTTTGGAGGTTATTTAGGATTTGGTTTGGTTTGTTGTGGTTTTTAAATATTTTTTTTCTTTTTTTTCCTTTAATGCCTTTTGTGCTGATTTGTCATTAGATGTTTACAACATTCCACGTGTCATTTCTGGGCCAAATATTTTTTTTAATGTCAGCGTGATATGTTAATATGATTTACATCTGTAATAGTTAAAATCAGTGTTTACTTAGAGTTGTGTGAAGTGAACATTTTGACAGTATACCATCTCTTTGTGAAATGAAACTTTATGCAATTCTTTGCTGTTTGATCCTACATAGTAATTGTTTGCAGTTGTTGGTTATTATTTGTGTTTAATACTTTTCATGACTAATTGAAAAACCCCACCTTACAAAGATTTTTTGGTTGGTTTCAGGCACTTCCCAGTATGGAATTACAGGTGTTCTGTTGCACTATCTGACAAAACACAAAAAGATTTCATACAGATCGTTAAATCATGGGTGCTATTTTTACTATTGCAGTGTGAGACTTTCTAGAGCTTGTAGCTGGAGTAGGGAAGCTTTAATGTCCTTCGCAAATCCTTACTCATGAAAATATTAAGAAACAGAAATATTCCAAAGGAGGGCTTTGGATTTTTTGTTACAAACTTCATTTCAGCCTTGAGACGAATCATGCTTTTGTGTTGGATTACTGAACAGACTGGACAAGGAAGGTGATATGTAGGCAATATGAAGGTAATATGTGAGGTTGCACAAAAGTCTTAGATTCCCTAATACTTTCCCATCTGACTTTGACTCTCTGTCCTTTAAGACAGAGTTTTTGGAAGTTAGTACACAGCAGGTACAGTACTGCATGCTTTTGGTGGACAAACGTGATAACGCAGTGCAAGATCTCAGATGTTGACCGTGCCATCCTGAAGTGAAGGGCTTTTTTTCTACATGAGCACGGAGTTCCAAAACATATCTGAACTTCAGCTTTCACTCAGCTTTCATTTTCCTCATTTTTCTCCCTTCACAGTCAAGCTTCCAATTTAAATGTATTCTCATATAGATATTCATAAAGCAAACAAAAAGTTACAGCGCATCCTGTACTATTCTGAGCACTAGAAGCAGGACTGGGCTCTTTTGCTATAATTGAATGGATATGTGCTTTACGTAATTCTGTATTTCTCTTAAGAAAGAGGTATGATGTTGGGATTTGATAGGGCATATCCTGTCCTACACTGAAATAAGTGCATTCTTTTATGTTGTTGGAATAAAAATCAGTTTTATATCTGTAAACAAAACAGTGAAATGTAGAGGAAATATTCCTGGAGAAGTATTTTACAAAGTACAATTTTGCAAGCAGTTGCCTTTTTTTCTATACAGTTTGCTTTTAAAAGCTGGATGGATGAGTAATTTCGTTTGAAGACAAACGGATCTTCTTATTTCATATGAATCTGATGAATCCTTGAAATGCCTTTCAAAAGAAAAGACAAAGATTCATCATCTCTGTATCAGAATTTCTGGTAACACGAAGTCATTATATATGTTAATGCTTCCTTCATTAGCTTTGATACATAATTTTACAAAAAGCTGAATTTTCTGTGTGCTAAGTGACAAGGATTTTGCCATAGCCCAAGAGAAGGGTTTCTCTCATTTGTCAGGTTTTGTCAGCGAGTTAGGAGCGAGTTAAAGCTGTACCTGGAATTTTCGCATGTGAGTCACAGTGAGAGTCTCTAATAACAAATGTTTTGACTGGGTGTACCAGGTGGAAAAAATTGGCCACTTAAATCTCACTGAAGAACAGTTCCACGCTTTTCTCTTGACCTTATTTTTTATTAATGTTTTATTGTTTCCCATCTGGAGAAAAAAACCCTCAACATTCACACAGCTTCTTTTATGGTCATGATTCACCACCATGGAAATGAAGTGGAGCTTGGCCGAGCCCTGCCCGAGGCTGCCAGGGCTTTGAAGTGCGTGGCAGGCAGAGCTGTTTGGACAAGGTCTGACTTGGACATCGTGCTAATGTGTGATTTCCAAAGTTTCTGCTTGTGGTTCTCCACCCAGAAAATAAGAAGACAATGACAATGTGCACTCATGCTTTTGTCCTAAGAACACATTAGAAACACATAATAATGAAGAGGAGTTGAAAATATTAAAAATGCAAAAGATTACCCTGAAAAGTTGCAAATTATACTAATGACTAAACAGGTCAGGAACAGAATTAGTTACCTATAATGTTAAGGAGACAGCTCCATATGTTGTCCTTATCTTATTTTTGGTATATCTGCAAATGGTTTGAAATTCCAGTTTAGTAGCCTAGGTGTAATTTTACAATATTTTGAAGAATACACATTTTCATTAGGTTCAAGTAGTTACCTCTGGCAGGAAATGTCCCTTTGGTATTTGGCTAAGAACATAGGGAGCCTAACAAGATAAACAAGCAGCAGCTCAAATTTGGCTGAAGTTCTTTAACGAAGAGCACTCAGTAGTGAAGAGCCATTTGCAAGTACGACTGCACGGAGCATTTCCTAAAATCATCGTAACTGTGTTAACTTTTATTGAAAGTGAAAATCAGACAACTGACCTGAAATTTTCAACTTGTGTAATAGCGAGAAGAAACCCAGACGTGCCCCTGGCTGGGTAACGTCCCGTCAGCTGGAAACGGGCTGGATTGCTTTGTTTCAGTTCTAGCTCTCTAAGCCCATCTACCTTTAAGCTTTGTTTGGTCAGAGCGGGAAGCAGGTTTCCTATGGAAACAGGTTTCTCTCTGGTTCAGCTTCCAGGCAGGATTATTTGTCTTCTGTTCCTTGGTAAATGTGAGACTTTACTGGCTACTTGCACGTGCTCCCCCGCCCAAAGGATGAGTCCCAACAGGTGTGTCCCTGGGGTCTCTGAAATAGTGAGCACATCTTTTCCCTCAGTCCTCACTTTGCTCGCTCAGGGTTTACCGCTCGCCTCTTAGAAACATGCAAGAATTGAAGCAGACAAGCACAGATGTAAGAATTCTGTCAAATTGATGATTCTTTCTATTAGCTGGCACAAAATACACAGATGAGTAAACACTAAATATACTGTGTATACGTCCCTTCCTCAGTTTTGAATTCTGTTTTGGACATAGTCTGTGTGCTCCATGTCTTCCATTTCTGTACATAACTTTTCTGGGTCAGAATTTTGAAGCCCATCTCCCTCTCTCTTGGCTGGCCTGCAGTTAGCAGAGCATATCTCGCTGTTCCTTCTTCGTGCACAGGTTTTCCTTCTCCATGATTCATACAGCGTTTCCCAAATGCTTTAGCTTTTGATGTCCAGTCGTAACATTTGATCTTGCTTTCAGCTTTCTGGGAAATTCTGGAGCTCCAGAGCCTGGCTTGCGGGAGCTGGGTGAACTGATTGCTGGCTGGCTCAGGTGCACCACTGGCCTTTTGTTTTCCCTCTTTCCTGGGAGCTGCCAGGGTGGGACATTTTCTGCAGTCCCATGTCTGAGACATGGGTGAGTCAGCCCTGACAGCGCGTGGTTGACTTCACATCCTCTGAGGTATTTAATGATAGGGCAATTTCATAACCACAAGAAGGATTCCTGCTTTGTTCAGGGATAGATTTCCCACATTGTGACAAATGCTGTTTCAAATGTAGTTTCTTACCAGTTTTGAGTATTACCTACAAGCTGTACTGGTGACATTCTACATTTCACACCATACTTATTCACCTGACAGCTTTCTGTGGGCAGAGTATGTAAACAGGTGTTAAAGTGGAATAAAATATGAAATGTGAGAATTGACACACCACGTAACTTCCCAGCAGAAGGGTTTGTTACAAAGTCAGCAGCTGCTTTATATAAATCTTAAAGAGATACAGCCAGTACTTCTCTGAGCAGAAGAATCTCACATAGATTATGAATTAGAAACACGAGAAAAACTGAAGCAACAAAAGCCTATTCCATTTCTTTCCAGGTTTGTTTTAAAAAGAATTCAGTGGAAATTGTGCCTGACCAAGGTGGTTGGCTTTGAGGAAACGACTGGCCCTGTGGAAGGTGAGTGATTATTCCCCTTGTCACCAGCACCCGTGAGGCTGCAGCTCAGTGCTGTGTCTGCTTTGGGGTTCCCCAGAGATAGTGACAAACTGGAGACAGACCAGCACAGGACACCTGGGTGACCTGGGGGCTGGAACAAGGTGGGCAAGGAGGCAATGAGGGTGTTTTTCTCCCCACCAGAGGCTGGAGTGGGTGGAATGTGAGCTTAACTAGACATGTTCCAGAGAAACTCGCCCTAATTTCAACATCATCCGTGCTTTGAGCAGGAAATTGGATCAGATTTCCAGCAGTCCCTTTCAAACTGATTTTCTATAGTTCTAAAGTATTCTTTGGATAGGCTGGTTGGTTTGTTTGTGGTTTGTTTGTTTTCTAAAAGATCACATTAAGCACATCATAAAGGCCTGAGTAGCATCAAACCTTGCGTATCACAGCTTATTTCTTGATTCATTAAGAATAAACCATTTCTATATGGTTTATTTACTAATATTCATCACTCAAAATAACAACCAAGTCTTATTTGATAATACTTCTTAGATAAAAATATGATATATTCTAACCACATAGGCAGCCAGAGGCTTGGAAACATAATTTTGGCTTTTATCACCCCTGAAGCCACAATCATCTTCTTTTTCTGCTGTAGTTTCCAAGAGAATAGCAGCATCATCCATTATTTTTGACATCACTTCTGCTTGGTTGTGTGCAGTTTGAGTACTTGGCTGAGGCATCTCAGAGCTGCTCCTGATGGGAACAGTCATCTTGATCCCAGTTTCAGCTCCTGCCTCTCTGTTAGTCCAGGGCAGGGAACTCATCTGGCAGGAGACGATTTCCTTTCCTGTAAGGATGATCTTTTGCTTGCTCCACTCCCTGAACTTACTGAAAAAGATGGGAAGGGTCCTTCTGACAAGGGTCTTGTCAGCAGGTGCTGGTTCAAGGGGAGGGAGTGAAGACGTGTGGCCAGAGACAGGGGAGCCCTCGATGGCAGCACCTCAGTCGCATTAACTCAGCTCCAGCATCCACACTTGCACTGTTGTGTTGACCGTTTTCAAATTAAATCACTTTCCTTGATTTTTCCAGACTGAATGTACATATGAACTCATCGGTTAAAATTTCATAGTGTTAAAAACTTCTCCGATATCAAATGACTGAATTTCAGAAAGAATGCTAATTAATATACAATAGAGCATTTAGAAGAATAAATTACCGAGAGGCAATTTTAAGTCTTCTACTTTTACATCAGTGTATATTTTATTACATCTGCTTATAATCACATAACTATATGTATTTCTTGCATATGAAGAATATAATTGAGAATGAAAGAAATTTTAAGCTTCAGATTGTTCAGGATTAATGTTTTGGCACTTGGTCCAAGCATCTAAATATTCTTAATAAGTATTCATAGAAGTTATGTTGCTGTACCATGAAAACCAAATAATCAGAGGCAGTGATGAATGCCTCTGCTGTTTCTGCTGGACACTTTAGTCAATTTTTTAAGATACATTTGTTTAAAAAGAAACCACGAAACTTAGAAAATAAACTTTGACCCGTTCTTTGTTTGTAGAATGATTTACATTAATAATACATTAACTATTAAAAAGGATAGACCATAGAACAGAAATCTTTCATATTTCCAGTGTAAACATGGTAAACATTTTTTAAAATAATTTCATGTTTTTAAATTAAGCTAGGGACCAGTGTTCTGTGTTGTCCTCATTAAAAAACAAAGGTCTGGCAACTCTTTTCTTTGAAATACTGGAATGACCCAAAGACTTGGAATCGAGATTTGATGTTGGCAGGAAAACGGCCTGCCTGTTGAGCATGTGCTTTCCGTTATTTCTGTGAAAAATCTACATATTTAACCAAGCTTTAACTCTTCTGGATATAGCTGCTAATATGATCTCTACTCGCTAGATTCAAAGAGCAAAATCTTTGATAATTCTATCCCCTAATTATTCCTGTGAGCTCTCTCTGCAGGCAGCAGATGTGTCAGAGTGCTGCTGGGTACACGCTGTCCCCTCGGGGGCTCAGTGGGACGAGGTGCAGGGACCGTTCAGGGGCATCACAAATTCACTCGTCTCGAGCTGGAGGTGATTCCGCTGACCCGCACTGGCTCAGGGCGGCCACTTCACTCACTGGGGCTTGCAGATGCTAAAAAAAATGGGTGAAAGTAGCAACCTCTTCAGATGATGCCAGCTGTTTGTGAAGTGATGCGCACAGCTGGAGAGCCCCAGCAGATGAATTTCTTGGCAAGCTGGTTAAAGCGTTCCCCGCACTGTCTGGGCAACTCAGCTGGCAGCGCCTGGCCCGGAACACGGCTGCACAACCAAAGCAATGCTGTCTTTGAGGTCATCGCAGCTCACAGCTCTGTACGTTAAAATTTAACGAATAGCAGCTCAATTGCACATGCTCAGCAGTGAACTGCAGTACTTTTTTCCCCCAGTTTTTGTTCACAGGAATTAGTGTAAAAAGTTACAGACCAAAGTTGTAGGTGTGCCTAACGTGAAAAAAGTACAGTGTGTGAAAGGTGGTGGCTTTATTTGGTGTTCCCAGCAGTTAATGACTATAAAGAATTTGCAGTTACTCAGCCTTTTCACCCACTATTAAGAGTTATGAGACATGACAGTTGTATCTGATTATCACGGTTTAAGGAACATAATCCATCTGAGGGATTCTACAGAAACTACTGAATTGTAAAAGTTCAGAACTATCTTTGTAAGTTAAAGATGTTTCTTCACAGTGTCAGCTTTACATGTGAATCGCCTTACATGATTCACAATGAGGTAGCTGTATAGATGAATTATTTTCAAGGCTTTAGTGGTAATTCTGCTCCCTGTGATTCCTGTAATATATTATCAAATAAGAACTAAGTGTAATGATATTGTGAGTCAGGATATTTGTAAGAATCCAGATTTTTGAAAAAAAAAAAAAGTAAGTAATTCACTGGGAATATCAGTTCAATGTTGACCTTCCTCAGGCCTTAATCATCTTTAATAATTAACATTTTCGATGACTAATTAACTGTGATTACTCTGTTTAACTATTGGGTTCCGCACTGCACTATGACTAAGCAGTTCAAGTGCTTACATCTGAAACTGAGAGCAGGAGAGTTCATCATTCAGACAAAACTCTGCAGTGGATTTACATCTCGAGCAGCACAATTCCAGTTGTCTCATGAGCACACATAAATCCACACGTAAAGTTACATGTGTAACTTGCAAAGGGGAATCAACAAGTACAAGACACCTCTCACTTTGTGGTATGTCCAGTGTCTGTTAGATAAGAAATACCAAGTAGACAATCTTAGTTTTGCTTACAGTTTGCACAGAAATGAATATGTATGTGAAGTGCCATAAAGGAGAGAATAAGGCCCCCAAAATCACTACCTTTTAACTCCAGACACTTCTTATTTTATGCTTTCATTTTTATTGGCATAAACATAATATTTAGAATTAAATAACCTACATTTAAACCATTATTTCATATTGATTACATTTATCTCCTGAGCATACTGAATCTTTGCAAAGCTTATGCCATAGAAAAATATCCTCCAAGTCGACTATTATTTTTCTTACTGCTGATTTATAATGGGGATGACAAACAGCAGAGGTACCTCTGGGATTCTGGCGTACTCCTCAATATTTCGCTTGTCTGCTAAAACTCTCTCCATTTGTGATAAAATGTTTTTCAGTTCACAGAATCAACTGGGTTGGAAAAGACCTCAGAGATCATCAAGTCCAACCCTTGGTCCAACTTCAATTCCTATCAATCTCTGGAAAATACTGTTTTTCCAGTAACTGAAAATGCGCTGGATAGTGTACTTTTTGATACGTTACTCTGGTGTCATCATTGAACTCCAGTGAGTTCTCTGCATCCTTTGCATCTTGCAGCTTCTGATGTCTGTTGGATCCTCCTTTTGTAAAACCCAATGGAAGTGTCATTAGTATCTGGGTATGGGTTTCAATTCTGCTCAAGATTGCCTTTTTCTTCAAATGTCACAGCCATGCCTTTTAAACATGTTGGATTTATACAACTTGCATACATTTGTGCACTGTTCAGATATGTATGTTGCTTTATTTAATGTTTTTCCGTCCGGTCTTTGAAAGAGCCCTGGATTCCAAGAGATAAAAGACAGAACATCCAGGGGTGATAGTGGAAATACTCGAATGCAAAAGCTTTCCTTCACTGTCACTGCAGCAGGTGTTCTACCGAATTGGAGTGAACACAACGTTGGTACATTTCTGGCTTTGATATTCTGCTCTAACTAGAGTTAGTACAACTTTGCTGTTGATTTTGGTGAGTAGGATTCCAGGCTGCCTCTTCTTCTCAAATTTGATTTTCCTTGTCCAAAACTAGCTGCTTTTCCTGTGTTTCTTGGCATGCCCTAGTTACTGTCCAGCTTTCTGTGTTTCTTACCTGGATAAGATCAACTGTTTCGTGTTCCTCCTACAACACGTAATTTGAAAAAAAGCCTACTTAGCTTTTGTTGGCTTTAACTTGAATCCTGTTCGTCATTTGATATGAAATCCAGATGGTCCAGAACCCTGGAGATTGGTCTTCTTTATCAATAGGGAGATGGAAGCAAATTTCATTACACTTTTCATTTTAAACTTGAAATTGTGGAGGTCTTACTGCATTTCTTTTCAGTTTCTAATATATGTCTTAAAATGTCAGCATTAATTTTATAAGGTTGTTCTTACAAGTCAGCTGTGGGATAAGCTGAACATTCATTTTACAGATGCATAATCTGACTTGTAGTTTCATGTTTAATGGTTTTGTCCACATTCTGGAGGATGATACCATTTATTTTTTGTTGATCTTTGCACTTTTGGGAGTATATTAGTGATATTTACCTGTTGACACTTAATTGGTTGTTTTGCAGTTTGGATTGTGAAGATCTTTTATTTACTGTTATTTTTGAACTGATTAAGAATTTATTGATATCCCCCCCCCCCCCCCAAATTTTTGAAATGTATTAAATATTCATTCTTCCTTTGCTTTTTGTTCTCTGTTTCCTGTTGCCTTACATTTCACATTAGATTGCTGGACATGTCCTCCCTCTTCTTTATTTTCTCCTTGAGTCCATTATTAGGCCTGAGTAACAATATGAAATAATTTGGGACAAAAATTTCTGTTAACCGTTTGAGTTTTGTGGCAGTGGTGTCGCAATCAGAAGCCAACATCTTCAGAGAAGACGCTATCATACAGCAGAGAGAATGTCTGGGGACAGATCTGAAGTGTTTCCTTGTGAATCCTCCAAAGAAGATGGGTTCCATCACTGAGCCATGTCCATATGCCGCAAATAAACCACGTTGCAGTTAACCTGCTGTACCAGAGCTCCCAGTAGGCTGGTCCACTCTCTTTAATTCGCAGAAACAGGACTCAGAAGCAGCATTAACCCCATGTCCTGGTTTTGTTAAAAACCAGACCGGTTCTCTTTCAGTGATTTTTCTTTCAGCTCAGTTCTCCTATGTGGCTGTACTTTTCTGAGTTTTAGCATGCATATTTTTCCTAGGATGCTGCACTCGGTGCTGACAAGAGACCAACGGAATGCTGAAGAAGCTCGTGTTTAGATTTATTCCTATGGTAGCTAAGAAAGACTGATAAGTTTCCCACGTTCCATTGTGAGAGGGACGTGTTTGAGAAGGGTGACTAGAACTGCGGAAGTATTCCATCCCATAATCGTCATACCCCCTATATAAGAGGGTGATCACGAGGGTCACTCTCTCTTCGACCATGGCCAGCATCCAGAGAGGCCCCTGTCTGTCTGTCTGTCTGTGACCCACAGGCCTCAGGCCCTGCATCCTGCACCCAGATTCCAGTTGCTGTGCAGTCCCGCCCGTGACTTCCGGGGCCTGAGCTGCAGCTGCTGGAGCCGCCAGCTCCACACACCCAGCTCTGCTGCTCAGTGACACCAGCTCCACATCCAGCACTTAGATTGTGTTTGTGTATTTTGTATATATTCTGTATTTATTAGTAGTATTAGTAAACCCTTTAGAACTCTCCAACTTGAAGTCTAAGTCTCTCTTCCTTTCCCCTTATCTTTCTTATCATCTTTCTGATCTAAAGGAAGGAGTGGCAGGAGGTAAAGGGGATAACAGGGAGCGTCTGCCACAGTTTATTGCTGGTTTGCCTTAAACCTTGACACCCCAGACACAGGCAGATGGAAACTGTGGTAGAGACATCAATTCACTGCAGCATGGAACCATTGGAAACCCTGTCTGCCCTTTTCCCTTGTGGATGAGGAAAAGCTGAAAATGTCCCAGAGCTCCTGGTGACCTTGGGGTCTGAGCTCCCGCTCTCCAGAGGCCCTTCCACGAGTGTCTGTGTTCTGTCCTCCTGCTGCAGCCGCTGCTTCGCAGCTGGATTCACTCCAGTTAGCTTTGAAAGTATCCATTGTCTTGTTTGGATTTGCTGTCTGTGTTTGAAACTTATTAAATCAATAGGTCTTCTATTGTATAATCCTCACAGGATTCTTCAAAATCACAGAAGTATTACAGGCTTTCGTACTTCAAATTCTCTTGATGCCCACCTGGACCATGAAGTATAGTAAGGATAGCAACATCTCGCTTGCTCCTCTGCTAACAAATTTCAAGAGTTTTAGTTATGCAGGGTAGGTTTCTTATTAATCTGTCACTTTTTTTTTTCTTCCATTTTAACATACATATAAAAGTGAGATTTTGCAAAATGGGTGTTGTTCCCTTCAAGTATGTAAAGCAATTTTTAATTCCTGTGAAAGACTGTAGTTGAGAATGCTCAACATTTTGAATGTCTTAAACATAAGAAAGATGGATAATCATCAGAGTCAATGATTCTGGAAATTACCGAGGACTAAGAAATGTAGCAGCTCCAATTGCCACTTTTCTTTTTAAAAGTCTTGCATAAATCTTTTGGTTAAAACATCTCTTCAGTAACAGAAGAGATGTCTATCCTGAAAACAGCAAGATGATATAGAAGTTATAAATACAAAATTAGTAATATATAACATGTTACTTAAAAAGAAATTTACACTTTGTCACTTATATCAGTTGATTTGCACAGCAGATATATTAGAAAAATATAACTAAAGGGAAGGAAATTAAAGGGTGTTTCTGTGCTTATGTTTTTTTAGACGTTCCATTTAGTGACTAATTATTCTGCGCCCCCCACTACTCTGCAACATGAACATTCAAACAGCTGGTTATATATTCCAATAAGAAGTAAAGCAGTTTTTTGTATGTTAATGGTAGTTTGTGGCAGTGGGGAGGAGAGTTGTACTTTGAATATGAAGAATTTCTCAGTTCAGTAGGGAAAGAGACACACAGACAATCTCATGCATTGATGCCATAAAGCATTGACTTATACATTAATACAGATAGTGTAAATGTTGAATTCCATAACTTATGTTTTCCCTTGCAGAATGGGGTGTTTTCTTTCTTTGCATGAGTGGGAATGAAAGTGCATGAATTAAAAACCAGTTATTTTGCAGCCTGTCTTCTGATTCCTCCAGATCACAGTCTGAGCAGCTCTGATGGGAAACGTTAGACTTGAACTGGCTGGCTAAATTTCATTGAGAGCTTAGAGAAGGAGAGAGATGGCAGTTACAACATAATTTATCTTGATAACCAGAGAGATTGAATCACTTACCACGTTGCCATAGTGCAAATATTTGTGCAACTCGGTTTTCTGCGTCCTTTCTTTGCCTAGTGGGAATCTTTGGCAGCTTTCCTCTCTGCCATCCCGATGGGGACTTCTGGGCTCCTCCTAGACATGCAGCCAAGAACACGAAAGAAGCACAAAGGGTTTGTTTCTCCTGTTTAATTACCAGTGCTCCTCATTGTCTTTACCTGCTATATTATAAATGCACACACTATTAGATACTACAGATAAAACAACAGCAAATAACAGAGGTAAGGAAAGGGTTTTAGAAAGGAGAGGTCCCAATAGAGAGGCATTATTTTGTACATATGGTTTGGGAAATGGAAAAAGTATTAAAAGGTTTCATGGAGTGTTTAATTTGTTTAATTCAGATGTTTTTATCTTAAATTATTCAAATTTAAGAGCTAGTTAAGAGACATCGCAAAAGTATATCACTTGATCAGTAATCAATTGTACAGAAGAATTAATCTTCCATGTCAAAATGGATTAAAATTCATACTGGATCTATTTTAGTTGCAGAGGGTTTTCAGAAAGTGAGAAACATCAAGAAGCTGGGTGGATATGTGTGGGTTCGAATTTATTTTTAAAATATGAAAATAATTTCCACATTAAAAATGAACCTTTGAACAGCTGTGCTATGTCAAGGTCTTGAGTGGAGAAAGGAAAAATAAGCCAACAGCAACTGAATATTTGTAAGGATTTTAAGTATTATATAAATAACACATGCCATCTTTAAAGCAATGTTACTAAGTACATCGGAGATGTTAGGGACAGATTTGTAGCGTCTTTTCGGTTATTCTTTGCAGTCGAGCTCTTTGGCAGCGCGTTGTGTTCTGCAGCCACGGGAGCTGTCCCGAGGCACCTACACGCACGTCATTTCCTCTTGGAAAATCCCGTATGAATGGAGTGCTTGCTTTGGGGAGGGCCCATCTCTTCAGTAGCTCAGAACTGCTGCTGCCATCAATTCTGTGATACCTTGCTGGGTTTTCTTCTGGCTGTATCCACCAAAAAGCAGCAGAATACCTACACAATAGCCATTTAATTCAATATATTCTCAAGGGACAAAGTACTACTATAAATTCTCCTTAGTAGAGAAGAAGTGCTATGACAGAAGCCCAGTGCTTTTCCTCAGGCTTCTCAGGAAATACTTTGCAGTTATTTGAGCACTGAGAAGCCAACAATCAGATTATACAAATTCATTTGACCAAACTAGGCAGGAGAGGTAGTCGGTGCCATGAATTATCTCCTTATCAGATTTGGGTTTGCCGTCCCACATTGCTGTTCCAAACTCCAGATTGCTCAACTCCATTTCAGCAATCCAAAATGCCATGTTAGCAATCTGGAATTTGTCCCCTTCACTTGTGAAGCCAGATGAGAGGGAATTGTCTGTTGTGTTTGTGTATTTCCAGTTACCAAAGAAATCTTTGTGTTAGAGAAATCTTTACAATTCCCTTTCTTTTGAATCCTTTCTTTTAGGAGGTTTAATAATTTTTTTTAGGGAAACTTTCTTTAATTCCTACTAATATAATTGTATCAAATAGAGTCACGCTTCCGTAATAACAATGAAATAGTATAATGGAGTATAGAGATAGTGACAATAACAGGTTGAAAAACTGTAAGACTAAAATGGTAGAAGATGCCTGCTAATTACGGTATTTACAATCAGCTCAATATTATCAGAGGTTCTCCATACAGAAATTGTGGCAGGAGATGCAATTGATTTTTACAGAACACATGTAGTGCTTATCACCTTATATATTCATTAAAATACATCTCCCAGATATTATGAAAAACCAAAAGAAGATGAAAAGTATAATAATAATAATAATAAAAATAAAATAGCAGACTTGTTGAGGCAAACACGTTGAAGTCATTCAGAAAAATAACTGCATGACATCATGTGAGAAAGACAGAACCAAAAAAGGACAAGTTTTCTAAGCCAAATAGCTTCTATTCATTCCTAAAGAATTTGTCCTACTCGCGCAAGAATTGGGAAAGGGAAAGAAATAAAACCTTCATCCTTGGAAGCTCACAAAATACCAATATGTTGTCCCAGATAGAAAAGGTCAAAAAAGTAAAAAAATAAAGACATGACTAATCAGGAATGCTCACTGAGAAATACGGACTGGCTGCTCAGAAAATCAGAGCTGCAAATTGCTTCCAGTAATCCAAAGAAGTCCTGGAGCCGTTGTGAGTCCTGTGTGCTCCTGTTCTCTGACATTTTCAGAAACTGGTGTTTGCATATAAAGGGATGGGTTTTGACACTTTTTCTGTCTTGATCTCTCAGAACAGCAGGAGGAGTTTTACACCTTCATTAATTCCGCAAGGTGATCCCAGGGACTCGCTCGGCACCCACATTTCAGAGCGGGAGCTGCCACAACAGCTGCTCTGTGCCCTGGAGCTTGTCCTGCTCTTGGGCAGATAATTGTCTTGTCTGAACTCATCCACGTTGTTCAGCAGGAAATGAAGCATTTGGGTGCAGAAGACTTCCAGGACTGAAGGACTACATGGTCTCAGTTTTGATGTCCCTTTGCAGTAAGATGCTGTGCTAGGTACAACAGGGTGAATCTTGCTGTGGCTGAGGTGACCATCCCAACTCTTCTGCCCCAGGGCTATTTCTCTGCCCTGAGCTGTTACCACATGGCAGAACAGGACCAGCACCTGCCCCAGCCCTTTCAGTTTGTTGTCTGACATGGTAGCATGAATCAATGAAATGGGCTTCACGGTGTGGTAATGGGTACATGTGCTGTTTTGCACAGCCTGGGGACTATTAACCATCACAGCATCTCTAGCAGCCATACTCATCTGCTGCCCTTCCTTGTGTTCAACACACAATTACCATTCAGCAGGGCCATTCCCCGGCTCTGTTACTCTTCATGTTGTCTGGTAGGACGAGCTTTTCACTGTTCTAGTTCTCTTTGAGCACTTTCTTTTCTTCTCAGCTATCAGAATCTGCATTGTAAGCTTGCTGCACAAAATGTAAAATGTTGGTTTTACAGGCTCTTCAAAGATCCCTTTTCAGCCCCAGGCTTCATTCTGTGTGCAGAGCCTGATATCAGGAACTCTGGTTCTTAACACCTGTGTTAGGAAGCACAGTCTTCACAATTGCATCCACATTCACATACTGTGTCTGTAAAATGAGAACGTGCTCTGGTACAGAACGGTGTATTCTTGTGGAATATGGAGATGGATGATATTCCTCAAAGAGTTCTGCTTACTTCTGAGTAACCTCCATGTATTAATACTTTATTACAACTGGATCTGCTGAGCTATAGGCACGTTTCCTATTTTGGTGGCTTTGGTAGGGAAATTATGATCTGCAACCGCCACCACACCTTGATTGCTCCAGGAACCAGAATCAGCACCCTTAAACGTGGCTATACTCAAAAAAAATTACTTCATATTAAAGTCAGATGATATTTTCCGTTTTTATGAATTCTACCACGATAGATAGATGTCATAACACAATGTACAGAGCTTTATTAATATTTTTCCGATTCTTTTGTTTTGTCTAGATGATCTATTGACAGTTTTCCACCTTGTGTTTATCCTGTAATAATAGTACTTGGAATTTTGTTTTAAGAATTCCTTTACCTGTCGTATTGCCATTTGGTGGCTTTACGTACTGCAAGGGCATCTGTCTCAGGACAGGTCCCTGCTACCGGCCTCCTCATTGTTTCTGCATCGTCTCGTGATGGCCGTTACTGCACCTTCCCTCCAGCTGCCCACAGTTTTCACATCATGTAGTTCAATCCGCTTTAGTAGAAATCTTATTTGTCCTTGAACATGTGCAATATGCGTAGAAGTGAGCAGATTGTCAAATTAACATATAAAAGCCCTTGAAATGCATATTTCTGGAAAAGCGGTTAAACTGGTGCACTATGTTAGTCCTAGTGTTCTGCTTTTATCGAGCAGAATAAAGGAGCGACTCTTGTTGAGAAGAAAATAGAACAGCAAAAATGAAAAGAAGTGTCAAAAGCTTTATAAAATCAGCAAGAAAACTGGCTGTGTCACAGGGAAGATGAAAAGGAATTAGTTTAAATGGGTACAGTTGGACCAGATTAGAATAGCTGGGTACCTTTTACTGCACATATATAAGTAATCAGAATTATTGTCTTGAATAGGTCTGGGGTTACCTTTGGAAGGTGGCGCATCTTAAAATAGCATTATTGTCACACACTAATGTCATTGCCAGGAATAACACCCCAGGCTTCAGAGGTATATTGGTGATTAGAAGCAGATTTGTTGGTTTCCTGGCATATAGATTTTGATCAGCTTTATTGATACAATAATGATCCAGAGTATTTGAGACACTTACAGCTTTGTGATTTAACACCAAATGAGTAGTTCTAGAGTTCTAAAATACTAGAAAGGAAATGCTATTCTTAAAAGAACTTAGATGATGCAAATTGCTCTTTGGAACCATGCAGAGTTTCGGGGCAGCAGACCAAACCAGACTGACAATGTGGCTGCTGTGATGAGCAGCGTCATTTGAATGTTTTACGGTGTTAATATGAGAAGTAATGTGAGATTTGTAAACTTCTGTGGGAGCATGGTGCTACTGCTGCCAATAATTTTGGTTCTATTTATTCATATGCATGTGTGCATTTGCAATCCCACTTGCTACTATGGTATGTGGATGTCATATGTACACCCCTCAGGAAAAGGTTTTAATGTTAAGGAGCATTTCTTACTTGTGAGGAGTCAAACATTTTCAACCATTTTTTGGTAAGACAAGATGCATCCTTCAAGTCATTGTTGGGGGTGGGTGAAGTAAGATTACCCACATGCATTCGGGTGAAAGCTACATTTAGCTGCAAACTTGAAGAGTAAATATTAGTTTACAATCATTTATTTGCTACCATTACATTTCTGTAGTAGCAGTGTTGTTGCCATGAGGGTCTTGAGTGCTGCATGATACACCACATAATGGGAATGGGCCCACTGTCTTACATTTGGTCTGTAGTTCTGCAGGATTGTGTTTAGGGAATTGCCAATTAAAACAAAAGCAAACAAAACCAAACCAAAGTTCCCTGGTAATTTCTGTCACCAGATTCTGTTCTTCTGATCCTTCCTCAATGGAAGGAGAGGTTTAATCTCTTCTGCGACAGTGTTCTCACTCCACCTTTTTAAAAGCTGGCTGTTGGGTCTCATTTCCCCTGGAGTCACTCCAGAGTCAGTTCCCAGGACACAGGCGCTTTTTCCCTCACGAAGCAGACACTTGCAGAAGGCAGTTTTGCTCCCTTATTTCTCTTTCCCTAAGCAGCACAGAGAGTGTAGATTTAGACAAACAACTGGGGTTTTTTTGCATACCTACAGAAAATTAATCTCACCTGAATCAGGACAGAAATGCTCCTGCTTCTTTTGCCTTGTTTTCATACACTGGTGGAAAGCACTGAAAAAATCTTGCGTTTAATATGTTATGAAGACAGAGTCCTCTTTAGAAAGCCCATGTGAAATATGCCTATGTGGTAGCTATTACACTAAAAAAACCTTGAACTTTTCTTTTGCACTGTCCAGAAAGAATTCCACGTATTTGTTTCTGTCATTCGTTCTAAAAATCTAAGTGAATGAGCCTGCGGATTTACTTAGTAAATTGTCATCTAAATCCATTGAGCAAAGAAGTGTTTACTGTAACAGTCCAGAAATCTTTATAAATGCAATTGTTAATCCCTTAGAATTCAGGTCCAAAACAAAGTGTGCCAATATTACTTTCTCAGAATTGAAGCCTATTCATCTTTCTAAAGAGATGAAATGCATTTGTCATATTTAACAAGAGATCTAGGGAGAAGAACACAGTTTTCCATCTGAATCTTTAGTCAAAATAAGGGAGTTGTAGGTGGGGCATAAAAAAGACAATAAAGAGTCGTGGCAAGACATTTTCTTTCACACACATACAAAGAACCCCCCCACAAAGGCAGTAAAGCTCTGTACTAAGGAACAGCTTTTGAACACTTGTGTTTTGAATTATTTCCATTCCCATCACTTTAGAGCCTGATTACCAAAATGAGAAAATGATACATGGAGGATAAATAGAGGAACATTCAGTGTTTTATTTTTTGGCATTATTAGTACATTTTACATGGCATGCACTAGTAAAAGTCAGAGCAAAGCACTGGAATTTGGCTTAAATTGTATGTGTTATTTCTTCCAACAGAGATAAATGAAAACAAATCCTGTGTGAGCTGGTTTGAGTTCAACATTTCACAATCAATGCGGTTAAGCAGCTGAACCAACCTATACACTACGTGTCAAGTCTTTTCTTATAAACTAATGCTTTTGAATTGTGTATATAAAACCCACTTCTTACTGTTATATTCCAAACAGCATGTGTGGTAATTCAGAAAATAAAACCCCAGTTTTTGTCTCAATAGCTTGTAGATTTAAGTTAAAAAGAAATCCAAAACTCTCTGTGCCAAGCAATGAATTTTAACCCAGAAGAGCATTAAAACCATGGCTGGGATGCAGCCTGGCTCACCAAGATGATTTAATGTCTCTAAAAAGCTTGGTGTGGCCTTCAGTCTCACAGACAACAGAACCATCAATTCCTTTTGGTTGGAAAAGACCTTTAAGAGTCCAACCGTTACATTTCACCTGTTGCTAAGCTTGCCGGAGCTCCAGGTAGTTTTGTCTTACCAAAACATTTTTGTTGAGGCCATGTGTAGCTGTAAAGGTTTTGCTTCTATCCATTGGAACAGAAAGATCAGTTTTGGTAAACCACATGATGGTATCATTGCAATGGATTTCAGATATGCACTGATTGTGTATTCACTTTTTCCTAACCATTTTGGAGATTAGTGATATGAGCAGCAAATTTTTAGTAACAGTGCCATTAATAACATGTTTTCAAATAAAATGGAAGATTTAAAAATAGATTAGTAATAGAATAAGAAATGGGATGTCATGGATGATGGTGAAAAAGGAAGGAGGCAGTGGAACACAGAGCTGCTACGGAAATTAATCTGATGGAGCTGTACCCATGCATGCTAAAGACAATACAAGGTCAAGAAGAAAAATGTAGAGACAAATCAATTTTTTAAAATTATGAATTTGTTTTAATTTGATGAAATTAGATGTCTTTTATCATTGCAAGCCGCAAAGAACAGGTGAATTTTCCTGTAACTTAACTGAAAATATTGATTTTATTCAGGAATCCAACTCATTTCTTTTTCATTAAGTTTAGAAAAAAAAATTGTAGAATAATAAAAATAAATTGCAGTAATCCAGGAGATAAGTAGGAGGTGAATAACAGGATGGATTTGTGAACAACAAACCGTGTTAAGCAAGTCAGATTTCCCTTCACGACAGGGTAGCGGCTCCTATGGATGCAGGAGAAGCAGTAGGAGTTGTAGATTTTAATTTTAATAAGGCTTTTGAAAATGTCTCTGATGCCATTCTCACAGGCTATCCAGGGAAATACATTGGTCATACACTGGCAACACTAAGGGCTGTGTTCCCCCTCCAAATGATGTGATTAAGAACCTGGTGCAAGTTGGGAGAAGTTACATCTCAGACAAGAGGCATCTCACTGGCAACGAGTCCCCTCTGTGCAGGGTGGTGGCTTCTCATATAGCAGATGTGCTGCGGTTCCTGTAGTCGGGGCAGGCACAAGATGAGCGGCAGAAATTTCGGATGAAAAGGCTGCAACAAGCAATAGCTCAGAGGCTGAGCTCTGCCTGCTAACTGCTTTTATTAGCTCTCATGATACTAAATGCAAAGGCTATTGAAAACATATTTACAGATGATAGTCTCCTTTGAAGGGGTACAAGTCTACCCTCACACCCGTCTCCTGGCCTTTCTTGCAGCGACTTCAAATCTATGCATAGATTTCCATGTTACTCTTGCTATAAGTTTAGCCGTGGTTGAAAAATAGTCAAAAATTATCAGCAACTTGGTGGAGTTTACAGAGGCATGTAAAACATTGTTTGGTGGGTTTTTTCGGTGTCTTGGATGATGGAATTAAGTTAGAATATAATTATTAAAGTTCCACAAGTTTGGGAGGAGTTCCCAGTATACTGACAGGCAGGATTAGAAATGAGAATAGCCTTTACCAATTCAATAAATAGTCTGAAAAAATCAGATACAATTTAGTAAGGAAAAACACAAATGTTTACATATAAATATTTCAACCATGCGGGTTATACAGAAAATTATGTGAGTCACAACGTGTTCATATCAGCGCATTCATCCTGGGAGTTGTCCCATTAATATTGTACTAGCAAAGGTCAGAATGGGTTGCAAAAGGTGGTTGATTAGGTTATGAGACGTAACGCTGTGGATAATTTTTTGCTACTTGGTCCACAGCAAGTGGAACTGCTCAGCACTGCAGATCTGAAGAGTCGCACTTGGAATTGCTGCTGACAGCTCGAGAAATCCCAGGTGATGAAGAATGAATCAGCACCAACAGCTGACTGTTCATTCTCTGCTACACAAACTGTTGAAAAAGCAAAGCTTGGCTTAGAAATACAAGAATTAATGAAGCGGCATCAGGAACAGAAGCAATGATGGTTAATGCACCACCTGGGCATATTCACATCCACTGATACCGGTGGATATGGTGATGCCATCAGCAACGGAGAGCAGGAGGAGTTCAAGCCAGGAAAGTAAGAGTGACCTGGCTCAGCCTCTGAGTTTGTTTTGGAGGTGGATGAGTAGCAGAGTTCTCTCTCTGCTGAGTGACTCTGATCTGTTCCTCGTCAACTAAACAAGCCAAGGCAGAAGAAAACCAGAGCAACTCACCACCTCCAAATGGAGCGTGGGTGCCAGGTGTGCTCGGCTCCTCACTGCAGAGTGACTCTGTCAGCCCTAAACCTGCACCTTCTGACAGCTGCTATTGCTGTACGTGGGGAAGAGGACCAAAGAAAAAGATATTGAGAACAACACAGGTAAAGTCTTCCGCAGTCCTCAGCTCCAAACAGTTCTTTTATGTGAGAAGAACAATGTCAGAAACACTTTCATAACACTAATGAGGCTGTATTCTTCTGCTAACACAGCTTAACTCAGCAATTCACAGCCCCTAGCTTGTACCAAGTATTTCTAGGTACTGGTATGTAATTTTGAGTGTAGTCATCTTAAGGTCTTGTGTCATCATCAGAAAGTTGCCTTCAGCTGAAGTAACTTTTTGGGGTAGAGCCTGCATGTCCCCAGAGGCAGCTCTGGCCGGCCGGGCCATGCAGCCTGAGCTGCTGCTCCCGGAGCTGCTCCAAACACACACAGCAGCTCTGTCACCCTCCAGTCTCGCTCTGTGCCAGAGGCACAGCAACAAAGACTGGGACTGAAGTGCATCCTGCGCAGTTGTTCTGTGCCATCAGAGAAATCTCTGGCCAGCAAAGATTGAGAAACCGTGTTTGGTGAGGTCTCCGGCACAGAGACCCTTAGTCCGTGAGATCAGTATGATTGGAAATGGCTTGTTTCATCGACCTGAAGAGGATATTGCAACGAACAGACTGGCTCTAAATGCATCCCAGCATGTGTGAGAGATGCTGACTTGACAGCTTTGAGGACTATCTGTGATTTTATTTTTTTGCTTTTCTTTTCCAGTATGGCCACCAAGCGCACGCACTCTTCTCAACCAGCTGTCTCAGGACTTGCTTGCCAATGGCCAGGCTTCACTCACTGTTGACACAATGAACAACAATGGATATTATTCTTGTCTGTGAAGCTATGTTTATTTTCTAGAACTCTCTTTCTTACGTTGTGTATCCTTGTCTTAAAGTTAATTTTGTATTGCACTCTGAATTACACTATATTTTTTAATAGTTAAGTAATGTTCATTTTTCTGAGAAGTAAGAATGGAAGTAGTGGAGCTTGATAGTTCTTATTATTATACTCTGGAATCTGTTTATTTTTTTTCCCTGGCTTCTTTGTAGAAATAGTCTAAGTGGTGGTGTATCAAAGATAGTTTTAGTAAATTACAGCAACACAATTAGAAGTAGTTTAATTTGCAAGCAGGCATTTTTACTGCTCTTTTCTGGGCTTCTTCATACCAAATAAAATGTTTGGCTTCTTAAGTATAGGTAATAAGATAAAGATTGAAGAAACTAATGACTAAACCAAAAAATGTTTCATATTTTATCCTTCAGGTGCAGAAACAAATTAAAATTCCTTGTCTTACTACAAAAATTGCACTAAACCCACCTTGATACAATGAGGACTGTAAGGGCTGAAGCCTGAGAGGGCGACTGTCCCATCCCGCACCACCAGCCACAGAGCAAAGAAGATTCAGCTGAGCCAACATTTCACCAACCCATCAAATCTAAAAGCACAAGGACTGGAGGGAAGAAGTCTGAAGTAAAATAAAGCTTTGCAAGAAGAGACCAGAGGGCTACAGTGGAGGTGAGGAGAATAGAGCCGGCCTTTATGGAATCTTGGTTAAACAAGATTGGGGTGAACATGATCAAATGTGGGAAGAGAAGTGTGCTGGTGTGGTCTAGTGTTTCATTGACAAATTTGTGTGCAACTATCTTGAACAACATGGGTAACTGTAATAACTTAAATATTAGAAGTCCTAGGAAGAAAATGCTATGAAACACTAGAATTAAGAGCTCTTTTTAAAAATTTTGATAAAGAAAACAGGAGTCAGCAAGACTCCTGGTATTGTAGGGCATTAAAGAACAGCAATTAAGACTTTTTGCCCTGCACATTAGTATTTTGAATGATGCCAATTATAGTTCTGTGCTTCCCACCAAAGCTCTGTAGGCAACAAGATTTCTCTTTTTAAATGTTGATTTTTTTTCCTTAGAGAATGTGTGTACAGGATTAAACCAAGCTTGCCCTTCTACCTACTTTTTTGAGAAGAACCACCTTTCTATTGGTGTGTTAGAGGAGTGAAGCTCCCTCCCCCTTCACAGATGATGGCACAGTTCAGAAGTTGTTTCCAAACATGCTGAGTTTAATTACAGGATCAGTGAACACAGCAATGTTTTCTTGGCAACAGGTAGAAAAGCTGGCAGTTAATCCATTTCTCTGGAGCAGTTTCTTGGCATTTCATCGCTGCATGAGAAACTTGGATTTCATTTCTTATTTTGTTTTTCTGTTCCCCTGTTTCTGTATCTTTTTTTTCCTCTTCTCCTAGTGGTACATAAAAATAACACACTGCATTCTTCGTTATGAAGAAATAATTCACTAAGTTGCTTTTTGAATTTATAAACAGTGGTGGGATCTGGTAAGAATTCTGCATATTATCCGATAATAAATAAGGTGGCTAAATGAAGATCATGACCAGCTTAAGAAATGGTTTAAAGGGATAAATGTTGAATGTTAAACTTACGCAATAGCCATTGCTGAACTTATATATTGAGATGTATTACAGGCATAAGAAACAAATCAGTTAGGTGTACAGTGTACTATTAATAGTACCTCAGGCAAGAGGAAACCCTGAGGGTAGGAAGACAGAGCACACCCGCCAATAGGACCTGTGACTGATGCTGGTGTTCCATCGCTGTTGCTTTACTGACTCACTGCCTGCCTCAGAAACATCATTTCTCATCAGCACCCCATATACTAAGTTGAATTTAATACTCGAAAGTAGATATGATATATTAAGAACAGTATTTTTCAGAGAAAATATATTGTTCTCCTTGCCTTGTCCCTTTGAGAGACTAAACAAAACTCACAGCAGAAGTAACTGCTGGCTGCACAGAAGGATCTTGGGAGCTCTCCATATCAATCTACACTGGACAGAAGAGCATAATTTTCCAAATTTTACAATTCAGATTGCTGGTTTTCTGTAATATAGTCACGCATAGAGAATATGAAGAATTAATTGACAATCTGCAGTGGATAATGATGGAGCTATGTGAGCAAAGATGACTCATAAAGAATGAAATGCTTCACAGTAATTGATGGAACTTTGAGGAAATAACCTACATACCAGTCTAGCATTCAAAATTGCCTCACTTTTGCCATATTCTTACCTTTATTTTTATCATATTTGGTTTTAATACTGTCTGAAAATAGTTTGATCAATCATTTGTTTGCATGAAAAAAAAGTTGTAATTTTTGCTTACATGATACATTGTTATTTTTATGTTTGTACAGCATATGGAAGCCATAAACAGACAGATTCTTCTTAAGAGTATGCCATGCCAGCAGTCCGGCCTTATAGTTTTAGTTCATTTTTCTGTTCTGTGCAAGTTCTCGTCCAAATTAAAAAAAACAACATTGGAAGTAGTTTCTTTTTCTGTCTTCCTTTCCACTTAGGCTGTTGTACAACAGTAATTGAATATGGCTCCCATTACGAATTCCCATCACGTACATTATCACGTTTGGTAACAGTTTCTCATTCTGCAGTTCCCAATGTAGCACTGGAAGGAGCACCCAGATCAGATAACTTGTTCAAAGTTTTCTGTCTTGGGATGTAATTTTGCCCCAGTGCTGAAGGAACATATTTAAATTCCTATTCCAAAGCCTGCAAAGCAGAAAGTAGGGCAACACTTGATTAGGTTAAGATGTGAGGCTGTGTTTAGTGAATGCAGAGCTTTAGAGTTGGGTTATTTGTTTGTTTATGAGTTGTTGAGCAGGCTTTCTGCACGTCTGTGTGCTTCCAGTAAAACAAATTAAAATATATTGAGAAGCAATGAGTTTCAGGACAAACAGAGTAAACAATTAAATAGTACAGCCTCTGAAAAGCTGTAAACTTCTCCTCTAAATACTCATCACAGCAGTAGCCTAAACTTTTTAATTTAAATTTTGCATGATGTTATGAAGTGCTTATAAGAGTTTGCAGTGTCATTCAGCAAGGCTGGAAATAATACATTGAAGTTTTTTTCCAGAAGTGCTGCTTATGTCTGTGTAGCTCTCACTGAAGTGGCTTGAGCTTATTTCTAACAAATAGCGTTCAAGGAAGCCTGTTACTGTATTAAACCCTTTGTTTTAAGACAGGGACGACACAGATCTTTGCCCATCCATGCCACATCTTACTATTACTACTATTACTCAATTACTACAGTGGTACCCCCAGCCCCAGCCCTCCGGGGTTTCACACTGAACACAACACTGGCAGCCTCAGCACCGCACTCCGGGACTCAAACCCTGGGGTCAAGCGATCCGACAGACTCTGCCTCCTGACACAGCTGGGACAACAGGCGCACACCACCGCGCCCAGCATGGCTGTGCTGCCATCCAGAGACCTGGACAGGCTGGAGAGACAGGCAGGGAAAAATTTAATTAAATATAACAAGGGCAAGTGTAGAGTCTTGAATCTGGGTAGAAACAACCCCAGGTTCCAGTGTAAGTTGGGGAATGACCTATTAGAGAGCAGCACAGGGGAAAGGGACCTGGGGAGCGTGGGGACAACAGGGTGACCATGAGCCAGCACTGGGCCCTTGTGGCCAAGAAGGCCAATGGTACCTGGGGTGGGTTAGAAGGGGGTGGTCAGTAGGTCAGAGAGGTTCTCCTGCCCCTCTACTCTGCCCTGGGGAGACCACACCTGGAATGTTGTGTCCAGTTGTGGCCCCTCAGTTCCAGAAGGACAGGGAACTGCTGGAGAGAGTCCAGCGCAGCCACCAAGATGCTGGAGGGAGTGGAGCATCTGCCGTGTGAGGAAAGGCTGAGGGAGCTGGAGCTCTGGAGCTTGGAGAGAGGAGACTGAGGGGTGACCTCATTCATGTTTACAGATATATAAAGTGTGAGTGTCAGGAGGATGGAGCCAGGCTCTTCTCGGTGACAACCAGTGACAGGACAAGGGGCAATGGGTTCAAACTGGAACACAAAAGGTTCCACTTAAATTTGAGAAGAAACTTGTTCCTGGTGAGGGTGTCAGAGCCTGGCCCAGGCTGCCCAGGGAGGCTGTGGAGTCTCCTTCTGTGCAGACATTCAAACCCGCCTGGACACCTTCCTGTGGAACCTCAGCTGGGTGTTCCTGCTCCATGGGGGGATTGCACTGGATGAGCTTTCCAGGTCCCTTCCAACCCTGACACTCTGGGGTTCTGTGATTCTGTGATTCTGTGATAATATTAAAGTTGCGTCTTGGATTTTCTCTTCTCATCTTGTTCTTCTTTTCCTCTCCCCTGCATTCTTATACTGCAGTTTATGTAGTGATAAATACGAGAGTAACACTTGGCTATTTTGACTCACTTCTGATGATAAATACAAGAGTAACCACTAGTGATTTTGACTCACTTCTGATTTCCTTGCAGGGCTTTCTGCTTTTCTTTTCAGGCTTAATCATTGCTATTGTAAAAATATTTGGTGTCTTCAGAGAAGTTCCCAAGTGATTTTGAATATTACCTGGGTGTGTCCTGTTATTCATACATATATAGTGATCCCAAATATACACATTGACTAATTAACTGCCAGGTAAGTACAAATGTCCTTATTTTTTCCAACTATTAAATATAGTTTTATCTTGTCATACTGTGCCACAGTTAAAATGCTGTTTGAGGAATTTATCTTTATTTATATGTGCTAATCCTGGTAAAAGATACAAAAAATATTGCTGGTAGCTAAACTGAATGGGATTTGTTCTACTTTTACTAGATTTAGCATCAAAATTTGGGGCTTCTTTCCTTAAGTGCCCAGCATCTTCATGTTTCCCCATCTGAAGTATTTAGTAGAGTCCAGTCTTATCTCAGGAGTTTTCTGGGAATATTCTGTTTCTACTTGCAAGTGTTAAGAAATAGTTGTGGGAGGTTTTGTTAGGGTCTTCATTTTATTTATTTCTAACAAAGCACTTATTTAATCACTTAGCATTTACTGTGCCTTCTCAGTAGACTGTAGGATTCTTTTGTAGGGGTTATAAGTCATTTGCAGGGTAGAGACTTATTATTGCTCGTTATCTCACAACTTTCTGATATTAAATGTGAGAAAAAAGCTATTTGTGAACTGGAGTCATAGGCATTTATAGGTAACTTTTGAGCCATGTTGTGTCGAAAGCAATGGAATTTGTTTTCTAGTTTTCACATCTATTTTTCAGTCTGGTTTATCTTTTTCATATTTTGTTTTCTTTTAACTGAGGTGTATTATTGCCATTTACAATATCAACCCACATCAGAGTAAGAAATAGAAGACAGAAAGGAAAAGTAAGAACAACTTATAGTCTTAATAATTCTTAATTGGCTACTGCTTTTGATACTTTAAACATGGTGATAATGAAAGCTCTGGAAGCCTTAGTAAGTTAGCCTGATCATCTGAAGAATGCCAGTACTTATTAGGGAAAGTTCGTGATTCATACTCAAGGATTAAGCCAAGAGAATCTTGTGACCTAAGCAGCCTGGCTCTCCAGTGGTAAAAATGGGATTTTCTTATCTTCAGAAAAATAATAATTGCGACAGAGAGCAGGGATGGAAGCAGACAGCATACATTTGATTTGAGAGCCAGCAATACTTGGTGCATAGGGAAATCGCTGTTTGGCAAATTGTTGGTGCCGCAGTAGAAATGTGAAGTTAAACTGCAGTATACAAAGTTTTCCGCAGAGATGAATCAGAGCACGGCTGAGAAACAGGAAAGATCAGAACAGTAACGCGAAACGTTGGGTCTGTTGTCTTCAATCTGCGGGTTATCCTTCGGAAATGTTTAGTCATTTGCCTGATATTCAGGAAATTGCTCTTCCCTGGGTATTAATCACTTAAAACCAAGCACATGAATGTGTGTCACATTATGGTAGGTGGTCAGTGCTGAAAGTCTGGACGCGCGATTTGGCGTGACGACATGAAATCTAATCCTGTTCCTAACAGCAAACATTGACTTGACAGAATCAGTCAGCTTCAATACTTCAACTTCTCCATTTCTATAGCTGGGATAATAATTAACTTCTGATTTATTTGTTTAGAATCTTGAAAAAAAGGCCTTTGAAATACGAACAATAATGGACACAATGTGCAAGGGAGCATTGTGAACCAACTCCCTAGAAAGTCACATAAACACATACTTATCCTTCTGCAGAGGTATCTGTAAATATACATTTAGATGCCTTGCCACCTCTAGCTTTCTCTCTTCCTTCTA
Organism: Patagioenas fasciata; assembly: GCF_037038585.1. NCBI lineage: Eukaryota > Metazoa > Chordata > Aves > Columbiformes > Columbidae > Patagioenas > Patagioenas fasciata. The sequence goes on along the minus strand of NC_092534.1, from coordinate 1,395,722 downwards.
TGTTAGTGCTCTGTCTTATTTCACGAAGAGGAAAGGAAAATGAAAATAAGATAGAAAAGCTCTAATCATCGCTTTTTAATTGACCCGCATCCACAAGCCTGAGAAAAGCAAAACACTACTGGTTCAGTGGAAGTCCAGCCTTATTAGATTGCTTTCATTTCCTTCGAAGAATGGATGAATATCAGCAGGCAAACACGTAATCATTGTATAAAATCAGTGATCCTGTTGGTTTCTTTAGAAACCTTGTCACTGACGCTGCGGAAATCTCAGGTGTGCACTGAGAGAAGGTTCAACTGCAGCTTTGGTGGGAGCTGCAAAGGTACCAGCAAACTCCCCCTGTGCCTCCTGGCTTTTTATTGTACAAATCAATTGCAAGGGGGTGATGCTGTAAGGGACACAGGCAGCCACACAACTCATTTTAATAACAGTCTACCAGTGCTTTGCTGCAAGTTCTGTGGCAGAAATCATATATTCAAAGCTTCTTGCAAGGAGCTCATTTGTAGGGAAAAATTTACCATCATTACGCTCCTGTGCCCCGTTGCAACATCTCATATTCATATTTATTCATACCTTCCTTTGCGCTCCTGTTGAGTTGCAGTTGAAATACAACAAATTATACCATGAAAAAGTATAAACCATAGCAGTGCATCAACCACATTCCATTGGTGCTGCCAGAATCTTTGCTCAAATGACAAGGGTCATTTAAAATCTTTTGCAAAGCATTTGTTGCATTTAAATTTCAGTTCGCTTCTGTGGTGTTTGGAGAAAAAGCAGACAAATTGCATTAAGGAAGTCAATTTCTGTGTAATAATACTTTAGACAATACAATTTATATATAAGAATACTTTAGCTTCAGAGATTGCAGTCTTAAGATTTTTGTTACATTTCAGTAGTGCACCAACCCTCGGCAAGAAGTAGAATTAGAGCTTTAGAGACATCTTGGACACTCCTTTTGTCCCTCTTAGTGAAAAAAAGATGGAAAAATGCTCTCTCAGGACATCAGGAGTTTCCTGTAATACAAACCTGCAATGACAGAATTGCTGGTGGACACGGAAACACTGTAGAGCGGCCCTTGCCCAGCAGCGCTGTCCTTATCTTGATAAATACTCTCACCTTTATTAGCAGTCAGGAATTTTCATTTCTTCTCATATAATTCCAAAAAACTAACAAGTGAGGTTTAGGATAGCAACAGATTTCTTTCTCATTTATAGTGAACACTTTTATATATACCACATTGCTACTGTATTTTCAAAGGGAAGACTTTTAAAAGCAGAAAGGACAGTTAAATCCCAAACGACATGAAAATCCTGCTGACTAACCAGCCTGGTCCACCCGCGCCTGGCACAGAGCCAGAGTCTGGTTAACAGGTTTGCTAAATGTTATTTGCTATATGTAAAAAATGGCAACAAAACCCTACAACTTTATATTACAAACATAAAAGACCTTTTATTCTACAGCCTTTTTCACCTGCCAGGACAAGACAACCAGTCGTGGCAAAAATGAGGACCCAAAGCTGTACCATATTTGTAGATAAATGCCATTAGGGAGCTATCAACAATTTAAATAAGTTTAAAGTGATAGTTCCTGCTGTTAAACTTCTCCTTCTTTCCATGCAGCAATTACTTCATGCATAAATGGAAACTTGGGAGGTCTTTCAATCTTGTTTTTTAATGTACATGTTTAAAAAGTATTCTCCAGCTGAACTTGTAATTCTGACTTCCCTGATTCTCATTCTGAATTAACACTTAACGTTTACAGCTTCCCATCTATAATTGTGCCTAAGTTGCTAGCTTTCAGACCAAATGTCACTCCAGTATTCAAAAGGGCAAGAAGGAGGACCTGGGTAACTCTAGACCAGTCAGCCTCACCTCCATCCCTGGGAAAGTGATGGAACGACTTCTCCTTGGTGCCATCTCAAGGCATATCAGGGATAAAAGGGTCATTAGGGGCAATAAGCAAAACAAGGATTATTACAAAATTTAGATATTTTCATTCCCACAGATATTGTAAACATTAGGAGACTATATTTATTTTCTGCTGGGTGAAAAGAACAAGAAGATCCCCAATTCTATACAGCATTGGATCCAGGCAGTCTGATTCCTGGATGGGGTCCCACCAATTTGGTTATGTTCAATGCAGATTAGGGACCTACTTGCAGAAGCACAGTTTACACAGGTAAGAATAATACATTTATATCCCACAAATAAAAACTACTTCTACAATGTTATACAAATTTAGGAGTTGTTGGATTTTGGAGAGCGTGCCAAAGCCACCTCTGTACTTTGGGCAAGACTTTGACTCTGTGTAGTGAACGCCACCCATGGATATGGAAATAATGAATGTAGGTTTACAAATTAGGAACGATGCCAGATAAGATTAAACTATTTTAAATATCAGATGTAAAGAACAGAGCTATAAAGTTATGCACAAAATTCTCTCGCCTAAATCAGGAAAACAGTTTACTTGGCTTTATTTAACATAAATCTCATTTGAATTTTTGCTGCGATGTGGATTGTCTGCATCCAGAGTTTCTCACAGTAGAAGACTGACTGAGAGATGAACTCTGCCAAGACAGACAAGAAAGAGCTCTGTAGAAATGCAATAAAAACCAAGTTTATGACTTTTGCTCTAACTTCAAAGAGCGATCAAGTTTATCAATGATGAAGTTCCTCAAGCAAGGAAAACTGGTTTTCTTTCCAAAAAGAAAGTAAAATGAAGGCATAATAGAATATTTATGTATAAATGTAATATCTCTCATTTATTTTTTTTAGCATTCATGTGAAATACTCAAGATTCAGTATGTGAAGATGTGTGAAGTTTGCCATTACTGTAATACACCTGTGTGTGTTTTCAATTATCTACATAGTGGCAGCACAAACAGCGTTTTCATTTTATTTCTTTACTTCTGATTTTGCATGGCTCAAGTTTTGAAATGTATTTTCAGATATATTGAGCACTGACAGCCGCCTACTGATGGGAGCTGCAACTGAAACCGCCCCAGGAGCCCATTCTTTTTATACTCCAGAGGGACCTGGGGGGAGTAATGGACAGGAAGCTCAACATGAGCCAACAGTGTACCCAGGTGGCCAAGAAGGCAATGGTGTCCTGTCCTGCATCCAAAATAGCGTGGTCAGCAGGACAAGGGCAGTGATCCTTCCCCTGGACTCTGCATTGGGTAGGCCACACCTGGAGTATTGTGTTCAGTTCTGGGCCCTCAGGTCAGGAAAGAGATTGAAGTGCTGGAGCGGGTCCAGAGAAGAGCAACAAGACTGGGGAAGGGACTTGAACACAAGCCCTATGGGGAGAGGCTGAGGGAGCTGGGCTTGTTCAGTCTGGAGAAGAGGAGGCTTAGAGGTGAGCTCAGCACTCTCTAGAACGACCTGAAGGGCAGTTCTAGCCAGGGGAGACTGGGCTCTTCTCCCAGGCAGTCAGCAATAGGACAAGGGGGCATGGGCTTCAACTCTGCCAGGGGACATTGAGGCTGGAGATGAGAAAGCAATTCTGTGCAGAGAGAGTGGTCAGCATTGGAATGGCTGCCCAGGGAGGTGCTGGACTCACCGGCCCTGGAGGTTTGTAAACTGAGATTGGCCATGGCACTGAGTGCCATGATCTGGTCAATGGACTGGAGTTGGACCAAGGGTTGGACTGGATGAGCTCTGAGGGCTTTTCCAACCCAGTCCATTCTGTGATTCTGTGAAAAGGCAGTAAAGACTTCGGAGTGAGGGGGAAGAGAGAAGTTCAGTGGAAGATGCTTTTGAACAAATATTTATTTTACATAGTATTTTTCAAATTAGTTTTAAAGTGCGATATACATCCATTGGTATAAAAACTTAAATATTGGCATAGTTATCTGAGGACACTTTAAACTCCAAATTATGAAGGATGTTTTCATAACAGCAAATGGGCTGAACAACTCAGTTTTATAAACACCTGGGGTATAGAGACTATTTTTAAAACAATGCTGTATATTCCTGAATTTTTAACTTACAGCATTTATTTTGACAACATGCAAAAATTTCATGCAAGTAACTGAAACTCCGTTTTTACCAACATTTTAGCAATGTGGCATATGGACTCTGTACATTCCAGCAGTGCCCTTAAATTCCAGCTCCGAGTGGGTTCCAGAGCACTCGGCAGAGAGCAGAGAGTAACAATCTGCTCAGGCTTTTCAAAATGTAAGTAACTTGTGCATTGCTATCAGCACAGAAGTAGTTTATTTGAAAAATCTCATTGTAATGCATTTTAATTAGGAAATACCTTTTTCCTCCCCCCCCAACTATTAGAGATTTCTGCAGTAGATCTGTACTCCTATACATAATTAATGTGTCGGTGCTGCCTTTTTTATTAGAGTGTCTTTCCTAAGGTATTTATGTCAGAGGATTAATGGTACTGGCTGCTGTCAGATCTCGTGTAGAGGCACCATGCAGGCTGCTCCGGATTTTAACTAGACATCGCATTTTAGGACAGACTCTCAGCCTAACAACAGAGTTTACTCAGATTAACACATACCAAGCGGTGAAGCAGGTTAAAAGTCTAATGCCAAATGGAGTAAAAATCTCATTTGGTGCTCGCTCAGCTGCATTTTCTCCAGGCAAACGCCTCCGTAAGCGCAGCCGGCAGCTCCCTGCCCGTGTCCTGTCTGCTGTGATGAGGGTGGGCACGGAAAAGCTACTGCCCCAGCACGGATGGGGCCACGTTCCACGTGCACCTGGGGCGCACAAAAAAGAGGCACTTCTCCAGTAGACCCTTCAAAGATTTCACACTGTCATTTGTCCGTGCTGGTAAAGACTCGAGGAATTCTGATAGAATTGTGTTAGTATTTGTTTTGGTGAATAAGTACTTACCACGATTTAATAAAAACAGTAAAGGTTTTGCTACACAACTTCGATCCAAGTGTTAAAAAACTTTTTTAATGCTAACCAGAATTTCAAATAGTTTTCTGCCCTAGCTATTAGTCATTCATTTAAGTCATTGTTTAAGGTGGCCTGAAACTGTGCTTTTTACATTATTCACTATAGTCAAGCAGTCGCTTTAAAGACTTGCACTCCAAAGAAAAATCCATGCTTGGATTCTGGCTAAGAGTTATACTTTCAATGGGCATGTATGAAGACCGTAAATATTCAGTGAAAAGACATATTTGTATAATTGAAACAAGGTATCAAGTGTTTTGCCGTGCACAGTGTGAAATAACACCTAATACTCCTGAATGTAAGTTTGAAGGAGAAGGTATAGTTACCCTACAAGATGTCTGGGTTATGCTAGTGACTGCATTATGTGCTGCAAGTATCTGAAGATGGGATGTCACAATCTCTCTTTATTCAGTCTAGGTACTGGAATAATGTCAAAATAATTTTCTAATTATCAGGCACTGTGCTATTTTATAACAAAGAAAGTTCCTAACGGTGCATTACAGGCCTCATTCCTGCATCACGTCCCAGCGCTGAGCTGCATTTGTCCTCGCACCGCACGGCCCCAGCAGAGCGGCAGCTCCTGACGCAGCCAAGGAGCCTCTTCAAGTGGTGAATTAAACGTATGACTTACAGTTAATTTGTTGTGCTCTCTCCTCCTAAGCCAACAGGAGTATTCCAGAAGAACGAGAACAAAGAAATTGCCAGTGGTGGTACCTGGAAGGTCACCATCCTCATTCATTCAGGTGTTCACCCAGCTATCGGACTCGGAGAGACCCTCCTGCAACAGGCATTGGCCATTTTTACCAAACAGCGTTGACGGTGTCCAGCGTTTAACCACAGTGCATTTAATAAGTGAGTGAACCTTGTTCAGCATAGTTGCACAATTTGGGATATTTGTTTTATGAGCATAGCAAGAATCTTTTCAATTTGGCATGAAAAGGTTAGCATGGATATATATTGAGCACTGGCCCAGGCTGCCCAGGGAGGCTGTGGAGTCTCCTTCTGTGCAGACATTCAAACCCGCCTGGACACCTTCCTGTGGAACCTCAGCTGGGTGTTCCTGCTCCATGGGGGGATTGCACTGGACGAGCTTTCCAGGTCCCTTCCAACCCTGACACTCTGGGGTTCTGTGATCTACTGCACTTCTGTTTCTCACACTTTAGAGTTACTAATACTCCAGATTCCACATGAATCTTGGCGAAAATCTCTCGAGTTTCACGTTATTTCCTGTCATTAGTGCTAACTTTTTGCTGTGTTGAAATGAAATCATAAATCAGCTCAGGCATGCTAAATGTGTTAAAGGGAATTTGGTCTGGGTTTCCAGTTGATTTAAAAGCAAAACCTATTGAAATCAAGACTCTTTTCCATAGACTGAGATTTCTTTTTGAGTATTTCACACCAATCTGTGTGACGCTCATAATTTACATAAATGATTTTTAGGGTAAAATCCAGATATAGGGAATCAGAACAAAATGTTCTGTCAAGAGAACATTTTGCTGTGTTGCGTTATAAACAAAACAGGCTCTTACAAATGTAGCTGTTTGAAGAGATGCTGAAGTTGGGGTTGTGCAGGTCAGGTTCAGATTTCAAAGCGGATCTGTGCCCAGTAGAGATGGCGGGTGACAGAGACACCTATTCTGCACTCTCTGATTTTCAGCAGGGCTTCTCCAAACAAGGAAATGCAATAGTTTCATTCTAAACTTGTGCTGCAAGGGATTTTACAACGTAATATTTAATGCACACTCTTTTACTCCAGAAAGCTTTATCAATATAATTCTAATGACATAAAAATATTACTGCCAGTAATTTTCGTTAAGTAGGCAATTACTAAGTAAAACTGTGTTTTGTCATTTGGACTTTATCTTTGAGTTCTTTGCGACTCAGACACCTGGTTGTTTTATTTTCTATGTGCTATTAGGCTTGTCTAGTCCAATTTAGAATGTGTTTTTAGGATGAAAGGATTCATGCGTGATTTTTTCTATATTCTGTAGGAATTCTTTCAAATACTGTACTCATAATTTCTGTAGAGAACTTACCATTCAGCTCTATAGTTCTTTTTTTTTTTTTTTCCATAGAGGAGGACTATATTATTTCAATTCCATTCATCTTTACATTCCATTTGCTGCTTTACTAGGATTAACAAAGCGTTCCAAGTATTTTAACAGGAAAGTAATACATTCACAAAAATTCTCATTAAAGTCTTTATCTTCAAGTTACCGAAGGCTGCACTTTTTAGTGATTAAAAACTGCATACTGAAGCAGCACATACTTAGCGAACGATTCTGATAGTACTTTAGTTGCATTGATTTGGGAAGATCTCTTTCTTTGCTGCCATTCTTGGGTCTTGGAGCTTTATTACTACAGTACCAGGTTCCAGTATAAGTTGGGGAATGACCTATTAGAGAGCAGTGTAGGGGAAAGGGACCTGGAGGTCCTGGGGACAGCAGGGTGACCATGAGCCAGCACTGGGCCCTTGTGGCCAGGAAGCCAATGGTACCGGGGGTGGGTTAGAAGGGGGTGGTCAGTAGGTCAGAGAGGTTCTCCTGCCCCTCTGCTCTGCCCTGGGGAGACCACACCTGGAATATTGTGTCCAGTTGTGGCCCCTCAGTTCCAGAAGGACAGGGAACTGCTGGAGAGAGTCCAGCGCAGCCACCAAGATGCTGAAGGGAGTGGAGCATCTCCCGTGTGAGGAAAGGCTGAGGGAGCTGGGGCTCCGGAACTGGAGGAGACTGAGGGGGGACTCATTCATGGGGATCAATATGGAAAGGGGGAGTGTCAGGAGGATGGAGCCAGGCTCTTCTCGGTGACAACCAGTGACAGGACAAGGGGCAATGGGTGCAAACTGGAACACAGAAGGTTCCACTTAAATCTGAGAAGAAACTTGTTCCCGGTGAGGGTGTCAGAGCCTGGCCCAGGCTGCCCAGGGAGGTTGTGGAGTCTCCTTCTGTGCAGACATTCAAACCCGCCTGGACACCTTCCTGTGGAACCTCAGCTGGGTGTTCCTGCTCCATGGGGGGATTGCACTGGATGAGCTTTCCAGGTCCCTTCCAATTCCTGACATTTTGGAATTCTGTGATTCTGTAATAAATACTGAATTCTAATTCCAGGATATAATGTGTGGCTATCAATGCCTGACTAACTCACACAGATCTCTCTTATTATTAAAACAATACTGCTATGGAAAAGTTCATTTTTAAATCCAGAGGATTAAATTATTTTGCGGTCTGTACGAAGTGAATAAGGCTCCGGGCACAACCAAATAATACCTTTCCAACCAAGGTTTATCACCTTGCAAGATCTATGTCTCTCAATTTCGTGAAAATGTAGAAGGAGTCTTAACGCATACTAGATTTTTGTTAAATTCAGAAGGGAACTCTAGGTATTTACTATCTGTACCGAAATACATTCTATGAAGAGCAGACTAGGTGCCTTATCTGCTTAAGCAGAGAAGAATAATTCACGCAGATAAATTCCCAGTGTGGCGCTCCTGGTGCACCAGCTCTGGGCCACCTCTCACGCTTGGCAACACACATCCCAATAAACAGAATTCCCTACAGAACACACAGTCAAATTCTTAGGTAAGGAAAGATTTTAACAAACATTCACTAACTATATTTTCAGAAGCAGTCAACATAGTTTTAAATAAATCTTGTATTCAAACTTTACATATTTGGCTAAATCCAAATATCTCTTAGTTAAAAAGAACAAAATATTTTCGAGCTACATTCCTGCTGCCTTATATTCCAATTTAAATCTAATATGTAGATATAATTCTGTGCATCCATACCCTCTACTGTATCTAGAAAAGCTCCTAACAGATTTAGATGGATCTCTACCAGATATTCCAGAACTGCCTTGTGGATACATTTCTTTGGCAGAGGGATTTGCCTCTAAGTTGTGCTAAGGTGTTTTCTAGGGTCAATCAGAGCCAAAACTTCAGCCGATAAGAACTGGCATAATACTACTTGCCGTAATACTGACGTATACCAGATGCCATTTTATCCTTGGTTTTTCTCTAGGCTTAATAAATCAGGGTAACAGAACAAGCAACAACTTCCCCATTAAGGTCATTCATTACTCTAATTATTCATTATTCTGAAATTGAACAAGACATTTAAGATCATTCAGGTCAAATTTTGTGTCTAAATCAGTCTTCCTTCTTGAAAGATGATACTTGTTTTGGGAGACCTAACCTCACCTAATATAACCTGATGATAAAAAGTAGAATTGAATACTCCTTCAAGCAGGATAATGAGTCTGAAGTGCTATGTCAGTGGTATTTTACGATATACGGACCCTAAAAACGAAATCCATCAGACCCAATATAAGACGAATGTCGTCAAACAATATCCTCTTCCATTTAAACTTAGATTTATTAGCTCCTTATAGCCATTTGGGTTTTAGCACAAAGTAAGGAAAAATACGCTTAGACGTCAGCAGAAAAGTGCTGTCTGCGGCCGGTGTGCCTGGGCTTGCCGTGCGTGATCTGGTGATCTGAAACACCTGCAGCAACGCTGCGGGGGTGAAGTTGAAAGCCAATGTTTCCTTGAAGTGGTGTGTTGGTCCTGTGGGCAGCCAGTCACCGAACCGGCACATTTCTTCTTTGTTTCTGCATTCTCACGGCTTATTTTTGGTGTTACAGGCCTACAGGAGTTCCTTTGATCCAGAGCTAAAACACCTGTGGAATGATGATCCATCAGCATCCGGCTTTCTTCATGCCACAGTCAAGGTAGTTTCATAACATGGGGTTTCTGCTGGTTATCACGACATAGATTATCACAAACCAGATTATCTGATGATATCACAGCATCATCAGCCTGCTGTCAGGATTAGACACCTCGGAGGAATCCCACTGCACTGCAAGAGGCTGGTGACCCCCCAGCAGACCTCAGCTGACGTGTCCACCTTGCAGACATCTCGTTTCAGTGCGCTGCTCATGAAGGCCACATCCCACACCTGAATTTACATCTACGTGTCAGTGTCTGCTCTGTTGCTTAAGTTTTGATGTTCTGGATTTGAGTATCAGAAGAGCAATTAAATACATGAACTTAATAAATAACTTTAAAGTATTAATTTATTAAATTATTGAACTTATTAACTTAATTAATTGAAAATATCTAGCATGCCAATAGCAATACTTCTGTGCTATTAGCTGGAGTTCAATTTGAAAAATAATAACCCCTAGTTGACTAATATTAATACGGTGAATAAATACGCTACCAAGAAAACTGTTTGTGTTTTCAAGGAAGCCAAGCGTCTGCACACAAACAATTCCTGTCTTGCAGCAGAATGTTATTCAGTGTCTGAGAATACAGGGGAAAACAACCCTCTGTTCCTTCTCCTTCAAGACAGACAGGAGCATGTTTACTTCCACCAGATATCCATGTATGTGTGGCACTCTCATGAGCATTCGCTTGCTGGAAGAGTAAAGCTTTTTTATTCCTTTCAATAAACACCCTGCACATGCATCTCCTCTGTGTGTGCCCTAAATAAGGAGGCAGTCCTGAGACCGTCTGTGTGTTCAGTTGTGAGCTCCCAGTGGGAAACTGAAGCAAAGAACACAATTCTCACACAAACGAGCAAAGGTTTCCACATTCCACAGTGCCAAGCGACCATCAAATCCAGACGGCATTCCTAGTCCTCATCCTTGCCCTACTTCAGCATCTGGGAATCACTGAAGTCTTGCAAATAACCCAAAGTTACTCTGGTTACTGATCACATCTTGCTAAACTATACATTTCATCTACCTGTCCTAATTCTCTTGCCCTTTTACCTTATATTGTGAGACAGGATATTAAAATAAGTTCTTCATATTTCTTTGAGCAGAGTGTAACAACATTTTCCAGGCAAAATGTGTCACAATTTTCTCCACAGTGTACTATTGTTATTTCTCTAGAGCTGTAAAAATTGGCATACCGCAAATGTCAGTGGTACTTAAAAACCTGCCTTAGTGGGGAAAAGGCCCATGAAAATAGTATGGTTACTTTTGTAACAAAAACAATTTAAACTTTTATAAAATAGTTGTTCGATAAAATTAATTATACCAAAAAGTCATCAGAGTGTAGGACAAAAGTCTCTTCCTGTAACCTAGGAAGAACACCTTTTTCCTTATGTTTTTTATCACCTGTGATTAATTTAGCCACCTGTGATTTTTGCCAGTAAACCTGACATTACATCGCTGTGCATTATCTCTTTGCTTCTCCTTGCACGTATTATGCTGCAGGTAAGTAAAAGTGACATTTTGGATACATACAGCAGGATGTTTGATATTTACTTTGGCAGATCTTAGTTCAAATACAGATTGGGTGACAGTGTCAAGAGTCAAACCCTATGAGTTCATTCTCAGGTGTGCAGGCCCACATCACCAAAATCATCAGGCAAGGATCTACAGAGTGCTTACCAGAGGTCTATGGCAGAACCCATCACAGCACCTATTTTGTAACATACCTAAATACAGAGCATTTAATTTCCAATAATTACAAAACACAAAAGCATGGAAACAAGATCCAAACATCCACAGTTGAAGTGAAAAGTTGCAGAGCAGAAAACGCTCATTTTTAACCTAACAAAGTCACTAAGGCAAATTCTGCCTATTGTGCCATGACTTTAGCATCATTGCTTAAATTTATCAGAGTAGAATTTAGACTCTTGTATTTGTATCATCTGAAAATGCGGAACCACAATGCAGTGGCATAAGATGTATGAAGGAGACAGATGCATTGAGGAATTTACCACAAACAGAAAGAAACGTTGTCTATGGCAGTGAAAGCTCCAGTTACTAAGAACAGCAAACCTTTCTTCATCCAAACACTTTGGGAATTGACCAATTACTTTTCATTTTTCAGCTGCAGCTCAGAACTTCCCAGCACATTTCTATCTTGTTCAAATGAACCAATGAACTCCTGATCCACCTCTTGATCCCGCTTATCGCCCCGTCCCGCACGGCAGCGTTTGTCGGCTCGCCACAAGAACACCGTTATCTTTTTGCTACACTCCAAGCAAACAGGAGAGCTGATGGTTCCTGTGAAAGCAGCTGGAAAGTTGCCCAAAGGACTTTGGTTTGCTCTGTTTTGTTTTTCCTTCCTACACCTTTTCTCAGTACAACATTTTGTGTATTCCTAATGCTAAAGATTGGCACAAAAAGTATTCCAAAATAAGGTACAACACCTTAAAATTATTATTAGTTCTTTCCAATCTTTTAACACCTGAGTGTTAAACACATAGATCAGGACTGGGAGGTGCAGAATCACAGAACAGAAACCAAGTCCCTATCTTGCAAACAAGTTTAAAACTCCATGTGTTACCGCTGTAACACTGCATAAAATACTGAAGTGGTTTTAAGTGTTCCGCAGGTAGAATAGGGGAATAATTTTTTTCTGTTGTCTGTGATATAAATAAATTTGAGAATGTCCTTGGAATATAGAATATCTAATATATATATTGTTAATATCATCCAATATTATGCTTCATTAGAAATGTTAACCTTTTTGTGCAATACGATACACTTGCTATGACAGGTATTGTCATATACTGTTCAGCATGTAGAGTATATGACATGTAGGGTACACTGCTCTGCTCATGTTAGTTCCTACTGAAATCGGTTAGAACTGTGTAGCTCAACAGTTGATATGTTACACGGGATCAGAGTTGTAGACTCTCTTCAGTTCTGTTATTAACAACGATAAAGGGAGTTTCCTTGGGGAGCGGGGCGAGACGAAACCCATGACACAGCAGTTCACCATTTCTTGCTATCTTGTGGGTGACGTCTGAGGAAAAGTCAACAAAGCCAGACACATAAACCAGCAATAACAAAGGTCAAGTGCGAGCTGCGAGCTGCCCAGTCCCAGCTGGGTGTGCAGCACAGGGGACAGACCCCGGTGTCACCCCAGCCCCGTGCTGTTCCCCACCCTGCCACGACAGACGCACGTCTCTCCTGCAGGACACAACGCCAGGGGTGTCCTCTTTACGGGAAAATCCAGAGGTTTGAGTCACCCAACTGGTGTCATTTTCCCACTCGCACACCTACACTGGAATGTCAGCGAGAAGCACGATATCAGGGAACTGCAGCTGTGGCTCAGTCTTTACTTTCTGGCAGAAGTGTCTTAAAAAGGAGTTACCTCTGGTTTGGTGGTGTGGTTGGTTTGTTTGTTTTTATTTCTTGGAACTTTCTGTTTATGAAGTGGATCATCTGCAGAGGAGGAGATAGGAACAGAGCTGGAACAGAAAGATACTAAGTCTAAGGCCAGAGCTGTCTTGCCCTGGCCCGCTACTCCAGGCTGCTGTGCAGTACCTCACCTGGCCCAGGGGCTAACGGGGTTGGTTTGCACCTTCCTGGGCCAGCCAGAGGGCACACTGGACCCAGACTGTGAATCTGGAACCTTGTGAATTCGCAACATTCATCTCCTAATGCTCAGACTGGATTTTGATTTCAGATAATGTTCTTTTCCTTTTTGGTTTTAGATACACCCATAATTTTACAAAATATTACTGTGAAATTCTACTACAAATTAGAATACATTTATAAGATAAGTTTATATGAATTATCAAGATACTGAATCTAGCCTATTTGGATATGAGTCCAGATTATATCAGAGAGTCCACGTTTAATTCAAGCTGCAATCCGAAGATCCCTCTGGGCACACTCAGTTCTCATTGCCAACTCCAGCCATGGGAGAATTTTCTTATGGATTAGTTCAGAACTCCAAAAATGACCAGCACAGATCCCCTGGCTTTAGGTATGAATATCTTAGTGCTTCCTCTGAAACAAAATGAACCTGCTGCAATCTAGTCAGACATTTATGCTGTTCTCACCACTGAGATCTCCAAAAGCCTCAGACACAGCAGTCATAGCAAGCCTGTAGATTTTGCTTTTAAAAGAAAATACGAAATGTAATGTGTCATTGGAAAGGTAAAGAATAATTTTAAGTGGCTTTTTCTTAAAAAAAGAAACAACCCAGAAGTCAACAAAAAATCATTTCGGTTAAGAATTCCAGTCACTTGGTGGATGATTTATTGGGTAATATCACCTGTCAAGTCAAACTACTGGATAGGTTAATCATCTCCAAATATTTCAGCTTCTATTTTAATTGCTTAAGTGTGAAAATAGGTCATATTATCTTGATGAAAGCACAATTATGAAATGTACGATTTCTTTTAATGATCTTTATTAGCTTACAATGATCTCTTGTATTTCTACACTGTATGCACACTGGCAAATCTTCCAGCTCTAACTATTCTGATGTCAGCACTGTACTTTGTAACTTACACTTGTTTATAACACAACCAGAAAGATCCACTTCAGTCAGAATCTTGGCACTGGTGGTTTAAATTTGGGAATAAAAATCTTTATACACATTTGAGATTTAAGGAAAGTGAAAACAAACCCATTTACACACATTTAATCAGCCATCTGAAACAGTTTAGTATAACTGAGAAATGTAGTAGTGACTATTTATTGATGGAGTTTGTTTTGGTATGCATTTCTGCTCCCACAACAGCCACTGAAGGAGAAGGTACCTTGCAGGCTCACTGTGAATGCCAGCCTGCATCTGCACCCTAACTTCTGCCCACGTTCTGCTCCCTGTGCAGAAAACTCATTACAATGGGTCTTTCTGCTGTAGACTGATGAACGGTTTCAGACTGTCTGGCAGCTGACTTGCTGCTCTGTTTGCTGCAACTCTTCCCTCTCCACGTCTTTCTCTGACACAGCGTGAAACTATATGGCTTACGAAGGCTTTTCTGCCCAGCGTCACCGGGACACAGGAGCAGCGTCACCCTGACACAGGAACAGCATCACCGCAACACAGGAAGAACGTCACCGTGACACAGGTACAGCATCACCCTGACACAGCTACAGCATCACAGTGACAGAGGAACAGCATCACCCTGACACAGAAACAGCGTAACCCTGACACAGCTACAGCATCACAGTGACACAGGAACAGCATCACCGTGACACAGGAGCAGTGCCACCCTGACACAGGAACAGCATCACCGTGACACAGGAGCAGTGCCACCCTGACACAGGAACAGCATCACCGTGACACAGGAACAGCATCACTGTGACACAGGTACAGCATCACCCTGACACAGGAGCAGCATCACCCTGACACAGGAACAGCATCACCATGACACAGGAACAGCGTCACCCTTACAGACTAGCAGTGTCACCCTGACACAGGTACAGCATCACTGAGACACAGGAGCAGCATCACCATGACACAGGAGCAGCGTCATCCTGACACAGGAGCAGCGTCACCCTGACACAGGAACAGCGTAACCTTGTACAGGAATAGCATCACTGTGACACAGGAACAGCATCACCCTGACACAGGAGCAGCGTCACCCTGGCACAGGAGCAGCGTCACCCTGGCACAGGAACAGCTGCATCCTGCACCCAGCTCCCATTCTGCTCTCACGGAGATGCATGTCCCGCAGGTAACGGCACAGGGACCTACACTGGTGTCCCCTCAGTGCTGGCAGAAGCAGAATTAACACCATCATAACTCAGTAAGAATCTGGAGCTAATGAATCAGAAGTCCCATAACATAGTAAATAAATAAACTTCATTAAAATGGATGAGCCAAGTTCTGTAATCCGAATAACATTTTAAATAGTCCACATAGAGCTGAGGTTATGTTCAAAACTTGAGATAATAATGGGCTTATTCAATACATAAATGCAATTGGGTTGTCTTATTCAGCCGATTTAATAACCGCTTGTCTTTTCTGCTGTTTGCTTCTCTATTAAGGGATTCTTGGTAATCACAAAAACTTTATACACAATAAAAAACTAAAATGCTGTTAATGCTCTTCCATTTTGCAAAAGAATGGAAGTATTCTCGTATTACTCATTTCTTGGCACGTAACAAACATATAATGTCTTTTCCACTGTGGAAATTCTACTTGAAAAATATTACCTAGTCGCTACTGTTGTAACTTTGAGAAAAACACTGTCACTTTTTGGTTCATGTTAAAGACACTTGGTCCTGTAATTAAAAGAAATCCAAATCCCTAAGGAGAGCCTAATAGAAATCTTTGCTTTGCTCATATTTAAAAAACAACCAGATAGCAAAGTTATCTTTTACAAAACATTTAATACTGAAACCTACTGGCAGCTTATGCACAAAGTGCTTTTAGCTTTAGTGAGCAGTTTTACAGATGAGTTTTGCAGTCCTTCCTCTGGGGCTGCAGCAGATTCAGAGGGTTTTGTGACAGACTATTTCAAACCAAAATAATTTAAATACTTAAACAATTTGAAGGAAGAACTTGAATTAGAAGCTTTAAGCACACATCTCAAAGCATGTGCTTGGCTCTCATTTTCTAAGGCTCATTATTCGATGATAAAAATGTGTAAAAAAAGCAATTGTATGTCAGGTGATTCCTATTAGATATAAGAAGGACTGGATTATAGTGTTATGGATTTTGATTCCTTTCCTTGAATTTAACCTCAGGATTGCTAAATCTGAGCAAATATTTTTGCATTGATAAATACATTTTTAGATATTTGCAGAACACCTGTTCAGAGGGAATGTGACTCTGCTGCAGCCTGTCAGTAGGATTGTATGGGAGAATCAGCTGGGCAGACCTACAGGCTATACATGCAGACAGATGGCAAAAACCTTTACTAATAACATTAAGAATTCAATTAATCTAAGACCTTGTAAGTAACTCGAGCCAGTCCATGTTGTAACACTTTCATTGATGCCAGAAGGTGCTAGGAATCATCCCGACATCAGTGGTCCAAATAGAAACACTGACGGATTGATATAAAAATTTAGCATTATTATACTGACTAGTTTTTCTCCTGCCTTCTGCTTATACATA
Source organism: Patagioenas fasciata (assembly GCF_037038585.1). Taxonomy (NCBI): domain Eukaryota; kingdom Metazoa; phylum Chordata; class Aves; order Columbiformes; family Columbidae; genus Patagioenas; species Patagioenas fasciata. The sequence continues at coordinate 1,378,987 of NC_092534.1, read as the reverse complement.
CATTCGAAATGCTGTAGCTCGTTGAAATGTTGGATGTCAACATGCATATGCCAGCATGTTTTGACCTGTAAAACTAATATTGTGTAACGTGGCTCATTCTGTCCTTCTAGAAAGTAATTTTCTTGTTACTGTGGTATTTATCTGGGCATCAAAAGTTCTGGGTTCCAGTCCTAACGGCAAGCTTGCTTTGTGACCTATAGGACGTGACTTAACCTGTAAGATTCTCCTGCCTCAAGAAATAGGAAACACTCCTTTAGCAGAACGAAGAAGAGCATTTCCTTGGGGATTAAATTCAGTATAAAAGGGGCGAAGGGGGAAAAATCTACTCAACTTGTTTCTGTCCTAAGTCACTGAGTATTTTGAAGGCTATTTGAAGATACTTGACATGGTCAGAGGGATGATGTGATGTTGTAAATCTATCAGGTATTCTTTTAAGCCAGTCAGTGAAGAGCACACTGAGCACACGGCAGTCCCAGCTCTGCCCTGCACAACCCACAAAGCCCTTCCCAGGTTTAATTATAAGTTTATTTTGAGGCTGCAGGAAAATTTGGTTTGAATATTTTTGTGCTTTGAGTTTAAACAAAATTACCAGGCAGACCTACTCATTTGATAAACGTCCTGATTCATGTCCTCAAAACTGGTCAATATTCTAAGTGAAGTCCACTATAGCAGTCATTCAAATTAGCTTCCAAAATCTGTCATGTTTTCAGAGGCATACACATTAAATGCTCGTGTTAAAAACAAGTTAGTCATATCAAAAGAGTGCAGCTCTCCTTCTTAAGCCAAAACATATTCCTCTCCATAATACCACGCAGTTACCGGCATGTCCCTTGGATTTATGACTTATGACATTCATTTACCAACAGGTGGTCGCGTATCTTGCCATTTATATTTTAAGCAACAGTAAGCACAACTAAAAATAATATAAGATAAACAAAATCAAAATCAGTGGTTTTTTCAAAGTGTTTTCAGAGAAAGGCTGTACTTATAAGCCAGGTCTTCAAGGAGTTCACAGCAGGCCCAGCAACACAGAAGAATACTGCAAGAGCAATAAGGATTTTTAGGGGCATTATGATAGTGTAATGGAAACACATCTGCCCCCAAAAGTCCCTCATTTTCCCTGCGGTACAGAGCCATGCAGGAAGTGGTGAATGCTGTGGAACATCAAGAATGAAACTATAAAGAAAAGCTTGGTAAGTTAGAACAATTTTCCAACAATACTTGAGGATTTCACAATTTCCTGCTCGTCCACTCACTTTGGATGTATAAAATGGTTCTGTCTGTTCACCAAAGTGAATTCTGAAGCAGCTACCTTAGAAGTACTATTAGTATTGGGAAGCTAAAACCAGCACAGATAATCCTGGACTAATTTTGTTCTTTCATCTCCCAAAAAGCAAAAAATAAACCAGAACAATCATCACTAACCTGCATCTCTCATGTTTCAGGATTTACTTCAGTGACATCATGAACATCAGTTTATAGAAGAAAATGATACATAATAAAATCATATAGCATCTTATATTTTAAATAATTTCAAAATATTTTGCAGCCAACCATGGGGCAGTTTTCCATACATACAGAAAGACCACTCCAAGTGAAAATGCAAAGAGGAATCCCAATTCAGTAAAGACTGGATACTCCATATTTACAATTCTCCTTAGTAAAACAGCACATTTGAACTTTGTTATGCCTATTCAATTGACATGCCTAACGAAAAGTTGCTCTTTTCTAATAATCCACACTAAACAGCACCTAACAGGTATATTCTTCAATGGATTCTTGTAGTGGAACGTATTAATGTTGAAAAAAGCAATGCTCAATTCCTCCTGTATTATTTAATACGGTGTTCTGTGTAACACATTTGTTCTTTGTTTGTTAGTGTTATATTATAAACATTAACCCAGTTCTTTCCTCAGATTCCAGAAGTTTTATTGTGATCTCGCTTGTGTTTTCTGGGGATGTAGGTCCAGTGACTTCAGTGGAGCATCCGCTGCCTGACACCAGCACCCGGCACCGACTGACGAGGTGTGTGCAGTTTGGGGGTTTGAAAGAGGCCTTTTGGTACACAACAAAGCTTTTCTGCACGCGGCAGCAGCACCAACGCAAAAATGTAGATTCTGCTGACTTTAACAGACATTTTTAACAACAGCAATATATAACAAATAGAAACACCCCTTCAGCAAAATTAATGCATTCAGTTATTTTTACTGACCCTTGTGGGCCAATCTTGAAACGTCCTGAAATGATTTTCCTCATCCTCCCCTAAAACCATTGATACAAGCCTTGTTGTAGATGACAGAAGGCATCTTGTCTTTTTGTTTTGTTGGAACTCTTATCTTGACCTACAAAACAAAAGCTATTACTTTAAAAAAATTGGTGTCTGCCTATTATGTTATATTAGTTCACACAGAAGGCCATGACTGCAGGAAAAGAATTTGGACTGTCTGACTGAAGCTGAGATACTTCAACTAGCAAAAATGCATCAATATTACATTACACTGGTGAATTGTAGCTCCCCCCACTAACAGCTAAATTAAAATATTACAGCAGCATTAACTGAAAACATCAAAATAGTTTTGTTTAAAGTTATTAACGTCTCTCAACAATGTAAGCATCTGGTATATTAGGAAATCATGTATTTAGCTAGCTCGCAAAGCAAGTTAGCTCAGTAGTAGATGTGGGTTTATTTCTATTCCTATGATCTTTATTTATTCTGTACATGTTATAGAAGTGTCCTTTAAACAAGCCACGAGCTGAGCACCACCCATCCACTCACCCATCACCTACACGAACATGGCCCTTGCACGGTAGGTCTGGAAACAGAAATTATTTGGGCATTTTGACAACAGGCAATATAAGCTGATTCGTTGTTTCTTTCTTCCATGTTTGTATCTTTACCAAATTCCCTACACATTTGCACTGTTTGACTGAGAAAAGTGTACGGCATTACACTGAGAGACTTGTGTGATCATTAACTGATGTGCACTGTGAACGGGGCAAATGACGCCTTGAATTCATTAATTTCAGCAGAGGTCTCACAGTGTTGTGGCATCACAGGTGCCAGGTGACAGCAATATTTGCCCCCTAACATTTTAAAGCCATCAAAGATTATTTTGCTTCATAACCTTCTAAATTTTTTTTTTTTTTTGAGGCAAATAAAACAGGATTTTGAGTCGTACCTTTGAAAAATCTGTTCTGCACATACCACCCTGCATTTCCATAGATTTTCTTTGTGGCGCAGGGTCCCGGTTTAAGGCGGGGAAGCAGTGCTGGTGTGTAATGTTCCAGCAGAGAGCGCAGGACCAGGCACCATTTAAAAATCATACCCTGGATGTGTGTGTGTTCTTGCCCTGGAAAAACCCTGGAGAGCTCCATAGGAAGGGACGACTGATTTTGTAGCCTTTACTAAGGCAACATTTGCAGTTGTTCCAGGTCAGGAGCTCCCGAACGCGGGGTCACTACCTCACTCCTTTGTCTCTCGGTGGCTGAAGCAGAGGGAGGCGCGGAACTCGCAGAACTTTTCTGCTGCGACACGAGGTCGGGAGGTGCCAAAGGTTGAGGCCCCGCTTGAGAAACTGCGGCCCCAGAGCCATCCCAGCCCTGCCGCTGCTCCTGTGCGGACCCCACGCTTTGCACGGCAAAAGTAAACACATCGGGCCGTTTGATAATCCGCTGCTCATTCGGTGCTTGCAAGCTGGTTTTTCTAAAGCTTTGCCTAAAAATGCAGAGAAGCTATTCTCATAATGTAGTTTTAAATGTATTTTAAATAGAAATCTAGCTAGTAGGGCTCGCGATTTTATAAATTATAAATGCACTAAATAATTGGAGTTGATCTTTTTAAAGATTATTTTTTCAATAATTCATGACAGTTTTTATCTCGAGGAACATTAATTTTGATTCCAAGCGTACTGTCTACTTTTTATCTTCTGTATCTTTCTTTTTTAATTTCAAATAGCAAGATAGACTGATCCCAGGTATTTAATTATGGATGCTCTGGGTACTCCATGCACTCCAGGAGTCTCTGAGGCCACCACCCCACGCTGCACGTAAAACTCGTGGGAAAACCAGAGCAATGGAAAAGAAATCACATTTTTGTAACACAGATGTTTAGGGAATCTATCACTGTTTTGTCTGATCGTCATTAATTTGGGTAACACATACAAAAAGAACATAAAGTTTTTACATATGCATTATATCCACAGTAGTTGTACTGCACAGCAGAGACAAACAGGAGTTCTTTCTGTACGCTTACTAATGGAAAAAAAGGTGAACACAAATTTTGCATGAAGAAAGCCTCCAGAAGTGTGTGTTCCTCAACGCTGCTCATCAATCATTTAAATAGTTTATTAATTCTATAGCTACGTTGTTGGCACTAGAAGGAATACATGTGAATTTTATGTATCTTCAATACGGAATCAAATAGGACCCATTCGAAAAAAATCTATTTAAAACCAGCTGGTTAATAAAGTGCGCTACGAAAGCAGCTACGCAAGATCACAGGTTTTCATTTAAGAGCTTTACAGTAACAGCTGGTGAGGAGCAAGAGCTGGACCCCAGCAGGGCAGAGCTGATCTCTGCTGCCCTTGGGATACGTGGGTTTGTTTCTCTTTCCCCTTCAAGATCCTCACATGGATCCACCTTCTCATCTCTGATGTGTTCCCAAAATGCTGGTGCAGAGAGCACAGCAGTGAAACTAATCCCAACCGGACAACTGGGGACACTGGTCAGGCCTAGAACATGTTCATAAACTGAGTACTAGAATTCAAAAATTAAAGAGTTCTACAGTTAAATTTGTAGCTTTACAAAAATGTCACCTTCGCATAAACACTGCTTTTGAACAGCATTCTTTCATGCAAAATAGTGGCTAAAAGGCATATCAGCAGCACGATTCTGACCTAAGCTCTTCCACATCAGATTTCAGACTGAAACAAGTGAGGAATTTGCTGCACTGAGGTTTGGATCTGTCCTATTTCACGTGTGTTGTGATTATATTGCTATAAAATATAAAATAACAGAACTCCACAGAAAAATCTTGGTAATTCAGCACGATACACATTTGTATGAATATACAGATCCTGCATACAGCCATGCGATATATCATATACCAGCGGCTTGGCTTTAACAGGGTCTCACACTGTAACTGCGGCTGCATTTCCAGGCCCTTTGGAAATACTCACATTGATTCAGTCTGAGTAGGTCAGCAGTTCAGATTAATCTGACTGCAACGATAATGTGACAATGACAATGTGGCCACAATGTGAATGTCTAGATGTTGATGTGTAACTTAAGCAGGTGATTAGCTGGCAGAAAATGTCAAAACTATGACAGACACATTTACACCAACCAAGAGGATGCTCCTTGTGTGTGTTTTGTGTGCATATGCTGTATATGTGAACCGTTATATAAATGACATTGTGTGAGTGCGATGTGTTTCATTCAGTCTTAAATACATGCACAGTATATTCAGAACCACAGGAAAGTTCAGCTTATCTACTGACTCATATTCAACATTTACTAGAATCCCATGGGGAAAGTACAACTACATAATTTTGAAGTTAAAATTATGTTTAGATTCTTTAGGATATTGATACAAAAATGTCAACAGTAACATGAACTTAGCGTTACCAAGCTCAGGTTTGCAATACCTTACTCATAAAAATATATTCTATGGCTTTTATCAATACAAAAATTAGTAATCTTTAAATTGATTCATAGATACAGACTATACACATGTAGACACACAAACACACACGTTAAAAAAGCAGCTCGTTGAAGAGATACATTAAAACTGAACACTTTGGGAGAAAAACACTGAGGAGGGGATTGACAATAGAAATAGTACTGATGTTTAGATGACGTTTTCAAGGTTTAAGCTGCCTCTGTTTCCTAGGAACTTACTTTTTCTCCCAGTTCACCTATATAAAATGACCCCTCTTTGAAACGTAACTTTTTATTCAGCTTTTGTTGTTTTTTTAAGAGAAAAACACCGATAGTTAAAAAACTTTTAAAAATGTTTTTACTTTCAGAATGATAGTATTTTCTGTCCACTATTTATAGCTGAAGACAACATTAAAGTTAGAATGTTATTATTTATTCATAGAGTAGCCTTTTGCTAAGCACAACAGTAGTTTACTACTAAGTTCAGTGTCCTGTGTAAGAGCCATAACGGACTGGTTTCTTTTGCAGAACAAAGTGACCACCAAAAGCGGGACTTTGTGGGCCAGTTGGATAAAACATAAGCTCATCTCGCCCCCAAAACCCCGACTCTGGAACCACAACCTTCCGAGATTCAATTTGTAAGTAAAGTATCTTTGTAAGATATGCCAAATTAACTGAATCATTGCTTATGAAGTGGGTCATTTTCAGCCTAATAAAAGAGAATATTGTAGCCAAGTTGCAATACACACTCCTTCATTTTCTGGACAGCAGGAATTGCTAACTGATACTATTTGGTTTTATTCACATTTTATCATTTATTTATTAAGCAGGTAAGCGGCACCTTCTATAAGTGTCTATAAAGTGACACGGAACTCCCCGAGAGTAACAGTTATTTATTAGACCCAGCACTCAAAATACCTATTGAGATTTCTTCTCAAAGTAACAACTTACTTGTTTATCTCTTTCACTGTATTTCAAACTAAAGTTGATACATTATAGAGATGTCTGTCGTTATTCTAAATCTGTTATTTATACAACAAACGAGAAAACACTTTCACTTTACTTGAAACAGGTCTTTTCCCACTAACAGTGGTAGATTCAAGTATTCAGCTGTGTGTCTAAACTTTACTACCCTTAACATTATGTTTCTTAAGAACTTCTTTCAAAGGCGAAAGGACAAGTAGACAAAACGAACATATTTTCTAAATCCTCAGTTTATCATTCCAACAGAACTTCTAAATAACATCCAAGTTTAGAAGCATTATAGTTTAAGCTTGGATGACTGAAGTAGGTAAATGCTGTCAGTTATTTTAAAAGAAACTAATTACTGTGCTCTAAAAGCCACTATTATATTCATTGTGCTTTCGATAACCCGAACACAGAGCCGCAGAGCACCGTCCTGGCTGAGCCGCTCTGGAACCGGCAAATACATCTTGAAAGGCAAACGCAGAGATGTTGATAGAGATTCTGGCCAAGCAGGCATGTTAATGTGAAATACACGGCCTGTGAATGGGGAATTAACTGACTTACGGTCGGGGTGATTTAGAGGCTTTTTCTGACTATTGTTCCACCGGGTTACGCTTTGCTCGGGAACGCCGGGGCCGCGCTGGGGCTGCGGGACGGGGCGGCGGGTCGGGCCCCGGCAGCTCCGCACACCTGTGGCTGCCGGGGGCGCCCAGCGCCCGCACCCCGGCCCGGCCTCCGCGCCCGCTCCGCGGCCTGCGGCAGGTGGCGGGGGGATGCGCAGCCCCGCACCGCCCCCTCCCCGCGGCCACGCTGGTGCCCGCCTGGCGCGGAGCGGGTGCGGAGCCGCCCCATCCTGCGCGGCGGAGCGCGGCCCCGGCGCCCGCCTGGCGCGGAGCGGGGACGCGGGGCGGCGGCCCCACCTGCGGGCCTGGGCGGCGGCGGGGCCGCGCGCGGGGCCGCGCTGCTCCCCGCGGGAGGGCGGGGGGCGCGGAAGGAGAGCGCAACTCACCGCTTGTCAGCCAGAGTCCATCGGCGGCCGGCGGGGGGGCAGGTTCCCGCTGCCCGGCACGGCCAGCGCTCCGCTCCGCGCTCCGAGCCGGCTCCTTCCGTTGGCAAAATCCTGACTCATTACATAAAAAGATCACCCTGCCAGGCGCCCAGAAACATTTCTTCATCACGGTCACGCCACAAGCTAAACAAGAGGCCACATCAAGGGGAGGTGGAGAGGGAGAAGCGGAGGGGGAAAAAAAAAAAATCCAGAAGGTCGTTCTTTTTTTTCTTAAAATCCTCTTCCTTTAAAAAAGAAAAAAAAAAAAAGTTCAAGAGGGAAAAAAAAGAGCAGCCAGCAGGAAATAACTGGAGGAGATTCACGCATTGTTGCCACAAAGCCACCTCTCCCCTTCCCTTCGCTCTCCATGCTCGTTCCTCCGGCACAGCCACAAAGCCGCGCGGGCTGCGCCGGGACCGCTGAGCCCGGCGGCTCCAACACCCGCGGCCGCGCCGGGAGCGCCGGACCCAGCCCGCCCGCGGCTGCCCCGGGAGCCCCGCACCGGCCCAACATGAGTTCTTTTCCTAGAAACTACCTCCAAATATAGTAACAGGGAAGGGGCATTCCTAGAAATTCGGGAGACGTCAGAAAGGGAAGATTTCTGAAATTCAGCTTCACTTCCTGCAGAGGGCTCCTAGCACAGGAAAAAAAAAACACCATCAAGCGAGCAATAAAGTGCTTTTCATGCTTCTCTGATCGGATAATGGTTAAAAAAAGAAGAATGGTAAAACACTTAACTCACATTTCTCTGATATGATCCAGGAGTTTCATATGGGAAGAAAGCTAATCAGTAACTCCCTTCCCTCATTTTCTACTAATGTTTATAGATGTCTATCTCCTGTATTTACTTTGCTCCATGTCATCATATCAGACCTGTGCACACAGCAAATAAGAGGAATACGCATATGAGTGAAAAATGGGCCAAATGATAACCCTCTCATGTATCACTAATTAATGTTTGTGTGTCACTTTTAAAAGGCTTTGTAGGTTGCATTTTCACTCTACACTGATGTGAATAATTCATCTTATTACTGTATCTGTGCACGGTGTTGTCACTCACATGAATGGGAACTTGTTGGTTGGCTTTTATTTAAGGACCTCAATACTGAGAACTGCTGAGCACTGTCCATCCCCATTGACTTGATGGTATCTTAGGCTGTTAATTAATTCTGCTCAGCGATTCACAGGATCGGGCCCTGACAACTAAATCAGGACGTGCAGCAGACCTGCACCACTGTTCTTCCTCACATCTCGTAAATCTGTGTGTTTGCTTTGTGCCTGTGTCTAACCCCCAGTCCTTCTTCAGTCATGTCTTTTGAAAAGATGCTATTGGATCCATTTCATAGGAAGCAGAAATGAATTTTCGCAAAGTGGTAACAGATGAGTATGTTATTATATGCTATTAATTATATAAAGATGTCAACGCATTTTTAATAAAACATTATTTATCCAGGAATAGCAAAGGTTGCTATATAAAACTTAATAGCCAGCTTTGGGAGAAAGAGAATAGATTCCAGTGTGTGCAACTCTTGCAGGTTAATTGAATTTCCGTAATGAAATTCCCCTCAGCCACATGAAATCCTTGGGTTCGTTCTTTGAATTTCATTATGACTTGCAGAGTCTTCTCTGCCCCCAAATCAAATGCAATAAAGATACTGGAGTCTGGCTTTTCGTCGGTGTTTTATAAACACATTTAATCTAAACTTAGTTACAGACACCTTGTCTGTCCACAGTTTTGAAGGGGAATTAGCAGAGTTCACCTGACCACCCTCATGTGCTTTGGCTCCTGGCTGTGTTGTAACTCTTGTTGCAGTGCTCAATAAACAATTGCTTCAAAATCCAGAGCCAGCTCGCAGAGAGCTGCACCCACAGTGTTTCCTTAGCAGTAATGCCTGGTTAACAGTAGATTTATTTTAAGTAATCTCTTGGAATTCAAAACAGGCTCTAGTTAATTGTAAAAAGACCTTTTTAAGCTGGCTGGCTTCTTTATGGCACGCTGCTCTGCTCTGCCTGTCACTCGCGTTTCCTGAGTGAAAAAGTGAATGGAAGCTCCAAGTTCAGGATCTTTCGATCATTAAAAGAAATGGATGTGCTGTCCTCTGTTGGTCAGACTGGTTGTCACATGTAGAGTTCAAGTAGCTCAAAAAGGCAGCAAAAAGCTCTGTTGAAACAGCAGAAGTTATGAAACTAAATTGAATTTGCTTCACCTTGCACTTTCACCAAGAAGACTGCACAGCGTGAGGGATTTCTGAAAAATGATGCAAGGGTGGATCCTAGAAGCTGGATTAGGAGAGGACTCATTTCACATGACTCAAACCATAAATTCTGCCTGTGGTTCAGCCCCATCGGGCTCTGGCTGGTGTTTTAACCACTTGCTGCGGGCCCCGGCCTGGCCGTGCTGGGTGACACTTGGACCTGCGGTCCCTGCGGCTCCGGGTCGGTCCCCTGGGGCCGGGGCTGCCATGCACCTGCTGAGAGAGGAGGTTTCCAGCTGAAGTTTAATGCCACGCAGTCTGGTCTGGGGCCAGGGCCGCGTGTGCCTGTTCAGAGAGCTTGTGCTCACGTGTGGTGGCTCCTGCTGCGCGATGCGGTGGCCGTGACGCAGCTTCTCGATGCGCTGCAGCTGTGGCGGCGCGGGCTTTGCTGGGTACGCGTGATGCGGATTCCCACTTCACTGCTCCCAGTGTCCTCCTGAGCATCCGCGGGGGGCTGGAGAGCAGTAGTACCGGGGCCACTTTGGGTTCTCATTTCAAGAGGAATATGTGGCAACAGGAGAGGATCTGGGAGACTGCAACAAGGATGGTTAGCGGTGTGGAAAACCTGACCTAAAAGGAGAGCTTTTAAAATGTTGGGATTGTGTTGTTTAGAAAAGAGAAAGCTGAAGGCAAATATAGTAACACTTTCAAAAAGGTTTAATGTCACATAAATGAATCTATGTCATGGCATGTTAATTATTTCTCCATCTTAACTGCTGCTGGAGTTATGAATTTCTGGTTTCTCATGCTGTGATTTCATAGCTAGTTTTCTAATTACAAAATTAATTTCAAGTCAATAACTATAAGACATGTCCTCAACTGTTTCCTAGCAAAATCATAATCATGCTAATAACGTATCAATGTTATTTAGCAAAATGTAAGTTCTGTCTGCAAACTATGGACAGACTCACTATCATCTCATTTAGTGTAACACAGACTCACAGGCCCCAAACTGTTGTTGGGTGGGTGAGGCAGAGCCAGAGCTCTCGTGCACACCTGGCTTAGTCTCGTATTTCTGAAAAACAAGCAAGGATTTCTGGAAGCATTACTCACCACAGGCAGGGTGGCTCCTCTCCTGAGCTGGGAGGAACAGAAAACAGTATTTATCAGACATGCATTTTGTCCTTGAGTTTGATTTTGATGTTTACTTTTGAAAACCCTCTTATGAAAGCAGCTTCAGGGACATGGCTGCTCCTCAGTGTCTTTTGTAATCATGAGTAAAAATACCTAAGAAAACGGAGCCAGTGTAGAACGTTTGGGGTTGTAGTTTTGCACGTGCTCTGTGCTGAAATTGTCACTGTTCAAACTCAGTAATTTACATTTTCTGGATTTCACGCTAGACATTTCAAGTTCAGAAAGGAGCTGGAAGGAATGCACTGCTCTCTGGTGATGCTTCACGAGTGTTATGCCCAATTTGCTAAAGAGCAGTTCTGGAGACGTGAATATCGATGGTAAAGTATGTGCAAAGAATATAAATTTTAATTACATGTAATTAGTACAGTCAGATAACCTTCATAACACTAGATGTGTGAAAAAAGCGCCTCGTGTAGAATTGTTACAACCCTTCTTTAAATCAAAATACAACTTAAGTAATGATTTTGACCTACCAATACAATTTACATATTTTATTTTAAAAGAGTTTACGATATCTACTGTAAATAATTAATGACGGTTGTTTTTGTTCATACAACAGTTGTACAAATTTGCTTCTAGACAATGGTGGTGCAGAACACGAGAGGAAGATTTGTCACGCAGAAAACAAAACAGTGTGGACTCATCAAAGGTCAGTGAAATTTCAACCAGTAAGCAAATATCAAACATGAATGAGTCAAGATCTCTTTCAACCCATGGTGCTGTTGGTGTTTCTGTTGTTGATGGTTTGAAGCGTGTGTTTGGTGGCTGCTCCCAGCCGTGTCCCCGTGGTGCTCAGGCACCAGCTGTTGGCTGGTGCAGCATCTCCTGTCCGCAGAACAATCGCCACCTTTCCTCACCCCTTTGCAACGCGATGGGGAGGTTTTCTAGTTAAAAATAACCAAACCAAAACAAAACCAAACCAAAAAACCCGAAGTGAACACTAACCACGTTGCAAATAATCCTTCCAAGTGGTTAGTGACACACGTGAAGAAGCGGCGTTGAATTAATTGCGGGGCGGGAACAGTGAAGGGAGTGACCCAGGAATGCCGGGGCGCTGTTGGCAGCTGCAGCCCGCGGAGAGCTCTCCAGAGCGGAGTTTGCAGGGGCTCCGCGTGTTCCTCGGGGGACGAATCCCCGGCGTGGCGGGGCCAGCGCCGGCTGTGTGTGGCACCTGCTCCTCACACGCGGAACCGGGTGCTGCTCCAGGCTGAGCCCCGGGCTCTGTGGGACGCGGCGTCCCCAGGAAGGCGTGTGTGGGAAAAATGCTGCTGCAAGAGGGAAGCGAGTGCACTGGCGTTCGGGGGCGATTTTCTGGCACTGCGGGGGCCCGGCTGCCTAGGTGCGACACGACACCGCTCGGTTTCGTCACCCGTGCTCGGTCTGTTGATGCCGGGCGGCGCCGCTCGCACTCCGGCCATGCAGCCGAGCTGCCGACGGCAGCCGCCGATGCCGGGCGCTCTCCCGGGCCCGCGCACCGCCACCCCGCCCCGCTTGGGCTGGCTGTCACCGCGGGGCAGGGCGGAGGGACGGGACGCGGGGCTCCCGCCGCCTTCCCCTAAAAATGAGTGCGGAAACACCCGCCAGCGCGAAACCGCCGAGGCACGGACGGGGTTCGAACCCGTGATCTTCGGTTTACGAGACCGACGCCTTACCACTTGGCCACCGCGCCTGCGTTAACGGAGTCTCCAGAGCCCTTCTATCGCTGGCGCCCGCGCCCGCCCCCGCCCCGCCCCTCGCGGCCCGCGTGCGCCGGCGTGGGCCCCTGGCGGCCTTTGGGCGGGCTGCGCGCGGCCGGGGCTCCGTGAGGCGCTGGGGCAGCGCGATCCGTGCTGGGTGTGCGAGCGGGATGGGACCCGGAGTCCTGGGGACAGCAGGGTGACCATGAGCCAGCGCTGGGCCCTTGTGGCCAGGAAGGCCAATGGTACCTGGGGTGGATTAGAACGGGGTGGTCAGTAGGTCAGAGAGGTTCTCCTGCCCCTCTGCTCTGCCCTGGGGAGACCACACCTGGAATATTGTGTCCAGTTGTGGCCCCTCAGTTCCAGAAGGACAGGGAACTGCTGCAGAGAGTCCAGCGCAGCCACCAAGATGCTGAAGGGAGTGGAGCATCTGCCGTGTGAGGAAAGGCTGAGGGAGCTGGGGCTCTGGAGCTGGAGAAGAGGAGCCTGAGGGGGGACTCATTCCTGGGGATCAGTATGGAAAGGGGCAGTGTCAGGAAGATGGAGCCAGGCTCTTCTGAGTGACAACCAGTGATAGGACAAGGGGCAATGGGTGCAAACTGGAACACAGGAGGTTCCACTAAAAGATGAAAAGAAACTTGTTCCTGGTGAGGGTGGCAGAGCCTGGCCCAGGCTGCCCAGGGAGGTTGTGGAGTCTCCTTCTGTGCAGACATTCAAACCCGCCTGGACACCTTCCTGTGGAACCTCAGCTGGGTGTTCCTGCTCCATGGGGGGATTGACCTGGATGAGCTTTCCAGGTCCCTTCCAACCCCTGGCCCTCTGGGGTTCTGTGAGGAGCTGCCCCGGGCGGCTGTGGAGGCGTCTCGGCCCCGGCGAGGCGTGTGGGCCCCGGGGCGCTGCCGCCACCTCCCTGAGGCTCAGGGGGTTTCTGGGGGCTCCCGGGGGGTCCCGGGTGTGGGGCCGCAGGGATGGGGCGCACGGCCGTGCTGCAGCCGGGTGCTCCGCACCGGGAGGTGGCACCCTCACATTTAGATCGGCAAACGTCCTGCTCTTCGGAGCAGAAAGAAGAGTTTAGAGAGGGGCGGGAAAAAAAGAAAAAAGCGGGAATAAAACCTTCCTGCTATGAGAAAAGAAGCAGAAATGCAAGACGTTGGGATAATGAAATGGTAAATATTAAATTAAACTAAGTGCCTTCTACTTGTTCCCTATAAAAGCTTAGTGTTGTGAAATACAGACAATAGACTAAAATACCTGTTTTTCTAGATTTGGTCTAGATACTTACAAGTGTGACCTGGAAACAAAGCTTTTCGTTTTCCTTTATTATTAATTGTGGAGATTCCTTTAAATTCCCCGTGAAACTTTTGCTGGACACCCAAGTTATCCCGGGTTCCTGGATGTTGTTTATTGACCTGCGGGGTACCGATCCCACCTAGGATCAGTTGTTTGTTTGTTTTGTGAAGCGTGTGAACATGTTAACAGAGCTACCTTTGTAAAGGCTGAGATCACAGTGACTAGTGCAGTGGTGCCGTAATGAGGGTGTTTAAAAGATTATTATATCTGGGATGTTCTTTGAACTGTCATCAGGAAAACCCGTGCCTGATGGCTTGACTGTATGTACAAATTTCACTTCTTTAAAAGTTGCGATTTGTCAGCTTCTCCGTGATAACTCTGTGTGTGTCTGTGTTTCAACAGACAGGAATTTGAATTAGCTTCACCTGCAGTGAAAGGCGTCTGATTTAAATTGCCTTACTGGAAAGTCAGCCCATGTTAAATATGTTTGCCACTATCCTGGGATAGCTGTCCCAAAGGTGATTCATTCTGATTTTCCAGTTCTTATGGGCATAACTGATGGCCTCGCCAACCTCAACACGTGCTGGAGTTTATCTGCTAGTCCAGTTCATCCATCCCTGTGCTGAATGGAGTGAAATCCAGTTTGTGGCCGGTCATGAGTGATGTTCCCCAGCTCAGTATTGGTGCCAGTTGTGTTTAATATCTTCATCAGTGATCTGGACAAGGGGATTGAGTGCACCCTTAGTAAGTTTGCGGAGTACACCAAGTTGGGTGGGAGTGTTGATCTGCTGGAAGGTGGGAAGGCTCTGCAGAGCCTGCAGAGGACGAGAGGGAATGGCCTCAAGTTGTGCCAGGTATGGTTCAGAGTGGGTATTAGGAAAAATTCCTTCATGGAAAGGGTTGTTGAGCATTGAACAGGCTGCCCAGGGCAGTGGTGGAGTCACCATCCCTGGAGTGTTGGACAGATGGAGATGAGGTTCTCAGGGACATTATTTAGAGGTGGGCTTGGCAGTGTTGGGTTAATGGTTGGACTCGATGTTCTTAAAGGTCTTTTCCAACCAAACTGATTCTATGACTGTAGCTTCAAAGGACATACCCTCAGCTGGATGAGGGAGAGCTGGGAGGGTAGCATAGGTCTGCTTTTGTCTTGGTCCTTGTGATCCGCGCAGGACTTCAATGGTGTGATGATGTGTGGGAGTAGAAACTGCCTCACACCTGTAATTTAATGATAAGGACTGACCTCAGGGGGCTGGTTATCTCAGCTGACTGGAGAATTACTCTTAGTATTACCAAGCTGGCAGTAGGAAGGAGTTAGATTTTAATAAATCATGTTTGACTTTTGTCCTTCCATTTCTAGCCTACAAGCTTGTTGCAAAATATGCTTTTTTATGTGCCATACTTGCCAGTCGTAACTTGTCATCACAGCTCCTATACAGCTTGCATCTGCCTGTTTTCTTAGTGCTTTTGTATCTTTGTGAGCTGAGAAGTAATTCTGCCATGGGAGGAAGCAGAGAGGACTATTTGAATTATTTGTGGAATTGCTAGTGTGCTTGGGAAAAATGTTACTGTCTAAACAAAGTTCTGTTCAATAGTGACCTGATTTATCAGAACAATAGGTTTTATATGTAAAAATGTAAACTTGATTTTGAAATGTGTAATTGCCTATGGTTTCTTTTGACATCTGGATATTTTTAAGTGTCTTTTATGTTGGTCATTACCCTTGTTTGAGCTCCGCGTGAAAGCCCGTATTCTTTATGCTGAATCTTACATATGCTGTGTTCTCTTCTGACAAAATCTCTTTTAAAACACCACATAAAACCATCTCTCTAGAAGACACTGATGCTGAAAAGATGATGTGAGAAATTTTGTTGGAAGGACACCAGGTTTTTTTCTTCCTTCCCTAAGGCTCATTTTTATGAGCTGGAGGTGTTGCTTTAGGAGAGGGTTCTGATGTCTGTCTTAAAGTACAAAACTAGGCCTTTCTACAAATCTGACAGGGAAACAGTAATACTTATGCACAATTGTGCAACTGTATAGCTGAGTTTATAAAGAGTTGCTATGGCATAGCCGGAACGCTCCTCAGTTACCAGTTACTTGAGCATAGGCTTGTCCTGGCTTTGTGAAAGAATGTTTCTGTTCATTATCTTAACTTCTTATCAACAGCGCCTGTCCCAGAGGGACCCCAGAATGATGCGGCGTTAGGGCAGAGTGGCCCTGCAGCTCTTGCTCTGCAGAGAAGACCGGAGACTCATCTTCAGGTAATTTTTTATGTGAAGTCTTAGAGTTACTCTGTCTCTTTATGGATAAACACTTAAAGGAAAAACAAAACCAACAAACCAACAGAAAAACCCTAAACCCACCAAACCCTAGCTGTTGCATCTCAGGTGCTCCTCTGTTACTTTGATTCTCTTTTAGGAAGGTCTCGGTGGGGTTGTAGAATATAGTATGGGGTTGTGGGCAAATGTGTGTGTCTTTTTGCTATCAAAGGAACATTTCTGACTTGATACAGTACAAATGTTGTAAGAAATATGTCACTCTTTACCAACATTTGGATAATATGCAGCAAGTTAATAGGCAGGAGTATACAGCATTTTTCACTTTAAAGTAGAAAGCAGAGACAAACGAACACAGTTTTCCTTTTTTATTTGAGACACTTAGCAAAAATGCTGAAATATCAAACATTTCCTCAGTAGCTACAATATTGCCACTATGTACAAAATATTTGATAAATGTAGTACACATATAAAAATACAGTATGCATTACATATATACAGTACAATGTGCAAAACATATGGCATTCAAACATATGGAATTGATTTTAGGGGTGCAAACAGCAAATACAAAGGCATCATGGTTTCTTATAGAAAGGCAATACAAAAACTGACGCCCTGATTGCCATCATTTGCATTTAGTAAAGTAGTGCTTAAATGAAGGAGGCCCTAGAGACAGGTGTCTGTCTTCTTCTCTTCACAAAATGAGATGCTAAGACTTAATTATGACTATGAAAACGAGAAGAGAAACACCTCCTAGGGTTAGCGTTATTTCTACTGCAAGCAGTACTGTGAAGAAAAGTCCTATCTATCGGAAGAAAGGCTGTGCTATTACTGAATACAAATTCTCAAACAACAAAAACAAATCTGTACTGTTAAACATCAAAAACAGCTTTGAAAGTATCTACATCCTTAATTTTAAAAAAGTATGGATAATACTTCTGGGGAATTAACTTCCTATGCTTCAAAATACAAAGTGCCTCCTTTGGCAATATAAATGGCAATGCTTTGGTTCCTATTTAATTTTTTTATATTATTAGAATTTATTTTAGGCTGTCTTTTGAATATCTGAGCTGTATTTTTTTTTATAAAAATAGTGTGATTATATAGCTATTAACCATTCCCTGCTTTTTAATGAGAACTTGCTCTCCTTGCTAGAATGGCTTTTTTTGGCTAGATTTCTACAACACATTTATGCACTTTTAACTTAAAAAGTCTTTATCTTCAGTACCGCACACTACAGAATGATGTAGGTGTCTCTTTTTTGCACTTTATATTTATTCCTAGCAAACTGGTATAAAAGGAGTATTTGAGATTACTTCAGGTTTTAATGGATGCTCTTTATTGGCCATGTATATACTATATGCAAGTCCATTCCACATATCTCACATAAAACAGCATCTGTGGTATGGTCTAGAAGTCACCGAAAGGTGATTTGATAGACCATAATAGAAAGAGTTTCAACAGAACATTTATTAGAGATAAGTGGAAGATATTTTTCCAGTTTTAATAGAATTTGCTTAAAGTTTACAATACACTGAAGATACCATCAAATACTAATAGTTTCCATCGGTGAGCTTTACTGTGTTTTGATTCCATAATGCCCTTCCAGTTAAATGTGTTCCGTGATTGCATTTTCTCTGCCTTGACAACAGTTGAGCAGCTTGTGCTTGGTTTCAATGGCGGTGCTTACGCTCTGCAGGCTCTGATTGCTGGAGGTTCCATTACGTAAATGTTTAATATTGAAACGCGTGTTTTCATCACCTGCTTCCTTGGGCATAACTACTGTGGGTGGATTTAGAAATACCTCGGAAAGAAATTTTAGTAGTAAGTAGTGATTATTTCTAAAAGCTGTGGCCTCAGCTTTTAAAGGTCTGATTCTGCAAGCTCACATTGCTGGATTAGGCTCTAAATTGCTGTAGAGAATTGCCATAAATTCATTTTCTTCTCGGAGAGAACTGCTAAATTCATGACAATGATTTCTTAACGACTGATAATGTTAAACAAGATTTTGCCTCTAAACTTACTTAACTAATGCTGAATGGCACTAGAAGTGCATAACAAATACCATTTCTGTATTAAATATGACTCCTCTTGATTAACATTAGCCTTTGTAAAAGAGATGTCTGAGCTCTCTCCATGTCTGGAAGTGTAAACACCTTTTGATTTTCACACTGCTAAAACAGTATTCTTAATTACTTTGAAGGATCTACTAACACCACATTTGAGAGGATGTGTTCTGTTAGGATATTGCAGCTATTAAATGGCAAATTTAGTGTCAGTGCATTCCTTTGCAACTGTTCTCTTAATGAGAAATATTCCATTCTGTACAGTCAAACTGCACAGTCGTGATTACATTTCTAAGATGTACTGTATTTGTGTTACAGAAATTGTCATGTAAAACATGCACACACAAAAGTCTAAGCAAAACCTATTTCTGCCATAACAGGCATATATAACTATGGCAAATAGATCACATTTCAGAACAAAGTCTAAAGCAAACCATTATATATAGGGTTTAATACACAATTCTGAAATGTACAAAAAAGTAATCACACACTTGCTACACTAGAATATTTGTACTTCAAAAATTAAAATGATCCCTTTTTAATGGTTTTTTTGTTTGTTTTTGCAAATAGACTTTTAGAGTAGAAAGCTATACTGTACTGATAGCAACACATCTCAGCCGTTTGGGTTTATTTCTGCACATAGATTCCTATGGATTAGTTAACATTCTACGCTGCCAATAAGTATAGTTCTGTAGCAAGATGACTTTGCCGGTTTAAAGCTCTATTTACATGCACATCAAAAATGACAGTACAGTTGCTCTAGGTTAATTTGACCTTTAAAATTAATTTACTTGCCTCTTATTTAATCAGAAGGCAGGGTCAAAAAGGGGTAACTCTAACCACACATGTGGTAGCATGTCTGGTGTATCACACACAATAAACTGACAGTAATGCAGAACACTAAATTTCATTCAAAGTTGTTCCTATCAGACCAAGAGTCCTTAATTCCGCTTCTCGTAACAGCTGAGGGCACTTAGTATCTCAGAGTATTGGCTCCCAAGATAACGATGACAAGGAATGCAAAAAGTCGAATGTATTTGTTCAGTGTTATCGAAGAGTCCCATACCACCAACATTTAAGGCAGACAGACAGTCCGTGTGTGATATCGTACTCAAGTGTTGTAGGCACAGCAAGAAGGAAGAAATAAACATGTCTTTCAGCTTCACCTTTTGCGGTGAAGATCTCCATAGATTGTTTTTTCCGTACTTCATTTCAGATTAAATTAAATCCTGGCCTGCAAAACTACTGAAGATCTAGAAGAATTTAAAGTGCTGGTAACTGATATGATGCAAATGTATATGATGCCAGTTGAAACCCTGAATCAATGACATAATCCACTTTTATCTAAGCCAAGGGATTTCTCCAGACCGCACTGTGTATCTGGAGACAAATTTGCAGTTAATTCCACAACATATTCTGACAAAAGTATTTTGTTTGATGTTAAGATGATTGTGTTGTTTTGGTTTTGTTTATCATATGTGACACAGGTTGCTAAATAGGTAACAGCTACTCTCCGCAATGAGATCGGTTTTCAGACTAGAAAACATAAAATGCTTAAATGATTCAGTAAGTAGGGGACTGTTTCCTTTTATCTTAATTTAGGAATGCGCTGATAGGAAATAATTACGATTTTATGTTTGATTATCAGCCTACGTCACCTATGGCAACATTTAACAGCTATTACCTGAGAGACAACCATAGAATTTCAAAGTTTTTTACTTCTATTTGCATTTTTTGTTTGTTTTCCCACCTGCTTTCATGACAGACTCTGAAAAGAACAACTAAGGGCTTTAAAAAAAATGATACTTTCATGTGCTGTGCTGTGAGGTAAGAGCGTCATTTTTGCTATTCTGTGTTTCAGGTATGAAATACGCCTTCTCATAAAACAAACACCATATCCTGACAGTGTTATTTGGGATTCTCAGTGAGCAGCTTCTCTGTTGTTATGTAGACAAAGCTGTTCTATAGCTAAAGTATTCACTAAGAAATGACGGTTGTCCTGTCAGTCCTGTCCCCTGCAGCTCAGTTTGATCCTACAAACATCTTTTATTGAGGGCATTAATCCTCTTTGCAGATTCATAGTGCACAACAGCGTTAATGAAACTTTCCTGCTTCCTCAGACTGTCCTAATATGCTGACACACTGGACTCAATGATCTAACAAGTATCATCAAACACAAAGTAAATTAGGATATTTATTATTTCCATTATAGTAATACCTTGTTTGAAGACCGCTGTTCCCCTCTGTTCACAAAAATAAGCTATACAAAGTTAAGAGTGTACAAATAACTGTCTGATATACACATTAAAATCTAGCTATTAAATCCAGAGCATTGCTTTAGAAAATTCAGTGTTCTCAATATTACCTGGCATAGCTACAGTGGATTTCTTGCAGTTACACTTAATATCCCTTTGGATGCAGTTAAATTCTTCCCTCATAATTAAAGAATGGAGGAAGAGTTCTAAAGACCACAAAACCAAAATATAAAACAACTTGAACAAATTAAGAAAGTAGACATATGAAATTTCACTGAACCAGCCAGTGCTTGTACTTGCCCTTGCCCTCACAAGTCATGTTGAGCCTGGCTCAGGCTGTCCACAGGAACAATGAAGTGCAGTGATACCTCACCCCCAGACACTTGCTCACTGGGTCAATACAGACAATTGAAACCTCACTTTTTCTTCTCTAGGTTTAGCCATGTTGTGTTGCTCATTTAAGCATTAGAAAGTCAGACATAACTTCTTTCTTAAATATTTGTGATGCGTTTACCCTAGGGTATTTTTAATCAGGAAATACAATCATCCTTTCTTGTGAAATCCAGCTTTCAGAGGGCCCTGATCTGCATTCCTTCTAGAAGCATAAAGTAATTCACTGTTGTAAACTTGAAAATCAATAAGGAATTAGCTTCAAGCATTTGTTCTTCCAAACATTACTGTCTTAATTCATCTTAACTGCAATCAGAATGGTGCAATAATGGACGTCTGCTGTAAAGAGACGTGCGGGTCGTGTTCTCATTGGCTGTAGCTTAATCCCAGTGCAACTGTAGATCTTGTGGATCCAGAAAGTCAGTGGAAAACACGCTGGGGGCGGTAGAACTGAGAGGAGTGAGTCCGGATGAGGAGCTGGGCATTGTAATGTCTAGCCATTCCATATTGTCCAAATTTGTATCAGGAAGGTCAAGAGACAGACAAGAATTACTAGTGGCAAACTGTGGGTCAGACGTTTCCATGGGTGAATGTGAATGATCTAAAATGCTGGAGTGATTGAGCAGATCATTCTGGAGGTCTTCAATTAAAGAAAATGGCTCTCTGTCCTCATTACTGCTTGTCAGTTGAGGAATTTCATTACCTGACGGTAAAGTTCCATCCAACAGGGCTTCAAGCTGGTTTTCCAAACTTATAGACAGGCTGGTTGTTGGTTCTAAGGACACAGGAGGAGGGGCCATTTGGATTTGTGGTGGTGGGCGGGATATCACTGTATTCACTGGCATTGTAGTGATGTTGGCTGTTACTGGTCTCATTTTGGAAATGGGAGATGGTTCCTCCTTTATTGGAAGGGAGATTTCTGTAATTAAAAAAAACCCAACGCTATTGAACTCAGAAACGTTAATGACATACATCCTCAGGCTTACAAGTTCCACCTCTCTTTTGCCGACTTTGGGAATCAGCCACAGTGAACTCAATGGAGTACGAGTCATTTTGTTGTTCAGATAATACAAACAGTATAGATATCAGACTATGTTAGGTACTCTATGAAACAGCAAAGTATTTTATATCAAGTTCCAGAGTTCTGCTTTCAGTAATACTTCAGCCAATTAGAATATTTATATTGATTAAAAAAGGAACAATTTTCTAGATGTTAGCCTTACCTCCTTTGGGTTCATAGTTCTTCTGACTAATTAGAATAATTATGGAACCAACACATTTCCTCATTTAGAACAGAGTACCTGAGCCAATTTTCAGTTCAGTGCCTGTTTAGTACTGTGTCCACCTTGATGAATTAGAATCTAATTCCTTATCTTAGAATCTTATTCCTGAGTCTAGAATTTAGAACTACTCTTCTGTCAAGAAGTTCCACGTAAGATAGTGGCAGTAACAATAGAAGGAAATACAGCAAGGTAAGTTCCAGTGAATTCCTATCTGTAAATGTAATCCAAACCCAAGATTAGCCAGACAAGAATATGCAAATAAATCCTCTAGCACAGATGCTGCTTCTGCCAGCAAAAATGTACCTGACAATATATTTTGCACCAGTTTCCCGAGCAAAAACCACATCCTTAAAACCTGTAAGAACGTCTCTTTAAATGACTGCTTAGTAAAAGCAAAGCATTACTAAATGGACTCTCTCACTCTCTTGAAGTACATTAATAAACTAAGCATTTTCCAGTGTAGAACTTGCTTATGTAAGTGCAACAGGCCTGAATGCTTTACTTCATTTGTCATAAAACTGATCAGGAGAGGTTTGTTTTTTCATGGCAACTTTGCAAATCTGGAGCAGTTGTTACCTTTAAGATCAAACAGGTTTGGTAACATAACACTCGAAGCAAATATGTAAGCAAGCACTGTTTCCTAAATCCTCCATTCCAGAGGTGTCATAGAACTTCTTTGAACTACCCATGCAATATTTTAATAAAAACACTGAAAGCTTTTTCAGTTTAGCTTGAGTTGTCTACTGCACAGGTCACCTAGCTCAGTCTGTCACTGTCTACTCCATTTTCTTCAGCTGACTTTGCAATTTGCTTTGAAAAAGAGAAAATACTCTGATGTTGAGAATACGGCTAAAATCTTCTACGATCAGTCACTTCTGTCCTGGCACTCATGGCTCTCAAGATCCTTAGGTGACAGTAGTACAAAGCATTAAGTCAATGGAATTACTCGGCACCAGAACACTCCCCAGTATTGTAATGGCTTCTTAGTCTACAGAGCCTAATTATGCCCGAAAGTGGCCACCTTTTACTGCAAAACTACTTTGTATATTACATCAGTTATTTCAGTTCCTTTCTGCTGGCTCCCTTGTTTTAACTGACATAGAAAGTTGTTATTCATTACTGACTCTATGTAGTTCATACTTACTTTTTCCAGTAATGTATCTTTGATGTTTAGAGTTGATAAGACACGGCTATCTTTAATGAAATTTTAGTATCAACATGCTTTAACTCTTACCTTATTCTATTTTTTTCAGTTTACATTATATGGACTTGCTCAACTTCTCCAATTTTGGTTTAGAACAGTTTGTGCTAACCCAAGGTGTTATTTCAATCGTTTGAATGCTGTGGGGACTATTGCAAAGCTCTATTTTACAAGCAGAAAAGTTCCACAGCAGGTTGACTGTGTGTGTTTTGCTAAACGTTTTCTTTAATAGATAATTATTTCAGAAATACTGGTTCCATCCAAGCTGGATAGCTTCTACCTTGGAAGAATTCTTTCCTTTTATTTCTTTGATTATAGCACTGAGTTTTTATTATCAGGTTTTAATCTCTCCATCACACAGATGTCAATTAGCTTACCTCCACTCTTGATGAGAATATCAAAAAGATCATCCATCTGCTGACTGTGGGCACTGGAAACCTGTAGTGCATGAGACAAGGGTTATTCTTTTTCTTGTAGTATTATTTTCCTAAGCTGATTGATCCTAGCTTCTCTCAATAGTACATAAGTACTAACCTATGATCAAGCCTAAAATTCTTCATATGAAACAGTCAATCTAGAAAACAGAGAAATAGTTTGGAGAGACACTTGTAATCCCTGTGGACAGTTTCAGTACAAGGGAATAGGGAAAAAATCTGAAAAGGAAGACAAAGATTTTATGAAGGGAACCTGCAAGTGAGGTGCAGAAAACCAGGGATAAGGAGGAGAATGATGAACCCTGTTTTGTACCAGGTTAAGTATCTGGAATAATTGCAGGACTTTTTGGGTGCACCCTAAACTGCTTTTTCTCAGCAACATCCTGGAAATGGCCACCATGTAAGATGCATGTTGTTAGTTGTTGTGGTGTTTGTTTGTTTGCTTTTCTCCAGATGTAGATTCATGTTTTCCTTTTTAAAGAGGCGAAGCTTTCATCAGCTCTTTCTTTGTTTTTAACAGCCATCTCTAAAATACCCGAACCTTAAGCAAAAGGTAACAGAACCCCCACAAACTGGCTGAGGGGAAGAAGCCAGAGAGTCGTGGTCAATGGGGCAGAGTCCAGTTGAGGCCTGGATCCAGTGCAGTGCCTCAGGGGTCAGTGCTGGGGCCGGTATTATTCAATATATTCATCAGTGATTTGGACGAGGGAATAGAGTGACTGTCAGCAAGTTTGCTGGTGACACCAAGCTGGGAGGAGTGGCTGACACTGGAAGCTGTGCTGCCATCCAGAGACCTGGACAGGCTGGAGAGCTGGGCAGGGAAACATTTAATGAAATAGAACAAGGGCAAGTGTAGAGTCTTGAATCTGGGCAGGAACAACCCCAGGTTCCAGTGTGAGTTGGGGAATGAGCTATTAGAGAGCAGTGTAGGGGAAAGGGACCTGGGGGTCCTGGGGACAGCAGGGTGAGCATGAGCCAGCACTGGGCCCTTGTGGCCAGGAAGGCCAATGGTACCTGGGGTGGGTTAGAAGGGGGTGGTCAGTAGGTCAGAGAGGTTCTCCTGCCCCTCTACTCTACTGGAATATTGTGTCCAATTGTGGCCCCTCAGTTCCAGAAGGACAGGGAACTGCTGGAGAGAGCCCAGCGCAGCCACCAAGATGCTGAAGGGAGTGGAGCATCTGCCGTGTGAGGAAAGGCTGAGGGAGCTGGGGCTCTGGAGCTGGAGAAGAGGAGACTGAGGGGGAACTCATTCATGGGGATCAATATGGAAAGGGGGAGTGTCAGGAGGATGGAGCCAGGCTCTTCTGGGTGACAACCAATGGTAAGACAAGGGGTAATGGGTACAAACTGGAACAGAGGAGGTTCAACTGAACTATGATAAGAAACTTGTTCCCGGTGAGGGTGTCAGAGCCTGGCCCAGGCTGCCCAGGGAGGTTGTGGAGTCTCCTTCTGTGCAGACATTCAAACCCGCCTGGACACCTTCCTGTGGAACCTCAGCTGGGTGTTCCTGCTCCATGGGGGGATTGCACTGGATGAGCTTTCCAGGTCCCTTCCCATCTCTGACACTCTGGGATTCTGTGATTTTGTGAAACCCATTCTTTCAAAAATGGTCTAGGAAAAGTGGAGACTTTTAAGACAGTCTCCAAACAAACCCAGCATTTTAAAGCACTGGTTATACTCAGGAGATGGGAAGCAGTTTGTCATCAGATGTGTCTCCTGGGAAGAGGCTGGTGGGGAAGCACTTTGCTAACGGGTAGTGCTGGAGTGTCGTGAGGTGGGCTGTGTGCTTCACGGGGGGACGTCTCACACGCCAACAACACGAAATGGCATTATGTCCCCACACTTCTGCCCCAGTGTCTGCAACACAAAACCACCTACCAGTACTAAGTTGCTACAAGGTTTTATCTATTCATTTTTTGGGATAGTTGTGAAACACACGAGGTTAGGTATGCTCATTAGTTTTGTGTGCAACCTGCCTCCAACGTGAGGGGTATTATGGTAAACTGACAAAGCACTCTGTAAGATTATTTACTAAGCTCACTAAATACAGTCTCTTTTAAAGCAAGCACCCATGCTCATGTATGTATATATATTAATATATACATACATATATGTTTGCGTAAGTGTATAAATACACATTCTCCTCAAGTTTACTCACTTTGGAAAATATGGATATAGTTTCTATCTTTTAAGTCTGAAATTTGGCTGTCATACATGTTTGAAACAAGTCAGTTGAAGGCTAGTTGTAGTTAAGTAGCAATAGCAGCATTATCCCAATTATACATATGGCCAACTGGATACTGTAAAACTTATTGACATGTCAGTTGCTTTAATAAAAAGAATTGTGAAACAGGAGTCCAGTAGTTAAACACAGTTATGAAAATATTAACAGGGTACATTAGAAAAATGTTAACACCAAACAAAAAACTAAAATAAGTAATGGCTTGGATAATTTTAAAGAAAAAACCCATTTTTAATAGACTAAACAGGAGCGAATGATTACCTCACATTGCGGTGTCTGAATATTCCGGGTCTGTTTTATGGCCTCTTCATAACGAGGAGGATCTTTTGCCTTGGATACTGTGTTGTTGAAGAGGGGTTGTTGAACAACATAAGGCTGGGCTTGAGATGGGGAGCCAGGCTGCGTGAAATAACAAAATAATACCTAAACAATACGCTTTAGTGAATTCAAGTGCTAGGGATTATGCTATTTTGTCACACCAATCTACATATATACAAATAACAGTGCAATAGGTAATTGGAGGGACAAAATAATAGTTTATTTCTCTTTCTTGCACATACATACATGTAAGCGTTATTAAAATCTACAAAACATTCCTCCTCCTTGAGTGAACTGCAGTATGCACAGTAATATAGAACTGAACTTTATGGAACATTGGTGAACTAATCTTACCTTATTAGGAGCAGCAGGTCCGTTCTGCACAGAGGGAACCTGATTACCAGCAGTGTGAATGTTAGAGTTTGATGCTTTATTAAGAAAAGATTGTGAAGGTGTTGTCACTGGTGCAGTCTGATAGGAAAATACTGTATTTGATGTGGTAGGTGGAAAAACCTGTAAAGGATTAACATATCAGCCTTAGGTTATGGTGGTTTTTTTAATTAATAACATTGGGTAAATGACGTTAATCAAGACTTTTCTTTTTTAATACTTGCTTGCTTAGAATACCGATTAAGGGAATGTTATTTGTACTGATTTTTCCCTCCAGTGTAATAATTTATAACAATTCCTCTTTAAAAGAACCTTTGTGCTGTGACATGCTTTCATTCTTCACTCATAACTGAAAATACTTTCCTGCCATTTTGCAGTGAGCACATGTTTTTGCCAAACACATTCAAAAGTGTATGGAAGTTTAATAGATGTGCATGATCTCCCCACCTAGTGGACAGGCAATAAAATGAGCTTATTTCTGGCCTGATACAAACTAGTGTATATATCCACACGTGTTGTATACTAAGAATGGTTTGGTTTGTGCCGTATAATTCTAAATTATTTTCTCTAAAGGTATTTATGAGTACTAATGGAGAGAGAGGCAAAAGATATAACTGATGAACTCGAGTATCAAATGTAAACTTGGTTATGGTTATTTAAACTTGTGATTTCTTCAACTGATCATCCACACGCTCACTGCACATGATTCCAAGCACTATCCTACTTCTCGTATTTTGAGGTTAAAGGGAGAGCAGGAGGAGCTATGAATGTCTGAATGCATAATTCAGTATCACTCCCAATACCTTTCTGATAAGGGTGTGACAGATCTTAGATCAGGATGGAGATAAATCCAGGGTAAGCTTTGTGGAGCACAGTCTGAATACCAAATCAAGTCTGCTGTGCAAGGGTTTAACACAGCTTTTGGAAGCCACCCGGGTCCTGTTGGAAAACTGTTGTGCTTCCCAGCTGTTTACCACTGAGGTGAATGCCTGTGGAGATGTTTCCTTACTACTGAGTGAACTGAGGAACAAGTGCCATGTGGTACCAAGGATGTGAAGAGACACTTCAGACGCGTAGGAGAAAATAAATAGAATAATCAGCTGGTTTGCATAAAACATCTGAGCTGCTTGAGGAGGTCTCGATAGAGTCAAGAGACACCAGTTCTGGAAAAGAACTCTTTATGGAGGTGATCGCTATTAGGAAGGCAAACTTCACTAAAAAAGTGTTAAATTAATTAGTAGTGTTACTCAAAGTTCATTACTTCAATCTGCCCGCTGAAATATCCAAGCCTCATGAAAGGCAAACAGCAGACAGGTAGATGTAATGCTGAAGGCATGAAGACTGTCCTGATCTATTGTATCACATCAAGTATTTTACATTCTGGTGTAAAAGCCAGTGGTTTGCTATGTGACAGAGGGCAGTAGGTGTGAGCAGAACAGCAAGGGCAGGCCGGCTGTTCACTCCAGGACAGCTGGATGCAGCCGCACATCTGCTGGGAACCCTGTGGGCTCCAAGACAACTGGGCTGAACAGGGGGAAACACCAGAGCGCACAACTGGTATCTCCTGTAATCACTTCAAGGAACTTGTAGACAGCACAGGAAGCAAACTGCTCGTCTCTGCCACGAGTACGTGCTTCAGGATGACTGGAAAAATTCTATATGGGACCTGTCGAGTAAACAAGGTAAGATTAGGCCCTCACTGAATCCCAGAGAACCTGAATGAAATCTGCTTTTGGGGTGAGTCAGTTGTGACTTCTGTAGGATAACCTCATTGTCCATGAAATCAAACAGACTGAACAAGCATCCTGAAGCGTGATGATGCTCACTGGGTTGTGTTCCCCTTTACTAGCCAGCTGCCTAGAGAATGGCGTAATCATATATCTCATGAGATAAATTCTTATTAGATCGGAGGACACTTCACAGGTAGAAGCCCCAAACTGCGTCAGAATGTGGCTTTTATGATGCACTTTTGTAAACTGAAATATAAACCTTGAAGGCTGAGATATTTTGTAAATTATATAACATATGGTAAAAATTACTGTCTTCATCTTGAAATGTCAGTTGTTTCTGAATTATCCTTTTCTTTGGGCAGGCTGAAAAGCCTTGTTCTCCTAAGTGTTAGGAGCATTAGAGTCGATAGCACTGGTAAGGAAGCAATGAAGGTCCAAAACGGGTCTCTGGGTTGCTAATAACAGAGCTCAGCCTGGAAGAGGCTCCGCCGAGGAGAAAGCCTTTCCCTTTGTGATGACCAGTGCCCATGGCTGATACCAGTTACCGTACGACCACCGGCACTCACAGCTGTGCGCCCAGTGCTGATGAACATCTGTTTTGGAAGGGGAAATTTCAGAGTGGATCGTTTTGGGTAGGCAGGGAAGGATCTCTCTCTGAAGCATTCCCCCCATTCCTCAGGAAGGGATGTATTGTAGGCACGGTGTCGTTCCTACTGCCTGGAACTGCTATCCTCAGTACAGTCCATCAGCTCTCTGTGTAAGGAAGGATGAAATCGACAGGGCAAGTATGAAAATTACAAGGAACTCCTATAGATAATAAACCTCTGAAGCCATAGGTAAAGCATTCTCTTAACAACTGCCTGCAGGATTTTGAGCCAGTGACAAATAACAAACTGACTGGAGTACCTGGTATACCAACTGTGCCAAGCATGAGGAAGAACATAGAGCGGTGCCATAGGAATACTGTTAAGATAAAAAGTCTTTAGCCTTACGTATTTATTTGCAACCGAAAAAAAGTCCTGCACAAACTAAAACTTTGGAAAAAGTGAAGGCGCTACAGCCCATTGTAGCACACAGAAAAACATGGTACAGAGGTGTTAGGTGACTGGATCCTTTATATACAATGCAGATGACACATAGAAGACTCTAAAAGCACTGCCTAGAGTTAGATTACACAACTCTTTATCTTAATGCTTATTGCTATCCACAAACCTTTCTCATTTGTTGGGTCTGACCGAGTGTGTGCTGCGTGACGGTATTTTGTTGTGATTGTGGAGTATGCATCTGAGCTGCTGTCTGGACCAGGCCAGAGGAAGAAATAGGAGCAGGTATTTGTGACGGGGTCTGTATTCCAGCTTGTGATTGAGCCTAAAGGATGAAGATAAAATATTTGCGTTATTTGTATCTCACAGTAAATCACATCATGTAAAAATCTATTGCATAGATTATGCAGAATGCCAACAGCACGTGTTCTGGGACGGATGAGTGTGAGCTGTGTACAGGGGACAAAGCGTTTACTCTGTTTGGTACTGGTGAGTTCCCAGCTAAAGGGTGGTGTGTATTTTGCCAAGAGAGTTTAAGACAGACAAACTGGAGAGGATCCAGTGGAGAGCAATGAAAGTAAGAAGAGATAGAGCACAACCAGTAAGAGAGGACTATAAGAACTGTGCTTGAGTAACCAGAAAGACAAAACTGATGATGCAAGGAAAAGGTTGTTTTTTAGGAGATCCTAGCAGTTTTTAATGGCCACTGAAAGGCAAGAAGCACGTCTGACCTCAGGAAAGACAATTTGAGCTGGCAGTTAGGAAAACCTGCTGCAGCATCAGTGAAATACAAGAACAAGCTGCTTAAGGTCATCACAGAATTCTAGGCAGAATGTCAGAACAATTTAGACAAAGATCTGTCTGGGTGGGCAGTTACCAGGAATAGCTCTTGCACTGTGGGCTCTGGGGCCCATCCCCATCAAAATTTTACAGCCCTCATTAAGTATTGCAGAATGTGATGGCCCACATGCTAGCACCAAAGCCTGGGCCCACAACGTGCCGCAACAGCCATGCAAACGCTGGAGCTGAGAGAATGCTGTGCTGGCACAATAACCATGCGGCTGGCAGGGATTTCACCCAGCTGTGGCCCAGTAATGCCACTGGGAAGTACAGGTGTAATTCTGCCTTAGACCAACAGGGTAAACTGTTTCAGCTTGGTCAGACTACTCTATACCTCTTCATTTATAACCCATCTTGGTTTATGCTGTATTTATTCGCTGTGGTGTTACCTGTAATCACCCTAGAAATAATATTTGTGTAACCGTGGTTTCTTTTTGTAACTCCACTGGAGTTCTACAACCTACCATTCATGTTTTTAAACATAAGGAGCCATCACCACACAAGGAAGCTGAAACACCCATTTTGCAAACAGGTATACCTCAAAATAAAGTAGTGGGCGTCTAGCTCTCTATTACAATTTGGAGTTAACAAAATGGTGGTATATGCGGATATAAATCAAAACCGACTGTGCATGGAGGCAGTAGATGGTAAGACAATTACTTTTCAGGAAAGAGTTATCTGGGAACAAAAACCACAAAGCAAGCAAGTATTAGAAGCAGTTATAAAGAGACTGGCTCTTCAGTGTTTCTACTGTCTTCCCTAGGGCAGAAACAAGTGAAGCCTCATTTTTTAAGTTAGTCTTACAAGCAGCACATTTACCTATTTATACTAAATTATGCAAATAGTGCCATGCAGTTTACATGATGAAAAACAGAAACACCCCTACCTGCAATTTTATATTTCCAACTGGCAGCTGCACTGCAGTGGTAGAATTGGGTCCCTGGATCGACAGCGGGAGGAGCAGCTGTGCAGTTCCTTGGGTCGTTAATAAAGCTTGAGGTTGGGCAACAACTGCAGTTTGTGGCTGCCTCTGTGGACTAACATAAAACTGAGAAATGGCATTCTGAGGTTCGGCTTTGGCCACAGGTATCTCCTGCTTGATAACAACTGCCTTTTTGGCAACTGGATTCTGGCCACTGGTATATACAGATTGTCCTAAAGAATGACTAGCTACAGGTACAGATTGACTTGTACTAGAGCAGTCAGTCAGAGCATTTTCATCTTTGACAGCAGCACTGAATTGTTTCTGTTCCACAGCAGCTGAGTTACCACAAGTCTGAGACTGTTGCTGTTGTCCCCGTTTTTCAACCTCAAGTTGCATTTTCAGTACTTCCACAAGCTTTTGCTCTTGTTCCAGTTTCCTTTTGAGCTCTTCAATCTGCTTTTCTTTTTCTTGAAGCTTGCGGTCCTTTTCTGCTACATCAAACTCCATGGCTGAGATGCTTCCACTGGTGCGATTCTGATTATCATCACTTGTATTTGCTCTTAGTGGCGAAGTACTTAAGAACTGGGATGGTGACATCATGGTCATCATTTCTGTGAAGGTATCTGCCATACTAGTGTCATCTGTGCTTAGACTAGATTGTTCTGAAGGAGAGGGAGATATAGGCAAAGGTGAGCTGATGTTTTCAGTGTTCACCACTTTGCCGCCAGGTCCAGTAGGTGTTTTTTCTGGAGGAAAGCTGGATATCGTGTTAGCCGCTGGTTTATTTAGTGTTGCAACAGGAAATGCCACAGTCACTTCCCCAGTGTTACCCGTGGCCCCAGTGGAGGTGGTTACCGTCACAGAGCTACTAGTAGTAACGCCATTGTTATTCAGATCTTGATAGGGCTTCAGACGCTCAATAAGATCTGTTTTTGTTCCAGACACTGGTAATCCCCGCAATTTCAACTCCATTTTAAGCTCTGCTACCTGAAATACGATAAAGCATGATAGTAAAAACATATTAAAACTTATTTCTATACATTTTACCTTATTACATCCTAGTAAGAAAAATTACTTTTCAGCATATTTGCTAGTTGGTACAGCTCTGTGTTCTGAGAGCACGCATTACTTGTGAGTGCATTCCCATGACCTGCTACTTACTGCCACTGTTTAACTGGCCAAAACCTTAGCAGTGTTCAGTTGTACAATGAAAAGTAGCAAAGTTACGCTGACTTTTTCCATAAATTTTCAAAATGGTAAAACGAATGTACAGCTCTTGTTCTGGGCTAGAAACTCCTGTTGATGACGGCAGTGCAGATAAAAGCACGGAACGCTAGC
Source organism: Patagioenas fasciata (assembly GCF_037038585.1). Taxonomy (NCBI): domain Eukaryota; kingdom Metazoa; phylum Chordata; class Aves; order Columbiformes; family Columbidae; genus Patagioenas; species Patagioenas fasciata. The sequence goes on along the minus strand of NC_092534.1, from coordinate 1,346,232 downwards.
ACACTGAGCTCCTTTGTTCCACCTTCAAGGCAGATCGGTCTATTTTTCAGAAATGTTATCAGGTCAGTTGGGTGATTTAACAAGCTTATCAAACACAAAAGGCTCTCTCTAGTTAGCAACCGAACAGTCTCAGCTGTGTGCCATCTGGGTTTCTTTTACAAACATAAAAAGTATAAGCAGGCAACATTAATCTCATTTCTGATAGAAAAATGTTCGCAATTTTCCAATAAGCTTACAGACCAAGTACAAATGTACTGAGTGTAAATAATTCTGTGCTTCAAAATAGCAATTAAAAAGAAGAGTCACAATGAATGGCTTCTGTTTATGATACACATATACCGCATCTAACTGTGGAGTGTGTGGGCTCTACCTATGTTAGAACCACCTCTGCAACAATTAAAGGTAGTGAACTTGGTGATATTTCTGTACATTGCCAGCCTAGAATTTTAAACCCTAGGTCTTCATGATCTGGAAATGATGAAAAGACACAACAATCCATTTGTGTAGTATCTCTGAGAACCACAGCAGCTTTATGTTAAATAGCTGTCTACCTAGCAATGATGATCAGCCGTTTTGCCCACTCTGGGATCCTCTACACTTGCTGCAGAGGGCATTCAAGTTTTTCTGATTTTCCACAGCGCATTTCTGAATTCTCAGTCAGAACTGGTTTAGATGATTCAGTGTTAAAACCACCACCACCAGGCCTGCAAGTCTGGCTGCCATGTTAGCAGGAATAAATTATGCAGAAATGGGTAAGTGGACAGCTTTAATCACTGCAAAGCACAATTCAGATATTAACTTAAATATCTTTGAAAGTTAATAATTTAAGTTTGAAAAGCTTATTTCAAACACTGTTGCTTGAATTGCATTTTATACACTTGTTTCATATTAAAAGATTTGCTTTAACTGATGACAATACATTAATGTCTTGAGAATCTGATCTTCTGAAACCTCTTTTTTAATCCCTTCAAGCCTAAAACAATACTGACTCCCACCCCCTGCTCAAGGAAGGGAGCACTGAATGCCCCACACAGCAGAGCTGCCTCTGCTCCCTCAGCTCCGGCACACGGCGGGAGGCTCTGAATCCAACCCCACCGCTTCTTCCCATTCGGTTTTGTTATGCCTTGTTGAACGAACCAAGCACTATGCAACGCCTTCAGCTTACAGTTAAAACGGTTATTTGTACCTACACGAAGCTTCTATGAAACGTCATGTTCATTTTCAGATAATGCGTTGAGCTCTAGCAGCGGTTTGCAAGTTGCCTACGGTGATGCACAGGAAGGGCCAAATCCCTCTCAGTTTTTACCTTCAGGTCATCCAAGCTGGAAGGCAGAGGCCCGGGTTTGCGGCTGGGCACGGTGCTGTTCTGCCGCGGCGAGCTGGCCGCGGATGCCGGCGAACTGTTGTTCAGAGCGTTCAGCGGCGTGTTCCCGTTGCTACCCTGTTTGTCATTCAGGGGCCTTCAAGGGAGAAGAAAAAGGGGGACGATAACGTCAGTGTTAAATGCATTGTGTTTTCAGTCAAGCAGCTGTGATTCTGAAGCTCATGTCTATCAAACTAATGAACGATTTTTTTTTTTAAATACATATTTACATGAGACATTACTGCTAAATATTTTTAGTAAAACAACACATAGAAGAAAACGGAGAGTAGTATATTGATATTTTGTGTTCCTTTCAGTACTAGTTTATGGTTCATAGTTTTTATTACTGTCATGGTACCCCCGAAGGATACTATGGACCACAGAACGCGCTCACACAAATGAACCGTCAGCTAGGGCAACTAGTTATGTGTTTGTTTGACATCAATACAAAAGTCCCACGATACCGAAGTCTATAACTCTACGCACATGTCCAATGTTCATACATAATAAGGACTGATGTGAAGGCAGTTTACTGGGAAGATGACACATTTTTATCAGCTGTACTTAAAAGAAGAATCTCATAAAAGATCTCAAAATAATTGTAAAAACATTAAAAATGCCATCATTTACACCAGGTACCGTAAGTCAGCTTTTTTATTTTGTTCAACTGATTTATGGAGAAATGTTTCTGAAATGTCAGTAAATGGAACATAAGAAGCGTGGGTAAGTGGGCAGAAACATCTCTAGTCCAAATGTTAGGATACATGGTAATTATAAATATAACCACAGATGGTATCTTTAACTTTTCTAGCCTCACTTACTGAGGAAAAATAACTCAGTGAACACTCATTAAAAAAAAAAAGTGATTGGAATTGAGGTTTGTATGACTGTGCCAGGTTACACTAGAAGCATTTCCAGGAAACAATTGGTCTTAGATGGTGAGAATGAAGCTCTGCAGATCGTCTGCTTCTCATTCTGCTATAGGGCGCTGGCGACTCTTTAAAGATTTATTTTTGACCGCTTCTCCCAATAAATCGGAAAGCGTACTTCTCACTGGTACACGTGCTGAAGACCAACACTGATGAGGAGCTCCTGGAAGCATCAGAGATGAGGCTATCAACAATATACACATTTCACCTACTTTAAAATGGCTCTTTCTTCTTACTAGTAAACTGCAGAAGCGTGGTCGTCAAACTGACGTAAAAAGACAAAACCACAAGAATATTCTGTGTCTTTGCAAAAGCCATCATCTGTAAGCTCTCTTCTGTTCTGCCTGTCATATTTGAGTGACAATGGTGTCAAAACTTTCTTGCTTTTGCATAAATGCTTTAGGATTTCAAATATGCATCTGGTCAGGAAAAATGCATCTGACAGGGAAGACATTCTGTTTCCAGGTCACACAAAAGTAACCAGAACCACTGAAAGCTTCATCACAGTTCAGGAGCATTTTAACAAGAGAACCACCTCATCAATCTGTTAAATGAGCACATAATACCCCAGTGATGCACACTGCCATTTACGTTTTCTTGGATCCCAACTGTTTCCTAGTATTTGCAAACCACGGCTACTCCTAAAGTACTAAGTCTATCACTGATGTATATATCTTTTTTTTTAAAGGACACAAACAATGCTTCACATACTTCAGCGGTGCAGGTAGAATTGTCTGGTAGTTGTAGTGTTGTTGCTGTTGGCTCAGGATCTGCAGCTGCAAAAACAGTTGCTGCTGTTGTAGCAGACGAGCATAGTTGGAGTCCATCTGTGGCTCATTTTTCTCACCTTTCTGATCAGGTGGAATATATTGATGATACTTCAATTTTTTCACCCTTGGCTTAGGTTCTTTACATTTCTTGCTTCGATGCTTATCGTTGGGATTCTTCGGGTGGCTTTGCTGTTTATGGATGGTAAAGATTGAAACAACGGTAAGAGCTCATTCACAAGCACTCACGTGAGGTACAAAGATACGGCGTACAGGAGCGCATCTGCTGCAAGGAGCTGCTGAATACAATTATCCCTGCAAACCTGCCCAAAAGGATTGCTTACCATCCTTGAAAAGTCAACATACTCCAGATGGCTTATACTGTGCACAAGATGGGGTCATCAAATCGGTTTGGGAATGTTTTTTAAGGGATGGCACAAATGAAGCTGAGGGATTCTGCTAGCCATGACCTGCCATTGCAAAGAGGGATTGTTCTTCAACAGGCAAGGTCAAAGCCACTTAGCACTTCGTGCCAGCAAAGCTGGTGTCTTCAACTCCACCTGTAAACACTCAGAAGTACTTACAGGGCTGGATTAAAAGCAGAGACACACAGTCCTGTGAATTACAGGATTACTCTCATGAACTTCCTGCAGTATCCCTTGTAGCAACACCTGCACATGTGGTACAACTCCTTTAAAGATCTTTGACGTTATTTTGAGTGACAAGTTGAAGGGCAGGCAGTTACCCAGTCACACAGAGTGCAGCAAAGCAGCAATCCTGTGTTGGTCCACGCACATTTATTACACACATAACCTGTTTTGGGGGGGGTCTCAATTTGTCATTAAGATCCTGCATTAAGTAAGCTGGTTCAAGTCCAGTGATTTCACTGCATATAGCCAAATTTATACTAGAAATTGACTATTAAAGGTCATCCTTGCAAATGTAACTGAGAATTAATTTAATGTAGTTAGGCAGAAGTCTACATACGGAGCTGAAAACCTTTGGCAAAGTTGCTGAAATTAAATATTATAGACATCACCTAACACAATTGTGTTTGAAAAAGTTTTCCATGCTGCTGGCTTTGTCAGTGCAGAAAAGAGAACTGAGTATGTTCAAGTACGAGGATACAGCAGCTTCTCTCACACCGTGTGTTCTGCTTATACAATAAATGGACTAAGAACATCAGTCACAGAAAAGGAGTGATGCTGTTCACCAGTTTGGTTATAGGTAGACTATGAATGCAGTTGCCTCTGTTCCTATTATTCACCATAAAAACTAGATTCGTTAATTTCACCTACAGGAAGTAGAAACTCAATACTGCAAAAATCTCATCCCTGTTTCTTAAGAGCTGTAAAGTGCAATGAAAACTTGTGTCAGCTGTACTGGAAGGACCTCCTGAAATACTGAGCCGGTCCCTCCAAGTGCTGGCGGCCGACCTCAGCAGACAGAAGCCTTCAGTCAACAACCCACTGTGTTCTCCCGGACACCAGTACAGTTGTTACAGGCACTACAACGTTCCTCATGCATTTTTTCACTAGCTGTAGCCCTGGGCAGGACGTGGGTTAAGAACATAGTCCTCAGGTGGCACGACTGCCGACACTGACCTTTACCAACGCTGGCGCAGGCTTTGCCGCAGGCGCGCTGCTGGTGGTCGGCGTGGTTGCCGCAGTAGAACGTGTAACGTGCTGTTCAATTGTAGAGGGGGTTTTGAGAAATTCAGGAACTGGAGAGGTTAAAGGTGGATACTAGTATTAAAAAAATATAAGGAGAAAGAGAAACATTAAAAACATCCACCAATGTGAGAAAGTTAAGACAATTTACTATCATGTCAAATTCACAAAATATTTTTGGGAGGAATAGCAAAAACTGGCCTTTCTTGTATTTGTGTCTACAAATATTATAACAAGGCATATATTGGCACACTACAAATATACTAAATGAGATAAACCAGTTTCTTACCTTGACTTCTTCGTTTGTATTGTAACTACTGCATGTAAACGCATCCAAAATCTGTTTTTACTAATATAGGATTTACTTTTAGTTTCACCAAAGGAAAACAGTAATTGATTTTAATACCAATTTTGTAGTGTATCATAAATATTTTTCCGACATCATTAACATTTTTCTTTGTTATTATGATTACTATTCCTGTTTTTTTCTGTGGGTGAGAAGAATGATAACCAAAAAGGATTTTGAACAACACACAAAAAGAGCCCTCAAGAAAGGGCTTTGTTTTTATAACCTTTACACTGCTGTTTTAATTTGCAGAATTCTTTTCTCCTTCTAACACACATGCAAACAAATAAAGAAGTATCATGAAGACATTTTCTTTCTTTCCTTCTTACAAAACCATCAGAAAGAGCTGGAAGTGCCTTCAGAACTAACCTCACCCATTCGAGTCAGGAACACGTTACTTAAAATGTTCCTAACACGTATTTGCCTCTGGCCGGTGGCCCAGAATCAGATTAACTAATTGATGCCAGTTCTTAACTTGGTAATTGCAAAACTCTTCTAGACCTGACAGCTGTCATTGAAGAAATCTCGTCATGGCAGTCTGTCAGAATTACAGGAAGAGCTTATGTCTAATATTTTCTCTTGTTAGCATTGCCATGTTTCATATATGAAGGCTTCTAGAACCAAAGAATTACAGCTTTTAAGAATATAACTAATACTTTCATATGCAACTAAGTACAGAAAAATAGTTCAAATAAAACTGTATTACTTACAAAAAACGGAGAGATAAGGGTTAAAAATAATTAAAGGAAGAACGGAGTGCACTGTTAGCAAGTGTGAGCAGAGATACCACCATTTGTTATCATTTGGCTTGAAGCAGCATTATGATTTGCGCCCAGCCACACCAGGGGTACACCAGAGCAGCTGCTGCATTCACAGGAACCCGCTGCATCACTACACGCTCGAGGCCTTCACTATTTTCTGTCTGTGGAGGCACAATCTTGTGAACACAGGAACCGTACCACCCAGACCAGGACTGCCAGCAAACCTTCTCTCTTTCATGAGGGTCAAACAGCAAGATAGGAGAACAGACTTTGTTCCGGAGGATCCTGCGGCAGCAGAGCAGCCCGTGTTGAACAGACAACTTCCCGTGGTGTTTTCATGGCAACCACAGCCCTGCCTGTGCCCGGAGCTGCGCTGCTTCTGTATCTGCCCCCAGCACGATTACATTACCGTGCAGGTACAGTCCAGCAGCCCGAGCGTCACTGCGTTTGTTCCCTTGCTGTTACAAACACCATGTGTGTCATTTCTTCTGCAAACTTACTCAATTCCATATTGACTTAAGACTTTTTTATTATGATTCTTTTCCTGGCACCACTACACCTACCAGAAGATTGCCAAAAGTTTTCCCACATAATAAGCAAACTTCACCAAGCTTAACTTTGTCAGATCCATTTTTTCTGTTCTGAAATTGTTTTCTGATTTAAAACCTATTTCCTTCTATAGTCAATATCCCTCTGATGGGATATAGACCCTGTACATAAACAGATCTCAGCCCTTGTTTTTCTAGCTACACAAATGAATTTTTATTCTTTTCTCATAAAAGAGATTTTTCACTCTCTGCTCATCCTTTCCTATTTGTGTTACAATCTTCATTAGTGTTTCTTGGCTCTAAGTGACTGGAAATGTACAGGATATTCCATGTGGGGTCTCAGTGAGTCCTGGCAGTGGCGTTACCACATCTGCTGGGAGCCTCTCTCGGACACACGGAGCAGCTCGCTGCGGCCCCTCCGTGTGCCTTCCCCTCCCTGTGCCTTCCCGCTTGTCCTGGTTTTGTTGAAAACAAGTTTCTCTTTCAGTGAATTTGCCTGTCAGCTAAAGCTTCATATCAGCTGCATTTTCCTGGAGAACCAGATCCATGCTTTGGTAAACCTAGCAATGGAATGTGAAGTTACTGATAAGCACAGATGGACATCTCACAAGAGGGGCAACGAGAAACTGGTGACCAAAAACTGACCAACTGAGTATAACATCCCATTCACCTGATACTTCATATAAAAGTGGGAGATCACGAGGATCTCGTCCCTTTTCCTTATGGCGACATTAGGAGAGGACCTTGCGAGTCGTCCCTGCGAACTGAGGCCAGTGACAGACTGAATCCAGCTCCGCTTGGCTGCAGAGTCCAGTCCAGGACTTCGGGTGCCGGCTCTGCAGTTGCTGGGACTCTCAAGATTGGTTTTGTATATTTTGTATTATTTTCTCTATTTTATCAGTAGCATCAGTAAAACATTGTTAATTTTCCCAAATCTCTTCTCTCTGCCCTTCTTTCCCTCCTGATCGCCTGTGCTGAGTGGGGAGGGGGAGAGGGAGGGGCAAAAGGGGGAAGGGGGGGGAGGAGGTGAACAACACATCTGCCGGGGTTTACTGTCACCCCGCAATCAAAACCCTCGACACCTCTTCCTGTGCCTTCCCCCTCTGCCTGCACCTGTGGCCCAGCTCACCCCAGTTCTTTTTCATGCCAAGGAAACATCTTGTGTACTTTTTTTAAAAACTATTCCATTCTATTGGAACTCCATCTCTCTCCTAAAAGCCAAATCAACCAGTTCTCCCTGCATACCAGCAATCCAACTGTGCTGACTGTGCCTTCCAGCTTCTGGTACGTGACCCACTCTTATGTCAAAGTTGTTAATAACATGAAACCAGAATGTCCTCAGATCAACTCCTGCCAACTTCCTTTCAACCCAGTGCTTTCCTCTTTCTGCCTTATCTCTGCTAATCTCCATCTTCTCCGGTTTTGCCAGCATTCAATATCATACAGAATTAAATCCAGACAAATGAGATCACTTTCATTTCCATTGTTTAAGAAAGCAATTAGATCACCTAGTACAATATTCCTTTTATAAAAGTCCATCCATTTCCCTTATATTCCTATCAGTAAATATTCTTTTTCTTCAGAATACCTTCTAAAACCTTGCATTCCAATTAAGTCAGATGGGTATTTCTCCCTAATTAATTTCTTCCTGTGCTTTACTGTTCTTCCATGAGATTGCACCAGAAAGGGCTTAAATCAGCATGCTGAACACTTTGTACACATTTTGCAACTGTATTCTTTTGTATTTCTGGGATGGCGTGTATCAAACTTCCAATCTGCATGCACTAAGCTGACTTTTGCTTGCAATTAAATTATAGTTATTTTCCCTTCTATCTCTGTGTTTGTTTAACAGGTTTTGCTGTGCCCAGCGGCCAGGTGCCCAGAGCAGCTCCAGCCAGCCTGCCGCGTGCACCGAACCTGCCCGGTGGTCGCATCCCTGCGTCACGCAGCCTGCAGAGGAACAGCTCCTGAGCCCGCGCCGTGCGGCACGGCGGGTCTGCTCACGCACCGCCGCACGCCTGCTGCCGTTGTGGCCGTTCACGGTGGCACGCTCAAGATATAAATGCCTCTATTTTTAAACCCAGCTTTCAAAGCGTTTGCTCTGGAAAGCATCCGATATCCACACAGTATCTGTTTTTGCTGGACTTGCATAAGAATCGGCAGGGGACTACAGAAGGACTTCCCCTTTAAGACAGGGCTCTGGATGCTGTATTCCAACATATTGCACTCCTGGTGCTATCAAATGTAAAAGGCTTATTCTAGTTACAGCAGTAACATTTAAAAAAGCAGTTTGTCTTTGAATCAAAGAGTCATATAGAGTATTAGTCATATACAGTGTTAGCATAAAGCACAGGAGAATTCTAATGATCTCTCGATATTCATTGATTCCTACATTTTCTTTTCCTGAAGTCGCATCTAAAAAGCATTTTAAATGTTTGATCCTACAGCTCATTCATTACTTAATCTTTCACCATTCATCATTCTGATCCTTCTTGAACCTAAACAAATGACTTGATTTCAAACCTACTACTCAGCACCCCTTGATAGCTTATGAAAACAACAGCACAACAAAACGCTTTCAAAGAGAGAAGTTTGCAACTTCAAACACCAGAACAAAACCAGAACCCCTCCACCTCCCTAATTCATAATGCATTGCTTTTTCCTTACTTTAGTTGTAATCTTAATCTACAAAGGATTCTAATGGTTACATGAAATACAAAGATTTTTACCGTCTTCCCAATTTTACCTGCAGGTGTTAAGCATGGCAACAAACCATGCATATAATTTATTTGATAATTTTTTAATTAAAAAAAATTAAATTAATAGGTCTCAGCCTCTTAATCTTTCCATTACTTTATGAAGTAATCCAATTATTTCCTTTGCACAGATGTTCTGTTTCCGGTTACACACAATATGATTTCTGGACCTTTTCTCCTGGCTGCAGACAAGCAGGTCAACAAGCTACGCTGAATATATGAAGAGAACAGTCATGGTATTCTGCCTTGTCAAGTAAAATACTTCAGCTGTTTTGAAGAGATGTCTTCAGAACTGCGAACACCACAACTGGGCTATTTAGAGTGGTTTAGTTAAAATGTCTATTCCTTACCAGATGCAAATACATTGGGTTAAAGCACGTTTTAGGTCACCGGTCAACAAGAGCTGAAGGGTCTCCCCGTTACGTTACATCCTCGGAGGGCTGGAAATGTGTGGAGGAGGAAGCCTTGAGAAGAACTCTGGCTGCACTTCACTGTTTTCAAACATTCTTTGTATTTTATGTTGTAATAAAATGTAAAATTTGTCAGAGGAAAAGAAAAGAATGAAAGAGCAATTTCCCAGACACATCTCCTGTAGAGACATGGGGTGCTGTTCTTCTTTATTCCAAACGGAACAAGGTAAGCAGCTGTTTTATTCTGCAGAAAAGCAGCTTCACCTTTTGGATCTGTGCACAGAAGCGGCTGTAATATGTTATGGAATCCATAAGCAAAGGACTGAAGTTCTACCTGAAGTGCTTTTTCAATCAAGTTCAAGCGCTCTGTTACTTTACTGCTGCAGTCACATGTCTTATGCTTCCTACTTTAAAAGCTTTTGGCTTTGAGTATTTTGATTTAACTCTCCATTAGGAATGTAACTCTTTACTTAAGAATCTAATCTCATGTAGTTTGTTTTCAAATTATTGAACAGCAATTCCATTCTGTGGATGTGAAATGCAGTTCACATCTTCATTCATACACTGGAGAACAACGAAATAAACCAGAAGCGCCAAACTCTGTATCCAGCATTGGTTTGTAATATGAACTTTGCAATACTTCTCTGGCTACTCCAGTAATAAGAAAACTGATGAGAGTAATTCCAGGTCCTGAACTACTCAGCTGTCAAATATCCATGGTCGTTAAGACAATAACATCTTTGGAGCATGAACAATATTTATCTCATATTTAACTGTTTAATTTTGCATTACTTTATACAGTAAGAACTAAATATTTGGTTCTGTCTTATTATTTCTTTGTGTCTTAATTCATAAATTTCAGGACGGTTCCCTACGTAGAGCCCTGGGCTCTTCAGAGTTTAAATACATAAATAAATGCACTTTCCAAGAGAATGCTTAATAAAGAGACAAGCATGAAAATGATTTGAGCTACAAAGTTATGCATCTTTTTCTCATTTGTCTAGTGGAGAAAATGAATAAGGAACACTCTTAGGAAATCCACAGAACTCCAGAGTGTCAGGGGTTGAAGGGCCCTGGAAAGCTCATCCAGTGCAATCCCCCCATGGAGCAGGAACACCCAGCTGAGGTTCCACAGGAAGGTGTCCAGGCGGGTTTGAATGTCTGCACAGAAGGAGACTCCACAGCCTCCCTGGGCAGCCTGGGCCAGGCTCTGACACCCTCACCAGGAACAAGTTTCTTCTCAAATTTAAGTGGAACCTCCTGTGTTCCAGTTTGCACCCATTGCCCCTTGTCCTGTCACTGGTTGTCACTCAGAAGAGCCTGGCTCCATCCTCCTGACACTCCCCCTTTCCATATTGATCCCCATGAATGAGTCCCCCCTCAGTCTCCTCTTCTCCAGCTCCAGAGCCCCAGCTCCCTCAGCCTTTCCTCACACGGCAGATGCTCCACTCCCTTCAGCATCTTGGTGGCTGCGCTGGACTCTCTGCAGCAGTTCCCTGTCCTTCTGGAACTGAGGGGCCACAACTGGACACAATATTCCAGGTGTGGTCTCCCCAGGGCAGAGCAGAGGGGCAGGAGAACCTCTCTGACCTACTGACCACCCCCTTCTAACCCACCCCAGGTACCATTGGCTTCCTGGCCACAAGGGCCCAGTGCTGGCTCATGCTCACCCTGCTGTCCCCAGGACCCCAGGTCCCTTTCCCCTACACTGCTCTCTAAAATCCTCCTGTAAAACATCTGTTATACATGACAGTTGATCAACATCAACCTGAAGAATGTTACACATTTATAGTAGTACCACTGACATATTGGTCACTTTTTGATACCCTCCTAAATTCTTTCAAGTATTTCAATGTTTGAGTTACACAGGCTAAACCAACTTGTTTTTACCAGGTACAGACTTGCATGAAATTAAACAAATTAAAGTCTAAAGCTTTTGAATTTCCATCAAATTCACACTTTCTGCTTTAGGAATACTGTTCAAATTAATATAAAACATTTCAGCTAATTAAACAAACCCGACAACATTATTGAAATGTCTGTGTTTGTACACACATGATATATTGACATCAAGTACACAAAGCTGAGTGCAATATTATTAAACTGATGTCACTTTGAAGTCACTTCGTATCTGCAATGCTGTGATGAAACCCCATTAATTAATAAACTCAAAGGTGAAGATCAAGACCCGTGAATCAAGCACTGTGTACAATGCTCTAGAAAGCATCCAGGTCACTGTGTGACCATGCATATAATCCTGTGTTTGCAGTTGCTAATAGAAGATAAAAGATTTTATCTGCCATGGCAGACTTAGTTACCTTCTTTTCTTTCTAAGGAATCTGAGAAAATACTAAAACCCTCACAGAAAAACCGACATAAAGGTTATTTTTATTTCTTATATAGTAAATTCCTTAGGCTGTATTTTAAAACTATAGGAGGGGACATTTAAATTATGTGAGAAAGCTGATTTTTATGGACTTTTCTGGAGATAATGGAACTGACGTCAACTGTTGTTGTTTCAGCTAAGCTTAATTCTAAATGAGTTCAAGACCTTGCCCAGAAGGAAGACAGACATTGAGTAATCAATAACAGCTGGGGTAAACCATCGAGAAGACCTTTTAAACAACTTCTGGGAAAGCCGCTGATCTGTAACAGGCCATAATGAATTTCAGGGAATTTACAGCTTTACTACAGTCTATGGGAATTTCATCACTGCCAACAGCTAAGCCAGGGCTCTAGCTCATACACTCAAAACCAGAAAACAGAGCCCCAGGCCCTCCTCTGCAACAGCAAATGAGTTCATTGGGTGTGAAACTGCGTCCCCTCTGCACAGTGCCAGAGCAAACACCACGCGGCGCAGATTTAGTTTGAGCGCTGTGAACTGTACCTGTGCTGCCGCGGTGGCGTTTGGCGTCAGCGGGGACGGCGAGTCGCTCGCTTTGGGCTCCCCGGGGGAGGCCGCTGAGCCCTGCGACTCCTGGCTGGCCGGCTGCTCTGGGGACAGCGCGTCGCTGCTGTCCTCGTCAAACGAATAGTCATCCAAAGCCTGAGGATAATTCTCTTGTCCAACTGCTAGAGTGTGTACAAAGAAACAAGCAAAACAGCGTTTTTTTTAGTTACTCTAATTAAATTTAGACGCGGATGGCAGAATTAGCTAATCGCTGGAAAACGATTCGTTTTCAGCACAGTCTAAACATATAGTATGTAAGTATTTACTGTGTTTCTAATATAATGACGGCCATATTAAATCATATTCAAGCAATCAATAAAACTAAGTGCATATCAGAAGTTGTTTTATTAATAATAAGAGATTAAAAGGTACGTACAACATATGTGGAGTGCACACAGGTGCCTATGACATATTGAATAATGGCCACATACTATTGATTATTTTGTAATAATTTTTCTTGAGCAACAAGTCTTTTTAAAGACAGTATTATACCTCAGCTATACAATTGTAACTTAGTTTTGACTAAAATAGGATAACTTTTAATTAATGATGACAGTTTAGGACTCAGATGCTGAAAGAGTAAGTAGTAATAGACTTCATGTATGTTTTTTTCTGGTGTACTGTACCCTCAAGAGTTAAATTACCATGTTCCACAATGCCATCTAGACGACAGGAGCTGAGGGAGGTCTACTTGCCTATAATGGCTTCTTTAACACTGGAGTCCACAGGAAGAATGTTTTTTTCCACCAGCTCCATGGGGCCGGGCCTCTGCGCAATCTTCTCGTTCAGATCGTCGGCCAGCCGGGCCCTCTTCAGCTTCAGCTGAGTGGCCTGCAGTGACGGCTCCGCAAAGGTCTCTGAAAGACACACTGATTTCAACACTCCGCCCCAGCTTTTCTCCAGTTCCATGACAAACAACACCGTGTTGGCTTTGCAATGACCGCTCCACTTCTAGCAAAGGCAGGCAAGTATTGTTCTGAAAATTCTCAAGTTTATGAGCAAAAATAAGATTATATGAGTAGATATTGTTCATCCCTATGATCATGTTTTCCTATAAATACAGCCTCTTTTTCAATGGCAGTAATACTTTTGGTAAACGTTTGTATAATGTCCGACAATAGAACAGGGAACATAAAATAACAAATGCTAATTATAATCTGAAGATAGCATTTTCTGCTCTAACAGTTCACCAGTGTGCGCTATGGTACGGGTTTGATTAATCCATTGATTTCTGGATTCTCTCTTGATAAACATCTTTAGAAGTTTACCTTTGAAAACAGCTTCTGGCACAAATCTGAGTGTATTTCAATGAGCCTATGGAGAGAGTCTGTGAATATGGGTGCGACCTATCAATATGGAAACTCCTGTCTGGGTTTAGTATCTAATGGCTATTAAATTAACTTGGACGACGGTTATTTGGCAATTTCGGTATTTGGCAAGATGATGGTGAAATACAGTAATCCAGCCCCATTCCTAAACCCACCAGTGCTTCAAACGACCTGAGCAACAAGGAAAATAGCAAAACAGGGTAAAATTTGGGTTTATCAAGGATTGTTTAGGATAGTGGGGGGCAGGGGGGAGAAAAGTACAAGGCAGTCAGGTTATTTTAGGGTATGAGTAGAAATGGAAGCAATATATACACTAGATATCCATACACCATAGTATTATAATTACCATTACAGAATAAAAGCAATACACAATTGCAAACACACACACAGTAGAGAATGCTTTCAACTGCCACAGATGTATCTGTTATCAAACAGATTTAGAATACAGATTACAACAGCCACTGTAGAAGTAGAGCTCATGAACCTAGAAATGATTCATACCAAAGCCTAATGCAGTCAGAAAACTGAGTGCATAACACAAGTTCCTCTACCAGCAGCAGCAGGCGCACACAGCTGGGACGTACCTTCGAGGATGTGCATCCTGACCAGCTCAGAACGGTCCGGCCTGCTTCGAATCTTGTGCTTCAAAAAATTTTCAGTCTTTAAAGAAATGAGGAAATAGTGTTAACTACTGTTTACGAGAGAAATCCGAGCAGCTTGATAAATCACTGGTGTCCAATCAAGGAATATTTGCAGTTGCATTCAGATGGGTGGCCATGGCTGTTAGAACACGGGCAGCAGTGGTTATGATTTGCTCTGTTTTTCTATCAGTTAAGCAGTGTTAATGAATTTCTATCTTCCCCAAACACAGTTGGCAATGTTCTGGATTTGATAGCACACTCAAAATCACAGTAGTGTAGGTTTGCTAGAGAAGCGCTGCAAGAGCATGCAGTACTGGAGTATCCTCTCCTTAACTGGAGGGGGCTGCGTATTACACAGGAGCCTGCCTCGGTGGATGAGGACTGGGTTAGGGAGCAGTCAGGCAATCTGGACATCCATAAATCCATGGGTCCGGATGGGATGCACCCGCGGGTGCTGAGGGAGCTGGCTGAGGTCATTGCTGGACCGCTCTCCATCTTGGGAAGTCTTGGGAAATGGGAGAGGTGCCTGAGGACTGGAGGAAAGCAAATGTCACTCCAGTCCTCAAAAAGGGCAAGAAAGAGGACCCAGGTAACTCTAGACCGGTCAGCCTCACCTCCATCCCTGGGAAACTGATGGAACGACTTCTCCTTGGTGCCATCTCAAGGCATATCAGGGATAAGAGGGTCATTAGGGGCAGTCACCGTGGCTTCACCAAGGGGAAATTGTGCCTGACCAACCTCATTGACTTTTATGAGGACATAACAAGATGGATGGGTGATGGCACAGCGGTGGACGTGATCCCGCTCCGGCGGGGGGATTGCACTGGCTGAGCTTTCCAGGTCCCTTCCAACCCCTGACATTCTGGGATTATCCCCCCTTTGATCTGCAAAGGATTAACAAAGTTCCCCTCCAATTTGACACCAATATTTTCTTTTAATGGATTCTTCCAAGATAAAAGTGCATGTTATTACCGTAACGGTAATAATTTTTTCATGTACTCAGAGAATTTTGTATCAGGTACAACATTTCAGATGTTCATAACAAGTTCACACAAAGCGGTTTACCCGGGCTCGCTCCAGGCTCTTTATCTGCTCGTGGAATGCAGCTGGACTTTTCAAAGCTGTGAAGGGAGAGTAAGAGTTAAATTGACAGGAACTGATTTCCAAAAGAAACACCCTAATCAGCAGGTTCGGATGGGTGTTTAGCACCACCCCAGAGTTGTGTTTGACCACGCTGACATTTGACTCATGCTAGAGCAACACTCCTATACCAGATATTACCACGTAACAGGTACCTTCCACTATGTACACTGGGGCTTCTTTACCAAAACTGTTCCACAGTAGAAATTTTATGAAGTAAGGTTCAGAATACCAAAATACTGTTTCATTTATTCCACAGTATTTACTATCTGTCTGTACCTCGTACTTGCTGCTACCAGAGGGAACTGGACTGTGCGATTTGAACTGAAACATTAGGTGAGCACAATGAATCGGCTTCAGATCCATTTACATTACCAAAAAAGGATCCCGCAAGTTTTTTCAAATGATTAAGTTATTTTTCATGATTCTTGCAGAAATGCTTATCATCGTTATTTTGTATATTCAGTTCATAATTCATTCAGTACAGTCATACGAGCTACTAGAAACAACGTCTTACGTGGCATGATGCCCTGGTCCACCAGCTGCTCCCGTGTCCGCCGCTGTTGCAGCCTCAGCTGAAGCACTGCCAAAAGAAAACATTCGTTCACAGGTAAGAACACCATCCCTCCGAAGGACAAAACCAGTCAAAACACACCAAGCATTTCAACCTTAGAAATACTTTTTGTATGTGTGTAGACTGACAGTAACCTCTATGACACCGATCGTTAAGGATTAAGTGCTATTAACACAGTTTGGAGCAACTGCTTCCCCTGGTTCGATTGGAGTGTGCTGCTTTTTGGTCACATCTGCTGAAGGGCCATACTTCACACATACATCCTCTCTTCCCATCATGTGGGCCTCATGATAGAGATTCAGAATACAGCTAAACCTACGAGTTAGTTTTCTCCTTATAGCACTACTGTTGGTAACAGATTCAAGAAAACACAGTGAGGTATGTGGAGTTTATACCATAAACTGCAACATATATTGATTATATAGCCTGCTTATGTCTTAGCAATCTTCCATGACTATGCCATGCTGAAATAGAAATTACGTTTGCAGAGCATTTTAAAAGAAAAGCTTTGTGTGTTTGGTTGGTCATTTTTCCTTAAGGATTTTTTTTGACACAACAGCATATTGTACATTTAAATAAATCCTGCTGAAACACCTGAAGAGGAGCCAGATTTTCACCTGGTGTTTTAAAAAACACCAAAAAGTGATTCAATTGGGAACAGACCTTATCATGTCTCTGAGCGCCGGAAAATGCTGTTCTCCTGATTAAGTGTTAGAATCATTTCAAGGACCAAATCAACCCAATACTGTCAAAAACTGTTTACTGTTTCAGAGGTAACTTATGTTTCAGTACATTTTGTAAAACGTACAAAGGTTCTCATCTTATTGTTACTGTAAGAATGAGCAATGTGACACACATTAAATAGTACGCCAGGAACTGCACAAAACAGGGGCATGGACACAAAGGCTGGATTTCAAAGGTCAGGGCTCTTTTGGAAATGTTCCCAGGAGAAGAAAAACCCAAGGTAGACATTTGTTCCTTGTGTTGTTCCCTTTTGTTTCTGTATCGATGTAGCAGAGAGCTTCATTATTTCTTCAACACACACAGCCATTACCCTGATGTGAAACTGCATCTTTTGAACAAGAGGTGGTCAAGAAACAAAACACATTAAAGATGTGATATTTACATTCCTCAATCCTGCGTCGCCAGCTTATTAGGGATGTATGATTATGACGTGCTGTTCCCATTGTATTCCACAACGAAGCAAAACAAACGAATGTATTGTCTAAAACATCAAAATGAATGCAATTTCTAAAAAATTACGCTAAGGACAAAGTTCATTGTTTCCAGAACTGAAAAGGAACCAGCTTATTTCCTGTGCTGCGGTACAGGAAGGATACTCCTCTGAGTAAGGCATTAGAGCAGGAATAGCAAGTCCTGCAAACAAGGACATTATTTTCTCGTGTCACAAAACACGGCGGGGCTGGGGCACAGCGGCTCTGCCCGGACCCCCTACTGCTGCACCAGGGCTGCCCAGGACGGGGCCGGGAGGATGCAAAAGGGACAACAGCAAATTGTCATTAATTCCTCTGGAAAGCTGAAAATACTTACAAGGAAGTGTCAATTAAGAAAAATAAGGTATTGGGTCAGGACTTTGCCCATTCCTACAGGAATGGACATTTTAATGGAAACACATTTTCAGCAGACCATATAGTGTTATGATGTTTAAGCTTCTATCCCTGGGGCTACTTCTAAGAATTTCCTACTGCGTGAGCACCGAGCACTGAGAAAGGCACCGACTGCTGTGGTGTTTGCAAAAAACTCCTGTTTTGGATTCTCTTGCTAACAAGTGTAAAATCAAGAAAGCTCAGAGTTAGTCTTAAAACTAAAGAGGCAATCCCTTTAAAAATCTTAAGAAAGTTTTACCCATCCACAAGACGTGAGAGAGTTCACAAACAGCATTGCAAGGCTACCGCATTTCAGACCCAATACTCTTGGTGTTGAGGAGATGAAAACTGAACTTGGCTCAAACCACGCATCCTTTTACACATGAGGAAGCCATGGGAAAGGGTTGAAAAGCATGTCCTGCTCGGGGCAGGAATCTCCTCCACGTATTTAGTCCGAATTTATACCATACTTCAATCTGGCTTTCTTGGAAGGCTGAACACACTACAGATGTGTCACAAGTCAGTTCTAAACATCCGCCTCTTTATTTCAGGCTCAAGGCTCCAAGGAGAACGCCCTGCTCCAGCACCAGTAACGCCCAGGGCAGAGCCCACACAACATCAGACACAGCAAGTAAATCAGAATTAGTGTTTTCTTCAATCTCATCACCTGGAACACAGTGGATCAACAAGTGAATATTATAACAATTGCAAGAATGTTATCACTGACAAGAGTCAGGTACCAACATATGACAGGCAAGTCATCTATTAAGAAAAAATGCATTTGTGGTACGTGGTAGTTCTGATTTCTAATATGCTATTTCCTCAGGGTTTCTATTTTACTGAGCTTTATAAGAGAACCTGTTTTGTAGGTGTAGCCGGCTCAGCAGCGGTTACCCCAGCATTGCTAGTACGGTGCTTTCAAACGGCGGCAAACAGAAGGGGGGAAGTTCAACAACTTCAAACTGCCCTTGGCACTGCACAACGATCGCACTTCCGCAGGGCTGGGAACGAACATCTGAAAGCCCTCACTAATTCACCAAGTTGTACAGCTGGCTAAATTGGAAAATTATTTCGGTAGGAAGTGCATATACCTACCCTATGAAACCTGTTCTTCATTTTATTAGACTTATTCAAAATTCTGCAGTAATATCACTGCAATCTCAAATGCGATGTGTGAAATAATTGGACAGTGTTTTCTTTAAAAATTAGTTTAACTGTTAAAATTACATATAAAGGGGGAGAGTTTTATGAGAAATTTATTCTTTATTAATTAGCGGTCTGGCTCTCCCAAACCCAGATATTGACGTGACTCTCAGATAAGGCTTTTCCTCTTTCGTACACGAAGGATCAGAGCTGTATTTCCCTGCCCCAGGACACACAGCGCCCACTGTTAGGTGCCATGGTTGGACTGGACAGTCTCAACACAGCTCACCAGCTCAGCCTTGAGCAACTACCGCACTTTCAGTGTTCACTGCACTGCAGGGCGACGGACTGAGCCCTGCACACGATCGTTATACCCGAGATTCACCTGAAGTGGGTAAAAAAGAAGAGAATAGGAATGAGGTTTGTGAAAAGCTCCAAGGGAAATGAGGACCCACAAAAAGCAGCTCAGAGAACAGCCAGAAAGATACGGCAAGTGGGAGCCATGGAAACTGAATCACAAGTTTTCAATAAGGAAAATGTGATGAAACTATCTTCAAAGGATGGCCGAGGTGAGAATGGAGCACAGCTTTGCACTTTTGGCATAGAGCTGCTGATTTACTGCAGGGAGAAACTGCAGAATAGAACGTGGGTTGGTTTAAAACTAATGTCATTAAATCTAACACAGGCTCTGCTTATCATACATATAGATATCCGTATAGCAAGAGATTTCTAGAACAGCAACACACACAGAGGTAAACCTAATAAAGATGGATGAATAGGAGCACAAAGCTTCCAAAAAATCTAAAAACCACAGAGACATTAGGCAAAGTTATGATACTGCACTATCTGCTCTGGTGTTAGGCAGGGAGGGGTGCTGGTGTTCTTGTTTGTTTGTTTGTTTGGGGGTGGTTTTTTCTCCTTCATGACACGGAACCGCTCACAGACACAGTGTGGAACCTGCGGAAGGGAGAACTCAGAATGCATGAGGTGCTGCAAAACAAAGTTCCCCTTAGCACAGTACTTACTCCAACACCATCTTTATCAGATTGTTCTTATCAGGATAAATCCATCCAGCTTGTTGCCCAATAATTTACATCTCGCTTTCACACCTTTAAAATCAGGTAGTTACCTGCCTAACATCCAAAATCATAGAAGATGATCTCCAAAATAAAGGCCCAGAGTTGACAGAGATTTAGGTATGTTCATACACTATGAACATCAGTAATACTGTTCCTCATATTTAAAATGTATGTGCAAAAGAAGGGTCATGCTAACACCGCTGAGCAAAACTAGTTGCTAAAAGACACAGATACTTAGCACTTCACATTATCTGGCAGGAATCCCCTTCACATCACGGCAGCTGTAAGAAATTGTCTTTGAATGCAAGCCATCCATGGTCAGCCAGACCCCCGCCTGGGCGGAGGGGGAATGCAACCGAGTGAGGGTATTCTTTGTTATTTTCAAGTCGGTGCATGATTTTAAGATTAACATTTTTAACACCACGTGAAGAGATTCCAAAATTTCCATGTGTTTTCTTCAGTCAAGAGAATGATCATTAAATCTTAGATCGCTTATTTAATACTTAGTGACAAAACCTATAAGCATAAATTCCTCATCGCAGTAAGAACAGTAAGTTCCACGTTCTCACCGCCTGAAAACCTGAGTGCCGGGGCTGCTGCTCCCAGTCCTAGAGCTGCAGCGCCAGCACCGCAGGGAGCAGAGGTGCCGCTACATAAGGAGAGGTTATCAGCTAACCAAAGCACTCCATCATTTTGAAACATATTTCTATACAGCAATATATAAGGTTAACGGCCTGTTTCCAAACGGTGAGTACTGTTCAGGTTCACACACGCTGACAAATGACCCGAGGCAGCAGATCCCACACACACAAGCGCCGGCACAACGCGGCGGGTCAGCGAGGACACCGGAGACACGCGGAGCAGCTCTGCCAGGGTCACCTCGCCGACGGCAGGATACATGAAAACAAAGCCTGTCATTAAATCACTCGGGACAACAGCTACTATCAAAGTTGAGCAAGTCATTTCTCTTGCTAATCTGTAATTTGTAGCCTATGGAAAAGATGTCTCAAAGGTAGTGCTATATAATCAGAAGCACTGGAATGTAAAGAGGCCAAAAATAAATGGGTAGTTGTCCTGCAGGAACAGCACTATCTACACTGATTGACAGGCTGTCACCACCGCTGCTTGCCTTGAAAAACACCAGAACCCACACTGTGCACAGTTCCAGCACTAATAATTCCACATCTCACACAGTTAACTACATAGCCTATTAGTTACAAATCAAATTTTCATTTTGTCTTTTTATAGCAGGTACTATGAAACAGCAAATATCTGTAGACATTTAACAGTTACAGGGGCTCATTAGACAGCTTACAGCTCTTTCAAAGGACAGCAGAAGAAAAGGAAATCCACATTTTTTTACATTTTCCTTGTAATCATCTCATTATTTCTTGCAAAGTTAAAATCCACTGGATATTGGCTATTTAAACCCTTAAAACTGCAAGTAAAAATGGGAAAATGTAATGTCCAAGATTCCTGCGTCCTCCCTTGGAAATTTCCGAGGCGGCGTCACCCGGCGCAGGCTGCAGGGCTGCCATGGCAACACCGCGCAGGGCCCGCACACCGCAGCCTGCTACGCACAGAGCCCCAGAGCCTGCTGCACGCTTAGAACCGGCTTTATGCAGCCGTGGTCTCCAACACGCCAAGGCTGAAACACAACAGACGCTACCAACAGACCTCCCGGTTGCAATGGAGCTGCAGGAGATGGGCTGTTCTGCTGCACCCCTGATCCAAAGTGATTTGTAACTGGTTATTTGGCACCAGGACTACAACATAAACACGAGTGCACGAAGAGGAGGTGGCAGTGAAGTAGAGGAGAGTCTGTTTTCAGAGGGTGGGTGCACTGTGCATCAGCTTTGTATCAGAATGCTGGCCCAGCCCCACACAACAGCTACAGAGCTGCAGAAATCAAGTAGTGACAATTAACCCTGTGCCTGTTCCAGCTGCTACCCTGGCACCCCAAACACCATCTGCTTGGGCTCAAAAGTCTATATGGCATATTCTAAACACTACCGTTTACACGGAGTTAATCATCCAGAGATAGACACTTTGCTTTCTCCCAGTTGTGACTGCTTCTCCCTCAACTCCACATGGGCTGTTGTTGTCTATTTACCATTCATTGAATGCTTTATTGAGACAAAAACGGTTCATCTTTTCAAATAATATTTGTTCTGTGAATAAAACTAAAAAGTTAATAAACAGAATATTTTGTTTGTTAAGGAAAAGAGAGAGCAGGTGCTATGCAGGGCACACATTTCGGGGAGGTTATGGAATACGGCAGCTGGTTTGCACCTGGCATTGCTCACCGCACGTGTCCAGGCAGCAATCGGGCAACGCAGCGCTCTCCATTTCTATGGCATGTCAGAGGAGGAAGGAAAGAAGAAAGGAAGGAGGGGGAAAAGCCACGACAATATTTAGCTACCTGTAATCTGCTGGAAGTGATTCTCAATGAGATATACAGCATTTTAAAGATAAAATGCATTTAAAGTTGTGGTGCTCGCTTCCCGTCAGCCTGAAGATGCTGATACAGTATGGTAAATACTCTCCATTTAAAAATAAAAATAATGCATCATTAAAAAATCAGACATCATTTAAACATGAGTGAATATATTATAATGGGTTCAGTCTTCAAAACTTCCACATTCGCTGGAGTATAAGTTAAAGAAATGTTTTACTCATTTTTTCATGTTTTTGTAAAAACCCCCTTATTTTATATACTCTTAATGTTCTTTTTTCCATTACTGTATATGTTGTTTTTCTGCTAAGACTATATCCAAAATAATTAGGAGAAGTGAAACAGCCTCTGATGCATGCTTAAGTGATCATCCAGTCCTAGTTTCACTTCAGCTCAGAAATGTTCTGGTAAATGCAAAGCATGTGAGCAGAGTCCTGAGGCCATTTCACAGGAACTCCTCACAATTCTGGAGGGAAACCCTGCAGGACCTCCACATCTTCCCAATCATACCCCTGTGATTTCAAGCTCTTTCTGTAAGCCAGTGAAGATGTACACGAACCGCTGCCAGAAGTAGCATCAGCATACTGAAAGCAGCAAAGGAAACGCTAGATGGGAAAGATAGCTGACTGTAAACATTTAGAGCAAAAACATAAAGCATAACATTATCATCAGTGGAGAAGCTTCTAATGACTGGGATATAGGACAACCTGTATTGTAGCCTATTGCTATGGAACATGTTGCTTAGAAACAAGCCAGAACATACACAAGCCTCCAAACACATGACCGCAACCTCTGCCAGGTGAATATACACATATGCGCATGGATATGTAAAAAGCAAAACCTATACTTTTCACAATTCTGTTTAAACCTTTAAAATGAGAAAAATCACTACCATCCTGGGTGGAAAGTCTGAATAAACTAAAGCTGACATTTCAAGTATTCTCTAACATCGCAAACCTTAAGTATATTAACAATAAGTACATCTTCTAAATCTGCAAGTATTGCTCTGCTTAGTACAGCCTTCTGAGTTTCTAAAAAACTGTTTGCATTTCCCCCATACTTCTGTCAGCCACGGGTGTTCTGTCAGGGGACCCACGGCGCTCGGTTTAACTTCTACGTCTGCTCTGGACGTGCTTTGTGATCACCTGGAGCACACTGCACTCAGGGACGAGGCACCAGCTCCCGGCTCTGCTCCTGGGCACAGCTCAGGCACCAGCGCAGCGTGTCCCCAGCGCATCCGCCACCTCACCAGAGCACACCGGGACCCACCGCTGAACATGTGGATCTGCAGTGATCCACACCACCGAGCACATGGATCCACAGTGATCCACACCACCAAGCACGTGGATCCACATCACTGAGCACATGGATCCACAGTGATCCACACCACGAAGCACGTGGATCCACAGTGATCCACACCACTGAGCACGTGGATCTGCAGTGATCCACACCACTGAGCACATGGATCCACAGTGATCCACACCACCAAGCACGTGGATCTGCAGTGATCCACACCACCAAACATATGGATTCAGCGATCCACACCACCGAGCACGTGGATCCACAGTGATCCACACCACCAAACATGTGGATCTATGGTGATCCACACCACTGAACACGTAGATCCATAGTGATCCACACCACCAAACACGTGGATTCACAGTGATCCACACCACCGAACACGTAGATCTACAGCGATCCACACCACCAAACACATGGATCCACAGTGATCCACACCACTGAACACGTGGATCCACAGTGATCCACACCACTGAACACGTGGATCCACAGTGATCCACACCACCGAACACGTGGATCTGGGGTGAGATGCTGCCTGCAGACCGGGGTGTCAGCGATGGTGCTGTGTCCACACCACCAGATCCCTGCAGGTGCTTGCTCAGTGCGGGAGTTGGTGGCATATGGTGACAGCAAAGCTGCTGTATTAAGAAGGACTCTGCATTAAAAAGGCTGAGGTACATACATGTTTTATTAGATGCTTTGTGAAAAGAAAGAAGAAAACCTCCAGCATAGCAACAAACTCATGGTTTCACATGTGGTTTCATAACTTCATTTGATCTGAGACAGGATTAGTGATGAGCAGACAACGGTCCCTGCAGCCGCAGGGGCTTCTGTTGCAGCAACACTGGCCAAGGCACAGCCTGGCGGGTCCGTGCTCCGACCCAGCTGAACAAACAGTCTGGGGGTACCTGCTCCCTGAGCCCGGCTCTGCTGGCAGCGGCAGGAGGCGCCGGTAACGGGCAGGGCTCAGGCTCCACCTGCCACGTGTCCAACCTTTCCCAAATCCTGCAGCTGCCACAGCAAGTCTCCATAGAACTCTGGGTTAGCCGCTCTACCCTCTGATTGCATGCAGATCACACACAACATCACATTAATACCTTGTGGCCTCAGTTCGTCCAAGTATTTAAGCATGTGTTTGTTATAATGGGGATTACCTACTATTGACTCTTCATTTAAGTGCTACACTGAAGAAGGAAATTTTGCGGAATAAGTGCTGATATACCTGTAAAACATACAATTATTCCACTGTAATTAAAGACTATCTATGGTACACACATAAAGTTAAGAATTCTAACACAGCCTCACAGGATCAGTACACTGACTTTACAGTGCTTCCTTTATTAACTAAGATCACATATTTTTCTCATTATCTGTATCTCAATAAACATACCTGATAGGCTGCCACTGATAAGGGGTCTTAAAAATACCTCCAAAGAACGTATTATCAAACTTGGAGCTTTTTTTCAACAAACAAACAATAAACCAGACACAAAACCAAACGCAGCAAACCAACAGCAGAATCCAAACCTAACATGGCAGGAGAGCAGCAGAGGTCGAGGGTATCACCAATACTCAACATGCCAGCAATAGCAGGAAATCTGTTAAATAAACAAGTCTCATGCAATATTGATTTGATTGCAAGAGAGGAAGGGAAGAAACCCTTCCTGAGTAAATCTGGTAATCTATTAACCAGGCAGCGTGAGGCCATTTCCAGTAAGCACCTGAGGAATTACTCATTCCATCCTGTACCCTGTTCCTAGCACTTGCCAGTCTCCAGTTCCTCACAAAACAGCAACATTAAAAAGCGATGTAAGTCCGGGAAATAGATTATGTTCCAAGGTGGAAAGAACATTTCCTTCCTGGCTGGTTTGTTTTTTCCTTACAGTAACCTGCAGGCCACTTTGAAGCCCACAGTGATCTATGAAAAGCATGGTGCAAACAAACTGATCCAATCTCCTTTGAAGTCCCACCTGAGACAGCACCATCCTGATCTGTTTCACCAATTAATGCTGTGTCTTCAGAGTTCTGCGTGGTCACACACTCCGGCAGGAGCTCGGTCTGTCCATTGAAACAGTTTAGGGCACAAGGCAAGAGTTTCTAAACTCACTCCTCAGTTAGAATCCTAATCTGCAGCCTAAATATATTCCTAATTCCCAATATATGTGTTATTGATGATATCAACTCTTTCTTACTAACTGTATGCACAAGGATGTCCTGATTGCATTTAAGGCTTGTGACTTGAATGTTCTAAATGTTACGGCCCCTTACTCAACATTAAAAGTCAATGCTACCAGAATTTCTGAGAAAGCTGTATAGTTATCACTGCAAGCTTAAAGGTAATTTAGACAAAACAGATAAAATTAAGAACTGTTTGCACAGACCAAACAACACGTAACGATAACAGGAGAGCTATTTACAAGTACGGTAATTTAGAGGATTTCTTCCTGTGCTGTAGGATTCTATAATGTGTATCTTCTAATAATACTCATTGGCAGTTTAAACCATTCACAGATGATATTCATAAGGATTCTTGTGTCCTAACAACACAGGGCTGAGGATTCAGGTGGCAAGAGCAGCCACACCATTTCAGTTAAAGGGAAAAGGGAGGGAGGGGGAGGAAGAAAAAGAGAGGCAGAATGGCACAAGCTAATTTAGAATATACTGTTCCAGAAAATAAGAAGTGGTTTAATGTTATTTATAGTGTTATTTAAATAGGATGAAATTAAAAACTGCAACTGAATTTAAAAAAAACACTAAAAAATCCCCCAAATATTTATTTTGTAACGTTATAAACTGAAAAGTTGAAGCTCTGTTTTAGTGTCTTTTAGATGCAACTCAAGCAGATCTGCAATGTTTTCAATAATTCATTCTATACACTACAAGAAAGAAAATGTTTGTTTTTTCTAGGCTTCAGAAAGAGGAAAGGCTGAAGATGGGACCTTGTAATCATCCACACTCGCAAAAAAGGTTCATTATTTTCATCACTGAGCTGCCAAACTCAGGAGAGATAAAAGCAATGTTCACTGAGGAGAAGTGAAAATGGAAAACAGGTACGAAAGCAAAGACAGTCATTGTGGAAAACAATTCTATCTGCTTTTATGCACTGAGTAATTTAAACTCTAAAATATTAATGAATTTAGACTGGAAGACTGTCCCATAATTGCAGGTTTTACTACTCTGACCATCCTTATCGCACTGTACACTCCTTCATCCACTTTCTAGTTAACCGATATCTGCAAAGGCTGAACACACAATCACCGGGGTCACTCCTTACCCACCTACACTACCCGCCATGCTCCTTTTCACACGTCTGTCTCCTCTTTATTTCTCGGTAGCTCACATGAGCCGGGAGTTTTTCCTACAGTTTGCCGACTCCTCTGAACCTCCTGCGGAGCCCAGCGCTGAACGGGAGCTGCAGGGAGACCGAACCGGAGCTGCAGGGAGATTGCATAGGAGCTGCAAAGAGACCGAACGGGAGCTGCAAGGAGACCGAACGGGAGCTGCAGGGACATTGCATGGGAGCTGCAAGGAGACTGAACGGGAGCTGCAGGGACATTGCATGGGAGCTGCAAGGAGACTGAACGGGAGCTGCAAGGAGACCGAATGGGAGCTGCAAAGACACTAAATGGGAGCTGCAAAGACACTAAATGGGAGCTGCAAAGAGACCAAACGGGAGCTGCAAAGACACTGAACGGGAGCCGCAGGGAGACCGAACGGGAGCTGCAAGGCGGCTGCCCTGGCGGAGCAGCCCCTGCCGCCCCCTTTCCACCCTGTGCCCACGAGCACTGTCCTGCTGCATGGGAAGCACAGCTTGGGCTCTCAGCCATGGGCATCATACTCAACAGATCATTATCTGTCCTTCCAATCAACAAGAAACCTTTGCTATCAGCACATTATATACAAATCCATGTTTTCTCTAGCCCTAACTTAGAGCTAAGGGGTTTTTAAAATCAACTGTGAGTTACTGAATTCAATAATGAATATGGGCTATCTTTATGCCATTTTAAACATTATTAATATTCAAATTTCACAGCAAACAAAACCCCCAAACAACCCAGCAGTCTAATTCTGAGAAAGGCATGATTGGATGTGGAAGAGGGAAAACCAGCAGTCTTGCCACAACACCGAGGAGGAAACCTCTGGACCACCAGACAATCCAGAGATCTCTGGAATAAAAGCCAGGGCAGAGTGCTGTAAAAGGAAAGACAGAAATTTGCCTACTACAAACACAGTTTGTTTCTGATGGAGAAGTGGACTCTGAGCAGCAGAGCTGGGATGTTCCCGTGCCCCAGGTGCTCAGTGCAGGGCGAGACAGCTTCAAATCCAGCTGCTATAGCACCGCCACCAGCTGCAAGTAACGCTCCAAATACCCTCAACTATCGCTATTTTACAGACTCATGCTTGTGCATTATGTCAATTTAAAGCACAGTGTAAAACCGACCATTTAAGGAGACACAACCTAATTTGAAAAGCAAACGTCTGGAAAGCAGAGTCAAATCTAATCTAAAATACGAAGAGAGAAGGGAATTCTAGAGAAAGACAGCTAAGAGAAGCACTGTTGAAAATGAGGTCATAATACATGCCAAAAACTAAAGGTTTGTGGGGTTTTATTTTTAATAATGTCCTATTTAATGACATTTATTTCATTATCTTTATTTCAATAGTGACATTTTGAAGCATTTTGTGCAGTATTTACAGAACCATTTCAGAGTACTTCATGTATTCAGCACTAGATGCTACTCCGAAATGAGAACTTATCCACTGATTTTTCTTCATACTAAATTTCGATCAGGCTATTATCAATTGTTGTTTTAATAGTCCCAGGTAAATTCTAAATTTAGCTTTTAGCAGTTTTTTAAGAGGGAAAACAATGCCTGATGTAACGTATAAAAATTCTCCCCGCCATGCAGCACTACACCACAAATGCCTGTGAACCAAACCTGCCCATTACTTCTGCATTTTCTGTCCCCAAGCAGCAAGCGACTGACCTTCCTTGAGGCTCTTCTGGCCGCTGGCCTCAAGGCATTCCTTCTCCTTC
Source organism: Patagioenas fasciata (assembly GCF_037038585.1). NCBI lineage: Eukaryota > Metazoa > Chordata > Aves > Columbiformes > Columbidae > Patagioenas > Patagioenas fasciata. The sequence continues at coordinate 1,317,428 of NC_092534.1, read as the reverse complement.
AGCGCCTGCACCGCGCCCGCGGGCAAGATCTCGGAGAAGCCCTGTTGCTGCTTCTTGGAGCTATCGATCATGATGAGAATCCTTCAGAATGGCAACATCCAGCACAGGAAAGACAACCCAACTGTCAGCGAGCGGCGCGCTGCCGTCCCGAGCGCCGCTGCGGTCCCGGCTCCTCGGCAGCGAGCGGGGTGGGTGTTCTCAGGCGCTCGCGGCCATCGCCACCAGGCGCGGGTGCCCTGCGGAGCCGCGGGGCTGCGGGCACGGAGCTGCGGAGCAGAGCCCGGAGCCCAGATCCCACCTCTTTTCCTAGACAACCACTCCCCCTGTTCCTCCAGTCACGCTCGCTTCCTCTGCACATTCGCCTTTCAACGTGCGGCTCCATGGTCAATCATTTGACAAAGAGTGAGTCAAGCAGTTAAAAATAAATCCAGCAGTTGCTGAAGGAGCAGCATTCGCAGATACCTATGACAAATTGCTGCTGAGGACTCTCTCCCTTTCCCCTCCTCCTCCCTCCCCCAGCGCCCGGCCGCCGCAGCAGCAGCAGCAGCAGCAGGAACACTCGGTGTGTGCTGCCTGGCACAGCCGCTGCTCCCCCAGTGTCACCAGCAAACAAAGCTGCACCGTGGCCTTTGCAAAGGTTACTGGAGGAACCCTCCCGCCCCGGCTCTGCTTTCACACACATTCATCTGGCAGAGCTAAGCGGGAAAACCAGAGATTATTTCCATGTCTTTCCCTGCAGCGTAAGAGAGATTCTATTTCTTGCTGTATTCTTTTCCTTTTTGCATTACAGTCACACATCTCATTATTCCCAGCGGTTTTAGGAGGATTTGCTCGCCCAGATTCTCATCTGCCAGTCTCTCCAGTGTCTCCCATTTATCTTACACGAGTCGTCAACTTCAGTACCAACCTGCAAGATTCTGGAGAAAAGGATCCTCTAATTATCCAGCATTGGCCAAGATGGAACAGCAGACTAGTTTGTATTTCGGGTACTTAGAGAAAATAAACTGTACATAATTCTAAGTAGCCAATACATGTCAACAAGTAACTCTAGCAGGTGCATTCTCCCTTCCCTTTGGCCGAGCATGCTATCATTAGACATGTTTTCCACATGCCCACTTCATGTTTTAAATCCTTCAGCCTGAAATGACAAAGGACATCTCCGCTCAGAAATGAACCGTTTCACTTGTATGGCATCAGGTTTCAAAAGATCTCTATGCAATAACAAACACCCGGTGCAGAATTTTTACATGTGGACACCAGAGGACAAAATAATCCTCTCGCGTCTCTGGATCTTTGTCCAAGATCAGCTTGTCACCTGAGCAGCGCGCTGGGGCAGATCCCGGGGCAGATCCCGGATCCCTGCGGATTCCAAGGAGACTCACACTTACTGTGCTGGATCAACATGACATCTAAGGAGCTGAAAATACAGGCAAAACTCCCACAGCATAAATGATCTGAGGCAGCTCTCCCAGCGTAAAGCTCCATTGTTTGCACATAATCCGTATAAAAATCATCAGCGTAAATTAGAGTTTGCTTAAATACAAATTACAGACTATTCCAATACATCTGCTTTTGCAGTGATTTTTACTGAACACAAGAAAAAAAAAGAGCTCCTCCTTCATAAAGCCAACTCCTCACTGCCTGCAGCTGGAATGCTTATTATGCATAAGAAATAAAATTACATGTTCGGGAAAAGACATATCCAGACAAACAGAACACAAACCATACTGCTTAAGAAACATGTATGAACATCTGACACAGTCAGGAAATAGAATCTTACACAGTCCTGGATATACCAGATTGTAACTCTACATTTTTCTTGTACCAACAGAGAAGTTAACGTTTTGGATGGATTAATTGTATTCTAACAATATAACAATATGTTTTATGGGAAGGGTACAGAACACTTCATACATTTGCTGAAAAATCAGTACTTTGGTCTGAAGCCATTTTCAAATGGTTCAGAGAAGAGAGCATTTTGAAATTTAAAAAATCAACATACTAATAAAGAAATCTGTAATTAAAGAATCCGAGGAGTAACACATTCTCCTTCAAACATCGCAGCTCTGAAGGCAGGTCTATCTATTCCTATCTGCTCATAGTGCTTTATATAAATTCAGAGTGTACCCCCTCCACAGAAGTTGCAGGAATGAATGTGCTTGTGCTTCAGCCACGTGGAGTTAAGCCTAAAACTGTGCTTCAAATTCACCTCCCAGTTCAACACAAGTGAATATACAAGTTAATGTTTCAAAACAACTTCGAGAAGTCTCATCAAAATCTCAATAGTAACTTGCAAATAACTTTATGAAGAAAAGCAGGAGTCACAGAAATTATGGCAAATAAAAATGATGGTGTAAGGAACATTTAAGGAAGAACTGTCGGTTTTATATAACTGAGGAGCTGGTGCCTGACCCCAGCAAGGGGGAAGGACCGAGACACATCAGACTGTGAATCCTTAATGTAAAACACGGTCTTTTCCCTGAATATATACTGACACCTGTATACATACTGATACCTGTATTTACAAGTTATTTTAGGGGGAAGCGTAGCCAAAGTACCAGGAATCCATATCTTAAATAGATTGATACGGGGCAGAGTATTGTATGTGTCGGGGTGGTCTGCGAACCCTGAAGCACCAACATGGGGAACAGAGGAGGGGAACTGTAGCTGGGATTTTGGGGGGATACAAGCAGGGGGTTTTGCCCTATTATGTGTGTCTGCCTTTAGGTAGAACGCCCGGTCTTGCAAAATTGTTATTAAAATATGCTTTGCTGAGAGATCCTGCCTGGGCCTATTATATTTGCAAAAGAATTGTTTCCTACAATGGAATTCCTGTGCAGACCAGGAGAGACGTACGGTCAAAAGGATGCTGCATGTTTTCCTATAACCAAATATCGCAGGTGCCAATCAATGCGATGCGGTATTGAATAGCGGGGGCAGAGAGAGCAACTGAAGAGGAAGAAAAGATACCTTGGAAGAAGGAAATTGGTCTTGTTCAGATTCAGTTATACTGTGAATATTGAGGATATCTGCACGTTCTGCCGAGGGAACAGTTTCTCTTAAACCCCTCCATGAAGAACGACATTATCTCCCATGCCATTAAAAAGACTCCTATTCCAACGACACCTTGCTTTCCTAGCCACCCTGAATATACATTAATCCGAGCTCAACCAATAACGTTGATATACCGGCTCCTTGGGTATTTTTAGTGATAAGACTTCAAAGAAAAAAATAAATGACCATGTCTCAACACGTCCATTAGAAAAAGTAGCTCTGTGCCACGAGAAAAGTGCACTGGTGAAAGACTCGAATGGTGGGAACTTAATACTTTCCCATTCAAATTACCCATTTTGTCCTAGTAGAAACATTTCTCTGCAAGTATTAGTGAAACATTGCAACTTGTTTGTTCTTTGTCTGCTCTTTAAAGCCTTTTCTTCATTTTAGCGCTTACACAATAAATAGAACACAACCCATGAAATGTGAAATATATACCAAAAAACCTCCACTCAGTTGGAGATAATTTTGTGTTTGGTTTCTAAAAGGCAGCTGGAATGTGGATTGTCATTTGAAATTGATGGCATTATAAAAAACAGGCCAAAAAACTTCTTCAACTTGTTAAATTTTCCTCTCGTCTTTCTCTTCTGTGTACTCACATACAGAAGGTTTCAGAATAAAGGAAAGAGAACTACTCATTTCCAAAGGAAATACTTAATGGAAAGCCCCTGTGACTTGGACACGTACCTGTTTCCAAAGAGCTATTTCTGACAGTACAAATAGCTAAATGACGCTGAGGAACACACAGAAATCTGCAATGAGCCAGAAACACGAGTTCCCATCCAACAACAGAAGCGCCTCTTGCAGCTGAAAACAAATGTAAAGTGGTGCAGGTTGTATCTATCAATTAGTGGTTTAACCAATTACCCACAGCATCAGTGTAGCAACGCAGAAGCTGAAGTGAAAGACACACAGCAGGCTTTTTGTTTCCATACGAACGAAACGCCTTGAAATTCACATGAGGGTAGAAGTACCTCTCATTCTAATTTCTATTGAAGATCTATAGATTGCATACAAGTGGGTGAAATGAAGAAAAAAGGCTTCAGAACAGAACACCCCTGTCAGTTTGAAACCCCAAACCCAGTCACATCTCATTTAACAGCGATGTATAGTGCAAGCTTTCCACAAACAATTGGGTTGCTTCTAATCTAAGGTAATCCATGTTTTTTCTCTCCGTCCTCCTGCACCACAGATGTTCAAGTGTTCTGCCAACCTCCAGCCTCCAGAAAAAGCCTTATTCACAGGGAGGAAGTGCCGGATAGATGTTCGCCAAAATCACAACGTGCAGGATGAAGCAAGAGCAACCTCGTCCCTCCCAGCGCTTATCTGCCCCAGCATCGGGACCTGCGAGTGAGATCACCACCGGCTCCCAGCACTTGGAACCTCATTAAACACAAAGGAACCCAGCAGCAGCTGCTTGAGCAGAGCGTTCCGACGCTTCACACCTATGGAGCTCATGCCTTTGCAATCCCATTTAAACAAACAGTAAGAAACCAACCAAAAAGCCAAACCAAACCACACACACTATCCGAAACCTACAGATTAAACCCTAGACCAAAAATAGATAAATAAATAAATAGCCTTAGGTATTTAATCTATTTCACTACCTAAAGATTTTGAAGTGGGGAAAAAAAAGCTTAATTACTCAAACATTTATTTCATTTTGGCTTGATGAATTTCTCGGTCCTTTAGAGTTGTGTTAGAATAATCCAGCTGTTTATCATCATGTAATAATTTCTTCACATAGGAAAACAGTGCTCTGAATACCCAAACTAAAAGATCTCTTTAAGTAATCACTGCTGTACTTTATAATTTATTCTACTATATCTTTAAACTTCTGTTAACTCCAGGGTTTTTGCTTTGGGGTTTTGTGTGTCCCCCCTTACCCACCCCGGCTCCCCATCCCTCACACCAGGTTTCTGTTCTGCCGCCCCAGTTCGTTAAAGCCCCTTTCTGTTCTCTACCAGCACATCGCTCCTTTGCTTTGAACACTTCAGACATCGGTCAAACAACTCAGCAGTAAATCTCACACAACCTTACGCCTGTGTTTAAGATAAATATATGAGTCTCTCATCTTTGTGTTCTTTTACTAGTAATAGGATTGTATACTATGCTGTGCCTAAGGAACTACCTCAGAAGGACTGGAGACTTCTGCCTCTTTTCTCCACCACTGTGGTAACAAAGACCTAAGAAATCCATCTGCCTCAGTTAGTCCCAAAATTCCCGAACATGATGATATCAAATTTGTGAGTCTGCATATTGTGCTGCTCTTCTCCCACTAAAACCTGCACGAACTCCTTTCAAGGCAGGACATTCAGTGGCAGTGTCCACTGCTCAAGTGAAAATCCCCTACCATTCAGACAGCGAAATAAATTAGTGCATATTTTCAAAGTGCACAGATAACATACATAACATACATTTTAATATATAACTGCATATCTAAAATCATATATATAAATATATATATATATTTTAAAGAATGATACTGGGTCATCCACCACACTACCTATGACTTGCGAAAGGCTCCTGTGTAAGTGCCCCATGGATGGCCTGTTCTGTTGGCACCACATTCCGCTGTATCGAGAGTTAACATTTCAACACTAACATGCAGCTAAGATTCGGTTCAAATGATTTAAAACAATTATACAGTGGAATGTAAAATTAACTCGACATTCTTTTCTAGCTATGCATTTAGTTATCCACAAGGAATTTCAGGACAAAAAAAGTCAGAATAAGACAGTTTGATGAAGAGATCTCTTTAAAGGAAAACATACTTTCCGTATCTCCTGCCATCACTCACATGCCAAGCCCTCAAACAGGATCTTTTCATATATACCAGATGCCTTAAATTGAGCCAGTCACAGGTCATGTCTCCCATGTTAATCTCTTCACAATAAGCAGATAATTAAAAAAAAAATAAAATCTATAAATCAAACTAAAACGACGGACTGTTTGTTTATAAGTTTACCAAATGGAATGACCCCGCTGGAATTCTTTCATGTAGCCTGTGAAAATGTCAGAATATATTCCGTTTAAGAGGTCACGGTCCCTGGGGAGCTCTGAGTTTTGGCCTGAGTGTCTTTTCACATGCTTTAATATTTGAAAATTGTTCCTTGTAGACACTGACTGATGCCCTGGGAATGCTTGGATTGTGGGAACTGGCAGTACCAATGACAGAGACAGACTTACTGGGAAATCACTACCTACTCGGTTTGCTCTCCCACCTCGCAACAGATAACATTCAAATACCCACAGGCACACCAAAAGAATCCACACTTTAAAAGACCTTTTTTCTTTTTTCTACCAACACTGTTTGTTAAAAACCAAAAACTTCCAAAAACCATGGGACTTCCCCCACACCCCTAAACCCACAATGCAAAACACAGAGACAAATGTATATTAATGACAACAGGCCATGTACGCTTACAGAGGATTACTCAGTAGTGCGTTTGTGCTGGGTGTTCCATGGACTATCCAAACCTCACAGGAGGGGCAATGGCGGGATGGCCGGGGTGAGAAGGCACCTGTGCCAGCCCCGCTCCGGGGACGGACATTCACAGCAGCACTCGGCAACCCTTCTGCACACACGTTATGTATACACTACACCGTATACACACATCTACTGTAAACTTACAGAAATTGTATACTACTTCTGCATCTAGGTAAGTCTTTCAGACTTTGGGGGTGTTTGGGTTTTTTGTGCGTTGCTGTGGGGGTGTTTTGTTAATGGGAATATCTGTACGCTGTTTTCCCGATCTCATGGCTTTCAGCTTAGTGACTACCACGCTGCTGAATTTAAGTTGACATTTCCAACTATCTTCTGTGCCAATCAATTACTTTAATCAGAACGAAGTTTTCTATGTGTTGTTCCCTAATCTTCCCACTAGCCATCTTTCCTCCACTTTATCACTCCCAACTGTCTCAAGACAATAACTAAGCACAGTAACACAGCTCTGTACCATTAGGAGAGGAAAAGATCTGCCTAACTGTGGATCTCAAAAGAGTGGAAAAAACTGTCATACCCGGACACAAGGAGAACGTCCCAAATTTCACCTGATTCCTTAGTATCAAATTTGCAGCTTCAGCTCTACCAGCTGCACAGAGGATTAAGAATTTGTTCAGAAGCCACGAAGCTATGCCAAGAATGCATGTTAGCAGTGCCACATCATGAGGGAGTGAAGATAAGAGATAACAGGCAAACTAATATACCCACAACTCTTCTAGATGCCAGAAAACTTCCCTTGGTTCATCCAATTTATTTCAGTAATATTGTTAAGTGATGTAAATTCATTGAGTTGTTTCAGGACCGTCCGTCTCCCCGCTGGTTGCACCAGCCCCGTGGGAGGACTCAGTGTAAACCACCGGGAGTATTTGTTTTCATTTCGGTTTGGGCTTTTTGTGTTTGTGGGGGTGAACTGGTGAAAAGGTAACTTGTGCTGCTTTTTGGCCTCTTGTGTGCTGCACGGCCGGGTGCTGCAATAAACAGGGCACAAGCTGACATGATCGATGAATTGCATGAAATGCTTAATTACCCAGAAAGATGCAGACTAATGAGAAACGGAAATTAATTTCATTAGTAATCCAGCATTGCCCACAGCCGTTAACTTGAAAACAGCTCAAAAGAAAACTGGAAATCTTCAAATTGTGACAGTCCAGACAACCCACATACGACATCCTGGAAAGATGATTCTTTGCTATTACACCCAAATAGAGACAATTACACCCAAATACATGTTCTAACCCCAAATAATTCAAGTGTTTGCTTTAGAGACGGTGCAGCTGAAGTGTTCCACAGCCCTGCAATAAAACCTTTATCTAGCAAGTCAGCTTGAAAACTCCCATTTCTTGCCCTACTATTAAAATAGGAAACATTAACTGGTTAGGTTTGTGTTTCACAAACATTTTATGACAGAAGACATCCATCTGAAAAATGACATTTGAGATGACAAGAGTTATGTTGCTGCCCTTGTCTCTCTCTCTCCCTTCCTCACTTTCCAAATTATCTGTTTGTCTTTAATCACCTGCATGTAGGAAATGGCTGGAGAAGCTTAGGATGCTATTGCCCTCCAACAGCAATTTGTTATTGATCCTCCACTGTAAGTTACAACCTCTTCAGCAGAGCATGTGTGTTCCTTTGTCAACTCGAGGGACAACAGCTGCAGTGCAGCTTAACCTAACCCGTGGGATTTTGCACCAAAACCACTGAGCTATGCTGACCTGACCCCTCCCGTCAGCTTTGCTGTGTGCTCGCGATCTCTGGGCACACGGGGCAGGGCAAGGGGAGTAACAGGTACAAAAAGGTGAACCAGTAACACCCCACCAGACACGCGTGTGCAGTTTTCTGTTGCCCTGCCGTGATCACCTCCATGTAAAACCAAACCAAAGCACGAGCCTCCCCCATGTCCAGTGTCCTTGGAAAAGCCTGAAATGCAGTTCCTGTGCTAACTTGTGCGAGTCAGCTTAACAACACGAGAATACATCAGCCTTCTGCTGGACTACTGCCAAAAGGCTCACTCAAGTTAACAGGAGGTTTAAAGGATCACTACAAAAGCTCACAGTAAGCACAACGCTTACTGCATAAAAATATTCAACAAAAAAACCCTTAAACTCTTCAGATGTTGTCAGATCTTTTGCACAAGGACAGGATAAGACCTAGGAGGCTCCTCTTAAATTAATTTAGAAATATTTTAATACTACTAAAGCACCATTCTCTCAGTGGCAGGATGCTTAAACCGCATCAGAAAGATCTCTAACACTGAGAAGGATAAGAAATTGTACCAGTGTCCATCAAATGCTCCTTATCATGTCTATCAGCCTGTATTCCTCCACAAGTTCCCCCAATTATATTATTTTTCAACCTGCCTTGCAGGCTGTTGAGCCTTTTCCTTTCCCAAAGCCATAGGGCTGTGCTAACAAGGCCCTTGAAAGCGAGGCCTGTGGCCAGGCCCGGGCAGGCGACGCAGGCGGGGAGGCCGCGGCCCATGGGGGACTTGGGGAACCGCCCCAAAGACACTACAAGCTTTGCGGGAGGCCTGACACACACCGTGGGCAAACACTCTATCCTAAGTCATCAGAGGGATTATGGTAAATAATAAAGAGCAGAGTAACAGGGCGATGGCTCTGAGTGCGCTGGCACACAGGGCTGAGAGGCAGCTTTCCAAATTATTCAGTTCTCCCTTACCACTTTATTTATGAAAATCTCCTCCGCTACTTCAACAAGCCAGAGCCTTTAAGCATTAAAACCTCTTGCCACTGGCTTTTCTTTGGAAAATAAAAAAAGACACGGATTATATACAGAGAGAATACAAAACTTACATATAAATTATTTCACTAATTCATGAAAGCACGAAAATACCTTCAAGTTACGGGAAAAATGCCTAAGAAAAGAAGCAACTGCCCAATACAGAAGAACAAAAATGAAAGACGGAAGACCAAAGCCGTGGATTTAGCACCTAAAGCTGCATACCTGGTTTTATTGCTTGTTTGGTGATCTATCTTTATTACTAAAAGCACAAGGATAACAAAACAATGAAATTAAGTGAAGGGAATAAATACATACTTAACAGTCACAGCAAGGTCTGTCCAAGAGAAATCTGCAAGCTCGCCATCTTACATGGGGGGGGTTCCTGTTTAATTTAGGGCATTCTTGTGGTAATAGCCTTCAGAAATGAAAAGTTTGACTTAAGACTCAACACAGAGACCCACGTCATCCATTTCGGTTTTACCAGCAACTCAAAACAGAACAAAACAAAAACCCAGACAAATTTTCCAGAGGTAGAATTACACACAGGGTGCAAAAAACCCCACTTGGCCTCATTATGAAACAGCTTTCTTTAAATGTGTATTCCTGTTGCTACCTTGGTAGAAAGGTAAAATGTTGTAAGCTATCCTAAAACAAGCTTCTAGGGATACCTAGATATCACTTTGATATCGAATAGCAGCCAACAAAAATTACTGTCTCTCAAGTTACAATTTTTTTTCTGCCTTGCAAAAAGTAATTCCTAAGGAGCCAAAATATTAATAAATAAGCAACAGGTTCCTTAGTTTAAAACGCTTTGAATACCACATTAACTGATAAACTCTATTTCAGGATAGCCCATTTTTTTTGCTGTAAAGCTGGGATATTCAGATAGTTTTCTTCTTATTTAATAATGTTCATACCATTACAAGTGAATTAATAGCTAAACTGACTTTTAAAAGTGCTTCAAAAAACAAATGCTTCATTTACATACTTCAGTGTTCCCACTATTTAGTACAAATATTGGAAAACGAGTCTCCATTATTAGGAGATATTAGTGTGAGAACACAAACACCATCAATAAAAATGAAAGGTTTGTGCCCCTTCCCCCATAAAAATGAGCCTTGGCTGAGGCCTAACTTGCCTGATCCTTACTGTAACACTGGAAACCCCTTATTCCTAAGTCGCCATGCCAACATCAACAACGAGGAAAGGCACCGGAAAGATTCCCATCATGTACATCTTATTTTTCTTTCATTGTTCAACCTTAAGCCAGGTAGTCAATTAAACTTTCTGAGATACAATGTGAAACTTCAATTCTGTATTATTATTGTGGAAAAAAAACCCCTGTTCTCGATGATTATCCCAATTCTCAAAAATATTGGATTAATACTTCTATTATACAGTAGCTGAGGTTTTAAAACTATTTAGAAGTATAAAGAACTCAAGTCTATACGCCTCAAGAACCTCTTGCAGTTGGGGTTTTGCAGTCAGACCAGAAGCTGGCAGGACGGGCTTCCCACCAAACGCCGCGGAGCTTCCACGGCTGGGCTGGAAGAGCCAAGAAGGGGATGTGCTAAGAGTCCGTCTGAACATGGAGCACTATTTGCCTGAAACATCGTCATCAGGGACTGAGAGAACTGAGGCCCTGACAGAAAGAACACATGGACAATGACTTGGAGAGAGGCCCGAGGAGAACTGTGTTGCACAGGTCTCTCAGACCTGGGGGGTATTGGTAACAATGGCTGCTGTGTGGGCTTTGCCCGCTGCCTCAGCCAAACCAGACCCTGCCTCCTAAAAGGGATCGTTACACGGATCTCTCCGACTCGGGGACAAGAGCTGCCATCCAGAAGATGTGTTCTCACCTGCTGCCTCAGTCACACCTGCTCTCCACCTCCTCCCTCAAACAAAGGCCAACGAAGAAGAGCGTGCCCAGGAGCCCGCCAAGGGGCCTGAGGTCACCTAGAGAGAGACCCTCGAACGCAGGCCACGCAGGTGCAGGTGGGTCCTGGCACGCAGAGCGGGGATTTTTTTGGGCCTCTGCAGTTAAGCCTGGATTGCGAAACAAAGGCAGAGATTCCGCCTCTAACAATGTGAGTGAGGGGGTTGAAGAAGCATAGAAGATGACTCTCAAATGGACAGTGTTAAGATCTTCCCACCAGAGGATCCCGAACCATGACGGAGGACCAGCAGGACTCTACGGGACCAGAGGGACGCCTTTGGAACTTGTTTGGTGGTAACCAAATCCTCATTCCCACCGTTTTCTTCTCTTTCCCTTTTTTCTCTACTCTGTCTCTCTATCATGTGCTGCTTTATGGGCAAAACAATAAAGTAACACTGTTTGATTGAATTATAACCCCTTGGCATCAGGAGTCCATCGCCGAACGGACCACGAGAGAAGCGAAGGGGCGGCTGCGGGCCCGGCGGAGCCGCGGCGGGGGCTGCACTCACCGTTCCTGCGCTCGGTGAGCGGCGGCAGCTGCGGGCCGGGCTGCAGCGACAGCTCCCGCAGCTCGTGCGCCACGGCCTCGCTGTGCGGGCTGGGCGCCCCGCGCGCCTCCATCCCGGCCTCCGGCGCTCCTGCCAACGACAAACAGCACACACAGACATTACCGGTGTTGTTCAGTTCTCGGGTTGGTCAGTTCCTCTGCACAAAACACTTCAACTTGCAGTGATATGCATATTATCTACTAATTTTCCACAAATACCAAAATATTACAGGTTTGCAAAAATATACTTAAGCAGTGTATTTACAAGCAATTTAACAGTCACGACAGTTTCTCTGCTCACTTTGACAGAAAAATTACAAAGCGTTAACTCTCAATAGCGATGTTGGAAGCTCCTTCTAAAGAGCGACACAGCTCCTGTATCACCCAAACACTCTTGTGGTTCAATAGCTTATATTAGAGAATGCTGAATTAATATATAACATGCAAATGGATTTTAAGATTTTGAAGCACTGCACAACTTCCTTTCGCACCAAAATCAACTTCGGTGTTAATACAGGACTCCACACCACCAAAGAACTCTATTAGAATTAGTTCATCTTTAACCTCCCCAGCAGGGGAGGTTTTTTGCCCTCAATTCTTTTCAAATTAATTTTATTGCATACCAGCTACTTACTGTAAAATACTCTACAGAGCGGAATAAAAGTCCCACTTTATTATTTCTTTCCTCTTTATCAGTAATGTGGTACTTGAAGTATGAATTACTGGCTTTTTACAGCTCACAGAACTCTATCAAGTAATTAAAATTTCCATAAATCATTATGGACTTCAATGAAGTCTATCCCTGGATTCTTAGAAACTCACACAATATAAAATATTACCAATTCATGAAGATCCATAAAAGCACAGAAATGTCTTATTCTTGTTAAATTGCTTATTTTTAGTTATTTTTCTTAAGAAACATTGCTGCCTGTATTCAATCTCAGATTCCAAACTTCGGGTATGCTGAATATAAATGGGTGTGTATTTAAAGTTTATGAAAATGCATCATGTGTTTCAATGACTATATCCCAACTATTTCCAAAGATACTTGGTGTTTTTAAAAAATCAAAATGACAAACAACGACCATGATGACCAAAGAATGGTCCACACTACAAAACCAGTTACAGAATCATGTTGTGGAAAGTACCAATTGAAAAATAAGAAATATAAGCAAGTACTGCTCAATGTATGTCTCATTAGAGCAATTACTGTGGTTAAGTGCATATTTTTCATTATTTTCCATAGTTACCAATTGATGCTTTCACATTAAACGAAGACACATTAAGTTACTGTTATACAAGATGTTTTCTTTGTTCTTAGCTTTTAGAAGCATAATTTACCCAGCTCTCCTTCGATCTCCTGATATTACACTCTCCTCCAACTCCCACTCACCCATACGAATGAAGTACATTATTAACCAAGAAAGTCTCTTCAGAGCAGAATTTAAGTGAAAATTTAGCTGCTTACGAGCTCATATTCACAGCATTTCATCCACAATTTATTGGCTCTGAGTTATGCCTTGGAGCCACTTTTCCGAGAGATTAAACCACATTAGCTGTATTCATGCCATTAAATCCATATGAAATTAATAGAAACACCTTGTACTAAAGGTTAAACATTTAGTCTGCGGCATGTTAGCTTTGACAACTCTTGTCCCCACGACAGATAAGTAAAGATCTTTCTTTAAATTAAACCAGTTGAGCTTTCATTACTTCTGCTACATTAGTTACATGTTCATTTTGCTGCAGGAATGTAGGTAAATGTGGGTTTATTGTCCAGATTCAACTAAGAATGAGGCATGCAAGAATTATATGCAACACATTAAATGGCAGCGACGGCAGCTTTGCAGCGCAACTCAAACCAAGCTGACTTCTCCCACCAAATGTGCGTAATCTGCGGTGTGAACCCCACTAAACAAGGTGAGAAGGGACCCCTGGAGCCCCCGGGGCCAGCCCAACCACGCACGGCTGCCAGCCACCCCAGCTCTGGACGTCCCCAAAGCTGGAGACCCAGCACCTGAGGGGAGCCTGGGCCTGAAGGCCTTGCCCTCCCTTCACATGGAACCTTCCCTTCCCTTCCCTTCCCTTCCCTTCCCTTCCCTTCCCTTCCCTTCCCTTCCCTTCCCTTCCCTTCCCTTCCCTTCCCTTCCCTTCCCTTCCCTTCCCTTCCCTTCCCTTCCCTTCCCTTCCCTTCCCTTCCCTTCCCTTCCCTTCCCCTATCCTTCCCTCTCCTCTCCCACAGACATTTGCTAAGCACGACTCTCAGATTCGAGCTTTTCCTGCGGTTTCACGCAGCACACAAACCTGGCCGTTAGGAAACATCTAAACCCGAAGTTCTCCAACGCAGAACTCTAACGCTAATTTGAAAGTTTCCAATTCACGGCAAAGCATCAGTACAAATTCTTTGTCTGAAATCTTTTTGGCTAAACAATTTTAAACATTAAAACCAAGGTTGCTCATAAACAAAAAACCCGCACAGGCAGGAACATCCACTGTTTATCCATTTACCGACTTCTACCACTACAGAATTTCACAGGAACTGGCCTCTAGGAACCAAAACCGAACCAGGCGGAAGCACGCACGCAGACGTATTCACCGCCAGTGCCTGTTCTGGTTTGTTTGAAGCCTCCTCAGTCCTGAAGGATTATTTCATGTTTGCCATCTGCATTTACAGATGGTAACCATTACCCATGCAACCCCGACTTTAAGCAGACCTGTACAGAAAAGTGTATTAATAAACATCACTGAAATTCAACAGTCAAAAACATGTACAGGAAAAACACATTTCAAAAAATAATATCCATGCTGTTATATTCTCAACATTCTACTCTGTGTAACCCAAGAAAGCGCCATTTTCCACAAGGTTGATCTGACAGAAATCAGGGGTCACTGCAGGGGCTTCCACTCCCCTCCTTGAAACTGAGACATCTAAAGGTTCATTAAGTTGTACGCACCTTCATTCTATTTGTATGAAAAGCATTTCTGCTTTTAAACTCTTGGAAAGCGTAACAGCATCTGATTTGTAGAAACAAAACTAAAACTACTCCCAGAGGATTTCAGGTTTGGGGATTGGCTGTGCTGGGGTTTGTTTGGGGTGTGTGTGGTGGGTTTTTGTTTGCTTTGTTGTGGGTTTTTTTCTGTTTGTTTGCTTTCTAACCGAATTCAGCAGAGCAGCAGCAGCCGCCGGGGCGCAGGGGTCTGCAGGATCTGCAGGGGATCGATGTCTGACAAGCCATAGGCACCGAGTTCAGAGCGGGCCCAGAACCCTGAGCGGTGCACGGGCCTTATGTAAGTGTTCTCGCAGATGGTAGGCGGTTGCTATCTTTCTGAACTGCTGAAGACAAACATTACTTTTATTTTTAAACATTTTACCTTTAAAAGACAAAGTATATTTCCTTCGAAAAAAAATCTTCGAAGGGGGGGAAATACATACTTCTCTGCCACTTGAGACACTAGAACTGGTAATTTTTTCTGCACAAACTGTGAAATCTGGATGACACTTGGGTAGTAAATCAGCTTTTAGTTTAGAAATCTGCTGGAAAAAAGAAAGCTGAAGAATCACAGAGCATTCAAACTCTGGCCAAATCAAAGTGCTGACTCTAACACTGCTCACTCATTTACACCTGCAAGGAACTTAGGTCACTATACACATTATTAAATATTATCAGTAGTCATACCAGATTAGATATTAGTAACACCAGGCTCCAGTACAGAATTTATTACAGAATCATGCTGTGAATAACAGCAGCCAAATCTACCGAGGTTTAAGTTTCTCCATTTAGAAAACTCAGTAAATTTAAAATGATACAGCTAGCAGGCTGTAATACACCAGAATCTGCAGTGGGAAGAACAGTAAAACTGCAAACTGTTGCGTGTGGTGGTGTTTGCTGTTGTTTTCGTCAGTGCGTCAGGAAACATGAACAAACCCGGTCCAAGAGCTCAGGAACCACGCTCGGCGGCTCCTCTTAGCGGCTGCCAACCAAGGCCGTTTGCATTAAGCTCTCCTGTCTTGTCAATGCCAGAAAGACTCAAAAATCTGTTCGTCGGGCAGGATTATCTGGAACACCAGAGTGGTAAAGGGCATTTACGGGACCACCACGGTTTCAAATACTGCTTCAATTTGAACAATGATTTGTACCTGAGCTAATGTGCCAAGTCACTGCACGAGGCTAACTCGGCAATTCCTCTTTCCATCTCGTAAAGAAGGACAAGAGCCGTGCTTCGGGAAGGACGCCGGCCCTGTTGTCGTGGTTTTGTTAAAAACAAGACCAGTTCCCTTACTGCCGCCTTGCCTTAAACCTCGACACTTGTCCACCGCGCAGATACGCATACAGCAAAGACTGTTTCTAATCTTCACATGAGCCCCAGCGGCTGAACCCTTGGAAAGCCCAGAACCTCCTTTTTCCCCAGGATCAATACAAGTGGGACCCGGACACAAACATTCCAAATCCAGGGGAACATCCAGCTCACTGAACACGGTTGCTCTGAGCCAAGAGAGTCATTGCCCAGAGACACGAGTGGGGATGAAATTCCTGCTTCCACGAGCAGCAAGATGCGATGTTTCCAGAGGATGGCTCCCACTGGCACGCTGCCTATCAGCAAGGGTGACGAGGAAATTAAGGAACAAATCACAGTGCTGGCTGCAGAAAATGCATCTCGGCAGCTGCTGGAGCAACACCAGCTCTGGTGTCTGCTCCTTGGCCAGGACAGAATGCTTTCTCTGCACCTCTAAAATGCAGCATTTTCTATCTGGCAGACACCAGCGCACACTGTATCTGCACAGTGTCATTTCAGCTGTGCTTACATCCTATTATATGGCTGAGATCTTATCAAATTCCTACATGAAAAGCTATTGGGGCTCCCTTTGTAATTGTTCTGAATACCTTTTTCCCCAAATTCTGAAGACTACTGTCCTGGTTTTGTTGAAAACAAGTTTCTCTTTCAGTGAATTCGCCTGTCAGCTAAAGCTTCATATCAGCTGCATTTTCCTGAAAAGCCAGATCCATGTTTTGGTAGACATAGCAATGGAATGCGAGGTCACTGATAAGAACGGAGGCTCATCTCACAAGAGGGACAACGAGAAACAGGTGACCAGAAACTGACCAACTGTGTATAACATCCCATTCACATGAATACTTCATATAAAAGTGGGAGATCATGAGGATCTCGTCCCTTTTCCTTATGGCGACATTAGGAGAGGACCTTGCGAGTCGTCCCTGCGAACTGAGGCCAGTGACAGACTGAATCCAGCTCCGGTTGGCTGCAGAGTCCAGTCCAGGACTTCGGGTGCCGGCTCTGCAGTTGCTGGGACTCTAAAGATTGGTTTTGTATATTTTGTATTATTTTCTCTATTTTATCAGTAGCATTAGTAAAACATTGTTAATTTTCCCAAATCTCTTCTCTCTGCCCTTCTTTCCCTCCCGATCGCCTGTGCTGAGTGGGAAGGGGGAGAGGGAGGGACAAAAGGGAGAAGGGGAGGAGAGGAGGTGAACAACACATCTGCCAGGGTTTATTGTCACCCCACAATCAAACCTTGACAACTACTTATATTTCATTAGAAAACTGAAAGATCAATAATAATTTTAAAAGTGCATTGGAAATACTTACAAAGTATCTAAAAGCCAGTTAAAGCTGTTCATCCAAATCACTAACCTGCCTTTTACACCAAACCTCATACAGTGGTGTTTTAAAAACAGTGAAGATGTAAAAAGCTAACAAACACAAACAAAAATCACCTTTTACATTTAGCACAGCAATTTTAACAATAAACTGCTACAGAAAAGTTGCGGGGTTTTTTCCTTTCAGTAGGCTTCATATCCACTTACTGCAATAGCATTTAGAACCATAAAGATAAATTATATGACTGAGTACAAAATGAACATAAGCATGGAAAGTACTTGCTATTAATAATCATCCAGGTTATCAGTAAGTTAACTGAAGATGTTAGTCTCATTCATATTTGACATCATAATTTCACTAATTGGAGAAAATGTCTCAAATCAAGGTTGCCTCTGTTGCAAGAACAACGCTCATGCTGTTGAGATTTAGGCCCTCATTTGATGTATTCCACAGTGGATTAAAAGACCAAAAGACACTTTTCATTAAAAAAGTCTTGAAATATTCAGCTTTTCAGTATTCCAGTTCGCACAGTGATGCTGCTGCTCCTTTTCCCAAAGAAGCGGCATCGACACCACAGACAACTTGGTGTCTCCTGCAAATCCCGCTGGCAGCTCCTCACACAGCCTCTCACATTGAAAGTATTTGGCGTGCGGTATATATATATCTAGCTTTGAAATTAAAACTGATATTCAATTATTACACTGAAAGGCAAATTGCAATCCTACAGTTAAAATACCGTGTTGATATATTGATTAATGAAGACAAATTTTGTGGTGAAATACACTGCAATGAGGACTGAAACCATACAGCTATTTTTACAAAGGTAATTAGACAAAAGCAGAAAAAGATGAGACATACCAACAGCTGACTAACGATGAGTAACCAGCTTGGATTATGCATTATCCGAAACCGTTACTATTCATTTCTTTAAAAACAATGTGCAGAAGCACAGGGCAGAGCTGAGGCCCTGGAGTGGCGAGAAGCACGGCGGTCGTTACAACCGTCTGCAATCTGACAAGGTACAATCAGATTCTCTTTCCTAATTCTTAGAAAGAAATCTTTAAATCTT
This sequence comes from Patagioenas fasciata, assembly GCF_037038585.1. Taxonomy (NCBI): domain Eukaryota; kingdom Metazoa; phylum Chordata; class Aves; order Columbiformes; family Columbidae; genus Patagioenas; species Patagioenas fasciata. The sequence goes on along the minus strand of NC_092534.1, from coordinate 1,298,959 downwards.
AAGTCTTTGTACTGATTAAGTCACAGGAATGCTGTGAAGTGTAGTGTTTAAATACTTCAAGGTCTCATAAAAATGTTTTAAGGGATACACTACAATTACCTTCTGTGTTCGCACTTAGTGAGCTTTAAAATGGCAATTAATCATAACATTTATCCAAGATGTTAAACTTCTTACAAATATTTTAAGTAAAGCAAACCAAGGTTCAATATGCATCATATTCAAGTCACTGAAACAAAACAAATCCCTCTAGATGGAAGTAATGTTTCAATTGTTTATTGATTATATAAAATTTTTCAAATCCATCTGCCTTTAAGAAACAGTTATGAAAGTAATTTTGCAACGTGCAACAAAATCAATAGACAAATGGTCTAATGGAGCAAACGCAAAAGCAGAGCCTGGGATCAGCTGCTTTTCAAAGACAGTGAACAACCAGGCTCCTTAGAGAAGAGCATGAGCTGTGCTGTTCGATCCCGTTACGGGGATGCGCTCACTCACGGCCAAACCAGGCACCAAAGCTCCTGCCTGTTGGTGCATCTGGATAACCCGGAGCAGCCCTGAACAGCCAGACCTTCTGCACACACAACGCTTCGGAAGCAGAAGCTCCATTATGCATAACTTACAGTGCTGTTTGTGGAGGGAAGGTCACATAGATTTAACTCCCGTTGAAAACTCTGGCTCATGAGAAGATGTTACCTCAGCTCCTCCTGGGCTTCCATCCCAGCTCTGCCCCAGCACACGCAGCAACAGGAATTACAGCAACACCACTTGGAAGCGTAAGAGAGAAGCTCTGTCCTCTGACTTGTCCTAAGTGAAGGATTGCCAGATAGTCTTCAGCAATGTTTTAATCACCTTGTAATCAATTTCATTTCACCTCATCCTTTTTGTGGATATTGTTAGTCAAGGATGCTCAAACTGAGGCAGCGCTGAGTCATTTGGCTGGGTTAACTTGATTCAATAAACACGAAGCTCCTCCAGCACGTATCCTCCCTAGTTCTATTAAAATAAACAGCTTCATAAAAATACTTTAAACTAGAAAGGTAAAAGATGAAGTAATATCTTGTTTAGATGTCACGCACACACACAGTGCAGGGAAATACACCATTTACAAGTGCTCCAAAATATCTAGACGTGACATTCCTATTTTTCAGACTACGAGGACAATGTTGTCAATATTTTACATTTGCTCTAATACTCTACTAAAATTAAAAATGCCTGTATTAGCACTGGCAGCAAATCAGCTGAGAAAACAACACAAAGTTTGTTTTATAATACCTAAATTTAGCGAGACAAAAAACAAAACCAAGTGTATTAATGGTGTACAAACAAATGATGCTTCTGGTTTCTCATCCTCACAGTTCTTTACACATTTAAATTAGATCTTTTTTCCAATAAAACGTAAGTGACATATCATTCCAGAAGCAATTTATTCAAATTCCCCTCAGAAACAATTCAAAAGGTCTTAATATCAGTTTTAATATGAAGCGCTCAGCAGTAGTGTTCAAATAATTGCAAGAGCGACTCAGATTTACCTGCCAAAAAGCAAGTTCTGTTCTCCTGGTCTACCACAGAACTTGGTGGAAGGAGTTAGTAAGATAATGTGTGCTCCATGGTTTTCTGTGGCCAGCAGAACTGAGATACAGAACTCAAGTTGAAAACATTAAAAAATATCAAACCACAAGTGTTCATTTTGCTATTACAAAAGCGCTTGATAGCTCAGGTCTGGGGGAAGGGTCGAATATTTAGATGAGCACATCATATGATTGCTCAGCATTTTAATGTCATGTCCTAGAAGTGGGCATTTATTTAAAAAAAGGAAGAGGAAACACACAGGGCTTTTTGCAAGAGGTGTTCTGACAGCTCAGAAAATAACCAATTAGTAACTGTTATCAATAAATTGGATCATAATCTTTAACAATTCCTTTATGCGTTCAGATAGCCAAAAGGCTGATCTATTTTGAAAACGCGTGTTGGTAGAGCACCTAGAGCATTTAGAAAAGGTTGCGCTCCTGGGTGATTTCATTAGTTTGCTCGGCTCCTTCAAGCTGTTCCCATTTCTGAGTAAGCCGCAGGTGCTGCTGTGGTTATTTTCGTGCCTGTAGCCCAAGCCCTCGAAGGGAACAAAGCGAGGAAGGCGCTGGGATGCAGGTCCCAGGGGAAGGACTGCGGGGCTCTTCCCGTCCAGCCTGCTGCTTCATAAGCATCACTGACATTACGCACTCATTGCTCTTAAATGACATTTCTTGGAAAATACATACTTCACTTTTTTTTAATGCCTGCACACCATTACAGAGATTAGCAAAATCTTACTATCATAACATTTGCTGTAGCAAAGAATGATATATGACCTCTTAAAAAATACCATTGCCTTCTATAGGCCAGAATTTAACTCATTACTCACATTCAGCAATAATCTAAATACCGACTGACATGAATTCAAAACAATGTAGCATAATTAGGGATTACTAGCAACTTCAATGTAGGGGATCTTGGAAGTATCACAATGAGGACGTCTGAACTGAAGCCGGTGCGCACAAGCAGGTGAGAATCAGCTCAACGGTCCCTGCTCACAGCCTCAGGACTACCCAGAAAATCCCTCTCACAAACCCTTTCCTGCAGATTGACTTGTACCAACACAGCTACTTTCAGATATTAACAATGCGAACAATAACTTGAATTAGCTCCCATGGAAACCGGTCAACTTGTTGCTCTTAACTGCTGAAACTAAAACTTGTAAAATTTAACCCACTAATGGACAAAAGAAAAACTCAGAAGGTGACAGATCAGTGGTTAAATAAAGATAAAAATCAACTTTCTATGCAGCAATTTACCATGCATTTCTTTATTTGATTTATGCTAAATGCTTAGAGATTATCTAAAATACTCTCTTTTCTGTTCTTTTCTTATTTATGATCACGTAACCAGCCTGTAAAAGCATGGGAGAGCATTACAACACAGCCGTTCCAAATGACTGGTTCTACTTTGCAAGTTATTAGAAGCATTTAATCTTTTCCTCTATTCTATTTCCTTTAACTACAGAGAAAACAGAGGCCTAGAACCAAACAATTAATGCGCCTGATGGTTCATGGGACCATCTCTCCTTTTCAACAATTGAGTTTACACTGGATGATGTGGCACGTATGGAATAGCAACAACAGTATGATTAAGGGCTAATTAAAGAAGGCGATGGAAGTTTTAAGATTATTTTTTATGGTGCTGCTGTCCTGCTCAGACAAAACCATTGGGCAAGCTCCAACCATGGGATCTGGAAGGCTCTCCTAGTGCTCTCAGACGTAACTCACAGTTGGGCACATACATTAAATACATGTATTCAACACACACATGCTGCGTGGCTATAAATGCTCATCTTTCTCAACAGAGGCAGTGACACAAAATTTTGGCAGTCCCATAATACCACTTCATGCTACTGCCAACTCTTCTACTCGACACACATAAATTATTCTCCACTATATGTGTAATTAGCCTAGAGTCAGAATGAAGTCAATATACTTCTCATTTCATATAGCCAAAGCTGCTACTGGAACTGGACAAATATGTTTATTTGCTTGGCTTAAAAGTACTGCTTTCTATTATGAGCTTTGAAAAGCACTTAAAAGGGAAAGAGCACAGTTGTCCCATCACTTCTATACCAGCTCTCATTTAGATTGGTGGCTTGAGAACAACCTGCTCCCTCCTCAGTGCTCAAATGCCATTGCTGCTGGGCTGGGAGCAGTGGAACCAGGGGCCAGCTCAGCTCCGCTCCCACCGAGTGACCCCTCTTCATACGACAGTGACAATGGGAATGCAATTAGATCAGTGGTAATAGAATTACACCTTGCCGTATCTTCCCAAGAACTTAAATGGGTTTTTTTAATAGATACAATAAGATAAATAGATACAATAAGCTAAAAGAATGCTAAGTTCCATGCATTTAAGCACAGACTTTCAGGTACAGGGAAAACAAACCAAACCAAACAACAACAAAACCACAAATCAAACCCAAAGGAAACCCAAACCAACCACCACCACAAAACCACAACCCCCAGCTTGCTAAATGTAAGAAATTAAGCATGAAGATAGATCACAAACATAATATGATGACTTTGACAGAAAAATAAATACATTTTGTTAAAGACAAAATAACACTCTTTACTAAACAAAAGCCACACTTTTCCTTCTCAAATGAAGAACATTTCTTCTAACAAGGCCAATGACACTCTCTGTGAACAGAGAAAGGCCACAGGAAGGAATCTCACCAAGATTACAAGCTGAATGCCCAGATCAATACCCATATTCTAAAATAACCAGAAAAAGCATGTCATTAGTACGGTGCCTGAAAACTGTAGTGTTCTACACAGTTTAATGCTATAATCCACAGTACAGGCCCTCAGCACTTTAAGAACCAATTTCTCACGATCTCCAAAGCTAAAATGAACTTGAATCCCATTTTCCACACTGAAATTAGCTGAAGACTAATGGGGCAGAAGCTCTTGGTCAGGGGAGTTTACGTTGCCTAAAGCCACTTTCAAAGCAGCCTTATCTGTTAAACTATTGTGTGGTCCAGTATTTCATTCCCCACAAAGCTGCTTGTTTAACAATAAATAAATAAAAAAGAGAGAGATGGAAACCATAGAACTGCTTACAGTAGATGTCTGCACAAAATGCTGCACTTCACAGCTGTGGCACATCTATATTTTGTATTTCTTGGAATTTTCCTCCTAATGCAACCTGAAGCGAAAAAGCCATTAGACCTTCCCCTTATTAAAAACAAAAAATCATCATTTTTATCTCCCTCCATTATAAAGGAGAGAAAATAGTCTTGTCTTCATGCACAAATGGTAGTAACCAAGAGTAAGCTGATCAAGAAAGAAACGTAAGGGCCTTCAGAAATACTTCAGGTCTCAAGAATCACTCAACAGAAAGTTGATCAACACAGAAAAAAGGCCTCTTGTATTTAAAGATAAATTTCACATGTGTAGACTTAAAAGTGAGAAAGCTTGACTGCAACAAAATATTTCCTTCAATCCGTTAACACTAATTATTTCCAAAGAACACCTTGAAAGAAAATTATATTTAGAAATTTATGATTACAGTAATTAACACAAAGAATCAATTTAACACTAATATGATGAGTGTAAAAAAACAGACTGCCTGTAACCACTCCCACAACAGCCCAATTCAAAGAACAGGCCATTTCTGAATTAAAAAGGACCATTACTAAGTCTGACACACTAAGGCGGCAGGGAGGTCAGACTCATTGTCACCCGGGCCACATCAGCGGTTGACTTCAAAGGGATCAATGTGGACTGTACAAATGTCCTTCGAAGGCAACTGTGAGGCTGATGTGGCCCCGGTGACAACGAGTTTGACACCCCTGTAATACAGAAAGCATCACTGCCTCGTTAGTAAAAAGCTTAACCAGCTCCTGCTAAAGGTTATTCCTTAATTCAACATAGGTCACCTGCCACCACTGGAGTATCTACTTCAAAAGTTTAGAGAAATTAAACCACAGATACGGACTAATGAGGTCCAAGGGCACCTGTTAGAAGCACGAAGCCACCTGGGGCTGTGCGGGATGGAAACCACCTGTGTGCAGAGGTTTGTCACCAGCCAGGCTGTGGTTCTGAGCATCACCCAGAGAGCACGACCAGCAGCACCGGCGCTGAGTGTCCTGAGCCCCAGCAAACGTGGCCGGGGTGCAAGGACAGGAGCCACCGAAACACAACGCGCGCCACCTGATCCACGCGGCCGTTGTCTCAGCTGAAAAGGTGCTTCAAATGTGGAGTGAACTTCATGAGCTTCAGCAGAGACAAAAAATCCTTCAAACACAGGCTGAAATAGTTTTCATTATATTTTGCTAATAGCTTTCTGCGTCATGCTAATGAACCAGCTCTCACTGAGCATTTCTTTCATGAACAGCTCAGAACTAGAGTAACAGTCAATTTACAAGCTCATGAGCCTAAAAATACTTCAAGTCATTATTTCTCTCCTACATAATAATTTTATTTTATTGGTATACTAGAAAATTTTGGTCTTCAGCAGCATAACAGAAAAGACACTGATATTAAGACACTTCCATCATTTAACAGTTATAAAATGTAATTTATTAGGGTAAGTATGTTTGAAAGACTTTGGTTAGATCCATTTACTAACATCACAACACAAAATGTATTTAATCATGAATAAATCAGTAAAAAAATCAATTTAAAAAAAAAATCACTGATAAATCTAAGCAATGCCCCTTTTTCCTCAAAGATGCCTTTTGTGAACAGCATTCAAAATATTTTTTGCTAAGAAATATCACAAATTTCTATTAGAAACCCTGTTGGAAAGCTACTGATAAACTGATGAAAACAAGGTATTAATTAAATATTATCTGCTAAGATATAATTAGTACAGCCCAGGTTCCTATTTTTCTCTTGGCTTATTTTCATTACTTCTTTTGTGGCATCAGATCCCAGTTCGTTTCCTGCCCAGGTCAGCGCAGCCCCTGCTTTCCTTCTCCCTGCACTCCGTATTTCCAGCGCTCCGTGCCCCGATGAACCCCCAGCGCTGCCAGCTGCTCTGTGCACTCTGGCCAGCGCTCACCCGCCCGCACACGCCAGGAGCCCACAGCCACAGGATGCTACCAAACTCCCTCTTCTGGGCCAGTACTGCCCCAAATCTGAGGAACAGCAGGTTCAGAACTGTGCCCGTGTTCAAGAGCCTCCTGTCAACTATCAATCTGGCTCAGTCTGCAGAAAGGGAAGTACCTTCCAGTGTCCTATCCGTCCCGCAGTTCACATTTCCCATTTTTGGGGCAGACACACGCAGCACTGGCTGAGAGAGGTTGTTCCCATCTGCATTTCACCCTTTCCCAGAGATTCCACCTGTTTCCCCAGCCCTGCGTGACAAGTTTTTTAAAACCAGGCATAGTTTCCAGAAGCTGGTAAAGGAGCAGTGGGATGGTGAACACAGCACCGTTTGCCTTGCTCACCATGCTGATCCCAGCCAGGAATCACCAGCACTCTCTTGGTCAGCGAAGCAAAGAAAGCTGGTTGGAACTGCCTACGGACGTACGGCGAATTATTTAAAGCTTGATTCACATTGGAAGATTTGTAATTCCTATAACCACAAAACCACTGTGCAGAAACTGACAGCATTTGCTTGGTAAAGCCGTCACCTTACACCAAGGGAAAGTATTTGAGTGCTGCTGTATTATTTGACATGAATATAAAGAAGTGTTACTGCAAATAACCCATACAAATTCAGAAATACTACTGCATAATAAAGTAGTAACTGCTTCTGAATTATTTACTAGAAACACAGTAAGTCAGCACTATCCTCATAAACCAGATCCTAAAATGCTTCTGCTGTTCACAATTTCCAAATGAGATTACAGTGCTCAATGCCCTAACTAGAAATTGTGAGGTTTACGGTCATTCCTACGACTTCACACACAGTTGGGTGATGAAGTTGTGAATATTCTCAATAGTTACCTAAACCATACAAGCCAAACTACAGAAAAATTGGAAATTTTAAAAGAAATAACGGTAAGTTGCAAATAACCAACCTATTAACTGATCAACTTTGCTGTTGGAGCAATCCCTCGGTATTCAGCAAGTATTATCAGCACTTCCACTACTTGCAAGTCATATTTCAGTTTTAGATTTCTTCCCTGAAAAAAACTTTTAGGTCTGCAAAAATACATCAATCAGTATGAGTTCGTCTACTCCTCTGGAGTACGGGCATTTAATTCTGCAGTTTTACTAAAAACCTCACCACTTCCGTAATAGTGAAAAACTTAGACATGAGAACTGCCATTGACACTTCGCTGTCAATTTTGTATTTAATTTCATAGCAAATATCTTTTGGTTATCTGTCTTGAGTTGTTTTTTACAAGGAAAGATATTTCTAAGACTATATTTTTAAAAGAGAAAATATTAAAAAAATAACCTACCAAGTAACGTATCACAAAGAAAGAACAAACGCTCCAAAATAGTTAAGAGATTTATTCATCCATTCAAAGACTCCTCAAATAATATGCAAGCGGTACAATTCAGATGAACCATAATGAACATAAAGATCCTGTTAATTTCTGTATAGTCAGCTCAGCATATTCAGCAAGCTCCCTTTTCAAAATCCACATTGCGAGGCCTGAGTACCACTGAGGTTCTAAAAGCACAAACACCCCTGTGCTTTCCCACTTCCAAAGTCACCCACAGGAACGAAAGGTGCAAGAAAAGATGCCTAATTCACAACATACTAAATGATTGACGGTACATCCAACTTACGCAGCGCCTTGAAACACAAAACAAGGGTGGTGTGTTCTCTCAGATAAAATTTAAGTATAATTACTTACTACGACCATAATCCACAATTTACACTCAACACTTATCAATGAAAAAGAGATTAACTATACTCTTAGTGCACTTAGAGCACTGTGGTGCAAGCAGGAATGCATCTACTGCAGTGACATTCACAGATTGCTTTGCTTATGTTAAGTCACAACTATTACTTTCCTACAGCTTTACTAACATGCGGTTCTAAATTCTGAAAGGCTTTAAGCATGTGTTCAACTTTGTGCAACCCACCGAGTCTCATAAACACATGCTCAAAGCTTTGCTGGATTACAACCTTACCAAACAACACATTTCATTTTCAAAAAAGGGGAACGAAATTAGGGATTGTTCCAGCAGCGTAATTGGTCACAGAGGCAGTAGCTGGAATTCTGCGCCTCATCTATTTTTTTTCATAGGAAACAGACACACTTGCCACTTCGTGAGATATAAGAACCATTCACGGGTATTAAGTGGACTTTACTGGAATACACTAACAACTCTATTTTAATGAGTTTCTCTGCTGAATTTTTAGGAGCTAACTCTTTTATATTTATAATAGAGAATGACTGACAAACTAATTTTAATGTCTTGAATTTTTAATCAAGTTTTCAGCAACTGTTCCCTGGCCCTCCAGCAGACTTCTAACATTAGAAGCTAAATATGAAAATAAAAACACAATGGTCCATCCTTTTCAGGGCTAGAAATCCTGAGTAATTACCTAGTCAATTCACAGTTTGAGAAGGGTAGAAAACCAGTGTTCTGTTCATTTGTGTTTCACGAGTTGGTGTGAAGATCAAAAATGAGCTTAACTACGACTCCTCTCTCACTTTGTTGCTTTTGGCGCCATGCCCAGGTTTAAGAAAGTTTTCAAACATTTAATTAATAGCTTTAGCCAAGCACCCAAATATGAAATCTTAAAATACTGCCTACTGAGTCAACAATCACAGAGACTCAGTTTATTGCACAAACGCAAAACTCTCATATTAACATCTGGATTTAATAACAGTATTCTGAGCACTTTAATAAATTCTGTAATGTGCATCTGCTTTGGAGTTTCAGGATATGGAAGATTTTTGTGGCTGTGGCTCCAACAGCGCCTCAGCAACACCGACATATGGTTTTACAGCAGCTGTCAATCTTCACCACACAAGAAAAGTTTGAAAAAGTTATTAATATTATGAAATTCAGGCTCTTGAACTCCGGGTGATAAAAATGCTTGAGAAACAAAGCCAGGAGCACTGGTTCACTGTGCTCAATGCAGCACAAAATAATTTCATTTAAAGAAGCAAACATGAAACTTTCCTGGTTGTCAAGTGCAAACAGGTTTAATTCCAGCTGTTTATTTTTTTTTTTTTTTAAGGCATGCTTCTAAAAAGCAGATATATTCACAGTAAGAAACAAAGGTTGCAGGTGTGCTAGGCAGGACATGAAGTGAACTGGACTTCGCCAAGTCTAATCAAACCTTCACGTAGCCTGAACGCAGCCCTAAAACACCCATTCCCTCCAGGTTAAAGGAAGCTCCCCCATCATTAAGTGTTTCCAGTTGCTAATTTTTTTGCCTAACACTACAGTTCTGGGGTTTGTTGGAATACATCAGCGCTCCAGATACATCCCACCTGCTGTGTGTATCCAGGAAATTTTGTACAGGGTGCTGTCCTTCTGCTTTCTGGAGCAGTTCTCAGCACACAAGCTGTGCACAGTGCCTGGGCAATTCTGGAGCGGTGGAGCCAATGCTCTGTCTGCTTCACTTTAGAGGGGCCTCAGGAGAAATTAGCAAGGAGGCTTTAAGCTTGATGGGCTGTCTCAGTTATTCTGAAAATAAAACAACTCCTCCTGCCCCCTCAGCAAGGCTCTTTGCCCCATATAAAAGATGGGCAGGTGTGAACACATACACAGGCACGTCGCAAGAAGAGCCGGAGGCCACGAATTCAGTTGCAAAGAGCAAGTTTTATTTTAGTCACCTCTCTACTGGGGGGTCTCCGAAGTAGCACCTGAGCTCCCGTGCAGAGGTGACACCAGCGGGGATGCGGGTGCTGCAGCAATTCAGCCCTGGTAGAAGGTCCCAGGGCCTGCTGAGCTCGCCTGCATTTCAAGGCTTCAAGCAAGCGCAGCCTCCTGCTCTTTCTCACAACAAAGCAGGAATCCCGGACATGGTGATAAGCTGCCTGGAGTTTCTCACAGACCTGTTATCTAATACAGAGGTTCTGCTCATCAAGCACACAAGGTCAGTAAAACAATTAGCGTGATGTATGTGCTTTTTCTACAGACAGCTGCAAGTCACTTGAGCGTATTTACATTTAACCAACCTCCTCGCCATTCTTCCGGTATATTCCCATACAGCAGAGAAGAGGCAGGAACAGAATTTTCACGGTTTCAGTACCAGCTGAACATCAGAGGCACACAGTTCCAAACCAGAACGTTTTCGTGAACATAACCTCAGTTCCTTACTTCACTAAGCTGCTCGAGTCCCTTCCCAGTATCTCCTGAAAAAGAATTCTATCAGCAGCCATTAAACTCTCCTGGCTACTCCCTTCAAGAAAGAAGCTTCTGTTTCTCATCTCTAATTGGATTTCCCGAACCCAGCACACTGGGTCTGGGGTCCTGTGGACACACTGGGCTGTGCTCTGGCACTGTGCTGGTACCGGCCTGGGGCACTGCAGAACCACTGCTACAAAGAATCAAAGTGCCATAGAGGCCAAAGTTTCACCTACCAATACCAGAACTACTAGCGTTTAGAAAAAGTCTAACATAATCAGTGAAGGCTTGCAAGCATGATAGTCCTTTAAAAACGAGAAAATATCATTTAATCAACATAAGAATATTTAAGACAAAATTCTAAGAGGTGATTAAAAACACTCACATCAAATGGCAAAGCAAAAACATCACAATAACTTGCTCTTCGGTTATGTAACATAGGTACTACAGAGCCCCAAATTCCTGTTTGTATGAGAACATCTCTCTTGGAAAACCTTCCATTTTAACAGGATTATAAAACCAGTGCAATTTAAAGTGATACACTGCTCACTAAAAACCAGCAACTTTACAAAAACCTGTATTCAGAAAGTTTTAAATGTTTTAATATACAACACTTACCTCGTATCTCTGGCCTCCTCCTGTAGTGTCTGTTTCAGCACATTTCTGGGCAATTGGAAAGACATGAAAAAACAAAAATCACAAATATGCAACAAGGATTCTTGATTTTAAAAGTCACATATTCTATTCCAGCTAAGAAATTAACACCTCCAGAATACAAGTTGCTCTTTCTCAATTTTTGCAGTTTTGTGATGTTAAAGTACTTTATTAGGTTAAAATTCTTAGAGTAAACTCGTTTCAATTTGCTATGAGCTTATTTTTTAGCATCTATCATATACTCAGATTCTAACACACTGAATATTTATGTTTCTAGTTACCTCTGGCAAGAATAACAGCACTAGAGGTGCACTGTCCCCTCCTTTGAACTCACCTACAGTACACAGGAGCAGTGCCAGCTCGCACGGCTGCTGACAGCGGGCATGTCTCCACACTTGGAAGTTTAAGTGCCAATTACATCTATGGACTACAACTTCACTTCATAACAGAAATGTATTTTAGTTTTTTAGAGATTCAAATACGAAGGAACCTTTATAAAGGAAAAGGAAACTGCTCACAGCCACATTTTGGCTTTTTACTATGACGACAAGTCAAAGCATACTTGTTCCGTTTGTTGATACATTTCATTCATTAGTATATTCTAGAGTGTGTGTGTACCTATATACATACACAGACATATGACTGTCAATGGAAACTGCACACTAAACTGAAAAGTTTGTGATGGTTGGTTTGGTTTGTTTTGTTGGGGTTTTTTTGGTTTTGTTTTTAAATCACAGGTATCTTTAAGGCTGGCATTTATTAAATGCCATTTCACACAGCATTAATGGCTTTTTCCAGTTCTGGCTTTGAACCCACAGGTGTCATCCTAAAAGGTCCCATACATTGCTCAGCCACACAATGTTGCTTTTGTTCTGAGAGATGAATCCCAGCAGCTACGGGTTTCCTCTTTTTCTTTTCAAGGTCTGCATGCCTAAAGGCTGACACTCACTTATGGTTTCCATACATACTAGCGAAAGAGATAAAAAATTAAAGAGGTAAAAAACCAAATCAAAACACACGAGGAAGAAGTTACAGGACGGAAATGCCAAAAAGGCCTAAAAAAAGAAATGGTCCACAATAAAAGGTATTCCCTCTTTCTTCCAGTAATTATTTAATCAGTTATCTAACCACTGTTTAAAAAACACCACCCCCACCACAACTAGGTACATCACCTATCCAATACCATACCGATCGATAATTTCATCAATTATCTAATTTGATTTCTACATTAACAAGCAAGGGCTCCAATTTATTGAATATTTTACACATATAAACACTAAACTTGTCTGAGTATTTGTGTATTAACCTCCCGTCTTCAAGCTTTTTAAAAACTCATTCAATAGAATCCCACAATTAAATATTATAAATATTAAGGCAATTTTCATGTTACTGTATCACTGCCCCAAAAAATCTCCTGTATCATTAAGTCCAGTGTTCTACATTTCTCCAAGTACAGCCAAATGGTGAAAGTTGTTCTGCATTTCCAATGACACCCTAAGGACTTTCTGATGTTTTTATTTTCTTAATTACTGGTGTGATTATCAGACAGCACTCTGTCAAGTTTTAAGTTACACCACAAAACCATCTTTCGCCCTAACTCATTACACAGGAAAGAAAACTTCAGGAAGGAACTAAATAAAACGTCACACATTAAGAAAATAATCTTATGAAATGCCAGCTGCACCTCTGTTGAGAGCTTTAAAACATCAATTAACTCAAAACCTGGGCATCTTTCCATGGTAAAGAGGTAGTGTGAGGAAGAAGCGTAATCACCTTCCCATAAACACCAACTCCAGAACACGCTGTACTCAGCACAGCCTAAGCTGCTTTTTTTCTTAGGAGGTGACTGATGCGAGCCTAAATCTTTCAGACACTTTGACAACAAAGTTGCGAGATTTCACAGTGCTGCTGGTGAAATATGCCTGGAAAGATAACTTTCTGATATTTACTTCATGATTAAACAAATTCTTCACTTTTCAATCCTGTAGTTTTTGTTCCAGCTCTATTCCCTGCTGCAGCCGTGCAGTCCCAGTGTCCTCTGGCCGGCACTGGCAGCCTGACTGCAGATTTCTGCGCTGCGACCTCAGGAACAGCACAAACCCGTGTGAGCGGAATAAAGACAAACGCACTCGCTGGCAAGAGCTCTGCACCTCCTGCCTCCATCCCACTCACTTCACCCATTACCTGCGGCTGACATACAGATCTGTGCGCACCATCGCTATTTTACACACAAAGCTGATTAACCAAGTGCCATCTACAATCTGTGTATTTCACAAAAAAACCCAAACAAATCTTTCAGCAGCCCCTGCTCTTAGTGCAGCTGTGAACCTGCTCTGTGGCTGCACGATTTAGGGAATGGGGGTCAGAGGTGTTGACTTTGCGCTCAACCGGGAAAAGCAACGCACGGATTGCAGGGCCGGGCCCCGCAGGCCCGCCCTTCCCCCCGCAGGCCCCGCACCTCGCCCACGAGTTCGTGTGCCTCACCAAAAAAATAACAATTAACAAAAATAAATCAGTGACCGCAATGCACCAGCAGGAAAACCCATCAGCGTGAGCCCGGCCGAGCCAGGCAGCGCTCCCGGGAGACACAGCCCGGCACCGTGCGGGAACCGGCACCGTGCGGGAACCGGCACCGTGCGGGAACCGGCACCGTGCGGGAACCGGCACCGCCGCCGCTCCGGGCCGGGCCCACCTGCACGGCCCCGCGGGGCCGGGAGGCACAGAGGCCCAGCGGGGCTGAGGTGCCACCGCATCCCCGGCAGCCGGCCCCGCGGGGATCCTGTCAGGGAGGGGGCGGCCGCCGCTCCCGGTCCCCAGCGCAGGTCGGCCGCCCCTCCTGGCGCGGGGCCCGTGCGGCGCGGCGCTCCCGCACGTCGCAGCCTCGGTAAGATGGCTGTGGCAGGCGGAGCGGGCCGGGCCGTGCGGTGGCCCCGCGGGGCCGGACTCGCCTCAGCGCCGCCGCCTCGAGCCCGGGGTCACCCGCCGCGCGCCGGGGGAGCCGCCACCGCCCCGCCCGCCACGTGACGCGCGCTCCCCCGCGGCCCCGCGCGCAGGAGCCGGGCCGAGCGGCGGCCCCGTCCGCCCCCCGCGCCCGCCCCGCTCACCGCTCGCCGCTCACCGTTCGCCGCCGCCGCCGCGGACGCGTCCTCTCGCGAGCTCCGCGGCCGAGACCGCCCTCGGGCGCGCGCCCCGGCGGTTGGGCCGCGGGCGGGAGGCCGCGCGCGCGGGCACTGTGCAGCCTCGCGCGTGTGGGAGGAGGCGGGAAGGGGCGGGGGGCGGGGCGGCTGCATCCGGGTACTCGCGCCCCTCGGGTCCCGCGCGGAGCGGCGGTAGAGGGGGCGCGCGCTGGTGTCACTCCCTGTGCCGCCCCAGGGGGGTGACCCCAAAGCGCTGCCTGAGTCCCTCCCAGGGCCGAGATGAGCCGAACCGCCCCCGTCCCTCAGCGCGGCCCCTCGCCCTGCTCTCCGCTGCCCGCTCTCAGGTACCTCCTCTCTCCGGGCACACCTGGCTGGGGGCGGGGCGCAGGGCCGGCGGGGCTGAGGGAGCAGGGCTCCCCGGGCGGCTCCCGCAGCGCTGCCCGGGGCAGCCGGGGCAAAACTGAGAGTTACGGCTTCAACTCGGGCCGTGCAGAGCACACGTAACCAAGATGGGAGTCATAAGTCGTGGATTTTCCCCTCAGGCTTAGCTATAAATGCGACTGAACTGGATCAAACATCAAACCAATCAGCAGAAAAGAAATCTGAGAAGAGGTGTTAGAAACCCGATGATGTATGCTTGACAACGTGCAACACAAAAATTCATGTATTCTGCAAGCAGGAATGAGCATGTACACACACTATAGTTAGTTTGTTGCATGTATTGTGCAACATTGTTCTCACAGCAGCCAATATCTTACTAACAAATGAATCTTTACGAATAGGGAGCTAGTCCTGTTCCACGCGTACACTGCGTTAGGCCCACAATTATACAGCTCTGTTTTGTGTTGTTTTCAGCTCACAGATCAAGAACTGAGCTGCACTCAGTGCAATGGTCTGATACAGCTCCTTTTTTATTTGCAAATTGCTGGTGTCCCGGAGCTTGCCAGGAGGCTACAACCTGCTTATGGTACGTGGGAACAAAGCGAAGCTGGTTCCCTGCTCCAAAGAGTTTTCCAGCGTGTCTATCAGTGATAGCACAGGCAAATGGGACATGTACATGCATTAAAACAAAATAAGTCAGTTTTAAATTTCTTATGAGTTTGATATGCTAAACCACATTCTGATGTGCTTCATTATAAACTAATGCTTTGCCATCTAAAGAATTACCTGTTCGAATTACTTAGATGTGCTGTAAGTGATATTATTTGTTTTCCTTCTTAAAACAAGCTGCATATCTCTTACATTCCTCTAGATTACAGTTAGCTAATCAGATTTTATCCGATTTCAGAAACAAACTAAAACCAGCAATGACCTGAAAACCTACCAATTAACTGTGTAAAGATCTCATTAAAACTTGTAATTTGCTCCAGATTTATTTCCAGTATCCTTCAAATAAAATAGTTCAGATGTGAGTCTGCGGCTAAAACCAGAAATGTGAACAACTACAAATAATTTGTAAGCAGATTGTGCCTGACAAATTTGGTGGCCTGTGAGGGGGTTACAGCATTGGTGGATATGGGCAGAGCAACTGACATGGTTTGGCACTGTCCTGCACGATGTCCTTGTCTCCACATTGGAGAGACATGGATTGGATGGATGAGCAGGCTGGAGGGGAGGGATCCATCCAGAGAGACCTTGACAGGCTTGAGGGGTGGGCCTGTGTGAAGCTCAGCAAAGCCAAGTTAAGGCTTTGCACATGGGCCAGGGCAATCCCAAGCACAAATGCAGGCTGGGCAGAGAATGGGTTGAGAGCAGCCCTGAGGAGAAGGACCTGGGGCGGTTGGTTGACAAGAAGCTCAACATGAGCCAGCAATGTGCACTTGCAGCCCAGGAAGCCAACCTTATCTTGGGCTGCATCGAAAGCAACATAACGAGGTGGAAGAGGATTCTGCTCTGCTCTGGTGAGACCCAGCCCCTGGATGGGGCTCTGAGCAACCTGAGCTGGTGAAGATGTCCCTGCTCATGGCAGGGGGGGCACTGGGGAGCTGGGGGGGGCCCTTCGACCCAAATCATTCTGTGATTCCAAGTATTAAATTTACCGGGTAGCATTTAATTAATCAAATCAGGATTATGAAACGGTTAAAGTGCAATTGAATAAAACCAATTTTTATCTGAAATTTCGGATTTCTAAGAAAATGGAAAAAAGCTGTATAATGGCACAGAGATTAAGATCTTAGTCTTGCTTTGCCATTACTTTATCCAGAGGTCTTAAAACTATTGAAGCTAAGGCAGAGAATTGTAAATATATTAATTCAGTGGATGCCTATTGTGTCCAAACATTATTTTCTCAAACTGAGAGAAATGATACTCTAAATTCAGGACAAATTATTACGTAAGACCAAACAGCTTTTGCTGTTAACAAAACCAGAAAAAGTAACAGAGATGCATGTAACAGGGAGTGAGACTGAAGTCACAGAGAACAGTGCAGTGGAACAGCTATTGGAATACCTTTAGTTCAAGGCCTTTTTGCATGGATAAAGTAATTAAAGACATTTACAAATGGCTTCTTTTTCAGCAGTATTTGTGTTTTAACACAAACCAGGGATTCAACCCAAGATAGCCACATTTCTACTTTTTACTGTACTCTCTAAGGACAAATCAGGAGGCTTCATCAAGTCATCCCAATGACCACGCCTGGAACATGTATTATCCTTCAAAATGACTGAGTATTTGGTGCTGCCCTCTCCTATAACATCTTATATTTCTTTTAATGTTTTGGGAGCTAAAAGTTGGTCTATAGAGTTGTAGGAAAATTAATAATTAAACAACAATAAAACAATCCTCACCTACAAATTCAATAGTGCTTGCAAACCCAGAAGTAATTGGGGAAAACTGATTTATAATGTAATTCTAGCCAAGAATTTTGGGTGTGAATGGTAGTGAAGATGAGATGTCAGATAATTATGCCAAAGAAATTATGTGATGCCTTTTTTCTCCTTCAAATGCACTGAATAACTCAAATATTTGCTGTATTAATCGTCTTGGAATGGTTTCCATTCACAAAGAATTCTTTATTTTCTGTTTTCCTAAAAACACAAGACACCCTTTTGCTACAGAGAGATCATGTTGACAGTTCAGTCTGCCTCTCCACCTTTTTTCTCCTTTAGATTAGCCAACACATTTCAAAACCAGAAATGTAAAAAGCTTAACTGGGATTTCAGGTGACAATAGCATATAAATCATTTTTCTATCTTGTGTATGAGCGTTGAAATAACTTAAAGTATGGCAGAAATGCAGATCACCTCTGTACAGAGTGTGCGGAATATGGGGAAACAAGCACGTACAAGACCATGGTGCAGGAGGTGCAAAATTTCTTAATTGTCACAACGCAGTCTGGATTATTCTGGTTATTTCAACTGCCACAGGTATTAAATTATTGTCAGTTACTTGAGTAGAAGGGCATAGATATGGTTCATACTATGGAATACCTTCCGTGGTAAGGAATACTACAGGATACTAAAAACCTAAAACAAAAAAAAAAGAATCAGAGACAACCATGTGTTAAAAGGTTGAGATTAAACAGTTGACAGTAATTTCTTGAAAGTATTTGTGCTTTTTAAAGCGACGTGGTGATAGTAGCCAGTGCAAAGGAGGACACATTTAAAGCAGCAAATAACTACTTGAAAACAGTTTCTCCCATAAAATCCCTTGGTGGAAATTGTCCAGCTCCACCCAATAGCTCTTCTTGGGCACCACCTGTCCTGTGCTGGGCATGAACACGTACAGCTCTTCCTTCTCATGACGGAAAGGTTCCCCCAGCAATAATGGAGCTCTGGTCTCTGGTGAGCGAAGCAGCGCAGGTGGCAGATGTGGGGCTGGTCCTGTTGGAGCCCAACGCGGAGCAGCAGGTGCGGGGCTGGTCCTGTTGGAGCCCAACGCGGAGCGGCAGGTGCGGGGCTGGTCCTGTTGGAGCCCAACGCGGAGCGGCAGGTGCGGGGCTGGTCCTGTTGGAGCCCAACGTGGAGCGGCAGGTGCGGGGCTGGTCCTGTTGGAGCCCAACGCGGAGCGGCAGGTGCGGGGCTGGTCCTGCCGGAGCCCAACGCGGAGCGGCAGGTGCGGGGCTGGTCCTGCCGGAGCCCAACGCGGAGCGGCAGGTGCGGGGCTGGTCCTGCTGGAGCCCAATGCGGAGCGGCAGGTGCGGGGCTGGTCCTGCTGGAGCCCAACACGGAGCCAGCTCTGCTGCTCCGGACCCATCCTGCTGCAGCAACCGCTGAGCATGGAGAGCAGAGACACAATGGCAGCGTTTTCGTATCCAAATTAAGGCACAAATACAAATATTTGTTGTGATTTAGAACAAATATGTGTTTCATCATGCAGTTGTAAGCTGCATATTTTAGGGAAGAACTGTTTATTTAATGAAACAATGCCAAACATTTTTTAGAAATTATTCAGAAACTGCAGATGCTTTTCAGTTCTAGTACAAGCTTTATATGACAGATTTGATTGTTCTAGAGATATAAAAACTGTGTTCAGATTTGTTAGTAAAGACAATTATTTAAAACACAATAAAAATATTCTGTAATTAATTTTAAATTAGCCCAAGAATTATCAAATTCACCCATGCACTTTTGTGTGGTCTTACATGTCAAAGTCATATCAAATAAGCAGTAGTAGTAAAATCATCAGTGTTCTTGTTTGAGCTATACCTGTAAAAACCTTATATATGACACCACAAAGCCTTTTGAAATTTCTTCCAAAATCCTTCCATGAGTTCTTTTTCTCAAGCGTACTAGAAAAGAGAGGCTTTAGTACATGCCCTCTAGACCAGCAAGCCCATGTATAGGTTGATAAAGAGAAGACACTGTTGTCCAGAAATGTTAAGAACACCACGGTGTCACTCCTGCCCGTGTATAGAGCATGATGTGAACATGGAATTCCACTGCTGTTCATGCAACAGCCAGCCCACCTGATTGACTAATTGTCAATAATAACTTGCTGCTTTGTTTATAGAACGATTGTCTCATGGTGCCTGTGTTCTGCAGGTCTTCTCATCTATTTTTTTTCCTGCTATATAAATATTTGGTAACTCTATACAAGAATCACATTGGCTTTCTGGAGAGGAAGTTCATATGCACCACCCAATAAAGCCACATTCTGTGTAAGGTCTAGCGAAGAATTAAGAAAAATGTTAGTGTACATTTTGAAGGAGTGGTTTTTTTCATTATCCTCATCTTCAGGCATTGTGAGGTATTTGTAACATCCATCTCAAGAAAGCACTTGAAGTCGGTATCTGCTAACACAAATAACTGAAGTACTTAATTTAAAACACAACCAAATTTATGCTATTTCAGAGATGAGCTTTTATTCAGAGGTTACCTTGCCAACCACAATTGGCACCCACTCAGAGGGAGTGTATCACAGTTACACCTCTCTACAAACAGAAGCACCATGGAAATGAATTGTATTAAACATAAGTATTGTTATTTATTTTTTGTTATTTATATGCATAGGAATGCCTTGGAGCTGTTAAGAATTTTTTAAGTGCTGCTTTAGAACATGTTGGAAATATACCTTCTCTGAAGCACTGAAAAGAATATATTGATATACATTTCTGGACATGAGATTACAAATCTAGGGTTTCAGATAATTTCTGCAAATCTGCCTTCACCCAGGAGCACCAGTTGAACTACTTTGCTTTTTTCTGGTGAGGTTGCAATTAGTACATAAGGTATGAGGGTTTTTGCTCAATGTTTATTGAATGATTAAATTTTAAGAGGTTTAATTACATGTTATCAAATTCAAATGCTGAGAAAAGCGTTCTGTAATACTTGTTCACTGCTCCGGGTATTTTTCTTCACACCCCACAGAGGAACAAACATGACTGCAGAAATTGTTTGTTAGAAAATGTTGGTCATGTCCAAGCCAAAGGGAAAGGGAAGATATAGAGGAAACTTTCTAGTAATATTGCAGATACTTTCACTTTCCAAAGAAAGAAATCTCTCCTTAGGTAGGTCTGTAAGTAGGGGATATCTTAGCTTTTGCAGATATCTGTCATCTGTGCTCCTTCATCATTTTAGGCAGGTTATATCCTCAAAGATTTGGCCTACCTGCAGAAAAAGAAATGCAATTATCAGCCTTGGCTGCCAAAGCCAAGTGTCAACTATGTATTTGATGAGGGCTATTTCATTTCTTGGTAGGATTCATTGAGTTAATATCACAGTTTTGCTGTGGAACTTGCAGGATTACAGAATAGTAGTGCGGTTAGTTTACAAGTGAGTAAACTATCTTGAAACCGGGATGGGAATTATGGCTTCTATTAGTGTCATATAATAGTAATAATTATATTCCAATATATTCCTTAAAGGTCTGAGATCAAAGTAAGATTGACAAAACATGCCACGCGATGTAAAAACGACTCATTTCTCCAAAAAGCTTTCTCCAAAGGTCTCTTCAAGTTATTTGAAATAACTGAGGGGGAAGTGGAGAAGATGACTTGGTGATACAGAGTCATTTGGATTTGAACAAGCTTTTCACACTCCTATTCCAAAGGCTCTGATGAAATGGGAGCGTGGTTCCAAAGGGGGTTCTCCCACAGAACAGCTCCTGGAGTTCAACAGGAACCAAAGGGTGGGAGTGTTGGTGTGTCCCATTGCGGCTGCTCTGGGAGGGAGGATGCTGGTCTAGATGGACTTTTAGTGGAAACCACAGTGCCAGTTCTTATTTCTGTATGACAAGGAAATTGAAACAAAAAAGGCAGACTTTTTCAGCATAATAGCTAAGAACAAAACAAAAAAAAATACAAAATCTTCTCACCCGATAACTGATTAAATTAGTAAGTTCAAATAAGTATATAAATCATTAACAATTTGAAACAGTCACGTTACAGGAACAGGAGGCTGACTTTACCTCTACCATGGTTTTTCTGTATCCTCTAGAGAAAGTCACAATGATTCCAGCCCAGTGATGATACGGAGGTGACTCCACGTCTGGAAGCAGGGATCCTGCAGACAGCTTTGCTGTCCATTGCCAGATGGAGTGGTGCAGACCTTATTGAACAGAGCTCGCTGGAGGACATCGGTGGGTTCTTGTAGAAGAAAACAGTTCGGGTTGCATCTGAGAAAATAATTATAACTCATGAACATTGTCTTTCATTACATTAAGTTGTGGCACTAACAAACCTCAGTTATTTCTATTAATTGTAAATTCAGTCTTGCACTGAAACCTGAATAGTCTGTCACAAGAAATAGATATTTACCAGTGGCATTTAAATTCCATTTTTTGATTTGTGTTTGATGGTTGAATGTCGATGATGCTAAGGTTAAAAGCTTAGAACCTATGTTTTTACTTTCTCCAGCTAAAAGAGCAAACAAACCGACCAGCAAACAGTAAAGGCAAACCTTCACTGAATATCTTTGTTTCTGGAAAACTGAAAATATTTATAATCTTCTGAAATTTGAAGAGTAGAACTAAATACAACTAGAATGCTGTTCTTGAGCCTTTTTTTAACCTATGTCTGTGCTTGATCTGCCTTCAACGGTGATATTAATGCACAGGTCGTTACAACAGTGTTTTGTCTAAGAAGCAGTCATTGCCATTGATTAGAACTGAATTGTCTAAACTTTTTCTCTGGCTAGCTTTTTCTAGATATACCTGAATAGAAGGTGTATCTGTAGTGTTTGAGATATTACCACGCACAGTTTTTTCTTATATTTTTTGAACTGAGTTTTTGGTTTACTGTATAAATGTTATATTATCACCTAAAACCCAGAAACCAAGAGTCAAGTATGGCTCAAAAAATGGTTTATTACAATCTGCCAGCTGTAGTCTGGGTATATAGTTTATCCAAATCTTTCTACTCTTTTCTTTCCTCTAATCCTCCCAGCAGCTTCCATTTTGTTAGGTATTTCTTCCTACGGGGTACTGTATCCCCTGCATCGATCCATTTGGCCCGCATTGGACTTTTCTGCCTGTTGTTCGTCGGGTGCAGAGGCCACCGTCCTTCCCCGCTCAGCCGTGGCTCTGCAGCTCTGCACAAACGGGAGGTTCGCAGCCAGGACGTTGAGATGGCGACAGAGTCCACCTGCCCGTCGGCTGCAGGTTCTGCTCTTGCCATTTTACGCAGAAGCTGGTGGGGGGAAAAAGAGGTTGATCAAGATTAAAACCCCCCACCTCTGCTTCTCTTTCCCCCAGGTATGCAAAAAGAGGGAGAAAGGCACTGTTGACCGTCTCTGCAAAAAAAATTTGGCTTGGGATGTATCCTCATGTAGACGTAAAGCCTAGATCTATAGCTATTCCCAGGCAGTCAGTGACTATAGATGCCTGGGTTGTTAAAGCTATTTTGCTGATACATGAATGCAGATGAAACAAAAATCTTCTTCAATAGGTGATACTCCTTGCCAAAACGGTGCCCTGAACGGGCAGCACAATGCAGCTGCTCAGAGTTTGGGGGCTATCGCTTGGTGATGGGGCCGGTAGAATGTTCCTCTGCGGGTGCTGAGGCATCTGGAAGGACCCGGAGCGCCTGGTGGGTGTGCACTGGGACTGTGGCTGCAGGGA
This sequence comes from Patagioenas fasciata, assembly GCF_037038585.1. NCBI lineage: Eukaryota > Metazoa > Chordata > Aves > Columbiformes > Columbidae > Patagioenas > Patagioenas fasciata. Next base: position 1,275,879 of record NC_092534.1, on the reverse strand, counting down.
AGCTCTTGGGAGCTGGGTGGCACTCGGGGCTGCTGCAGGTAGCCCAGGGGACTGGGGAGGCTTTCAGGATATCCCTTCGGGAAGTGTTTTTCTTGTGAGCTGAAGATACATTCTGTGGCTCAGCAGAGGACTCAGAATCTCCAGTCGGTCTCTTGTCAGTGGGGGAAAAAACGCCTCACAAAGGTCAAAATCCCTAATGATGGCAGCTGTCATCTGATTTACTGCTCTGATGTAGTGAGACTAGCAAGAAAAGAGTATAATTTATCACCTTGGTGCTGAATTAGCAGATCCTGCAAAAACCTTCTGCCTTTTCTCTAGAAATGTAGGAAAAGAACTGCTGTAACTATTGAATATGTCTTTTCCCTCCTTGGAAGGCACGTTCTGCTCCAGGCTGTGCACTCCACAGGACTGCCAATGGTGCTCTGCTTTGCCATTTCTTCATGTCGTCAATGTCAAAGACAGAGCCGATGGTCAGGTCACACTTTAACTGGGTTACCAGGGTAATGTGCTTAAACTGCAGACATGGGAGCTAAGTGTGGGTTATCAGTAGCCCATGGTTTGTTGAAGATCCTGAACTCTTTTCTCAATTGCTTCTCTTGGTCTTCACAAATGAGGATTTCTGAAATTTCTGGTCATACATCAAAGCATTCGAGGAGAGGCTGTTTGCAGCGGGGATGCTTGGTATTCGTTTTGGAACACTGGCAGCCAGCCCTTTACTTCTAATTAAATGAAAGAGATAATTTGTCACACAGAGAGGTAGTTGATTTAATTTTAATTTTTGTCAGCATGCCCAGAACATGGAATGGGTGTCTGATCATTGGAACAGCATCCTTAGTACAGCCTGAGAGAATTAATACAATTAATTCACCACCACCACGGGAAAAATTCAGGGATTTTGTTTGTGCAGATTGAAACTGATGATGAATATACAAAACCAAATGTATGGAGTTTTTGCCTTTTCCGTGATGCAAGCTCAGTTTCTCCCGTGAAGGCAGGAAGCTCTTACTGTGGTACTGCGGTACTGTGGTACTGCGGTACTGTGGTACTGTGGTACTGCGGTACTGCAGTACTGCTGATTCCTTCTTGGAGCCCGGGGAGCCCATGGCCACCTGTCCTGGGGGTGACTGAGACCTTTTCCCAAGGGATGCAGAGATCTCGGGATCATCTTATTTGGTTCCAGAGCATTTTGAAATGTAGTTATAATGAAAGCTTGGCAAAAGAACACTTTAAAATGTAAAAATAGCAAAATGTGTGGAGGCTGCTGTTCATTTTGTAAGTCAAAGCTTGTGACTAAGGAATGCTGCTTAGCAACAGATGGGGAAAATCTGAAGGTGATCACATCATTTTGCACTCCCTGAAAATTAATTATTCATGTTCATCCTACCTTGTAAGCACAATTCTTTTCATGGATCTGTTCTGCTTCTTCCTTGGGATTGGGAGGATGTGACTGGCTCAGTCGTGTAACCCAGTTTTGTTGTCACCCACGCTCCCGCGGATGCAGCCGTGAGTCAGCTCAGGCTGCGGCAGCGCTCGCGTGCAGATCCGTGTGGAGCGGGACACGGCACACGGCCCGTTCTGTGGATGGCAGGTTGTTAAGCACACGCTTTTGTCTCAACAAGGACCCTTCACCACGCACCCAGCTGTAACTCCTCCTCCGCAGCTTCTCACACCTGCTTCACAGCAGCGCGACTGCATCTGTCTTTTTGGTTTTATGCTTTCAAAGAGCACAGGGTTGTTTTTACTTCTAAGTTTGGTTTTCCCTAGGAAATTAATCAGATCCCAGATTGAGAAATTTATTTTATAAATATTTCTAATGAAATATTCTCAGATTGTGGTGCTTGGGAAGCTGTAAAGCTCCCATTCACTTGCTGCTGCCATCATTCAGCATGCACAGAGTGGAAGCACAAATGCAATATTATGAATTGGCCAGTAGCGTTTGGTTTATTTATCTGCAGCTGCTTTCCGTGTGAACCAAGACTTACGTTGACCAAGTCATTAATCAACTTGGTAGGCTTAAAATACAAGCACCTTATACCCAGCTGAAAAATCAACTTGCATAAATAGTTAAGGAAGCAGTGATTTGTGTTCGTATTCAATTGGCACATTCCAGCAGACGAAATCTTGCCTGACAGGTGGTAAAAAGTCTTTCCTGGGGTGTTTGCGCTCTTCAGGTGTAGATTGCAACTTTTAAAATGTAGTTTTGGCACAAGGTAGTGTGGGTTATTTAGAAAAGTTACGTTGTGTTTCCTCTCAGCCCTGAAGCAAAGCACCTTCAAGTAAGGATACTGGTGCTCCCCACACACAGAGCTGAGAAAACTCCAGGGCGAATTAGGTTTTCTGTAAAGACTGTCATTGATTATGCTTATTACTTAATGAAAGCATGTTTTAAGACTTGAGTTTTCAAAGCTTAGAAGTTCCTCCCTCCCTCCTTGTGTGCCTCAGTGGCACAAAAATCCATTGGAACAAGCAGAAAAGGTAATCCTTTTTACAAAGGAAGTAGAAGAGTATCTACCAAGGTGTAAATAGGCACTAATAAAGGTAATTACCATTTAAAAGTTCTGAAAGAATGCGCTGTATAAAAGGTCGTTTTGCTTGCCTTGCCTGCGCTGCTCCTCTGGCGCTGGACGGGAGCGGCTGTGCAGGGGAGATGAGAGGACGTGTTCCCAGCTCCACCGGGAGCTGAAGTGGATTTGTGATTATAAAAACCGGGATAGCCTTGATGAGCAAGCATTCCGCTGCAGGAATACATCGTGCAGTGATATTACCTGTTACATAGAATGGCTACCGTGAGTCCCAGCTATGTATGATCTGTTGGAAACCTATGTAGGTATTTCAATGCTATTTTAATATAAATGAATCAAATTTTGGTATCTATGGGAAATCCTTCAGTGTTAGCAACAATTTTGTGCTGTCTCCATGTTAATGGAAAGCTTGAAAGCCAGAGCAGATGTTAATAAGCACAGTTACAGAAGTAAGTTTAACCTTTACGAACAATAAGGCTGGCGAAACAACAATTCTTCTTAGGTTGATTACTCTTATAATGCACTCTCATAAGATGAAATAGAGATAGAATCTAAGCTGCTGATTTGTAAATAATTGTAAATCTAATTTAATGTTTCGTTTATTTGATAATAATCTTGTTTACTGGCATTTGAATTTATTTTCTTGCCTTTATTTTTTTTACAGTTAGAATAAAATAGTCTGGTGTATGGATTATTTGCCTGCATTTGAAGAAAGACTCTTGACTCCTAAAATGTACATTGTAAGAACTGCTAATTAATGATGTAATAGCTGGTGCAGTAAGTGCAGGTTGTTACTCAAGGTAAATAAAATCTGTACAACAGCTTGGAAAAACATCTACTGGCACCTTTCCCTTATTGGCTGAAAGTACTTAAGTACCTGAAAGCTTTTTTATTTTTCCATTTTGCATGGAAGAAGCTTCATGTCCAACCCAGTTAGAATCTGTGATCCCATGTCAGGATTTGAACTTCATGTCCAACCCGGTTAGAATCTGTGATCCCATTTAACGATTTGAACTTCATATCCAACCTGGTTAGAATCTGTGATCCCATGTCAGGATTTGAACTTAATATCCAACCCGGTTAGAATCTGAGATCCCATTTAACGATTTGAACTTCATGTCCAACCCAGTTAGAATCTGTGATCCCACGTCAGGATTTGAACTTCATGTCCAACCCAGTTAGAATCTGTGATCCCATTTAACGATTTGAACTTCATGTCCAACCCAGTTAGAATCTGTGATCCCATTTAACGATTTGAACTTCATGTCCAACCCAGTTAGAATCTGTGATCCCATTTAACGATTTGAACTTCATGTCCAACCCAGTTAGAATCTGTGATCCCATTTAACGATTTGAACTTCATGTCCAACCCGGTTAGAATCTGTGATCCCATGTCAGGATTTGAACTTCATGTCCAACCTGGTTAGAATCTGTGATCCCATGTCAGGATTTGAACTTCATGTCCAACCCGGTTAGAATCTGTGATCCCATGTCAGGATTTGAACTTCATGTCCAACCCGGTTAGAATCTGAGATCCCATTTAACGATTTGAACTTCTAACAATTTTGACATTCACTGAACAATTCAAACCCTCCCATGCAGAATGCTTCATTCTTGAAATTATGTACTCTTCCTAACATTGCATTTAGATAGAAGCTGTTCACCTTTAGACAATGAAAGCATTTAAAAACCAAACCAAGCCAAACCCAGGAGAGGAGATAGCTCTGACTTGCAGAGACAATCCCAGCTGACTGTTCTGGGAATGATCTTCAGAATTACCTCATTATTTATTCTTGGTGCAGTCCACCAATTAAACAAACAGTTTATAAATAGCAGCAGGGCTGGGCTCAGCCTACTCTGTCAGGGTCATTTTCCAAGCTGTGGACACTGAAGACGTGCAGGCTCGTGTTACCCACACCACAGACACTCTGTGTGCATGTGCAGACGCGGATGTGTCACGTTACACGCTACCGGCAAAGCTGAGAAAGAGTGAAGGAAAGTCAGAGATTCCTGGTGGGTATCAGCTGAAATTCCTCTATTTGGGTAATAATGCATGTGCTATTCAAGCCACTAGAAATATGTCAGGGATCCTGAAGAAGCTCATGGAGTTGAAAAAGAAAAATGCAGTAGGTTTGAATATTAGTAACACTTTATGGAAAAAAATTCAGATAACTTAGTATTTGATCATTCCAACCTTCTGTCAAGGAAATATTAAAGCAAAAAATAAAATCTTGATTATGACTTCTGTCAGCTAGTGATGTGCAGTACAATGCTGATATTTAACAAGCCCCAATTTACTGTAATAGGTATACAAGCTATAAGACAGCAGACTGATTGCTGCGGTTGGAGCCTTGGCCGAGGCCCCGTCCCTCTCTGGCAGGCTGGCTGTCCAGACCGCTCGCCACCAAGGTTTGCGTGCGACGTGGCTCAAACGTCTCCAGGTGTCTGCTGGGGTTTGGTGCGGACAGGACTCGTCCCGCGGGCTCTCTGGGCTGGGGCTGTGATCTGCACGTTGCCGCTCCGGGCACCTCTGCGGCTCAGACCAGCGCTCCTTGCAGCACCAAGAGCGTCCCGTTCTGTAACCGGTACAGAAAGTGACTGTTCAGAATGCACCTGCAACAACTGAAACAAGTGGGGCAGGAAGGTTTAAAGGCTCTTTTTCTATTATCAAATACTTTGTGTCTTTGCCATCACTCTGTACCAGATGGAGCACACAGCCTTTCAAATCCGTACACGTTAGAACTTGAACCTCGATTTAACAACAAACAGACAAAGGCAGCTCCAGTTTACAAGAGATCTACCCAACAATTACACGAGTAGTTTCACTGAACTTGCTGTTAGCAGTTCAGCCACTGTTAACTGATAAACATCAAGAAAGATTCTTGATGTTTAACTCTTCCCCCTCATCTTGCAGATAAGGGATATTATTTTCATGGTTTGAAGCTGAACTTAAATCGGAAATTTAAAAAAAGAGAAGCAAGAAATATTATTGACAAATATATGTATCAGTTATGTCTTATTCTTGACTAGGTTGCTAGCCAGCTGTGGAAGAGGATATTAGGAACAGTATTTGAGAGAGGAAGTTTTGGAAAGGGTAAGTATAGAAGAATGTGGAAAACCTTAGGAAAAAAGTGTATGCAATTGCAAGTTAAGAAAAATCAGTGCATATATTGCCAAGGAGTGTATTTCCAATGCAAGAAAGCAGCTCACAGTTAGGTAGATACTAAGGATTTCCTATGAAAAACATAGAAGGGTTTATGCTTAGTTTGAGGTAATCCTGCATATATCTGAAATTCTTGCTCTTGTGTCAATGAAGAGTGAGCACATGAAATAAGTTATAATTACAAAGTATTACAAAATCCTGGAGCAATTGTTTTCAAACTTTCTGGTTTCTGACCCTACTTGCATTTCTTGAAACCACACATTGCAGAAAACACATCAAGGAATATTAATTCAGGCTCTCTTGAGTAAGGAGAACTCCATCCTACAGAACACGGTCCTTATGAGAGGGTTGTGAACCCCGCGAGCACCCAGCTTTGGGAGCCTGAAATAAAAATGGTCAGTAAGCCCACATGTGACAAATTCCTTAATGCTGTTTGGCACATAAATAATGTATGCATTTAATAACTATTTCTTGGCAGATGTTTGCTTTTGGATTCTTTTCTACAGTCATAGAATTGGAATTCTGGATGACTAAGGAAAGCTTAAGAGACAAAAGTTTTTATTTTTGAAAGTTATTTGTGGTTGTACTTGGCAAATGAGAAAGCTTTGCGTTCACAGAAATCCTCACATTGAAACCTTGGTACTTTAAGAGTCCATTTTTTACAGTACAGCTGTGTATTTTAAAAGCAGTGTGGATTTCTGCTCAACTGCTTTGCATTCAAGTCTTGCAAACATGAATAAAAGCGATGGACACAGGTGGAACCGGAAGAGCCCTGCTCCGGGTGCTCACGCAGCACAAGCAGCTCTGTTTGGTTGGGAAGCGCAGGCAGAGAACCCTGCGGGCACAGGGAGCGACCGCCCCGCAGGCGCAGCTGGAACACCAAGGGCCACCACTGCCAGGAGCGCTACCCAGATAACTACAGCACAGAACTGCAACATCACCTATCCTCTGCCAAATGTATTTCTTAATGTATGTTAACCTGCGTTTATTCCTAAGAGGTTTTGGTTTTATTGCTATTTTAGAAGGAGCTTTGTGCAATCAAAGCCTAGGACAAAGTGCAGGAACAAGCAACTTACTGACTTATTTCCCAACAGTTTTTAAAGGCCATGGATTTCACATCTTCAGTGACTTTGAAACGCGTAAGAAAGAACCTGAGACACTCCCAAGCGAGGGCAGTATCTTTTTAATATAAAAAAATCCCAAAGTTAAACCATCAAGCAATGACAAGTACACATAGAGAATTTATTCCCATGGATGACAGCAAGCTGACGAACACCAGGCGGCCATGGAATGTCAGCATTCCCCCAACACCTTGTTGCGCCTCCATCCAGCGGAACCTTTGGCTGGGTGTTTCGGGGTAGGTGTTTTCGGGGGACCAGACCCCTGCAGCTCTGTGCACCGCCTGCCCCAGAGGACAGGCCAACGTGCAGCCCAACACAGTCAGGTGCCAATTCCCCAAGAAGCAATAACAACGTACAGCAATATTACAGGTGGTCTAATTCAAGATAAAGTCAAATCCTGTGTTGAAAAAAAAAATACCAAAAAACTTGACAGAAATTCCACACACACACAAACAAAAGGCAAATATAAATACTTAGCAAATAATAGTTATTTAATTGCATTATGTGACCATGATTTAGCGTGTAACACAAAGCTACAACTTATAACCTCTTCATATAGCCTTTATTTTCACCTTATACATCTTAGTATACCATCTTAATGATGCAAATGCAAAACAAGACATGTTTGCAGAGGCTGTTCAGCTCTCACTTTCTGAAGCAGGCTCTACAGGCCTTGTGTTCAGCACAGTTGTGTTCTTGCTCTGATTTTCTGCTCTCTTAGCACCACTTTACAGGCGTTCTCAACCCTGAACTTGGACCTTATTGCTCTGAATAAGCAAAAGTCTCATGAAAAGACAAATTCTTACATTAAATAAATTAGAATATAGGGCAATAGAAACCCTGAGATGTGGATTATAAAAGACACACTAAACATAAAAATGTTCTAATAACAATACAGCCAAATGACAAGCAAGACAATGAACAAATCTAGTTATGGATGTATTTAATACTGAAATTTGCATTTGCAGTAAAATGCTCACTTTGGAAATCTGTCACAGCTCAGTCCTGGACTGTAAGGTAACAAATTCATAGTTCACACTTCAAATGCACAGCAAACACTGAAAGTGCACAGGACAGTTTTTACTGCACTTGAATAGAGAAACATCAATTTTTCCTCCTTGAATGATGGATACGATATTAATCTGTTGGTAGCATTAGAATTGTACAAATACATATGTGCAAGTCGTCATAGATAAAGATTTTGTAAATAGCCAATGTAAATACATTAGCACCTAATGCCACAGGCCCAGCCCTGCTGGCACCAGCAGTTTTTTACACAGTTGTATCAAAGTTCAGTGCAGAATCTATGTTTATAACGATATACACAGTGACCAACTATCGAAAGCACAACCTTTGGCTGCTTTATGCTACACAGAACGCTAAAAAACTTCATCTTCCGGGTGAAGTAGTAGCTTCCAGTAGCTTCACAGAGGTTATTGACAGGTGGTCTACTGAAGACATAAAAATGCAAGTGCAATAGGACACAGAAAGAAGACAATATTGGAAAAACTTACTTTAAAAAGTATTGCATTTTATGAGAGGAAATACGCTCTGGTATAAAGGAATAGACCCAATGATTTCCCACTTTCAAGTGAATAAGGTGAAAGAGCTATCAAAACTGATAAAAAGAAATAAGGCATCCTAGAAGCGTAAGGCACGCTGAGAACGGCGCTGTGCTGTGCAGCGCAGAATCCACCCCGCCTGTACCGCAGGGAGGCGTTGGCAAAATCCAGCAACATCGAGACTTCGGAATGTCAAAAAAACAAGGTGTAACTTCCAGTAAAGCAAGAAAATACAATGTAGAACATATCGTAAAATTGTACTTTACTGTGCCAAAGGCTTATGATGATGTTCTGAAATTCCTGACTGAGTCAAGTGTGTTCCACATGAACTCCTGACGAAAGACCACAATGCCTTTCAATGGCTCCGTCATTGTCAACTGGAAGTTGGCAGTTTCCAGAGAGTAAGACATTAATAAAAATGGCACAAGCAAAGTGATAGATCATGTGGCACGTCACAAAAGCCAATTAAAACACAGTACACTTTTAGCTTTAACAAGACATAACTTTCAAAAGAAACACCTTTACCAATTAGTCTTAGCATTTAATTCTTACGGACTTGGTGAAGAACTTAATTTAGCTCATTGAGTGGTATCAGAGAGTTGGTTAAAGTGCTGTAGCCTTCTTTTCTTTTTATCCTTTAATAAAAATCATTTGCATTTCTCTATTAAAATCATTTTTTCCCTCTTGAAACTTGCCTTCGGTAATAATTCACTCAAATGTTAAAACAGATGGAACAGCATTAGCAAGAAAGAGCTGGGTATCTTAGAGGGCATTTGTTAAACCATTTCATGCACTTTGCCAAAGTACCATGCAAGAAAAGCTTATCTGCGCCCCACGCTGAACAAGCCCATGAGTCACCTTCTGCTTGTTCCTTTCGCCATTGCCTCTTCGTAGGTCAGGTGAATAAACTCAAAGAGTTGCGTGGCATTTGCAGCATTACCCAAAATTTTGGCGAGTTGGTCCTTTGACAGCGTCACTAGCTCTGCAATGCTTTTCACGTGGTTCATGATGGCACGGCAGTTTTTGGCATTAACTCCTGGCATTTTTAATAGAAAGTCTTGAGGACCGGGGTTATACTTGTCTGACTCGGGAAGGATTTCAGAATCTGCCGTGATGGCCATTGCTGTTTCCGCGTCGGGTTGGGGATGGTTTTGTTTTAACTCTTCAAACAGTTCAGCAGTGGCGTGGGGAGAGGGACACCACAGGATCCGTAACTTCGGGAAATGGAGCGTTAGAAGAGTTAGTTTAGAAGTAACATCGTTACTGGAAATTTCCTGATGCAGAGAGCCTCGTGGAATCAAGGAGAAGGGTTTGTTAGGATCAAACTCAATCAGGAGGATCGGTCGCTTATAGTAACGGGACATAGAAACGCACTGTGTATACAGCCTGCCGTTGTTTAAGGAACCAATCAGATCACTGATACTTTTCCGCTCTACACAGATATCAGGAGTTAAAATATAATCTCCAACCTCCAAAGTGACCGGCTCGATGTCGATACCGCGCCGGTGAATCAGTGACGGCAGCTCGCTCCGGAACTCCCGCATATCCACTATTACAGTTTGCTGAACACTCTTCTGTTCCTGTCCACCTACAGAGCAAAATGAATACAAGTAAATAACGCTTGTGACTCCTGACTCTGCTTGTATACTTCCTGTGTGCTGCCAATGCTTCTGTAATGCATGAACTTGACACCTCAAATTATATTTCAAATTCAGCAGTATCATAAATCCAGACCTTATTTAGTTTTTCACTGTTATAGAGAAAAATCTGATGTCTAATTATATACAGTAGTTCATGGAGCATGCTCCGCTGTTTAAGAGAACAATCATGCTACCTGCTATAATCTTTGTATATGTGACAGTGAAATACGCTAAACTGCAGATGAAAATAATTTAAATACATCAGGAAAATATTTAAAAAGTTGCCTGCAAAACAAGATAACAAAACTGGCCCTTTTTACTTCCAGCTGTTTCCCACAGAAATATGGCATTTTCTTGTAGGAGTTGTACTTTAGCTCTACAGATCACATGAAGAAACTGAAGCATCAAGGCCACAAAAGATGACACAAAAGAACAACAAAGATGAGAGCGCATATGGCAAAGGAGAGCAGGATTCCAAAAATGACAGCAAAGCGAAGAGAGGCAGAACTGTAAGATGAAGTACACATGTCAGAGGAAAGGAACAAAGATGTGGTTACAACTGCAACAGAAGAAAAAGGATGCTTGATTTCACAGCAAGCAGACAAACCCCCAATCTGCAGGTGTTCCCCAGGCAAGCTGTTTTGCCATGACCAAAAGGAGTCTCCAGCGTCTACTGGCTCAAGGACAGCACCACCTCTGACTGTCTGCAGGCTTCAGTTCTCATGTTTTAATGTCTCTGCACCTCCCTGCAAGCAATACTAGACAGTCCATAACCAGCAACTGCCTAGAAACAATCCCGGTGTATCTGTCTTAATGGTAAAATGCTTCACTAAACTATGTTTGCTTTTCAATGAGAAACACGATTCATTGTGTGGCAGAATGCAAACTCCCTCTCTCCCCCTCCCTCCTTCATCGTGGAAGGAGCAGACACATCTCCCTCTCTCTCTGCTGTTTGAGGCTGACAGCTGCTTTTGTTTGGCCCCAGAGCCCCTGGCCAGGGCCGTTAGGAGAAGGGAGCATCGAGGGGCCAGGGAGCCACTGGGCGCCCACGGCCAGTGTGAGGGATGTTTGGAGGCTTCAGGGGCACCCACAGCCAGTGTGGGGGTGCAGAGAAGCTTCTGGAATGCCCACAGTCAGGTCTGATCAGGCTATAAAACGGGATTCTCGTCGAGACTCCGCCCCTTGCGCGGATCTCTTGGAGTTCCGAGCTGAGCCGCTGCCGCCAGGAGCCACTGCCCCCCCGGGACGGAGACTCCGCTTGCCTTGCGCCACGGGTGGGAGTAAATTAACCCTCGCAGGATTGCCAGTGTATCTGCTTTCCGTGCACATTTGCACGTGGATTTATACTTTCCGTGCACATTTGCACACGTACTTTCCGTGCTCAATACAAGCACGTGTATAAATCAATCCTTGCAGAATCGTGGGTGTATTTTCCTCCCGTGCTTCCACATAAGCACGTGTAATATTCCGTGCACATTTGCACGTGTATTTCTCCTCGCAGGATTGCGAGTGTATTATAAATTTACCCTCGCAGAATCGCGAGTGTACACTTTCCGTACTCACTACGAGTACGTGTATCCCTTTGAAATAACCCCACACCGTGTTCAGGCAGTGTGGACTCTTCCCGGACTCAGGGACGGCTCCGGCATTGTTTTGGTGAAGCCACGTGCATGCACTCTGTGGACCTCCTGTTGGATTAGTTGCTGCCCCTTCATAATTTTCCTCAACCGATATCCAAACCTGTATTCAAGTCACTTTTGGAGTGCTAAACCCTGTTTCTCACCAGTTTAATACAAGTTGGTTTGGACCCTGCTGTCCCTTAAATGAACCTCGGGGGGCCTCTGTGACAATTGTCATTGCACAGAAGTCGATGGAATAATGGATAATGGATGGATAATGTTTCCGTACCACCAAGACCGCATGGTCAGTTTGCACCGTGCCTATGACCCAGACACTTTGGACAGATTTAAACACAAGTTACAGGTTTTGCCAGGCTCACAGCTGCGAAGCACCCTGAGGAGCCGCTCACCTGCTTTGCGCGTGTCGGCAGCAGCAGAGGCAGGTTTAGCATCTCTGGTCAGGTCCAAGTTCGTTTCATCTCTTCCTTCTCTTTCTTCAGGAATAACCATGCCAGCCTTCTCTCTAAGGACCCACAAACACCAACACCCACAATTACATGAGAAAAATAGATCAAAATAATTTCATAACCTTCAGGCAGATGCAAAATTATATGTAGTTTAATACTTAATGCAAATCTGATCAGAAATGCCATGTACTACTTTTTTCCAGGTTGCTGGGCTATATGCAATATTTTCATTTTCAATTTTTATTTTTGTTAGCACTTGTTACCATCTGATTTATTTTTGGAACGTCTCAGGGCATATGAAACAAAGGGACTATCAACTAGTGACAGCAGTACAACCTGGTGAGAAGACACCGTCAGGAAAAACACTGTCTTATGTAAAAATGATTTTGTTGTTCCCCAAAACAACTTAGAAATATCTTCCAAGAAATGCTACCTGCGGACCAAAACACATTTCCAGAAATGAAATTCATAGACAATTAGGAAAAAATACAAGTGGTGCTGTTTAGCCTTTGAAATTTAATATTAACCCCTCCCCCAAATTAGTAAGTAAAATATCAGGTGCTTTGAAAAGGTTTTGACTGTCTGTTGATTTTCAGTGGGAAAGCTCAACATCTGAAATGCAATTGAATTAAGAGTTTATTTAAAGCCTTCACAGAGTTAAGAACTCCACTCTATTTAAAATGTAACCGATGTAACAATAATAAAGGCAGTAAACTGATTTTGTTACCGAATGAGTTTTTCAAAGGCCTCCTTCTCCTTTCTCAGAGCTGTGAGGTAGCGCTGCTCTTCTGTTGAGCCCCCATATATGAGGAAATAAACCCTGGAGGGTTGGAGGGGAGGAAAAAAAAAAGAAAAACCACAAAAATTCATATTCAATTAAAAATGCCCACAAACAACAATTAAGATTCGTAACAGTAAGTGCCTGACAAGTGAAAAACCACGACGTTTTTCTGTAACTCTATTCCACAATCAGCAGCAGGAGTTCCCGCAGCCAGCGCTCCTGCGTCCCCACGCAGACACTCACGGGGACTCCGCGATCCAACCAGCGCCGACTGAGGTTCAGTCACCGTTCAGTAAGGACACAGAACAGGGATAATGGAGAAGTGACTTCTTACTGGGTTTAAAATCTTCCCAGTGGAATATATGTAACAAACTAAAGAGTCTGCAATCATCCTGGGTTAGGAACAGCAGCAGCCAAGGTTTAAAATGATGTATTTGTACAAGGAAATAGCAGGTTCTGCAAAGAACAAGCTGTCATTTATCTCATAGAGATGAATGCACCAGCCACTGAAGTTTTATTCCACAAATGGGGATTTATACGGAACATAACAGAATCAATAATTACCTTAAGGAATTAATTGCCTATGGCTTTTCAGCGCAGTCATTTTTTTCAACACGTTTTAAGGGAGGTGTTACACACATTGACAGACGGGAAGGGTCTGCAGGGCGGGCAGGCCCAGCTGTGGAAGGTGTCCCTGCCCATGGCAGGGCTGGCACCAGATGAGCTTTAAGGTCCCTTCCAACCCAAACCATTCCATGATTTTATTCCTATTATGTTTTCCATGCGCTGCATCTCCTAACCCTCACTTGCATGACTGTATCTGATTTTCTCGCTCTGAACTGTGGGAATATGATGCTAGAGGTAGATACAACACATGCTCATTAGGCAATTAATAAAATGTACAAATAACGCAGTAACTATCCTCATGCAATATACTTTGTGAGTTCTGTTATTTATACCTGCACTAGAGTCCTTACCTGCATGCTAAGTACAGACACACTAAATACTGCCAAACTGATGTCCATTTTCGGTTCTGTTGCATATATACAAATGTTTGACTGCAACATTGCAAGTGGTCTGCTAAATTTATGCAAATAATTTTCATGAGGTGATTAAAGTAAAAAGCATTATAATTCAAGAGGCAATAATTTCATATGCAAATAAATGGTGTTACAACTGTAGTAAGTAAAGTGTGTTAATTCTAGGACTTAAGAAATTGCCATGATCCAGTGAACTTGCCTCAAAGGCTTCCCAGGCCTGCTCGCCTTGTAGATCTCCAGCTGCCGAACAAAGGTCAGTTCTGCATCGTATAACACAACGTATCTTGGTTCTACTTCGTGCAGAACCCGAGTGAGTGCATAGGGATCAGTGCAACCCTGCAACGGATGAATAATTGTGAGTGGGTCCTTGAAAATGCCGTAGTAACAATCCGAGGGTAAGTTCACATGGAAATCTTCAGGAATGGTCTCTTTGGTATTACTTTCTGGGCTACTGCTTAACTGTTTGTTGTCTTCTGCCTCTAACTCCTCTTTCTTTTCCTCCTCAGCTTTCCCTATCATTTGGATTATGGTCCGCTCTTGCTGTTTCTTGTTTTTATTTTGTTTTGAAGCAGCGGCGAGCTTGGCTTTCTTGGCTTGAGGCCCGGTGTCTGCTCTGGCATTTCCTTTGGACTTGACGGCTTTTCTGTCCGTAATCCACACTTCCGCAGCTTTCTCATCCTTTCCGAAGGTTTTGTTGTACAGTCTTGTTAAAAAAGCTTCTGCTCCAGCAATAATACACTCCCTGAGCTGTGCACAGGCTCGGTCATCACTGGCACAAATAAGCACTTGCCCTGCAGTCAAGAAACAATATCATGTTTATTATCTGTTCGGCTGTACTTCTCACTCAGCTACAAGACATCTCTAGAGCAAACGGTTTTCAACGTTCCTGACACACGCCTGTCAAACGCCATCAGTCTGGTTGTCACAGTTGCTCTGGACTTCCAGGGAGTCTAAATTGCGTGAAGTTTTGTATCAAACAAGGTTAGGGAAGCTTAATGCAAGTTCAGCATTTGTCATTCTTACACTATAAAAATTAGTGAGGTTTTCCTTTTGAGCATCTGAAGCGAGGCAGATACAGCACGTATTGAAACATACTGACAATTAACGTGGAATAAGTAAGAACATAATTTAGACCATTTTAATTTAAAGCCTTCGTCAGTTGTGTTGAAGAGTCTAAAAAAATACATGTTTCACACAGTATTATTGACATTTGTGGGCCTTGAATAACAACTTTCCAGAAGCTGACTCAGAGTAACTCCTCCAACAGCAGGTGAGAGCGCCAGTTCTCATCCAGAGTCAGAACACTGGGGGTGGGAGAAAAGAGCGCTTTTTTACCCTTACTATTTCCTAAAATAAAACTTGGTGAAATTTCAGGAGATGAAAAGCCCTAAAATAGGAAAGGCAGCAAAGCTGTTAGTTAGAAACACACTTGCCTTCTACTTTCTAGCCCATTTAGCAGCTTCTCCTGGAGAAGCCAATTTTCAGGTCCATGGGAAGAATGTGAGAGATGGAAAGGGCACAAGACAGAATCCCCATTTCTTTTTTTAACATTAACTTGAGAAACCAGTGAACGGTACCTTGATTATTACAGATGTCCACCTTATTAGTTTTATTGATTTTGAGACTAAGGTATCAATACAATATTGAAATGTAAGTTAAAATGTCTTTTAGTAAGAATACATGTTCTTTCCTAAACAGCATTGCATAGCAAGTAACAGCATTTCTCTTTTAGAACAAGAACTAAAGAGGAGCTTATGTAAAACTATTTAGTTTTGCATAGTATATGTACACATATAAATAAAGTTGTCTTAAGTCCAGAAACTATTAAAACAGGCTCTTTAATAAACTACAGTAAAGAGTTAGGCTCCTTCTCTCCAAAGTCACGTAGAAGGCTGGATGTACTGTGAAAATTCACATCCTTTAGTGTTTTCTCACCTGGACCACCAAGCTCTTCACTGTTCTTATTCTCATTTTCAATCTCTTTCAGTACTTCTCTCAAGGCTTCCCATTTGGGGTTACTTTCTAGAACCAGTTCCCTTTTCAGTTCTGAAACAAAGAAAGAGTGAACACAGCTCCCACAGCCAAAATACCCTTCAGAACTTTAGATTAGTGGTTAGATGTCAACGGCATGATGGTTGTTGGCAAATACGATATTCAGCAGCCTACACGTGCAACTTGTTATGCTAATGGGTTGGACAGAAACATGTAAAAATGGTGCTTTAGTGAAGCAAAAAATTAAAATACTCATTCTTCAGCTCTGAAACTCCTGAATATATTTTTTGATAAAAGCAACAGCAGCCTCCTACCCCTTCACATAAAATAAAAGAGGTCAAGCTAAACACCAATGTAGTTCCAGAACAATTCCATAGAATCTCTCCCAATGATCCTCTGAGCAAGCTTAGAACCCCTTACTTCTTTGTGACTGTTTTTCGCTCTTTATTATATGCTTTTTGAACTAAAAAGCTTATCCCAGCTAACAGATTGAGATCTTGAGCTGTGTATGATCATGCAGGGAATCATAGCACAAGCAATAATACGCAGAGCGTTTGAAATCGTGTGACACTCTCAAGATTAGGAATGATCAGTACCATTTTCCTTCTTTGCATCACTTTTTTCAGGGACTTTGCCTTTCTGATTCAGTTTCTCATCTGCAATGCGATAAACTCGAGCTCGAGCATTGACAAACATTGAAGTGCTGGAGTCCAGAAACAGCCAACCTGAAGAGGAAAAGAAAGCAGCAGTAGTTTGACTTTTGCAATGTGTATACGTTTCAACTCTTTCCAGTAAAAAAGCCCCAACCTCTCCTCTGGAATATCCGTGTTACCTGCCTGCTGTGTAATTACTAGATTAACGCAAGACAGAACTGTGATGCGAATCTCACACTGTTAAGTAACAGCAGTTAAGTGGGAAGATGAAAGCATTATCTGTCAATAAAAACCTACGTCCTTATGGCTGGTTATATAAAACCTAATTAGATACCTTCTTATGCTCGGGAATGTTAATTAAAAATGTCAACATTTCCCTGTGTCACCCATTAACTTGTATGGTTATTCAGCATTTACCTGAATTTTCACCGAAAGCTTTTTCACTTGCTTTCAGTGACTCCAGAAGATTAAGGAAAGTGATGCAATCATACTGAGTTAGGTACAGTAGCAAAGTACGCAGTATCTTCAAATCCTGGACCAAAGATTTTGTCTTAGCTCCAAGCTGATGCCAGAGAGGATCTAAATAGTGACGTATTGTCTGGAAATATAAATTGAAAAGTTCACTATGTCAAATATATAGTATATTAACCAAGATTTTTTTTTTTACCTTTTTAGGGAATGCCACTATATCAAAGTTAATAAACATATCCAATTCAAGATGTGATTGTGAGGTATTTGTTTTGATAAGCAATCATTTTTTGCAAAGTTAAAATTATATAGATGCCTTTATGTAAAACATTTCAACAATTAGCAGATGTATATCACTTAGTGCTTTCAGTGCTTTTCTTCCCATACAATAAAAAATACCCTTATTTCACTGGTTCTGGCCTGCACCTTTAGTATCGAATTTTCAAAATAATACCATGCAGACATGCAACCTACAGAGCAGAAGAAAAATACTTCAAAATATTTACAGTACAGAAGGGCTCACATCAAGATTAAATCATGAGTAGCAAATAACCACGTTTCACTATGATGGCTGAAGTTTCCAATTTTACCCTACAGAAAGCTTTTATACACTAAACATTGCACATCTGCCAAAAATAAAGCACACACAATAAATGGCATATGTTAGAATTAAAAGATATGACAGATGCATGCATGTGCATGTTATATATTGTATACAGTGCTGCTACTAGGGAAAAGAAAAACTGCAGGCAGGAAATTCAAGAAGAAAAAACCAAGGGGGTTGTGTGGAAATAACTGCATAGTTATCTCTGCAGTATTCTGAGCTGAAATCGGCCATCTTTATACACACCACGAATCAGGATGTTCTTACTGCAGGGACTTTGGAAATGAAGAACAATAATACAAATACACCAAAATCCCTCCTGGCAACTGCGCCATCACTACTACAGATGAACAGTCTCTCTCCTTGTACCAGAAATAAACATGTCATGGGAGAATACTCAGTTGTTGATCGTTCTTTATTTTACAAATAATACTTTTGTTTGCATGGTAGACAGTGTGAAAATCTACATCCCTGTAGTTAGACACAGCAAAACTATCAAAACAGTTACCTTGTCAAAAGCTTTACCAATAGCATTTTCTAAAGATAGATCTTCTGCTTCAAGAGCTGGATTGTAACGTTTGAGTTCCCTCAGGCACGCGTTCAAAATGTCCAGGATTGCAGTCTGGATAGCAAGCATTGCAGGGGTCATCGACACGTGGATTTCCACCACTTCAGGTTTATGCTTCTCTAAAAATGAGTTCACTGCTATATGAAATCTGAGAGGAAAACAGCGTATTAGGATTTACATGGGTGGTTTGCTTGACCTGCAATTATTCAAAACTTTGTATAAACTACAATTATGCTTGTTTGAAATGTAAACAAGTAAGTTAATTGCAAAATAAATCAGTTTCCACTGTGCGAATACTGCAGTCCTGTGAGCAGCCTCAGATAACCGCCTATGCCACAATTATAACTCTGGTCATTCTAGTGATGCAAACCCACAGTGCTGGTGAATCACCTGCGGGAAACTGCTGCACTGGATTCTACATCATTATTACACGTAACAACTATTAAACAAAAAAAACCTTGTAAAAGAGAAAGTGGAAAGGGTCTGTAAATGCTTTGGAATCACATGGATCCACTAGCAGATCCTGCCATGTTCGTGGCTTCCAACGACAAGTAGAAAGAGACCACGGAGTTTCATGCCAGTTGGAAACAAACACCTCCATGAATGGCACAACTGACAGACTCTATTCTTGCTACTTCATGGCTTAAGTAAAAGCTGTTTAATAAGTGTAGTTTTTCTTAAATTATTAGCAATGTAACTTTCTGCTGTGATTTCTATTGCCTAGAAGGAGAGCTATACCATAGAGTTCAGCTGTTTACAGATTTAACTTTGGTCTACTTTGAAAAATACTTAGAGAAATTTAACATCTGTAAGACCACTTCTGTCAAAAACCAGATGCAATCTGTTTTGGAATACAAGAGGGAACACAGATTCGCAGTGTGGCTGCATACACCTCATCTTCTCTGGAACCCTTTGTAACAGCCTTCATCTTTCTTTTACGTTTAACTCTCCAATGAAGTAAATAGGTGCCTTACCTTGGCCACAGATAAAGTTTCCTGACAAAAAGATTTCTCATCACTCTTTCCACCTGGCAAAAGCCAGTGTTAAATGCAACTGCATTATCTGTAAAAGCTTTAATGAAGCCTTCCTTATTCTTCTGGCGGTAAAGTCGCAAGATAAATGCTTCCTGACAGGACTCAATGATTCTGTGCGCTTTGTATACCAAAATGCCTGGCAAAATAAAAGGTTTTCAAGTTGCAAGTAAAGAAAGCTCCAATTTTGTATAGATTTCTTCCTCAAAACTCTTATTATTTTAACATTTCTTCTTAAATAAAGTACAATAGCAATTTAATTCTTCTGAAGTGATGGCTGGATAAACTTTGCAGAGTTCAAACCAAGCAATTCCACAGTTTCAGTATCGCAGAATCCCCAAATAACAGAACTGGGTTAATGATACATCTTTAGCAACACCCAAACACAACACAAACCAACACAAAACCAGAACAAACAAACCAAACCCCAAACTTGTGCAGGACTTCTTATCCTGTCTGACCAACCTGATCTCCTTTTATGATAAGGTGACCCAGCTGGTGGATGAGGGGAAAGCTGTAGATGTGGTCTATCTAGACTTCAGCAAAGCCTTTGACACTGTCTCCCATCATATACTCCTGCAAAAGCTGGCAGCCCATGGCTTGGACAAGTGCGCTCTCTGCTGGGTTCAGAACTGGCTGGAGGGCCGGGCCCAGAGAGTGCTGGTGAATGGGGCTGCATGCAGCTGGCGGCCAGTCACTAGTGGTGTCCCCAGGGGTCAGTGTTGGGTCCAGTCCTGTTCAACATCTTGATTGATGATTTAGATGAGGGGATTGAGACCATCATCAGCAAATTTGCTAATGACACCAAGTTGGGGGGGAGTGTCGACCTGCTGGAAGGCAGGAGGGTTCTGCAGAGGGATCTGGATAGACTGGAAAAATGGGTCGAATCCAATGGGCCCATTCACCAAGGCCAAGTGCCGGATGCTGCACTTTGGCCACAACAACCCCCTGCAGCGCTCCAGGCTGGCACAGAGTGGCTGGAGAGCAGTCAGGCAGAAAGGGACCTGGGGACTGATGGACAGGAAGCTCAACAGGAGCCAACAGTGCGCCCAGGTGGCCAAGAAGGCCAATGGTGTCCTGTCCTGTATCCAAACCAGCGTGGTCTGCAGGACAAGGGCAGTGATCCTTCCCCTGTGCTCTGCATTGGGGAGGTCACACTGGGGAAGGGACTTGAACACAAGCCCTGTGGAGAGAGGCTGAGGGAGCTGGGCTTGTTCAGTCTGGAGCAGAGGAGGCTTAGAGGTGAGCTCAGCACTCTCTAGAACGACCTGAAGGGCAGTTCTAGCCAGGGGGGATTGGGCTCTTCTCCCAGGCAGTCAGCAATAGGACAAGGGGCCATGGGCTTCAACTCCGCCAGGGGAAATCGAGGCTGGAGATTAGAAAGCAATTCTGTGCAGAGAGAGTGGTCAGCATTGGAATGGCTGCCCAAGGAGGTGCTGGACTCACCGGCCCTGGAAGTTTGTAAACTGAGATTGGTCTGGTCAATGGACTGGAGTTGGATCAAGGGTTGGACTGGATGATCTCTGAGGGCTTTTCCAACCCAGTCCATTCGGTGATCTTAGAAAATTCTTTACTCCTAAGGCAAAACTTGAGCCTTTTTAAAAGGGTAAAAGGAAATGCAAGACACATTTTTGCAACAAAGAAAATTTGGTATGTTCAAGATTGTGATATTCAAATTATTTTGTTAGAGAAGTTCTGGAATTACAGACTTGTCAAGTACGTTTCACTGGCAATAGTTCAAGTGTTTACATAATCAAAGAACTACTGAATACATTTATTTTGCTTTTCTACACCTTCTGATATTCATGTTCACACTGGAGGACAGAAAGAACCATCAACTGTGTGAGTACACCTCCAATTTCCTTCATGGCTATGGGTGTGTTAAGAAAAAAAGATCTGTTTTAGTACAGAGAAAGTGAAACAATAGTTTAACTACATTAAGTGCTTGAGGTGAACACTTCCAGGATTTGCACTTCACTCAGCCAAGCCGTGTTAAAACCAAGCCTTATTTTTTCTCACGTCTAATTGTGCTAAATAGCACATCACATTTTTTTCACCCCCTCCCCCACAGTGAACTGAGGCCTCAGTGGTACTTTTATCTGTTCACGGCTTCCAGTGAATAATAAATGCCTTTCAAAAACGGCAGCAAAGGACATCAAACATCACAGGTTTTACACTGTACCTACAGAAGTCAAACTTACAGTGTGTTTCACTTCTGTAACAAGTTTCTTCAACTCAGCACCCAGCCATTGTTTTTGATATGCTTTTGCTTTGTAAATTAAAAAGCATTTATAAGAAAATGAATTCTTTGTAACTGCTACCATTCATGATCAAGTCATGGAATAACCCACTACAAGGTATTTTTCTGTGTAGATATTCTTGCATCTCTCCTATGAAGCAAATTTTTCAGGCTCTTCTCAGTGGCAAACAATGATAGGACAAGGGGCAATGGGATCAAGCTGGAACACAAGAGGTTCCACTTAAATTTGAGAAAGAACTTCTTCTCAGTGAGGGTAACAGAGCACTGGAACAGGCTACCCAGGGAGGCTGTGGAGTCTCCTTCCCTGGAGACATTCAAAGCCCGCCTGGACACCTTCCTGTGCGACCTCACCTAGGCGTTCCTGCTCCAGCAGGGGGATTGGACTAGATGATCTTTTGAGGTCCCTTCCAATCCCAAACATACTGTGATACTGTGATACTGTGATAACAATAATCACACTGATTTCTAAACATCCTCCAGTTTGTCTTGTGACTCTGCAAGGACCTTACAGGAGACACAGATACTGTGTTTACCCCAATGCCTCCCTGCTTTCAGTCAATATTCCTGCTTTGAAGTGAGCTCATAGTGCTGTGTAAGCCCTGCCAGAAACAACTTGCCACACTTTACTACAGCACCTTGCACCAGTTTTGTTGTGCTATTAAGTATATCATTTCTGTCTGCCCAAAAGCACCAGGAATAATAGCTCTTTACTGCAGTGATCATTTCTGACCTTCATTTAGGTGAATTTATGAGTTCACCAGATGTTAATTCACACATGACTTTACACCGATTTTATAAACATTTATAACAGCTAGCAAAATAAAAAAAAGTAAAGTATGTTCATGGTAACTCTTCAAGAAACACTATTACAAGCTTTTGTTGTACACTTTCACACACAGATAACATGCGTTTCCAACAGAACTCGGTGTTACCCACATTTTAAATGCAGCAGGTCTGTCGAGGCTGCTGGCACACTGACCTCTAGTGGCAACGCAAAAACTAGTATAACTGTCATTCTATCATCCTAGGACAGGGCTATTTTTCAAATCTTCTATGTATTTCTTCTTTTCATACTGGCTAAGTCCAATGGTGGTGGTTTTTGTTTGTTTGGAGTTTGGGTTTTTTTTTTTTTTTTTTTTTTTTGTCCTTTCTCTTTGATAGGGCAAAAAGGTCGAGAGGAAGCAGCCACAGGGAAGATGAGAAACTAAAGTAGGTTGCCCAGAAAATGTGTTCACATTTCTAACCTAGAAATACCAGAACTGACAAATCTGGTGTACTTTGGCTCCAGCATAAAATTGTTCGAACTGTTTCACAGATCAGAGCTTGTCATACATTGACTAAAAGAGGATACAGTTTCTGAAGCAGAAACTTACATTCTTCTAAGCATTCAATATTCAGTTATATATACCCATTAAGATGTTAAAAAATAGCAGTAAAATATTCTTATATTCCTGGCTCTTCGATATCTATTTTATTAGCTCTCCAGGCTGTAACAGGGTTTCTAGCTTAGACAAGAACATAGAAGTAGCAGTGGTTGGGGGAGTAAGGGAACAGAACATGAGAGGAAAACACATCTTTCATGTATAACTCCTACATAACAACAAAAAAGGTCCCAAACTATTCCCAACATCCTTACAAGGATAGTTACAGCATTACTTCAAAATACTGCTATTCAGATAGCGTCCAAGGTGTGTCCAGACAAAGATTAGTAAGATACTGCTATTTTTTTATGGGAAAAGGCATCAGAAGTTTGTTCATGCAAAAAACAGGTAGTGTGCATTGTTGATAAAACATAGCATCTAAAATCAGTTTTAATCACAGGCCAGTGTCCTATAGACCACAGGACGCTATTTCATCAAGTTCAATTATTCACCTTTGAATGCCAGTCTGAATTTTATAGTTTTTTATGCCAAGGGCATAGTTCAACTGCTCACGTGTTTTGTAGCCAGCTACTGATATCAGAAAGCCATACAAATGCGTGATCCAATATCTAAAAACAACGTGGATGTTTTCAAATTGTATGATTAAGTCAAGCAAACTAGTTTGGAGCAAAGAAAACAACTAAAAAACCCCAAACAAACAAACTACATATCTACTCATTTTATCTCAGTCTTTGTGGGGAAAAAAAGGAATACTTCTTCAGCCCAATACCAGTCAGTAGAACTCTTCTTACAGAACTAAGCTTTGTGTATTTTCAAACAGAACAGCCTCACTTTTATTTCATTAAACTCTTACCAGTAATAAGGTTTGCAGGAATTCTGTCGGTAAGGAAATCTACCACAAGGATTCGACTCGTTGCAAAGACGACTCCTCCTTGTGTGTAAAATTCATATCGAGTATTGTTTGCAATTTCATTGGTAACACGCCGAGGAAGATGAACAACTCCGTCTGACCTCAGCTGATCAATAAAATACTCCTAAACCAAACACAATAAAAATGCAACACTTCATTGTGATAAGTGATGAAACTTTAATTATACATACTCTGGTAATTTTGAGAAGCTATTGAAAAGACATTAAAAGCACGATAGTATAAGATACTACCTAAGGAGGTCAGAACTATCATTATTTTTTTCTGCTTAGGTATGCTTTGTTCATTTTCAGACACATCCAGGATGATCTAAAAATTTACGTATCCTCAGTACTAGCTACACAATACTTAAACATTTTCTTATATTTTAATAGCTCTTTTTCAGATAATAGGCAATTTTAATACTGACTTAACAGAGAATTTGGGAGGAGGTCGTTGTTTAGTCCACTCACCGGCTACCAAGGACAACAGCAGCAGGTAGGGCACACACATCAAGCTTAACCTTCTGAACTACAGCTGTGAGATTTATTCACCTCAGGTCACTACAAAAAATCCCCAGGACTTCACCTCCTGATGGGGGGAGTTCTCGCTGGTCCCAGGCAAAACCCAGCAGCATCTTCTGTACAAACAGGACAAACCTGCCTGCAAGTTTCACTCCTTTCTGCCCGCTGGCTACTCAGTGACTTCTGCTATTTACAGGTTACGTAGATAAGGTTATTTAATCTCGTTATTACTACTAGGACACCATCGTGCTGCATGAGTAGAAATTCGGGCCTCGATCTGATCCCAAACGCGTCCGGTCTGACAACTTCTTCTCAGGAAGCGCAAAGCCCGGGGCGCAGCGGACAGGACGGGACCCGCTGCCCGCCCGGCCCCTCACCGGCCCCTTCCCGGCCCCCACCAGGCCCCTCTCCAGCCCTCACTGCCCCTCACCGCCCCCCCGGCCCCTCACCCGGCCTGGGGCACCGCCAGGGCCGCTCCCGCCAAACCCGGGCGGCGCGGCGGGCGCGGGAGAAGAAGCGGAGCGGGCACAGGCCGGCGCAGGACCCCGCTCACCTCCTCGGCGGGGCCGGTGTTGAGCACCAGCACCAAGCTGGCAGGCTCGCAGTAGAGGCGCAGGAAGCGCAGCAGCAGGCGGTCGAGGCCGAGCCCGCGGGCGCAGACGAGCAGCCCGTCCTGCTGCAGCAGCTCCAGGAAGATCTGCGTTTCGTGCTCCAGCAGCGCCGCCATGGCCGCAGGGCGGCGGCGCATGCGCGGCAGCCGAGGCGGCGCCCCCTGCTGGAGTGGGGCGGCGCGGTCCTCCAGCGGCGCGCGTGGCGAGTTTTCCCGCCTCGAGCGCGAGGAGCGTGAGGCGGAGCTGCGGGGGCGGGCGAGGGAGACACGGAACCGCCGGGACAGTGACGGGCGAGCGGGACCTCTCTGCCCCCAGCTGTGCAAACCACGGCGGGGCCGCGGGTTCCCTGGCGGAGGGTGTGGGAACAGAGATCAGCCTTGAAGATATGAAGGTGTACCCGTGAGAAAGAAGGGATGTACCCGTGTGAACACACGCGCAGGCACGTCGCAAGAAGAGCCGGAGGCCACGAATGCATTTGCAAAGAGCAAGTTTTATTTTAGTCACCTCTCTACTGGGGGTCTCCGAAGTAGCACCTGAGCTCCCATGCAGAGGTGACACCAGTGGGGATGCGGGCGCTGCAGCAATTCAGCCCTGGTAGAAGGTCCCGGGGCCTGCTGAGCTCGCCTGCATTTCAAGGCTTCAAGCAAGCGCAGCCTCCTGCTCTTTCTCACAACAAAGCAGGAATCCCGGACATGGTGATAAGCTGCCTGGAGTTTCTCACAGACCTGTTATCTAACACAGAGGTTCTACTCATCAAGCACACAAGGTCAGTAAAACAATTAGCGTGATGTATGTGCTTTTTCTACAGACAGCTGCAAGTCACTTGAGCGTATTTACATTTAACCAACCTCCTCGCCATTCTTCCGCTATATTCCCATACAACCCGTGAGAGAGAAGGGAGTAGAAGAGTGACATTGATGATAGCAAAATGAGCCAATGAGATGTTACTGCTGTAACTTGTAACCAATAGTGAAGAGACACGTGAATTGGGGAAACTGTATAAAAACGCACTTGTGGCGATAAATGGCATCTACTACTTGCATCTTGGAAGAACTTGGTGTGTGTTGTTTGTCCATCTCAATCGCGACATCCAACCTCCCCACAGGTGCTCATGTTGGGGCAAATGCAGCCCCCTGTCCCTCTTGTGTGTGTGTGTGTGCACAGTGCAAACGTGAACACGAGATATGGGAGCTTTTTCTCTTCTCTTTATTATAAATTCTTTGTTACTAATTAGTTGCATTTCTTAAGCAACAAAACCAAGCTTGACTGAACTTCAGCCTATATTCCTCACCCAGGGTGCTGGTACCACAGTGTTTGCTGGTACCTCACGGTTCAGTGTCCCGGAACGGGCCGTTTGTGCCACAGGAGACCCAGAGCGGCTGCAGAACCGGCTGAGTGACTGACACTGCTCAGTTACCCCATCTCCAGCCCCTCTTGTGAACAGTTTTTCTGGGCTCACTGCAGGGAGATAGGTCAAGTGACGGGACAAGAGGAAACGGCCTTAAGTTGTGCCAGGAGAGCTTCAGATTGGATATTAGTAGAAAATTCTTCACAAAAGGGCTGTTTGGCACTGAATGGGCTGCCCAGGGCAGTGCTGGAGTCACCATCCGTGGAGGGGTTTAAAAGGTGTTTAGATGAGGTTCTCAGGGACGTGGGTCAGTGCCGGAGTTGGGTTATGGTTGGACTCGGTGATCCTGAGGGTCTCTTCCAACCCAAATGGTTCTATGATTATGAGATGGACGGAGTTTGGGCCGGGTCGGAATCACCTCTGCTGCAGAGAGGGGAGAACGGCGGCTTTGTGAGGGTCAGTGGCAGAGGGACAGCACGGCTGCTGCTTCCAGCATGTGAACGTGTGGAACATGCTCCAAATCTCTTATTTATACCGGGTATTAATTCCCAATATCATCTTCTTCTAGTAAAATGCCATCATCAGGGCAGTGAGACACACTCAAATGAACACTCTCATTTCTCTGTTTCACATTGCCACGTATTGGCGCTTGCAGTGTGCAGTGTGGTGGTGTGTTTTGTTGGCTTGTTTTCTTTTGATTTTTCTAAGTGAGGGAAAATCAATTGTAGAGCTGCTAACATGTTCTCTTTCTTGCATATTTATTCAAGTTGACACCATTAATGAAGATGCACTTTACAGTGCATTTGTAAATTTGCCACAGGGTCAGGATTATGCTATAGAATCTTTTAATATAGGAAAATTTGAAATTATTTAATAACATATATATTTGCATTTTAATATGCAATAAAAGGACTCGGAGAAAAGTAGAAAGGAGTATTTTTAAACTGTCAGAAATTAATAAAATATTGTAACTATTCTTGATTTTGCTAATGCATGTGCCATATTTCTGAAATTTTATGCCGATAGCTGAACAGTTTTTTCTTTGCAAATTGGATCCTATTGCCAACTGTTGTACCAAATACCGTACTGTGGTTCTCATTTTTGGTTGGCTGCTACTGAACTCTTTTACATTTGCACTTAAAACTTATTTTAGACCATAAAACAGGGGTGTCCAACTCATTTACAGTTACATTTGTACAGTCCTAAAATTACATTCAGCCCTTTGAAGGCAACTACGAGGCTGATGTGGACCTGGTGAAAATGAGTTGGACACCCCACCATAAAACATCAGAAAACCAGTATTTTTACCTGGCCAATATTTCATTTTTGTGGCCTGCAGGTCATTTTACTAACCAAAATAAATTATTACATAATAACATGATGATTAGAATTAACATTTATTACTGTTTTGGATACGGTGTGGAAAGCTCTAGTCCAATAAGGCTGCCTCTTCATTCAAAGAATTACAGGATTCCGTAGCATTGTCCATGTAATTTAGGAACAGCCACTTTCTTGACTTACTGTTTCCTACATGAATTAGAAATAATGTTCTTCCTAATGGTCCAAATACAGTATTTGAGGCATCCTGTAGTCTGATTTTATTTTATAGTGTATGTGTTTTTATATTTTTTTACTTTGACTAAAGATAGTATCAATGTAAAATTGTTGTGAAATGTACTCCTTGTGCTTATAAATTTATTAACCAGTAGAGGGCTGTCATTTGTTACCTTAGAAGAGCAGAATTTAGACCTAAATCTTGCAGTTCCTTTTTCTGTATTTTTTCTTGCAAAATATTAGGGTAATATTTTAAATGTATTCATAAAACAACAAGAAACAGGTCAAATAAAATTTGTTTAAAAACTAGGTATAATATGTAATTTTAAGGTCTGGAATAATAAGCCAGAAGAATGATATTCAGGGGAGCACATGCTGATACATTTCTATATTGAACAATGAAGGCTTGCTTTTATTTTGAGCGGTTTAAAACGTATTTTCTATAAATACATAATAAACATTTTGAGTAACTTTAAGAGTGTCATTTCACATAAAACTGTAAACAAACACAAATTTCAGGCCACTTTCCAACTGACAGATTGTGTGAGATGGTCAGTACAGCCCATGATCAGCTGCCCAAGAAAGACATTTACTGACATGTTTTAAAAATGCATTAACAGACCTACTGCCTTCATCATATCAACACTATATGCAAGGTGGATTCATTGTACGATTGTGCGATAGAACCAATCACTGTGGGATTATTATTTGATTCACTCATTATTTGGATCACCCACACTAATATGGATCTGCTCTTTTGACAACTCATTTCTTTAAAAAATTATTTTTGACAATTTATTATCCATTATTAGGGAAGAGAAAAGAGAAAGAAACCACGACTAAGTCATTGATCGGCCCATTTGTGTAATGACAACAGCCTTTTCTGAAAACCAGTTCTTGGCTGTCATATTAATAAACTTTTGTTACTGATAACGTAAAGATCTGGGGAGGACTCCCTCTGAGAAGAAAACCAACCTTTAGATAACTTATGCAAAACTTGTTTTATATTATTTCTAAAGCATCAACATATTATTTTGTCTTCCATCCTATCTTTGTATTTAAGTAAAACTCAATATTTTCAGCTGTGGGTTTTTTGGCCTGGTTTGTAGTTTGGATTTTAGCCTAATCAGCCCCATTGTCTACAGCAAAAAGCCTCTGACTGATTTACAGGATGCTCTAAAGCTCACTTGTGTCAGCCAGCTAGAAGACTAGGGCCAATTTCTTTGAAATGACCTAAAAATAGCCACATTTTGAGGTTTCCTACAGAGCTAATTTTTAATGAATAAAATCTACTACATTGATATCAAATCCTTTATACATTTTGATTAATTATCTCCAATTAGATTTATCAACATCCTAGTTCCAAAACTCATTAGCTGATGAAACTTTAACATCTGTGGTGCTGTTATTAGAGTTACCTATATCATTATATCGTAGGTATAGATTTATATTTTGTTACACATTTAGTAAAAACAAAGACCTGTTGGAGGGTAAGACTACTGAAAGAAAATTGTCTGAGTTAGTGTGTAGTTTTATTATCCAGGTTCCCAAGTATATATATATATATATTTTTTTAATAAGGACAAACTGCCTTTCTAAAAAAAGAACAAAAATACAAATACTAATATTTATCTGCAGGTGTAAAGATTAATTGGAAATTGAAAAAACATGTTCCATGAATTGGAAATTTATTATAAACTATCTTGTAGCCACATCTGTTCATGCTCTTAGAATATTTGGTTCTGAAATGGGCACTTTCTGTAATTTGCAATTGGCCAAAATAGATTTTTCTCCAGTCTACATATAGAACATTCTTCACAGGTTGAAGAATATTTCCCCTGTAAAGGAAAACCGAATTATTCTTTTTTAAGGAAGCTATTGTAAAAATTCAACACAATATCCATTTGCTGGGCTACAAATGAGCTCCAGTTAAGAGCAGATGTGGGCTGTGTTCTGACGATGGGACTGAGCGGGCACGAGACCCGCAGTTCCTGACCCTCCACCCGCCTGTCCCCGCAGGTACGACTGCAAGTGTCATCGGTGTGCTCGATCTGAAGTAAACTTGGAATCTTAAGTAAACTTAAGCAGCTGTCAGTGATTTCTATGGTGGCTTTCTCTCCACAATTAAAAATCTGCATTTAAACATTTAAAGCTATGTACAGTTTGTCCTTATGTACCCTGAACAACCTTGATTTTGTTTTTTTTCCTCCCTCTACTTGTATGTCTTAGTGACTGTAAAGTATTCCACTTTAATAGTTTCTAGATGTAAAAGTCATGGCATACAATGAGGTTTCTTAATTGTAGTAATATATAAAAATGACAGATAAGTGAAGTGGTTTATTATGTTACTTATGTGCAAGTCTATCATACATTTCTAAGGGATGTGATCGTACTCAGAGATGTTTAGCTGTCCATTTGCTAGTGGTTCTTTTACAAATTAACCACATTGTTGTTAACAAAAGAAGGAGCAGTTGATGCTGCGATGGGGAGTTTTTCAGCATGGATGTCTACAGGCAGTATTACATAGGCGTAAACATTTGTGCCGTTGTGGCCCATGCGGATGGGTTGTATTGCAGTGACAATGCAAATCTGGTGTTGCAATTTTAGTTTAAGATTTGGTGGGTTTTGACCCTAAGTGGCTGATGAAAAACATCACGTTCAGAGTGCTACTAGAAGTATATTTGTGAAAATAAATGGTCTTGCAATGTTATTACTTAAAAATTGTTCATCTGAACTGCAGATATGTGACATGAGTTGCTGGAACATGTAGGTCAATGAGTATTTATTTATCCTTCTGAGTCCAATAGAAGAGTTATAAAATTTAGGGATTAGAACTGGTGTTTTACAGAAATATAGATTCCGCTTGCTCATGAACGAAATATTCTATCAAGTTGTTACTTTTCCAAAGAGCTTGCACAAGATCTTGTAGAGAAAAACCTTTAGGATAAGATTGATGCAGCGTTCTGAAGAGTGTGCTCTGCAGGCACCAAGAAAACAGGCTGGTAAGGACGTAATTCGCACCTCAGCCTGTTGTTCTCATCAGCCCATGTCGGGAGGAGTGATGTGCTTTTCTTTCTGAAGCGTATTTGCTTTTGTAGGTAAACCAGATTTAGTCATTGTTTGTAATGCTGTATTCCAAACCAGTGTTTGCTATGCAAGGGAACAAGATAACATTGGATAAAGTATAGAGCAAAACCATTGCTGCAGCAGTATCCTGAGGGTAAAACAGACAAGGGACAATATTTTGACTCTTTCTACATTTCACTGGTAAAATATTGTTATCTTAAAAGTTAGTACCAAGTATTGGTTTTATACAAATGTTTTTCCTGTGGTGTTTTATCAAATTTGCTGTTTCCCCAATACAAAAGTGGTTTAGCAAAGCAGTGTACTAACATGACAATTAAAAACCTTTTCATATTCATTTGAAAATTGTAGAAGTGGTATTAATATTGTTTTACATGATAGACATTTGTAATTAGAGTGCTTGTAGCCTATTATTGAAACAGAACATTGCTGCTAATGTATGATCACATTGGTTATAATTTACTTAACCCTTTAATAATTGAAGGCAACTGCAGATTCTTCCCTGAAGGATATTCTGATTTTCTCTACAAGACAGAATCATACCTCTGTAACTTTTCCTCAACTTCTAATGAAAACATAAAGTTAACATGAAGCAAACTTTCCTGATATATGGAACTTTTTATTCCTCTAAGCATTTCTTTATAGAATACATACAGCAAAGGCAGCAAGGGCAGCAGTTTTACACGGTTACATAGCATTCTGTTGATGTGCTTCCTGAACCAGCAGATGCGTTCAGGGGAATTGGAGGGTTAAAAATGAGCTGTCAGGATCCACAGTTACTAGAACCCGGTGCTATCCAGACATGGACAGCAACCAAGCCCAGGAAATCGGGACTGACCTTTCAGGCTCGATCTTCTGAAATTCACCCCGTGGATTCGTGCCTTGCCCAGCGGTATCAACCCTCCTGCAATGCACCGTGTGGGTGTGACTGTTCAAGAAAGCCAGGAAAATGGCGTCTTACTTTAGATAACAGTTTTCTAGGCAGGGAGATTTAGATTTCTGAACAAAGAAAAAGGCTCATCCCTGTTTCTGCTACACTAGGTAGAACAGGACTTGTGGGCAAATAAAATGGCCATCTGCATAGCTGCCATTCGGTGAGTGCCATTCTGTTAACTGCCTGTAGGAAAGAAAAACCGTGTGTCTGAGTGAAAATACAATGTATAGAAGCTCTATAGTATGATGTCACTGTTTTCCTAGAATGTTTTCATTTTGGGTAGTTAAAAGTGAGAAATAATGCCACCTGCCATCAGTGTTATGTTATCCCAAAGGAAACAGTTCCGGGATTGTGATCATTTCTCTCCTCTTTATTTCAGTGATTGTTGGCTTTTGCATCCCAGTTTGGCTGTGTCGTATTTCCCAGAAACACCTCAAGAAAACTAAACTTCTCTTTAGAAAATAGTATCTGGAACATCTTTGGAGCATTTATAAGCTCAAGTGAATTTCGTAGGATTTATCACACAATACAAAAATCAAAATTGCAATCTACATCTTTATGTGCGCTTCAAATCAATGTCTTTTCTTCTTTTTACTTTCATTAACTCTATCTGAAAAATTATTAATAGATACGTACCAAATTATCACACCTCTCAGATTTCTGTCTTAGTAAGATAGTGTTACGAATGTGTGATCTGTTCTATTTTTAATGATATTTAAAACTCAATTTAAAGTAGAGAGAAAACTGTTGGCTTTCATTCTTCCGAGCCTGTAGGGAACCTCTAATTATGAAGCAGCAATAATCATTTCATAGTTAAGACTGAAGCTGGCTTCCTATTTTAGACCTGAATAGTAAATTGTCTTTACTGAGCTCCTTACTTACTCCTTACTTTTAAACTTCGTGTGCTGCATTTTATCCTGCAGTGGATGTTTGCAGGGAGTTTGTAGGTTACTCAGATAAAATGTTGTACAAATATAACACTCAAAAATCTCATCTGACTGTTGAACATTTTCTTAGGTCCTTGAAAGTGTGAGGCCTATAGATGTCCCAATCATTTAATTATTTTCCTGCTAAGAAAACTAGTACGTTGTTTTAGAGATAATATCTTTGTATGTTAATGAGGAATTATACAAATAAAAAAGTCTCATCATATCTGAGACTTGAAAAAAGACTTAAACCTTTTTCCAGCCTGGAAAGCGATCAGAATTCTAAACATGTGAGAGTCCATGTAAGTAACGATAATATAGATATTGAAGAGGTGTGGAGTAGATGATTCTTTATAGAAATGCAGTTTAAACCTGCAGCATAAGCATAATGCAATTTGAAGTTACTTTGGTCAATTCTGTTAGGGATAATAAAAAGTTCTTCTTTAAATAGGTTAATAACTAAAGGAGGGGCAAGGAAAACCTCTGTTCTCTGTTGGACTTTGAGGGAAATATAGTTAACAAAGATGAGCAGAAAGCTGAGGTACTTAATGCCTACTTTGCCTCAGTTTTTACCAGTAAGACAGGTGGCCCTCAGGACAACCAGCCTCTGGAGGTGGTTGACAGAGATAGGAAGCCAAATAGCCCCCTTGTATTCCAGGAGGGCTGTATTCCAGCCCCCTGCAGCGCTCCAGGCTGTGCACAGAGTGGCTGGAGAGCAGTCAGACAGAAAGGGACCTGGGGGGACTGATGGACAGGAAGCTCAACAGGAGCCAACAGTGTGCCCAGGTGGCCAAGAAGGCCAATGGTGTCCTGTCCTGTATCCAAACCAGCGTGGTCAGCAGGACAAGGGCAGTGATCCTTCCCCTGTTCTCTGCGTTGGGGAGGCCACTACTGAAATATTGTGTTCAGTTCTGGGCCCTCAGATCAGGAAAGAGATTGAAGTGCTGGAGCGGGTCCAGAGAAGAGCAACAAGACTGGGGAAGGGGCTTGAACACAAGACCTATGGGGAGAGGCTGAGGGAGCTGGGCTTGTTCAGTCTGGAGAAGAGGAGGCTTAGAGGTGAGCTCAGCACTCTCTAGAACGACCTGAAGGGCAGTTCTAGCCAGGGGGGATTGGGCTCTTCTCCCAGGCAGTCAGCAATAGGACAAGGGGCCATGGGCTTCAACTCTGCCAGGGGAAACTGAGGCTGGAGATTAGAAAGCAATTCTGTGCAGAGAGAGTGGTCAGCATTGGAATGGCTGCCCAGGGAGGTGCTGGACTCACCGGCCCTGGAGGTTTGTAAACTGAGATTGGCCATGGCACTGAGTGCCATGATCTGGTCAATGGACTGGAGTTGGACCAAGGGTTGGACTGGATGAGCTCTGAGGGCTTTTCCAACCCAGTCCATTCTGTGATTCTGTGATTCTGTGTAATATAAAGCAGACAGAACTAAAGCTCCGCAAAGTTTTGTTCAAGCAGTTTGTAGAGGGCTGGGGCACATCCCTGAGAAGGAAAGCCCTGAATTCTCAAATCCAGGTGTGTGGACAATATGTCAGATAAAGTGGGAAACTAATCCTACTGCTGGTGCAAAATCAAGTTAATAACTACATTTTGTTCTTTGATAGAAGTGCACACAAGGTGTAATTTTTTGTTTGTCTTTTGGGGTGCTGCAATGTGGTGATTTTCTGAAACTTGGGTTTGATTCAAAATAAGTTGTATGCAGACAGAGACGTGCTTCTAGTGATCTCCAGATACACTGACTCATTCGCCAAGGTTCTCCATGGCTTCCTTCCCCTCTCTAACTCCCGGTTTCCTGGGTGTTTTCCTCTGCTATGCAGAATTCCATGCTGTAATCCCAGCCACTGTTCTCTGTGCATTCCCTGTGATGGCTTCAGTCTGATTTTTTTTTTCCTTCTGTAGGAGGCTTTACTTAAATGTATTAATCTGGATGAAAAAGTTATTTTTATTAATCTCAGTGAACAGTCTGTGCCAGAAGCAAAACTTTGTTTTATTTTTCTGTTAGTCTAAAAAGAGTAAACACTACATGTTTCTTTCCTTTTAGACATTTTGATCAGTCCCATTTTTTATACATTAGTTTGCTAACTTTGACAATGAAAACCTAGTGAAGGATTTTAGAGAAGCAAAATCAATATCCTTGCTATATTGGTGTTACATTTTACAATGTTTTATGAACAAGTGTTTTCTGAAATAGTTTTAAGAACCAAACACTATTTTGTTTTGTGCACAAATGTGTTTAACGGTGTGTGTAACTTGCTGGATATTTTGGTCACTTTTTCTCCCCAAAATCCGGAA
Organism: Patagioenas fasciata; assembly: GCF_037038585.1. NCBI lineage: Eukaryota > Metazoa > Chordata > Aves > Columbiformes > Columbidae > Patagioenas > Patagioenas fasciata. The sequence goes on along the minus strand of NC_092534.1, from coordinate 1,240,826 downwards.
CGTGGTTTGGTACGATAAATCTGGCTTTATATCTGACAAGAGCTCTGAAAAAAGGTCATGATCTCGTGACACAATTATCTGGAAGGTTCACATTCTGCCAGTTCACGTTTGTGAAAAAAAGTCGGTGGGTTAATGTTAAACTGTAAAACTAAATAAAGTAACTTTTTAGAAAGCATAAGTTGTTGCTTATAAAACCAAAGCCTTGCGTAAATGGAAGTGTTTGGGGACTTTTGTTTTATGAGAGTGCAATGGGCTGGGATGTACCTGAAAAAAGAGAAGCAAGTGGCAAGTGTTTGAAATTCAGTGCACTTCTCAAGTAATATTTGACATGGGATTCTTTCTGGAAATTTTGTACCTAGAAAGAAGAAGTTACTGGTGCTTCAACATAATTCGGAGAAGTAGGTATATGCGTACTGCATTTACTGATTTTATTCGGCAAATGAATTTGTGAAGTGGTACAGAAATAGGTGTTGAGGTTGGTTCGGAACAGTGTGAGCTCACCTGGGGTGTATGAGCAGGCAGACTGCTGTAGGGAAACGAGACACATGTTGCAAATGTTCTGAGCCACCCATTAACACGTTCGTGTGGTACAAATACAATAAAATAAATGGAGAATATTTCATTTACAAGGCATGAAAGCAAGGCATATAATATTCTAAAATAATTGGGGTTTTTTCAGTCTACATATACTACCTTCTTATTTTACTTACCTGTATTTACATTATAGCTAATTGCTGTCTTTGGTGATCTCTGAATTCTTGACCTCGTTTCCCTCTTTGACCCTATTATCTGTCTTCTTGGAGCCTGCAAATGAATGGCATTGCTTGAATAGAGTTGCATATTCTCAGGTTTCCCAAAATTTCTAGTAGTGAAGGGTGCTTAAAATTATGATTACTCAAACAATAGACTAATAAACAATATCCTCTTTTTACAATAACTATAGCTATTCTGCCAGCTCTCAGTGCTACTTTAGTAGCTATTTGGGAAGCCCAGGCAGAAAATAATACCAAAGAGCTCATCCACATAAATATACTCCAGAAAGAAGCTGGAAGATGAAAGGACATGAAGGCTTTTCCTACACAGTGGTTTAATTTTCTCTTGAATGTTGAGCTTTGAAGTCTCAGGCAGTATTACATTTTATTTTGCTGTCATTGTATCATGATTTGCCTCTGACGCTTTGAGACAAAGACTGAATTACTAGAGATGGTTTCCATAGCAATTACAACTATTTGAATATGCATGGAACAGCTTTCTCATTGTTTCAGTTTTTCCAAGAGTTTTTATATTTACCAGATGAATAGTCCAAGTTCTAACTCTATTAAGGAGCTGTAAGGGGGATTTGTTGAGGTTTGGGGAGAAGGGAGTGGCTGTCTTAATCATGTTTACTGTGTTTCCAAAAACCATAGAGAGTAATTTGGCAATTAAAAAAAATACCACTATTATCTCACCACGTCTGTAGCTTAATGGGACACGTACGAGTGCAACAGCCATTTCTGCTCACGAGGCCCTGTCTTCAAGCAAACAGAGCACAGTTTGAGCTGCGAGCGGTTGGGATCTGTGGACACGCTTAATTCTGCTGTTCCTCAGAGTGGAGTCAAATGGAATGAGTAGTGTCATAGTAATGGCTTGTCAGGTGACATCTGTAAAATCCTTTATTTTGTGTCTGTGCACTGACTAGCAGAAGCGGATCGAGCACTGTTTGGGATGTTCAGACTCCACTGTGACATAAAAAGTGAGTACTGATAAGTAGATTGGGTCCGGTTCTGTGCTGCCTCGAATGACCTATTCACAGGATTTCCTAGTTATGACAGAATTCTCCATTATGTCTACTATATATGTATCATTTTCTAAATTATACTGTAGTAATGTAGTAACAATTAATTGTTCTGCACAGTAACTTTTGCAAAGAAGAAGAGCAATCTTAATTTGTCAGTTAATTCAGCACTGGCAAGTGCCCAGTAGTTCACTGGGAAGTTATGAAAAGAAAACCAGAAGAGCTTGTGTCATGCATAGAAACTATTGGAGTTCTGCATCAGAAAGAAATGTCTGTCTTGACTCTTCTCACACTTTGTCAAATTTAATATAGTGGATTATTTGGCAGGTCTTGTACTGTGAACCTCTCTTAGTTTCCGTCGTTCCTATATCTTGTCCTCTCTTCCCTTGCCAACCTCTATTGACACTTGATGTCTGGTTTCTCGTAACGAAAGAAGGGATGTAGCTTTCTTCTAGACAGTTGTGTCTTACATCTGATTATTTGCAGTTTGTTTTGTGTCGAGTTCTTTTGTACTCATGCAGCCAAAAAGTATTGAGCTACGCAGATTTGTTGTGAGGTAAAATGTCTGACTCCGTATCGTTTCACAGATGGAATGGTGCTAGTTTCACAGTGGATGTGCTACTAAAACTAAAAAGGAACAGCATGAAAAACATTCTACATGTAAGCTAAGATTTTCATTTAATGTCTGTATTTGGTATATGAAAATGGTGACTTGATGCTTGAGGTGTTTGTTAAGAAATGAGCTCAACATACTTTTCCAAGCCTTGCAGTGACACGTATACTGCCACTCACTTTGCACAAACATTTCAGACAAGAACTTGGAGTTGAATTCTAGGCTCTGCCGTGAGATGTGCACGTGCTGCTCCCATGGATCCTAAAGAATCAGTTAATTGCAGTAATTTACTGCTGAGTTGTGAATTGCATATATTCAAAACATATAGACTGACAAGAAAGTCTACAGTCAAGCATATTGATTTTAACAAACGAATGGTACCATTTCAGTAGCATTAATAGCTCATTATGGGTGTTATTACTTCTGCTGTGCCTTCTTTGACACACTCTTAATGTACCAAGTCTGCCCTCCCATCTTTCTTTGTGCTGTTATCAACCACCATCTCCCCTCTGGAGTTTTTTCACAGAACTTCTCATTCCCCTCCACCCTGTCAAAAAAGCATTTTAGTTCCAAACCCAACAACTGCTGGAAGCGACTCCTCTCAGAATGCCGTACATATGGGGAGAGAGACAACAGGCAATACTTACCTAGGGCTGCGTGGCTGAGCGAGGTTAGAGCGATACATCCACTGGTGGATTGTCTGACACCCCGTTCAGATGCATACAGTTAAAAATACCTCCAGTGAAGCTTGAACTGATTTTCTTTCTGCATTTCACTGTACCTTTTTCTTAACACTTGTCTAGGCTGCAACAGGTTGAAGTGTGCCCGTCCCGTGCTGTCAGCATGTGTGCTTAATGCTGGCTCTTACCATCCCAGAGAGCCCGCAGTCCTGTCCTATGGTGGAGAGATGGAACAAATCTCTGCTGTGAGTGCCTTTGCATCCTTTGTTTCCAGTGCTGCTGCTGCTCCAATGCCTTCCTTTCTTTGCAGTCCTATCCCATGAATTCTCTCCCTTTGTAACCTCCCCTTTTTGCTGCTCCAGACCTCTTGCCTTGCTTCCTTCAACTTCCTAGCCCCCTTTTCAATTTGAGGACAGTGGATGTGTGGCAGAATGCAAACTCCCCTCTCTCCCCCTCCCTTCCTTTCCTGTGGAAGGAGCAGACACATCTCCCTCTCTCTCTGCTGTTTGAGGCTGACAGCTGCTTCTGTTTGGCCCCAGAGCCCCTGGCCAGGGCCGTTAGGAGAAGGGAGCACCGAGGGGCCAGGGAGCCGCTGGGCGCCCACGGCCTGTGTGGGGATGTTTGGAGGCTTCACGGGCACCCACAGCCAGTGTGGGGGTGCAGAGAAGCTTCTGGAATGCCCACAGTCAGATCTGATCAGGCTATAAAACGGGATTCTCGTCGAGACTCCGCCCCTTGCGTGGATCTCTTGGAGTTCCGAGCTGAGCCGCTGCCGCCAGGAGCCACTGCCCCCCCGGGACGGAGACTCCGCTTGCCTTGCGCCACGGGTGGGAGTAAATTAACCCTCGCAGGATTGCCAGTGTATCTGCTTTCCGTGCACATTTGCACGTGGATTTATACTTTCCGTGCACATTTGCATGCGTACTCTCTGTGCTCAATATGAACATGTTTATAAATTAATCCTCACAGAATCGCGAGTATATTCTCCTCCCGTGCTTCCACATAAGCACGTGTAATATTCCGTGCACATTTGCACGTGTATTTCTCCTCGCAGGATTGCGAGTGTATTATAAATTTACCCTCGCAGAATCGCGAGTGTACACTTTCCGTACTCACTACGAGTACGTGTATCCCTTTGAAATAACCCCACACCGTGTTCAGGCAAGTGTGGACTCTTCCCGGACTCAGGGACGGCTCCGGCATTGTTTTGGTGAAGCCACGTGCATGCACTCTGTGGACCTCCTGTTGCATTAGTTGCTGCCCCTTCATAATTTACTCAACTGATATCCGAACCTGTATTCAAGTCACTTTGGAGTGCTAAAACCCCATCTTCCACCAGTAAATCTGCTGTACTTTTTTTACCAAATAAAAGTTTGTTTTGGATCCTGTTGTCCCTTAAACTAACCTCGGGGTGCCTCCATGACAGGATGTAAGATTTTTGCGTGGGTTTTTAAAAAGTGGTGGTGTTATAAAACACCCAAAGCCATGAAATACCAAGACCTAAGCTCAGGAAGACCCACTGTGCGGTGCTTGTGCTTTCACTCTTGCTCAGGCATCCGCAGGAGCTGCGTGTCAGACATACCTTTGCTCTCGGAGCTGCCCTGGTGTTCCTGACACCTCCCAGGACACCCGTGTTGACTAGAAAGCTTTTTGCACACCCTGTGTATAAACCTGCTCATCCTTCCTCTCAGTACAAAACATCGAAAAAAGAAGAAATTTTATTTGAGCCTAAGCTTCATGTAGCCCCGTGCAGAAGAGTCTCTGCTCGGCCAGCCCGCAGGCTCACACGGGTGCCAAAGGGCTGTTTCCCCTAAGAGAAGCAATTGAAAACATCCCTGATTTTTCCTTTTGGCTCATCCAACATTCAGCTGTGCTGCCATGTCGACTCAGTTCTGATTGCTGCACCCCAGCACTTCACATACATCTGAGGCAATTCTTTTTTCATGTGTTGTTTGATACCGATGGGAATACTTGATTAACCTCCCAAATTTGTCCTTAGTTAGTACGGAATTGCAAAGGAAATGAGACTTCATTCAGTTATTTTGCTTTGCCTTTTAATGGGTCCTCAGTTGTATGTAAATCTCTATTTTTGTATTGGGAAGTGGTGAACATTATTGAGAGGGAATTTTTCTGTTGGAATGTGTGCAGTTAAGGAATGGAAAAGATAAAATTGGAAAGCATTTTCCTCGTATGGGACTCTTAATAGAATGCTCATGTCAATATTTAGAGAACCAGATATAGATCCTTCCTGCAATGTTGTATTGCCAACTACTCTGAGCCTTTCTGTTAGAGGATATTGAAAACTGGATTTAAAATTATTGCAACTCATTAACCTTTTATATCTTTACTTAATCATTTATGATATTGCTGAACAGTCAAAAGCTGTTTGAAATACAGATTATTTTGAAGATTATCTGGAATAATGTTAAGAGCACCCACCTTCTTCCAGTCTCTCACATAGATCATGAGTTCTAGAATGTAGAAGTGACAGTCCAGGCTTGATAATTCTATTTTTTATAAAACTTTTGGCCTTTTTTCAGTGTTTAATAGACTGCGTAAATATTCTTAGTTCAATGTAAAGCTTTCAGTTTAAACCAAGCACACATTTGATTTCTGGACTTGGGAGTTACGTTTGTGTGTTATTAGTTCCTGAATTTACTTATCTTATAAAACACAGTATCGCTAACATTGTCTTCAGTAAGTGCAATATCAACTTCATTTGAGAACTCATATTATCAGTTAGTCTCCACATATCTATACCTGAACACTAAATAAACTTACCTGTGCAAAATATTGAGTGACCCACTCTACACAAATTTAGAAAATGGAAGATGCAACTGTAAGATGCTTTTACAAATCTGTAAAACCCCTCTTGATTCGGCTTTGATTTTTCTTGTTCCTGGAATGAAAGGAAAACTCCTCATACGGGATAGTTACAAAACTACCGTAGAGGCATAACTTAAGGGTTTTTTTTTTAAATCCTTCAACACTGCTGCTTACTAAATGAAGTTAAACTAATTAGTTCAATCTTTAGTATAGGTAGCTTTATTTTTTGTGGCTTTATTTTAATTTTATTTAAATATTTTTGGGTAAAGTTGTGCAGATGCCTTCATCATAGGAAAACAGTGGGGAGGGAGAACAGTAACATATGTGTATGTGTATATATATATATATAAAAGATATGGAGATATGGCTAAAATTCACAGAGAATGCTAGTGCTGTGAATGTGGCAATGTATATTGGGCAGGGCTTCTGATTTTGAAATATTTTAAAGAGATTTGGAACATATGTCCTGATCTAACCTTTTAGCCTGTGAAGCGTTACTAAACGACCCCACTGGAAAGGTTCATAATCCTGTTACAAAGGTATATAATGATGTTCTTAAAAACCCTTGAACATTGGTTAGAGTACTTTAGAATCCAAAAGAACATACTCATAATAGTGCGTGCTAAAACAAGAGCCTTCATATTAAAACGATTTACCTGCAGGTCTTCTAGGCATTTTAATTTGAATTCTCTCTGCCCTAAGTCTGACATTTGACTCCTCCTGCAGTCAGGTCTCCCATGTAGACTAGCAGGGAATTCAGGATTACACTTTCAGTGCCTTATTCAGAATACACGTGTGTTGGCAAAGGAACAGATAAATGGATGACTGGGAAACACAGCGGGTTCAGGAATGTTTGTGCTGTGCTTTGTTCTGTCTTTAAGTAGAGTCACCTGCCTCACAGGTAACATTCAGCCATGGAGTTTTAAATCTAAAATAGGAAATACTAGATTATTTCTAATCCCATGTTTTGGTAGCATTTGAGTTATAATGGTATGCATCGAAGTAATGAAAATACATAGGGTTAAGTATGAATAAATGCACCAGGCTACTACTGGCAGCCACTGCACAATTATGGATCTTCTAAGCACTGTATGTAACACAGAGTATTACTGCAAAGTAGTATGTGTAGCATTGGTAATATTCAGCAACTCTTTTGTTGTTTGGTTTGTCTTTTAATAATGCTTTAATACTTTCTTAATATTTATCCTAATTAACATCAATTTTAATCCCCTGCTTTTGGTGAATTGAATAATTGTATTCCTATTGAACGACTTATCTTTGTAGCAGTAGTCTCTTGGCACTTGCTTGAAAAGCCCCAGAGTACTTCTGGCCATCAGCTTCACAATGGAGCTTGGTTTATGAGGGAAAAATGCTTTTCATATCTATAGATTAATATTTCAAACTGGCTAATCTTGGTAGTAACTGAAGGTTACAAAGTCATACAAAAGTTCTTTAGATACAGATGCAAAGTAAATTGCTTATATCAGCCCAATTTCTCTTGCATAGGTGTCCATATCCCAGAAGAACCTGCCATGACTGGCACTAATTGGCAACCTTGTTAGCAGATCATGGTCCAAAGACCAACTGGATACAGAGGCTGAACTATTTTATTGCATCCACCTACGTTCAGAGGCAGCTGTTTCTTTTCAGGATTGACAGATATTGGTGGGATATCAACCTTGGAAAGTCTTTTTCTTTGCTTCTTTTTTTCATACTTTCTGTAGATTTTGGTTTTCAGTGTTTCAGAGCAATACCAGTACTTCCCAGAGAAACAAACCTTACGTTAAGACTTAGTAAAAAGAAATCAAATCGATACTGTTCCTGAAATTTCTTACAGTAGAAAAATGTTAGCAGAAGAGATGAGGTGTTTCTCTTGTCAGTCATGTCTGGAGTTACTACTTTTACGTCTACCAGAAGAGAGGACCTGTCCAAATGGTTCTCAGAATGGAAGGGGAATCCAGAGGGGTGAAGTGGTGACAAATCATCTCACCAGGGGCTGGAATATGCTTTGTAGAGAGGGAATCAGGGCACCATTCTGGCTTTTCCCGCAGAAGTCTTGGCATGTTAACTAAAAATACAGATTTTGAGTGATTTTTAGGAGATTTTTCTCTACTGCATTTTTTTGCCGGTATGTGTTAATTCAGACAGCCTCTGACTGTTGTCCGCACCGGTATTTTAATAAGCAGCCGGTTTTGGTTATCGTGTTGACATTCATCATACAGATCTGGTGTATCTGAAGATCAGCAGAAGCTCCTGCGCATAAATCTGTTCTTTTTCTCTTAGGGCTTCTGGCTCTCACACTGAAAATTAATTTAAAATTAATTAAAACAGATGAAAATACTTAGGATCATTTATCCTTTTAATTAAATTAGAAGACTTGAGGGAATGTTTGTGGTCATTTGTGACCACTCACGCACTTCAGTTGTAAATTAATGGGAAATACGTTCCAGGAGTCACCCACGAAGAGTCCCACGAGTCACGTTACTCGCTGCTTTTTCCGCAAGCGTCAGTGAATGTGGGCTGGGATAATCTGATAGAGAAGTATTACATTAGACTGCAACTCATGAAAAATGCCTTCTTCTCCAAACATCACAATGTGTTCTGAAGTCTTTACCATGAAGTACACACTGAAGACCAGGGAACTTTCCTCTTGATGGATTTGTTTGCAGACCTCTGTGCATAGACATGTTTTAATCTGCTTTCCCTAAGTGTATAGCCAAAAACAGAAAAGTTTTCTTGATAGCATGACATAACAATTTATGTATAAATACTATATCGTTGAACAATTTATGATTTTTCATTTCCAAGTTGATTATCCCCTATTCAGCAATTTTTATTAGCATTACATTTATAGTAGATCTTTGGGTCCTATCCTTGAGACTTGTTGGTATTAAATACAGAGCTTTGTAACATTTGGATCTTTTGTTAAAATTCCTTTTCCATCACATTCTCAAATGTGATGGTGACGACCTGGTCACTGTATGTACTGAACAGTGAATGAAAACAAAGTGCAAAACCTGCTGAATAATTGCCAATAAAGTCAGGGATGAAGGAAATAATAAGTATGTGGGGACAGACTATATATTTGTTGGAGCACAGTGGATTTTTTTAAAGGTTGCTTTTCTCTACGTTCCCATAAAATTCTCGTTTAATGATGAAGTTGATGGATAAATATTAAAACACAAGGGGATGAATAATTGCCATGGTAAAAAGAGGCCCCTATTGCTCAGAAATTTTCAGATTCTTAGTAGTGTTTGTCTCTCTAAAAGTCTTAGTTTGCATTCCTGATATCATCTTAGATTTGCAATCTGCCTCTTACAGTAAATGGTACCATCATTATCTAAGAAGTGGCTGAAGAGAGGCACAAAAGAATAATGATAGATGTGCGTTTGCTCTGTGTCCTTGCAGCACTGATCTCAGCACAGGAGGGTGGGACGGGTTCGTTCTGATGGGCAGGCCTTTCCCAGGCTCTCACAGACAATGAGACTGCGACAAAGGGATGAAGATCAATCCCACAGTTGTCTCCAGCCTCCAGGAAGACATTTTGCATAATGTTGTGGAAAGCTACCTCGATCATCTGAGGTAAAAGTTGCTATGACTTGGTTTATTGTCACAGAATCCCAGAATGTCAGAGGTTGGGAGGGACTTGGAAAGCTCATCCAGTGCAATCCCCCTGCCGGAGCAGGAACACCCAGCTGAGGTTCCACAGGAAGGTGTCCAGGCGGGTTTGAATGTCTGCACAGAAGGAGACTCCACAACCTCCCTGGGCAGCCTGGGCCAGGCTCTGACACCCTCACCATGAAAAAGTTTCTTCTCATCTCTTAGTGGAACCTCTTGTGTTCCAGTTTGCACCCATTACCCCTTGTCCTGTCACTGGTTATCACCCAGAAGAGCCTGGCTCCATCTTCCTGACACTCCCCCTTTATATATCTGTAAACATGAATGAGTCCCCCCTCAGTCTCCTCCAAACAGCTCCAGAGCCCCAGCTCCCTCAGCCTTTCCTCACATGGGAGATGCTCCACTCCCTTCAGCATCTTGGTGGCTGCGCTGGACTCTCTCCAGCAGTTCCCTGTCCTTCTGGAACTGAGGGGCCACAACTGGACACAATATTCCAGGTGTGGTCTCCCCAGGGCAGAGCAGAGGGGCAGGAGAACCTCTCTGACCTACTGACCACCCCCTTCTAACCCACCCCAGGTACCATTGGCCTTCCTGGCCACAAGGGCCCAGTGCTGGCTCATGGTCACCCTGCTGTGCCCAGGACCCCCAGGTCCCTTTCCCCTACACTGCTCTCTAATAGGTCATTCCCCAACTTATACTGGAACCTGGGGCTGTTCCTACCCAGATTCAAGACTCTACACTTTCCCTTGTTATATTTCATTAAATTTTCATTAAATTAAATTATAGTAGCATTACATTAAGGGAACATTTCTGGTCGGAGTTCTCAGTTGATTTATGTGAATGAGATGAACTGCTGCCCTGTACTTTTGTACCCCTAAACTGGCTGAAAATCAAATATTGTAATGCTAATCTATGACATGTTCACCGAGGACACTTCTGTAAGATGTTCAGCCTTTTACAGAACAAAGAAAGAGGACAGAAAGAATAAAATAAAGTAGCTGATTCTGCACCACTTGGTAGGAACACAAACTGTTGAAGTATGGACACATTTGGTAGAATGTTATGGGAAAATAAAAAGAAACAGAAGAATATATATATAAAGAATATATAAAGAATATATATATATAAAGTTCCTGCTCTTGATGAAACGATGTAAATTACACATTAAAGAAAATATCTGCAGTTCCTAAACCCTTGTAAGTAAAAGCATCTAAAGCTAAATCGTTAACAAAGGCAGAAGTCGATGAGCTATGACATTACACAAGGCATTGTATCTTCCACAAGATGGAGCTGTGTGATTTCTGCTTTTGGAAGCAATTCAGTCTATTAGTAAATGATTCTTTGATTACTGTACAAGGACAGGAGAATCACAGTGATCTATCATTGCTTTCTTACTCAGGTGCTAAGGAACTGCTGCAATTAAATTCTAGATGGTCGTGTGGGTGCTAAAAGTATTGAATTTAACATGAAGGCCTCTGAATCTAGAAGAAAAGCTATACTGTAAAAAAAAAACAAAAAGAAGAAGAAGAAAAATAAATCCATTACCTTTCTCTATGAAGATCTCAGCGATTTGCCTAGTGTGTGGTTTCCTATCAGCTTTTTATTATGTACTCTCTTTGATGATGACTGCAATGCAGATTTCTTTGGAATGATTCCTTATCATTTATGCTCTGTAACATCTGGATGAGGGAGGAATACAATTGCTTAAATGATAATTCAGACAAATATTTTCAGTAACATTGATGGGCCTCCAGTTCTGGAGTGTTTATTAGGTCTGAGCACATGGACTTCATCAACAGAATGGAAAACTGTCATTGAAAGCAGTGACTGGAGGAGATCGAGGATTCGTAGTAGAAAAGCCGCGGAACGTGAGGTTCTGGTGTGATGCCTTTGCATGGAAAGGTGACGTAATCCTTCTCCTGAATAAGCAGGGAAAGAAACCAGGAGAAAGGGTGGAGAGCCAGGCTTGTTTTTGTTCCTGAAGTGGTGCTGGAAGGGCTGGCTGAGGCCACGGGAAGGACACATTGGAAACTTTGAGAGCCAGGGCTGGCATCAGCAGAACCGAACAGAAGCGAAGATGGCGCAGCATTGTGATTCTCTCTGTTAAATGTGGGCTGAGGATCATCGGGACAAAGGCCTGGAAAGGTAAAAGAGCTTTTCCACAACATACCAAGAATCTTAAAAGAGTCAAGTTATTGAGGTGTTAACAACCAGGGATATGTCCCTAACAACCCAGGTGCCAACTGTATAATTACCGATGGAGCTTGTGTGAAGCCAGCTAGAAAGGGTATAAGTTGGGGAATGACCTATTAGAGAGCAGCGTAGGGGAAAGGGACCTGGGGGTCCTGGGGACAGCAGGGTAACCATGAGCCAGCACTGGGCCCTTGTGGCCAGGAAGGCCAATGGTACCTGGGGTGGATTAGAAGGGGGTGGTCAGTAGGTCAGAGAGGTTCTCCTGCCCCTCTGCTCTGCCCTGGGGAGACCACACCTGGAATGTTGTGTCCAGTTGTGGCCCCTCAGTTCCAGAAGGACAGGGAACTGCTGGAGAGAGTCCAGCGCAGCCACCAAGATGCTGGAGGGAGTGGAGCATCTGCCGTGTGAGGAAAGGCTGAGGGAGCTGGGGCTCTGGAGCTGTTTGGAGAAGAGGAGACTGAGGGGAGACTCATTCATGGGGATCAATATGGAAAGGGGCAGTGTCAGGAGGATGGAGCCAGGCTCTTCTGGGTGACAACCAGTGACAGGACAAGGGGTAATGGGTTCGAACTGGAACACAGGAGGTTCCACTGAAAGATGAGAAGAAACTTGTTCCTGGTGATTGTGCACGAAGATTCAGGAGCACTCAGGGATACTGGCCTAGCTGAATTAACACTTGGAGAATACAAATGGCAACTTGTTTGCAACATTGTTAATCACAGTAAGCCTGACATTTTCTCATCTTTTCCTGGTTTTTATTGTTTTGGGTTATAGTGCGTTAATGATTAAAACCACGCTGCAAACTTTAACATCTTAATCTGATTACTGTGTATATATTGAAGCTTGGTTTCAGATGAGATTCTGTCCAAGCAAAATACAACTCCCTGCTTTATTTTCTTGTGATTGCTAAAATCTAACTTCTCAGGTGATGGCAAAACACTGCCAAGCACTCCTCTGCTCCCCAGCTCAGGGCTGGCTGAGAAACACAAGACCTGTGATTGCTTCTGAATTGCGCTCCAGTGGATGGTGTGGCTGATATATACACAACGATCCACTTGTGGGTATGTCAAGCGTAATAGATAATTGCTGAGCTTACACAGCAATATTTTCCTCACTGCGAAGACTCATGTCAGTCTTCATCTCCTACTCAGCTGTCGGTTCTCATGGAAACTTGTTGGAACTTCATGTATTTGAGACCAGGTCCTTTTGTCAGATTTGATCAAAATTAGCCAATTCATTCAAAAGTTAAGAGGGAGAGGATGAGAACTGACAGGCTGGCAGTGCATCTGTGGAATTTATTGACTTGCAAAACTGACATGGAAAGCAAAGTTTTCTAACTTTCAGAAGAGGCAATCAGAACTCGACAACCTGCATTGAACCGAATTGCAGAAATTCACGTGCACAACCAAATCCTCATCGTTTGGGGTTTGTGCGCATATGGATATATATAAGCTGGTATGTAAACCGTATCCACTACTGGAGAACCTGAGGATAAAACTAGATCATCGTCTTTCAGCTTGTTTACCTAAGAGAGGCAATTTTGGAAAAAAACCCTGAAACACCTAGTTCCAGCTGATTGTCCACCTCCTTCTTTTCCTGTGGCAAACATCTTACTGAAACGGGAAAGCTGAAAGAAATAGTTGATAGCAGATGATAACTATGTTTTCACATAATCTTAAGCTCTAATATGTTTGTTGTTATAGTGAACTGACCTATCTCATTTTTAAAACAGGACCAAAGAAAAATATTGCTTTTGTGAACATTGCACAGCCAAGGGAGAACATATAGTTACTGAGTTTGCAGTCTGTGGATAAAAACTCTGTTACAGAGTTAGATATTAGAAAACTTACTAGAGCTGCCTCTTCTTTAATTATCTATTTCTGAAAGCAGGTGAAGTGAATGACTTATTTTTCAAAGAAATTAAAATACTGTAGGCACCATGTAGGAGTAAACGATATGTCCCAAATCCATGCATTTTTACTTTATATCAAACAAAAGTAACTGTACAGATATTTTGCGTTACCTGCTGTACTTTGTTACGTGTTTGTCTTGAGACTTTTGAGGTGTAACAGTCTTTATTTCATAAAAACAACCTTACATTTGAAGAAGTCTTGAGAAACGATCCTGTGATCCTGTGGTAGAAAATAGATGTGGGCCAGGCACAGCGTCTGTCTGGATACAGTTTTTAACTTCAACACTATCTGGTTAAAAGACATGGTTACGTATATTCTGTCATTAAATCATATATATCAAAGGATGGAACCCCTGTAATCTGGTTCCTCCCTTCCTTCCAAGGGTAGAAAATGTAAGAACCTGCTTGGTTCAGGCGTGCTTGAAAGATTTTCGGAAATGAATAATTCACATCAACAATGTGAGTTGAATTGCGTCCCATGAGGGAAAGCGTGAAGAGAAAAAGGCAGACCTTACTAGTCAGGCTTTACTTTTGTGCCGCCAATAAACAAGAGTTTAAGCGAAACACAAAAGCAGCAAAGTGTGTGAAATCCGTAATATGAAAAGGAGGCAAGTAATAACAGGGAGAACTGCTGAAGGGCCTTAGGAACCAAATGAAGGTGCTTTATTTGCAGATAAGTACGGTGCAGCCTACACACTTCAATCAAGCCAGCAGTAGGCTTTAATAAGTGATAATAAAGTGTGAAAGGTGGTTTTCTGAGAAGGATGCATGCATTTATTGCTTGTAATTATGTATCCAGTAAACAGACACCAAAATAGAGGCACTAGGTTGCCTCTCACTGTGGCACCCAAACATGTGAGTAACAAAGTTCATGGGTAGGAAAGGTCAACTCTGATAATCAGACTAAGAAAAGTATACATCTAGGTGCTTTGCAGCTATCTTGGATTTATCAGGCTATAGAATTAAAAGAAGACAAGGTGCTTGAAGATGGTGTCTTGGAACATAACGATTTATTTAACTGGAATGAAGCAGCTTGCTTATTCACCTGTAAATTAAACAGGAAGTTCATTTCATGTTGGGACTCAGATGTAGAAGTCCCATACATTTGGGGTCTGACTGTGTGTGCTTATGTAGAGTTATATTTCAGTTTCGCTGCCGATTTCAACTTGTTCACATATCGATTATTCTTGAAACCCTGTGGAAACTAACAGAGGCAAAGAACTCTTAATCTGAATGTAGGTAATCTGTGTAACTCCATATCCAAGACAAGGTGAAACATACGCCTAAACAATTTAAGACGAGCTTTACATATTGTGGAGCAGCCTTTTTGTGCAGCCAGGCTGTACCTGTGATGAACACATAGCTGAGTGGTGCCTGAGTGTGTGCAGGATCCCCAGGGCTGTCCGTGCCCATCGGGAACACACTCTGTCACAGAGACCCCCGAGGTTCGTTTAAGGGACAACAGGGTCCAAAACAACTTGTATTAAACCGGCGAGAAACAGAGTTTAGCACTCCAAAAGTGACTTGAATACAGGTTTGGATATCGGTTGAGGAAAATTATGAAGGGGCAGCAACTAATCCAACAGGAGGTCCACAGTGTGTGTGCATGTGGCTTCACCAAAACAATGCCGGAGCCGTCCCTGAGTCCGGGAAGAGTCCACACTGCATGAACACGGTGTGGGGTTATTTCAAAGGGATACACGTACTCGTAGTGAGTACGGAAAGTGTACACTCGCGATTCTGCGAGGGTAAATTTATAATACACTCGCAATCCTGCGAGGAGAAATACACGTGCAAATGTGCACGGAATATTACACGTGCTTATGTGGAAGCACGGGAGGAAAATACACCCACGATTCTGCAAGGATTGATTTATACACGTGCTTGTATTGAGCACAGAAAGTACGTGTGCAAATGTGCACGGAAAGTATAAATCCACGTGCAAATGTGCACGGAAAGCAGATACACTGGCAATCCTGCGAGGGTTAATTTACTCCCACCCGTGGCGCAAGGCAAGCGGAGTCTCCGTCCCGGGGGGGCAGTGGCTCCTGGCGGCAGCGGCTCAGCTCGGAACTCCAAGAGATCCGCGCAAGGGGCAGAGTCTCGACGAGGATCCCGTTTTATAGCCTGATCAGATCTGACTGTGGGCATTCCAGAAGCTTCTCTGCACCCCCACATTGGCTGTGGGTGCCCCTGAAGCCTCCAAACATCCCTCACACTGGGCGCAGGTGCCCAGCGGCTCCCTGGCCCCTCGGTGCTCCCTTCTCCTAACGGCCCTGGCCAGGGGCTCTGGGGCCAAACAGAAGCAGCTGTCAGCCTCAAACAGCAGAGAGAGAGGGAGATGTGTCTGCTCCTTCCATAGCAAAGGAGGGAGGGGAGGAGATGGGGTTGCATTCTGCCACGCACTCTTTGTATGAACACAGAGGTGACTCCAACTCTTTGACTCCACAAGTAGCATTGCTGTAGCATAAGCGTGACATGAAGAGAGCCATGGATTTTGTGAGTCACTTTTTCCAGGACTTTCAGGGAGCTGTTGCATGAGTTATGCATCCTGTTATTTTATTCAATGTATCTTTTTTTTTTGGAGAAGCGATATACTCGATTTACAAGATCCTGCCCACTGAGGTTGGGTAACTATTCTGAACAGCAGTAGTAACGAGAATTTCTGGATTGGGTTAAATAGCAGAGGGAGAAGAAAGAAGAGAGAAAGAATAAATGGCACAATTTTAATTGTTACATGTGTTGTGCAGGAGGCCCTGAGTTTTCTGTTGTCTTTCAGCAGGAGGAATTTTGTCTCAGGACTAATTTTTCGCTTACATTGACTCCACAGCAGTGCTGGAATTTTCAGGCTCATGGATGAAAAGACTTCTTGGGATCTCTTCTTTCTGTTTTTTCTTGGATGATGAGCTAGGAGCTCTTGTTCTACTGGCGGAGCCTTTGAAGGTAGCTCAGTCCCACAACACTTCCTCTGTTTTCTAGAATGTACCCTTCTTTCACACTTTAGAGGAGCTCTTTAGAAGCTGTGTAGTGTACAAAACCTGCCTTCTTCCACAAAGCACAGATGTAAATATATATTACCGTATAGTGGATACTTGATCAACGTTGTAGCTGAGCCCTTGGTGTGCCCCACGTTGCTGTGTAAACAGGACGGGGCTGTAATGGGACGTGTCAGCTTGGAGTGGAACGTCCCGGCCGGGCATCAGGGCTCTGTCTCTGGGAATCACTGCGATGCTGTGTTAATATTGCAGGCCCATGAATGTTTTAGCTTGAGTGAATGCAAAAATCCTTCAAACCCTGTCCTTTATATATTCGGTTGGCTGGAAGAATCTGCTGCAGGGTTAGTTTGCTTTCTATGATGTTTCATAGATGTGCTTTCTCATCTATGTTATTCTCTTATACAGTGAGTGTTGCCATGTTCTCCTTTCTTTGAAATGAAATGCTCTTGCCTGTTGTCTAGAGTACTAGAATGTAGACATTTTGAAAAGTATAATTAATTGTCATCAAAAGAATATATGGCTTTTTGGAGGGGTGATGCCCGCTCAGTAGTACCTGTTTGCCTATTCACTCAATACGACTTAATTGGGTCTTTATCATCTCTCCTTCCTTTCTGTATTTTATCTTCCTCTTTGTAGAAAGGCAGAAGTTCAGCCTCAAATCTGGTGGAAAAATCTCCCTGCATATAGAAAAATGATAACTATGTGGTGTAGAATAGGAGGGAGAATATGAGGAAAATGGAAGATAAGAAGTACTTTATTCAGATATATTTTTACCGAACAAGAGATACAGTGGTAGAAAAGTATAGGAAAATAAAAAAGATGCCCAGGTTGTCTCCTGTAGACAATTCAGCTGTGTGTTTTATTAAACGCTTTCCTGATGTTTTAGGTGTGCCCTTATTTTCAACTATGGCAATGACACAGGAAACACCTGACAAGATATTTCTGACAGCAAACTTTATTTCAATCCAGAAATAGAAAATAGCACATGCATAAAATTCTGATACTTCTATGTATATTTTGACAGGAATTTATATGGAGATCAATATTTTAAATAACAAATACTTAAAAATAACTTGTATCTAAGAGGATTGGTAGGTGGTCCGCTTTTCAAAAGTGCTAAGTGACGAGTTGCTCTTACTAATGTCAGTTCCAGAAGGACAGGGAACTGCTGGAGAGTCCAGCGCAGCCACCAAGATGCTGAAGGGAGTGGAGCATCTGCTGTGTGAGGAAAGGCTGAGGGAGCTGGGGCTCTGGAGCTGTTTGGAGAAGAGGAGACTGAGGGGGGACTCATTCCTGGGGATCAATATGGAAAGGGGCAGTGTCAGGAGGATGGAGCCAGGCTCTTCTGGGTGACAACCAGTGACAGGACAAGGGGTAATGGGTGCAAACTGGAACACAAGAGGTTCCACTAAGAGATGAGAAGAAACTTTTTCATGGTGAGGGTGTCAGAGCCTGGCCCAGGCTGCCCAGGGAGGTTGTGGAGTCTCCTTCTCTGCAGACATTCAAACCCGCCTGGACACCTTCCTGTGGAACCTCAGCTGGGTGTTCCTGCTCCATGGGGGGATTGCACTGGATGGGCTTTCCAGGTCCCTTCCAACCCTGACACTCTGGGGTTCTGTGATTCTGTGATTCATTGGAGAGCCAGAAGATGATTAACAGTTCTGATAATCAGGTGAGTTGTAATTAGCGTTGATTAACTCCACTCCTGTTGAAGTCAGTGTGAGTTTTGTACCCAAATCCATGGGCTCACAGATGGGAAGGGGCCTCAGGAACTAGTGGGCTAGTCTAACATGCTGCTCAAAGCTGGGTCCGCTGTGTGTCTGCTCAGTGCTGTATGGGTTTGAATATTGGTCCTTAAAGCAGTTCAGAAAAATGCCTGATATACAAACACTTATCAGAACCAAGAGCTACGACTCCAACACGCGACGTGGACCTTTCACCCAGCACGTCTGCGACTTTGAGAGCCCGCTGGAGATACAACTGCTCCTCAGTAGTGCGCTCATCTTTTTGCTTTTTTTAATCTATTTTAATTTTAAGAGCAATGTACTCTCATACACAATACCTGACTATTAACCACCAAGCGATTTAAATAATAGTCTTTACTTGCCTCGGTAGTATTCCACAGCAGTAAAAGTAAATAATTATTCTGGAAAGTCTTGGAGCACAGGTCAGGAGGCAAAACTACAACATGCAAATAATTTTGAGTTACTGTTTAGAAAAGTACACTTTTAGAGTTAACAATTTTGCAGGAAGAAACTAAAAAAAAAAAGGCAGAACTCTGCTTCTGCAAAGTAGTGCAGTTCCTTGGCAGCTGCGGGGGTCTGGTGAATTGGGGCTGCAAATTCTGCAACTACAAAACGGAAAATGGACGAAGAAGTGCAGACTAGAACGTGTACAAGAGGTAGTTTTTAATCCTGAAAGGCATTAAACCTGTGCACTCTGTGTGCAGGGGTTTAAAATAAAGTATTTTAAAGTTAACAGTTACAAAGGAGAGTTCATAACTGAAAAGAGAGGGATGTTGCGTGGAAGAGTTGGAGAGGAGGGCAGAAGAATAAAATATTTTGGTGGTGTGGTGGGTTTGTTTGTTTGTTTGTTTGTTTGGGGGATTTTGTGGGTTTTTTTTGTGGTTTTGGTTTGGCATTGTGCCAACCCATCATTTTTGGCCAATTAAGTGTTGCCGTTTCCAGGCCATAACCCGCCGTACTCCGGGAGCGTCTGCTGAGCTGGGAGCGGAAGGCAGCGGCGCACTCGGCTGGAGCAGAGCCTCCTTCCCTTCTCCGTTCCCAGCCTGGCTGCAAGGATTGTTTTGTGCCAACCCTTGAATGAGAACAAAAGAAGCAGAGCAGAGTGAGCCCTGTTCACTGATGAGTTTATGACGAAAAATGGAATCCGAGCTGCTTGCACATATGGATGAAACTGCTTGTATGAGGAGACAGAAAATAAGAGAGTAATTCACTGGTAATTCAGGAGATCAAAATATCCTCCATTAAAGAAAGGGGGCATCTTGATAAGCAGCTTTCCCATTTTTGTAAGTTTTGAATAGATGAGTAAATATATCAAATTGATTAAAATCTCTTCACTCAAATTAGAGAATCTCCTGAGTAGTAAATATACCCATGGAGTAGGTCAGTGGTGTCTTCCTGGAGAAAATTCTTCCCTTCGTTTTAGCTAAAGATATTAAATCACTGACTGGAGCGATGCTGGGCAGTCACAATATCAACATTTCATGGTTTTCTTGTATCTTGCTAAAAATATTACTGGGATAATGGAGCTCCTTTTGTTTAGGAGAAGTTTGCAAGGCACTCAATTTTACATGTGAATTCATGAGGGTTTTAAATGCAGAGGTGAGTGAAAACATTATAAGAGACTGAAGTATCTGTACTTTACATCTCTCCATAGAAAAGATTTGGGGCAGCTGCTTTGAATCATCTAAGTCAGTTATATTATAATATCCACTTACTTGGAGTAATAATAACTTTGAGCCAGGACTAAAAAAGAGCAAATGGGTGGGAGAAAGTCCCTTTCTGCCCGTCAGACAGGCGCTGCTCGTTCCCATGTTGGGACTCAGCACCGTGTGCTGCAGCAGTCACCTCTGTCCTGCCGGTTCGCATGTGCTCAACCTCCAAAGGGCACCAACAGAGGCAGAATGCTGAAAAATAGCAATAACCCATCAAAAGAGTGTCTTTTGCAGATGGGGTCTGTGCCAGTGGCTTAGCACCATCTCCTAATAATTTCTCTTCCTGAACTTGGTAACAGAAACACAGGATATATTTCACTATTAAATATATAATCTTTCACTATTAAATCATGAAACTGGAAGCTTCATGCTTCTACATAGTACAGTACAAGCTTGCTAAAATATGGATGTGCCTCCAGCCGTGGGTTACGGCTTGCGAGTCACACGAGATGAATGTAGCTTTGTATTTTTTATGAAACCCCCTTCACTCTAAATGTATTTTTTATTTATTTAGAACAGAACTTGCTTTTCCAGTTGATAATTTCTTTTCTATTTGTGTGAGCCGTGGTTCAGCCTGTATTGCTGAAAATGGTGTGACTCTTATCAAAGGTTTATTTAAATTGTTGGTGATGTGAGAAAGTAGAATTGTAGCAGAAGTTCCGCACAGAGAAGTTTGCTCTCCATAAACTCTAGAAAAAACACGTAATGCTACAAATACGATGGTTTCAAAAACTGGGTACAAAAGAGCCTATGTTTAGTGGTACGTTCCTTTATTCTGGTGTAAATGGAAGGGATGAAAATGAGTTTAAAGTTTTGTAGTTTGCTTTACCTCCCTTTTGTACTCCTTCCAAAGGAAAAAAGTTGCAACACCAAAACTATGAGTCCGAAAGGCAGGAATCTAACATTTCTATCTGTATGCTTGTATATACAATACCTGTAAAGATTTTCGATTTCTCTGTGTTCCTGTCCTCGCACCTAGAAACAGGAACTGCGCCTTGGTTTGCTCCCTCTCCTCTAAGTGGTGGTGACGTGCTTGTGTTCTTCTCATGTTTTATCAGACAGATGCAATTTTCAATGTGTTTTTTTAGCTGTAATCTAACAGACATGACAAAAGCTGCTGATTTCTTTAATAGTATTTGATAACACAGTTTTTATAGGTCCCCTTTGCTGGATCAGTGTGTGAACTGAAAACTAAACAGTTTATACTAAGGAGCTAGCTCTGTATTGCATTGCTATAGTGTAGTGTGCTTTGCATGACTTAATGCAGAATTTTGCTATGGTCTTGGTATATAAACTTGTAAAAGACATACATACTCTAAGAACATGTAGAGTAAACTAAACTGCACATATGGATTTCCACAATTGCCACCACCTAACTTTGTGACAGATAGAGGTCTGTGTCGATAAGTCTGCACACACAAACAAGCTGCAATGTTATATATGCACACAGATACATATTAATGCAGATGTACGCAAAGTATGCATGGATGTTTCTCGAGATTACTGCGTCACTGCTGTGAAAGCTGAAGTTTTCTGCTGAGGGCAAATAATTCTAAGATGATTCAATTCTAGCTTGTAGAATCTGGTTTGGTTTTTGTTTTTTTTTTTCCATTTAGGAATCCTGGTGTCAGTTTTACCACCTTAGATACCAAACTCTGTCTGTAGTGGTAAGAGATGAAGTATCATCTCTGATCTATAAGGAGGTCCTGCAAACAGTAAATTTAAGTTTAAATTCCAGTGTATTTTTCTTTAAAAACCTGTAATGTCTGTATGTCTATAGTTCAGTCACTTTTGTTAATAACTGTATTGATGATCCTTTTTTGGAGTAGAGAGAGATCACAAGGAGGTATTTTTAAAATTCAGCTGGGTGTTTCATATGTCCAAACGCAAACCCTGTTCAGGGAGCATGATGCACATCTCCTCTATTTAATGAAACGGGCACTTAGCACCAGCTGCTGCAGTCACGCACCTGGCCTGGCAGACCCGGGGCGGCCGCAGCCAAAGGGCAGGTGGAGCTCAGGAGCCTGCTGGCCATGGGAGCCCTTCACTGCAGGTAGGAAGCAGATAGTAAGTAGCTGATGAATACTGCTCTTATATATCACAAACAACTAGGGCTCTACAAAATTAAAAAGTTGTTCTGTATGGGCATGGGTTTGTCTGGTCAATATTAGTGAAATTTGTCATGTTATCCAGGCTGACCTGGATAAGTTGTGTAGCCAGGTGTGTGTGCAGTCACACGTCAGGGTTTGCCTGCAGACACTTCTTGCTTCTCCAGCTCCACACCACTGGCTCTGCACCTCCAGGACGCCTGGGAAAACGAGCCTAAAAAAGGACAAAAAAACAACACTAAGCAAGCAATAGAAAAGGCAAAGGGCAGGAGAGAGCTGGAAGGAGAGTTACATACCAAGCAGGAGGTGGAGCAGGAGCAGGGGAATGTTACAAGTCAGTGTGCAGCATCCAGCGATACTTAAGTGAATGAACGGGAATGTTCTTTGGTAGAACACTGTGCATAATATTTCTGCGAGGATGACAAGGAATGCTTTCCGTGTCCTCTGGCAACAGGCCTAGGCAGGGTTTCAGTGGCTGGATCTGTTAGGTATGGCAGATCCCATGTGGGCCCAGGTGGTAGAGCTAACTGTGGTTCAAGAGGAAGGAACAACATATAAAATTCATATTGGGCATTCTTCTAATGAAAAGTGAAAATGAAATAAAATAATATCAATCTCTGTACCTTTACTACATGAAAGGGTTTTTGTCCTCTGACTGCTACATATGTTTTCCCTTGTACTTTTTCTGAAATCAGTGTGATAAACTTATGTGTACAGATTTTGGAGATGGAGTGGCTCACATGCATGAAGAATACTTTTCTATAATGATGAAAACCAAGGGAACTATTTAAAGCCTGGTTAAGAAAGAGGTGCTTTTGCAGCTGAATGTATTTTTGTATGTTTTCAACTGATGCAAGGAGGAAGGTGCCATCCATATTTATGCTTCATTAAATAAGCATAAGGAGACCTGAAAAATAGAAAGGAAAACCGCAACTTTCTTCCTTGTCAGCATGAAGGAACTTGTCAGTGAGAAATGCGCTATTTAAGTTGTGCCAGCCAAAAATGGGGATCAGGAACAAAGCACATGAATAGGGTCGGCTTCCCAGATTCCAGGAGAAGAAAGAAATCTCAGTTACTCAAAGTCAACAAACACCAAATGCTTTTCTATGTGATTCTGTATTCTGACATGAAGAATTATAGTCACCAGGGACTAGACTGGTTTGATATTTTCAGTAGTGCAGAAAATGGAATAATTAATTGTTTCTTCCTTTCTGAAGTTGGAAAGCTTTTATTTTCCTTCAGTGATGGCTCTAGAAGTTCTATTTTTGTCTCCTTTCCAAACAGTTACTAAAGATGCTTGCAGCTCCACCTCAGCATGGGCAATGTGCCTTATTACAGCACATCACAAATCATATTTGTGATTCCATCACAAACACGTCGCTGTGACTTGATGAGTTCTGTTATCAGTTCAGTTCTTTAAATATGATGAAACTTCATGAAGGAGATCCTTGAGTTGTAAGGTTTTATAAGTTGAAAATATGTTGTATATTTGTACTGGAAAGAACATTTTCTCGATACGTGGAGTGAAACTGCAATGATGGTCACTATTAATGTTTTTCCTTGATAAGAAATTAGGACGTGGGGAAGGAGAAAATCAGCGGCATTCATGCATGCTAAAACTAAATCTCTTGTGCGATATGTTCTAACTTGTGCATCCTTATACTCCTGTCTGGCAGGGCTGCAGTGCTGCTGCAAGGACCTGGGGCTGGAGTCCTGTGCACTGGCTTCTGCTCTGGCAATGGTAGGTGTGCCTGGGCAATGGCAATGGGTGCTGGATGTGTAGAGAACAGGAAGAACAACAATCAGGTTTTGGTTATTTGTGTGTTTTAATTATTGACGGTAAGACATAGCTTCAAAGAATAACGTGGAAACCACTTTAAACAGCAGCTGATGATGCAAACCCTGGAGCTCATTGAAACATAGGTTCTGGATTTGATTCCAGTTATTATTGCACTAGGCCTCCTGAATTTGCTGCAGTGTTCTTTGTGTTCAAATGATCCACTGGCAGAGTTATTTTTGTTGTAGTCTCCCACGTTTAGCTGAGTGAATGTTGAGCTGCCTACTTTTGTATCCAGGTACCCTTTGGTTTTGAAAGTCCATCTACTAAATACCTTGACTGGTTTTAGGTTCCTCTCTTTGTGGAAATGCATAATCAGCTGTTTCTAAACTTATCTATTCCCTACTGTGATTAAGAAATTCTCACTTTGGTCTCTGCAGTTTATCCAAACAGAAGCTGATGGAAGAGGTAAAGTAATAAACAGGATTTTCAGCCCTTCTGCATTAGAATATCTTTCTGTATGGAGCCTTCCAGTGTAGTAACTGCATTCATGAAATATATTTAGAACAAAAGATGAGTTTGCTCAAGAACTGAAACCGACATGAAACAGTTTGTACTTTGGGATTAATGGTAATGTGGTTTATTTTGAAAATTCCTTTTGTCTTCGTGGGTGGCCAGAGGAACCCCAGAAATGATCTGAGGCTGGAACAGCTCTGCTGGGGACAGGCTGAGAGAGTTGGGGTGTTCAGCTGCAGAAGAGAAGCTCCAGGGAGACCTTAGTGCACCTTTCTGGACTTAAAAGGGGCCATAAGAAAGAGTGGGACACAGTTTTGAGCAGGGCCTGTTGTGATAGGACAA
Organism: Patagioenas fasciata; assembly: GCF_037038585.1. Lineage (NCBI taxonomy): Eukaryota > Metazoa > Chordata > Aves > Columbiformes > Columbidae > Patagioenas > Patagioenas fasciata. Next base: position 1,216,014 of record NC_092534.1, on the reverse strand, counting down.
GGGGTGATGGTTTTAAACTAAAATTTCTTTCAAATGAACTGTTTGTGTTATTCATATTACCCTCAAAGAAAGATACTAGCTCCTTGTGAAAATGAGAAGACCCTCCAGGGAACCATCTTCTCCCTCTGCAGTTTCCTTTGAGAAGTGATGATCGTATGAAAACCAAAAGGTCGAGTTGATATAATGGCTGAATTGCAGATAGCTGTGACACTCTTTATTAACTATTGCATATTTAGATCTAAATTACATTATTTTTTTAATCACAATATCTCTTCATTGTCACTGAAAAATACATTTTCATAAAAAAGAAAACGGGTAGTTATTGTAAATATATATTACCAAGGTAATGTGTGATTAAATGTTATACAATATCTGAACTGCATATATTAGGAAATGAGGATTCAGCAGTGATCTCACTAAGTAGTGGGGAAATCTTGCGTCAGGAGGCCAGATCAACTCCTTACATTTATGTTTCCCTAGTTCCACCGTGCAAAAGGACAAAATCCTTGTGCTGTCTGCTGTGATGAAGGGGGATGCTTCATGCTGTGGTTATTTAAAAAGTAAGAAGTGGCTTGTATGCTATCTTTGTCTTCTCTCGCTATCAGGGACAGTTCGAGGAATATAGACTGACAGCATTTTTAAAGAGAATTCAAGATAGTTTGGAATTCCCGTGAATGTGACCTCTTTCCTCTCTTCCTTTGCCAATGCCCCCATCTGACTGTATCGTGAGCTATTCCAGGAGAGCCCAGCAGTGCAAACCGTGCGTGTGGTGCCTCATGCCGGGAGAGACGTTCGCTTGCCAGCTTGTAGTAGGATGGATGCATGTTCCAAAAGGCAGGATGTAGCTATCTCCTGCTCTTTACAACTTCATTTAAATTTGCCTTTTATTGTCGTACCCTTTCGTGCGGCGATTAGAAGCGACGCATATGGGGACGCAGACAGAGATGCATGTACAGTCAGATCTTGTTCAGGAAGGAGCGCAGAGCCGGGCCGAGCAGAGAGCTGAGCCAGGCTGAGACCCTCTCTTTATTAGCCAGTGACAATTTATAGGATTTACAGATACGGGCCTGGACTAAGATGTTACATAAGATGTTTTTCCAATAATTGTTATTAAAAACACACCTCACCCATGTTATGTATGTTTCATGTTATGTATGTTATGTTACGTTCCCACTCATTCACAGCCCAGGCCCAAGGACATTCACACGTCCCATGGACTTGGGGGCGGTTATCCGGCCCGAGATACTGTTCTCACGAGTCTGGGCTACAACTTTACAATTATGAGAAATGTACTTCAAAATAATCTGTCCAAGGCCCTTTATATATTATTATGTTAGTATTATGTCTTTGACCGTCCAGATGGTCATGTTAGTGTTGATCTTCCTTTATCATCCGGGTGGCTGGAACCGCACATCTTGTTTTCCCACATTTTATTTTCCAACAGTTTCATGCATGTAATTTCAGAGAAAACTCAGTTCTAGCACGAGCCATGACTTGAGATCACAGGTATTTTTACCTTGCTGGCACTGCACTGTGGATACACCAGTGGGATCCAGCTCTTGCCCTGGACAGTTTTGGCCCCATGAAGTCTGTTCCCAGTTACCATGCAAGCTGATATCTCGCAGAATCACTGTGTTTACTTTCCCTCTTGGTGCAAAATATGTGCATATTTGTTATGTAACCTGGTAGTTACTCATAAATACACTCCACAATGGGCACATTTAAGCATCCGCTATCTGAAAAACAAGTACTTGGGTCTGAGGCACCTCAGAAAAGTTGGTGGTGAGCACCAGAATTCCCTGAAAGGCTCTGTGATTTGTTCTGATCAGTTCTTCCCAGGGAGAGGGATGGCAAATCTTACAAGCAGTAGGAAAATACCTTGCCATCTATACTGTTATTTGGAAGGTTCTTTCTCAAATTAAAAAGCATTGACTTTTTTTTTTAGTACGAAGATCACTGTTCCTTTTATGTGAAGACTTAGCATCTGAGACAATTTCTGCTATGTATGATAATCTGGTAACATTGGAATTTCCTTCATATGCTTGGACGGTAGTTGTGGCGTTCCCTTCCTGATGGATCTCTGCACACCTTTGTCTCAACATCTGGGAACGGGAGGGCCAGATGCTGACAGAGCCGGTCCTAGCGGCTTGTGAACCCTTGTCTTTCTCACCATTTCAGCATCACAGTCTCAGTTCTATCTCAAGATATTTCTTTTGGTGGTTGCTTTGACAGCTAATTAGAAGGTAATATATACATCTCATATACGTCTGATTTTTTTTTTAAATAAAGCATATTTTATCTCTTCAGTAGGCATCCTTTCTATATGAGACTATAATTTAAATCTTTTTTGCACAGTAAAACTAACATAGCAAAACCAGATTATCCTATAGACAACTTGGAACTTTTTGAATTGTGGAGCATTTAAATGTTGTGAGATATAAGATTACTGTGTATATGCACACACTGAGAAAGGATTATGTCACCAAATCTGGGAAGAGAGCCCATGAGATGTGTTGCATACCCTCAGATTGCGTTCTGCTAGCCAGGCTACAGATTTTGGCCTTTGCATCAGCGCTTGATTCCTGTTTTACTGCTACAATTAGCCTCAAACCAGAGAATATAGACTCTAGCCAGTTTGGAAGGGCTATTGTCATTGCAGAAACATGTGATTACTACCATTGTAGTAGACAAACCAGACGATGAGCATGGAAGGAAAGAGATTGATGATTTACTGGAAAAGAACCCCAGCCTCCTGCTTCCCAGGGCAGTGTGTGTGTCGATGGGCTGTTGCATGACCTCAAAGCTGTCTTCAGACAGGCTGCGGAAAAACTCTGCAATACGAGTATTACTATGAAATACTCCTATGCGCAAGTTTATAGTATTTTTTTAAAATCAGGCTAAACTTTTATTAATGTTCAAGAACCTGACTGTATTTGGGAAACTTCTACAGCTTTGAATATTTTTCTGCTTGGCTGGGAAAGGTTGAGATTCATGATGAGTTGTACTCTACACAATTGTTTATATATCTATCTCTATACCTATACCTATACCTACATCTATATCTATATATTTTTTTTAATTTAATGATCCTAAACCCATGCCCCTCCATTGCCAGAATGTGTGTGAAATGTGTGCATCTTCGTATTACCAAAGATATATGTATAGAAAATATCAATTTTAGGACACATTTTAATCTGATGTCTGAGACATTTAATCTTCATAAATCTAAGCTGAAATTAGCAGGAGCTGCAGATAGACAGTGTCTCAGAAGTTCATATATTTTGTTTGATATATGTATGACAGTAAGGTCGGGAAAATCAGCAGATGGTCAGACAAATCAAGGTCTTGACTGACAGCAACATGGGATTGAGTTCAATTTTTAGGGCCTATTATTCAAATATTCAACATCATTTTGAACCCTTGCCCAGAAACCTAGAGGATTTTCCATTTTCTTGTAGCTCAGAAATAAGCACTTTGTCGAGGTTTGCAACAGTAAGGTAAGGATTTGAAATAACAGAAATAAAAAGAGGTAGCAGGCAAGAGAAAAGTACACTAAAATACCAATTTAGAAATACAGAAAAGGCCAAAAAAGGCAGGTTTCCTGTGAAATGCCCTTGAAAGCCGTGCTCCCTGCTAGTTGTCCTCACCTCTCCTGCTGCGTCCCCCCGGTGTGGTTGGTCACCCCGTCTGGCAGGCGCTGCTCTCTGACTCTGCTCTGGTACCGGTGCTTCACAGCAGCCCCGTGCGTCTTCAGCGGGTTTGGAGCAACAGCAACGACAAATGGAGTCTGTGCTAAAGAAAACGTCACTCCCGGATTGGAGCCTTTTTTTACCACCCTTCACAAAAACAGGAACAAAACAACAACGAAAAAAATAACCCAAGAGCAAACTGAGCCTGGTTTGCCTACAATGTCTTGTATTATCTTTGAAAGATGTCTGCTTAGTCAGAATAACATCTTCCTGATGACACTTCCTTACTGGAAAAGTGGGTACCATCCAGTTCCTGTGAAGGTTTGATTGCAGGGCGACAATAAACCGTGGCAGATACTTTGTTAACCCCTTCTCCCCCATGATTCCCCATAGCTCGCCCTCCCCACTAAGTACAGCTGATAGGAGGGCGAAGAAAGACGAAGAAGAGAGAGCTGGGAGAAAGTTTAAAATGTTTTACTAATGCTACTAATAAAATAGAGAAAATAATACAAAATATACAAAACCAATCTTGAAAGTCCCGGCAACAGCAGAGCAGACACCCAGAAGTCCTGGGTTGGACTCTGCAGCCAACTGGAGCTGGATTCACTCTGTCACTGGGCCTCAGATATGCAGGGGTGACTCGCAGGGTTCTCCCCAGATGCCGGCCATAGTCGAAGAAGGGAAAAAGGGACAAGATCCTCGTGATCTCCCACTTTTATATGAAGTATCACATGAATGGGGTGGAATACTCAGTTGATCAGTTTTAGTCACCTGTTCAGTTTCCTGCCCCTCTCACTTATGGGACATGCATACTTATCAAGGACCTTGCATTCCATTGCTATGTCTACCATAAAAACATGTATCCTGCTTTAGAAAAGTACAGTTACTAAGGTGATTTTAGCTGAAAGAAAAATTCACTAAAAGAGAAACTTGTCTTGTTTTTAACAAAACCATGACAGTTCCCCATCCTTGAATGGAATTAGAAGGGGGTGGTCAGTAGGTCAGAGAGGTTCTCCTGCCCCTCTGCTCTGCCCTGGGGAGACCACACCTGGAATATTGTGTCCAGTTGTGGCCCCTCAGTTCCAGAAGGACAGGGAACTGCTGGAGAGAGTCCAGCGCAGCCACCAAGATGCTGAAGGGAGTGGAGCATCTCCCGTGTGAGGAAAGGCTGAGGGAGCTGGGGCTCTGGAGCTGGAGAAGAGGAGACTGAGGGGGAACTCATTCATGGGGATCAATATGGAAAGGGGGAGTGTCAGGAGGATGGAGCCAGGCTCTTCTGGGTGACAACCAGTGACAGGACAAGGGGCAATGGGTGCAAACTGGAACACAAGAGGTTCCACTAAGAGATGAGAAGAAACTTTTTCATGGTGAGGGTGTCAGAGCCTGGCCCAGGCTGCCCAGGGAGGTTGTGGAGTCTCCTTCTGTGCAGACATTCAAACCCGCCTGGACACCTTCCTGTGGAACCTCAGCTGGGTGTTCCTGCTCCATGGGGGGATTGCACTGGATGAGCTTTCCAGGTCCCTTCCCATCTCTGACACTCTGGGGTTCTGTATTCTGTGAATGGCTCTTTGTATCTCCCCCTGCTCTACAATTCAGCTGTTATTTAATGGTTCCAACATCCAGCCTGTGTGAGCGAGGCTCCTCTCTCCTGCCCAGCCCGTGCAGGTGCTCTGCTGCCTGTTGGGTCCACGTGGAACGTCCCTGCGCTGGGACAGACTGAGGGACGTGCAGGGGGCAGTGGCTTGGCTGGGGAGATCTGGCCGCCAACAGCAATTCAGTGTCTCAGTGCGGGTCACCCTGCTGCTGATCTGTGATACGCCTTTTATGCTGCATCCCCAAATAGATACTGCCAAGGGATTTAGTATTTGCCTAATATGAGAGGATGTTATAGCAAATAATGATGATTAGACCATGTAGATTTTGTTAATGTTTCAAACATCTAAATGTTTGTGGTTTTTTTAATGTCTTTCTTGATTCACGATTCCAAACATTTACAGAAATGAATCACTGAGGATTTGGATTTCAGTTTGTGTCCTTACTACGGTTTTTGTTTCTAAATTGTGATGGTAAAAGCCCTCATTTCCCCACAGAAAACCTTCTCTCAGGCCTATGGCTGTGAAAGGCTCGCTGGTACAAAGATGGAAAAACCTTTCCAAGTGTCTTCCTTGTGGCTTCGCTTCTGAGTGTGAGGAACACACGCTGTGAGCTGGTCAGCTTCTTTTTCTTTATACCCTGTTCTGAAGCTGCTCTTACTCTAAAACCTTTCTGACCTTTCAGGCGGTGCAAGCTGTCTGTTTCTACCTCTTTCCTCACTCATGGTTTTGGTAGACTTCAAACTCTCACAGTTAAACTCTGGCACAGCTCAGGAGGTGTAGGTTTTGCAGTCCCGACAGGGGCTTATTTAAGATCTTTGTTCCCTGTGGTGAGCGGGAGGGATTTTCCAGCTGGCACAGAACACACACCTTCCGCCAGTCGACATCACATCGGAGCGCAGCAGCTCTTGTTTACAGTCTCATAGTGGCACCATCAGTACAAGAGAAGCATCCTGACAATAAAAAAGACGATTTTTGACACAGGGAAAACAACACGGTTGCCAACCACAGTTAGACAGCAGTGGAATTCCTGTGGTCCTGGTGCTTTGAGGACAGGCTCATAGGTGGCAGTTTGTTACAAATGAATACACGTAATAGGAGAGGTCGCTCTTATTGCGGAGGGATTGTTTATAATTTGAATTAAAGATACAGCAGACAGCCCAAAGAAGGGTATAGAAAGTTGACATAAGCTGCTTCGAGGCTGAAAGAAAACAAAATCAGGGCTTTTTAGCTGAGTGTGTTTTTAAGGGTCCAGAACTCGAAAGAGTTACCCCAAACCAATAACCATTCAACATACATGAAGAGAGAAAATAAACAGGAGGGGCGGGCTGGCAGGTTCTGTTTTTATTGCCCAGTGACAAACCCAGCAAAATCCCAAAGCTTTATGTAGTTGATGTCTCCACTCATCTCACCATTTTGTTTGGAGAATGGATGTACATCCCACGGTTCCTTGGTGCTGAGTGTCACCAGCCAGGGTCAGTTCTTGTGATGCTACACATTTCCAGCTGTTTTTGTATTTTTTAATCAGGAGTGAGGAATTTTTTTTTCTTTGCAACGAGTTAATCACAACCTGCAATTAATTATGTGTTCATAGGAAAGGACATAACTGGAAATTAGATGATTCAAACAAGATGGTGCTGTCTCTTTTCCTCCTTCCCCCACCCTCCAAGTTGAGCAGAGGAGGTGAGTGGTTTGGTTTTTTGTTTGTTGTTTTTTCTAGAGGTTTCCTTTGCTTATTCACGGCTTTTCCTTTCTCTTTGCCCATGATGGAATCTTCAGACTTGATCCCACTTCTGTTTGCAGCTGCACATCTGGTGGCTGCAGGACTGAACGACAACATTTTTAATGATCAGCTCTGACATTTCGTCTTACAGTAACAGAAAAAACCCAGGACATGGATGCCAAAGGGTCTTTGTGTTGTTTCCTTTCCATCATTCAGTAGCAGCGAAGCAGAACATTGTAAAAGTGAAATATTAAACCAGAGAGCATGTTAAGAAACTGCATTTTTTTCTTTGCTTTGAGATCAGTGCTGAAATCTCCTTTCGGGATCACTTTTTAATCTTCTCCACTTGGTCTCAAGAGTTCTTTTCCTGGGGGTGTTCAAAAAGGAGAGGAATTGACATCCAATACCCTGCAATACGAGATCACACTGTAAGATTCCTTTTCCATTTCTTCCTTACTCTCCAAATATTTCCTTTGTAAAACAAGTCTTAGCCATATCTATCATCTGAAGATTTTTAAGTGTTGTATGAATGTTGCTTTAATTTACTGGCAGGTTCTGTGTGCTGTCATGACATGTAGAAGTATTCCATAGTCTGTTGGACTCAGCTGTAACTGTGGAAAGCGCAGCGGTCCGAGGCAGTTACAGCGCAGCCAGCGGTTTGTGGCTCTGCAGCTCTTTGGGCAGCGCTGATCACACCCACAGTGTCAGCCGGGAAGGGACCGTGTCACCTCTGAGGCTCTGCTGCCATACGTTAGCCCCTGGTTATATGTGTGTTTCGCAGGACTTCAACTTTATTTTGAAGATAGGGGGATATTATAAGTTGCAGGATATATCTGATCATTAAGGTCACCCTGTCATCAAAAAAGCACAGGAAAATGATATTTATTCTTGTCACTTATTGATAAATGTAGAATCATGTTACAGCTGGATTTTCGATCTGGAAAAACAAACATCATTGGTGGAGACTGTAGAGTGCTGGATTATCAACAAAATATAAAAACTAAGTGTTTGCTTAGGGCATTGAAGACTTTTTGAATATCAGGGCCCTTTTAGATATTTCTAGTTGGCCACTGAGACACACTGATTATTTCTGGACAACTTTACTAGAAAGATCTAACTGATGTTTTCATTTCTCAAAATAATCGAAGAACCGAGTCTAGGAGGAAGCATCACGAAGATGTCTGTCTTGCTTGTGCTCTTTCTCATCCTGCTCGTTTCAGTGCTCTTCTTTCTAAATCTAATTTTCCTGTCCTTTGGAATGTGTGTTTCGTGTTCTGGCAATATTGATATCCAGCTGGGTCTGCGGCAACTTGAACAACCTTCTCTGAACTCTCTGTCCCTTTTACTGTGGTGGTGTTTTTTTCCCCAGTCATTCTCCTTCATCCATTTCAGTTCAAGTTAACTGGAGGAAAAGAACCCCTTCATCTGTACAATTGGGTAATACGAAATTTCTCTGACAGTTTGTTTCAGGTTGTCCTTTCTCAGTTGCAGAGTTTGCCTGACAGTTTTGTGGCTATTGCTAACATTTGCTGCTGCTTCCATTTTGTACTGGTGACCTGAATCTCGAATTCATTTGACTTGATCTTTCTTTAGTTTCGTGTCCTCTAAATGTTGTCATTTGTTCGACTCTGTCCCTATGTGTATGATGTCTCCAAATCAAAGTGCCTTACAAGTTACTGACACGCAAGTGCAGCAGCTTGAAGTGTTGTTTTATCATTGGGGCCACTGTTTCTCCTTTGCTGTTTTTGTTCCTTGGTGATTTTAATCTCTTGGTGGTTGAATATGGCGAATGCTACTGAGGAATCATTGAGTAGCAGTTAAAAATGCCTCTGATTTGCATCTGTCGGCTGAGCTTGTGCCAGGACACAAGTCTGCATTTTGGTAGGTGCGTTGTTCTGGTTCTGATTTTAAACAGAAATAAAAGGATGACATATTCTTTTCACAATATTTATGGGTTTTACGTTACATTTAAAATATTTATTTATTGTAGTTACATTTTATCTTGGCTTCGGACTGGGTAGAGGTGTTGTGGATGATTTTATTTAAGATATTTTTCTTTATATGAAAGCATCATGTTTTGTTGAAATGATGGTTTCTGCTCTCCCGAGGACAATGTCCAATATGCTGGTGAGTGAGCCTTCAATAAATGCTTAAACGTGAGTGGGCTTCCTTGCGTACAGCAATTCGCTAGAGAATATAAGCATGACCTTACCTCTCCGTCATCCATGAGAGTTTAGCCGTCATCTGGAAATATTCAATAGAACATATATTTACTGAAAAATATAATGCTTTGGATGTATTTAAGGTAGCTGAATGCACTCAAGTTGTTGAAATGGGAATTTCTGATAGTCTAACACATCTGAAAAAATATGGCAATAACTGAGGATTAAGTAGCTTTAAGTAATGTCAGTGTGATTAGATTATTTGTTTGGAGAGTATTATTGGGTTTTTTAACATTTATTTTCCAACAAAACTCTGTTAGAACACCCATTAACTACCAGGTACATACTAAATTCATGTGTGTAGACCATCCCTATGTACAGGGGGTCTTGGTGGCATGAATTAAATCATATTGAATAATCAGTTGTAACTGAAAAGCACCAAATCTGAATGTAGTGCTGCTGGTGTACGTTTTGATTCTTACACCTGCAGAGAACTGCAGAACAGAAATATCACGGTTTCGATAGTCACATAATTCTGTGATTGTTCAGTGGGATAATTTGGTTTATTCTTATAATGGTAAAAAAATGTAATAGTGTAACACCCTTTTCTTCCCTGGGTCTCTCAAAAATACCACATTGCAATGGCATTAAAAATGAGATATTGAAAACACTCTCAAACTTAAAGCAGAGAGTTATTTCAACTAATTTGTCTCAAATGTCTTGGTTCTTTCTTATTAATTGACTGTGAATAGATGATGTAATTTGTCACTGGATTTTCTGAAGATGCTTGCAATCTTTTTTTATCAGAGCTCTCTTCTTGGCATCATCTTGAGACAACTGAAGGAAGTTTCAGCCAGTTCTGTGTGAATTAGAATGTTTGCTTTCTGTGACCTGGTTCACTATGTGTAATTAGAGAAAATACTTTTCCCCTCTTGTCCTTTACCATGTCCGCTCACACGTGTGATGTTTTACAGCAGATCCAGGTCTGGCTGCTTCTCTAAGTCCTCAGTTTACTTGCAGTTGTTTTGTGATACTGATGCAAAGATCAGATCAATTCTTTGCCATCCTGTCACTGTTTAATTGCAGGGCGACAATGAATGGTGGCAGGTGCTTTGTTAACCCCTTCCAGCCCCCCCTCTCCCCACTAAGGAAAGGCGATAGGAGGAAAAAAAGTTTAAAATGTTTTACTAATGCTACTAATAAAATAGAGAAAATAATACAAAATATAGAAAACCAATCTTGAATTCCCCGGGCAGCTGCAGGGCAGGCACCCCAAAGTCCTCGGTTGGACTCCACTGCAAACCGGCACTGGATTCAGGGGTGCAGGGTCTGTCACTAGGCCTCAGATTTGCAGGGACGACTGGCAGCGTCCTCCCCAGATGGAGGGAGAGAGCGAGACCCTCGTGGTGTCGGATGGAATACTTAGTTGGTCAGTTTTAGTCACCTGTTCAGTTCACTCCTCCTTGCAAATACGCGAGGTGCATTCTCATCAGCGACCCTGCGTTCCATTGCTATGGCTACCAAAACATGCAGCCACATTCAGAAAAGAGCAGTTACTTAGAACTCAGCTGAAAGGAAAATTCGCTCAGAGAGAAACTCGTCTTGTTTTAACAAAACCAGGACAAATGCATAGTGTCCCAGTGACAGTATATACTGTTGCCTGTGCTTCCTAGGTGAATACAAGTGAACTGCCACAGCATGAAAATCAGTTGTCTCGAATTCACCTTCCTCATTCAGATTTAATAGTTTAAATGGATATTCACAGCATAGTTTAGAGCACTCACAGCTGTAGAAACAGAACATTGGTCTGCCAGAAATGTGGCCAAATTTAAATTAGCTTTCATAATTTAACAATGATTTATGGCCTTTTACTTTCCACTAGAGATTCAGCTACTATTTAGTCTTTTTCCTGTATTTTTTTCTCTTAGTTTTGGCAACCAACATAAGCATAAAAGGAAGAAGTTCTGTTCTGGCTTTCATGATAGCAATCAATCTATTAAGTAGCAGTTAAGCTTGGTCCTGTTCTGAGAGCCATAGTGAAGCTTGTGCACAACAAAGGTTGATTTTAGAGCTTGAGTGAGATTTGAGAAGAGACACATGAAGAATATTTGGAGAATTTCCTTGTCTGGAATCTTTATATTGAATTATGAGTGAATTTAAAGTGTGTCTCTTTTAGACCAAGCTAGAAAGAGCACAGATTGACTTTCAGATGATGGAAATGTTATTTTCATTAAGCATTTCCATTAGGGGTTGATGTGGGTTTTTTAGTGTTGCTCTCTGTAACATAATCTTAAGAATTACATCCTGGATTTGGAAAGAAAAACATTTCAATACTAAAGCCACTTGTGGGCATTTGGAAGAGCCACGTTTTCTTTTCCGAGCGGCTGAACGCTTCTGCTCTGCTCAGCGCTGCTATCTTCCTGCTTTTGGGAGAAGGCAGTTGGTGCCGATGCTGCCGCGGCTCCGTGTGGTGTCCGAGCACAGCTGCTGTCACATGTGTTGTCCCTCCGGTCCCTGCCCGTGTCCCCGGGCTGCCCACCATGCCGCTCCGGCCGCGCGTGTGCCGGGGAAGAGCCGTGCCGGCAAACCCAGCACGGTGACCGTGGTTCTGCGGAGGGACGTCTGCAAACGGGTGCCCCGCCAGGGCACGGGAACAGCAAACTTTGTGCACAGGGAACAACAGAGTTTACTTCTGGTAAAGGAGAAATAAAACCTTTCTTCCTAATAACAATTAGTGAGTTATAACAGCTAATACAAACTGTGGGGGACTACGGTGGGTCCGTGGATTCCCTGACGGAGGGCATGAGAACAGAAATTAGCCTTGAAGATATGAAGGCCAACCCATGAGAAAGATGGGAGTAAAGGAGTATACGGAGATATTAAGGATGTACCTGTGAGAGAGAAGGGAGTAGAAGAGTAACAGTGATGATAGCAAAATTAGCCAATGAGATGTTACTGCTGTAACTTGTAATCAATAGTGAAGAGACACATGAATTGGTAAAACTGTATAAAAATGCACTTGTGGCAATAAATGGCATCTACTACTTTCATCCTGGAAGAACTTGGTCTATGTCGTTTGTCCATCTCAACCACGACAACAAACCTATTTAGCCTTTCATATCTGCTATGGGTTGCTGGCCCTAACTCTGTACTATCTAATTTGCCTTGCTTTTAAGCTTAGCAAACAAGCTGAACTTATGTTATGGTTGAAAGAATGACTTCCACGATTTTCTTCCACTTGTTACAGCTCTGCAGTAGCTTCTCTAGCTTACTCCGGACGATTGCCGTGATCGTGGAGCTGGCTGCGTGAGATTGCCTGGTGTACATACAAACCAGGGCAGGCAATAGCAACAATTCCATGTGGTTCCAGTGAGGGGCTCAGGGGAGGGCAGGAGGTGCAGGTTTCGCAGGACTCCCAGTGGGTGATGGTGCAGATACACTGGGTTTGCAGGGATTCGCTGTGCTGACCTCGGCAGCCCCAGCTCTGCTGTCCTGGCTGAGCCCAGCGCACGCTCCTCAGCACGGAACGGCTGCTTGGCACAGGAGCAACCCGGGCTGAGCTTGTGCAGTGCTGCCAGTGTGCATCATCAACCACTCCAGTGACCTCACGGAGACAGTTTCTGCCTCAGTTTCATCAGTGCTTGGGCTGAGTGATGCTTACGCAGTGTCTGTTGTTATCTGTGTGGTGTGGCCTCCTGCCTTGCGTGCCATTCGGAGCTTGGTCTTGTGGAATAAATTCTTGAGCATATGCCTTAGACTATTACATGGCGCATAAGGGTAATACATCTGACATACAGCTGTACAGATGCATGGCTTTTGTAGTCTTTTTTTTCCCCAAGATATCTTTGCTTATATTTTCAAACACTTAAAAACAAGTTCCCCAACCACTCAAATTTGGTTAAGTAGCTATTTTCACTTAGCCCATCGGTGAGGACAGAATTCTTGCCAGAGGTCTTTGTTTCTGGAGCTAATGAAGCAGCAGTAAGCGATGGTTTCCTGTGCTGGCAGGAATCAGAACGAGATGAGACGTGTGTTTTGTTTTTACTGGTTTCATTAGCCGTTGTTGGTAGCAGAAGAGTGTGAACTTGGGGACTCGGTGCTTTTCTGAAGACCCCTGGCATGTACCCACAATGAGAACTTTCTGACCTATTTTAAAAGCGTCTCTCCCCGACACTTCCCCTTGGTTCTCACACCACGTCTCCCCACTTCCTTTAGCCCTTTGGCTGACCCCTGAAAGCCATTTCCAAGACCATAACCAACCCTGGCGTAAGTGAGAGCAAAGCAATTAAACTCCTTGCAATAGGAAAAATTGCAGAGTCCTGTGAAGTTTCGCTGTCTGCAAGTTTCACCAACTTCTGGCTTTTCCCAAATCCCATTACAACTAAATGGAGTGTGCTGCATGCCCTGGAGGTCAGCACACACCGGCTGCTTTGGACAAAGAGTAGCTAATAACAAATTGAGTTTTCTTCTTTTTCAGATTAAGCCTTCTTACTTGCTTTTCTTTCTCTTTTTTGGTTAATGTATTTGTTATCTGAGATGCAGAACATTTTGTTCCTTCAGCAGTGACTCATTGTTCGGTGGATATGGTAGCGGACTACAAAATACCCCAAAGACAAAACCATTTAAACTGCTACTGTGCGCTTGATGGGAATGCTTGGTGACTTCCTCAGTGTTTACTGAAAACCAGACCAAACAACTTAGAGCTTCTCAGTCTGCCTATTCTAGCAAAGTATTAAATGGCAAGAACACAGAAGTTTGTGTTTTGGTTTGGTTTGTTTTTTTCTCGTGTGAAATAAATCATGTTAATTCTTATTGATTTCAGTAGGTCCTGACGTGTCCTAGAGCTCTTATTGGGAACACTAGGAGCTGATGTTTTCTCCTATCTGTACTTCTCAGACATTTAAAATAAGAAGCGACTTTTCCTGTTCGATGCAGTATTGAACATTAAAATGACATTTCACACAAGTGCAGTTCATCTTTTTCCAGACGTCCTGTGTTTTTGTTGTTGTATGTGCTTATCAGACCTCATTTATCTGTGTTCATAATCCTCAAAATCACTGTTAAGATTGCTGGTACTCAGACACACAACTAAAAGAAAATAAGATTTTTTCTCAGTTATTGCAATGTTCCTTGGCAACATCAAATAGAAGCTTCAGAATTAAAAATTCATTGTATAGCAGATAATAAATCCATCTTTATTTTCCTGGGATTTGTTTTCCTGCATGTAGTGGTGTTTCCAAGGTGACAAAATTCAAGAGAGCTACAGATACTGTGTAACTTGTGGACTAATGGAAGACAATCCTAAAACACTAAATACAGTAATTTTAACGAAACATTGCAACGGCACAAGCTGTTGTGATTTGGTGTGGATCTCAGACTGCAAGCTATACTGTTGGTTATGTTGTGAGGGTGAGGTAAATGGATACTTGAAAGGATTTGATATAGCTTCAGAAAAAGTGGATTTGGGACGATTTTAGAATATTTAAGACTGTTTTCTGATGTGGAAAGACTTGTCTTCTGCTTGGATGTGGAAATATCTGCTGTGTAATTCTAGCCAGCATGGTCTGGTATAATTCATCTGTCTGGCTTCAGAAAGTTTAGTGTATGATATTGGGCTCTCTCAGGGTGTTTTCTCCTGTTTGTAGACTGCATTGAAGTCTGGTTGGGAGATGCAGGGAAATACAAATCTGTATTCTAATCAATCTGGAGCAGCGGTTTTCTGCTGCCTGCCCTCGCAAGCTGCATGACAACCATCCAGATGCACTTCTGGGGCGACGGGGGCGGCAGTTTCCCCGTCTGAGCAACCTGCAGTGCCCGCGCCGCTCGGGAGCCGAGGCAGGGACAGATGCCCTAGAAATAACCGAGCAGAGAGAGCGTGTGTTGCTATGGAAGCTGTTCTCCTGCTTCATGTGCGCTGGATCAGCCAGTTTACAACAGCTTTGGAGCCAATCAAGTAGCATCCCCCCCCCCTCTAAAATTTGCCTTTGGGCCAAATCCTGTGAATCAGAGCACAGCCCAAGCAAGTTGAGAACTCCAGGAGCCAAGAAAGCAGTAATCTGACTGTAATCTGACTTGGGTGTAGCTACTCGGCTCCTTTGTAGCTGGTGCAGCTTTCCAGGCTGTGTTGGTGTGTGTGTGTATATCGGGAGCAGTAGATCATGTTGGGGTGTGTGTGTACATTGGGAACAGTAAATCGTGTTGGTGTGTGTGTACATCGGGAGCGGTAAATCGTGTTGGGGTGTGTGTGTACATTGGGAACAGTAAATCGTGTTGGTGTGTGTGTACATCGGGAGCGGTAAATCGTGTTGGGGTGTGTGTGTACATTGGGAACAGTAAATCGTGTTGGGGTGTGTGTGTACATCGGGAGCGGTAAATCGTGTTGGGGTGTGTGTGTACATCGGGAGCGGTAAATCGTGTTGGGGTGTGTGTGTACATCGGGAGTGGTAAATCACTGAGTTTCTGGTACAGACTTGAGAAGTCTGGTACCGCTGAGGGATCTGTGTGTTGGTGGCCCAGGTACAAGGGAGTGGTTTCTTTCTCTCACATGCTGTCTAACCTTTCTAGAGTGGAGATGCTGCTACACAGAACTTCTTTTAAAGTCTTTGTATGTCCCGTGTGATGGGACTCGACTCTTAAAGCCGTGGGAATGGTGAGCGGTGACTGAGTCAGAGCCACTGGGCCCCCTCTCCCTGCCCCAGGGCTGGTGGCAGATGGGCAGGAAGGGTTTTTCCTTCTCTAAAAGATGTGCCTTTGCATATTCTGCTCTTATTTTCGGTGCAGTGAATCTGCCAGCTTCCAGTGTACTGCTGGTGGAGAAAAGAAACAACCGGCTGCTGCCCTGTAGCTAGGGGAGAAAAACATCATGGAGTTGTTAAACATTTATGTGTGGTGGGGTTTGTTTTGTTTTGGAAGGGTTGTGTGATCTTTACTACTATGTTCTCCTTCAGGTTTTTTTTCCTTTGCGCTGGTTCAGAGATGAATGTCGTAAACTCCCACTGGGGGTTTAGGTGTTTGTGATGTTGAGTCGCTGCTGTCTTTCCCAAGCAGGGAATGTTTGGAACATCCCATCAGTCTCTACTGAAACTTCCAAATAGCTGAAGCAGTTCTGTTTTAAATATTTGGAAGGATATTTACAGTATCTAAATAATGACTTGTGCCATATAGGAGATATTGTTGTGATGTATGTTGAGCAGACCTTATAATTAGTTCCCTAGGGAACTGAATGAAGATGTGACTCTGTTCTGCGCTTTCAAATGAGATGCGGCCTTGCTAATTAATCAATTTTAAGAATACTGGGTACAGTCACATAAAACTCGCTGTTAATGCTGGGACAAAGGTTGACAACTTTTGCTAAGAATACAAATGAAAGGGGGAACAGCAATGATTAATCATTCCCCTACTTGAAAGTGATTTGTATTTAAACCCATCCTCCTGATTATATAGAACGGCGAGCTTGTTAATGGCTCAAAACTTCTTACTGCATGCTGTGAAGTCGTTTGGCAGATCACAAATGTTACTTTAAATGAGCACTTAATAACACTGAGTTAGTGACTTTTTAATGGAGTGAGCAAGGGACTAATTCTTCCAGGGGAAAGGGACGAGCAGGGCCATGGCACCTAAAAAATGAAAGATGTATTGTCTTGGGAGCAGCGTGGCGAAGGCACCGCACAGCACAGCACTGCACCACGCAGCACTGCACCGCACAGCACAGCACAGCACCACATATCACAGCACTTGACTGCACAGCACATCACAGCACAGCACTGCACAGCACCGTGCAGCACAGCACTGTGCAGCACCACAGAGCACATCACAGCACCGCACAGCACCACACAGCACCTCACGGCACAGCACAGCACTGCACCGCACAGCACCGCACCGCACAGCACCACACCGCACAGCACCACGCTCCCGCTGTGCACATTCCACCACGAGGGGCAACATCTGTATCTGGCTTCTTGAAAACGTGTGAAATGCCACCTCAGCATCCTCTTGCTCACACTTCAACTATCTGGATTAATTATTTGTTTTCAGCATAAGCGGAGGGGAAAGGAATAATTGTAACTGTGATTTCAGTTCTTCACTGAGCCACAGCACGTTTAGTACCCTTTAGCAGTAACAACCTCACACATTGGATACGAAGGTTGTAACTCGGCAATAAGCATCCACTCAGGTCCAAGAATGGTGGTTTGATGTCTAACTGAGACACTGGTGGCAGGCTGAACACGCTTGTCAGTGCCGGCTGCATTCCTCACACCTTTCCCATGGCAGGCTCGTGTTTCAGGATATCGAACTGGTGTCCTGTGCCAACAAAAAGTTTTGCTACACCCCTAGTTAACTAATACAAAATCAGGACAAATGTCGTTTGGATGTCATATATTTAAATGGGTGCTGTACAATCTATATATTTAAGGGGGTATGTGTGTGTATATAATGGATTTACTTCTCCATTATGAATGTGTCTCCTAGATGCATGATGGGAGAGCGGAAAGGACTGTCCAGAAAATTCTGATAGCATCTTCAATTGTGCAGCTCCAAGCACTTTCTCATGATGCCCAGAGCCCCAGTGCACGTGGCTTCACGGCTCTCTGCCTCTTGTCAGGCACCATGATGTTCTCAGTGCATTAAAATTGCTGCAGAATTTGTCATCGTCCAGAAGCTCAAGCTCATTAAGAATGAGGTAAGCAAATGTAGTGATAGTCAACCCTTTGGTGGATGTGACTTGGTGCTGCCAGCTTCAGGTGGATTCCATAATACACCTGCTTTCAATTAGTAGATGTCAGGCCCTGAGTCCACGTCAGTCCCCAATACTTTGTTGTATTTATAATGTGTATTTCAAACATCAGTTTTGAATGTAACTGTTTTTTCCTTCGGTTTGAATAGCAGCTCTTAGGACACATGAATTCTTACTGAATTTCTAAATAGTACCAGTACAATGAGTTCTTAATGCTGGTGGCTTAAATAGTGTTTCTGTAGGTAGAAGACTAAGATCCTGGATTCCAACATGCCCAGAAGTCTCTGCATGTTGATGGCCCAGTGCTGTGCCAATTTGAAAATTTATCTGTGTTTGTTCTGAACAACAACCTTCTGATTATAGCATTCTTTGTTGCAATGCTTGTTTAATATGGGATTGAATCGCTATAGTTACGACAGATTAAAACAAAAATCTCAAATTAGAATCATTTGTCATTTTATTCTCTCCAATAACAAGTGTGTTTATTTTTCCTTTGCAAACTTCATTTGGCAGTGCATGTCAGTTAAATGAAGAAAAGAATTTCTGACAGCAAAGGGAGGATGTTCTGTGGTGTGCCAGTGCCTGACATCAATAGGAGATTTTTTTTGGTTTAATTTTAAGCTATGAAAAGTGTGTGCAGACATGCACTTTTTTCTTTAATAAATGCACAAGGGTCCAATTCAAAGAGCTGTTTCTGAGGAGCTGAGCCAGGCTTGACTGAGCCGACTCATTGCCTTAAACTGAATGCAGCACAGGGAGCGGACGCTGCTCAACAAGAGGGCAGCGAAGGGGCAGGAGACCTGGCAGGCGGGTACCCGGCTGAGCAGGGACACTAGAGACAGCAACAACGTGCAACAACAGCTTGCACACACACACACACACACACACACACACACACACACACACACGTCCTAACTGAGTGCCCTTTGAGTTGGAAGGCGGTTACGGGTGCTGACGTGCCATCCCAAAGCAAAAATAATGCAAGTTTCTATTGCCTCATCCAAGTCTTTTTCCACTTCATAAAGAGCGTTCACCCCCGGTGTGCTGTGCTGTGGCTCCAGTTCTTTACTGCCCGACTCTGTCAAATCGTTTTCACTCTAAGCACTATGCACTGTTCAGTCGGCCCTCTCTAATATTTCTTCTCTCGTCTCAAACGTGTTTACAGCAAGGGAATAGGGAGAGGAGAAAAAAGTTAGAAAGAAAAAGACCAAAGCTGTACAGTTGTACAAGGAAAAAGCTTTTAGGAAAGGATTTCATTGAACTAGAAAGGGCTGTGCAAAGCCTTTGCTGAACCAGGTGTGAGGGTTGCAGCCTCTCGCTGCCTGTGTTCCAATAGGTCACAAGTCTGAAACTGGTGATCTAGACATTAAGTTGTTCTTTAAAAGAAACGTCTTTATTAGAATTGAACTCCTGCATTTCAGATCTTTCACTTTTATCTGCTGAATTACTGACTTAAATAGAGGATTTGGGGGTTTTGTAAGTTTTGCTCCTCTTGGCACATACAAGTGATACAGCTGCAGAAGAGCCAACTGCACTTCTTTGCTTGTGCCAGTGTTTTGAGTGGTTTAATAGCTTTCTATTGCACCTCTGAACTGCATGGGAAGTTCCAGACCTGCGCAGGTGTCCATGAGGAGCAATATTGAGAAAACTGTCATTTTACACATGTTTCTCAGGGTGAATTTGCAGAAGTGGCTGGTGGAGACTCAGGCCTTTGCTGTTGGTGATGGGGGCATGGGAGTGAAGCCAGCTTGGCTGTTTGATCCAATAGGAGTTGGCAGGGCTGGTGATATTAAAGAAAAAAACCCCAAATACAGCCAAATTGGATATCACCAATATAGAGGGGACTAGTACGACTGAGAAATAAATGCATGCCACAAGAGGACTGTTAAAAAACAAACACATGTTGGGTAATTCATAGCCTATTTTTGGCTTTTGTGTAACCAGAGGGTATAATGAGGGCCTTTCTTTCAGCACTATATTTGGATATCCAGGGAAAAATCATTGCTATATGAAATTGAAAATCTCCGTAACAAGGAAAGATGGCTTGCATGGGAATTTTCTTTTCCAAATTGAAATGAAGCTACGTGAACAAAGGATTTTTCCCTGTATTTTTAAAAACTTGGAGAATATGCGTGGCGCTGGTAATATCAGCAGTGGAAAGTTATCTATCCCAAGCTAGCAAGCTTTTCTTCTTCCCTTCCATTAAGATAAAGTGCATTTCTTTTCAGTCTCTAGAGATAAATGCAGTCTTTCAGGCCAGGTTTCAGACCCTGAAAAACTTTTTATTTAGCAATAAATCCACTGGAAAAGAGGTTTACAAGCAAAGTGCTGACACAACCCTAACTGCCCTGGCACAATGAGTTTAGCCGCAGGTTTGTTGTAATCCCAAAACAATAACAGAAAATTGTCACGTCAGACGAATTCCGTGTGTCCTTTGTATCACGCAGTCCCTGGATTATAACTCTGTACGTCTGCTTATGGCCTCTTCAGTCAAGCTTTCTAATAGCAAAACTGCACCCAGCTTTCTGAGTGCTTAATGCTCTGAGTGGAGAGTGAGTTGGCCAAAGACACAGCAGAGAACAAACCCATCTTAAAGGAGAGGTGGGCATTCATGTACGTACTGCTCTCTGTGGGATGGAATGGTTTGTTTTCTTCCTTTCATTTCTTTGGGGACTGAGAAAACAGTTCTGTATTTAAGATAAGTGTTGGCCAGACTAAGTGGTTTTATGTCCATGTTGTAATACGGTAACATTCACTATTATGTGGGTAACAGTAACTCTTCCCTCTTCTCACCAGCACTATGAACGGATAGAAAAATTGCATTTAATCCTGGCATAATTGTTTAAGCTCTCCATCCCCACCATGACCAAATGCCAGAAGGGACACGAAAAGCTTTTGGGAGGGAGAGATGACTGAAAATCTGCTGAGTTTATATATGATTGCTTCACTTCATCGTTCTCGGATATTACCAGTTAATATATCTTGATATACTGAATCTCGTGTTTCTAACAGACTTGCAGAGGGAATATTTTTGTGACACAGCAACACACTGAATTTGAACCTAACTGAAAGGGATATATTTTTTTACTCTGTTTTTGTAGAGGCAGCATAAAAATCTGGGATAAGAAAAAGGCAGAAAATAGTATTGTAGAAAATCGAATCCTTTTCTGAGAAGAGAAGTGGAAATTGCCTTCTCTCTCTACAAAACTTCTTGGCTTACCATTCCCAGAGATGCAAAACCTGGGAGATGTTTCTGGTCTTCCCAGGAAGGGAAAGATAAAGAAACGAATCAGTCTTAGTTAAACACCTTGTGAAGAGTTCGGGTGCCATGCAGAAGCTGCGGTCTGCCAGCGGCTGAGGAGCTGACTGACAAGTCTGCCTTTTGCTGGCGGTTCCCAAGGCCACGTGGCCGGGCCGGTCGCTGCTTTGTGTCCATGGATCCGTTTCTTTGCGGGCAGAGCAGGACTGTTTGTGTCCCTGCGGCACTCAGACCGCAATCAGAGCAATGACTGGCACAGCAGCGGTTCTCGCGTGAGGTCATGTCTGGGAACATCTGTCCAGAATAGCTGATATAAGCAGATTTTTTTCCAAAGTTCTGGACTTGTGTTCCACCGGCAGCTGAGGGAACCAGCACCAGAGAGGTGCTTTGAGTCTGTAGATTGTGTGTTTTGGCTGCTTAGTTACTGGCATCTTTGCTACTCTAACTGTAAAACAAGTTAAACAAACTGATACGTATAAGTCTGAATCTTCACATTGATGAAGTCAATGGAATTACAATTTCATAAATATATGCAATGGAACAATTTTTTTCCATGATTTTGAGGCCTCCCTTTTTATCCAAGAGACGACCTAACAGTGGCTAGCGCATTGATAGATGCCGGTATCCCTTAGAAAGGAATAGGATGTGACTTGGTTCTGCCCCCCGCCCTGCAATCACATTTGTCTCACAAATGTCTCTTTGCATAGAGCACATGGTGCTGAGTTCCTCTTGTCTTTTAAAAATGCAGGTGCTGTAGTTTAGGAGTTTGTTCTCTTTCTAAGCTCGGCATATGGGATCGATTGCCTTGTCGCCTGGCTGTAGTTCCTGAGGATGTGCAGTAGCTGTATTGCATATAGATCCTTATGGGATCTGCCCTATTTTCCCACACGGTGTTGTTTCCTTCTTGCTCTGTCCCATTTTTAATTTCAGTTTAAGTTGGAGCAGAACTCAGTGTGGATGTAGTCATTGAACAAGTCTGTCATCACAAAGGAGCTCAGAGTCCCTTTGGTTCCTTTATTGCATGCTAACGGGCTGAATGTTCCCAGACTGAGCTCTGCCTCCTTCCTAGGAGAGAACAGAAATGGTTCCAGCAAGATCATGGAGGCTGCAGTGCTTACAGCTGTTGTGCAAAAAGCATTGTAAGTGTTCAACAAACGGGGATGGATGCTTCGCAGAATGTGCGTGTGGAGAGCAGTAGTTAAAACTGCCCCAGTGAGCTTGTGTTCGAGTGGTTGGCAGGAACAAAAGAGCAGCTCCACAACGGAGTGTGTGCTTGTTGAGAATTCATTGAGAACCCAAGCTCAAATAGCGGCTTTTCCTTGATGATGATGCATTCTCTTGTGAGGTTCTTTCAGCTGTTATCTGTGATCTGCCCCATTCCTACAGCCCATATGAGTGGAAAACCCAGCTCCTAAGGGAGGATTCTGACGGCAGCTGGAACCTGAGCTGCCCCAGGGCAGCGCGCTGCAATCCGCACGTCTCTTACAAACCGCTCGAGAACATCGCCCACTTTCCCCAGCATGGAGATTGGCTTAAGAGTGTGGTTGATTCTGACTCTATCCTCTTTATATCTGTATAAATTACTATTCATGTGAAATGGGGCAGAGGATCCATTTGCAGTATTTTTTTTTCCCAAATCAGAGAGTTCCTACCTGATTTTTGCAAAGGCATGTACAAAAAATACCAGTGACACAGCTACATAATAAAGACCCAGTTTTAACAGCAATAATGAATATACGTGAGTTCTCATAAGGAACACATGAATTTATGGAAATAAAAAGTTGGCTGACTTTCCTCAGACTTTAAATTAACGTGAAGATGAATTAGCAGCTGTCCCCAAATGTTTCTTCAGTGGGATACTGAGAGGCAGTTGAAGGTAAATCTAGCAGTAGCACCCGTTGAAAGCAGCATCTTTAATCTTTCTGTTACAGCTTCACCTACAATGGGAAAAGAGGCAATGGCTTATCCAGTCTGTGTAGGGGTCAGTACTGGTATGTATTGCATACTACACAAGGTTTGTGCGGTCAGCCCAGGGGCATTAGTAACTGCGGAGGAATTGCCTTACTGCACTTGAATTGCATTACATTTTCTTACCATGTGAACTGTGTGCTGTCCACACTTCATTTTCTTACTCCCGCGCCAGCGCAGCGATGGCAGAAAGCACCGTTACCGGCCGTGCACAGAGGCGGCTCCTCCCGCCCTGCGCTGCCCCACCAGCTCTGCTGTGAGATGGCTTCTCCTGTGCTAACCACGGGTTGTTCAGAAGCGTGCTGGCTTGTACTGGTGGCCTCTCCTTGTCTGGAGGCCGTGGTTCCCCAGGCTGGTCCAGCAGCCTCTCCCAGGCCTGGCCTGGCCTGGGCGCCCTCACTGCTGCACGTTGCTGGTCAGTTGTTTTCAGGCAGGCTGAGCAAACCCAGCTCTGCGAGCCCGGAGCGAAGCCCAACCCGCTGCTCTGCTCAGGTACCTCCTCTGGATGGGAAAATGACCTTTGTTACACAGCTGAGTGTCTGAGCCGTCTGACATCAATTGTTCTGCTTTGCTGAGTAAAGGATCAGGGTTGAGCTCAAGGTTTAGGGATGATAGTTTGGAGGGGAAAAAGAGAATATCAAGGACAGGCAATTATCTTTAGTTTCAGTGGTAGTTATGGTGTTAAACTCTCTGGTGGGGCTTGAGAACCTTGGTGCTTCCCTGCAATCTTGAAAATAAAAGCATCAGACCGAAAGTAGAGATTTATGAGCTCTTCATATCTAGAACTATTGCTGTTTTTCAATTCTGTTTGTCTGGAATACTATGGGAAAGCCCGTAACTCCTTTTTGTTGTTTGTTTTCCAAAGCTAAGCACAGACAAAGAAATTCAAACCAAAAATTCTGCTCTGCTTTGACATCTAATGGAGACGTAGGAGTCCAAACCACCAGCTTGTTGTTTGAACAGCTTCAAATTGTGCTTATGATGGAAACATTCAGTCCCGGGGATGGGACTGAGCGGAACATCATATAATGTAGATAGGTACATGGACATCTGCAGCAGCTGCTCTGGCTCCTGTTTAGGTCTTGTTTTATCAAACCATTTACTGAAGTACCCACAGGTGCAGTGAACCAACAGTTTCCCTGAAAGCAGTGGAAGAGCTTTGGTCTAAATTGTTTGTTTGCAAAAGAGAAATGCTTGTTATTTAGAAGATCGGAGACTACAATGTGCAAAACCAAAATAGTATCGTTCTGAGAATTTTTTAAATGTCAGATTTTATTTACTTTTTTTTCTCATGATCCCTCTACCCTTCTCATTTTGATCTTTATGGTTTTTTGTTGCTGAAGTGTTATAATTTAAATCTGGAGACTTGAAATACCTTTGCCAGTAAGGAGTAAAAACTTCATCAGAATTCCGTGAATTGTTTCTCATCGATTAGAGTCTAAAAGCTGCCATAAGAGGTCATCTCCTGAGCTTCAATGCATTGCCCATTAGTAAGCATCACATTCGTTGTCTGTAATTCAGATTATTTTTTTCACATCAGCATATCTTATTTGCTAGTGTAACTTTTCCAATATTTTAGGTATTTTAGAAACACAAACTGCTTTGATATTAGTGGATAGTCTGAGATGGTTTAGTGGAGTGATTACATGACCTGGCAAGCATTCTCTTTCCTCTTCGTTGTGTGTTGGGCTGTTCTGGCATGTGGGTACTTGGCAATATATGGCACTGGATGTAGACAGTATATTGCCTGGAGAACTGGGAATAAGGACAAATAGAGCAAGTTCCCCATAGTAATACTGATTTTAAACTACCAATTGTTTCACAGGAGAACAGGCACATCATCTACGTTGCTCCTGGAGCTTCACATCTTGCTGTAATTTGACCAGGAGATATTAGGCTTAAAGCTTTCCCATACGTTTGGCTTGATAGCAGTATGGGAAATCACCCTTGTCCTGCTACACTTTTATTTCACCGTGAATTTTATTCTTTAGGGCAATTTCAATAGCAGGGTTTTCCTACCTGGCATGCAGGTATTTTATGCGTGTAGGGTACGTCTCAGCAAAGTAAGTAGTGATGTGGAAAACACTTATTCTGTTGTGGCTGGAGAAGGTGCAATCTCAAAAAACTAACTGAATTTTTTCTGAGGAACAGGGGTAGAGGACGCACATGCAAAGGTTTCCCAGTCTCCTGGTAGGTGGTAGGGCGGGAGGGGGTTTTAGTGCTTAGGACACTTGCTGTGATGTTCTTTGCCTGATCATTTATTTTAAGCTTCTCTGTATCCCTTGTTTCCTTTCAGACATTTCATTAATGTTTGTCTATATTCAGTAGAATCCAAGCCGTAATACCTGGTGGCCTGCTTCCCATCTGAGTCATCTCACCTCAGTAGCAGTGAATAAATGAACCTTCAAGTCTGGTCAGATATCCCAAAGCATCATAACAAAGGATTCTTGAATATGTTCTGAGTTAGTTTCTTTCAAGCAGTATTTTTTTGCTTAGATAGTGCATCAATTCGGCGGTACATGAGTGAATATGCCAGTTTGGGATTATAATAGTGTTTTGCCTTAATCTTGTATAATCAAAATGTTGCAAACTTTTAAAAATATATATTTATTTTTTAAAAATATCTTTCTGTATGCACACTTCCAAATGCTCATCACTTTCAAGAAGCTCTCTGAAGACTCAGGAATTCCTGGGTGTTGTGAACTGGTACTTTGTTGTCCCTTCGGGCCAGATTCTCAGGTGATACTGAACGATACCATGATGTTGCCTCCTCTGGACCTGCACTGGGGCACAACAGCTGCAGGTTGTCTCTCAGGTTTTGTATTCATAGTGATGCCAATAAAAACTGAGCTCCCATCTAACATGCTCGTGACTTGTGACACTCGGGTGTTTGTTCTTTGATTGCGGGGCTATGCAAATCTTGTAGAAACAAACCAACAGCCAGAGAACTGTGCTGGGTGACACTCAAGTGGATTCACATTCGAGTTTTTCTTGACCAGTGATTCTCTGTTCTCAAAGGAAAATCCCCTTGCTGACTTTTGCTTCTTGGGGAGGCGGGGAGTGGAAATGCACTGTCTAGGCAGAGAAGGATATTCCAGATGGGTAAGGTGTTGTCTTTTGAAAAACTGATCTACTTGTATGGTCTGAGCAAAATGTAGGACACTTCAGGTTTATGTGGAAAGAAATGTATCTGTGAACTTTGCTGTGTCTGTCACAGAAATGCCGGGCTGGTAAACCAGCAGAGCCAGCAGGATTTTGTGCTCATTTGCACTCATCGCTCATTTTTCTCCCACAAGTGTAATTTCCCAAGCGGACAGTGGCCTCTAAGATGAATAGTGTCAAAGTGTCCGTCTAGAAACCTTTAGCTGGTCGATCAGTCTGGTTGGCTGTTTTCTGGTTTGGAGCTGTTTGTCCTGGTGCAGCTCACCCGCCCGGCCACGGCGGCTCACGTGAGAACGTTCTGAAGGAGAGTGTGTGTGTAACATGTGAAATAATGTAGGCGAAAAGGCATTTTGAGGTGGCTGACACAGAACTTGGTCTCTGAAAGTGCCCCTGCTTCATCCAGCGTGCTACAAAGGATGCAAGGTGAGCTTCTTTTCAAAACATCTTTATTTTTAATGATTCTTTTGGTTTTTATTTTCAGACAGGCTGCCTTTCTGTTGGGTGGTGGAAAAACACGCTTTTAAGTACTTGAGTTAGGTATATGGAGCTGTGGATAGCACAATTATGTCTTGGATATTTAAGACTGCCCAGAAACAGGGGCAGTTTTGAACTGACAACTCACTTTCATTTTCCCTTCCCCTCCACAAAATTACAGATCACAACTTTGCCTGAGGATATTCTTGAAGAAAATGAGTTCAAATACCTACAGACTGTTTTAAAACAGCAGCAGTGAACTCCTTGGCAGCCCTGCAGGCCGTGTGTTTGAGGAGGGTGCACTAACAGTCCCTGCAAGCGTTGGCGCTCGCTGCCTGTTCAGTGCCGGTCGCGGTGGAAGCAAGGGGAGCAAAGGGAGTTTGCACACTCTTCCACTCATTGCCTCTGAGGCAGCTGTGATTTGCCTGCTAGATTTTTCTTTCCCTTCAAGAGGAAACAAGATCAGTAAATGTGGGGGACTTGCATTTTTGCATCCCCCTCCTTTTTTTGTTTTCCTTTCCCTGTGAAGGGGTTTCGTTAGAAGGAGATATGTTGTTGAATTAGTCAGGCCCAAAGGAATCTCAAGGCCACTTCGAGAAGCTGAGAACAGAATCTGCTGTGAGAAAGAGGGGCGTTTCTTCATTAACAGGGCCTCAGCATGGCGTGAGTCGTCGGACCTGTCATCGGTGGGGCTCCAGCGTGTGGACTGCCCATGATACTCATTTAGCGAATCCATGCTTGGAGCGCGGATTCGTGATTAGAGAATAGTTGCGTATATAAGGAGACATGTGTCTGTAATAAATGGCTTTTGCGTGATTCACATTGAATCAGAGTGCTGAGTCCTTTATCGTTCCAACATTTCCCCTCCAATCTTTGTGGTATTATGTGTAGTGTCAGAAATGCTGGTCTCTTGGCTCAGGCTTTTTGGAAGGACGCAGCGCACACGCCGTAGCTGTGCAGTGTGCCTGGTGTCCTGCAGAATCTCTGCCACATGGTAGTTGTGAGGTTCCGTATCGCCTCCCACCCTTGGTGCATTTGCTTTAGATATCTAGGCTGTATGCACACACTTGTGTTTTCTGGCTGGATTTTGCTCTTATCTATGTGGAGAAAAAAAGATAGTTTGCTTTGCTATTGTTATCTTTAAAGATCTGCTTTTCCCAGTTGCCAAATAGTCTGTAGACAAAATGAGAAGAGCTGTGGGTTTCAGGGTGAAAGCGCACGTTGAGCCGGGGACCTGACGGCCTCTGAGAGCTCGTGCTGTTCTGATATTTGGCTGGAACTTAGTGAAACAGAAGATAAATAACGCAAGTTGCAAACATGTCACAAGTGGTAGAGGTTTTGAAAAGATGTCCTGCGTCTGGCGGCAGAGGCTGCAAACCCGCCCGGGCTCTCTGTCCAGGGCAGGAGCCGTCGGCCGCTCTCTGAGCTCTGATCTGCGGCAGAGCCTGATGCGCTTTTTTCCCACAGTGGGTCAAACAACAGGCAAGAATCTGACTCCAAACCTCCCCTTGGGAAGTTCCCCTCCTGATTTGACTGTCCTGTTCTTGCATCCCTGCTTTCTTTAAAACCCACATTTCCTAAGCACGATGAGAGGAAAAATCTCCTCACTTGTACCTGTCCTATGGAGAAGGAGCTTTTGCTTTCCAGGTGGTCACTGATGGGCATCCCGACTTGCAGAGTGTGCAGCTGACTCTTCAGAGGACTGCAAGTGCCAATGAAGAAAATACCAGCATCTTATTTGCCGTGCTTCTTGCCTATACTGATCAATCTTCCTTTAAAAGCATCTAAGTGGTCATGGTTATGCATGAATGAAGAACCTACTAAGGGAAGTTACAATTGAGCTGCTTGCGTGAGCATCCCTACTTCCCTTTCACATTCTGGAAAGCTTGTGTAATATAACATTTGAGAACAATGAAATAAAAAAAAAAAAAAATCCAAACCTGCCATGCAGTTAATCGGACCAACATTCAGAAAGTATATGCTGTTTTCTGAAAGTATGAATTATTACGATTGCAATATTTAACTGTGTGTATATCCACTGATTTGATTCTTTATAGCATTTCTCTGTAAATTTTTCCTTTGTATTTATATGATAGACAAGAAAATAATCCAAAATAGAATCTATTGTAGTCTCTCCTCTTAAATTTTTATAAATATACATCTCCATTACAATATTTGTTACAACATCTTTCAGACTGTGAATAATATTTGCTGTAAAGGTAGGTGGGTTGGTTTGTTTTTCCTGGCTAAGTTCTGTACTTGTGGTACGCAGGAGAAATCCCAGAATCATTTAGGTGGGAACAGACCTTTATGGTCATCAAGTCCAGCTGTTACCATGGCACTGCCAACCTGAGTTACCTGCTGAGCGCTTTGAGAGGTTTGCTTGTGCAGGACCCTCATAGGAGATCCCCACACCCTGAGCTTGCGCTTGGACAAAAGTGACATGCACGTTTGAAGAGAAACCGAACACTTTGTAGAGAACGTGATCAGAGTCTTGGGAAACGGGAGAGGTGCCTGAGGACTGGAGGAAAGCAAATGTCACTCCAGTCTTCAAAAAGGGCAAGAAGGAGGACGCGGGTAACTCTAGACCGGTCAGCCTCACCTCCATCCCTGGGAAAGTGATGGAACGACTTCTCCTGGGTGCCATCTCAAGGCATATCAGGGATAAGAGGGTCATCAGGGGCAGTCACCATGGCTTCACCAAGGGCAAGTCGTGCTTGACCAACCTCATTGACTTTTATGAGGACATAACAAGATGGATGGATGATGGCAGAGCGGTGGATGTGATCTACCTTGACTTGAGTGAGGCATTTGACACAGTCTGCACAGCATCCTCACAGCTGAACTGAGGGAGTGCGGTCTGGATGAGCGGGTAGTGAGGTGGACTGCGAACTGGCTGAAGGGAAGAAGCCAGAGAGTCGTGGTCATTGGGGCAGAGTCCAGCTGAGGCCTGGATCCAGTGCAGTGCCTCAGGGGTCAGTGCTGGGGCCGGTACTATTCAATATATTCATCAATGATTTGGACGAGGGAATAGAGTGACTGTCAGCAAGTTTGCTGGTGACACCAAGCTGGGAGGAGTGGCTGACACTGGAAGCTGTGCTGCCATCAGAGACCTGGACAGGCTGGAGAGCTGGGCGGGGAAACATTTAATGAAATAGAACAAGGGCAAGTGTAGAGTCTTGAATCTGGGCAGGAACAACCCCAGGGTCCAGTGTAAGTTGGGGAATGATCTATTAGAGAGCAGTGTAGGGGAAAGGGACCTGGGGATCCTGGGGACAGCAGGGTGAGCATGAGCCAGCACTGGGCCCTTGTGGCCAGGAAGGCCAATGGACCTGGGGTGGGTTAGAAGGGGGTGGTCAGTAGGTCAGAGAGGTTCTCCTGCCCCTCTGCTCTGCCCTGGGGAGACCACACCTGGAATATTGTGTCCAGTTGTGGCCCCTCAGTTCCAGAAGGACAGGGAACTGCTGGAGAGAGTCCAGCGCAGCCACCAAGATGCTGAAGGGAGTGGAGCATCTGCCGTGTGAGGAAAGGCTGAGGGAGCTGGGGCTCTGGAGCTGTT
This sequence comes from Patagioenas fasciata, assembly GCF_037038585.1. Classification (NCBI taxonomy): domain Eukaryota; kingdom Metazoa; phylum Chordata; class Aves; order Columbiformes; family Columbidae; genus Patagioenas; species Patagioenas fasciata. The sequence goes on along the minus strand of NC_092534.1, from coordinate 1,185,692 downwards.
TGGAGAAGAGGAGACTGAGGGGTGACTCGTTCATGGGGATCAATATGGAAAGGGGCAGTGTCAGGAGGATGGAGCCAGGCTCTTCTGGGTGACAACCAGTGACAGGACAAGGGGCAATGGGTGCAAACTGGAACACAGGAGGTTCCACTGAAAGATGAGAAGAAACTTCTTCCTGGTGAGGGTGGCAGAGCCTGGCCCAGGCTGCCCAGGGAGGTTGTGGAGTCTCCTTCTGTGCAGACATTCAAACCCACCTGGACACCTTCCTGTGGAACCTCAGCTGGGTGTTCCTGCTCCATGGGGGGATTGCACTGGATGAGCTTCCCAGGGCCCTTCCAGTCCCTGACACTCTGGGATTCTCTGATTCTGTGAATATCTACCTTGGTGAAATGCTGCAGGTTCCTTCTTAATGACTCCTTGTTTCATTGCTGAAGTGAGACTGTTTGGGAAAAGAGGAGACGGGAGAGAGACTGAAGCAGAGAAGTGGTGCCTGTCCCAGCCGTTTCCCCACACAAACCAGCCCACGCTGAGTTTCCTTGCTTTGTTACTTGTCTCTTGGTGTTGCTGACTGCTGGGAGTGGAAATCAAGGACTGAACTCCAAAATATTACTGTAATAGTTCAGACAAAATGTTAAAAAACCCTCAGTAGAGTGCATCAAAGCAAGCACTGCAGTGAGCACATCAGAACTGGTGTGAAACTGTGCTTTAGATCCCTTAAAAATTATTGAAGTGACAATTTCACAGAGAAGGGGTGATCTAGGCTTAAGGAAAGGGCTTATGTGACCTTATATATATATAGGTATATGCTCATCGGAGGCTTGTTATTGGGCTGGGGTGCTGCAGTAATACTGAAATTATTAGTAGCCGTTGTTCAGAATAGTTAGAATCCGTATTTTGTGTGGATTTCTGATATACAACTTGAACAAAATCACGTGAAAAAACGTGTCTTTTGCAAAGCATTTCTTCAAGTGTTATAGTTCATCTCTTAGGGAGAGCGCACAAAGACGGTCGTCTGCTCTGTATTATGGTGACTTTAAATAGAAGTGCTGGGAAACTGGAGGTTTCCTGTTCTACTTTAAATATTGTTTCTGTTCAAACAAATGTGGCAATATTGAAGGACACATAACTTATTTGAGACCAGTGTCTGTGGGTGAAATGAGCTTTAGGATAAATGTCCTCAGCAGGAGTCTCTTCAGGGAGGTCTTTAAAGATTCTATCAATTTGTTGTAATTAAAATAATACTGTTAGTTGCATTATTCTATAGGATTTTGTTTGGAAACTTTCATAGTAATCTTTTATTTAATGTTCTTCACATTGCTAGTGAATTTGAAACCAATATGGTGCAAGGAGCCTTGTGGTCTTGCACCATTTTTTATGTAGCTTCTAAAAAATTAAACAGGCTTAATTCACAAGAGCAGGAATAGCTGGACTGCACCAGAGGTCACTTACCTGACGGGTTTTCTCTGTTCGATGTGTCAACAATCCATGTCTTAGCACAGGGCCAGTGGGAAAGTCCTGCTCCTTGCAAATGTAGGGGGCAATTCTACATAAAACCAAAAGCTTAAAGGCAAACCCTACAGAAAGCGTAGGTTTTTCTGCAATAATGCAACTATTAAGGCCAATGTCTTGATCAAACCTCCAGTAGCTCCTTGCCATTCTGTTCTACTTGCACTGTTTTCAACAAGAAGGAAAATGAAACTTACTTTTGTGGTTTTCCTCCTGGAATAACGGCGTATTGTGTGTGTGCTACTGCTCTGCTCCATTAGGCAGCGGCTCTGCTCCCCCTGGAGCCGGTTCCTGCCCGGGCTGTGCGCAGTGACCCCGCTCAGCAGCAATCTTCTACAGCAATTGAGACTGGCAGCTCTTGCCGCTGCTTTACAGCTACAGAAGCTCAGATGCAGAGCATAATTTCACAGCATCACAGAATGGACTGGGTTGGAAAAGCCCTCAGAGATCATCAACCCTTGGTCCAACTCCAGTCCATTGACCAGATCATGGCACTCAGTGCCATGGCCAATCTCAGTTTACAAACCTCCAGGGCCGGTGAGTCCAGCACCTCCCTGGGCAGCCATTCCAATGCTGACCACTCTCTCTGCACAGAATTGCTTTCCAATCTCCAGCCTCAATTTCCCCTGGCAGAGTTGAAGCCCATGCCCCCTTGTCCTATTGCTGACTGCCTGGGAGAAGAGCCCAATCCCCCCTGGCTAGAACTGCCCTTCAGGTCGTTCTAGAGAGTGCTGAGCTCACCTCTAAGCCTCCTCTGCTCCAGACTGAACAAGCCCAGCTCCCTCAGCCTCTCCCCATAGGGCTTGTGTTCAAGTCCCTTCCCCAGTCTTGTTCCTCTTCTCTGGACCCGCTCCAGCACCTCAATCTCTTTCCTGCCCAACTGCAGCACTTATTTGGTGTGGGGTTTTCATTTTCTTTAAAATGTTTCTTTCCCTGCTGCTCACACGTGGGAGACACTAAATCTGATAACTGAAGAAAATCTCTGTAAAGAGCTGGAAGATCTCCCCTCTTACTGCAAATTATACATGCCTAATAGGCCCTTTGGAAGTTCGTGGCAAGATAGTGGCCATTGGTGTTGAGAAAGATTTATTTAACGCATGCAGTATTATTGGCATTTGCTGCGACTTTGCAAATCTATCATTCCTAAACTGCTTTGTAGCGTCTACCTGAAATTTTATAGAAAAATAAGTGGAGATTCCTGTTTCTGTAGCCATGTTTTAAAGAACTTGTGCCTACTGCCCCATGTTCAAGTACCCTGTTATAAAAAATATAGAGGATGATGCTTTTATAGTTAAATAAGGATTTAAATAAGGGCTAAAGTCAAGAGAGTTGCAAGATCCATTAGAAGTAAAAGCAGTGACTCTGTTGTGCCTGTACGTCCTCCTTCCATTGGATATGAAGCAGGTGGCAAATTCACCAGTCATTTTTCGTTCTTGAAGAAGAAAAGGTGCTTGTTATAATTACCCTGCCCAAATTCCCGAGTGCTTTTAGCAACATCTCTGGCCCATAGACTGATATTACAAGCTGATGAAGAGACAAAAAATCTCTAATTTCAAATCACTTATTTTAAAATAGCTGAATGTATTTTATGTGTAGACCAAGATCTTTAATGCTTTATGAGTTTGTTGCCTTTTTTGTTTACTTTTGGCTTCCTTGCCCCAGAAACGATGCCCTGATATGCTAACGATTATATTGTAAAACCGGATGATTTTCACCTTTTGTTTAGAACAATTCCACACCTACCATGTGTATTTTTGCACTTTTCCCAGATGACGGTATAATGTTATGACTGCTCGGAAAACTAAATGCAGTGCTTGTTTTTGAGCAGCGTGGGTGAGGTCACCCAGAGCTCCTCCTGCGCTGTGAGCAGCCACACGAATCACTGAGGAACTCGCATCGAAAGGGAACTCAGATTTTAAGATAACTTGGGTTCTGGATAAGACAAAGGTTTCTCAGAACTGATTCAAGGCGTTGCTGCTGTTCTCAGTTATTCCCTAATTCTTATCATCCAGAGAAGAGCAACAAGACTGGGGAAGGGGCTTGAGCACAGGCCCTAAGGGGAGAGGCTGAGGGAGCTGGGCTTGTTCAGTCTGGAGCAGAGGAGGCTTAGAGGTGAGCTCAGCACTCTCTAGAACGACCTGAAGGGCAGTTCTAGCCAGGGGGGATTGGGCTCTTCTCCCAGGCAGTCAGCAATAGGACAAGGGGGCATGGGCTTCAACTCTGCCAGGGGCAATTGAGGCTGGAGATGAGAAAGCAATTCTGTGCAGAGAGAGTGGTCAGCATTGGAATGGCTGCCCAGGGAGGTGCTGGACTCACCGGCCCTGGAGGTTTGTAAACTGAGATTGGCCATGGCACTGAGTGCCATGATCTGGTCAATGGACTGGAGTTGGACCAAGGGTTGGACTGGATGATCTCTGAGGGCTTTTCCAACCCAGTCCATTCTGTGATTCTGTGATTCTCTGATTCTGTGATTCTGTATTTAACAAGCCCTTACTTTCAGCCTATGGATTTTAACATATAGCTACTTAAAGCTCACATTTTAACTGCACAAAGGAACGCACAGAAACAGGTGGGAAAGCAGGTGTTTTCCTGCTATAATTTTTTCTGGTGATTGGTGATTCACTTGTACTTCTCCCGGTGTCAGTAATGGATGCTATATATAATGCCAGGTTGAGAGAGGACCGCCTGCCGCTCGGCGCTGGCGGCTCCTGTGATGGATCTTACAAATACATCCACTCTTGCAGCAAGGTTTATGATTTATAAGAAAAACCACACAGTTTAGGATATATGTAAGTTTATAAATGAATCCATTATTGTAATGGATCCTACAAATACATCCACTCTTGCAGCATGGTTTATGATTTACAACAAAAAATGCACAGTTTAGGATATACGTAATTTTATAAATGAATCTATTATAAGTGCCACTTATGAAAGACAATGACCTAAATTCAGATCAGAATGTGACCCTAGCTCTGCGCTATGTAGTTCATCTCAGAATTTCTTTAGATTTAATAAGAAAAGTATAAGACAACGTGATAATTTACAAGTACTGTTTATAGTTAATTGATATACCTCTTGAAGGTGTGTTTTCTACATGAAAAAGATAATTGAAGGTACAGTTTAAATAGTGGTGCTATGAAAGGTGATTTGCAGGCGGTCGCTGCTGAGGAGACACGTTCTGGCCAGGGCTGATGGACCGACTGGTGCTCCGGGTTTGGCCAGAGCTGCCCCAGCAGAGATGGGAAGACACACGTAAAAGCCAAAGAGCAACCTCTGGAAGGCCCTGTCAACACCGTGACACCGCTCCTTCCTACAGCAATAAAATCTGCGCCATGGTAGACCTGGGAGGCTGGGGGAGCTCTGGAGAAGACCTTTCCAGATCAGCTCTGTATTCATTTATTATTGGTAAAGGAAAGCAGAGTTGCATGTGCATCATATTGCTCTGGGATCACTTTGCTACTGGACAAGATTCAGGAATAGATGAGTAAGTTTTTCTTAAATATTTGCTAGTGTTAGTGGAAATCATTAAAGAAAACAATGAAATAATGCAATAAACCAATTCTGGGTTATAAATTACAATTAGTTTATTCTTTGATTGCCTCATCACAGAATCCCAGAGTGTCAGGGACTGGAAGGGACCTGGAAAGCTCATCCAGGTCAATCCCCCCATGGAGCAGGAACACCCAGCTGAGGTTCCACAGGAAGGTGTCCAGGCGGGTTTGAATGTCTGCACAGAAGGAGACTCCACAACCTCCCTGGGCAGCCTGGGCCAGGCTCTGACACCCTCACCAGGAACAAGTTTCTTCTCATCTTTCAGTGGAACCTCCTGTGTTCCAGTTTGCACCCATTGCCCCTTGTCCTGTCACTGGTTGTCACCCAGAAGAGCCTGGCTCCATCCTCCTGACACTGCCCCTTTCCATATTGATCCCCAGGAATGAGTCCCCCCTCAGTCTCCTCTTCTCCAGCTCCAGAGCCCCAGCTCCCTCAGCCTTTCCTCACACGGCAGATGCTCCACTCCCTTCAGCATCTTGGTGCCTGCGCTGGACTCTCTGCAGCAGTTCCCTGTCCTTCTGGAACTGATGGTATTTCTTTCATGGCTTTATTGTCTTTCACAGCTTTATTTTCTCAGTCTGCTGAGAGACTGGTTACGTATTTTCACTGCATAATTCCCCACATGCTCCCCCTCCCCTGTGCTGCTGTGCTCACATCTCTGTTTCTCTAGTTAGGTCACAGGCTTCACATATTGCTCAGGTTTGCTTGGAAAGCAGAGAGATGAGGTGAGAGCAACCTGTGTTTGTCAGCTGAAGAACAGTGCCTTTGTGATGAGCAGCAAAAGGAGTGTTAAAATTACTTATGACTCAGAAAACATGCCTCCTTGTCAGAGAGATGATACTGCTTCGTTTCCAAAGGTGTTCTGAGGCCTAAATGACTGATATTTGCAAAGTACTTTTCGATTCTCCTTTGAAAGAATTATCCTGTTCTGCTTGGTGAGAGAGTAGTTTGAGCAGCTCCTCCGAATTCTGACAGCTGCCCTCCTACCGAGGACTCAGCCAAGCCTAACACAGCACTACTACTTAAATTGTTAAAACATTTCTCGTTGTTACACTTAGTGAATCAGTTTTGCGTTATGCTGCTTTCTGCAGGAGCAGTTGAAGGAACAGCTGCTTTAATGGGATGTAATGAGCAATTAATGAACGAAATAATATCTGTGGTGTTCATGGTAACCGCCTGTCATTGCTCCTTTGTTCCTACTCTCGTCATCTTCTTCAGCATCTGACCTATAATCAGTTTTCTCTGTGTGCTTATCTACAGTACTGTTAGATGATGAGGCCTTGCCTAAAGCCTTTCAGCACAGAGAAAATTGGTGGTATGAAGAATTATGTGAAAAGAGAATAATACGCTTTTAGTACCATAAGCAGTTTCCCTTGCTGTCCACCTGTGTTGATAGCAATGACACCCGTAACCAACTCCTTGCAGTCTCCTTTTCCTCAGAGCGGTGTTGTTCATAAGCTAAATGTTTCCTTTCATGCTGCAACACGTCCTGAATTGTACAGTAAGATTTGCAGATGCGTAGTCATGAACCACTTGTAAGTCCTGCTGACTTGCAGCGTGTTCCATAGGGCCCCACGTGCCCGTGTGGGTTGAGTCCCTCTCCGGGATGGTCCCAGCCCCGCGGGACGTGCCCGGAGGATGGGACCCGGGTCCAGCTCCCTCCTCGGCTTGGCGTGGCAGCTGCTTCTTCCACGCTCAGTTGGGTAAAGAAAAAGGCATTTTGATGTGGAATAAGGGTCACAATAGTTGTTTTTTTTTCTTTTTCCATCACCAGAAAACTCTGAAGAGGAAAAACAGTAACTGGGAAGAAATGTTTCAGATGTAACTTAGTTTCAATAATTCAAGATTCTCGGAGCTATTTATTCTCATTCCCCAAATGGTGTTTGTCTTGAGAACTCGGGGGAATCAGCTGACTTGACTTTTGCCTCAAGGTGTATTAAGGATGCTATTCAACCGCACTGAAAACCAGGAAATAGTAAAGCACAGCTTACTCTGGAATAATTTAAAACCTGCATTCCTACAACATCAGAAGTTTGGTTTTAAAAGGGAGGAAACCATATTCAGCCATGAACTTTAGTAATACTGAGAATTCTAGTTTAATAAAATACGTAAAAGTTAGTTCATTATGATTCCATATTCTCTATTTCTGTACCCCGGACAACAGCGTGGTCTCTTTTCCATGGGCTCCCTTGGGAGGAAGCAATACAGCACAGTGTAAATACAGCGCTTCCGTTGCAATGACCACACTGCTCAGATGTTAATACTGAGCAGTCCACCAGGACGCTATTATAGTGCTAAAATTGTAATTTACCTATAACACCTAGGAAAAAAAAATCTGTAAAAATAGGCAGGTGAACTTATTTGTCAAGAAGTAGTGTAGCTACGATGAAAAGCAGGGCCCAAGTTCTTACAGCGTAACATGGATGCCCCTTTTCAAGTGCGTCTTCAGGGATGCTGAGGTGTGAGGTTACAGGTGTGTCTCGCTGTGACCAGATGAATGGACAGGGAAGGTTGATTCAGGAACCTGGGACCAGCTGCTTATAAAAGATGGGCTGTAGCTTTTGAAAGCTTGAGTAACTGGTAGGCTGTGTGTTGGAAGGCAGGGATGTGCAAGCAGGAGGAAAATGGTTTGTCCTTTCTCCAGAGGAGAGTTTGCTACTGTTTGGATAGGTTTACATTTTTATTGTTCTCATTCTAACGGTGTAGCTTTGCTTCCTGTAGTTTGAGCATGTGGCTGGAGAGCCTGAGAAACCAATGTTCTTTGGGCAAGGACTCAGCCAGGCCTGTGTCTGTTTCGGGCTGGGTGGGCTGGTGAGGACGGATTTGCACAGACTGCTCTGAAACCGGCGGGTCTGGTTCGTATTAACTGTTGCTGTGGCAGAACGCGTAGGCAATTTGAACTAATGATAAATCCCAATCTTAGTGTCTTGGTACCCACAAATTCTAAGGCTTTGCAGCCTCTTGTCTCTTTTTAGCACACCAAAGTTTACTTTTATTTTTGTTTCAAGCTTTTTGTGCTTTCCATGCATTTGTAAGTCCTCCCCTGATAATTACCACAACAATACTATTGTGTTTTGCTGTTTCGCTTTTGCTGTCGTGGCAGTGGAAGCAGTGAGAGGCCTGTGATGAGACAGGGCTTGTGTTCCTTAATCCTCGACAGACGGGCTTCTTGCCCTGGGTTTGGAGATGCCAGGAGAAGCTTTGTGGCAGTTCAGGCCGCTCTCCCTGCTCTCATTTGCCCGCTCCTGTTCTCCATGTTGGAGAACCCTGAAGAGCTCTGCTGTTCTTCCTTGCCGAGGCAGGCATATCTTATTTTAAGCTCATCTGTTTTCAGCAAAATCCTCTTCTGTCCTGATAAAGTTTTCCCACTGTGTTGATCTATGGAGCTGAATTGCTGATTTGATAAACTGTGATGAAAAACAAATTTATCTCTCTGAAATAAAGGTTAACTGTCTGCCAGATTTCGCTGTTCAAAACAACTGTTCTTTGCCTAGAGAAAAATGAGTTAGAGGAAAATTGAAACGTGGTAAAAACACCTTTTCCTCCCGTTAATCACAAGGATTAACTGGTTTTGCTAAGCAGGTCCCTTTGCTCCCATCAGCCGCCCCGGAGCTGCGGGTCGCGCTGGGTGCAGCCCGGTCACTTGGCTCTGGGGCTCGGCGCCTGTCCTCAATGTGCTTCTTGAAACTAATAGCACTTGGGAGTCATTCCAAGCTTGATGTATTGCCTGTTTTCATGCAGAGAAAATAGTCGTGCATTATAGTTAGGGGAATAGTTTTTAGAGAGAGTTGTTTTTCTATGTTTATCGGAAAAATAAACTATTTATAATAGAGATTCCCTTGCAAGGGGAGTAAGTAGAGGTGTGCTGGCAGGAGAGAAGCGATAATGTTTTGAAAGTTTGCATACAAAATATTAAATTGTATTCCTACTGCAATATGTATTGGTTTTTTTTCAGTAGGTTGAGTAATCCGTAGTAGTTGTCGTTTTATAGTAATAACCTGCATTTCTCAGGCATTAGCTTGTGTCTCATTTACAGACTCATAATTTCTAAAGTAATTTGAACATTTTTGTTTTTAGGCAGGAATACGTGCTGACATTTGCAACCTGTGTTTTGGCACAGATCGTGTGCACATGAAGTAAAGGTCATACCCATCAACATGGACAGCTTTGGGTTCATGAAAGTCTTGAGGATGGAATAAAAGCCACTAGTATTTGTCAAGTGATCAATTAGTTTCTCAGTGCTAAACATGAAAGAAAATCTTTATGCCACAAGCAGTTTAGTCAAGTGGTTTGGAGAGGCTCCGTTTGACAGATAGAGCCCTCAGGGAAGAACCTACAAGGAATCAATCGCTGTCCTGACTAGAACTCAGCATGAGCTCATCATTAAGCAACTCATCGTTAATTCTCAGCAGTCCGTCTGCCTTTGTTTTATGTTCGTATACTACCTACTTTTCACTCTAATCACCTACAAAGACTTGAACTGATATGCAACATCCAAAATACTTACCCAGTAGTGAATAGCTTCAGGTTTTGTTTCCAGAAGCATGCATGGACTTGCATTTGTCAGGTAGTAGTAAGGAGATTGTAGACTGGGAAGGGAAAAGTGTTGTTTACAATTAAACAAAGGTGTTCCTTGTGTCGCTCTGGCTCACCATTCTCGCCTCCTGTCCGAGCGAGCGAGGTTAACACGGACCCTTCCCAGCCGGCGGGGTGCGCGGGGCTGCGCCCTGGCCGCTCCAGGACAGCGAGCTCTGCTGCGCTTCCCTGTGCTCCGCCTGCCTGTAAACAACCTTAGAAACTGCTGCTGCTTTTCTGACCCTTTGGGTTCAGGTTGTTGTCCAGAACCACTTTGGGATGCAGCGTAAGGGACAGTACCTGGTCATCTAAATTGAGAAAGTCAGAAGCAAATAAAGAATGAAATCAGGTTACCATTAAAGATTATGCTAATCTCTAATTCTCATAATTATAGATGAGAAAAGGTCCATAAATATCCGTCTCCCCTGTGAACTTCAGTGGCTTGTGCTGTGGGTGTTTTTATTTTTCGGAGGGAGGCATAGGCTGCATTGTACAACAGTACTGCCGTTTTTCTTTTGCAGACAATTCTCTTGGCTTAGACCTCCCAGCTGCTTTGGCCTTTTTGCTTTACCAAATAGATACTGAGGAAAACTCTGCATTTTCCAACAGTAACTATGAGATCAAGGTCCCCAGGTAACCAAATTCTCTCTTTATTTTGAGCTTGGCTTTGAAATGATCTAATCTTCACACTTCACATTACCACCGATGTGTAAGCAACCAGTTATTTTAAATAAAATATTCCTGTTAATAACAATATACCAAACATCTCTGGAATGTTTAGAATACCTTGTATTCATCAGTCAACCTAATGCAGCTGTCGTGATGGGTGAATTTGATTTACTTGAAATTGCCGACAGGAACTAGTGGAGGGGAATACAAAAAGGTGTTTTTCAGTTTTTGTACAAAATGTTCTATATCAGTTTGGAAAGTGGGGCGACAAACTTTGTAGTAAAAATTGTCAATTGTAGCGTTACTGCTCAGGGTATCCACCATAGTAACAAACCAGGGCCAACGGTGCACTGAGCCGTTCCTTGGGAAGAGAAATCAAATCCCTCTGTGTGAACTGGTGCTGGACTGGGCTGGTGCATGTGTGGCAGAATGCAACCCCCTCTCTCCCCCTCCCTCCTTCATCGTGGAAGGAGCAGACACATCTCCCTCTCTCCCTGCTGCTTGAGGCTGACAGCTGCTTTTGTTTGGCCCCAGAGCCCCTGGCCAGGGCTGTTAGGAGAAGGGAGCACCGAGGGGCCAGGGAGCCGCTGGGCGCCCACGGCCTGTGTGGGGATGTTTGGAGGCTTCAGGGGCACCCACAGCCAGTGTGGGGGTGCAGAGAAGCTTCTGGAATGCCCACAGTCAGATCTGATCAGGCTATAAAACGGGATTCTCGTCGAGACTCCGCCCCTTGCGCGGATCTCTTGGAGTTCCGAGCTGAGCCGCTGCCGCCAGGAGCCACTGCCCCCCCGGGACGGAGACTCCGCTTGCCTTGCGCCACGGGTGCGAGTAAATTAACCCTCGCAGGATTGCCAGTGTATCTGCTTTCCGTGCACATTTGCACGTGGATTTATACTTTCCGTGCACATTTGCACGTGTACTCTCTGTGCTCAATACGAGCAGGTGTATAAATTATTTCCTCGCACAGTCGCGAGTGTATTTTCTTCCCATGCTTCCACATAAGCACGTGTAATATTCCGTGCACATCTGCACGTGTATTTCTCCTTGCAGGATTGCGAGTGTATTATAAATTTACCCTCGCAGAATCGCGAGTGTACACTTTCCGTACTCACTACGAGTACGTGCATCCCTTTGAAATAACCCCACACCGTGTTCAGGCAGTGTGGACTCTTCCCGGACTCAGGGACGGCTCCGGCATTGTTTTGGTGAAGCCACGTGCATGCACTCTGTGGACCTCCTGTTGGATTAGTTGCCGCCCCTTAATAATTTTCCTCAACCGATATCCGAACCTGTATTCAAGTAACTTTGGAGTGCTAAACTCTGTTTCTCACCAGTCTAATACAAGTTGGTTTGGACCCTGTTGTCCCTTAAACGAACCTTGGGGGGCCTCTGTGACAGCGGGTAACACCGAATCAGTTGGTAACTTTTTTAGATCAGTTGGGAAGGAGGGCTCTGAGTAAGTGACGTTATCTTCTTGTCATTTTGAGAACTACAACTCTGAAAATTTTGTCACAGTTGAACTTCTGCAAATTTTGGTTTAAATGGCCACAACTATAGGAGGTTTCCTAGAGAACATTTGTTTAGTGCCTCATTCTTTGTACATAATGCTAGGAACGCCTGGAGAGGCAGAAATTGGAGGGGAATATGAAGAAAAACATGCAAGCTGCTGTTTCATGGTGATTTGAGTGCGGTCAAATGATAAACACTTATGCGCTGTCAGCAATAAGCAGCATACACGGTGGAACATGAGCTACAATCACCAGATGCTCCCGTTACGCTTCGGTGTAAATCAAAAGTAGCTCAGCTGCAGACAGTTTGTCGTGCAATGAAAAGGAGATATTATCTTACCTGAACCTATAAAACATCTGTCTCATACTGACACTTCACCAGAAAAGCTACTGTTGTCATATTCATTTGCCAAGGTTTCTTCTTTCACTCTCTGAATTTCTAAGGATTATCAATGTGTGAACACACAGAGTTCATCATCTTCTCCTTTTCCATTCATTTGTATTGAATGAAGCAGGAGATCTACACCAATAATCAAACCCTCCCTCTTTCTAGCCTCTGTATTATACTTTTAACAGGAATGGAAAAAATGTGGTGGTGGTGTGGTTTTTGGTGTGTATTTGTTTGGTTTCAAACTCTAACCTCCCACTGATGTTTTAACGAGGAATCCAGTTAAGAGGAGGTTATTTCAAATTGTCTATCTTGGTGTGCGTTTTCTATGTTGATAATAAAAAGACACGATATATGGAAGTTTTAAATTTATGTTCAGAGATTACTTCAGGACGCAGTTAAACAGAAGTTAATGGGGCAGAAAAGTGGTGATCTGTCACCTCTTTATTACCTGGGCTCTTGGGCCTGAATGCGATAGGGGGTGATTTTGTCTCTGGCTTTAAGCTGGCAGGGCTGGTGGTCTCCATGAATCTGGTATAAAATTCTTGGATTTACTGGTGCAAAAAGATGGCCATGGCAACAGAGTTAAACACTACAAGCCCTACAGCTGGATTCCTGTGTTTTCAAGGAGTTTCCTCTCTTTTGCTTTTTCTGGTTGTCACAGGTTTTTTGCAGCAGCATTTGCAGCTGGAGCAGTGGGTTTTGTGTGAAGCCGCCACCCTCCAGTAAAGCCTTTAGAAAGATTGTCCGGTCTGTGTGCCAACACTGTGAAAAGCACGGATCCTAAAACACCAGAAAGAGTCCAGTAAGCATTCTGAGAGCAATGATGATTTTTCAGTTACGAGTACATGTTGTGTAAATTGAACACAGACTTTGGAGAGATTCTGTTGCTTGTAGTTGCGCTTTTTAGACAAGCATATTGAAACAAGTCCCCAGCTGCCTTTGTAGAGCTCACATTTGTAGAAAGAGAAGTGAAAACACCTTGTGGGCTCAAGTGAGGAGTGGCCTATGTTGCCACCCTTAGGTAAGGGGGAAGAAAAACCTGTACAAGGCAGATTGATTGTTCAGACCTTAGGAAAGAGCTTAAATGTTCCGTGTTGGCCCCAAACGCACAGGGGTGCTGATGGGACTGCCAAGGCTGGTGTTATAGACTGGAAATCCAGGCCAAGTTGAACAAAAATACCCTGTGTTGGGAGCTGAAACACAGACAGTAACAAACCAGGTGTGCGTGTGCTCACCTGGACTGGAAGCCATGTCGCAATCTTCGTAGACATAATAACTACTTACAAGAGGTTTCCAAATTCCCTGTATGTTTTTGGGAGTAGTTAGCTGAGCACAGGCAGTGGCACGGCAGCTTCACAAGAGCCGTGGCAGCTGCTGCTCCGGGGTAACGCTGCCGTGGTCACCAGTTCAGCTGCTTTGCCTGCATTGGGGTAATGTAAGGAAGCCGGGCTGCGGTTCACCCAGGGGACACTTACACGTTTGTGTGTTGGGATTTCCTGACTGTACAGCCCATGGGGTTTTTTTTTGCCTGCTTGTCATCCAACTTTAAGGGCTAAATTAGTGAAAATAAACATGATGGCAGTGGCTTTCCATAGGGACAGCCTGGGAGTGCTGGGTGCTGAGGGTGCCCAATCTGTCCGTCCCTGCTGCCTCGAGGATTTTGCAGGTAGTCTGCTCGTGTTCCCCTTACTGACCCCTTGGGAGTTCTCGGACCTTTCCAACCCATTCCTGAGCCTCAAACACATCATCTTCAGTTCCCAACAGCACACCCTGCACATCAGAGTTAACCTGTTCAGTGCCTCCCGTCAAATTCTCTTTTCCAGCACCCCCGATCCCCTTCTCTTCTAGTTTTCCCTAGCACTAAACCTCTTGTCAAACCCTTTCTTCACTGCCTCACGATCCTTAGTTTCTTCTACCCCAGGATCTGCACTTCTACCAACTCACCGTTTGCATTTCTGGTCTTGAATCCTAATTCCCATTTTTGTGGTTGGATTTGTACATTTTTAGGCTCTTGCTGGCGCCAGTGTCCTCCCGCGCTCTGTTTTGAAGCATGCGCTGAGCTTCTGGGCTCCTTGTTGGTAGTGGGTTTTCATTTGCTTGTTTGAAGAGCAAATCTTTGATACTGGGAGCGGTTATTGGAAACCAACCTAGGCAGGATGCTGAGGGCAGGAATGTAAGGCATGCATGGGAGTGAAGGTGGAGTGGAATAATGACATATACCTATATATCTTCGTTAAAGTTTCTCTTTAAAAAACAAGTGGAGAGAAGAGATTAGAGGTACTATTTGTATAGAACTTTACGTTCACTCTTGATTTATCTGGGGGGGCTGCAGGTGGAGTTGGTTATATTGTCCATCGGGTATTTCAGCAACACAAGCGGCAGCAGCTTCCAGCACTTGTGACCGCAGGGCTCGTGCCTTAGTGCACGTGGGCGGGAAATTCAACATCTCTAGTAACTCCTGAGCTGCAGTGACACCTACCCACCCATTGCTTTCGCTTTTCATTGCTTTTTCATTTCCCATTTTTTTCTAATTTACTTGAAGACAGAAGTTGTGTGTTTGTAATTTACCTTGCTCTAGGTCTGTGTGCTTACTTCTTTACTTTTAGTAACAAACTCATCAAAATACTCTTTCTAATGAAACACACTTGTCCAAAAAAAGCGTAGAAAACGCAACAAACGTGTTTTAGGGCAAATAAACACAACTATAACTGTGTTATAGTGTTAATAGAAGTATAACTTTTAATTTAGGGTGACAAACAGTAGCTGCTGTGATGAAGATTTGGAAGTACTTGCTGGAAGAGAGGTGTTTTTCCTCAGCAGAAGCTGACGGAATGCAGTACGCAGAGTTGGAATTGGTGTCCCAGCACAAAAACCCAGTTGCCTTCACTCTCCCCTCAATATAGCACAAGATTGTGTGTTTTTTCAAGCCTGCCAAGCTGAAATCTCAAGGACTAGATTTACATGGGGCATTAACTGCAATATGTATCTAGGAAGTGTACAATAAAGATATGCTGAAATTCCTGCAAATCACAGACCAAATCCACTTCCCGGGTGGCTCCAGGGAGCCCCATAGCAAAAGGAACAGCCTTGTCTTTGCAAAGAATGGATGAGGAGGAAACCCCTGGAGGTTCAACTGCAAGAAGGCAAAATTGAAGAGAGCAGAGTGGGGAAAGCCGCATTTTATATATAGACTGGCATGACTAATTAGCTTTTGTTTTCCATAGGAGATAAGACTGTTTAATCTTGCAGAGAAGCTGTGAAGTGGTGGTTGGCCACCAATATCTGAGTCCCAAAGTGTTTTGTTACGATGCTGGGATTGTCAGGTCTGAGAGCTGGGCGGTGCTGCCATGAGTCCAGGTACCACTGAGGCCGGTCCTGGGGACACCACCGCGTGCCCTGCCTGTCCCAGAGCCCTGTTCTGTCCCGCAGACGGGCCGTGCTGCTACCTCAGCTCTTTCCTCACAGAAACCTCCGGGTTTGTCCGTGCTTCTGGTGGAAAAGGCCACCAAGCTACGTCAGGCAAGCCAGGAGACACTCAACCCTTTTTGCATTGGTAGTTCCATCCGTGAAAGGATGGAGGCAGCGATAAGCTGTGCGTTAATGAAGGTGCTGGAATAAGGCGTCAATACCTGAGTGCATGTGTATACTAAGAGTAACGTAACTTCAATGTGGTTTTTTGTGACAGGATATTTGTGAGCACACATGTACACTTACATGCAATGTTTTATTCGGTTTCAGTAATCGTTGTTGTGGTGCAGTGACTACTTGTGTTTGCCAAGAACACGTAGATACGAAAGGAAATAACAATGACTGTTCTTTCGGTAAACTTCAACTGTATCCCATTGGAGTGTTATTGGAAAGTCCGCTTACACAGCTATAAATATTTGTTGTGTTGTTGTGACTGATGCTGATGGAGAGATCGGTCACTTTGTTCTGTAGCTTAAACTTATAGCAAATTCTTAAGGTTCTAGAACTGTAGGTTATTTATCTGTCTGTCAATCAATCTGGAAATAATCTCCTGGAATGATGGGCCTCAGCTCTGTGGTATTAATTACGATGGCTGGGCAGTTTGCATAAGCAGACAGACTAGTGATATTTTCTGCTTTGTTTTGAAGCAATGTCATTAGTTTGGGGGTGAGAAGCCATTCCGAAGTGTATTTAGTTAGGCTGAGATCCACAAAAACAGATTTAAGTGTGGTTTTGTATAGGCAATTTTCAAATTATATTTTAGCTCGACATATTATTGCTTCTTTAAAGCTTTATAACTTGAACTTATTCTTATATTAAAGAAAAATAAATTCAGGAAAATACGACTTAAACATGTGTGCTACATAAAGATGTCAAAAGTGCTATAATTATATTTCATCGAGTGTAACGTAACATTTTAATAGGTAGTGTCTAGGGCTGATCTGACAAGGCATCTTTAAAGTTTTGAAATGAATGCTCAAAATAAGAAAACATGCCACTTAAATGTAATGAATCATTTCTATAAGGTAGGGGCTGGCTAGAAGTGCCAGAGAAGTTGTTTCACTCAGAGGGGGCTCTGTTACATTCTGAAGTGCTCTGAAGTAGCTGTTTGTTCTTTCACATTTGATTTCCAAGAGTGAAAAACCCCCGGGCTTCCCTCTGCCCGGCTCTTGGGGCAGGGAAGGGCCAGCCCTTGGGAAGTCTCTAGCGAGACTTCAGGCTGACTCAGTGCACATCCTTCAAAATATAATTAATTGCATTACATTAAAGTTATCCAACCAGTCCTTCAAGTGTATAATCAACAGCAGTAAGTTGACAAGTTTATCCATCACTTCACAAGACAAATCCTAATTAAACAAGAAAGAGGCTTAATCTTTATGTTGCAACATAAATCATGTGTACTGCTCACTAAGAGATGGGATCAATTTAATTTTGTACAGCTGCGCTACTGACAGCCGTTGTTTGTAAAGCAGTGCAGAACTCCTCGCACTGACTGGGCACCCCGGCGGGCAGCGGTGCGGTCACAGAACCCAGAGTGTCAGGGATGGAAGGGCCCTGGAAAGCTCATCCAGTGCAATCCCCCATGGAGCAGGAACACCCAGCTGAGGTTCCACAGGAAGGTGTCCAGGCGGGTTTGAATGTCTGCAGAGAAGGAGACTCCACAGCCTCCCTGGGCAGCCTGCGCCAGGCTCTGCCACCCTCACCAGGAACAAGTTTCTTCTCATCTTTCAGTGGAACCTCCTGTGTTCCAGTTTGCACCCATTGCCCCTTGTCCTGTCACTGGTTGTCACCCAGAAGAGCCTGGCTCCATCCTCCTGACACTTACCCTGTAAACGTTAATGAGGTCACCCCTCAGTCTCCTCTTCTCCAAACAGCTCCAGATGAGCTTGTCCGAGCCGGCAGAGACTCAGATCAGACTCCAGGGGCTGCAGTGTCTCCTTCAGCCGTCTGAGGAGCGATGAGACGGGCGATGTTCTGCCCTGCGCGGGTGGGATTGCCCATTGACCCAGGAGTGTCCTTAGAGTAGCAGGACTCATGCTGTATGCATAGCACATATGCATTTATGTGGTTATATAGCATATGCTGGATCTACGCCGTGTGTGTAGACAATCTAAACTGTGGCTTTATTAAAACATAACACAAAAATTCAGTCTAGAGGGGCACACATAGTGACTGGAACTTCTTGCCTTTTGCTTCCTTCTCTCCCTCTTCCACACCCTCCTTTTTCTTTCTCGTGTTAATTGCTCCCTTTGTTTCTAATTGGGTTACTGAATTCTCATGGTGTGTCGAAATCTGGTGTCTGACGTTGCAACTTCATTATTTCATTGATACAGGATTAAATTTAAAGAAGCTTTGAAGTCCCTGATATGCAACTGGTGAATCATTGTGTATTTAACAGCATATTTGCAAAGGAGATTCAGAAGATGCTCAGTACCTCGCTGAATCTACAAAACCAGGGTGAAAATGTAAAGCCGAGTGCCAGATTTTCTACTCCGGTATGTGCATGATGCTTCCACCAAAAAAATCATAGTCTTCAAATAAAGGGACATTGCACACATTTAACAGAGGGAAATATTCTCAGTGCTGGCATCTGCCTGGTTTGTAAAGAGGGGGAGGCCAAACCGGTAACGTTTCAGTGCCGTGCGCCCTCAGCAGTGTGTGTGCGGCATACGATTTTTTTAATATGGAAAACCTAATTTCTTTTAAATATATCCCTCTTGGTTGTAGCTGTAATTTACTGAATATTTCTGAATATATTAATGTATTTTTTATTAAGGAACTGAAAAATGTTTCCTGCTGTGTGTGCATTACTTTTGGCGGTTTAATTAATTGTCTAGACTAAAGACACAATGTAGCTCTTGGTTCAGCTGTCTCCTGCAGCTAAAGGCATACATTTGGTGAAGGGATTAAGGAGCTATGAAGTCTGGGGAATGAACGGACTTTGGAAACCTCCCAAAAATGTCTTATGTAATGATTTTTGTCATGGTGAAAGCTATAGTGGCTGTGGTTCCAGGCAGAAAAGTTCATCTCTGTTCCAGCACAGCAGAACAATTCCTGAGTAGTTGTATTGATGTTCCTCTTTACGAGCAAATTGTAAATATTTGTGTATCTTCTTCATCTAAAAATAATTGTGAATTTATCATCATCCTGCTGTACTGGTGAAGAGAGGATTTTCCTTTTTCTGGTGTTGTCTGTGCAGACTTCAGCAGAAGGTCCTGAGCTGCCAGGTTCCCCTTGTGTCCTGTGAAGGAGCAGGAACCTGGAATGGTGAAAACACCCAGGAGCCCAGAGTGCTTGTAGAGCATGGAGGCCGGGTGCTGAGTAATCAGCATGGGGTGCTGCCTCCCTGCTGCTTGGCTGTCGGGAGGTGTCCGTGCAAACCCCGAATGGGCCGGGGGCAGCCCCTGGTCGCTCTGCTGGGGACACCCGCGGTGCCTCGTGGCACCGTGGGGAAACCGGGTGGTGTGTAAACTCCTGCAAAAAACCGCTTTGCTGTGAATTAAATTTGCTCTAAGTAAACTTATTTCGGTGATGACAAAGGGAAAATTAAAAAGCATTCATGGAAAAGTGGAAAATTGCAAGGAAGTGTCAATATCCTGGAAGTTGTTTGCTGATGTTGATTGAAAAAATAAAGGTAAGCAGCTTTCAGGGGACTGTCTGTAGTAGCCAGCTCCATTTTCTGATCTGGATTTGTTCACTGCACTAGGGACATTAATGGGATGATTCTGTTGTTACTAAGACTGACATGTGCTGCTGTGTAAACAGTCAGGACTGGACCTGGCTATGAGAGGGGTGCATCTGGGCAGTAAAGGGCCCCTCTGCTGGCAGGCTTGGCGTGAGACTCAGTGATAAACCAGGGATAGAGTACCAAAATACTATCAAAAAATTACACATGGAAGAAAGAGATATGTGGAAATTAAAACTATATTTGGGGTTTTCACCTGAGAAACTACCTACAGTTAAATGAATCATTTAATGTTGTGATGTACTGTTGTATGAAACAAGATGAGTTAGAAATGTATTCGGTATCAGTGAAAACGACAAGGAGAGCCTGGGGGAAGAGCCTTGGTGGCAGTCACCATTCTCTTGTACCCGTGGATTGCTCTTGGGTTTCCTGGACCAGCCGGTGCTGTGGTTGTGACTCAGCGCAGGGCAGCGCTGGTTCCTGTGCTGCCCCGGCTTGGCTTGAGACGGGCACTGCAGAGGGACTGGACTTGCTGCTGGGTGTCACCGGGGGTCACACAGCTGCCCCAGCCCCATGGCTGGTGTCCCTGATGCCCCCCTGCCTGTGGCACTGTGCTCAGGGCTGCACTGGCACACAATCAGCCTTACAAGCTCCTCCATCCTCCCATACCATCATGGACAAACAAGCAGATCAAACATTAAAGAACCAGTCCTTTCCTTTAGTGAATAATTCCAAATACATTTGGAGCTATAAATTCAATGCTGGATTGTATCTACAGTGGTGCTTATACTAAACTTGCAGTGCTCTTGTTGAGACGCGGTCTGGTTTGAGTCAGCAACAGGGTGGCTTTTGTTTTTTGAAGCATGCATTCCTTAGCACACACGCTGCGCTCCCTAACATCATCCAGCCCTGTCCACTGCTGCTGGAATGTTTGCCCGAGGATGCTAAACCATCATTTTTGCAGTCTCTGAGATGCTCAGTAGAATATTCAAATGTCTTTTGATTGCCGAGTTGTGAAATTTGTTCTGAATCCTGGTGATGGTTCATTGCACTGTCGCTCAGAGGTGACAGTGGCTTTTTAATGCGTATTGAGTGAAAATTGGGTGTGAGAAATTGCGCCCGCAACCTTAGTTGTTACAGTCATTAGTGCTGATCGGGCTGTGAAGTTTGTTTTCCATGAACCTCGCATGCTCTTGCAAGCTGTGGGAATTTAAGCTTTGAGAAAGAGAAATGTACAACTTGAGTAGCATCCATGGAAACACTTAAAAACATCACGAATGACTCTGACCCTCTTGCTGTAGAGTTCATAGAAGTGAACACACAAATTAATTCACTGGAATTCACCTTGGCTGCTTTTTTGAGCATTCCAGCAAAAATACCATCTGTCGTACAAAGGGTTGGGTGGTTTTGGTGTAGATTGTCACGATAGCTGCGGCCGCCTCCTGCGTCCCCTCTGAGCTCGGTGACGCCTCATCCTTGCCCGTGGCCTTGCAGCCTCGTCCCCTCGCAGGGCTGGGGGCTCTGCCTGTTCCTCAGCGCCGGCTCCTGTGCCCAAGGGATGGAGAGCTCGGGCTGGGATGACGCATCGTTAGTAACCTGCAGAAGACTCTCCTGGAACCCTTTAAACACAGCCTAAGTTCTTTTTTTAGAGGAAATATGTGTTGTCTTCGGAACTTGTACTGAGGTGTTTGTGTGCAAATCATTTCTGGAGACAGTTGCAGTCTTAAAAAGCTGTGTTTGTGCTTCTCATGCCTTTCTGGTGTTTGCCATTGACTGTATCTCTCTAAGCCTCAGAGTGAAAAGATGTCTTAAAAGAGCTGCTTTTAAGTGAATAATTAGACTGTATTTTTTGTGCAAAGAAGGAATGTCATGAGCACTGTCTTGGACAAAATAAGACTGACATGAAAACCTAAGGATCAGTACAACTTAATTTATACTTTCGCTTGCAAAGGAATATCAAAAGACATCATTGCTTATGTGAGCATACACATTTTATTTGTCTATGTATTTTGTCACTTCTAGATGTCACTATTCAGGAAAATACCTGATATCGCAGAATCACACAGAATCCCAGAGTGTCAGGGACTGGAAGGGACCTGGAAGGCTCATCCAGTGCAGTCCCCCCATGGAGCAGGAACACCCAGCTGAGGTTCCACAGGAAGGTGTCCAGGCGGGTTTGAATGTCTGCACAGAAGGAGACTCCACAGCCTCCCTGGGCAGCCTGGGCCAGGCTCTGACACCCTCACCAGGAACAAGTTTCTTCTCAAATTTCAGTGGAACCTCCTGTGTTCCAGTTTGCACCCATTGCCCCTTGTCCTGTCACTGGTTGTCACCCAGAAGAGCCTGGCTCCATCCTCCTGACACTGCCCCTTTCCATATTGATCCCCAGGAATGAGTCCCCCCTCAGTCTCCACTTCTCCAGCTCCAGAGCCCCAGCTCCCTCAGCCTTTCCTCACACGGCAGATGCTCCACTCCCTCCAGCATCTTGTTGGCTGCGCTGGACTCTCTCCAGCAGTTCCCTGTCCTTCTGGAACTGAGGGGCCACAACTGGACACAATATTCCAGGTGTGGTCTCCCCAGGGCAGAGCAGAGGGGCAGGAGAACCTCTCTGACCTACTGACCACCCCCTTCTAACCCACCCCAGGTACCATTGGCTTCCTGGCCACAAGGGCCCAGTGCTGGCTCATGGTCACCCTGCTGTCCCCACGACCCCCAGGTCCCTTTCCCCTACACTGCTCTCTAATAGCTCATTCCCCAACTTATACTGGAACCTCAACCTTATGTTGAAAATGAAAAGCATTAAAGCAGCTGGGCTGCGTTGTCTCTGCGGATCAGAGGCGGTTGTACCCGTTTGGGTCGGGTGCTGAGGGAAGGGAAAATGAGCGTGGTCTCCAGTTGGATTCTTTGTGTGCTGTGTCAGAAAAGGTGTTGGAGCAGCGTGGCTCGGGGAGCGCGGCGGCTCCGGGCTGTCAGGAGGATGGCAGGATCTGCCTGATTCTGAAAAAGAATTGATCTTTAAAAATAGACTTTGGATCCACATTTAGACGGATATAAAAAATCTGAGTGTAATTAAGTTTGTATGTCAAAACTAGTCAAGTTTTTTTTAGCACTTCTTTTTAAAGTCTCAACACAGCTATTTTTATTTCATTGGATGAATTAAATCTTTCATTGCTACTTCCTTTTTATTACTGAATCTGTGCTAATCTCTGATTGAAGTATTTGCAAGAATATGTTATCTATTCATTGTATTTTCTTTTCCTGGCAACAAGAATTTGCCATTTCCACAGCTGAACGATGGGAACATCCCAAGTATCCAAACTTTGTGTTCATTATTTTTCTGTAGAGTTGATGTTTCATAAGGTCGAATAACTTGAAATATATTATATTCTTAAATAGAAATGAAGAATGTAGATGGTCCTTGAAAAGGAGGTTACAAAGAATTCCGAAGAGGCATTTTTGTCACAAAGTTTGAAAAGATATTGCAAAATACGTCATTTTCAATATATTTATTAAAGTATTCTAAGTAATCACATTCATATTAGTAACACTAACACATTTCATGTAATAGGGTATCAAAAAGCCAAAGTAATAACCATACTAAATCTTCAAACAAATCATTGGTGAAGTTGGCATTATTTTTAATTTGCCTTTATTGTTCACATTTTGATGAATGCGCATTTGGTCATAGGCAATGTTGCTAACTGATAATATGATAGTTGATCAAAACATTGATGTGTTTGTATTGTCTGCAGTCTTAGGTGACCTGCTGCAGTGACCCGTCCTGCTGGCGCTGCCGTGTGCGCCGCCGTCCTCCCTCCGGCCTCTGCCCACACGCTCACATCTTGCACCGATGCTCTCCTCTAACCCTATTTTTAAATTTTAAAGCAAGGCTTTCCCAGGATCGGTATCAAATATTTTCCTAGGCAAACCCCAATTTCAGTTTCTTATCCTTATGATTTTAGATAATAGCTGGGAGAATTTGTGGAGAAAAAGGGAAGACTTGTAACTGCGGCATGAAGAGGCTCCGTCAAGGTCTTGTCGATTCACTGTGGGAGGAGAAACATTTCAGCGGTGCCGGAGGGGGGTTGTGACCGCTCTGCTGGCTCCAAGTCGAAGCTTCTGCTCAGTTTGTTGTAGAGAGGAATTGTTCTTTTTCCTCAGAAAGTTGGGGAAAGGAGAGCGAGAGCCAGGCTGGTGCTCAGCCCTGGCCGGGGGGCTCCAGAGCTGCTGCAGGAGCTCAGGGTGCTGGGAGGTGTTTTGCCAGGGCTTCCCTTGCACTGGCAGGGCTCAGGTGCTGTCTGTTGGTTGTTTCTGTCGGTTCAAATTGCTCTGTAGCTGAACCGCATGTCTCTGCTTTTCGTGTAGCGGTGCAGGGTGGATTTCAGAGCTCAGACTGGCGCAGCGCTGCACTTACGGGGCTTGGAGCTGGTGTGGTTTGAATATCCCCTGGTTACCCAGCTCCAAACTTTGCACCCAGTTCAGACAGTGGTGATGAAAAGTGCATCAGCCAGTCTTTGAAACTGTTACTGATAATTAACGTCACAATTTAAGGTGGGTTTTTTTTGTTGTATCATCAGTGATGTTGATTGAGAAGCTTGAAATCCACGGCAGAATAAAATCAAAGCATTTCAAAGGTTTAAGCCCATGTAGTCTCCTGATACCAGCTTTCCCAAATGTGCCTCTGCTAGACAGAGAAAAACACTCAAATAGGCACTGGCTTATTAGAAAAAAGCAAAGGTTTTGGTTCTTGTGCTGTGCTGGCACCCCACAAATTTACAATCTGTCTAAACAATCTTTGGACATTCCCAAGCAAATGAGAACGGTGTGACCGGGGCTCTGTTCTGCCACCACAGCCAGCTTGTTTAGATACGGGTACCTTATTTCTGTGAAGCCAGTTTTGGGTAATTGTATCTAGAACATTTCTTATTAGTAGTGGGAGACTATGGAGCTCTAGGTGGATAGTAAAGAATAACAGTACGTGTTTGTAGACTCCTCGATGAGCTGAAATGAAATGTTTTAGTTGAACTGGCTACTCCATTAATTTTTTTTCTGATTTCTAGAGGGAAATATTGAGATTAGAAGAAGAAAATTTCCATTTCTTAGGCTCCCATCTGGAAATGCATTGCTGCAAGTGCTTCAGGTTGAGTAGCCCAAGTTGTAAGCTGGTTTTAGGAGTCTTTTTCAGAAGAGTTCTCTGAATTATTATTATGAGCTGCACAAGTTTGTTACGAACTTTACAAAACTAACGCCAAAGGATAGGATGTGATATAGCGTAAGTCAACGTGAGATCTGTAAATAAGCTGATTTGATCCTCTCCTTTGTTCACAGATTAATTTAATCCCAGTCCCAGGTATGATTTCTGTACAACATGGCAATGAATAGTTTCTCTAAATGCTTCTGTCTATCAGGCAACAAGAAGCTTTTCCTTGATAAAGTCTCAGCATGGAGTTCAGCTCTCGATCTGCAGTAGAGTGCATTGCTGGTGAAACTTATCCTTTTGGAGGCTCCTATAAACTTTTGAGAAGGTTATATATGCAACAAAACTTGCATTTCTGGAGGTGCGTTTAATGGTGTACGTTCTATTTTGACCTTTACGCTGTAATGAGTATCTTTCACAGGGAATATCTCTGACTTTTTCGTAGTACGAAGTTTTGGAAACTGAAAATTGAGGGTGGTGAACTTACTTGGTTCATTGGAATCCAGATGCTAGCTGGTTCCTTCATTTGCTTTGCCTGTGCTCCTGTCCACATCTGGCCAAGCCTGGAGATTTGTATCCAACTTACTGAAAAAACTGTGTACTGAACATGTTGCTTCTGCTGATCAAGTATCATGTCCTTTCTTACTTATTGGGGTTCATACACTGGTGTATAAAGTTGTTTGGCAAACTCTGAGTTCTTTATGGTCCTGCACAAAGATTCTGGTATATGTGGCTGTGAGCATGGAAAAGAAGTTTATGTCTCGGAGCTGCCTTGGAAAAATTTTAATCTGTATTAAAATTAAAAGTTTTCCTGAAACTGAAGATCTATTTCCCTGATTTAGGGATGAAATGAGAAATACAAAAGATGAAAAGTGATTCAGGGCTATGAAGATATGAAATGACACACAGAATTTCCATGAATCCGTAAGAATAGCTTGTCCTTGGGTTTGTGCTTGTTATTGATTTGGGAATGGAGAGGAGACTTCAAGGGTGGATTTGGGAGAGAGCTCTTGTGGAAGAATCACAGAATCCCAGAATGTCAGGGACTGGAAGGGACCTGGAAAGCTCATCCAGTGCAATCCCCCCATGGAGCAGGAACACCCAGCTGAGGTTCCACAGGAAGGTGTCCAGGCGGGTTTGAATGTCTGCACAGAAGGAGACTCCACAACCTCCCTGGGCAGCCTGGGCCAGGCTCTGCCACCCTCACCAGGAACAAGTTTCTTCTCATCTTTCAGTGGAACCTCCTGTGTTTCAGTTTGTACCCATTGCCCCTTGTCCTGTCACTGGTTGTCACCGACTCACAACTCAAGTCAGTCTTGAAGGACCTGGAGACGCTGTCCCGATCCCAAAGGCAGGATTGTGCAGGCACGGGCTGACCACGGACCCGCTGCACCACATCCCAGCTGCTCGTTCCACAAAGCCCAGCTCGCTTCGGGATGTGCTGGCGAGGGGTTTGTATGTAAGAAACAGGAGGTAATTAATCTGTGCTATTTGGAGCTAATGAGGCAGAAATACTGCTCAGATTTGGACATCATGCTGATGATGTCTGACATGGAGACATCAAATACGCTGACAGCTTTCAAAGAAGAACAAATTGGAAATAAAGACCTGTGACGAAAGATGAAGTGCAGCAGGTTTATGTGGTCAGAAGAGAGGAGGTGACAGGACGGGCGGCTTTTGGGTCACTTGTGGCTCTGTGCCCAGGCGGGGTGGGGAGAAGCAGCTGCTGGTGCCATCACACCAGGTAC
This sequence comes from Patagioenas fasciata, assembly GCF_037038585.1. Classification (NCBI taxonomy): domain Eukaryota; kingdom Metazoa; phylum Chordata; class Aves; order Columbiformes; family Columbidae; genus Patagioenas; species Patagioenas fasciata. The sequence continues at coordinate 1,159,393 of NC_092534.1, read as the reverse complement.
CGCATCACCAGAGCCTCTGGAGCGGCTCTGCCTGGGAAACCCCAGCCACAGTGCCCGTGGAGAACCAGGGGAGGAATTTCACCCTGGGTCACGTCACTCTGCAGCCACTGCAAAGTTAACCCAAAGCTGTAAGGAGCAAAGGGCAGCTTGTGAGGAGCCGGCGTGGAGCTGCTGGGCCTGTGCTGGAAAGGATGTGCAGGGACAATTGGTCTCAGGAGAGCAGCACAAGCCGACAAGCACTGATGGGGCAGGGAGTAGTAAACAACTCCTTTGCCTGTATGTTCCTATACTGTGTGGATGTAAAGTAATCCAAGGTAGTTTATCCTCAGTGGATTAAAAATGTGTTTAAGATCATTCTGAAAAATCCTATATTTTTTTTTAAGCCACATGTGGGACTTCTTGTAATATTTATGGAGTCGAGGCCATTGTGGATCCAGGCAAATCCGTCACATTGTACGTTTTCAGGAGAGAGTAAGAGCAGGAAGGCACCGTAGCAGGCCAACGACAGAGGTTATAGAATTGCCTTTGTTGCTTGTTAAGAATAGGTTTGATAAATATCTGTCATAAATTACATCTCTATTCTTCAGTCCTTAGTGGAAAGTTTGCCTTACATAGTCTTTTGCCATCTGCTGCAGACCTCTCTTTCACCGATGCTATGAAAAAATGCACAAAACACTACCTTTTTTTTCAAACTAAGGGTTTGTTTTTTCTTCCTCCAGCATCTTCTTTCATTTTACTTTATTTTTTTGGTCATCTTATATGATTTGTTCTCTGATCACATCTGTTTGTCTCAAGAAAATACACACAGCAAATAGTTAAAAGAGAAGAGTGGTAAAAAGAAGATTGGAGACGGGAAGGAGAGATAATTGTCTAATTACAATATTGTGTGTGCAGAATCCAAAGGGAATGCTCTTGCTGTGATGGAGTGAAATGCTGCAGGAAGAAGTAGGTGTAACAAAGAGGAAAGCAGTGAATAAAACAGGATAACAGAGCAGGTAAGGGGAAGTAATTCAGAGAGCTTGTGGGAGTTGAAAGGAGAATGAAAACAGCCAAGGGAACCAAGAGACGGCAGCTGAGAAAGAGACAGGAGCTGAACGGGGTGAGCGGTGGTGGCAGGGAAGGAAACAGCTGAAAAACTGCTGCAGAGGAGGTGGTAGAGACAGAAAAGAGCAGTGTTGGGGGGCAGAGACAGAGCAGTGTTGGGGGGAGAGACAGAGCAGTGTTGAGGGGAGAGACAGAGCAGTGTTGGGGGGCAGAGACAGAGCAGTGTTGGGGGGAGAGACAGAGCAGTGTTGGGGGAGAGACAGAGCAGTGTTGGGGGGCAGAGACAGAGCAGTGTTGGGGGGCAGAGACAGAGCAGTGTTGGGGGAGAGACAGAGCAGTGTTGGGGGGCAGAGACAGAGCGGTGTTGGGGGGAGAGACAGAGCAGTGTTGGGGGGCAGAGACAGAGCAGTGTTGGGGGGAGACAGAGCAGTGTTGGGGGGCAGAGACAGAGCGGTGTTGGGGGGAGAGACAGAGCAGTGTTGGGGGGCAGAGACAGAGCAGTGTTGGGGGGAGAGACAGAGCAGTGTTGGGGGGCAGAGACAGAGCAGTGTTGGGGGGCAGAGACAGAGCAGTGTTGGGGGGAGAGACAGAGCAGTGTTGGGGGGCAGAGACAGAGCAGTGTTGGGGGAGAGCTCAGTGAAAGGCTGGGAGCTGGGGGAATGGCTGAAAAGTGTTGAAGGCAGCTGAGAAGGAATCAAGCGATGAGAGATGTCAAAGCATTAAGGTTTGAGAAGAGCAGAGAACACGTTGTCAAAAGCAGGAGAGCTCTCCAAACGGCTTTTCAGCCCCGGCTCGTGTTCAGAGCTGCTATTGCCAGCGCTGGGCCTGTGCTCCAGTGTTCATATTGCTCCTGCTGCTCTATCTGAAAGCCCTGGTTTGATCTCCTGTTTGCGGTGTCACTCTTCACAAATTTAATAAACATTATCAGCCATTCTAAACACACAGGAGAAAGCTTGTTTACCCTTCATTTCCTGGAACAGGAACTGTGAAATGTCAGCTGTTCCGTGCCGTTGTGCCTGTTTGACTGTTCACTTGCGACTGGCATCGCAGAGATTTCGCATTCAGCTGGTCTGCGTGTCTCTAAATGGATTAATAACAATGCCATTTTACAGTTTCAACTTGAGTAGACTTCTTTTCCTTCTTTAATTTCCTGCTGCTTAAGTAATTGGGTTCAGCGAGTGAAGAACCTTTTCTCCACCACTTCTTTGCAGTAGGAACCATCGTGAAGACATTGGTGAAAACGTACGTGTTGTGTCAGTGGCTTTGGGAATCACATCACAGGAAGGGAATTACAGCTGGTTGTGATGCACACACCTGAATTTCACGGGGTAACTGAAGAGGGAAACGTCAATTTTTTAATTGTTCTTGGAAATAAAGTGGCTTGAATTTAGTCTGCACTTAGTCTGTGGCTACAGTATTGGGTGTTCCCAGTTTGGGGCTGTAGTTTTGTTCTGAGCTTGTCTGTTGTTGCAGTTATTGCTGAACGGAGAGTGAGAAACTCCTGTCGCTGATGCTCTGCCCACTGAAAAAGCAGAAGTAAATGGGTAGTTTATTAGGGACTGGCTAATTAATTTCTGCCTTGTTTAAAATCTACTGCACTAACCTTCTCAACTTGTCCTTGGCAGAGAGTATGAAAAAAAGGAGTAGAAAGGTGAAAAATTCCTCTAAATGTAGCTGAAAAAAATATCATGTAATAGTTTTCATTTCCCTGTGATATAAAGAGATGTGGGTGGGTGAAAGACTTGGACGAGGGAATAGAGTGACTGTCAGCAAGTTTGCTGGGGACACCAAGCTGGGAGGAGTGGCTGACACTGGAAGCTGTGCTGCCTCCAGAGACCTGGACAGGCTGGAGAGCTGGGCAGGGAAACATTTAATGAAATAGAACAAGGGCAAGTGTAGAGTCTTGAATGTGGGCAGGAACAACCCCAGGTTCCAGTGTAAGTTGGGGAATGACCTATTAGAGAGCAGTGTAGGGGAAAGGGACCTGGGGGTCCTGGGGACAGCAGGGTGACCATGAGCCAGCACTGAGCCCTTGTGGCCAGGAAGGCCAATGGTACCTGGGGTGGGTTAGAAGGGGGTGGTCAGTAGGTCAGAGAGGTTCTCCTGCCCCTCTGCTCTGCGCTGGGGAGACCACACCTGGAATATTGTGTCCAGTTGTGGCCCCTCAGTTCCAGAAGGACAGGGAACTGCTGGAGAGAGTCCAGCGCAGCCACCAAGATGCTGAAGGGAGTGGAGCATCTCCCGTGTGAGGATTGAAATCCCATCATTTGATATCATTGATATTTAAAACATTGCTGTCTAAATCTTGTATGCTCATATGAATACAGCAGGTGGCATTTCTCAGGATTATTGAAGGTCCAATGAGGAAAGGCAGCTGTCACCATACTCAGATCACTTAGTTCTGGTTTCAAGGTGTTGAGGGTTTAGATTGCGGGGTGACAATAAACCCCGGCAGATGTGTTGTTCACCTCCTCCCCCCTCCTCCTCCCCTCTCCAGCCCCCCCCTCCCCCCTTCCCACTCAGCACAGGCGATCGGGAGGGAAAGAAGGGCAGAGAGAAGAGAGTTGGGAAAATTAACAATGTTTTACTGATGCTACTGATAAAATAGAGAAAATAATACAAAATATACAAAACCAATCCTGAAAGTCCCAGCAACTGCAGAGCCGGCACCCGAAGTCCTGGACTGGACTCTGCAGCCAACCGGAGCTGGATTCAGTCTGTCACTGGCCTCAGTTCGCAGGGACGACTCGCAAGGTCCTCTCCTAATGTCGCCATAAGCAAAAGGGACGAGATCCTCGTGATCTCCCACTTTTATATGAAGTATTCACGTGAATAGAATGTTACACACAGTTGGTCAGTTTTTGGTCACCAGTTTCTCGTTGCCCCTCTCCCCAGGTGTCCACCCGTGCTTATCAATAACCTCACATTCCATTGCTATGTTCACCAAAACATGGATCTGGTTCTCCAGGAAAACGCAGCTGATATGAAGCTTTAGCTGACAGGCAAATTCACTGAAAGAGAAACTTGTTTTTAACCAAACCAGGACACAAGGCTATTTCAGTAACTGCAGGGGGGAGACATTGCAGCAACACCTGCCAAGGCAGATGGGGCTCCAGGCTCAGCTGCTCCGCCCGGGGCCGTCGGCGCTGTGAGCCGCAGCGGAGCCTGGACCGTCCAAAGGGGACAGGAAGGGCTGCCAGGCAGCCCGGACACACAGAGCTCCCGCCCGCCCTGCGGAGATCCGGCCAATGGCCTTCATAGAACTTACATAAACGAACAGTTTCTTCTCATATGTATGTGATAGATTTGAAAAGGCTTGTATTTTGAAGTAAGTATTTTAGCCCTGGTTTATGAAGGTTCTCTCTCTGTACCTGCTTGTCTTCCTTTTCCTTTTCAACCCCTTACCTTTGAAACGATAGGCCAATTTTAGCTGTTTTCTAAGGGCAGAGATCTCAGAAGAAATAATATTTGCACCCTCTTCCCACCCCGGTTTTAATGTATTGTATTTTGTGAGGTGGGAGATAGACCATGTGAGCACCTCCACTGGAAGCCAGAATGGAAAGTTGCTCTGTTTGACCTAAAATGAGGCACTGGGAATCAGGCTGTATTATATCACTTCTCATGGACTTATTTCCAACACATCTAATACATTCCTAATACATCTGCTGGTGCAGGAGGATCTGCTGAACTTCTGGGGCAGTGGAAGTTCATGACTTTCCATATAGTATTTGCATTCTTTTAATTATTTTGCAGTTAACACTGTGACTCTGAATCTCAGCGGTCAAACAGTTAATAGCATGTATACTTAGCACTCTTTATTATTTGGCTGTGCAATGGAAAGGACTAGGGGGTGCATGCTCAGATTCTTTAATATTAAATTTAATGGCTCTGATATACAATTTCTGTTAGAAATTAGATTAGGAAACAAGTTCTGCATGTTCCTGTTCCTAAAGTTTGAAGTACAAATTGTTGTGACAAATCTCCCATTTTCTGAAATAAGTCTAAATAAAGCAAAATAAGCCCTGAGAGAGACACATCTGGATCCTCCCTCTGGGCACAGGAGCTGCGTGAAAACAAATCCGAGGGTTATTGCTTTGATCCAACACTGGAGCGGCCGGGCTGTGTCGGGGGTTTGTGCACGTTTCGCATCTTGATCTGTGGTGAAAATGATGCACATCCTTGTAAATGTGTGCTATGTGTGTATTTAAGATGCTATGTGTGTTATTCAGGCAAGATATTTTATAAAATTCTTGTGAAATATTTCAGGTGGGAAATGCTTCATTTAAGATTTTGCCAAAGAAAGCAATTCCTGGTTGCAAGTAGCAAAACACTTACATGGCTTTTTCCAATGATTTATTTAGCTTTCAGGGTCTTATCTTTCTCAAGAGAATGGGAAATTAAGGTGGTTTTTTGTTTAATTTATTGGAGCCATGTTGAGAAGCAGAAGCCAGAGACTCCAGCACACACGTGAGTGTGAGTGCTGTGTGGAGGCTGAAGCTGTGACCCAGACCGGGGCGTTTTGGGCAGTCTCTGCAGCTCCTCCGAGTGCCCAAGTCATAGAGGGGCTGAAGCGAAACTCCTTGCTGCCCGGGGCTCATCTGGAATCACCCCTTCCTTTGGAACGTTCTAGAAGGTATTGGTACCAAATACGTTTCTCTGAAGAGTAATTATTCTAAAGAGAGAGTCCCATATTTTTTTTACATTGGTCGGCAAAAAATGATAAACGTGGGATACACGGAAGCCAAGAGAGCGGGTGCGTACCCAGCCCGCTGAGCTGCAGGGTGAGGTTCTTCACAAGTACAGAATCATGTTGCAAGTAGGATGCTTTATACAAAATAAGTGAATGTTTTGGGCTTGGTGACCAAGTGGAAAAATAGTATGTACGTGTTTGGTTCAAACAAATTGAAGTTTGCTGTTTCTGTCATTAAACTGTGTTTGATTCAACACCAACCATTGTTTTAACCCCTGAAAATCCAGGTTTTGGAAAGGAAACCTGAAAAAGTTATAAGCACCTTTTAGAGCAAGCACTTGTCCTCAGAGATTTTGTGTAAGATACGTGAGAGATGGGTTCTCGGGGCTTGCTTGAGGAACATGAAGGTTCTGGGAAGGAACGGAGGTGGCCGGGCAGGCAACCTGAGTGCCGAATGCTGCTGGTCTGCGGAGCAGGGCACAGCGTTTAATAATGCTCTTGTTTCTTCTGTTAGCAAACAAATGACAGCTAACTTCAAAACGAAGCAGGTAGACGTGGGAAAAGCATTGAGATACTCTTCTGACTGTAGTTTTATTTGTGCAAGAGAATGTATTCCAGAGAAAATCTCGCTTTAGAGAGAAGTTAAGGTTGCAAATAGAAGGTTCTGAGGTGAAGGGCTGTTGTATGGAGCCACGTGGCTCTGCTGGCAGTGGGGACGGCCCGTCATCCCTCCGGCCTTGCTGGTACACAGACTGGGCACTGAGAGCATTGGTGCAATGCAGCAGCATGACTTGAATTAGAATAGATGTTCTCCTCCGTTCAAGAAGGGAAGAATGACTTAGGAACATACATGTACATGTCAGTGGTGCTGGAACATGAGGCAGGTTCTTGTCCCTATGGAGCGCGGGTGTAAATCTGAACTGACCTGTGAGTTGTGTACAGTGATGTTTGCAGCCAGTTTGTGGATGAATGGTTTGCGTTTGTGTTAGGGAAATAAAAATATTATTAAATGATCCCAAGCGATTTAAAATGAAGAAATGAAACCCTCTTAATGCAGATCCTTTGCTGACCTCTGCAAGGTTGCATGGATTGGATATACTGGTAGCAGCAGAATCTCCATTTCCATCAGAGGCTCGGCCTGAGGGCGCAGAACAGATTTCTCAGCTCTGATTTGACTTGTGGGTAACCTAAAGGTTCACTCCGGATTTCACTTATATCAAGAAAAGAAATTGTTCTAGACCTGTGCTATGGTATTATAATTTTAGTCAGTTGAAACAGGTGAATAAACTGGAAGAAAAAAGCGATACATTTCTAAAAACACAGAATCACAGAATCAACTGGGTTGGAAAAGACCTCAGACCACCCAGTCCAACCCTTGGTCCAACTCCAGTCCATTGACCAGATCATGGCACTTTCATAGACTGAATGACTAGAAGAACAGATATTTTTGAATCTAGGGAACTTTATATGAAATGACAGATATGAAAAAGTATCAGTGCTTTGCACCAAAGTTATTTAGCTTAGGAAAAAAAGTTCTAGTCATAAGACTTTATTTGGAGGTATTCAACAGCGAACCAGTCTTTTGGGTGGGAATCTGCCCCGATCTGCCTGGTGTCTCCTGGTGCTTGCTGTTTGTACAGAGCTCTGCTTCTGTTATCACATTTGCTGTGTGGTCACTATAGCACAGGCCATGTAGATGGGGCTTTGCTGGACAGTCCTGCAGGGAAAGGGGGCTGTATGCAGTTGCTTCAACTCTGCACCTGCACAGTGTGTGCATATATATTTATATATATTTAAAATGCTGTGCAGATCCTCACGCTGATGATACAAAGCACTAATATGCCTCCCATTGTCCAGTGCTCTTACCCAAGCAAATGAGCTCCCTGCTGTTGGCGGATGGGTGGAAGAATATTTAGGTTTTCTGGTTCGGTAGGTACCTTTCTTGTTGCCCATTCACAGCTCCTGAGTTTCCATGGCATTCTGTGCCTCGGGGATCCTCTTGTGGCATTCACAAGCTTTCTCACAGTTATGAGAGTCAAACCGCTAATCCAAAATGAAAGGTGTATTTGTTGGCAAAAACACTGTATTTTGGAGGGGAAAAACCAGACTGTTATTCAATGATTGCATTCCTTCCTGTTAAACACTTAACACAGGCTGTTGCCTGAAGTATAGAGGTACAGGACACAACTTCTGCAGGGGACAGAAGCTGAAAATCTCGCACATTGTCCTGGTTGGAAGCGCGAGGGCTGCAGCGGCACAGGGTGCTGAGCGGGCTGCAGCGGCACAGGGTGCTGAGCGTGCTGAGGCCAGGCCTGGGCTCTGCTCAGCGCAACGGGCTGCAAGAGCAGCCAAGCAAACAGTCATGAAATCCTTTCACCCTCCATGTGGGCTTAATACTGCTCGTCTGTGCAGAAATTAAAGTAAGATGCGGATTATCACATTAATTTAATTTGTTTGTAGCTGTAATCTAGAGTGCAAGACATTTATTCCACTGATAGTTTGTAGTTTGTCTAAGCAGTGTTGTTGAAACACTTTCCATTTGGCAAAACCCCCCCTCAAAAAGTGTCACAGTGGTGTAATCACTGATGCACACAAACAGCTATCTGTGCGGAGGTTTGATCCAAGGACACTTGTGAAGCTGTTGTTGCCAAAATGTTCAGGTGTTGATGCGATTCTACGGGAGCGTGTCCACTTGCAGTGCTGTATTTCCCGCACACGTGCGTTCGCTGAACGCAATGCAACACGTACCTCTGACAAACCCACAAACGCTTGTGCTGCTGTGCACACCGATTGTTTCGCTGAGATTTTCAAGGGAATCTAATGGAATTAGCACTTGGGGTTTGTGCCGAAGGGCTGGCACGGTGCCTGATTTCTTTGTCAGCTTTTTCTGTTTTGGTTTTCTTTAATGCATATCTTCCTTTGGGTTTATTTTGTAGCTATTCTGTGCCTGGAGCTTGGTCTGCAGCCCCGAGAGCAGCGCTAGAATGTGAGAAAGGGAGAGTGGTGGAACAAAACAACCAGCAGACATAGGAGGGAACAGTATCTACTGAATTCATCTTCTTCTGATCTAAACTAAGGCAGTCTAATGTTCTACGTGCAAACCAGATTTTGGGACTGGTAATGGTAAGTTGGAAAAAGAAGTTCTTACTTCAGAATAAAAACATCTCTGTGGTAAAGGGGGAGGTATGAAAGAGCAAGAAGATGCTCAGACCTTTTAGCAGGGCCTGTTGGGTTAGGACAAAGGGTGATGGTTTTAAACTACAGGAGGGAGATTCAGGCTGGACATGAGGAAGGAATTGTTGGCCCTGAGGGTGGTGAGAGCCTGGCCCAGGTTGGCCAGAGAGGTGGTGGATGAACCATCCCTGGAGACATCCCAGGCCAGGCTGGACGGGGCTCTGAGCACCCTGAGCTGGTGAAGATGTCCCTGCTCATGGCAGGGGGGCACTGGGGAGCTGGGAAGGTCCCTTCAATACAAACCATCCTGTGATTCTATGATAAATCTGTTGAATTTCCAGGTGTTGCTCTTTAAAATAAGGAGCTTCTCCAAGAAGTGTAGGCCACAAGTTCAAGACAGAACATTTTACTTTCCAATTCTGATTACTAGAACTTAGATTTTCATCTCTGATTTCTGTGTCAGAACTGAAACTGATATATATTACAGCAGCACCTCTGTGCGTCCTTCAGGCGAGGGGTCAGGCTGGCCCCGGCCACGGGCGGCTGGAGCTGCTTTTCTTGCTTCTCCTTTTCTTTCAGTCTTAGCATGGTGAGGCCATAGTCCCCACTGAACCTTGAGTCTTGTGCTGTCTTTCATGAAGGGAGGGAGACGTTTGAATTTAAACAAGGCTTAGCTGTGAAACCACGTAGGTTTGTAGCACTGTTTGATGGGACAGTACTGCTTCTTCAAGTACATGTATGAAAGCAATACATGAAAGTGTGTTGTTTAATCTTAGACCTGGATTGACTGGTGTTTGACTTAATGTGCGATTACTATGTGATGGTTAATGAAATGTACATATTAAACATCAGAAGGTGATTTTGCCAGTAGCAAATGGAATTAATCATTTCTGGAATGCGCTTTCAACATAGTGATGTAGATTCACACGATCTGCGCTCTCGAAGTTGGTAAGACCTGTAACACATCATTGCTTTCACCTTTGAACTTTATTATTAGTAGGAAATTTGTTAAAAGATCCTACTTTGTTCTGCGTGGTCCCATGGACGGTGCTTGGGGCACCTGGGACAGGTGCTGTGCGCTTTCTTGTTGCCAGGTCCTGCAGTCCCTGGGACACTGATTGCAGGACACTCTTGTATTAAACTCAGGCTACATCCCAAAATGCTCACATACAGCACGGGATGAAGTGACACTGAGTTTGTGAGTAGAGCTGGCTCCGCCGTTCTGCCTTGTTGTGAAGCTAATATTGATGGTTTAGAAAGAAATGAAGTGTTCCTCACCCTCCACCGTCTGTCCCATCGAGGACAGACAATCCTGGTCCCGGTGGCTGCTCCCCCGGCTCTGTGTGTTTGGTCGGAGCAATCCTGCCTCATCCGAATGCTGCTTAATTCCCCCCCAAGGCCCATCAAGTGTTCTGAGCCCACGGTCCTTGTTCTAACACTGATAATTAACTGCCTGAGACTTGACATACCCTTGAATTTTCAAACAGATTTTGTAACATTTGTAAACAACAGTTAGCAGGGAAAAAAAGGTTACAATCGAACGTGTCATTGTTTTCTACCACACATGATTTGCAGTTCAAAGTGAATCTATTTAAATGAAGTCCCCTGCAGCTACTGTTTACAGTAGCCTTCAAAGAATGATGAAAGCTTTTAAATAATGTAGAATATTACACGACTTATTTTTCAAAACACATGCACAGAATGTTTGAGAGTGAAACGTCTGTGTTTCAGATTAGATGGAGTGCAGACAGCTGCTGTGTTTACTGAATGTTACAGATGGAAAGGAGAATAAATGTAGGGAGAAGACTAAGAAAATGAAGGATTCTAAGAGTGCCTTCTGTCTGAACAGCAGTAACTTAAAGGCGAATCAGATTATCTCAGACATCATCTTGATAGCTAAGAAAATCTATTGCTCTTTTCTCTTAGAAAAACCAAACCAGACCATAACAGAATAACCGAGTACAGGGTCTCTGCTTTCTTATCTGTGTATTTGCTGTAAGTTTTCTGGCGGAGGGATGTGCTGCTTCTGGTGTTCCCAGCTTCTGCTGGGGCTGCTGGCACCTCTTACCAGCACCTCTTGTCTATGCTGTTTATCCAGGAAGCCTTTAGCTGTTGGTGTAATGATATTATTACAGAGTTGAAGAAGCAGATAGACCTTTCTCTGCTAGATCACACATTTTATCCCCACCACATATCCACCCACCTCTTTTGGATGGGTTTTGCATTTTTAACTAAGCTTCAGGCTGTCAAAATTGCATTGCTTACACCGTGAAAGGCCCATTTCATATGGGATATAAAGCATGTCTGCGTGAACCACAAGCATTACTGTCTTGTAAGAGCATGGTAAAAGATGCAAACAAAAATGTATCTATATGTGTTTATGGGTGAGTGTCAGGAGGATGGAGCCAGGCTCTTCTGGGTGACAACCAGTGACAGGACAAGGGGCAATGGGTGCAAACTGGAACACAGGAGGTTCCACTGAAAGATGAGAAGCAACTTGTTCCTGGTGAGGGTGTCAGAGCCTGGCCCAGGCTGCCCAGGGAGGTTGTGGAGTCTCCTTCTGTGCAGACATTCAAACCCGCCTGGACACCTTCCTGTGGAACCTCAGCTGGGTGTTCCTGCTCCATGGGGGGATTGCACTGGATGAGCTTTCCAGGTCCCTTCAACCCCTGACACTCTGGGGTTCTGTGATTTGTGATTCTGTGATTCTGCGAAGTTGAAATTCCTTTGCGGGTTTTGTACACTCACTGTTCCTTTACACTATTTTTTAATGCTAGCTTGTTACAAATCATCTCTTCTACTGACTAAACAGATTGAGATCTGAGGTCTAGAAACTGTGCTACATCTCTAAAAAGTAGAGGGTTAAGTAGGATACTGTGTCTTTTGTGGTACTTAACAGATTAAATGGGTAAAACCCTGACATTTCAACCTATAATGTTCTACCACAAACATAAGGTGATTTCTTTCCATATGGTGTCACAGTTAAGGAATGTTACAGAGACAAAATAATCCTTAATACTGCAAGAATTATGATCAGCAGTCACATGCTGTGATAGCAATAACTTTGCTCTAGGTGTGGGAAAAGGGAAACTTTCTTCTCTGGAAAACAGCAGTGCTGTGGGAGGTTTCCGTTCTCCCGGAGAAATGATATTATCTGTGTTAGAAATAACAACAGAAAAACCTATAAACCATTAAGGTGTGGTGTTTTTGGCACTTGCCCCGTGTGTGTGAGCTCTGCACCCTCCGCTGGTTTCCGCCCTTCATTGGCCACTGCTGCTCTTCCCTTTACAGGGTGTTTTCATTGCTCTTTGTTTTTCACATTCTGATTATTCTTTGAGTTCAGACCCTTGTTCGAAGTCTTGTTTTACATGGAATTTGAGAATGTCTCTAGCTGTGTTTGTACCTAATTACTCTCACAATCTCCAATATAAAGCAAACTTCTGTTACAACTAGGTCAGTGCCAGTAAGGAGACCAAGAGCCCGTCTGATGTGTCAGCCTCTTCACAGGAATTCACCTGCTACCTGGCAAAACCCAGACGGGTGACAGATGCTGGGCTTGCAGCGGCACAGCCCAGGCTGCCACCAAACAGGCGCCAAGAGGGAATTGTGCCACCCTTCGGAAGGCTCTGCTGGCTGCGGCCCAGCCCTGTTTGCGGGGCGCTGCGGGAGAGCGGCTCTGTGTGCATGCACTGCCCTGGCGGGCTGTCCACGCAGCACCCGCCTCTTCGGGCTTATCCATCCCTACACACATTTCCCAGCATAAATTTTTAATTCTTTTAATAAAAAGCGGTTATTAAAAACCAGCGACTAGCTGGTACTCTCCGGATTCCGAATTGAAATTGGACAGATAGTACGTTCTTCTCTCAAAAGTGAAATTGCAGTAAATATAAGTTATTCTATCATATATATTATTTATGATGCCTTTATAAATGTGGTGTTTTGCAGAAGCAAAGTAAAAGAAATGAATCTTTAATATTTGTATCATAGTGAGAGTTAATGAGAGGAAACACAATGTAGTTTCTTGTAATAGGAAGCAACGTTACTAAAAATTCATGCCCCTAATTGGAAGAAGTCTTCTGATGAATGTCCAGAAAACACCTATTTATCATAACACACATATTAGAGCATGTGGAAACAAGCTTCCTCTGTGATATCCGTATGAAATGGAGCCAGGGTTTGCAGCGTTCTCCTCAGCAGGTGGAACAGCCCATGTGCAGCTCTGTTCTGCAAAGGGTTGGTGCTTCTGCATTCCCTAAGCAAAAAGAAGCAGACAGAAGCCTCAGGTTTTAATACGGCCGATCAGTGAAATGAAGGTGAGGGAATTCTTGTTTTTCCAACTATGAATTATTTTGGTTCTGTTCCTTGAAGCCTGATATTTAAAACCAAAGCCCCCCGGCTGTTTATGGCGTGAAGCTGTTTTTCCCGAGTGTATCTGCGTGTGTGTTTGAGGTGTTGGTGGGCGCAGGGCGCAGTGCCGCGGGGCTGTGACCGCCTGGCTCTGGGGGGTGGCGGGTTTCTTTGTTTCATGTGTTTTTCATAAGGTCCAGCGGTTTTGTTGCGCTGTGTCCCCAGTCCAGCTCTTCTGCACTTCAGGCTTGGAACTACTGCTTGGGCACAGCCCGACTCTGAACTTGGCCTTATGTTCACGCACTTAGTATAGCGGAGTTTAGTGGTGGTCTAGAAAGTCTTCCGTGGCCTTGGAGAAAATTTCTTCTCCCTCTTAGCTTCAGCTCTGCTTTCTAGACTGAGGATTGTGCTCCCTGGAGAAATGTTCTGTAGAAATGTATACTAACGATATTAAAAAGGTTGGAAACATTAATCATGAGATCCTTCACATATTCCCTCTCAGGCTATAGGTTCTGTGCTACCGTAAGACAAGGAGATAAACCGCCATCCCTTGGCCAAGCAATATGGAAAACGGCTGAACGAGATTTTCCCAGGGAAAAGGCTCCTCCAGTACAGTCACCTTTAAAAATAAGTCTGATTTCTTAAACAATACTACTTCTGGAATATTTTCTTTATTATGGTGTTTATATTATATTATTATATGCACTCCTTATATTCAGATTTTGATGGTCTATGTAAATAAAGTCAAGATGATCATGTTTAGGCATTTACATTTTAATGTACTTTCTGTATTAATTAAGCAAATGACAGGATGGGAGCATGCGCTGTTCTGCAGCTACGCGTCTCAGTTGTTGCTTTGAAAAAAGCCAATATTGAAATACATTTTTTGTGTTATATGATATGTAGTAGCCAGTTGAAGAAGTGTAACCCATCATCTTCAACTCTTCCACTGGCACACATGGGGAAAACAGATCTTTGGGAGTGAAAAATTGAGATCTGTGTTTAATCTCAATGAAATGTCTTTCTTCCGAAGCAGCAGTTTCAGCCAACAAACCTGAATATAAGAAGTCTGTTTAATTTCCTAATAACTATTGATCGGTGTACTTCAAGTATGATAAAACTTTAAGATGAACAATTACACTACATTTCATGTTGTTCCAAGTCCGAATTCTTTTATAGATAACCGTGCCAATAGTACAAAAGGCTTTTCTTTATTAATATAATTATTCCAATCCTCTACTCTACCTGCTTTTTACGTGCGTGTGTCAGGTAGGCGATGCTTTCTGGTTATAAAGTGTATTTCTTTGGCAGTCGGGCAGCTGAAATGGTTGTGTGCTGGGAGGTGATTTTTTGGAGCCGAGCGCTAAAGGAGCAGTACAAGGAAACCTGTGCTGGATTGAATGGTGCAGAATTCAACAGGACAACACTCATGCTAACGAAATAACCAGAGAACATCATATTTTATTTCAAATGGCCCAGCTTTGTAGAGGTGCTTCCTTTACTGGCTTCTGACTGGGTTTGCGTGTTTTTCATTAGATAGTAAAAAATTCTAGTAGTGCCTGTTGTTGTGTTGGAGGAAGCTTTTGGTGGTTGTTCTCAGAATAAGCAGCTGGACGTATAGATTTTCATAGCGGAATGGGAAAATGTTGTTCTGTTTTCTTCAGTATTGGGCCCGTGATAGGTTCTCTGTCAGTTGCTTTTTTCCAAAAATATTGGGTAGTTCAGGTAGTTCTTCTGTGGGCAACGTTTTGACTGAATCAGGCCGTCCGTGTTCTTTCCTGTTGTAGTGAGGAGCTCTTGTGCGCTGCCTGTTTGAAAACAGCTATTTTTAGGAAAAAAAACCACCATAATTTAAATAGGAAATGTGTATGTGTTTATACGAGGCTTTATTTTGTAAAAAGATGAAGCACCTTATGAAAAATACATTAAACAAAGAAGCAAGAACAAAAACCCCCCACCCTAAAACCACCAACCCAAGCCTGTTCCAAATACTTACTCAGCGTGTCTGTGCTGTCAGGTTTCAGTCGCACGACCCAAGGGGTGGCTGGGAGACTCTTTTCCCCAGTCAGCAGCTCTTCCTTTGTTCCATTCTGTTTCAAATAATAATAGAAATGAACTCTGAACACAAACAGGTATTATGAATAAGCACACCTGCGCTTAGTTGAAATAAATGTTTGACGTATCTATAAATACATAAGAAAAACATAGACTATATCATGAAAACGTGGTACCTCAGTTCCAGAAGGACAGGGAACTGCTGGAGAGGGTCCAGCGTAGGGCAACAAAGATGCTGAAGGGAGTGGAGCATCTCCCTTATGAGGAAAGGCTGTGGGAGCTGGGGCTCTTTAGTTTGGAGAAGAGGAGACTGAGGGGTGACCTCGTTAATGTTTATAAATATATAAAGGGTGAGTGCCACGAGGATGGAGTCAGGCTCTTCTCAGTGGCAAACAATGATAGGACAAGGGGCAATGGGATCAAGCTGGAACACAAGAGGTTCCACTTAAATTTGAGAAAGAACTTCTTCTCAGTGAGGGTAACAGAGCCCTGGAACAGGCTGCCCAGGGAGGTTGTGGAGTCTCCTTCCCTGGAGACATTCAAACCCGCCTGGACACCTTCCTGTGCGACCTCACCTAGGCGTTCCTGCTCCAGCAGGGGATTGGACTGGATGAGCTTTTGAGGTCCCTTCCAATCCCAAACATACTGTGATACTGTGATACCTGAGACTGGAAAGCGCGGTATGGTTTGATGTGAACAGAGTTGCCATCAGCGCATGTTATTAATCTGGAGCGAGCGGTGGGAAGGCACGGCCGTGCGGGTTGGACTTTGCTGGTGGAGTAACCACCTCGTTGTTCGGCTGAGCACCATCCAAAGGGATCAGTACAGAGTAGTCTGGCACTCCGCTGATGTTTGTCTTGCTGAATGAGGCGTGCCGACAAAACCTCTTCCGTGCCTCGTCTACCACTAAGTGTTTCATCAAGTGCTTTTGTAGGATTGGTGCTCTTATTCATCCAACAGAATGACCTTGACAATTGATTTCATTACCTAGGCAAGTTATTACTCTGTGTTCTTCTGGATTAGCTGCAACTCTGAAACTGATAATGTGTTCTTAATTTGAAATAATGTTTTAAACTGGTGGTTGCTGAGGCCAATCAAATGAGAAACAGGAAAGCAGCAGAAATCACCACTGGGAAATGCAGGAATTCTTTGGTTCATTAGCATTTTAAAGCTATGTTGAAATGCATAGAGATGGCTGTAAAGATATTTAAGATTTCCTGGAAGCATCCAGTTCTTAGCAAGTGTAAGTCAGTGTATTGCATAAAAGACAACTGAAGTCAGTGGACTGGGCTGTGAAAACTGTATTTTAGAAGATTTTATCAAAATGGAAGGAAGAAGAGACTGCAAAAATCCATACACTTCTAATATATTTTTCTATTGACAACATCCACGAGAAATTGAGATAAAATAGCATTTTAACTTCTCTGTAACTGTTTAACACATACAATCTTTGGAAGTTCCATGTTGACGTTGATCTTCATCCCTTCAGTGCAGCCTGAGCACTGAGTTACTCTTTGTTCGGTGGAACCGGGTTGTTTCCAGCCTTGCCTCTCCGTGAGAGCTCAGTTCCATTACACCCAGGTTGTGTTACCATCTTCCTGCTGGGGTTCCTGTTGCCCATCGCACCTGGCATCAAAATAACAAGGTAAGCAGACAGGGCTGTAATTTGGCATCGTTGCATGAAAGGTCCCAATGTGAATTACCAAACAGCTGGACATGTAGACCTCATTGAAATCTGATCTCGTTATAATCTTGTGTTCGGTCACTAGTTAATTGCTCTTTTAGTGGTTTGTTGGAGGGATTTTGAGAAGTTCTCACCACAGTTCTGTATTGGATCTCAAAAAAGTTCTTGGATGCTGAAGAGGATCTAGCATAGGCTTTTATAAAATAATACCTAAGAAGTTTGAGGCCAACATAGGCTGTTCAGAGCTAAACAACTTAGATTCAGGAAAATTTAGATCAAGGTATGTTGTATATCACGGTTTCCCAAAGACAAACTGGTAAAAGATCAAGGCAGAGTCTTACATGTCCTAGTGTCCATTTTCTGACCGTGTTCTCCATCACCTAACAGGGCAGAAGAGAAGGTAACTATGAAAATAAGGTCAGGCTGTTAGGGACAGGCCATTGTTGATCTAAGCTCCACTACCATAAACCTACCACAGATATTTAGGGTGGTGACAGTTTATTTTTAATCACTAATATCTCAGTGACTACAACGGGAGGAATCACTGAGGTGAATATCAAGGGGAAAAGAATGGCAATTGCTTGCCATGACCTTTCGGCATAGTTTGCTTCTTCCTAATTTTTGAAGTTTCAGTTAGAGAGATAAATGTTTCTATATTTCCCCTGCGATTTCTCACCATTATATCGCTACGTTACAGAATTTCTTTTTAGTGAAAAGCATAAAGAATTTGAAAGAGAAGAATGATCTTGATCCTTCCATCAGAGCTTTCACACACAGATTTTATGTTTGTGGAAAACAGTTCTTTGGGCTTCGAAGTGAAAAGAGACATTCATATGTGTATTTCTTTCACAAAGGCCCTTCCCTGGCTGTCTGTCCTGCAGGGAACACTGATTGTAATGATAAAAAGATATTAGCATCTTTCACGTCCGTAGCTCAAGGTGTTAGTCTTAAGTAGCAGAAAATTAAAGCCAAAATTTATCGTGTGCCTAAAGTGTGTGTTCAGTGGTTTCTTGGCCTCTCCTCTACTATCCAAAGAGGATTTGTTTGTTCTATAGAATAACGGGCTGGAGAGAATCTCTGGAGGTGTTCAAGTCCAACTATTGTTTGAACTGAGGTCTGTACTCTGAGCAAATCTATGCTGCCATGGGATGTGACAGGTTTTTGACATTTGAAGATGTCCACAATTCAGACATTTGAGACATCTGTTGGTTCTTTATAAACCAAAATCTGCTTTTATATCAGAGGGTGAGGGAAATATTTAATTAGAGTTCGTCCAGGCTTCAGGCTGAATGGACAAGCGTCGTCCTCTACACGTTGTTGTGGATCCCGTGCAGCCACATGAGTCTGGTGCATTAACGCATTTCCCTGTCAGTGCCTGCCGAACCTTTTGAGTTTTATGGTAACAGCTTCTTGCTTCTTCCAGCAATTAAGGATCTGATGTATCGAGGAGAGAAGGCGGGAGGGAAAGTGTCTGCTATTTTGTGACTTTGGCCAAGGGACAGCATTCTTGGTTCTGCATCGAACGTGATGTATTTTCAGTAGTGCTGACTGAACTGTGATCAGGTTGGAACAGGAGTCCAGCTCCTCGCTGTTCCCACGGCCATCCCTGTGTGCACCGGCCAGATAAGTGCATTTAAAACGTGTGGAAAAAGCCCTTTATTATGAAAAGGAAACGCTGGCTTTTGTTTCAGAGAATTAGGGCAATGTAAAATAGATATGATGATTAAATCCGTAAATGGAATGTCTCTTGATTATTTGAATTCTCCTGATCTGTCTCCTCTTAACAATGTTATCTTCTGCAAAGTTTCGTTATTAATATAAACCCAGATTTCTAAAATCTGAGTGTTATGCAAATGTTATCTAATGTTTTCAAAACAAGTATATGTTTGGAGAAACGGTATTCCATGCCTTTATTATTTACCAGAATCTACGTTTTTAAAAATATTATGACTTGCCGAAGCATGGCCTGTGGCAGGTGAGGGAACAGAACCAAACCCGCGGGGATCGGAATCCCTGCTCACTCACTGGGTGCTTGAAGATGCTCAGATGTTGCTAATTTAGCAAATTGTTGGTCTCACTTCATAAGCAAAAGTAGGGATAGGAAATCTCTCCTTTGGTAAGCGATGAATCTCTCTCAATATAATCCTGAAAAGCAGCATAGTAACTTTAAAGCCTAGTGGGAGTTATGAATAAAGCTTTTCTGAGTGAGAATAAAGGCTTTGCTTTCTTAATGAAGAGTTTAAAAATGGAAGGGAGTTCCATGGTGTCCCATGTTTTGAGCCAATGCAATTTTGCATGAACAGATCATAACACTTTCTTCTTATATTAGGTAAGTTGAAATTGCCAATTATATAAGGAGACATGAATCTGGTCCTGTTCACTGGACTCAGTTGTATGCATTTTGGGGTGTTTACTAAGCATATTTGGGTAGTGGGTTGCACAGAACTGGAGAGCACGTGGCTTTTCCTGTGGCAGAAAGTTACTTTGGGGAGCTTAGTAATATTGGCGTGCGATTCCGACTTCCATTTCATTTGATGTAAAAGAAATAAATACTGGAGAAGTGCTAGGAAAAGCATTTAAAACAAAGAAGCCAAACCCAAGCAGAGCACGTTGTCTGGCTCCTCATGGGGAAACGCGGGTGTTCCGCACGGGGAGCGGGCGGTGATGGAGCTGCAGCATTGGAACAGCCAAGGCCATGGGCAACCAGAGGGGACTTCACCATCACCTTTGCCTTCATCGGGGCCGAGCCTAAATGATTTCCAGAGGTAGCTTTCAGCCAGAAGGCTACCAGGATTCCATGAAAGCAAATGCTAATATAGCTGAAAATTTTCCATGCAGTTTCATTTTTTAGTTTGGTAGTACGAAATGAAGAGACTTCAGTCACAGAAAGCTGCTAGGAGTCAATTGTCACTACACGGAACTGCGGTGTGAAATGAGGAGCAGAGCTGTGTGCACAATAACTGGGTTATGAAGAGCCCACCAGTGCTCTGAAGGGTGGCTGCAATCCAGTGTCAATGCAATTATCCGCTTGTGACCCACTTGGGCACCCTGCAAAGAGAAATGCATTAAATACTCCTCATTAACTAGAATGCATATCATGATCCAATTCACTTCTTTCTTAGAGAGTTAGGGTTGGAAATGGCTAGTTTTAGGAAATGCCACAGCCATCTCATATAGTTAGAGGTTCATTAGTACTTTGCTAATTGGCATCAGTAAGTTTAAGGATCGAGAAAAGAGACTAGAAAGTAACGTGTCTGATCTAGTTTCCTGACCTCATTCCCGTTGCTAGAAAACATTAAACTCTGAAAATGTTGGCACCAAACTGAATAGTATTGCAACCACTAGCTGTTAATTGCCAGTGGAGGAGTGGGAGGTAGAGAACTTTGACTGTCTTCAATCTTACCCTTCAAAGAGCCCAAGTCTCTTGCCAGGGAAGGCAGTCTGACGAGTCTCTGTGTTGCCATTAAGGAAAAGGAATTGATCAAAGGCTTTAAACAAGATTTCTGAGGGGTTTTTGGGCCATTGGCAGCCACAGCTGACGAATACCTCTCCCTTGCCAGCCTGGAAGTCTGGCTGGATTCATGAAGACATTTATTTTCAAAGGAAAAGCTGTCAAATATTGAAGCTGGTTGGTTTCCCTAGTGGTGCTTGTGTTCAAAATTTCCTTTAGATTTCTCAGCTGGCCAGTAAATTGTAAAGAAAAATAACACTGAAAATCACAGAGCTTCCCATGCATTATATGTGGAGGTCCCTGAAAGCCATCAGAGCTGGACTGGGACCCACTGAGCTCCTGTGGCACCTCGCGGGACGTTCCTCTGGCTCTGCAGCACGTCCTTGCCTTTTTCAGTGGTTTCTTGGCCTCTTCTCTACTATCCAAAGAGGATTTGTTTGTTCTATAGAATAACGGGCTGGAGAGAATCTCTGGAGGTGTTCAAGTCCAGCCCCTGCGTAAAGCAACGCGGGCCGAGCTTTAAAATGAGACGTGCTTGCTCAGGGTCTTGCCCAGTGGAGATGGAAAGTCTCAAAACAGTGGAGATTTTTCAGTTCCTCCGAGCCTGATGGAGGCACCCACTGAGGACCAAGGGCTTAAACAGAGGTGGGGGGTTACCATAAGGTGCCTCTGCCTAAAATCTCATCTGGGCAACTGCTCACTTCTGAAATACCTGGGCGAGAGGCCTGCTCTGGTGGTCCGAGGGGGGGACGAGTGGAGTGCTGTCCTGCCGAGCTGCTGGGGTTCACTGCGGGAGCCTCGTGGGACAGGACTGCACATCTGATGACCCAGTGAAAGGCAGCTTGGAATTCAGAGGCAAAATATCCCTCAAGGAAGGGGAGGCAGGACATAGATGGCCATAGCGATACGCACTGTCCATGGACACGTAGTAGGGTAAAGCTCAGCAACGGTGCTACCATAACCCATATGTTGCATGGAAAGTGAATGGAGGATCATGAGAAAGAAGGAAGGTTCTTGGCAACTGTTTCCTCTCTTGTTGCTCCTGACGCTCCACAGCTTCTGTTTTCTCCAGCCGTCTGGCATACTCTTTAGGGACAAAGCTGGCTTTGCTCTTATGCCTTTCTCACACAATCTCATAGTTGAACATGGAAGGAAAAGATAGCACTGTTTAAAAAATAAGTTGGATCTAAAGTACCTAAAATACTTTTTAAAACACAAGCAATAGATTCATGCACCATAAGCAGGCGTTCTTGAAGGATGTTTATTGCTGTGATCACATTTTAGTGGATACTATTGGAGCTATTTATTGTGAGCCTAAACAGTGAGCATGCTTTCTTAACAACTAAAGCAATGCAAAGAGCAGTCAGCATGTGAAATAAATGTAGTTCATTATTTAGCAGGTTTTATTTTCAGGAGCTTTTGCAGTTGCATATTCATGTCCTCTTGTGCAAATATGCAAAAGAGATTATAATGCTTGATTAGAGTTGTCAAGCTTCCATCCTCACACCTTTTTTGTTTTGTTGGGTTGGGTTTTTTTGTGTTTGGTTGGTTTTGGGGTTTTTATTTGTCTTAGAGTATCTAGAGCTTTCTTCTCAAAAGACTTCTTCTGGTTTTGTCTTGATAACAGTGAATAAAGAAATAATATTTATTCATAACATGAACAATTGAAAACTTTGTGACTTTGGGTTTCTTGATCCATGTTTACATTTTACTGCTGCCAAACTGGTTGGAGGGATATTTAATAACCTGGATATCTAAAGCTTCTGGATAACCACCCGTGTCTGTTCTCAGAAATGCAAAGAGAATTTGCAGTTTTGAGAGAAGAGACGTGATACATTTGGCTCTTGGAACCAATTAAAACAGTGTAAAATATAAAACCATACTTCTTTAAGTAGAGGTGTATTCATCTGAGATGTTAAAAAGTATGTGTGCGAACATTGCAGCGTCCTGAGCAGCACGTGTGAATGTGGCTTTGTCGGCTGAGACCCTTGCGGGTTTTGGAAGTGAGCAGCGTGCTTTCCGAGCCCCGGGGCAGGTGCGTCGGAGCACGGCTCTCAGCGGGACTGGCTGCACAGGGCGGCACAGAATCGGACAGAAACATCTGTAACGCCTGTCGTTTGTAAGGGCCTCCAGGAACATCGTCTCTTTCACCATGTGTAGAAATCACCGATTTTGTACAGAGAAACAGAAACAAGGCAGGTTTAAATAACACAATTTATGTACTTGGTTGTTTTGCTCCCGAGCCCTTGAACGTGAAGGTCTGTGAGTCGGAGTGCTTTAGCGGACGTTCTTTGGACATTGAAGTTCCATACAAGATAATGCCATAATGAAAGTATCTTAGTCGGTTTAAGTTAGAAAGAAATTACTTTTTTTCTGACATTTCTTGCAACATTAAACATCATTGTGAAGAAAAGCAGCACTGACACGTATGAGGGGAGCTGAGGAAGCAGCAGTGATTTGGGGCTGCTCTGCCCTGGGTCAGTAGAAACACAGAACCCCAGAATGTCAGGGTTGGAAGGGACCTGGAAAGCTCATCCAGTGCAATCCCCCCATGGAGCAGGAACACCCAGCTGAGGTTCCACAGGAAGGTGTCCAGGCGGGTTTGAATGTCTGCAGAGAAGGAGACTCCACAACCTCCCTGGGCAGCCTGGGCCAGGCTCTGACACCCTCACCCTCACCAGGAAGAAGTTTCCTCTCATCTTCAAGTGGAACCTTCTGTGTTCCAGTTTGCACCCATTACACCTTGTCCTATCACTGGTTGTCACCCAGAATAGCCTGGCTCCATCCTCCTGACACTGCCCCTTTCCATATTGATCCCCAGGAATGAGTCCCCGCTCAGTCTCCTCTTCTCCAAACAGCTCCAGAGCCCCAGCTCCCTCAGCCTTTCCTCACACGGGAGATGCTCCACTCCCTTCAGCATCTTGGTGGCTGCGCTGGACTCTCTCCAGCAGTTCCCTGTCCTTCTGGAGCTGAGGGGCCACAACTGGACACAATATTCCAGGTGTGGTCTCCCCAGGGCAGAGCAGAGGGGCAGGAGAAGCTCTCTCGACACCCGGCCAGGCCCTGTGGGGAGCAGAGGGGCTGCTGGGGCCAGGATGTGTGGAGAGAACAGATGTGCACACGTGTGAGCCGTTCACAGGTACCGTTCAGTTCCAAAGCGCTGGTGCAGCCGTGCTGTGGAGAAGGACGGTGCCATTGGTGTTCCTGGCAGCGCGGGGACATCAGTGATGGCCACAGCAGCTGGAGCTGCATCACCAGCACAGGCAGCAGGAAAAGTCTCTTGGGAGGTTGCACTCCAATCCGTACCGTGAAGCTGACCAGTAACGTTGCTGGTCTTCCCTGACGGCTTTCAGCTACTGACACCCAGACAGGCTGGACAGGGAATTTCTGTCTCTGTTGCATTCCTTTCCAGGTGAGGCAGCCAAGCTTAAAACCATTTACATCTCTAGGATGCAAAGTGAACTGCTTCTTGCAGAGTCCCTGTGTTGATCCCGGTCATGTTACCCAGGAAGCTATCTGGAGATAGCAACACAAAACAAGCTCTGCTGTTATGAGGCAACTTGTAAAAATCATCACACTCCCATTAGCACCTGAAAAGGGGTGATAGCCCAGCTTAGCAGATGCTCTGACTCCTGGTAGTTCACCCCACAAATACTTTGTGGTGGGCAGAATTTGATAAGCAATGGGAGGCAGCAGTTCGGAAGTAGCAAACTATTAGAGCTTGTCCTTTTTTGGAAAATTAATAACATGAATGCTTTGAGAGAAGGTTTGTCTTGCAACCTCAAACCTTAGGTTAGCGAGCTCAGCAGGCTATGAGTACACAGGGAGTTTTGGTTAAAAGTTTATACGTATCTGGTTGCAGTAACTTGGCTCCTGGCTCCCACTGTCCCCCCTGACGTGGCAGGAACCTGCTCATCTCCTGAGCCTTCCTCGGTCTGTGTCTGTGGGTTGAATGGAGCATAAATGGCTCTGATCAGGGCCACGGGGAGAAGGTTTATCAAACGGCACCGAGCACCACCTGTGCTTATATGTAAAATTGCAGTAGGGTTTAAAATGTCAACAATAAACTTAGACAGGTGTGCCAACAGAAAAGGTTTACTGCTGTTCTCTTGTGAGAAATCTAATTAGGATGTCTTAGTTGGTAAAGCGGAATGTGCTCATGTAAAGTGTGCTTTCAGCCTTCTTAGGAATAAGATCTTTTTCCTTCTGCATGGCAAGCTAATTTTCCTTTATTTGTCTCACAAATACGACACTTACCCATCTTGATCTCTGTGCTGCCTCATGCCTGCAGTGTGAGATTTTCATGACTTTCCTGTCAGCTTTGCTGCAATCTTCTGTGATGGGTAAATTGGCTTCACGTGCGCTGTTCCCAAGCAACCCAGCTGCTCGGGTTTCCCGGATGCACAGGGGGCGGCTGTTCCGAGGGACATGGGTACCACTCCCTGTGCCTCTGTCTGGGCTGTGCTGGTGAGATAGAGACTTGGCCACCATGTGGAGGTGATCTCTTTTGAAGTGATGGATGGTGCTGCAGAAGATAAATGGGCCATGTAAAGCCAAGTGGAGTGTTTTAAACACTCGTTTTAAAGACGTATGGGTGCATGTGTGTGTGAGATGTTAGCAGCTCTGAGAGCAGAAAGAAAAGCCACAAGAAAGAGCTGAACAGATGAAACAATCTTTTAGTTGTGTTTCTGTACGCACGAGTAAGTATGTAAAATAAAAGATATCCTAAGGGCAGAAAATTCAGATCATTTTGAATTAATACTATGTCTTGGCTTGACAGCGTAGGGGAAAGGGACCTGGGGGTCCTGGGGACAGCAGGGTGACCATGAGCCAGCACTGGGCCCTTGTGGCCAGGAAGGCCAATGGTACCTGGGGTGGGTTAGAAGGGGGTGGTCAGTAGGTCAGAGAGGTTCTCCTGCCCCTCTGCTCTGCCCTGGGGAGACCACACCTGGAATATTGTGTCCAGTTGTGGCCCCTCAGTTCCAGAAGGACAGGGAACTGCTGGAGAGAGTCCAGCGCAGCCACCAAGATGCTGAAGGGAGTGGAGCATCTGCCGTGTGAGGAAAGGCTGAGGGAGCTGGGGCTCTGGAGCTGGAGAAGAGGAGACTGAGGGGGGACTCATTCCTGGGGATCAATATGGAAAGGGGCAGTGTCAGGAGGATGGAGCCAGGCTCTTCTCAGTGACAACCAGTGACAGGACAAGGGGCAATGGGTGCAAACTGGAACACAGGAGGTTCCACTGAAAGATGAGAAGAAACTTGTTCCTGGTGAGGGTGTCAGAGCCTGGCCCAGGCTGCCCAGGGAGGCTGTGGAGTCTCCTTCTGTGCAGACATTCAAACCTGGCTGGACACCTTCCTGTGGAACCTCAGCTGGGTGTTCCTGCTCCATGGGGGATTGCACTGGATGAGCTTTCCAGGTCCCTTCCAACCCCTGACACTCTGGGATTCTGTGTGATTCTGTGACATCATCTCAATGGTATTCTTGACCAAGAGTGAGAAACTGAAGATGAAGAGCATGAGGGCATCTTCAGTTGCCTTGGTGACTTCACAAAATGTCAAATGATGCTGGAAAAATGAGGCTGATAAGGTTGCGTTTATTTTGAAATACTTGGGTAAAGAGAACCCGTGGTGTCTGTGACTCGTTAACGCAGGGCAGCGTGTGCTGGCAGCTGACGGCGGCGTCCGTCTCGCGGTGCGGTTGATGATGCGCTGTTTGGAAACATTGCAGGCTGGAGTTAAAAATGAGTTATCCCTGCAAGCACCAGGCTGCCCGGTCTCCAGCTCAGGCAAGCCTTGTGTCCCAGTGCTGCGGCTGCTATGGAGCAGAATTCCCTCGGAGAAAACGTTATTAGCAGAGCTGTCAAGTGTTGCTGATTCAGTCTATGACGGGCAGTCTGCAATAGGAAAGCAAGATGAGAAATCCTCGTAATTCTGCTGTTTCCTTCAGTCGAGCCACGTGACTGATTTCTGAGCTGCTCTAAGTAACGCTTTGTCTGTTAAAATCAGGCATGGAAGAGGGAGAATACTGGGGAAAATCAAAGGGTTAAATGAAATGCTGTGGAAACTGAGCTGGGAAGAAGCCAGAAAGTTTTCAGTCTTCAGCACAAAATTTTTTTCTAGAGAAAATAGCAAAAGTAAAAAAGGGGCCTCCAGATGGGTAGTTGGCATTAACATCTATTTTATTGCTTTATGAGTGCAATACAGAACCAACAAAGTATATCTGTTTTAAAAGCATTGGCAAAAAAGTATCATCCAACATGTTAGAGCCATAGTGAAAAAAATGAGTAAATGGGGATAAGCTGAATATTACGGTATTTATGTGTAGGATTTCAGTGGAAGTCATCTTTACCCTAGCATTTCCCCAGTGTCCTTTAGCCGTTGCCCAAGTGCAACTGTGTGAGCGTGGTTGTGCTTATGGACCTCTGGAGTCAAACAGTGGGTGTGAGTGGTAGGAAAGCCCAGGACCTTAAACATGATGTTATCTCCAAGACTCTTCAGGTATTTTGTAGGTTGAGTTAAACACCACAACATTCTTGATCTGTGAATAATACCTTTTTTCAATGCAAAAAGATCTGAATGAGAATGTTTTCGTAGGGTGAATATCCTTAAGTGGGGTGTGGATCTGACTGTGTTCACATTCAGTGTGATGTTTGAAGGAGCGGAGCTGAACCTGAATAAACCTCGGCCTTGGACTGCAGACCTGGATGGAAATGGGAAACTGTTGCTGCCTAGCAGGGAACACTTTCCAGTGAGGAACGTGCCGCTGTTGCCACTTCACTATATGGTTATTCCCTACCAGTCACAAAAGAAGCTGAAAGTAGAACAATTTACTGGCACTAGTTTTTAAGTACAATACCCCCTGAGTGACCATCTGAATATAATAATCTATCCAGCTTTTCTGACTGACACGGCTTATTTATCATAAATACTTGATAAAAATATGCTGGGCAAGATAATTTTTTATCTAGGGCCTCTGATGAACGTAACTGTGACAAAGTGACATTGTTGACTGCGGAACAAATAGAAATCCATCTACTTTGTGTTGGTCTAATAGTCTTAAACTTCACTTACAGTGATGAAAGTTTTCTTAGCCCTGTCTTTGCAATGAAAAGTCAAAATCAGCTGATCATGGCTTCTATGTTTTATAATAAGCAAACATACTATGGTGGTGGTGATGGTGGTTACAAAATGAATTCATTAGAAAGAAGACTGAAATGAAAACAGCCCAAAATATATTAGCTTTGCTTTTTAACGAAAAGTAATACAAGAGATAAAGTTGTTGTAGAACTTGGTAGAGAATGAGAATTAGTATTTTGAATTTTCTGATAGTGTGGTCTAGAAGTGACACAGATCCTGATAAAACCTAAAAAAAAAGCCAACAAAAATCCCCAAAAGCAAAAGCCCCGGTGAAATTCTTTCCAAGCCGCTCTAAACCCCATTGTGCAGCAACCCCCAGACCTCTAGGATATAAACTGCGTGAACTCCGCATGGCATTTTGCAGGAACCAGCTCGTTGATCCATACTGGCAGCTGTCGTACCAACCTGTGGTTGCTGGGAGGTGCCTGTTCATTTTGAAATGGTCAATGTTTTATATTTGAGAGGTTGTTTGACATTAGCATAACAGAAAGTAACTCACTGGAATTTTTCTTGCTGCCGAGGTTTAAGGCAAGGCAGCAATGAACCGTGACAGACGCTCCCTGTTATCCCCTTTACCTCCCGCCACTCCTTCCTTTAGATCAGAAAGATGATAAGAAAGATAAGGGGAAAGGAAGAGAGACTTAGACTTCAAGTTGGAGAGTTTTAAAGGGTTTACTAATACTACTAATAAATACAGAATATATACAAAATACACAAACCCAATCTAAGTGCTGGCTGTGGAGCTGGCGTCACTCAGCAGAGCTGGGTGTGCGGAGCTGGCGGCTCCAGCAGCTGCAGCTCAGGCCCCGGAAGTCACGGGCGGGACTGCACAGCAACCGGAACCTGGGTGCAGGATGCAGGGCCTGAGGCCTGTGGGTCACAGACAGACAGACAGACAGGGGCCTCTCTGGATGCCGGCTATGGGCGAAGAGAGAGTGACACTGTGATCACCCTCTTATATAGGGGGTATGACGATTATAGGATGGAATACTTCCGCTGGTCAGTTCTAGTCACCTGTTCATCCCCCCCTCCTCAAACACGCCCCTCTCACAATGGAACGTGGGAAAACTTATCAGTCTTTCTGAGCTACCATAGGAATAAATCTAAACACAAGCTTCTTCAGCATTCCGTTGGTCTCTGATCAGCAGTGAGTCCAGCATCCTAGGAGAAATATGCAGCTAAAACTCAGAAACGTACAGCCACATAGGAGAACTGAGCTGAGAGAAAAATCACTGGAAGAGAACCAGTCTGGTTTTTAACAAAACCAGGACGCTGCAAAAGGAAGATTAAGCTCAGCTCCCATGTCCTTTCTGAGGAGCCCGTGACCTGCTGTGAGTGCAGGAAAGGCGCTGGGCGGCTGGCGGAGCTGGGCAGGAGTCGGGCTGGAACCCAAAGTACAGCCCTCTGATGTGGCTGTGAGCTGTGTTGCCACTGGTTCACCAGCGTGGTATGCTGTATGGAAACACAGTCACTTCCTTAAGCAGGAGAAAAGGGATAGCATGGAAGTTGCAATAATATTGTCATGGTAAAATGAACATCTTAAAAGAACCCAAACCCCTGCCAAAGCACTACCATTTCCAATAGAATATGGTTATATTCCTGCTCTGTTTCCCGTTTGTCATTTTTGTCTGAAACACCCAGACGGAATAACAGTTGCACATAGGCTGATAAGTAGAAATGTGTCCCTGCATCACTCCAAACGATTCTTATCACTGAGCTCGTCAGAAACGCAACTCACGTGCCTATAAAAGAGGTACCTGATGTAGCTGATGCTGCTTCTATGAAGATTGTGGGGGGATCCGGTCCCAGCCCCTCGGTGGGGTTCATTGTCAGGACGGCTCCCAGGGCTGTCAGGTCAAGGGTGAAATATTGGAGCTGGTATCAAAATTCTAATCCTTTAGTTTAGAAACTAAACATTGTGAAAAAGACATAGAAAAAGATATTTGAAAAGCAGATATCACGTTTTATACGGGCAGTGTTGTTGCAGATTAGACATCTACGTCCACCTACGTTCTTCTGCCAAATACAGAAAGGTGACAGAAGCTCCATTGCATGTTTTCCCGAGTACAAGTCCAGCAGCTGCTTGTGTGCTAACTCCGTAAGCACTGCGAGACAGCCTCCCAAAAACGGGAGCTC
Source organism: Patagioenas fasciata (assembly GCF_037038585.1). Lineage (NCBI taxonomy): Eukaryota > Metazoa > Chordata > Aves > Columbiformes > Columbidae > Patagioenas > Patagioenas fasciata. Next base: position 1,129,676 of record NC_092534.1, on the reverse strand, counting down.
TTGGAATGTGTTACTAAGTCACTGCAGTTATGTTTGGTGTGTAAATGCCAGTTAATTTGACTGATAATAAAACTTACCTCTTATTATTACTTGGGGCAGTGGTGTCAGCTGATGGATACGGTGACCTTCTGAAACCCCTGATCAAAAAAGTCCCATTCAGACTATTAGAGACAACCTTTGCAATCCAAACCCACAGAAAGGTGATATTTGTTATTTAACTGCCTGGTCCTCCTTGGTTTGACAGGTTTTAACCTCCTGTGCTGTGCAGAAATAAGGTTCTTTCACCAGAGATCTAATGTGGAAAGATCAGGTTGCAATATTGCACTCTAAACATGGAAGAAACACCAATGGAAAGTGGTCAGCTACCAATTTCTACTTTTAATTTGCCAGAATTTTAAAACTAACTTCCTTAAATGTATTTAAACTTACCTGGTTTCTTTTTCATACTTGCTCAGAACTATTAATATTAAATACTCTTAGCATCAACGGGAGTTTAGATACCGAGCAGAAAATACGTCCTGCTGGATCTGTATCCAGATTTTGGACCAGTATATAACAGAGATTATTTCTAGCAATTTTTTAATACAACTTTTTATTATTAATAGTGTTCTCAAGAGAAGCTAATGAACTGTAATAGATTTGCATAGTTATGAAGAGTGGTAATTTATTCATGGCCATGGCCCATCGAAGGAAGAACTGGCATTAATTGAGCTGAAGTTAGCTGAGAATACACTGCTCCTCGCTTGTTCGGGGATTTTCACGGTAGGTTTCAATGAAGCAAAAATAGAGGAAAATTCCACTTAACACAGCTATCCTGATGGAAATATTTTGCAAAGTATTTCTGAAGTGGTTCTGGCATTGAAATGATTTAGATTTGATCTAAAAGCTGTTGAAGTAAAAGAGACAGTATGTCCTGCCAGCAGGTGTGTTGTGGGTGCAGGTGAATAGGGCCAAGTAGGTGGGGTTTTTTCACTATTGGCATTGAACAGTTTTTCATCTCATTTGGAGCAAAGCTGTTTGTCTATGGCTGTGAGTATGTGAAGGCAAGTGAATTGTGCATCCCCCAACCAGCAGTGTGTTACCTGTCCCTTCCCACTCCCCAGGCATCTTCCAGCACTACTTCAACTTCAAAACTGTTATTTTTTTGTAAGGAAGATATGTTATGCCGTGGATTCTCTGAAACTGTGTGCTCTACCATGCGTTAAATATTTACTACCCGGGGTTCAATGCCTGAAATCACAGAACCATTTGGGTTGGAAGAGACCCTCAAGATCATCGAGTCCAACCATAACCCACCCCAGCACTGCCCCATGTCCTGAGAACCTCATGTCCGTCTGTCCAACCCTCCAGGGATGGTGACTCCAGCACTGCCCTGGGCAGCCTGTTCAATGCCCCACAGCCCTTTGGGGAAGAAATTGTTCCCCACATCCAACCTCAACCTCCCCTGATGCATCTTGAGGCCGTTTCCTCTTGCCCTATCACTTGCTACTTGGGAGAAGAGACCAACACCCTCCATGCTTCAACCTCCTTTCAGGCAGTTGTAGAGAGCGATAAGGTATAAATAAATAAGGTACAAATGTATAGTGTGTGGTGAGAACTCGTGTTTTGGGAGGACATGCTTTCCCTGTCAGGTAATTTCACTTGGAGTTGTTGTTCAGTGCGTCAGGTTTAGTGGCTGGAATGAATCTGAGTTATGGCCTGAAATTTGCTTTGTGTGAATGTTTCCGTCTGGCCTTTTTGCTCATACATCTTTCAGAGCAGCGCCAAGAAGAGTGGGAGGTTTGGTAAAGACCTGTTGTATTTCACATTTACAGTGCGTGCAGTGCTGGGATTTGGTCAGCAATAAATGATTGGGGGAGTGGAAACAGAGATGCTGGCGGTGCTGCAAAAATGTCGTGATAAAAATCGTGGTGTACAGCAAACGTCCATCTCAATGACAACTAAAAATGTGCAGGAGAAAGCAATATAATTTTGTGATTTCCATTCTTTATGAGAGAAAATGAAGCCTCCATATTTAAGCTCTGAAACTGTCTTGATTCAGAGGTGTTCAAACCAGGAATTATTTTTTAGGTTGTGCAAGAATAAACGGGGTGGCACTGACAAGAGTGTTGGCTTCAGTTCTGTGGTGATTCTTGGTACTAACAAGTCCTATAAAATTACTGACAAAGTTCCTCTGGTTTTGTTTTTTTTAAAGAAAGTAGGTAGTGCCAGGTAGTAATTAATATTCTGTAACCTCTGGAAAAGTAATCTGGATTTAATATCCGACATGACATGTTACAGATGTTCTAATCTGTCTCCACATACTTAGGCAACAGTTACATTCTTTCCTAAAGCCTTGCAAATACAAGTGGTGTAAGCTGTAGCTAGAGATCTCCCTGTTAAGGTACTTTATCTGTAATTTTATTTTTAATATCATCAAGGTCTACCTGAAAAGAATTTTTCAATTAAAAAAGAAAGTAATGTTCTGACCTATTTCTCCTTCCCCTTGGATCGCGGATGGCGGCTGTGCAGGCAGGCACCGCTTCGGCTGCTGCGGCGCCAACAGCTCCTCAGCAGACCCAGCAGCAGCGACCCCAGCGGAGCTGCCGATGCTGGGCAGTCCCCTCCATTTCCCGGCGCCGCGGACCCTTCCTCCCAGAGTCAGGCCAGCTGTGGGCTGGGCTGGCCGAGGGTCTTGAACTTGCCAGGTTTAAGTTGTTCGGTTTAATAATAATGTGCCGCACCGGTTCACTTCTCTTGCTACTAAAAAGAATAAAATGATGGAAATGCTGTTAAATCCTGAGGCCTTGCAAGCCGTGGCACCGGCCCGGCGGCGCTCGCGCTGCTCTGACACAGGATGTGCGTGTCTTTCTGCAGAGGGGAATTGGAGGTTAACACGTTCCCGGTGGCCGGCACTTCGCACTGTGGTTAACGGGGACACGGCCTTGCTTTAACACCCTGTGCTTCCGTGTTAGTTTTATTGTACCGGGGGGGGAGATTCTTATAGAGAAATATTTGTTATGGCATTATTAATTATGTCTTAATTCATAGTATGGACGCTGTCATTGGATGTAGACACAGATAACTTCCTTACAGTCAATGTTTTCAGCCAGACGTATTTCACATGAGGGATATCACAAATCGGAGAACAGTCGCAACCTTTTGCGATTACTTGGTATAGAAGAACCGCAGGCTCACCCTTTGCTTCCATGTACCGGCACTGCTGGGTGCTCCGGTTACACTGGTAACGGTGACGTGTGTTCTCACTGCGAGGAATCCAAGCGTGTCCATCCTGGGACCCCGATATTTGGTTATCCAGCCAGAGGAAGCATTCCTCAGCACCACAAAATACGCAGAGCCATGCTCTCAGGAGTCAGTGTCGCGTGACATTCCTAAAGGAGCTATGGATTTGTACATCTGTGTCCATGTAACTTTGTAAATCACTTACTCTTCTAAAATTCCTGTTGACCGACTGCTGTCTCTGGTTCATTTGGATCTATGGTTTTTTAAATCCTAGTTGTTTTTCGTCTATGCAGGAAGCATTGAGAAAAGGAAGGTAGCTGGGTGTGTTGGGTTTTGAAAGAGTTGGTACGGGAAGAAACTTTATATTGGAGGTAGGAGCTTTACACTGAAATCAGAAGGCAGTTTAAATTTGGAAACATTTAGATGATTTTCCTTATTATAAAGACCATGATCAATATTAATGAAGAGGGCTGGCTCTGAGCTGGGCTCGCACCGTGAAAGGTCGCTGGTTCCAGCAGTGTCACCTGCAGTGTCACCTCCCTCCTCACAGGCTGGGACGGGGCCAGGGGACTTGAAGACTGGGATGTGGGAGGAAGCTGGTCCAGGTCTAAATGTGCAAACACCTCAGTCTGAGCCTGAAAGAGGAAATTGCGGGATACTCACCTTTCTACCTTTCTAAAGAAATCCACCGATCTTCTTTGAACTCCATTTCTTTTATCTGTGGTCAACTAGTGAGTTTACTCTGACCTTCTATTCCAGTTGCTCTTCTTTTCCAGAAGTGTTCCTGCAGAATGAATTAACGAAAGCACTCAAAACAAGTCTGTAAATTAGATTCTACCTGCATTGTAGGCACGCAGCAGTCATCATGCTGCTGATTTTTGTGTGTAGATTACCTCTCAAACCATCTGCTTGCTCTAAGCTTCCGTCCTTCTCCATCCAGGGGAAGTAATCTAGCAGCAGAAAAACATTATATATAAAGAGAATTAGAAAGGTTTTCAAGAGACCTGAAGCTGCTGTGCTTTTAATTAAATTTCCCTTGTGCTTTTGCAGTTTCTGGGAAATCTGAGGTTTAGGAAAATGAGCTTTTAACATAACCTCCAGAAAGTTTAAAACAAACAAACCCCAAGAAACAAACCACCCCAAACTCAGATATGGTCAGCTTCCTCAGGAATGTCCAAGAAATGATAGGTACTAATTATTATTTCTGTTGTAAACTTTTGAGGAATAAAAGAATGAACTATCAAACCCCCTCCTTTTGGTTTGTGTGGTGGTCAGTTGAACCTGACTTTACAAATGCTGTCACTGCTCTGTGAACTATTGATACCTGCTTAATCACATTAATTAATCACATTAGTGCTTTAATGGCCTTTAATGACACCTTTTGACTTGAAGAAACTTTGTGTTACGGATTTTGTTGAAGCAGAAAACTTTTTTGATATTTTCTTTTTAGATACTATTTTGATCTTCTGAAGCTGTGGAGAGCACATACCTTGTGATAGCTCAGTTCCCTGCCCCGCTTGCCCACCGTCAATCCCGAGATGGAGCGAAGATACCGAGAGTCTGTCCTGCACCTCGGGGCCCTGTCCTGAGACGTCTCCGTGAACCAGAGATGTGATAGGAGAGGCAGCACAAAATGTGCTCCTCGTTTTTCACCTTACCCTTTCAAAAAGAGTTGCTTAAGTCTCTCTTTTAAAATATTTTTGAATTCCAGGAAGGTTGTGGTTTGACAATGCAGAAATAGGCGAGCTCTTTCGGGTGCGGGGGGAGCACGTGCTTCCTGCCTGCCCTTTGCCGCTCTCCAAGGAAGTACCCACTAGACTGTCGTTTTGCTGACACACAGGTGAAGACCAATACTGAAGTGCGATCAAGTTCAAGTTAATTTTACCAAAGTCCTCAAGTATCAGGAGCACAAGTGTCATGGACACAGCCAAGGTGCGTGGAGGTTTTAATGGTAAAATGACTCAATGATGAGTTGTTTGTTCTCTCTCCCTACTTAGTGATGATTCTTTCGTCTTGCTGAAAATGGTCATAATGGGTCAAAACCCTCATGGAGTTTTGATGGGTATTTGAAATTTTTTATCATATTCTCAATAAGGAAAGTCTTGAAAGTCTTGCTTTAGCAGGTGTGTTGGACTAGATGATGTGCAGAGGACCCTTCCAACCCTAACCATTCTGTGATTCTGCGAAATTATTCACGACTACTTCTTTTATTTTCTTCTTCTTCAATGCAGACAATATTCCCACACAGTGTCCCACAGCATCCTCACAGCTGAACTGAGGGAGTGCGGTCTGGATGAGCGGGTAGTGAGGTGACTGTGAACTGGCTGAAGGGGAGAATTCAGAGATGTCAATGGAGCAGAGTCCAGTTGAGGCCTGGATCCAGTGCAGTGCCTCAGGGGTCAGTGCTGGGGCCGGTATTATTCAATACATTCATCAATGATTTGGACGAGGGAATAGAGTGACTGTCAGCAAGTTTGCTGATGACACCAAGCTGGGAGGAGTGGCTGACACTGGAAGCTGTGCTGCCATCCAGAGACCTGGGCAGGCTGGAGAGCTGGGCAGGGAAACATTTAATGAAATAGAACAAGGGCAAGTGTAGAGTCTTGAATCTGGGCAGGAACAACCCCAGGTTCCAGTATAAGTTGGGGAATGGCCTATTAGAGAGCAGTGTAGGGGAAAGGGAGCTGGGGGTCCTGGGGACAGCAGGGTGACCATGAGCCAGCACTGGGCCCTTGTGGCCAGGAAGGCCAATGGTACCTGGGGTGGGTTAGAAGGGGGTGGTCAGTAGGTCAGAGAGGTTCTCCTGCCCCTCTGCTCTGCCCTGGGGAGACCACACCTGGAATATTGTGTCCAGTTGTGGCCCCTCAGTTCCAGAAGGACAGGGAACTGCTGGAGAGAGTCCAGCGCAGCCACCAAGATGCTGAAGGGAGTGGAGCATCTGCCGTGTGAGGAAAGGCTGAGGGAGCTGGGGCTCTGGAGCTGTTTGGAGAAGAGGAGACTGAGGGGGGACTCATTCATGGGGATCAATATGGAAAGGGGCAGTGTCAGGAGGATGGAGCCAGGCTCTTCTGGGTGACAACCAGTGACAGGACAAGGGGCAATGGGTGCAAACTGGAACACAGGAGGTTCCACTGAAAGATGAGAAGCAACTTGTTCCTGGTGAGGGTGTCAGAGCCTGGCCCAGGCTGCCCAGGGAGGTTGTGGAGTCTCCTTCTGTGCAGACATTCAAACCCGCCTGGACACCTTCCTGTGGAACCTCAGCTGGGTGTTCCTGCTCCATGGGGGGATTGCACTGGATGAGCTTTCCAGGCCCCTTCCGACCCCTCACATTCTGGGGTTCTGTGATTCTGTTTTTTTCTCAGCACTCGTTTTCTGTGTTGCCCATTCTGTCTGTTGTATTTAGCTCCTGTCTACTGCCCTGTATTTGCAGCGCAGGCTTCACTGGGGCAGGAATATTCTTTTCCTTCTCCTTCCTTTCTGCATGCACACAGTAACCAAACCGTGGATTATGTAACTGGTCCTTGTGCACAGTGCTTCAGCAGCAAAATTACTGAACAGCAGAAAACTGATGTGGTTCTTGGAAAAAAGAAAAAAAAAAGATATTCAGAAGCACTTTAGAAGCCAAACTCCTCCTGGGTGTCTCATTCGCTAGAAAAATACGGTCTGCAGGATTGTTTAGATATGGTGATTGTTTATATATGTGTTTGGTTCTGGATTGTGTGCCGAGTGAAGATCCAATGTCTGCTAAAAGGCTCTTGGAAATCCCATTGTAAAGAGAAATGTGTATTTCCTGAGCTAACAGGAGTAATGATGTCACGCCTGAGCTTAAGCTTCTTCTCATTTTTGCTGTTCTAAAAACATTCATAAAGACTGCACAGACAAGCGGGTAAATAGATAAATCTGAGTGGATCAAGCTTTATCTGTGATCAGGTGCATATCACATGTTTGGATAATATCCTCTGCTGAAGGGAATTAATTTTTATTGATTATTTACACATGATCTCAGCATAGGAGCTTTTGCCATCCCTTCAGGTGCCGCGGTGAACTGGTGGTGCTCTAAAAAAATGTTTTGAAGAAAATGTATCTGACAAAAGCCCAGAGTAAACATGTATTATAGTGAAACTAAATGATTTGCTGATTGAACTTGGAGCCTGAGCAGCTGAACGTGTGGGTTTGTCTGCAGGGGCCCAGCCACGAGCTGCAGAAGTTGAGTACCAAAGTGTGCTGGGCGAGGGAGGGCTCTGACAGCCTCGGAGCTTTTTGCTGCAGATTCCCCTCCTCCTTTAGGGAAGTGAGATTTGGGTGAGACTCTTCTATCTTTAGGTGTAGGTATCTACGCATAAGCTAGGCGTCTTGATTCCCTTTGTAATTAATGGGTAGGTGGCCTTTCATATCATCCTAACGACGGTGTCTAAAACGACTCGGGTGAACACAAGGTTCCTGTTCAGGGACTTCCAAAGGAATCAAGATGAGCAGCTGACTTGAAGCATCCAAGTGTATGGGAGAAGCTCGTGCCAATCGTCTAAAATAAAAAAGGGGTTCAAGCAGTTGAAATAGATTGACTGTTAAAGTTAGTGACATAGAGCTGTGGAATGCAGGTCCATTCTAAGCAGAATTAATTGTGCACTAATGCAGCCGTGCTAGGGAAGGGAAGGGAAGGGAAGGGAAGGGAAGGGAAGGGAAGGGAAGGGAAGGGAAGGGAAGGGAAGGGAAGGGAAGGGAAGGGAAGGGAAGGGAAGGGAAGGGAAGGGAAGGGAAGGGAAGGGAAGGGAAGGGAAGGGAAGGGAAGGGAAGGGAAGGGAAGGGCACACCGGTCTGTGCCGACAGCAGCCAGGGCCGCTCGCTGTTCCCCCGGCTCTGTTGATTTCTATCCGCTCTGGGTTCTGAAGGTAAAAGGCCAAGGAGAGCAAGTCTGAAGTGCTGGCTTCCATTGCCAAATCTTCTGCTTGCCTCCAAGGAGATGGGCTCGAGTTTGAAATGTCTTGGAAAGGAGCAAAAGCCACAGTGCATCTGCCGTTGGTTCGTGTTCTTTAAACACCTTCCAAGCAACGTCTTATTTTAGATGATGAAGTTGTAGCTTAGGGCAATGTTTGTTGTGAAATCCTCTGTGCAATAACTTACTCCAGCAGTTATTGGAAAGAAGGAAAAAGTCCCCACAATTTTGGCATGAGCTAGAAGAATAGGATGCTTCCATTATAGATAGTTTGGGTTATTTAAACTTATGCCTACCCTGAATGAAACACGCAGTGCTATTAAATAACTTTACATTAAGTCAATGGGCAAGACTCACACTGAATCAAGGTTCAGTGTGTTCATATCCTTCCAGACGAGTGGGGAGGACAGACTTGCTGTGCATTCTGATCCAGAATTGCTGCACCTTATGGCTCGGATAATGAGATATTGATTTTCACGGAGCAGGACATGTTAGAGGAAAAATGAGAGACTCACTTGCAATTATGAAAGTCATTTGCAATTGAAAGTGGGGAAAGGTTTGCTTTCTGAGTAGCAGATAATATTCTTTAGCTAAGCCTTTGCCACAGTTGCCAGGATTTGATACAAAGAGATATAAAACTGAAAATAAAAAGACTGTCTGTCAAATATATATGCTTCTATTTTCGAAAGTCAAGAATATTTGTGATAAAGTGGAACTTAACAGATGTCCTCAAACTATTTTGCAGGAAAGATAAACGGAATCTATTAAATACTTAATGTCTCAAAGTTACAGCCCTGAGTCACAGGGACTTTGCACAAAAACCTAACACCACTCTCTGGTTTCAGCTGCTCTTAGCAATCTTTTCAGCTGACCTGCACCTGCTGAAACAGCAGAAAACATAACCTTCAAGATGCTCTTTTCTTTCTACAAGCACAACATTACTCATTGCTAAACTCAGCTGTCGCTAAGCCCAAACTCTCCTTGGGGTGTGGGGCTGGGGAGCTGTGGGGCTGGACCAGTGCGGGATCCCACTAAACTGGGGCTGCTGGCGACAGAATCCCCTTTCTTCCCAGTAGCCAGTGTGGTGCTGGGATTCGTGTTTGTGACACAAAGCGTGTCAGGCTCGCTCCAGTGGTTTAGCTATTGCTGGACGGTGCCTGATCCTTTCTGCTGCTTGTACTGTACCCACAGTGACCATACTGCACAGTGGGAAAAGGCTGGGAGGGGAAGCACACGGGACAGCTGACCTGAATTGACCAGGGGATATTGAGTGCCACATAACATCGTGCTCGGCAATGCACGTAAGAGGGTTTGGCCTTTCCACGATGGCCCTCACTCTGCTCGGGTGTCGGGCTGCTGGTGGGACGTGGTGAGGAGTTGCCTTTGCATGGCTTGGTTTTGGTCTTTGTCGAGGTTTGATTGCAGGGTGACAATAAAACCATGGCAGGTGTATTGTTAACCCCCTTTCCCCCCCTTCCCACTCAGGACGGGCGATCGGGAGGGAAAGAAGGGCAGAGAGAAGAGAGCTGAGAAAATTAACAATGTTTTACTAATGCTACTGATAAGAATAGAGAAAATAATACAAAATATACAAAACCAATCCTGAAAGTCCCAGCAACTGCAGAGCCGGCACCCGAAGTCCTGGACTGGACTCTGCAGCCAAGCGGAGCTGGATTCAGTCTGTCACTGGCCTCAGTTCGCAGGGACGACTCGCAAGGTCCTCTCCTAATGTCACCATAAGCAAAAGGGACGAGATCCTCGTGATCTCCCACTTCTATATGAAGTATTCACGTGAATGGGATGTTATACTCAGTTGGTCAGTTTTTGGTCACCAGTTTCTCGTTGCCCCTCGCTCGAGATGTCCATCCATGCTTATCAATAACCTCGCATTCCATTGCTATGTTTACCAAAACATGACTCTGGCTTTTCAGGAAAATGCAGCTGATACGAAGCTTTAGCTGACAGGCAAATTCACTAAAAGAGAAAATTGTTTTTAACAAAACCAGGACAGTCCTTTTCCTTCCCTGATCCTGATCCACAGTTTTTCTTGCTTTTGCTCTCCCGATTCTCTTCTCCCTGTGCTGCAGGAGTGAGTGAGCGGCTGTGTGGCCGCGTGGCTGCCGCCCGGCTCAGCTCAGCTCAGCTCAGCTCGGCTCGGCTCGGCTCGGCTCGGCTCGGCTCGGCTCGGCTCAGCTCAGCTTCGCTCAGCTCGGCTCGGCTCAGCTCAATTCAGCTCGGCTCGGCTCGGCTCAGCTCAGCTCAGCTCGGCTCGGCTCAGCTCAGCTCAGCTCAACTCGGCTCAGCTCAGCTCAGCTCAGCTCAGCTCGGCTAGGCTCGGCTAGGCTAGGCTCAGCTCAGCTCAGCCCAGCTCAGCTCAGCTCAGCTCAGCTCGGCTCAGCTCAGCTCAGCGCGGCAGCGGCGCTGGCGCGGGGCCCCGCACAACCAGCGCCTTTGCCCTTGGAAAGGTGGCGCCTTCCCCTCTGCCCCGTGGGACAGCCAGCAGGACACCAGGCTGCACCAATCGGCACCACACACAGGCTTTGAAGTTTGATCATATTCTGCTTGTTGGGATCTCCCATCAATTTCTACATCTGATTTCAGGCTAATACCTTAATACAGTTAATTTATAAAAGTTTGTTTTTCCACTGAGAGACCGATTAGCAGTCTCATCTGCACTGTTTTTTTTGGGGATATTATCCTTTCCGGCCCCATTTGGAGTAACTTTATGATAAGATTTTTACTACCTAACTAAACTATCTGCTCAGGAAAAGTGTTTGTGTGAATTATAGAGATGATGTCTGCAGTGCTTTCTAGCGAGGAAAAAAATAAACCAATGGGTCCTTCAGGACTTCCTTTTCAGTTTTTCCCTAAGATATTGTGCTGCTTTTCACTGTTCCCTCAGGAATACTGGTTGGAGGGCAAGAATGCTAATTAGGACTGTTAACTTGTTCTTTACAATTCGCTGACTACATAAAGTAGGGGAATAGTGGAGAATATTTTGTTGGTTTACTACTGTGGACCATTTTTTACCTCTGGAGAAGTAAAAAGTGATGTTTCTGTTTCTGTTAGTAACTGCCCTGCTATGTCCTCTGCTCTGGTTTATTCTCCGTTTATAGCACACTTTTCTGTCTGAATGCTTATAAGTTTCCCTGCAACTTTCAGACCAATAAAATGAATTAAAAACGTGACTATGAAAACATCGTATTGAAGGAAAGTAATGAAATGAAGATGGAAAATGCCATAATAAATTATATATTTTAATACTGGACTGTACACTGTAGAATTTCAATTACGGAAAAACATACTTTAGATAAGTCATTACTAAAGAAATTACCGGAGGAGCACATCCATTCATTGAATTGCAGGCCAGCAGTCCCTGCTCTGATTGCGTGCTCTGGTGAGGACAGCAGTCACGGGCACGCAGCGCCCCTGCTGACACCCCTCCTCGCGCCAGGACTCGCTGCTGGATGGGCAATGGGGAAAGGTTAATGAGTGGCCGGTGCTTCCTGTGCACAAAGGGGATGATGAAAACTAGTTAAAGGCAAATAAGAGCTCGGATCCTGGGCTTCTTGTCCGGTACCTGCCTTGCAGGGGCTGCTGGGGTTCAGTACACAAGGCAATTCTAACACCTGTAGTGGGGGAGGAAATACTGTGTTTCCCTCTCATGCAGTGTGTCTTACAGGAGATGGACTGAGACCTTGGTGCATTTATTGAGCCTTTTGGATGGGAGCTTGTGGCTGAAGTGTTTGTCATCGCTCAGACGGGTGACACGTGCTGGGGGTCCTGGGGACAGCAGGGTGACCATGAGCCAGCACTGGGCCCTTGTGGCCAGGAAGGCCAATGGTACCTGGGGTGGGTTAGAAGGGGGTGGTCAGTAGGTCAGAGAGGTTCTCCTGCCCCTCTGCTCTGCCCTGGGGAGACCACACCTGGAATATTGTGTCCAGTTGTGGCCCCTCAGTTCCAGAAGGACAGGGAACTGCTGGAGAGAGTCCAGCGCAGCCACCAAGATGCTGAAGGGAGTGGAGCATCTGCCGTGTGAGGAAAGGCTGAGGGAGCTGGGGCTCTGGAGCTGGAGAAGAGGAGACTGAGGGGGGACTCATTCATGGGGATCAATATGGAAAGGGGCAGTGTCAGGAGGATGGAGCCAGGCTCTTCTGGGTGACAACCAGTGACAGGCCAAGGGGAAAGGGGTACAAACTGGAACACAAGAGGTTCCACTTAAATTTGAGAAGGAACTTGTTCCTGGTGAGGGTGTCAGAGCCTGGCCCAGGCTGCCCAGGGAGGCTGTGGAGTCTCCTTCTGTGCAGACATTCAAACCCGCCTGGACACCTTCCTGTGGAACCTCAGCTGGGTGTTCCTGCTCCATGGGGGGATTGACCTGGATGAGCTTTCCAGGTCCCTTCCAACCCCTGACACTCTGGAGTTCTGTGATTCTGTGCTGCGGCATCCCCTGAGCCCCCAGCCACACCTGGAGCCACCAGCAGGGCCAGTACAGCCCAGTCAGATCTTACAGCCTCTACTGGGAACTGTGCAGCAGAGACCGGTGCCGCTCCAGGCTCGGGAAAGCTGAGCTGGGCTGTTCCCAGGGGTGATCATCGCATGACCCGAGGCATCATTGGGTTCTGGGGCTCCGTGTCTTGCTGAGAGGAAGAGCTTTCGGAAGGGAAAGTGCTGCGTGGAGGTGTGATGAAGGCGTTTGCAGCAGGGCCCTGCCTTTTGCTTGCTGTGTGTTAGAAATAAGCAGCTGGAGAAAAAAAACCAAAAATATCTAACATAAACAGTGAGAATGAACAGCTTACATGGGAAAAACACGCAGTATATGCCATGTGCTGTTATATGCACAAAGTTAGCAAAAAGAAAAACCAAAATGTTGTCTCCTTCAGTGTAACTGTTTCCTTAGGCAACCTGAGCACCAACACCCTGTTGCAGTCGGTTCATACCCGAGACCAGTGTATTGATTTTATATGTTTGTTACATCTTAGATGATAAAGGTTACATTTGGTAAACTTTTTTTTTAAAGCCTGTCTCCTCAGGTCCGTATTTTTCAGGGTATTTTTGTTTTACCCCAATACATGACCTTTCCTTTTGTTGTGTAAATCGACATCTTTCTCTGCCCTCATGTTTGTATGGATTGAGCTGAGAAGCATTGTTATATTTTTAACTGCTATCAAAGCAAGGAAACATGATTTTCCTCTAGAGTTTCTATTGATTCCATTTTTTTTTTTTTAATTTCCCTTCACTGATAACATTTTTTTAATGCTTCCTTAGTCTATTCTTATTGTGCTGCGAGTTCCAGAATGTTCTTGTAGAAGCAGGTTACATTTCCATCCTAATGTCACCAGAAGGTCAGTTCAGCACGCGTTCTTATGACGGTGTTACTCTAGACTTGTTTGATTTAGTAAAAAACATCTGAGTTCTCTTTGAATTTTCTGCACAAAAATAACCCATAAACATCTTCAGCAGACACTGCACAGAGAAATGGGTATCTGCGGGAATACGATTTATTCCTGCTGCCTGCTATTGCTACAGGTTCTTGATCAACCCTTTATAGAGGACATGAGAAGCTGCTTTGCTTAATTTCCCTTTTATTTGCTCTTCAGTGATTTAAGCATTTATCAGCTTCTCTTCCTGAAATAATATATATGGTAGGAGTACAGCTATTTTCTACAAGAGAGTCAGTCTGTTACTTTAGAACAACAGAGACTGGGGTTTTTTACAGTCTGATTCTCTCCGCAGCAATTTTAGAATTCACAAAATGTTTGAGCATGAACATTGCAGAAATATTTGTGCTTCCTAAATCACAGTTACACAGGGAGTTGCATGATGTTATTGTTTTCTATAAAAATGTCATGAGGCACTAATGTAAAAATCTATTAATAATAGGTAACACAGAGAGCCAGAAAAGCTGCGCTGAGATTAGTCCGTACAGCTTGCCAATAATTCTGGTTTAGATCAGAATTTGAAGGAAGAGCACTGATCTATCATTATAACCTGTTTGTGTTGGATGCTCTGCACGAATTGTCTCTGAGACACACTTAGATATGAAACGCAGAGCACGGAGTCGGCAAAAACTTCAGCAGCCTGGCATCAATCTGCAAAACAGTTGTTGATGGTGTATTTCGACACGCAGTGAACGCTCCGGAGCGATGCTGTACGGGTACAGCACCCTGCTGATCGCGCACTAACTCTGAGGGCTCCCGCTGCTGCTGCTGGGTCTGCTCCGGCTGCCGGGCAGCGCAGGAACAGCTTCACCTGCGTGCTCTTGAGTACTCACGAGAGTGAACCCGATTTCTGAAATAATCAATTCAAACCCTAGATTATTATACGCAAAATTCCACGCAAATCAGAATCCTCAGTTTGTTAGTATGAGCGGATTGCAATTTTTAAAGCAAAGTAGTTTTCAGTGCAGATAACTTTTATTAAAATCTACATTAAATTGTCAGCATTGGGTTTAGAAAATACTGAGAATTCATATCAAAATACATGACTTCTATACCATACCTCCATAATAAAACACTCTGATTTCTTCTCCCAAGTAACAAGCGCCAGGAGCAGAGGAAACGGCCTCAAGTTGCACCAGGGGAGATTGAGGTTGGATGTGGGGAACAATTTCTTCCCCAAAGGGCTGTGGGGCATTGAACAGGCTGCCCAGGGCAGTGCTGGAGTCACCGTCCCTGGAGGGGTTTAAAAGGTGTTTAGATGAGGTTCTCAGGGGCACAGGTCAGTGCCAGAGTTGGGTTATGTTTGGACTCATTGATCCTGAGGGTCTCTTCCAACCAAAATGATTCTATGATTCCGTGGTTCTGTGTTGTGTGATCTGCTGTGGTGACCTTGGATGATCTCCAGAGGTCCCTTCCAACCCCAACCGTTCTGCAATTCTCTGATTTTTGTGTTGAACTTGGATTTAAAAACAAACAAACAAACCCAACAACAAACAAGCAAACCCAAACCACTAAGGATTCAAGATGTCAAGACCTCTATGGTATGTTTGTGTCATATCCACTACATATCTTTCTGTGATATCTATTTTAGAGAACGTGTCATTGATGCCATCATCTCTACCTTCTTGTATGACTGTTGTATACATGCTTTACTTCCTACCCACAGAACTACTGAGTAATTCCAGCTTCCTTCCATTCCTAATGTCTGGTATTCAAAATGCAAAACTGTCAGCTGGATTCATTAGAAGCACGGACCTCATGGTATGTTACTGTCTTCCATTTGAATAAACTGCTTTTAGTGGTTTGCCTGAGAAAAATAGAATGCCAGGAAGTTCTTATGACAACAAGATAACAGTGATTAATTTCAAATTAATGGTGAACCATTAGCAATGCTAGTACTAAAACCTAGTATACAATTGCATTATCAATGAACATAACTTACCACCAGCAAATCAAGACATTGAAGGAATGTTCATGTTTTGAGAAAAAATGTCTTTTTAAGTGTCGCTCTATCCTTGTCTGTCAAACTCATCATTTACATTGTGGCCAGAAAGACTTGCACATGCTGTCTGTTTTGAGCAAATGGTGATGCTTTGTAACTCCAGACTTGAGAAGTCTTTGGAAGTTCTCTGCAGTCATCATGCTTATTAGAGTTGATATTAATGGGCTAGAATAGATATTAGTGGGACAGAGCAAAGTCAAACTTACGTAGCATAAAATTTGAGTGGTTTGTAGTGCATTACAACAGGTGGAGTTGGATTAGTCCCCAGACATTCTCAAACTGAACACAATGGCAGTCAAGCCTTGAATAATATTCTTGTTCTATCCAGACACTGAATTTCGCCATAACTTGTTCTTAGGAGGCATTCAATCCACTTCCAGTTTCCAGTGTAGGCTGCCTGCAGGTGCAGAGATGGGAAGGAATCCGTTGCTCTTGGCAGGAGGGGTTCACCGCGGGACAGGGCTGGCGGCTGCTGCGGGCTGATGCGAGCTGGACGCACTGAACCTGGTGAGGTTTGGGTCTCTGGACAGCAGTGTCAGTGTGCTGCCCACGGCCAGCGCTGCCGCCTCACCTGGCTCCTGCTCCTCTCTGCAACTTGCTGATGTCTCAAGAGGCAGAGGAGAAAACTCTATCACTGCCAGTTACCATTGCTGCTTATTTATTTATTCCTGCAAATATTAATAGAGATCACAGATTAAAACAGACGGATTGAGAGTAGATGCTGTAAAGACCAAAGGGTTGTTCATGTTGTTTTCTTTTTCTTGCCTAGTCCTCTCCAACATCCTCTGGAGTATGGACTAATTCTCCATGAAATCAATTAAACTGTTTATAATGTCATGTAGATGTAGCCTTAGATACACTACTTTATAATCATAGATTGAAATGGGCAATTTCAAGCCCATTTTTCTTTGCTTTGAATGGCTTAAATCCTGAGGCAGACAAGAGGGAAGTGCATTTTTTTAGTCGTAGAAGGGAAAACATTCCTTTTAATGGCATTTGCAGCTCCCAGCAGTGCGCAGCCATCAGAGAGCCGAAGGGGCTCCTTGCCCTGCATGCTGGGGCTGCGCAGGTGAGCTGACAGCAACCACCTGGAAGAATAACGACTGCAAAGCAAACGCACGTTTTGTCACATGCTTCTTTACTTGTTCTCAGTTAGAGCTTTGACTTTGGGAACAGGATTTCCTTGTACAGTCCTGGCCCTTCCGTGTTTGATTACTCCAGCTTCAAATTTGCACCAACTACTAAACTGACCTGAGCTCTCTGTGGCAAAAGTAATTCTAAATCTTCATCTCCATGGCAAAGTTTGAACAAGTTTGAATCCAAAAGGGATAGAGATTACTCCATCTAAGTGCAGCACAGGCATTAAGGATGCTTGGCTTGCTCCAGAGCTCTGTTTGGAAAGCTGTGCCACGAACCAAATGCCTTTCCAAGGAGACAGCACCAGACCCTGGGATGGCTGGGATCTGGCGGGGGCCAACCAAGTGGGAAGGTGGGAGCTGAAACAGGTAGAACATACACGATTCTCTTTGAAAACTCAGTTGTTTGGGCATCCAGTTCAGTTGGTCTCATGTCAGCCATCCTCCTTTTTTTTTTAAGTTCATAGAAGGCTTGTAATAGTTTTTGTTTGTTTGTTTCTTGGTTCCTGTATGAGTACAAGGTCAATGTCAAAATGCCAAAGGTGGCCGAGCACAGAAGGATCTGGGAGGCAAACGGTGGGACCCTGGAGAAGACAGAGCTCTGTCCTCACTGCTGGACTCCAGTGCCCCTTGCCCTCCATTCCAGTGGTACCTGCGAGTTCAGCAGCTGTGGCAGAGCAGATGTGCCGGGATACCCATCAGTCCGGCCGCAGGTTCATGGTCTCCAGGGAGCTTCCTTGGAGCCCGCAGAGCTGGGCTGGATGTGCCCCTTGGATGCAGCTACAGCACTGATACAGTAAAACACCTAAAGTCGCTGAAGTCAGTAGGAATATATACAGAAAGAGTAAGAGAGTGCTAGAAATGGAAGTGTCAAGCGGTTCAGTTTGTGTCTTGGAGAGCAGAGTGACTGGGAAAAAGTAAAGGGAATTGGGAGAAATAAATGTATCGCTGGAGAGCTTTTTGTAAGAAGGCAGGATCCAGGAAAATGAGCCGGGAGAGGAGAGGCTGTGAGCTTCACAGGCCTGTAAACGCTGGATGACACCTCTGGTTTAACCTTAAATAAGCTTTTGCTTTCCATTTGGTCTACAGCAAAAAGCCAGTTGTGTTTGGTTATATCTGTTGTGTTTGGTTATATCTATTAGGTAGGCATCTTTTTCTGACCATTTCATGCCTTTGCTTATGTCCTGTGAGATGCTGAATATCTCTAGGATCCTGATGATATTACAATTTTACTGATTTGTAAATGAATTGTAAACTAAATTTCTCATTCCTCTCTCTTCTACCAATCCAACTGATCATTAAAACACAGAGTTTCTCATTCTGAAACCCAGATGATTGCATATTATAGAATCATAGAATGGTTTGGGTTGGATGGGACCTTAAAGATGATCTAGTTCCACCCCCCCCCTGCTGTTTTTTCTTCCCCAAATGTTAACACTCCTATCTGAAATACATATATGGTATCATGCAGAGCCATGGGTTTATGCTTAGGAATATTAAATTCTGAGTACAGCAGAACAAAACCAACTAGTCATAGTATGCTACCCTTATTTTTAGGTTTGCTTTTCTTATTCATGTGTATATAGAATAGAATGTTTTAGAAAGTTACTTCTGTAAACATTTTCTTTAAACTTCTATTGGCAGATGTGAGGGGCAACCAGAGAAATAAGGATTAAAATAACCTCAGAGCTCACTGATGATGAAGTTTTCGAATACCAGGCACAGCAAGGGCATTTTTTGGTGTGGGTTCAAGTGCCTTTGTGGGAAAAGCAAGTGGGCTCTAATGAAGGCCGTGATTTGGCAATTTGTAAAGAATATTATTGCTGACTTTTTTCTTTGTCTCTAAATGGTAGTGAGATGATAATGACAGCTGATTTCTAGTCTCCGGGTGGAGGATATGAATCAAATTGGGCCCAGTTATAAAATGGGCCTCTAGAAGAAAATGATAATCAGACTCCTAAAGGGTTATAGTTGCTGTGGAAGGGAGTAAAAAGCTGCAAGTACCATCTAGCTGCAGGCCTTGTGAACCCTTTAGATGCAGCCAAGGTTGGTTATTCCTGATTTTCTCCTTGTGCCTAGGTCAGTGCTTTTCTTTCAGGGTCAATGTGCACTATCCATCCTATGATCAGTTAACAAAAACATTTCTGAAGTCAAATATTTCAGTTTTTAAACACATGTGAATTCACGTGGTAATGTGGAAGCACTCAGTAGTAGAAAATTGAGAAACAGGAGGGAGAATATCCCGTATTGAAGGTGCCAGAGCCCAGGCCAGGCCTGAGCCAGCTGTGGGTTGGGTCCCTCACAGAAGGGCTGAGCTGGACCTGGGGCTGGAGCTGGAGCTGAGCTGAGCTGGGCTTAACCTGGGCCTGGAGCTGGGCTGAGCTAGGCCTGGGCCTGGAGCTGGGCTGGGCTGAGCCTGGGGCTGAAGCTGGGCTGGGCTGAGCCTGGGGCTGGAGCTAGACTGGGCCTGGAGCTGGGGCTGAGGCTGGACCTGGAGCTGGGCTGGGCCTGGGGCTGGAGCTGGGGCTGGGGCTGGATCTGGGCCAGGCCTGGGGCTGGGGCTGGAGCTGGGCTTGGAGCTGGAGCTGGAGCTGGGGCTGGAGCTGGAACTGGGCCAGGCCTGGGGCTGGGGCTGGAGCTGGGCTGGGCTGGGCCTGGGGCTGGAGCTGGGCTGGACTGGGCCTGGGGCTGAAGCTGGGCTGGGCTGAGCCTGAGGCTGGAGCTAGACTGGACCTGAGGCTGGGGCTGAGGCTGGGCCTGGGGCTGGAGCTGGACCTAGAGCTGGAGCTGGGCTGGACCTGGGGCTGAAGCTGGGCCTGGACCTAGAGCTGGAGGTGGGGCTGGAGCTGGGCCTGGAGCTGGAGCTGGAGCTGGAGCTGGGGCTGGAGCTGGAGCTGGGCCAGGCCTGGGGCTGGAGCTGGAGCTGGAGCTGGGGCTGGGGCTGGAGCTGGAGCTGGGACTGGGGCTGGAGCTGGAGCTGGGACTGGGGCTGGAGCTGGGCCAGGACTGGGGCTGGAGCTGGAGCTGGAGCTGGGGCTGGGGCTGGAGCTGGAGATGGGCCAGGACTGGGGCTGGAGCTGGAGCTGGACCAGGCCTCGGGCTGGGGCTGGAGCTGGGCTGGGCTGGGCCTGGGGCTGAAACTGGGCCTGAGGCTGGGCTGGGCTGGGCCTGGAGCTGGAGCTGGAGCTGGAGCTGGATGTGGAGGTGGAGCTGGAGCTGGAGCTGGGCCTGGGGCTGGGGCTGGGGCTGGGGCTGGGCTGGAGCTGGGCCGGGCCCAGTGTGAGAGTCCAGGGCTGCAGGACTGTGTGTGGCAGAAACATCCATCCAATGTGGGAATTTTCTACCTTTCTGCTGGAGTTTAAATACCCAAGGAAGGACAGAGCTGCTGTGATCAGATGAGGAAACTATTGCTGATACAGCAAATTTGTGAAGACCTTAAGCCTGTAGCAGAAATTAGAAGGATGAAACACATGATTTGCTGTTTTACATGGCAATTTGCTGTGGTACTGGGGGTTAACATTTGTCAATCACAGTGAATGATCTAGTTGAAATTAAACCCAGTAACATCTGAAAATATATAAATACAGTTAAACACGTGTTCTGAAACATCAGTGCGCAAGGTTTGCCTCCAGGAAGATGATTATTTGTAATGGGGAGTTCCTATTTCTCATGAGCTTAAGATTTCAGTGACAGTGCGTCAAAAGCTTATCAAATTGAGATTATGATAAGAAGCAGCAAGGTAGAGCCCACAGAATAGAGATGAAAAACAGAGAGGACAGTGTTTGACTGAAAAGTGCATGTTCTTAAGAGGTGCATGCAGTATAAATGGAAAACCAAAATGAACAAACAACATAAGAGTGGGAAATAATCTGTATTTACCCTAAAAACTAAATTTATTCTCCTTTAAATTGTGTCAGATGGTTTGCCAAACAAATTATTTGGTAACAACACCCATTAGGAAAGAGCCATAACTCTTTTCAGAAGTAATAGCTTTTATCATTATCATCGATTCAAAGAATTGGATATGTAGATGATTTTGGAAAAGGCTGTTTACTGTTTCATGTCAAAAGTGAAGCCGTGCTGTCTCCTCAGAAGAATAATTTAATTAATCAGTGAGGGCTGAGAAGCAGGCAGTAAGTGCTGTGGTATTCCCAGAGCTCAGGAGCACGTCAGCTCGTGTTTAAGTCTGAACGAATAAAGATATATTGCCCATACATATAATTGGTACCACATGGCCGTGGTAGCTATACTGATGTACTGTACATACAAAAGGCTCAGGACAGCAAGACTTGGCAAATATTTGATAGTAAAGAAACTCAAAACCACCTAAAATTGCTGTGATAGGTACCTTTGCTTTTTATTATTACAAAAATTACTTAAACACGAATGGTGAGTTGAGCACAGTGTATTTTCAACTCGTACCAACTCAGGTTTAAATTAAGTTTGTAAATACCTTCTGCACCTCTCTAAAAATGTAAAAAATCCCAAACCAACACCAGACCCCCATCCCTCACCTTCTCTGGGGGCAGCAGACTGTCTCTAAGTGTAGGGAAACCACTTTTCCATTGTTTTTCTATACTGAGATTTCTTTTTCTCATTAACTCACGCTCCTATATGTATTTACTTGTTTAAGTGAGTAGTGTTCTGTATTCATTCCATGGTAAAAGTATTTCACCATTGTTGCAGTATAATTTTTCCTCATGGTATGACGTGGCGTTCTTCCGGGGGGTTTCAAAGGCTGAAAGTCAAACTGAAACACTGAGACTCCTTTCCAGGTCTTCATTAATTTTACCAAAGTTAACTCTGAGTTGAGAAGTGAGATGAAAGACCAAGTGCAGAGATGAGATAATCATAATATGAAGAGGATGAGAACCATGATTTTTGGAATCACGGTACATAAAGTAGCACTTCCCATGACCTAACAGGCTGGTGTATGGAGAATACGAGTGGAAGTAAGCAGTGGCCAGGAGCACCCTCATCTGGTAGAATCGCTGTCTGGTGCTGGATTTCGGTATTCTGAAACTCAGCAGTGCCCTTCGGGGTGTGTGCTGCTGTGTGTGTCCATCACACCGTGATGTGTGTGTCCATCACATTGTGCTGTATAAGTTGCAGAATGACCTATTATGGAGCAGCATAGGGGAAAGGGACCTGGGGGTCCTGGGGACAGCAGGGTGACCATGAGCCAGCACTGGGCCCTTGTGGCCAGGAAGGGCAATGGTACCTGGGGTGGGTTAGAAGGGGGTGGTCAGTAGGTCAGAGAGGTTCTCCTGCCCCTCTGCTCTGCCCTGGGGAGACCACACCTGGAATATTGTGTCCAGTTGTGGCCCCTCAGTTCCAGAAGGACAGGGAACTGCTGCAGAGAGTCCAGCGCAGCCACCAAGATGCTGGAGGGAGTGGAGCATCTGCCGTGTGAGGAAAGGCTGAGGGAGCTGGGGCTCTGGAGCTGGAGAAGAGGAGACTGAGGGGGGACTCATTCCTGGGGATCAATATGGAAAGGGGGAGTGTCAGGAGGATGGAGCCAGGCTCTTCTGGGTGACAACCAGTGACAGGACAAGGGGCAATGGGTGCAAACTGGAACACAGGAGGTTCCACTGAAAGATGAGAAGCAACTTGTTCCTGGTGAGAGTGTCAGAGCCTGGCCCAGGCTGCCCAGGGAGGTTGTGGAGTCTCCTTCTCTGCAGACATTCAAACCCGCCTGGACACCTTCCTGTGGAACCTCAGCTGGGTGTTCCTGCTCCATGGGGGGATTGCACTGGATGAGCTTTCCAGGGTCCTTCCCATCCCTGACGTTCCATGATTCTGTGATTCTGTGTGTGTCCCTCACACCGTGCTGTGTGTGTCTATCTGACAGTGCTGTGTGTCTGTCACACTGTGCTGTGTGTGTCCATTGTGCGATGCTGCTGAAGAGATGGGAGCAGCTCAAAACTGCACAAGGCTGCAAGTCCTGGGTGATTCATTACTGAAGATTCATCAATATTAACAGCAGAGTCTGGGAAGTTCATAATCTGTGTTACTTTCCAAGTCAGTTCTGTGTGTTCGTATGAGCAAGTTAACGTTTGCTCCTGTTCGATGTCTCATCCCCGTGATGTGTTTGGCAGCAGTGGCCTGGGCACAGCTCGCGGGGCCTCTGGACAGGAACGGAGTCTACACTTTTAGTTGTACTCCTTTATAATGCTTGAAACAGTGGTTTAAATCTACTGACAAAGTCACTCCACTCAATATCTACAGAGGAGGTCCTCTACTGATACAACTACGTAGCGACAGCACCTCTAAGATGTCTCAGTTTCCCATATTGGGAGACTCGGTGTCATTGGCAATAGCAGGTGCAGGAGCTGCTACAGGCATCTATCAATTAATGCCGTTTGTCATTGTGTTATGCTGCCTTGTTGCCTTCTCTTTGCCACCAGGCAGCACTATCCACCCTGACACAGGAAAGCAGCGGTGGCAGAGGGAACGGAGACATGAAGGCTCTTTGGAGCTCTTCACCGAGCTGCTCTGCACAGCAAACGCTGGGGATTTCTGTCAAGACCTCATTTTCGCCACCCTTGAGCTGAGCAGTAAATTTCCCTGAGTCTGGGTGGCCTGACAGGTTTATGTGGAGCGGCCCTCGTTGATAAGAGTGAGGATGAAACATTTCCTTGCAGATTGTACTCAACCTGGCCCGAAGAAATGAAATAACGGACGTAGCCCCGATGCTGCACTGATGATGAGGGTCGTTTGGGTCCAGGACGGGCAGGAAAACAATGCAGCAAGCAAGCTCACCAGGCGGCAGCTCTGTCAAAGGACAGTCCTGTTTCAGTGGCTTTTTGTAAGTGAGGAATGGGATATAATGTACTAAAATAAAGCAGCCGAAGCCAAGGACAGCTTTACTGCTTGTACAGCTTCGAACTGTGCCTGGGTTTACAAAGGAAGAGACAGAATGGAAGGAAAATCAAAACTGTGGTTTCAAAACCAGGATTGTGGCTCAGATGCACATAGTATTTCAAAAAGAACTTTGTACAATATCTTTGCCTGAATTTTATAGTCTCCAGCGCTGGAGTTTACACATGGGTATAGTGTAAATTCTCCAGTTCTTTTAGGGTACAGATGGTATTAGGAAGAAGCTTTTATTTTTTTCTTCAGACTTTTCCAGAAAAACAAACTGCAGATGATGTCACGTTTACAACAGGTAGTATTTCTATCTATGTGTATGAATGCCGAGATACATTAAGTCAACTTAAACTATAACATCTGATTTTTTTCTGGTAAGATGCCTGTTTATCTGTGGTATTGATTAACACTGCTGTAGGTAGGGATTTATCACCTCTGTCCAAGTTTGTCTTTATTATCTTGAAAATATGTGTTATATTAAAAAGGTTTTGAGTAAAAATAACTACTCATTTTTCCTATGAGAGTGTTTTAAGAGGATATTATTTATAGTGACTGTTACCTTTGTGCCAGTTCATCTCCAAATGACTGTTTGTAGAGGGAAAGCAAATGTAAAGCAGCTGTGAGAACTTGCGCCTGCGGATTTGCTGCCCTGAAAGAGCATAATCCACACAGCTGGGTCTTTCTCTCTGAGCTTTGTGAGCAGAGTTGTTTGGGATAGAACTATGGGAAAGAGAGATGTCTGTGTTTTCCTTATCTTTAGAACACAGAGGGTAAGTAGGAAGCTCAGTGTAGGAGTTTTTCCTTGATCTTCTCCATATTGTCTCAAGAATAAACTTTGAAGTTTTAAAAGGAGAAAGGCGTTAACTTTAGAAACTGGAAGTGGCTCTTCTCCCTTAATCTGCACTGAAATAAAAAGCTGTTTAGAGCCTAAAGTTTGAACGTGGGGTGGGAAATGAGGTGTGCGTCTGGACTTCCGTACCTGGCAGATTGTGACGAGATGGAGAGGCAGATTCTCTGTGCCATCATTTCATTGCATTTTTTTCAGTGAATCATCTGGTTCTCTGTGTTTTCTGTCTTGGCAGAAGTTTACCTGTATGTTATCAGAAATAAAAAAGGTTCTGCAGCTGGTAGCATCTTGTTAGAACAGTAGGGGAAAGCTGGGCAGGTTCTCAGGAATCTCTGCTAAAACTGTTGGGCTTCTGCCAAAACCAGGTACTAAAGGTTGTGCACATCTTCAGTGGCAACGGCTGGGCCGGGTGTGCTGCTCAGAACATCCGTGCTGATGTTCAAATGGACGTTCTGGATAAGAGACGATTCCTGCTCTATTTGCTTCTAATCATCTACATGACGCACACAGGATCTAGGGCGCGGAAGATGCATCTATTTGCAATGTAAGCAAATGAGTAGCTCGGTATTATTTATTTATACAGTTCAGTTACAGCTCAAGATCTAAAATAAATTCTGTCTTCTGCCTCCTCCTTATCACTCCTGATCCTCGGAACAGTCCCACGCAGGGGAGAAGGTTCCCTGCGCTGACTTCTGACGAGGAGTTTACATTATTCTTCAAATACCCATTTATCGTTTTTCCTATCAAATTACCCAAAATACTTTCGGCACGGATATTCTCTTTATGGTTTAGTACATTTTTTTGGCCATTAGAGGAAGTTGCTAGTGACACCATATCAGTCAGGAACACACAGGGAGGTTTGTGTGAACAGAGAATTCAGAGCTGGATCTGGTCCGTCCTTTTCATTGAGCAACGTGACACAGCAATGCCCGGATGAGCTGATAGAAGGGCTCATCTGACAAAATTCTAAAAAGTATACCCGGCCTTCAATCAGCTCTATAGAACTGGGGCTTCTTTGAGATTTCATGAGATAACAGTGACACTTCTACAGATAAGTGTTGCACTTTTGATAAGTTTCGCGGTATTTCTCTGTCCCCTATTGCTAAGGTCACATCCTTGAAAACAGATTTTGCTGGCATTAGGGCTCGCTGGCTCTTCTTGCTGTCCATCTCATGTACAATTTTCTGTTTTGAAGTTCAGGGTGCTACATTTCTCTCTAAATTATTATCCATTGGACTGAGCTCCAGCCTATCTCCTCCATTTTTATGATGGAAAGATTTCAAGAATGAATGGGTCTCTCAGCTTTGGGTTTCCTGTCTCTCTTTGTGTTGTGCTGGTGTGTACTTCAGCTTCATAAAGCTTATTTTTATGGCAAACTATTGTAGTCATGTAGAGTTAAAATATGCAATTAATGAGACTACAATGTATGTAAATGAAAGCGTTGTCTGGCACAGTAATCACAGGCGCCTGCTCCATGCTGGTGTGTGGCAGCGTTTCCTTCAGTGCAACTGTAATCCATAGGTACCCAACATATATTGTCCAGTCATTGCCTTGGCCTGAATAGCCCATTCTACAGGACTTGTCAGAGCCTGGATCTATGCACAGTGGTGGCATTTCACTCTAAATTTCATCAAAGCTCTATAGCAGCAGTTGCTTCTGCATTCCCAGCACAGTTATTGAAAGACAAGCAATCCAAAGAGCAGAGCCTTGTTCACCCGTTGTATCTACACCTGCCAATAGCATTTGATTACAGCACAGTGCACACTGGACAGCGAGTAGACTGTGAATTTATCGGGTGCTGCAGGCAGCTGCTCGTCATCCTGGGGCAGCTACGCGGCTGTAAGAGCGTTCAGGAGGTCTTGCCTTAGCGATCCGCCCGTGGCGCGACTGACAGCGATGGGCACGAGGCTGCTGAGCCATTTGGACGGGGACATTCTGACATTGCCTACAGCAAACACAATGAGAACTGTTGTTTTCTAGCAGCAAATAAAATTTGCAAATCCAGGGAGTAGTAAAGAGAAGCTCAAAGACAACATTGTGAGGTCCTTATAATAAAAATCTGTAACGCTTACTTCCAAAAGGCTGGAGCTCCGGCAGCAGCCACCGGATAGCTGGGGCTTGCTTTCTGTTCTCGCCTCTCCCATAGAGAAGAAAGCAGATTCATCATCCTGGGAAGATAATAACCACACTATCTCAGGGAAGATTATACTTCCCTTGTCAGGGTAAATTTATTAAGCAGCAGATTATGTAACAGGCACATAATCGTACTAAGCACTAAGGCACAAGCACCCTTCCAACTCTCTGCAGTTGAGCAGACTCTATGCCTTATTCTTTTCTTTCCTCCTCGTTCTTCTGAAAGCGCAGGTTTTCTGCACTGTGAGTAGACACCATTACAGTCTGCAGTTAATTGATCTAGCCGAACGTTACGTGTTCCCATTCTTCAGCTTCTTCTTGTTTGTTTTTTCTAAAGTCATGTTTTGGAACAAAGTACTGGTGATTTCATGCCCCTACAAGTTGCTGACGTATCCTGAAGCCTGCTGAGGTCAATGAGAAGACTCCTGTTGACTTTTTAGCTGTTGAACTAGGCTTTGGCTGCACATGTATGTTGATATTTGAAGTTAGGAAGAAGCATCACGCACAAGATGAGTTAAGACAAGTGACACAAACATTGATTTCACTTGCTGATAGCCTTAGAGAGGTGTCTCGTGTTCTGTGTCTCGTATTGCTCTGGACAGCCAGCACAGGTCCCCTCTCCTCCGCGCTTCTCCCACCTTCCGCAGGGCAGAGCTTGTTTATTGCAGGTTTAGAGCCTGGTACAAAAATGCCACGTCCAACTGCTGCAGTACTAAAAAGGCTTGTTACATTATTAAGCTGATTGACATTTAGAACATATGACCTATATTTGTTTACATTTCTCTTGCATCCTACAGGACTTTTTCATCAGAAATTCCATCAAGCCCCAAAGCCTTTGATGTGCTGTGGATGAGCTGTCACAAGATCCCGTAACACTGCAGGTGACAGGAATTCAAAGCCCAAATGAGCTCTGTACGTCCTGGGAACTTCAGCCAGGCAGGTGGGTGCGGGTCCGGCTGCAGGCCGTCAGTGTCCTTATTCACTATCCGTGTTAGCGAGAGCAGCGATGCTCCGGGCTCAAGTATGGGCCAGTCTGGGTGGCAGGAGCTGTGGTGTGCAAGGACAGTCCTGTTCTCTCACAGCGCTGTCAAATGCAAGTCAGTAAGAGTGGGGCCGTGGTGAACAAACGCGAAGGATATCGGTGGAACCAACAGGTAACGGGTGTTTGGAGTTCATCCTATTTCATGGCAGACCGCTGCCAGCGATACTGCAGTGCAACCATTGGAAAAACACTGAATCTCTCGGAGTGCTTCATAAGCACTGTTTTCCGCTTTTATTTGGAAAGGCATGTGGTTTTTTTTCTCTGCTTGCATTAAGTCAATAGAAAATCTGCCTGTGGTTTAATCAGTAAAAAGGTGAAAGGGAGAATTTCGTAGGATCTGGAAAAACCCTACATGTTGAAAATTGAACAGTTTCAACATTTTTTGGTAAGGTGATGTTGCCATCCCACCATTCAGACCTATGACACCCGTACCCAATATTATGGTGTAAGGGAAAGACCAGTGTGCTTTGCTAGTAGAAACGCAATGGGAAAAGCAATCATCATCTTTTTATACTTTATCACTCAAAAGTGTGCTTAGACATCACTTGGGATGGTGTCAACTTACCTTCATTTCCTCAAGGTTATTATCTCCAAAACTCTGCTACTCTTCTGACTTCTAAACACAAAACCTGGTGCTCATTTCCAGACATGAGGTGACTTTCACACAGTTGTGCCCCAAGCTCCAGCTAATGGAATTCCAGGTGAACAGCTGCAACCACAAACAAAATATTATCCCTTTAACATCTAAGTGAATTATGGCACTATTTAATCACCTAATTTAAACTTAAGTTTATGATTCATGGAAGTGATAATGCACAACAGATGGATTGTTACTGCTGCTAAATGGTTGGGTACGTAACATTCCTTCAGCGTGGTGCAGGGTTTATGGTTAGTCATTAGGTGTGTTCTGAAGAATCGACAGCACATGTATTTCAGTTCCAGTAATGACATGGTACAGTTCTTCTGTGTTACAAGAAAAGTGGAGGGGTCTTCACCCCTTCTGAGAAGGCAAAAATGCAAACTCATAGAGAAGTTAGACCTGCAGATTTCGTGGGAGTTTTATGTAGTTTCAGATCATTTTTTGAAGGTTTGTTCCCTCAAATTTAACTTTATGTGTATTTTGGGGAAAACGCCATTGCTAACACACTGGAAACAGATGAAAGAGAGAATGTTCGTGGGTTTTATTTCTGGAAAAAAAGAAGACAGAAAAAGGAGATGAAAAAATGAGTTCTTTTCAAGAAAAACAAAAAGACCTGCAGCTTTTCAAATGGGATTGATTCAGGAGAATCTTCAAGGTAAAGGATTCAAGAGAATGTATGAATTATTAAGTATTTGCTCAGCTGGAGAACTCAAGACTGCTCTCTAAGTTCTGTTGAACCTGTGAGCTCACTCTGTAAGCTGTCAGAGTCAAGCCGGTATTTTACAGTGCTTTGTATAGCTGGGCCAAGCGTCCTTCGAGGAGCTCTCATAGAAGAGGCAACTCCAGATTTAAAATCAAAAACGTCTGTAACATCTGCAATGAGCAACACAGAGACCCCTGAGGATCCTCGCACTGAATCTGGTGGTTCTGAACCTCCGTCCTGGATCGTGGGCCAGAAACCGAGCTTTCCAGAAAGAAACCAGTATTTATCGCAAGATTGTAAGAACATAAAAGCAAGCCTGGAGATGGTGACATAAAGGAGTCTCTCCACACGTACCACTGTGTGAATACGCCAGCTCCTGCGTTAGCTCTAACGTTTCAATAGTCTGCAGTGTCGCATTGTGTGCGTGCTGAGAAGGCTGTTAGGAAGGGCCATGGTGGGACTGACATGCATTCCAGAGCTGGGCCCGTGTTCTCAGGGCTCTTCTCCTTCTCAAGTCTTTCTGCTTTGTGTTTTGTTTCTTTGTTCCCCCCCAATATTAATAGGAATTTAAAAGAAATGTTTTGAATATTTGAATCAATTTTAACATAGAGGAATACTAGAATATACATTTTTGACAGGAACTTCTCCATTTTTCTCACGTTTCGTCCCATTTTTGAGGTGAATGGGATAGAATGGAATTGAGGTTTTTCAGTGCTTTGACAGGTTTTCTGTAGCGGAGGTTTGCGAGGAAGGAACACAGACACAGCTGGGGGTTTGGGTTTGGTTCGGCTGGTTTGGTGTGGCTGGTAGGTGTCTTTGGTGTGGTGGGTTTTTTGTTTTCATTTTAGACCTTCAAACATTATACAGACATGAAGGTGATTTAAAAAAAATTTAAAAATTTAAAAGATTTTTAAAAGTTTTTTTTTAAATATAAAAATATGTATTTCATATATTTTAATATATTTATATACTATATACTGTATGCTCTATACTCTATACTATATACTATATACTATATGCTATATAAAATATACTCTATACTCTATACTCTATACTCTATACTCTATAATATATAATATATAATATATAATATATAATATATAATATATAATATATAATATATAATATATAATATATAATATGTAATATGTAATATGTAACATATTATATTTATAATATAATATAATATAATATAATATAATATAATATAATATAATATAATATAATATAATATAATATAATATAACATAACATAACATAACATAACATAACATAACATAACATAACATAACATAACATAACATAACATAATATAATATAATATAATATAATATAATATAATATAATATAATATAATATATATTTGTTTATATATAGATAGATAAACCATCAATAATATTATATATTATATATATTGATAATATTATATATAATATATAATTATAGATAATGTATAATATATAATATATTTATACAAGCAAGAAATAATATTCCGCTCTCCTAAAAAAACCAAACCAAAACCCATCCACCAAAACCCAACCAAACAACAAAAAAACCCCAACCAACCAACAAACCACCAAACAGCTGGAGAGAGAGGAGCAAGGAAGGCAGAAAGCTGGGGAGCGGGAGTTTGGAAATTGTCTGTTTTGATGGTGGGTTGGTGTTGAAAATGGCTGATTTTAGTTAAAAGCATTTTGAACAAGAAATCTTGGGTAAGTGTAGCTGCTGCTACGGGAGCCTGCTGTTCCCAGCGGCGGGATTCACTGGATCACAGCGCTCCTCCTCAGGAAAAGGACGCTCGGGTACCCGAGGGAGCTCATCCTCCCCAGCGCTCCCCTTTGGTTTGGATGTTCCCATTGGTAGCTGGATTTCGGAGCAGGGGAAATGCAAGAGCAGATCTGGCAGAGCAAAGCGCGGTTCCAGGAGCAGAAGGCGCCCAGGGCTGCGGGCTTCCCAGCCTTGCTGTTGGCAGTGCGAGTCTGCCTTTCCTCTGCCTCCGAGTTATACTTCAATGGGCTTCAGGCGGCTGCTGCTTTTTTTTATTATTATTATTTAAATAATTTATTATTTTACTCAAGAGTGCTTGAGAAATTGTTAAGATCTTTTTTAGACTAAGAATTGATCATTGCTACTGCACTTAATATCTCCCTTTTCATTTTACTAGTGATAATTAATCTTGGACTTAGACCTTGGCAGAAGAACACTCTGCACTAGTTAAATCCACTCTCTATTTTGGTGATTTCTATATGGTCATAGGCAACAGGGATAAATTTCACCTGATTAGTGTTGTGTGATTAATTTCCCAAATCATCCTGTATATTTTCTGATGCATAAACCTTGGTAAGCCTGAAAGATTTTAAGATAGCCTCTCAAATACTTCAAGTGCAAACACCGCATCATCTACTGCCCCGTGTTATTTTCACTTGCGAAAGCTTTTGTTTCAAGTGAATAAACCGGATTGCAAACCCCGAAGTAGAGGGTTTAAAATTCAGTTCAGATGAAGGCTTCCAAATATTTATTTGTAACTTTTGTTGTTGTTTTTTTAAAAAAAATAATAGATTAGTCTGAAATAAAAGATACCGTTACTTGAATGAAGTTCTACTCAGAATTAACAACTATTAAAGAGGTTCCTGTAGCTTTTTAAAGTGGTAGCTTTTGAGTCTAAGTTGAATAAGTGGTGTCTCTGTAAGACAGTGTGCTGGATGATGAGATTAAATGGATGGTACAAACACAGCTTCCCCACAGCCGATCAGAGCAACGCCGCGGGAGCTGGTCTGGGGGAGCTCTGGGTTGAGGTCCGAACCCCACACAGAACAGGGGGTTTTCAGGAATGTTCTCCGCACTGTCGTTAGCTGGGTGATGGTCCATCCACCCTGAACGTTCCTCCTGGGCTGGAAGAGACAATTCAGCTCCTGTGGATCCAGAGGACAGACCCGGTGAGACAGGGGGCTCGGGAACGGCGCTGGGCAGCGTCCCCTGCTCTGCACGGCCGGAGGCCTCTTGGCTTCTGTCTTGACCGTGATGCTGCAGAGAAGCAAATTTAGGCTGGAGACCGAGCCCGCCCTGCGAGGGCAAAAACTCATGGACTCCTCACAATCCAATATGAACTCAAGAGAAGCCATTTATTACAGAAACAAGCCTCCTTATATATGCAGTTATTTCCTGATCAGGCGTCCACGCTCCAAGCATGATCGGATATTGTCCATGTTCACGGGCTGTCCGTGCGCCCGAGCCTCACTGCTGATAGGTCTGTTGATTTATGTCGTGCTGAGGCCCTGTTACTGTAGAACTGCCTCCCTCCCACAGCAGGTCCTGTTTTCAGCTTTCTGAGGCAGCCTTGACGTTCCTTTGGGCCTGGCTAGTTCAGTAACAAATCTCCATCTAATAGAAACCCATCTACACGTTAACTTCAAGAAAATCCCTCAAATCTCCCACACCGCCCTGCCTGGTGGGGGGTGTCTGGTTCTCCAGCTGGATATGGGAAAGAGAGCTCAGGCCAAGCAGCTGCTCACACATCCCATGGAGGGATTGCGCGGGTGCTGGGATTTGGGGCTGTAGCTGTGCTGGGGGTGCAGGGGGCAGCCCTGGTTCCAGTGAAACCCCGCACTCTGAGCCCTGAGCCCTGCGGCCCCACCTGCGCTCTGCTTCCCCCCGAGGAAACGGGGAAACCGGGGCGCGTGTTGTGCTGACTGAGCCCGCTCCCCAGCAGCGCTGATTTGATGCTTCCATTCGGGAGGTTTCAAGGCTTTGGAACAGAGCTATTTTGGCAGGAAAGGATCTTATTTTTCTCTCCTGAAGAGTCCTTCTTCACTATAAAGAAATAAGGATATTTCCCTGCTCTACGCCCTTCCTGCCCCTCTTCGTTCCCCTTGCCCAATGCGTGGTTGAAGTGCTGTACATACTCTGCGGTTGTTAATTAGACTTTCTGATGATTTAAATGGAGTTGCATCTTGCTGATTAGTTCCTATATTCCTGATCTAGCGACATGGCTTTGATTTATGCAGAAAAACGTGATACAGTTCCTTGCTTCAAGTGCACCATGTCAGAAATACGAAATATAAAGAAAACTTGACTCCCATTCTCATTGTAGGAGATGTCTCTTTTTTTTACTCTCAGACATTTGACACTCGTCATGTTTTCCAGTGCTGAAACTGATTGTAATGGTGGCACTCAGAGTTCGTGTAGCAAACCCCAAAGGTTATGGAGTATAAACAGGTTCCTGGTGCTTGATGCAAAAGGACTTATGTAAGAAGTTCTTTGATGGCAGAAGTTAAACTTTTGAAAGCTTTGTGGTATATTTTGGCAGTGTTATTGCAGGAGACGTATAAAGCCAATATTTTTAAGGCTATCTGAAACTATAAATGCCTTTTTTTCATTACCGTTCAGAAGGCAGAGTAGACTGTGTTTAGTGGTATTACTATAAAAGACATATACCTGCCCTCCAGCAGTTAAACGTTCCAATCTTTCTGTCAATGTACCTTTCTGTTCCGGTTATTTTTGTGGTTTGCAGTATAGCAACAGGAAGGGTGTGTGTCGGGTTGTGCTGCTGAGAGCAGGACAGATACAAAGCCTGTGAATGATGCTGAATGAGTTTAAATGCTGGAGGCTGATGGAAACTGTGACGTTCACATGCTGTTTGCCTGGCCTTTTTCAGTTTTATTCTGATGACTTGGTCTGATTTTTAGTACAACCTAATGGGAACCTTATAGACGGAGCCTTAAAACTACGTTTTACTACCCTATATATATACATATTTTTTTTGCTTTACCTCTTTTCCAGTCTCTCAAGTGCTACTTGATAGCAAGTCAGGAATTTGCAGGAACAAATTCTATTCTGTTCATGTCTCCTAAGTCTTCATTATCGTAGTATCTTAGCACCTTGCGGTAGCACGTTGAGCAGTGATTTCCATTTGTCTTATGTGCTTACATCTCTAATCTCTCCAGAGGGAGAACTGTGTGCGGAGTTGTGGTCGGGGTTCAGAGATAGAGTCAGCGCTCCAGAATTCCCCCAGGACAAGACAAATTTGCTTTCTCATCTGATGTTACAGGTCATGTACTTTGTACTTTGATCAAAACTTCAACTTTTGAAAGGCAGAAGAAGAGATTTATCTTTCTTTAAAGAGAAACACTCCACTTAGGTGAAGGCAGTTGCTTTACAGCATAGGAAACGCCGGTTAAAAACAAGAAAGCCTTTGTACTCATGCTCTAATGTCTTTTGATTGCTCTGATTCATTGTCCGTCTTCTGTGCCTTCTTGCCCTATTCAGGACCTCATTTCCCCCATGGCCTTTCTAGCATAGAACAGCGTGTGAAAGACACAGGAGAGGAGACAAGTGGTGCTGCGAGTCCTTCGGCTGAGGTTTTCCTGTTGCGATTGTATTATTGCTCATAACCTCTTTAGTAGAAAAATCCATGACACTTCCTTGTGTGTGGCCAGAATTTTTCCCTGTGCCTTGAGAAGAGAAGAGAAAAAACCTGCAAGAATCCAAACACACAAATCTGAAGCGGCTCAGCGTGCTCATTAAAGAACAATGTCCAGAGAGGTGGCAAAGCTTGACTTCAGTCACAGTTCCCTGTCCTTAAGCACTAGTATTTAGGATTGTTTTTTCAAACGGTGTGTTTAGTGTTTTAAAATAGCAGCAATCCTGGGTGGATTCCCTGGACCAGGCTGGTGATGCTCCAGGGGTCCTGGCTGGGATCCTGCTGAGCTCATTCCAAAATAGCACCCCAATTCCTGTCCGGTCTTTTCCCCATGGTTTTTTTCCCCATAGATCTTCCAGTAGTTTCCTTTGCAGGAGTTGAAGGAGAGAGTCTGGTCAGTTCTATTAAAGCCTTTTGGAAATCAGAACTTCTTTAGCCAATCCCTACCAGTAAACCTGGAGAAGAGTAGATTTTAATGACTTACGATGTATTTTCAGCAGTCACACAAATTATTAGTCTCTACAACTTTTGCAAATCTTGGCAGCTATCTTGGGACATCGATACTTACATTTGAAATGGTGAACTTTTAGTATCAGTATTCGCAGTGAGCCACAAGTGGGGAAGTTCATTTAGCACTGGATGGACTCAGGAGATAAAGTTCCGGATGGTTCAACAATAGTCCGTACCTAAAGAGGAACAAAACCATCCTGCAAACTTACATCTCATCGTAGTTGTAAAGAAAGGTTGAATAATTTGCAGTTCCTAAAAAAGTAAAAAAATCTTTTGAAGAAAACTCCTCCTAAAGGAAAATTCCTGATTACTGCTTTTTGTTATATTCCCCTGAGCTATAGGGAATAGCTGTTTGCCTTAAAGGTCTCAATCAGAAGCCCTGTTTCTGTTTTCATTCTGGATCACAGAGGAGTACTTAGACCAGTCCTTAGTGAGACTCGGCTGCTCAGAAATTCAGGTTTCTGAAATAGAGTTTCTGTGCTTGAAAAAAGACGATTTTCTGACATCAGGAAAACCACAGTTCAGAGGTGAAATCTCTGGGAAGTGTGTGTTAGCAGCATTCTGAGAGGATTATGGGGCATCTGTAGTAGCTTTGGTCTTGGAACAATTTCATTTCCTCAGCAGAACCAGGATGGCTTACAAAGAGGAGTAAACCGCTCTGAACAGCTGAGAACCTCCCCAGTCAAACAGAGCTGAATGCCATGAGTGATGCTGGATGAAATAACATGAATTACGGGGCTGTTTTGTAGGATCCCACCTACTCCCAACAGTGACATTCAACTTCATTACCTATTCTTGTCATTACTTGTATATTCTTCTTCTGTTTATTTATCTAAATCATTTAAATTCTTTGGGAAAATGAAAAGGTGGATTTTAGGGGCAGTTTTATTTGAAACCAGTGTTCATTCTTTATTGTCATGTGCGCATATGAACACCTGTGGTCATACGCGGAGTGTGTGTTCACGGTAGCAGGGTTTATAGAGCTGATATCAAGCTCTCAGCCTAGCAGAGCTGGTGAAACACTCCCTCCTCGTGAGAATAGGCCACGATTAAAAATTCATTGTTCCTAGAACAGTATTCTGGGACATTTCCTTCTGTATTTCTGATCGTTTTCCCTTCAGAGACATGATGTTTTAATAGCATTAATCCTTTTGTACTTTTAGTGCATTGTAATGTGATGGGGTGACAGATCAAATATGGACTTATACTACTGGGTTTTGTGTCCTTTATGGAAAACTCTGATTTCCTAAATGTAGATTGAAGAATAAATTTTGCCATGTCTAGATATTTTGGATCTCTTCGTTATTAGTGAGGATATGATAGAATTGCTTTTGTATAAGATACAATAGACCAGGAAACTACTAGTTAAAATTTGCTTACCTTAAACTTAGGAAGGGTAGATTTAGTGTTACAAAAGCTGGAGCTCTGAAGAAATCAGGGGTGGGGGGAAAGTGAGGCAGGCGGCCTGAGCTCCGTGCTCCGCTCACAATAAGATGTAAGTCTTCAGAAGGTTTTTTAGCAATAAGGGTAAATAAATAACAACGTTAACGTGAAGCGGAATATGAGATGCTGTTCCTTTACCAGTGGTGAATCAGGTGATCTTAAGGTATATTTTTGAGAAGATAGCTGAGGAAGAGTTTAAGCAATCTGGATTTCAGAAGCATAATGCCGAATAGAAAATGATGAGTTTGGGTGCAGACCTGAGGATCTGTGCACACCTATGTGTGAACATTCAGCGGTCAGTGGCAGCAAAGGAGAAAGTGCCCAACTGATGCATTTAGAATTCCCAGGAAACTTTTCTTGTGATCTTGGCATAACGAGTACAAATGTGCTAATTAATTTGCTTATAGCTCAGACTTGAAGATGACATCAATTTGGAGAAGTAGTAGAATATTAAAGAGGAAAGAATGGATGGGATTGAGAGTTGTAATGATAGAAATAGGATGAAATAGAACAGACAAATCCGCTGAAGTTGGAGACTCAGCAATTATAATCAAGAGTCAGAAACCCACCACTGTGCGAAGGTTTCGTGCTGATCAGAAGGAAACTATTAGCTGCTGCGTGCTATAAAAGGGCAAAAATGTGCATGCGATTTGAGGAGCTGTTGGAGTTTTACAGCAGAAATTAATGCTTTTGTAAAAGACGCTTGTGGGCTGAATCTTGGGTACCCGAAACCATCCTGGTCAGTGCTTGCTGAGTTAACTGTGAAGGAAAAGCCAGTCTAACAAAAAACTGTAAAATGCCTGTAATGCATTGCTGTCTCTAAATATACCAAGAAATTAAATACCAATGAGTGAAAAGGTGGATTTGAGCTAAAAGATAACACAAATGCAAATTGTAATGCACTGGTTATAAATAAATCCGAAGTGGAAATGCTGAGATGTTTCTGGCGGCGATGGGTGCGCTGCTCTGGAAAAGGCAGAGGGGCAAGGGGAGACGCAGTCACGTGAATTCCAGGGTTGCCCACACTGAATTGGTGATGGACAGCACCTGGCATCGCTGCCTGCAATAAAAAGGGGCACTGGGCTTAGCAGACGAGGTGTTTTCCAATGTGATGTCCAGGGAAAGCCAAAAATATTACGGGCTGTGTAAGCAGACTAATATCTGTTTCTTTTTTGTTCTTGAGAATTGACTCCTGCGTCCATTTTAACATCAGATCTTTCCTCTCATTGATATTGCAAAATGGAGCAGGAAGGGAGTGAACACATTTGTGCTTGGGAAATGAGTGTTGGGAACAAAAAATGGTACATTACACCCGTCAGTTTTCACTGAAATATAGCTTTTTTCTTCTTGTCTTTTTCTTACTGACATTGCTGGGTATTTGCTTATTGTTGCTGTGGGCGAGTTGAAGGACGCCTTGTTGTCGAAGGAAAAGAAGAAAGCAAAAACCGTTTGCTATCAGTTGTAACATGATTGTATGGCGAAGAGTTCTTTGTTATTTCAGTATATTGCATGTGTTTTTTATTCCCATATACAGAATTTATTGGGTCATCTGACTTAGTATGGTGTCAGTGAGTGAACAGAGAACAACAGATGTGTTTCAGAAATCTCAGTAAAAGGGCTTTGTTTCTTGTTTTGTGCATTTGCCTTGTTACAAATGTCAGTTCTCTCTAAGGACGGGGTTGCGAACATGCTGTGGATGATAGCAATGCGCATCTCCTAACATGGCAAGGATCTTGTTCATGAGAGTCCTTAAAGCTCAAAATGTTCTGTCTTATAGCTCCAAGTTTTCTCAAATGATCACAATGTTAATCCCCGGGGAGACCAGCACAATCTGAGGTACTCCCACATGCGTGATGCATATGACAGCGTTCATTCTGGCTCTGGGTTTAGACTGGAACCTGTCATGGAGTGCAAACAAATGCCAGTGACACACACTGTGTATAATGTGCTTGGCTGAACCTGAGGTTGTTCATTAAATAGAAATACCTCTTTATGTGTACATGCGCTTTATAGTATGTGGATATTAGATATATGGGCAATAACTTTATAGGCGACCTGAAGGATTTAGTACTACTTCATGCTTATGTTTTCCTTATAACTGGGGAAGAAGTCATTTTGGTGAATAAACACTGCTGTATTCTGGGCACGACCGGAGTTGGCATCATCTGAGTTGACGCAGAGTGTCCTACTTGTTCCGTGGTGCAGCTTTTCTGAGCCGGGGGAGCAGGAGTCGCGGGGCTCGGGGAGCTGGGGACGAGGTGTCTCGGTGCCGTTGTGTCAGCACAGGCTTTGAAAAGCAGCCGCCTGTGGCACGGCAGCACAACTGGAAGGAGACGATTAGTGTGCCTGACAGGATGGAGGAAAATGACTTTTGCATCAGCTTCTTGCATTGCTGGGCACTGCCAGAAACCGCGGCCGTGCTACAGCCTGTCAAGTGTGCTTAACTACAGCTGAACAGCAAGTGCTCAGGACTTGAAGTCTCTAGTGCTACAAGCCATACTGAACATGGTGAATTTTAATTGAATCACTGCTGCTCAGAGTCTGTGAGGTCTGTGAACACAGACAGTGTGGTCCTCAGCGAGGAGTTACCGTGCCGAAAGTTGGGGAAAGCAGGTCTGAGAGTGTGGAAAACAGTGTTTGTGTGAATTAGATATCGCAGCGCTGCCCCTGGACAGCTCTGCCTCTGGGGAGCTGAAATACGAACCCGAATGTGCCGTGGTGGAGCCAGCAGCCGGGCGGTATTTCCGCAGTTCTTTAGGAGCCCTGCCAGGAGCTACAACAGTTGTTATTTGCTGGGAAAGTGCATTTTCCTGTAGATGGCCTGCCCGACCCAGCCCACAGCTGGAGCACCAGTACGAGAGAGACATGGAACTGCTGGGGACAGTCCAGCAAAGGGCCCTGGGGGTGGTGATGGGCTGGAGCAGCTCCGGTGAGGTGGGGCTGGGACAGCTGGGGCTGCTCAGCCGGAGAAAAGGCTCAGGGGGATCTATCAGTGTATCAAAGCACCTGAGGGGGAGGTGCAGATGTAGACATTAACACCTCGTGAATACATTTAACTTTCCATTTAGCTATAGCTTTATTCAGTGTGACTGTAGATAAGGGTAACAGCAAACAATCATTGAAGCTTAAAGAACATTTTTAAAATAAGTACCGAGGCCACATATTTGTTCTGAAACTGTTAGTTTTATTTTCAGGGAGTACTGTTTAACTTACTTGTCTTGATGGAGCCAGGCTCTTCTAGTGGCGCCCGGTGGCAGGACCGGAGATGGTGGGCACAAACTGGAACACAGCATGTT
The DNA here is from genome assembly GCF_037038585.1 of Patagioenas fasciata. Classification (NCBI taxonomy): domain Eukaryota; kingdom Metazoa; phylum Chordata; class Aves; order Columbiformes; family Columbidae; genus Patagioenas; species Patagioenas fasciata. The sequence continues at coordinate 1,090,039 of NC_092534.1, read as the reverse complement.
TTGTCTGAACATCATAAAATGTTTGGGGTTGGAAGGGACCTTTGTGAATCAACATCAGGAAACACCTGTTGACTGTGAGGGTGGCTGAGAACTGGCCCAGGTTGCCCAGGCAGGTTGTGGAGTCCTCCCTGGAGATGTTCAAAAGCCATCTGGACACGGTTCTGGGCAACTGGCTCTAGGTGGCCCTGCTTGAGTGGGACCAGATGAGTTTCCAGAGGTCCCTGCCAATCTCAGCCAGACTCTGATTCTGTCATTCTGTAGTTCTTAACCCCAGAGAACAGCTTTGTGCCCGGTTTAGAGAAGGAAAACTACTGGGTGCTAAAGACATGACAGTGAAAATTATAGCAAGCTACTTTATTGAATCCAGTGACATGATAGACGGGTGTGTTGGTGACTGATTTACTTACAACACAGTGAATTTTTCTGAATTGTTGCATCCCTGCTGCGTAGCCTCCCTGCTCCGCTGTGCAGTAATATGTACCATGTGTCACAGTGCAATAAACCTTCCTCCCCAATGGAAAAAGCTGGGCCTTCCTGCACCTTAATGTGCCAGGCCAAGAAAATACAGGAATCCCAGTGCTGGAAGGAAAGGAGGGGAAAAAAAATAGATACCTCATGGCTCTGACATGGAAGTGAAGAAATAGGAAGTGTGAGGAAAAACACATTGCAGATTTTATAGCATGGGAATAGCAGATTTTGTGCCATGGGAGGAGCTGCAGTCTGCTAGACACAGTGCAGAAAGTGGATGAGGATTCCTGACAGAGCTGAACCATCTGCTGAGACGGGAGCTGGGTCCCTGCTGGTCCTCCTGCTCCAGCGCTTCTGCAGCTGCCTGGTGTGACTGCTGCTTGGGAGCTGCCTGGGACTCTTCATTCGCCAGTCTTACGGATATGGAAACACACAGCTATATTTTTTCTTTACGTATTGTCTGTCTTCTGTATCTAAGCATCTGTTGTGCTGGTACCCACTGCATTAGCATCAGATCTGTATAGCTGCTTCTGCCATTACATCCAACAAGTGTCAGAGCCTAAAATTCCAGATGGAAAAACTCCTTTCTCTGAACCATTACAAATGACATTTGTATATTAAAAAACAAACAAACACATCAACAACAACATTATTAATGTAATTTTTTTTCTTACTGTGATTGTTCAGGGGCCTGAAATTTGTCATTGGGACTGTCACATGTGTTCTGAGCACACCCAGATTCCTTGGAGGGCTCTGCCTTTGTCAGTAACTGTGATTTGTGTCCCATCAGCCCCAATTTCATTCTACGGCTGAGGGATTCAGACTGTTAGGGGGCACTTGACTATAAAGGGAACATCATGTTCAGAAATGCTGGAGCTCCGTCCTCTACCAGCAGAGACTGAGTCAATGAAGAGCCACGTGTGGGATCCCCGAGGAGCAGGTTTGCTGTGGGCACCTCTTGGAGCCTTTATGTGTTTCCGTGGATATTTGCAGCTTCTACTAGACCTCAAGTTCTAACTTTGAAAATAGCATTACTATATCATTTCAGTTAAGATAGTGTTTTCCTTGGTGTTCAGTGAGAATTGATTGGTGTGAACAAGGGAATGGCAGAAATGTGAGCCCAAATGCTCTGATTGACTCACAACCGGGTAGCGTGCAGATGGGAAAAAGGAGTGTTTGAACTTACAGTTGGTAATTTTTGCTAGATTTATAACCAAGCAATTTCTCGTGTTCTTTTCATCATCACAAAAGATGCCACTGTTGGAACGATAAAGGACTCAGCACTCTGATTCAATGTGAATCACGCAAAGCCATTTATTACAGAAACATGTCTCCTTATATACGCAACTATTCTCTAATCACGAGTCCGCGCTCCAAGCATGGATTCGCTAAATGAACATCACGGGCAGTCCACACGCTGGAGCCCCACCGATGACGGGTCCGACGACTCACGCCATGCTGAGGCCCCGTTAATGAAGAAACGCCCCTCTTTCTCACAGCAGATTCTGTTCTCAGCTTCTCGAAGTGGCCTTGAGATTCCTTTGGGCCTGACTAATTCAACAACATATCTCCTTCTAACGAAACCCCTCCACATGCCGCTATATAAGTATGACCCAAGGCAGTTTTGGAGTAAGGTGGACTTATTTCTTTCACTGCCATGAAATTCCTCAGCCTTTCCCAAATCGTTTCTTATGTAAGCCCTGGATTTACATCTGGACAGTACAAGTAGTGAAAAAGGCTTGGGAAAACTAGCAAGCACATTGAAACGCGGGGCATGTGAAAACTGAAGATGCCTAAAAACTTATACAGCTAGAAGGCTTCCTTAGGTGCAAAATTGTCCCACTATATATAGTAGAGTTACTCACATGTGAAATGTAGCTGCAGCGAGTATGGAGTGATAGAGGTGATGCCTGTCCTAGTCATGCTTGTGAGGGACCCGCGGTCCCTGGTCTCAGCACTGCAGTGAAAAAATACCAACTCCTGTGGAACGGGGCATAGAACACCCAATGCATTGTGGTTCTGCTGCTCTAGATACCATGCGATGGTGAAACAAGGTGTTAATAAAACAAAATCAGAATATATTCTTATAAAGCCAAATAAACACTTAGCAAACTATTCTTAAATCTACAGCAAGTTGATGAAAAAATTTCCTTTCATCTTCCCTCCTGCTTCCATCCCATGTGAAATTAGAAAGCATTAGGGAGGGAATTTAGTAAAAGAAGTTAACTAAGAGCAGGATCGCATACAAAGCATTAATTTATCTCTGATCAAAGTATCTGAGCCACTCTAATTAGCCCAAGTGTTCTAGCTTTTGAAAATGCAATTGCTTTTCTGGCATGGAACGTGCTATTTTCTATAATACTCTGGTGTCTCATCAGCACAGCAAAGAGAAAGGTGAACTGTTCCCTGAAAAACTAACCAAAATTCATATGAACAGCACAATTCTTCTATTACTACTGTGCTGCCTAATCTTAGCAGATCCTGTTGTCCATCCAGATCTTTCTGTGGACCAGCTAAACCATCAGCATATGAATAGTTGCCTTCATTGAAGATAAGCATTGAGAAAAGTAGTTCTGTGTTCAGGAAGTGGTGCTGATTGTCTCCCTCACGCACCCGAGCTCAGCGTGGGACGGGCAGGGTTGAGGAGAGCGGCGCCTGTTGGGGACACGGGGAGCCGGGCACGGGCGAGCAGACACTCGTGTGATCGGGGCTTGGCCTCCTGGGTTTTCCTGGAGCGGCAGGAGAGCTTCTTTCCTGGGGAAGCCACGGGCTGCGTGTGGCGCGTGCTTGATGGACGGGAGTTAATTCACCGGACACCCAGCTCTGGAGGAGCCCAAAGGCAGCTCCCTCCAGCCGAAGGAAAGCAGCTCGTGCTTGACTTCAGAAAGCTAATACTTTGAAGGTTAGTACATTAGCCTAGGGAAATGTCTTCTTCTGATTTAAGCTCTTCTGAGGGTCTAAAATAAGGTAGCTCCCTTTAACATAGAAAATGGTGCAGTGTTGTGAACCTTTCAAAACTGAACCAGCCCCTGGCAGCACATGCCAGCACAAGCCTCTTCTCCTTCCTGCACGCTTCCCTTTCATTCGGCACGATACTCAGAAAGTCAAGCAGAGCCTGGCCAGCACAGAGTAACTAAACAACCTGTGTGCAAGGGGTTAATGAAGCAGGTGTCTGAAAGCATGCAAACCTGCCTGCTCGAGGACGACTATCTCAGAACACTTTGCCAAGCCATGTCCTGAGCAGCAGGATGCTTTGTCTCCCCAAAGCAAAGGGGAAGCCCTTTTGGAAATTCCATGCCACTTGTTTTCACTTGTTTCTCAAGCTATATTCCTTACTCTGATCCGATCGCTGCAGAACTGCGGTGTGGTGTGCAGCAATTGCAGGACCTCTCCTGGAAATGGAGCTCCTGGGGATCCAAATGTGCCGTCCTCTCAGGAGCAGGGAGCTTTGCGCCTGGAAGGACAGCGTCTTTTCTGGTCAAGGGTACCGCAAAGCGCTGTTGTAAGGCATGCTTTTATTTATCCATAGAGTTAAGGTTTAGAGACTTCAGTAGCATCCTGAGTAGCAGCAGGTACAGTGCGGGCTGGCAGTGAATCTAGTATTAATGAACCAGCTGTGCCTGCTGACCCCTGGACATTAGACTGTAAAGTATATTACATTTGTCAGTTGCTTTATTGTTCTGCCAAATTTTAGAACAAGCTGTTTGTTCATTCACTGAAGAAGTCACAAAGGTTTTAGGAGAACATTTGTGCATCATAACGAACTTCTCGAATGTGCTGGTGGTTTTGGTGGCAGAGTGGCGTGTTTGTGGGTGCTCTGGTACCTTCCCCTGCTGGGAGCAGCCGGGTTGGCGGGACAAGCGTCTCGTGTTGCAGCCGGTGCTGCATCGCTGCCGCAGGGCCTTTTGCTCACCTGTGCAGCTGTTGTGCTCGTCTTGATGAAATATTTGTAGTTGAGTGTTTGACCACGTGTCTTTGCAGCTTGGGATGATGCCCTGGTCTGCACCGGAACAGAACGAGCCATCAGCAAACGTTTGGGTGATGAGACTGTTTTATGTGTTGGAGCAGTGTGCGTTACGGCAGCTCCTTGTACTAAAGGTGAGAGAACTTGCTGCTCCATGGTAAATCCACTCCTGGAGTCTCATTTATCTTCTTCCTTTGTGTTCATTCCTGTGGAATGAAACCTCATTTCTGTTATCTAAAAGTTCATGCCCAAAGACAGAATTTTATAAGCTTTTCAAAAGGCTTTTAAAGATGGCAAAAAAGATGCAACTCTATTTGGCTGATAAGCCTGTGTTTAAAAGGACTGCGGGAGCTAAGGACACGAGGACCTTGTAAAGGTACCTGCTGTATTTGAAAATAGCTCAAATCCAGCTTTTCCTCCATGATCTGGACTCCTAATGGGGTATAACATGTTGGGGTTTCTTGGCTGTGACCGCATGGTGGCTTATACAGCAACACAAGTGCAATTCCAGTCCCATGTGCAGTTGATGAGGCTCCTGTTTGCTGGCACTGTCAACAAAGAGCAAAGGACTGAATTAGCAGAGAGTTTGAAGGGAAAATATCACAATTACTCTCTGCTGGTGAGAGATGAAGAGCGGCAGTGGGAACAGGCAATGTTTCATCATCGGCTCCCAGACTGAGAACAAGCGTGCTTCCAGTAACACAGCTTTCATTCAATTAAAATTTGTTATGATGTTTTCTTAAGGAATCTTTTATGTGTAATCATAAAAATATACTTTATATTGTCATTCTGACGTATGTAACTGTCCTTCTCTTCCTGAGATAGTAGAAAATAGTAAAAGGATTGAGTTGGATTTCCAGCTGTCGCAGTTGCTGAAGCTTTCCTGATCTCTAATTGAGGACAGCCAAACATGAGAGTCAATTAAAAAATCTAAATGTATCCTTTAACTGCTCATCTGGAGCTTTTAAAACATTCTTTCTGTGACTTGACAGAATACAACTGGAGCATCATCACCGTTACTGGATCATCTCATTGGAGAGTGAAGTTTCTTTTCCTGATACTTGTAGTCTGTGCCTTCAGTTGCCTTCACTTAGGACAGGACTAGGTTAGATCTGAGGCCAGATGGACGATAACAGCATAAACCAGTTAGTTAAATTAGGGACATTTTCTTTTCAAAATGTAATGCAGGGGCTCTTGCGATGTGCACCTACAGAAAAGACTGACTTCTTAGGTCACACGTGTTTTGGAGTCCAGCTGCAGTTCTCTGATGACTATGGTGGCAAAAGCTCAGGTTTTTAACCTCCCGTTTCTCATTTCCTGGCTTTTTCACCTTCAAGCCTCTGCTAGGACTTTTCTGTGATTTCTGGGCACTGCAAGGACCCACCTTTGATTTGAGACCACCAAGTGTTGTCCTACAGACCGTTGATAATAACATGGCAGTCCTGAGGTACCGATGACTGGCACGGCTCTTTTGTCACTAACAAGTCCCACTCCACCACCTCTGTCCCCAGCAAAGAGCTGGGCTTAACCCTCCTGCTCTCCTCAGGTGCTTTCGGAAGACAGCGAGAGACGAGCCAGCAGGACTCTGAGCTGCTCTGACTTCCCAGCTGCTGTGTATTTGCTTCTTGAAGCTGCAATCATTATATTTCACCTGTGCATCCAGGAACATCTCTTTCCTTTGGGTAATCAGAAGCCTAGATTAATTATGCTAATCAGCTACTTCAGGCTGACACAATTAGCCACAACAGCAGTATCTCTGGAAATCCGTACAGGGTCCTTCCTGCTTGCTGACTTTAATTTCATGATCCAGTGCAACAATTACAGGAAAAGCGAGAGCTCTCCGTTTATTTTCTCATCTCTCTCTCTCCACATTTGCACTAATTGTCATAAATCTTGCCCTGGATTCTGGGGGCAGAAAGTCCCTTTGTCAGGCTTTGTCACGTCTTTGCAGGATCTGCGCTTGCTGGGGTCTGGCACCGTCTCAGGACAGTTGGGACACGGCCACCAACCCGGTATCTGGAGCACTTGGTGCTGGCCAAGCCATGGATCTGCATGTGGCAGCGCAGATGCAGCTTCTAGAGCTGTAACAGGGAATTAAGTTGTAGAGAACACAGAGAAGATCAATGTGAAAAGCTAATTAAAACTCACCTACCCTACTGCATTACGAGAAGGTGAAGAAATATTTCTGTTGATGTTTTATGAGCAGCTGTAGTAGTATCTGTATTTAAAATAATGGTGGCTTTTAGCATCTCCAGGATTAAAAGGAAGAAGGTCTTCTCTACCAGTTGTGTTCTTCTCTTGACCACAAGTGTAAACACCATTAATACCAGCATGAACATTCCGTGTAGACCGTGTGCAGACCTGTAACATCTGCATTGGAAACAAGAAATATAAAATATTAGCATAGATCAGAACAGAATATTTAGCTCAGCATTTGGATGACAGGAGTTAGTACTTTATACATCAATATTATAAAATATTGATTTTGCATATTTCTATTTCAGTGAGGAAATGTAACTCAGGAGAGTTTAGTTTTTGTTTGTATCTGTGTATTTTAATTGTAACTTTAAATGTGACTATTTCTGCCTGATCACGGGAAGAAGGAGCATTGTGTGCCTGTGGTCTCCTGCAGGCCCAGCCCAGCTGCCTGCGTGCCGGCTCCAAACCGGAGGCCACGTCTGTTGGTGTAAGCCCAGACTGAATAGTCCTGTGGAGACGCTCAGCCCCTTGGTAGCGTGGCCATCGGCCTCTGACTGGGGCTGGCTTGTGCTCATCGAGCAGCATGGGCAGAGGGTGGGCACCTCTGCCTTCAAAACGCCGTGGAGACGTCATCAGTAACGCTCGTTTTGATAGGCAAGAGTTCCTCCAGCTGTAAGAAGCGTAACTGCATCCAAGTTCTTTGTTAGTACCATGGGAAGGAGCAGTTTTGAGTAGTTTAACGGAGTATCGTGACTGTAGGTCTTCATGAAGAGAATTATTCTAAATGTGAAGGTGATTTCAGAGAAACAGAAGTACTTTGTTTGAAAATACAATTAGTGAGGTTTGGAGGGTGAGCATCGTGGTTGCTCGATCTGTCAGTACAGACTGGTACTGATAAGAGGCTGTGGATGACCCTAAAAACTGCAGAATAGAGAAAAGAAAACTAATGGAAGTGATGGAGAAAGTTCTGCAGTGTTAATTTCTTTCCACTGTATTATAGGTTGGCACTGATGCTTCTGGTGCTTAGTTTGTCTCTTCAGTATTTTCAGTACTTTTTTCTTTTCCTTGAGAGTATCTTGTTCTTTCACTTTCTCTCCTTTCATAGTTGCAGAAGAGAAAAAGTGACTTCTCCGAACGCTCTACAATTTAAGTTATGCTTTTTTGAACACGCGCTCAGCCCTGTGACCGCAGCCCCGTTTGTCTCACCCGCTTGGGAGGGTCGCGGTTCCCCTGCAGCCGTGACGCTGTGTACGCTCAGCCGTCGGACGCTCCCTGGTGTACCTGTCACCTTGTCTGAAGCTCTGAAGCGGGTGTTTCAGCTGCCGTGGGTCTGCCTGTGGTCGGGTGTCCAGGACACCTCCTTGCACTGCTCGCTCAGCTTTGTCAAGCAGGTTGACGACAAAAGGCAGATATGGGGTGACATCCTCAAGCTGATCTTCCAAGAGGAAGGGTATCTTCCCAATAACAAATGCCTTTTTTTCCCTTTCCCATCCATTATGGATGCTTGTAGTCTAATTACTGGTAAGTGGCCTATTTCTGCAGCACTAATCTGAATGGGTGGGAGGAGGCCAGAGAAAGAAGATATTGCAATATTCGAGACATGAGATAATGAAATTCTTGACAAGAATTTGGCATGTGGATATTTAAGGTGATTAATATTTAATGTAGTGATATTATGACTTGAAGAGAGGTAGTAAAGGAAGCGGATCAGATTATTCTGTATAGTGCTGCTGATCTAGTTCTGAAATTCCTTAAAAGGATTACACTCTGGTTTAATTAAATCCTTTGCTCTCCCTACCGTTGCTTAACAATTTTTAGTATCTCCCTAGATTTCTAACATTGCAGAGAAGAGAGTTATGAGTCAGATCACTTTGTGTGTTGAGTTTTAAACATGAGCCATGAATCCCTGAAATCCTTTGTTGTTTAAGCAGAATACATTTTACTCTCCCCATTTAGGGTTTAGTCATCCTTTTCATAAGTCTTTTGATGAAGAAGGTCATTAAAATTAACACAATATTAAAATAGCTGGTCTCAGTAATTATAATGTTTAGCTGTGGTTTCTCCTGAGATTAAAAACTCTGTTCATTTTATCTTCCAATCCAAGAACTTTAGCAAACCTTATTTATAGCAGCCCGAAGACTTGTAGCTGGGTATAGCTTAAGGCAACCACAATATTCTTGTGTATCAATGACATCATATGTTTCTATGGTGAAGTAACTTTTAATACTCTCCTTTTCACTCGTCATCTCACATTTAAATATGTTGCTTGTTTTTTTAGTAATCATTTAAAAAATATTTCAGTCCTTCCTAATGATAATAGGTATTTTGTTTGATACTCTCATTAAGCTTTCCGTTAACAAATTTTACCTGTCACATATTCCCACCTACCCACTATCTGAGTCACTGGATGTTGACACGTACTGTGTGATGGGTTTTATGTAAGAAGAACCAAAAGTTTTGTGCATAATAAAACAGGGATTGAGATTAACTTGGTGGAAGAAGTTTTCTCTCAAATCGTATTAGCAGGCTTCCACTCTAGTTTAATACGATGACCAGGGCACGCTGGAACAAGAGAACCATAGCTAAAACTTGGTTCCTCACAACGGTGGTGAACAGATTTAACTTGCTGTATTTAGATGAGCTCCTCTGTAAGCTATTCTTGTATGTATTTACCCAACACTAACAATAGGTAGCTCTAGGGAAAAAACAAATAGAGTATGAGCTGGGCGAAGATGATAGGTGCTTACCTATTGTGGTTAAATTCAATAATTGACAAGACCTTCAAAGTCAGAGGTTGTGCCTTTCCGCAGCAGCTCTCTGGCACGCTGGGGCACATCTGTGCAAGGCGCTTGGCAGAGCCTCTTGTGCACTTGTTGTGTTCACCTGGCTCCTTGTCTTGCTGAATGACGGGGGAGCTTTTTTAATAGAAAATATTGCTTTGATACAAATCCCTGTCTCAACCATTCCCAGGCAATGAGCACCCTAAAGAGTTTTGGGTGCCTTGAGTTTTCATGGTATGCGCAAGGCCATGAGCATCCCTGTTCTAAGGGTAACCCAACCCCAGCTTCACTTGGGAGATTTATTGAAAATCCTTTGGTTTAGATAATAGAACACACGTAGAGAAATAAAATGAGAAATATGTTATTAACAGCACATTTAACCTCACAAATGTCATTATTGGCTTGAGGATGCTCAGCTGATTTTTCTGATGACCACTCAGGTGCTTTAGCTCCTCCAGTAGTCACCTGCCTTGAAGAATCTATAGGGGCTTTTCATTGCTGCTGTTGTCTTAAGTGGTGGCTGGACCTACCTCGAGGAGCTGCTCTCTTCATTAGCCTCAGATGAGAAGTCCTGCTTCTTCCTCTGGACTCCGGGTCACTTCCCCCTTATCTCCTGAAACTGGGAACCAGGCGTGTAGTTCTGTGGGAAATCATGATTTCTTCCACTTGTTTTTATTATGGCTTTCTGATTAGAATCTGTCTAATGCCCTGGTTCCCATATAGCTGTCTCCAGGCTGGTTTTATCTTGAGGCTGCTTTCAGAAGAAACTTTTATAAATAATACTGTAAGATACCCTTAAAAGTGCAGTTTTCTTATTGGATGCATCACCGTTTGTTCTCTATTAATATCATAAAAAGATTAAAGATAATACCGCAGAGAATGCAAATTCTGAGAGATGCGGCGCTATTTTTAAGGAAACCCTTCTGGAGCCACCTGGCTTCTGTAGTATTTTCTGGCATAGTTCAGGCCACACCGATCTTCTTCGTATTCTATTTGTAAAGTATATTTTGAAAAGAGGTAAATTCTTGGAGGAACTTGTTTTGAGGAACTCTGCTAATTTTCTGCTTCTTCGTAATGTCTTCTGTAACATCTCTCAGCCGAACCGAGGAAGCTCTCTGGGCCGTGCAAACTGCAGCACGCTGTGAGCTAATTACCTCCCATTAGCCATTAAGAAATGACTGGCAGCTAATCTTCAGAAAGCTAATCAGTCAGAGAAGAAGGCACCCAGCAAATAAACACCACTCATCTTTGAGCTGGAAACAATTAGGACTGACCCTAATCTAATTTAAAGAATTGGAGTGCTTCCAGAAAGGGAAGAGCGTGTGGCTGCCCTCACTAATTCCATAAAGCTCTTGTGATTTTTAATTGACCCATCTTCTTGATGCACTTTGTTTTTTCTGTTCTGATGGCTCCAAGTTTGAATTTTCAAAAGCTATTATAAATCCAAAAAGGTAATGTCAGCTCACCCCTTCATCAGTTAGCACTGGCTTTTAAGTCTCTTCTTCCAAATACATTATACATTTCAAAAAGTTAATTTAAATATTTGTCTTTTTTTTTTCATTTCACTCATGCTTGAGTTTTGGAGAGAGTGAGAATATTTTCTGTCTCATACAGGATCTCTCCTCCTCCCACTCCTTAAAAGTGTCCTGATTCTGCTATGCTGCTGAAGTGCTTTTAAAAATGATACCACTTCAAACAACAGTTTGCAGGTTTTGCTGGATACGGCTTATGCTGCTTATCGCTGAAGAAAGTAAATATCCTAAATTCCAAACACTTAGAAATAATTTAGCACCTTGGTGCCTTGCCATGATACCTTGCCATGTTAATTAGCATCCTAACAGGACACAACTGAGCATGTTGTTCAAAGGGAAATTCTGCATAAATAGGTATATTTTTAATACAGATGACCTAAATCAGCCTAAGCCAAATGCCTCAGACTTTGGAAATATTCAATCCATAGCCATGCATTATGCATGGTGTGAATGGTCCGTTAACCATACGCTCGCAGGAGGGAAGGATGATTTTAGCCGATGAGGGCGGTCAGCGGGGCTTGGCCGAGCAGCCCCGCGCTGGCCCAGGACACCGGAGCACCGGCTCCTCCCGTCCTGTGTGGGGGCGGCAGGAACCGTCAGCGTCTGCTTGAGAGGAGTCTTGAGATCCTAACGAGGAAAATGCTGTGACTGACTGCTGGTGGTTCTTCCACAGCTGAGTTCCAAGTGGAAAGGTTGGTCTGGGATCAGAATGGCATTTTTTGTCAGCTGCAGTTGACATCAGTTATGCAGAAGTTTGTAAATCCAGGTGCCCCTTGGAATCCCAAAAGCACTCAGAATTACTTGCTAGTTTGTGACAACTAAAACCCAAGGAAAATAAAAAGAACAGAAACAAACTATTACGTATTGTCACTACCAGAGGAAATCTGGGGGAGCACTCTTATGATCACCCCATAATCATCAAACCCAGAAAAGTGCATTAGTATTTCTGATAGAAATGCTGCTATGAATAGTGTGGTGTGACAAGACTGATATGAGATATCAAATAATTGCTGGACTCATATGTCGCAATTGGGATGGACAGACGACATAGACCAAGTTCTTCCAGGATGAAAGCAGTAGATGCCATTTATTGCCACAAGTGCATTTTTATACAGTTTTACCAATTCACGTGTCTCTTCACTATTGCTTACAAGTTACAGCAGTAACCTCTCATTGGCTATTTTTGCTGTCATCACTGTCACTCTTCTACTCCCTTCTCTCTCACGGATACGTCCTTAACATCTCTGGATACTCCTTTACTCCCATCTTTCTCAGGGGTTGGCCTTCATATCTTCAAGGCTAATTTCTGTTCCCATGCCCTCCGTCAGGGAATCCACGGACCCACCGTAGTCCCCCACACATTAAAACAAAAGAATAGAAGAGCTTCCAGCTCATCTCTGGGATGGGGTGGGATGGGATGGGATGGGATGGGAGGTTGCCTGTAAAATGATCACTAAGGAAGCTTGTCAGTGAAAAAGACTTGTGTACGCTAATTAATGGAATTAATCATCTGTGCATTGGCATACTAAATAAGCACCAGATATCAAAGCCGGAAGAAATTTCTGTTGCCCTTTTTTCCCCTCTTTCTCCTGCCATGACCCACTGCTGTGTATCTCTCTTCCTGAGCAGATGGCTGCGTGTGCCAAAGCCGGTTGTAGTCCTGGCTTTTAGGGTTGTAGTCCTGGCTTTTGGGGTTGTAGTCCTGGCTTTTAGGGTTGCATGTGATGAATTAAAATTACTGAATTCACTGGTTTTGACACACGATGTCTGTGGACTGATCTCTCAGGTCATGATAGCAACTTGTTCCATCAACTTAAGCCCAATGAGTTTGAAGACCTCTGGAGTTAATGGTATTAATCTAATTTATGGCCACAGATCCTTCCCAGCTGGTTTTGGATCCCCACTGCAAGGGCGATGTGACTGAAGGTGAGGAAGCCCCGTGGAGCTTATTGGGGTGGGGAGGGAGTGGGAATTCCCTGTGAGAATGTGCTAAGGGAGCGGGGCTTGTTTAGCCTCGGGGAGAAAAGGCTTGGGGAGACCTAGTAGCAGCCCTCCAGTGCCTGAATGATTCCATGATTCCATGGGAAGTAATTGTACTGAGTGGAGAAAAGGCCTAAATCCCGGAGCAAATGGGACCTGGTGTAACCTGGGCAGTGATTGCAGCATTGGGTCTTGCGTGGGGCTGCGGGCACTCGTCACCTCACCCCCATGGCTTTGGAAGGGGGATGAGGATTTGCAGCAGAACTTCAGAACAAACAAACCTGCAATGCATCTCCTTAGGTCTGTGCTTCAAATTATGGAGCGGATACAAAGATACTCGAAGACAAAATCTGTTCCAGGAACAATTCTTTTGCTAAAGGCTGAAAGAAGGAAACTCTAAGTACCTTCTCCCTGCTCTGAGTCAGACAGGCAATGACTATGTGGATTCCTTCTTCTTTTGTTTCTCCCTTTTATATTCCTGTCTCTTTCATCTTCCAGATTCTTAAAATTTATATCTAATGTTAGATGGGAAAATTAGAAATCTAGGAAAGGTTCACTAAAACTAGATGTAACTTATCTTCAGTTTGTGCTTAATGAAGGAAGACAGTGACGGGTTCTGGCTGCTTTCTGATTCGGTTCTTGTTTTCCCTCAGTCTTTATTCTTAGGCCTCACATTTCAAATGCACCCGGGTGATGTGGAACATACACACTGTTTTTCCAAAGAACTGTAGTGTCCCTGTGGTGCTGAAAATATTATGTGCGATACTTGGTTCTTGCCAAAGAAACCCAGGAGAACCACTTGTGATACAGACTTCGGGTTGCTAACGTACTGATGCAGGCCTTGGAGAATCCTTTCCTGCCCTCAGTTTCTTAATTTGGCTCAAAATACCTGTCTATAATGCTAATAAATGTCTTTCCTCAAGAGAATGAATGGTGATCCAAAAGTTCCTTCTAAAATGGTGGAATTTCTGTCTATAATAGCCACTATCCTATATTTTTTCCCTGACCCCTGTAATTCTGCCATGGAAGCAGAAGCACGTCCTGCCTCCAAATGAAGGGCTTTTCAGATAGCTCTGTAGTTGTCTGCTTATGTCCGAACAGCCCTCGCCCTCTTCCTCAGCACCTCCACAAGCGAGCACATCGATGGTTTGAAATTGCAGTGGCTCTTGGTCTGCTGGGTTCTTGCTATAAATGTGCTCTTGTCTGATCGAGTGCACTGGAACTGCTGCTGCGCACTGCAAGGAGGCTTCTGGAGTCAGCGTAATCGAACTAACAGCGATGGCCCGTTCGCTGAAGCCTCTGTCGTGTTTTCAAAGGTCTCATAATTTGTCTTATATAAGTCAAGTTCTTATTGTTACTGTTTGTCAGAGCATCTGGGTGTGTATTGATTGTGTTTAAAAAAATTGCATCCCAAATACCTCACAATTTCATTTGGGCTTTGAGAAAAGCAGTAAAAAGAGGAAAGAGAAGGAAGTGCTGCAGCAGACAGGTGCGGGGTGGTACATAAAGACACGGATGCTTTCAGGGGGAACAATTTTTTAATTTGTATAAATGATTATTGTCTCTTCTTAAATGCTGATGTATAATTAGCCGTTGTTTTTCCCATGTGGGCAGCAGGAGACAAGCCGTGGTCTGGAGCGGTTTAACCCCGGCTGGCAGGGAGAACCACAATGGCCACATAGTCCTGTCGGGGAGAAATCGAAAGGGAAGGGAGAGACTCATGGGCTGAGATAAACACAGTTTAACAAAATCATCCTAACAGGAGCATGAAAATAAAATATAAAACAAGCTGGCACGATAGGTGGTGGTTCCTGACAGTGAGAGTGAACCAGGATGAGGACTCAGAAAGGACTTGTATGGGAAAAGGAAATATTTTTGCCTGAAAAAAATCCTTAGAGGGATGCAGAATGTCCCTGGTTACTGTGTTTGGCCTTCTTGACTGTTAGTGTAGGTAGATACAAACAAATTGGTGCAGCAGAGCAACACCGAAACTACATTATTTGGGATAATTTTAAGGTTGTATCTGTAGCTGTATCTGCACTTCACCATATTTCTGTTCTACATCCTCGCAAACCGGTTTTCACTCTGATACTTTCCCTTCCCTCCACTCCCAAACCCTCCCACCCTGTGGGCTGGATCCTGGGCTGGCTCAGTGGTTTTCCCGGTTGGAGCAGCTGCTCTGAGCAACTTGGGCTTGGGGAAGCTTCTGGAAGCAGTGGTGTTTGATTACTGGGTTTTGATGCACAGTCATAAAAACCCAAACAAACACCAAATGCAACCAACTGAAAAAAAAACATCAGACTTGTGCTTCACTTTTTCAACTTGGGGTGTGATCCGGTTGCCCAGTGAAGCTGGGACGGCTGCTGCACTCCTTGTGCTCAGCGGAATTTTCATGAGGAAAATGAAGGAATCTGAGTACTGCTACTAAACGTCAATTTGAAATTTATTTTGATTGCTTGTACTCTTTCAGGTGTCCTTTTCTCCACTAAATATAGTTTGGAAAGTAACAGTAGTAGGGTATAAAAAATTTAGAGGTTAGCAAGAAATGGATTTTTTCCCAAACTTGAACCCGTGTGACATGAAGTGTTAGACTGTAAGAGAGCTTTTTGATGGTGTAGATTGGATTGATTTCTGATGGATATTGTTTGTTACAGATGTATTTACTGCTTTGATATCTGATTAAAGAAAACTAATTCTGTGACAAAGGAAACAGTAGAAAAAAGGATAATATTCTGAACAAGAAGAATTTTATTAAAAGTTAAACATAATGTTCCATTTGTACCAGTGGTTGAAATTCAATATACATACAAGTTCCTGCTATCTGGGGAACTAGTGGAGTGGTCTGACAAATCATAATTTCTAACATAATACATAAACTGTACTGACAGATTTACGGCATGATGATGGTAACTAGCTCCTGTGCTTTAATGTCAATGCCATCATGTTATTTCAGTCCCTGTGCAGGTTTACGGGGTGTTGCTCTGCCCGTGGGAAAGCAGTTTCAGTATGCATGAGAGCTGCCTGGATTGTTGTGGGGGTGGGAAAAGCCATTTAGCTTCATCTTGCCTTGGAATATCCTCTGGTCCCAGAGGCTGTTCTGGAGTGGGTTCCGCGTTCCCGGCTGTTCGGTCACGGGGAGCTGTGCCTTCGAGGGAAATGCACTCATTTCCGTGGGCAAGTTTCTAATACGAGGTTTTACGCGATAAAGAACTCACCCCCAAACACTTCTTTACTTCATTGCTTCTCGTTGATAAAATCCAATCAGCCCCGAGGGAGTTTATAATTCCAGCAATTGCACCGGCTGATTGCTACCTACAGGAGCAATCACTTATAGCACATCACCTGTGGACTGATGAACCATTTATTATCAAGGGTTTAATTGCTTGTAATACATCCTTGGGGCAAGGTAGATACACACACACACACACACACTCCTAATTTATATGTATGTATAAATATATGCCACTGATGTTACGGGGGAAAAATGTTCAGTTCAGATTAGATTTTGCACAATTAAAAATACCCAAATTATCTTAAAAACGCTTGACTCTAGAATACAGATTCACAGTCTGTATTCACCCCTTTCTGGATCTAGTTTAAGTCGAGAACTAGGGAAGACAGAGAAGGAAAGTGCGTCTATATGTGTGCAGGGTATTCTTTATTTACTTGAGGAGGGTTGTCACCCGACAGCTTGAGTTTGAGGTGAACATTTCTGGGATCTTCTTAAACCTCACCTATTTATTACATTTAAAATAAAATTCTATTTATTGTGTGGGGGTTTTAAAATTATGGTTATTGTTTGAAAGTGAGCTGGTGTCATGGGTTTGAGCTGCTTACGATGGGACCACCAGCAGGAGAAGTTTCCTTGGATTACCTGCACATATGGACAGGACAAGATCCCAGGGCCACAATTAGATGCTGATCAGCACTAGGATTTCTATCTGAATAAGTTTACCATTCTTTGTGTTACTGACTCAAACTGGTGCCAGATATATTTAGCAAAACCTACTTGGCCTCACAGTCCAGGCTGGGAGCCAGTCGCAGGTTACATCCCAACGCAGCAGCAGGCACGGGGCCGAGGCGAGGGAGAAGAGTGAAGGCATGGGGAGCCGTCCCTGCCCGTCCTGGAGCCGTGTGGAAAATGAAACAAAATCTGCAGGTTTATTGACATTATCTTATCTGGAGCAGTCCCTAGTGCACAAGCTGAGAAAAGCCAGAGCGTTGCCTTCCCTCCGGGTGCAGAGGGAAAGGGACGTGGTTTTAGGGGGAAGCGTGAGGATGAAGAGGTTGTATGGAGCTGTTGTGAGTACAATCACAGTTATAGGTATGACCGTGAGCTTCACCGCCTTCCTTTGGTTAATCTCCTAACACTGTCCTGCGTGGGGGAGCGCGATGAGCAGCACTTTGGAGACCCCCCCCGGGCAGCCGGTGCTGAGCTGTCCCGGGGGAACGTCCTTCCCGCCTGTCCGCGCATTCAGAACATTCGCCCCGCAGCATCTGGGTCTTAGCAACTGTTTGCGGCGGAGGAAGCTGTGCGTCCCGTTACCTGGGAGCCTGAGTACTATCTGCAATTAAAATGTGAGTTCTGTGATTAAAGGGATTAATGAGGCAGCCCAAATGAGAACATTTCCAAAAAGTGATTTTTGCAACTATTCTGGATTCCATTAGAAGCTTCTAACATTGTTCCTTTGATATAGAGTTAATCTTCTCTATAATGAGAATATTATAAAATATGCTACAGGCAGGAGTATCTAAATATTTTTGTCAGAGATAATATAGGTTGGATGAAATGCTGCTTGTCTCATCCTTGCAGCTGGTCCCACTGAACCTAAGCGGGAATGCCCCGCTGAATAAAGCAAGCAGGATTGGTCCTGTATGCGCTATTTCTATGTTTCATTTTCCTCTTGATTTCTGTTTCATTTGTGATTAACACAGTGTACTGATTAAATCATTAACTGTGTAGTTCATCTTTCATCATCAGATTGTAGATTGAGATCTTAATGTTCCGCAACCCATTGCTAGGAGAGCTATGAAAGTTTCCATTTATGAAGGCAAATATTGATACAAACAAATTTGTCTGATATAATCACTTCTTCATGTCTGCCAGCGCTAGAAAACTCATCACAAGGGTATCTGGGATAAAGGGGAGGAAGAATTTGTGGTTCTTTTGAAGCACATCAAACTCTGTGAGCTTCTTTGAGGTGCAAAGTGCAGAGACCAGAGGTGTGCTGCACTAACTTACCTTGTGAAGTGCTGTAAAGCCAGCGTTATGGTTACAAATTCTATTTTCTCGGCAGTATCTTATGGCAACAGTATTTTGGGTACATTACAAAACTCCTGTCGTCCTCACCAGGTGGTACCTAGTGGCTATTGGGATGACCATGACCCAACACTGGGCCCTTGTGGCCAGGAAGGTCAATGGTACCTGGGGTGGGTTAGAAGGGGGTGGTCAGTAGGTCAGAGAGGTTCTCCTGCCCCTCTGCTCTGCCCTGGGGAGACCACACCTGGAATATTGTGTGCAGTTGTGGCCCCGCAGTTCCAGAAGGACAGGGAACTGCTGGAGAGAGTCCAGCGCAGCCACCAAGATGCTGAAGGGAGTGGAGCATCTGCCGTGTGAGGAAAGGCTGAGGGAGCTGGGGCTCTGGAGCTGGAGAAGAGGAAACTGAGGGGGGACTCATTCCTGGGGATCAATATGGAAAGGGGCAGTGTCAGGAGGATGGAGCCAGGCTCTTCTGGGTGACAACCAGTGACAGGACAAGGGGCAATGGGTGCAAACTGGAACACAAGAGGTTCCACTGAAAGATGAGAAGAAACTTGTTCCTGGTGAGGGTGGCAGAGCCTGGCCCAGGCTGCCCAGGGAGGTTGTGGAGTCTCCTTCTGTGCAGACATTCAAACCCGCCTGGACACCTTCCTGTGGAACCTCAGCTGGGTGTTCCTGCTCCATGGGGGATTGCACTGGATGAGCTTTCCAGGTCCCTTCCAACCCGTGACACATTGTGATTCTGTGATATCCCCCGTCTCCCTGTAGAGACATGTGTCCCAGGAACAGGAGCTACAGCGCCATCTCCCAAATGTTCAGCCATTTATAGGGCTCATCAGTGGTGCAGCGTTAACAGGTCCTTATCCAGTAGCTACCAATGTCATACTTCACTCACAAGCCATTAATTGCAACAATGGAAGTTTAAAATATCTCCAGCAGAACACAGAATATTTTGAATGCTGCCACAGGAGAAATGATCTCACAAAAATATCTCTCGGTATTTAAATATAGTTTTCATTTACAAATATAGCTCCTGATTCTGATTCCATCTTTATGAACCAAGACTAAATGTGAGAAGAGGATGTACATTTGGCACAAGGGGTGATTTAATACTCCTGATGTTCCAGTTCTCTGCAGCCAAGTTCTACGACATGGCTTATTGCCAATGATGTGGAATAATAGCCACAAGATGTCCTCACAAGAAAAATGTTGCCAGCTCTTCAAATAGGCGCAATTGTTTCTGTCTGAACCTCTGTAAACCAAGTCAGTGCTCCCCCTTTTTGGGGATCCAGTGGTTTTGGACACTTGCATGAGCCAGGAATGTGCCCTGTGGCAAAGAAGGTGAGTGGTGCCCAACAGCCACCTGGTCATGGTCCTGGGCACGGGGCTGGAGGTGGCCCTGCTTCAGCAGGGGGTCCAGAGGTCCCTGCCAACGTCAACCAGGCTGAGGTTCCGTGCACTGAAGTTATTCTGCTGGCAGTGCTTCAGATCGCCTGAAATCTTTGGCAATCCATGTGGCTGCTTAACTAACCCGTTTGAGGAGTAATACCCTGAAGATATTCTAATCTTAGAATTATTTGGCCAGTCAAGGTTAGCAAATCAGCTGAAAAACATAAAAGAGGATAATTTTATTTTCGTTTGGAAAGTACTCATATAAATAGAGTGGACAATTTCCTTTATACAGCAAACTGGACTGGCCCAGTCACATCAGCTGTAACTTCCCTGCTGCCAGCAATAGGCAGCAGTGTCACACACGGGAGGTTTTGTGGTACCTCGGGAGCCACCTGCTGCTGCATCTCCGAAACCAAAGGTGGGACAGTGATGGGGACATCACCACAGAGCAGTCCTGGAGTGGGACAGGGATGGGGACGTCACCGCAGAGCAGTCCTGGAGTGAGACAGCGATGGGGATGTCACCACAGAGCAGTCCTGGAGGTGGGACAGCGATGGGGACGTCACCGCAGAGCAGTCCTGGAGTGGGACAGTGATGGGGACGTCACTGCAGAGCAGTCCTGGAGTAGGACAGTGATGGGGACGTCACTGCAGAGCAGTCCTGGAGTAGGACAGTGATGGGGACGTCACCGCAGAGCAGTCCTGGAGTAGGACAGTGATGGGGACGTCACCGCAGAGCAGTCCTGGAGTAGGACAGTGATGGGGATGTCACCACAGAGCAGTCCTGGAGTGAGACAGTGATTGGGATGTCACCACAGAGCAGTCCTGGAGTGGGACAGCGATGGGGACGTCACTGCAGAGCAGTCCTGGAGGTGGGACAGCGATGGGGACGTCACCGCAGAGCAGTCCTGGGAGCTGCCAGCAGTAACAGGGTTCAGCTGTCACACAGCCAAAATCAGCAGCAATTATTTATACTAGCGCAGGGATTCTGAGAGTGCCCGTCACCCTCGGGGCGTGGACCCGTGATGTGACCCTATTTCTGGCCAAAATCTGTGGCGGGAATAACAGACCACAAATTATGCTTACAACTGATAGCATATGGGCTTAAACATATGGGTCAAAAGTCCATTTCCCTCTTCTGTGTGGTCTCAGCTCATTTATTTGGGAATAAACCTCATGTTTTCCATGTTCTGATTAATTGTTGCAGAACCGGTGTCACAGCGATGGCGAGGCCTTTGTTCCCGGGGCGGGAGCTGTCGGGACGCGGGCTCCACCGTTACCCATGGAGATACCTGCAGCAGGAGTCCTGCAGAAATCAGTGGTGACAGTTGAGCTTGTCAGAGGCAACACACGTGCTTTGTGGAGAAATTTGTAACTGGAACAGGAGAAAATCCTTTCTTGCAACCAGCAAAGCAGGTTGAAAATAGTGTTGGGAAGATGAACATCACAGCAAAGTGGACAAGGGAGAGTTAATGATAAGATATCCAGGAAAAAATATTTTATCCCTAGGGGATGTAGAGAAATTCATATACTTCTTTCTTAGCCATGGCTGGATTAGAGACTGGTAGAGAATCAAAAGCATGTAGGATATCCTGAAGCAGTGAGCTGCGGCTTTTTTTCTTCTCCTTTTTTCACATCTCACCATGTCCCTTTCCATCAGGTTTTGATCACAGGTTTTCGTTTGTCTGCAGTTCCCTTTCTGTCTTTGATCAATGTTTGTCTTTAATCCCCACGTTTCTGGCTGTTCTTTTGTCTCCAGTCCATGACTATTGGGCGTGAACAATGAGTGAGTTGATGATGGTGCTTAGCCAGTCCATATCGTGCCAAACAGCCCGCTGGGTGAGGACAATCGGTGCTTCAAATCAAAACCGATTCACACGGGTGCTTGGAAAACTCCTATGGAAGGCTGGGGAGCTGTGGCTGAGAATGAGTTTGTGTAACCAGGGCTTTAAGAAAATAATTTTCAAGTAGTAGCAAGAAATCCATGTCTGCCTTTTCCTTTGTTATCTTTGGATAAAACAGATTAGCGCGCGTGTAATTGATTAGTTAATGAGTAAGAGTGGGCCTTGAAGACTGGTTACCAGAGGCACGAGGAATGAGTAGAGGTTGTAAAAATGTAACGATAATGCAGAGTTTTGAAAATGCATTCTTGTCTCCTGTATAAACTCATACAAGGTGGACACGAAAGCCAGCACAGGGTGCTCCGAGCTGGTGCCGCTGTAATTCCTGCTGGATGACTTATACGTGTGAGTTGGAAGGAAATACAAATAACCAGGGAGAGAAGACTAATAACTGAAAAAGCTTGACAAAAACTCCTCGGTGTCATGTTCCCAATCCAGGGTTTACTGTGGGCTCATTCCTAATGATTCCAGCCATTGAGCTAGAAGTATTATCCAAAGCATCATGTTGGAATTTAAATTAGTTTTTCAGTTATTATTTTTGAGTGGCTCTGTCAAATATATATGAAACGAGGGGAAAGGCCTTGTTTTTAAATACAAATGCTCTTTCCATAGCATGCCAGAACCTGATGTTTCTTTGAAGTTTTTCTAAATTTCAAAGGGGGTAATATATTTAAAACATCCAAAAGTTTTTACATCTCTCTCTAATTATTTTTGATGCGATACTTCTCAGAGCACATTAAATGAAAGCATTTTCTGCCTGATCTTAATTGAGAAGACTCTTATCTCCTTCTATAATTACTGATGAACAAGATTTCTACATGGATTAAACTGCATATTCTAACAAACTGGAACAGGCTTATTTTCTTGTCTTTTATACACACTTTTCTAAAGCTCTGCAATGGGTCCATTCCCATATAAACGCTTTATTTACAGCTGTCCACAGCTGTATTACACTGACTGGTATATAATTACTTTTATTTCTGCAGATTTTAACTGTCTTAGATATTCAGAGAGGATATATCAGCATAATTACTGCAAGTGGAGAATATTACCATGGTGATTCCACGAGACCTGCAGGAAAGATCCTCAGGAATGTACCAAGTGTAGAAATACTTCCCTCAACCAAGGTAAAGCACAGGGACTCAGGCAAATCCATTAATGACCGCAGGAACATCTTAGCAAAGATGGGCTTCATCTTCCCTTGCTCATACAAGAGAAAAGTCCATTTGGATGGGCCAGCTGGAGCCTGGTGGGAGCTCAGAGGAATCTGAGAGGGGTTTCCAGTGCAGAGCTCTGTGGTGTGAGAGAAGAAAACAAGCTGGGGTGCTGCCCTTCCCATGGGACAAGCTGGGGTGCTGTCCTTCCCATGGGACAACCTGGGGTGCTGTCCTTGCCATGGGACAAGCTGGGGTGCTGCCCTTCCCATGGGACAAGCTGGGGTGCTGTCCTTGCCATGGGACAAGCTGGGGTGCTGCCCTTCCCATGGGACAAGCTGGGGTGCTGTCCTCCCCCTGCCAGCCACACCATGTTGGGGCCACCTCAGCCCCACCGCTGGGGTGTTTATGGACATCTTTGTGGCTTTGGACTGTAGCTGGATGCTGGTGGTAATCAATAACGTGCTTTGGCTTCCTCCATATATTCCTTTGGCTGGCATTCCAACAATGAATGTATTTCTGCATCCATCTTTGATTTGGAGCACTTCAAACACATTTGAAATACTTTATGCTAAAAATGGTTTTTTTTAATGTCTTCCATTTTCTAAGTTTTTGGTTTTTTGGTCAGGTGGACATATGAGGAGAAACTGGTTTGCTGGGAGGTGCCAGGGCCTGGCCCAGGCTGCCCAGAGCGGGTGTGGAGTCTCCTTCTCTGAGCCATTCAAACCCCCTGGGATCCTGTGTGATCTGCTCTGTGACCCTGCGTGAGCAGGGCTGGGGATCCACAGAGGTCACTTCAACCCAGCCAGGCTGGGGTTCTGTGACCTTTGGGTAAGCGATTGTCATCATGATGATGCTTACCAAGCACAATTTGTTTTCTGCTCATGTGTTTTGTTTTGTTTTAAAAAAGATGGAGTGTGGCTGGGTGAGGAGCGACCACATCTCCCAGCCCTTCCCACTTGTGCTTCTTGGGTGGCATGTGGGGCTTTTACTCTCCTAATCCTATGAAGTCTTAAAAGCATAGCTGGTATTTTTCAAAACAGTATAAAGATTGTTATCAAATGAACAAGTTTATGAGTCTCTGTGTATCTGGACACACTCAAATATTTGCATTTACCTGTAATATTTTCCGCAAAAATGAAGGGAATTTACTATATGTGTGCCTCATTCACGCTAGCTCTATGCACAGAGACATGGCCTCTTCTAATGTCGAGTGTCCTGAAGTGGGTCAATAGCAATGCTAAGGAAGAAAAAAAATGCAGTAAAATAAAACAAGGAATTTAGAGAGCATGGCAATTCCAGCTGAAATGTAGCAAAGATTTTTCTAATAGTGCCTGGAGTCTAACTTAAAAACGTAGTTTTACATCATTGTGGTGCGATATCTGTGGCATCACGGAGCTTGCAAGTGTTGTGGGGATGTGGTGTCACTGATCCAGAGGGACTTGTGCCACCCACTGCATTGCCTTTGCTGACCACTGGTGATAATAAATGGAAAACCAAAACAACTGGAAAACCTGTTCAGCTGACTTTATGGGTCCTTTACTGTCTTTTAGCACTCTAATCAGTAAGGTGTAACTGAGTTTGTAATTCTTGGTGCTTCTGTGGGTGCTGCAGAAGTTCATGAAGGATATTAAACATTCACCTTGTTCACCTCTCAGTGACTGACACACGTTTTCTACAGTGCTGTCCAACGCTTGTTTATCGTCTTGGAAAGCAGGAGTGTCCGTAAATCACAATATCCCTCACGTGGTCTTTGTTTACTCGCAGCTGGCAGGAATTCTCAGTAGATAAAATAAGAGAAGCATGAAGCAATCCATTATTCACTTCTCATCTGAAAAGACAGCCACAAATCCTGAGAATCCTGAAACCAGTCAAGCAGACTCAAGGTCTCAAAGGTTAGCGTGGCATTCAGCCCCAATCACAACGCATCATCGTGCAGCTTAAGTCACAGTTCCAACTTACCGCAGCGATATATATTCTAAATAGCAAGCAAGCTATAGGTTAAATCTAAATTATAGTGTTCAAGAAATACCTTCACCATTTTGTGTAGTCCTGATATTATTTTGCTGAATGTGCTGTTCAAGGATTGACTTGATAGACTTGTTGACACGTTGGTTACAGATGAACAAGCAACAGGGTCTTCACCAGCCCAACCCGCCTTGAGGGTCACAGGCTCACATGGATGGGGCTCACGTGGATGGGGCTCACGTGGATGGGGCTCACGTGGATGGGGCTCACCAGGTTTGGCCACCAACACTGTCAGATTTGTTCATACCAAACAATGGCGTAGATGCTGTGGGCATAAAGAGCTGCAGGGTTGTGTTTGGAATAGTAGCGTATTCACAAGTGGTACTGAAATTGCTCTGAAATATCACAGTTAGCTGCATCTTTATTCTATTATCTCACCACTTTATGCTTCTGAGACCTTTTCCTAGCAGACTATAAAATCATTCCAAATGTAAGATGATAAATTAATAGAACAAAACAAATTGGAGTCAGTAGGAGTGCGTTTAGCACTAACAAGACCCATCTGAGTTTCACATTTTCTCTTGCAATTATAAAAAATAAGGCTGGTGTCAGAACTCATCTTTTCTTTAATTGCTGTTGCACAAAGCTCTGGATATTATTTGAAGGGCTGATGGAAAGGAGCAGTCTCTCCAGTTCTTGACAAATAGAATTTCCTCTAAGCTAGGGGGAGGAAACGTGAGATATACCCAGAAATAAATTTCAAATCACCTATGGCGGAAGGAATGAATATTTGGTTATTTACTCTGCATCACAGTGTACAGGGGTGGCTTTAGGGTAAATAATGTTAAATATTTGCAGTGTATGAAAACTCAAACAAGACACATTCAGAGGTGGAGAGTTTGATGTGATATTGGAGGAGGCAAAGTCTCCTGTGCTCTCCCTGAAAGTATTGAAGGTTTGGTTGGTTTTTGTTGTTGTTGTTTGGTTGTTGGGTTTTGTTTTGTTTTGTGGGGATTTTGTGTGTGGGTGTTGTGTTTTTTTTTTTTTGGTGCGTTTTTTTTTTCTCGAGGTGGAGGAAAAACTATTGAAACTTCCATAGTTTGCTAAACATATTTCTTCCAGTGAGCCCTGGCAACTTGGAAATTAAGGAACAGAGATTCTATTCTTCTGCAGAATGAAAGACCATCACACTCTGCGGCTTTCACCTGATGCTTGTAACAAAACTTTCAGCTAACAAGCACCTATATATATATATATATATGTATATATATTATACTTGATTGGCTGATCTGATTTTTGGCTTGATTTCTTATGATTAAGCAGTGTATACAAGGTTCTTTTATTTAAATAACACTTCTGCTGTCCATTTTATCATACTTAATAATAGTCCCTTTGCTTTAGTTGAATAGAAGAGCATCCCTGTGAAAAAACGCTCAAGGCAACTTGGTAGCAAGATAAGTGGCTTGGTTAAGAGTGCAAGAGCAGCCAGCATTCAGAAGAAGAGGCTCTCGTGCTGATGTGGTGTTACAGAATTGTCCTCCCCAAAGCCGCGGCTGAAGGCCATGGGAACACTGCGGAGAATTTCAGCGTCACCGCAGTGCCCGCCGCGGCCGCCCCTCCGCACACGGCTGGGTTTGTGTGCCTTCTCAGCCGGCACTGACAGCGTTTGCAAAGACCTGTAAGCTTTAAAAAGCTCAGATAAGAGTCTTGGGCTTTGAAAACTGTATTTATGTTCTGCTACAAGCCTTTCAAAATAATTTGCTTCCCGTACATTAGAACCATTGTGGTGGCTGGAAAGGGATTTCATTAAGCCAAAGAAAAAAGCCACGACGGAGTGGGAACTGAAGCGAGGCAGCAAGGGGACAAGCTTGTCAGCCATGAGACACTTTCTTCCCAATAAACAGTCAGCTTTTGTTGCAGCACACTCAGCGTTGCACCGTGATGCGGGGAGGCCAGCGCGGGGCACTGGGGGTGGTGAAGCTGCTCAGCTCCACAGTAGAAGATGTTTGCAGTTACTCTTTTCCCTTTCCTTTTGAAAGAGAGAAGTGAGGAAGGAGCCAACTTCGGTCCAAGGGACACTTCACATTAAGTAATTTGCCCAGATTATAAGCAATTTTCTGCTGAACGGAGGATTTCTGGTGTTGGGTAGGAACAGAAAAGATAAACCATTACAGGACTTGTTATCTTTAAGAATAAGAGTAAATTACTTCGTCCTAAATACATAGTTATAGATGTCAATGGCACTTGAGACTTAGTTGTGTGTCAGTATATTTGTGAGGTTTTGATTAATGGCATTCTCTTTCTCTGCTGGCGATGACCGAGATCAAACCCCGCCTGCTGCTGCTGTCTTGGCCACTGCCTGTGCCCGACGTGCAGCGTGAGCAGCACAGGCAAGTTCAGCTGACTCAGACATATCAACGGCATCTCGTGGACAGACAGGCTCTTAATGAACAGGAACAAATGAGACTGTGGCAGCATCCTTTGGCAAAGATGCAAGCTGGTGAAGATGTGGAGAGCGTGGTGCCTGGCGCTTGCCTGTGTGCGATCTTGTACAACAGGCACATGGGTCTTCCTTGGTTGAGCACGTAACACAAAGTGTTGTGGACTATATAAGGAGAACCAAATGATGACTTCATTTGTTAAATGATTATATTTTGTTTGTATTGAATTCTTTTGCAGTGGTTATCGCTGTCTGTTTGTTCCTTGAGAACTTGATGATCAGGAAAGGAATAATGTTGGGGTTTCTTTCCCTTCACAAAACAAGCAGAATGAAATTAGACCTTCACAGTAGCTAAACTTAATCTGTGGATTAAGCAAAATGTGCTACTTATGTTTAGTTTCCTTTCCTGGATGTTAAGTTATTTAAAACTACAGTTATCTTGGCTGAAATGTCCCCGAAAACAATTGTAGAGAGGAAGAAAGTATAATATACCAGCAGGAATATATTGATATCTTCAAAATACCAGCAGTTATTCTTCTTGATTATTAGATTGAAAGTGTGAAAATTTTAGAAGTCAAAAGCTCTTTTTTCCCCACAATTCAGAACATAAGTATGAACAATTGATTTTGATTCTGTAGCCCTTATAAATAGTGAAGCTGTTACCAAGTGAGCTTGGTTTCAGAGGCAACTGAGAAGAGGTTTATGTTCTATGAATGAATGCTTGTTAGTTACAGCCAGTTTTTCAAAATCAGAAGAGAATACGTTCATGATGTGAACCTTGCACTGTATGTGCCTCTTCTGACTTTCAAAGTGTTAGATATGAATGGTGGTTTCTGAAGTACCTGAGAAATACCGATTTGATTATAGAATCACAGGATGGTTTGTGTTGAAGGGCCCTTCCCAGCTCCCCAGTGCCCCCCCTGCCATGGGCAGGGACATCTTCACCAGCTCAGGTTGCTCAGAGCCCCGTCCAGCCTGGCCTGAGATGTCTCCGGGGATGGTTCATCCACCACCTCTCCACTCACAGGGTTTGTCCCACCAAGTTTCACCAACTGATCTTATAAATTAATTTCGAAAGTGCTCAAAAACCGGGTTCTTGGTTCCTGCATTATGCTTAAACCATTTCTTGATCTGAGTTGGCTACAAGGGTATTTTTCTAGTGTTCAGATATGTTTTGACCTTAACTTAAACGCTGAGCTGGCAAGCTCCAAATGAAGCTTTCCTCCTACTTCGTGTTAGGCATTGTCCAACAAACCCATTTGCTTAATGCTCTTATAGCTCAGAGTTCCCGAGTTTTGAGTCTTACTGGCAATTTTTTGCTGTCTTTGGTCGAGTCAGCTTTTGCATGGACCCTTTTCCTTTTTGGTAATGAGGTAGACAGTGCTTCCCTACCCTAAAGTTTTGTGAGAATCATTGGTTAGTTTTTAGGCAAGAGTTTAAAACAAAGGGAGGATAGGAAATAAGAAGCAAGTGTCAGGTAGAAGATCTGTGTTTGAATTGCTAAATTACTGTATAAAAGCCATCACCATCAGGGGTACTTTGTGCTGGATTTCATGCTTTCATTGAACACGTCTTAGGCTCAGAGCACTCAGATACTAAATTGCTTCGGTATTAATACTGTTAAGTTACATTGCTATGGCCTCAGATCTCAGAGGTTGTTTTAAAGTTAGGAGGCAGATAAACCTAGTCAGAGAGGAAGACTTGATCTTAAACTGAAGAGTGATCCCATTATGGTAAATGCTTGATCACATCCAGTCCTGTTTAACATCTTTATTGATGATTTAGATGAGGGGATTGAGACCACCATCAGCAAATTTGCTGATGACACCAAGTTGGGGGGCAGTGTTGACCTGCTGGAAGGCAGGAGGGCTCTGCAAAGAGATCTGGATAGACTGGAAAAATGGGCTGATTCCAATGGGATGAAGTTCAACAAGGCCAAGTGCCGGGTCCTGCACTTTGGCCACAACAACCCCCTTCAGCGCTACAGGCTGGGCACAGAGTGGCTGGAGAGCAGCCAGACAGAAAGGGACCTGGGGGTACTGATTGACAGCAAGCTCAACATGAGCCAACAGTGTGCCCAGGTGGCCAAGAAGGCCAATGGTATCCTGGCCTGTATCAAAAATAGTGTGGTCAGCAGGACAAGGGAAGTGATCCTTCCCCTGTACTCTGCATTGGTGAGGCCACACCTGGAGTATTGTGTTCAGTTCTGGGCCCCTCAGTTCAGGAGGGATATTGAGGTGCTGGAGCGGGTCCAGAGAAGAGCAACAAGACTGGTGAAGGGACTTGAGCACATGACCTATGGTGAGAGGCTGAGGGAGCTGGGGTTGTTCAGCCTGGAGAGGAGGAGGCTTAGAGGTGACCTCATTGCTCTCTATAACTACCTGAAGGGAAGTTATAGTCAGGTGGGAACTGGTCTCTTCTCCCAGGCAGTTAGCAATAGGACAAGGGGACATGGGCTTAAACTCTGCCAGGGGAAGTTTAGGCTGGATATTAGGAAGAAGTTCTTTACGGAAAGAGTGATCAGGCATTGGAATGGCCTGCCTAGGGAGGTGGTGGACTCACCGTCCCTGGAGGTTTTTAAACTGAGATTGGACATGGCTCTTAGTGCCATGATCTAGTAAATGGGCTGAAGTTGGACCAAGGGTTGGACTTGATGATCTCTGAGGTCTTTTCCAACCTAGCCAATTCTGTGATTCTGTGATTCAGATAAAAGTAAATATTCAAGCCGTTATAACTGAGGGCTCAAAAACCGTGTCAGCAGTCACTGACCTCTGTACCCGAGACTCTGGTCCTGCTGCGAAAGGTGAAGAAGGTCCTGATGACTTCAGATCTGCTGAGGCATGGCCCTATTCAAGAAGGTATTTAAACTCTTTTAACGTGTTTTTCTTCATAGCATGCTGGATCTTATGTGCATGTTGTAGATGAACGGTGTATCCGGTTGGTGTGTTCGCAGGTGTTGTGTACGGCAGAGTGTCTGGCAGGGTCAGGAGATGAATTCTGTCCTGCCCAGCTCCAGGGGAGCTGACGGGCACCGCGGGCCAGTGGCCCAAGATGTCCCTGGAGCAGAGCCAGGGGACACGGCTGGCACAGAAAGGGGCGAGGGTGTGGGAGGTGATGGGAGCACATCGCAGAAAAGCTGAGTCAGCGCACAGGCAGGTGCTGCTTTCCGTGTGCAGTAATCAAGGAGGAGCTGGTAGAGCTCGCTGCAAACCAAGAAGCCATGGAAGTGTGTTGTACTGGAAGGGATGATGGAAGCAAAAGTTTCAGCCAAGGAGGATTTAACCAGAGGGCAGTAGATCTGTTATCAAATCTTTTTATTTTAATCTGTTTTGACCACCAACTCAAATTTTCTCTACTGAGGACTTCTAGCCTATTCAAGCCTACTTTCAAATAAAATTGAGTTCTGTATTTTGAAGTGTAGCATGTTCGCATTAAAAGAAGGCAGATTCATCTCACAGCCTTGGCTAACTTGGAATCCAATGAAAAGCTTCTTCTGAACTGGAGGCTCTTAATAGAAATATTTGAGTAATGGTTTTCCATGACAGGAATCAAAGTCTGAACAGCCCAAACAGCTCCAAAAAGCCCTGCAGTGGTGACTGAAGATCAGCTTTGGGTGATTTCTGTGCCAATAAATCCAAAATGGAAAACAAATGTGCCAGAGAGAACAGGAGTGGAGTCTTTCCCTTTGAAAGGCAATTTTGGAAAGTTCATGATTAAAGACTAACTTCCAGGCTCTTGTCAATAGTTCCAAAATAAGGTTTGTCACAACACTTTATATAATGCTAATGGTAAGCTATTTATTTTGTGGAAAATGTCAGTTTATTTCTTACTCTCTTCTTTTGATGTAACATTTCCTGACGTGCCGCAGGCTCAGTGTTCCAGTCTGTCCGTGGGAGATGCGCGCAGAGGGCAGGGGCAGCACCCACCGCGGCCGGGCCCCGCAGTCACGCAGCTCCTTCTGCCCTTGATCTGGGACCACAGCGGAAAGTTTGTCGCTAATTTATGTATTAGCTATGCTGCACAGTTCTAGCTTGATGTGAGGCCAAGAGCTTATAAGTTTAGATGAGGGGGTGTCTCCGAGAAGAGGCTGGGAACAAAGGAATGTCCCCAGGGCAGGAGGAGGGTTCCCTGGGAGCGGCTGGTGCTGGTTGGGCCATGTTTTCAGGTGGAAGCAGCACCGACATTTGGGTAGGACATGGAAGCAGCAGCTGTGACTGGGGTCACTGGGCAGCGCTGGGGACGCCGGGTTCTGCTCGGGGCACGGGCCGTTTCCAGGGGAAGAAGAAAGTGCAGTCCCATGGGTACGCGGCACCTGAGCTCCGTTGTTGGTTTCAGTGCATGTTTCGCCGTTAATCGAAAGGGGAGCAAGGTGGTGAGAAGGACTGAGAATTCCTGCTTGTGCTCCAGCATAAGCGGTGTGTTCATGGTGAGGAACCCCTGTACAAACGGAGGTTAAGGGCCCCTGGGGAGAAGAACATCAGCTGAGCTCACCCGAGAAGATTCCCCCTCTCACGAGCTGGTGAATTTCTCTCTCCAACATACTTTTCAAGTTGAAGCTCTGCAGCTTATTACTGATTCAAAAATAATTTGAGGACAAATAGAAATTTTCACCTAACTTGCTGTTCATCACCAAGCTCTGCATGGGGTTTTGTCTGTTGTGATCAGACGTGAGTAGGGAGGATGGTAACATCCACATTCTGTTAAAAACTCCACTAGGATCCATTCTGAACTTCTCAAATAACATATCCGTTCCAGGACGTAATGGATCTTGCTGTAAACACATCAGTGTTGGAAGTAGTCTCAAATGGAACAAATGTTGAGCAAAAGTGGTTTTTTTAGTTTCATTAAGACATTTCTAAAAGCCCGAGTCATAAAATCATGATCGTACTTAAAACACGCAAAAGTCTCCTGAATAAAACACACGAAAGTCACCTTCAGGCATAAACCATCTTTTAGCAGATCTTTGCAGATACTTGTGTTAATAATACTCTCTAATTTACTGGCAGGGAGGTGATGCATCATCATCTTATTTGTTTTCCAGTTGTGAGAGAATGGATGGTGGTAAAATATTTAAATAAATTCTGAAACAAATTGTTGCAGATAGAACAGTCTCTCACTGCATTCCTGACAGACACATGTATATCCCTGTTCCATTTCTAGAAATACCATTTAGTATCAGAAACAAACTTAAATCCTGCTTTTGACTTGCAATTAAATTCCTATTCTGTAAGGAATTTTATGCCACGAATGATTTTGTTTTCCATTTAAAGGGTATGCATGAGTTAGAACTGAAGTGCATGTATCTCCTACACAAAGCTGGGTTTAGTTTAATGGAATTATTTCTTGAGGCCCAATGGCTGCTCCCAAACCACAGGTCATCAATTCATCAGAAGGGTAACCCCGTCCTTAACCCTGTTCTGCCACGATCCCTCTGCTGGGGTTCCTTGCTAAAACCAAATGTAAAGTAGCCATGGAAGGACAGTGGCCTCATGAATATTTTCCTTGCCACACAGAGTCCCGAACGTTGCTGTGGGGGCTTTGCTCTCATAGAGGTTTGCTCAAGATCTGGTGAAGGTGGTGGACGTCTTGCTGTTAATGTGAACGAGTGCCGGTTTAGGTGAACAAGGTCACCCTGGCACTTGGCTTTGGTAATATCAGTGGTAGGAAGGAAACAGCAATAAAAATTATGTCAATCTCAGAATTATTTAAGCTATGAAACATATAGATTCTGTGATTCTGTGATTAGTATTTTGCTGTTCCCTGCAAAGTAGCTCAAAAGCCAAGTCCTGTTGGAGTGTGATCAGAGCAAAATACATGTCTGCCTACCTCTGACTTGGATACAGTATTTATGAATCCGCCTATGTGATTTGATTTTGAATTATTTATTCATGAATAAGCAAAGAACTATCAAAAAACAAAATCTCAGGTTGTGTTATGTGCATTCTTTATTTCTAAAAATCCATGGTTCAGACCAAGTGTGTCCATGTTCAGAGCAGACTCCAGCGGTGCAGAATATTCTCCTCGTTGACTCCTGGGTAGTCATACAGGGTCGAACAGACCAGGGCTGCTCAGTTCGATTCGCGGTCCAGGCGTTCAGGACCAAGTCTGTGCTGCTCCTGCTCAGCACAGGATGTGCTTACACATCAACCTCCTACTCCTTCCCTCCTCAGTTATTTCATGTGCTTATTTGCTTTCTTAGAGCGAGCAGTGATATTCACACAAGTGATTGTCCCTGTGCTGAGGACGTGGTGGCACATGGGGTGTTGCTGCTGTCTCAGCCGGATTTTCCCTGCAACAGCACGTGGAAACTTTGTGCTCACACGTTCAGTTGAACTGGCACCTCTGCATGTCCAAGCTGTGAATGTATTTTAAGAGTTAAATTGCATTCAGTGTATTTTCTCCAAAGAAAGTAACTCTATGCATTGTAATGGCTCAGACTTAAGGTTGCTGATGTGTTGAATCCTATTCTCTACAGTGTGTAATGTGACAGCAAAACAGAAAGAAATAAAACCAGATAGAAATAAATAAAATTTTAAAAATAAATAAATAAAATAATTATAATATAATAATAAGTAAATATAATATAATAAGTAAACAAAAACTAGTTATAGTGGAATGGAACCTTGGAGCCCCATCCAGGCTGCAGTGATTGCGGGGGAGCTGAGTTGTTCCTGCCCGGCGTTCGCGGCCCCAGGAGCTCCTCGCCTCCTTCCACAGCGGGGAGGAATTGTGCTGTTTCCACCTCTTCGTGCCGTGATCTTGGGACACGCTGGCTCTCCAAGGAGCTGCACTGCAGGAAGGATGTCAAGGAGCAGTTGAGTAAACCAGAGCTCGACTGTTCTGCAGCTTCGCTGAAATTGTTATTTGCATGCTTATTGAACTCTGAGTTCTTTGGGAATCACTGCAAAATGGTGATTTTAGAATGTAGCTTTTTGTACCTTCTTCCTAGCTGGTATGAAGGAACTGTTACAGCAACACCACCACACGGTACAGCGGAGATGTATTTTAGCATTGTACAGGAAAGTCACAAATCAAAGTTGGACAACGATGACACTACATTCTTGCCACCATGTTCCTTTTATTTTCTAAGTAGTTGAGGGAAGATGCTCTGATATGTGGTGTGTTGTTGAAACATCATGTTTATATCCAAATTAAAATATAGAATAACTTAAATTGACAGGGACCTCTGGAAGTTATCTGCTTCAAGCAGGGCTAACTTCAAAGCTTGACCCAGTTGCTTTGGGTCTAGTTCTGACAAGTTTTAAAAACCTCCATGATCCATGTCAATGGTTGACTGTCCTCACTCTGAAAATTCCTCTTTGGTCTGTCTGGTTGTACTTGATTTGCTCTGTCTTGTCACTATTGACCTTTTGTGAGTCTCCAAGAAGACCATGGCTTTGACTTCATCATCTTCACCAGTGGGCCCAGGTGGCCAAAAAGGCCAACAGCACCCAGGTGTGCATCAAGAATAGTGTGGCCAGCAGGACCAGAGCAGTGATTGTTCCACTGTGCTGGGCACTGGGGAGGCCAAACCTCAAATCCTGGGGTCAGTTTTGGGCCCCTCACGCCAAGAAAGGCCTTGAGGTGCTGGAGTGAGTGGAGAGAAGGGAACAGAGCTGGTGAGGGGCTGGAGCACAAGTGTGATGGGAGCGGCTGAGGGAGCTGGGGGGTTCAGCTGGAGAACAGGAGCTGAGGGGAGACCTTCTGATCTCTGAACTGCCTGAAAGGAGCTTGGAGCCAGGGGGGTCGGGCTCTGCTCCCCAGGAACAAGCGCCAGGAGCAGAGGAAACGGCCTCAAGTTGCACCAGGGGAGGTTGAGGTTGGATGTGGGGAACAATTTCTTCCCCAAAGGGCTGTGGGGCATTGGAACAGGCTGCCCAGGGCAGTGCTGGAGTCACCATCCCTGGAGGGCTGGACAGACGGACATGAGGTTCTCAGGACATGGGGCAGTGCCAGAGTGGGTTATGGTTGACTTGACCCTAAGAATCTCTTCCAACCAAAATGATGATATGATCTCCCAGTCCATTATGTGTTCCAGCCTCCTAACGAGCTGGCTCTAGTGTGTCGATGTCTGTTCTGTGCTGGGAAACCCAACCCGGGGTGGTGCTCAGCCCGCTCTGCTCCAGAGGGACCATAAGGGGCTCCTCGCCCGCTCCGTGCTGCCGCTGCCCCGCAGTTCGCACACGCTGCCCCCAGGGGGCGCTGCTGGGGCGCGCTCGGCTGCGCTGGCGGGTCCAGGTCGTGTTGGCTGCCCGTTCTGTTCCTGTTCTCGGCCCGTTCTGTTCTCTGCCCGTTCTCTTCCTGTTCTCTGCCCGTTCTGTTCCTGTTCTCGGCCCGTTCTGTTCTCTGCCCGTTCTCTTCCTGTTCTCTGCCCGTTCTGTTCTCAGCCCGTTCTGTTCTCTGATCGTTCTGTTCTCTGCCCGTTCTGTTCTCTGCCTGTTCTGTTCTCTGCTCCCATTCATGTTCTCTGTTCATTCTGTGTTCTCTGCTCCTTCTGTTTTCTGCCCATTCATGTTCTTTGCCCGTTCGTGTTCTCTGCCTGTTCATGTTCTCTGCTCCTTCGTGTTCTCTGCTGTTGCTCCCCGCTCCCAGCAGCATCTTCTCTGCCTTATTTGTGGGGAACAAAAGCCTCCAAGTGACCCGACTTCATACACCTCTTATAACACACCTGCCCATGTCAGGTCAGCTGTGATTTCAACAAAACTCATTTCCAGAGTGAGAAACCCGCGTATGCTCTTGGGCTTGCTCGGTTTATGTGTGTAGCAGAGGAGAGAGGCAGAAATAAAGCAGCACCTTTCATCCCATGCTCGTAATCCTGTCTGAACACTCAAACCGTGTTTGAACAGCAGACGTGGCCACTTTCTGCAGTCAGGGATGTATTTAAAAGATTGAGTGCCGCTTACATGAGCTACCCGTGACCCTTATTTTCACTTGCTTGAAGAAAAGAGAATACTGTACACCTACATTATGACCTCTGGTAATTTTAAAAAGCTTTACATTTTCCAGTAACACAGGTAGTTTTACAACAGGTCATTAACAGCCAACTAGGACACTGTTAAGCTGGCTAAAGCAGGTTTTCTTTTCCAGAGATTTTCACCAAACGAGGTGGTTGGGTGCCAGGAAGGTGTTTGTTTCCAGTGCCCCGCGCCTTTCTCCCGCTCTGTGGGTGATTAGAATGGAGAGCCATCTCACCAGCTGCGATGTTTTAAGATAGAGGAACATTTAACTAGCAATACTTCTGTAGTTAAACAAAAGTGAAGTTATAGCCAAGCATATTCTTTACTCCCACAGATTCTATATTTTTCAATAGGTTTATTCATAATTTTACCGTTGACAGAGAAATAACTTTAAACATTCCTCCTTATGGGAAACAAATGGTCTAATTCTGGCTTCCTAAGCAGACAGGCTTTGTTTATTGAGTTTTAACCGTGTTATATAACTCTCTTTATCACACATTCAGGAATTCAAAGGCAGATTTCTAGCCTGAAGGTTTCTGATAACATTCTATTTTCTCTTGTGTTTCTCCTACCTACAGTTTCCAACTTGGTGGCACTATTAATACTCTGCCAATAATTTTAGCTAGTCCCCTCAGATAACAACAAAACCTAACTTTTATGATAGGTGATATTTTCATTATAGAAACCCGCTGCATTTTATAAATAATGTATTATTAAATGTTATTTCCCTAGGACTGGGATGCTAAAACTTTATTCAGTGACAGCACAGAGCAATTAATATTTAGGGTTTTCTGTGCAAAATTTTGCAGAAGTGTATCAAACCGCAGCATCACAGGTTTTGTATCCTTTCAGAGGAGGGTGCTTGCCTATCAAATTTTGCATCCTTGTCTAAACTGTTACAGCAAAGTGCACCTTCATGACTTGCAGTCAGCTGTATTTTGAATTTGAGAAGTGTTTTGAATCCTTTGTACTTTGATCAAGTCAGTGGTGCTCATCTTTGTTAGGAAAGCTTTGTGGTTTCATTTTCTAAGTCTACCTGACAACAACATCATTTTGTTTGGCGGCTACAGCCCATTTAGAATCATAGAATCATTTTGGTTGGAAAAGACATTTCAGATCGAGTCCAATTGTTAACCCAGCACTGCCAAGCCCACCTCTAACCCATGTCCTGAGAACCTCATGTCCGTCTGTCCAGCCCTCCAGGGATGGTGACTCCAGCACTGCCCTGGGCAGCCTGTTCAATGCCCCACAGCCCTTTGGGGAAGAAATTGTTCCCCACATCCAACCTCAGCCTCCCCTGGTGCAACTTGAGGCCGTTTCCTCTGCTCCTGGCGCTTGTTCCTGGGGAGCAGAGCCCGACCCCCCTGGCTCCAAGCTCCTTTCAGGCAGTTCAGAGATCAGAAGGTCTCCCCTCAGCTCCTGTTCTCCAGCTGAACCCCCCAGGTCCCTCAGCCGCTCCCATCACACTTGTGCTCCAGCCCCTCACCAGCTCCGTTCCCTTCTCTCCACTCACTCCAGCACCTCAAGGCCTTTCTTGGCGTGAGGGGAACAAAACTGACCCCAGGATTCGAGGTTTGGCCTCCCCAGTGCCCAGCACAGTGGAACAATCACTGCTCTGGTCCTGCTGGCCACATTTACTACAGGGGCAACTTCTGCTGTTGCCCCTGGGTGGATGCCCTGTCCCTCAGCTCCCACATCTTGCCCTTGCCACTTTTGGTTTGCCATGCACAGGCTCGGGCTTCTCCTTAGACTCCTGTGATACCTGCTAAATATCCTTATACACCTAAAATCAGGTTTGAAACTTTAAGTCAATCAAATCTGTTAAATGAAAAAGCCGGGGTGCCGGTTTTCCACCTTGTCACTGGTGTGATACAAAGATTAAAGCTGGGTTGCCAAAGCTACAAAGCTGCAAGAGACTCGTCACGGAGGTTGTGACGGCGGCGAACGCAGCCCTGGGCTCCACAGCCCAGCTCTGCCAGCCCCGGGCTCCACAGCCCAGCTCTGCCAGCCCCGCTCCCCAGCTCTTACGGAAGGGCTGAATTTCCTCTTGATTCGATGAAGCCTTGGGAAGAGAAAAGCTGTCATTTGCTACAGAAATTGCAGGGTTTGGTGGGAGCTTTGACAGCGAAGCTTTTTGTGTGTCCCCGGTCAGCACTGTGTTGCAGAAGTTTCCAGGAAGCATCAGGAAGGGATGTTTACTGTCACAACCGCTAAAGCTACGTGTTCATAGCAAAAACATGCACTTACGGGCATTACTAGTTGTGGCATTGCTCACTGGAAATCTGCCCCTTTATACTTTTATCCTGGGCTTTGTGCTTTTTCTGTCATGGGTAAGATTTTCACCATGTAATTTGGATTCGTGAATTTCAGCATATGGGCTCTCTGATTTATTTATGTTGTTGATGGTGGTGTGTGATTGCTTCACTTCTTCATCTTGCTTTTTTTATTCTTTCACTTCATGCCTGGAATTCTGACAAAATTTTAAATAGTGAATAATGAATTAAGCAAGATGTTTGGCTGTACCAAATGTTGCAGTGTCTTTGGGGGCTCAGAAATAGTGCACACATACTGAACTCAGGCTTTGGTTAGAAACTGGTGTGGGTGTCACAAATACCTACCTGAACTGCAAAGGCCAGGGACTTAAATAGTGGTGAAACTCGTGCTTTGCAGAGCTAGAGAGAGCTGTAGCTATCTATACCACTACCTGTCTTCTGCTAGAGGCAATGAGCTTCTTGGGCTTATTAATGTTTTATAATTCACAGGTTTTTGTTCCATAAGAGGTAATGGACCATCTTGACCCAGTAATACTATATGATTCACTACATACAGGTTAAAACACTCTAGGTTGCTTCTTGCAAATATCACAAATGCACACAGTAACATCAGCCTAACAAAGGGACTTTTAATTTAAAACGCAAGTATTAGATATGAAAATTAAGAAAATGTATGATAAAACCACAAACTAGGAATCAGTTTTGCTCACGTCTCCTTAAACTGGCAGGAGTTTTTCAGCCAGCCTCCCTGGGATGAGGTTCCGAGCCCAGATAAACTGCTCTGTGTTCTCATTCTAGCAGCACATCTGGATCCCTCCCAGCTGTGGAGAGGACAAGGTCTCTGACTTGGGAATTCAGCTGCAGCCGCTGTATTTTTCCTCTAAACTCCATCAAACATGCTGGCAGTTCCTTTCCAGGTAGCTTATCTATCACATGCTGATTTTGAAGTGCACTGATTGCAGCGAGATGTGTCTGTCCCGAAGCGCAGGGGTGTTAAACTGTGCTCCACCCCTGTCCAGGGTTTACCTGGCTTCAATTGTGTGTGGTTTTCATTGGTCTCCTCTCCTCCTGACCCTGTGTGTGTGTTGTGGGTGCATGTGATGGACTTCAGCTCTGTGGTTTCCACTTGTGATTAATTGCTGCTTTGATTTGTGGTATTTAGTTGTGGCCTTAAGACATCACCATTATTCCTAACAGATGAAATAAAGGTTAGTTCTGTGTTCACATAGTGGTTGCAAATTCTTCTGGTACAGGTGGTTCGCAAAATGTTCTGCGCAATGACATGATTTAGGATGTGGCAGAACTGTGGGAAAG
The DNA here is from genome assembly GCF_037038585.1 of Patagioenas fasciata. Taxonomy (NCBI): domain Eukaryota; kingdom Metazoa; phylum Chordata; class Aves; order Columbiformes; family Columbidae; genus Patagioenas; species Patagioenas fasciata. The sequence goes on along the minus strand of NC_092534.1, from coordinate 1,050,458 downwards.
CCTTGCTGCAGGATGTTTTGAGAGCGCTCCTGCGGTTCCTCTCAGCAGTGGGGACTCCTGCTTGCTGTCCTGTCTCTGCAGCAGTGAGGTGGGGATGGACCCGGGACCATCACTGCGGGATGGACCCAGAACCAGCACTGCAGGATGGACCAGGGACCAGCACTGCAGGATGGACCCAGAACCAGCACTGCGGGATGGACCAGGGACCATCACTGTGGGATGGACCCAGAACCAGCACTGCGGGATGGACCTGGGACCAGCACTGCGGGATGGACCAGGGACCATCACTGTGGGATGGACCCAGAACCAGCACTGCGGGATGGACCTGGGACCAGCACTGCGGGATGGACCTGGGACCAGCACTGCAGGATGGACCAGGGACCAGCACTGCGGAATGGACCCAGAACCAGCACGGCGGGATGGACCTGGGACCAGCACTGCAGGATGGACCAGGGACCAGCACTGCGGGATGGACCCAGAACCAGCACGGTGGGATGGACCTGGGACCAGCACTGCAGGATGGACCTGGGACCAGCACTGCAGGATGGACCAGGGACCAGCACTGCGGGATGGACCAGGGACCAGCACTGCGGGATGGACCTGGGACCAGCACTGCGGGATGGACCAGGGACCAGCACTGCGGGATGGGCCTGTGAGGCGGGAGCTGAATCTCCAATTTAACCACAGCCTTTCTGTCACCGCAGTTCCCCAGCTGGAAATAAGGAAGAATGTTTTGCTAAATGGAGTCTGAGTTAGGAGAGGAAAATCAATGAGTGATTGTGAAGGAGCCTGATGTGGTGGCAAGGATGGCTGGGTGCTCAGTGACACAGGGTGCTGAGTGACCCGGGGTGCTGAGTGACCCGGGGTGCTGCCGTGGAGCTGAACGGGCAGCAGGAGGTGTGCTCTAGCAGTAGGTCGGTCATGTCCTGGAACAGGAGAACTCCTGCACTGTGCCGTTATTTCTGGGTTGGCTGTCTGTGTGTGCGGAAGGATCACCCCGAGGAAGACCCATAGCTGCCTTTACGTTCCATCTAGTACGGAGCACACTCTGGCATATCATTAACAGCCCTCCTTCACTAGAGCATCCTGGTGATTAAAACCTCTTTAATTACTCAAGGCCTCTTGAGAGACTTTTTCTAGAAATTTAGCAATGAACATGAGGAAATGTGTTACCTAGGCAGCTGGAAGATTTTTGGGTTTTGTTTCTAATCAATCTAAGCAGTTAGAGACTAGTCACAAAGTGGAGATAATCTTTTGTCATATGTGATGCTTTTAGGATTTCAAATTACTGACTAATTATCACTAATGAAGATGCTAACAGAGCAGCTGGATGCTTGTTTCTGTGCCTGGACGCTCCAAAAGATGCGGCTGATGTGTATTTTTCCTGCATTATTTTTCATTTCTGTTTTGTTTCTGTAATCTGACAACAAACAACCCTGAAAAAGACTGATCCTGGGACTGGGGGAAAGCCAGAGTCATACTTTGTGATGTTTGGTAGTGAGCATGAAAATTCTTGCAGTGCTGTGTTTCATTTTTAACGTATTATTGGAGTTTTGCTTTTCAGACCAACACCTAATTAATTTCAGCTATGAGTAAAACCTTGATGAGTGAATATGGGACTTTTTTTAAGTGCAAACATTATCTTCTCACAAATAGGCCTTCTTGGTCCAAAAGACGTTTGGAAATACTATGCATGCTCACATACGATGAAGGTGGCATGTGGAGGAGCAGAGGGGATGGTGTGTAGCTACATCAGGAATTACACTTATATCTAACAGTTTGCTGGGAGTGTGTTGTAGAGAAGCAAACGTTATAAAAACCAGTGCTGAATAACAAGGCCAGGAGGCTTCTAAGCCCCTTTAATTCTTTCACAAGATATAATGAATGAAAAACACTAACTGCTATCATTCAGTGTCCTTAACCGTAGTAAGAACATTATAAAAAGCTGCATTTGTTTTAACTTTCTTGCATTTTATTACAAGACACACATTGAGGCAGATTTGTAGTACGCTCCCACCAGTGCCTGGGACTGCAGAGCAGCGAAGCTGCTATCTGATTCATTTGCGGGACTGGGAGACCTGAAAGAAGTTTTAGCCATAAACATGATGGGGCTGAAGAGTTGTGAATGTTAGCTACAAATTCCTTGCTCCTACTTTGCTACTTGCAATAGGTCCTTTCAGCACTCGCGATTTGTGACCTGCAGGTCCCGCAGAGGCTCCGTTGTGCGATGCTCCAGTGTCACACGCTGTCCCCAGCACCCAGGCCCTTACACGGGGCATTTGAGAGGTTGTTAGAAAGTCAACTACCAGCTGTAGCAGGTGAGAGCAATCAGACGCAAACACAGAGTACCTACCACGCAGAAAGAACACGTGAAGGCGCTGCCCAAGTGACACTGCACAGGTACTGTCACCACACAACCCAACCGCTTGCTTTGCTGGGGCAGGTTTTTATCCCTTGTGATCAACTTAGAGCATCCAAAAGAACAAAACAGTTACGGAGCTATGAAAGCTTCTGTATCTTCTCTGACATGAGAGTCCATCAGCTTTCTGGAGATGTTGATGTAAATGCAGCAGCCAAACCACTTGCCAGGTTTAGGAAGTCAGTCAGCCTCAGTAAAGCATTTCCTCAGTACCATCCTTTGAGGTGTTTTGAAATCTCACGGTTAATGTCGCGGGTCTGACAAAAATCACTGATGTTCCTGTACTTGAACAGCTGGCCAGGAAGGATAAAAAGATGCCACAGACAAGCGGTTTGAAGGTGCTCAGAGGTAGTCATTAGAGCAGGTTGTTGTTTGAGGGAGGCGAATGTATACATCGGAAGAAAAATGTGTACGAACAGCACACTACTAGTAGCTTGTGATGAAGATGCTATAAAGTGGCAGTTTGAAAGGGCATGTCTGCTTGCTCCTGAGCTACAAGCACAGGGTTGTCAGCAAGGCGCTAAGGACCGAGCCTGGTGATGCTGCGCTGCAGAGCATCACTGCCTGTGCCGGTACCTGTGCCGGCACCCGCCCCCGGCCGAGGCAGCGTTACAGACAGTATCTGCCTTGTTCTCCTGTAGGTGTGTGCTGTTAATATCCTCTTGGATGTGTAGCAGATACCTGGTTGTGCTGGTCCCCTTCCCTGTGCAGACGGGAGCAGAGCCGTGTCCGGGGGTTCCAGGGCAGGATGTCACCGCTCTCCTGCAGCATCACCCGAGCGAGGGGCAGACACCGCGCTCCCCACGGCAGCCTGGAAATAACACATCTGAGAACATCAGGAAGGTTTCCTAACATGAATATGAGGGGAATTAGTTTGATAGACAAACGCTTGCAACCCTTTATAATTAAATTCTAGAATTTGCTGTTCTTCCTGGTTTGTATTTTGGTTGCACTCAAGAATTATTACGCACAGTACAAAACACTTACTACATTTCTATGCTTCATCTCTTCAGCTACTTTTTCTCCTTGCAGATTTTAAATTAAGGGAGGCTCAAATTAAAACTATGGGGTTTAAGTTTGTTTTTCCTTCACTGCTTTTTTTTAGGTGCCTAACCCATTCCTAAATGTGCAGTAAAGCTTTATCTCTTTCCAAGGAGCAGGTCTCCTTATTAAAAATAGTAATAGTCTGTACTTGCTTGACCGCTTTAGTATTAACTTTGCAGGACATTACAGGTCCCAGTTAATTAAGTTTTGCAGAACTATTAGAGCAGGGGCAAGGACAGGTGAATTGATAAGGGACTGGAAGCGCCATTTCCCTGAGTTCATAACGGGACAAACTCAGCCCTGTGATGTTTTGTTTGCCCCTTTCCGGAGGTTTGTGCAGTGTGGAATTCTCCTGCCCAGTGCTCCGTTTTTCTAGCACGTGTGAGGGGCGTTGCTGGGCACATTGTCCTGGTGATCATTGCCTTTGGGAGGTGTTTCCCTTCCCTCCCCTTCACTGCTGCCTTCAACCTTCTCACTGTAGCTCCATGTTTCTTCTATCCATCCAGTGCTATAAATATCCTTACTGCCAAACTGCTCTTTTTTTTTTTTCCTGAAATCACATCTAGATCCTTTTTCTTGGCATTATCAATGTTATCTATATCCAGTATCCTCCTTGCCAAATTTCTGTGCTATATTTACTTACAAGGAATAATTAAAGCCACAGCTCATTATGTCCCGTCTATTTACGGTGCAAGGAAGTCACACATAAAAAAATGTGGAGTATATTGTGTGCGTATATACAGCCACGTGCATGCATTTACACACGAGACATGTAAGAAGCTGTAAAAATAATATGTGCTGAGTTCTGAGTCCTTAGAATAACTCATAATTTCTCTACATTTCTCAGTATTATTAATTTAACTGAAAGAAGATGTGGAGAAGGTGAGGGTAGAATTTCTTCCTCAGAATTATTCTTTAAATTATATCTCAGCAATGTGAAAAGCAAAACACTGGTACCAATCAGAAAAGTGCCAAAAAAACCCAGGTTTGCTTCTAGTTTATGAAACGTGCTTCAGTAGAACAATCATTTTAGGACCAATTACTGTGATCTTCATCTATTCTTGACCTACTAATAAAATGTAAACACATCATAATGCTGTGTGGGGCTGTGTCTGAGATACCGTGTCATTTTCACTGAAAATTAAAAGCACTAAAAGCATATAAATGTTTTAGGTCAGTGAACTGAGGTCAATGTGTGTGTTATATTGGATGTTTATCTATATCTTTTCTAAGGTGTCAATAGAGAAAGGGTCATGTTCACTGCATGATCAAAACGAAGCACAATCACCATCTCCCTTCTCATTGCGAGGTTTGTACTTCATACTTGATTTAAGCTATAGTTTGCTTAAAAACAAAATGAAAAATCTTTTACGTTGTCACTTACAAAGCTGCCTTCCAGGTGTTCTCCATTAGACATGATGTGCATCAATTTCATTACCAAATTTGGAATAGATTTGAAGATAAATTTTGTCAGCCATCAACAGCTATAAATTTGCATGAGGACAAGAACATACCCTGGAATTTCCAAGATGATTCAATATTGGATTCAATTTCAATAGCGTTAATCAATTCTACCTTATTAAAAATCAGGTCTAAAAAAAAAAAGGCAGAAAACCAAAATGGTGATTTGTAGCAACTCCTGAAACAAGCTCACCTTCCCAGTTCACTCTGAAATTTGATAATTATTTATCGGAAATATGTTTTTAATACTTTAAAATTTCAGAATGCGGAGGCAGTTTCCAAGCTGGTTCTCTGCGAGGCCTCGGGACACGGATGCTGTTTGGTTCCCGTGCTGGGTTCTGCGCACGCTGGGGTGGTCGCGGTGGTTTCAGGGAGTTTGGCTGCCTGTGTTACACGTTCTGCTTTTGTTTCCAAACAGCAGGCAGACTTTCTGAAGCCAGATCCTGCTGAAACAGATAATATTGCTGAAGCTACTGAGTGAAGAGGAGAGGTGAACTGTGCAGGCAGCGGATTTAACTGCTACTGAAAGGCTGGCAAATACGCAATAGAAGTCTGTTTATACGGTAAGTAAAACATCAAGATAAAACAGCCTTAAACAGCAATGAAATAACTGACCTTTTGTTAAAAAATTATATTAGGTCTGTTCAGATCCATAAATGAAGTTTAGATCCAGAAGAACTGGATGCACAATTGCTAAAGATTAAATTTGAATAAATATCCCTACACTTAAATGTCTGCGATTTGATTAACCACATCTGCAGTAAGTATGAGCTGGAAGTTCCAGTCTGCTGGTTGTCAAATGGCCAGGGCCAGTCTCAGATATAAACCAGGATGGAAAAGGAATCTTGGGGTATTTCAAGTTGCAGTCTTTGATTCATATTGCATCTAAAACTGGATGGATTTATGGTTTTTAATTAAATGAAAATAATTTCAGTCCTTCGCTATGACTGAGTTTTAAGCTTATTTTGGGAGCGAACAATCATCCTTTCTGTCTTCATGACAGTGTTTACTTTAATGGGACTCTGATTCTGCCTACAAGGCATAGTTGTGAGACAGATTTCTGTGGTGTTTTTGGTGAAGATTATTCATAATGCATGTGTGCAAGAACTGCTAAGCATTTGAATAACTAAATTAATAATAAAAACACTCTTTCACCCCCACAGGACATACCAAAAAATCCCAAGTACTGTTTTGCATGAATCTTTCCTGATTAAACAAGGGCAGATAGTCCTGTGATTAATACACAATGAAAAAATCAGCTGGCTAAATATTTTAATGCAGAGATTTGTGAAGACAACTACTTTCTAAACATGGCTTCCTGACATTTGCTAAGCTACCTGCTTCCGCTTCCTTCCTTCCTTCCTTCCTTCCTTCCTTCCTTCCTTCCTTCCTTCCTTCCTTCCTTCCTTCCTTCCTTCTTTCCTTCCTTCCTTCCTTCCTTCCTCTCCTCTCCTCTCCTCTCCTCTCCTCTCCTCTCCTCTCCTCTCCTCTCCTCTCCTCTCCTCTCCTCTCCTCTCCTCTCCTCTCCTCTCCTCTCCTCTCCTCTCCTCTCCTCTCCTCTCCTCTCCTCTCCCTTCCCCCCTCCCCTCCCCTCTTCCCTTCCTTTCCCTTCCCTTCCCTTCCCTTCCCTTCCCTTCCCTTCCCTTCCCTTCCCTTCCCTTCCCTTCCCTTCCCTTCCCTTCCCTTCCCTTCCCTTCCCTTCCCTTCCCTTCCCTTCCCTTCCCTTCCCTTCCCTTCCCTTCCCTTCCCTTCCCTTCCCTTCCCTTCCCTTCCCTTCCCTTTCTCTTCCCTCGTCCCTTCCCTCTTCCCTTCCCTTCCTTCCTTTCCTTCCTTTCTTTACTTTCTTTACTTTCTTTTCTTCCTTTTCTTCCTTTCACTTTCCTTTCTTTCATTTTTTTAACTGTTATGAACGCTCCAGCCACAGCAGTGACAAAACAGGCATCAGGCCACTAGCAGCTCTCCATTAGAGTCACATCTGGTGGGTTTGACTGACACTCAGTGGAACTGATTAACCACCGAATAACATGCCAGAAATGTAACAGGAGAAGACACTGCTGCCTGATACCAATCAGTCACTCACTCCCGGCAACTACAAATGCACATTCACAGTGGAATGAGTTTGACCCACACTCTTATCAGAATAATAGTGAGAAACTCCTGCCAGACTTTTAGATGGGAAAAATACAGTACAAGCCAAATGCCAGAAAGCAAATTCACAGATGGGAATACATGTTGTTAAATGGCACCATGGCATATGACCGCAGGAATCAGACAGTTCTCCATATTGTAGAAGATGTGTTCAATATGATGATTGCCAGTACTTGAAATACGGAGATGAGATATGTAAAATAATATAGCAAAATTCTGATGCAGTATTTTGACAGCTCAGTGCTTTAAAGATCACCTTTTCCATCAATGCAAGAGATAAAATAATCCAATGCTTAGAGCAAAAAGCGGGGGTCTTAGAAAGTGACAGCTGCTTTTTGATCTAGATTAAGTGAGGCAGTTAAGCATGTGCCAGGGTCTTCTGCTGACGTTCTCGTTGACTCAGAATATGTTTAAGTCCCATTACACGGAACATGCTTATGTGCTCTGAATCAGTGTCTTTAGCCTTGTGATTTCAGTGCTTCAGCTCTCAAACTATCTGAATACAGTGCAGGTCGGATCCCACCCTGCTAGCCAGGCGTACTCAGGGGAACAGAAGAATAACTCTTCTGCTCCCGCAACTTGAGGCGTTGCAGTTTCTTTGCATTTCATGTGTTCGTGAGTCCTGGACATCATGGTGTGATGTTGGGACAATCTGAGTTTGTCGTATGGAGCTGGGAGAACAAAGACAATTTTCCAAGCTTCTTACAAGATGCACCACTAAATACAAAATCATCCTCTCTCTCCAGTTCGTGTGATGTCTTCCACATCCCCTCCAGAGCAGGCCCTGACAGGACAGTCTAAAATCTAACAGCATTTGTCAGAGAAAATGTACAAAGAAAATTGTTCCCTAGACCACTCTCTGGATTCCACAAGCCTGACCTTTAGACTTAAATTCTTTGAATCTCCACTGCTCTTGTCTAATTTTTTTTAGATTTTTGTGTACCAGAAAGGAAGATTTTCTAGCTTGTAGTTTTTGCGAGAGCTGTATACCCCAGCTGTGTTTTACCAGATCCATTGTACAGTAACTCTTGCAAACTTTTTTATTACAGCCTGTTAAAGCCATTGCAGAACAAAACGCTGCAGCGCAGGCACCAGCACCGCCTGTTATCTGCTAGACTGGTGCAAATGGGACCAGCTCAAAGCAGGGGGGGTTTGAATGGGAGTAACAACTGAGAACAGAACAGGCTTTTACGTTGGAAAGAATCTGTCTATCTAGAAAAGAAAATACCCATTACATATAATTATTTCCTGAAACAAATATTGATTTGGTATCTAAGTGTAGAGCTTGCATAGTATGTCACAAGAAATGACTGTGCAATAATCTTTTTTAAAGAAGATAGCTTTCTGAAAGAAAGCCATATGCATAATGCCCCCTAATAAGAAATGAATCTGATTGAAAATAACTGTGCAGATAATCTCATTCCATTTTTAAAAGCACTAAGCTCTGTGTGATTGGCACAATTGCATTAATAATTTATAGCCATTGGGAATTGTTGGTTTCTGCCTTTTTTGGGAGTATGAATCACAAATGATTGCTCATTTTAACAATATTGAAAAAGATTGGAGAAGTAAAGCTAAAGGGAGGAAATGTGCTGACAGAATGTGCGGTAATTGTGTTGGCCAGCCCGGCTGCTGGAGCTGGCGATCCAGGATGGTTTTTCTACTCAACTAGCGAGAATCCTTATGTGAGGAAAACATCATCTCTGGAAACAGTTCCCAGTGCCTGCTATTGTCTGAGAACGCTGAAAACTCCCCAGTTATGTTTTAATGTGTTATTAAATAAATTCCAAAATGTGCAACTAGGCTTTGTTTGGTTTGTTGCAATGTCAAAAAGCTTTAATGCTTAAGCTGTCGCTGCTGTTTCTGACAGAGCAAAGTAGGACAATCAAAAATGATGCACAAAAGGAGCTCTCTGGGCTTGACTTCACAAGTTTTAGATGCAATGGTATATATTTGTTTATTGAACAAATATTCTGTGGGGATCAAATGCAGCATGTTTTGCAGAAGGATCAGACCTCTAATATAAGATCAATTAATTTTCTTAACATTTGAGACATATATGCTCAATGCATTTATCTCATTTTGAAAGTGTACATATTTCCCGTACTGTATCATTATATATACCGTTCAGCTGTTTTCTTTAATGCTAAAATGCAAATGACATATTGGAAAACTCATCTTTCCATCCATACAGGAACAGAACAAAGATACACTTTGAGAGGAACAGTTGGTGGCTTGTGAACTATAATAACAAATTCAATCAATGTTCTTAAACCTTTACAAACATATAGCATTGTCAGCGCAAGAATCAATTTGAATTAGTCAGAGGTTTCACACATCTCCATTTGTTCAACGAAACTGTATTAGTAGCACTTACTGTGCCTCTTCCAAACTACGGTTTTTGAAAGTCTGACTCTGTGTCCATTCACTAATGATGATACACTGTATAAGCAAGAAGTTCTGGTTTAATATATTTAGTTCAAATTTCTATGGAAAAAAAAAACAGAATATTTGCTTCTGAATTCTGGTGCAGCAGCAATGCTCTTGGGAAAGAATAAAACCAGCCTGTTTCCCCTCACAGTTCCTGGGATGAGTGGATGTGACCGGCTGATCCTTGGGATGTTTTTTCCCCAGCATTACCAAACAACTGGGAAGGTCCCAACCTTAGCTCTGTTTCCTGTTAACACTGTGTTGACGTTGAGATGTCCAGCTGAAGGCCCCCACTCCCTCAGCCCTGTTCCTCCCAGTCCCACCAGCTCCTGGAGCTCGAGGTGTCCTCCCCAGCGGGGACGCCCAGGCTTGCGTGGGCTGAGGCAGCTGTCTTGGGAACATGAGGCTTCAGGTCACACCAGCACACAGTTAAGCCTCCTAGTCAATCTCCCCGTCTCTGCAGGAACCAGCACAGAAGCCATTTCCATCGTTGCCTCATTTCCCTGTGCAGGACGAGCAGCGGAGCATCACTGGACCCTGCTGGGGCTCCTCGGCTCAAGGGCAGTTTGGCCCGTGCGTCTCACAGGTAACCAGCCTAACCTAGGAACCTGCCCAGCCTGAGAACCTGCTCATCCTGAGGATGTGCCCAGCCTGAGGACCTGCCCATCCTGGGAACCTGAAAAACCTGAGAACCTGCCCCTCCTGAGAACCTGCCCATCCTGGGAACCTGCCCAACCTGGGAACCTGCCCAGCCTGAGAACCTGCCCATCCTGGGAACCTGCCCAATCTGAGAACCTGCCCAACCTGGGAACCTGCCCAACCTGGGAACCTGCCCAATCTGAGAACCTGTCCAACCTGGGAACCTGCCCAACCTGGGAACCTGCCCAACCTGGGAACCTGCCCATCCTGAGAACCCGCCCAACCTGGGAACCTGCCCAATCTGAGAACCTGCCAAACCTGGGAACCTGCGCAATCTGAGAACCTGCCCAGTCTGAAAACCTGCCCAACCTGGGAACCTTGCCCCTCCTGGGAACCTGCCCATCCTGGGAACCTTGCCCCTCCTGGGAACCTGCCCCTCCTGGGAACCTGCCCAACCTGGGAACCTTGCCCCTCCTGGGAACCTGCCCCTCCTGGGAACCTGCCCAACCTGGGAACCTGCCCCTCCTGAGAACCTGCCCAACCTGAGAACCTACCCATTATGAGTGTCTGCCCAACCTGAGAACCTGCCCATCCTGAGAACCTGCCCAACCTGGGAACCTGCCCCTCCTGGGAACCTGCCCATCCTGGGAACCTGCCCAACCTGGGAACCTGCCCAACCTGAGAACCTGCCCAACCTGGGAACCTGCCCCTCCTGAGAACCTGCCCATCCTGAGAACCTACCCATTATGAGTGTCTGCCCATCCTGAGAACCTGCCCAACCTGGGAACCTGCCCATCCTGAGAACCTGCCCAACCTGGGAACCTGCCCATCCTGAGAACCTGCCCAACCAGGGAACCTGCCCAACCAGGGAACCTGCCAAACCTGAGAACCTTCCCAACGTGGGAACCTGTGCTCGTGTTTCTCTTCTCATTTCTAAGCTTAGAATGTCCTCTCCTCACCCCTCGGCTTTCAGGGCACGCTGGGGTACACTTGTGATTTTCGCAACAGAAATGTCACTTATGTTACTTAAAAGCTCCAGCAAATCAAGAGGGTGGCACAATCTCCATGACTTCAGGGTTACAAAATCCTGATGGGCTCCTTTCAGTCGAGCTCCCTCCAGCTACTCTAAGTGCTTCTGAAGATAAATGCTGCAATTTTCAAAGGGACTTAAGGGAGTAGGTGCTTGATCTCCTCGGATTCCTTAGAAAATCCCATTTTTAAAGCTTTTGTAGCATTAAAATGTAATCTGTTCTTCCCCCCTTTATTTTTTTTCAGAAAAAGCAAAAGACTTTGTTTACTGAAAATAAACTTCAAAAGCACATAGTGTTTTAAGGTTTTTTTCTTGTTCTTAATAGCTATGCATTTTACAGTTCTTTATGAAGTGTAACTATTGATTTGAAGAAGCATGCATGGAGGCACTCAGCGAGGAGATTGAAAAGATAATCCTATTACACTCAATCTGATTGCACGAGTTACTGTCATTTTATTTTTTCTGAGGGAAGGTGTAAGGCTTTTATGTGCATGCGTGTATATCCGAGTGGAAAGCAACGTGCAGTAATTAGATAAAGTCAGCAATAATAAGAAACTGGAGCTTCCCGTTAATCACTTCTTGAGCTATTTTTGGCGTGATTATTTGTAAGGAAATTAGGAAGATCTGAACCGTTAAAGCTTAGCAAAATACAGACCTACGCCCTATAAAAAATAAATAACAAAAGATAAATACAAAGTATATCCTCCTAAGCAAAGTGCTGTGCAGAACTGTCATCTTTTAGCCTTACTCCGTAGTCCCTGGGGTCAGGGAATTCTCGCTAGCAGCAATGGCCATTCCTGCCCCTTGCTTGTTTTCCCAAGCATGTCTCATTCACTTCACTGTCATATGTTTATTTTACTAGTCATTTTTAAAACAAAAGCCAAAAAACACTGCAACAAACCCCAGAGGTACCTGTGGAAAATGAGCGAGCAGGCTTATAATTACTGATGTTGAATGCTACCTCATTTTCAGATTAGTTCTGTTGAATAAATCTCACCATGAAGGGATAAGATACTACTTAGTGTTCTGAAGTGAGAATCTGATTTGTAATGATGAGTTAGAGAGTATTAACCATTTGTAGAATTGTTTTTTCTGAGGAAAAAAGACCCTACAGCATTAAAGGTAAATACCACCATATACTTATGAAAATTCTGCAACAATTCTTCAGCTGTTCTCTTTGTTTTCCTCCCATTATCCAGTGATTTAATTCACCCCAGAAGAGCACAATGACTTTTGCTGCCAGGTTCGATGCAGTGTAAGTTGTTTCAAGACAAATGTCAAATTTTCCTGTGGAGCAAGATATTGAACAGCCTAGGCAAACGACAAGGGTTTGTCCAGAATGTAATCTGAGTACAACATTTGTAAACTGTAGTATATTTTGTATTGCATTTTAATTTGTTTTGCTGTAATTTTCATTTATTTGCCCAGGGTACGTATTTCAGAAAGCACCAAATTACTTAGCATCGTTAGTGATGTGCATTTTATTATCCAGAAGTGAAAACCTGAAAGACAAGAACAATTAAAGAACAGCAAAACATATTTGTTGTAAGTGATAGACAAGGAGAGTGATGATTCATAATAGGAACTGTAAGTGTTCCAAATGAAGTGGGAACAATTGATTATGCTACCGTGCTTTTGAAACAAAAAGATGTAAGGAGTGTAAGCAAGTGTCCAATTCTTCTTGATTCTGGCTCAGAATAATTTCTCTGCTTTAAACTGAAAAAGGGATCATATATCCCACACGGGGTTCACAAGCCTTTACTGTAGGTGTTTTCATTATTACTATTACATTAGAGGCAGGCAATTATATTGAGTCTAAAATCTTTTTTTACACTTCACTGATTATGTATTTAGTAACAGGTCATGAATAAATTAATCACCTCTTTGGAGAGTAGTCATTAAAACTTGTCTTTTTTAGTCTTTCTCAAAGGCTTTCCAAGTTTGTGTAAGCCCCGAGTAGAGCTCACAGCCCGGGCCCCGCTCACCCTGCGATCGTCTGTGTGTGCTCAGCAAACACCGTGGGCTCCATACCCGCCTTGACCGCTGCCACAACCAGTAGGAAGCCTTTAAAGCCATTATTCCATCAACCCATCCTCTTACTTTCAAAAAACCGAGAACTTTAGGGGAGTCTTGACCGCCAAGTTGTACCAGACCATGGTGAAGGTCTGCAATAACATCTGTGTTCCCTCTGCTCGTCTTTGCTCATCTTTTTGAACAACCTTCTTCTTTTTGCTTCCACAATCTCTTGCAGTCATGAGATCCAATTTAATCATGTGTTGTTTGAAGAATGACTCAATTTGTTGTCGAATATTCTGCTCTGCAGTTTCAACGGATGTATCCTAGTTATTGTAGTGCATGAAATAGAGAACTCTTCCTTTTCCCAGTGTTAAAGGAGACATTAGACCTGACGTTTGAGGAGCTGCTTCAAGGGCTGTAATTTCTCTTCTACGCAAACAGGCTTCAGGAGTTGAAGGAAAGCCCTGGAGTCTGGAGCTCCAAGCCCCTGCCGTGTCCAACGCAACTTTGCAAGGTACCAGCTGAAGCTCATCAAAACTTTTCATAAAAAAGCGTGTTACAAAATAGTATCCAGATGAGATTATTTAGCATTACAAGTCCTTATGCAGCTTTTAGGAGAATCACTTACTTGCTAAATAGAGTGCAACAGCTCCTTGGGAGCCATTCCAGTCTATCAGGTAAATCTGTAATTAGTATCCAGTTGATCTGAAGCATGGTGCCGTCATTATGTTGATATAGACATACACATTAGAAAACATTACTGCCTGGGCACAGCAGGCAGCTCACAGACTCTAATAACTCAGCCATTTTAGTTTTTTAAAGCCTAGTAATTTTTGTTTCAGAGTTAAAATATAAAATCATAATTGCAACAATATTTTTAATTTCCAGTCAAGCATAAAACAGATGAGACATTTCTCATTTTTTCTGTGCTTTCCATGGTTTGAAAATAGTCTGTTAGATTTTTTAAAAAGACTTGAGAGGCTTTTTGTTTGTTCTTTGTTTTTTAAGCAAATAGGTTGTGTGGTAACATTAAACTGGTGACAACAGCAAAAATATATATATATATATTGTTCTTGTGAAAATAAATCTAAAAGAAAAAGTTTAGACTTAATGTAGCTAAGTGGAATGGATTTAGTGTAGCTAAGTGGAATCCCACTTCATATTGTTTGAAATTTAAAATTTAATTCTCAAAATGTTAGAGATTCGTGCCCTTTCGTGATAAATGTAGGTTCCATATTTTGGCGTAAAGGTTTAAAACAAGTAACCGTAACTAAAATAGGAGGAAATACAATGATGTGTCAACTTGTATCTACTATACTTTCATCATATTCAACAAAATTTAGGATAATTACACCGTGGTGGATTTGGCACAATAAATATAATTCAGGTATAGGATAGGAATGTGTGAGGTTCCAGGGTGCAGGAGCAGATGCACAAATTGGTTCGGAAAACCTCCCCACCTGATTCCCAATGATATTGCATTTGCAAGTCATTCAATCTTCCTTTGGATAGTCGCCTAAGCCTTTGTTATTAACTAAGAATTACTTTTGCTTTTTCATGCATTGACTAGAGATTTGGGATATGAAAAGCAAAGCTCGAAGGTCTGATGATGTGTTGCCTGTTGCTTAGAAAATGGATACTGTCTGCAGACTCAAACACAGGAAAATGGGTCTCTTTTGTCATTTTTTCCATGGCCTCAATATACCACAGCCAGTGTAAGCATAAAACAGATTTCTTAATGGGCCAACATCAATAATAAACTATTCTCATTCGCCTGTCACGTTTGAAAGGAACAATGTGAACAAAGAGCGAGTGCTACATGGAGCATTTCACACTGCTGCATTTTCAAACAGAGCTACAAAAGCTGTGAACCATTACATGCATACAAGGTTGACTGACTTTGCTTTAAAATCACATGTAACGGGAAAATTTGTCTTAAAAATAAGCCAAATCAGGTATGCTAGTATACCTGGCATAAGTAAAATCCCAAATGAAATTGCTTATTGAACAAGACATCCAGAGCAGTCTTGTGAGTGATGTGACAGACCAGAGCTGAGGAAAATCCGACACAGAACTTTTTCAGTTTATTGGTAGGGTGGAGAAGAATATAGGCAAGAGAATAACTCTTAATTCCAATTATGAAACATTTGGAAACAAATGGAAACAAGTTTGAGTCAACCAAGCTCAGGCTGACCTACACATGGTCTTTTCAGTGAAAAAGTAGATTTCAAAGTGAAGTATTCACCCAGCTCTGAGGTCAAGGGCATCTTCTCTGGTCAGCCACCAGCTTTTTCACCAGTTTCTTGTCTTTGTCTGGATATTAATAAAAAAATTTTAAAAATATAAGGAAAAACTCCCAAACTTGTATAAGGGCAGAGGCTCTTCCCCATGCAGTGTGTGAACATCAGCTGGCGGAGGTGGAACTGCTTGGAACCATGGGCTTTACCTTTATAAAACCACAATGTGATTGGGATTCTTTTAAAGCTGTTGGTCTTGGCACTGAATGGGATCAGTGAAGATAACCTCTTGGAGAAACAGAACTCTCATTCCAGCATGATGAAATGCCTTAACGACCAAATCCTTTGGATTAATTTATCACCCACAGTGTTTCCATATTTATGAGGACCCAGCAAGAGATCCAGGTGTAATATAAGGAATCTGTTAATCAGAAAGTGGATTGGGTCATCTTAAAATCTTTCGAAGATAGAAAGTAATTTTGAAAAAATGTGAATCTCTTTTAGCTAACTTTTCACGTCACTGTTTTTGCTTTTCTCTGTGCCTGACTGTTGGGAATTTCAAGGGGACTGGTCGATTTTCTCTTGAAGGAGAAACTAATGCCATGAAGTCAGTGCATTTTCTTAGTTTAACCTCTCTCAGTTTGAGTGTTCACAAGCAGAAATACTTCAAAATAACCTGCAGTTGGTCTTGTTTTTAAATACACCAGCCTAGACATCAGCAGTACTTTTCTAGAAGGCACTTGCTTATAGTCACATAGAGAGTCATCCTTGCCTATTGCAAGGGTATCCCAAAATTATCAACAGATCTTTTCGAAGTTAAGCTACAGCTTTATCGGCTGCTCATTAAGCCTTTTCTCAGTGCTGTGGATTGACCTGGATCAAGAAGCACGGTCCAGTTCAGGAGTACAAATCAGCCAGAGGATGTAGGATGGACTTCACACTTGCTTTGTTTCACCCTTAGGACAGATGATCACTCCTGTTAGTGTTCCACAAGATAACAAGTTATTTGGGTTGAAGGGTTGTGTTTTGATTATATAAATGGTTGGTGCTGTGATTGCACCTATGAAAGCACCAGTGACTGGGTGAAATAGGCCCTGGAGTAAGTGGGCCACCGTGCCCTCATACCCATGTCTTGTGGAACAGGACAGATCCGTTCTGTCAGGAGGACTTGGACATGCTGTTGCAGGGCACTGCTTTTCCTTTTTTTGTTCTCCATCACTCTTATTATTTTCTGGAAAGAAGATTGTGGTGATCTGGTCTCAGTCTCTTGGGGAAGCAGAGGAGAGGGGCTGGATTAGATCAAGAGGGTCTCAGCAAAGTCCTCCGCACAAACTGGCCAAGAAGAAGAAGGTGAATCCCAGGAGAGGAACAGATACCATGGGGGTAATTAGCAGGGACTCTCAGGCTCTTGGGAATTGTTGGTGAATATATTCTGGAGAACAGAACATTGAACAATCAGTGGTTGGAGCTGAAGGCTTTGCAAAACAGCGGATTAAGTGATCCGGGCTATGCTCCTGTGATTGTTTTGCGTGTTAGCTTCTGAAGGTACAGACGAGTCCGTGTTACAAAGGCTCCTGAGAATTTGCAAGTGTGAAAAGCTACTTAACAGGCTAATGAGAGAGGTTAGGCTTTCATTTCCCAAAGCTAAATATGGGAGCACAGTTCTGAACAGGGATTTCTCTTAGTTTTATTTATTTCAGAGAAGATCCTTTGAGGCATTTTGAACCTTGTTATCAGTTGCATTTGATGTTTATTGAATAATCATTCTCTCATAAAATATTCTACGGACTTATTACCAAAATATCTCTTCAAGTTTGTGTTCTGTGGATTTAATTCAAGATTATAGGTTCCAGTAGAATGCCAACAGGGATATATTTGTCCTCCTGTAACCAGCATTCCTGTCTCATTCTTGGCCTTGCACTTTTCTGTACAGGAGCCGTGAATCTATGACTAAATGTTATTTATTAGACCCTCTCTTTTGACAGCTGTTTCAGAGAAGAACTATGTGAACAGACTGGTAAAGGAATTTTCAACCTTTACTTTCACTTGATCAGACTTGAAATCATCACTACATTTCATGTGGTCTTTTTCTCATTTCTTTAAAATCCATCTGTACTCAAAGAACAGTTTATAAACTGCATACAAACTAGGGATGTTCACTCGGCTCTGAACCAGACTTACGTTTGGTGGGGCTCACAAGCGCCTTTGTATGTGTGGTACAGAATTGGTATAGAATGCCTGCCATGGGAATGGGTGTAAAGTCAGAGTTTTGGAGGCTACTCAGACGAGAAGGGCAAAGTATACCGAGAGAAAAGAATGACAAATCCAAAGAAAGAAATCTGTTTACCCTTTGGAAAAACAATCACAAATAGTAATTCTGTCCTGAGTTGCCAATTGTTTGCAGATAGTAAAGGTTCTTTAAAAGTATCATACAAAGTAAGACAGCTGAAAGTACATTCTTTTTGCCTTGATATGAGACACCAACTGTTAAAGTCTTAATGTCCTTTAAATATTGTAGCATGTGGGGGGAAAAAAAAGTGTTCCTCAAAACAAATTAACATTTTCAAATGCCTCAGCTGAGTGGTTCCTATAGAGGCGCGGATGCTCACAAGATGCTGGCCCTAATTTTGTCTCTAACTGTTTCTGTGACTGCCTGAGCTGTTCAGTGACAAGATCCTGGAGATCTGTGAAATATTTAGACACTTAGGAAGGTGTTATAGAACCACACACACTGCTAGGGCTGTGTCTGAGGAGGGAGAGCTTGCTCCCCACAGGGACAG
The DNA here is from genome assembly GCF_037038585.1 of Patagioenas fasciata. Taxonomy (NCBI): domain Eukaryota; kingdom Metazoa; phylum Chordata; class Aves; order Columbiformes; family Columbidae; genus Patagioenas; species Patagioenas fasciata. The sequence continues at coordinate 1,032,254 of NC_092534.1, read as the reverse complement.
GAGATCTAAGGCACCGTGAGGAGCGGGGATGCAGTGGGCAAGCACCATGTATCGGAGAACGGCACGAAAAGTGCCTCTGTACGCTGGAGTTTTTATGGAGTTGGGGCCTGGTTTCTTCCCACACCAGTGTTTACGTACAAGAACAAGGAAATAATGTAGTTACAGTGGGGTTAACATTACTATTTTTGAGCTAGCTGTTTGCCAACAGCCGTAGAAGTTTAAAGCTTTATAACCATCTGTCATGTAGCTGGATGGAAAACACTGATATGTAATGTGGAATCTTCTTTGCCCACCTTGTTCCTGCCCTCTCAGGTTCTATAACTGGGAGTCAATAAGTGACACAAATTACAGAAGTTCAATCACTTTCCGTGTCCCAACTTCTTTAACGCAGTCTGTACTATTGCCACGGTAAGTGCGTAACCTGAACAGCTGTGTTGTAACCATCCTGCCAGTAAAATAGTTGCTGCTTTTTTTTAGCTCATGGCAGAGATTCTATTGTAGGGTGATGGATATTGCAGTAGAAAGGCTCAAAATAATGTCCAGGAAAACAAGTGTTTTGATCTGCCTTGTATTCACCCGTTGGAGGCTTATGTAAATACTGCGAAGGGAGATACAGACTTGCATTTGGAAGGGAGTTCTGTAACATATGAAAGGGTGAGGTTACACAGCTTTACATGATAAATGCCATTTAAATACAGCAAGGAAGATGTTATGTTGCTTTTGTTTTGTGTCCTGTGAATGTGCCTTCTAAACATACATTTGGAAAGGGGGGCTTGCAACTAGACTGTATTTAAAGGTAGTAAATAAAATAGCCAGACAGGCCAATGGAATGATTTACTAATGCTAAGAGAGTTGGGAAATAAAATAGTATGTGTAATGAGTTCTGTTGGAAACTGGGATGAAATATTGAAGTTTATTTTCTTTTATACTGAGTAATAAAAGCAAAATATAAAAGGTGATCTCCCAAATTTGCTGGTTTTGTACCTCAGTGCATAGAAGGAAGGTGAAATAGATTTTGCTTATGGTGCAAATGCATCATAAGAAGGAAAAAATCAGATTAAAAATATATCAAATTTTCTTCTTTAGGGTAAAGCTCTTTGAAGTATCCTTCAAATACTTGTCCAATTTCATTGCTCCCCTGGTTGCTGCCTATGGCTCTTTCAATATATTCATACTTATAAGTAGATCGTGTTTCACTCCTAATCTATGAGAGCTGGGGGACAGAGGTGATAGGAATAATGGTGTAAGTTGCACACCACATTCTGTAGCTCTTTCATCTTGCATCTTCTTTCATCTTCCCTCAGTTTCAAGCCTCTTTTCCCATAGGTTACATCATCCTGCACTAATAGGCTATGCTTACTCAAGTTATAGAAATGTGGAAATTGTGTTGACTTATACTGACTCTTCTAGAAGGTTCCTTCAAAAGAGAATGTACTGTGCCCCTCCGTTCTCTCCATCTACTAGAAAATCTCATTTCTTGTATCCTGTGAGAAAAGGCTCCTGACAGAAGGTACAGAGCCAATCCCATTACCTGCTTCTTGGTTCCCTGGTCGTTTTCTGGGGTGTTGAGATTTTTTTATACGTTATTTGGATCTGAAGATTTTCCCTACTTTTGAACTCAAAACCTCTTTCTTAAGCCACACATTATGTACTTTCTCCCATTTGCCGTGTCCCTGATCTTGGTCTCTTGTCTGCCAACTGTAGCAGCAAGAGGTAGATGAAAGTTTAAATCACAGCTTCCTTGAATGATTTCATGTCTTGAAGTGTCTGTTTATCGTTGTTTTGTCCTCAGCCTGTAGGGACTAGAAGACGTTTTTGTGGAATTTTTTGTTTCTCTCTGCTATGTCCTCCAGAGAGTGGAAATGGAAGAGGAAATGACAACAATGTCACACACTCGAATACAAGTGAGTAATGGCACAAGCATTTGTTAAGTCACATATTTCTTTGAAACATCAAAAATTATTAAATTTTTATGGGAAGCTTGAAACACTGTGGATTAAAGCACAGTCACTTTGCTTCAGATTTTTAGTAGCAGCCCTTGACTTCTCTTTCTGAGACCATCATGGCAACATCACATACCAGTGAGGAATAATGGTTATACAAAAATGGATCTGTGGTTTAACCCACTGACATGAAACTTTGCATGGGTGTCAAAACAATGGATAATTTTATATGGACTATTCTACAAGGCATAGCTAATTGAATGGCAGCCTTAAGTTTCCACCACTGTTTGTGAAACCAGGGGTTTGGAAGCGCATTTTACATAAATGGTCAAAAGCGGGTGTCTTCTGAACTCTGGCTTTGGCTCCAGTGATCTGCAACACTACACTGGACTTTCTTTGAGCTTCTCGTAGAAATCCATTCTCAGGCCATATGCATAAAAAAAGGGCAAAGTCTGGCAGCGCTGAGTGGCAGAGTCCCTCCACACCAGTGACATAGATGCCAGGTCAAACGTCACTTGTTTTCTAGGTCAGACTGTGTCACTGGCTTGTAGCACAATAGTGCCAGCTCGTAGTAACGCTTCTTCCTCAATCTGGAGCTGCTGCTGAACAACGTTCTGCATCATGATAACTTCCTGTTACATGAGCAAACATTAGTTCCAAGAATTAGCCAGAAAATGGCAGCAATCAAATGTTCTGAGCTTCCTAAATGTCCATGTGTAGCACCTCATAGCGTTCTGCTCAATGTGTAGGTGCTGGGCAGTACAGCAGACCAAACCATAGTATTTATTTTTATTACCTTGATTATACTTCATACCACCCTAGCTGGATTTTCGTATGCATTTCAAAAATACAATTTTGAAAGCCTTAATTATTTAAATTTAAAATATTATTAAATACCTAAGTATGATTATTTCTTCTAGATTTCGTAATATTGATTTGCTGATGCAGTTGCATTTCCGTTTATGTGAAAGAGTAGCAATGACAGGAAACAACAAAGAAAACTGAAGGTGTCGACTTCTGGCATCCTTGAGGCCAATATTTCTTAGTTCCCCGGTACAATACTAAGCAGCAAAAGTAAGTTGTTCAAAATCTGTCCTACTGTAATGTCATCGTTACTGTGGTCACCTGTCATGAGTGATGTACGCGGTGTTGTGAGGTTCAGGTGAAAGCAAATATCGTAAATGAATGCACATTATATTTTCAACAGTTGTTTCATGGAAACAAAAGGAGAAAGAGGTTCTGATCTCCTGCCTAAGCCTGGGCAATATCATCCTTTTGTTCAATGGACAGTGTGTGGACTGTTTCACTGGAGTCTGGTTACCAGAGAAGCTGCCATACACAGCCATGGCTTGAAGCTAGAAACTGTTGTTAATTGTCGTAATAATACATTTGCACACACACACAAATACACAATTAAAGTTCTCATAGTTCTTAAAAGCTTAATCAGTACTTACTGAGACTAGCATTTATAGTTTTGTTAGAAGCTGGGCTGAATTCTTGCTTGAGCTATAAAATTCTCGGTTACTGCAGAGGAGAAATAGGTTCCCCCTGTGAAGTTTCCGCCTCCCCTCCAGCTACGCTAGAGGAGATCAAGACACGTTCCACTGAGAACAGAGAGAGCGCAGCTCCAGTGGCAGCTTCTCTGATTTCAGTGTGGCTTCTTTACTCTGCATAATAAAGACAAGTCAGTTCCTTCAACACCTGTGTGAGATTGTAGCAACGGCATCATTCATCTGCAAGAGATTAATGAGAGGCCTTTGTTTGCCAGCCCTCCTGCAAGCACCTTATGCTTGCTGACATCTGATATTTCCCGTGACGGCTGGAGTTAGCACGTTTTCAAGGTAGCGCCACGTTGGAACCTTTATCACCTCATCAGCGGCTCTGCTGGTGTTGGCTCCACGCAAGGGACAGGCGTGCGGCCACCCGGTCCCGCTGCGCGCCAGCCCTGGCACGTGGGGCTGCTGGGCTGCTGGCTTGCTCAGACTTTTTGTTTCTCCTTTGCTGTGCAAGCAGCCAGAGTGCCTGAAGGTAATTCCTGTTGTTCAGCCAGTCTGTTAGACAGGTGCATTGTTTTCCATTTTGTGACTTTACAGGTCTGCAAAGCACACTGGACATGCATGATGTCACACAAGGATTCTTGTAGTTAGTATAAACATAAAACTCGAGAATATTGCCTAGAGAAGAAATGTCCTACAAAGCAAACGAGAAAACCTTTGATCTTGTAGAATTATCAAAATCTATTCATAGCGAGCAGAGAAACAAATACCTCTTCCCTGCAGGCTGGGCTCTTCCCTTTTCTTTACAGTACATAATACTGAAGTTTACAAAAAATCATCAGAATAACCTGTTAGCAAAAGTTCTTGGAATACAGGGTAGAAGTGGTACTAGTATCCATGATGTATGGCACAAGGTATAATCTAAGAAATATGTTCCTTTTAAGGTGTATATATATATATATGCCTATATAAAATAAGGATATAATGTATAGTTTTGGGGTTGTCTGTGCAGGGACAGGAGTTGGACTTGATGGTCCTTGTGGGTTGCTTCCAACTCAGGACGATCTATGATTCTGTGACTCTGTATTCACTGTGGATGTGAGTGGTGTGTTGAATGTAGTGCACCCTTACCAGCTGAAGTTTTATGAAAGAAAATCTATTTGTTGGACAAGTTACAGATTCTAACTACTTTGGTATTTGTTAGTCTGAGCAAAGGCAAAGAAACATGCCATGAATTTATGAGTGGTTTTATTAAGGTTTTCTCAGATGAAGTGTATTGATTTTCATCTGGGCTGATATTCTAATATTCTCTCTAGCATTTCATGATTTCATTTTGTATTTGCTTGCAAACATGTTTTGCCTTAGCTGTAGCTATGTATAATAGCATTAACTCTGCAGTATAATAACGTGCTGAATAGGGTACATGTCTGTTAATTGCTTTAATTTGGGTCAGTACGTCAGAATGCACGATTTGTCTGTGATTAAAATTTTGTACCCTGGTAACACACACAAACAGCCCCCACCACGTACGTCCCACCATTTGTTCTGAAGAACCTTTTGCCAACCCCTCTTGATGGATGGACAGATTGGTACCTTGCATCCTGTTCTCCTGAATATATCTGCATATATTTAGAAAGTTAGCATTGTATCAAAAAGACCTAAATTCACATGTTCTACATTTACATGTTCTACATTTAAAACACCAGACTTTCTAGTTAGTGTGTTTAAGAGACTGTGTTACTAGTAGCTCTGGTAGAACAGAAACTCGAATGTGTTTTCTCTCAAGCCGTTCTCATCTGTGCACTTTTGGACTCACTGCTAAAGAAAAATTACAATATAGAAACTTTCTTCTTTTGTTTGGTAGTATCATGGGATACAAACGAGTGGCCTGAAGCTAATTTTAAGGAAGCATAAGCATATGCTGTTGTTCATTTTCAAATATATTGTAATGATTCACATTGTGCTTCATATTTTCAGCAGATAAACAACTTGATTGTGCTAGTCGCTTAACTCCATCAATGCCAATACTCTTATGAGCAGACAGGCTAGGATTTTTGTTTGTTCTTCTAAGGATTTCCTCCTCTTTCCCAAGTTTCATGTTAAGACAAAGGACAGCATCAGCGAATTAGGAGAGGTATTCTTTTTAGCAGAAAATCCATGTGAAATTTCTCACTTAGTCCTAATGGTTCTCCAGCTGAATGCAAAAAAAAGCCATCCTAAGCAAACTAAATCTGGTGAAAAGCAGCAAAGAACTAACCTGTTGTAACACATTGACATCTCTGGGAAACATGTACATAGGATGTTAACATCCCACAATTTAGTTTGCAGCACCTATCAGTTGACATAAAACATTAGGTATTTTACTAAAATATTTCCACGTTTTGAAGGTAATTGCTTTAAAGCATGATCTATTGTGCAGTCCTCTGGTTAGAGCAAAAATCCAGATGTGGGATACAGAAGTTCATGCTCTTTCTGCGGCAGTTCCCGCCGTCCGGCCCTCGGGGCGCGCTCTGCGTCGCGGGGGCACGGCTCTGCTCCTTCTTCCAGCCCGCTCGATCTGACGGGACCTTGCACAGAGCTGCATGGCTTTGATGGAAGGGGTAAAGAAAGGCCCAGGCAACTCATGAAAATAGTTTGCTCACCAGAAAGGTGAGAAAAGTGAGTTCTTACTGCTACTTCTTCAGATAAGTGACAAGACTTGACTTTGACTCCCTTATTCCGCATTAGCACTCTGCTGAACACAACAGGGCAGAGACACCAGCCACAGATCTTTTAAAGCAAAAACAAACCTTTAAGTCCTTTCAAGTTTGGCCTTGCAGACTTCAAGATGCTGCCTTTTGGTAGCACATAAACTGTTGACTCTCATGAAAGGTAAGTTTTTCAGGAGCTTACCCTGAACATCTCTGTTCATGCTGCCTTTAGGCAGCTCTTTGATCATCGTACTAATAGTTAAGAATCTTGTTGTGAGGCCCATGACTCCCTGTGCCTCTCACTGAGGTTTCCAGACCCAATTCAGAGCTGTGTTTAAAAGCCCAGTGCCACAAATCAACACGACACAATTTAATTGGGGAGTTCAGAAGCAAACTGGAGGAGCTGCAGGTGTGAGGGATGAGGGGCAGGTGTGAGCGATGAGGAGCAGGTGTGAGCAATGAGGAGCAGGTGTGAGGGACGAGGAGCACTGTGAGGGATGAGGAGCGCGTGTGAGGGATGAGGAGCAGGTGTGAGGAGCACTGTGAGGGATGAGGAGCACTGTGAGGGATGAGGAGCGCGTGTGAGGGGAGGGAGCAGCTGGTGCTGAGGTGTTGGACAGGAGAAGTTGGAGCCTGTGCCTGGAGCCGTGGAAAAGTTTTAAAAGAAAGAGTTTATGCCTGCTGCTGTGGGCACCCTGTGGGCTGTGGAGGGCTCCATGGGCTGCTGGGCCACCATGGCTGTACCATGCACAGTGCTGAGTGAAACTGCTTTGTCTGTGGGTGGTTTTTGAAGGACATAAAAGAGCTGGGGTGTTGCTAGAGAGCCACAGGTGAGAGTAGGGTAAGTAGAACTATAATGGAAGGACTGCTTGGTGGTCTTTTAGGGCATGAGGGGAGGGGAAAAGCCCTTGGGATACCAGCAGGAGTGTGAATGTGGTGGGGCTGGTGTGCTAAGATGGTGTGAGGAGAGCGAGTAGGGCAGGTGCATGTTAGTTTTGTGTTTAAAAACAAATAGCTCAGAACATAAGCCTAGAATTTGAGTACATCGTCATATGTTTGTTTTGCTGAAGAGAGCTGTTGTCCGTAGGATGGATGTTAGATTAAGCGTAAAGCTGAATTTTAGATGATTCTTTGGAAGGCTGTTCTGACAAACTTCCTGCACCTTCTCTAGGAAAGTATAGGCTCTTTGGTTTATCTGAAGGACTAAATAACTTGTGTGGTATAGTTTTACTTCTTGAAAACAAGGATAGAAAACTCCACAGTAAGATGAGTGGAGTGGCACGAGATGGTTTTGCAGGTTGTGGTCTGTGTGGGGATGGACTTGGTGCCTTTGGGAGTGCAACTGCAGGGGGCAAAAGGCTTTTATGCATGGTTAAACTTCCAGATTTCATGGTATGGATCCAGTATAAATTACTAAGTTGTTCATAACAATGTGGTTGGAAATAAGGCTCCAGTGATGAGGACAGAGCTAACTTTTGTAGTTAAATGGTGTAGTGTTGCAGTTGGAGGAAGAAATGCTGTGTTACATCAGCTCCTTGGTGGGATAAGAATCATATTCGGGATAAAGGATTATTTATTTAATGCTCAAATTGAGAATTATGTTATTCAACAGACAGTCATTGTGCCACCTGTATTAAAAGTTATGTAAATAAAGGAATTAATTATTTACATTGCAATGCAATGTGAAGTTACAATGCAATTATTTCTTTGCATTGTTTTTCTTGAGCTGTCAGGGCAGGGAGTGGCAGAAACTGGAATGCAGGTCCCTGCTCAGCAGCTGCTCAAAGCACCTTCCCCAGTCCTGCAGGCACCTGCTTCCCTGGAAACAACAGCTCCGGGACACCTGGGTGCAATGCAAGGGGAAATTGCGATCTTTCAAATAGTAAACTAAATACGTCGGGTGCAATGACCATTTCTGCCTGCCTTTTCATCCTCAGTCCCACTGAAGTGTGGATCTCAAAGGTGGTTGGTGATCTCCAGGGGTAGATACTCAGGTGTGTCTGGGGCAGGTACAGGGACTAATGCTGTGCATAACAGTGATAGCTGCTTGTTTAGTCATGAACAGAATGCAAGTCTTTACTAGGATGGGAGAAGAAAAGCATGAAAAAGTGCCTCTGGTGTGTTGACTTGAGTGTTAACCAGAACTCAGACTGGGTTCCTATGGGTAAAGTACAGCTATCATGTCCTAGGAGGTGAAAAGCTTCAGAGTTTAGAGGAGCTCTTTTTGCCCTACTTCAAAGTATAAGACACATCTCCCAAGGTCAAGGAGCCTGCTGTTAGCTCATCAAAGCAAAGGCTGGAGAACAATGTGATTGGTCTATAAATGCATGTAACCAATGCAGCAATTTGACACAGTCAACTGAGCAGACAAAATACAACAAAAAAGTCTTATAGTGTAAGAGTAACTAACTTGCACAATGTTAGGAATACATACTTAATAGTTTATGTAGATTAATTGCTCTTGGAAGAACTTACCTTGGGTGATAATTGTTATCGACGTGTCTTTTGAGCCACTTGGGATGCTTTTCAGGTGTATATGCTGTAGTTCAAGTAGAGATATTGTAGGTGAAGCAGCAATGTGTGAGGCAGTCTCATGGCCTCTGATATGTGAGCCATTGGGCTGAAAGATTAGAGAGGTTCCTCTGATCTGAAAAAGAAGGAATTGTAATAAATGTCCTTTAACTGAGCTGCAAATATGACTGCATATTACATGAAGTAGGAGAAAACGGTTCCCTCAAAGGTGAAACAAATCTATGTGATCCAGTGCTCTCCTTAATTGATTAGCCAGCACCAAAGCACTGCCTGAATGAGGGAGGAGAGGAAGTATATTTTAGAACTGTCAGATCCCTACTTTTAAATCCCTTAGTTCAAAATTTTATCTATAATTAGCAAAAAGACATCCATATGGTGACTTTTCTAGTCCCAGATGGGTAGCTGTCATTTTGCACATGATCTTTGCTTCTCTTTTGAAGTAGAAATGAGTAATCTTGGAAATATTAATCTGACTTCAACTATATTTATCCTTCTATCAACAGTGATGACACATTTTGATTTCTTTCTTGGCGTACACAGTATGTGCTGCGGTGCAGAGGATTCCAGTTGCCGTAATATTCAGTGGAAAGAATAATTATCACAGGGAACTGTAAGTAAGTTATTATGGAATATTTGTATATTTAATTAGCAAAACCAAAATTTTCAAGAGTAGTGATGCAAAGATATGCCAAACTTAAGACTCTGCTAAGGGGATGATTAAAGGTGTTGTGCAAGTGCTTAAAATTGGCTCCCCTTTTCAGGCACACGGTGCCTGGCGCGGGAGCAGCTGCGCACCTGCTCTGCCTGGCAGGATGCTGCTGGAAGGAGCCCCAGCAGAACAAACAGAGAAGTAAAAATCATTTACTCTGCCAGAAAAGTTGTTTAGGTATCTGACTTATCTTTTTCTCTTAACTGCTGGAGTACTAATGCTTAGCACAGATCTTGCCAATGCTTAGCATTGCCCTTGCCAATGTAGTTTATGGGGTGACATAACTACGGGCATCTTGTATGTGTTTAGACTTTTGTTTTCTTTTTTGGGGGGTGGGGAGGGGAATGTAATTGTGGAAGGGGAAGGTATTTTATAGCAAGTGTTACATCTGTGCATGACTATCTCCCTCTCATTTTACAAAAAATAATTTTGGTTGCTGGTGCTCAAATATCCATATAATGAGGCTAGCAGTCTCTGTAAGTGGTGCAAAACCTTGACATTCCTCTTAGTAAGCATTCCCCTTAAAATGCAATCTTATTTTGGAAGGGAAAAAATGTTACAGTACAGTTGTTTGGGCTTTTTTACCACAGGCAGTGTCAGAGGCAAGAGGCCAGATCCAATCAAATGAAGTAAATGGAATTACCCTGAATTTACTCTTGTATAAGTGAGAGCTTGATTCAAGCCCCAAGCTACATGAAAATGATTGCTGTTCTCTTTGCTAGCATTGCCCATATGAAAGCTGACATAAATATGACCCAGAGTGAACTTATTTAGCAAGTGATAGGGTACATTTTTTCACTATGATTGAAAGACCTTAAGAATGCAAGTCTCAGAGGCACGAAGGAATAGAGGTACCTGAGTTCCATGAAGATCAATAGGAATTAAATGCTTAAGTGACTCAGGCCTATGTCTCCTGAAAACACTAAAGCGGTTTTTAGCAACTCAGCAATCATAGTTTCTTCTTTTCAGCACCATCCTTATGACAAAATTTGCACAGGAGATGGAAATGAATGCCAGAAGTTTATTTTTTAGGTTAATGTTTTTTATAGGCAAATAAAATTTGAGTGTTGCTGGCCTAATGCTAGGGGAAATTTTTTTGATAGTTGTAAGCTTTGCAAGTAACTGAAGGGGTAAAAGATCTGAAAATTAACTTTTTCATTGTAAGAGTGGGGGAGACTTGCACTTTATAGTGAGGAGAAACCCCACCAGATGCTCCTGTGAAACCAGAGCAGAATGCAGTCTGGGATGCGGCCGTGTTATCCCTTCAAAAGGAATTTAGTACTTCATATCTTGATTTTTGGATTTTTTCCCCCCAGCTATGGCAGAAGAAAAAGAGATTCTGTCCCTCTGTCAACCTTAGTCTCACAACTTTCTCTGGGATTTCAACCCACTATTTCAAGTACCTTTACTGTTTTGCTTTGTTATTCTCTTAATAACACCGCTGTACAGAAGGATGTGAATGCAGTTAAGAGACTGTCTTTGGAAATCAGCCCATGTGGTTTAGATCTGTAAGAAACCCATAGAAAACCAGCATTGTTGTGGTCAACCTGCACATTCTACAACAGGATAAAAAATGTATGCATCTGATGATGTAGATTGCTAATCAAACAAGTGATATGTGGCTTATTTTGCTCCATGTCTCTTTAAAGACACGATGATTAGCTATCAAAAAGAAACAGCATGTTTTACAGATACAAGATTAAATTATCATTGAGCACTTGATATTTGGTAATTTTAAGCTTGAGTTGTGCCTTTAAATGCTTGACTAGGTATGTAAATTTAATAGAACCTGTATATATGCTTGAAAAAGTGCTGAAGATTTGAATATTGTGGCAGGACCCGGCTCCAATGGTTATAGGAAAAATTGTTGCGTACCTCTCATCCTAATGTCACTTCACACATAAAGCAAGACACAACTAAACCGTAACTAAGGCAAAATGATTTGTGGCAACAGTAATATTCAGATTTTCACTTCTCAAGGGCCTGTGGAAAATGTAAATTCAACTGAACCAGAAAATTGTGGTTAATTAGGGGCAGGGAAAAACTGTTACTCAGATTGAATGGTGGGTATCCAATGAAAATATTCGAATTACACAGTTTCCAAGAAGATGAGCAAGTGGGGCAGGTTTGTGCCATGGTGCAGGGGCACACTATTACCTTCAAACATGCAGAGTGAGGCTCAGCCAGTTAAGACTTGATACCTGCCAAGTCTTTGGCTTCGGAATTTGAGAATTGTTGTGGGTTCTCTTAACTGACTTTTCTTCAGTTGGAGCCGAGCGAGCACCAGCGGGGAGCGGCTTCCTAGGTTACAGCTCTTTTTCCATTTGCAGTTTCTGCAGGAGACTTGCTGCCACGCTGAATTGGCAGGAATCTTGCAGAAAAACACTCAAGGTTACAAAGAACACTTAATCACACACCGCACACTATGAAACAATATTTTCTTCCTTGTAGAACAACAGTAGACACCATGTCCAGATCTTTCTATCAGTCAAAATTATTCAAGATGAGGAAATTTTGCTGCTACATTTCAGGACTTCTTCTAATAAGTGATTGATACTTAATAAAACTTAAAATCTGCACACACACACCGAGGGGTTGTTGGATTTTCTTCCATTTCACTAGGTACAGTCAAGAACCAAAATCTTATGTTTGATCACATAGAATTACAGTCTAATGAGTCCCTAAAATTTACTTAGTTTCACCTAATTGTGTTTTGCTTGACTTCTCTTAGAATTAATTACAGCTAAGGAAGCAAAAGGCTGAATTCATAAGGGTGAGAATGGTTGCCAATTTATAAAGAGCTTTGGGGTGACCGAAACTGAATTTTACCAAGGTACCTGCAATAAAAGATCACATAGCTCTAGCTGGTAAAACTTCATCTTCTGCCAACTGCAGTGTTTGCACTTTTGCCAGATGCACACCAAAAAATATTAGTCACATAAACCTTCCAACAGTCAGGAATCTGGTTTATGAGAGGGAAAGTTTGTGCATAAAGAACTTGTAGGCTCTTGATGGGTGAAGCTATTCCAGTGCGGTTTTTATTAGTCTAGGAGAGAGTTATAAACAGTTTGCAGCGTAATCACCAAAGTAAAGGGAATAGTCCTATCGCCGTGTGTGCAGATATGGCACCCTCCAGAGAGGTTTAGAAATCTGATTCCTGCTCTGTGCTCCTTCTGATCTTGTTGGTTTAATTGCGTGCTGTTTGTCAGGATCTGGGACAATCTGAGAGCCGAATGCTCAGAGAGGGACTCGTTCTTGTATTTGCAGTTACTGGGAGTATGCAGGGGTATTTTTATGCATAGCAAAAACTAGAATGCCTTCTCGAGGCTATGGATTCTGATTCTTTCCTGACTCTAGCTTTAATCTGTTGGGTACGGTATGTAGATGACAAAAGCCTTTAGCAAGTGTAAAGGCTGTGCTTCTAATACAGATGTATAGAAAAGAGGGATGAGCCTGTGCGAAAAGGAATCGTTTAGAGTGTAACAGCAGGAGCTCTGGGAAGCATCACCCTGTGTTATTGCACATGCTGCTTCCTCACAAAGCGTCAGGCAAATTAGAAACTACGTGATTGAGAATAGCTTTGCAGAAATCCAAGAGGAAAGGTGCAATTAATGTCAGTTAGAACAAATTAATTATACAAAGACTAATGTTCAATTATTTTATTGTGTCTAATTTGTTTCCAACATATTTATGTCATCCATCTGTATCCTGAGGCTCTGTTGTTGTTGAATTTGTTATTGGCCTAACGTCCATCCACATATTTCTCTGTACTTCAGGATCACTTAAACACAATGAAGACAAATGCTTAGGGACAGTTTTTAATAATATTGAAGTGACATTTCATTCTGGGCTTTGGCTATGCTCTTATTAGCTAGATCGATGTGCCCTTTTGGTGGGTTCTGAGGGGCCTATTTGGTAAAGTGGATGGGTGGGAGACTGGTTAGATGTAAAACCTGTTTAAGACTTGCATGCTTTTTAGGGAGGAAGCAAAATAAGATGCTCACATACTGTCTGAAAACCCTCTACCCAAGTTTATGTGCACCTGTAGATGACTGTGGGAGACTTCTATAAACCCTGCACATCTTTCCTATAAGCTGTACCTGATTGTCTTTTTGCTGCGGTGCATCCCCTCTTCCTGTACCGACGAAGTGGAATGCTCAGAAATTACCAGTGCGAACAGCAGAAGTGATGCTGCTTCTGGGCACCAAGAGGAGTCCAATAATAAGAACGTCCCGCTCTGCAGGAACCTCTCCATATGGGAGTTGTTCTATCCAAACTGCATTGTAATTCTGTTTTCAATGTCCATTTCTCAATTACTTGGAAACTGTCTGCTCTCCTAAGGGATGCATCTTATTTCAGCACTTCAGAATTATGCATGAAATTTACTGCTCTATCAAAACAATGAGTTATTTGCTCCTCACAAAAAAAGGAGCCCAGGGACTGCAGGTGATTAGAATGTTGCAGGGCTGCTTTATCAGCCATGTTATAGCCTGAGTTATTGCCTTCAGCTGTTCTTTATCTGCTGTTTACAAATACTTGTTTGCATCAGTGTTTTCTACTGCTTTTTTATCTCCTTTTTATCACTGTGTTACTAAAAGCTGGTTCAGTCCCTCTCCTCTGGTTACCCGTTTTCTGCCTCTGCCGCCTGGCTGCTTGTAACTTTATTATTTCTGTGTTGTTGGAAAGCAACGTACTTTTTATTATTTTTCAGCTCTCTGCTTCTGAAAGCTGTGATTGCAAAATCACACCAGGCAGTTCTCTTGGGTTTTTATTTATCTCCCTCTGCTACTATTTGCATTTTACTGAAAGTAATTTCTGATTTTTTAAAAATTTTTTTCAGTCAACATAATTAGCTCCTGTGAATAGGAAACTGTTTTTCTTTATTGCTTTTTATTGAAGTACGTTGTTTTGGGTTTTTTTCCCCTCTTCTCCCTTGAGGCGAAATTGTAAACAGCACTGTTTTGGAAGGTGTTCTTCCTTGCCTTTGGATTTAGAAACAAAGGAGACTAACATCTGTTATGAAATAATGTTTCATTAAAGACCTGAAACGGTTGTCCAGATCCTAGCTCGTAGAAACTGTTGGAAAGCCTTTGAAATCTCTAAATCTACACTTAATCTACACTAATTGAAAATCTTACCTATTTTTTAAAAATATTAAAAGCCCTGTGCCAGATTTAATCATTGACTTACACTGACAGGAGTTTCTGAATATCTTTCTGCTCAGTTAATTAGTTCATTCTCTAATAGGAATTATTTGGAAGGTACCTCTTGGGCATAGTGTGATGAAGCAGGATTGAAAGGTGCAGGAGTATTCAGTGATCCCATCATATCTAGATGTTCATCTGACAGTGATTGTCCATATGTTCCTTATGTTCCTTTTCATGAAAACCCCAAAGATACCGTATCATCCAAATTACATTTCCCAATCTTGATTCATCTTGAAGTCTTTAATTCACCGTTCCCTCAATCTGTTGGTAACCTGCATCTCTTGTGTCAGCTTTTTCCTTGGAAGGAACGTGCACTTTTACCATGGAATCATTCTGCATTTAGAAAGCAGAAGGGGCAGGTTTGCCTTTAGCTTTCATTTGATACGATGTATTTTGAGTATCCTCCAGGATACTTTTTTCTTGGTTTGTGTAAATTACATTATCAGAATATAACTTGAATTCAGTACCTTAAATAACAAAGTATTCGATTTATTTACTTCTGGTGTCACTAGGACCTTGTACTCCCTCTGACTGGAAGGTTCTTGCAAAAAGAAGCCGATAGGAGGCAGTGGCATCGGGACGAGGCAGAACAGCACAAAAGGAGCTCGCAGGTAAAAGGATTTTAATTTCTCTTGAACTGAGATGAGATTCAGGGGATGATTTCTTATTTATATTTTTTAAGGCATGCAGCTATAGAAGAATCTGCTTGTTTAACTTATTTTGCAAGGACTTCTGTTGTCGCTTAAATTTGAAAACAGCTTGTGAGTTTTTATGCAGTCTGTCTTTATCCAAAGATACCTTGTGATGATTCAACTGTTTATAATATCTGTAAGTTGGAGACAGCGTGAGGTTTTTTCCATTTTATTGAATACCTCACTGCAGAAAAAGGCCAAAGCTCATATTAAAAGAACAATGATCTTTCAGCCAGCTGGTTGTTCTTTTTTGGAGTTGGTGTCCACTGAGAGCCAGAGCGAGATCTGATGAGACTGAGTGGATTAAGTATTCTTAGCAATGTGTAACTGTATTAAAACGTGGTAAATTTCTTACCACAAGCTTGTTAAATCATTCTATGTTTACAAACCTGACATGCTTCTATGGCACAGGTGTGACCATGTGAACTGTCCCTAACTGAGCTAAGATGTGTGGTGGTGGATGTATTTAACATGTTAAACTTAACAGCTCGGGCTGTGAAACTTCAGTGTGGTTACAAAATGTCAGGAAGTGCTGAAGTATGACGTTATGAAATCCATGGCTCACATCCCGGTACCACTGAATTACATTTTAATGAAGTTACATGTGTTGGAGACCTCTTTCTGATAGGTTTTGGACCTAAATTACTGTTACCCATAACTCTTACTGCCCACTGATAAGTATTTACTTGCCTCTTACACCAAAAGCTGTTGAAGTGCACATAGTTTGCAAAGTGCCTGAGCTCTTTTGGGAATTTAATTTGCAATAAAAATATAAAATATATCTATAAATTATATTTGTACTTAAAGATTGACGCTGTTTTAGCTTGGGTTAAGCTCTGGAACAGGAATAGCTGGATACCAATGACGGGGAAATCAGCCTCTCAGGTACGTTTTGGTGTCACAATGCTTTTCTAGCGCATGCCAATACTCAGTTGTCACCAATGCCATCAGAAAGGCCATTTCCCCTTTCAGTAAATACCTTTGGAGGCAAAGCAGGTGAAAGCACTGGTGACTGGGAAATCTTAGTGTAAAGTAAAATAGAGTTGAGGCTACGAATTCTGTTTTGCATTCTTGAGAGTGCATTTACACTGTGATTAAACATTAGAGGGGGAAAAAGTGGTGATGGGAAGCAATCTGAAGTAGAACAGACCGTATTTAATCTGAGATTGACCTGAGAAGAAACTGCGTTTTAAGAGCTGATTTGAAAATAGAGGTTGATAAAGTGATGTAGGGGAACCTTTGGAAACAGCCGGCCGTGCAGATGGAAATCCCAAGTGGTGTGGTCCACTCTGGGGAAAAAATGCAGCTTTCAGAAGTGTTCCCTGGTTTGGCACAGGAAAAGCTAAAATCTAGTCGTACGAAAAGGAAATCAAGTTGATTCACTTGGTGCATTTCAAAGCTTTTAAAAGAATTACTGTGATCATTTGGTGTGTCTAGTTCAGCCACATTTGAGAAACTTTGACTTCTGTTTCTTAAACACAAAGCACTTGGGAGCATGACCGCCCAGCTGAAAGGCGCCTTTGGTCACCTTCAAGCCCCATGTTCCAGGAGTGACATTTAACATGTTTTCTGAGCAAAGTGTTCGGTTTCAATGGTTTGGTGTCTTAAATGAAGTTAGAAATATTTCAGCCAGTAATTCTTTAAGGTATTCTACACAACTGTAATTACTTTATAGTTCCTAGCACATATTAGGGGCCAATGTGCTAAAAGTGCAGGGTTTCTTTTTTTAAGTTTTATTTCCTTTTCCTTATAGGAATTAGTGAAGATTAATTATTCTGACTATGCTTATCTCCCTTAATCATGGTCACTAGGCATAGCCACAGTGTTAAATATATGGTTGCGAATATTGCAAGAGCCTCTTTCAGGAAATAGGTGAACTATATTAGGATTATATGTGAATTTCTTCTTTAAAGCGTCACTTAAATTCTACTCCTTTTCATTGCACATCTAAATAATGGTAGTACCAGCATGTCTTGATTGTAAATGTTATTTGTATATGTAGGATTTCCTTTTGTCACTTTATCTGAAGTATTTGACCTGAAAGTGACTTAGAACACGTGTCTGAATATAGTTAATATAGTTCCATTAGTGTCCACGGTGTGCTAGTTTATAATAGCTCAGGTGATTACATGGAACCAAGAATATTGCAGTATTCAAGTCTCCTTGTTCATGGGCAGTAATGCTTCATTGCTCTGCTTCCTAAGCAGCTTGTTGTTTGTCACTATAGAAATTTACATCAACTGTAAAATAAACTAGTGAATGACTCTGTATTTACTACAAATATCCTGAGGTATGGTTTAGTGCTGCTTAGGATGCATCATTTTGACTCCCTGTTTTACCTCCTGCTGGCAGAGCAGAACAAATACCTGCAGAGATGGGCTTAATGGAGCAGATACTGGGGCACTGATATTTTTGCAGCAAAGCAAGAGGTTTTCCAGTTGGTCAGTCTTGATTCTTTTTGTCACAGAGCACATGGAAAGGATGCAATTCTCCAACAAACAGATTTTGAAACCATTTTTGATTCTGTTCCTCCAGAATGTCTGCGAACTCCTTTAGATTAGTGACATCTAAAGCTTTATAAAGACGTCATGACTTGAAATATCCATACTGTTAAGATTAGATTAACTGTCTCTTAAGGACAGACTTCTGCTAAAGCTTCTTTGATACAACCTCATAGTCTGACCGCAAAATATTGCTATTGAATCCTTCATACCCTTGGCACCTTAGCTTAAATATGGTAGCTCTGCAGATCTCTGATCTTAAACCCAGGTAGGCAAACCAGAAGACCAGTGCCTCATTGAGTATGTGGCACTACTGGTTTACATCTTCCTTGTGCAAAAATCTACCTGAAGAGTTGCTCTTTCGATTCTGACAGTCACTGTGGTGCAATATACAGCACTATAGTTAGAAAGTACATGTGCAGTCTTGCTTGTACTTCATCTCTTCAGCATGATTGTCAGATGGTGCATGACAACTGACAAACCAGTTAAAGGTAACATCTGTGAGTCAGCGAGTCTAAATAATTATGCCCAGGCTCTAGCGCGTGTCTGTATGCTTCAAGATAAACCCTTTTGAAATTGTGTCTCAGAACATCAACAGGAAAAAAAGACAAGTATGCCTTTTGTTCTTCCTGGTGCCTTCATCTTCCACTTACTCTCAGCAGTTTTTGATATTAACCAGTGATGTCTAGAAAGACTCTGGGCAAAACTTCATTTTTGTAACATTTTCCTGCACCTCTTCCCAAATGAACTGTTGGGAGATAAACATGGCAAGGCAGCTGAAGGTAGGTCTGCTACACAGCTGGGCTGTGTGATTGGCGTGGAGTCCGGACAGATTCTCTCCCATGTGGCTGTGCTCTTACTTGGTCTGTCTGCACCTGTGTGTCTGGGGATAAATCACAGAATCCCAGAATGTCAGGGGTTGAAGGGACCCGGAAAGCTCATCCAGTGCAATCCCCCCATGGAGCAGGAACACCCAGCTGAGGTTCCACAGGAAGGGGTCCAGGCGGGTTTGAATGTCTGCACAGAAGGAGACTCCACAGCCTCCCTGGGCAGCCTGGGCCAGGCTCTGCCACCCTCACCAGGGACAAGTTTCTTCTCATCTTTCAGTGGAACCTCCTGTGTTCCAGTTTGCACCCATTGCCCCTTGTCCTGTCACTGGTTGTCACCGAGAAGAGCCTGGCTCCATCCTCCTGACACTCACCCTTTATATATCTGTAAACATTCATGAGGTCACCCCTCAGTCTCCTCTAGAGCCCCAGATCCCTCAGCCTTTCCTCATAAGGGAGATGCTCCACTCCCTTCAGCATCTTTGTTGCCCTGCACTGGACTCTGTCTGCAACATCCTCTGTGCCAAACGTTCAAGGATTATTTTCCCCCTGTGGAACTGTGGGATAATGTTCCTTCTAAATACAGAAGGACACTTAACAACTCCTGCACTCAAATGACAGCAAGCACTAGAAGAGTAAATTAATGGATTGCATGTAATCTGGGCAAAACCACTTGTAGACACACAGGTGAAACGTATGGTGTAGACACAGCCATAATGCAACAGTTCTTTATAGAATAGCCTGCAATGATTTGGATTTAAAGAAGGTGTAAGAGGAGTCTGTAGACTAGTTTTTCTAATTCTGGAAGACTCTTCCTTTTTTTGTGTTTTCCCCTCACTTTTTTTTTTTTCCTATGCATTTCTTACTGCATCTTTCCCTTGAACCTTCTCTTCCTGTATGATGTTCAAGCTAAGAGATGCTCCAGATGCTTCAAATGGCCTCTCCATTACTTTCTTTGCATGCTAAGCCCACCCCAGCAGAAGATTTGCTTGTTCATCCCGCACAGGGGGAACTTGACAAACTGATACCTCATAAAGACAACGTCGATATGTCCAAGGTTCCCTTTGAGCCAGAGCTCTTCATGTCTCTTTCTTTACTCAGGGCAGCACTACTTCTCACAGTCAGTAAATCTCAGCCCTCTGAATGCTGGAATCTGATTACCCTGCTCTATTCAACCAGCTGCTATGAAGAGCTGAAAAGTAGAATTCCCTTTGGTACCCATTATGAGCAGGTTCTGCTATGTTTGTTTTGCAGAAGCATTCGTGTTCCACATAAATAACATAGAAGCTCAAACACAGAAACTTGCTGTTACACATTGGAAAAGAACATGAAGTTTCATATAAACTATGACACAGCCACATGAATAAGTCAGCTCTTGTTTTATTCAGACTGGAGAGATCCCTGATGAAACCTGAGTTCTGCCCTGGGTAGTGAACGCATCCCCTCCTTGTGCTGGTGTAGGTCTTTGCTCAGTGCCACGTTGTGTGTACCTTGCCCTCTCCTCACTTTAACTGCACGTTGACACGTGAGTTGGTATTATGTCTATTACTGTGGGCCTGTGAATATATCGACCACTATGATTTATTTATTGGGAGTCTATAAGTTGGTCACATGACGCTGTTAAGTGTTTGGGTTAGGGAACAAAATGAATTTGTAGACTGGTTGAAATCAGTGGGCTTTTCCAGTTTTGTACATTGATGCTTAAAGCAGTTTGCTCCAATGTTTTAAGTACCTCGGTGTGGGAAAATACTAAGATTTCTGGAAAAAAATACTCCTAAGTCTGTCTGATCAGTGCTTTCTAGTGGAATCGCACAGCTTTAGAAGGAAATCTGTTCACTGTGCAGCAACAGCCCCCCTTAGGTAGGACTGCCAGGTATAAAAATAATTTTGAAAATCAGGACTGTGTATATTCTGTTTGTATACTTAGCTCGTCTTTTTTATTTTGACAAGAATAAAATTAAAAAGGCAAGCGCTAGTTAGCGGCATAGCTCTGTCTGCTGCATGGTGAAGCGATTGGTTTTCTTCTAGCTACTAGAAGGACTGCTTAAAAAGTGCTTTGCACAGTCCCAGGTGGGAAATGAGGAATTGGAAGGTTGGTGGAAATCAGTTTTTGTACACAGCTGTGCTTACTCAGAGTTTTAGATACCCAGGGCTTTGTGCATGCCATTTATATCTATTTGCTCTACATAAAGTGTTCTGAAACTGTACTGCACTATGGCTGGAAACCCACCGTTTTGGACTGTGATTCGGAATTCCTAGCATCAGCTTTTTCCCCAAAATTAAGTGGGTCTATAATAAATCAATGTTCTTGGGAATAAAAACGTCAAGCATTGGCATTTCTAATTAACAAGGCATGTCAGTTTCTTAAAATTTAATGTGTCGCATGTCTGTACCGAATAGTCCCTTACAGCTGTAGTACTGTTCACTTGACACCTCATAAATAATAATTTTTCACATGAAGACTTCTCTATGGAAGACACTTTAGATTATCTGAATGAATTAATACATAAGAATTTTACGTGTTGCAGGGAAATGGGTGAAATTAATACCGAGTACTGAAAGCCATCAACAGGAACTATGTAAATTTGGATGTAACTGTTGATGTTGTTATACAATAACCTCCCTTCTATTAATATTTTATGCAATCGGGGCAGCAAAGAAAAACTATTATGTGTTATAAGAACTCCCTGCATAAAGGCAATTCACTAATTTATTTTATGATTGAGAGAATAAACTAATTCTCAGTAGCAATAAGGTGACTTTCCTGGGAGTTTGTGTATATGCGCAGGTTTAAAAACCAACCAAACAAAAATGACCCCCAAAACCATGCAGCTGGTGAATTCAAAATTCTCCTTTCCAAGAGGTGATAACGCATTATTTTGCCAGAAGTTCCATGCTATGAAGTTTTGGTGCATTTCTGAATTGAGAAGATAAGTTCCTATAGGACCAGGTGAACCTGAAGCAATTGCATGAAAAACAAAAAAACCCTGAACTAAAACCAACCAAAGAAAAAAACCCCGAACGCTTGTCTTTTGTTTTAAAAATGTTTTATCCAAGTTCTGCAAATATGGCTCTGATATATGGAGGGCTTCATGACTTATCGCTGTTATTACTGGCCCTTGAGGAAGTTGTGTGGTCTGGTCAAAAATCAGACCTGTTCATGTGGTCCCAGTTTACCCGCTGGTCAGAGTGGGGAAATATTGCAGTTCCTGGGGGAGCGCTGGTGAGTGAGCTCTGAGACCAGGGTGGCCGTCAGGGCAGTAGGGGGACACTCTCGTGGAGGTGTGAAGGGGCTTTACATAGGCATAGGCTGAAAAAGAAGATTCCCAGAATCCTCGTAGTATCCTGTTGTTTTTCCATCTTTTACCTCTTCCTCTCCCCCCGTCTTTATAATGCAAAGAAGCAAAAATGCTTAAAACCTTTGTTCCATTATTTCTTAACTGGTATTGGAAAACAGTGATCTATCCTGGCAACACAAACTGAGAACAATCTGTCACCAGGGAATAAATGATTCTAAATTTTTATTAGTTATTTGTAGTGTGGGCAACACCTGGAAAGCTTCATCAGACACAACAGTGGTGTTTGTCAGCGGAACAAAGGGGCAGTCCCTGCTTCAGACAGAATTACTGCCTGAGACGCAAAGGACCTTTTCCTTCAGGTGGGAAGGCGTGGAAATGGATCCCAGAATGTCAGGGACTGGAAGGGACCTGGAAAGCTCATCCAGTGCAATCCCCCATGGAGCAGGAACACCCAGCTGAGGTTCCACAGGAAGGTGTCCAGGCGGGTTTGAATGTCTGCACAGAAGGAGACTCCACAACCTCCCTGGGCAGCCTGGGCCAGGCTCTGACACCCTCACCAGGAACAAGTTTCTTCTCATCTTTCAGTGGAACCTCCTGTGTTCCAGTTTGCACCCATTGCCCCTTGTCCTGTCACTGGTTGTCACCGAGAAGAGCCTGGCTCCATCCTCCTGACACTGCCCCTTTCCATATTGATCCCCAGGAATGAGTCCCCCCTCAGTCTCCTCTTCTCCAAACAGCTCCAGAGCCCCAGCTCCCTCAGCCTTTCCTCACACGGCAGATGCTCCACTCCCTTCAGCATCTTGGTGGCTGCGCTGGACTCTCTCCAGCAGTTCCCTGTCCTTCTGGAGCTGAAGGGCCACAACTGGACACAATATTCCGGGTGTGGTCTGAAGCAGGGAACTGATGGTGGTGCATGAAGTTGTGTACAAAAGTGAGGGGAATGGGAGCTTCATCTGCTGCCCTTCCATGCTGGGGCACGTGAGCAGGTACAGTTTCTCCAGCTCCAGGTTGGAGAAGGTTCTTGCACTGCACAAACCCCTGGCCATCTTTCCTGCGAGTCCCCGTGCAACACGAGGACGCCCTGCGCTGGGGTTTGCCCTCTGTCACTGTGTAGGACACACTGTGCTCCCCACGCAGGGACACAACTGCACTTCTCCAGAAGTTGTACTTGAGTCATGGAGGACTGACCTCATGCAGAACACTTTGGATGTGGCAGTGGTGCTTGGTGTAGTTCTGGGTTTGTTTGAGCTTTTGCCCTCATGTCTTGCTACTACATTTTCTCCCTTTTGAGGTGACTGAGCTTAACCAGTCTCTAACTCCCAAGTCAGGGATGCTGAGTTTCCTTAGGGATGTTTCACTTGCTCAGACTCTGTGGTGTGATCTGAAGTAAAAAGACACAGAATAGTATAGAGTATGTTGCACTTTTTCTTCTGTAACTACCCCCTTCGTGCACATGCTTAGCTAGTTCTGTTCCAGATAGGTTTGGCTTTGGTTTAGACTAGGTTTAGCTGTCAGTAACCTTTGAAATTGGCTGCTAGCTTCAGGCTGGCTGTCAACATGCACACACCAGCTGATTCTGTGCACATTTTTTGTATTCCTGGGACCCAAGCTTGAAGGACCAGCCATTCTTCTATTTACTTGGCATATGTGATGTGGGTACATTTTTATTGCCCACATTCCACCTCTTCATTAGGCTCATTCTCTGTTTTCAGCTCTTTTCAAATGTCAGGATCTGCCATTTCTCTGCCAATTCCATGATGGCCTATACTGGCAAACAGCCTGAATTGTGCTGCAGTCATTTCTGCATGGGGACAGGGCAGTGTCTCCTGAGCTTTCTTTTGGATAACAGAAGTTTGGGTGTTTGGACACTCCATATTGAAGGAGATTTTCTAGCTGTCCTAATCTCTGTGACTGAAAGGAACCTGTTTTTATCGTTAAGTTCACTGAGTAACACACTGTTTAGTTAGATTATCTTTTATATAATATACAATTGTTTCATCCTTACTGCCTGGTCAGGTAAAAAGGAAGGAGGTTTGGTTTGAGATGTAGCCTTGAGTCACAAAACTATGGTTTGCATGGATCTATAAACTTTCCCGAAACTTCTAGTGACTTGCCATGCTCAGGAAAGAGAGATCAGCACATCTAAATGAGCAAATTTCTCAGCATGGTGTGTGATATTTGCCATTTCTGCCTTCTAACAAGTAGGATTTATTTTCTTATGTATCATGATTGGAAAGTATTTTTAATTGACTATAAATACGTTAATGTTGAACAGTGGGAGACAAACTATCAGACCTTTTGTTTCACTCTTATGTAGCCATACACAACAGCACGAAGGATTGTACCTTCCCAGTATTTGGTACCCTGTTTGTACTGTGGTTAAATTATTCTAGGTGTACAGTAGTAGTAATGGAAGCACATGGCAGCCATGCAGGAAATCTCACACTTGTGGAATGCAGCATTTCTCCTGATGAAAACTGATTGCCCTGGAGGGGTTACAGTACAAGGAGGGCAGCAAAATCTCCTGTTACTTGCTGAACCTTGATGTTAATGAGTTGTGTACTCTTCTGAAATAAGAGCATGTTCAGGTTTGCAGTTAGCCAGCTCTCAGCCAAGATACAATTTTATCCTGGTGTCCTGTGGCAGGCTTTGCAGCAGGGATCAGCGGTGGAACCTCGCTATCGACACTGCGTGCTGAGATCCTGCTTCCATGCAAATTATGGCTTTTTCTGTGAGCAAGCGATAAGCTTTTTCAAACGGCATGGTAACCTAACAAATAAAAAGCTTCTGTATCCGCGCGAAGGAGTGGCTTCTTTTGTATGCCTCTCAGGGACCTTAATTTCCGTGCGATTTAATTTTGATCTTTTAATGATTTCGCTGTGATGGGTGACAGAGAAATGAGGGACAAGCAGGAGAAGCTGGTGTATCATTGCTTGCAAATGAGCTCATTTGAAAAATAAATTTTAAAGTTTTTGAAACTCAAGTGAACTGACTTCAGATTAAATAATGTTGTATTCTCCTTGTCATTATTTTGTCACATAAAAATGTTTAGATTTCTGATTAGGAAACAGATCATCAAATGCAATTCAACTGAAGTATATGACAGAAATAATTAGAGAAACCCTAGAAAACTTGAGCCACCTAATGTTTCCAATGCTGCTTATTTCACGTTAACTATTTGGAGAGCACTATTAGTGAATTTAGTTGGGTAATAATTCAATGTTTGCTTAGTAAGGTAATGTTCATTGTAAACTATTGTTGATGCTTCCAGTGTTGGAATACAGAAATCTGAGATTAACTAAGGAGGAGCAGTGAGGGAAAATAAACCACTAACTCAGCCTAGTGGTCCTGACTCTGAATGCCCTTGCTTGAGTAGACACAGAGTTATTGAAATAACTTCAAGCATTATTCATTATAACTAAGTTATTTCTCTGTAAGTGACATTAGGATCTGATCAATATATGACAAACAAGGTGCATGGCAGGACTTGTGGAAAGGCAGTCAATAATACAAGGAGCACCTTAGCCAGGACATTGATTCTTGTAAAAATGTCACGGCAATAATCTATTAAATGGACAGAATTTTAATTATTGCACCGTCTTGAGTGATACAAGCTGTTTGAATCTGACCCCATTTGTTTACGATAGTATTAATGCCATTGATGTGTTTTGCTGTAAAACAAATGAGAGGAGAAGCGAGGCCCATGTTGTCCAGCTGAGGCAGAGTCGGTCACCGCCACGTGAGGCCGGATTCCCCGCTGGCTTGAGATCTGATCGCTAAGAGATCCCTCCAGCAGAACCACTGCAAACCTTACAGCTGTTTTCACAAGAGAAGGACAGTGCCACACGGTAGGCTTGGTATCGTGACTTCACATCTTCCAGCAGCAAGGAAATCTTCTACTTGAAATTGCTCCCTCCTAAGAGTATAAGTCTGACTTTTACTACCAAAAAAGCTCTACTGGCATAAGGTGGTGGGTTTTCCTTTGTTAGATTTTACTGCTCTACAGTAAAACTGTTTTGTATATTCTTCATCTTAATCAGGAGAAATGTAGGCAAATGTGGGAATAAAAGATAGTAAAGCCTCTGGAAAACCTTGCTTAATTAAAATCAGTGGTAGCCAGACTTTACAAAGTGCTGTGCTCAGCAACACTCAAGAACCAATACTATCAGATGTCAAAACCTCAAACTTTTTATTGTCCATTTTTCATCAGGTATATTTTCCCATAAAAGTTTTTGTGAAAGGGAAACACTTATATTATCTGAAAGATGTGAGACAATGCCTGCACAGGCAAAAAATAAAACAAAACATGCCCCAAAACCAAACCAAGCAACAACAAAACAAATCCAAACCACAGAACAATGAAAAGATACAGTGAACCTTCTTCAATAAATGTGTCTATGTCTAAACTCAGACTAGACAAGCTTATTGTTTTTTGCCTTACACTCTGAGCACAGCTCTTGTATATATATCTTCACATTGTGCTGAGGACTAAATCCCCTTGCTTAAAGGGCTTGATTAAAAGCTCCTTCTCTGTGAGCAGTAGCTAGGGTGGCAAATTTAATAACCACTTTGTAAAACCTACACGTAAAGGAATATAGATGCAACATCGTGGTGACTTTGATAGGGAAAATACTGAGGATTCAGTTTTGTGTTGATATTCAAGGCATACTGTTTCACCCTTGGATGCTAAGCGAGCAGAAGGAGAAAGGTAATGTAATAACACTGGATGTTTTTTCATTCCATTTGTAAATATTTGTATTTGTGGACTCTGGCAGTTGTGTGACAAGTCACAAGGCTTCCTTCGCACAGCCAAACCAACCGGCCTCACGGACACATCCCTATGGCACAGTGAATGTGGCAGAATCCATCAGGTGGAAAAAAGGCCCGTGCAGGTAGGGGTTTAGTGGTGGTGTTTTCCCTGATGTTTTGAACAGGCAGTAACAGAACGATGAAGATCTCAGAGCAGCCCCTCTCTGAGCCCTCAGTTACGGCCACGTGTGGAACTGTGGAGCAGTATGGGTCATAAAGCGCCCCTGGAGGTCGTTCCAACTCCCGGTTTAAAGCAGGACCGCTCAGATTCCGCCTATAAACAGCTTATGTGCCTCTGCATAGCAAGGGCAGAGTTTGAGGAACAGGCTTGGGATTTATTTAAACCTAAATAAAACACTCAGTCTTGATGGAAACTTGTAACTTTTGATAAAGCAGTTTTGTGTCTGCTCTAGTTGTCTAAAAATGTGTGGGGTAAACTTCAGGTGTTCGTGCTTTTTATATATTGCTAGAGTTGCCTTTGCCTCAAGTTTTATATGAAATACATCTTTCCAGCTTGGATGCAAAGGCAACTGTGGCAATATATAAAACACACAAATACCTGAAGTTCATCCCACATGGACCAGAAGTATCAGCCTCTTGAGTTACCTGCATGATTTCACTGCTGTGAACTGGATTTCAAATATGAAAACAAATGCAATGGAATCCTCCTGCATATTAGAATATATTGAGAGATGATACTGAAGAGGTTACTGTGAATGTAGATAAGCTCTGTACCTATTCCAGCAGAAATTGAAGCTTAGCTTTGTGTTTCCCATCGGTAGCTGGAGCTCTTTTAGCTCTAGCCAGGAACCCTTAATCTGGCAAGCGTGATGGCTTTTATAGATTTTGTTCTCTGGGAGAAGCTGTGAGCTAAAGTCATATACAACTTCAACGAAATTTGCATCTATTTTAGAAGTCCCTGCAGGTCAAAGAAAAAATGGGCTTAAACACACCTTTGAAGCACCTTTTGGCAGTTACGTGTGATAATGTGGTGACTCCTTTATATGTAAAATAGTCCTCAGTTGTGTGGATTTGGAAGCACCAAAGAATTGTAATGCTAACAGCAACCACAGGTCACCTTTGGTCAGATGCTTTGATATGTTTTAAGAGCATCATAATCTGAATTTTTTCTTTTTCTAGTGCTCACATGCAGTAAAAATGGATGAAGTGGTTTGCACAGCAGCTCGCGGTGTGGTTGTGGTTAGACACAGACGAGCCCAATCGATAGCATTTACCTTGCTCTCAAATACGTCACATAGGTGAATGGTGTGAAATGAGAAAGTTACCATTAGAGGAGACGTTATGATCAAACCCCAAAATCTGAGAAAGCTCTTTAGTGTAAGTCGCAGAAGTGCT
Source organism: Patagioenas fasciata (assembly GCF_037038585.1). NCBI lineage: Eukaryota > Metazoa > Chordata > Aves > Columbiformes > Columbidae > Patagioenas > Patagioenas fasciata. The sequence continues at coordinate 1,004,193 of NC_092534.1, read as the reverse complement.
TTGCAGTAAGCAAAGCACAGAAAACACCAGCATGCATGAGGAGGGGGCTAAAGTGAACTGTAACAAAGATCAGTCAGTGTGGAGAAGGAGAAGCAGCGATGAGCAGCGAGCTGAGGTGGTGTCTTACACTGCCCTGGGCAGCAGCTTCGCTTTGGAAAGCTATTTTCAGTTTGGGTCATTTCACAAGTGTGTGTGTGACAAACTGCATTGCGGGGGACAAGTACAGCCAGCTCGGGCAAGAGCTGTCGGAGGACCGTGGCCACTTCTGACAGTGGTTTTGCCACTGAGGAGAATGTAACACGTAGGCATATCCTGCGAGAATGGCTGTGCAGAGACGGAATTATTTTTAGCAGCTTAAACAATGCTAAATCTCTGTATAGGCAACCTTCCTCATAATTAAGTTTATCTTAATTTGCTTTGCTCTAAATTACAGTGAAGGTGAATTAAGACACATGAAATAAGCTATTTAGATTCTGAATGAAACCATCTACATAGTTTTATGCAGTTTAATCAATGTCCTTCAAATTCACAGACTTGGTTAAAGCATTTCTAAGATCCTTTAGTGCTGTGATGGCAAACTGAAAACTCTTGTGGAGTGCAGTATTTGGGGAGTTCAAAGACAAGATCTTTCTGAAATCCCAGCGGCTACATTTAAGTAGTTTGTATATGATCTTTACAGGCAAAGGTCAGATTGAACAAAGCATGAATGAACTTGCTCTGAGCGAAGAGAGAGTGTTCTTATGCACCTGAACAGAATGGCCAGTAGAAGTTTTGGTGTTCCCGTCAAGTGCAAAGCTTCCTAATGAACTTCGTTCAGAGGGTGAACAGAATTCTCTTACCAAGGCTGAATATTTTCTGGAAGCGTTTCAGGGCAAATGTAAGAGATCAAGAGGATGAAGTATAAAAAATAAAGACGTTTTGATTCATTCATTGGGAACCAAACTAAATTTATACTTCAGTTTTAGATTTAAAAGAAAGATCTGTGAATGAATTACATCCTCAAGAAATGCAGATAACTCTCTATTTTCATAGGTCTGAGGATTAATATCATAAAACATTTATTGCTTTGAGTTTATACTATAATCTAGATTTCTTTTTGATATACGACTTTGTTTTAATCAGACAGGTTTTCTGATTCTACGTAGTGTAGTAAATTTTAAATTACTTCCAATAATGTCTGTCTGACCCTTGTCTCCTTCCATTACCTATTTTATGTGGTAGTCAGAGACCTAATTGCCCCTGTATTATCACCACAATGGTAATTTCTTTCTTTCTTTCTTTCTCGTTCTCTTTCTTTCTTTCTTTCTTTCTTTCTTTCTTTCTTTCTTTCTTTCTTTTTCTTTCTTTTTCTGTCTGTCTGTCTGTCTGTCTGTCTGTCTTTCTGTCTTTCTGTCTTTCTGTCTTTCTGTCTGTCTGTCTGTCTGTCTGTCTGTCTGTCTGTCTGTCTGTCTGTCTTTCCCTCTTTCCTCCTGAATGTATTCCAGCATTTGTAGGGCATTTATTTAACAAGTTGAAGGGAAAAAAATGGAATTAGGTCTGTGATGCAAGCTGTCACAAGAACTCTTTAGAAATTTGTCCATGCACTAGCCTGATTTCTCTGCTCATGTTTCTCTTGCTGGAGGGAACTTTGCAAAGGTCCAGTCAATGTCTGTCCGTATTAGAAAACACCAAGAGGAGATGATTTAGGTGAGGAACGTGGCAAATTATTGTAAAAATGACTTGAACACTTTGACAAGTATTATGTTAAGGAACTCAAAACCAAGTTATTACTTAATTCTTCAACTATGACACTTTGTTCTGTGCTGGAGCATGGGGGCCGGGACACTTATGAGTATTAACAGTTACTACTTAAATCATTTGCAGTGTACTGAATTCTCACTCAGAATGAACTATACGTTGGAAATCTGTATTTTTGAGTATCAGTCCATTCTTTCAAGCTGTTCTTTAGCTATGACTTGAGTTCAGCCATATGTATGAATGGGAAACTCGAAATACTGCACTTGTTTGTTGGCCATTCTGGATTCTTTTGAAAGAAGAAAAAGGAAAGAGTCTCACTTTTTCTTACGGGGGATGGAGAGGGACCTCAGAGCTGCTGAGGATGGAAGATGATGACACATTCTCACCTGAAAGATGCTGCTCTGGCCTGTACTCGTCACTCGAGCAAATACCCAACTTTTATTGAGGTGCAATTAAACCAAGAGTTTCTTTTATAAGGCTGGTTGGATATAATTGTAAAGATTTAGGAAACATTTTGTAATTAAGCTTTTCAGTTGCTTTTAGAAATACCTGTGGCTTGCACACAAATGCTGTTGCATGTCAGTAAGTAAAGATATTATGATCACTACGTGAATACTGCACCTTCCATGGAAAAACCTCAGGACACCTCCCAGACCCACAGTGTCCTCGCAGTGTTACTGTGCCTATGAATTGGATGTTGGTTTTGAGCAAGGATTTGCTCGAGCCAGTCATTAATAACAGTCTTCAAAACCTCAGTTACCTCTCAATGATCCTACTTAATTTTATTTTTTTTCCTTTTCCCAAGTGAGAAAGTACTTTTGTGAACATATTTTATAAAACCCTTCATGTAAATTGTTTTGAGAGGTTATCCAAACTGTAAGCATCACGTGGAAGCCTTTTACAGGTTCTTACACACGCAGAAAGGTTACATTTCTATTTTACAGGCGTACATACCAGAGTTCAATAGATACAGACGTTATAAGAGTAAGAATAGGACAGAATTCTTCAACGGTGATGTGTTTTTCCTTAGAAGGATTTACTTCATGAATTAAACAGCAAACCCACTGTGTTCTGTGTCATCTCTTCCTCTTGGCTTCTTTTACCCTTCTCATATTGGAAACAAATTCAAACCAGTCTTGAGAGCTCCATATTGTAGCTCATCTAAACATCATTATACAGTCTTTACGTGGCACACGCTGTGCAGCTGTATGTCTGTTTTATAAAGGCACTAGACCTGTTGTAAGGATGTCTCTTATCATAAGATATTCCCTGCTAACTATTCAGACAGATTTTTGCTTATGGTTTCCTTACTTTAGCAAACCCTTTACCGTGAGGGAGTTAAGTCACTGTTTTATGCAGCTTTTCCAGCTACATCAGTAAGTGGAAGGAAACAGAAGAGAAATTAATCTAGAAAGAAGAAAGATAATGAGGGGTTTTATCTAGACAATAGAAAGCATCGAAAAGAAGGATTAATTCCTTGCTTTTTTACACAGTTCTGGTTCCCACTAGTTTGGTTAAGATTTCCCACTGTGTATGTTACCTCAAAACAGTGGCATTCACACGCTGGCTATGGTAGTCCCACCAGTGGCATTTTCTTCTGACATATGCAGTGTTCACAAATCCGCGGTGACTAAGACGTCCCAAGCACATGACAGTTGTGTTTTAGGGAAATAAACACCAAACTGAAAGGAGGAGGCTGCAACTATGGTTCTTAGACACCAGGCGAATCTCCCTGTAACCCGGCAGTGGGTGATTTAGAGATCAAATTTCAGTCCTTTCTTTGACACTTCGATTACATATTCTGCTTCCCTAATACCGAGTATTTTCTGTCTAGATCAGCAAGGTTTTTTTTAAGGCATCAAATATGAATATAGTTGGCTTGAACAATATGATAACATTTAAAAATGTTTATGACTTTTTGCTCTTTATATCAAAATACTTGCTCTTGGGAAGCATTTTCTTCATATAGCAATGAAGCCCAGGACTTGTCTCGCTCGTTTCTCTTTGTATCGTCCTAAGAACTGGAAGGAAAGGGAGCTGACGGTTGAGACTGCAATGTGCTATGCATGTATTTTTTTTCCTGTGTTTTTACCTCACATCTCATAAGCGTCATGTTGATGGAGTAAACCGTCATGTCTGTGCTGAATCTGTAGTTACAAGGCCAGATTACATCTGTGATCTGTGAGGCAGTACCTGTTAAACAAATGTGTTCCGTTTGTGGAGTGTCCTGAGAGCTGTTCTTCAAGATTCGCTCATTTCAGTAGCACCCGGACCGACCCGCACCCTCCGTCCTTTCCAGATTTTATTAAACAGTTCACTAGAGAGGAACTTGGACACTCAGCACAGGGATCTGGCATTTTTCTTCCTTTCAAATGGTCAGTGAAGGGAGTCTAAACATTATTTTAGCACAGCAGCCCTGACAGAAGACAGCAGATTTCAGTTTCTGCCATATGGCAATCAAAGTGTGTTTAGATGACCAGCTGCAGCTCAGCTGGGTCTGTTGGATATTGATGGAGACGTTCACCTAACTCATGGGTTTGTCTTATTATTCTGAGGTCTTTAAGTGAAAACGCAGTGAAGCATTGAGGCAGGCATCCTCGTTAAATAGTCCGTATTCGTTATAAGAATGGTGAGAGTCTCTGCTGACATCTATAGTTAGATAATTGTTTTGAAGCTGTTGTCTATCCCTCCTACAATTTTCCCACTGATATATGCTGCTTTTGGGTATGAGAGAATTAGTGGATAATTTCTAGATCTATAACCATAAAAAATGCTGTTTCTTGTCTCATTTTTATTGTATGCAATTATCTTTTAATTCATTCTGACCTAGTACTTTCAAAATACAGCTTATATTTGATCCACAGCAGCACAATTTCATTTGAAGTTTTAAATATCTCATTTTAAACAATTTCATTTAAACTTTGGAGTAACTTGCTGATAGCTTTCCTCAGTGTTAGTGTACTGTTTGCATGTAGGATACGAGACACATTTTGTGTTTATCATTTGAAATGGGTTTGTGAACCAGGTTCCATCTGTATGTGATCTACAGTGCCAAACAAGGTTTGAGAAATGCATTTTCATTTTGTTGCGCAGAAGTAGAGGGAAAATGACAGCTGGGCAGCCATTCCACCTGCATCTCAGAAGACTCATCCAATTGCTCTGATATTTGGGAAGTTGAGCATCATGCCCTTACCTCCTATACAGTGACCATAGAAGGCAGCGATGGTCGTGCCAGGTGGTTCTGATTTACTTCAGCGGCAGAGACATGAGCATTTTGGAGTGTTTGGCAGCACGGAGAGGAAAGGGATGACTGCAGTTGTAGTTATATTGCCTTTTCCTTAGCCTGGATTATTTTCACGTGAAAAGCACAAATCCAATGCTATTTTTGTTTAAATTTGTTTTTCATCCAAGGAAAGTACTGTTTACAACTCCTCATGTTGTAACAAACTTTCTGGACTGGTTTATTTGGGTATAATTTGATGTTAAATTACAACGGGCAGCAGCATAAATATAATAACTTAATAAGATGTACGATGAGTTATTAGTACCACAGCTTTTCTCCTATAGTCAGCACACTTTTATTTTTTAAATTGGTGCTGTTTGCATTATCATTAGATGTTTGGAGATTAGGAGAATGGTGATATTTGCAGAACTGTTTGGACTATTAAAGAGATGTGGCTATTAATAACTAAGACTAATTTAATTACGTATAGACTATAGAAGCCTACACAGACTAGATCAGTGGAAGCTTTACCATCTGTATCAGTGGGGCCAGGACTTCATATGTGACAGATAAGAGAAAAGCATTTTAACCAGAAAAATGTACGTTGTATTCTTATCCGTAAATTCAGTTATTACAAAGGGAAGGGAAGAATAGCTAGACTTGAAGAATATGTGATAGCATTCAGAAATCATACTCTGTTTGCCTAGTAAAAGCATATTAACATTCAAACAATGTCGAGTCAGTGATGGTTCCTGAGGATTCTATGGGAGTTTTCTGTGAGCACACACAAAAACCAGCAGAAATTATGAGACCCATCTAGTCCAGATATTTAAAGTGAAAGATTTGTTCATATCTCAAAATATTCAGAAACAGCAAGTGATGAAAATCCCTTAAAATATGAATGTACTTGTACATAAGGCTATAAACAACTTACACTGTAGTGTATAATAGTAATCAATAACACAAATTAATGTACACAGTATGCCAAATTAAAATAATTTCTTCTCTGAATTATTAATAATACTTTCTGGTGTCACAAAAGAGCTTGAAAAATTACAGATATTTAATTAAACCATCAAGAAAGCGTACTTTCAGATTAAAGTAGTTTCCATACCTGAAGGTGTATGTGCAGGTATGAAGGCATGTATGTTGGTAATGCCGGTATATTTGGAATAATTTGGGTAATATTTTCAAATCTATATTTTGTCCCAAACCATTCTATTCCATGTTCTGAAAACGCCATTGATTACAAGTTCCCTGAAGAAACTGAGCTGAAGTGTAGCTTAATAGCAGTAACTGGGAGCTCATTTTAATATTAATTTGAAAAGGGTTGGACTACCAAGAAGAGACAATATGGTTGATGAGTGACAATCGCATATCCTGGATATAATTCAGGGCCGGTGTGAGAAACTTCTTACATAGTATTTTTTATGCCTGTGGCCTCCTCATCCTCCTGCCACCAAAGAGCTGTTGGTTACTCACATAGAGGTCTTGACAGTCACGGCTCGCTCCTCTGCTTTTCTTCTCCCTAACGGTGCAAGGGAAAAGTATTTTCCATTGATGCGAAGAGATCTCCACGTGCAAGTGGAATTGTTTTTGTACCACAAGATGAACGTGTAACAGATCGTTGTGGGTTGTCGAGACCTCTTCCCACCCAGCTTTCAGTCCCTCTGTACAAGTGAAGCAAAAGCTTGAAGAAGAGCTGGGGGTTGCCTATGAGGTACTATAAAGAACATTTATATTTTTGCAACCCCTTTTTCACACCCATCCATCTGTCCTTATTATGCTCAGCACTTTAGTGCCCAAACAACTTTGACAGTTCTACTATTCTAATTCTTAAGTAAAATCCTGTGATATGAAGCTCCCTATTTTCCTGCACAATAGAGGTGCTTCTTTAAATGCAATTTTCACTGGGTTTTTCTGCTTACCAAAGTTACTTATCACAGGTTAATTACCATATGTTATTACCACAGGTTGACCAGGGGCCTATATTATTCAATATATTCATCAATGATTTGGACGAGGGAATAGAGTGACTGTCAGCAAGTTTGCTGGTGACACCAAGCTGGGAGGAGTGGCTGACACTGGAAGCTGTGCTGCCATCCAGAGACCTGGACAGGCTGGAGAGCTGGGCAGGGAAACATTTAATGAAATAGAACAAGGGCAAGTGTAGAGTCTTGAATGTGGGCAGGAACAACCCCAGGTTCCAGTATAAGTTGGGGAATGACCTATTAGAGAACAGTGTAGGGGAAAGGGACCTGGGGGTCCTGGGGACAGCAGGGTGACCATGAGCCAGCACTGGGCCCTTGTGGCCAGGAAGCCAATGGTACCTGGGGTGGGTTAGAAGGGGGTGGTCAGTGGGTCAGAGAGGTTCTCCTGCCCCTCTGCTCTGCCCTGGGGAGACCACACCTGGAATATTGTGTCTAATTGTGGCCCCTCAGTTCCAGAAGGACAGGGAACTGCTGGAGAGAGTCCAGCGCAGCCACCAAGATGCTGAAGGGAGTGGAGCATCTGCCATGTGAGGAAAGGCTGAGGGAGCTGGGGCTCTGGAGCTGGAGAAGAGGAGACTGAGGGGGGACTCATTCCTGGGGATCAATATGGAAAGGGGCAGTGTCAGGAGGATGGAGCCAGGCTCTTCTGGGTGACAACCAGTGACAGGACAAGGGGTAATGGGTGCAAACTGGAACACAGGAGGTTCCACTGAAAGATGAGAAGAAACTTGTTCCTGGTGAGGGTGTCAGAGCCTGGCCCAGGCTGCCCAGGGAGGTTGTGGAGTCTCCTTCTGTACAGACATTCAAACCCGCCTGGACACCTTCCTGTGGAACCTCAGCTGGGTGTTCCTGCTCCATGGGGGGATTGCACTGGATGAGCTTTCCAGGTCCCTTCCAATCCCTGACACCCTGGGATTCTGTGACCTTGGATATTCTTTTAGAGGCAGTAACAGCCATAGCAATTTTAATTCTCATAGAAAAGTGTTTCAGAAATAAGTATAATATCATGAGAGATCATTCCAGTGAACTCTGGTTTTCTGTCCATCCAAAACGAGATAAAAATGGTAAAAAAAAAAAAAAATTTAACAGAGTAAACAAGCTGAAATATTTGGTATGAAAACAGCTTAAACAACAACAACAAAAATCACTCCATGTTAGCAATCTTGCGAGGCATGATTTATTTTAAACTAATCTTTTTTTAATTGGCTCTTGGGGTTTTGTGTTTTTATTATTTAGCAGCTTTCTGGTTTGTGGACTGAAGGCGAGTTAAAAGCACATTTTGGTCCATATGAACTGTTGAACTTCACAAACAAAATGGAGGGATTGGTTTAGCTTCTCATTAGATGTTCAATCTAGATGTAACAAGCTTTCAAGATTTCTTATCCATTGCAGCAAATAAATGTCTGTGAACAGTTTCCGTGGTTAAAGAACATGGGCATTTGATCTATTTGCAACTCCTTCCAAGGGCACTTTTCTTGTTATGGGCCTTAGATTTTCACTTACCACTCTAAAAACTAGACTTTGGCATAGAATCTTCTTGCTGACCATCCGAGGTGGGCACTACCAAACCAACTGCAATTCGTTCCTCCCCGGAGTTTCTATGCGGGGTTAGAGAAGGCTGGCGAGGGAGCAGGGATGTCCCACGGCCGCTGTGGGAGCAGGTCTGGGTGGTTTGGGAAATGCTGCCATTTTGCAGTTGGGATCATCTGGCAAGGGAACAGAAACACAACGGGAGTGGCAGAGTCCCGCTATCTCCCAGGTAAATCCTGACCTAACCGCTGCTGACTTGGAATTTTGTTTACACATAGAAAGTAAATTGGAACTTCTTAAAAAAATATGTTCTCTCCTTTTTCACAAATCACTTAAGGCTGCTTTTCTGTAGTAACCAACTAACAACAGGTTTTAGAAGGGCTGTCTCTTTGTTTAAGAAGAAAATTGCACCTTTCCATGCTAGCCCTCTCGGCTCTGATATTACCCTGCCATGACATACAAAAATCTTCTATTTTCTACTGGGTGAATAAAACAAATTCTCCAAATTCCATGAGAACATGTGCATGAATGCTGGCATATCTAATGTTTGACACATTTGTTATAAACAAAGTAGCAGATGTTACCTTACCCACGTATATTAGTTCATTAAAGAGCATATTTATTTCGTTTTAATTTTTTAATATTAACTCTTATGCTCACTTTTGCTGCTAATAGAAAAGCTAATATGGCCTTAAAGCTAATGCTTTATGCTCCATGTTATTTTGCATGTTGTATTAGATGGGTTTTTTTTCCATAAGGCAGCAGGGCTGCTTTTTCCTTAACTCAGAGTAAAACAGTGTCCTTGAATGTAATCTCCTTCTCAAACTGGGTTTGTTTGCAACATACAGTAATGAACTGTGATTGTATGTTAGATATATATGTATATATGTACATATATGAGGCTCAGAAAGAGGAGCAGAAGGAAGTTGTGAGCAGGGAGCTGGACTAAACCCCTCGAGGTCCCTTCCAGCCTGCGTTACCCTGTGGTCTAGCTGAGGTGGCTTTACAAATAGTGGTGCCATAGGGAGACAATGAGTTAATGATTCGCTTCTGCATCCAAGTTTGATTCAAGTCATCCATGAAATGGGTTCGTTGCTCTTACCCTGAAGGCAGAGCTTTGATCCCACAGGCTTCTCTGCTGAGGTGGGCATCTGGGGAGCTTCAGCAACGCCACGGGGTCTGCACCTCTGCACCCCCAGCAATCCAGACATGAAACTGGGCCAGTTGCGCTCCTTTCACTGAGAGCTGAAGTGTGACTGAAGTCACACTGAAGTCTGACCTCAAGCCAGTTCTCGAGGAATTAACTGTTAGTGTGTTGTTAGGACACCTGCCCCAAAAGTGGCTTATGCCTGAGAACAATTGCTTGGTGTCTGGGCTTGGAAATCCAGTGATGTCCCCAGTCTGTTGGAAGAAGTTGTAGCTGTGAGATCGCCGCTCTCCCTTTGGAGAGCAGTGCACGTACAGTAATAAAAAACCCTGATTCTAGTCGATGAGGTCTAAATAGCTGTATTTTATCTTTAAAATATCTTTGTGAATAGTATGTGTACACTTTTACTGCTAGAAAAATCTGTTATGAACAAAGTGGTAAATAATAAAAATGAACCTCACCAGAAGATACTCCTTCAATGGGTTAAAAAGAAACCCAATGCTGCATTTGTACTTTGTACAGTAAAGAAGTCATTTTTCTCTGTAAAGTGAATAGTTTTCAAAACATAAAATGGGTGCTGCCTTGTGACCATGGCAAGCGAATAACGGTTTGGCTGCAGTGGTTGGAATCACGGCTTGTTCAGTGCCCCTCCGGTCTGTGTGGGGATTGTGTGTCCATGCACACGCTTCTGATGGCTTTAGATTTCCTAACAGTTCCCAAAAGAGATTCTGAAACTGAGATCTCACACACAGGTGTGGCTAAGCCTGTCTGTATGGGCGGTATGCTCTTTTAGCTTGAGTTAAAGGGAGCTGACTAGATAATGGTCAGAATCTGTTCGCTCAGCAGCAAGAAAACTCACCCGACACAAAGCAGGAATGGTGTTGTACTGCAGGGAGGTCGGTGACTGTGGGAGTCATTTGGCTACATGTCTGTGTTTCCGTGAAAAATGCAACCTTGATTAAAAGCAAGCAATCACCAGAGAAACCAGACTGAAGTGAGAGGGTTGCAAACAGCACTGACGCTCGCGCGGCTCCCTGTGCAGACAGCGGCTGCTGGGTGCCACAGAGACGGTCCAGGGTTAGAACTGGTGGAATGCAAAACAACGTTACCATGGTAATGAGTATATACATCTCTCCTCAAAATCAAAAGATTTCATTATTTCAGGACTGCAGCTGATGGTTCTTCTCCGGGAAGTGCATCTTCTTCTGCGTCGGTGTCAGGGACAAAAAAACCTTTATCTTTGGGGTTTTTTTTATTTCACCTTTGATTGATTTAGACAGCTCTTGACCAAACTGTTCTGTAACATGAAAATATTTCAACATGCTGTAAACAGATTGAAATTCAGCCAAAATATACTGCACGAAGAAACAGGAGAATGTCTGTGCTTCTGACTTGAAACCAAAAACTCTTTCCTTTAGTAGTTAGAAATGCAAATACTCTGAGATGCTTTGATTAAAAGGGAAAAATGGGTAATATAAGGCTACAGTTTGAATCTGTAGCCAGAGAACTTAGAAAAACATAATTGCCTATATATTCAGTATTTGTAACAAAAAAATTCTGCTTCCCCTATGTACCTGTAAATGATAAAAGATATCTAACAAGTTTTAGAACCTATCAGCAGTTTTTGTATGATAACTACAACTGCTTATTACCAATCTTTTCCCAGGAACAGACTGTATTTTTTTCCTTGTTTAGTAATTTTGAAAACAGGCCTACAGATTTACATACCACTTTGATAGAGTATATGGTTCATCCTATTAATGTTCTCTCTTCTTTCTTTTAATTACAGTTTTACATTTTTATCTATATTCTAATTTCCATCAAATTAGACATGCTAATCTGTCCTTTAATAATATGTTTACATTTTGCTTCTTTTGGGATGGGAGTAAATGTAGATATATTTTAATTTATCTTTCAGTGTTGCATTTTTCAAGTTTGCATTGCAGATTGATATATTATTGAATATATACATATTTTATACTATGTTTACATATATAGACGTGTATGATAACACACATACTGAGGATCAGCAGAACCTTAGTGTAGTTTTACAGACCCTCAGGCGCTATTTCTTTCAGAATTAATTATTGCTGCTGTGTCTACAGGGTAATAAAAAACATTAAGCGGATGTTTTAGGAACTGTTGGTAATGTGGCCACTGCTGGAACCGCTGGGAAGTGTGATGTTCCCTTGCAGAGGGGACCGAGCATGGGCTGTAGCTCTCTGCACCAGTGTCACCGTCACCTGCCCGGTTTTTGGCCACATTGCAGGATGTCTCTAGCCAGCCCTGAGCCCTGGGTCTGTGCATGTTTGAGTCAACAAAGGGTGACCTTAGTAGTTGCATGTAGAAGAACCTCCTGTCTTCCAGCCATCTGAACCCCCACAGCATCAGACACTTTAATAGGAGCTATGAAACCAAGAGGGAAGACATATGGACACATATTTAATGTGTCCCTTAAACCAAATGCAAGACCTTCCATAGTAGGTCAGGCCTGTTGCCTATGTGTCCGCTGTGGCCATAGCTGCCATGAAGTACATGAAGCCTGTTGTGAGCCATGGACCGTCAGCTCGCATGGGAATAGCGCTTTCTGTCCTGAGACTCATTATTTCATGTCTGGAAGTAGCAGGGCTTGGATCCGTTTATTTTCTGTTTAGTTGGCATGCCTCATTAGAAACAGAAACCATGTGTCAACGACATGATTGTTTCACTTAATGCAGTCTCCCAGGGGGTTTGTGCTGCTATGTTCTAGTTTTTTTTTTCATTAATTGCTTTAGAAATACCAATATGTAAGGTATTAAATTCTAATTCAACAAAGTACTTAAGCAAGTACCATCTTAAGTATAGATGTTGTCATGCTAATTTCAGACACAGTGCTTATAGGTTTAATATCTCGTGGTACCAAAGCTAAAATGCTTTACAACCCCTTTTGTGCTAGGGCTGATGTTCAGGATGCAGATGGATGTTGCTGCAGGAGTTCCTGGCATTCCAGCCGTGTGGGTCGGCACGCCCATGGAGAGCTGACGGAGCGGGACGCGTGTGCACGTCTCACCTTTCCCAGCTCACAGGTTGGCATCTCCTGTTCAGCGACTGTTGGGAGGAACCTCAATGCAGAGGCTGAGGTCAGCAGCTTGGGGCAGTAGCGTCTTAAGCTGCAAAATTCCTCTGAGGATACATCAATACTTAGAGACCTACCAGGAGAAAGTAAGAGTGACCAAATTGCTGCCGATGAGGGGGCTCTTGTGCAAGGAATGCCTTTTCGTATTTTTCAGACCCTCCTTTTAGACACCCAGCACAGCAACAGGCATTTGCAGTTTGAATGTGCCCTGTGCCCATTGCTCAGGCTCATGGCAGTGTGTTGTGCTAAATCTGCTCTCCAGCCTCTAGCCAAAAAGAGTGTGCCTGGACATTAGGTTGGGAGTTAATATGGTTAAAGTGCGGGATTCACGCCCTAAGTGATGCTTTGTTTCCCTTTTTAAGTTGTACTAGTGATCTACAGTCCCACTTTCAACCTGAAGCTTTACTTTCTCGTTTTTCTGCATTGTACAGTGAGGTGCTTGTATGTGTTTTTTTTCTTTTTTATTACTTTTAAAGAAAAAATGTGATAAGAATGGATGGAGGCCACCGTTCTCTTCCACGAAGGAATAGGCAGCAAGATCGTTCTTGGTGATTAAAACTTAAGATGTAGTACTACAGCCTGTAAAAGATAATGTCCTATTATAAAATGCTTTAGGACTTGAAGACTCCACCTTTTCCTTAAGCCTCCCTCATTGCACTGGATCAAACCCATGAGGCAGAAGCAGACAGACCATCTGCCCGACAGACAGACTCCCCGCTGGGCGCTGGCACAGAGATCTGCTGAGCCGTCAGTCTCGTGAGGTTCGTTAAAGGCGAGGTGAAATCTGAAATACCTTTGAGCAAAACGAGCAGAAAATCAAATGGGAACTAGCCTGTGTGAGATGACTGCGTTGTGTTTTGTTCATTATTGTATAATTCAGCGTTCCATTGGCGTTAACTTGTGCCAAGACCCTTCCTGCTGAAATGCTACTTTTGGATGAACTTCAGATTTGCTAAAAATGGTCAACCAAGTATTTGTCAGGGATTCTTTCTGCTCAGCTGGAGAAGGAAACCTAGAGAGTTCAAAGCAACTTTGGAACTGTCTGTGCAGGATGAATCTCTGAAAAGGATGTTGGGGTAAAGATGAAGACAACAGTGATTACTTTGTTGTTTATATGAAAACTGGCACAACCACATGCTGGTCCCTACTAGGGTGTTACAATTTCTTGTTATCTCTCAATCTTGTCAGTATTTTTCATAACCTTTCTTCAAGTCTGTCTTGTCTCTACAGTATTTCCCTATTGTAACGTACTTGTGTTCCAGTGACTTTGCTATTACAGCAACTCTCAGCTGAAAGAAGTCAGGAGGCAGTCTGTCATCAGAAACCGCACAGAAGATTTGCTGTTACACTGAGGAAGGAAAAGAAAATCCTCAAGCCATTTATTGCACTTACTGGCATTTTAGTTCATCATTCTGGAAATGAAAGGCGCCGATGCTGGTATGGCACCAATCTTTTTTTGTCTGAGTTCTTTCCTCGGTGATGTTCCATGTGAGGGTTTTTCAGATAGAAGGCTAACCTGCAGAAACACTTTACAGTGGTATTTGACTTTTTGCTGTCTTGCATTTCTAAGACTAGTACATTTAATTCATCACAGCATGTTGAAGGCAAAACACCCCTGTCTGAGAGAAAGTCACTCCTGAAGTTGCTGGAATTGTGTCAAAGTTGCCGTGCTGGGTTTGGGTCAGAGCTTTAATTTCAGAGTTATTCTATTGGTAGGCCCCCATTTGCACATAGCTCTATACTCCTTGTGTAAGAAAGGAAAGTGGGGAGCATCCTGCAGTGACATGGGGTTTTGGGGACACCTGAGGAGTGAATTGTGTCCAGCAGTGACTGGCACCTGAGCTGGCCTGCAAAGGGAAACGCATGCTAGAGAACGGGCACAGGCTGAAACACAGGAGAGTCCATCTGAGCATGAGGAGAAACTGGTTTGCTGGGAGGTGCCAGAGCCTGGCCCAGGCTGCCCAGAGCGGGTGTGGAGTCTCCTTCTCTGAGCCATTCAAACCCCCTGGGATCCTGTGTGATCTGCTCTGTGACCCTGCGTGAGCAGGTGGGCTGGGGATCTGCAGAGCTCCTGCAGCACAAACAGGCTGGGGTTCTGTGACTCTCTATCCACAAGCCACATGGGAAAAGCAATGTGTTGCACTTAGAAAAGGGAATTGGCCTTACTCAGGTGGACCACTTCAGCTGACAGTTTCTTCTGTCTGTTGTACTATGCAGTCTGTAGTCCAGGAGCCACAAAGATATGGTAATACCAGTTTCTTCATGTTGTATTTTAACTTGATTTTTCCTTTTAACTTTTGTGTTTGTCGTTGGAAACGTGGTGGTGGGTGGGAGAGGGTTTGAGCACTGGATTGCAGCTTCCACGGTATGTATGGAGTCCTGTAAGTGTGAGGCTGGACCCTGGGTTTGGATAAGTAATGTTGTGAGTATGATTTGTTTTTCAAAGAGTGTTTGTCTTTTCTGAGTGTTTGAAATAGAATCAATTAATCCTAATTTTGAAAGAGGCTGTACTGTAACTTGTAATAACCTGTGGACGATACGTTACTGATAAACACACTATCCATAAACTATTCCCACGTGTATGTGTACAATGCATTTTTCTAGCAGTTTCAGGAGTTAGGAAAGGCAGGAGGTTTTGATGACAACATGATGGTCATAAGCACATCACCTCACACACTGTTGCACCTCTTGTCCTGGCAGAAGCATGGTTTGTTTTCCAAGGGATGGCATTAATGTCCCAGGCTACCTCACTTTGCTTTTAAAATTATTACCTGAATCTAGTTTCCTGTTCCTTCTTTATTATTGTTCTATCTTTGATCACGTCTATATCTGGGGAAAAAATAGAATAGGACAGCTAGCAATTTAATTAGTGGTGATGGCCAGAGGGTATAACTGTCACCACCAGAACGAATGGCTTTCCATTTGCAGCAGCAGAACCAGGAAAAGCGTATCACCCAATTTATCTCCCTGTTATTATACTCTGGGAATTCCCATGTGTGTTGATCCCATACTTACCAGGTGACTGATTAGTCTGCAGCAAGACTACTGAATCTTTTCACAAATGTTTTCAGTTTTCCATTTGCAGCTGTTCCATTTTGTCACATCTTGTTTCCTCTGACTTGGACTCTGGAGAGGTCTGGACAACGTGCCCATGCAGATTAGTTTTGCTATTACTGCACAAGCAACTGATGCGTCCTCTTCCCTTCTGACTAAACTACTGGATTGTTTTCAGTGAATTAAAAATGAGCTTTGCTGTTATTTTCTCTTCAATAGGGATGTACGTTTCTAATTTCCTGTTACAGAAGTTGTTTATTAAAAAATCTGTCCGTTCATTATTTGTGCTTATGAAGGTGGAGCAGCTTTATGTGCAGAACTTAATTAGCAGTTGGAACCGTTGTGATCTAGTTTTCTGTAGGTAAACGCTTCAGTAATACAAGATTTCTGCTGGTGAGAAATCTCTTTGAGACTCTCAGCATCAAAGCCTGACTAAGTGAATTTCATGATTCAGCGAGGTTTTCAGTGCAGTGCAAAGAGTTTGAAAGACCTTGCTCAAACACCACTTTTTATGCTAATTTTGCTTGGGGTTATTTGGAGGGGGACGTAGTGTGAAAAGCAAAATATTTCATGAATAAATTAAATAACTGAAGCATAGAACTTCTCCCTCAATTTGAGGGCTTCATAGAGAAGTAACATGCTGAAAAATATCCTCTTCTGGCTGCACATTAAGATAAGGAGAAGAGAACGGGAAATATCTGTCATTTGGACTGCTGGAAGTGTCTAAGAAAGGGATTCTTGCAGAAGTCTGTCATCTGTCTCTGGTGTTCTGAGGTGGTTGCATTAGTCACTGAGGTACCTCCTTCCATCGCTGCTCTGCCCCTTACGCCCAGTTCCACTTCTTCAAAAACCCGGGACGCAGGACCCTTTCCAGATTAGGGTTCTAGATCAGCCCCAGTTTCACTAAGAATGCTGATTACGATTTGGTCCACATACTAGTAATGACAGACCCATTCTTTTGATAACTGGATATACATTTTATGTTACTAGTAATAAAACAAATCTGAAGTAACAATGCTTTGAGAACCCAATTGCATTTTCAGCTGCAATGTTATAATGGTCTATTTTTTACTCTCATGTTACATTTCTGTCTTACTTATATGCATGTGTAATCTGAGAAGAAATAATGAGCATAATCCAAGGATTTTCAAGAAATCGTAATGACCTGTCAGGTTTTGAACATGTGAAGTCTCAAAAATGTTCTTTTTATAAGACAAATATTTCTCCATTCCCTACCCTCTTTGCTCCACCTCATTTCTCAAGAGCAGAACAATCTTCTTTGTGTTGCTCTTGTTCCGCCAAAAATTGATATGAAGCCAGATCCTTTCAAAAGTGTCACATTCATATAATGAAAATGTGTCGAGATAGAAACACAGACTCCTGCTCCACACAAGTATTTTTGGCTCTGTAGACACATTTGAACATGAACAACCATGTATCTTACATTTAACCACCTTAATTTAATTTCACTTGACCTAAGGAGCTGACAGCATTAATCTTCCATATTGATTAACCAGATGGAAAACACTTCTTCACATGATAAGGTGGCAGATTTATATCCAGAGAACAAGTACTGATGTGTTTAATTTGCTTGCAAATGGAACTGATAAGGTACAGATTCTTTAGACCAAGGATGAAAGTTAATTCTCATTTACTAGTCATTCTTGCTCAGACCATTAACAAAGATTCCAGACAACCGACAGTTTGGTGGATTTTTAATTCTATTTCTGTATGTGAAACAAGTAGTTTTCACACAAATTGCATACATACTTTATATATAGATATGTATATATACATATATAAATATATGCACAAAACATATACATTCACTTTGTATACCCTTAAGACTTCCCTTAGATTTGTTTCTACCGATAATTTAATAAATGAGAGAACTATCAGATTTCTTTGCAAGTTGGGTTATTCTTCCCTCATTCTGTGTCTCATCCTCCTCAGCAAGGAACAGGCATCTCCAGTGATACCCATGTACCTGTCTGCCCATGTGACTTTCAAACCCCCGCATTCGGAATTAAAAAGAGCACCACCTGGTCTAACTTTAATTAACAATTTGCAGAATGGTCTTGTCCCCATAATACGGAAAGTCTCCCACATTATGGAAATTACCAAATGCAATTGAAACAAAAAAAAAAGTCTTTGAAATGAAAAGAGAATAAGAATTATAATCCTTAACTTACCCATTATCGCTCTCCCCCTTCTGTTTAAGCCGCTTTGCTGCAATAATCAAAACTGCAGTTGCTTAGTCACTGATAATCCTACATCATATATTCATTCCATTATTTTCCTGCAGGCCCTAGAAGTACCTTTTGACCATGATACAGCTTGTCCAGTGATTGACAAGTGTTCTGATAGCTCATTTCACAGCTTTCTTGCATCTTAGGGGCTGAATTGCTGGCGGCACAAGCTGTGCAGAGAGAAAATCGAGCCTTATCAGTGCTTCCCAAATTCTTGTTCAGGTTTTTCCTCTTGAGCTTCTGCCTGCCTTTACTCATTTAATTAATGCTTCTATGTCCCTAGGTTACATACCTGCTGACTTTAAATCTGTTGCCATTTATCCATTATTAAACTAACATTCTTTGCCTGGTGACTTGGCTGACAGCTATAGAGCTACTGCCAAACTCCCATTCCCATCAGAGATCCTTGGAAACAAGGACATTAAAGATTTTATTTTGTTTTAATGAAAAGGAATAAAATTTATCTTAATAGCTTGAGGTCTGACATCCTGAAGCTCTTTAGAAGCTAATTAACTTACATCGCATTGACTTGGATATTGTCATTTCTCCTTTCGTTCACATCGGTGTCGCACTGGAAGAGAAACTCTTCTGAGAGCCACTTGACTCTGCTTTTAATGGGGAGATTAAGGGAGGGAACCAAAAGAACTGAGAACTTTAACCCTTAAACTTGTTTCTCTTGCTCTGGCCATCTTGTTTTGAAGTTTAAACTCCCACCTGTTCTCCAATAGCTCCCTGTCCAGGGGATGGCCATATGGCAGGGAAAAAGGAAAGCATTACCATCTCTGTGAGCTGCCCGGCACTGGGAGATG
Source organism: Patagioenas fasciata (assembly GCF_037038585.1). NCBI lineage: Eukaryota > Metazoa > Chordata > Aves > Columbiformes > Columbidae > Patagioenas > Patagioenas fasciata. The sequence continues at coordinate 985,338 of NC_092534.1, read as the reverse complement.
TCTGATCTGTGACAGGGAAAGATCACGTCCCTTTCTGAACAGAAAATCCTTTCGCTGTTATATTAAAACAATGATGTACGGGGGTTCTCATTAGCCTCCCTGTAGCTCAGCAAGTTTAATGACTTTCCACCACACAGTTGGCCGCCCTGCTCTGACTAGAATGGGTTTTGCAGTCTTTTTGAAACCACAGGTCAGATTTTCGAAGTGGGCCTCTGAATGACAGATGTGAAACTGTCGGTGAGAGACTTGCTTCTCTTCATTCACTTTTTATGAGGATATAGAAGCAGTTTATTGGCCCTTAGATGTCTGAGGGTCATGGGTGGAAAAGCTCTAGACTGGGGTCCCACAGAACCAGTAGGATTGCTTTAGGAGACAGGGTGTCCCTGTTTCCATTTCTCTATAGCTTCCTTCACTATTTCTGCACTGGCATTTCTGCACTCCCCACTTCTTTGTCTTTTTGTCACCTCAAGCTTTAAATGAATTTACCTTTTTAAATAGACAAATTTTCATTTACTGAGCATCAAATGTAACAATAACACAAGGAACAAGTAAACATAAAGTTCCATAAAGAATAGTTAATCTTCTGTTCACAGCTTCATCTCAGCCTAAATCCAACTGATCTTTCAAAATGCTCAGATGGCATAGAGTGAAGTTAGCAGCAGGCAGATGCAAAACAAGCAAGAAGGGCTGATTCTTCACACAATACAAAGTGCTACAACGTGCCTTCCTGCAGGTTGTTGACAGTCTTAAAAATGTACATGTGTAAAAAGTGACAGGGAAACCTAATGAAAGAAAAGAATCCAGCGAGAACGATTAAGCAGAAAGATGTCAGTCTTGGCTCAGCCGATCCTGAACTGCAAAGCGCTGGAAGCCAGGGGGCACAAGGAAAGTGTGTTCCATCTCTTCTTATTCTACTCTCAAAACTGCTTCTGAGCTTCTGTGCCCTTTATGAGAGAGCAGATTTAGGGTGATCTCTACTATTCTTATCTTGCTGTTCAAGTGCTTCTTCCCCTTGACCCTGTCTTTCTGTTGGACTGCTTCAGGATTATCTCCTTGCTTAAACATTTGCTATCTATAATGCTTTAATAATAGATTTTATTCTAGATGTATTCATTCAAATGTTGCGACTCTGTAGATGTCACAGGTGTTTCTCCTGAAATTTTTATGCCTGATTTGATTTAATCTTTTTAACGATGTTTGTCCAAGATTTAACATTTGAGTGAATAAAATTAAAATTAACCTCCGCATTTGAAAACTAAGTTTGGGAATCCCATCTGCCATAGAATTTCTTGCTTTAAGCACAGCAAGTTTTGAAAGCATTGAAATCCCAAATTGCAACTTCGCTCACTAAAATTGACGTCAATTCCTTTTTTTCCCTCCTATCTATCTTAGACGTTTTTACGTTCCAATTGTAATTGTAGCTTTTATATTTTTGGAAGATGACACTATGCGAATCATCTACTGTGATCAAAGTTGTACCATGTGCAGTCTGAAGTGTGCTGAATAATTCCTGCAAGCATTGATGTAAAAATGGCTTTGGCTTCCTTTTTCCCCACTGCATTTGAACAAGTTGTGAAACAAGAGCTCAGAAACTTTTAAATAAGTGTTTCTTGTCATTACAGAAGGAGGTCATGTCGAGGTCGGAATCATAATGAAATGTCAATTCAGCTGACAGCGTACGGTGAATGAATCCACGGTTTGCCACCCAAATAAACCAGGAAACAAGCACAACCGGGCTTAAAAAAAAAAGCAGGAAAATAAGATTTTAAGTTGAGCCCAAGGTATATTCTACTGTAAATGGAAACTTTTAGAATCCTTGGATGCTTTTCAAAAGTTTGCCCGTATTTCAAAATAAGTTGAAAGCAAGCTAGACGTGTATGAGCTGCTGTTCTCTTTTATGATACAAGTACCCTGTTTAGGTACTAAACATGGAGCCTTTCAGAGTACTGTTCTGTCAGGAGCTGGAATCAATTGTACATTTATCAAGGAAAACAAAGCTATACCCAAACGTTGTCTAGATGTTAAAACAAAACATTTGTGGGAAAATGCCATTTAGGAATAATTTTTCACCTTATGTTTTTTAGGAAATTTCAGATGCATTGGTCTCAATTAAACAGAAAAAGTAATACCTAAATTTTCCATATAATAGCTTTTCATTTTTAAATTTGGAAAATTTAAATAAAATACTTTACAAAGCTTGAACACTTGCAACAGAAATATTTCAAAATTATGAAATACATTTCCTAACACACCGAATCCAAAGTAATCACATTTCGTAAAGGAGATACCCGACTCTGCCTTTCTTTACTCTGAATCCGGCTCCTTCTGGGCTGGAGGAGGTGGGAGCTGGGCTGGTCTCTGCAGCAGCGCGGCTGGGACACCACCCCCGGCTGCGGCTGCCGCCGCCACTCCAACGCGCTTCTCTTGGGGTGGAGTCAATGCGTTCTTGCTCCCTGGGCTTAGTCTTTGCTGCTGTCTTTTGCTATTAACGTTGTCCTAATGTTCACACTGGAGGAAGACAGCCTTGGTTTCCCTAGAGAAATCCAAACTGCAGCTGCCTGCTGCACACTGAGATGCTCATTTTGGGAGAAGACAAAGTGTCTTCGCCCCGTTTGTTTTCACTGATAGGAGTTTTCTCCATCTATTCGAGGCTACTCCTTTGTTTTTGCTGTGCCATGTCCCTCATCATCTCTGGACTGGCCACCAGCGCAGTGGTTGTCTTCTCATCTCCAGCTGCCTCAGGCCAGATGTTCTCTTGTCGGGGTTTCAGGAGAGTTTCTGTGCTGGTTTCTGCCTGTCTTGAGAGTGTGGTGCATCAGACCCCAGTACGATCCGGGAATGCTGTTTGGGTAGATCACCTCACATATTGGTCTTCTTGCATTTTCAGCAGTTAATTTTTGAAAAAGATTTAGGCATAATCCTATTGCTCTGTTTTCAGAACAAGGGAATTACATGTTGCACATTGCTACTCACTTGGGTCTGCTCCAAATCACGGCAATACACTGACAATGGCAGATTAAATTCCCTTCTGTTCCTTGTTGCAATTTCCAGTTAATAATCACCATGCCAAAGATGTGGCAGGCCTGGCCGATGCCTTCTAGCACAAGTGACCTGGCTATGAAATTTCCCTCGACACAAAGGAATACGAATATGTGAGGGTTCTGAAGTTGTCTGTCTTCCTAAAATCACCAGTTCTTCTGATAGTTTGAAGCAATTTCAAGGCTGTATTTAAAAGTGGCTCAGGGCTACACCGGCAATAACGCTGGGTGTCCTGGCTGAGGTACGTGGGCAGAATGTGATCAGGAAACAGGTTTTTGTCTGCGCTGTACTTCACTCTGGCTAGTGGTGTAAATCCATGTGTTTAATAATCATTCACACGCACAATAAAAGGAGGTGTATCTGATTAGATCATTTTTGGTTTTAGTTTTCTGATTTCTAGCTTCAGCTGCTTCTTTTACCTACACCTTGTTCATTTATATTCAGGGGAACCTCATTCAAATCCAGCAAGCAATTACATTGTGGTGTAACCATGAATAATATTGCTGTTTACACACACTTAAGGTGGCCCATTTCTTGACAGGGAAGGATATTATGTGGATTGATACTGCCTATGTTTTTTTCAATCTGTCTGACTTGTTATCCATCTTTCTAGACATTTATGAAGTGCCTGTCTTCATTGCAACCTTCCATTAAAGCTGGAGATTATGTTTTATCCAATGCTGTATGTTCTGCAAAGCAGGAGAGTGCATGCAAGCTGCAGCAAGTCACTTGTGGGAAGATAAAGTGTGGTGAGAGACAATCATGAAGAGCTCATCTGTGGAAATGTGCAGAACTCAAAACATTTTATTAAATGCAACTTTTCATCCTATAAAAGCACAGAACTAATACTGAAATAAAGAGGAATCTCACGTGTGGAAGCTCACAGGCTGGTTAGTTGGCTGTAAGTCATTCTTAGGGGGCTGTTTGACAGGCTGCTTATCTCTGTTATCAGTTACAGAGCATGAACAAAAAGACAGACAAAAACGATCTTTTGTGACCTGGGTGAACATGATTTCCTGAATTTCAGTTGCGGAAGCTCCCCCCGTGATCAGAATGCAGCTTTCCTTTCAGTTTTGTAGCCATTAAAAAGTTCAGGAAAAATGTCATGCTAAAATGAAAGCCTCTTACACAGTTTTTTAGGAATATGCTCCTTACCATGCATCAGTTTTACAGAGAGTGAAGAGACTGATCATTGTGAATGTATTTCTGTGTGGTGCAGTTCCTTCTTCTGCTAACGCTGTGGTAATGATTTTCCCCAGAAAAGCTGTGTACTTCCAGTCTGAATGTAGGTTTGTTTAGATTAAGAAGCTACTACCAAAAAAGAAAAATTAATAGAAATTGAAAATTCTACAGAAACAAGAACAATATTGTCAATAAATTACGAAAATTTATGAAGATCTACTAAGTGATCCCAGATGACTTTAAGTTGCTCAGGCCTTGCAGAACCCACCACTTGTTACCAGTGACCACTTCTGTTCTGAAAACTGAGATTAGCTATTGATACAGCTCGGAAAAATGCTCTTTGCTGCTTTCTCCCCTTTTGCACTTTGCACGCTTGCTCTCCCTTTTCCTTTTTTCCTTTTCAGAATGTGTATTGAATGGCATTGTATTAAAAAGGGGAGGGGAAAAAGAGAGAGAAAAAGAATATTTAGTGATATAGGTAAGTCTGCAGTTGTCTTACAACTTTGTAGTCTCATTTGCTTAGAAGATAGTGTACATGTACATGTAGAATTGTGTACAGGTACATGTAGAAATGGGAATAACTTAGTACACAAGCTAGGATTTCCTTCTCTGTATTGCTTTAATACTTTATGTAAATAATGAATATAATTAATGCAGCATTAGATAGTATGGTAGACCCCAGAATAAAAGATTTTAGGTAATTTTTCTTTTTGTTGAGGGTGGAACAGTCATCGCAGCACAAGCATCTTGCTGCAGAAGTCAACACTGGGCAGAACAGCTCTCCCAGAGCCTGAGCTCGGCCTGCAGACACCGTTTGTTGTATTGGGATGAGGAATGCGGCTAGTTCAGATGCTGTCCTTTTGACTTCAATAACTCCACGTGTTTCAAAAGGGTATTATCTCAGTTAGAGCCCAGTGCCATAAGATGATTAAGGCCACGTTCAGTGTTAAGTGCAGAGCCCCTGCCCTTAACTCTCAGATGAGTGTCAGATGTGAGGCCGGTGCTGAGCAAGAGCCATCAGATGGGAGCTAATCCTGCAGCTCAGCATCAGAGTCTCCATAAGGATTACGTTTGGCCACGATGCTGCCTCTCTGTGAAAGAAATACCTCTAAAGTGATCCTGCTGTGGCAAAACATTTTACTGGGTTTGTCTAGAAATTACAATGATTTTTAAAATATTGATCTAATTTATACTGCTGTTTCTCTTCAAGAGTCAAGCTCATGCATGTAAACTCTTTATATGGTGGTTGCCAGCATTAGTCAGCAAATATTACCGCTTTCCCTGTGAAATAGCTGAATAATTGTTTTACATTTACATTAATAAATATCAAGTGACCAACTCTGTATTGTAATGCGATCAACAAGCTATCTCTAAGTTTCAGAGTAATGTGTTAGGGTGCTTTTTATATTTTATATCTGTATTCAACCAGGTCCAGAGTTTTTATGGAGTACAGTTGTCTATGGATGGTAATAATAATACAAAATAAATATGTTATTTCTTTGGCATATATGGAAGTATCTCCCACAGTCTGTCAAGGGAGGTGGGTTCTCACCGGTACAAATGAGAATAAAAGCCCTATTTAATGATCCTCATTCAACAAACCCCACGACACTGTACGAGTAGAGACCCGGACATTGGTTTACAAATGATTACCATGATTCCCATGCAAACAGCAACAGCAGGGCTGAACAGCATCAAAGAAAACAGTGACAGCAGGAAGAAAATGACCAAAACTTACGCAAAGTCCCAGATTAGGTAATGACTTGTTGTCAGATGCACGTTTGCAGTCACATCTGTAGTTTGTATTATGTAAGCCAAAGTATTTTGCATCTAAAAGACAACTAACCTGAGACGAAACAGCTCATCCTAGAAAACAGTATTTTAATTTTTATTTTAGAAAAGGCTTTAAGTGATAAAACTAAAATAATCACAGTTACTGCTAATTTGGGTTTCCTAATGCGGTCCTCATTTCTAAGGGTGAACTCACTATGAAAAGAATAAATGTGCTTGGTTTTTTTCTGTTGCAAATGTGAGGTTTTGCAATTAGATTTTTAAGCAGTTTTTCTACTTCATCAATAAAAATGTATACAGGCATGCTTTGTAAGTATGACTTTGGGCTGTGCTTTTTACATGCACATCTGTACTGTTGATATAAATTCAACTTACATTTGTTTTCACAGCATCACCGAATGGACTGGGTTGGAAAAGCCCTCAGAGCTCACCCAGTCCAACCCTTGGTCCAACTCCAGTCCATTGACCAGATCATGGCACTCAGTGCCATGGCCAATCTCAGTTTACAAACCTCCAGGGCCGGTGAGTCCAGCACCTCCCTGGGCAGCCATTCCAATGCTGACCACTCTCTCTGCACAGAATTGCTTTCTAATCTCCAGCCTCAATTTCCCCTGGCAGAGTTGAAGCCCATGCCCCCTTGTCCTATTGCTGACTGCCTGGGAGAAGAGCCCAATCCCCCCTGGCTAGAACTGCCCTTCAGGTCGTTCTAGAGAGTGCTGAGCTCACCTCTAAGCCTCCTCTGCTCCAGACTGAACAAGCCCAGCTCCCTCAGCCTCTCCCCATAGGGCTTGTGCTCAAGTCCCTTCCCCAGTCTTGTTGCTCTTCTCTGGACCCGCTCCAGCACCTCAATCTCTTTCCTGACCTGAGGGGCCAGAACTGAACTCCAGGTGTGGCCTCCCCAATTCAGAGTCCAGGGGAAGGAACACTGCCCTTGTCCTGCTGACCATGCTAGTTTTGATATTTTTGCAGTGCTTTTCTCTGTAGTGGGTTAACAGCAATAGCCTGGGTCACTGGAGTTTCCTGAAAGAGAGCAGTCATGTCTGTCAGCCTCACGGGTTGGAACAAACACTGCAGCCGAGGTCTGACACAGGACAGCGGCCCTGAGCTCCAAACCTGCCCCAAACATTCAGTTAATTAACCCTGAGAGCGCAGTGAGCTCTGTGATGCTGTATGTGCACAAGAAACCAGCCTCGAACTGCTGGCTTTAAACGTTACTGCTGCGTGCTGTCGTACCAGTGGTTACCGTGGTGGTTATTAAGAATTTTCTTGCATGGATGATGATCTTGGCTTAGGAAAACAGGAATATAAAGGCTCCAGGCCACCTTTTTTCATCCTGTGCTTTGTAGGATGATGGCCACGTTTCCTCAAATATAATTTAGAGCTGATTTTAAATTGTAGATACAGCAGTGCGTAAGGTTTCCTTATTATTTTTTGGTTGCATCCCTGTAACCTCCCTCAGAGAAGTCTTTGCTGGAGGAGGTGAGTCCATCCTCTGTGCTGGCAAAAGAATGGGAGGTTACACTTCAAGCTATTCAGTTATGCCTGAAATATATCTTCTGCTTGTGGCATTTGTGTTTGTGTAGTTTCCACACACCAGAGCTGTGTTTGTGACATTGTTACAGCCTGGCTAATTTATTCTCAAATCTCCTCTTTCCATAATTTTCTTTTTGTCTGGGAAAGCCCACTGATTTAACTAATGAATCTAGTACTGATTTCTGAACAGCTGCTAATAATAAGAAAATTGTCTTGATGGTTATTCTCGAGCCCAGAGAATGAGCATGCAAGCAAGTTGTTGGGACATTTTTCACTTCCCAGGATGTTTGGCTTGTTTGGAGAGCTCTCATGTCAAATCCCTTTTATCTGTAATTACAAAGCGTTATGATTTCATCTCGGTGCCAAGGGACAGCAAATGACTGCGGGGAATACTGAAAGCCCATTTATTTATCTTAAGGCCAACTTTTGGTCACAATGATATCATTGCCAAAATCCTCAGTGAATTTCTCTGTTTGGAGCTTTAACCCTACGCATGTCTCCCAGGACTGACTACGGCTTGGATACAAACTACTGGGAACAACTGGGAATATATTTCTTTCCTTTCTGTCTTAAATAGTATGTGCTGGACTATTTGTCCCAGATAACTGACAGTCAAATTACAGATAGATTATTTTTATCCTCACTTTAAAAATAAACTAATAGCACAGCAAAGGAACTGATTCATCCTAAATGATGTAGGAAGTCCATTTCAGACTGGGAAATGAAACCTATATTTTTCTGGAAGGCAAATCTTATTGGTTCAAAACCTTTCTACCGCCCTTCTGTGCTCTTCTACCTTTTCAAATGCTTTGTTGGAATTCAGATGTATTCAGATTGTAGCTGTAAGCTGTCTTGTAGTGGCAGGTTCTTTCCTTAGCTCTGAGATCACACCGGCTGTGTGGGATGTTACATGGAGATCAGGGGTTTGGCCTTTCAAAGGCTGGGGCTGACTGCCGAGCGAGGACATGGAGTGACAGAGCTACTGTCAAACGTCTGAATGAAGCTGGTGTTGGTAACACATAATAACACAGTTTAAATGGTTTGTGCTGCAGGATTCTGTTTCCAGACAGTGTGTAGTGTGTCTGAAGTTACGTGCTTTTAGCTACTGTGTAAGTCTGTGTAGGGAACATCATGCACTGATCTGCAACCGTGGTGTAACAACACCGAAGTTTGGGGAAACCTCAGACACCTTTATGCTGCTTGTTACAGCTTCCGTCTGCTGCAAAGTGATGAAAGAAACGGGAGAAAACCTCCTTCCCGCCTTTGCTGTGGGCCTTGAAGAAAAAATAGCAGGTGTAATGGACTTTCAAAGATGATCTAGACCATCCTTTGTCTTCAGGAAGGGTTCAGCAATATCTAAATCATTCTTGACAGAATCAGTTCAATGTTTCTTTAAAACAATTTAGCAATGGAAACTCCACAGCCTCTGTATATAATGCATTTCACTGCTTGTCATTCCACGCCATTCAAAAGGTTTTTTTTTCTAATACTTGACTAAATTGTCCCTACACCAAGTAGGTATTTTTCCTGTCTCAAGTGGAGTATATTATTTTCCTCTTTTCAGCAACACTTTACATAGATGTAATCCTGTCTCTCCATAGCTGTCTTTTCTGTAGCAGAACAGCAAGAAATACTCTCTAAAATGACAAAGTTTTATTTTATGTGATTTCTAATCATCTGCTGGTTGCTGTTTCTCATTTCTGGAGTTTGTGTATGAATTTCTGCATGCTGTTTCAGTCGAAGCCTTACCCATAGGAGTAGAAGAATCGTACTGTTCATATTCTCTATGACATTAGAACTCAAAAATACTTTTTGCAGGGAAGTTTCCTAGTCCATCATTTCCCACCTTGCCTGTTTTTCACTTCCTCATGTTAGTAGCACTTCGCAAACACCATTGCTAATCTGCAGTGGTCTGAAATAGCTTGGATCAGTAAGACCATTTGAATTCCAGTCACGTCTTATGAGCTCTTGCAGTCCAAAATAGTTCTGTGAGTGTAGTCTGTCCTCGAAATCATAATGGGAAATACTTATTGGTACTGAAAATCTCACTCAGTCCCACATTTGCATTTTCCTCATTGCTATTATTTGAATATTGGAACTGGAACCCGTCTTGCAGTAGTTCCATCTAGACAGGTTGTGAGGGAAAAAGCAGTTTGGGGAGGGCTGCAGAGATGCTGGAGAGCTACGCGCAGAATCTTCCCGTTACTCTTCTTTCCCCCTCAGTCTTTCCTTCTCTTTTCCCCTCACACTTCTGAAGTGAGTTTGGGATTTTTTTTCCTTTCCTGGCATCACTTATTTACCTTGTGAAATGAGCTAAAGACAATAGGAAAATCAGATCACTCTCTTTACGTCGGAGGCCCCTTTCCTCACCAACGCTTTGATCCCCTTTGGCTTCGCATTCACACTATTCTGACCAACACCATCATCCAAACAGCAGCACTCTGAAATTGCTGTTGGAGTCTCTGCCACCTTCTATTAGGCTAATGCTGATGTCCATTGAGATAAATGATCAAAACCAGATCCTCTAGGGAGCGGCAGAAGGATGCTGGACTGGTAGAGCACAGTGTTCTCCTGGGGAAGAGAGGCCTGCCTGGATAGAATTAGAATCCTGGGTGCAATTACTGACTTTGCTGTAGTGTAAATCGAGCAAATCCTTGGAACTCATTCAGTGTTAGTTTCTGTCTGCTTGGTAATTCTACTTTAAACACAAGATCTTTGGAGAAGGGACCGTATTTCTGAAGTATACATAGTCCAAGCAGCTCCATGCTGCCATCTAAAACATGATTTATTGACACTTACTGGCTATATGGTGTCTTCTTAAAAGACAATAAAATCCTCTGTGTTTGTTAAGTCTCAGTGGGCCAGTGTCAGCAGTGATGTTTACGTGTGTCATTCCTTTCTGTGCTGCCAGTGGTGTCCGCAGAGGAGCTGAAGACTCGGAGAACAGCCCAGGTTGGAAGGGGCCTTGGGAGACCATCTGGTGCAGCCGTGCAGGGAGGGGCAGCCTGGATGAGATTATCCAGCATCCTGTCCATTCACCTCTTGGAAACATCCAGTGATGGGGGTTGTTCCATTAATTGCTCGTTTGAACTGTAAAATAATATGTTTCATATATTGAGATGAAACCTTTCCTGGTGCAACTTGTACCCCACTGCCCTTGTCTTCTCCTCCACCCTCTGCAGCTGCCGCCCTGTACGTACTGGAATCCTACGATGAGCTCCTGCCCTTCTCCAGGGAGATGAGACCTGACTCTTTCGTGTTCCGTTTTCATAGACACAAACTGGTTTATCCTCCTTCCAGTGACTCTTTGTTACAAATTATATAATCTGTATATAATACCTCTCTTCAGTTTTCTGCTCTTTAGCATAAACAACTTCAGTTTTTTCATTGTTTTCCTCACAGTTTGTTTTCTCTACCCCTCTGCTTACTCATACCGATTGTTCAGGTAATGACTGATTACAGTAACCTTACTGACTTGTCTCTTCCCTGGTACTCTCTGGCCGACCCTTACCCCTCTGGGAGGCTTGCCAGGGTGTTCATTCTACCTGGGGCTTTGTCACATCTCAGCAGAGAGGGAAGATTACTGTATGTGATTTCCCTGTTTGGCCTGTCTGAATTTCTTAACTCATGGTAGGTTTGGATGGCGTTGTAATTCCCAGCCCCACGCTTTGCAGAACTGCTGCCTGAGCTGTTTTTCTAAAACTTGTATGTCTGTGCCATTATTCCTATCTATAATATACAGTAATTGTGTGTGTATATGATACTGTGCATTAGTCCTCAGTGCTCCATCCTGTTTATTTTATACCACTGTGCTATATGGTGAACAGGTTTGATTCTTATTTTGCTTTCCTTTTTTTAAGCTGACAGGCGTTAACTGTGAAAGTAATACTTTTCCTTACTGAGTTAGACAATGAAATACAAATATGCTTTGGTATTTCAGAGTAAACTTTTAAAGAATGTTGCTTGATTTCTCTTTGTAGTTTATTACAGTGTTACTGATAGCTATGTTATTCCATTATGGTCATACTTCACAGTAGGTTAATTTAACACACATTTCCCAATTTTTTTATGACAATGTGACATGAGCCAGAGTCAGAAGTCTTGATAACGTGTATGATATCTACTGCTGGCTCCCATTTGTTTGATTGGAGGCCTCGCCATTAGAAATCAGCAGCTGACCTTTAAGATGCCACCGGGTGAGCTGAGGGCAGAGATCTGCACACTTTCTGTGCTCACCAGCAGAGTGCCAGCAGTTCCTTCCCTGCCAGCACCTCGGTCAGACTGAAGTTTTGGATGAGAAACCTTTAAAACAGCTTGCTGGCAATTCTTCCTCCTTCTGCAGAGAGAATGAGATGGAAACAGATGAGAGCAGAGGGCTCCTTTCTCCAGCACAGCTTCAACTTTACATTCAGGAATATGCACAAGGGGTATTAGGATTCTGTGTGGATGTGAAATAGTCTCCCAAGGGAAACAGGCATGTCATACAGCTTGAGAGATTGTACAGCTTGAAAATAGTAGAAAACATGATATGGAATAGTATGCTAGGAGATAAGATGCTTTTTATTCCCATCTGTGCTTCAGGGGTTGAATTGGCAGCAAATTCAAAAACCTTTACTAGGCAACAGAAAAGATCAAGAAATATAGTATATGCATAGCAGGGCTTTGGCAGGAGGTGGTGTGTGTCCTAACTGGATAATAGGAGCTAGTCTGGGGATTAATGTAGAGCATGTACTTTCCAAATGTATTTTTTTCTAAGCTCTCATGCCGTGTTAGTTTTTGCAGTGTCTTTATGGTCAATGGTTTTTTTTGACCTCCCATTAAAATGCCTTTGCATAGGGCTCTCCAAGAGAAGCCCCAGCACGGTATTATTTTTCTGGCATTCAGCATTGTGTAACATATGGATATGTCCCTCTGCGGAGGTTGTGTTGTCTGTCTCAGCTGCTGTTTCACATTGATAAAAATACTGGTTCTCTTCTCACTTGTATATATTAACAGCTTGAGTGTAAGTGAACATATATGCCACAGGTTCTGGAGACTTATGATCTCCAAGAGAGGAAAAAATACCTCTGTTTATTATGGTATCTCTCATGTGGTTCCCTTGTGCAGCTGACAAGGGGGAAATTAGCAGATGGTGTAAAACTTGAGTAGTTATTAACAGGCAGCACTATGAATTCTATAGACTTTTTCTCACCTCTTCAGTTTCGTAACCTTTCTCTTGACCTAGTGGACGTTTATGATAATCTGTGTTTTCCTCAGTTTTCTGTTTGTTGACAGGAATATGGCCATTCTGATATTAACTAAACCCAACTCAACCAGCCAAACCCCAAAGCCAATGCAGAGGACAGAGAAAAAAATAACACGATGCCTTTACAAAGTAATTCCCTCTGTCCCCCTTAACATATTAACGCAGACTTGCATGTGTTCTGTAATGTGCCAGCATTAACCGGACGTGTTGCACACCGTGCTGTCTTATATGTGTTTGTGCCTCTTTTAGCTTCTTTTCTCAGATACATATATATATATATATATATATATGAGATGCAATACATGTTCCTTCTATTCTCAGAGAAGACAACAGAAAAGAATTCTCAAGGCTACTTATTACTGCAATATTTTACAAAGAATCGCTATGCAGTTTTATATCTGATCTTTTTCTGAAACTGTGACCTATCCTAGAAGGTCACTGTTGAAGAGTGAATAAATATAAAACATATTGGAAAGTCATTATTGGAAAGTCAGCTTCGTCTTTCCCTCAAGTTGATTAAATGCATTGGCTCCACTTGAACCTCTCTAGTACTTTTGTGTGAGAAAGTATTACTATACAGTGATAGAGGCTGTGATATTATAGATAAGGAGAATGGGATTCAAGCTGGTAAAGACTCGATATTATCTTATTAATTAAGTGTAGCATCCTTTGTCTTCCACCTGTTCTCTCACACTTCACACAGACACAATCTTTCTGCAAATATTTGTGTTTTCCTATTATGAAAAGAAACATGTTGAAAATGGCAGAACAGCTTTTGTAGTCTCTATAGGAGCTTTTCAGAAAGTAAATTTTTCTATTACTATCCTGTCAAGGAAAGGCAACCCCAAAGATAGCTGAACTGTGATTGTCAGGAAATTTGGGATTGATGAAAGTGTTTCCTGCTGAACACTCATCTAATACTGCTGTATTTGGAGAACAATATCTCAGCTAATAAAATCATCAATTAGTAATAAAATAAATTGAGCACCATGAATTAACAGCATGATGAATGCCAGTATTTAGTGTGGCACTCATTTTGTGTAGAAACATGAAAAATATCATAACAGGTAAACAACCAAATATTAACTAAAAGTCAAGGAAGCTGAAGAGTGTCTAAGGCAGGATTTTGAAAGAAGCTAGGCAGCAAATCACAAGAAATTGGAACTGGGCCTCAAAATTACATATATTTTGATGCTGTTAGTAGAAAGTGATAAGCTTAGTACCTGCACTTTGACTTCATGCAGGCTCCAGCATCCTCCTGGCTGCAGCAGCTGTGTCTGACAAGGACTGCAACGTGCACATTGAAGCCGAGCAACAGCCCCGAGAGTGGAGTCTTCCCTGCTCGTTATGGGCTGTGTCCAGGTAACAAGACAGCCAGGTAGCTGAGATCTGGCAGGATAACTGCATTTTGCTCCAAAGCAATGTTGCAGTCACTGCCTCGTTGAACTGCAGTCCGAGCAGTGACCAAGTCCAGGATCTGTGCGATCCTCTCATGTTACCTACTGTGTTTCCTTTCCCACACCATTTAGTTGGGGTCTGATTGAAAACACTGGCTTGTAGTGGAGCCTAAAAACTTTTGCATATGGAAGCATGAATGTGTGCTGTCTGTGGGTTTGGTCTTCCACGCACTGACGAGCGTTTCACTGACGCAGCAGTGTGGGATCAGGGCCTTTGTGATTAGAGTCGTGCTGTACAGTGTCATGGCTCTTGCTGCGTTCACCAGGGCACCTTTGTTATGAGCACTCTCAGCCTCGCGCTTGTTAGATGTACCTTCTAGAACAGAAAAACAAACAAAAAAACCAAACCCCCTCACTCCTAAATCACTGTTAGTAAAACCCAGAAGACTTTGCATTGCACAGGCAGACTTGTGCAGGATCTTGCACATAATAGCATACATAAGCTGCCTGTGCCTTAATGGATCCTGTCAAGTTGCTCTCTATCATTCTTATCATTTCCCAAGCAGCAACAGTAAAAGGCATTGCAGCCTTAGAGGACACTTTTCATCCCTAAAGTTTAGACTGTCTCTTCTTTAGAATGTCACATTCTTTAGCATTTCATTTTCTAAAGCACTAAAGTAAATTAGGGATATAGATACCATATTCAAAAGTGGTGTGAGGCAGTTAGATGGATTTTCCCAATCAGTGTTACCCATTGACCATGTGGCAAACACAAACTGGTTTAGATAGTCAGGCTCCAAATGTCAAGTGACTGATGTGGAGGATGTTGTAAAATTAGTGCACACGTGTGCACAGAGAAGGATCTTTCCTGAGCCCGTGACACCCTGTGGGTGCTGCAGCCCAGGCGCGGTGCTGCCCGCGGGGGTGCTCACGAGCACCGCAGGGTTCTCTGGGGAGTGGCAGGTTTGAAAACACCACGCGGTTCTCCTGACCTCTTCAAATGGGAAGTGAAAGCAGCCCCTGAACCAGAGCCAGTGCTGGCGCCACAGCAGTCCAGTCCATCTTTTGTACCTTTGTGCCTGCCAGGTGCATGATTTTTTTCATTCCTAGTACTGAGGGAGGGAACGGGTTGTCTCTGCGCTCAGCAGTCAGCGCTGCCGCCTGCAGAGTGTGCGCGAAACATCCCCTCTGAAGCATAACACCGCCTGCAAAAGAGACAGGTAAGTAGGAATCCTTCAGCGCTCTCTTTACCCCTCCAAGGACGAAGCAAAACCTAGTTTATTTTCACTGTGACAGAGAAAAAGAGCACAAATATGATACTTCTGCAATGTTTCTGTTGCTTAAAAAAAAGAGTAAGTAGCAGGTAAAGTGCTATTTCCCTTGGGGACCAATTATTTCGGGGAATTAGATGCACTAACATTGGCAAAAGTCTCTCAAGTAATAACCACTGTGATCAAAGTGTGATTAGCGTGAGCCCAAACACCAGAGAGTGAAAATGAGGCCAACACCTGCATGCAGTGAACAGAAGGAGGTTTCTGCTCGGGGAGCGGTGGCGGCTGCGCTGACACTGCTGCTGCTTGGTACGGCTGGTCTCCTTGCCAAAACAACCCTGCCAGTGACCACTGAAAAGGCTTGTGGTTATTCCCATTTCTCAGCTCTCGTTTGTAGCTCAGGTTGAGCAGCAGCGCTGCCTGACATTCCCTCTTGATTTGAAGTCATCTCTGTTGATAGCTCGTTGTGCTCCCAGCCCTATTTATCGTGAGGGATGCACACAGCACTTGGCGGGCGAGCTCACAAGATGAACTCTGCCACTGCAACATCCACCCCTATTAACAGGCAGTGATGCCGCTTCCAATTTAAATGCGGGTGAAGTTGCTAAGCGAAGGAAGCTAGTGTTGATTTAAACAGACAAGGTGCAACTGTGTGTGTAACAGTGTGAGGGTATTGTTAAAGCCCTGGATAGGGAGAAAAAATTGCAAAATTGCCCTCAAGTTACCCGCAGAGAAAGATAGGTACAGAGAGCCTCTTCATGCATCTGGGAAGGACCAAGTTTACTGTAACATTGCTTTATGCACTTAGCTACAAGTATTATAGCATCTCATTCCTTTTTCTTCTGTGAAACCTGAGCAGCAGCGGTGATAGATTGGGGTTCTAGACCTACCTCAGCCTCAGGTAAGCTTGAATCCATAGCTTCTGCTTCCCGGAAAGGGACCCTGAACTCCGAAGGTGACAAATTAAATGCTACTGAAGAGAAGAGTTTGCTCTTGAAGCCACACCATTATCTTGCTGCAGAGGAGCCCTGCGATGGGGGCTGTCCGGGGAGCCCTGGCCTGTCCAGGCTGTGTTTATTTGGCAGATTCTGACACAGAAGAGCTAGAGTCAGGAATGATTTTTATTCCAGGGTCAAAAAGTGTACTCTGTTGTCACTGAAGACAAATTCATCTGACTTAGGTTTTGCTAACCTGGTAGGACCAGCACAGCTGAGTGAGTTGTGTCAAATTCTTCATGGTGCAAGTTCTGCAGAAGTGTTTAGGAGGTCCAATCAGCTGCATTTGTCTGACAGCAGCTTTTGTGCAGATACAGCCTGTAATCACTATCCTAATTTGGTGCCGACTTCCATTAATGCAGCTGGATGGGGAGGAAAAGCCTGGTTTAACACTCGTGTTCCAGATTGAGTTGGCAGGTATGAGGACACATCTTACTTGCAGGCTGAGCAAATCTGAGTCTGGAAACCTCTAAAGCATGAATTCCAAGAATTATTTTTTACAGCCACTTTTCAAATTAGAACTTTATGTTGGTGTTTACATTGAAAATTTTCCCCTGGGGTTTTAGCTGTAATAGCATTTCCTGGCTCTTTTTTTTTTCCAGTCTGTAGGCTGAGATTAATGTGCTATTATGTCGCATTATTCGAATGAATTGATTTAGTGGTTTGGCATGAAACACTGCAGTTTATCTTCCCTCATTAGCCACACTCCTCTGCCATTGCCATCCTGAACGCGGTCGTAGCCAGGGTGCAGCAGGAGAGGCAGCCGGGCGGCCGGCGCGGTTGCTGGAGCAGAGCTGTGCTCCGCGAGTAACAACCCCAGCTGCCAACGGCACATCCACAGGGCACAGTCTGTTCCTCCGCCTCTCCTAGTGTCACCCCTTGACGTTAAGCCTGTTGTTGAGAAAGCGCTGCTCATGTCATGGGCAAACACTGGAGATCAGCTTGAGTTTGAATCCTACGCCGTCGGGTTGGGCTTCTCTGCTCGTCCGTGGGCAGCTGGTGGGACCCGCAGAGCAGGGCCAGAGGGGCAGGGTCTGGTGGGAATGGAACGTAAATGTGTTGCACGTCTTGTAACACAGGACGCTGTCGTGGCTCCAGGTCACCTTTGGAATTAAACTGTTATATGCCACCTCTTCTGCTGAACTGCTGGTAAATCAGTTTTATCTACAATTAGAAAACCACCGATTTTGTTCTTCCAAACTAGTCTCATTTCTAAAGGATTAGTTACCAGGAATTTTCAAAGTAGTTGCTGACACTTAATACAGCTAACAGCTTTAGTAATAGTTTTAACCCTTTAGGACTTTGTTATTGAACCAATATAGTATTTTTATTTCTTTAATTGGAATTTTAATGTATCCCAGGAGCTATTTCTCACTGCCCATGTAATGGTATTTTAGAAACAATACAGAGAGCAAGTTGCTGTATAACTTGCATTAACAGGGCTTGCATTTGGTCCTTTTTGGCTGAAAGCAACTTCCATACGCAAGCTAGCATGGATCCCGTAGTACTATATTTGTGTTATATTAATGCTGAAATAAATGACAAAAGTTATCTGAAGTCATAAATAATCAATAGACACAATAATGTGACTTTACCACAATGCTCCCTTTTTAGTAATGTGGTACTCATCCTATTTTCACGTTGTCAGCTCTGGGTGATATATGAGATGATATAATCTAATACAGTAATGCTTCCTGTCATAACTGGTTTTAGCAAAATAAAATTATCCATGCCAAATAGAAAGATTATATAATTACAGCAAAGACTATATTTATCACTGGAAGTCCTTCATGTATTTAAGTATAGAGACCAGGATTAAATAAAGTGTGCAGAATTGTGTGCAAAAGGGATTTGTGGACTAGGGTTATTTATTTAGTACCCCAAATTCAATAACCATTCTATAAGAATAGAGAAAAGCATGAATCTTTTCCCAGATCTATTTAAATCCAAAGTCTGAGTCCTGGAGACACTTTGTAGGTACAGTGTGGAATGTCTTGAAACCTGATCCTGTATTTGTATGAGTCACCACGTCTTCACCGTGTCGCCTTCGTCTTTGTGTAAGCCGAGGATCATGCTCCAAAGCTTTAGTCTCGAGAACAGTGTTTCCAGGGTAGAGGGGTCTAAGGCAAATAACCTTTAGACTTCCAGACGCCGTAGCTCTGTACATGGAGCACCTTCATTCCTCGGCAGTACGCGTTTTCCTTTGTAGTGTGGTGCATCTGTGCTAATATCAAAGAGCCCTATGGAAAAAATGTTTATGGGAGCCCAGTGCAGTTCTTGCTCATGGCAACAAAAGTTTCAGGCTAGCATAAGAGAAAAAAACATGCAGAAACACAAAAATCAAATGCAGAGCTATTTTTGCAGGTTTTATTCCGCGTATCTGGATGAACAAAATCCTATGTAGAGGCATTCTAGTGAAGCAGTTTTTCTTTTTGCCATCCGTGATTCCAGTCAGGAATTTGCCGATAGAAACAATATGAACGGGGTGGGTTGGTGGTGGGGCTGTAACAGCGAGTTGTCTACCATGGGTTAGGCTGTGCTCCCTGGGCTCCCCAGCCTGCCCTGGGGGTCACAGGGCTGCCCAAAATGTTTCTGGTGCCGTGACCACGCTCCATTTGTCTCTCCCGAGCCCCTGGCAGAATGGTGGTGTTTTGGTAATGGTGCCTGAGGCAGGAAAATGCTCATGTAACCAGAAGGAGTCTTCTGTGGACTAATTCGTGGTACCCATAAAGGCACGTAAAGAAAATGAGACACTGGTACTGTTGGCTAACTGCAGCCACTTCTGAATGGGTGTTTCCCCTCTGATAACGCGTCATGCCTACCTAGCCATCAGAATTTTCACCAAGTCACGCACTAAGTCGATTCTGAAGCCAGGTATCCTAGTTATTAATTTCTTCCTCTGAAATTCATCCAATATCACTGCAGCAAAGCAAAGAGAAGCAGGTACCCAAACACTCCCCTTTTCTGACGTTCCGTTCGTTGTCAAGTTTACTTACAAGCCATTCGCGGTACTAAAAGCCTGTAAAGGACTTTCTGTTCCAGCAGGCTTGGTACACAGATCTCATGTACAATTTTTTGTGTGGTGAACATATCAAAGTTTCAAAGCTGCATTGACCAGTGTTCCGTCTGTGCTCGCTGGCCAGTTCCGACGCCGGGATGTGGCTGGAGCTCATTGCACAACTCCCGTGCGTTCGTGGGCCCCAGGAGCCAGCCCTGTGTCCGCTTCACCTTTCTGCCCTCCCCCAAACCGCAATTCACTGATGAAGCGCCACAGCTCTGTGTGGTGCCTGGAGGCTCACAGGGCACACAGAGGTTTGCAAGATGCGTGAGCTTTGTATGTATTTTTAATATGTGACACTGTCTGTAACAGGCATTGCACATATGTAACACACACAGCTGCTTTCCAAAGAACCTCTTGTTCACAAGGCTGCCGGTGGCACTCGGATCCTGATTTGTGCTGAGATGAACCCCCCTGCCTGCAGTGAGAGGCACCAGAAGCTCATTTAATACTCAGAAATTGGCCCAATGATACAAGTTTAGGAATGAGCCAGCAAGTTGGATTCACATAGAATCAGTTTTATTGCCAGGTAAGAAATTCATATTAATGTAGTGAATACATATGTTTACAAATAAACATTCTTAAAAAACAAACAAACATTTTATTGTAGGAAGTATTATTGGTATCATAAACTCTGTAGTTAACAAGTATTAACACGGCTTTACTTACAGAACATACAGTTACTAAAATATTTCCACATAAAATATGCTCAAGTTACACGAAACCTGTGTGAATTAGAGTGCAGCTGTAATGTGTATCTGAAGCATATGGATTAACAGCAACATTCCATAAAGGGTCAAATTAAGTCAGCCAGTCGTGAAGGCAATAAAGATTAAAGGAATAAAAGTAAGATAATGGAGAATCTGGGTTGTGTGCAAAGTATTTTTCCCGTGGGCTTTGTCCACTTCTGATAGTCTTAAAACAAATGATTGTACAATTTAGCAGCAGGATTATGGAGAGATGCCGGTGCTCTCAAGATGCAAATCAGTCTCGGTATAGCTAAAAAAATGGTCTCTCCATTTAGCCACATCTCAAACTCTTAGCCCTTGCGTCCTGACTAAGAAGAAACACTGCCAGTTAGTCGAGTACAGCGAGAAATGCCACTTGCAGTTCTTCTTACAACACTCCAGTTCTCACTCCTCCTCGCATGCTCTTCCAAAGCTAATCTCCAGAGGAACTGACAGCTGGCGGAACGCAGCTGTACTAAGAGGGCTAGTTAGGGTTTAGCCAAACGACCTGTTTGGGAGAAAGGGCAGGGATTTAAGTGCCAGACTGAGCGTGTTGCGTGCCATGGGGCTGGTGCCGCACCGCCACCCCATCCCAGCTCTGCTCGGCTCTCTGCGGATGTGCCGGAGCCTGTAGAGGCCCAGGACTGCGAGTCTGCTACCTGTGCCCAATTCAAGAGCGGTTTTACTCATACGAACAAGGCATCCAGCTCACCAGAACCACAGTCAAGACCACGAGTACAATTGTTTGTTTAGTTTAAACCCAGATCTCTTTGACGTTTGAGGCTAGTCCATTAGCCTCCTCCGCCAAATAGTCCACCAAGAGGGAACGTCACTATAGAAAGCCAAACGATAGAGACGATATACCATATAACATTTAGTTGAACTATGAAGAACTACCATGGCTAAAAGCAAATACAAAATGAGAGACTAGAGGGAAAAAGTTTAAATTGGGAAAATGGAGGGGCTAACTAAATAGTCTCGGCTGTGCAACCACGGCATGGAGATGTCGTCCAGTTTCCCTTCAGAACAGACAGAGGCGGCTGAGCAGGGCAGAGCCCTTGTCATCCTTACCAAAACATGAGGAAATAGCTTAAAGGAACAGAGGGGTCACTTGGAGAAACAAGACCGTCATTGAACAATAGTAATACAGAAAAGGCACCACCCACGCTTAATTTCAGTCTGAAGCAGTTGAAGATAGGCAAAACATTTAGGTGAAGAAAAAGTCCTGACAGTCTGCAAAGTGAGATTTCTTACTATCTGCCCGAAAACAGGAGGACTGAGAGGGAATATTCTGATGCCCTTATTCCCCCAGCAGCTTTCTGTGTCACATGATATGTCTCTTCTGATTTTAGAGGTTCCCAAAAATTTCAAGTCAAATGAAGTAAACTGAAATAAAATCTTCTGCTGTTTGTTATCACCCCGCAGAATTCTCAACCAGCCAGAAAGCTCCCATATGCGTAACAGTCTTCATAAATTTCTTGTGAAAGAGTCTTTATCCCTTATTGTGTATATATTTTTTGCGCTTTCTATAGGATGGTGTGAAAGTACAATAATAGATGTTGGGGGTTGTACCAAGATGTTTGCTCTTGGCTTTTCACAGGTCTAGTGATTATTAATAGGTTTTATACAAAATTTCTCTCTGAAATATATTACAGTATATCGTCCTCTCTTTCTTCCTCTGTCTCAAGGCAGGAACATAGTGTAAATGTTTAAGCAGACAGAAAGTTTCCCTAGATTGTGCTACTTCTCATCATGGATATTAGTTTCAAGTAAAAAAATTTAGTCACAAGGGTTTGTGTTCCACTGTGAAATACAAATGGAGTTTATAATTCAGCCTTCAGTGTGTATTGCTGCATGGTATTAACCCACTCTTCGGCCCACAGCTGGCTGGATACCAAGAGTGTCCAGGTGGAAGTTCTTTCCATTCCCCTTTTTTTTCAAATTTGTTTTATATTTTTAAATTTATTTTTTGCCTTTCAGTCGAGTGTTTGTGTTGTGTGTGGATTTCCGTATGGTTTTGAAAGGATTTCATTAAAAAAAAAAAAAAGAAAGAAAGAAAGAAAAGAGGAAATGAGGCTCAAACAGTTACTTCTGTCTTGCTGTTGGTGATGAAGTATGGCTGTGGGCCCAGGTAGTGCTGGCTGCGCGTCGTCAGCGGGTCGCTCAACGTGGGGTCCCCCAGGCCGTGCTTGCCCTTGCTGCCGTAGGCTTGCCGCCTGAGCGACTGGTCGTTGGGATCCCAGGTCTTGTAGTGGGAGTTGTAGCCCAGCGGGTGCGTGTGGATCTTGGCCATTCTGGATTTCTGCCCGTTCTGCTTGGTCAGGCCGCTGTCGATGGTGTAGGCTCGCTCGTCGTCCAGGCGCACGGGGTGCAGCGGCAGGCTCCCCTTGGCCGCCAGCTCCGCCAGGTGCCGGCGCTTGGTGTAGAAGTCATCGTTGACTTTGTCAGCTATTTGGATTCAGAAGGGGAGGGGACAAAAAAAGTCAGTTGGACACCAGAAAAATGTTACATGGTTTACAGTAGGTCATGCACAGTTACACCTGTGGACCAGATCCAGTTACAGGCACATCAGGAGAAATCCACGCCACCTCCCACCCCTTACTTTCTCTCCGTGTATGTTTTTGAATGCTATTATCTTAGGCTTTTCATATATGCAGACAAAAACCTGTTGCCCTTTAACAAAAGACTGTCCCTGCCCCAAATTAATTGGGTTGTACACTTACATCATGGGGATGGGTCCTATGTATCTTACCGCTCATCCCACGTAGCACAGGGATTTTAGGAAGTGTTCAGAAGTATGCAGTCTTCCTTGGAAATCTTTGGGCATCTTGGGATGCCCTGTTGTGTGAGAACAAATCCCTTCAAATGCAAAGTGTCCCACAGGTGTTTAACCAGGCCAGTGGTTAAGCTCTAACGGTGTATGATGTGGACCCATTTCTGCTTAATAACGCCTTAGGGCAAAATGAAGACTGGGATCTGTTCTTCTGAATGACTGGAAGTTCACTAATGCTTTATGGGGCTGAAAATACTTTGGCTTGCTGAAGGTTAGGTGTTTACCCCATAATTTTCTGGGGCCGGTGCCACTAAGAAAAACAGCAATAGCCCTGCCAACAATCACCGCATTGCGGTTCTCAAATTAGGATTTTGCCCTCTGCAGTTTCCTAGACAAGTGTCTTCCAGTGCATGCTTTTGCTTGAGTTGGATTGTTGTTATTGCTGGCATTTATTTGGCCTTGCTTAAAAGTATGAACCGTGCTCAGGAAGCTAAAGGCGTTCTGCAGCAGCCCAGCAACTCACCTCAGCTTGAGACTGACTAGCGGGGATTTAAGGGGAGCTTAGCTGAATTTCATTTTTTAAGAGCTTCCCTTTTATGCAAAGAGTGCTTATTTACCCCCTTTGAAAGTCTAGATTTTGGTTTAAGATAGTGCCAAATTTGTAGATCAACCAACACGGCCGTTAATCAGCAGTGATGTGCTTGGAGTGTGGCTGTGTCAGCCCAGGTTTGATTTTTGCTGTGCCCTGGCTGGGTCCCTCCCTGTCCCTTGAAGCTGTGCCAGGTACGGCTTCTCTGCACAAGTCCTGTATGTGTAGCTGTCTGTGCAGCTCAGCTCCTCTTGCCTGCATGATGAGTAGGTTTTTAATTCCCTGCACTGTTCCTGTTCATTTTCGCTCTTTTTCTCTCTCGATTGCTCGGAGGCTTTTGTTGCACTCCGAGTCCTCTCCTCTCTAGTTCTGAACTGAATCTTTACACAAGGCGGTGAAATTCCCATGAGCACCACATTAATCTGCAAGATCAGGCTTCGGTTCTGCATTCCCCTTGTCCTGGCCCCTCAACAGGGAGGAACATTCCCAAAAGCAGTTCCTGTTTATCATCTTGTGACATTTTTTGTATAGTGACTGTGTAACCGGACTTTGCTGTTCAATCCTTAATTTTATCCTTAAAGAGGTGTTTCCTCGCAATGTACTGAAATCGCTCTTCTCTGTGCAGTAGAATTAGGCTTTGTATGTTTTACCTATCTCCATCTGTGTTCTGTTTGAAACAAACGACAGAATGTAGATAATGGCCTGTTCCAGTTTCAGTACAGGATGTGCAGCCGCAATTGCCGATAGACCTGTAACGTGTCACAAAGAGTACCTGCTGAGTCCTGCTTTGATTTGGGCTGAGTTGTATCGTTTGGAGATCTGTCATCTGAATAGGCAAGAAGTTGTACCTATTTCTTCTTGGAGGAGCTTTTTCCAGTTCTAAATGTGTCTTGTCCTTCTGATATGTTAATATTCACTGAATGCCACAACACAGCACCACATGCAAGTTGAATAAAACCAGGAGGGAATTGCAGTCTGTATGGCTAATATCTCATTAATCTGTTATCAGGAAATGAGAAAAACAGTTGCAGAAAAAGCATTGTGAATAGTGAGGCAAGTGTTTAGCTTGTATAAATGTTTACAGCGAAGGCACCGCAGGCCAGCTGGTCAGAGGAGCCAGGTTCTACATCTTATGACTGAGAACTCGTCTATATATGAAAAGTCATGCTAGCTTATATGAGTTAAATTCAGCGTAGTTCATTATGTCCAGCTCCTAATATAGATACATTTGTCTGCCTATTTCACATTTAAATTGGTTTGATTTGCATAGGAAAATTTAAAACTAAGCTGATCTCACGTAAGGATAGAGTAAAATTGTAAGTTTGTACTTTTAATTTTATCCTAGTTACGCTGCAGCAATCTGTTTTACACAACCAAGATCTTTGATGATCAATTGCAAGGTAAATAATGACTTCTGTTTAGAAAACTAATGGTGATACAGTTATGTAAATAATGACCAAAGATTGCAGAAATTTGCATTGCCTGATTCCTCATCCCATTTTTCTCTTTCATGTGGCTACGTGAAAAAGGCCATAACAGGCTCCTTAGGTTCTTTTTCTTTTTTCTCCCTCCCAGCTTTTTCTGCTGGTAGCAGTGGTCCTGGGTCCCTGAATTCAGTCAGAGATCAGATACATTACTCAGGTCTCCAAACACATCCAGAGCGATGGTCCTCACAGAGGAGCGAGTCCTCCCAGGGGCTGTGCCAGGGACAGATCGTAAGCCGGACTGTGCTCCTGGTTGTGCCGTCTTACATGGCAAATGGTCAGGTCTTCGATTTCTTACAGAAGATCATACAGAAAGTGAGATGATGGATTCTGCAAATACGGTTACATTAAAGTTGCTTTAGCTGATTTAGGCCGTCAACCCTTATGTAGAGACTTCCTGACTGTTTTCTGGGAACGGGGCTTGAAGAGGACAAGCTAGGCTGTGATCTGCAAATCCTCGTCAGCAAAGTCAAGTGGGAAGCAGCAAACGCGTGACGAACGGCCGATGATGTGTGTTGTGTGTGGGAGAGCTGCTGGTTGTGTTTGTCCTGATCAAACAATGGTTTGCAGGGTTTTGCCTGAGAATGTGTGCCTAGGAGGTCAATGCTGACAGTGAAAGGCAGCCTCTTAATCTGATGTTTTAACCTCTTTAACACAGGTTTCTTTCAGCATGCATGTGCAGCCTTACGTATAGGTACATGTAGCAGAGCTGCAGAGGGAGAGAAACACCACTGCAGCAAGAAAACCCCCGTAGATAAAACCAAACTGCTCAGCTGATGGAAAGGGCTTTTGGCAAGCCTTGAGCAGCCCTCGTTCCCACACAGCGACCAGAGGACGGGTTTGTAATGCTGCTGTGACCCGATGCCAGTACAGCGCAGAAACAGGGGGTTTACTTCTGATTTTCAAAGCAGAGAACATTCAAAATGTGATATTGAATATGGTTTTGTAACAAATATCTTATCAAGAAAAGCGTATTTATAGTATCCTGATGCTGACTACTTCAAAAATCAACTGTGAATCTCAGGAAGTTCATTTTTCTTCTTAACAAGCTCCTTGCAATATTTTGTGGACTTGAAACATGCAAAGAGATATTTCGGCGTTATAGGACACATCTATCGTGTGACCCTGGGTACAGGACTCAGTTTCCCTTCTGCTTTTCTTCTCCAGCTGTAAAATGAGCTGTGAACACACTGGAGGAGGTAGTTAAGTGTTACGAAGTTTAACTGCTATTCGTAGAGTATACTGAGTTCTCGAGTGCCTTTTCCATTGGCTTCTCTATACAAATCAGTAAAATGGGATTTAAAGATATCACTGTCATGTTTGCAAAAGGAGTAAAGAATTAGAATTGCAAAATTGCCAAATGAACAATAGTAAAAGAAGGGCTTTAATTCTGAGTGTTATTCTTTGTGTTCCCTCCCTCCAGTCTTGGCAGCTAATTATAAAAATGTTCTCAGTTTCAATATTTTTGTAAGGCTTTTACTCCTATAAGGTAATGCACCCACAAATTTAGTTACTGTTGTAGCTGTTCATCTGGAAAAAATGTTGAAATATGAATTTTTTCCAACCTAGAGCGTGTGCCTGGGAGGGGGAGAACTTGGGCTTTTGTTCCTGCTGTGCATGAAATGAATCGCTGAAAAAAACCAGAAACAGTGTCAGGATCAAACGCAGGACTTCTCCCTCCCATCTGAGTACTCTGACTATTTAGCTAAAGAGATGTTTTCACTTCCTTTGTCTTCCTAGACTGATAAACCTTGAGCTCTCTTCTGCTCCACAGCCCAGGTTGATCAGGATGTGAACTGGGGTGGGACCATCCTACCGGCAGCTGGATGCACCTTGCTGGGCAGGGAATGGAGGTTGAGATTTCAATCCCACTCAGTTGGAAGAGTTGTACAACCATGGGCATACCATCCAAAAGATGGATCACTCCACTCCTCCCTGTTATCTGAATCCAACAATGCCCTAAAGAAAGTGACCACAACACTCTGATTTTGCTCTTGACTTTTCCAGTGTCTGCATCAAATGTCTTGGATTGAGACCCCTGCCTTATTCCTTGAATTTTGATTTTGAAAGGAGCTGGAAACCAGGCTGCTTGGGACAGCAAGGCCCTGGCATTGCGTAGAATAACTTGAGTGAGCTCGGGCTCGTTGGGATGAGGTGGCCAGAAGGAAATGGGCTTTTGATGGTGCGTTTTGATTTGAGTTTCACCATGCTGCCTAAATCTGTCACTAACAGAGACAAGCTTTGTTCTTTCACTGATTGATGTTTGGCCATGACCAAACTTGGCAGTTTCACATATTTATTTATAATCTACAGTTATATAACAGAAGCGTGTAAACCAGTGGGTTGCTTATTGAGTAAATACCATGGATGAAAATGTGTTTTCTTGAAAATCGGTGGCAAAAATCCTTGCGGCTGTAATAGGTCTGGAATTTCTCAATGTGTGCTTATTTGAGTGTATATTATGTGTGCTGAGAGGTGGCCCTAAAGCCGTGTAATATTGTTCTGCTCCCAAAGTTAAGTAGTTTTCGAGATGTTTGTGTAAGCACTTTTGGCATAAAAAGTCATGTAAACAGACATTAGCATTGTGTCAAGTTTTCTTTTTCTTATAAATATAGCAGTTACAGGCATTTCTGTGTAGAAAGTACAGCTGAATAGGGAGGTCTTGGGTAACTCTGAAGCAGTATTTTTGATTCTTTTCCTCACTGACAATCCTCTTATCTTTGCAGGTCCATAAAATGGCTCTGAATTCTTGCACCACTTCTCACAGTGTGGAATCCTGAAAGGTAATGACGTCCTACAGTTTTTCAGAAAGCAGGTACCCAGGAGTGGGGAGAAACCTCCGCAGGAAGAAAGGAGAATGCACAGAGGAGTGAGCCCTTACGAAACCTCTAAAGACACTTCAAAAAGCTTCAGTCAGAGCTTGCAGTCAGTCAGAAGATACAAAAAATACACAGGGAACCCTGTTTCTCAGTCGATGTTTCACAGAATTGTTTGTTATCTGGACATATTTTAAGAACTATTTTGTGAAATGCGGAGCTTTATTCTAGCCACAAAGAGACTATATTTCAAATTTAGGGCTTAGAGATAGAGGAAGCGAGGCAATGGAAGGTGCTGGGAAGCAGGATAGCAATGGAATGACTCCAGTGACACTCCAGATAACAGCTAAAATACACTAAATGTCTATTTGCAGGTGTTTTCTGTGTAACAGTGAAACTATCCCTCTGTGGTATTTAACAGTTTATAACAAGGCTTTTCTCCTACAGCCATGACTTTGCTGAGATGTTAGTGTAGTTCCCTGAAGCTACAGGAACCTTCCATTTCTCTCTCTGAGTAATGAAAGTGAAAAATGAAGGAAAGCCAAAAGGGTAACGAATCCTGCTTCAAAGACAACACGAGAATGTTGCCCCGGGAGGTACCAGGGTGTGTTTGGTGGTGCTTTAGATGATCCAGTCTGGATGTGGGATTGTTTATTCATTCGCTTTCCCAAGCTGGCAGCTCAGGCAGTATGCTCAAAGGCTTCCAAGATACAAGCCAACTCTATGTGAGAGTATTTGCATGAGTTTGTCTGAAAATCAAAGATCTATCATTTCTACACTGGCACAAGTGTTTTCTTGGGTGAGGGGAAAAAACTAGCATGGACTGAGTTCAGATTAGGTGTCCCCAGGTATGAACTGGATCCAATACATTCACTAAAAAGTGTGTTCTGTCCAAGAAAACAAATAACTAATGATCCGTCTTCTGAATGAAGGGGTTCACCGAGTGTCAGGGAGACATTTGCTTTGTATAACATGGAGTCTGTTGGAAAACAAAACACAGCCAGGCGTTGCCGGTAGACACGATTGTGTTCAGGTAGAGCCCGTGGTGGGTCGGGCGGTGTGACAGATCCAGATGTGGCCAAGAGGAAGGGATGGGGCTGCTTGTGGTGGCACAATTTTAAACCACACCGAATTCTAAGAAAGGACAAAGGCCATTTAAAATAATTTTTGCATCCCTCCTTCTCCATTCTTGTATAGAGCTCTGAGAAAGCAGAATTCAGCCTGTGGGCTGCAATGCACTGATTTCTGTCCTAAATATTTACCTTTCTTCCCTCCAAAGTTCTAACTCCAGTTTGCCTTTGTTTAAGACATTCTGAAAAGGAAGATAATATTTTATGTCCGGATTCTTTGTAATGAATTTTGTTCCCTGTTACTGATAGAGAAAACTGCATAATGCATAGAACTGCACATAAATGATTTTCATAATTTTGGTGGAACCTCCTTTTTGTGGCTCCGTGTGGCCCCCTTTACCACTTTATCTATTTAGTCATTTCTTATTATCACCTGGAGAGAGACCAGGCAAGAAAAGGCAAACTATATCAACTTTTCTTCTGCAGACGTCATTAGAAAAGAGCTTATCCACCTCCAGACACAAGAGTGCATTTTGTTTTCCCAGTGAAATAAAATTCTATTTTCATGATATGACACATGACGAAACATAAATGTGTAGGCCCAAACATTTCTCCTCTTCTGTCGATTACTTTCGTAACAGTTTTTGAAAGGCTGAAGGGGCCAGAATATTTGTGGGTTTTGAAACGCATTAGGAATGGTTTAGGGTAGGAATGTAATTAGACTTGGTTAAGCAGAACCGCCAGTCCCCGCGCTGGTCTCTGGATCCACCGCAGGCAGCGAAAGCTGCTGCTGGGCTGGGAACGCCGAGGCAGGATTTGATTAACTCCCCGGGCATCGCACGTCGTGTGCGGGACCTCGTATATCCCTGAACACCGGAGACCAACTCCATTGATTTACATAGCATTAAATGGCAATATTTGTGATTCAGTTTTGCAAAGTGCTGCATGATTTGGTTTTGTTCAAAATACTCCAGACACACACACATCGTACCCAGCGCAGAGGCCAATGACATGCAGAATACTTGTATCTAACCACTGTGAGAAAATCACAGCTTTTCTGATTTACCGGAATCAATAGGTTCTGTCAGCCTGGAAACAAATGGTGGCTACATCATCTTAAATTAACATTAAAACTGCAAATGTTTTCAGGAGACCTGAAATCTGTTGCACGCAAATAGACAAAGATCCCACTACTTGGTTATATCCTCAAGTGATTTAACATTTTAAATTCAAGCATCAAGATGTTGAATTGCTGGTTCAGTATCGTGCGATGAATGATAAACTTGAGAAGGAAATAAGATTGCCAGTTCTACCCTTGAACCAATGGATAAAACTGCAAAAGAAGTCTGAGAGAATTATGTATTCAAATCTCTGGTTTTCTTTGAAAATGCAGCCAGTGGCTGCCCTGTAACTCTAAATCTGTTTGCTCATTATTTTTTTCCTGAAGACCTCCAAGCTCATGTTCTTTCATGGCACCTACAATGGCAAATAAGTATGAGAAGTTCTACTGTGAAATATTTATTTCATTTTATCTCATTTAGGCATATTTGTCAGTTTGAGTTTTACTGGAAACCCTATATATATGGTAAAAACTTGCCTTTTGAAATAGAAACTCTCTAAGGTGTTGTGCTGTCATGCTTAAGTTCTGAATAAAGCATGACTGCAGCATAAACTGATTATAGGAAATGAGGGTTTAGCTTGCTTTCTGCAGACGCTGTCCGAAGCCAAAGAGGTTAACACTTCGGAGATTTGCTTAAACGGCTTCTTGCACTTCTTCCTCGGGGAACCTTGCTCGCTCTTTCACTGGGGAGTTCTTAATGCTTCTCAAGCAAATCAGTGCGGACAAATCTGATTGTGACAACGGTTTGCAGCAATGCTGTCATGCATCAGCAACAGTGGGGAATTGTCTGTAACCTTGTTGGTTGGTGAGGACCTTGGGTTTGGTTGAGGACAGGGATCCTGGCGCGGCCGCCGGCATGGGACGGGTCACCTCGGGTAAATGGCACCGTGTTCTGGAGTTGGGTTCGGCATCTAAAAATGTGTGTTTGTTTTTCCTTAAGGTGTCAATTTATCTTATTTAACGTTGACTGGAAAAGCTGTTATATTCCTGACCACATTTATTTGTAATAACTGCTCTTAGCATGAACCTAATTTCATTTTTTCACACATGGCTGTTGGCATTCGTCTATGTGCTGAATTTCATTTTCAGTTTTAATACTTTTTATTAGATGTTTTTGTTTCTTTTAGCATACTGCTGGTTATAACCCTTAAACATATGTCTGAACCAGCTACAAATAGTAGTTGTGGTGATGTAGAAAGCTGCATGAGAACACAGAAGATGCAGTTCAAGTCTCTGAATATAAAATTAAGACTTTTTAGTACTGAAATAAACCTGCATTTTTCTGTCTGTCAACTGGCATCATGCTAGATTTACACTATTGCTTCTGAATACGGAGTGAGGCCTAAATGCTTTTTGAGTTGTACTGGTTAATGAAAAACATCCCAGCAATGTAATAACTATCTTTTTGCAGGAGTTATTTTTATTTGATCTGTTTCTTCACTGCTATAATTTTAAAGAATTTTTAGCAATCATTCCGGATTGAAGTTGATTTCGTTTTCCAAAATTAACTGTGGCATAAGCTGTTTCTATTAGAAAGTTATCTTTTTCTATTCTTTTTGCCAGAAGGAATAATTTTAAAGATGCAGTTATTAAGCAAAATAAAAAAAAAAAAAAGAAGTAATTCCATAACTGAACTTGCACACATTCAGTTCTGTTTTTTTCTTCTCCTTTCTTTGTCCTCCTCTCCCCCTCCTATTAGACTGTGCGCCATTTGTATTACTAAAGTCTTATGTATAATTGTCAGAGGTTTCCAAACCAGACACGTGTGTCAAACTGAAAAGAAATAGTGTTCCCTGGCAACTGCCAAACTTGCACTGACATGAGAAAATCAGTGTCTAAGGTTTTCACACAGATGTGGCCAACCCAGCGGCAAAGCAGGACCGAGCAGGACCAAGTAGCCTTCGCACACAGCAGAAGCGCTGGTGACTCACACGGAGGAATCAGTAACGAAGCTCACGTCAATGAATATTTAATAGCGCACACAGGAGGCTTCAGCCGTCTCGCAGTGCTGGGCTCCTGGCTCCACGTTCTCCCCAGGAACGGCGCCCGCAGCCGCCGCTGGTGGAGATGAGCCCCAGCAGCTCCCAGCTGCAGATGTCCTTCCAGGGACAGGAACGTTCTGCAGGAGTCCCTCCCACAGCCTAGAACTTTTCTGCTAGAAAAATTACCCGTTGCACTTAATATTGCCATTAGGATGGGGCAGACTGGTATTTTCGTGGTGATTATTTTTTAATGCTGTAGTATCATAACTACTGTATGTCAGGTTTTTCTTTTCCTCTTATCCTTCTTTAAATAAGCTGTGAGGGGAAGGACTCCTGGAAAAATTAACTGTGTGCATTAGAAATCACGTTATTGCTCTTCCTCCCTCCATGCCTCCAGCCCTTTGTTATTATAGTATGAATGTGTAGGAGTAATGCAATGATCTCTGTGGCTTTTATCAGTGTAATTTCTCTCTTAACCACATTTACTGTCTTTAGAACATCCTTTGCAGAACCAAAATAGCAGACAGATAACTGCTGCTATTTATATTGTATTGTTAATAAGGGATTCGTTCCTATCAGTTGTCTTACTGGTCTTCATTGGTATTCATGGGTAATTCTGCTGAACCTCACACTGCTGTTGACATAGATCTGTCTACAAAGCTGAAGACTATTCAAGCTTGTGAGTTTTTGAATTTGGCTAAACCACAAAAAAGTATTATTTGTTTCCTTAAGTAAACTTGACTTGCAACAAAGTAATCCTCCCGATTGCTTAAAACTGCCAGGCCAAACCTGAATGCTCCCGTCACAAACAGACTTGGATGAGATAGTTCGACGTTCTGTCGTCCACATGGAGGCAGATTCTGATGCACTTGAAGAAACGATACTTTCTGTCCTGCTTTGGGCCGGGGTAGAGCCCGTTCATTTTCTTCCTAGTGACTGGTCTACTGCTGTGGTTTGGATTTGGTGTGAGGATGATGTTGATAACACAGGGATGTTTTAGTTGTTCCTGAGCAGTCAGGGGCTTTTCAGGTCCTCACACGGCGAGTGGGTTGGGGGGCACAGGGAGGGGACACAGCCAGGACAGGTGACCCCCACTGACCCCAGGGACATCACACACCATATGACGTCATCCTCAGTATGGAAAGCTGGGGGAAGAAGGAGGAACAATGGCGTTTGTCTTCCCAAGTCACCACGACCCGCGATGGAGCCTGACTGTCCTGGCTGAGCACCTGCCTGCGATGGGAAGCAGGGAATGAATTCCTTGTTTTTCTTTGCATGCATGCACAGCTTTTGCTTTACCTATTGAACTGCCTTTATCTCAGCCCATGAGTTTTGTCACGTTTACTGCTCTGATTCTGCTCCCCATCCCACCAGGGGGTGGTGGTGAGTGAGCGGCTGCGTGGGGCTCCGTTGCCGGCTGGGGTTAAAGCACGACACCGCACACAAAAATAACCCCAATGTGAATCAGTGGAACTATGGGAAATGAAGTATGAGTATAGGAATTGAAGTCTGTTTCTCACCAAGTTTTTGTCCCAAGCCTAAGATTCCTAAATGTATTCCTGAATTAAAGGTATTGATTGTGGTAGGATTTCAGAATGGCTTCATTCCATTACTCTTTGCTCAGTTCTTGAGAAAATTTAACTCAAAGCCCTTACTTGAGAAGCTACTTTTCATTTTCACCTTCCGAACTTTAAAAATAAAAAATCCTGGATCAGTTAGTATAACCTGATTTATTTTGAATATTGTCAGCATGAAAGACTACTCGATAAATAAAAGTATTTCCCTGAAGCCTTAAGTTACAGAAACGTTTAATTTAAGAAAATCCTCTTCAAGACTTTTTCCCCAGAATTCATTCAAAGTTGGTACTTTGAAATAGTTTAGAACTTCACTTCTGTATGCTGAGTTTATAACACTTTCTGAGCACTGCAGGTATTTAAAAATGGAGATGAACTCAAGACAGATTCTCAAAATCTCTGTTACTTTGCTGAAGAATGTCTCTGGGGGATTTGGGTCATCAGTTTTGATGGTCTGGCGGTGCCAAGAGCCACTTGCAGGATATCGTACCAGTATGAAACTCTTCTTGCAAAATTATTGCTGGAAACGATCTGCACATCGAATAGTCCAGGACAAATAAAAACGTGTGGAGTACATTCAGAAGCTGCAGCGCAGTGGATGTGCAGGCTCCACGGCTGGAACCGTGCAAGTCACACTGCGGATTAAATCCAGACTTCAGCTGGATCCCACAGTGCTGCTATTTATCTGCAAGTATTCAGAGTCATTGTCTTATCTTCATGATCAACCGCTACGGTTAAATAATGAATTAAAAACATTGCATTGCAGAATGAGAAGCATGTTTATATGTAGATATATGTTTATAGTGCAAAATAAAGCAGTTATGGAGAAGGACATTTAAGAAGGGTTGCAAGTGAAAATGCTTAACGTTGTTAGACTTTTCTTTGTGTGAGCTGAGCTTTGGTTTTCATAAATTCATTTTTATTTAGTGGTATTGCCTAAGCATAAAGTTTTGCTCACTCATGTCTTCACATCACTTAATGTGTGAAAAAAATCTCATGCATAATTCATTAATGTTTCATAGAAATAGGCTTGAATAACCCATGCTTGATTTAGACTGACTGGTTTCCTTCCTGTGGTCATCACTGGTCTCAAGAGATGGAAGGAAATTTGCTGATGACACCAAGTTGGGAGGGAGTGTGGAGCTGCTGGAAGGCAGGAGGGCTCTGCAGAGGGATCTGGATAGACTGGAAAAATGGGCCGATTCCAATGGGCTGAAGTTCAACAAGGCCAAGTGCCGGGTCCTGCACTTTGGCCACAACAACCCCCTGCAGCGCTCCAGGCTGGCACAGAGTGGCTGGAGAGCAGTCAGGCAGAAAGGGACCTGGGGGGACTGATGGACAGGAAGCTCAACAGGAGCCAACAGTGTGCCCAGGTGGCCAAGAAGGCCAATGGTGTCCTGTCCTGTATCCAAACCAGCGTGGTCAGCAGGACAAGGGCAGTGATCCTTCCCCTGGACTCTGCACTGGGGAGGCCACACCTGGAGTATTGTGTTCAGTTCTGGGCCCTCAGGTCAGGAAAGAGATTGAAGTGCTGGAGCGGGTCCAGAGAAGAGCAACAAGACTGGGGAAGGGACTTGAACACAAGCCCTATGTGGAGAGGCTGAGGGAGCTGGGCTTGTTCAGTCTGGAGCAGAGGAGGCTTAGAGGTGAGCTCAGCACTCTCTAGAACGACCTGAAGGGCAGTTCTAGCCAGGGGGGATTGGGCTCTTCTCCCAGGCAGTCAGCAATAGGACAAGGGGGCATGGGCTTCAACTCTGCCAGGGGAAACTGAGGCTGGAGATTAGAAAGCAATTCTGTGCAGAGAGAGTGGTCAGCATTGGAATGGCTGCCCAGGGAGGTGCTGGACTCACCGGCCCTGGAGGTTTGTAAACTGAGATTGGCCATGGCACTGAGTGCCATGATCTGGTCAATGGACTGGAGTTGGACCAAGGGTTGGACTGGATGAGCTCTGAGGGCTTTTCCAACCCAGTCCATTCTGTGATTCTGTGAAAGCTGGTTACTGTAGGTCATTACCCCAGAAGACTGCAGTCTTCAAAGACAAAAGACAAGCAAAGGACAGTAAACCTAATGCAAAGACTGGCATTGTCTAGTGGTCAACACATTACTGTTACTTTAGATCTGCCCACCATGCGTTATAAAAATGAGAAAATTACTTTTTGTTTCATTTTGATTCATTAGCACATAATAAGGATTGTACAAATCAATTAGTTTCCAGAGAACCAACCTAGGATTTAGTGGAAGCATTGGAGTTCACTATGAGCTATAACTGATGAATTGTGGTGTTTCTAATCTGAACTTCTATTACTTCATTGGTGACAGTTTCATTTTCACTGTTTCAAAATGCATGCTGGTAACAAGTAAACAAAGGCTGTTGCTCCATTGTAGGTAACCCACTATAGGGAACATGGGTGGAAAGAATATACATTTCAAGAATAAGAATTAAGGATGCACAGGTTCAAATTTGCTATTTTGGCATGAAAAATAGGTTAAGAATGTAATAGTTCCTTATAAATATTCTTCTTCCACCATAAAACCAGGCAGTGGACTATATTCAGACAAAACAAATGCACTGGGTGTGATTCCGACCCAGAAACCTAGAAATCCTGAGATCAACCTAAACTAAACGGACCTGAAGGTCAGATTTCCTTTCTTTCACGAGTTCAGTGTGTTGCTAAAGTCTTAGAAATGTGAAACATAGGTCAGGGATGTCCAACTCATTTTCGCTGGGGCCACATCAGCCTCGCAGTTGCGTTCAAAGAGCCGAGTGGAATTTTAGGACTGTATAAATGTAGGAGTAGTTACATTTTTATTGTCCTAAAATTACATTTGGCCCTTTGAATGCAACTGCGAGGCTGATGTGGCCCCGGCGAAAATGAGTTGGACACCCCTGACATAGATGGAAATGTTGAAGAGCATCTTATTTTGGTGTTAAAACTGCTTCTTGTAAAATAAGGACTGCTTGCAGTTTCCTGCCGGCAGCCTGGATGTCGCTGAGACGGATGGATCCCCGAGGAGCTCCCTTCCACAGCTCGGGCTATTTGCTAAAGGCCGGAATGGGCAGCGGCTGCCTGGATGTCCTGGTACCTGCAGCAGAACTCCCCAGTCCCACAAAGAATATTGCCCTGTAGATTTTGCAGTAAAATCCTGGGGTTTTTTAAAGGCTGTAAAAGAATGTCAGCAATGCAGCTGATCCCGCGCAAGATACTGAGGCTTTGCACAAACAGCCTATTTATAATTAAATACGGGTACCTCACTGTAAGAAATGAGTGTGCTGGATGATAATAGGAAAATATTTTGATCGAGGCTCCCCAAGCATGTTTTATTTACCTATGACAGAGTGCCTGCGGGTATTAGAAGCCAATTTGGTAAATAACAGAGAAAACAATTAAATGATTTAGTGGAAGCAAGAAAACGTCTTGCAAGTCTGCAGTTCGGGCAGGATGGGAAGTCTGGGGGTCTCAGCAGGAGCCGCGGGTGGCACAGGGGACACCGGCACTTGGTCCCGCGGGGCAGGGGCGGCTGAGGGAGCAGCTGGGGGGTAACGGGAGGCAGGGCTGGTGCTGCTGGGCTTTGCTCCTGCGCCTGCAAGGGGTGCAAGGATTAAAGTGTGAAAGGCTTCCTTAACAAACCAACTCTGAGAAGCTTCCAACTCTCCAGCTACACTGGGCTAAGTAAATGGCAGTAAGAAAAAGATACCGAGCTTTCCTCTCATAGTTCCTTGAGACAGCCCTGTAGTTCAGAGTTGAGTTGGGCAGATTGCCCAGTCTGGCATTGTCCATGACACTGAGCATACCTCCAGATAGATGAAACCGTTAACTGAATCACCCTCTGGATATGACAAATGATGCATTAATCTGTACTTTCCTCTCTGTTTTCATGGTGTTAAATCCAGGGAGCTACTTCCATGGCCCAGATATTTTTAATCCATTTTTGTGCAACTGCTCATGGAAGTGGTAGATGAAAATTTCTTCACTCTTTGAAATGAAAGCACGAAGAAATATGAATATTCACCTGTCAGTGTAACACTGTGGTTGGTATAGGAAAGTAAAGTAACACAAATATATTGTGTCCAATAATTCTGTAGTTGTACTTTTTCTAAAAGTTGACTGTATCAACAGCCTTTTTCCCTGTGGTGTGTTTCCATTTTTCCAATTACAGTATTTCTTTCCAGCCCAGAGCCCAGTGACCTATAGGAGATGGTATAGAACCTCATGTTCTGGTGAGACAGGTCTCAGGTTCTTAGAGGGCAGTTGTGAAGTCACTTCTGTTCTCCTAAGGCTTGTATCAGCATAGTTACAGTAATTTGGAAATTGGAAATTGAAGAGCTGAACCTTAAGAGAAGGCACTACCAAATTTCATATAGGACAGAAGGATGGTTCAAAGGTAGCACCTTTGAATTAACTTTCTGGTGATCTTCCTCTTTGGATCCTTTTGTGTGTGGAGATGTTAAGGACAAACCAGACGGTTTTCCCACATGTTGCACCTTTCTGAGGGAGATGTTGCCTTGTGCACTGGCACACATGCAGCCACAGTATCTTCTACATAACAGTGACCTAAACAGGAGATATTTATTCTTTGAGTGTCATATTTGCAGAATCTCGCTTTGCAGTTGTGCGGCTGCAGGCAGAGCTGGAGCCCTGCCTGACGTCTCCTTTGGGACAGAACTGTGAAGCTTCAAGAAATGCTGGGAGCTGGAGGCTCAGAGCTGCGATGATGCTGCCAGTTATGTCATCCTTCTAGCTTCACTATATCCAATCAATTAGATCTGATTTCATCCCACAGGAGACTGCAGCTCCCAGCATCACTGAAGGCTTTCTGGGTCTGAGTTTCAGGGAGGGATCCTGTCCACTGGTTTGTGTGTGTTTGTTTTTCAAAAATGTAAGTTGGCTGAGTTATCTCTTCTTTAGTCGTGCCCAGGCATTTCCTCAGAGGTTTGTGTGGGTGTGAGACAGTATGGGGGGGAAGAAGAAAGTTTATGAAAGAAACAAAAAATGATATTGAACTGTAGAAATACTTGTATTCTCAGTTTTGACCTGTGTGTCTGGGCACCTCTCCAGCAGCTGATCGATCTTTCTCCCAGTCATGCAGGACTTTAAAAGTTTGGGGTAGTTTAAAATTCTCCCACCAAGAAACTCTAAACAAAACCACTTTGCACTCCTTGAAACTCAGGAAAGAAAATTACCTGCTAGTGAGCCAGGCCCGCAGAGCAACGTGGCTGAGGAAATGTAACACCTCAGGACAGTGAGGCCAGTTTGAGCTCTACCAGACCCCTATTAAGCAACAAGAGCGACTCCAACTCTTACAGCTTAGCAGAGTGGAATTTGAAGTTGGATTGTTCATGCTTCCTGAATGAGTGCTCAAATGATGTGTATAAAGCTTTGTGATGAGCTACCTTTGTGTGTCCTGGGACTTGAATTTCATGAAGGTGTTCAGATACAAGATCTCCATCAGCTTGTAGCTTTAGGCATGTCCGGATTGCTTAAGTGAGCAATAACCATTTAAGCATGGAGCAAAAACATGGTTGATGAACTGGAAATGAGAATAATTTATGCATAAAAACCTCTTTCTGCACTTTTCACATAAATAATCAAATACTGTGAAAGCACTGAAGGAAACCAGGATCACATCGTCCCAGGTGACCAAAGAACTGAAATGTCTAAACACTGGG
This sequence comes from Patagioenas fasciata, assembly GCF_037038585.1. NCBI lineage: Eukaryota > Metazoa > Chordata > Aves > Columbiformes > Columbidae > Patagioenas > Patagioenas fasciata. Next base: position 946,023 of record NC_092534.1, on the reverse strand, counting down.
TGTTTGCCACACAACACTTTGTGACCACTTTTGGTGGGACTGGTCTTAGAGCTTGTGAACCCTTTTCCCTCAGATCCAGTCTCTGACATTGCTTTGGTGGGACAAATATGCTGCGGCTGGAAAAAGAGTCTCTGGCTCATAAAGGGAAAATCGTGGCTGAACAGAGGGCAGCCGTCAGTCAGGGCAGCCATGCCAGGGAATGGATGGCTCCTCCCTGCCGTCAGGCAGTGCGTGTTGCTCTGTCTCGTTTCCAAGGGCTCCTCTGCCTTCTGCTAACACTTCCCTGGTGGTGTATGCTTTGAAGTACGAGAGTAAAATTCTGATGCAGTGGGGAAAACAGTAAATAAAACTCAGTATTACCTTGTTGTACTCCAAGCACTCATCTGAGAATATAAAATAGGCACAGAATGTCCTTGCATTATTCAGAGATGTAAATGCCAGCGGACAGTAAGAGGAAAAGGTGAATTTGGTCAGTAGCCGCTGGTCAGTACTTAAGGAATTCTGGAGGCTACAACAAATAAAGAAATTCGTAACAAGAAATGAGGAAAATATCCTCTTCCATTGAGTGCGTGAGGGTTTGGCTGTGCACTTTGAACTGGTTCACATAAAAACATTTTTCTTTTTAAATACAATACACCCACATTTGCCTTTTCAACTCTCTCCTCCCCTGTTGTGCTGAATCACACTGCCGTGCACACGCTGGATTGCACACGTGCACCAACAGTCCAGCTCCACCTCACACTCTGCCAGGCGATGTGGTTTGGAGTCCAGGGTCCAGCTTTAAAATCGCTTCCTAGGGATCAGCTTGGCCTCACTGCCAAGGTCTTGGTCACCCTCCTTCAGTAGCACAACGCGAATTAATAGCAATGGCACTGTTGTCTCTTGTTTCCACCAGCATTTGGGTCTTTGGTGCTGAATTCAGTGCAGATCCTGGACACGATCCAGAACAGAGATTACTATGACTCGCTACTTTTCCGTGAACTGAATTTTCACAGCAGCCAGTCACTGAGGGATGAGTAGCTCACTTCTAAAATTAGACAGCCAAATTTTTAGGACATCTGTAGTTCAGAAGAAAGCAGCTGTGTGGAAATTAATTTAATACTGCCTCTGGTAAAGCATCACTTTTTCAGTTATCTAAACTTCTTACCACTTATGGCCACTTTATGATGAGTGATATTAATGTATTATAGCTACAGTTGCTACAAAGCACTAAGAATGCTTCTTCCTCCACTGTCACCCCCAATAAAGAAGATAATTTAGCACAGTGGACTACAATGGCATCATGCAGAGTAAGAGGCACTGAAAAGAATATGGTTTGCCTTAAACACAGGGGGAAATGTAGAACAGATCCCTTACTAAATTTCTGAATCCACCCTCAAGCCACTCTCAATGAGCACAAAGGCTGAGGGAGCTGGGGCTCTGGAGCTTGGAGGAGACTGAGGGGGGACTCATTCATGGGGATCAGTATGGAAAGGGGGAGTGTCAGGAGGATGGAGCCAGGCTCTTCTGGGTGACAACCAGTGACAGGACAAGGGGCAATGGGTTCAAACTGGAACACAGGAGGTTCCACTAAAAGATGAGAAGAAACTTGTTCCTGGTGAGGGTGGCAGAGCCTGGCCCAGGCTGCCCAGGGAGGTTGTGGAGTCTCCTTCTGTGCAGACATTCAAACCCGCCTGGACACCTTCCTGTGGAACCTCAGCTGGGTGTTCCTGCTCCATGGGGGGATTGCACTGGATGAGCTTCCCAGGTCCCTTCCAACCCCTGACATTCTGGGGTTCTGTGAAAGGCGAACAGGCTGCACGCACTCATTAACCTGTTGTGGGGATCTGCAAACACAACTCTGAATGTGGGCATATGAAAATGCCACCACCCTGTGACATGAACACCAGGTCAGGGGGAACTCAGTCTGTGCCTGTTTGCTCCAAAGATGTTGTCAGGTTAAATTCATCGTGGTGAGCCTGACGTAGGCCGGTTGCAGTTTCCTCTCCAAGCTCTCCTGAAGCTGCTGTGAGCTCTGCAGAGTGCAGGCTGGCTGCTGTGGCTCAGCGTGGTCCCAGACCCGCTGGCATCGTGGAAAAACTCTTTGTGATCTTGGGATGTACTCAAGAGGTCCCTCTGGGGAGGAATCATGTCCTTGAGAGTCCAAAAGTGGTTAAAAACTGAGTGTTTTCAACACTTGTGACATACATCCAGACAAAAAGTGTGAATGTATAACAGTTTCAAAATCTCTATTGGTTTTTTCTGCTGAAAAGTTTGGATAACAATGCAGCACTTTTATACTTTTCCTGTGAAAACTCACCTGAATATCAAACAGGGCTAATATGGTCTGAGACCAGTAGTTCTATGGGGAAAAAAGGGAGAGGGGTTAGAAAGGATAGGGGAAAAGCACGGGAAGATGCTGCAATCCTGGGAGAAAATGTCCCTGAGAGTTATGTTTAATTTAGTTTAAGATTTTGAGAGGCATTATACAGCTTCTGGAGCTGAAGTGCACAATCTTTCAAGGTTGATTTAACTGTATGGTTATAATCGAGCTGCTTTAAAAACTTGTACTCAGACACCCAAGAAATATCTAAGTTCTAATTTAATAATTTGAAGAAACAAGTACATTCAGTGGCTCTTGAGCAGATGAGAGAAGTTTCTTTTGAGTGTTTCATCTCTCATTTTATTATGCTTAAGTACCTTTTAGCTTTGATGATTGGCTTGGCCTAAATTGACGTCTGAAAAAGAAGCCTGATATCAGTGCATAAATCGGTGATAATCACCACATCATTACACAGTATCAGCTTTTGAAGAAGGAGTTGTAAAGCGACTGTCTGTATTCAAAATTCAAAAGAAAGCTCTTAACCCTTGTCTTTTATAAACAGATTAAAAATGCCATTTGTAAGAGACAAAAATGGCAAGCTAAAGCAAAGCTGAACAATTTGAGATAGGACTTGGATGTCTGCCTTAGAGGTCTGCTGTCCTGGAGGTCAGATAAAGGAATGTCAGTCTGTGATACACACATTTTCTGGCATGATGACTACTAGATTCTTAAGTCAGAATGTTCTCAGCTGTTCTGCTGTTTTTCTGAGCTAAATAGCTGTCTGGAAATGTGCAGTGTGATGCTGCTCTGCATTCCTGGGGAGATGATGTTTGCATCCACATGCGTGAGCTGAGCCAGGGTTAGTGGGAAGCTGTTTGTGAATAGACCCTCCAGTTCCTGATGTATTATTGTCTAGAAGGGGCCCAAAATGTAAGGTGGTAAAGGCTTTCTGTCTTCACATGGTGTGCAGCAGGTATTTATGGCTGCTGAAAAGTCTTATACGCTTACGGTTCCAATTTGAAAATGATGTTGAAGTCTTTAGCCACTGTTGTCCTTTTCCCTCCCCAGAACTGTTTTGTTGAGGATGTTCCCCCATTTGCTTAAAACAATAGTCTATGATATTCATCAGTACAGAAAACAGCCACCACTGGGATCTTCATTAGGAGCTTTATGATGCGCTAATTGTTCGAAATCATAAGGCCTCAGAATATTCCTCCAGTGACCTAGTAATGCACATTCTGCAGAAAATGTGAAAGCTCTTACTTCGGAAGTCTACAAGTTTCTTCTCCTTTTGGAAGTACTTAGTAGTTGTCTAAATTATATGCTTTAAATTTACAACATATCTGATGTTTTTCTCTCTCATTTGTGCAGAAAAGTATGGAAAATACATACCAAAATGCATAGTTAGTCATATTCAGGGCATAAAGAAGTAGGGCTGAATACTACACACACAAATAGGCAAAATGTGCTGAAAAATGGTGTACAATAGGTACGGTGTGGTTTTGTGTGCATATACGAACACACATGCATATGATCACCAATTCTTACATGTACTTTTCTTATCACTAATTATAATCCCCCTGTGAATTTATCATACATTTCCAACTAACATGATATTCTGTATGAAATTCTGCTGTGAAGTATCCAGATGAGCAAGACTTTGTTTTTAACTTGGAAGCAGAATGTCAGCTGCCAACAGCAAAGGCAGCAGACTGATCTGAAGGAGAAGTCATGCGTCGTGCTGCTTACTTACCGACTGCCTTTAGAGAGGCGTACTTGTTAAGCTCTTTGCCTGGGGGCTGTTGCTCATATGGGTTTGTGATCTGTCCCAGGCTGGGATATGAATGTTGATGTGCCATCTGAGGAAGGAGGGGAGAGGTTGGCATGACATTATTCATCTGTGGTGGATCTGTATTAAAGAAAATCGACAAGCATTAAGAAAAAAAAAATCAGTCTTAAGATTTTAACATCATTATCCAGTACAGATTAGACAGGATATGTCATGAGATTTAATGCAACAAAACATTATTTACTGCGAAGTGGGAGTCTGAGTACAGCAAACCTGTACTTCAAACAGTTAATGGCATGATTAAAGGCTGATGAATGATTGTAGCAATAGATGCTAACTTTTGTATTAAAAAGATTTTTGAACTAAGAAATAGGTTTTCAAAACAATTGAACACCAACATAAAGACTGAATTACTGCAGCATTAGGATACAAAGCAAAACTTGAAGTTTATTCCAAGGTAGCTTGTGCAGTTAAATAGCCAGGCTAATTTAAATTGGCTCAGGCAGGCTGCTCCATAAATGCAGTTACACTGCTTTTAATACCAGCACCAGCTTGGTTATTTGCACAGCATTATGTTGTGTTCTGTAGACATGCCCCACAGTGCAGAATGTGCAATTTTGACTCATGACTATCATTAGGTAATTTCTTCAAAGCTCACACTTTGTCCTTATGTTTTCTCCTTTTCCCTGACAGTAGGCTTCCCAATGTCATACCAAGATAATGTTTTCTGTAGCAGACATACCTAAAAGCAGGAGCTGATTAGTGCTTATGTACCATTTTATACCAGCACTCACTCCATATCTGTTCTATAGTTGATTTGTTCCTTTGCAGTAGCGAATACAGCCTGGATACCTTCCTTTCTCAGATACTGTCATGGTTTGATCCCAGCTACTAACTAAGACCATGAGAGCTGCACACTCACTTCCCCCACCCCCCAGGTGGAATAGGGGAGAGAATCAAAGAAGAAGGGAGACACTTGTGGGTTGAGATAAGAACAGTTTGATAAGATAACAAAATAATAATAAGTATGTAAAATGATGTAAAGTGAGTGATTGTGCAGTTTATCACAAATTCTGTCCATGCTGAACAGCCAGTCCCAGAATGGAGAGCACCCTGGTCCTGAACAGCCCATCCCAGAGAGAGTGACCAGGCAAAAGGCAGAAAGGCCAAAAGCCAACTGCCTATCAGCAGAATGGCAAAAGGCTGAACCAACACCGAGCTCCAAACAGAGCTCCCAAACAGAACTACTGGAGTAACTAGGTGGATATGGATATAGCTCTGGCTGTATAGTGAGCATGACACTAATGGTGGTGCATATTTTGTTGACCAGCCTGGATGTTAGCCCAGGTGCTGTGCCATTCTTCTCCCTCCCAGCTGCTATTTTGTACCTGCAGCTGGACAGTTGAACAAATCCTTGGTCTCCCTGGCAACAGCCAAAATATCAGTGAGTTCTTACAATATGTACCTCCTCCAAAACACAGTCTAGCTACTGAGAATAAAGCATTAACTCTATCTCAGGGAAAAACAATTTTATCACATTATTCTCACACTAAATCCAAAACAAAAGACCTTTCTAGCTACCAAGAAGAAAAGGTTCTAACTGCATGAAGAAAATTAACTCAATTTCAGTTAAACGTGCACAGATACACCATAATTCAGTAGTTATTTTTGATGTTTAGTTCCAGCCTCTAAAAAGTTTGATCAGAATTGTATACTGTGCTCAGTTTTCAGACCTGAATTTCAACAAATTTCAACATGGTCAGCAAGCATATCTTTTCTGCAGAGTCTTTCTCCAGGCTACGTATTTTGAGATATTTGGAGCTGATTGTCAATCCTATGACCTTATCATGGCTTCCAAAGACAAATGCATTTTTCTCCTGCAATGAAACCATGGTGCTGAATTGGTGACAATGCAGTAACTTCCCCAGCATCATGCACAGGCTTACGACTGTGGAGAAAGCAAGCGGGGCAGTTGGGGGGAAGCAGCCTCATTGTGATGGAGGGAGCAGACCAGCCCCAAGCGCCCATGGGATCTGGCAGGAGCCAAATCTCCCTGCAGTTTGCCAAGATTATAAGTGAACTGAGCCACTTGGTTTTCCACAACTCATTAATGAAGCTGAGCACATGGGCAGGAGCTCCGGAGCCAGGTAACAGATTTACTGCTGGGAGAGCAAAGGAGAGCGAGGGTGGGTTTAACTTTCCTCTTGTCTGTGGCTGCTGCCTGGTGCAGTCTCTGCGGAGCAGAGCAATCACATCCTCCTCCCACACACATGGAAACACCTTCTGAGGGCACCTCGAGGCAATGCAGGAAAAATTCTAGAAGTGCTACCATCTAATAAGAGGATGATTCTTCTTGCTGTTACCGGTTGTGGGTAGTAGGTAGACCTGGATGAGAAATGATTTTCCCTTAACAAAAGAGTTTTGCAGTAAGTGGTTTTCTTTTTCCTTTAACAAACAAATGAAATCTGAACTTGGACCTTTTTTTTTTTTTTTTTTGCAAATATTGTGCCAGATTGGAAGAAACACTTTGTTAGAATTTAAAAATTTTTTTTTTTTTTGCAAATATATTTATGATTTTGAAATTCTAACAAAATGTTTCTTCCAATCTGGCACAATATTTGCAAAAAAAAAAATATATATATACATATATATATATATACATACATATATATATATTTATATGTATAAATAAGTTGGCTCACTTTTAAAAGGGAAAGCATTATTTTTGATTGAAAACCAGAAACCTTTCTATTCTAGAATTCCCCAAAAAAAGTGCTGGAACACTTTCTGAATCCTTTTTGATAGGTTTACCTTGAAAGGTAAGTCAGCCCTTTCACAGAAACAGCTGTTATTTTAATGAATCGCTGTTTTCTAATAAGTAGAAGCTCAGTAAGTTTCCGTTCAACTCTAGCACTAGCACGTCTGATGTAACTAAGTAGAGTGACTCTTCTCTTGGAGGGAGATTTCAAGAAATCCTATTCTGTTCCCATTTTATCTCCAGTGTACAGCTCAGGAAAGCCTCTTACACCAACAGCTTAAACCATAAAATAGCTGACCACGCTTTCCAAACCATCCATATGGACATCCAATGTCTCTTACGGTTGCACCTCCCAGTACACTTTTGAGGAGCAATGCCAGCACAGCTGCATTTTGGTAACAGGGCAGCTCTAAAGATATGGGTGGGACCTTTAATATAAGGAAGGTGTCAACCTTTTACAACCACGTTCACTCATTTTTTTTCTGAGTAGAGCTAAATCAGCACTTCGTAGATGCTACTATATGAAGTTCCGTTGTGGCAATTCTTATTATTCAGTCTGTCAAACATCATGATTTCGTTGGGATGGGAGTATTTGGAGCACCGGTATTTCTATGCTCACTGCCAAAGTGACTTGCAGTTATGGAGACTTGCAAAACCAATGTAAACAAGGTGTGGTTAACCAGGATGTTTTTCTAACTGTGTTTCTTACTTAGACCTATCATTTTTATTCAGTCATCTCTTTAAGCATAGTGAAGAAAGTTCCCCCCGAAAGGAATGGGGGGAAATTAATCAGGTCCAGGTGTTCAGTGCCAAACTCTGTTGTTACTGGGTTGCTGGGCTACTAATGTTTCTGGGGTTTGGTTCTTTGAGTGTTTATGAAGACGTAAAGAAATATATGTTCCATTTCCAGATCATCTTTGACTTCTCTTTTGTCTTGTTAAAAGCCCAGAACTCTCCTGAACTGTGAACTTCGAGCAAATGAATGAGTCATTGTTTCAGTGCTGCCCTGACTGCACAGTGCCCCTCACTCATACACAGGTACTTACACGAGACTAAGTCATCACATGGAAGACACGGTTCAAATTACTTGTTCAGTTGGCCATTTGCACAAAGTAAATTAAACAAAAGGCCAAACTCTGGCAAAGTGCATTGAACTATATTGAAGAACGATTCTTATTTATAAAGAGAGTCCCATTGGAATGGACTCCTAGGACCTAAAAGGAAAATCTCAGCTTGATATATATACATCTGTCTCAATACTCAGTATTTACATACTCAATTTTAGTCTAAATGGCTCTAATCGGTGAATGTTGAATTTGTTTGCAAGCCTACTAAACTGTGTGTGATCTGATTCTTTATCTTTGGGTTTCTAGAAATACGTGAGCAAATGGGATGCTTGCATTGTCTTCTCTACACGTAGTTAATGTAAGGATGATGGAGAAATTCACCTATATTTGGATGCTATTCAGGAAATGTTTGTAATTAAAGATAACAATGGTGTAATGCAAATTCTGCAGCAGGCACAGTGATGGGGAGCATAAGTCCAACCACTGGGGGAGACCAGGCTTAGCCCTGAGCAACCAGGAGGTATTAAACTGGACTGACCTCCCCCGCTCTGGGAAAGCCACATTTATAACTAAAGAAGGTACTGGCCTCAGCAGTGTTGTCTTATTCTTGTAAATACTGCTTCAGTTTCAGCAATACTGAATAAGGATTCCCTCAGGAAATAAACAAGTTTGTCTACAACTACTTCACAAGATCTAAATGTGAAATTTGAGATTTTTCAATTTGAGATTTTGACTTTTTTTTTTCCTGACATTGGAAAAAAATAGTAAGCGTTAAATTTTTGGGAGTAAACCATAATCCCTTGCACTATTCAAAGTATTTTGGGGTGCAAGGGATTGGTTTCAGTTGGAATAAAGTTTAACCAGAAGAAAAACCCTACCAGATTTATCACTGACCTCTAGTGCCAAGTTAAATCCTTCATACTTACAAACCAGATATCTGTGATTGGCATTTGCAGATACCTGGCTTCACTGAATGGGGAGAACTTGAACCTGAGAGCTGTGGCTGTGCTGATACGTTCCTGTTGGCAACCTGACACGGGTACCTTGTCCAGCACGGTGTTCATGGAACCAGCTGCACCGTGCCACTGCCAATTTAGGGATTTATTTGTAAAAGGCAGAGAATATGAACATCACAAAGAGTCAAAAAACTGTCTGTGCCACAGCTTCTAGCATGAATAGTCAGACCTGATTAGCAATGGTGATATTGTAAAAACCCTGCCATATTCCCAACATATCTTATTTTCTGCTGAAGCGAGGAAATACAATGCCAGGCGGCTCCCGAACCTCCCAAGACTCTGAGGAGTCATTCTGGACGTAGTGTTAATGGTTTGCTCTTTGTCTTGCTGCTGTAGCCCAAAAGAAAGAGTTTGATAAAGCATGCTGGAGCTCCCCACACAAAGGCTCGATGTCTGCTGGGCAGGAAGGGAGCCATTCAGGAAAAAAGAAAAGCAAAGAAGTTCTGCAAGGTGCTGAAGAGTGCTTTCCACTGCTACCCCCTTAAGCGGTCTAGGTATAGAAAAGCTTGTGGGAGGCAAATGGAACAAAAAACTAGAACTGGAAAGAAGCCGTCCCAGTTTATAGCTAGAAAAAGTGGGTTTTACATCCCAACCACCACCAACGAGCCTTTGGAAAAAGCGAAGGCCTCCGCTCCTGCTCACAGTCCCAGCAGTTGACAAAGACTGATCATTATGTTATCTGCCTGTTATCTTGACCTATGTCTCAGCCTGTGCAGTTGAAACTTGTATCCAGATGTCACAACTAACAGCTTACTGCATTTTTCAAGTGGAAAGGCTTTTTTAGGCTGTTTCCACCCCTTCCTGATGGTGAATTTTGGAGTTGCTTTTGTGTGCATCATGGTGACAGCAATAATGTAATTGGTTGCTGCCGCTATGCTGCACTCCATTCAATTAAGACAGTGCTACATCTAATTTATGCATTTCATTCAGAAATCAAGGAATGGGCATCGCAGCAATTATTAAATACAAATAAGAAGCCAATGTGGAAACACCTGACACACCACGGTGACATGTTTGAATGTGTAAGACAAGGCAAAAGCCCCCAAACATTTTGTTTGTTTGTTTTGTTTTCTGTGTTGCTCGTAGAATAAATTGTGCTGTTCACCTCATTTTCATTTCTCTTGTCAAGAAGCTGCCAGGGTTATGGGAGATACTGGGGGTTAGAGGAGGGATGCTGGCAGGTTGTAGCAATAATAAGCTTGTGCCCTGTTTGAGAGCCAACAACCTGCCAGGGACGTCCCTCCAGCTCAGCCACCGTCCTCCTGCTCCTCAGCCCTGAGAGGGGAACCTGCTCTGCAACCCGGCCTGGGGATTCGTCCCTCTCAGGAGCCTGAACTCAATGATTCGGTACTTGAAGACAGGGAATATGAAAAAACTCCATAGGCACAGAGTGGAAATGAGCAGTAAATGAGCAGTTACAGCTATACGGAAAAGAAGAAATGAGACAGGCAATGCAGTGAAACAACAGGAGAGGATGGGGGAAGGGCAGGAAAGCAGAGGAGATTTTGCTGTAAAAGCCACCTGCAGACACACATACAAAAGAAATGAGAACAAGACAGACAAAAGAAGACTGGGAAGTCAAGGGAGAAGAAAAGGAAAATTCAGAGCAAAATATAATAATAGCTGAGCATTTTCAGATACTCAAGAGAAAAAGATATGCCCTGAGCTGACTAAAATTGAAAATAATAGCTATGAAAACAGGATAGATATGAGTGATTAGAGAATACTATCTAAAATTGCTCCCCTCCCATCCCTAACTGCACTGCCACCAACATGCAGATTTGCCTCTTTGTTCTTGAGTGTATTATACTTAATTATAAGACTAGCTCATCCAGCATCACAGATCCATACAATCACAATTCCTACAAGACTAACCAACAAACTGCAGGTGCTATTGCTGAAAAATCCCAGAGATGATGAAAGCTGTGAGATTTTAACAACTAGACTATGCCTGCAAAGTAATTCATTCCAGACCAGTTCCTCCCTGGATAATAAGACTGTTCTCCATTCTTGGGACTGATCCTCCTGGTGGGGTGAAACTCAAATCCTTGGCCTCTACACTTGTTCTTGCTGCTCTGTAGGTTGGCTCGATGTGGTTGAACCTTCCCCAAGGTTTTGTGTCTGTGTGCATTTTCCTACGCCTAGATAACTTGAGTTTTTTCTCTCTTTGTAGGTATTGTATTGCCATTGTCCTTGTATTTTTATTTTGATTCTTTGCCCCTTCCTTCGAATTAGCATTAAATGTTTTCTTTTCAAGGATATTCTTGCATCCAGAGCATCACTGTATGCAGGACTGGAGAGGGTATGTTCTGCAACAGCTGGTATGTCAAAGTCAGGCTGCGCACCCATTAGGGGATGCACTATTTGTGCACATATAGACATATACGTAACACGTGTGGTCCTTCCAGTATAGGGGCTACTCTCTGTCCAGTACTAGATGTGTGACAGGAGGGTGCAAGGGCCACAACAGTATTTATATGCAAAATGGTCTCTGAAAGGTGTGTGCTTACCCTTGCACTAGGGGTTATGCCCCAAAACAGTGATCTTCTCATACCCTTTGGTTTGCATTAACTGTCATAAATCTGCATGGTCTTGTTCTCCACATAGTGGTAAAATGGTATTTCAGCTCTTGTTAAATTAACGGCACTCTGCAGCAACATTTTCCACAGCCTAGTACAAGCCCTAAATGGAAAAGTATTGCTATTATCTAATCTCAATTTCTTATCTTGCAGTTTAACTCATTTTGTATTTTAGCAAGAACAGACGGTTGCAATCCAGCTTCTGTACCATTCACTATTTCATACGCTTTTTTCCCACTTTTCAAATATTTCTCTCTTTTCTGAAGTAAATAATTCCACTCCTTTCAGTCTTTCTTCATCGGCAGTCTTTCCAAGCTTTGATCATTACTGCTTCCATTTCTCTATACTTGCACCCTTGAAACGCAGCTTGAGATGAGATTCTACCCTCAGTAACACATGGAGAAATCTTATTCCGTCTATGACGGTATCGTAAGTCATCCCTATAAGTCTCTGTCCCTTATGATATGCAGACTTCTTGTTTTTTCATCAGTGATGCACGAGTCATGTGAGCAGTTGTATTTTCCCTAAATGTGATAGCTCTGAGACAATGCGTATCTTTTCATGGCAATTTACACCAGCCAGTCATCTGTTCCGTCTCTGCGCCGTATCACAGAAACGTTCTTGTAACAGAGACAACCTACCCGTCTAATCACCGTCACAAAAAGGATCTGAGATGAGTGGGATGGCATTGCAACCAGCAAAAAAATGTTTCTGTTTAATGGAAGTGACAGTCTACAGTGTAAATGCCTGTCATCAAACACACTGTCTTGCGCCTTCCTCTGTCCTACCAAGCAGTTGTGGGAGTTAGTCCCGTGCTACGTGCTCTACTCTTGATTCTCCGTGCTGCCGCTGAACGTGAGGACCTCTCATGTACTGAGGTCTGGTGCTGTGTGTTTTCTGTTCGCTGCCTACGTGATTAACCCCTTGGTCTGGTGCCGTCTTCCATGGTAGAGGTTGCATGGCCTTTCACATACGGATACCCTCAGTGGTTTTCTGAGGGGAAGCTTTTTTACCCCAAATAGAAAACTGCTGGACACAGGAACATCCGCAGTTCCACTGCCAGACTGATCAAGGTATTGAGCTCTGGAGCGGTGGCGTGGGCCGTGCTGGCAGTGGGGAGCAGGAGCAGCTGCGCCATCCCTGCTGCAGTGCTGACGGACCATCGACATTCCTGCTGGAGCAAGCTGAAAACCGGCGAGAGAGAGAATGGCGTAAGAGCTCTTAGCACCTTGTTGATCTAATTTGAGACACTGGTGAACAAGGTTTTTGTGTTCATACTGTGGATGCGCTCTTTATGAGAAGGCACTATGGTAGGGAGATTCAGGAGCTGGTGTTGAGAGACAACGTCACTCGTCTGGACACGGGAAAGAAGGTCACAGAGTGCACAGCGCTGTGCCCGTGGTGCACGGCGTGGGAGCAGCGGGCTCTCCTGGCAGGAGGGGCGAACGGCAGAGACCCCCGCGCTGGGTGCTCGGAGCTGGTGCTGCGCAAACACGCCCCGGCCTCTTTCTGAATGGCAGAATTCCCAGGTGTCCTTCCAGTGCAGTGGGATCTGTGCTGCTGTCAGATGAAGGCAACGCTATCTACACACACTTGAAACAGATGGACTCTTCATTCTCAATATTCTGTCTGAAGTGCAGATGAGGACAGCACTAATTTTACAATAAAAATCATCCCCCTCCACCCCTTTAATTTTCTGTCGACATCCTTCAGGCGCTTACCTATGTGAAAGTCAGAGATTATATTTCTTTGAATAATGATTTAGGGAGGGAGGTGTGAAACATAAAAGAAGGGAAATTAGTATCAGAATGACCAAAGAGGGGTGGAGCTCCGCTGCCGTCTAATCCCAGGGGGCAAGTGCACACACCGCTCCTGTAAAAGGGCCTTTTCCTTACTGAATGTGCTGCCGCCACCTCATGTTTAAATTTGTGGGCATTATTTATATAGATAAGAATCTTATGCCTGTGAGCTCGTCCGTGGGGACAGGTTACAAATGGGGAAGGAGACAACTGCAGGTTTGTGTATCAGTTAAATCAAGAGCGGGTGACTGAAGTTTCCGTTCTCTGGTGCTGTGAGGGGCTGGGTTCTCCGTGGTTGCAGTGGGTTCGGAGACAGGGCCTTAGATCATGTTTCGGGTTTGGCCTCCGTGTTGCCAGTTGGAGTCCAAGTGTGTAGGAGCAGAACGCTGTGCCATCACCATTTCCCTGCCATCGGGGGCGGCAGGGGGACACCACCGGCCGTGGGGCTGAGCTGCCTGCAAGCCTCTGGCTTCTGCTTCTGGCTTCCCTGGGGCCCAGCGCTGTATCGCCACGCTCACATGCTTCTAACGTTTTCTGGGCTTTTGCTTTGCAGAAGTCTTACAGTCTGAGGTTGGTTTTCCATGTAGACTTTTATTACGTGACACCGTATCTCCTTTTATGAAGGTTATTTTTGTGTCTTCTGAAGGTTTGCTTTTCCTTCATAATTACTCACAACCTGACAGATTTATAATCCTCTGATAGGATTTGTGACATTGTAATCTTCTCGAGAGCAACCCATTGTGGCTTCACAAACGGAGGATTATAACCTTTAAGAAGGCAATAAGCAGATGAACTCTTGAGATATGAAGACCTTGCTTCCCCATCAGCTTCCCGCGCCAGTAGTGGGAGGGCAGAGCGGCGCTGTGTTCTCGCTCCCTCCCACGGTTCTGGTTTTCTTCATCTTCTTTTGCCTCAAGTAGCAGAGTTGAGAATTTAATTAAACCCACCAGTTATACACACTTTGAGCACTGCAAATATCCTTAGCTATGCAAATTAGGAAAAGATGCATCCAGCAAATTTGCCTTACACAACAGAAGTTTTTTTGCCTGGAAGATTGTAATTTACACTTTCCCATAAGGTATTGTTTTACAAATCAAATACTTCTGTGCCTTTTCACAGAGATTAAGAGAGTCTGCTAAGCTGTACTAACCAGCTCAGATTATTTGTATTACCTATTTTGTCTTTCTATTAAATGACTTGTATTCCAACATTTTTACCTAATGGGAACGTGCCTGTCATTGTAATATTTATTCTAAGTGTTTGTATGCCTTACTTGTTTATTGTTTTCCCTTACCATAGTGGTTATTGGTGAACAATAAGTATAATTTTTTATACAGCTTGGATGTATTAAAAATTCCCTTCCTTCAAGCATTCCACTAGTTTGTGTATTAGCTGTCCCAATATACTAACTGTTCAGTAAGAAAAGACTAGATAGTATAAAAATTATAAAAACAAAATGTTACCAGCTTTGTGTCTTTGTTATTTACCGTTCAGTGTAAACCGTAACTTGGTGGTCCCCTGCATACAACTGTGGGTGACACCTGCATGGAGGATCCTCACGTTGTTCACAGGCAAAGGCAACTGAAGGGTTAACATTTCAGGCCGAGGTAGAGGTAAAATTGGAAGGAGTTGTTCCCCTTCAGTCAGCAAAGGCAAAGGACAATTTCACTGGCTAATCATCCAGCTAATGTGGGCTTGGAGAAATATTTTACTTAAATATGTATCTCACCTGAGCATATTCTTTCCTGATATACCTGCCCAACAATGGAGAATCAGTGTGCTTTTTACTTTATGGCATAATTTAGTTTATTCCTTTAGAGTCTCTCTAGAGATAAAAATATATCAGTGTGCTACAGTGAAGCTGCAATATCCAGTTATGGATCTCTTCTTTCCTGATCCACATGTGCAAGTCTTATTAATGTCAGTGCCATTTTTGGTTTGTTAGTTTGTGTTAAGCAAATAAACACTCGGAGAAAGAACTCAGAAGGTTGGTGAAGAATTAGAGTTATGTTCTTGGAGAAACAGCCGTAATTCCTTATCTTTTAGAATAGCGGAGAACAGAATCCACTGATCACGGAGTAGAATGCATGTTATCTTGTTGCATAGAATCACAGAAAATACAAATGACTGGCTTTTCAAAAGATCACCTCATTTATCCTGTACCCCTCTCATTACCTGTGCTCTTGGCAGATATTAATCATGTTTTTAAAAAGCCTCCGGTGAGGGCCTCCCTGCACAGTCTGTTCCAGTCCTAATGCCCTTCCCGTGGCGTCCTCACCATTGGAGAACTTGCCCTATTACCTGTTTCACATCTCCTTTAAAGGAGACGAAGTTCCCTCGTTGTCTTATTCCCCAAGGACAGGAGGAACAGATGATTACCGCCCCTTGGACTGCAGCACTTTCCGTGTTTGGAGTCTCTGTGCTGCAGAATGGGAACGCTTTCAGACTTCTCATACAGAATGATTAGAGGTCTCAGAAATTTGGCCTTTCTGAACACATCTTTCTTGAGGTCTGGCATCTCAAACCTTCTCATATTTCTCATATCTTGTGGGATCTCTACTTATTTATGCACCCTAGCATACCATTTCTTCTCTGCCATCAGCATGGTGGCATTGATCCATTCCTGCCTTCGATCCCCTAAAGCCCAGAAATCCTTTTATGTCAGACTGCTCTTTACTGTCTCATTCCTATCCTGGGTTTGTTTACGTGATTATTCTTATACATAGAACCTTGCATCTCATTTAGTAGGGATGCACCTTGTTTTTTCACACCATTTTCCCAGCTTCTTAGGATCTTTTGAATTCTAATTCTGTCCTTCAAGGCCTTTGAAATCCCTTCCAGCTTGGTGTTGTCCACAAATTTAATAAGTGCCTGTATGCTCTGTCCCACCATCCTCCTTATTAATGAAAGTATTGCGCAGTATTGGAGACAGAATAAATCCCTGCAGAAGTCTCTTCGATGTATCCTTCCATTTCAAAAAAGTAAGAATCATTGGGGACTATTGTTGGAATGCAATTTTTAGACCATTTTGCACCTATCTTCTAGAAACAGCTTCTGAAAGCCTATTAAAAATTAAGACTGATTATATCTATAGCTTTCCCCCATCCAAAGGGATGTCATGCAAAGAAATTGCCCAGTGATAGGGAAGTCTCTTTTCCCTGCGTATCCTGTAGCACAGACTCAGGCATTGATTCCAGATATTCTTCTTAAATAAATATTTGTGAGATACAGTGTAGTGCAGCTCAAAGCGGGTGCATCCCGAAGAGGGACCCTCAGCAAAACAGAAACTTGGACAGTTGTACCCCCACATCCCCCCTGCCCCACGTCACTCCGGGCCAACTGCAAAATTAGGGTCTGCGGTCTGCTGGTTCTTCACTGACCTGTTGTGATAGGACAAGGGGTGATGGTTTTAAACTAAAGGAGGGAGATTCAGGCCGGACATGAGGAAGGAATTGTTGCCCTGAGGGTGGTGAGAGCCTGGCCCAGGTTGGCCAGAGAGGTGGTGGATGAACCATCCCTGGAGACATCCCAGGCCAGGCTGGACGGGGCTCTGAGCAACCTGAGCTGGTGAAGATGTCCCTGTCATGGCAGGGGGGGCACTGGGGAGCTGGGGAGGGCCTTCAACACAAACCATCCTGTGATTCTATGATTTTCATCAGGCTGGCCATCAGTCGAAGTCCTGACCTTCAGTTGCTGTTCTGTACCTGCAGCTGGAGAAAAATAGTTCATGACAAACCACACCATTCTTCTGTTTCATCTTCTATGAGATGCTGTTCTGCTCATTTGCTTATCTCCAGGGATGCAGCTCCCCTTCTTTAGTACCAGAAACCACTCTGAGGCCTTTTTTTTCTTAAGGAAGCAGAAAGTTCTAAAGTTCTCAGCTTGCAGAAGTTACGCTAAGCAAACATGCTTAGGGTGAGGGAATTCTGTATAAGCAGTTTCTAAACAAGTTCTATAAGAAGCTGTATACCCAATAATTTAATAAGCTAAGGCAGGCTGTTTCCTAACATTTGGTTTAGCTCCATTTGATCTTGACAAAATTGTATTAGTTGTTATTCATGATCACGTTTTGACTAGATGCCCCAAGAATTGCTGATTTTTATTCCTTCCTTCATTCCCTTCCCTGTCCCTTCATTCATGAACTAAATTGTTTTGTGTTCTTTCTCCTCTTTTAAGGCTTGAGAGTACCCTTTTCTTTAATAGATAAAGAAATTTTTTTAATCTTTAATTTCTTAACCTTTTTCTTTTCTTTACAGAACTTCATCTATTGGGTGAGCGCTTAAGGACAACGGCACTTAGAGGACTTGAGTCCTTTCTCCAAGCACGCAGGATGAATCCTTCAGGGCCATCAAGATGAAACATGGTATAATTTCTCTGAGTGCTCTTGAAACCTGCCCTTCCCGTCCTCAGGTGTGACCTTCCCTTTTCTGATGCTAATTTGGGTTTGTTTCTTGAAACTATTGCCTTTTCTAGTGACTACTGACACACTGTCTTCTAAAAGGGACAACTGGGTTCTTTGAATCTTTAGATGTTAGCATTTAATAACTAAAAATTAAACAAAAATGAAGTATTTTTGAGCCCTATATATGGTTCTATTTAATCAACACCAAGCCTTACATAAATGAGTATTTATAAGAGCCGAAGTAATTTGGATTGGCCCTTTACGTAGTTTAACATTTAGCTGCTTAGTTATGATGTGTTCCACATTGTTATTTCAATAATTGCTGGATTCACATTATTTTCTGTTTAGATAATGCTGTTTTATTCAAATATATGCACAAGAGTTTCAGGGGGAGAAGTCAGGTGAGACAGAAGATCAGACAAATAGCGTCTTTTGAAAAGAAAGTGCTACCTTTTTGGGGAAATGGCATGTTCTTAACTTTGCTCTTATTTTTAGCCCATCTCATTTGATTTAGGCCTCTGAAGTGAAACTTGAAATATAATAATGCAAGCAAAGTAGATTAAGGATATCTTATAAGAGTAAATATAAAGCTGATAAGTGTCCAACTGATTTTCTTTAAAGTAAATTACTTCTAACCTTGCAGCTGAGAAAAGAGGTTATCGCGGTACCTTGCAGATAGGCGGTCGGACTGGAAGCTTTATATCCTGTTTACAGAGCTTGACATTCTCCCTAGAAAGCAACCATGCTTGAACCCGCTCTGGTTTGAGAAGAGGCACAGGTTGGCCGCTTACAGGGTTCACTGCTCTTTTTAGCCTGGGCACTGGGACCAGCGTGTGGCAGAATCAAGGTTGTAACTCGTGCTACATCCTTGGCACTGGCCACAAACTGCTTACTTGGTTGTAACTTTCTCATTACTCACAAATATTTCCTAGCGCAGCTACCGATGACACAGCAGCAAGAGGTGAAATAACTGTTTGTTTCATGCTCAGGCACTGGAGACAAGAAGAAAGAGAAAATGGAAAAATAGATTTTAAAATATACTTTCCTTTTTGCATTTGGAGTTGTGAATTTCAGAACCCATCCTGAGAAACAGGGAAGAATATCTGTCCATTTTTTTCCTGCAGTTATCCCCCAGGTGTTTACTAGGGGATGGGACTTACTCCTAGGTTCTTTCTTTGATTGTAAATTGCAGTTTGATGAGGAAATGAACATCATATCACCTGATGCCATTTGATTTTAGTATTCTAAATGAACTTAAGGATCATTCAAAGGTCTACTAAGGTACTTCCTCCATCCTCCCATTATTTGATCCTCTCTACTGATGAAGTACATACTGACCTATTGAAGGAAGTACCAAGTAGATTTGAGAGTGGAGGAAAGGCAGGAAAGAAAATCTCTCCGTAATTAGGACACAGGCAATCCTGTATCAACAGGAGCATTTTTTCCCTTTTTACCGTTTCAGTAATGTTCCCATTTCATTTTGAACCTTTAGACTTAAAAGGCAACTCTGATAGCTGCTGTCTCAACCCCGTGTTATTTTAAGAACCTCTTCTGTGTAATTTCTGTGATCAATAACGTCCATGCACATACACTGACGTGCAGAATAAAGATGACCTAGTTCTATTTTTGCATTTTAATGGCCTTTTGTAAGGTGGTAACTCTGCTGTTAAAGGGACAATGATGAACGTATCTTTCAATAAATTAGAAAATCCTATTGCTTTGAAGAAGGAAATTTCAATAGCTTTTAAAAGACCTCAGCCACCTGAGTAGATGTTGAGATTATCCATCCTATTATAACCTGTTTGCCAAAATGCAAATATTTTCTTCTAAATAGTCTTCACTGCAAGCAGTTACCAAAATAACTGCAGTAGGCCAGGCATCGGTCGCTCTCTTCCTCTGAGAATACGGCAAAATGGGCTACATTATCCCACCAGCTGTGCAGTGGTGGGAATCAGGATGGATCTGCCGTGCCAGAGGTAAACCTGAGCCCTTCAGTTCCTCCTGCCAGAGTTGTACTGTCTGGCCAGGTTTCTCTCAGAGCCTTTTCTGGTTTTACTGCTTATTTCTGTTCTACATTATCCGATGTTAGAGCTTTTTCTGTGTCTTCCTCCTCCCTGTAATCTGTCCGGGGAATGACCGCTTGGCTGTGTGGCATCTTCAGCCATGTCTTCTCTTCGAGTTTAGAGCTGTCTGGGCCACATTGCCCTGAGAAACATCTGCACTGCAGGTGTGTGCACTGTGCCAGAGAGCCAGGATTAGGGTATGGATCCATCTCCAGCCTGACTCTTTGGTCTCTACCTTGTGTCTGGAGAGCCAAGGCACTGGCTCTGGAGCCATCCTCATCCCGTCTCTGTGCCAGTGCCCAGACCATCGTGGTGCTGGGTGAGGTCTCTGGCCCAGGCAGGGGACGCTGCCTCCAGAGCAGCTGCTGGCACCACCCCCAGCACGGAGTCCTGGGCTTGCGAGGGGCAGCACAGCTGCAGGAACTTCCGCAGTTCCTTTGGACACGTAGCTGTAGCTAAAAAGGCAAGACAGAGAGAACAGTGTCCGCAGTCCTGTCCTCGTGCTGCTGGCTGCTCCGGGGCTGCGGCTCCCCTTGCCTCGGCACAGGTTACACGCACCATTCACCTCACTCCAGCTCTCTCCATCCCTGAAGGTGTATGGAGCCTTCACATCCTGGCTGCCTATACCGCCCATGCTGGGAAGGTGGGGGGAGGCCTTCTGGGTCCCTCATTCCATCCCGAATGTTTTATCTTGTTCCTTTTCATGGCTGTGTTTAATGAGACTTCCACAGCAGGAGGAAGATATATGGTTGTCTCTACATACCGCACAGGTTACTCCTCCTCCTCTTGGAAGGTAAAAAATATCTGTACCAGTGCTTTTTGGTTGTGCAGAAGAACGACGATGCCAAGCTAGCCTGACGCTGCAGGACGGGAGTGCTTGCCCTGGCGCAGCTGTGTCCAGATGGTCCACCAGACACATCCATCAGCCACTTGCTCTTCTCCTCTCTTCTCACTTTCACATTTCTGGTCTGAGAAGACAAAGATACAGGGACCTGCCACCCTTCTGTGGTGTAACGGCAAGAAAAACAGAGGAAGACGATGGTTCCCTGCTAATTGCTGCTAAGTCAATTTAAAATAAAAGGTGTCCAGCTCATATGATTATAACATGAATTCCTACAGTGTGAGTCTCCAGCAAAGAAACTGGCCTCCATAAACTGCTTGTTGGACAGTTTCTTTTATTTTCTTTGGAATTTAGAAAAAATGTGATTAATTTATAAAGTCTCTCAGCTCCTAGGTTATTCCTTTTATGGACTCTGTTTGCTTACTATTTATTCTTCTGTCTTACTTATTACAAATTGGTGCATTGTATAATTTGTAAGTGGAGGCAAAAGTATACAAATTTAGACCTGGTATGTTGAAAGCTATCTTAATTTGGGTGAAGTTTTGAACAGTGCTCAGGCTAGCCTTCGCTTTGCTCCCAGTGAAACCCAGACTTTTCAAGAATAGCAGACTCAGGCAAATTTAGAACATTTCCGAAGCTCTGTCTGCTCATATTATATGAACACCTACTTTAATGGAGTTAGGCCAATATTTAGAAACCGAATTGCAGTAATTCAGCACGTCTTCTATAGTGAAACCTCATCGCTGTTTAATTTACTACCATGGTGCTGATGAATGAGATTCACAGAACCTTTCATAACCTGAACGCAGCGCACATGTCGGTGCATTTGCCCGCCCTCGGCACGGCCCGCGGGCCCCGGCCTCGCGTGGGAGCCCTGTACCCCTCTGAGAACCTCTCACCCCTTTCATCGCTTTTGACCTTCCTGATGATACCAACTCCTTCTTAGTTTCTCTTTCAGAGCTGTGTTTTATAATGCGGTCACTGGACAGCAGCTGAGGTCGACAACTCTTTTCACAAAAGCCACTCAATAAAAATGAGTTGTTAAATTAATTGTCAGTCCCATAAAAATGAGCGTGGGTTATGTGTGCATGGATGCCTCAGAGGTGCGGTGGTTGTTACCCCATGACAGTTCCCCGAGCTCTGGTCCTGTCTTTCATTAAACCATAGGAACGTTATTTTGAGTCTGGTACGTAACTGCTCTCACCGGGATCTGTGTTCGTGCAGTATTACCTTTCCTAAATGAGGCAATGGACTGGTGACTGACATTTCTGACTGAAGGATTTTACTTTGTTTGTTTAGTAACAATCGAAATAAAAAGCTATTGTCTCGTAGTCCTTTACCTTTCAGCAGGGTAAGTTGGACAGGTTTACTGAATGCAAGAGACTTTTCAAATCTGGACCTTTTCCCTCTTGATAAATTGATACTCGAACAGAAATACAGGGTGTTGTGTTGCAATAATTTGTTACAGTGCCACTACTCAAATGTAAATTCCTTTAAAAACCATGATTAGCTGATACAAAACGATGACTGGGGACTGGGATGGTTTATTTAGCAATGATGCTAATTAACAGTGCTGTTGAACTCAAGTGCCTCTTGGCAAGGGAACAAGCCCAGGACAGATTTTGAGTGCCTGCCCAGTGCTACCTGCCCGAAGTGAAATGTGTCAGAAGGTAGGCTGAATAGGGGAGATAATTTATGTCCCTTTAGAATATCACCTTTTCTGCCATTTCTCTCTCCTTGTTAGCTGGACTGTTGTCATCCACTGGTCTTGCACAGTGCAGCTCTTCCTCTCAAAAATAAAGTACATGCCCAAAAGGAAAACTGATTCTTCTATTCTCAGACATTCCTAGTTACAACCTATTACTCTGCATACCCTATTTTAAATGAATTGCAGAATGCCTCTTTAGCTTTCTCAGAATGTCTCCCAAGAACAAGGCTGTGTGGACTCCTGCCAGGCACACACACGTCGAATTTCTGTGCTGTCCTTCTCTTTTCCTGTCGGTACAAAAACTGTTTTGGCAACAGCCTTCCTATACTTCCTGCAGTCGCATCTTGCTCTAATCTTGTAGAAGCCAAAGCTTCAACCTTCTCTGCCTTCAGTGTCACATCCAGCCAGGCGCCGAGGGCTCCGGTTTGCTGTGGGTTTCATTTACGATGGCTGAGACAAGCAGCCCCCGGTGGGCCCTGGGCCCAGGCATGGGGCAGGGCGCTGTCCCCGGGACGGTCACCTGCCCGCAAGGCTCTGCTCCGAAGCGACAGGCTTCCTGTCTGAAGCAATGAACTCTTTCAATGCTACATAGATTATTATGAAAACTTTCCCATGCGATCTTCTTGTTATTTATTTATTCCTGATGTGCTAAGGATGTGCCGGGCAGCAAAAGGCACAGTCCCTGCCCGCAGGGATCCTGCGGGACGCTCTGAGCCGCCTCTGTGACCGAGGGCTCTGTCCTTGCATTAATTCTGTCAGAACTACTGCTTCTCGCAGCGTGTTACTGTAAATAATCTCTGTGTACAATAATGGATCATTACTCAAACTTCCCACAGAAACTCAATATGCTGTAAATGTGTTTCCCTTTGTCTTTGTTATGTTTTACCTCCAACTTTAATCAACGCTACTTCAGGAAAATTCTCTCTCGTTTATGTATTTACAGCCAGAAATACTGTGGTTAATTGTTCCTTTCCAGCATAATTAAAGATAAATCACCTAGCAATCATTTAATCTTCCCTTCTGTATCTTAATTATGGATTTTTGGACTATGTTCTAATCTTTTATGTAATATTTCTATGACCTATTAAACAACTGTCATGTTTCAGCCAAGGGTGACTCTTGCTGATGGTTGCGGTGATCCCTTTGCCGGATCGGCACAGTAACTTTCCTCTTTCTCTCTCTTTCCAAGGAGAAAACAGGTAACCTGTAGTTAAGCCATAGCGGTGGGCTCGGAGTGCAGTGCCTTGGCTCCTGCCCACACCACAACAGCCTTGGGAACTCACGGGGAAGGCACACAAAGACTGGCAGTGTGAACAGTGTATCTGGTATATTGTTTGGAAACACTTCATATACTCCTGCCAGTGCTTTTTGTATTTGCAGATGGAGAATTATTATCACACAACATTTTTTCATTTTGATTAACTGGCCTATACAGAGTTTAGGGCAGCTGGCGCTGCTCAATGCGCCAGCCTGGTAGAATGGACTCAGCTATGGTTAGGAAACGAGGTGCTGAGGCAGCTTAGTAGGACTGTTTCCACTTTCAATGGGAAGAAGAGGTTGAAATGTATGATGGTATCCTACAGCCTTGTTTTGTCAAATAGTTAGAACTTTGTTCTTAAGGCACAGAACATACATGGACAAGTAACCCCCCCATTTGATTTTAGCAGCAAGAGCATTTTTGTTAAATTCCATATTTGGGAGAATCACACATACCTACAGAGAACTGCTGGTGATTTGTTATCTCCTCTAGTGCTGGGGGGATTCATGTCAACAAACAACAAGGAAATGAAAAATACCTTTGAAACAGAGTTTGCTTTTCGTTAAATACGGATTGTCCTTGCGATTTGGAGTGAGCAACTGAATATCAAAAGCAGAGAACGTTGTATACACACAAAAGGATAGGGCATCAGAACAGCTTTTGTTCTGAATACTGCATCTGATTTACACTGCGATTACTAAATGCTGATTAATCCGAAATCTTGCAGAAGATTGTAGGAAAAAGTAAAGTATTATGTACTTATCCACTGGACATATTTCATTGAATGTTACAGATGTTAAAGTTGCAATGGCCATGAAGAACCTGGAAAATAGAAATGTGTCCAGCTTCTCTCCATATTTTTATTGGGGTTTTAAAAAGTGTTTGCAATGGAGGAAACGTAGAAAAGACTTCAAAGAAAAATTCAGTGGTTTGCCTGCAATGAGGGTAAAATGGAGACATCGGTACAAGTGCCCCGTGGATAAACACCACAGCACTGCCGCGGTGCGTGTCAGCTGCTGCCCCCTTATTGACATGAACTGCAAGGTCTTTCACTCTTCAGACAGACCCAGAACACAGATAAATATGTGCTTAACTGCCAATTATGAATCCATTTGGTCTTGGCAGGACTAAAAAAATTAATAGGACTTTTCTGTCTCTTCTCTTTGAAATCCAATAAGAAGAGAATAAAGATTGTTTTGATATGCTTTATTTTTATTTTTCCTCATGGGTGGATGAGCACCCTTTGCTTAGCTATTCTTTTTTGCAAAATAGTAGAGGCACAAAGGGCATTTCTGTAATTCATTATACATGCGTCAGTCCACTTGACTAGAGTGGTGAAAGAGCTTAACCTTTATTTATGATAAAGAGAATATAAGAGGGAGATAATTTTGATGTTGTAGGCGCTCTGTCTTGTAGATGTGTATGAGTATCTCTTTGGTTTGGAATGTTACCTGTTGTCACTTCCCAGCCAGGTCAGTCCTTGCTCATGTTGATACCTGGGCTTCCTACTGTGCATTTAAAACAAAGGCTTGCGAGATTTGCTCAGCTAAGACAGCACCACTTAAGCCCAAAGCTGAGAAAGATGCAATGAAATAAACACCTATTTTCAAGAAGTTATTTGGGTTTCTATTTTTTTTTTTGCAAGTAATCTGTGCATACTGTGCTTCGGTATATTAAAATACGAGGCTTTTCTATGGAGCAAAGGTGAAAACAGGTGCTGCAGTTTGTAACACGTGAGTTATTCTGCTGGCAGGAAGGGTGCTGACTTTTTGTTCATTTTATACCCCTCTGCTCAGGGATTCAGCCACTGGCATCATCCAGTGAACAACAGGATAACACAAACACTGTAAAGGAGGAGGGCAGAAAGCGATATTTTTGCATTGTAAACCTGAACGTGTAAAACCCGAGCTCAGTGCAGTCTCTCTGG
Organism: Patagioenas fasciata; assembly: GCF_037038585.1. Taxonomy (NCBI): domain Eukaryota; kingdom Metazoa; phylum Chordata; class Aves; order Columbiformes; family Columbidae; genus Patagioenas; species Patagioenas fasciata. The sequence continues at coordinate 920,514 of NC_092534.1, read as the reverse complement.
GTGCAGATACCAGACCGCACAGCTGGGTCTGGCAGAGCCCAGCACCGGGCCCTCTAAAGCCAAGCCCGCCTGGTCCCAGCTAGATCGGGAACGCCCCGTAACCGTGTCGTGTGTGCCAGCACACGGTTCACGTGCAGTCCCGCTGAGGGCAGGAAGGGACCAGAGCAGAACCCTAATACTGTATTTTCCACATGGGACCCATTTGATAAAAAGTGCTTGAGCACAACGCGTTGAACACCTCCATCCATCCCACACAACGGCACTGCGCGGGCACCCAGGTCTTCTTCTGCGTAAAGACCACATATCCTCAGTCTAATCCTTATGGTGGATTATGTCATTGTTTGCAGGGGGCTGGAGAAAACCCCGGGTTTCAGCACTTACAGGAATTGCTGTTTTCAGGATTCAGCCCTTCGCAGTTCAACCTTCAACCACACAAACTGATTATGCAGGGAAATAGCCAAGATTTGCATGAGGCACTGGAAAACATGTTATAAAATCTTCATATATCCTCCTCCGAACAGCTTTAGTTCAGACCTATTTTTAAGCAGAATTCAATTAAGCAATATCAGAGCTAATATCAACAGCACAAAATGATATGGCTGTACATAGCCTTAAGTAACAGCACCTGTTAATAACCTCAATCATTATATTGCTCTTGTATGTTATTGTTGTGATTGTTTCTGAAACCAGAAGAGTTTCGGCAACGATCGCACATTAGCAGCAGTTAGAGGTGAACCAGACAACCACCCACTCCTACATTTGCAGCTGCATAATACTAAACCTGTTTAAATGTGTTGATATATTGCAGCCAGGGATTGTATACGTGCGTGGTTCACAGAAAAATCTCTATTTTGGTGGTGTAACGCATTTTACATGAGAGCCTTGCTCTCAGCTGAAGGAAGGGCTGGGGCTCCGAGTGCTGCTCTGACTTTGCGCTGTGGTTACTGCACCGACAGCACCGACACCCCGCGTGTCTGATCCACAGCTACGACGCGAGAACCGCGCTTTAGAAAAGTGATTTGAAATCAACTATGGCCACTTCGGCTTTAGGAAGATAGCCTGATATATTTACTGGAAAAAGTAAACTTTCCTAAGTAAAACTGAGAGGAGTTTTGGACACGTAAGCCAGGCTGTGCGCGGGCTCAGCGGCAGCATGGGCGCTGACACCGGGTGTCCCCAGGGCTCCCGTCGTGCTGGAACGCAGCGCTGCCAGCCTTGGGCAGCGGAAACATGCAGTGTGAGTGCTGGGGGAATACGGCTGGAAATGCCGCATGAATGTTATAGGCATAGAAGGAATTAAACACACAGAGCCTGGAAGGATGAAGGTAAAATAAGTGGTTGCTTGGGAAGGTTGGTCACCCTGTCCAGAACAATCCATTTGAATCCTGGATATGTTAAATTCTGAATTCACTTCTATTTTCCAAAACACCTGAAGCTAAAGGAGTCTGTGCAAGGACCCGAAGCCCTGTAGTAAAACTTGAGGCGCATGGCTCGATGCTGATGAGTCTCAAATGAATTGTTCTGATTTCAAACCAAAGTGCAACTAGAACTTAATATAAGTATCATGACCCTTGTGTAAGTAAAATATTTTGTCTTAATTCTGGTTATATAAAATTATGTTAAATTCAGTTGTGAATTCATGTTTTCCTGTAGTAGTATCAGCGAGGAGAAAAATAACCAGAAATAAATGTCTGTGGGTAATTTGGTTATCATTGCAGCTAGTATTAATGACATTTATTATTCATGTTTTTCCCCACTCCTAAATAGTATAAATCATTAGTAATTTTTTTTATTCTTCAAGGATAAAATGAGGACTAAAACTGTAAATATTGTACATTCATGTAAATATAATGTTTTTCTCTTGTCCCAAGTCTTCAGAAACAGACTATTTACAAAGATCTCAAAGCATGCCTTTGTTTATCTCCCAGTGTGAAATCCATTGTGCGCTGATCCTGAGCACATTAACGCCCATGGCATCGGGCTGGCGTCCCCAGAACGGGATGGGGATGCTCTGGGGAGGCTGGATTTGCAGAGCCTGATGCAGACGGGCATCCAGCTCTCATGGAATTTGTCATCTGGAGCCTCTGTTAAAGCTGGACAGAAATGCTTTGAGTGGAGAGCGCTGATTTGTGCAGATCAAAGCATCACCCAGGGGAAATTTGGGTTTAACTAAAGGCTGACGGAAAATGGGCAGGTTTTGAAAGTTCTATCAGTCTCTGTCAGCACCTCTGCCAAGCACCTCGGCCCAGCGCTGGTGGGGGAGCAGCAGCTCGAGCTGCTCCCCGACCCCCTCCGCGGAGACCCGGGAGGCGTCCAGCCCGGCCCCCAGCAGCCACCTCAGATCCTGCGCTTTCAGCCGAGCCGCAAGAAACAAACCCTGAAATTTTGAAACCCTTACAAGCACAAACCATAATCTGCTTTCATTGCTTTGTTACTCATAGTTGTAACCGTTCTGTTCAGTGTTCGGTTTTGACTTGTTTGGGGTTTTTTCTGGTAGTAAACAACAACAAAAGGATGCACGTTCAGTCACTACTGAGCAATAATGTGTATCCAGAATTCCTCTGTCTTGCAACTACTCCCTCCAAAAGAACCCCAAAGTGCGGAACATACTGTCCTGGCAGATGCATAAGCAGAAAAAAATTAATATAAGAAAAGCTGCATAATCTTTTGCAAATCAAGTTACACTGGAAAAGAATCCTTCAGCAACTGAAGTTTTAATAGGAAATAATTCAGCATTCTGCTGACCTTTACAATTTTAGCCTTTACGTAGAAATGAACTGTTTGAAAAATGTTTCTGATTCAGTTGTCACAAACAGACACCAAATTTGTGGCTGATGTTTCATGAGCAGAGGCTTCGTTCTGGTTTTTTACAAGCGCAAAGCTTGATCTCATACTGTCTCCCATAGCTCTCGGCTGCCTGATCGCTTCGAGTTCCTCCCAGACAAAAGCCCGCGTGAAAAAAACCATGCATGTGACTAAGATAATTAGGATAATAAAAAGGTAATCTTGGCAATTGTTGTTGCTTACACATTCCAAACCAGACCCTGACTCCGTTCCAGGAACCCCACTGTGCAAAGCTGGTTGATGAAGAAGGATACAGACTCACTGCTTATATGCACACTTGCATACATATATATACGAGGGAGAAGGACGGCTTTGATCTATATGCCTGTGAACAGCAACAGTCTGTTGCTTGCTATACAGACAAGAGTACGAGACATACTAAGGAGACACTGATGACCTATAGAGCTCAATAAGAAGAGCAGGGCAGACTCCAGCTGCAGCTGGTCGGGTAATGTCGCTTGCTCACCGATTTGTACTCCTTCCCAATCAGCCCAAGCTCCTGATTCGCAGCAGCCATGGGACGGAATGTATTCCGCCAGGACAGGGAAGGAAGGAGCAACAGACAGCGTCTGTCCCCTAAGCCCTCAGAGCAGCCTCCTCCAGGCAGAGAGGGAGCAGAACAAACGGGAAAGAAACGGAATATTTCAAATCAGATTTTACTGCTTGAAGACATGAGAGGGAATGTCAGGACACCATTGTTATTAGAAACAAATAATGACAATCATCAGAATGAAAAATTGTCATGGAGAATATTCTAAACTAGATACTGACTTCCTGAATCTGGTTTTCTAGTTCTACTTATTATCAGTTCTTTTCCAAATGATGCTTATGTATTATAGGTGAGAAAGCACTCTGCCCATATAAAAAAATGTTTCTATATTTCATTAAAGGCAAAGGCACAATTGTATCATTAAACTTCATTACTTTGCTGCAGCCAATGTGCCTCCCTTTGCTGCGGACACACTGCGGGGGCAGCAGAGGGTGCTTACAGCCGGACTTAGAGGTCCTGCAGGTCGTTGTTCTGACATGTGCTATTGTGCTTGTAAATTCGTTACTGTAAGAGAGGAGCTCCACTGAATTGCCAAATGCAGCACTTCATAGGTAGCTCAGTCAAAGGTCATCCCTGTTCTCCTGGGACTTAGTATAAAAATGCACCTGAAATTACGTACTAGGGTGCGATTCTCTCTTGCAAACGGAGCAAACACAGCCCGTATGGCAAGTGGGTTTTATTTGTGCATTATACGCTCAGTATGCGTTCTCTGCCATCCCCTAACCCAGAGCGGCTTTTCTCGCGCAGGCCGGAGTGATTTTCAGTCACCCGTGGGCTCCCAGGGGTCGGCAGCGCGGCCGTATTCACATGAGGGCTGGGACCGTCCTCCGGCCAAAGCCAGGAGGGCTGGGACCAGCAGATGATGTGTTGCATTATCACAGTATCACAGTATCACAGTATGTTTGGGACTGGAAGGGACCTCAAAAGATCATCTAGTCCAATTATGGCAGGACCCTGCTCCCCAGGGCCAGAGGAACGCAGGGCAGCGCCGCTTCCTCCCAGCCCGGGGCTGCTCGTGTCCCCTCACAGCGGCAGGAGGGCCCGGTGGGGGCTGGGGACACGAGGACGTGTCCGGTGACTCAGTCTGCCGGAGCCAACGGCGTCAGCGCTGCAGAGGCTGAGTGGGAAGGCAGCCAGCTGGGCCTTCTCTTCAGCTGGCGTACACGAGAACGGGAGTGTGAGAGTTATTTTGGTGGGGTCAGGGCCACAGTCACAAGCATTACGCCTGTTGCAAGTGGTGTGAATCTACACTGGGCCCAATTTCCTTCCCCCACTTGTTTTTAAAAGGAATAGGGAGAGAAGAGCAGCACAGCTCGGGGACCAGCCCTTGGTGCAGAGGAACCCCGGGTCTCCATGAGTCCCCAGGACGGGCCACCCGGGGCTGTGGGGCACACGCTGTGGCCGCGTGTTTGAAGAAGTACCGTGTAAGAGCGGGTGAAAAATACCATACTATTTCCATTATTTCATTTGGTGTTTTTCTCCTATTAGCTGCAGGTTTCTACACCCAGAATTGCAAACATTCAGCTCTTTATGAAATGACCTTTCTAAGAAAAAGCATGTGAAAAGGTTTATGAGCATAAACCAAAGCCTCTCTAATTAATACCTCAGAGAAATATTTTTATTTAATGGTTTCTTAACACTAGTGTCCCAATATTATAGTGAAATATGTTAAATTCGCTGCTACTTTGACTTGGCTGATAAAAAGAAAGGAAACATATTCTGCCACCTACAGTAATCATCCCACCTAAAATGGAATTGTTTTCCATATTTACGTAATGTGCTGGTAGTCTGCATGCTCCTTAATTGTACTGATGTTTATAACCAATTGATCTTGAACAAGTTTATCATCATCATGCTTTCATCCCAGGGATTCATCGTTATATGAAGAGCCTCCAAAAATTTTAATAGTAAATTTAAGTATTTCTACACCAAAGAGATTGTGCCTCTGATTTCCAGGCAGTTTTAGACTTCAATAAATCGCCGTTGCCATTCAAACAAAATGAGGGAACAGTTCTGTCTCTTTTTCACATGTCCCTTTTCCATACCAGCTGGAATAGCGTAGCCTGCCGTCGAGGCTCCTACTAAATTCAAATGTAGGAGTTTGATTGATTTGTTAGTAACTGTGCGTAGAAAGCAAGAAGGTGAATTACCCGAGGAAAAACAAGCAGAGCTGCCAGCTCGGAGCTGCAGAGGAGTCGCCAGGGCAGCAGGGAAGAGCCTTCCAAATGGTTTAATAAAGGGAGCAAGAGAAAAAGATCAGTGCCTGATTAATCATGTGCTGGTGTTTTCAGGGACACAGGCTAATAGAGAACCAAGTGTTAGGAAAATATGTTTCAAGGGAAGGCCAACAGAAAAATCAGAGGAATGAACCCACTGACAATGTTGTGTAGAAAGGAAGGAAGGAGGGAAGGAAGGAGGGAAGGAAGGAGGGAAGGAAGGAGGGAAGGAGGGAAGGAGGGAAGGAAGGAAGGAGGGAAGGAAGGAGGGAAGGAAGGAGGGAAGGAAGGAAGGAAGGAAGGAAGGAAGGAAGGAAGGAAGGAAGGAAGGAAGGAAGGAAGGAAGGAAGGAAGGAAGGAGGGAGGGAAGGAAGGAAGGAGGGAGGGAAGGAAGGAGGGAAGGAAGGAAGGAGGGAAGGAGGGAAGGAAGGAGGGAAGGAAGGAAGGAGGGAAGGAAGGAAGGAGGGAAGGAAGGAAGGAAGGAGGGAAGGAAGGAAGGGAGGAAGGAAGGGAGGGAGGAAGGGAGGGAGGAAGGGAGGGAGGGAGGAAGGAAGGGAGGGAGGAAGGAAGGGAGGGAGGAAGGGAGGGAGGGAGGAAGGGAGGGAGGAAGGGAGGAAGGGAGAAAGGGAGGAAGGGAGGAAGGAAGGAAGGAAGGAAGGAAGGAAGGAAGGAAGGAAGGAAGGAAGGAAGGAAGGAAGGAAGGAAGGAAAGAAGGAAGGAGGGAAGGAGGGAGGGAAGGAGGGAAGGAGGGAGGGAAGGAGGGAAGGAGGGAGGGAGGGAGGGAAGGAGGGAGGGAAGGAAGGAAGGAAGGAAGGAAGGAAGGAAGGAGGGAAGGAAGGAGGGAAGGAGGGAAGGAAGGAGGGAAGGAAGGAGGGAAGGAGGGAGGGAAGGAGGGAGGGAAGGAGGGAAGGAGGGAGGGAAGGAGGGAGGGAAGGAGGGAAGGAGGGAAGGAAGGAGGGAAGGAAGGAGGGAAGGAGGGAGGGAAGGAGGGAAGGAGGGAAGGAGGGAAGGAGGGAAGGAGGGAAGGAGGGAAGGAGGGAAGGAAGGAAGGAAGGAAGGAAGGAAGGAAGGAAGGAAGGAAGGAAGGGCAGATGAGAGGGCAACTCGTAAAGGACCAAATGAAAACCACAGAAATAATTACTTTTAAAGGTCATAGCAATAAAAGAAGACTAAAATGAACAAACAAATGAAAAAGCCAGCTCCCTGACATGGTGTTTTCTTGTGAACAGTCATTGTAGGTGTTGGGGAATGGCTTGTGAATGACAAAATGGCAGTCACCCATGCCCTCAAGTCTCCATGTGTAAATGGAATAAATACTGGAAATCTACTCTGACAGAAGACTTCATAAATAAATTTCCTCTTGGCCACTGGAACTTCCGCAGCCACTCCTGTCATTCAGCTTCCAGAGGAGCGTCCTCCCGCGCCCCCCGGCTGCGCTGCTCACCCCGGGAAGGGTGTCTGAGCACGTTAGAGACACCGAGCATCACCCCACGGACACGGCAGCCCTGCGCAGTCCTGACCCTTCTGCTGCAGCGCAACAGCTCAAACCACCCATTCTGTGTCTGACAGAGCAGTCGGGGATTCATCTGAAAGATTTAATGAGCTTCGTGGTCTTACTGAAGAACAGGAGGGATTTTTTTGTTGTTGTTGTCAGGATGATTTATTAGTAATTGTATCTATTAACATTTTTTAAATGTTCAATAATTCCTTCAATACACCTTGTAAATTAATCTTAATAAATATGCAGTAGGAATCAGCTTACCCCAGTAATTGACATTTAATAGCATACAATAGCTATAATTTACAAAGATAAGTTCTCAGACTAGTTTAACTCTTAATTAGCCCTAGGGAAAGAGCGAACCCTACAGACAGCTATTTGTTTTCAAAAAGTGTGATGTGAGAAAACATGCATGAATTCGTTGTCGCAGATTTCTGCAGGGCAAGTGACGTGTATGAGAACAGCCAGCAAATGGAAAACAGAAGAGGATAAACATATTTTCACTTTAATCTACTGCATTTATCACCTCCAAATTCACAACAAGTGCAACTTTCATATTCTTTTCCTTTCATGCATTTTAAAAACATATCATTACTCAATTTTACTGTGTGGGCAGACTGGGACTAATGTGATTCCCAGCAGTTTCTCTAAGGGAGTTACAGTGCTCTGGACCAATTTTCAGCAGGGACTCAGCACGAGGCCAACATGAGATGCTGGTGGTACCAGAGATGAAGCCGTGATTTCAGAGAGAAGCCTTCAGCTATCTCGGCCTCATCCCCCAAATACTTTCCAATCTGCTGATACTGGATCTTCCCAAAATCTCTCTTGATGGTTCTCTCAAAGCAAATTGGGGTAACCTGCAAAGCAACGGGAGCTCTCCCAGAGCGGCTGCGTGCAGGAGTATGAATCGCTTGGGTAATGCACATACTGAAGAAACTGCTCTGCCCACTGACGGTTATCTCCACAAGTTTCATTCTAAGCACTCTTATTTCAGCTTATTTAACTTGTTTAAACAGTCTGTTGCAAAGCCTTTGTTCCTGGTGACATTTTGCTTCTTAGTAAAGAAACAGACTTATCATGTAATTACATCACTGCTATTAATTATTAGGGCTCTCACTTGTGCTGTGATTGCTGCCTTTTTTGGGCATGCTGTTTTAACAACAGTGACACATCGGAGGAGAAGACACTTTGAATGAAGAGTAGAGCAGCCAAACTGAGCTTTCAGATGTTACTGTCTTTTTCTAATATTACGAAGCCAAAATGTTTCCATTTATTTTATGTATAAAACTATATTTACTATGCAAACCCACTTAACCAATAAGCAAAGTAATAATTACTGTCAGATTGCTTAATAATATGACTTCATTTTTGTTTGATTCTATTTCTAGTTCCTTTAGTTATCTTCTATGAGGTTGTGCATCTTCCACATTAGTACTCCCGTATTTTGAGGGCACATTTCCATCGTGGTGATTGTACTTGTAATCTTCCTCTCTTTCCCTCTCTCCGTCTCTTGCTCTCCCTCTCCCCTTCCTTTCTTTCTTTGCTTATTTTCCTGGTCATACTTTGCCAGCTGTGCACAACCATTCAATTTCTGAACTGTCTGTTCCATTTACAAGTAAATAAATGGCAGCACATTCACTTTTGCCTCTTCTCAGCCTCGTATCGGTGAGATTCTCTTCTTGGTGCAATTACGCAGGAGTCTAAAATAAAGTTTCCAGCCTCACACCATTATCATTCCCTGCCCACACCAGTTGCTACTTCGATATAGCTCCCTGTGATTTAGATTCTTCCCAGAAAGCATGAAGCACTGATTCCTTCTACCAGCTCATTTCAAGGTTCAGGGAAATTGCCTCACCCTTAGAGAACACGGGATACATTCAAACAGTATGAGGTACATTTTCCAAGTGGTACTTAGGAATTACACATCTCATTAGCAAATAATTGAGATTCATCACCTCATCTCACTTGCTTCTTGGAAAATGTTCCCCCATAAAGCCTATAATTTGCTGAAGTTAAAAGAGGGTAAAGTGTGTTAGAGTGCATCTTAATTTTCAGTGAAAGCGTATGCGTGTGCCTGGGGGTCCTGACTCGGCTTTAATGCGGGGTAAATGATCTGGCTCCCCCGTCACTGCCGCTTACCCTGGCGTGTGGGACATGGAATGGCCTGCATTCCTTCTCTTAAAGAAAGAGGGCATATTGAGGAAAAAGTGCAGCTCTTCTTGCCCTATACTGTACTTAAAATAATGCAAAAAGACTTCGTCCGTTTGTATTGCGCTGCCTGGCCCACCACAGAACATTAAGGAAAGGTTGGCGCTTGGAGGAGATAGGGAGCTTTCCACTGGATAAACTGAAAAACAAACAAAAACCCTGATAAATTATAACAGGAAATAAATATTCTTAAATATTAGAAAGACTCTGATTGTTGCTTCCCACAAGACAGAAGTTTTCTGTCTCTGAGCTCCCACTGTCATTGTTCTTCTAAAGCTACCAGGGCCAAAGAGTCCCATTGCCAGTACCAGGTACAGCCCTGCTGGCTCCTGTGGTTACTTCACATGAGCAGGGTGCCGGAGGCCAAGGTTGGGTTTGCTGCATTCGGAACAAAGGAAATGGTGTGAAATTTCCGTTTTCCACCTGATGCTGCTGACGACTCCCCCGGCATCACTCGCTCGCTGCCCACAGGGAGTGGGCTCGCTTCACTGGCAGCAGCCCAGGGAAGTTTAAATTCTGCTCTGACGTTCATTCTGGACCATTCTTCTCTCATTTCAGCATTGCCAAGTATCAATTCCCGTGTAGCAGCTTGAACCGGTTCTTTGTCAGTTCATGTATCTGGTGTATCACCCGAGAGATATAACCTATGCCTATTGCTTTAGTGCATTATCTCAAACAGAGATGAGTTTCTAAGCTGGTGTGGTTGTAAAGGAAAAAGCAGTAGACTCGATTCTTGATCCTATATACAGAAACATTACAGAATGATGAAAATGGTATGCTAAGCAAGATTTTTTCATGTCTCTTGGTGGGCCGAGTGACAGACGGGGGAGGTGTTCTATGAGTCTCTCCATTGGGAAAGGCTCTTGGGCTCGTGTACCTGCTTGTAAACATCACTCAGTCCTACCCAAAGGAACAGATCCATCCTCTGGAATTCCACAGGGGTGTTCTAGCACTGTGCCCCTTCATCTGAGATCAGCTGTCATCTTGGTTATGAAACTTGATATGCCAATGTGTGACCAACCTCCTCCTCTCCCCCCGGTTAATATATGTTGTGTAAAACATACATTCTTTATTGATAATTAATATAATGACAATGCAGTAAAATATCAGAACAGTCCATCCAAGGAGGAAGCTGTAAGGAGAAGCTTTCTGTGGCACGGTAAATCCTCGTAATGCAAAAGACAAGAGCACCCTACTTTTATACGCAGCATCATGCCCTGACAAAAAAAAATGCAGCTCTTAGCAAGATAACCCTGTTTTCTGCTGTTGCTTGTAGCTTTGAAATAATACTGCCCAAACATAATAACATACTGGATAAGGTGGGTTTGTATTCTCTAGAAAAAGAAAGATTATTTTCTGTTCCATTTCCCCATAGGGATATGCAGCCCTTACACTCCTTCGATATGGGTTGATAGGTACAGGTATGCATGATGTAGCAAGCTGAGAAAAACATCATAAAGATGAGTTATGATACCTATGAAAGGACACGGTGAACTGAGATTAACTTCACATTGGTGTACAAATTGACACAGAGCAGAAAAGCCTTTCATGGGGCTTGCCGTGGGTCTAAGCAAGTGGGACAGCAGCCTCAAACTCCAAATAAATACCAACAAATTGTATGTGAAAAATGCATTTCACAAACACAGAAATTTGCCCTGTATCCGCTCTTCTGTGTCAGTGTTTGATGATTTTTGGCAACAGTAATATTGAAATTTATATAATGTCTATATTAGAGATTTTTTAGCATTTCTTTAAGTGAGCATCCTAACAGAGGTAGCCAAGCGCCCTATTTGGATGACTGAGCATCTCCATTAATTTAATCCTCTCTGTTTTCCTTATCCTTCTGTCTGATACTCTGTCTTTTAGGGATCGGATGGACTATAAGAGGACAGAGAATTTACAAGAGAGTTCTGAAAAGGAAAATATCTTTGCAGCTTCAAACTTAGTTGAGTTTTTTTCCTAACAAAGTATTTGTTAAGATTCAGCATTAGATAATACGCTACCTTTTTTTAAATAAAAACCCAAACCTCTTAATTGTCAGAAAAAGAGAGTGAGACAGTGAAGGTTTGTATGTGTGCACTTACCCACAGCCTGCAGAGGGACAGGGTGATGGCAACGTGCTTAAACAGAACCACATTTAGGGAGTGTAACAGTTTGATTCCATTTAGGAATAGGCAGCTTATGAACTTGCCAGGGTATCCCTCCTCTTTATTCTTCCACTGATTTCTCTTACAATCATTTTCTTTGTAATCTGTTTATCTAACTTCCCTTGACTACATGTCAAAGGAAGGTCCTGTGTTCCAAATCCACGGGCTGATCCGTCTCTGTGTGACAGTCTGTGCGTGTTTCTAAGGTCCACATGCCCTCCTTCAGAAAACCTCTTTCCTTCTGAGCCACATAACTGCTGTTGAAATGAAGCTTAATTGCTGAAGTCTGGCTGCTGCGTTATGTACTTGGGTGGAAGGATGTGAAAACACTTGGTGCTCAAAAGCAAGAAGAGCCCCAGCTGACTGACCTTTGCTCCTGGTGAATCTTTTCTACTCCTACCACAAGAGGAGAAGAGCACACTTGGTTTGCCAACCTAGCAGCATTCCCAGTCATCTCTTGATGACTTATAGACAGGTGAAGCTGTGAAGATGAAAACTGGTGAGACACAAACGCTGCCACAGGGGTGGCGCTGGGCTGAGGGGGATGTGGCCCCGGTCCTCGCGGTGCCAGGGCCCCACTGGGCCCAGTCCCTGCCCGCAGCCGCAGCACTCGTGTATCTGCTTCAGCGCCCGTTTGTGAGCGGAACGCTAAAGTCAGAGGTCTGCTATTTTATAAATCAAAGACATTTTAATTTTTAAAGCACTGCTAAATAATTCCTAAGTGCTTAGTGAAGAAGCACTTGACCAGATCACGAAATGACGAGCCATCCCTACCTATTCTGTGACTACCTATTATAAAAGTTACCCAGCAGTACAGGATGGAAGGAAAGGAAAGCCCTGCTGCTCTTTTGAAATCTGTTACAAAGAAATATATATTGTACACTGGAGATCTTAGTATCAAAGTACCTGCAGTTGAATCTTGAGTATTAGTTCCCTGAGGTGCATGAGTGGAGTTAGGAAAAGAGTTTGGTGGCTTTTGCATTAGTTTTGGAAAAACTACCTTGTTGCACAGGTAGGAAGAAATGTTATCAGTTTCCCTGACAACACGAAGACACTAGAAACACTGAAAAGAAATAGGTACTTAGGCTGTGCCAGTACTCGGAGGTTGATTCAGGGTTTCGATTCAGGCAATGATTCTGTGGGAGAGGGACTTACGGGGGGGTTTGCACTCCGGATCTGTGCGCGTCCCTGTGCCCTGGACCCGTCCGGCTCGGCGCTCCGCAGGGTGGGCGTCCCGCCCTCCGGCAGGCTGCTGCGCTTTGTTGTCTAAGTGGATATTGGTTCCTACAATTCATGGCATAAGTTATTTCTTGAGTCATGTTTAGGTTATCTCTTGGTATAAAACTTAACTCTACAAGTGCTCTCAAGTAGTTGGACTTTTATAAAAAAATACCAGTTAATATAATAGCCTACAATATGACAGTTGTTTCTCTAGCTACTCAGCAGTTCGCCTTTTTCATTGGACAAAAGGACAGAGGAGCAGTATTGTGAGAGCAAAAGCTGTTTTTCGGAATGTTTTATGCGTATATGCTGGAATTGATAGCTGTATGTTTTTTATGACTGCTTCTATCAGTTGAATCAGGGAAAACAGAAAAATATCACACATTACTTCAAGGATTTTGCTTTCACATTGTTATCATCTTTGTTGTATAGTCTGATACCACAGTCTTAGCCGAGTCAAGGCCCAGGTTTAACTCAAGCACATGCTTTATAAAAGCTGCACAATGGCCATTGCTCTGTGCCATTCGGATGACATGAAATCCCATGGAAGGTACAGTCTGCCTTCTGCTCTCCAGAATGGAAGTTCTTATGCAACCATGTTTAGCCAGAATATGTAACAAATCAGACCTAAGGCTCATACTAAAATATTATTTTCTTTAGTTGAAATCACAGAATCACAGAATGGACTGGGTTGGAAAAGCCCTCAGAGATCATCCAGTCCAACCCTTGGTCCAACTCCAGTCCATTGACCAGATCATGGCACTCAGTGCCATGGCCAATCTCAGTTTACAAACCTCCAGGGCCGGTGAGTCCAGCACCTCCCTGGGCAGCCATTCCAATGCTGACCACTCTCTCTGCACAGAATTGCTTTCTAATCTCCAGCCTCAATTGCCCCTGGCAGAGTTGAAGCCCATGGCCCCTTGTCCTATTGCTGACTGCCTGGGAGAAGAGCCCAATCCCCCCTGGCCAGAACTGCCCTTCAGGTCGTTCTAGAGAGTGCTGAGCTCACCTCTAAGCCTCCTCTGCTCCAGACTGAACAAGCCCAGCTCCCTCAGCCTCTCCCCATAGGGCTTGTGTTCAAGCCCCTTCCCCAGCCTTGTTGCTCTTCTCTGGACCCACTCCAGCACTTCAGTATCTTTAATGTCAAAACATGAAATGTTAAAACAAACAAACAAACAAGTCAAATGCAGAGTTCAATGAAATTGATAAATTGGGTTGATCCTTGTCCCAGCAATTTACTTTAATGTCCTTGTGTAAAAGGAAGTGTGCAGCAATGGTAACATATGAGAAATTGAAGGAGCCCCACCGCTGTCCGATCCAGCTGCAGACCCATGGAAATCTGTCTCCTGTCTGTGCTGGGTTGCTCTCTGCATTGTCTGTGGTGTTTTTCCAGCTAACACTGAATCAACACTCCTGCTCCAGCCCAGACTGAGACATCTAGTTACCTTGTTAACCATGTGCACTCCCTCGGGGTCTGTTAATAAAGAAGCCCTTTTGAGTTGCGGTATTTTTAATGCATAAAATATGCTTCAAATAAGACATTAATATTTTCTTTTTTATCTCATTTTCAAAGAAAAGTATAGAATAGCAAAGTGCCACAACATGTTACAGAATATATTGATGGTTTAGTGTGTTTTAATACTACCACAGCTGAAAAGCAAAAGAAGCTCAGATATAATGCTTGTTTCATTATAAGTTCCTCAGAAAAAAATGAAAACCTGAAATTATAATTAAAGCAAGATTGTGACAAGTGTTAGCACTTTTAAGAATTATTATTTTTTAAACAAGAAATAATCTCAGAAGAGAATTTGAATCTGATGCTCGCAGTCATAGCCTGTGCAGTGGTTTCCCTGGCTGCAGAGGTGCAAGGACACAAGGCAGGGCAGCGGTCACGGGCCTGGTGCTGAGAGCAAACACTGAACCCTGCAGGTTGCAGCTGCTGAGAGTGCTCCCCATGCGGGTCACTGCACCACAACAAGGGGATCTTCTGAGGAACATGCAGGGGCTGTGATCATCGTGCTGCTCCTTCCTGTGCTGTTCCAAGCCAAGCGAGGAGAAGGAACAAACTCTTTTCTCAGGATGAGCAGGAGCAGCAGTCGCGTCCCCGGCCCGGCTGTCTCGTTGCACCCAAACCAGGTGCAAAGCCGAGCGGCTCACCTGCTGCTCTCCCTAAAAGCACAAACACTAAACATCTACTGGGAGCTCTGAGAGGTGGAGTTGGGGACGAAAACACTCACTCTGCAAGGAAGGAAAAACCAGCTACTTCAGTAAACCTGTGTTTACTATAGTGAGAAATATTAACCAGAATATTTTAAATGCACCATCAGCTGCTGTCCTATTAAAAATAACCCTCCCCTGTCACTAGCCTAGCGGATAATTATACAATCAGAAATGCTGGAAATGTCATTACTAGAATTAGATTAGGGAAATTTTGGTTAATGGCATGAGAGCCTCCCCGCTGATGGTGTTGGGGTGGGTGCCCCATCCCGGCCCTGTGTCCCTTGGCTGTGGGGACGCCCCAAGGGCCTTCTGGGGTTACACCCCCAGACACCCCAACTGGCATTATTCCAGGGCATAAAATGTATTTGCTGGCATGCTTGCCTTGTGAGAAATAGTGCACTGGCACTCTACAATCTGAGTCAAGTATTGTCTATATTTAGTTGGTTAAATATAGCAGTAAAGTCAACTGGGAAATCGTAAGCTCGGTGGTGGAGAGCAGAGCTATTAAGAAGCCACACAGCTGTGGCAGATAAAATGGCAATACAGTCACCCATTGCACCTTTGTCTCGTTTGCTCAGCTACCCAAATTTGCAATAAAAGCACGGTGTGAGCACCTCCTGTTCCCGCACCTCGGCCCCAGGAAGGCCACGCGTGCCCAGGGCTGAGCCGGGCTCTGCTGGGGGCTCGGGGTGTTATGATTTCCTTGATGACAGAGGCACTCAGGATGTTTGTGCAATGTGCGCATTTGACAAATAGGAGCCACAGGGGTGTTTAAGTTGCAGTAGCAGAGAGACTTCATCTGCTTTACAGATTTCATAAGGTTGATATAGAATGTGCACAAACAGCTCCCCAAATGCTGTTAGTGTCCAAGCATAGTTAGCATAAGTGGTGGTAGAAGACTTAAAATCAACATGAATTACCATGCCCTTATATTTTTATAGGTGATAGATATAAGTGGCAGATTTCCTCAGATTTGGTTTTGATGCCCATCTGAGAATGACATTTACTTAGTGGCTGTAACCACTGAGATCTGAAACTCCCTCACTGAAAGGACTCTCTATGAATTTCCAAATGGCTGATTCGCATTCTTGCTTTTCTGAAAGATCCATTAGATAATCAGTGTACTCCCTGGGAGAGGTCGGTGCAACTTAGCAACCAGAAATTTCAGCTCTTGTAATAATTCTAATACTGGTCCTCAGTATCAGAAAAGTTAGTTCAGCCTACACAGAACTTCTGAAACAAAACATTACAGTTTCACATCCATTTCTGAGAAAGCAAGTTCTATCCTATACCTGTTCTGAGATCCAGGGCTTTTGGAGGGGTTGATGGGAAATAAATCTGTTCTGAGCAAATAGTTAATAAATGTGGCAATTTTCTTAAGCATTTCTTTCTTTAGCTATATTCACATCTCGTTTCTTTGCACTTGTTTATTCACCCTGAGCTGTGTGTTAAGATTAACATGCTGTCACGGCTTATGCACAGGGAGTGTAATTACCGGTTTCCCTTGGTTCATTTCTCAAATGCTTGGATTTTGGCATAGTTGGAGGTTCTCACCTGTTCATCTTTTCACTTCTATTGTAATTAGTTTCAGTAGAAAGAAAAAAGACAAAGTCAAATTCTGCTCACATCTTTCGTACGTTTTCTTGCAACTGCTATTGCCACCAAAACCTCTTTCAGATGCTCCCACTCTTCCCAGTCTCTTATCTCTCCTGCCATGATGCAGTTTACCATCCACTCAGTTGCACAGATGCAACTGTTTGTGGGTCTGCACACTAAAGTGGATCATGAAATTATCAGGTTTAATTCTTTAATTATCTTTTTCTTAAAGAACCATACAGGGAGAGAGCAAAGTGATGAAGACAAGGGCAGGTCGGCTGTGCTTCTGAGGTGAAACTGTTTTGTGGAATTACATCTGTATCAGTTATAACTCATCTGTTGTGCTCCATAGTACAGACAATACCGTAGTAGCTAATGCAGCGTAAGGCAGTCATGGCGAGACAAGATCGTGTCTGTTGGTGGCAGAGTCATTCCATTCCTGGTTGACCCCAACCACACACTTGCCATTTGGTGCATATTCACATCCTAAAGGCTGGCGGGTCAGGGGAGCATCAGTGTCCTCTCGGGTCTCGTCTCTGTGCTAATCACTTCTCTTTCAGTGGGAGCAACGGAGCCTCCACTTGTACCACCTGCAGGTACAGCACAGGGCAGCCTGGGACCGTGGATGCCACACTGCTCGTGGAGCGGGCCAGCGGCTCAGGACAAGTCCCCGAGCACTGCCCCTCCAGCACTGCTCTGTCCTCACTGCTCTTATTTTGGCATTTCCTTTCTCATTTTCTAGCACATGCAAATGCTGTGTGTGTTCCCATGGGTGCTTTATGTACTGCGTGGCGCCAGAAGTTCTTATACAAAATACCTGAAAGACTGAGCCTATCACGCTATCCTTGGTTTGGTTTGCGTTGGTGAGTCTTTTTCCTTTTTAAACATAAATAGAATTTTTCTTTCCTTTGTGGGACTGATTTTTTTCTCTTACAGAGCTCTATCTAATGAGGCCATTTTTTGTGATGAGAATCCTGCTATGATAAGATAGCAGTGAGCTCTGTTCATCCTTGCGTGATTGTGATTGTGATTCTGTTTATCTGCTCTGCTCTGCAGTGCTCTCGTTGGCAATCCTATCAAGCCTTGATTCAACAGCCAATGATTTTTTATTTGTTTCTTGGGAGAGTTTTGGGGGCTCTGGGTGCAGGTTATTGATGAGACTGAGTTTTATTGCTCAGGAAGCACTGACATTGCCCTTTGATAACGGTTCCTTTGTCTTCTGTCTAGTGAATCATATGACACAGGTACTCTTGGCAGACAAAATGCTGTCACAGGTGGACTTGCACTTAAACTCAGCGAACGCTGATAAAATGCCTGGGTGACTAAATTGTGTTTTAAGCTGTTACACCAAAAAAAAAGAAGAAAAAGGGGGAGTTCTAAAAGATTTCTAAGCCCAGAGGGACTCATCAGTACCCCCATTACATCATGATTTCTAAGCTCAAGTGCCAAATGTGCCGCTGCTCAGCTCTCCAGATTTACTGCGCCTTCTCTCCATCAGCAGGAATGGAGAATCAGTCCCTCCCATCAGGCAGACAAATGAAAAGGCTGTTAAACTGCATGATATTTATATTTCCTTGTGTTTTGTGCTTCTAGAGTGCACTGTGTCCAAGTGAGTAATGGGTGTGAGTAGAATGGTGTTACGGCGGTAATGAAGATGGTCTCAAAGTCGGATGGTTAGTAAATGCGTTGGAATCGTGACACTAACAAAGAGAAATGTTCCTATCTACACCGATTGCTTTATCTTCCTCTTTAGATCAATAAACCGACTCTAGTTGCTTTATTCTGCTTCGGACTGTACAACTGAATTGTGCCCTGTGCTTCCCTCTGTCTCCTGATGCATAATGCAGAAGGTTCTCTGTGTCATTACAGGAAATTCAGCCTCATTTAATTCCCTGGTGATTTGCATTGCCAGCACCCAGTCTCACAGCCTTGCAACCCCATTCTTTTCTTTCCTCTCCTCAGAAGTCAGGGGGCTCATTTTCTACCTGAGCCTTGTGTTGTGACCTACCCACCATCTTCCCTCACACCAAGAAAAGAGAGATCGAGGCTTTCTTCAATGTAGTCTTCATCCTGCTTTGATTTTTTACTTTCTCTTGCTCCCTTTTCAGGCCCTATAATCACCTGTTTGTACCGCAGAAGAGCAGCCTCTGTGCGGAAGGCAGCTGTCCATCTCCTGCATGTCACCCAAACAGATCCCGCTTCACACTGCCGAATTTCTCTGCAAGGATCTTGTGTCTTTAAAGCAGAGATCAGAAGCTGCTGGTGCCCTGTAATGATGTTGCCAATATAATTAACTCCTAAGAGCAAATAAAGGAAAAAAAAAATAGGGGGAAGAAATGGTGGTTAGGCACTGAGTAGGATGAAACAGGTAGTTTTAGGAAAGTTTCTTAAGGTGACAAAACCAATATCACTAAGTGATACTGATCTGTTGTAAACCTCCATCTCCACTGTTCTGAATTCTTCACTGAATTGCTAAAAATACATCATAGTTGGTTGTATTTGGAAAGGTGATGCTACGATGTCCAGTATTTTTGCCTCAATTTTTACATCAAATATGTGGTATCCAACTTGCATTATAAGTCTATAGATTTTTTTCTCCACTAGACATCCACGATCTGTAAACAAAGGGGTTTTGTCTGCCTCGATGGTTGCAGCAGTTTGTTGTGGCCGACCGAAGTCCCTGTCCCTGTCGCTGCTGCAGGCAGGGCTGGGCGTGCTGCTCTCACCCCGCGGCTGGAGCCGCATTTGTTGTCGTGTTCACTGACACCTGCATTGGGCTTCAGTGCAAGGTCCAGTTTAGACTGAAATTGCCTCACCCTCATCCCATCTCACAAAAAAGGAGGAAAGACTCTATCTTGATAGGACAAGGGGTGATGGTTTTAAACTAAAGGAGGGAGATTCAGGCCGGACATGAGGAAGGAATTGTTGGCCCTGAGGGTGGTGAGAGCCTGGCCCAGGTTCCCAGAGAGGTGGTGGATGAACCATCCCTGGAGACATCCCAGGCCAGGCTGGACGGGGCTCTGAGCAACCTGAGCTGGTGAAGATGTCCCTGCTCATGGCAGGGGGGGCACTGGGGGAGCCAGGAAGGTCCATCCGACACAAATGATGATTCTGTTTCCAGGAAGGGCTGTTCCCAGCTATTGCCCCACCTCTCATTTGGTGAAGCCGCCCAATGGACAGGAGTGCCCAGCTGGGACTGCTGGTCCCAGCCCGGTTTCCAGCGCTGGAGAGGCGCAGGTTGTGCCTGGGACTGCACAGCTCACAGGAGCTCCCCCAGAACTGGGAGAGCAAGAGCTCCAGCTCCCGATGGCTTTTGTCCATCTGCTCCTTTCTCCTGAGCGCCAGGGATGCCATCTCCGTCACCCTGCGCCGCTCAGGCATCGCCGTCACCGTCACCCTGCACCGCTCGGGCATCGCTGTCCCCAGCGCGGCCGTGGCTGCCTCTGAACTGTGCCGCATTCCGGGAGCGGTGTGTGTTGAGTGCACGTGCTGGCGACCGCTTTGCAGTGCCCTAAATCTTGTCAAGTCTTTGTGCCGGTACAAAATGGATGTCAGACACTGACCCGGGGCTGCTTGTTTTATGGTGCGGTGGACCATTTTTCAACCTATATCTAAAGTACCTTCTTCCCTGGAGGCAGATATTTAAAGTCAGCTGCTTAGATCATTAACTTCTTTCACTAATATAAATGATCAAAACATGTAACTACTCGATATATTTTATTTTGTAAAATTGTTACTGTATGTGTACTGTGACTAATCACCTATCAGATTTCATATGCATGTTTAATCGTCACAAACAGGATTTGTTTACCTTAATATAGTTTGGATTCTGCACTAAAACACTGTCTTCTCCCCCTTCGTTTAACTCTTTCAATACTGCACTTAGAATAATATTTCCTACATTCACTCAGACAGAGCTGAAGTGCTCTTATTTACCCTGGAAAAAGAGAACACTCAGATGAGGACAGATTCTGACCCAGAGAATTGTATAAAAGTTGATGACATGAGCACCATCTCATGTGAAACGAACTTCTGTGTAACTTGTTGGGAATTAGTAAATGGTTTCACTTAATGCTTATGAAGATTTTCTTGGCTCACACAACAGTGGCCTCAGGAAAAATGGCTGTGTAGAAAAGATATTAAAAATATCAAAGCTGTTAGTGCAATACAAAATATTTCCAGAAAAGGTTAAAATGTCCCTCGTGGAATCATCTTCTAGTAAAAAACGTGGAGCACATCAGTTTGGTATTCATACAGCTGTTGTGCCAAACTGGGGGAGTTTCATGTGTCTGACCAGAAAACACTGACATATATTCCTGCTTAAATATATTTTTCTGTCTCCATCTTCCTATTGTTCTAAGTAATATATTCCATACAAAATGAATCAGGCAACATGCTTCTCAACTCTGACAGTTTTTCTCTTATGGTTCAAAAATAAGTATAGACTGGTGTTCCACAAAAGTACACACTGAATCATTCCCATTAATTAAGGATCACTTTTTCATCCACTTCAAATAATTGTAATAATAGTCTTGAGATTATCTGTTTTGTTAAGCCGAAATATATGGGCAGCTGTGTTCCTCCCACAGCCCTTGGCACGTTGCAGGAACGCAGCACCTATGGGCAGCATCAGACGGAATGGCCCGTCCATGCAGTTCTTGTGCATACCTGGGGCTGATCGTGCAATTAATATTCACATTACTATTGGTTTTATTGTTACACTGTGATTCCCAGCAAACAAATACTTCTGGCAGGTTGGTAAGAGTAGCAGAGCCGGGTCTCTGATGGGTTTTTTCATTGAAGAGCCTGCAGCTGGTGGTATTAGTCATCTGCTTAGTCAAGCATGTGTCTGAATACCTTGCTGAACCGAAGCTGTAACCTGGAGACCACCATAAATCTGAGTCTATTGTCTCCTGGCTCCAGGTAAGAGCCTGAATCCCATCACAGTCTGCCTGACCTTTGAGTAGCTTCAGTATGAGCAACGAGCTGCTCATAATGAACGTAAGATAACGAAGAGGAGATAGCGCTGTACTGTAGTGGCTAAGATCCTTTTCCATGCTGAGAGCAATGCTGACAACATATTGTTACAATAGCACTACTGCTTGGGCGGCTGCTGTCCCTGTGTCCACAGAGAAAACACCTTTTTTTAGGCTTGCCAGCCTGCTGATGACAGTCACAGCGCAAATCGCTTTGACAAGCGCAGCTCCCTTCACAGGGATGCTACAGGATTTTCAAGAGCAGGTAGGGGCTTGATGTCTTCCTACGATAGTTTTCCATATGCAGCCCACATGTGTTCTGATCCAGCTGCTGGCCCCTGGCCACTTCTCCTGTCTCCGATCCTGATTTTCTGAGGGAGCAGCAGGTTCAGCCGTGGCAGCAGATCTCAGGGCACCAACAGATCCCGGTGCTGACAGACCCAAGGTGACGTGGCGCACAGAGCGCAGGAGCTCACCGCGGAACGGACCTTCAGGTGCCCATCGCTTCTGAGGCCCACCTGCAAGCCTTTCGTAAAGCTTCCTTACTATATCTGAAGTTTTATATAATACACCAAACGTAATCACTGAAACGTGCTTGGTTTCTATGGTGATGGGTGCTGGTAGAGAACTCAGAGACAGATGAATTGGAGAACAAAAGAGCACAGGAAGCCGAGAGCCTCAAGTTCACTGTGCAGATCTAATTTGTCTGCATAATGTGTAAAGAATAGAATGAGGAACACTACAGGAAAAAGTCAGATGTAACTAACAAAGGATCTCATCTGCTACAAGCATACCTAGATAGGCTGGAGAGCTGGGCGGGGAAAAATATAGTGAAATCTAACAAGGGAAAATATAGAGTCTTGTATCTGGGTAGGAAGAGCCCCTGGTTCCAGTATAAGTTGGGGAACGAGCTGTTGGAGAGCAGTGCAGGGGAAAGGGACCTGGGGGTCCTGGGGACAGCAGGGTGACCATGAGCCAGCACTGGGCCCTTGTGGCCAGGAAGGCCAATGGTACCTGGGGTGGGTTAGAAGGGGGTGGTCAGTAGGTCAGAGAGGTTCTCCTGCCCCTCTACTCTGCCCTGGGGAGACCACACCTGGAATGTTGTGTCCAGTTGTGGCCCCTCAGTTCCAGAAGGACAGGGAACTGCTGGAGAGAGTCCAGCGCAGCCACCAAGATGCTGAAGGGAGTGGAGCATCTCCCGTGTGAGGAAAGGCTGAGGGAGCTGGGGCTCTGGAGCTGGAGAAGAGGAGACTGAGGGGGGACTCATTCATGGGGATCAATATGGAAAGGGGCAGTGTCAGGAGGATGGAGCCAGGCTCTTCTGGGTGACAACCAGTGACAGGACAAGGGGCAATGGGTGCAAACTGGAACACAGGAGGTTCCACTGAAAGATGAGAAGAAACTTGTTCCTGGTGAGGGTGGCAGAGCCTGGCCCAGGCTGCCCAGGGAGGCTGTGGAGTCTCCTTCTGTGCAGACATTCAAACCCGCCTGGACACCTTCCTGTGGAACCTCAGCTGGGTGTTCCTGCTCCATGGGGGGATTGCACTGGATGAGCTTTCCAGGGCCCTTCCAACCCCTGACACTCTGGGATTCTGTGATTCCTTCCCATGCTCATTTATTTCTTTAATGGTAAAAATAGGTGCCCAGGCTTATGGAAGCAATAGAGAAGGTGGCAGCTGAACTGGAACTGAACACTCACTGGAAAGGGAGCTGAGTTTGAGGCCAGTATTGTCAAGTGTTAGTGGGAAGAGTGGTGGGATCAGTGGAAATTCATGGAAGACACAAGCTGGTATAAGAGGTATGGGATAGCATCAAGAAAAAGAGAGCGCCTTAGGGGTGGAGAGGTCAAGCAGCCTCATGCCAAGTCTATTTAACATTTGATCTTCTGCTCTTGCCTCACTGCTCTTTTTGCTAGTATTAGGCTGAGCAAGGATCATAAATATAAATAAAGGGCTGCTCGAGTAGCAGGGAAGCCAAAACCACTTTACATTTGCTAGGAAAATGGAAGGTTATTTAAGCAGAAAAAAACCCCACAAACCAATCTGTATACCTTTTCCTTACAGATGCAGTTACTGCCAGCAGTCATTCCGTCTTGCTGTGTCTGAGCAATGTTTCCAAAATATTTGTTTCACTTTCCTTGCCTGAAATCACTTTGTGTTTCCTATAGCACTGCTGCTGTGATAGTCACCGTGCTGTTTGGGAAGCATTACGTGCTCGACTAACTTCCCACTCTTTAGATTCAACAAAATGCATTTCCTCAAGCTCCTCACAGCAAGATTTACAGCTCTGGTAATGAGACAAGGGAGGGTGGGCCTGGGCTCGCTGAGACTGCCCTGCAGCTCCGCGTTCCGCTGCTCGTGCTGACAAAACTCAGCGAGTCCCACTTCAGCTTCATTGTGTCAATAAGCACATGAAGCACAGTAAATGGTGGCTCAGCAAAATCAGTCATCCTGTCAAAGGTCAGTGGAGTTTGTAGGTGCATCTGTTCAGAGGATCGCAGCCTAATCTGTCCGTTTGCTGATGTTCATAACTCATTCATGGCTAAAAGTTGACTATGTCCATTTTATGTGAAGGAAAGAAAGGAAATATGTTAGGTATTGGAATAAGCCTTTGGGCCTTAGAATAGAAAAGCTCACGTATTTTGTTGCTAACTCTGCTGCTGAGGTTGTATGCAGTACGCATTTGCAAACATATCTTCTGTGCATCTCATATTGGAACAGGGAAGGGAAGGGAAGGGAAGGGAAGGGAAGGGAAGGGAAGGGAAGGGAAGGGAAGGGAAGGGAAGGGAAGGGAAGGGAAGGGAAGGGAAGGGAAGGGAAGGGAAGGGAAGGGAAGGGAAGGGAAGGGAAGGGAAGGGAAGGGAAAGAAAAAAGAGAATGCATTCTTGCCCAGTACTTTGGGAGATGTACAGCAGACAGAGATTTACTGGATTTATTGCAGTGTTACTTCCTCTGTAATGGGCAGGGAGAGGGAGAAGGCATTCCTTGCACATTTTGTATCCATGTGTAGATTGTCTCTATGCACCACCTAAATTCGTTGCAAGCATTGTGTTGACAACAGGAACAAAGAGTTGCGACAGGAGGAAAAGCCAGGAGTGACACCTCCGTTTGTCCCCTGCTCTGATGGCAGCTTGGCCGCAGCTCCAGCCCGAGCCCAGGAATTCATTTCTCTTTCTGACAGGTGTTCTGTGTCCCAGCTCTGTCAGTGTACCACACTGAATGGCCTGAAAGATTAGCATACACTGCATCCTCATCAGATTACATGCAATTTGTCTAACTGCCTTTTCGTCACTGTGTTCATGCATGTTGCAAAATGTCAAGCACAAGATTCAGCAAGTGAAACTTGCAGCAGTTTCAGAGTTTGCTGTTCTGTTGGAGGCTGCCAGCCCCTAAACATTTCTGTACTGTGGCAAAGATGGGACCAGGAGATGAATGGAGTTTTAAAATCCCTTCCGAAGCATTTTGTAAACTCTAATATGATGTGACTCAGTAATCACTGGAAACCCCAGAGACAACCGTTCAGATGGAAGTTTTGAATCAACCTATTAAATTTTTCTAGTTAAACTCTCAGGAGTTTCATTGATCCTTGCCTTCTTTAATAGTCTCATGGCCCTCAAGAATGTTTTGTTTTAAAAAGACTCTGAGTCTGAATATGATCCTGACAGGGAAACCAAGATGTCTGCAGCTTCACCTGAACAGTGTTCCCAGCTTCCTGAGAACCACTACTTACTAACCAGTCCCTTCTGGCTGGAGGTATTGACTGCTGAGACACTGATGCTGCCGAAATGCTTGCTGGATTGAGAAATAAACGTCAAGTCTACCAAAGTTCCAACATTTCTATAGAACCGTCTGGGATTCGGTGCCTTTAGAATTCAGGCTGTGTCTGCCCAGGAGTGACAGAGCACCGCAGCTGCGTGAGACCCATTACCGGCTGCGCTGTTAATTGTGCTAAGACGTTACAATCACATTCCTGCCTTCTGCATCGTGATACTTCTTCCTGTTAGCTTTTACTACCCTGAAAATATGTTCGGGAAGTGACTTACAGTGATTGAAAGTCTTTTTAAAAAGTGACGGAAGCTCTGAAATTAAAATGCTCACGAATTATTGAATTTTTGTGAAACTGAAAAAAAAAATCAGTGTAGGTATTGTATAAAAGGGATTATGGCTTTAAAAATGCGAATGCTTCCCTTGAGATACACTCATGAAAATGTTATTCATGTGATAATCAGATAAGTATGTAATATGCTTTTTCTTCCCTCATCTATGTGTACCATCTTTGTGACTTTTGTATTCCATTATCAGGCTATTGATTAGTTGCTCAGATATAGTTACTTGGTTGGAGGCGGAGGAAAGGGAATGATGTTTTACTTTTATCTGTGATTTTGTACTCATTGCTTAGCTTTTTAACAGGTGGAGCTTTAGTCAGGAATGTGTAGTTTGTGAGACATCATGCTGTCTGAACTATTTGGTATTAGTCATACTTGTAAACTGTTTATTAAACTGAGCATAAACAATAAGTTACATGGAATAAATATATAGAATAATTATTTTTAGATTGCTGCAAGCTCTTCTGAAGCCTTCATTTTACTGCAGTAACGTTCTCTTTGTAAAATGATGTATTCAGAGCACAGTTCTGATACTACTGTCATTTAAAGCAGCATAAAAAATAGCAACTCAAATAGTGTACTTACATTACTGTGAAAGGCAAACGTCAAAGGCACTTTGAGCTCCTATCTGCACGTCGCGATGCCGAAGCAATGGCTGCGTGTGCAAGGCGCCCAGAGCTGGGTGCAGCTGGGATGCCTGAACCCCGAGCTGTCCCGCCAGCCCTGCCCGGACAGCAGGAAGGAGCCAACAGCTCTGATGGGACAGAACCATCCCCCAGGTTCTCTCTGCAGGACGGAGCAGCTGTGACGTTTGCTGCAGCCAGCTCTCTGCATCTTGCACACCTATCTGTGCTTGGATAATGTCTTATGTTGTCCATGCACCGTGAATCTCCCAAAGGCAAACCTGCCCCAGCAGCTGTGGCTGCTGGACGGGCACAGGTCCCAGAGGTCCTCGGTGTTGGGTCCATGTGTCCGTCCTGGCTCCCTTGCCTGTCTGGTGGCCTCTGTAGCCGCCCCTGCTGACAGCCACCCCCAGCTGCCCCTCTGGAAAGGCACAGGCTTTGCAAGCCTGCCTCTGCCTGCTGGGCCCCGGGAGGCGGCACCACTCTAAGGTGTCTGAAGTGACAGGAGATCCCTATGGTTAGGAAGAAGAATCCCACCCCAGGTGGGAGAGGCGACAGAGGAACAGCTGTAGCTCTGACCTTCCAATTTTCCTTTAAGGGAACCTGTTGCATAAGTCAGACCTTGAAACATGTATTATTTTTTTTGGAAAGTCTCCTTGTTCTGCCACTGTCTGACAAAAGGCAAAACCTGCTGCAGCCATCTCACCAGCTCACTTGCTCTGTAGGCACCATAGGTCTGGCTGAAAAAGCCTTCCCTGAAAAGCTGGGGCAGGTGCAGTGATTTAAACGGGGTTTAAAAGTGATTATTCCTCTGCTTTTCACACCTGGGAAAGTACAGCTGGACTCTCATGTGGAACTGGAGCCTCCCCAGAGCACAGAGGGTGTTGGGACAGGGGAGCGAGCCCAGGGGCGGCCAGCAGAGCGGTGAGGGACAGAGCCTGGGGACCTGGATGGGATGCTCAGAGCAGCTGTGGAATCTCCACCCTTGGAGTAACCCAAAATTTGACTAAACCAGGTCATGATCAACAGGATTTAAGTTCACCCTGCTTTGCACTTCTGAAGGTAAATCCAACCTGAATTATTCTGAAATTCTATAAACTGACCTGAATAAGAACAGGTCCGTGCACGTGCTTTCTTTTCTTACCAAACCTGAGCCCAAAGCAGAATGCAGTACAGCTCCAGGATCCCTCAGAGCCGGGGGCAGTACTGTTTTGACTATAAATTCCAATCACTCTTTTTAACTAAGTTTCCCGGGTAAATCTCTACATGACTCTTAAGCTTTTAGAGCTCCAGGTTGTCAGTATTATTCAAATACGAATGCTCTGCTAGAGCTCACTTGGGAAATTAAATAAGTGTAAGTGTGACGTGTGTATTGGTCCAGTAAATCTATTGTAATACCTTCAGAGACGCTCAGAGGGCAATTATCTCCTGTAGTATCCCCATGTGCGCTGCTCGCGCTCAGAGTTTTTGGGTGAATCAGTAATACAAGCCTCAGGACTTGCGTTTAGCGGACTTCACAGTTTCACTCTGGCTGTTACATTTCCATGGCTGGTTGCTATATGCTTTTTGCAATGTTTCCATGAAGTTTTAATGAAGGTTTTCATTTCATGCAGTTTAGTGCTGTCTTGTTCATGATGCAGTTCAACAAAAACACTTCTGTTCCACTTAAAAATCCTGAAGAACTGATAGCAAAAATGTTCTGTGTAGTTGTTGAACTGCAACACTTGTTCATTGTAGTGTTCTTGTGCTGTTCCTATCCCGAGTATTTTACTTTAACCACAGTATGAAATAATTTTATAAAGGTGGATTTCGTTTTCCTCAGTGGGTCTTGTCAAGGCACACTCCTTCTTGTTGTATCCCACATTGCTTTAACCCTCTTAGGGCATCACCTTAATTTTGCCCCATTATTCTTATTCAGAAATGTTTTGATGGAGTACTTTTGCTTGAATGTAATTTTAAAGGAAACAGATGCAGCCTCTTGAAAGCTCTAATGTTGAACTCACAATTCTGGAGGCAACGATCCAAGTCACACAAGATAGTACGGGTGCACAGTGCTATGGTGTATGGGATGAGTTGGCCACATTACTCATGTGAATTAATGTTGGTTCAGTGACTTCCTCCATGGTACCTAATTTGATATAAACCCAAGAAATTTGATAATGAAATCTTTTTTCTATAAAATTAGGTTAAAAAATAAAACACAGCTTGAGAAATGCAAAGAGAAATCTATACAAATACCACTATTATTCAAGTATATGAGTCCTGACAACACCTCCTTTTTTTTTTTTGTCTTCAAAAGAAAGCAGCAGAAAGTGAGATCCGTCAAACACTTTCGCATGGTTCATTAGCTGTATTGCCTCCACAGTTTCACATTTCTTCAACATTTTAAGAGCAGTCACTCATTCGGATTTTGACAAATAGAACTTTGCTTCTCATTTTAAAATGTGTCATTTATCAAGGAAAAACAGAATCCTGAGATTTCTGATCAGATTGAGATTTTTCACAAAGATTTTGCAAATAATTTATTTGTCCTTTGGTTGGACAAATCCTCGAATAATCACACTTTCTGGGAAAAGTGCCATCATTTCAACTGCTCATCATTGCACGGCAACATTTTGATCTCCTCCCCAAAAAGCTACTTTTTTTGAGTAGAAGGCATTGAAGAAGACATTGAACACCAACTAGTCTTCCAAGGGCATAAATACACATGTTCTGTGGTTGGCCAGCTTCATTTGAACGTACCCAGAACTAAGTCAGTTCTGGTTAAACTTCAGCCTCCACCATTCTGTATGCAGCATCTCTGGTTATGCTTTTCACTCCGAAGTTTCAGTGCCGTGGCCAAACCAGGTCATGTTGCAGAAATTACTGCATTAAAATTCTTTAAATGGTACAAGAGCGTTTCAAAATAAATCTTTTGCCAACACTTGCTGTAGCTGAACAAGCTATAACATTAAATCCAATAGAAGTCCTATACAGTAAATATAGTCAGCGATGGAAATAATACCTTATCATTGGATAGCAATAAAAAAACTATTGCATCACTGATTTTGTAGAGTAGAAGATTGGTATTTCAAGCATTTTGCTTTTAAAATGAACTGGCCATTTGACACAACACGGCCGGAATTTTGGGTCTGGTTTGTGAGTTTTGGATGAACCAGTCGCAGTTCTGTGCAGGTCTGGGTTGGCCTCTGCCCAAGCCCCCGGCAGGGAGGAAGTTGCTGATTTGAATGGGGGACAGAGAACGTGGAGACAGGTTTGACCAGATGTTCGTCCTTAAGCTGAGTGGTGATGTGGTCACCAGGCTCAAAAGAAACGTATTGAAATTCCCCAAGTTATTTTTCTCCTGTGCTCATTCCTAAAACAAATCTGTTCCTCTTTCCCACCCTCCGCATTTCAATTCAGATGCCCCAGTGTAGAGAATGGAAGTGAGACACTTGCTCCTTCTTGGAGCTCTTCCAGCTCCAGGGAGAGAAAAGGAGCTGATCAGCTCCTGTGGTTTGGAAAATGCTGCCTTAAACATTTTAATTATTTGTTGTTTGCACAGGAACCACTGTTCTACAGTTATTGGAATGTTTTGATTTCTTGCTTCTAAAGCCCTTCAGCCCCTCTGCATCTCCTGGAGCCTCTGCTCTATCCCAAAACGTCTCACAGAGCAGCACAGAATGCTGAGAAATCTGCTGGAAAACAATTCTGAAATCTTGGCGAAATCTGCTTTCACAGGAATTGAACATTCCCAGCTGTTTTCCTCCTACTACAAATACATTCTTACAGAACAGCACAATATATTATTAAAGACAAAGATTTTCGCTGTTTATTTTATCTGTTTCTTTGATGGGAAAGCCAGAAGTGTCCTATAGAAGTAAGGAAAATATGGGGAAGGATGTATTGCAGTGTGCAGTCATGGGTATTTTATGTAATCTGTGAGTTTTGGAATGAGATTACACCTGCTGTGTGCACATGAGCTAAACCCCTTTATGCTCAATATAATGTTCAATTGGAAAATACATGGGTATAACCGGAATATTACCCTACTTTTCCCAAACATGGGTGTTCTTGACAGAACTGCTAGCTCTGTTTTAACCCTTGCTTCTCCCTTCTCTCATCTCTCATGCTGTTCCACAGTCAGGGCTGGCTAAAATAAGTTATGGAAAAATCTCATTCACGACAAATGACAAATTTTTGCTAACTTTTACTGCTTTTTTTGGGTGGTTGTTCCTGTTGGAAAAATAGAAACCAGAGCCTAATCTTTATCCCAGAGCATTTGGTAGCTGCACAGTCCAGTTCATCTGGCGTATCGAAAACTGCATCTGAACCCATTCTGAATCTGAGAAACAGTATCAGTTGAAAAAAGGTCAATAGTAGGAAAGGTTTCCATGTCAATATACATATTTTTCACAGAAGGCCTGACCTTCTCTACTCCTGTACTTGTTTCCTAAGTTTTCCTAATGCAGAGTACAGGGTGGTTTGGGGGTAGGCCGCCTGTCTTGTTTTGCTGCGGTTGTGGTTGAACCCCAGCCGCAGCAGCGCAGAGTGGAGGAGAGGCAGAGGAGCAAAGTGAGAAAACTCAGGAGTTGAGATAAGAACAATTTAATAATCGAAATAAAATTATAACGATAATTATAAAAGAATATAGAAAACAAGTGATGCACAATGCAGTTGCTCACCCCCTGGTGATTGATGCCCAGACTGTGCCCCAGCAGTGACCCTCAGCTAACTTTTCTCTGGGTTATATACTGAGCACCACATTGTATGGTGTGTAATGTCCCTTTGGCCAGTTGGAGCCACCTGTCCTGGCCATGTCCCCTTCCAGCTCCTTGTCACCCCCCCGCTGGCAGAGCATGGGAGGCTGAATAGTCCTTGACTTCGTATAAGCACTACTTAGCGACACCTAAAACATCCTCCTGTTAGAACACCATTCTCATACCAAATCCAAACCGTGGCACTAGACCAGCTGCTAGGAAGATAATTATCTCCATCCCAGCCAAAACTGGGACCTACATTTTCCTCAAGGAGTGTTTAGTATCTGGTTGGTTTATTTGAAAGTCTAGATAAAAGCTGAGCTCTTTGGAAAATCTGGGTCTCATTGTTCAGAAAAGCATCTTAAGAGGTGAGCTTTTTCAGCCTAAAGAAGTTTATGTCAAGCTTTATCCAGATAAACGATCTCCCAATGTTAATGTTTCACTGCCTGGAATGTCTCTGGACAGCTGTAATATTTGTAGCAGTTCTTTTAAATCATCACTTCTGTCAATTTGAAAATGCCACAGTATAAGGTTTATAACCTCTTTCTTTTCAGTGCCACCCATTGTAAATGCTGCTGTACTAAAGAGTCAGTCAATATGGCATTATATTATATTATATTATATTACTTGGGATCTCTTGTGACAATGGAATTAGAATAATATCGTAGCTGGTACATGTCATGTTGACTTGAAATTTCTACACAGATTGTTGTTGCAATGCAGTGACCATTCAGCTTTTAGCAAAATTGTTAAATGTTCTCTAGTCATCTTTTTTTAATATACTGCTTGATTTCAAAACAGAATCCCCCGAAATACAGTGCCTTGTACCTTTTAGATACACCCAAACCAAAGCAATAAAGAATTATATAGTGTCAGATGCCTACCAGCTGAGCTGAATTTGTACCTTTCTGGGGTTTGGAACACGTACCAATAGCAATTTACTGTAGAACTTTGCAAAATCAACTGTGATGCTTCAAATGAGTGTGTGCTTTCACAATTGCACTTTTTGATGCTTCAGACTATCTCACAGACTACCTTTTCACCTTTCCGTCACCTAAAAGACGCTGTGCATCTGATGGAATTGGTCTAACGTGTAACATTACACAACCGCCAGCCCTTGTGACGGTACAAGACTCCCCTCTCTGTGCAGCCGTGGCATCCCGGCTGGTAGGAAATGGAAAGCCGTAGTTGAAATCAGTGGAAAGTTTGCTGCCTTTCCGTAGGATTTTGTGCAATAGTAATAATTGTACCGCATTTGATTGCATTTTAAACTTGCTGCCTAAAAAAGTTCTCCGTATGGGCGATACAGGGTCTGAAAATAGTCAAAATGCTTTTAAACTGCAGGAAACAGAAGATATGAAGCGCTCGTTCCATTTTCTCTCCACCTCTCAACCCACCTAAGTGCACAGGCCCTGTTCCACAGACCCTGTTGTTCATTTGAAACTAAAAATCTCTGTCAACATGGAAATTCTCTGGCCTGTCAGTTCCCTTAACTAATCCAGTTTCTACAGACAAAGCAGCTGCTGTGCTCCTAGCAAGTGCTGTGTTTGCCGATAGGGAGGGACAAAGACACTGGAGGGGATCAGAGCTGGGAGCTCCTGGAGGAATCAGAGATCCATTTGCAAATAACTGGTACAAGTAAATACCAAATAGCAGCTGATTGTGCTGAAGAAGAGCCTTTGGATCTACTCAGTGAGAATCTGTTACCATTATAACAGGAAACTGTATAACAAGAACTTGGCCGGAAAACATAATGGAGTTATTGATTCATCTCATGGGATGATCTTCTTCAGTGGTTTGAGCAGACAGAGCTCTACGTAGTATTTTCAATCTTTTACTCATTGCCATTGAAATGAATAAAGCTTCTGCACCATTGATTTCCAAACCATTTATTGTAGCAGGAAAAATATATAATAATAGTAAAAGGACACTGTGTAGCGAGAAAAATAGGTTGTTTGTGAGTTAGACATGACTCAGCAGAGCCCAGATTTTGTAACTGCTCAAAGTGCTCCTTTGACAGCCACTCCTGCTCCCGGAAAGTCTTGGCCTCAGGCACCTTGCCATCTGTTGGAGGTGAGAATGGTGCAATGGGAAACCCCCTGCCTGCTGCAAGGCTGAGACAGAGCACGAGCTGCAGCACTGTAATACTGAATAATTACTACCTTAAAATCACTGATTAACTTTATTGTTATTTAAAATAATTGTTTATAGAATCACAGAGCAGTTTGTGTTGAAGGGCCCTTCCCAGCTCCCCAGTGCCCCCCTGCCATGAGCAGGGACATCTTCACCAGCTCAGGGTGCTCAGAGCCCCGTCCAGCCTGGCCTGGGATGTCTCCAGGGATGGTTCATCCACCACCTCTCTGGCCAACCTGGGCCAGGCTCTCACCACCCTCAGGGCCAACAATTTCTTCCTCATGTCTGGCCTGAATCTCCCTCCTTTAGTTTAAAACCATCACCCCTTGTCTTATCAAGACAGGCCCTGCTAAAAGCTCTGTCCCCATCTTTCTTATAAGCTCCTGTTCAAGGTCACACTAGAATTTTGGCTTAAAAATCTGAAGTCTAAAGCTTCAGTTTCTGAAACTGTACCAGAGCCCTGGCCCTTCTCCAGAAGAGACTCATCTGAAGAGCAGCAAGGGAGAGGAGGGATCAGTCACTCGGGTCTCGGGGCGTCACACAGAAAAGACTGAACATTTTATAGCAGTTTAAAAATCTAAAAAGGGGGAAGAAGACCTCCAAAATATATCCTTTTTAAATAGTCCATATTTTAAATTGATCTAGTGGGGTTCTGTTGACTTTTTGAGGCTTAACTAATTTTTAAACCCTTGGCTTTGGCAACATCATGTTCTTAAATAGCCCGCCTGAATCACTGACCCTCCTGCTGAAGTGTGTACAGACAGTGGGAAGATTTAGCACAAAGGAGTAGCCTCATGTCTGAATATCTCCATACTTGGCAGCTTGTAGCTCATTCCATTATTCAGGCATGGGAGAAGGATTTGAATGCAGAGTGTTGAGGGGTTATTTTAGTTTGTTTAAGTATTAGCTTAGAACCAAAAATAGCGCAAGTCCCGATTTACTTTAATACTAAGGGTCCTATTCATAGAACTGAAGCCACAACCATGAGAGAATTGTATAACTTAGGAACATAATGACCGTAATTACTGGAACAGCAAAGGTCACTGGGTCCATCATCATTGTTTCTTAATTTCCCTTTTACTCTTATCCCTTTATGCATATAGTCCTATTTTATCCATTCCTTCTTTAAACATATTCTCCTGTTACAAGGATGAGTTAATTTGCCATCCCTGAATTAAGCAGCACACCAACTTTTCCTGAATGCCTCCATTTTTTTTCTGAATGCTGTAACTTTTCAGTGCTTCCTTCTTTTGCTTCACATTTTTGTTTGAATTTTTCATCGATACGGACCGACGGAGAGCCGCGGTGTTCTTGTCATCCAGTGTGTGTAGAGCCATCCTTCAGCTGTCTGCGGAATCCTTCCACTGTGGAAAAGCATTTATTCACCTTGCTCTTCACAATATTAATTTGGCTACTAAGAAATGGTTGTATTTTCTCTTAGCTCTTGCCTGTTGAAGGCTATACAGCTGTTTCTCCCTATCTTAAATCTAGTTTATTGTGGGTCATGGGTCTCTCACTCCATCCGGGAGGTTGGCTGCTGCTTTCATCTAAGGAAAAAACCTCACTTCTCATGCAGTGCCCTGTTCCAACGTGGAGCACTCTGCAGTGCTTCTGGCACCCTGGGGCGGACTATCCGCGAGACAGGTTAGACATGATCTCACACAGGCCCATTACCAGGGCAGCTCCGAGCTTCCTCTCCTGCACAAGATCAGAGTTTGAAATATTTGTCTACTTAGCTCAAAAGGAATGCTGCCGAGTCAGTGCAGAACTATCCCGGCGGTTATTTGATTTGCATCCTCGCTTATCTCAGTGCTGCGCTGTATTCAGGGGAGTTTATCAGCTTGCTCTGTGACTGTTCCCGTTGATCAGATAGGGCACTGCGACCGAGGACGTGAAATAACTTCTGCTGCACCGTATCAGGGATCTGCATCTGGGCCATGAATCACACATACGTCTTCTAAACCCGGTATCAGCAGCTTTGCATAACTCATACCTTTTGGAAAAAGCCAAGTTGCTTGACATTCAGGATTCCGCAGAACTTGAGGAGGACTAGTTTTAGGAAACGTTTGTCTACTTCTGTTCTAAAAGTCATGTCTTCCCCACAGGTTTTATCATGGCATGTCATACAAACAATACGGCCAACTGGCAAAGTAACATTAGTCTAGGATGAAGTGTCAAAGCAGGAGCTGTAGTGGTAAGCAGACTTAGAAGAACAGGGCTAAAAGAAAACAGGTCAGATTATTTTTACTTAAGCTCCCACTTGAACTTTGGTAGTAATGCTGTGTCAACTTTCTGAACAGTTCTGTTTCCTGCTGAACTCCCCACACGATTCCCTGGTCTTTTACCAGTCCTTTGAATGAAAACTTTTCATTTGACTTGAAGGATTTTTTGAAACATGATCACACTTGTGTTCCCAAAGAGCTTTGTGACTGGCCCAAGTTTTCCTTTTTCCTGGGAGATTTTGGAGGAAGGATTCACATATTTTCAACATGCTCTACTGCGTCACCCCCGCCCGGTGCGTTATCACGTCAGGATCCTACACGCAATGAAATAGCTCGGGCACTGGTCCCGACCTCTTACACTCGCGGAATGAACCCAGCTGGGAGAACGTGCCCGCGGGCCAGGTCTGCCCTGGCAGAGAAGCGTCAGCGCTGGTGGGAGCTCCTGCTCCACACAGACACCGCTTGGCTTTGGGGTGACCCCCAAGATCAGGGCACTGATAGTGCATTTAAAGAAGGAGTTATATGGAAACACGGGAAGTAAAGTCAGTTTTTTACTGGGCATCTAGCTTAGCAGCAATCACGGACCCTGAAACCTCCGTCTCTACTGAGTTTCAAAGCGCTGGTTTTAACCCCATAAATCTCAGGCTTAATAAACTAGAACTAACATTTTTTCCTCACTGTCATCCCTTACCTGAGGACAGATGCTCAGAGTAAAGCCACTTGGTGAATAAAACTCCATTAATATTTTATATCTAAATGAATAATAAAAATAAGAATAATATTCATGGGCATAAGAGATTAGTGAAAAATAATTTAAAACACATATGCATATTTTAATGTAAATTAGTCCTAGGTAAGAAGACCAACAGTCATGGTCTAGATGGACTGCTTGCTTGGTGGTCTCCAAAGCGAAAGAAGTGTGGGATGGATAGGGAAGAACACAAAAGACAAAGCCCTGCACGTTGGGCAGTGGAGCTCTGTAGGACCTCGAGGGAGAAGAGACATGGAGTAGAACGTGTACCTAAGGAAATGTTCTCAGTGGGAAAAACTTGGTGTTCTGAGAGAAAGGAAATAAGGTTTTAAATGGTGTGTGGTACAGATTAAGCTTGTTAATAGTTAAATTCTAAGCAGTTGATGCCTGCACATTGTGTGACTCCCTTTACCTGAAATACTTCGCTTTCCAAGTGATAATATACCGAGCACTGAATACTGGGTAATAAAATAACTGTTTTGTAATTGAACTCATAAGAAAGTAGTCTCTATTGCAAATTCTAGGAGTAAGGGGGTTTCCAAACTGCATTGAGTCACAGTGTTTCCTGCAAAATAGAGCCAAAAATCTGTGTATATATCGCCATATTTTTGCATAATGACCGTGATCCAAGGGTTTATTTGAGCCGGTTCCTTGAATAGCCGATTGAGGTTCTCTGGTTTTTATTGAGTTCAAAACCGTGGGACTCTCTCTTGGAGGTACGTAGCGTCTGTGCAGGCAGGAGTTTGTATGGTGCCGTGTAACCAATTGTCAAGTGTCTCTGCAAACGACTTTTCTGCCCCAGTGGGTCTGTGAAATAGGTAAAGTTGTATCTGAGTACTTGCCAGAGCCCAAAAGAGAAAAACACTATGAAGAAGTCAGAAAAATATGTTGTAAAGGAGAGGTTTGACTTCTGTCACGAATGAATTAATTCCCTTTGAAAGGTACTCCATTGCTAATTAATTCACATGCACCTAACGTGTGATTTCCATTTAAAAGGCTAATCCTCTTGCATGAGTTCAAAGAGGTTTTTTAAAAAACAAAACATTTCAAATGCCTATGAAAATGCAAAGAAAATTGAAAGGAGTTAAAACTTAATCGAATGTATTATTTCCCCAGAAGTATATCCAGAATGGATTTGTGTGAATGGGCGGTGTATATAAGTAAACACCACTTTATGTATATGACAATAACTGAATGAGCTGATCTACAATAAGCAAGATGTTAATAAAGATTCTAGCCTTACAAAGGCTTCAAATAGATATTTTTAAAATCTTAAATTACTAAAAAAAGCATAGCAAAAAGTGAACTTTAAGGCAGTTATACACAGAATTCCTGTGATGCTCCAATGTGAGGAGGAAATTTCCTATAAAATATTTGGATGGAGCTTCCCTGGAGCCCCTGAGAAACAGACTTAGATTGTGAGAAACACGGAGCCGCCCCGGAGAGACTGGCGCTGGGCTGAAGGGACTCAGGGCAGCACAACAGTTCTGTCCCTGCACAAAGAAATTTCATTCCAAATGCTGATCTTCTGAAAATGTTTCTTTCACTTTGTTTTTCTTTTAATTTTGAAGTCTCCAAAGGACAGAATGAACTAGAAAAATCAATAAACATATGGGCATTTTTAAATTGAACCTTCTATATATCAAGCAACACAAAACTTGTATTTGTTAATTTGGAAATACTTAGAAAACTGAGACGACAGGAGCCACCCAGCTGCTTTCAGAAAACTTCTTTTTTTATTTTGAAAAAGCAGTAAATTCTCCCAGACCTATTGCATACTGCAGCGCTAAATATATTTATCTTCTGCTCTGTTATTACTTCCCTCCTTCCTTACTGTCCTGGTTTGGTTAAAAACAAGTTTCTCTTTCAGTGAATTTGCCTGTCAGCTAAAGCTTCATATCAGCTGCATTTTCCTGGAGAACCAGATCCATGCTTTGGTAAATGTAGCAATGGAATGTGAGGTTATTGATAAGCACGGGTGGACACCTGGGGAGAGGGGCAACGAGAAACAGGTGACCAAAAACTGACCAACTGTGTGTAACATTCTATTCACGTGATACTTCATATAGAAGTGGGAGATCACGAGGATCTCGTCCCTTTTCCTTATGGCGACATTAGGAGAGGACCTTGCTGGTCGTCCCTGCGAACTGAGGCCAGTGACAGACTGAATCCAGCTCCGCTTGGCTGCAGAGTCCAGTCCAGGACTTCGGGTGCCGGCTCTGCAGTTGCTGGGACTCTCAAGATTGGTTTTGTATATTTTGTATTATTTTCTCTATTTTATCAGTAGCATCAGTAAAACATTGTTAATTTTCCCAACTCTCTTCTCTGTGTCCTTCTTTCCCTCCTGATCTCCTGTGCTGAGTGGGGAGGGGGAGA
This sequence comes from Patagioenas fasciata, assembly GCF_037038585.1. Lineage (NCBI taxonomy): Eukaryota > Metazoa > Chordata > Aves > Columbiformes > Columbidae > Patagioenas > Patagioenas fasciata. Next base: position 882,089 of record NC_092534.1, on the reverse strand, counting down.
GGGAGGGGCAGAAGGGGGTGAGGAGAGGAGGTTATCAATACATCTGCCACAGTTTTATTGTCACCCCACAATCTAAACCCTCAACACTTACACTCTCATGCCAACTTAATTTATCTTTCTTCAAGATGACCAGAGATGGTGGCAAGGAATATTTGTTTAAGGGCAAACACTTTTGCAGGATAATGAAACTCACTGCTGACCTGCAGTTAGGAAGAAGTGCGGCGGAAATCAGACTGTGCAGAGTAACCCCGAAGGATGAAGCACCACATCCCCCTCTGAGAGCGAACAGACGCCCGATGGGAAGGCAGGATATAGCCCATATTCCCTGCTCAGCAGCAATTTAAAATCTGATAAATGCTGGTGCAGTTCAGGACAAAGCTGCATTTAGTTCTCAGCTCTGCTGTGGGCCCTTAATCATCTTCCTGAGCTTTGCTGGACTCACTCCAGGACGTCCCTGTCTGGTGCCCGGGGGAGGGAACCAGAACTGGCCACAGCCCTCCAGATGTGGGCACTCCAGCTGCGAATGCTCCAGATGTGAACGCTGTTCCATCACTCCCTGTCAGACAAGATACCTATGAAGCTTGAGGTCTTGAAGGTTTACTTAGTGTTTGTTAAGCATTTTTTATCCTTGTATGAATACTCCTTATATAACCTTAAAAACAGGCCACCACACCAAAACCCCCGCACCTCTCAACGTGAGCAACAACCTGAATTTGGCTGGTTAGCAGCTGCATCTGAGCTCCATGTACGCATGGAGCCTCTGAATACCCACTTATTACATTGCTGTCCTCACAGAGTGCTGAAAGAGGCTACAGTAATAGGTCAGGACAGAGAGAGTATCAGAAAATCCCAAATAGATTTTTCATGTAGCTTATTGGAATCAAATATATCCTGGGGCAATGAGAAAGAAAGGAGCTCTCAGTCCAAAATGGAACTTCTAAGGTTTTTTTCATCTTTTTCATAAAGCATCTGAAAGTCTGAGGAAAAGTAGAGGAAAGGAGGATGAAGCAGGGAAGTACCCTGAGGGATTAAGGTGCATGTCTCAAATAACACTTTCATATTTTGCAGCTTTCAAACTGTCTGGTTTGGTTCATTGTGTTGTTCTGGGAATAGCAGGTTTGTTTCCCCTGGCGCAGGGTGGTTGGTGGGTTGGGTGGATGCTGTGGTCTGACGGGTGGGGATGGAAGGATTGTCCTCTTGCCCCCGGGTGACGCCCTGGGGCCAGGTGTCAGACTTCACTGTGTCCTCGCTGCACCGCGGGACCGGCTGTTGGCCCCAACATCTGTCCCAGCCCTCGAGCACCCGGCCCGAACCTCCTGCTGGTCAGTGCTCCTCAGAGCGCTCCCTGAGCTACCCACAGAACTTAGGAGAAATGTCTGCTAGGGGCCTCATTAATATTATTTGCTCCTCTGTCAAGCAGTAGAGGGTTCAGCCACAGCCGTGCCATTTGAAACATCTTTAACTTTGTTTTAGCTGATGAGGTGTTCCATTTTCTATTTGATTCTGTACTTAAATGTCACATGGATTTCTTGTTTCTTTATCCTCTCTTTTTTCCAATCTAGTAGCATATTTTTTTCATGGATATTCTGGTATTTAGTTCTATGCTGCTGTGTTACGTTCACCTTCAGTCATTTATGAATCTTAATAGCAGCTAAATATCACTGCCTATACCCAGGAGTGTTCACATGCCATTTTGTATCTGCCACACACAAACCTTTACTGGCACGTGCAAATCAAGAGTCTAGACACAAATGCCTATTTTCTCATAGAAAATTTGTTCATGTTTCGTTCTGTGAGTGACTAAACACAGGGCAAAGACTAAAGATGCATAATTTTGGACAATTCAGTTCAAAAAATCTCACGTGGTTTATTTTTAACAGCTTCTGGTTTTGTTTTTTGTTTCACTAATTGCTCTTGCTCTGATTCACATCTCTGCAGAGCCGCCTGTACGTGTGTGGCTGGGCTCAGACTGCACAAACTGAGCAGCCAGCACTCAGCAATTAGTCAAAGTCTGAGGAGCTTGCTCATATCAGTATTGCTGTTCCGACCGTCACTTCAGGCTGCACACAAGGCTGTGACTAAATGTCTTTCTTGGAAATGCTTCTTAGAAGTGTAAGGCTGAAAACATTCTTCTGGTTCATAGTCACCTTGGTTGTCCCTTGGCGAATAGGCAAGAGCAGCTTAGTAACAGCGTCAATACCAAGCTGGTGTGGGCATAATGGGGATGCACTGACTGTGATCAACCGGTACAGGATGGCTTACCTTATAAATGCTTGTAATACTACTTTTGCTTCAATAATTATCACTCAATAAGACATTTTGGCTTCAGAAAAGGTTACAAGCAAAGATGTTAGAAGATTATTAAGGTTGCAAAACTAAGCATGCAGAAACTGAGAAGTACCTTTATCCGGTTAGTATGAATACATCATAAGACCACGTTTAATCACATGTTGTATTTTCTATGTTTTGCTAGTGCTGGCAATTCATTCAGCTATTCAGGTGAAGGCAGGATAAAATACATCTACTACCTGCTAGAATCTGGGAGCGGAGGAAGGAAAGTGTTCAGTGCTGCGTTGTTGCGGAAAGGCTGAGCTTGGCTCGGCTGACTGCTGGGAGGAAAGTAAATTCTCTGTTTTCCTGGCTCCTGAAGGATCTCACTGAGGAGGGTCCTTTCCAGCCCTCTTGTGTTATGCATAACACTTGGGAAATGTAGCAGCAAAGCCTGCGTGTGCCCGCAGGGAGGCGAGTCCTGTGGGGTGCGCAGGAGCTTCCCGGGAGGGGTGTGCAGAGGTTTACAGGTGAATAGTCCCGATGGCTGGGGAACTTCTGCTGAGTGACACCAGTGTGGCTGGTATAGTGGACATAAGGCCGTGTTTCTCCTAAACTATCAAAATCACTATTCTAGACCCTGGACCTTCTTCAGGAGACCAGCAGCCTATTTTCTTCAGTGGAATGTTCACACCGAACGAGAGCCAGTATGACTCTAATATGTATCAGAGAACTGGCTTGTTTTATAGCGGATGTATGTTTGGAATAGTTACAATTCCAAAAAGTAGGAAGAAATTGAAACCAAAGTCAAATGGGAAAGAATTAGAGGCACAGGAACCATCCAGTTCATAGTAAGTTTTTTAAGTTTCCCTTTTCTCCCTTAAAGGCTGGTTTTTCTGTCCTGTCTCAAGGAAATGGCATATTTAGGTACAACAATTGCGTAAAATACTCTCATAACATTTTTTGCCTTATAGGCAAGTAACACTCCCCTTGCCCCATTCAGGCATTTGCCTTTGGGATGGAAGGTGATCTGGAGCCCTTTGAGTGAAAAAGGGAACGAAAAAGATGTGCCCGAGGTCACTAAGTGACAACCACCCTTCCTCATCAATTACATGGGACCTCAAATGCTCCTGTCTAAGATGTAGTAAAGATAAATGGTGGGTTAATGCCTATAAATGTATCGCTCATCTGGGTAGAGTTTAAACTTTTTTATTATAAACAGTAAGATCTTTTTGTGACAGTTTCCGATATAAAACAATATTACTGAGAATACATGATCATTGCTTGTGTATGATAAATTTTCAAATCTTTGTTTATGATAAATGGTGTTATTTTTCTTCTCTCACATCTGACAATATAATACAATAATGCTGAGCATGACTCATACATTGCAATGATTCAGCAAGCTCAGAAAGTCAAAAAGTAGATATAGCTGACTTGAAAATTGGAGACTGAGGAGTCAGAGCTGTATCATTTGGCTGTGGGAAAAGTAAAGCAATTTCAGTGAAAATGGTATGTATTGTGTACATTTACACAAATGTACATATAGGATGGCCAAAACTAATATACCAGGGCCTGATATTGCATTTATTATCGTCAATGCAATCATAACTGCTAGGAACTCGAAAGCAAGTAGGACTTGACTCTAACTTCTTATAATATTCCAAGTGTTAAGTAATATGCACAGCTATGCCTGATATTTCTTAAGAATCAAGACATCTGCATGCAAAAACTTATCAAAATTAACAGGATTAAATGGGTGAATACACTAATTTTTCCACAGAAAATCTAGTCTGGTTAATCGGGTAGCATCAGAAATGGTGAATTTTCAGGCAATCCGACTGCACATCTTCACCTTCTTCATAACTAATCCTGTGCAAATACTTCCCAATTTCAGCTCTGGAGGATGGAGTTGGATTTGGAAAGTAGATGCTCTCAAGCACAAGGAACCACTTAAGGAGTCATAAAATTACAAGGCCTGGCCTTATGAGAGGAGGGCAGGTAAGGAAAGGTGAAGGTCCCTGAGGCTGAGTGGGAGTGACACGAGGAGGAGGAAGCAATAAAGAACTCAATGGTGAGAGGCAGATTGAAGTTAAGAGGACAGTTACTGAAAGCGTATTACCCATGGCCTTCAGATGGTTTTCTTTGTTATCCAAGCACCTGGAAAGATCTAAATACTCATTTGCTGGCACAGGGCAAATTCAAATGCCGAGCATTTCCACTTGTGCCTCCTCCAAAAAGCCTGGGGCAGCGCGGTGAGACCTTCAGCAAGCATCACTCCTCTGTGCTCCCTTAGTGTGTGACGTATGAAGACACCACAGCTGAAACAGTTTACACAAACTGACATTCTGCCCCTATACCTCTTAATTTATATAAGCAAGTCAGAGCCAAATCCCTTGCTCACTTGGTAGGCTAGCTTACTATTTTCTACAAAGATATCCATGAAATGATACTTTCCAAAGTCACATAGGTATTCTTTAGAAATGTAAAAATGTTGAGACGTTTAAAAGTCCCCTGGTGTTACCAAATTCATGGTTTTTTTAACTTTCCAAGACCTTCTTTATCGTACGTATAGTTAGCTCTATAGGACTGAGTGGGGGTGACGGTGAAGGTCTGTGTGCTGGGCAGCTGTCTAAATACACGTTGTGTTGCACAGCCTAACAGATCGGTGCTTTGATGAGGTTTGGTTTTTATCTCTAACGAGCAGGGATGCAGATTTGTCTATGATGAGAGGACTTTCGGACTTTTTGGTTTCCACCTTCAGATTTTTCGATCTTTGTATCTAATCCTTCCCGGATTTGGTTCCGCCCTGAGTCTGAGCTACCAGTAACCTTGGTTAGCAAACATTGGGGTCGTTTCTATTGTGTGCACATTCAGTGCCTTCTGCTCTCGTCTGGACTAAAATACCATAAAAATACACCATTTGTTTTATTGTTGCCTTTCGACTCTGCCAACTCTATTCTTAGCTTTAGCCTGAAGTATTATGACAGTCAACAGATGAAACCAGTGTTATGTAGATGTTGGCTACTCCCTAAAACATATTCCTATATGGGCAAGAAATTAATCTGAGGGATCAGTGTTCATTTTGTCAGGCACATTTTCCCTATTTCAGTGCTAGAATAAGTGATTCTTCATGTTTGTGGTGTTGTTTTCCTCCTTTTAGAACTGATGTTTGACACTTTTTTCTTTATTTATCAAGGGATCCCACCTGGGAAAATCTTAAAATGTTCCAGCATGTATCACATAATTTTTATGCCATATCCTTGTCTTAGCTGCCGGCCCTGACATTCTTAATACACCAGCTCCCAGCCTCTGCTGCAGCAGTAACCTCAGCTGGATAACTCATGTTGGGTTTTCAAGCTCCGACCTTCACGCTTAGCAGGAGCTTCCCGTCAGCATCCCCAGAGCTGGCTGTTTTCTGCCTTCATACCCCATCCTAAAGCCTTTTTTCCCATCTGATGGCAGAACATTTCAAGTGGTTATGCAGCTGGTGGGCCCTCACCTCTCCTTTTCACCAGCTATGGTCTCACTGTTATATTGGACTCTCCCTTTGTTTCCTGTTTGTTTCCTCTTGTCTTTCTTATGCCTGGGTGGGATTCTGTGTGACAGCTCCTGCTCATGAGGATGTAGGTGCTACAGCAACACAATATACAGATCAACAGTAACAGCACTCTTATCTCTCTTTTTTGAAAGAAGCACTTTCATCAGAAACATGTCTCATTTAGTTACCCTGTCTTACTTAAGGGAGAAAGAATGAGAAGCTGTAAAATCAGCAGCCCCAAGCAGCCCAAACACGTCACTTCAGTGCTTTGATCAAGCAAACGGAAACGCCAAATTGGGAAAGTTTCCCAGTTCAAAATAACAAAATTCACCAGCTACTCATGTATTTGTAGCTACCAATGAGTTATAGGCAGAAACTGTTGACGTAAACTGCGTTCTGTTTTAAAGGTTTCTTGTAAGAAGATTGTTCTGCCTCTTCCCCCATAGTCCATTATTGTGACTGAATAAGGAAGAAAAGGACGGACTTTGGTGGCACCTGCCCTCCTGTTCACTGCAGGCTGGTCTGTTAGGGCCTGATCTTGAAACCATTCACCATATCTCACCTCTAGCAGGAGATGTCCCTCCGGTACCCATAGCTGACGATGTGTAAGAGGGCACACCCTTGTGCACAGACGTTGCCCCAGTAGCTGTCCCCACGTGCACTCTTGGAGAGGCTGACTCCCTGGTATCTCTGTGCCCTGGCAGCAGTGTTTCCATCTCAGATGCTACCAGCGCTCCTTCAGTCAGCCCATTAATCAAAAGTGTAAGGGGCATTTCAGCCTACTGCTGTTTATTTCCAGAAGAGACAGAAGATGTGTTTAATGAAATGCAAAGAATAATGCATCTCCAAGTACATCTCCTGCCTAGAGGCTGAACAAAAGTGCCATCAGTTCAGGCATTTGGCCTGAGCAGAGCATGTCCATGGGTGAGTTCAGAGCTCAGTGCTGGTGTCAATGGTCTGCCCAGGGCACTGCAAAGCCGGGCTCTGTCCCATGGGCAGGAGCACATCCCAAATGGGCAGGGAGGAACACAGATTATTGTCTGATCTGCATCTCCGCAGGGAGTGCTGTGGCCGCTCTGTGTGTGCCCAGCGGGGCCACGTCTGAGTCTGTAGCCCTTGCGTAACTTCAGAGGCTCTGCCAGGTCTTTGTTAAGAGGATACCCTAATTTCCCTCTTTTGCTATGCAAAAACTGCTGTATTTTCTAATTGAGAAAAACACTTAATGAAGTTCAGTACTTTGTGCTAAACACTCTGATTTCTTTTTTGCATATTCATCCACTTCAAAGGCCTTTTCTAAACTTCAAAGACTACCTTTTGAAGTCTCTTAAATTGTGAGCCAGCTAAAAGGATTTACATCCTCCATTGAAGGAGCATTTAAGTAAATAACTTGCCCAGGAACACATTTTTTGTGTTTCATGAGTGTCCCCTCACCGAGAATGAGAGATGTCCCTGCCCACAGCAGGGGAGCTGCGGCTCGGTGACACTTAGAGGTCCCTCCAACCATTCTGCCATTCTGTGATTCTGATCAAAGTTTTCTGTGCTGAAAACTCCTGTGCTGCTCCTCGACACAGAGACATGTCAGTAAAACAGCTATTAACATATGACTATTAAATATTTACTATAATACAGCATAAAATAAAAACCTGAAAGGAAAAGGAAGAGGGACTCGGCCCCCTTCTGTTACTGAGAATAGGATTTGCTTAATTCTAGCGAAATTTAAGATAGCGCAAACAGATGTTCTGGGTGAAGCGCTACTGCCAGCAAAGTCCATCAATGTTTTGCCAACCTGATGGTAATTGGAACTTGAAGTTTGTGCCAGCATCCTTTTAGAGGTGAGCTGTAATCCGCAGCCCCGCGGACACTGCGGAGGTGCCTCCTGCCCTTCCACTGTGCTCCTGCACCAACCACAGCAAGAAGCAGTGATCACGTCTCAGCAGAAACGATCTTCCCCCTTTTGGCCGCATTGGACGGGCTGTTCTGTGTGGGCAGGACAGGACAAGAGGTGTGCAGAAGGACTCTTGTATCTGGGCCTGTGCTTCCAAGTTAATTAATCTCTGAACCGCAGCTATAGCAGAGGAGTCCGAGGCAGGTGTTCTCAAGCGCTGCGAGTCAGTTTGTTTTCACCAGTTTATTTCTAGTCTTTGCCACTGTGTGAAATCACGGAAAGGTTAAATGTTAGTCTGGCATCTGCTAGTTTACATTTGCTGAAAATGTACTGCTCTCTATATAGATCTCCTTATTCTGTGAGTTTCATCTGTCTTTCTGGTATCCTGATTGGAGACTTGGTTGGTTTTTTTTATTTCAAAGATTTTCAGGGTCAAAAAGTGAATTTTTAAATCACAAGATCTCCAAAACTGAGTTAGCTTTTACAAGAAAACAAAATAGGAAACTGAAAAAGTCCAGCAAATTGTAAAAAATATAATTTGAAAAGCAAGAGTTCATCATTTCATTTCATAATTTCATACTCTATGTGAGTTGTTCAGTGCTCCGTCTCCTCTGTTTAAATACACGTCACTGGAAGTGGTGTATGTATGTGCCTGGCTCGTGGCACGCAGTCAGACAGGATGACAGTTAACTACCAAGTTCTGGTTTTTTAAATGATTAAGCTCAGCAAGTCCTTCATACTGACTGATAAAATATCTTAAGCTTTTTTCTAGCCTGTCTCGAGCGTTGTTTCTTCATGTCAAGTGACAGGAAGAAGACACCACTGTCTCAGTTCATTAAGGATCCGGAGTTTTGTCTGGCTGGTTTGTCTTGCTGCTCACCCTGTGCTTTGGCTGGGCTATGGAAAAGACCATCAAATTCTCACTGAAGTTACTAAATATCTGAGGCTTCATCTCTCTGTGCTCTTCCCTGCTAGGAACAGATTTAGCCCAAGAGTGGAAGGCATCTGTGACCCCGATCACACCTGGGCACCCCATGAGTCTGTTTCGCGGAGGCCGGAGGTCGGCGCTCCCCAAATCACCCCCCGGCCCCACTGCGGTTCCATCCACCAGCCATGTGCCCCCAAACGCACACACTGAAGCAGCCGTCAGAGTTCAGAAACATCATTCAGGCATCCTAAATAAAAATGATTTGGCTTTCAAAGATGCTGAGTACAGCTCCCACTTTATTTCCCTGGGATTCATAAAATGTAATTAGGCCACTTATGTAGTAAGATCTTTGAATGTGAACACGGTTTATTTATCTAGGTTAGACTGTTCGGGCCTATTGTTTATTTCATAGCCAAGGCTGATCTACTTTTTACATGTATTGTGAGGAAATAGGTTTCTCCCATTCCCCTGCAAACATGTTGTTTCATAAATATCAGTGTTCAATCTCAGCTGTAAATAATGACTCTCATTTTGAGGTAGACCATAGCTTAATTGGTAAAATTGCTTAATTGTCTTACTTACACACTGTGTTCTCTGCTGAGCTATTTGGAGTGCTTTCTATACAAAATGCATTATTCAAAGCACAATCTGTGCTCTTGACTTGCAGACTTCACATACATTACAGAACCTCGTCTGTTCATTGTTTTACTTTGTTTTTTCTTCCAAATTCCAGCACCTACATCTTAATATTTCTATTCTTCAAAAAAATGTTCTGTTCAGAATTTCTTCACCCTTACAAAAAGGTAATCTAAAGCACATATCAGGGAGAAGGACACAGACAGCATGAATACGCTTTAAGAGGATAAAACTCCCTCTGCTGTCCTTTCCAAGTCATTGAACAATAATGGCATCAACAACGGCTTTGCTCATCTTTCTGCCTTCCTGGTGGTTTTCAGCAGTTGAAAGCATCCTCTTTAAGTGAAGGAGCAGAAGCAAAGGCTCATATGCTGCGTGGAATCTTTCTTTACCTGGCAGATTGCTAGGAAACTACTGTGTTAGGAAATCCCGCTGGAAGGACCAGCGAGGCAGGTGGTCTGGTTCCCTGGGAGGTGCCAGTGCATCGCACCGAGCTGTTCTCCAGTGCACTGCACCGAGCTCTTCTGTTCTCCAGAGCATCCCACCAAACTGTCCTCCAGTGCATCAGACCAAGCTGTTCTGCAGTGCATCCCACCAAACTGTCCTCCAGTGCATCAGACCAAGCTGTTCTGCAGTGCATCCCACCAAACTGTCCTCCAGTGCATCAGACCAAGCTGTTCTGCAGTGCATCCCACCAAACTGTCCTCCAGTGCATCAGACCAAGCTGTTCTGCAGTGCATCCCACCAAACTGTTCTGCAGTGCATCCCACCAAACTGTTCTCCAGTGCATCACACCAAACTATTCTGCACATCTGGGACTGCAAGTGCTTGTTAGAACGGGCAGCACTGGTGGGAGCTGCACATGGGAAGAACAAAGAGTCTTGGACTTTCTGCCCCGTAACTACTGTCCCTTAAAAGCATAGATGAGATACTGTTACAAGGTAATGGTAATTATAAGAGAAGTTAATTAATTATTAAAGTCCTTAATTAATCAGGAAGCAACATGAAGTTCCACCAGCAGATGCTAAGAACCCTGTGAAATCCCCGTGAGTGTGTAAGTTCCCAGATGAATGCCTTGCTCAGGCAGTGTCTGCATCGCACTGCTCTCCCCTGCTCCTGCTGCTTGATGGCCCACAGCGGCCACTGCCACCCACTGCCACCCACTGCCACCTACTGCCACCTATCGCCACCCACTGCCACCGGCTGGGGCTCAGGCTGAACCTTGTCCCCTCTCCTCGCTGCCAGCCATGCTTGGGGCTGCTCCTTGTCCCCTTGCTGCCAATCACTAACAAAAAATGATAACAGAACTGTCTCTAATCTATGTCTATAGTAGGTAGCCCCAGGAATAACCTTCACAGATCTGAATTTTAGCACTCTCCAAATGCCGGCTTCCTCCAGTGACCAGGCTAGGATTCTCATGAAATATTTTACCCCCAAAAAAATCTTTCCTAAAGTCCTGGTTAGAAACTTGGAAGATAAAGTTTTCTGTGTTATAACAGACGGAGAAAAGGGAAGAACATTCATTGAATTAGTTGGAAGCTAGGGAAAAGTTTAGCTCTAGTTTGAGCTTCAGGAGAGTCATGACTGATATGTTCCCAGCTGATCTGCGATCTCAACTTTGTTTCTTTCCATCAGAACCATAAAGCTGTCATTTATATTTTTACAGGTACTTAAGATGTTCTGTGGTTAAACTGTGCACAGTGATTCACCTTCAGGTGCAGTCATTTTCTCTCCCATAACAAGACTTTCATAAATCATTCCTAACAAAGTAAATAAATCTCTCAGTTCCTACCATGCACCATCATTAAATTTCAATCCTTCCTTAAAAATAAAGATAAATGCATTTAGTTACTACAAATAACTAGAACTGCCATCCTTTAAAATATTATCTCCTGGTACAGAATCTGAACTAGAGAAATGCGTTTACTTTTAAGAATTTGAACATAAATCATCTGGCAGAAGTGGCAAACTGTGTCCCCGGAGCGGAGCGGAGCTGTGCTGCACCCGCAATGGCCCACAAACAGAAGAGAGGAAAAGGATGCAGCTTCCTACTGAAACACGAAAGCGCTGGTGATGCACAGCCAGTGCTGACAGCCGCTCTGTGCCCAGAGAACCCTGAGCAGCACAAGTGTCGGATCATTTGCGTTATTGGCCATTACCTTTGGCACTGTCAGCACTTGCACAATTTCATTTTCATGTGCTTAATGCCAGCAGAGTCAATAGGCCCCCCCGCTGGCCTGGCGTGGGAGCCAGGCCTTGTGCTGACCCATTTGTAGGACACATGGGACTTCTTCATCTTTGGTTATGTTCTTGTCTCTGTGCAATGCAACGGTCATGTTGAATTCTTTTTTTAAAAATGCTTATGATATTTCAGCCGTGGGTTTTTCTGGAGATAAAGTGTTTAGCATTTTTAGGGGCTTTGCTCTTTTTGATTATTCTTTCCATTAAGGTTTATTAAATCTTTCAGATTGCCTTTTAAGAACATCTGCTTCTACATCAAAATTTTGATCTAGGACAGAAAATCTGTAGCATTTGGTTTTCATTTTATGAAGCACGAAACATTGTACAGTGGGCAATCATAGTCAAAAAAAAAAAAAGTCACGTTGCTTTAACATTTTTAAAAGCACCTTGATTGGAAGATTAATCCTATCAGCCCTGGTTTGGGGATACAAGACATATGTTTTTTAATGGCTTCTTCAAATTAGTAGTTTTTCATAACTTTAAAAAATAATCTCATGGTAGAAAAGAGTTCAGTTGAACCAGGAAACCACAGAGAACAGTTCTCTGATCCGATCCTTAGCATGTCAGAAAGCACCCGTAGATTACAGATCAGAGCAAAGGGATTATTGCACACATTTAGAGGTCAATGGCCGCCAAAAGTGACGGCACCGGTGAACCAGCCCCACTCTGTTTAGCAGCTGATTTAGGAGACCAAACAACGTTCACAATTCTCTGATCGTGAAGCAAGTGTGCTTCCCAAACGTGCAGGATGTCATCTTACACTCCAGCCAAGGCACATATGAGAGCTGTGCTTCCTTTACACGGTTATGTTTAGAATTTGGTCCAGAAACCCATGGCAGGCCCCTGTACCTGTACCGCCCCAGCGGTGATCACAGCACCGCCACGGCGCATGCCCAGGGCAGCCCCAGCACTGCAGCAGCGATGTGTGCGCTGGGTTTCCCGTGCAGCCGGCCCTCAGTGGCGTCTGAACCCCAGTGCTGCAAACTCACAGCCAAAATTCAGTGTGCGCACGGGTAACGTCCCCATCTCGGGACCTGTCTGCCTACAGCCGGACACAGGTGTACAATAGGGTGAAGCTTTTTGGTTCCTTTGTGTGATTTTTTTTATTCCACGTAGTTGCTTAAAACAGCATTTCATGTTACAATAAGACACCCAACATATAATGTCCTTTTAATGTGGTAGGTAATCAAACAGGAAACGAACCACAGAAGCTAAAAATACAGCTGATGTTTCTTTATTTTGCTTTTCCCTGTTTAATTAAAAGGATTATATGCTGTGTGCCTGAATTGCAACTGCATGAGAAAATTCTTCATATTTCGACCTGCACTTCTTCAGGGATGAATATAAACAGGATAAACTCAGAGTCTGTCCACTGATGGGCATAAACATTCCGTTTTCTGTTACCAAAATAAAAAATCTTTGAAGATTCTGTTTCATTATTTTTTAACATTTACCGTGTATCAAATAGAGTTAAAGGGCTCGGGGCACCACGACTCACTGGTGCCTAAGGGAGATGTTACATATGGAATCCACACTAGAAATGGAGTTCCACATCTCTTCAAATACTGAAGTCACGGCTCTCTGAAGGTGAAAATGCAAGCAGCCACTTTGTCACAGCCTAATTGGGCAGAAAAAGCTTTCCACTGAAAATTTGCAGCATACAATTGCTATTGTATATATTTTTGTTTGTATGATGTGGCTGTACATGGCACATGCTGTTATCATCTACTATACAGATAACATTCTGGAAAGACCTGGAAATGTGACAAGAAAAGCTTTTTTTGTACTTGGTTAAGCTTGCCAAAAATTGCCATGTTGTGAGTTCTCTGTCTTTTCCTGATGAAAAGAAAATTCGTGTCACTGCAGTTGTGGTGACAGAAATAGCCCAAGGTAAATAAATACACAGAGCAATTTTATTCTTTCTCCTGAGTTTTCACAAAATAGCAATAGGACGGTTCCCTTGCAGTTAACACAAAACCACTCCGACAGCTCCTTTACTCAATAATTTAATACCTTCTATAGCAGGTGATGTAGTCTTGTGCATTTCATGACCTCAGATTTTACAGGTTTAATCATTTCCACTCAATAACCAAAAGAGACCATGCATATAATGACTGGTCACCAATAACTGGTGACATTAGTGAAGGGAATTCTTGCCTGTTTACCATGTCAGATGCTCGAGAACAGCATGCACACTCCTTATAGCCATTTAAGCACTTAACAGAATGTCCGTGTATCGATTTTCCAGTGTCTCTTAAACCACTCAAATGAATTACATATGAACATCGGAGCATCTGCAAGTTGTCCAAATGGGCATCGATCCTACATAATGGCCTTGCTTCCACAAGCATCATTCTCTTTATTCCTTTCCTTCTATATTTCCTTGGTTTGCCTAGCCAACACATAACATATTACATTGAGATTCAGGCCCCTATCACCAGATGTGTCTTAAACATTTTTGTTGTAATAAAAGAAAGGAAATTATATCCCACACACTTGTCCTGAGTTGTGCGTTAACCTCATTATAGCATTATTCCTCATTCAAATCAATGTAAATGAGAACACTGGGTTTTTCTTCATAAAGGATCTGTCCCTGTGCATACATAAAGTGCCTGGTGAGCCCCCCAAGCATGGGATCAGCCTTCTGGCAAGAGCAAAGCTTTCCTGCTCAGCCCATACAGAAACATACAGGATGCTTCATGTGCCCAGGTTTAGCAGAGCTCAGCACTTCACCATTGCCTCTTCAAGTGCCCTGTGCGTACTCGCAACGTCAAAACTTACACAAGAGCTCCAAAAGGTCTCTCTGTCCCTCTGCCAAAGAGCACCATGTTCAGCAGAGCTATTCTGATGTACACAGGAGGCCCACACGCGGCATTTTTCAGTCACTCTCAGATTTTACTGGGGACTGTGGTTTTGTCTTGTGAGTTAAATCCACATTGAGTTGCGGATGCAAAATGTTGATTTAGTTTAATACAACTGGCAACGCAGTTTCACCTACAGAATTACAGGCCTCTGTTAAAAACCAGTCCTCCTCCAGCAGCAATTGGTATCAATACTCATTGAACGTGGCTGCACTTCCGTCTCTCCCTGCTGTTATTCAAAGGCTAGGAAATGCATAGAATTATTTGAAAAGATATTTCTTTCTGCAAGTTTACTACAGGGGTATGAGTTCAAAACATACCTAGACAGTGACACGTGAGCAAAATTAGACCAAATTAACTTACTGCAATATTCATACATTTAAGTATCCCTTTCTGCGATATTCTCATCAGAAACGAACTCTCTTTAAGTAAATTCATTTTACGTCGGTCAACTGAAGCTTTATTTCTGAATTGCAATCTCCACATGAACTCAAAGCTGTATTGGGTTTAGGGTGTATTTTGGTTTTGGTTGGTTTGTTTGGGATTCAGACTTTTTTGGAGCTGTATTTCTTTCAGTGGATGGATGGCTGGATAGAGAGACATCCTGGCCTTAGTGGCCCAGGAATTGTCTGTCTTCTACGTTGCTGTGATACGATTTGTTTCCTAAGATTAAATCATCTTTAGCTTTTAAGAATGTTTGGAAAATGTCTTAGGGTTGCTACATTTACAAGATAAGAGGTCATAAAAATAGTTACTAATTCAAATTGTGAGAACAGCACCAAAGGAGCTGGGGGGGTGGGGAACCAAACAGGGCTTAGATGCGACAGGAGCTTTTGCTGACCCTGCTGAAGGTTTGGGGAGACACTTCCCCTCCGACAGAACCCCAGTGGAGCCAGGACCCATCTCTCCTGCTCTCTGTGCCAAGGCAGGAGCCAGCCCGGGGAACCGCGTGTTTTCCGGTGAGCAGGAGCATGCAGAGAATGCACAGAGCAACCCAGCAAAAGCCTCCGCGTTCTGTGCCGCTCCGCCTGTGGTTTCCAAATACTCGTGTCTCCAGGCACCGCCGGAGGCTTGAGTGCACCAATGCATCATGTCCAAGTGTAATGAAAGTAGCTGTTCCACCGTGTAAGTCTGAGCTAAGCAGCAGGAGCACACAGTGTGGGAGGCCGGGGGGCAGGGACACAGCAGCTCCGTCATGCCTGGCAGTTTGGTATCCTCCTTCTCTGCTTTGTTTCAGTTTATAAATCATTATGTTTCACAAAAACATTCTGTACTTTGTTCTGCTGTACTGTCTTTCATCCAAGGGGTCTCAGAGCACTTTACACGCATTATTAATTAGGGTCTGAAACAATTAAGGTAATTAAGTATTTATTATTGTACAGATGCATGAGCTGAAATAGTGTCCAAGATGCAGGCCATCGTTTACATTAAAGGCCCCTTGGACTGCTCTATTAGCATAAAATGTCCTTAAAACAGTTGTAAATGAGATGGGTAGGAATGTCAGTGTTTCTTTACCCCTCAGAATGGTGTGAAGAGCTGGCTGGTCCACAGGCCGGTGCAGGTGCCTGGTTGTCCCCAGCACCCTGGCCGGGCAGGACCTGCTCTGGTTCCGCTTCACATGTGGACACCTGCAAAGAGCCCGGTGTGCAGGACCCGGCGCTGCTCCCAGCGCCATCTGCATCAACTGCACTTACAGCACCTGCAACATTTATAACTTACACACTCCATCGCTGTCACACTTTCCCTCTGAACCTCTGTTTGCTATTTCCAGCTTCTGGAGGGGGCAGAAGTGCTCCCGTGTCCCTGGTCTGTGTGCGCTCTGCAGCGCTGAGCGGGCCGTCAGTGCAGGGCTTGACTTGCATGGCAGTGGAGTCAAAACAAAGTGGCTGTTGTCTCAGAAAATGGGTGATAATTTCCATTTGAAAAATGCACCTTTCTTCTGTTTTTATTATCTGCTCTTGCCTTTAGTTTTAATTACTGAAATTCTGAGGATCCCCTGTAGGTACCTCTGTTCTTTGTTTAGTTTGTCCCGAAATTCATCTGTTGAGCATGGATTTACCGAAGAAATCTCACTGTATAAGAAAGGGACTGGTACACCTGGCTGGTCTGACTGGTGGTTCCGCTTCCTCTCCTGTGGACAATCACTAGATCACCTCATAATTTTTTTAAAAACCACATTTTTTCCTAATTAGCAAGTAGGTCCTGTGCACGCAAAACTGTGGTTAATAACTTGGGGTACACACTTCAAATAAAGAACTGAAGGTGAACCCAAGTGCCAAGTTTCCTCTGAAGCTCACGGGCACGCTTCCCGCAGGAGGGAGCCCAGGCTGAGGATCCCCAGCTCTGCGGAGGTACCTGGGCGTCAGCTCACGCTCTGGACGCAGTGGGACTATACATCCATGTGGCACTGCATATAGGAATATGCATTCTGGTTCCTGTTGTCCATCTGCTGCACCTCCTTCAGTCCCAGGTTTGTGCCGTCAGTCCCAATTCGGGATCTCTGCTCTGCGGCACAGACGTCGCACAGAGAATTCCTGGTGTCAGGTGCTGGGTAGAAACGTGTGTGAGTTCCCTTTGCTTTTCTGTTTGCACTAACGATGTCAGGGTAGTTTTTCCAGTTAATCAAGGTACCTTCTGCAGTTACTGCAGTAGCAGAATAAAAAATACGAGCAGTGTTTATTGCCAGTTGATTTCCCCCTCAGCAAGAAGCCTATGAATTTAAAATACATATAGCTTAAATGTGGAGGACATTCTGTCCAAACTTCAAGGTTGATTTGAATTTTGGGCATAAACCACCTGACAACTTCCGTTTCATGTTGTGGTATTTTAGCTTTTAGTAAATATAGCACCAGTAAGAAACACGTACACAGCTGATGCACAGACCAGTAGATCTTTGCCACTACTTAATTTGTCCTGACAAGAAGTTGCTGCTGTTCAGTTTAGTTTAGGAGTGAAATAACCTTGTATTGATCCAAGTGTATACAGAAGAGAGTTTCAGCTTCTAGACAGGAGGTGTTTCACATTTCCTTCCCCATGGCCAAGAATTTAGACATGAAGTTACACATTTACGTCTGACAAATACTCTACAGCATTTAAATGAAACCATCTTTCTCATCACTACATTACCACAGAGGAGCATGAAAATGAGATTGGATGGGACTTCCTGATTATCAAATCCAGTCGTTTTCTTTCTCAGGCAACTCTGGTATAAATAGCTGACATCTGCTTTCCTTACTCCAATAAAGACACTCACTCCTTTCACGATTAGAAATCTATTATTTGCAACCTCTGTATGCAAAGCCAGTCTGCACCAGTTTGTACTTGTACCAACTTTGTTCATTAGCCCAAACAGCTCTTCTACTTGGTCTTTCTCTCCAATGCATTTATGTCAAAAGCAGTTTTGCCTCTTGCTCAGCTGTGATTTTGCCTGGGTTGCCACAGCATCTCCTTTTCATCTTATTCTGTAAAATGGATACTATTTTCTTTTTCTCCTTGACCTCTCTCATAGTCCTTCTCTACATTTGCTGCACTTCGAATCAGTTTATCTTGCTTGTGCAAAACCTAATGCCCAGAGTGGCATCAAGTAGTACACAGGAAGCCTTTTTGGTGCCTTGGATCCAAGCATGAATACATCACATGTCATCAAACAGCCCTTAGATTTTATCAAACTTTCTATTAGTCCCCAGGTACTGGGATTTATACTGGCAGAATCCATCTGATTTTTGTTATTTCAGTCCTCAGGATCGCTCTTCTTCTTGAATGATACTGCTGTCTCCCATATGGCATCTGCTTCTCACCTTTTGTCATCTGCAGATTCAATTAGCAGTCTCCTAGGTTTTGTTATGTTTATTCAATGAAAAGATCAAATAAGCTGAACCTTTGCACTGGTCCTCCAGGAATTCTCCGTGTAAAGTCCCTGCTGCCCGATAGTTGCTTTCAGGATGACCTGCAGTCCTTATCCACTCCACATTTCTAACTGGTTCTGTCTATTCCATCTTAAATAGTAGTTGTACACATGGCAACATATCAGACTTGGCCTTGCTGAAGTCCTGTTTCTTTTCTCTAAAACATGAATCATCCTTTCCCAGAAAGATATTAATTAAATTTATCATGTAAATCTTGACAGTATTTATTAGTTTCAAGCAGCAGTATTCTTTGCTTTACCAAGTGAGAGAAAAACTTCTATAGTTTGCAGAAGAAACAGCTGTCCTGTGTTCCTCCGCAACACAAATGATGCCTTTGGTTTGAAATGCATCACGCCACTAATGAGTTTTTAGTGTACGCTGCTCCTGGAAGAGTGGGTAACTACTTTCATGGACAAAATAGGAACTTACGGTTTATATGCCCTAAATTGACATGAGCAGTGGTTCTAGTGGATGTGTCACATCTCTGATTCATTACGTGCTGTGTCAGTATTGTCCTTTGGGACCCTTGAGCTCAATTATACCCCCATGCTCAGCACTAGTAACCACTGGGTTAAACTAACTCTATCTATCTGTGCTAGCACTTGAGAACAGGTCAGGGCAGTAGCCCATGATTGCTCCACTTCCCAGCAATCAGTCAGCTTGCTCCCCAATTCAGAGACCGTTCCGGAGGCCGTTCTGGGACCGCCCCGCTCCCGCAGCTCTGTGCAGCGGGCTGGGGGTGGCCGCAGCTGCTCTGGGCAGCGGGGCTCAGCCCTCCTGCAGAGCAAGTGGTCCTGTGCAGCACCCCTGCCACCTGCAAACATAATGGCTATTTCATACAGCTTTTGCGCTCAACGTGCCCGAAGTGCCCTAAGGCTGTGCTTTTGCTGTGCCATGCCAGGTGTGTTACACATCGCTCAGGATGCCGTGAGGGCGTGTGAGGGCACAAGGACCATTAGTGAGAGCCTGTCCTTGGAGGAGCAAACAGGATGTGGCAGGATCCACGTCCACATTGCCTGGTCAGTGGATTTGAGGGTGAGGTACCACAGCAGCTGGGCCAGGCGTCCTCCCCGAGAAATCCACGGTCCCTTCAGAAAGGAGCCTGGGAGGGAATGAGCCCGAGTGTGGGGTCCTGGCCCCAGGGGGAGCAGAGCAAAGTGGCCATGCCGGGGGGTGGTGCTGGCACCAGTGCCACGGGCCTGGGACACCCTCACACTGTGAACCCTGACCAGCCCCATCTTTCGGAAGCTCATCTGATGTCCTAACAGCTCTTAGATCTTGAACAAAGTACCTAAAATATAATCCTTTGTGAACTACTTATTATTTTGCCCATTGCTAGTGAAGTTTTTTGCATTGGCCATTTCCTCTAAGGAATAGAAGGAGACGTTAACTTTTGAAAAGCCAACAGGACTGTGATAATTTATTCTAAATTCTAGGCAAAAGCATTTATTTTCTTTGTAAATGAATATTTTAAATCTACGCACACCAAAATTCTGTTACTATTGCTTTCAGTTAGAAATAATAAGGTTAAAAAAGCAACCTCAATTAAACTATACAGGTAAGGAAAGAAATGTTTTTCATCTGAGCAAGAGTGAAAAGTCTAAATGTTGCATTAGATGTTTAAAGTGTACAAAGAGAATCCCCAATGCACATTTTAATTTGCATCTAATATCTGAGTTCCTCTGAGTGAATCCCAGTTGCTTATGAAAAGCTGAGGTTTAAAAACTGTCTAGTGGCCATAGCATTAAAGCAGAAGGTCAAAGAAGTCTATTACAGAGAGAATAATTAAAGGTTCTGGTCCTCAGCTTGGCTAATTTGATGCAGTTCCTCTGAGGTTAATGGAGCTTGACTGATTTACATGAGCTGATAACTTACCTTCAGCTCCATGTTTTTAGTGAGCAAAATAATTCCTTTCTTTGAAAGCAGTTTGCAATTGTTTGCTAAGAACTATCTCATATCCATTTAGGAAATACTCCCCAAAGAGAGAACAAAGAAACTCACTGATATGAATCACCTGCAGGGCGCCAAGCGAGAGGGGCCGATGGCAGAGCTGCTCGGGCTTTAGGGGACCCATGGGGTGCACCCGAGTCACGCAGCACGCAGCATACAGGACTGCTGCTTATCCCATATGTTCACCCGACGTAAGTACATGGATTGTCGTGCTACTGTAACATACTGTGTTCATCTCAACTAAGTGTAGATGAAGTCTGAGGACAATTTCTCCAATATCAACGGAAGAAACAGCGTCTCATGGAAAGATCAGCAGCTCCTAAAACAAGGATGTTCAAGCGTACTGCACTACGTTATTCCAAATATCATGACACTTAACATCTCATTTGCTGAAAAATACTCGAGTTGTTAATACTCTATGGGATTACCATAAATCCACCAACAGGTAATATCTGTGAGAACTGCTGAATGAAATGAAAAGTAGGATAATTCAGATCTAAGCAAGCATTAGGAAAGGATTTAAAGGAACAAACCGTCTCAGTATTTTCCAGTGCTCTTTGATGGGGGTTTGGCTTCAACTTCAGCAAGAAGCAGTCAACCTGCAGGAGCGAGTTACTCTTTCTTAACAATGACAGTGAATTACTCTTTCTTAACAACGATAGCCAAATCTAGATGAATAAATAACGGTCTTCTATGAGAACAGGTGGGTGGGTTTGTGATCAAACCACCAGACAATTTTCTCTGCTGTCTTTACTACACCCTCAATAAATGTGAACAGAACAGCCCTGGGGGCAGGGACAGGACCGAGCCCTCTGGAGAATGCACGAGTTCCCATGGCTCAGCTTGCCCAGCTTTACCTGAATCCACATTTTCGGCAGATCAACTTATACATAAAACTATGGGAATTTAGGGTAGAAACAAGGATAACTGAATAACCAAGCAAAGCTAGGAATTTTTGAAACAGATTTGTTTCCACATTTTATTCACTTTAGTTCTAGAAGAATAACATGTCTACATAAGAAAGAACTGGATGCTATTTTGGCTAATGCATTTTCAGTAGAAACATTATGTTACGTTTAAAGCATCTTTTTGCTTTTAAAGTTTGGATCAAGAAGAAAAACCCTATCAGCCATATTGCAGTCTGAATTTAAAGCACAGAAAGACAGAAAACCAGCTTATAACTGGAACTGATAGAAAAAAATCAGAGACAACTCATACAGAGCTCCAGCACCGTTTGTCAGGAACAATGATCATTGAGATTCACTTGGATGAAGTAATTTTTGGATTATACAAGGGGTGCAAATGATGCCTTTCTCCAACTGGAAATGTCTAATTTATGAAATGCCTAATTTATGAAAACTGCAATATTTTCGTGCAGAGTTCCAAAGTGGGAAAAAGCACAAATGCGCAGTATTGCTGTGGGAAATGACAGACTGGGAACAGGATAATCTGACCTAACTGGAGCACAGCAGAGCTCCTGCAAGCGTTATTCCAACGGAGGCTGCTTGAGGACTGGGAAGTTCCACAACTGTCAAAGAATGTGTTTAATAGGTTTCTTTGTATGTTTTTCTTCAAAGCAGTAATTCCTAGTTATTAGCTGTGTCTGTATTTGTTTACTAGGTAAAGCAGGATAAAGGTGGGATGATGTGTTGCGAGTTGCAGTCCTGCTCGCTCCGGGCAGTGAAACACAGACTTTCCCGCACGGAGATGAAATAGTGCAGCAATAGCATCGCTGTGCCAGCCACCATTGCCAATATCCCTCTGCTCCCACGCACGCTGGCAAACTGCTCTGCTTTTTTCTGCTTTCTTTTCTGTTAGGATTTCCAAAGCCTTACAGGAACTGGGTTGTGCTCCGTGGGCTTCCAAATAACATTATATGGAGATCAGGCAGGTCGAACGGATTTTATTTGCAGGAGAAAATATCCAATTCTTGTCCACTACACATGGACAAAATAAGCTCAGAGGCCGCTGACCCAATGCACAGCCCGAGCAATCGTTAAGGAATTCTGCCAGTATTATGTGTATTGCACACTCTGAAATTAGAGATAATGGCTATTAATAACATGTAAAGCTTTTAAACTCTGCCTCTATAAGAAGGTCAAACAAGCCAACATAATCCACGAACAGAAGAAAAATATTATTGCAAAAATCTGATAGCCTATCATTAAAATTAATCAGGACATTTTAGTTATTCAGGTCCATTCCAGAAGAAATCAGTGACTAAATAACAGGATGCTGTGTTTCTAGCGATGGCAAGGAGAAGGAAAATACCTGAGTAATGGTTAAGAAATGCTCCTTGAGAAGATAATGCTCTGATTTTCTACTATGACAGCTTAATAGCCTCTGACTGCTGCACTAGAAAGCACTCACAGACCTACACCAAAACCACACAGGCACACCGACAGCACCCTGCCTGCTGCAGAGCAGCGTCCTCCTAGGGAAAAAAAGGACTAAAAAGATTATACAATATCGACACTTCAATATCAACACTCTGGTTACTGTTTCAGGTTCCTATTAGTTCCTCGCATGTCCCAGTCTGTGTCTGGATCAATGTTCTTGGTAGCACCGAGTCACTATTTGATGTGTCGGGGTCAATGTGACTGCAGGGCAGTCGGGACTCCTCCTCCTCCCGACACGAATCAGACTCCCAGCTGCTCAAGACATTTCATTTTCAGAATAATGGTCTCCTCTCCTTAGCCTGTGGGAGTGCTGGAGAACTGTTTGGTCCCGTTAATTACATTTGATCAAGTACTATACCCAAGAAATATAGTTTTCTGGACAACTTTGATCGCTCAGGTTTGTCATAAAGGTTCCTCCCACCTCTAGACTCCTCGTGAAGTTTGATTCTCAGGCATTGTATTTTTTCAACAGAATGACCATTGACATCAAGTTCCAGAACTTTCGTTACACTATTCTTTATTTCTGAAAGCTCCAACTTCCCTTCCTCTAAAAAGGTATCTATCTTTAGAATCTCTTTAGAATCATTTGGTTTGGGAGAGACCCTCGGAATAGTTGAGTCCAACCATGACTGAACCCTGGCACTAACCCATGTCCCTGAGAACCTCATCTAAACCCCTCCAGGGATGGTGACTCCAGCACTGCCCTGGGCAGCCTGTTCTATCATTACCAGATGTTTTAAATGCTGGGATGTCTCCTTTGCAAAGCCCTGTTTTTCAGCTTGGCACCAGCAGTAGGGGCAGCTCTACCAGAGGCGCCATGGGGTCAGTACAGGTGAACTCCAACCCATCCAGCTCTGAGCCTCCTCAGCCCACCTGCACTAGGTGCGGTGGTTCCACCTGGGTCACTTAAAGCAATATCCTGTCAAATGCCTGATTGGAAAGGCTCCAGCATGCTTGAACTCTTTCTTTTGCTAAGAATTCTTTTAAAATATCATCAGCTTTTAGAGTTTTTATCAACGAATCTCTGTATGCACTGTCTTAATTATAGGCCATTTCTCCCTGGGTTTTTTTTCGGTTCATTTGAATGCAAATCCTGTTCGTCACCAAAGAACAATGGAAATGTCCCCAGCCCTCACTTCCTCAGATCAGGGTTCAGATTTCAGGAATCAAAAGAAAAGAGCTGTGCCAAGCCTGAAGAAAATGAGACTGCTTAAAATGCTTTTGAACTGTAACACTGCACATGCAATGTGATGTTAATAGTACTGAGTGGTAATTAGGAAACATTGTGTGTGTATGCCATGCCCTACTACATACAATAATACGTCAGCTATTAATTGGATATTGTTTTCATTTGTGCAAAAAACCTTCTGTGTGCTGAAATAATCTCCAAATGCATTGAAAGAAACCGACTGTATTCATAATTATTCTTATGAAGCCCTCAAAAGGAGCACTTCTGAGAAAGACAGTGCTGGCAACAGATGTGCTTCAGGTGGAACTAGGTCAGGAAGAATTGTAAGTCAAGAGCTGAAATAATTGAATAGTTTAAATCAGAAGACCATACTTGAAAGATTCAGTCTTCTGAATCTGTGTACCGTAGGAGCATCTACGTGACTGTGAAAGGACAAAGGCCATTACAGTGGAGATCCTCCTTTCTCAAAGATACGACATCAGAAATTACACCTTCAAAAGAGAGATTTGGAAGGTATTTTCTTAATGAATGTCAGTATAAACAGATGACTGAGTATCCCGTCCTTAGGCACACCTCACACACCAGGAGATTTATACTGGTATTTATGGCAGAGATAGTGCTTGTTAATTTTGGCTGGACCAGCCTGTTTTCTACCCATCTTGCAGAGCTTGTGTATCCTTCGGGTTCCCAGGTAAGTTGCTTATTCATGTATTGGGAAGAAAGTTGAAAAGAATGCTAATGGAATTTGTATTTTCTTGGTTAGATCCTCACATTTTATGAATGTACATACAGCCAAACATTTTTCTCATTGTCTCTGCATTATGCCATGTACAGCATGTTTCAGCTTAACTGCTTTCCAGAAGGAAAACAGTAATGAGCCCAAGTGGAAAACAGTCTTGTGTTTTCTAATCAACATTTAACTTGGCGGTGGATGTTCCTCTAAGGATTAAAGGGTCTGTGTTCCAGCAACGTCAATGAGAATCGTTCTCCAGAGCACGGTGAGCTCTGGATCAGACCCTAAAGCGGAAGAAAGTATCACCCAAAGGTTCAGAATCAGGGAGAAGCAGCTGCCTCCGATCTCGCATGCTTATTTACTGGAATGTAGAAATTGTTTTCTTGCTAGCATGTTGACACGGGTACAATGTTATACGAACAATATAAAAATGGTGAACTAGGGAACTTGCTGGTTTCTGAGTGCCATTAACAACTGGTGATCCCGTGTTGTGTTTCTTCCACACTTCAGTGGCATCCTTGCGTTTCCACTGAAAGATCCGGATGTTTTCCTGGCTGGCATGGCCCAGGGGCTGCCAATGTTTTGTAACCATACTGCACTAAAATCTTCTGTGTTTTGATCACTAACCACTAAAAATGGTTACAACAGATGAACTTGTGCAACTCTTGGACGTTGATACTATAAGACAGATAACAGTGTTTAAAACACAAGTCTTTTAAGCTAAAATAAAATATGTTTACCAAGTGTATAGTCAACATTTGTTTTCCGTAATAAGTGAAACAAAAGTCCTTTCCTACAAAAGGAAATCCTTTCACAAACTTAAAAATATCAACTTATAATAGTGGGAAAATAACATGTGCTGCTAGCATATTGTGATTATATTCAATTAAAGCTTTTTTCTCCACTTTCCAGACCATAGTAAAAAGAAATGTTTTCTATTTTTGTCAGCACTGCAGACAGAACAGTCAAAGTGAATTAGTTTTCACTGTTTCTCACAGTCATCTGTAAACAAGATTTATTAAAGTAATTAAATGAGGATTTTGTAATTTGTACAGCATTTAACTCAGAATTTGGAAGTGTTAAAAGTACTACTACACTTAGAATCGATTTGTCTTTCGATTATGTAAGACTTGCAGATATTGCCATTTCCAAACGGAATCGTGATCAGTTATGAACTACTGGGTCCATGCTCAGTTTTGTGAAGCACCCCTTTGGGAGCAGACCCGTGACACTACCATGGGGACAACAGCGACCTGCAGCAGTGCGCAGGCGTGGGGACGCACAGCCAGAGCTCGCTGAGGGACCAGCCAAGCTCCCCTGAGGCCAGTCCTCTGCTGCTCTGCCACCGAGGCCCAGGGTGAGGAATCTGACCTCTGACATTTACTTTACAGTCTTTCTCCTTCCATCCCACCACACCTTCCCTTTCATGGCCACCAGACCACACTATGTTCATCTCCTCTCCACATCCCTGCCTTTGAATAGAATCACAGAATGTCCTGAGCTGGAGGGACCCACAAGGCTCATGGAGTCCAACTCCTGTCCCTGCACAGGACACCCCACAGGTCACCCCGTGTGTCTGAGGACGTTGTCCAGTCTCCTCTTGAACACTGTCAGGTTGGGCCGTGACACCTCCCTGGGACCCTGTTCAGTGTCCAGCACCTCTGGGTGAAGAACCTTTTCCTCACGTCCCACTGACCCTCCCTGGCACATCTTCTGCTGTTCCCTGGGCTCTGTCACTGTCACAGAGAAGAGCTCACCCTGCCCCTCCTGCTCCTGCTGAGGAACCTGCAGCCCATGAGCTCTGCCCTCAGTCTGCTCTGCTCCAGCTGAGCAAACCCAGGGACTTCAGCCACTCCTCACAAGGCTTCCCCTCCAAACCTTCACCAACTTCAGAGCCTCCTCTGGACACTCTCCAGTAGCTTTACTTTATCTCCTTTCCTCCTGTGTCCCCAGCCCCACACACAGTGAATGCTCCAGGTGAGGCCGAACAGAGCGGGACAATCCCCTCCCTGCCCGGCTGGCCGTGCTGTGCTGGATCATTGAATCAGAGAATCATTTGGGTTGGAAGAGACCCTTAAGATCACTGAGTGCAACCATAACCCACCCCTGGCACTGCCCCATGTCCTGAGAACCTCATGTCCGTCTGTCCAGCCCTCCAGGGATGGTGACTCCAGCACTGCCCTGGGCAGCCTGTTCCAATGCCCCACAGCCCTTTCCATGAAGAAACTGTTCCTAATGTCCAGTCTGAACCTCCCCGGTCCTGCCCAGCTGGCTGGTGGCACCGGGAGATCAGGAACTGCTCAGTTAAATGTCTGATCATGTCAGAACCTCCAAACGCTTTCTGTTGATGAATCCCTCATTGTATTTTTTTCTTACTATGGTTACAAAAGCTTCTGTATGAACTGAAAAATGACTCTTTTTGGCCATATCCGTTCCTTGGGCAGTGGGAGGCTGATTCAGTTTGGATTTCTTGGGGGTTGTGTTTTTATCTTTTCCTTTGATCTAGTATGTCATTCACTGTAAGCAGATCAGCCTAATGCCAAACGGAATGAATACTGACCAGAGTCTGTGGTCATCTGAAAAAATGCTGTTGCTTATAGACTGATGTGATTGGTGTAAAAATAATATCTAAAGTAATTTAGTAACAAATTAAGGGGAGTGCTGTTAATTCTTCCCATTTACAAGGAAGCATCTTGTTTAGTCATTTTCCCTTTCACTAATCTTTGTGGAAAGTTTGCTTTCTTTCTACCTTCCTCTGACCATCTCACCCTTCTGTATCTTTCCTTGACTCCTCATCTCATGCTGTTTCAAATTCAAGATTATCAGTAATTAAAATGTCTGAATTTATACTGACTTTAGGCAAATTGAAAACAAATGTTTAGAAAGTCAGAAGACGTTCTTCTTCACATTCATGTAATGGGCAAGTAGAGAATAATATTGGCATATTTCTATTTATGAAGTTATAGCTAACATAAAAGCTGAGATTGTTCCATCAGCAATGATTTTAATCATCATGCAGACTGTGCTGCTGAAGAACAGAGGAAACTGCACAATTTAAAATAAAATAAAAGAAATATATGGAATAGAAGTGCTGAAAGGCACTGGGAGCCACATGGAGCAATTGCTTCCCTGCTGAAAAAAATATTGGCTACTTTACCACTCATTAGTTCCCAGATTGCTTGATAACCATGGTTAAGAGAATGGGACCTGTGAATAATGTATATTTTTTAATGCTGTAATTGTTTCATGTTGATTTACATTTTAATGTCTACGCAGCTCTTTAGAAATGGAATATTTGCACGAGCAACTGCATCTGCCGAGTCGCTTTGCTGAGCTGTGTCCGGCCAGCCTGGCTGCTGCAGCTCCGGAGCCGTGCCTGCTGGTGCTCTCCGGGTCTGCGCGTGCTGCATCCATAAGTATTCTGTAGCTCTAGATGTTTTCCATTGTTGATCACTCTGCACGAAATTTAGCACAATATTTTACACTATTTTGTAAACACAAGGGATTTGAATTAATAGAATCATAGAATCATTTCAGTTGGAAGAGACCCTCAGGATCACCGAGTCCAACCATAGCCCAGCTCTGGCACTGACCCGTGTCCCTGAGAACCTCGTCTGAACGCCTTGTAAAGCCCTCCAGGGATGGTGACTCCGCTATTCTTGTGATCAGTGGGTTTGGGGTTGTTCTATATCTTATTTGATATAATGGTGAAATTTATTACCCTGAGAAAAAGATACTAAGCAGTCAAACCGTGATAAAGAAAAGTGTGTTTGCTGTATTTGAATGTCAGTACAAGTGAATATTTTCTCACTTTCCGTTTCTTCTCTTCCCCCAGCTGGGAACGCTCCCTCCGGGGCTCTGGAGCACTTCCCGGGACTCATTGCACTTCGTGCACTTCTGATTGGCAATAGTTTCTTTATTTTGGTTATTCTTTTTATTTTCTTTTCTCCACCAGCACTGGTAAGTATTTCATTAAATTCTAGGGGGTTTATTGTATATAATCATAAAAAAAAAGAAGGCAACTTACGAAGGTAAAAAAATTATGATGATGAAAAAAGGAGGTTAATGACGTCTGTTCTAATTCTTTTCCCCCTCCTGGGACCTACAGAAAAGCCCACTGGCACCAGCACAAGTCACACCAGTCTTCCCTGGGCCTCAATCTTATGCAATATTTAGGAAAGCACAGCCTGCAAACGGGTGAGCGGGGGCTGTGGACGGACAGGCTGTGGGATGGACAGACTGCAGATGGACAGGCTGTGGATGGACAGGCTGTGGGATGGACAGACTGGGGATGGACAGGCTGTGGATGGACAGACTGCGGATGGACAGGCTGCGGATGGACAGGCTGTGGACGGACAGGCTGTGGATGGACAGACTGCGGATGGACAGGCTACGGATGGACAGGCTGCGGATGGACAGGCTGTGGATGGACAGACTGCGGATGGACAGGCTGCGGATGGACAGGCTGCGGATGGACAGACTGCGGATGCTGTTCCGAGGGGTGTGAGGGCAGCCCTTGGTTCCGCCGGGCTGGCTGCAGAGGGTGCAGTACTACACATGGGCAACAATCCCATGCAAAGATTGCATTCCTGATTACCCAGGAAAGCCAATTTCCATCAAAATTCAGATCATTATCAGATATAGATTGTGATGCATGTAGAAAAGCTCCTTTTTCCCTCTTATATTCAGAACTGCCTGTTTATTAGCCTTGACCTCAAAAATTGGATTTTCTTTCCACAGCCCATACTCGCATGCATTATCAACTATTTCCCAGCTCACTCTCCAAAATGTTATCAGAACATAATAACTCTGGTTTCTCCGGTCATTTTGTTGCTGCCATTTCATTGTACCAATACCAGCTGAACTTTAGCGGGAAGGTTACAAAATAACAAGGGAATCGTGCAACACAGGTTAAGTTTGGGGGCGGTTTCAAAGCATCATTTTAGACACCTGGCATGTACGTTCCAAAACTGGCTCTGGTTCCAAATCAAAGTTTTAAGGCTCAGTCTCTCTGGTGTCCAGGGAAAGAGCAATGCTGGGTATTCTCAGTTGCTCTGTGGTTTTAAATTGTAGGTGAAATGACTGTCTTCCCTTCAACAGCACCTAGAATGTGTGTTCATTTTTAAATCATCACGCTGTAGATGCAGCTGTGACATTAACTATCACATTGAGTATAGAAAGAGACAATTTATTTGCACAAAATTTCCTCCTCAATGATTGCTAGACGTTCAGATTAGGACAGCACTTAGTTATGCACAAACTGGAAAAGGTGTGCCTTTGCTAGGGAATAATTAAACATCGAACCCAGCAGGAAAAGGACCGAGGTGCATGTCAGTTCTGCTGTCAGACAAATAGAAGATGCTGCGTTAACCTCCCCTGCTACAAGTGTCCCTTTCCTGTAATGTTGTAACACACAAAATCTTTAATATGTTTAACCCTGGAATAAAAAACATAATCATTTTTTGAGTGAAGACGGGTCTGTGAGGCCAAGTCATTTTCCCCTGTAACGACATGCACATTACTGCTTTCAGAGCACACTAAAATTACAAGAGCACAAGCCTCTGCCCGTTTGCCATTCGTGTTGCCGTTATCATGAAAACATGAACATATTCTTTCTATTGCCAAACATGGTAGTTGTTCCATTTTCCTGTGTTTGCTATTCTCAAAGACAGAACAAGTTAGGATTCTGAGGATAATCCCAAATTTAAATTTGCTAAGAAGTACTGATCTAAAAAATGTCCAGAGAAGTACCCAACTATGTGGAATGTTATATAAAATTCAGAGGATATGGGTTGCAGCCCACTGCTCCTCAGAATGCCTGCATTTCCTGCTTTCAGACCTACCAGAAATATGCATTTGATAGTATTTTAGATCCCCTCCCTGATCCTAAAATGTAAAAAAAGAGTCGTGGGTGTGGGAGAAAAATGAAAGATTTGGATCAAGTAACCAGGATTTGAAGAGCGCAGCCAAGTTTTGGGTTGAGCCCATTGCAAGTGTGGGGCTGCCATGCTGGTCAATTGTTTCATTTAGCGAGATTCATTCTTCCCTAATTAGAACCAGCGTTCCGGTGCCAGGAATTACGCTGCTGCTTCAGAAACAGAGCATGTGTGGGTTCGGCTCCTGTCAAGGACAATTTTTAGCATTCGGGTAGTGTGGTGCCCTAGAAATAACTACGACAGACAGACAGAAAGAGTGAGCGAGGTTAGCACACCAGTCACGGTGACAACACTGAGTCATGTGTATATATTTATTTCACTCTTGATTGCCAAAGGCAATGCCAGAGTTTGAGACCGGGTCATGTTGCACAAAGGACATCTGCAATATGTCCTAAGAGCTACACCGGCTTGTCAAAGCCAAACTACGAGATATAAAAAGAACAAAGCTCCAACTTTAGAAACATAAATACAATGGCAGTGATGAGCTTTCTAATGATAAGGAATTAATTTGACTCTTATTTCATATTGGATTGCATTAAACTCAAACTGCGTATGAACTGTTCAGTGTTGATTCCTCTAAAATAGATTAAATGATCTGTCTTCAGTTGCAAGCTCCTCCAACAGGGACAGTCTTTTTGTGTGTTTTGGAAACCATCTAGTGAACAGTTTGCATTCAAAATGGAAATGAGAAAATCACTGAGAAGATCCAGAAATTCTGCTGGGGAGGTGCTTGCAAGGATAAAAAATTAGAAAATACTCTAAAGCTTCTGCAGGAGCGGGCGGCTGCGCCAGCGCTCAGGACGGGCTCAGCCCAGGCTGCTGGGAGGCTGGCAAAATCCTCATTTGATAATGACTTGCAGTGATTTCATGGAATTTCTCTGTAGTTCTCAGTAAGAGTTAAATTATCTACCCACTTTACCTTGGGGCACTTGTGAAGGAGACTGGAGACCGAAATATTGATTATTGTCAGCCAATGCAAATTCTTACTTGAATCAGTCTATTTGGGAAGGAGGAGAAATTGTATAATAACAAGTTTTTTCACAAGAGGCAGCTGAGATACCCTCTGCTAGTGCAGCTTCATTATCTGTTTCCTTTAGCAGTTATTTTTCCTTGCTCTGCTCAAAAGCATTTCCAATCTGTTGTTATTTCTCATCCTAATACCAGAAGAAGTATTGTCAGAGCAATTAGGAGTCCCAAGCCATTTTGAAGGCTCATTGCACTTGATTTTGTAATGTCTTCCCCAATAGTTTACCATCCAGCTCCAGTTCACCACGCACTAAAACTCGGTGGAAGACATGGAACTGCTCACAGAGAAAAGAAGCCTCAGGGCAAAGAGAACCGTGTGGTTCTCTCTGCAGCTGTTTGGTAAGATGAAGTTCCTTGAAGACACCGAATATGTAGTGCGTAGTACCGAATGCCGGGCTGGCTCGCTCTGTGCACTTCTGGGAGGTGATCTCGGAGGTGTGGCTGCCTTACGGGTTAATAGGAGCCGTGGTAGCCGACGTGCCACAGCCGCTGTGTTACCGACGTGCCACAGCCGCTGTGTTGCCAGGGCCGCAGCAGCAGTAGCACCTTTCCATGGGCTTTTCCATACGGGGGTGCTCACTCGTCCCATTCTGGGAGCAGCATCCCCTTGTCATCTGTGTTTCAATCAGTACTGCAGCAACGGGCCAGACTCTCCATGCAGAAATCTGCGCTGATACTGAATCATCGCAGCACTCGGAGTTCATCTCCTCATCCCTCCTCTCTCCCTGCAACCCCAAATCTTCTGCTCCTGCAAGATTAATCTGCTCGCACATCCCTCATTCCAAAATAACCCTCTGAATTTTCAGTTCAACTTCTCGCATGTGACAAATGAAACGCTCTGTGTTTGGGGGGGTGGTGACAGTGTCCCCCTCAAACACGGCACCACCGGCCAGACCCCCGGCAACTGCCCCCCAGCAACCACCCCCGTTGCCATGGCAACGTGCTGCGACGCGCTGGCTGAAACCAGGGAGAAACAGTGCTGCTGCCACTTGTGAAAAGACTTCAAAATTGCTAAACCAGGGTAAAAAACGACAAAAAGCAACAACAAAAAAAGAGGCAATATTGAAAAACACATTGCCATTTCTGCCAAATAACACACAAGATGGATGGCTGCAGAGATAACGCTTTTGTCTTTGTTGTTTCATTTGTTGGGGAAATGGCTTAGTGATTATCTTTTCCTTTATTTGTATGACAGGATAAAAATAGGGCACATATCTGATGCATACGTGTAGAAATTACGAGTTCGAAAATGTGCGTGTACGTCACAGTGCGAATAGATAGTGTATCCATAAATACTCATATATAATATGTTAAATCTCATGGTTTCGATTTAGTCCAAGCAACTGAAAAAAGTGAATGCATGGCACAGGGTGTTTATTTCTTTATATATGTTTCTCTTTTCTGCCTGTTCCTGCATGTGTTTGCATGTAGATATGTGGTTATTTCAGGTCTACTTTGAAGGGATTATTGGTTTAAGACAACAGTAATCTCAGAATATTATTTGTATTTTGCAGTGTGGAACATATTTATATTCCATTTTGCTACTATAACTTCCACAAGGCTATTTCTTGTCTTCATGCTCTCGCAGAGGAAAAAGAGCCAGTGACGAGTCGGTGCCACAGAGCTGGGGGCATTCACAGCCAGCCTGGGGGTCTGATACAAACCAAGGGGTGTCCCAGGGCCAGCGGGTGGGAGAGGGGAAACAGGAGAGGTGTCCCTGCACCAGGCTGGGCTGTGCTGTGTGTCCACCCGCTGGGAGCTGGACCTGCCACCCGTGTCACAAAGGGACATTGGACAGTGCATGTGAGAGGGGTCAGGGGAACCTAGAAAAGGAAACCAAACATTCCTGACTGCGTGGATCCGAACCCGTCACTGACTTGCCCCGCCGCTGGGTGGTTTGGCATGGGGAGCGCGAAGGGCATCGCTGCGGGTGGTCTGTCCCGTGGAGTTGTTGTGCAGGGACAGCCCGGGCTGGCGGGAGCGCGGGTGTCACAGCCCGGGCTGGCGGGAGCGCGGGTGTCACAGCCCAGGGCTCTCCCGCCCCCCCGCAGCCCCCTCACTGCTCAGCGCTGGGGCTGCGGGGAGCATTCCCTTGCAAAAGTGACTTCTTTTAAAATTTGGGGAAAAAAAAAATCGATGCAACCATTTCTGAGCCTCATGGCCATAAATAAAATATATCAACTTGCACTTCTGAAGATCTTTTCTGTTTCTATTCTCTCGTAACTCCAAAATGTCCTTGGTTTGATACTTCAAATACAGCTGCATGTCGCTAGGAATGGGCTGTTACAGCTTATACATATTTCATAAAGGAATACACAGTTCTGAACTTTTGGAAACTTCTTACCCCACTGAGCGGAGTTCTCTGCATAACCATTGTTGTCACTTCAACTTTTCCTCTTTCTTTCTTTTATTTTTAATTTATCCATTTGTATGTTCTCGATAGTATCTCTGTGTTCAGATGGAATTGAAAAATACATGATCCACTTTCCTATTGTTTTAGCTACAGCACTACATAAATGCATTTATTTGGACCAAACAAAAGAAGGGTTAAAGGGTGTTTGGACCTGAAAAGATTATTAAACAAGTGCCATGCACAGCTCTAAGCCGTGTTTCTATTGCTTTCTTCTTGTTTGGTTTTGTTTGTTTGTTTGTTTTTCGATCGACATTAGAGTGGATTTGGGTCAATCAGGTCAATTCAGGGAAGGGCTATTGCTGTTCTCCCTGTTGTGGCGTCTCCACATGTTATCAGAAAGCTCTCTTGCCTTGGCGTGACAGGAACCTCCTTTGTTTCTCTAAGTTCACAATACTACATTTTTGTACTAAATCTTTAAAACAGTTTATTGCGAAAGGTGTGAGTTTATAAACAAATAATTATTATGCACATCTGCTATAGATAGTGTCTTTCCCCTACTATTCAAAAGTGAGTGCCATTCCATTTGTGTCAGTAAAAACCGAGAAGATAAAAGTTGTGTAAAATACTGTCCTGGCAGTATTTCAAAATATATTTGGGGTTTCTTAATGGTATATTCTGAAAACTAAAAGGATTTGTGACTCCTGATTCTCTAGGCACATTTGGCTCATTTACGTCAGATGGTTATCAAATGGAACATTTCATATTTGTCTGGTAGTAGAATCTGAACTCATCTCTTAGAACTTCATCCTGTGCCTTGACCCCATAGGCCTGTTCCACACCAGTTTTCTCACTGATGGCAGCAGCACAAACCTCAAAGGCCATCGTGCATGATTATAGAAATATCTGGTAATTATCCAGATGCCGAATGCTAAATATTAGGCAGAAACTGCAGCTTTACCAAAAGGAAGAACCACCAGTGGGTAGGGTAGCAGGAGCTGTTTGCATGGACGGTTCCGTGAGTGAGGACCGGACTGTGTCTGTACACGTTCATCACGTGCATGTCAAACCTTCCCTACCCCTACAATTATAGTTTTCTTCTTTTTAGCTATTAACTTTGGAGCGCAGTTTTGGCTCGTGTCACTGGACAGCAACAACAGCGCAATCCCTGGCGCGTTGACTGGAAACACATTGGATCGCAGGCATTCAGGAATATTTACACCCACTTGTAATCCTTTGGAGGATATTTAACCTTCCTATACGATACCACTTATTAACAATAATTAGTGTTTAGGTTTTGTCTTCACAGGAGGTATATACCATACAGTCATTAACTGAGTACCTGCTTTTGAACTAAATGATTCATAAGTATTGAAAGTGATTGTAACCAGTGATTTGATTTTTTTAAAAAATTCACTATTTCAGAACTCTCAAGCACAGCCCACAGACCAGGCAACCTTGGAAATGCTATCAGAAGAGTGCTCCAGCTGTAGGCTGGTGCTGGAAGTCTGTTTAGCCCCGTTTTCACCTTTTCAAAGCAGTAGTGCGTGTTCACAGTTGAAATGCTGGCTTCAAAAATCCCTGTAACTTTTTGAAATCTTAGTAGATTCCAGAAATATATATACAATATAGCATGAAGTAGGTAACAATATATTATGTGTGTGTGTACACATATATATGTCTGGGAAGGGAGGAGGGGAGGGAGGGAAGGAAGGAGGGAGGGAGGAAGGAAGGAGGGAGGGAGGAAGGAAGGAGGGAAGGAAGGAGGGAAGGAAGGAGGGAAGGAAGGAGGGAAGGAAGGAGGGAGGGAAGGAGGGAAGGAAGGAGGGAGGGAAGGAGGGAAGGAAGGAGGGAAGGAGGGAAGGAGGGAAGGAAGGAAGGAAGGAGGGAAGGAGGGAAGGAGGGAAGGAAGGAGGGAAGGAAGGAGGGAAGGAAGGAGGGAAGGAAGGAAGGAAGGAAGGAAGGAAGGAAGGAAGGAAGGAAGGAAGGCTGGCTCCTGGTGCTGCCCTGGCTCGTGTGGCCACACAACCGAGTCCGGACCTCGGAAGAGTCACTTCTTTGGAAATTCAAGGAGTTAATTCTTTACAGTTGCACAGTTTGGCACACAGTAGCACTGACGTACCAAGAAAGCAATTGCACAGCATTCTTCAGACTATAACTGTATCCAGTTTTGAAAATACTATTTTGAGCTCTGTTTTGCTGTTCCCAGTGAGACTCAGAATGGTGTGACGTTTATTTCAGCCAGCGATAAGCTCAGGATGGGCTCAGCTAGCGAGAAAACCTTACTGTGTCCGCTTACAACATTTGTTTCCAAGAGCTGTTAATTAAAGTTTATCTTCTCTAGTGGGAGCTGTTGAGCTCTGTCCCAGCAGTCCCAGTATGGCCATGGCACAGGTGTGCCACA
This sequence comes from Patagioenas fasciata, assembly GCF_037038585.1. Taxonomy (NCBI): domain Eukaryota; kingdom Metazoa; phylum Chordata; class Aves; order Columbiformes; family Columbidae; genus Patagioenas; species Patagioenas fasciata. The sequence continues at coordinate 845,837 of NC_092534.1, read as the reverse complement.
CGTTTCAGTGCTCTCGAACTCCTGGGGAAATTCCAATGCACAAGCCTGTGTTACGTGTTCCAGATGAGCCTCAGGATGACTTAGAGGCTATGCAGTGAGCCTCCGCGCTCAGACGGGAGGTGACGGGGACTTGCTGGGCGCTGGGTGTTGGAACGTGCCCGCTGGTTGCTCCCCGGTGCGGGTGTGGGACGGGCAGGACGAGCGCGGTGACAGCAGCACTGCCGGTTCTGGGAGCAGCACAACCCCAGCGCAGCGCTGCCCTGACAGGAGGAGCCGTGAAGCTGGGCCTGGCTAATCGGTGAAAACTCTGCCTTTTGCCAGGGCAAAACAGTGCTCAAAGCAAAACTGCTGCATTCCACATGGGTCTGAAGTAAAATGTCCTCAAGCAGATGGTGTAGCAATGGTTAACATGGACTGCAAGAGCTCTGCAGAACTTCTCGTTTGTAATCTCTAATCCAGCTTATTACAAAGCTGGACTTCAGATAATGATGATACTTTAGGTGTAAGGTGTATTGATTTTTTTCAGTCATATTTCTTCTTTCTGGCTGTAAATGTGTAGGTCTCCAAATAATATAGGGGCTGCTAAAGTACTTCTGGCATCTGTACTTTAAATAAGTATTGCAAACACCTGAGACGAGAGACTATCTTCCTCTTTGGGGTATCCTTACAAGTCACACATAAATGAAGGTGGCTCTGTGGTACACAACTAACAACGGCTTTTAAGTACATTATAAAATCTCACCATGGCAACATCTTTCTGCTCATCGTATTTATAGTGAGAAAAAGAAAACAAGCAAAAATAATATTAACTCTGAAGCTTTTGTGAAATTTAGAGGTTGAAAGATTGTCCTAAGTCAGGGTTCTTTTTTCATAGCTGTCTGCAAAGATCCTTGAACATGTTACCAGGAAAATAGTAACCCAAGGTAGAAATAGAAGGTTGTCTTCTTTGGAGTTCGGCTTTATATGAAACTACCAAATAGTTTTTGTTTGGGTCACTGTGACCAAATACTTTATTTTAATAGAAGAAAGTTAGAAAAAAGAGGGCATGTTTGCTTAGCTCCCCTGAGGCCTAAGCACACTGGGCACAGTGCAGACGCCCAGGTACGTTCATAGAAAGAGACCAGCTTGGACACCACCCCAAACATCTTCCTGGCCCCTGCACTCTGGCACCACGTAAGCCTGGCTCAAAGGGATGGGCAGGCTTCTCTTTCCAGGCCTGTAAGGACTGGCAGTGTTTTCTCTGCTCTCCTGCTCCTGTGGCTCTGCAGTCTTAGAAACGCCTGGGTAAACCGGGGGGAACAACGGTAACGGAGCGTGGTAGGTGCCTGCGCTGAAGAGCCGCACTTTAACTGCTCCTCTTGGTACCACCTCATGGGCTACAGCCGAACAGATCTCCCAGATAACGCGATTCAGAATAACGTCAGTTATCGCTGCTCCTGCATTTTGTCCGTCCCTCTCCCTCCCGTCCCCGGCGGGTGCCACCACCGCTGCTCAGGCGGCGTGCGGAGCGCAGTGCGTGCTCAGCAGAAGGCCCAGCTGCCGCCAGATGCAGCTGCAGCTCAGGCATCACTGCTCAGGTGAAAAACAAAACTGGACAGATGCCGAGGGAGCCCATCACCTGCAGATTCCTTGCAACCGTGGGGAAATCTGGGGATGGTCTGGATATCTGAACAAGTTGGACCACTGTGATGCTCAGGTACAGGTTTAGGGTTTAACCACCTACTTTAGAAATTATTTGATTTATTTCTTATTTCACTCTAGTTCATTCTCATTCATCTATCTTTTTTAGAACATGTTCTTTGTTTATATTCAATATAAACAGGGAAGGAAACTAAGGGAAATATAAAGAGATTCTGAATTAAACCCAAAAAATCCAACTATTTTTAATTCTTCATGAATTTTTCATTACTACTTCCCACAAAACACCTCCTGCCTTCTCCAAATGTTCTAAAAAGTGCTGCCACTCTTGGTAGATAAAAGCAGTATAAAATAATTGTATTAAGCAAAATTCCTTCTTTGTTTTTCTCAAACAACTGCTATATAGTGACCTTCCATCCAGTGTCTTCTGCAGCGGGAACAGGCTCTGTAACCCTCAGTAAAAGCAATTAGCAGTTTGTACAAATCTGTACGGGAACTCAAGCACCAAGATAAAATCAAAGGGCCCTTTTGCTCATTTACACAGAGAATTACAGCATAGAGAGTTCACTCTCAATCACTTCTTTCTGTTACTGTTTTTAGGGGGAAAAAAGTGGTACTGGTACCAAAGCAAGTAGGAGGTGCTTGTTCTTTCCACCGTGCCCATCGGCTCTCTGGCTGTGGCAACAGAGGAGAATGGAGTAGAGCAGAGTGTGGAGGAGAGGCTGTAGCACCTGGCTGGAATGAGAATAGTCCAGATGGCCCAGGTTGAAAGGAAAAGGCAGTCTACAATCTAGCAGAGGTGGAATTTACTAAATTTTACATTTAGAACCCGTTGAAAAACTTGTCAAAGTTTGGCTTCCTTTCTTTCAAAGATGTTTTCCCATTTAAAAACCAGGTGCTCGCACAGAGCCTGCCTTCCAGTCGGTTTGGTTTTACAGGGGCAAAGATTTCACCAGTTCCCCGGAAGACTTTTCAGAACAACTTTCCAGATCATCCTTTAATTCTGTGTTGTTATTTTGAACCTAGCACAACAGATCCCTTATCTATGAACTATTTCCATCTAGTAAGTTTTGATAATACACACCGTGGCATACACCTTGGAGCAATTTTTCTCCTGTTTGTACAGATAACCCACATCTTATCTGATGAGGATGCGTTAGGTAGGAATGGGATAGCACAGGCATGTGCTGGGAGGTTGAATCCCGTGCTGGGGCTGCCCAGTCTGAAAGCTGAGATGATACATGTGCATCCCACCACACAGGTCACCAAGGCTGCCAGGACCACTTCAGATCAGATAAATACTCAGGTCAGATAAATACTTAGATCTAATAAATAACCCCTGGCTGCTGCGCTGCATTGGCACCTTCCTCCTGTTTCAGAATTAAACGCACCAGATGCAGCCAGTGGTGAGCTGGTCACTTGCACCCGTCATTTAGGTCCTGGCAAATACAAGAAGTGAGCAATGTAGTGAGCATGAGGCAGGGACCACGTTAGTTTATTTTGGAAAGAATGAGCAACACTTACCAGGCTGGTTAGTGTGGGGTAACATGTCATGACCTTGATGAGCGACCAAACCTGACTGTGTTTGGCATTCAACAGCAATGGCCTTACTCCAGGAGCACAAAGCGTAAAACAACACCCGCCTTTAATACTCATTTGCTCTTAGTCCAGGGCTCTGACACATCAGAAATGAAATCCTTGCTGAGCACAGGTTGCTCTTGACTACTAAACCAGAAACCTCGAGCTGCCTGTCACTATAGCACGGGGAACAGCAAGTGAGAAAATGTTGTTCTGGGCATCTTCTAGGCTATAGAGAAAGTTCATATTTTGCCACTCTGGTGCTCAGAGTGATCAGCAGAGCTTAATTGTTTGCTTAAGCAGCCTTTGGAGCAGAGAACTAACAGAGCCATAAATTGGCAGGGCTGGCCAATGCACTTGAACAGCAAAAAGACTTTCAAAGAGGCGTTTTGCTCCCAAGTGCTCATTGTCAGCTCTTTGAGTTAAACAGATTTTAACAACCCAAACAAAAACTCCGCAGGGGAGCGTTTTACAAACAGAAAACAAAGGAGCCCTGTTCCAGCTACATCAAAGCCTCAGCCCCGCAGAACCTCTGGTGGCACTTTGTTTCATCCCAGGCCCCTCACTCAGTGCTCATGTCAGTTTCCCGCCCACCGACGAACCGCTTTTCCCGAGTCCCCGACCCAGCTTTAGCTGACTGCAGAGAGGAACCAGCATCGCTTCAGCAACGCTACAGCCCCGCCTCGGCACGGCGTGGCTGCCCGGGAGAGGCCTCCGCACACCGTGCTGGCAGGAAAAGGCCTGGGCTGCTCTGGGATTGCTCAGGTTGGAGCCATCCCAGTGAGCAGGGTTCTCCTCCTAGACCAGGCCAGGAGAACGGAGAGCCAGACTTGGGCTGCCCAGCTTGAAGACAGGATGACAAATCGTATTTTATTCTTTTTTTTTAAATTCGATTTTTATCCCCCCAGACCAACGTAAATAAGGGATACCAGTGAGAGATTTGAATCTATAAAAAGTTCATGGTAAGTGAAATTTCAGGCACATTTGAGAGAGAACAGCATTACTTTTGCATTTAATGTGGGGTTTTTAATGTGGTTTTGTTCAGAATATGATGAAATTTAACACTGCAGTTAAAAAGGGGATGTTCTTGTAGTTCTGGATAATTAATGACACAGTAGGATGCAGCCTCATCCGAACAAGAGGCAGAACCACCTCATGGCTGCTCCACTTTGCCATGACACAGAGAATTACATAACCAATGGGAAAAAATGCACTGGTTGAGTAAAAAAATGTTTTTAAAAAATTAGGCAGGGTGGAGAAATGCTATGTATGGTTATATAGGAAACATTGGAGGCATAGCTGAGATTCCAGTTGTATGAAACTAACTGAAAGTTCTGTATCATCAAAATCCACATTACAGACCATCCACAAGTTATGTATTTTTTCTTTCAAAATGTGTGTTTATGGCCAGAAGACATTAATGATATCCAAATATTTAATTTCTCAAATCTTTATTATACTGTATAAATGTGAGGGGGAGCACAGAAAAGGAGAAAATGACAAGCCTCATCCCAACACAATATCATAATGTCAAATTTACTGGAGACGTCCTATGCCTATATTATCACTTCAGTCTTCCTCCTTGCTTTAATTACCCACACAGTCCCATCAGTACGAGATCAAGTTCCACACACTCTGTGCTGCGCCTCCTGCTCTGCCCTGGAGTGCACAAAACCTGCCTGGAGAGCGCTGCGTCTGCCTCAGTACCACACTGAGATGGCAATAGATAGGAACGTGTGCGCAACACTTCACTGTTACTAACAAAATCTTTAGTTTCTGGTTATTTTGGATATGTTGGGTTTTGGGTTCCTAACTTGAAATCCTTCAGAGCCACCAATTTTAGAATATTATGGAAAAATAGCCATAGAATCACAGAATGTTTTTGGTTAGAAGAGGCCCTCAGGATCATCAAGTCCAACCATAAACTAACACTAGCACTAAACCATGTCCCTAAGAAGCTCATCTAAACACCTTTTAAACCCCTCCAGGGATGGTGACTCCAGCACTGCCCTGGGCAGCCTGTTCAATGCTCCACAGCCCTTTGGGGGAGAAATCGTCCTCCAGATCCAACCTCAACCTCCCCTGGCGCAACTTGAGGCCGTTTCCTCTTTCCTGTCGCTTGTTACTTGGGAGAAGAGACCAACACCCTCCATGCTCCAAGCTCCTTTCAGGCAGTTCGGAGGTCGGGAGGTCTCCCGTCAGCTCCAGGCTGAACCCCCAGGTCCCTCAGTTGCTCCTCATCAGATTCATAATAAAGGTGATTCAGGTTAAAGACACCCAATTAATTTAAACTTAAACCAACACTAGCTCTTCCCTGTACTATGCGTGTAAAATCATAGTTATTCTCCTGCGTCAGTCTGTACTTCTGTACTCAGGAATCGATGGTGGGCGTTGGTTAAGGATGAGGAACAACAGTGGCTATGCCACAGTTTCGAGATAAGCGCTCCTGTTCGTCTCCCCTCTTTGCTGGAGTCTTTCTGCAGTTAACTACATTTCTTTCAGGCCAGCAACTGTCTTTAGATTTTATCAGGCTGATAGGAGGAGATGAAGAGAAAGAATTCATCCTGTAGCATCCCTAATCCAGGGAACAAGTGGATCAGCTGAGCAGGGGGAAAGATAAGTGAGGAAGAAGCTTGTAGGTAAATGACACAGCGGGATTTGAAAATTAAAGGAGCTAAAGAGGATCTATCTGGCTTGAGTGAAGGATGGGAAAAAGAAATACTGCAACTGTGTTTTAGGGAATGAACATTAGAGCAAATAACTAGGCCACTGACTAAGCTCTGGCCCAAGGTTAGATAAGGGAACAGAACACGGAAAATTCCTGGACATTACGTGAGAAATTGCTGAACATGATTGATAAGAGTGTGATAAAATGACTGGGGAACGCGCTAGCGCTGTGCGGGATGGCTGGTTCCGCTGGTTGTGAGGAACCGGGCAGGAGGCCAAGCTCGACTGAAAGCTGGGGAGGTGCTGGGAGAGCTTTGGGGAGTAACATCTTCCTTGGTACCGAGGCAACTGCAGCGCCGAGGCCACGAAAGGCCAAGATCACCTAGGTAATGGTATCAGAATTGGCAAATTTGGGATAGATGTAGCAGAACTGGCAGCAGTGGGGAAAAAACTGATTTGGTGGGTGTTGTGGAGGAGACTGGGCAGAGTGGGAGGTGAAAAGGCGGGAAATGCAAAAGGGCCATTATGGTACAGAAACCATGGGGCCGGTGCCATCGGGGGTGTCTGTGGGCAGCCCTGCACTCACCGCTGGAGCAAGACAACAACCCCCAGCCAGATCACACCAGTCAAACCTGCTCTTGCCCGCTGTGCTGGGTGCCGTGGGACAGCCCCGGCTCCAGTGGCCATCCCGCTGTCACCCTGCCAGCATCCACACAGCAGCGTGACCGACCAAACTAAAACATCATTCTGCATTTAACCTGCAAAACCATCACTGACTTAAACAAATGAACGAAAACTGGTTGGCAGCAGCAAAATGTTTTTGCAAAGAAGAAACATGTGAACTTCTTTCCCAAAGACAGAGTTGTGTCCTCACTGCCCACAGGATATGTAGGTTTTATCAAGAATAAAAATAATAGTAACCATTCATTTAAAAGTGTAAAAAGTCCCCACAAAGGAAAAGAGTTTCATATAACCATTAAAAGAGAACCATGGGGCTTGATAGAAGGTTTTTCATGGTTCACTACATTCACTGTTCTCTTACTGTATGGTCCTTTCAGACAATATTTTGGTACCTTTAATAAACTGGGCTGCCGGGAAGTCCTCATCCCTTTCTTTGGTCTCCTCATCTCTGTGCCTCCCATTTTCTTTAGTCAAATGAAGGATTGCGTAATCCTGAGCAGTGGCACAGACTTAAAAATACCACCTAGGATCATCCTGCTTTTCATTGTGTCTGTGTAGGCTGAAGAATTCTGCCTTTGACATTGTATGTAAAGGATTTATTTCTGCCATCAACGGGAGCATGCCGTATATACAGATTCCTCTTGAACCTTCATGGCTGTTTACATTTTTAACAGTATCTCAGACTGACACATCGACCAGATACTTCTTGTCTTTAATGAAAAATTATTGTTCATTCTGCCATGATAAAACGGGAAGGTTCAGGTTCCAGCTGCGCCTGAGCACCGCTTTTTCCCTCATAGAGAATCTGGTCAAATTAAATATTTGCTTCTCGCGAGGGGGTGGAAAGGAGCAAGCACAAGGGCAAACATGTTCATTTTTTCTGCTACATCAAGCCCTCCTTAATTATGTGAAAACGGACAGTTGTCACAATTCGGAGTCATAGTCTTCAGTGTATAAATGGCATTAAAGTGCGAAGTTCCTGCGGTGGTGCTGGCGAGGCTGCGCAGGGAGGACGCAGCTGGGCCTGCAGCCTCTCCAGGCACACCAAGTGTCCCACCTGCAGCCAGGGCCGCTGGCGGGGGCAGCGCCCACGCTCCTGCTGCTCCCCATGTCCCCCAAATTACACAGAAGCAGCGGAACTTGAACCCCGCTCCCATCCTCCCCATCCCTACCCCTCCCACGCGTTCGGCAGAGATGTGACTTTCTGTAAGTTCATTGCTACTTCTGCAATTTTGCTTTTGGCATTACTAGGCAGTAATCATAAATTTTCAGAGGAATGTTAAATATTACAGCCTATTCCTGTAGGTTATGTGTTTATGTGCTGTTTTCTGCTCTTTTTGCAATAAAGAATGAGTTGCTTCGACTCTGGGGAGGAAAATTCAGGTCTGGTTCAGAGTTTCATTGCCTATCGTTTGTGTCCCAACCGTTTTGCCTCAAGGTGCTGTCCCATCTTCCCATCTGTGCTGGAATAGCAGATGAGGAAGAAGTTGTGGGCGTGTTGGATTTAGGATACCTGTAAACCTTCACATGCCCCGGCTGTGGAAAACACGCCTTTTACCCAGTAGTGCTGCATTTGTAAGTACAAATGAAGTGTTTTGCAGCCGGCAAAGGGGAAATACCAGCGTCACTATGGAAGTATTTGACTTTCTCTACAGTGTTGCTCTGGACAGCCGTATCAAAATGTTGAATTCAAAACACGGGAAATGCAGAGAAGGCATTCCCAAAAGAACAGACGCAAGAAGTTGATTCTGCGAGAGGCAGTTTAACAGTTCAGCTCATTTAGCTCAACAAAAGAAGGCCGCGAGGAAATATGATTACTCTTGGAAAATATATCTGCAAAGTGAATACCACGGGGGAAGGAGGGACAGCACAAACCCAGTTGTTTGCAAACGCAGAGCGGATAAATGAGCAGCAGATTTCCAGCGAGCAGAGAAGTTGGTTGGTGAACAACCTCCCAGCGGGGTCAGGGACAGACACGCGTCCCCATGGGCTCCAGCCCCCCTGGGCACCGACTCAGCCCCGCTGGCCCAGTCCCAGTTTGCCGTAAGCCCTGCTGGCTCCATAGTTTCAACTGGGTTTTAACCACAGCAAAACTTTCATCAACTGGCTCGTATTCTCAGTTTTGAAGTTCATTGATTCTAAATCTCTTTGAAGTGAACAGGAGAAAAGTTTCTCACTTTGCTGTCTGAATGGCAAGTGTTGGATCAGAAGTGCATGTCCCATCTTTTAGAAAGAAGAAAACTTCATGGAGTTGGAACTTAAAAATTTGGCACTAGAGAATCTGAATTTTTGGAAAGATAACGGGGGAGAGTGTTCATATTTTAGTTTTTAGCTTAGGCTTATTGCCAAGCTTTAAACCTGTGAAAATAAAGGAATGTAGCACAATATGTGACAAAGCTGCAGTGGTTCTAGTACTATAATTCTATAGAAAATGTGTTCCATTATATTAACGAAAATGAAATAAGTATTTTGCCCTGCAATATGGATGTTTTCCATTACCTTATTTTCTCAGTAATCAAGATATGCACACAGCATAAGCTCTGAGTGAAATGTGTGATTACAGACCATTTCAGATATCTATTTCACTTCAGAGAAAATTTGCAAATATTGCAAAATCATTATTTAAAAATTGGAAAATGTCAAAATGTCAGATGGTCTGCGCAGCTGTACTTTCACCATCTCTCAGCACTCTTTCCGTAGGCCCCTTGTCTTTTTCAGAGCCAGGGCGACCAGCTCCCACAAGCAGCGGTTCAGCACCTCCCGATACGCTTTCCCTGCTGCGTGCGGCACCCGTCTTGTCTCTTTCTCCCTGCTCAAAACATCTCAGAAGAGAAACAGCTCCCGCATAGACTTTCCTGTCTCATTTATCTCTACTGCCTCTGAAGGTTTCACAATGACTAATTAATCTAACTTCTCAAACTCTTGCCAGATAAGGGCTGGCACATAATTGAGGGACAGAGAGATGAAGGTCAAAAGTGTCCCCTAACTTTGGCGTGTGCTACTGAGATGCTCTGAATATGGTGTTTAGAGCAATAAAGCTCTTTATGCTCAAATTACAAACCATTATTCATCTGAGTTGCAACAAATAGTGCTCAGCATTTCTGTCAATCAGAACCTAACAGACACCCACAAAATAAGAAACGAATGGCTATGAAAAATTTAGTTTAAGAGCCTTGCTTAATGAGAGGAAGACAGGAAACCCTGGAGAGATTCAAAGCTGTAATGTGATTTTCTGAGGCAGCATTTACTGTTTGGGATGTGTTTTCTTTTCCAGAGATTCCTGCCTCCAGGTTGGAGAACGGTCCATTTTGTGAGCAGGAAATCAAGACATGCCAAGAGCACATCTCGTCAAAAATGTCCCGGGTTCCTAAATGCCGTCCCTACCAGCTTGTGTCCATTGTAGCACAAAGCAGCACGTATACTAGCCAGCCATTAAAGCAGCTGATAAAATAGCAGGAATTTTTCCAGAAAATACATGAAAATACTTAATGAAAATGTTAAGTATTCAAAGATTTAAACTATAATATGCATCATTAAGCTTCTCTAATTCTAATAATCAAGACATTGAAAACTAAAACGTGCAAACAAATGCAGCCTGAGAATTAATAACACAAAGTGACGTTTTGCCTGCAGAAACACACAAAAATCCCACTGATGTGAGCGCGCGGTTCCTTGAGGCCGTTATCTGGAGCTCATCTCTGCAACCATGAAGTTGCATTAACAGTCTATTTGTGTGAAGAAAATTAGCTACCAACCTGAAGAATATAAATTACTCCATTAAAATTTCTAGAGAAAGTTTGCGAAAGCAATAAATGAGTTCAAGAAAAATCATAAAGCCACAATTATTTTTTGAAAAGAAGACAGTAAATTTGTAGTTGAAATTATCTCCATAGTACTATTCCCATGTATACACAAATACTACATAAATAATAAATGCTGTGTTAGTGGCAAAAGAAGATTTTTAGGATGTTACTGAATGGCTGACAAGGATGAAGTCAACTGAAACGTATTTTTAACCAGAGGATACATCCGTTTGAAGGCTTTATAAAGGAACCTTATAAATTTAGACCAAAAGCCTGGGTTTATTTTACATACCCTAGACCTCACTTTGGCCTCTGATCACAGGAAAAGCTGGTGTAAATCTGGAATACCTCCTTTGAAACCAACTAAGGCTTTCAGAATTGATGCTCCTAGATCCAAGAGAGGAATTCAGCCCAAGGGCCCGGAGCCAGCTTTACTGAGCCAGGGACATTTGGTGTGGCTGCGGGGGGAGGCGGTGCCAGCTGCCCAGCTTTGCTCCCCAGGAAGAGTCAGGAGAGTCAGCAGATCCCCTTGGGCACCCCACATGATGGGAAACAGCCAGAGAGTGCTCTGAACGGGCCTGGCCGCTCGCTGCGAGGCCCAGGATGCGGCCGCCACCTCGTGCTGCCCCATGGGGCGCCGGCCTCTTGTGCCGGGGCTGCTGGGACTCGCTGTCAATCCTCCTTCTGTTCGCAACATAACATAATTTAATTTATGACCACAAAAAGTGCAACGAGGAAGGGAAAAGATGAAAAAAAAATTAAATACAACCAGCCATATACTTGAAAATGTAAACATCAAACTATTCCCTAGATATGTAATTACAGGCAGCTTCAAAGAGGGTAAGGCACATTTTTAGCAAATACATCACATTTTGTATATGCTGCGTTGCCTGAAGGACAGTCTGGTTTTCCACGGGAGCACAGCAAACTGCTTTTAAAGGGATCATCAAGTAGAGTTTGTGGCCGATCACTTAGAGCTCCCACGAGACAGACAGAGGCACGGCACGAAAAGGAAAACACAAATAACGAAGCAAACGTTGCACATGTCCCACACTCCGGCCGTTCAGCTGAGAACCACCCAAACACAACCACCCAAGAATAAATATCCAGGCAAGTTTTTAATCATTGTTTCATCTTCTAAAACATTTTTCACCTCAAATAAGAAAGCCTCAGAAGATCAATACTGACAAAGATCTGAAACGTTTAACTTGTGTGCTCTTCTTAAGAGCTTCCACATCCTGAAACACCAGCCTGCCTGTGGTGTCTGTTCTCGTCCTTCGTCCTGGCTAAAGCGACCCCTACGCCAGAACATGCCGAGGAGTCGCTCTGGTAGATTCCTCGTGGGTGGAAAGGATCTTTTTATAGTCCTAATTTACAAATTAAGATATTTCTTATTTAACTTCTCTATATGTTTTGCTTAGATAAGTTGAAAAAAGGCCAGAATGCCAGTAATGGTACAATAAAAAATATCTGGCAGTGTAAGGAAGAGCCGAGCCAAACTCTCGTTTGCGCTCCAGGGTTCATCATTGGACAACACAAAGGAAAATCAGACGCAGAGCCCGAGGACGGGTCTGTGAGCAACTCAAACGCGTGTGGTTAAATCTCCCTTGTCTGTGGCAGACCATTTCACCTCTGGCAAATAGTTTCTGGTGTCCTAATTCCTAAGTATTCATGTTTTGCATTTATTATCGTGAGCTCTCTGTAATGATGTTTGTTTCACAGTGAGTTGGGGTTTTATCTGGCTGCATTTGATCTGTCCTGTGCTTGAATGCAAAGGGACTCACTTAAAATCAGTGAAACTCTTTTCTTCGGCTGTGAAAAGGTAACAATAAAACTTCACTTCTTATATGTTAGTAAGACTTACTCAGTCACTTCACTTTAAAAGCTTTTCATCTAGCAAATGGAGTTTGCCAAGAACCAAATCCTCGGGTAGTGCAGCACTTCTCTTTTTTCAATATTTGTTTCCATTAAATGACTGACCTTCATTTTTTTTCCATTTTTAGTGCGCAATAGTAGAGGAACATCAACATTTTACATTTCTGACCGTGGACTCAGATTATTTTTTATTATCACCCCAAAACATTAGTTGTACAAAGAACCTATAGGCAAGTTTTACAAGTAGATACAATTAGTAACTACAAGTAAACTACAGGGCTGAAAGGCAGAAAACTGTAGAAGTGATGAATGAAAAAATGACTGTTATATGAGAGAATTCAGTGCTCACCATATTAAAAATTCATCTCGCTGAAATATAGATTTTTAAAAAATATTCACCATGAATTAATGTGAGTCTGTATGTAATAGTTGGCTAAAATCTCTGCTCTGTTTTACAAGAGCATTGTCAGGTAAACAGGAAAACATACAGTAAAGAAATATAGCGCAGGAAAACAAGAGACTTACAGGAACACATAAACATAGATTTCTTCATTCGACATGCCTAACTGTAATGTGATTTTGATGTCATATTTGCTATTTAGCAACTTTATTTGTTGATTATTTCCCAGTAGCTGAAAGGCTAACACTCCTCAGACAATTCCCGCGGTGGAAAATAGAGTCTTGCTCTTGCCTTACACCACACAGTGTTTGAGAACCAGGGTCCCTCCTAGGAGAGTTTAATGAAGAAATATTTCCAAGCAGTGGTTTTGCTGGCCAGGCGTTTCAGCCTTCCCTTCTGCCAGGGCCGGTTCAAGGCCCCGCAGTCGCTGGATGATCCTGCGTGTGGGGTGAGCTGGGATGCACAAACCCTGTTGCTGCAGCTCAGGGGACACAACTCGTACAGGGACACATCTTGTATCCACAGCCTGCACAGCTCTCCTGCCTGCTTCATCCTACAGGGCAGGGGAGGAAAAGTAATGTTCTGAGTGGGGGTGAGAAGCAGCAGAGCTGCGCCAGGGCGGTGAGCGCTCCTGGTTCCTTCTCCAAGACCCGTGCTAGGCAAGGAATGACCCCAGCCCTGCTTCTGTCCAGCAGGTACAAATAACACAGGGCCTTACCAAACCACAGACTAACACCAAACTGTAGATTAAGGAAATGGTGATTCATGTGACTAAAACAATGAGCTGATCTTGTCCACATTCCTCGCACTCCTGTTTTGCAATGTTTTGCTACATTTGGTTAATAGTGCTCCCTATTACTTAAAAAATCTACAAGGGATAAGATATATACAGCTATTATTAAGCTAAAGAAGCAAAACAGCATAGTAGCAAAAAGTGTAACAGATTCTGTTACTTGTCTTTTTGAAAACAAGCCGAATGTAATGCAATGCATGAACTGCCTCTCAGGACAGCCGGCGTCTCCTGCTCTGCTAATCCTCCTTCTGTGAGGAACAGGATTCAAGACACAGCTTTTAAGAAGGAGCTGCAGTCAGAAAGAGTTGCTCTTCAGTTGGCTTAGCATGGAAACACATCCACAAAACAGTCTGCCCTGGCATGTACATAGAACATAGAATCATAGAACAGTTTGGGGTGAATGGACCTCTTCAGCTCCCCCAGTGCCCCCCCTGCCATAACAGGGACATCTTCACCAGCTCAGGGTGCTCAGAGCCCCGTCCAGCCTGGCCTGGGATGTCTCCAGGGATGGTTCATCCACCACCTCTCTGGCCAACCTGGGCCAGGCTCTCACCACCCTCAGGGACAACAATTCCTTCCTCATGTCCAGCCTGAATCTCCCTCCTTTAGTTTAAAACCATCACCCCTTGTCCCATCACAACAGGCCCTGCTCAAAACTCTGTCCCCATCTTTCTCATCAGCCCCTTTTAAGTCCAGAAAGGTGCACTAAGGTCTCCCCGGAGCTTCTCTTCTCCAGCTGAACACCCCAACTCTCTCACCTGTCCTCCCAGCAGAGCTGTTCCAGCCTCGGATCATTCCTGTGGCTCCTCTGGCCCTCTCCAGCAGGTCCATGTGTGTCCTGTGCTGAGGACCCAGAGCTGGACCAGCACTGCAGGGGTCTCACCAGAGCAGGGCAGAGGGGCAGGATCCCCCAAACCTGCTGCCCACGCCGTGGGGATGCAGCCCCAGACAGATTGGCTTCTGGGCTGCAGGCACACATTGCACATCCTTCGAACCAGTTAAACCTGAATCCCAACAACGCAGGAATTAAAATTAAATGCCTTTTTCCCATTTTTGTTTTTGTTCTTAAAAGAAAAAATACCAACAAATATTTAAAATAGAAAATAACCCTACAGGTATCAAAGTACAGATTCTTTGAATTTTGAGAAAATTATTTAAAAATGTTGTCAAATATGTATGTTTTAAGCATAAGTTCTCAGTTTCCAAATCTTCCTGTTACTCAGAATGAGAGTATGGAGTCCATACTGGTGGCAGAATCCTCCATGAATAAAGACTCTGAAGATCAGATAAAACAGCCCAGACACCTGACATATCACCTTCCTTCTACACTGCAGATTTGTTTTCATAGAACTCTTACATTTTAACTCATCTTCATTCTTTTTCCTCCTGCTGTACCTTGGTTTTGTCAATCTGCTCACTCACAGGATCTCTCATTAAAAAGGAGAGGAAGCCTAATGCTATTTTGCTTTAATTAGTGCCCGCTGGAGCAGGATGGGTGGGCGCAGTTCAGAGCCAGGTGTGTCTGGGGTGCTGGTGGCAGAGCCTGGTGTGGTTTGCTCAGTGCACAGCAGTTCATGGAAACTCAGGGGCAGGCTGGTTTCTTATATCTGCTTTTAATTAGGTAGTTTAGTAAGGTAACATCTGTGCCAAAGCATAATCCTTATCTTTAAGTGGGTTCTGAGTGCTACACCTGTATTTTATTCTGGAAAGTCTAGGAAGTTTTAGGGTTTCTTGTAGTGGTTTTGAGGGTGTTTTAAGACACTGAAAATGTATTATTAAGATGAGCACATTAGCTGTGCTGCTAGCATAGAGAAAATCACAGTTTGAGGAACGGCTGTTGCGGTTTGGTCTCCTAGGACAGATGCATCCTTCAGCAAAATGAATGTATGTTCCAAATGGGGAGGAGAGGAGACAAGAAAGGGAGTTTTTACACCAAATAAATACAGTAAATTAGACACAGTCTGGAGCATGCCACTGCAAGAATTGAAAGTGTAGTTCTAAGTTATTGTTATTACGATGTTACTTAATGCCTCTTTAATATTTAAAATGTATTTGTTCTAAGCAAGTGTTTCAAGCTTCATATGTTTCTGTTTCATAGACACATTCCAGATTTGTTGTGTGGACTTCTGTTTGCAGCTCTAATGGTACGGGAAAGATATATATATATATATCAGTGAGGTGCAGAGAACTATTATGAATTAAAACTGCATTAAAAATTCAAAACCTCAAAGGTCAATATCTGCTGCTTGAAAAACACAAACCAGCAAAACAATGACTAAACCAGTGATTGATCACATGTAACTTAGAAAATCTGACTCCTGACGAAAGGAAAAGCACTGCAAACACCCCGACTGGCGTTCCTTCTGCGGCAGCTGTGGGATTGGTCTCCAGCCATCACTCACAGTGCTGAGAGCTGAGCCAAAGAACCTGTGATCGTTTGTCTTCCCAAACTTCTGTGCCGCAGTTAGTCTGCCAGCTCCGGGGCACATCCAAAGCTGCAGGTTTTAATGTGCATTCTTCAATTGTCACGCTGTACAAATACATCTATTTTCTAACGCTAATCTTCATTTTTATTTAATTGTGAGACATTTAATCAGCGGATGTCTCCATCTCGAGCCTCTTTCCCCATCTCACTGAAGTTATGAATTAACACCTGGGTGAAATTTAAAGAGGTATCAAATCTTCACTAGACTCTTTTTTCCCTAAACAACCGAGTTACTTTAAGTAAAACAACGGGATTCTTGGCAAAAGATCCTTTGCGTTTTTATTTGCACAAATGGCGGGGATGCCTGTGTCTGGAATGCAATCCTTCAGGAGACTCGGCTGGATAAACGTGCTTCTCCAAAGAAACGCACGGAGATGTCTCTGGGTATTGCAGTCAGCTGTGGAGGGTGCTCCTTGCCCGGGTTGGATTAATCTGCCATTGCGTCCTGGTAAGGTTAATGAACTGTGAAGGATGTGTGGACGCTGTCTCTTCACTTCAAAGAGTGTGAAGAATTTAAATAAACATAACATTTAGATGGTCTCTGGCTCTGCTGGGCTGTCTCTGCCTTCAGAAAGCCTGTGGGGTTTCTGTTTGTTTGCTTGTTTTGTAGGTGTGTTTGGAGCTCAAAGTTTTTACACAGTAGTTATGTTGGCCAAAAGCAACTACGAGCTATTATTTAAACAAGCATGAAAACTTAGGCTGGATGAGCTGATTAGATTTGCATTAGCTACCGGGCAACACTATGAGGCTTTAGAGGTGCTTTGAGAAGAGAAATTTATTGTAATATGATTTCATGGAGAGCTGCCATAAAACATCAGTGAAACAGAGGAGTGAAAGGAAAAGAAAAAATTAAAATGGAAAACAAAGAAAGAAGGAAGATCTGGATGCAGCTGTAGATTTTCTGTTACGCTACAAAGAAAATCTTAGTGGGCATCAATTTTAAAATTTGTAATGGCTATCGATTGTAGGTCTGACACTATTTCTGAGTTCGCTTACCACCTGTGAATTCTGGCTTAAGTATTTTTTTTGTCCTTGAAATCATCCACAATGCTATCTCCCAGCAACAAGAGAGCTGTAAGGCCACCAGGCACAAGAACAATGCTCAACACGATAACCGAAGGCGTTCAGGGTAAAAATTAAACATATTGCTACATTCCCTTCCCCACCAATCAGCACCGTATCACCAGAGTCAGTGCATACACATTCTGGAAGCCTGGGGAAACCCCTGTGATTTGTCCTGAATTACCTTACACGTGGCAGTGAACTCCAAGGCCAGCTCTCAACATAGGATTTATCGGCCAAAAAGCTGAAAGGATGAGCCAATCTGTTTGAAAGTCGGACTTCACTGAGCTTTAAATAGCATGGGACTTCCTTTCCTAGGATATTCTGACAGACTGAACATTTTTATTTACGTTTTTGCTAACTTTGTGAAAATCCTGGATGTTAAAGAGATCGCAGTTGTCAAATTAGAAATACAGTTGCTTTGCATCATTTCAGGCAAGTTTGCCAGAACAGGTTTGAACCTGCCTGTTTTCCACTCAAGCTGGTAGAACCCCTGGGCAGTTTTCTGCTGTCATCTATACTGTACTTAGCAAAATAGCTTCTATGTCAGTTATAAGTATGAGCGGTACCTGATGGTTCACAGGTAGATAGAACCTGAGGAGTTATTGCACTTGACACAAACCTGCCACACTGCAATTTCCACTGGGTTGTGCTATGCTCATGTAGGGTTAATTGTCACATAAAGCCACCAGTGCAAGTTTGGCTTTTAGAAAAGAAAGGGCAAAATTCTTGCTGGCTTCAGCAGCACGGGGTTTGCAGGCAGTGAGGACAAGGCCAGTGTGGTGGAGATGCTGGTGCCCCTGGGCACAGCTCAGGAAGAGCGATCAGGACTCCACACGGCGCTGCCCAAACCCCTTGCTGCTCTCTCTGCCCCACAGTCTGCTCTTTGTTATCACCTATGAATCACCAAACATGCTTTGTGACGTTTACATGGTATAGTTATAAATAACTCGAGCACTCACATGTTAAGCAGAAGGTGGTTTACAAAGTGCTGCTCAATCTGACAGCTCTTACTACAGTTTACTTGCAAGTTTATTTTCATTATAGACAGGCTTACGCTGAAATACAGTCGTCAGTTGTTTAGTCCTGGAACTGTGAAATAATGGCAAATAACAGCAAGAGCTGTGTCTGCCTTTGTATGAGAAAATAGGTAACTGCAAGTATCAAATCTTCACAAGGCTCTTTTTAGCAGCTTTGTGATCACGTGAATCCACTTGCAGAATTGGTTGGGCTCCTATTCAAAATGCGTAGAATATTCAGAAAGACCCATTTAAAATTTGGCGAACCAAAGTCCAAACTTCATAAGCAGAAATTTGCCCAGCAGTCTGGGACTCGTGGCCACTCCAGTACTAATCCCAGCAAGTTTTCTTTGAGGAAAAACCACCATCACTGACAAGAACAGTTCTGCACTTGTCCTTCAAACGCCTCTTTTGTGATACGGTGATTCACAACTGCAGAAATAAACAATGAAAAGCATCAAAACTATGTAATTCAATACTGTGGAAATTGCCCTGTGGAAATAAGGAACTGTTCACAGACTTCGTTTGGTGGATCAAGCAGCTGAATGGGAAGAGCTTGGTTCTCTGGTGGGCTGCCCAACATCAAGAGGACAACTTCCAAAACGACTAATTCAGAGAACTCTAATGCAAATCCTACAAAGTCTCTTGCATCACCTGCATTACTCCAAATAAGAATGCCACACAATATGGATTGTAACTCTGACCACGTATAGTGACAGTTACAAGGCTCGGTTTTGAACAGTCTTCAAAGGTTCCCGCTTAGAAGATCCAACTTCCAGTAAATATTGGAATGTCTGTAGCAGCCAGAAAAAGTTATATTGTTCTTTCATGACCATGTAATCACAATAACCTATCAGAACAGTAGGTACTCCAAAATAATAATGAAAGACACCTTCAGTATATGCATCGTAATATCTCGCACTCTGCATTTCCTAAAATAGGTCACTGACAGAGAATCTCTGGTTTGATTTTAAATGGTAAACTTTAACAGAAAGTGCTTCAATTATCTGAGGTGATGCGAACTTCTAATGGAAAATTGCACAGATACTATTTTCAGTTTCTCTATATTTGGGCAAACTTTGTAATGAAGTAATTCTTACAGTTGAATAGCACAGCGAGGTTACATATATGTTTTGTATTTACAAATTCAAGATCTAGTAAGTTCATTGCAATATCAACTTGCATTTAATGTTCTTACGGAAAGCCTTGTCAGCTGTCAGGCTCCCAACACCACAGAGCCCATCGAGGCTGGTTGTGCATCTTATGCCCTCTGCTGCTTTGTAGGAATGGTCACTATAAATCACCCTCTGCCCAAATGCAGACACAGATGGAATCCATTAATTACTGCTTGCCTGCTCCGAGAATGATCACCAATGCCATAGAGCCAAGCAGCACTATTCTCTAGTAGCCATCTGGAACCATTAAGACAAACTGCGTCTCCTTGCCCAGAGGAGGCAAAGGCTTTGGGAGCTCTTGTGGCACGTGGCCTCTCCCAGCGCTGCCCACCGTGACAGCGGCTGGCAAGAGAGCCAAGACAAGGCTCAGGTCTTCAGCAGAACTTGTATCACTTACCCCTTTTATGAAGAGCTGAGCGGGATTTTGTGGTAGAATGTAACTGCCAAACTACTGGGTTTGGTGGAAGGAAACAAAGCCATTGAAAGTAATGGCAACTCCAGGATCAGCAGAAGGAACAACGAGCTCGCTAAAAGCCTGGGCATGGCCCGGGGTGGACATAAGAGGACCAAAGACATGCTGAAGACTTCCAGATGGGTGCAAGAGCTGTTTTTTTAAACTCCGGATTTGCTTATAATATATAGATTACACATATATATATATATATAAATATATATATATATATATATATAAAATATATATATGTAATATATATAATATATATTACATACTTCGATAAACCTCAGGTTTCTTGGGATCCAAACTGGATGTTATGTGGCAGGGATGGTACCTATGAGCCCACCCAAATCCCAACAGATCCAGGTCTCTCCAAAGGAGAGTAACACGTGTCGTCACAAAGCTGCTCAGACCACAGTCTCGCTGCATTATTTGGAGGGTTCTCTGCTCGTTGCAGAGTCGTTCGTTCTTCTTTCTAAAGCTGTGGCTGTTTGCAGTGCGCTAGGTCTGAGTGCTGCCCAGCCGCGGCCAGCCCGTCCACAGCCTGAGCATGCACCTCCACTGAGTTCGGTGGGCTTGCTCTGGAATCCATAGATACACGTGTTTTCATGTCTTTTAAACCAATTTAAGCCTTCTCCTTAAATGCAGCAACACCCTTATTATTTCTAGTATTGAGCAACTTAAAAACAAGTAATTGCTCCTTAAAAGCATGGGGATTTTTGAATGTTATTCACATCTTGCAAGTGCTTGCAAAGCCTAGCGAATTGCATAGTGACACGTTAACCACCCTTATTTTCATATATGTGTGCAGGAGCAGTGTCTGAATCTTATTTTCGGTACTAGATTTGTTTTAATTGAGGAGCTTAACACAGGAGACCTGGAAACAGTGTTGTTCTCGTGACTAGGACTTCACCTCACGAGGAATATGTTGTGTTACAGCTCTTCATTTCCTCGGAAACTTCGCTGACACCAGTTGCTTTACAAGCAGAAACAGGAATTCTCTGTCTCAGAAGAGAAAGGGCTGAGGTAAGAACTGTTTTATTTCATAAGTGGAACATTGGATGAGTCTTTCTTAGCCAAAGAATTCTTGTTCAGGTCTACATTTAACAAAGTGCTTCGAACACGTGGCTAACATGAAGTGTTTGAGTGTGGGAATCAAAGGAACTCCAAAAACCTAAAAATGCTGCAAATGTGCATCTCCCTCACAAAATCTGTGTCTAAAGAAGTATTTTATCCTATTTCACTGCTTTTGTGAAAAGCTTTCAAATTTATTCTTCAAGTAAGCAGAAAAGTTCATATACAGATGTCTGGGTGTTTCCAATACGCAGATCTGAAGAAAGTGGAAGGTATCTTTATATATACCTCTGACAATCATAAACTGTGAGACAAGTATTGCAAAAGCAAGTGAATCTTTACAAACCCATTTAGCTGAGTTACCTCTTTTCCCTGGAAGAAGATGCATTTTTCTTTATGAGGTACAATTGTAGCTGTTTGGTATAAGGGTTCAATCTTCTGCTAAGCAGAGATATTGTTTGCTTATGCCGTGTCAAAAAATACATGAAAAAGAGCAAGTTTCATTCATAAAGGGAGTAAAACTACAGGAAGTCATACAAGGGGAGGTAGAATCTCCCACTTTTGTTTGTTTCATTTTAAGGGTGTTCTCTTAAAATTTAAAAGGCTCAACATTTTATTTAAAAACTATTAAAAAGGGAATAAGTACATATGAACTGGAGTGAAACGGCGCAGGCAGTTACATGCAAGTGGTTAATGTGGCTCTGCTCAGAGCTGAAGTGCTGAGCACTAACGCAGGAGGCAGAAAGGCCGGGGGGCACTTTCGGGCCGCGTCCCTGGATCTGTTCCTGAGCAATCCCTTCTGCTTTACAGCTTAGCTTGGTGATGTGTTTTACTCTTAATTGAGCAAAATTGTTTACTATACAGAAAAAACCACAAAATTGCATCTGTTGGTAGATAGGTAATGGCAGCTATGCCTCTGTATTTTCTTACGTGCTGTCGTAACTCCCGTCTTGGCCCAAGGTTGGTAGATGGAAAGTACACTGGCAGCTTTCCTTTCAGCGGATTTGGAACTAACCTTGGTATTAGGTGTTTCCAAGTAATTGATAAATCATTATCAAAATCTCTTTCCTTGGCAATCAGGAAATGTAGAGGCAATTATAGTCTTTTTAAAGACATAATGGACTGTTTGCTCATAATTACAGTGTCAAGGTCATCAGAATTTGAAAGAAAATCACACACTGCCTCTGCTGTGCTGTCTCCAGTGTTACAACTATTACTTCAAGTTTATCATGTTCTATATATTTCTTTGAGAAACCTCTACCTCTCTTTGTAAAAAGATCTTTTAGCCTGATAAGACCTTGAACTGCTTGCAAATCTAATGCAGTATTGGATTATCTCTTTGTCTCTTTTTTGCTGATTGGAAAGAATTATTTGTCCCTGAATGCCAAGGACACTTTTGCAAAATTGGCTGAACAAATGAAGCAATAACCCCAACCTGTATGCTTATCCTCAGCATAAGAAAAGAATACAGAGAAAGACAGTTCTCTGTGTGTGTGTTCACAGGGACAGGGAGAGAGGAAAAGAGATATTTCTTTTCTTCTTGGAAATTGTCTTTGACATTTTTGAATAACTGATACTCAAGGAGAAAAAGCCAAAATGTTGCCTTGAAAATAAAATACAAGCAATTTAAATGCCAAATCCTGGGTGCGCCCTGTGCAGAAGCCAGGCTGCAGTGAACCGACACGAGAAGGGCCTGGCCCAGGCTGGCGACGCCTGCTCAGCGCTGGTCACGGCTCTGCGGTTCGTCACCCTCCCAGCCCCAGCGGGCAGCGGACACCCGGTCACGGTGGAGGTTCCTAAGAGATTTACATTCACTTGGGCTACTTTTAGGCTATTGGAGTTACACTTTGTTGGTTGAAATGTGCCGGGACATCCTTTCTGCCATGCCGGCGGGTCCAAGCGGGCACTGAGCGGGGCCGCGCTCTGGCACCAGCACAGCCCACGTGCTGGTCCCAACAACCGGCTCAGGCAGCGCCGCTGAGCCGCGAGAGCAGCCGCAGTGCGGACGTGCTCTGCCATCCCTTTTCACCTCAAGCAAATCATTCCCAGTTCTTCTGTTTCCTAGCAGAGTCGTGGGCTGTGCTGAAAAATCTGCCCTTCCTATTTGGCAGCTTGCCTGAACTGCCCTGCCTCACTTTCTCTGCTGCTTCAAAGCACAGTGAAACCCTGTTTATCAGATACTGGTGTATACAATATTTTTTAGAAACTCGAACCAAAAGTTGTAACTCTTTGCATGAATTCTGCTCATTGACACCGACAGCTGAGTGCAGCAGGCGGGCTGGTGCTCGCTGTCCCGCTGGCGTGCGGGGGGCACCAGCAGCACCACCGCATCTTTAGGGCATAGCCTCATGGCTTAAAATCCTAGGGACAAAGGGCTAAAACTTGTACTCAGTGCCCAGGAGCAACACAAGCGGGAAAAGCCAAAGGGCTCAAGCACAGAGAATATCTGCCCTGCGCATCAAGAAGTTCCACGAATGAACGAGAATGGTCAGCAGGGCACGACGCAGGGCTGAGCGTCACGGACGTGGGCTCAGGGTGTCAGCGAGAGCATCCAGAACCACAGAAGCAGAACAAGTGATATTTCTGGAATCACTCACTATGATCATGTAGGAAAACTGGTTTTTAAATAAGAAGTATGGCTGCCCAATATTGTGTAAGAGCAATTACATGCTTTCATAGATCTGTCACAAATTGATTCTCCTTAATTTAATTTTTCAATTAAGTTATTTATGTTTTTATTTAGCATTGCAAGAAGCAAGTGAAAAATAGATTATATTTGAGAAAGCAGACAAGTGATTCCTTCTGAAGATTCATGCTTTTATTTTGGAGGAATGGGATTTTGATTGGTTTGATTGAATGGTCAAATTCCAGATCTACCCTAAAACTATATAAAGCTGTCTGCGTTTTTTTTTTACTTAAATGCATGGAAAAAATTAACTTCTGCTCTGTGTATTGATTCTTTGGTCTGAAAACAGGAGATGAATATTTCATATGAGTTAGTTTATGTAGACTGTAATTTAGCCTGATACACTGTAATCAGTCTGCTTCAGATCCTCTTCTAAAGTGTCCCATGCACTAAACTGAATGCTATTTTCTTTCCTAATACTGATACGAAACATAGTTACTTTTAAAAAACAATGTCTCTGAATCCACCAGTCATGACACGTTTCATAAAAGACAGAAAATCTATGGGCAGGAATGTTATTTTCTTGATCATCCATTACGTTCCTGTTTCTTCCCAAAGATAATCTGTTTCCCCAAAAATAAGACAGGGTCTTATAGTAAGTTTTGCCCCAAAAGATGCCCTTTTTACATGTATCGCTGCCTGGACACTATTTAAAATTGACTTTTTTGTATGAATCGTAACTAGGGCTTATTTTTGGACCAGGGTTTATATTTTGAGTATCCTCAAAAATCCTGAAAAATCATGCTAGGGGCTGTTTTGTGGGAAACGGGAAAGCACAAAGCAGGTGCAGCGCCCCAGGGGTACCCGTGCCCACGGCTGCAGAGCGTCGGCCGGGCTGTCCCGGAGCCGCAGCGGCCCCGCTGCTCGTGGGCGATCCCTGAGCACAGCCCGCTTCTGCCTTTGGAAACGCTGGGCTCCCCACAGCGTAACGGGACAGGACACGGGCTGACAGCCGCGGAGCGCTCGCTGCCTCTGTTTTCCGAATGCAACAATTAAATACTTGTGAATTTTACAGTATGTCAGATATAGGCACCCTACACTGGAAACATGCCTCCTTCAATTTTTCCATTGTAGGTAATTTCTGTCACAAAATATTTTATTCAGCACTTAAACTATTGTACAAAGTTATTTTTCACCGTAAGACAATCTGTTGAACTCGAATGTATTCCTGTCACCTTTAATCTTTGTACAACATCTACATTTCCCATTTCGTTATTAAACGCACCATTCAAAACAGGAGGTTTTTGTTTGTTACGAAGAATTCTGTTCATCTAACACATCCACAGGCTCCAGAAAGCAGATTTTGCTGCTTGTTTGCACAGGGGCTGGAGAAGTGCAGAGCGCAGGTTGTGGGCTGGGCTGGCTGTGACACCACCGCCGCTCTTCACCTGCACAGCTCCTTTGGCACCAACACACCTTGGCTCTGCTGCTCCCCTTGGAGGGTTCAAGAATCCCTTGCCCTCATTCGGCCAGTTTGCAAACGGCAATAACAAGTTTTGTCTCTGCGATCAAGTGCTAAGTACATGTAGTGTTGTATCCTTCTTCCTGATGAAAAAATGACCAACTGTGGTGTACAAACAATGTTTGTCACCATTTTTTCCTACACTGCTGTAATCACAGCTTCCATTCAGTTCAGTGAACAGTTCTTCTGATGCAAACAGAATGCTGTAGGGAGGCAGGCTGGATGCTTTTCATCAGGTTGCAGTAAGGTTACATTTTTATTCTGAATTAGGACATGTGACTATTTCTTTAAAAACAGGAATTATGCTGTTTGCGCCGTTGAAGAATTAAATCACTTATATGGATATCCATACGGCACTGTAATGAAACAAGTAAAGCACACTTTGTATTTCCTATGTGTGAGAGAGGCACGCTCATTTGAAAAATAACTTCTTGGCGCTGTCTTAGATTTATAGCACTTCAGAAAAAATTACCAGATATTGAAAGCAGAAAAAGTAAAAATAAGTCATTACACTTAAACTACCGCAATGTTTGGTTATGTTGCTTTACAATTGTTGAAAATAACCAATAATATGCAATTACACACAGTTTTCTAGTGGAATGCATAGCATAATTCTAGAAAAGAAAGTCTCGTTATGAAGACAACCTGGCTTTTCAGTAGTATGAAACGTATGCTGATACCAGTGGGCACATCTGAATTGTCATTCTTAAAATGCCAGGAGACTTGATGGTTCCACCACTTTAACTCCAGCATTATATTAATATCCATCTGGAGATTCTCAACTTCTTTACCAGTGAGTTTCCCTGGAGATGCTGACAAATATCTAAGAAGAAAAAGGGCGATTTATCATTTCATCCTAGATGTTCAGTTCCCCGGCAGTCAGGTCTGCAGTGAGCGTAAAAGGAACGCAGGCGCCTGCACCGAGCGGTACATGGCACACGGTGCCATCGCTGAGCGGAGGGTCCGCCGTGGCTGTCTCCTCAGGCCCAGCAGAGCCCGCCCAGTGTCCGTGGCAGGGACCGGGGCTGCGGGTGCTCCTCAGTTGTGCATCACACCGTGCAGTGGCCTCAGAGCATGAGATTGCACTTGAAAACTGGCAAAAACTCCAAAGTCAAAGATACTCAAAGGGCTAAGCAAGCTATACAAGTATAACGTGTACAGCAAATAAATAAAAGGCATTAATTGTTTGTGAGTTTTGTTTGTTGTTTTGGTTTGGTTTTTTCCATTTTATAGTTCAAAACGCAAGGCACTGCTTTGTGAGCAAACTCCCTGGTTTACCTTTGGCTTTATCATTTGTGACAGTAATAACCACCATCGGCTCCCCTTCCATGGCCGAGGATACCAGCTGAGTGTAAATCCAGCCCTCCCAGCCCGGCTTTCGGAGCAGCTGCCGTTCAGCTCTGCACCCAACCCGCAGACAAGCGCCCTGCACAGAGGGTTCTGTTTGCCCCGAGCTCACGGAGCAGATACTCACATCGCGTAAAACACCTGCAGTAGGTGCCAAGGCAAAAAGACAACGGCCTCCACATTTCTGGAAGTCCAAGTGTCAGTACTAGTGTGGTATCAGTGAGTTAAACAAGGATTAGCTTGAAAGGCTTAACAGTGACACTGAACATCAAGAAGTGTTGAGGATGGAAAGGGTGAGATGTGTCCTGTGGCGGGTGAGGAATCCTGAGCCCTGGGGAATGGGCTGGAGTGTCTGACAAAGGGAGTTCCAGGTTCCCAGCTGTTCAGAATTATCTGGGCAAAAAGTGATCCTCATATCCTCGCCTTCCATTCCAGAATTATGGGATGCCACTGAATATTCAACATATTTGAATCAGAAAATTGGATGATTTAGTTCATGAAATAAAATTTATGGTCAGCTGGTATATAATTAATCAATTACTTTATTTTAGTCGAATTGAATTTGGAAATGGAAACTCCTGAAAATAGGCTTTAGGCAATCATTTTTAATAGAAAAGCAACAGATTTTAAACGCAGAATCCTTCCCTAATAATTTTAGTACTGTATGCTTTTTGAACTTTGCCTGCTTTTTTAACTTACAACATTTTTTCTCATAGAAGCAGTAACTAGAAAATAATGCACACCTGTTGGTGCAAATATTTAAACAAGTTTGTGTCTATTTGCCTTCCTCCCAGTTTTTGCCTTCAGGAAATGTTCCAAAGCCCAAGGTCAGCCCGAGGAGTGGGCATGGAAAGAGTTGTTAAGAGGATGAGTGGTTTGGGGTGGTGCTGTTGTGTGGGTTGGGGGTTTTTCTGTTGTTGTTGTGTTGGTTTGGGGTTCCTTGTGGTTTGGTT
Organism: Patagioenas fasciata; assembly: GCF_037038585.1. Lineage (NCBI taxonomy): Eukaryota > Metazoa > Chordata > Aves > Columbiformes > Columbidae > Patagioenas > Patagioenas fasciata. The sequence goes on along the minus strand of NC_092534.1, from coordinate 818,685 downwards.
TTTTTGAACCCTAAACAGTGACACGTGGGACAAATTCCCTTGCGGGACTTCTCCCCAGTGCCACGCAGGTTTGTATTCAAAGGGATTTCACTTCAGATTAAGTGGGATAGACTTGAATATTTTACTTCAAAAGAATTTGCAGACTATAAACATTAATGCATTCATTAGTAGAAATCATAATACAATGCAAATACAATTAGTTTAAAGCCAGTTTGTGTTTAATGACATAGCAGTTATCAAAGCTCTATTATTCTAATTAGAATTTTATTCAGCAAGGCTCATTTTATTCAGTAAGTGTTTGTTCAGCACTTCACAGGATGAGTCCCAAAGACTAACAGTGACTTGCGTTGTTTTTTAACCGACCTTCTTATCCACACATCCTCAGAAAATAAATGGGATGTTATTTATTTGCTTTTTAATAAGGTACATCAATAATTTTCGCTCAATAGTAGCAAAACCTTCCATTAGAGCAGTCTGTGAAATGGACTGGCTCGTGGTAGTCTCGGATATTTGGTGATATGCTGCTTCCGCCCCTCTTCAGTCAGTGAGATGTTTCTTGCTACAAACAGCCCTGTACCTTTTTCCCACATTTGAAGCCATTGCCTTGTAGTATTAAAGTACATAAAAACTTACTAAGTAATTTATTCTTAGATTTTTTTTTTCCACTGAATGCAATTTATATTAATTTAGGTGATTACTATGTGCAGCTCTATAAGATGGCTACTGCAATATCTTTTTATTTAACTTTTTTCTCTGAGTGAGAGAACTCTTCCCACTCCAAGAAGAGTCAGTTCACTGACCTCAGCTCCAGGGTGGTGACACAAATCTGTTCTATAACTTCTCTAATTTCTCACTAAAACACTGATCAGTGTCTTTGTGCAACTTCTATGCAATAAAAAGCCAGCTTAACCTTAAATGTGTGAGAAGTATGTGAAAGAGATAAGAAAAGGCTCTAAAAGCCACCGTCCTTAAAAATGGGCTCGTCATTTTAAAGACTATGAGCTATAGCAATGTAGAGATCCTCCCTTAAAGCAGCAAGTCAGGAAATCCTGGAATGACTGATTTTGTGGTAAGAGCTCATACTATGACCCTCCATATGTTATTGTGCACCACAATATAGGAATAAAGGTCTTATTGAAATAAGTGGCCTGGACCAAACTGTTCGTTACTTTTCTTTCCTCTCTGGTAACAGTGCTGGGGTTGGACTCCATGATCCTGAGGGGCTCTTCCGACTGAAATGATTCTATGATTCTAACGTTGGATCCCCATTTGCTGTGGTTTATTAAAACTCACTTGTGAATATCCTAAATTGACACTGAGCACCCCTGCTGATCCAACCAACACGTGATACAGAAACATGATCTGTGTATATAGGATTACCTTTAGTCCAGGCTGGGAAGGTTGGGGTGTCTTTCCTCACACAAGAACAATGATTGCGGGTCAATGGCAGTTCCACAGTCCCAGGGCTGCTCTGGCCCCATCCTGCTGTCCCACAAACGCCCGCAGCTGTGGGAGCACCGCGACACCGAACGATGGGAGAGGACCTGAAACCGGCCCTGCCAAAGCCACGGATTCCAGCAAAAATAATACAAGCATTCCAATTAGTGTACCTTGAAAATGGGAGCTGACTAATAGGATTACAAGCTCCACATTACTAGAAAGCATAAAGTCTGTTATAAAAATTTTAGGAACTGAAGTCAAGCCTTCTAACTTTTTCCTGTAAGCTATCATATAATTTACTTTAGGTAGCACCTGTACAAAGTTATTAAATAACAATCAGCAGTCTCAGTCCGCTCAGCCAGCTGGTTCTCCTGGCTTGTGTATTTCACTGCTGTCACAGGGTTCCCTGCAACAAGGACAGTCTGGGGGAACGGGTTGGTTTCAGTAGCAAGAACCTTGGGACCCGTGGTGCTCAGGAGACTGCAGCTCGTCAGGGGTGCGGGCAGCAGCGCGGTGGCCCCGGCGCGGCCGCACTGCCGCTTCTCCTGCCCGGAGCCTGCGGCGCGTGGTGCGGCCGCTCGCGCCCCGCGCACCCGGCTGAGGCTCCGGGAGCTGCGCTGTGCCAGGCTGCTCCTTCTGTCCTCTCCATCCGGCTGGAGCAAAGAACCTCGTGGCAGTCAAAGCAAAAACAGCATTTTTGCAATCAGGGTTGAAAAATGCAGGAGACAATTTTATAGAGCAACACTAGAAGATAAGAGAGAGCCTATTAGCAGCAAGACGGGAAGTGTCTTGTTTTTAAACTTATATGTAATTTCTAAGTGCCGTTCCTTTGCTTCACTCTGCAGTTTGAAAAATATTTTCTAAACTGGTGTATTTAGACCAGGGATTGGTAACTTCTCTGAAAATGAGTTAAGTTCATATTTTGAAGTCTAAGTAGGATTATTGTTACATGAATTTATGGATAAATATGTGTGTACACACATTGTTATAGCACAATATTTAGTCATTTAATATATTTTATACAGCTAATACAAACAGTATCAAGCAACTACACACACAGAGAAAAATAGTATAATATTCAAGAACTTTTCTTTTTGAGAAAAGCAGGTTTAGTTCTTTCATACCAATAAATACAGTGTGAGGGACAACGACACATGACTACATTTCAAGGTCATTGAATGTATTCCTGTTTCCACTCTCATTGTGTACTGTTGGTGGCAAAAGATCTTAGTTGCAGGCAGCTGTTCCGACAGCAAATGCAGCAGGTTTGTAATTTGGTATTTGTCAAGGGGCTGCATTTTGTAGTCTATGTGCAGAACGAAGGAGGCTTTCAGCTCTCCAGGTCCTGAATTAGTCTGGGTCCTGGCATAAGATACGAATGGCTTAGTGGGCTGCTTCTAATCCATTGGACGATTGCGTTTAATGTCCTGCTATTAATCTGCTCAATTAATTAAAATTAGAATCTTTATGGAATATGCTATTAGCAAAGCCTTATGGAAAGAAGATGCTCTCTCACCAGTATGCTCCACGCTGATAATGGTCATGTTATGAATGATGGTAGAAACATAAGTTCAAAAGTTATCAACTTTAATAAAAATGCCATTAGAAAGGCTTGTTTAACAGGGAAGAAAAAAAATAGAGGGGAAAGGAGCCTATTGTTTTTATTTGGAAAACATCACTGTGTAAAACATTATAATGGAAATGCTGAATATCCACTTTGCACAGCGTGGTCATTGAGATGCTGAGCTCTCCCCAGGGCTGCCTGATTGCCTGCACAGGCTGAAAGAACAGGCAAAAATAATCTAATCGACCACGTTTGTGTCCTCCAAGATAAAGGAAGCAAGAAACAGTTCTTTCGATCCCTGAGCTCCACAGCAAGGGGACCACGGAGTGCTTTGGCGTTTCCGCGGCAGCTCCTGCCAGCACCGCTGGAGCTGTCGCCTCGAGCTGGTTTCTCAGGCTCGTGTGACCGCCACGGGCGCTCGGTTGGCCAGGAAAGAAACATCACTTTGTTTCCCATTCAGTCTTTTATGCCTGTTGAATTGAAACCTCATTTCTGTTGACCACTATTTTGATGATTGTTAATGGTTTTCAGTGAGAAAAACAGGGCTATTTGGGGGTTTTATAGAACTACTTTTCCCACACCAGCCTCCCGGAGCTCCTAGGAGACTCAAGAGAACCGCAGCACAGTAGACAATTTATGCACATATTGGGAATTATTCATATTGAAAGGTTTCTAAGCCACTACCAGAAAATTTGGGGGGGACGGGAGGGGTGATCAACACAAGCCTCAAATTTCTCTTGTTTGCCCCTCGTGTTGTTGAGGAAATAAACTATTTTATTTAAGCCACAGGATTAGAACAGTTATCTAAAATCCCTGTGAGGGCAAGCAAACATGTTGTTCCATTTGGCTATTGCTGTCTGTCAAGTACTCATTGGAAAATAGTGGCTCCCATTACTAAAACAATGAAGAGATTAAATTTTTATTATGTGTATTAGGCTGACAAAACAGAAGAGATGAACATAAAATGAACTGATTAAATTAAAACCTTTGATTAGCTCTTCTAGGAAAAATTACTTGCCTAGTCCATTATGTCTGTATACATAGGTGAAGAACACAGGATTAATGTACAATTACTTTATCACTAAGCAGCTTCTGTTGGTATATTGAAATATGCGAATGGATTTGCTTTGTTTAATTCTGAGCTATTGGGAAATCAGCAAGAAAGGAATTCAGGGGTCCTTAAAGGAATTAAGAGTCCTTGAGAAAATAGCCATTAATTTAGGGGTGCCCACTTCCTGGCTCAAATCTGATTAGCAGGCTTATTTCGCTTGTATTTCAAACTCAGAAGGACACTAAATTATTGAAAACAAACCTTGTGTCTACAGAAGAAATATGAGCTGCCTACAGCTAGAAGTGGAGGGAAGCCAACAAAAGAGCTTGTGCGTGGCCCCGGGGTCCCCCAGCATATTGGGCTGGGGGTGAGGAACTGGTCCAGCTCCAACTGCACACCCAGGGGCTTGCTAAGTAATTCTGAAGCTGCACCAGCCCTTCAATCACACTTAGAAGGCAGCCGTGACACAGCAATGCTGTTGTGCTTGCTGGGAAGGAGGAGGGCGATACTCCTCGATAAAACTGCTGGAGAGAGTCCAGCGCAGCCACCAAGATGCTGAAGGGAGTGGAGCATCTGCTGTGTGAGGAAAGGCTGAGGGAGCTGGGGCTCTGGAGCTGGAGAAGAGGAGACTGAGGGGGGACTCATTCCTGGGGATCAATATGGAGAGGGGGAGTGTCAGGAGGATGGAGCCAGGCTCTTCTGGGTGACAACCAGTGACAGGACAAGGGGCAATGGGTGCAAACTGGAACACAGGAGGTTCCACTGAAAGATGAGAAGAAACTTGCTCCTGGTGAGGGTGTCAGAGCCTGGCCCAGGCTGCCCAGGGAGGTTGTGGAGTCTCCTTCTGTGCAGACATTCAAACCCGCCTGGACACCTTCCTGTGGAACCTCAGCTGGGTGTTCCTGCTCCATGGGGGGATTGCACTGGATGAGCTTTCCAGGTCCCTTCCAGCCCCTGACATTCTGGGGTTCTGTATAAAAGGACAGAAAGGGCAAGTGGCCATAGTTGAAAAACCACCTGAGCGGTGTTACTACTGCACACGTCTGCTGGCTCCACCATCACAAAGAACAGGGCACAACTTGCCAGAGTCACAGCCTTCCTGGGATATACCTGAGGCATGTGGGTCACCAAGGGTTTAAGAAAAATGAGCCGGGCACATAAACCATGTATAACATTAATCTTTGTCCCAGGTCTCTTTTTTTGGGCATTAAGGGATGGTGCATTGTTTCCAAGGAACTTCTCTGGATCACTGTAATTGTAGGACTGTAGAGGAGAGTGTGGTGTATGCCAAATACAGCATTCGTGAGACAGTTGGAACTGGGCAGAAAAGCCCTGTCCAAAAATCACCAGGATGCAGGAGAGGAACAGTTTGAGGGACTCGCCAAAGACCCCAGCACCACTCATGGCAGGACCGTGGGACCAGGGTGATGGCAAAGCTGGTGATCCCGAGGACAGACGGAAGGAGCCGGGGCCACGCGGGCCTGGCAGTGGGTCGGAGGGAGGACCCACATGGGAGGTGAGTAATACCAGGGCTGATGGTCACCCCTGAGCCACCACAACATGCTGCTCTTCTTATGTCAGAAAATAGTCTGCATAGCTAATGATTCCGTCTATCATGCTTTTAGTAAGGAGCAGTAACAAAACCTGTGGGTGCACTGTCAATGGAGAGCACACAACCACCTCATAGTCCTCAACAAAATCTCCTCAAAAAGCAAAGTTCTGCTTGGCTTTGCTTTGCAGGAGCTGGAGGAGCAGCGCTAGTGTTTCACAGCTGAGCAGGATGGCATTCTGAAATCCAGCACAACCAAGTTCTTTCTACTCCAGAAGTCTTGTTTTCTACTTCCAGCTCAAGTTCTCTCCCAATTCGACCTACTTCACATGGAACAGCTTTTCAGTACAGGCGTCCCTGACACCCACTGCCCAGGGTACCAGCACAGTCCGTGTGAACCAGCAGCTCATCCCCTGCGAACTGCTGGCCAAACTAAATGCTCCGTTATTGAAAAGCACTGGACAGAAACATCAGAGCTCTGGGTGGAGCCGTTCAGCTTGTGGATTATGTTCACCATTGCCATGTAACATGGAATTAGACAGGCTGAAATATTTTCGGTAACATTGTGTCATAAAGTTAACTCAGGAGAAAGTTCTGCTGAAATGTTAGTAATCCAGGGAGCACTTCTGTTTTCTTTTTAAACCGTGAAGCGTCAGCTGCTGTTCAGCAGCGGATCTGTCAGCTAATCTCAGAGTTCTCTGTCTGAGATTCATTTGACTATTGATTTTTTTCTAGACTTCATGAAAAGCCTATTAATCATTTGAGAAATATTTGTGCCTCGTCACTTTTATAATTCTTCTGATATTTCATATTGAAAACGCTGCCATGACCACTGTAGAAAGAAACAATTACTTGATAGTAAGGTCGCTGATGTAGTAAACTATAGCCATAAATTTGTTCAGAAGTACATGGTATATGACCTTAAACTGCTTATTTGATGTCCCCATTGATGTAATTATCTTGTTATATGAAGTAGGTATTAAAAATTACTGGTTTGGAAATATTTTTAAATCCACTAATCATTCATGAAATGCAATTATTCACTTATTTTAACTCAAACAATTCATTATACAATAGATTCTGGTTGAAGTATATGTTGGAATACTGGGTTATTGGTGGTACGTATTTGTGTGTACAGAATCAGGGCTGGCACAGTGCGGAGCTATGATTTTTGAGCCTCGAGACCCACACTTTCCAACCTTGTCTGAAGCAGCCGGCATTGCCGTTGCTGTGCATGTTGCTGACTGCTTTAGTTCCCTAACAAAGTTGTGTTTAAAGATGTCAGAACTCTGGCCAGTAGGCTCTACTGTCTCTCAAAACTAGGACAGAAATTCTAATACATTAAGAAATGGAAAATAATGAATCCCGTTTTCCTAATGTTCACCTTCAAAACGAAGAGCGAACGGGATCATGCAGCATGTGCTGCCTGGAGCAGCGCGGATGCTTCACCTTTCCAAACAGCACACCATGTACGATGGAACTGCCGCTCCGGCACTTAACGGGAATAGGATTAAACACAAGTCATGTTGAGAAGTGAAGTAATAACAATTAGCACATTTTCTAGACGAGGGCAACCCAGACAAGGAGGTCATGGCTCAAGGGAATGGGGAGAAGAAACAGAAAACCGTGGCTGCGTGATACAAAGGTAACGAAAGTTACTTTGTGCTGGGTAGCTGGTGTGGAATTTTGGACAGTTGCCCAAAACTGGCATTGGCTGAGGTTCATTTTTTTTTAAAGCTTGAAGCAGCATTGTGGGATTGCAAAGTGATTTGATATTGAAGTCAGACAGCAGGAGAGAAAAGAAAACTAGGGGACAGAGAAATTTGAAATAAAAGATCAATGGCACTTATCAATAGCATCTCAGAAATCCGGCATACAGCTCCTTCTGTGAATACACTGCGCATTCATCCTGCGCCCTGGAAAAGTCAAAAAGCCATTTCACCAGATATTTAGAAAGTACAGGGCGGGTACACAGCGTTTTTCCATGATGTATTACACTGACTAGAGCATATGCTTTAGAGGAAAGAAAAATACACGAGTCTGAGATCAGAAAATTTATTTTTAGTTTTGTCTGATAGTAAGGACTTGAGTAATTTTGTATTTTTTCATTGTAGCTGTGTGGAATAGGAGAGGGAAGGATTAATATTGTCCTTTGAGGAGGCAAAGAAAGGACTTCTGCTCACGCTACTCATTGTCCCAGAGCGTTAGCAAAAAATGGAAAACAGAAAGTGGGAACAGTCGTCTTCTATGTCTCTTTCTTACCGTGACAGCAGGCCCTTGGGAAACTGTGAAACAGTCATGTAGCTGAGCTTCAGAAACACATGGCCATGCCAGGGCCTGCACTTCAAAACCAGTTACAACGAAACATCAAATCTATGATTTAAATGCCGGGTGGACCTCCAAAGCCGCCCACCAAGTGTCCACAGCAAACAACAAACACCTGGTTCGTGGGCACTGCGAAGGGAACTTTCTGATACTTGTATAAGGCTTAGCAGATGTGGTAACATTTACGTTTAGATAATAACCATTTCTACAAGTGACATTCAGCAGTACGATACCAAAACCCTTAAAAAAATTATGTAATTAACAGAGAATAGTTTATTTGGTAGAGGTGACAGGTGCTCATAGTATAATAATTTGTATCTAGTTATTAGTCCCTAAGCTGTGTAAAAGTAAACTTAATGACTTAAAAAAAAGAAAGCCAGGAGCCATCCTAATTATTCATTCCTTTCTCTCCATTTAAATTGCTTCTGCAAGAGTCTGCTTTACTTTGTTCATCTTCCATTAATCTCTATTTATCTTGACAAATAAATGGTACAGTCCCCCATACTTAAATGTCAGGGGCAAGGCAGATTTTCAATCATTTTCTATACCAAAAAAGGTCACATGGATTTTAAAGTCTGACATAATGGAGAGTATCTGACTGAACTATTGAATAGAGCTTTTTTCACTATGTATCCTGAGAGCTTCAAGGAACAGTGAACAATCTTTTTTTTAAGGGTTTAGTGATTCTGTGATTTGTCTTCTGATTGAAGACTAACCCAAGGGGCTTTGGTGTTGAAGACACATTTTTCAGTGACAAGGACAGTTGATATGTTACCACTCGGTATCTGCAGGATTTGGTCTGTATTTCATGGGGATTCCCATCTAAAACATGTTAGTTCTGTCATTTGTATTTTTAAGTCACCTTGTTGTAGAAAATTGTTCAACAAAACAGGTGTAACCAATTTTGTTCCTCCCTAAAAGGAAGAGTAGGTCTGGTTTATAACACTTCAAATGTTATATATTAATGTCATCATTTACCATTAAAAAAAACAAAAAAAAAAAAAACAAAAAAAAAAAACCAAAAGAAAACAAACCTGAAATAAAAGACTTTCTAAACAGAGGTCACTCTTCCATCTATTTCTATTTGAATGCCCAGGCAAGATGTCCCAGTACAGCTCTGTGTCAGTACCAGTATGAGCCCTGCCCTCCCCAGCACAGCCCGCGCTGCCCCGGCCAACGGACACACTCGGCAGCTCCAGCAATTACTCTGTAAATGAACCGTGCCCAGGAAGCCCGGCGGAAACCTCTGTGAAAGGGAGAGGAATGGCAGAAGCAGAGGCCTGGCCAGGGACCGGCCTTTAGAAATCCCGGCTGCTGGCCTTCCGTCCTCCTCTCTGAAACCTAACGGTGCCACCTGAGTTACGACACTGATGGGGCATCAAGAGATATGAGATGAGTTCCTGTTATTTGGGAAGCTGGAAATTATCTGACTCAAGACAGCTGACTTGACTGCTTGGACTTCAATCGATTCCCTGATCAGATGGAAAGCTGCGAAGCAGATGAGATTGGGTCCCGCGCAGCGGTGAGGGGAGGTGTCGGTTGTGTATCAGGGACACGCACAGACTGCGTTTTTACAGCACCGACTGTCTCGGGCTTGACCAAAAGCTGCTCCTCTTCATACACCTCTTTTCCTCGGCTTCAATGGGCTTTGGTTTGGGCCCCTTGAGAGCAGACATGACATAAAAATATTGCAGTGCCAAGAGTGGGTAAAGTCAGTACAGAAACATGATCAAATTTATCATTATAATACTCGGCAGTTTGTAAACTCATTAACATTTGCAGAGAACATGCTGGTTTACCTGTGACCTATAAATTCTGGAAAGCTCAAGAGAATTACCGCTTGGAGAAATGTTGATGGCAAAGATATTTTGGAGGAAGTATGATGAAGCCAAGTGGCATCATTTAATTGAAGTTGCTAGTGTTATAAAAGCTTCATGGGATGCAAATGACAAGTCACTATGCATCTGAACAATTACAGAGATTGCACAGAGTGAGGTTAAAGCTTATACAATTATGTAGGAAAGTGGGAGTCGGCTGGGTTAGCAAGATATTGCCCACAAATTAAAATACATTCCATACGGTAGGGACTGTTGATAGCAATAAGAGGATGGATGATACTGATGTCTCCCATTCCAACTATGCTAAATGTCTCAAACCTGCAAGTAATGAGGGCAAAAAGTATAAATCCTGGGTTAGATCAGCAGTATCAGCTGCACACAGTGAGCACATGTGGGCACCAGAAAGAATACTGGAGGACATTAAAAAAAATATATAGCAGGTATGAAAAGATTTAGAAACTGAATAGGAAATTGTGAATCTTTAGCTGTGGCAGAACTCATTGCAGAGTCAGCAGCCATTGTCTTGTGAGAAAGAAGAATATATACAGTGCTGTTCGAGGGAACTCGTGGTCCCTCTCAGACAAGCAGTGCAGCTGGGCAGGAGCGGGCCTGACCAACATTGCCATAGGTTGTAGATGGTACATCACAAAAAATGGTCCATGCTGTGGCCAAGGTCAAGCTAAAATATTACAGATCAAAGTAAGACTGACAGTTTCCTGCTGGCTGTATATATAGCAGTGGGAGCTACACATGGCTGTGGTTTGCTGCAGAGGTTATGTCAGTATGGTTTTTGAAGTGCATTATTTGTGCAGGCACAATCCAAAAATAAGACACCCCAAATTAGTGCCAACAATAATTGTGCAATACCAAACTACCATGGATTCGCTGCTTGGTTTTGTTATGCTACATATATGTGTGCTACATTTTCCGTAGAAGAACTACTAGTATTAAGGAATCATTTCAACATCTTCTAAAAAATTAATTAGAGCTGGGGTCCATCCTGTACATCATTTATTGCAAGTCTATCATCCAGGAATCAGAGTAACTACTGAAAACTCTAAAACGTTTATTACTCTCAAGAGACAGAGAATTAATCTGTTTATATCAAGGCTCAGGAATATCTGCATAGATCTCATAGAATCACTTGGCAAAAGGCCTGTGAGTTGATCAGTCACGCACAGATATTCAGGCAATTAACTGATGTCCTGAATCTCACTGCCACGTATGTGATAGGAATTTATTTGTCTGTGTATCTTTGTCTGTAGAATGAAAAATAAAATAGCGTGGAAAACATAGCCCAGTCTCACTTAATTCTGTGTTGGCTTTGCTGCTGAAACTTCCACACGTGCAGCAGGGGAGGGAGGCAGAGGAATCTCTGAGGGAGGTTTTGTCCGGCAGGAACCAGATGGAGCTGCTGCCTTGTTACACGCGGACTATTGAACGCCCAGCAAACTCTCTCCCTCTGCACATTTGCCGGGTCTGTGGATTTCCTCGTATAGTTACTTATCCTATTAGCTTAAGGGAAAAGCTCTAATTGCATTCACATGAAAGCAAAATCTTCAGTATATGCTGTTTCTATTAGTAGTATTATTTTTCCTGTTATCAGTTAGAGTTTAAGAGAACTCGCAAGATTATGAGCATCTTTTACATTTCTGGTTTGTATTAATATGTGATACCAAAGCAAGTAAAGACAAATTAAACAGGCATTTATCATTAGATAAAAGAAGTTGCTAAAATACAATCCTCGGTAGAGGAGGACAGCAGCAGTTCGGCTTCACAGCCCACATGCCCATTACAGAAGCTGCTGAGCAAAATTACAGGACTTGAATTATACAGGTGTCCGTATAGATCCTACACCTAACAGAAGTCATTTCTTCTTTACAAGCTCTGAATCCATCAGCGCGCAGCGGAGAGCTGGTCGCAGGCGCAGGTTGGCCTGGCCAGCGGATTGCTGGGGGATCCCAGCCTCGCCAGCGGCTTTTCCCTTTCACTGTGCCACAGGAGGAACCGGGACACCCGTGGCTGACACAGACACAGCTCCATCGCCACTGCATTAGATCCCCAGACACAGACATGGCCCCATTGCCACTGCATTAGATTCCCCAGACACAGACATGGCCCCATCGCCACTGCATTAGATTCCCCAAGTCACCATCCACCCAAAATTCAGCCAGTCAATACAGCTCCATGCCCATTTCAAAGACCTTTCTTATGTGTTCATAAATCAAATGTGCTAATAAACACTCTCCCCTCTGGTTTTAGCAAGTCTGTCTGCTGAAGAGAAAAGGTTACTGACTCTATTAAACTGGCAAACTCCTTTCTTTCCAGAATCTTTAATGCTCCAAGAAATTAGAAATCCAGTGACAGAGTTCAGGCTGCAAACTTACGAACTGGCCACTGTTATACTCCTTTTTACTACATTTAAACTGGGGATCCAGATGTGACAAGCTCCACATTCTATTTAATCACCATCCAGTCCTTTAAGGCTTTTTTTTTTTTTCCACAACAATGTTTTTGCCAATTCCTACATCCACTTCAACAGAAGGAGTATTTTCATACACTCAGATTCTATAGCTTTTGAACCACCTAATTTCTTTAGTAAATTGCATTAAAAATAATAAATTAGCCTGAGTAGTAATTTTACATTTTTCACGGAATCAGAGAATGGACTGGGTTGGTAAAGCCCTCAGAGCTCATCCAGTCCAACCCTTGGTCCAACTCCAGTCCATTGACCAGATCATGGCACTCAGTGCCATGGCCAATCTCAGTTTACAAACCTCCAGGGCCGGTGAGTCCAGCACCTCCCTGGGCAGCCATTCCAATGCTGACCACTCTCTCTGCACAGAATTGCTTTCTCATCTCCAGCCTCAATTTCCCCTGGCAGAGTTGAAGCCCATGCCCCCTTGTCCTCTTGCTGACTGCCTGGGAGAAGAGCCCAATCCCCCCTGGATAGAACTGCCCTTCAGGTCGTTCTAGAGAGTGCTGAGCTCACCTCTAAGCCTCCTCTGCTCCAGACTGAACAAGCCCAGCTCCCTCAGCCTCTCCCCATAGGGCTTGTGTTCAAGTCCCTTCACCAATCTTATTTTAACACTCTTACTTGAAGCATTTTAGAAAACATGGGGTTCTCCCGTTCTCCCCCGCAAAACGAGCTCCTGATGAGTACCAATTGTTAATTTTTGGAGTGTTTACTGAGCAGCCGCTGCCCGGCGCCGCAGGACCCGGCAGGTTCCGCAGCAGCAGCTCAGCTCCTGGCCGCCCGCCAGCCCGTGGTGACCTCCAGAAATCCTTACGGGTTTGATCAGCACTTCCTTATCCCCAGCGCTCTGTCGCTTCTGTTTTAAATCACATCTCGCTGTACCCGGGGTAGGTAATGATGTTAATGTAAGTGATACAACAGCTTGTTACAAGCATCCTTGGATTATGAGATGGCAATATCTTGATTATGTAAACAAGGATAGTGTTTGCTGTATTATATTTCCAAAATTGTTATAGTATCATGCTGATACAAATTATATTGTTGCATCTCAAACGTATTTATTTAAAACATAGTGGATGGAATTCAAAGACTGTCAAAGACAATAAAAGACAATACCTGACTTGCCCTGGGTTTGCATCAGGATCAGTATCTTACTGTCACTTTCACATTATTTTATACTAATTCCTAAGATACAAAGATACAAATTTCTTTACTTTTCTGTGCCCATAAATTATTACCATAATTACAAAGCATTGTAACTAATGGATGGAGAGATCACGCTGTCGCTGCTAAAATACATTTGATTGCTTCAGAATATGCAGTGAGTTAGTTTGGGGAATCTTGTAGTAGGATCTACAGATAATATTAGAAAACGCATCTCTCGGAAGGCACTTGTTTCTATATTCATATAACGTTGTATTAATAACAAACAGGTGACAGCAGAATGAGGATTGCTTACACAGCTGACGAAAACGTGCATTATTTTACTCTCCATTTACCCTTTTGATGCACTGTCAATGGTGCACAGAGAATATAATGTGCTGTATACGTTACATATTACATAGCACACGGGAGTGTATATATGTTAACATATGTTGCTGTGTATACTGTGGCAGCTTACACATACTTTGTACATAAGTGGCCTTAATTCAGCAATTTGATGTGGAGAGAAGAGAATGTCCTGTTCCACTGCAGAACATAAACAGCCTTGCAGGATCGCGAGGTGACAAGAACGTCAAAAGCATGGAAGCAAACACAATTATTTGTTTTAAAAACCTACATGTGCTGTTCTAAGTCGAGTAGCACAACTTCAAGTTTTTCAAAATCCACAACACTTTTTCAGTCACAGCTGGCGTTGAAACTGGGACCGCGTACTGTCTTTTCCCATATCACCTTTATGGATCCTGATGCTGCAGTGACACTTGAACAGTGAGTTATTTTCTTCCATGCATGTGGAAGTGTTTTCATTGATTTTTTAATTAACGATGACCTTTAAACAAATACTTTTTTTCTATAAGTTACAGAGCATGACAGAAATTTACATACTGGTGATCACTTCCAGAAACTGATGTCAGGTATTAGCGATTTCATTTCATCTCTTCTGGCAGAATTTTTCTAGAACACTTGCCTTGTCACTGACCGTCCATATCTTCATTACAACTGCCAGGCGGGGAAAAGCAGAATCACAAACATGAAGGCAAGAAAAGCTTTGATGGGAGAGAAAGAGATGGAGTGAAAGAGATTGCGCTGAAAAAATGATACCATCCACTCCATACTCCTTGGGGCGTGGGAAATGAGACTGGCTTGCTTTTGAGTCACAGCTGGGTAAATTATTATTATTATTGTTGTAAAATTAGTATGGTTACGGGCCCATTTTTGCTTGTTCTCTTTCTGGTATCATTTAGCTGTGGCTCAAATGAACAATCTAATATGGTTATGAACCAAACAGCTACCACGGGAGCAGACGGAATGCCCCGGTCAGCGCAGGTTTCCCCCGGGACAGCCGGTTCTGCAGCTCTGATCTGAACGCTCGGGGAGCTGTGTAGGCAGCTCCAGGCGTTACACACTACCTACTCCTGGAATTTGGAATCTTTTTTCTAAAAAAGAATCTCTGGAGCATTTTAAATCGAACCCACTCTCTCTCTGTGCTTTCTGACATCTTCCTTGTGAAGTGAGGCTCTTCATTGTCATCTTCCTTTGACAGCTCCTCTCATCCCCTACGTTCAATACATCCGCTCTGAGCAAGCTCCCTTTTCATCTGGCACTTCTTTATGTTAAGGCTATGCCAATCCTCATCCGTGAATTGGATCTGCCAGGCTTGCTGATATCATATACTGTAGTTTGCCCTGTCAGGCAGGGATAGCAGTGGATCCCATGTCAGACGGCCGTGGCAGCAGCAATCTGTGCCATCCCGTTGGAGGTACCGACCCATCAGTGTGACAGTCCTGGATGCTGGGCCACAGCCAGCTCTGCTTTGGCTTTGGCAGCACCTTTCTACAATGGGAAGTACCGAGATAATCCGATGCTCAGAGGTGCTCAGCTTGCGATCAGACTGAGAAAAGCTCAGGTTTGCTTTACATGGACACAGCTCCAGCTGTAAGGCCTCACCGTTTTTCATATGGTGTCGGGAACCGTTTCAGCACAAGAGGAAGCACGTGCCTGTTTCAGTGCTGTGCGCAACGGAACAAAGCACTGCAGGTCTATATCGGAGGAAAGGTGGTGAGAAGGAGCGAGTTGGGAGCTGTCACTGACGCTAGAGGCCCCAGGCAGAGCAGGCCGGGGGCACCGCACGTGTACATCTGTCCCGCAGGTCGTGTCTGGCGAACCCTCTGGCGGCAACTTACGCTGGGAATATTTCAAAAGGATTCTTCAGATGATAGAGTATTGATCATGACATAAAGGATTCTTCAGATGGTATCGATCCTGCCTTACTGACTGCCAGCATCCAGCCAGGCCTGTGAGGCTGGACTGCGCCACGCATATGTTCTAGTTTTAATTTACTGGGATGATGATTAAGATAAAATTATTCCTCCTCTGTTAATTCCTTCAAAGCTGAAAAGACTTGTCAGTAACGACGTGAGAAGAGCATTCTTAGAATTACTAGCTCGTGCTCACCAACTTCCAGGGTGCAAGATCTCAACCTCTATATAGGCTACAGGTATATGGGGAAACTAAATCCGCTTCTACGTGCACAGATTTCACATGGGGAATATGCGCTTAGGACTTCTCCCTTTGTAATCTGCTCGTCAGCCTCAGATTGCTTAACATCAGTGACTTTCCATCCTTGAAGCTGTGCAATATCTCCTCTCCCAAGAGTGCTGCAAGCCATAAAGGAGGATTAATGCTGCTTTTGAACTGCATTAACTATTGTGTGGATTTTCCACTTGGAAGCTTCTAGCATACACTTAATATCATGTAAAGCAGAAAAATAAGAATAATTAGCAATTAATAAATCATCTGCCAAGTTTTGAGCTTGTATTTTCTTCTATGATCTGATCTTCTGACATGTTCCAACTCCCTTCAGATTTTCCTATTCAATTAATTCAGGCACTACAGACCACTACGATTCTACGAATCATCCTGATACCTTCTTTGATCCATGGGGAAGGGGATGTGCCATGGATTACTCTATCCTTCTTCTCTTGTTTTCCTGGCATTCCCAGCCTCTGATGACTAGATCTCCCTGTTTGATGATTACAGACTCTCAGAGCACTATCTCAATACTTGTTTGATTTATGGATCCAAATTTCTTGCTAACAATGCCCTGTAGCATTTTATTGCACTCAGTAAATAACTCTAAATTTATTGCTCTTAAAAGAGAACAAGGCTAGTGTAATGTTTTTTGTCTAGCTATCTGTTACTCCCTGTAGTAATTTTTAACCCATTTACTCCTTCTGGTGTTATTGAGATCTCAAGGATGAGATGTTTCTGCAGCTGTTAGGAAAACAAATGGCTGCATGGAGACAAAAGGCTGCAGTACAAACTCTGTAGGTGTTTGCTTGGTTTGTTCTGTCTGCTCATCAGTCAGTATATGGATACCAGAATGGGTACATCTGAAGAAGCCAGAGAGCAGTATTGTCTCTGCAGACAAAATCCAGAAGCACCAGAGGAATGTGAGGGGCTGCGTACAGGTCGTTGGGATGCAGAGGGCCTGGAGCGGCGAGGAGCGAGAGGTGGTGAGGGGAACGGGGGACGCCCGTGTGGACTGAGTTACAGAGACCAGGTTGTCATGGACCACTTGTCTTCCTTTCTAAAAATGTTTGGGTGATTTTGATGCTTACAAAATCTGAAAATCTCTCCCTATGCACAGAGCAGATAGGTGATTCATACTTTGCAGCATAACTCTAGCTCTGTGGCTCTCATTCCAGAGGCATCTTCTTTTTTGTCTCGATATTTGTAGAAATGGTGTCACCAAGGAAATAAGGTGTAGCTTGCAAATAAATATTTCAAACCAGATTTTCACAAGTAAATGTTAATGGCTTCAAAATGCTAGATTATGACAATGCAAGGTCATCATATTAGGAAGTGTGTCCTCCATATGTGCTTGAAAAGAACCCTGCAGCACTGGTATTTCTCCTCTATTGTAGTTTGCTTACTGTGAGAAGAAGGAAGCCTAATCCATTTGCATATAGTTATTTAGACCTCTTTATAAGAGGTGTAGGATCACAGCTGGAAAAACAATTAGTGACTTAGGTAGCTCTTTAGTTGGATGCATTAAATTATTAATATAACAAACAAATCAGAGGAAGAGCTACCCTAACAATATAAATGGTATTTTATATACTGATCCTCTATAATATATCTGCTAAAATGTGGACATCTTCAAAGAGGCATAAATAATTTTACTTTTGGTATTCTTCAAGGGTCAGAAGTTTCTGGTAACTGTTACTGCTTCTGCTACAAGGATTTTACTGCAGGTTTAGCTCCTGGCCTCTGTGTCATCACAACCATCCCTTTGCGAGGGTACAGAACAGCACACTGCGGTCCCAAGGGAAAATTGTAGTGTACTGCCTTTGATGGAAGAACTTGCAGACACAAGATGAATCCTGGACACATACTATGGAATAAAGAGATGGCTGTTTTAACTGAATTTTTCACATTATAACTCTGAAAGAGATCTATATTTTAGTGAAACATCCATGCAAAAACCTTCTGTAAATGTCTTATCCCACAACTTATGTGCTTTTTTTCCTGATTTTCTATGGTTTCTTCAAGATCTTTGCTGGGGCCAACTATTTCTGAGAGAAACTGTTCCTTTTCACCTCTTTTTAAGTGGAGGTCCTTAAGAAGGGGGGAAGCAAGAACCAAAGAAAAATCAAGTGATAAAATGATGGCAAAGAACTAATCAATCATAAATGTAAATGATTTTGCATTAAAAATATCCTTATAGGAGTTCATTTAACAAAGGGGTGGTCAGGTTTGGTTTTGAGATGGCGTAAGGAATGTTTCTTCACAGTTCTGCTGGCTGTTCAGAAATTAACTTAAAACTTGAACAACAACCTGGATTGCTATAGGAGAATTATAGTTCTCCAACCTTCACCTTTGGAAAAAAATGAGAAGTAGTTTAATCCATTATTATAGATGCAAAATATATTCTTTAAACTAGAGTTAGTCATTTGGTGAGGCAGAGCACAGCTTTTAGGAAAAAATGCCCTTGCGGATGGTTAGCCCAGCCCCCAGCAGAGCTGCTGCAGCGTGTTGCACAGCAACTACATCAACCATCAGCTGCCTTAGTTTAAGTCCTGGCTGAGAATCGTGCTGGAAGGCCTGCTTTTGCTTTTTGGAAGCTGTTTGTACAACACTGTTGATAGGCCTCATTCTTTAGTGATTTGCTTCCAAATGCTATCAGCGCGTTGTTCCAGAAGGGCGCGCGCGGCCGGGCCAGCAGAGTGCTGGGCCGCACTGGGCCAGGCGGCCATTGCAGGCGGGCTGACTGGGACCCTGGCCTGGGGCGGGCCGCAGTGAGACAGCCCCCAGTTCTCCACTCACACGAGGTTTCAGGGACGTTTTAGACCATCACCCAAGCGAAAGCTGCCAGCTGCCATTCTGTTTTCTGCCAAGGTTCAGTGGTTGAGGATTCGGGGTCCACACAAGCCCTCCCAGCGGCCCATTGCGCGTCCTTCCAGCAAAACAACTTGTGAACTCGAATAGTGCCCATGTTTTGTCACAGACACTCTCTTGTGTGTGTGATCGTGTGTGTGTAGCTATAACCGTTATCAAATGTGCACTCCCTTTAACTGGTAAGGAGTGGATAGTAAAAGACAATTGGATTATTTGAGATTATATAATGAATTCACAGAATCAGAAGTATAGCTATAGCTTTAAGTTTGGGTGCAAGGTCATGTATGAGTTAAAACAAAAATTATGTTATTGAAGGTTCTTAAAAGCTATTTGAATGTGGTAACTAAAAATTAAAGATTAAATTGATGAGTATACCTAAGAAAATGTTAAAATGCACTTTGTATTCACCTGGGAATAATTATCTATGTAGTTTTGTATCATGGTTCCAGAGATATTTTTCAACTACAGTTTCTGTTATAAAAGTCAACGACAAAGCTATTTCATAATTATTAAACACACTCAGTTCCCTTCTTGACTTTATCTTGTGATAATAAAACTGGAGTCAGAGTCAGTGTGTACATTTCAAGGAAAGTTATGATATAAAGCAGAGAACATAGAACAAAGGTACTAAAAATCATTTATGATTGAAACTGTAGACTGAAATGTGTGAATTCTGACTGAATAGCCCATCACAATTGCCTGGTGATACCGGGAGGCGGATTCAGGAGCTTTTTAACATATGCAGCCAACCTCCTCTGCTTTATTGTGTAACCACTGTGCAGACTCTGCTTGGCAAAGTTGGTGTGACTGATTAAAAACTGAAGAGGGGAGTCATTTTACAGAATGTTGAATTGCTGATGAGACCGTTTTAACAGCTAAAATATAGTATCAAAGTTTCATAAAGCCAGAATGATAAAAAATGTATATGTCTAGCTGTTTATCAGCTTGCAATAGTTAATGCTTGCATCTAAATGGATGGGCAGAAACGGGTGTATTAATGACTTTATGTTTTTATAATTTCTCTTACAAATCTATGATTTTTGAGACAAAATATGAGGGTGGGAGTTAATGGATTTAGAGAGATGATTAAACTGTAAGACAACAGCTAAAAGCAATATTGCTTTGGCGTGGAAAAGGCAGGTGGAGTTTGTGTGCCAGTGCTGGCAAACCAACAGGGAAAGCAAGAGGTACTGATGTTTGACTTCCAACGAGGTGACTCACGTCATTACAAAAAAAGGTATCTCAGCCTATCCTCTTCATTTGAAGGAGCTAAAATCTGGCAGGATACAACCATAAAAAGGTGGTGGTGTTGGCTGCTTTTTTTTCAAAACGCAATTCCTATTAGTTTTGCATGTTTTCCTATAGGAGTTTTTGACATCAAGAATCTCAGTGACATAAGAAATTTCAACAGGCGTGAAGCACCGACGACTGGTCTTGCCGACAGGTGTGCTTAACAGTGGGAAGATTGTGCACTGGAAGCTATTCAACACTGGGAACACTGTCATTCAGTGCGCTTGTCCAAAGACAAAATACCATTTTAGATATTAAATTGAGTATTACATAACGGGAATAGCACCTCATTAATGAAATGTAGTCAGCAAACCTTAGATTGCAAAGTGCCAGAACAGCAGAGGGACCTCATTCTTCTAAGCATTGCCTTTGTTTTCAGGTGAGTATTTGATGGCAGGACCTACGAATATCTAACAACAATCAGCTGTGGAACTAAACCCTAAGTAAACATTTATGCTGATAGTATGGAAGTAAAAGTGGAATCACAAGAGAAACACACAACTGTTTTTTCCAAAGCTAAGCTACGTTTCAATTTTGAACGGTCCATCTTGTAGATGGTGAATACATCCCTGTAAATACATCCCTGTACCGCTGGACAACATTTCCAAGTACTTTACAGCAACATGAGTCTCATCCTTTAGATGTGCTTCTCAAGTCCGCTGCTGTGCAACTCAAAGCTGCCTGGATAACAGTCTAGTACAGCAATGCTCTCTTCTGTCATGACGATCATTTTTGTTTTATTAAATACCCAGCCTTTTAAACTACACTGTAAAGTGTAAAAATATATTCTAAATAATTTCATTACCATAATGTTAATTGTTGCTGCTAAAGGATAATGCCAGTGATTAACCGTATTTCTCCCAAATACGTTTTACATTGATGAATGTTTTTATTAAGATATGTCAAATTTATCTGAATTAAAAGCTGACTAGAAGTAAATGATAGGATGCAAGGCAGTAATCTAATCTAATTGTTCTTATTGTACAATAAATGAAGAAAGATTGAGAGAAAACGTCATTGTTCAGTCCAAATGGAAACAGTTCCATGGAGCGGAGCTCATGAGGAGCAGCCCAGGGCGGTTCCAAACACGTCCCGGTGCCTCAGAGCGCAGGCAGCAAAACTGGCTCCTGGAGCTTCCAGAGAGACGGAGCTAACAAGAAATACTTCAGAATACAGAAGAGAGCCCCAGAACATACGTAATGATGCTAAATTCACAGATGTATTTGATTATAGAGCCAGGACGCAATCCCTCAGTCCTTGTTCGTGTAAAAATTGGTGTTTACTTTAGGTTGGTTTATTTTTTCCAAATGCATGGAATTAATTGCATTGTAGGAGCATTGCTAGAGTTCTGACACATTGCACTTGGTGAAGACTGCTATAGTTGTTAATAAAGAGCTGTTATGTATGATACGTATTAAATTTTCAAATAATCCTGTGGGGTTTTTTAATTGATGAAATATACAACGGTCAATGACAAATGAGATATTTCATTTGTTTCAATTTTTCCTAACCAAACTCGGAAGCTCTCATTCTCAGGTTGTAATTAACTTCCTTGAAAATACTCAGTGGTGTTTCAAGAAGTTTCATGGCATCTTCCCATAAATCAGCATCATGCAGCTGAATTAAAACCTGAATGTAAATTAGAAATGTTTTTATATTAATGACTGTGAGGCCCAACACATTCAGAACTCATTAAATGTTACTGTCTTGCAGGACTGACTGAGTTGCAAGAGAAACGCGTCTTCAGGCTCTAAGTTCATATGGGAAACTTTGTTTTCAGCATGGAAGCTTTCGAGCTCAGATTGCAGAGCTATAGTTGTAATTACATTAACAAAAATTATATCTCCAATTTGTTAATGCTTTGAACTTCCACTGGTAGCATAATTTCAGTTGAAGTCAGTATCTAGAAATTAATTTAAAGAGGTTTAAAAAGTGGTCTCAAGATAGCTGTGACAAAGCAGCTTGCAAGTTTTAACCTCAAAGAGAAATTATATTTAAAAAATACCATATTTCCTTTGACATGGCTGGTGATAGCAGTGTGGGCCTTTTCTTGAATGATTAGTTTTGTGAAGTGTATAATTTAAATGTGGAATTTGTCCTCCCTGTTGTATATTACAATCAAAATGTAATAAGTAGCCTTCTCCCAGGGTTAACATGAGCCTACTGGCTTTCAGCTCAGGAATTTAATCTGAACTATCACATTTTCTGGACTAGTGTTAAGATTCTTCCTGGATAGATCACAGGAACCTCAGTAAAATGCGGTTTTGCATGCCGGTGGTGTATGGCTAAGTAAAGACTAAGCCTTTAAACGGAAACAAATTCCCAGTATTACTAAGTGCAGTCCCTTCCCTCTGGGGCAGCACTGGGGAGCCTTGGGAACCCTGTACGTGCTCCAGCCGCGCGAGCCGTCCTGTCCTCCCCACTGGCACTGCCCGGAGCACCCCACCGGCACCCTGCCTTCCCGTCTCCTGCTGTCACTGAGCTCAAACGCTTTTTCTTAGCTGAAAACTTCTTAGTATTGCCCATCTTTTTGTGTATAAAGCATGGCTGGAGCTCTGCCACACAGCTCAGTCGTGTCCTCCTAAGGGAGGTCGCAAACTGCCAGTTAAAGCTTAGGAAGAACACAGTCCAGTTCCTCTGGGCTAGACCTATGCACCTAGCCAGGCCTTAAAAAGAGCATCTGACTGTCATCAACAACCTGGATAGCAACAAGGCCAAACATACAGTTATTCGCCCGGCCCTTTGGATTTTGCAGCCCTGACCGAACAAGGTTTTTAGCAGCATTTCAAGGCCACTGTCACCAGGCACATTGTCACTCCAATATTGTGCAATTCATTCTCCAACACTTACTAAGTAAATTACTTATCATGTTCTATATAGCCCAAAAGCTTTGCATTTCAAAGAACAGTCCTTCTCTTTACTCAAGTTTCTTAATATGCCTGTATGCTTATTTCCAATGAGCAACCACAGGAATTACGCTTATGCAATGCAATACAATGAATCATCTGATATAAACATGTTTATGCAAGTTAAATACAAAAATAATTAGGTTGCCAAGACCACTGTATTCAACAACAACAACAACAAAAGGCATATTCAGTAGAGATGAAAGAGACTGCACAAAACTCTTGCAAATTCTAACTCTATTTTCACAGTGTCAAACCAGTGACAGTTTCTCTCACTGGAAAACAGACTGAGCTTCTATTTACAGAAATGGGGGAAAGCACAGGAATTTGCAATACAGAACACTTATTCTAATATGCAAGAACTTCAAAATATACCCTCCTGCTTAAATGCTTGCTGTGTCAACAGAGAACCAAAGAACTAACAAAAGTTAACTTATCAGAAGGCACCAGTTACAGAAATGTCTCCGCTTTGTTTTCAGCATTAGCATTTGTAGTCAGCGAGTATCCAGGACAACAGACAATCAAATGCAGCAGCAAACACATTATTCCCTTGCATATATTTAAGGAGAGAAAAAGTCATTTTAATCACATGTGCTGCAAATCCTTGGCCACCAGAAATTGGCCATTTGACACAGTTCAACACTTCCTTTTTCAAGGGGTGTGTTTACAATGCACTTCTTCGTATTTTAATGTTAAATTCAAAATGAAGAAATAATCCATACATGTCAAACTAATTAAAAGATAGAATCTTTTGTCTTAAAACTGCCATAATCTAGAACTGGCTTCTCTTTAAAGTCACCTTTCTCCTGGGAGTCTGCATAAATGCTTTCAATGTACTAGTGCAAGGTCAGTGATTAGTGAGGAGGGAGTGATGGAGCTTTTACTGATCATTAGGAAAAGTGACTGTGGATCACACTCTCGTAAGTATTTGTTTCACTCTGCTGCCACAGATTATGAATTAGGAATAATAGCAGTAATCATGTTTCAGAAATTAGGATGTAGCTACAAAGCCTCTTAACTCCCACTGCACCAGTGTTAGAATCCCAACAAGTTCAATAAATTGCCTCTAACACAATAAGTACAAAGAAAGAAAAAAGAAAATCTGGAATGCTGCTGGTTTCTTAAGATTCATGGAATTAAGAGAGAAACAAAACAACTAAAGTCTGCAGGAAGGTTTGCCTTTGGGTTTATGATTTAATACAACTTTTAAATGCCCTCTGTTTGTTCATTTTATTTTAACAGTCCGTCTTAGGAAACATGAATGCTCTGATTCTTGGTAAATATCTGCTGCTTGTTTAGAAAGCACCACAACCTTCTAATGTGCGCGAATGAAGGGGAATAACAGAAAAGTAATCCTAAGTAAAGCACGGTACCAGACAAAACTGACGACCAACGGCCACTAAGGACAAAACAGCTTTGACTCAAAACCATCTGGGTTGTCTGGATTTACATGGGCAAAGGAAAAAACCCCGTGTTTTGCCAGAACCTCCAATTTGGCCATTCTTTTCACAAAAAGAAGAGACAAGAAACCGAGTAAAATGCAAGCTGCCGAGAAGAGATCTCTGCTTTTGGCCTCCCATTGCACTGCTGGGTTGGCAAATCGCTGTGCAAGCTTAGACAACCTTTGTCCTCTGGTAAAGAACAGTTCAGAAACAAAAAGACATCCATTTGCAGTGTCAGAGATCATGGGAAGTTTGTTGTTTTGACAGAGCTGCCCTTCATAAACCATTTCCGGAACAGCTTGGCAGAACCAGAAAATGTCTTTCAAGGGGGCAGAAAGAGCAAATGAATGCTCAAATTAGAGCATTTTTAATAATGCTTTCAATTGTTTATCTTCAGTATACTAATAAAATCTGGAAGGGGTACATAATACGTAGGAAATCCCTCCTGCCCTCTTCATATCTGTGGACCAATGTGAAAAGTACTTCAGTGTCAAATTTTTGAGTCTCATTTTGAGATGGCTCCTAGTTAGAAAGTGGTAACTTAGAAAACTTTAAAAATGCATATGAAGGTGTCTGATGCTGTAATTTTGTACCATTTCATTTTCTCCGTATAAGTAAAGATCTGGAATAGAATTTCTATGAAAGCTGCAATTCACTCTGTTTTATTTGCTTGTAAAAGGACCCAAAAATCCTGTCACTCTTCCAGCGCTAGTAGGTAACGCTGCACTGCAAAAGTCTCCAGAAGCAATATCCACTCTTGCAGTGTTTCAGAACTCCACTACAAAATTACAAATTGCGATAATGGACTTCGAAAAATTGTCTTAATTGTTCTTTATAAAGTTTTTTCTGCACCATAAACGCACATGCTCTCAACAGACTTTAATAGTTTCTGATGTTCTGGGTAATTCTAGTAAGTCATTTAGTCATGTTTGCAATGAGATTATGAGGGACTATAATGGCAACAAGTACAGAATAATGATCTACTTGCTATGCAGTAAATGTGTGTCACACCAGTTACCGAATGCCTTGAGTAATTTCACCACTTGAAGGTCTGCATCGAACAATCCAAACGACGGACTCAATCCATGAAGCTGATTGAGACTGAGGCCGTTCCCAGCGGAGCTGCTTGTTCTGAGGGTTCCGCGTGGCACGGGGAGCGGCGCCGGGGCCGCTCAGCACCCGCCGGCTCAGCTGCACAGCAGCGCTTGTGCTTCCGTGTTGCAAATGGCAGCGGTGCCGCGGCTGTTCCACAGCAAACAGGGTGGCTGGGGCCATCGTAAGCCAAGATCCTAAGGTACTCTCAAACCTATGTTTTTGAATTCCTTGATGCAGTAACACACGCCTCTGAGCTGCATGTCGATGCAAAGGTTTAGAGAAGCAAGGCTTCAGTCCAAACCCAAGAAACAATGAGCTTAAAGACCTGCTGAGTTATGCCATATATTGAGTATATAAAGTTTTAAGCAAGATATCTCAGTGTGATGATAATGAAAATTTAGGTCAAATCAATGCAGTAAGAATCTCTTTACTTTCAAGCTCCTTCATTAACTGGGATTCTAAAGAAACATTCCAAATATGAGAGAAAATATGGATTGCAACCAAACTTCATTACCACTTAGCATCTTTCTTCTTGAAAACATGGTCACAGGAAGGATCAGAGACCAGCAAAGAGCTAATTCACAGAGCAAAGAGAGATAGAGCGCACATTCCCGTCCTCCCTTAACTTCCAGAAGTTCACGGCCTCAGCTCCAGGGGCTGGAGCACCTTGGACTGAGGGAGGAGCGTCAGTTCCCTGGCAGCAAGGGGGTGTTTTCTGCAACTGGGGGTGTCACGCTGCAGTACGTGTGCATATCTAACACTTGCCTCTCTGCACGCAGAACTGCACAGGCCTGGGTGGCAGCACCCTGCTGGAGAGCAGTGCAGACACAGGAGGTGCCGCGCTTCACTGCATGTGCGGTCTTTATTAGAGGTTACAGCTTTAATTCTCTCAGTAACCATGCGCGTAAGAAACCAGAGTTAGCCTCTGTCACAAACCAGTATCAGGACCGTGTGCAGCGCAGGAATCTGCTCTTTCCCCCATTGTTCTTCCACTCTTCCCCCAAAAGCAGTGAAATCTCACAATAACCACCTAGTGCAGTCCAAATAAAACTGTTTCTGTGTCCCAATATACGCAATTTTTCTGCTTTTTATAGTTACAGAAAGGTAAGGAAAAGACTAGTGCATATACCTGAAATGTTACAAAATTCAAATACCAAGGCATTAAAAATATAGTTGCAGCAAAATGCACACCTGCATTGATCCACAGCACAGAACACAGCCATCCACTGCCTGCCAACGTTCCTGAACCAGACCCTCTTCTTTTATAAATATTGAGATCTCAAATTTGTAAATAAACTATCTATCATTTGTATGCATGTGTATATATATCTGTAGATATGTACATATATATTAAAGATATGGATGAATAGAAAATACAGAAATATATATCCAAATTATAATTGCAGTGGAACTTTTCATCACAAAAGTAATATGTATACAAGCGTGAGAAAGATCTGCACTGTTTTCTAATACAAGACTAAGAAATAAGAAGCCTGAGACATCAGAACCACTGGAAATGCCACCATATTTCCTCTAAAGCTCCAAGGTGCACTTTTTCCTTGCCTTCAATGACATAAACACGTAATAGCAGATACATCACCAAAATATTATTTAAAACTTAAAACAATAATCTTCCTCTTGCCTTTCCCTTAGGGAGACAAACGGAGGAAGTGAAAACCACATACAACTTGATGCTCTCCAGGAAAGTATTTATTTTACCAGTGGAGATTATTTAACAGCCTAATGAGACCGCTTTCCTACTGAATGTTACAGCCCTGTGAAACATCTTGTTAAATCTCACTGTAAGCTTAACCGTTTGTATTTTGGTACAACAAAGCACAGAATCAGGCATAGCTTGATGAGCTGAGCAAAAACACCAAGGAGGAGGAGACAAAGATACAAAACCAGTATCAGTCAACCAAGACAACTCATTAAAAAACACATATAATGCCTAATTTTTTTCTATTTGAAATGGCTTTCTCTTAGTGTTGCACTATTTGCACTAGGAAATCCTAAATATTTCTCATTCTGAAATAAAGAATAGTTCTAATTTGCAAGAACCCATGTACTGTCAATCCTCATTTGACATCCAGCAATATTTGTTTCATACCACTCATTTTAGTGCCAGAATTCCAGATATAGAGAAAGTTATAATGCAACTTACGTAAATTATTTGGAGGAGGTCTCGTCTCCATGTTTTCATAATGTTGCACGTGTACTACAATGTTCAGATCTCTTTCCATATGATCTGTTGTACAAGGACCTTGAGGTCGCATAACATCAGCAAGAGCCCTGGAAACCAAAGAAAATCAGAGTGAACCTGCTGGAAATCTGTAAGGTGTCACCAATATATTTCCCTTTTGTTTCGGTTTGAGATGCAGTCCGTTGTCACGTCTGCTGGAGAAACCAGCTCGATTCACAGCAAAATCACAGAATCAGACTCATTGCGAGACTTGGCGCCTCGGGCTGTTTCTAGGTTGTCTTAGACAGTGTGCTACGAGGAATACACAGAAACACATCGAGTTCTTTAGCTGTCTTGGCTTTGTAGGAACACAACTGAAGCTTGTTGAGGCTTGTCGAGCTCTGCCATCGCACGTGCTCAGCCACATTGCTATCTCGGTTAAGCTGAGCACCTCAGCACCCAGCCCCTGGCTACAGCTATCACCAACTAACTAGTTATCTTCACATCTGCATTACCAGTAGGGCCTGTCCAAGTGAATCCTCACACTCGCATTTGCACAGAGCACCACACAACGTGGTGTCTTGGCCATTTTCATCCAAAAATGTCACCAAAGTTGAAAGGCCACCTGATTTTCATGGAGAAATCCAGTAGGCATAGTACTCTTCACGATTAGGGATTTAAGCTTTTCTCATCCAGAAGGGGAGATAGAAAATGTCTTTTCTAACGTCTGTGAGTGTCCTAGTCCTTAAGATAGAGCAAAGCTTGCACAGGAACACTCCTTGCTGCTTTGAAGCCAGCTCAGAGTCAGGATGAGAGCTTCATGCTGGCAAAGAGGGACCAAGCAAAAGGATTCCTAACAGTTAGGCCAGGCCCAACCTGATTCTGGTTGCGGATTATTTCTGCAGAGCTGCAGGCAGTAACTATCTGAGACAGAGACAGATTCATCCCACTCTGGTGCATTTTCTAAGGACCAGCTTCACTGCCGAGCGTCCTGTTGAGCCTAAGTCTGTTCTTAGGCATACAGAGTAGCGCACACACCTGGATCAGCCTTGTGGAGGTAGAGACTAAGCTCTAAGCTCTGAAACTCTCAGCATGGCAACACAGAACTCTGTGCGTGACTGCGGGCTGTGGAGTTTCAGCGCTGGCTCCTGCAGGCGCAGGATGAGCCCGCAGGTCCGTGCCGGGGAGCTGAACTGCTGTGCCGCACAAAATAACTGGCCCACCTGCAGACGCAGTTGCCTTGGGCAAAGGAAAGCCATGGTGTGTGTTACACGGGGCGCTTCTGTTCAGGTCAGGGCATCACTGGCCATTATTTGCCTCCTTTTTGCTTTACTAGTTTGAATTTTTAGAGCCCTTGAGCTATTTCTTTAAAGGGAATGGATGCATTTTCTGGGCACTGTGCCCAGTTTAGTTTAATTTTCTGCAAAATTATATACAGTGCCCCAGATACTGCATCAAGAAAGACTAGTTTATAAACTAATAAATAAATAAAAATAAGCGCGTTCACTGGTGAAAGTCATGGCAAGCGCTGCCTGGCTCCTCCACTGTACTGCTGTGACGTGCTGATTTCTTGATCAAGAACCACTGCACTTTTAAATATTAAAAAGTAGCTTCATTTAAGTTACAGACAGAAAGGAATCGGGAGCTGGATCTTGCATTCAGATTGCAGGAACACTGCTTTGGTACACAGCCGAATGATACTGATGTTTCATTGTGTTTATGGCTGGCCTTATGTTATTAAAATATTAGTTACAGCTGTGATCAACATGTTACAGAATGCACTGTTGATATTGTAAAAGGTCAGAAGACAGTAACCGAATGATTAATGGTATCAGAGCAGTGCTCCCATTTGAAGCAGTGCTTATACAGCAGAAATAGCAGAGCTGGCCTACATAGCAGAATAATAAAAATTCAAGAGAAGAGATCTCACAAAGGTATGTAGAAAATGATGCCAAAGGAAAGCATTATGTTGCAAAACATAGTTTAAAATAAGTGGGGACCAAAGCCATTAATACCTAGTCAATTTATGCAAATATGTCTCTATACAAAGGAAATTATTGACATCAATATTAATTCTAATTCCAGAGGCAGGTGGACACATTTCTGGGAAGGGAGGAAAAGCAAATGAAAGCTCCTAACTTCAATGGAGGAGTCAGAACTGTGACACCTCGTAGTACACGGATTAGTATTTCCCAGCTTTGTGAGAGCAGGTTTTCCCAAATGCTTTCCTCAGTGCTCTTAATCTGATGGTAAATACTGGTCGCTGTGCACTTCAAGCAACACCCCGTATGATAGCGGATTAACTACTGCCTGTCTGTGAAAACGCCAACTAAGTTTTCTTACCATTTCAGGGTGCATTTTCTCAAAGGGGTTTTAAGGAATCAGCTGTCCAATTCCCACTATATTAAGAAAAAAGGAACTATTGCTCATCAAGTTGCATTTTTAACAGCACAGCACCTGTTTATCCTGTGTTAGCCACCGTTGCGCAATCTTCTCAAGGCAGAATAGCTCATGTAACACAGAGCTGGTCATTATCTTCCACTGATGTCTGGGAGAGTTATAAACGTGTAGCAGCTTGTGTCACTGAAGTACAAAGGAAATGCTGTACCTGCATTTTGTTTTTTAGGGATTGGCCATATAATGAAATGGATAAAGGGAGGTTTGTGCCCAGTACGTGACAAAATCCTTGAATAGACGTTTACTTCAAAAAATTCTACGTAGGCCACCAGGCTGTTATAATGCCTTCATGTGTTTGTCTCACCTGAATATCGTCATTTAGATCTTGTTAATTATCTGCAGAAATTGTTGGAGCGGGTACCATTGAAAAATTAGATGTATGTAGAGGGTCTTTATCTACACCTTTACAATCTTGTATGATTTTTTTTTAGGAAATGCAAAGTACAAGATAAACTTCTAATCAAGTAGCAATATCATTAGGTTTTGTGTATTGATATAGACTGCAGCATTACAAAAACAGATAAATGTTACCTACATGGGAGTATCACCAAACTTAAACATTTCTCTTGCCATAAGAGAATGTAATGTATATGTAATACTATTTTGGGGTGTTATACACCATGTGGAGCCAGACACTTCCCTTAGGACTACAAGCTTGAAGGAGCTGAAACACAGGTTATTTCATGAAAGGTCACTTGTCATATTTTGCCTCCAAAACCAGGTCAAAACCAATAAGGGAAATAATTCCATGCAGACAATCCAGGATTTTGGCAAGTGAGCCTGGTTTTGGCCCCAGGTACCTGCCTTTTGAATGGTCAACAAAAGACTTAACTCGTGAGCTCAACACATTGTGAAGGAAGAAAGAAGAGCTCAGATGGTTCAGGACATTTGGGGGCCGCTAACATACAGTCAGAAGTGTCGCTCCAAAAAACCAGGAGCTATAGCGTTCCTGCATGACTGTAAATATTGTCCTTTCAGGTCTTGGCTTGTTTGCACTTTCTCCACGAGGATTAGGGAAGAAGGCAAAAGTGTGGTTTTATTTACAGACAAATCTCCTGCATGAAACAGAAGTAAAGCTTTTCCCTTTCCACTCATTTTAAAGAGAGGGTTCTCCAGTTCGATGGGGCCTGGGAGTCCCATTGATATCGATTTAAGCAGCAAGAACATGCTGCTCTCAACAGCTTGCAGGGCTGCTCCCGGAGGCTGATCAGCTCTGTCACCTTTTAGCGCAATCCTGCCATGGTCACTCCCTTGGCCACAGTTGATCCCATCTACCATCTTACTCCTTCATTCTCTTGGAAAGCAGGATGCTAAAGGAAGACTTACACTGTTTGGATATGAACATTACTGCTTAGTTCTTGGACACTGTAGCTGAAGGGAGTATTTATCTCCTTTTAATGTCAAGTAATGCATTTGAAAACTAGGAGAATGATATAAACAAAACATTATCATATGATGTCTAAAGCCAAATGTGCCATGTAGAGTTAACAGTGTACTCCCCTCTCCATTTTCATCTTCCAGATGTACAGTTGCATGCCAACAGTAAGAGTGTTCCACTGAAAAGCACTGATCGAACGAGAAAGAAAATGTCAACAGTGCCGCACTTGGCCTTTTTTCTCCAAACAAAAGGAAGTAACAAGCTCTCTAAAAAAGAAAAATTTTGATTATTTTTTTTCCTGAAAGGACTTGTCCAATAGAGATTTCTTTTTTCCTATGGATTGTTTTCACTAAATAAATGCATTTCCCCAATACATTTTCGTTGTCAAATATTTCAGGAAAATTCAGTGAAATTAATGGAGTGCTCTTGGTTTGTTTTGGTATGGTAGTAAACAAAATGTAATGAAAGACAAGTGTATAGAAACTACACTGGCCAAGCCTGTGAAGTTTCCTTTGTTAACTCGGTGCCACTCGCACACACACCAGTGTCTTACTTCACCAGCAGATCTGCCGACTGTAAGATGAAATAATGCAAGGAATTAATAAGTGTGGCACAGTTTTGCTTCCTATTTATAAGTCAGCGTTCTTATTCCCATGTGTCAGGTCTCTGTTCATATTTTTAGTAAATCAGAAGTGGAAAGATATAATTTACACCAGTTGTATTCTGTTCACTTTTTTCAAAAATCAGCCCTCTTAAAAAAAAGATTCAATTTACATTATGCACCATCTTTTGTGCTAACCAGGACTGTCCCTTCCATAGGGGAGTTTGTTCTGAGGAACGAAGAGGATTCAAGTGTTTCATGTGGCCATTGGTGAGGGAAGGGAAGGGAAGGGAAGGGAAGGGAAGGGAAGGGAAGGGAAGGGAAGGGAAGGGAAGGGAAGGGAAGGGAAGGGAAGGGAAGGGAAGGGAAGGGAAGGGAAGGGAAGGGAAGGGAAGGGAAGGGAAGGGAAGGGAAGGGAAGGGAAGGGAAGGGAAGGGAAGGGAAGGGAAGGGAAGGGGGACGATCTGAGCTCAGAGATGACAGATCAGCCTCTCTGTGTTTCGTGCTGCCAGCCAAAATGGAGTAACACTTAGTACTTCTGGTTTGGCCCCCCAAACAGCCTCAGGGCTTTGCACTTTTGCTGATTAATAAGGTTCAGTTCAGAAAAAAACACGTGTTCTATTTTTCATACTATAGTGATAAGTGTTATAAAAGAAGGTGAACCTGATTATAGGCTATGTATTATTTTGATTGTTGGTACTATTAACTGTTTAAACAGATAAATTATTTCTTAAGCATTGTAGCCTTTTTTCCAGAACATCAGTAGTGTAAAATGACCTAGGATTGAATACTTTAGCTAAACACACATTCGAGGACAAGATGTTACTTCAGTTCTTCACTTGATGAACAGACTTTTAGATTGCCAAAGGGATTCACAAATCTAATTCATTTTGGAATTAAAGGTAAGCCCACCCCACAGCTGTAAAAGGAGTGTGAGAACTTTAAACAAAAAGAAAAAAAAAGGCAGCTCTGGAGCTGCTTTTTCAGAACATGCCTAGCTATTATGTGTACTGAGTGGGCGACTGTTGTTCCATGTGATCATGACTTCTCAAGTTTCTATATAATACTGACTTGAACATTTCCATGGCGAGAAAAGTGCAGGATCTCAGACGCTGTTCAGTAATCAGAGCACCCGACGACCTTTTCTGAGAACCACTTCAGAAACCTAATCTTCATGCATACAGGACTGAAGGATTTCAGAATGATTTCCCAATCCCCTATAATTCTGTCTCCATTAACTAAGACAGAATATTTCATACCTGTATTTTAGATAGCAAATATTTGTACCCACAGAAATAGGACCTATTTAAGTCATATATAAGCAGAGACGGCTACAACTTTGCTCTGTCCTGGTTTTTTAACTGTTGTGAGCCCTGCCTTTCTGCCTGCATGAAGACATTACAGAAAGAGGCTGAAGCAAGGGCGAGCTTTTTCCAAACAAGCTCTGTAGTTTAAGAGTAAGATTTTAAAAATAAATTGGGCCCCAGGTATTCCTTTTCTCAATTTAGTAGCTGACAATATTCAAAATGTCGCAAGGATGATTAAATCTTGCCTGACGAAAACCTTCTTTGCAGAAGTATCACTGACACACAACGCTAAGTTGACTAAAATTTCTGCAATGTGCTACGTTCCTCGGTAGTAAAAGCATATCCACATCAGCCAGTTTATAAATAGCAGATAATTGCTAGTGAACTGGCAATGCATTTGCAGGAGTATTTCTGTGGCTTTCTCTGTTCATTTCAGGATAAACAGTTAATCAAAAAGTCATGCAGAAACTTCAGTAAAAAATAAGGCTCCAGGTGTCGAGTTGATCTCTTGGGCTGTCTTTCAAAGGATGACTCTTCATCTAAGCTTTAAAGATTGTGAACCACACCATTACCAGTCAGGACAAAAGGAAGCTTTCTGCCACGCTGCACATCCAGGAGAAGGTTTCCTTTTAATTACAGTATCATCACTAAAGTTGCCAAACATGCTGGAATCTATACAGACTCTTTAATGGAGCTGTTTGCCTTTTTAATGCCTTTCCCCCCCATCTGCTTTACTTTCATGTGCCTGGGATTAGCATAAAGGATCAGACAGACTGCAAACTTGACAAATGTGTTATGTCTTGATTTTGAACTGCTGTGACACTCTGGGTTTGGAAGATGCTGTTAAAGCCATCAGGCTCTGTCCTGAGTTGCCCACCTGCCTCTCCACCACTAGGCAGCCCGTATCTGGAGTAGATGGCACGCAGCATGCCTGACTCTAGGTGGGGGAGGTTCTCTTTGATCTAACTCAGCTCTTACACTGTGGATACAGAGTATAACGCACACATATATGGATGAGACAAGACTTTCACATGCCATTTTTTACCTCTCAGCAGCAACTGAAAAAATCTTAAGAAATTCTACAGTAGCTTTTCCTTTTTGTGTCTCCCTCTCCCCTTCTACCCTGGCTTATTTTCACAGCTTAGAAATTTTACAAATAGCTCACACACTCGCAAGGATTGGGGGAGTAGGGAAGGTCCTGCCAAAACCATTTTGCAGCTGGAGAGGGAGGGTGAGATGACATTTGTTTACATCCTTCTGTTGAGAACTAAAAACCTTTTCCAAGCTTTGAAACAGTTGGAAGAAACAACCCATCAAGCTTTCTATAATTCAGGGTTGCCGTTTTCAGGATTGTTTTCCTGGTCATGCACAGTATATCCAGGGATACTTGCTGAATCTTGTTGGGGAGAGGGTCAGACACTGCGAGATAAAAATGGACTGCTGTCTGGGCAGACTCCACAATTATTTCTAGTCTTCCTCAGTATGCCTGTACTTTGATAACCTGGGCTTGGGGAACCACAGGAGCTCTGCTCTCCCAGGTTGGTCTCTTGGTCGCCTTGCAGGGCAATGCAGCCTGCCTGGCAGGAGTTGTTTGTTTAGCAGGAACACATGGGCTCATCTCTCATCTTTAGGGGCAGGGAGGGGAAGTAGCGGGGAAGGGAGGCCCCGCTGCCTGGCATCCAGCCTTACCTGGACATGTGCTCCCGCTGGGGTCTGTGTGCCTTCTCCAGCCCTAGTTTGGTGAAGATCCCCACCAGCACCATGACTGCCACAACCCCACAGATGATGTAGACAATGAGGTTGGTTTTATCCCTGGTAGGGTCGTGCAGATGGTCATCTATGCGGGAAGGAGGTTTCCCAGTGTTCATCCACAACGGCGTCTCATAGTTTGTGCAGGTGCTTTGATCCAGTCTTGTCTTCTTGAACTTGCAGCAAAACCTGAAGCCACAAGTGCCGCAGCAGAAGATGAACTCCCCCGAGCTGCAGTTAAAGGGGGGGTCCCACTGCCCCATCACGTCAAAGTAGCCCCTGCAGAAGTCTGGTGTGGGAGGTGGCTCGGAAGGGTCTAACTGTTCCCCAAGGCTGGAGTGGTTTCCTCCTGAGAGCACCACGAAGCTCCCCAGCTGCTGGCCAGCTTTCTCCTGAGCCCGACACACCAGCGTGAGAAGGTCCGCCACCAAGTAGCCGAAGAGCAGCCGAGTAAAGCCTTCCATTCTGCCGCCCAGCCCCGGCTCAGCGATGCCGCCGCCGCCGCTCGAGCTGCCGAATGCCGCGCTGCGCCGGGAGCTGCACATAAAGGGGCTCCGTCAGGGGCCGGGGCCGCGCTCCTCCAGCACCGCGGACAGCGCGGCCGGGCCGGGGCCGCCGGGCAGCGCCCGCAGCTCGTCCCGCTCCGCCCCGCGCCGCGCGGCACTTGTGGAGCGGACCGCGCGGGAGGAGGAGGAGGGCGCGGGGCGGAGGTGGCGGCGGGAGCGCAGGCAGCGCAGGCAGCGGCGGCACCGCGCTGGGCTGGGGAGAGAGACGGGCTGGGGAGGGGGCGTGGAGGGGCCGCGAGGCGGAGGGCTGGGGCGAGGGCGCTGCAGGGGCGGGAAGCGGGGGAGAGGGCGAGCGAGCAGCCTCCCCGCGCCGCCTGGTGCCGGCGTGCAGGCGCCGGGGGCACCCACCTTCCGCTCCCCAGCGGAGCCCGGCGCGGTCTCTCGCACAACTCCCTCAGCCAGACACGGCGCCCGCCGAGCTCCGCCTGGAGCCGGGCGAGCCCGCGGGAGGCGACGGCTGCCAGGGCAGAGCGCGGGAGGCTGGACGGGCTCGCCGCGGCATCCAGCCGGCGCGGACGGGCGGCCGCCGCGGGGAAACGCGCCTTGGCGGGCAGCGTGCGGGTGAAGGCGAGGCTGCCCGGCCGGTCCGCCGAGGCGCCCGGGGGAGGCTGCGCGCAGAGACCCAGCGCTCCCCGTCGGCCTCTCCCCCGCCCCCCGAGCGCCCCTCTCGGAAGCCCCCCCACCGGCCTCCCCCTCCCGAGCAGCCCGTCTGTGGGGGCTCTTCCCCTCTCCCCTCAGCCCCGCCGCGGAGCTGGCCCCGCTCCCCGCCATCCCTTACATAAGACACTTCCCGCCCAGGCGGGCGCTCCCCACAGGTGCGTCTCCAAAAGCGCGGGAGCGTCCCCTCCCGCTCCCTCCCGCTGAGGGGGGTAACGGCCAGGGCGGGGGAGATGGAGCGGGGACGGCCTCACCCCGCACGGGCACCCGCGGGCTCCGGCCAAGGCGGGCGGCTCGGGGAGGAACGCAGGGCTCCGCTCTGCCGATGAGTGGAGCGCTCCCGCTCCCGCTGGCTGCTCCCCCGGCAGGCTGGCGCCCTCCGGAGATGCGCTTACCTGTGAGGCGAAGGCGGGTCCGCCCGGCGGAGCGGTGTCCATGGGGCCGCGCGGCGGCTAAGCCATGGGCGGGAGCGGGCGCTGCCCTCGGCCCGGCGCGCTGCGCACAGGTGCGGGGTCAGTCGTACTGCGCGCTCCGGAGCGGGGCTGCGTTTGCGTCTGCTGCACATGAGCTGCCCCTCCGCATCGTTTGTTCAAAACCCTTGTCAGAATGTCAGTCAGGCTGGCTTCAGAGGACGCGCTGAGGCTGCGGGTTGTTTGCGAGACGCAGAATTAAAATAACTTCCCCCAAACAGAGAACTGACTCTGCGAAAGACTTTTTAGTAATTCGCTCCCCATCCCTGTCGTTTAACTCTCTCACCTCCGTCTATTGCTTTGGCAGTAACCTGTGCAAGTAGCGACAGTATTATCCTGAATACTATGCTGCCACCAAATGTAGGAAATGAGCCCGTTATGGCGTGTTTTAACCGCGGGCTGGTTCTCAGAGCAGACTCCGGCTTCCCCGGGGTCACGGCCGCGGGGCTCCCGCGGTCCCTGGGCAGAGGGGCCGCTGCGGGGGCCGGTCCCTGCCCGCCCCCTCCCGCCCGGGCTGTGCTGCTGCCGCACTTGAGGAACTTGGGCCAGTTGCATGCGGAGCCGTCAAGCGGGAAATGCACAGAAAGGTGAGGCAGAGGTCAAAGCAGACGTCTGGAATCGGATAGGGCTGCAGTTGGCTAATTGCGATCCTTTGCCTTCTCTTAAAAATAGACTCCAAGTACAGTGACGATTCCACTGAACAGCCTGACAGTAAGCCTTGCGTCTGCCCTGGAGGGAGGTGAGAAAGACCCTTTATTTCTAAGCGGAGAAAAACAATCAGTCCCAGCCAAACCCAGCCTTTTTGGGTTTTAATATTTAATACTTAAAACTTCCACCTCATCAACATCCCTTTTCAAGTCTCCTCTGAAATCATATCATTCCTCCCTTGTGTATACTTCTCTCTCCTATTATTTATTATTTAACACTTTGTGATGCAGTTTGTGCTGAAAACTCTGCATGAAATGAATCTGTTCCATACTTACTGCATCCAGAGACATTTAAGGTCCAGTCCTGTCAGACATGTAAGATTATGCAAGTTTCCCTGTTGATCTGACTGCTAAAAAGCTGCTTAAATATTTTGCATGATTAGTGCTATACATATGCAGAAATAATAAGATCAAAAACTTATTTATTTTATGGGCTGTTAATCCTGACTAAGTATGGTACGAGTTTCTCGTTTCATCGAGTTCCTGGAGTTTTCCTTAAGAATTCCCCTATATCAAAAAGAAAAAAAAAAAAAAGCCCAAAGGATTTAGGGCAGAATTTGTGGGATTTAGGTCCATGCGGTCAGAATCTGAGCCCGAGTGGCACGTGCTTGGATTGAGAGCCCAGGCCCAGGGAGGGTCATTAAAGCTCCTTTGAAAAAAAATGTTTCTTATGGCACCATAAGACTTTGGATCAGACCCATAGAACCCACAACCCATAAAACATGTTACCCTAATTATAAGTTACTCCTCCAGTTGTTATGCTCTCTGTGCCTGTTAGTCGTATTAGCAGAGAAGTTATTTTAGCCGCACTATGTCTCAGAATTCTAATAACGAACTAGAGTTGGTTTAGACCAGTGCACAAACCCTTTTTCCTAGACCTGCAGCAGTGTGTTTTAATGGCTTCAGAGCATGGAGTTGTAAGGACACCTGTGTGATCAAAATATAAACCTTTAAGTATAATAATGGAAACAGGAAAACTAGTTGAGAGGAATGGGTATCACACATAGTGCTGATCCGCATCTGGGGCCATGATGTGATTGTTTTATAAAGCTTTTCTCAATGAAGTCAGTCAATAAACTTCTAATTTATTTCAGTTTCTTTATCAAGTGAGAAACATGGACGATTTCCAAGTTTAGCACCATCACCTTCCACTTTCAAGACTTCTCTTTTTGACATTGCTCTAAGGTAAGTAGTAATTACCTACTTTTCTACAGTTCCATCCCATAAGGAATGTATTTTGCCTCTGAAACATTTGAGAAGATGATGTTTCAACTAGAACCTACGGAGTTGTCTTTACTCAAGCACATATTCATTTAGTTAAGCAAAATAATTAATTGTAGGCACAGACCTTATACAAAATTAAGTATTCCCATTATATTTTCCTCCAATTTCTTTCACTTGTTTTCACCGAGACTTTCACGTGTGGATCAATGGCAATGCTTGTTGTTCAACTTGAAGCTGGGAAAGAGGCTTTTTTTCTGCTAAATCCTGTAGCATCCATGTGTAGCCATGTCTCAGTGGAAGTTATATACATGCATACACACTCATACTCTATATATGTATTTGTGCATTATACATGTTCAATTATGTGTTTAATTGTATAAACTCTTAGAACTGATTCTTGCAAGGTTTTTAAAATAATTACGAGAGTTTGAAAGAGAGCAAAATTAGGAGTCAACTTTAATGAATTAACCTGGATGTTGAGATGGTGATAAATCTGAAGAATATAGAACAATTAGAACACAGAGCAATTGCAGTTATCATTTTCCAAATTCTGTATTTCATTTTTGTTCATAATAACAATGTTGATGCAGCTCGGAGCATTTCCCAGGGACTGATTACCTGCTAGAGAGAATAGCCCTTTGCTCAGCACCGAGTCAATGGAGCTTTCCAGCCAATCATTAATTCCCCAGAAATGCCATATAGCTCAATCATTGTTATTAACAGACACTGCAGAGCTGTGAAAATCTGTCAAAAAAACAGCTAGACAGGCCTGATCTCAAGCAGTATTGATGGGAGAGGTATTTTGTGATAAGAAAAGTCATGTGGAAACTGAAGGCGAAACAGTCAATATCTGTTTCCTTGATAGTGGTTTCATACTGTAATGGTGTTTGGATGTAGAGATATGAAATGACTGCAGCTGGAAGGCAGAAGAGGTGATGGCTCTGCTACAGCAGGCCAACGGGCAGCACGGTCCCAAGGGGTTCTAGAGCTTTCTTTTAGTTACACAGCTAACACTTCATCAGCCTTTGTTCTTTTACCCAATAACTGCAGTCATTAGTATCATATTAGTGCAGCAACGTGTGAAATCCCAGCCTGCTGTTTGTTGACACTAAATATACTTCTCCTTTTATGATTATTGAGCATGCATCATTTTAAACTAAATTTTCTCCATCCATTACAAAAGATGCACATACAGCATGGGACAGAATGAGCTTGTTCTTATAATTCCATGAATTCATAGTAACTTTAACTCGAACACCTTATAAACATTGAGTATTTTTTAGTTATTGTCATCAAGTCTGAAAAAAATAACACTTTGCACATAGCAAAGCAATCACCATCAAGAGATCTTAATGAGCTGGGAGGTGCTTCATGAATGAAAAAGCACGAGAGACTCGTTTTCATGGCTCACTGAGGAGGAATATAATTTATTGCAATTCGACAATGTAAGAATTATCATTATCACCTAATATTTTTCTCTTCGGCCTTTTTTGTAAAACCAAAACTGCAGTAATTGCTTGAGCTGGGACAGGCAGTAACCGCATGCACATTGGGAGTGGACTTAATGAAATCCCGAGAGTTCTTGTAGCTTCAGTCTAATGCAAAGAAAATTCAGAAAAAATCAGATAAATTTACAAGGTAAAGGGAGTACTTGCAAATATACAAGAAGGAACATACGTATACTGCACACGTCTTCAGTGTACAGCGGTGGAAAAGAAGTGCCAGAATGTCTACAGCAGCTCTCAGCTGCATAGCTGAAAAATGAGTTGTGCCCTCAGGTTTGCCTGTTGCACCACTGTGTCAGCAAGAGAGCTGCCATCAGTTCCTCTCTTTGGCAAAACTGATGTTACTTTGGAGCTGGAATAATATTGCAAGTGCCTGTGAACAAGGTATGTTTCCACTTGTTAATTAGGCTGCTATGCAATTTAGATCTGGCCGGGCTGTCCAGGTGTCTGAGGATTACTGCAGCTGGCAGAGGCGGCTCTGCAGTTCATTCCAAACTTGCGCCAGCAAAATCTTTCTGTCTTGTTAACAAAAAAAAGAAAAGAAAGGCTTCAGAGGATCAAAAAAACCTGAACTGCCTTTGTATCCTTCCAACTGAAAATCCAGCCACCTTTGTTCCCATGAGTTCAACTTTTCAAGGCAGGGAGGAAGCCTTTCTAAACAGACCTAAAATAGCATTAATAGTTTTCAAGGTTAAAGCCAGTATAATAGGCTGTATACTGCGCCCGAGCATAGAGAAGCTGTGCTTAGAGCTACCAGAGGAGACACAGCAGAGAAAACTTCCTAATCCTCTGGTGTATCTTAGAAGAGCTGAGTTAATATGACCAGTACCTCTTCTAAAAACTCCTCGGTAACTGATATTAAGAGGTAGACAAGTTTTAGTCTGGAATGTGTGTGCTCCAGGCCTGGGACATGCATGGATGGAAGCCAGGACAGGAAGAAGTCACGTTAGTGAGTCAGTTTTTGTCAGTCAGTTTTAGCACTATTAACCCTCGAGAGCTGTACACGTCCAAAGTGAACTTGCTCTTCACAGAAATGTAAAGTTCCTATATTACTTGACTCACAAGAAGATTTTAGTCACCATGTATTTCGCACATCTTCCAAAATGTACAGTCAGGCAACCAAAATCAAAAGTTCTTACTGAACATTAGACCTTTTTAGTGTGCTTCCCTGATAATAAGCCCTAATGATGTCTCTCCTGATCATTGTCACAACATGCCCATCTGAGGCTTGATGTATTTTGTATCTTACTTACAGTAATAATATATAGATGCAGGAACTTTCAGATTTATGAAGAAGAAAATTTCTCTGACAGTTCCATTTTAAAGGATGCTAACTGCTAAAAGATGCTCAGGATTTTAAAATGGTAAGTCACAAGACAGATGAAGTAAGAGGCAGCAAGAAAGTAATAATGGTCCAAGTTTTGTGATACTTTTTTGATTATATGACACTGCAGTTTTCATGTAGCTATCAGATTCACTTACGTGATTACTGTGCCTGGCCAAGAGTGTCAGATGTGGTTGCCAAAGGTTAAATATCCACAGGACAACTCAATATCTACTGAATTCACCAACTGTCTTTCCACTGATCTAAAATGGAAACTGCACTGGGCGATTTTTTTGAAGAGATGCTGAATAATCACAGCTTACACTGAAATCACCAGATGTCTGAGTGGTCAGTACTTCTGAAAACCAGGTCACATATTTGAAAGCCTAATCATGAATTTAGAGACTAAATTTGGGCACATATGTTGAAAAGCTGTTGATGTGCAGAAATACATATCCACGTTCCAGACCACACTTCTAGGCAGCTGGTAACAACTGTCCCTCCTTGACTCCACTTGACGGGCGGTGTGAACAGCCGTACTAAAGCTGCTCCAAAGGGATTTGCATCTCTTGTTCTCTGGCATGGTAACAACTGAGACGAAATAATCTATCAGCCAGGTACACTGACAAATAGATCAAAAAACCATGAAGATCTCAAGGTGGAAAAGTAAATGCCATTTCTTGTGTTTTCTTTCTAGAGAACATTCTGATAATGTTAACAGAATTCAACTTTGTTATTTCTCAGCACAGTGCAACTCTGTTATTCGTACATATATGCAATATCTATCCCAAACATCTATCTAGATATTCTATTATACCCATCTTGAATGAAAAGGCATCTAATCCAGTCTCCTTGCTCTTTGCAACATGTCAATAGCAAACTGAAAAGTAAATGCTGAAAGTAAATAATGTGTAGCAGAACCTTTTATATATATTTTGTGTGTGGGTGTGGTTTTGTAACATATATTTGCCTAGAGGGGTTTTTTTATTATTATTGTGGAAGTGCAGTGATTCCACATCTGGATAAATAATGGGACAAATGAAAGAATTATAATTGTAATGTGAAATGCACATTAGGGAGTCTTGGGAAGTGGTGCAAAAAGATGCTGATGGCAGGTTCTAGTGGTATCTTTTTGTTGTAGTGTTTATCTAAATCAGCAGATTATCTCTAACCTGCTAAATATAATCTAATGTTAATAACATATTTAGGAGATCTGCTCCTTAACACATATATAGGAGATAATTGCAGAGTACAATACGGTTAAAAATATTTTTAATACAAAACGCTAGCACCTGAGAGTACAGTTTTCAGAATGGATTATTTGATCTGTATATGTATAGAGGCAAGTAACATTGGAGTAAAACGTAAAGAAGCTGCAAAAGGAATGCTTCTGTATAATATGGAAATAATAGATATACAGGGCCAGGTGTAACTGAACACCTGGTAAAAGGACAACTCGCAGTTTCCTTGGGTGTGTGTGGGAATTAGTCTGTCATCCACTCCCACTCGCCTGACAGAAAGCTGGCCGCTTCAAAGCCAATTGTGTGCTTTATATACACCTTGAAGGCTTTAATATGGATTTCCAGTTTAACAAATTCTCCTTGTGAATATAGTGATCGTTCCTCTTTAAAAAGAGAAGATAACATAATTAAAAAGGAAATGGCATGTGATTTCTATGCAAACTAGAACAGTTGAAGTAAGCCTTGACAATATGATGGAGAAACAGATAATTTAGATGGCTGAACAATAGGATTGCTTTCCTACATAAACAATGCAAGTATTTGAACACATGAAATGACCATAAGTGAAAAAGAGCAGATATCTCATAGTGCCAAATTATCTCACTTGTTCCTGTCATCATGTTTAGCTCAAGTTAAAAAAACCCACTTGCACAGCAAGATCCTCCATGCAAAGCCGGAACCCGGCGCCAGTTTTCAGTCTTTTCATCTCAGTGCAAAGGATTTTTTTAGTATTAGGTCTGCTGGTTGTCACTAATTACTGACTGACAGCTGCGTGCAAAGGACAAAGCCTTGACTCATTAATGTTAACAGGAATATTACCATTAAATTCAATGGAG
The DNA here is from genome assembly GCF_037038585.1 of Patagioenas fasciata. Lineage (NCBI taxonomy): Eukaryota > Metazoa > Chordata > Aves > Columbiformes > Columbidae > Patagioenas > Patagioenas fasciata. Next base: position 774,944 of record NC_092534.1, on the reverse strand, counting down.
TGAAGATTCCACTCTAAGGATGAAGATTTAATAAGTTTATTCTCATTGAGATGCTCTTTGTAGGACATAAAATTCCATTTGTTTCAATGGGGTCATTTTATTATGCTAGTGTTATTCATAATGAAGGAAAACCAACGTCTAACATTAAAGGAGACAAAAAAACCCACAAAAAGTTAAAGCCAAAAATAGCAAAGGTAAGGGCCACATTCTGATGCCTATTATATGACAGGATATAGAAATATGTAAGGAAAGAATGTTTTGGCATTTAATTTAACGTTTAAGGTCCGGTGCAGAGAGCTGGGTGTTGCTCAAACCCAGGGCGGTGTGTCCGGGCAGCGCTGGCGCCGGTGCCGCCGGAGCCGCCGGCACAACCCGCAGTGTGCACGGCGAGCCTGGTGCTCCCCCTGCCCGCGTCCGTCCCGAGCGGCCTCGCCACGCCGGACCGTGCGAGGGGCCGCGGCTGCTCCTCGCTGCCTCGCCACGCCGGACCGTGCGAGGGGCCGCGGCTGCTCCTCGCTGCCTCGCCACGCCGGACCGTGCGAGGGGCCGCGGCTGCTCCTCGCTGCCTCCCTGCCAGTCGCTGGGCTTGTGTTCCTCTGGGACAAGGGAGTCATCTCGACAGCAGAACACACAACGTTTTCTCAGCAGCTGGCAAATGGCAGTGGAGTTTATTCCCTGATGATGCTGGAACAATGACAAATCTCAGCTCCTTAAGAATAAAATGTGAAATCCCTTATTTCCCCCTACCTGTTCCATGATAATAATAATAACAAAGCCATCCCTCCTAGGACGTGAGGAGAAACTAGCGATCCTTTGCTGCGATTACTCTTAGAGCTTGTAAAGGTGTTCTGATACCATGGTGACAAACACAGTATAATTGCCAAGATAGATGACGGATCCAGCTGGCACTTCTCCCTCCTCCCCCACACATCATGGTGCTCACCACAACAAGTTTATGATTTTGTCCTAAAAATCTGTTGAGTCTTGTTGGTCTTTATGAATTTACTTGCAGAAACCACAAAACGCTCTCTTCACTTGGATTTAGTCTAGACTATGTGAGAGAGATGCGTGATTGTTTTCAGAAATGACACCCATATGGTATATTATTCTCTTGATAAAAAACTCTTCTAAAACCCTAGCTGATAAATAAATAAATACGAGTTCTCCTTCTTGGCAAAAATATGTTTTTCACATCTGTCTGCTCGGTCATCTTAGGTAAGTTTTTCCCAGAATGGTATTATTATGTTTGTTCAGGTGAGATTTATTGTTCAGAAGATCAAACAGAAAGTCCTCTAAGTTAAGTTCTATCTTGCACTTTTTCTATGTCTGTAGGATTTTTACAAGGATGAGGTTTTGGTTGGTTGGTTGGTGTTTGTTCGTTTGTTTTTAATCTAGAAGATGAGACAGACTGAGCTCTGGAAGATGCTGGACGGAGCTGTGTAAGAACCCAGAAATATTGCAATTCTCTTTTCTTCGAGACAGGAGAAGTGTGAAAAATAACAGCAACCTCATTGGTTCACAAAGCCTTTCTCAAGATACTCACTCAACACTACGTTTCAAACAGTAAGCACTGCTAATTTGGATTTCCGAATTCTGAAGAGCTGCGTTGTTCAGCAATGCCACCGCACCTGGCTCTGCGGCCTGGCTGGCAGCGCCGTCCGAGTCCGCGGCTGAGCGGGTGTGGCCAGGGCGCTGATCCTTCACCTGCAGAACCAGGAGTTCGCGGGAGGAAGCAGAACAACTTCTGCTGCAGGGAAACCAGGTACCGCTCTCCAGGGTTTCTGAATATGCCATTCAATAGATTAGGAGTTAACCGTAAAACATTTTTCATTGAGAAATTAATTTTGAATGGATTTTAGCTACTGAAATACTTTATCTGTGTACATACCTGGACGCTTCCAAAACAGTTATATTTCAGAAGCTGGATGATATAAGTAAGTACTGGGAGAATATTAGTAGATGAAATTCTAACAGATCTAAATGGAGCAAAGACTCCTTTCAGCCGGGGTTAATTTCGCTCTTTATTTGCTTGAGTTGCAGAAATCTGATTAACTAAAGTTTATACAGAAGCAAATTAGTGCTAAAGTGTGAAAATCAGAGCTTTGAGACTACCAGCATGGCCTTATGCTAGCTTTTTTCATCCAAAGAGTTCAATTAAGCAAACCTGGCAGAAGCCTTAAAAGCAAATATTCTCTGCTGGTTGTTAGTTAAAAAAATCATCCGTGTTTTATGAAGGCAAAGGGTGGCTGTTTGCCCAAGGAGGAGAAACAGAACAGAGTGCAATACCAGAACTGCACAGATTTCTTCTGGCTTTGGAGGCCAAAAGGAAAGATTGGAAATCCTAGTACCAGTCTGTTTATTATTCCATTATTTCTGGCCGACAGCAGGGTCATAGATGCCTCTGCAAGTCAGGGCTCCCCAGCCTGTCCCGAGACAAGCTTCCCATGCTTATTTATGGGAAATGGACTTCAAGTATTGTAGCACACCCAGTGCATGAACAAAGCATGCACAGATCTCTCAATGCCTTAAAATGCACAGTGGGAGGATCCCTACTCCGGTTTCACAATACTGGCTGACAGCATCTACACTGGGAAAGAAATGCAGCCGTACGCAGACACACTCCAGTGCCAAATAAATCCTCAGAAGAAGGCTTAGGGCAGACCAGAGTTGCACAGTCTTTATGCTGATTCTCTGCGCAGATTCCTCTTCCTTCTTGGTAGATGAGTGAAAATATGTTGACTTGCATAAATAACTTGTTTATATGGCTGTACATTTTATATTTAACAATATTTAAACTTTGACTGTAGCTTGCCTGAAAATAAATACGTAAATCAATCTGGTTTCCAGTTAAGTTTGATCTTCCCTTGAGCCAAATTAGCCTTGAAGATTTCTAGAGGCAAACAGAATCGTTGCTTTTCCATCAGCTTTTTCCAGCAAGAAATGTAATCATCTCCGTCTAGGTAAGCCTGGAAGTATCATAATGAATGCTGTTTTGCCAAAAGCTCAGCACTGGCAAATTCTCACCAATTCAGAATTCTTTAATACTTTTCACAGAAATAATCAAACAATATGGTGGCAGGTGAGACTAGGTTAGAATTGCTTGAGAACTGATGAAGGCTAAAAGGTACTGCCATTTGGGAATCGGGAATACAGGAAATTTGTCATATACAGAATGATAAACTGCAGTGGAGTGCAGCTTGCTATACAGTATTACGTCACATTTTGTATGTCAAATAGGCATAGTACATCAAGATCTTCACCCACTGAATCAGATTCATCAATCACACTTCTTATCTATTAAATACATATTTTGTGTCTATATAAATAGGTATGCTTTTTCCCCAAAGCTAGTTGCTCTATTCCCAATGCCAGCCTTCAAACTCTTTTTCCATAATGCCTGGGTTTCGAAGAATCTCCAATGCAGACTCAGATATGTAAACCCTCTAGATAGGACATGTGGAGAGTTAGATTCCTCAGAAGGGTGAACCTAAAAGTCAGCACGGTGGGTGGAAAACCTGTGGGGCCCCGAGGCCGTGCTGACCCCGGCGGTCTGTCCCCCCGGGCTCCCGTGGCGGCTCGCTGGCCAGCGGAAGAGAGCAAGCAGGTGCCTCTTCCTGATCAATTCAAGAATCTGGACTCTGGATCCTACTTTCACCTTCTCAGCATAAGAAGAACTTGTCCCTGATTTCATTCTGTTGTTTTTGTTTTGTTTACTTAACAGAAACCATTAATAAGAGATGAAGAAGCTCCTTCAGATTAATATGAGGAAGAACAGAAAAAGAAAGAAGAGGTTCTTTCATGAGCAGAATATCATCTTCCTTACAGTTGTTACGGGAAGCCTGAATGTGAATCATTTGGACTTCACTTTGCTTTTCAAAACTGAAGTGGTAGGACAAATACGAGTACTACTACACCAACACTAGATATACTCCACTGGCTCTCCAATCAGTGATTACTTGTTCACATTCAAGGCCTTTCTTCAAGGTTTTCTCTGGAGTACAATACAACTCCTATGGCATCTGCAACTCAAAAGGTCACTGCATTCTCTCCAACATTTTGAGTTATGGAACTCATCATGAAATGGAAATAGGGAGACAGCCCTTGAAAGTCTCAGCCTAACTACCAAAGATCAAAGTCTTGTACTACATTTATGGGCAGTTCAATGTGATGTACCTTTTCCATTAAAAGAGCTCCTCCATTCATGGCAAGATACTGACATAAAAAAGATTTATAGGGAAGAGACACAGGCATAACCACCCATCTTACTGTGAATTCATGTGCATTACAGATTTAATTAAAAGACAGTAAATTTGTATTTTCTTGATATTAAAGTTAATTGGTAAATACCAACACCAGCTGACCATCTTGCCATCCCGCGAGAGCCTCGGCGAGGTTGCTAATATGCAAACACCACCAGCCAACACTCTGCTAGGAATAATAACCTCGTCTTTTTCTTAACAGATTTCTTTTCATTCAGGAGCCTCAATTCATAGGAAGGTATAATGGTTTTGATTCCTGCATGTAACCCCAAATGACAGCATCTATAGTGTGTATGCTGTAGCTTCAGTTAGTAGGAAAGTTTTCAGCTTCCACTTATTTTAGTTTTTATTTCCTCTTATGCTCTTAAATTCTTCCCAACACGCTGAGCTCTTCTAATGTTTAGAGATATTGTGGAACTGCAAAAAAGGCACAGTCAATTAATTCCTTCATTTGAATAATTAAACATTTTAAATACTCCCTCCATACCTTATGTTCAGCTATAGATACATTATTAATAGTAGCTTGTACTGTGTGCTGCAAGAGAATGTTAGGCACATAATTCCTAGAACCTGGGGAGGAGAACATTTCCTGACACTATGAATTTACCTACCCAATGACAAAGTTATCTTGTTCCAATTCAAATGTGTTTTGCACTGTAATAATTACACCGTATGAATGTTGTGCTTTTTTTAATGAAAAATTCGGCGTGGTTAATTATTAAACAAACAAAAAGATATGGTTGATGAAGCCACCCCACTGTGTTCAACAAAAATGCTAATCGTGCTTCACTATTTTTAGGCTGTTCCTGTTTTACCGTCCATTCCAGTATCTCAGTCTACAAAGCAAGACCATTGGTAAGTCCAGGATGATGGGTCTGTAGCCAGACTGCCCGTTGTCAGCACGCCGGGCCGGACGCGGCCGGTGGCAGCGCTGCCGTTGCAGACAAACAGCCTCAGTCTCTCGACTTTCTTTGGACTGGCATCAGGAAATTTGCCACTCTCAGGCCGCCTCCTGAGCAGCTTCAGTGACCACCACGCTTGTTGAACCAGCCTGACTGGGCCTCGGAGTAGCGAGGTCTCAGTTTTACCCGATTTTAAAGCTGGAGGGTCTGATGGATGGAACAGTTCATTTTACAAGGTCACTTGGTGAATTTGCTGCAGAGTAGATTTGCTAAGCATTGAATGTAGCATTCTTTTCATTTTTAGCCTACAGAACATATCACTTCTATACATTCTCTGGTGCATTTGCCTGCAACCAACTGGCAAACATCAGAATTATCTTCAATGGTTCCAAGTCATCGCTTTATTTGATTCATTGATTTTGTCTGCTGTACAGGGGATGTATCTTTATTGTGATCATCCTTCAGCAAATGGAGAAAAGTATCGATAAGACCAAGCGATATTTCCACAAATAAATTTTTTGTTCTCCATTGATTTAAAAACAGAAAAAATGTAACAAGTGGTAAAGCCACTTTTCTATTGTCAATTGAAGTCTGCTTTTTTATCTTTGGACATTGAACTCTGTTACAAATGTAACAGGGATTTGAAAAAGCATTGGAGGGTTAAAAAATTAAAAGAACACCATATGGGAATACATACAGTGTTTGCTGTCATTGACTCCGTTGTTATGAATAAGTACAACTGGAAGAAATCTGAACAAAATCATCACAAACACAGTGAAGGAGGAGACTCGTCGTGCAGGGCCGGTACAAAACAGGTGGATTGCTTTTGCCTTGCAGGGCATGCAGTCTTGTCCTCATCTATTTTTAATGTTGAAAGTAGAAGCTTTGTGGCGCACGTTATGTCTTTGCTCATAAATCAGCCTCTGTGTGCTTCTACCTGTGTCCAGATTTTATCTTCATCTCTGTTTACCCAAGGCCTGTAAAACACCTCTGGATCTTTAGACCAGGAACCTGAGAGAAGTGGAAAATGTAATTTATTGCTGAGATAACACTGTTGAAAAATGGATCCTTCTGGTTATCTAATACTATCACTAATAGAAAAGGAAAGGGCCTTGAAATTCTGCGAAACGGAAGTGCCATGCACAGCTGAAAGAGTCCACACTGGAGCACAGAAAATCAAGTACTGTTTAACTTTCAAATCATATTTCCTACAAATTAAGAGGTTTGTAATAGAAATAATTACCTATTCAGCATCCTTCAGCAGTCTCTGAACTCATTTTCTTCAGTCATTACTTGAGCGAAAAAAACCCCCACACTTAAATGGGTCATTTATGCTTAAATTAATCTGTGTTGTTTTTCGCGGAGTACCTTTTTTATTCCTCTCCAGCTTTAATTACTGAAAAACATTTTGCTTTCTAGAAATCTGTTGCAAAAGAGATGCATCCTCCATAGTCATCCTGTTCCGGGAAGTTCAGTGACTGCTGTATTGGTGACATCACAGATGGTGAAGCCAATTTTAAGATCTATTTCACGTGCCAAACCTGGCGCACAACATGAGTGAATGCTGATGCGTGCAAGAGTTCTCTGAAGCTTTGAGGGGCTTCTCTGGGCTGCTGGTGTGATCTGCTGGTAAGGCTGCATTGGGCCCTTTGCAAAGCGCCATGACTGCGGTTCCTCTTGCATCCTCAGAGCAATCTGATGTCGTTGTTTCTCTATGCCCCGTTTGTTATGTCCTGTCAGAATGGGGATGTGCACGTGCTTGTCAAAACCATATCTGGTTAAACAAGCCCGCTGCAAAGAGCCTGCGAAAATTTAGGTGACAAAAAAAATTCCCCTTTTATGAAAGAGAGTGAATTCTCCTTATACAAGAAAAGAAGAAAAATGAAGTATAGTTTTTTCAAAAAAAACCCCAAATTGTTTGCATGTAATGTAAAAAAGAGGTTTTCCAGTCTGAATAACAATTTTCTGCTTTGAGCAAGGAAACAAAGGGGTTTGCCCAGTTTATTTCAATGCATTCTGAGTTAACTGATGTAACAGTAAAACAGGAATGTCCTTGCTGCATGTGTAGCCGAAAAAAACATCAAAGTGCCCTGATTGTTTATTGAATTTTAATACTTGAAGGACTGCTGCTTCTTTGATTTTTTGGCAGAAATAGCAACTGTGGTTAATGATCATCTGGGGTTTCAGTTTTTTCTAATAAAATGTCATTTATCAGCAAAGAAGGAGAAAGGAATCCAAGAGTCATGTCTACAGATGCATAAACTAAGCACTGCTTTTGCTGCCAAATTGCTGCTTTTGCTTGTACATTAACACAAAATCTGTTTGTTTAAAAATAAGGGAAGGGCAACAACTTCAAATTTTAGATCTAGATGTGAAAGAAAAGCTCTTAAATCCAGATTTTCTTCTTAGACCAAGTCTAACTGTATTCACCTGAAGCCTGTAGTACTCTAAAAACACACACACACGCGCACATATATAAATATATATATATATACACATACGCACTGAATAATTTCTTCAGATCTGTTTGTGTGCCTAATTCCCTTCCATTTGTGACTGCCAGGTCTTGATGAGCAGCGGGAATCATAAACCTTAGATAGCAGGTAAATGCTGTCCAGTTCTGACTGGAATAATTCTGGATGTTCACCTACATACAACTCAGCACGTATAGAGAACATATAGGCCATAAAGTTCTTAGTTCAGGATGAGGCGGCAGTCAATCACAAATTTTCTGCATAATTTTGGAAGCCAGTGCTTCCATTAAAGCTTGGATTTCTTCACCTGGCTCTAGCCCTGCTGGACCTCCTTGCATTTTTTGTGTGTTAAGCAGTTTCAATACAAACTCATGACCCAAACAGCCACGGCCCTTCAGAAGTAGACACCAAATGTGTCAAAATCACACACAAGATCCAAGAATTGCTTCTGGTCCAGCTTTCTCATTTGCTGGAGTCATTACCGGTTATGGCTTTGGAATTTGTGGCAGCCGAGGTCTCAGCTGCTCAATGGAAGGTGCAAATACTCAGTGTACCTGAACATGAAGTCTCGGGATAGGGAAAGTCAGTACTGGAGGCAGCCTGAATAAACAGAGCTCTTGAATATTTGGCATTCACACAAAATGAAAGAGACACCTTACAAAAAGGACCAGTTGATCTAGATAAAATTCGCATGTGTCAGAAATGGGAATTCAGTGTGCAAAACAAATGGAGTTAAATAGTGTGTTTAACTCATTACATCAACTTCTATATCTCTCATAGTTACAGTGATTCAAGGAATATATTACAGGTTTCTTGAACAAATGGAGCCTGCCCACACAAAATGAGTCAGATAAAAATCAATTACATTGTGGATTCTTAACTGTGGAAATAATCAATGTCATCATTGTTCTCTTCCTAGCAACACAATAGTGGTCCTGGTCAACAATCTTATTCAGGTGGTTTGTGCAAAACATTTTTGATATTTTTATATTGTTTTGTGGGTATTCTGAAAATAGAAAACCATTTGGTATCAAGGCCAAATGTTAACAGGATCTTTTTTAAACATTGATAAGCACTCTTTGGTGTAGTAATTCATTTACTCCCCTAAAGGAGGACCCAGGAAACTACAGGCCAGTCAGTCTCACCACCATCCCTGGGAAGGTGATGGAACAGCTCATTCTGGATGTCATCTCCAAGCATGTCGAGGAAAAGACGGTTCTCAGTAGTAGTCAACATGGCTTCATCAAGAGGAAATCAACCCACCTGATAGCCTTCTGTGATGGTATGACCAGCTGGGTAGATGAGAGGAGAGCAGTGGATGTTGTCTACCTTGACTTCAGCAAGGCTTTTGACACCGTCTCTCACAACCTCTTCATAGGCAAGCTCAGGACGGTTGGACTGGATGAGTGCATGGGCTGAGAACTGGCTGGGTGCAGAGTCTGGTTGGAGGCTTGTGGTGTGTGGTGCTCTCCAGGGGTCAGTGCCGGATCCAGTCTTGTTCAACTCCATCACCAATGACCTGGATGAAGGGACAGAGAGTATCGTCAGCAAGTTTGCTGATGGTACAGAACTGGGAGGAGCGGTCGATACAGCAGAAGGCTGTGCTGCCATTCAGTGAGACCGGGACAGGCTGAAGGACTGAACGTGAGGAGAAACTGGTTTGCTGGGAGGTGCCCGAGCCTGGCCCAGGCTGCCCAGAGCGGGTGTGGAGTCTCCTTCTCTGAGCCATTCAAACCCCCTGGGATCCTGTGGGATCTGCTCTGTGACCCTGCGTGAGCAGGTGGGCTGGGGATCCACAGAGGGCCCTGCAGCCCAACCAGCCTGGGGTTCTGTGATTTATGTTTTTATAAAATGTCAAGGAAGCAGACCTTAAATTTTATCATTCTGTAACATTTTAGGCTCAGATTGCTCTATTTATTTATACTGACATAGTCATCCTGGAGTCTTTTACTCTCGGTGATGGAACTGGAGACAGGGGCAGAGCAGGCTAGTATGATACTACTCTAAGTTTTCAAAACGTACTAATTTTTATCCATCAGCTGTTCTGGGGAGAAAAATATGAGGGGTATCATATGCCAAACCTTCCAAAATGCTACATCTGCTAGGAACGCTGTCCTGTTATAGGACTTACAGGAGCTGGAAAAAGAGATTAATAGAAGACAGACTTCATACCTTGTATGCATTATTTATTTTCAGCAAAAGTCCATGTTGTCTCTATACAAATACAATTATGTGATCCTTTTTATATCATCAGGTTTTATTAATTCTCATTTTCTCTAACTTATCCCTCAAGGACTCAGATACATCAGCATGCACTGAAAACAGATGTTGATAATCCTGTGTGTGTTGTTTACACCTCCGACCTCCATTGGCTTCCCTGAATTCCAGATGGCAGATAGTCATTCTCTTCTATGTGTAAGAGTGAAATGGTTCTGTTTCAAATCTGCATATCTGTCTGTGCTTTGTAATTTTAATTTCAATGTCTAGCCCAACCCTGTTGTGTCCTTTTCACCTTTTGTATTCTTCAATTTTGCAATTTGTTGTCTTGTCGTTTGCTGAGAATAGAGAAAGGATTCTCTCCTTCAAGCACAGCTTTGACTATTTCCCTTTATATGAATTGCTCATCAGAGATAGTAAATTTTAGAAATACTTGTTTTATTAGTACTTTATCTAGGTCGCTTGAAGTGCATACAATCATACTTTAAATTGCAATAAGAAATGGAGTGCCTGCTACTGGATTTTTCAGAATTTCCAAGTTGTTAAGAACTGTAAGGATTGGCAGCATAATCTAATGCATACTAGAACACGATCTCAGCTCCTCAGATCTGCACTATTCTAATCACAGCCATTACTAAGCTAAACTTTATATCAGCATTTCCTTTTTAATGCCTCCATTTCTCAGGTTTTATCTGTCTTATTTTCAATACACTGCATGCTCTTCCAGAATGGCATATTCTCCTCTATATGCTCACACTAGCTTTTTTAAAATTAGTAAAAATATTATCAATATTCTATAAATAAAATCAGACACGTGGTATTGTATATTATTTACTCAGTGTCATTATATTCATGACACTTCGTATAACAAATCAAGTCCTATGACAAAATTCTGCCACTTTATCTAGGCCTCATCTGGAATAAGTCCATGAAAATCTATAATTAAACTAACATAGATCAGTAGTAACTTTAAACAATTTAGTCACAGTAAAATAAGTTTAGCTATATAGCATTTGGTCCATGATCTTGGCTTCAAAAATGCATGCTTCAAATTTGGCAGAGTAAAGGAAGCAGGAGGGAGCAGAAATCCTCCTCCTGCACACACGCTCCCCATCCTCAGTTCTCACGTTTAGAGGCAAATGTTGCTTTATTTCTGCAGATGAAAACACTTCTGCACTCAGGCTGCAGAATCACCAGAGAATGTGTTTAAATTACAAAAGGGGAATTTCTGGTGGCATCCTCCTCACGGCAGACGGTGCTGCTGGCGCTGCAGTGCCGGGGACCCCGTGCGAGGGAGGTGACCCGGGCACGCTGCAGAGCCACCACAGCCACCTCCCGTCCCGCACACGGCAAACATGCAGCCCTGACAGCACAACTGTGCGGAACAGAGCCCCCTACACATGCCTAGAAACAAGAGCTGTGAAATGACAGAGATTTAGATCAATCTAGAGCTTAGCATGCACATCTCTGCCAGGGCTGATTCAGCCTTTCGGATGTGCACACCTTGACTTCAGAGAAACTGTTGCCTTTGGCAACACACACCCAGGAGGAGACAACGGTAATTTGGAGTGCTGATCACAAGCTCAGGTCCCTGCGCTACAGAACTAGTGTGCTGTCTCGCCAAAACAGTCATGTTCTCTCCACACTTTTTTCGCTGATCTTGATGGTATTTTACTTGCAAAATTGATCCTGAGTTTAGTTGAAGTCATGCAGCACTCATATATTTTGGTCTATGACTGCTCAGCCCTATTAAGCAGATGAGAAGAAAATGGAAAAGAAACAGAAAAGGTCCAAAATCTCTTTGGATCATTCGGCCAATTGCCCCTCTGTTGGCATGAGCGGTTCCAGCGTCAGACCACGATCGCCTGCTCTGCGGTGGTGTTCGGCTATGCAGACAGGCTGCACCCGGGACTCAAAAACGCTGTTTAGTATTTACCTGCCTAATGGGCCAAACGCTGCCTCATAAAGAGGGGAATTGACAAAAACAACTTAATAAAAAAAATTTCCTCTAACACTTTCCATCTAATGATCGTGAAGCAGTTTACAAGCAGGAATGAAACTTTTAATTTGTGGATAATAATCCCCCTGTTTCACAGGTGGAAAAATAACCCAGCCATAGCAATGTGTTTCAGTCGTGAAAAATGCAGTTGTGATTCGTGCTAAGATGTTTAATGTTTACAGATATAACCAAACGAGGCACGGACGCTGAACTTGGAAAAGCGGAAAAGGTGGTAAAGTTCTATGTAAAAAGTTATGAAATTTGTTTAGGAAGTTATACTGATAGAGGGAACTAACGTTTTAAGGGTTAAGCAACTATATAATAAGGGCCTACTAACAAGCTAACCTTTTAAACCACATAATTAATATCTAGTTTAGAGCTGTATGTAACCAATTGTACTAAAAAAAGCAGGACTTCATTAAATGCCGAGATAAGAAGTTTTACAGCACCAGCTGCAACCTTGAAGAGACAAGACAGCCAAGATTTACAGCAAAAAGGGGGTGCCAGTCCGGTTTCAGTCGGTTTGGTAGCTTGGGTTCCAGCCAATTCCTCATAATGAGCCAAAGGTACAAAGTCCACTGTGATGAAGCTGAAGGAGCCTTCATCCAAAGACCCCTAAAGACCCTTCCTCAAATTCACCAAGTGACACTGCGCAGGCGAACAGGGGAGGGGCGAGGAGGGGCTATGGAAATGGTGATCTGAGACTCACCTCATGAATATGTATAGGCGTTCCTGGGGTCATTATGAATATGTAATACCTTACTGTATTTAAGCACACTTCTTATTAAAAGTGTGCGTGTTGGGCGGAGAGAATCCCCCAGGCACCCAGCGCTGTTTTGCTTATGCTCTAATGAACACGTTTAAAGTATACAATTAAGGAATTGGATTAAACGTTGTTTATCTATAGAAAAAGCGTAAGTTATTTGTTTCACACTTGACAACAGGAACCTTACCCAGTGCTTCGCTACAGATCTCCCAAGATGCACGAAGAGGCGCTCGGAACCGCGCCCGTCGGCGGCGCAGAACCGCGGGCGGGCTGGGGCTCACGCCGGCTGTCCTGCTGGTACTGCCGCGGAGAGGGGCTCCAGTCCCACACAGATGAAGAAAACATCGCCTCGCCCGAGGGTTCCCTGGGTGTTCCATCACCACCCTGGCGCGCAGCCTGGTGCTGCACACGCGGCCTTTGCTTTCTTCATGTGATTTTGTCTCGTGCTCGTTCCAGCCGATGGTTCCAGAACCTTTACCCGGGGCAGGCGGGTAACCAGCACTGCCACTCGCATTTTCAGTTCCACGTGTGGTTTTTATGTTTGTGTCTATGCCTCCCTCACCAATCTTTTGCAAACTCTTTACGTTTGTTCAGTTGCCTCTCCTATTTTTTTTAATTTTTCCTCAAAGAGCAGGTGGCGGTGATGCCCGATTTGTAAGTGCAATTAACACTGAGGAAACCTGGCCTGGGAAACACCCGCCGGAGGTACGGGGGAAGGCTGCCAATGCTGCGAGATAACATCGGCTCGCTTCAGTTCACAGGTTAGGAAACAGTGGAAGGAAATCTGCTATTTTCTACAGTTCTTCATTTAAAAGCCGGCTCACCGCGGGGCAGGTCCCGCGGCCGCCATGTCGCCGCTGCCCTCCCCAACATGGCGGCTCCGGGCGCCCCGCTCAGCGCCCCCAGGGTCGAGTCCCCCCGCTCAGCGCCCCTCGGGCCGCGTTCCCACCCGTCCCCAGGGGCTGCTCCCTCCGGAGCTGCCCGGCCGCACTCTGCGTGACCCGCCCCGCTCAGCCCGGCTCGGCCCGGCCCGCCGTTCGGCCTCCGGCGCGGCGTCTCCCGCCCAGGCGCCGCCCCTGGCGGAGGCGGTGCCGACCCCTGGCCGGACCGGGGCCAGGCGGTGGCTCTCGGCAGCGACCGCCCGGCGGCGGGAGCGATGGCGACAGAGGGGGACGCGTTCGTGAGGGCCCGGGGCAGGACTCTGACCGCCTTCCGAGAAGGTACGGGCCGCGGGGCAGTGCCGGGCGGAACCTCGGCGCGGGGCTGCGCACCCCGGCGGGCTCCGTGCGCCGCCGCGCCGCCGGGAGGGGGGCCCGGGGGCGGCGCTGAGCGCCGGGGAGCGGGAGACGGAGGGACCGGGTCAGGGTCCTGGGCCGGCCCAGGAGTCCCAGCTCGGGAAGCGGGCGAGCTCAGCTGATCGCGGAACTGGGGCGCCCCGGAGCCTCCGGGTTTGTCCCCGCGTTCGCGGTTGCAGAGCCGGGAGGCGCCGGTTCCGCGTCCTGCCGGCCGCCCGGGTGGGTCCGGCTCAGCGGGCAACGGGCGAGCGGTGTCCGACTCCGCTTTCTTTTCAAATGCTTGTCAGGGCCGCTGAACCGCGTCTCCGTAGCTTCCGAAGCTGTTGGTGCCAGCAGTGCGCTGTGTTTGCAGAGCACCTGCCGGGTTACAGGCAGCTCGTTGTTCGTGTCCCTCAGATGAACGGCGCGGGTACCAGAGAGGTGCAGACACGATCCCTTTGCTTCAGGGTGCTTCGGCCTCTCCCGGGTGGAGCTCAGCCCCGAGTGCGGCCCGGGCGGCTCAGCCGCTGCCCTGGGCTGCGGGGCCGCAGCATTCGCTGCACGGGCCCGCCGGACTCGGCGCTCCTGGGCACGGGTGCTGGGACCGCTGCAGAGCCGGGGCTGGCGGCCACCTCTGGGCTCTGGTGCTCGCCCTGCGGCTGGGCCTGCAGGGCCGTGCGGTGAACATCTCTGTGTCTCCCCTGCTTGTAAAATTCCCCCAAGGCCGAAGGGTCTGCAGCATGCCTGGGTTTTTGAGGTCCAAAACTAGCTCTGTGTTAGGAGATGTTTTTCTCTTGCCACACACAGAAGGTATTTTATTTCCTTTTATTTGCTTATAAATTACGAATTGTATTGGTTTGGTGAAGTGGACAAGGCTATTCAATCCCAACCATTACGTGGTGTGTTCTTGGGTTTCATTGGAAATATTTGGCTTTGCTTGTTGCCAAATAAAGAAACATCACCAAGTCTGAGCATGTGAAATACACGTATACAGTCATTCTGGCAACCTATTAATTGCAGATGGTGCGGTTGGCTTGGAACAGAATGCCGAGCATTTGCTGAGGGGACAGATGGCAGACAAGCCATCTAGTTACATCAACTGTATAGTGAAATTCTAACAAAAGGGGTGTTCAATGGCAGTGTAAAAATTTCTGAACACAAGCTTTATCAAAGCACTTCTTGAAAATTGCCTTAAACATGGAAGAAAAATGTGATTTAGGTATGTTTTTCCACATGTGTTTCTTTCTACTGAAGTGTCCTTGTTTGGTGTTCTTTATTAACTAAGACTTTTCTTACCAACTGTGGTTTTTTAATCTTGTTGTGGACTTTTTGGTCTATGCCAGTCCAACTGCCGCCTTTGGGTATGCTGTTTCTGTGTCAATAATTTACTGTAGCTCTTTCTTAAGAGGCTAAAGTTCAACATGACCTTTTAATAACTAAATGATTGGGAAAAAAAAAATAAAACCAAGGGCTCATAAAACGGAGGCGAAGTTTCTTGCAGTTTAAGATGAAAATCAGTTTTGTGTGTTTTGATGTTTTCCTCCTCAGGTTTCACTCCTATTCAGCACAGAGCTACACAGAACCCTGACTACCCCTGGTGTGGCTTGGCACACAGTGTTCTTTTAAAATTTGAGAGTCGCTATCGAGAGCTTAATTTCCTTTCTTCTTACCACCCTTTCTGCAAAATCAGTCTTCCACACCCTGTCCCGTGTCAGCAGTTTGTTCAGTCTGCTCTCACGGAATGTGGAGCCTGAACCTGTAACCTGCTGTCATCTGCTTTTGGTACCTGACAGATATGATCAGAAGCTCAAGGTGAGGGCTCTAAATTATCCATGTAATCCATGGAGTGTGGTGGCAAACACTGCATAAATACCCTGCTTTATTGGCAAGAGACCTCTGTGCTTTGGCTTTACATTTTAATGTGTTCTGTGTCTTTTCTACCCAGGTGAAATTGTGCTTCAGATGTTTTCTACTAGTATTTTAGGGAAGAAACAGGACCATGGGTTTGTGTAAATTGTGTCTTCTCCACCGCTTCTCCCAGGAAGTAATGGTGCATTTGGGGTGGGGTTTTTATGTTTGTTGTTGTTGTTGTTTGCTTTTTGTTTTATTTGTTGTGGGATTTTTGTTGAAATTACCATTGTTTGTTTTGCGGGAGCTGGTTGGTCGGTTGGTTGGGTTGGGTTTTTTTGTCCCAAGCACGCCAGTCACCTGCTGTGCAAAGAACTTCTGGGAAAGTTGGTGGAGCACTTTTCCAAGTAACTAAACAAGCAGTAGTGCCATCAAATTAACCGACTAAGAAGTGTCTCTGTTCTGAACCCGTCTCACACTTGCTCCAGCTGATGGTTCTGAAACCTTTACCTGGGCAGGCAGGTAACCAGCACTGCCACTCGCATTGTCAGTTCCACAGGTGATTTTTGTGTTTCTGTGTCATGCCTCCCTCACCAATCTTTTGCAAACTTTTTGCATTTGTTCAGTTGCCTCTCCTATTGTTTTTATTTTGCTCTGTTCTCTGTTCCTTTCCCATCTCTGCTTTTTTGCCATCACTGGATGTCGAGGTGTCTTTGCCTCACAGCACTTGCTGGAACTGTTGTTGAGATGAAGTCGGGTGTGTGTTTCCCGTGTGTGCTCTCCTGCACTTTCCTGCCTTGACGTTCATCTGCTTTCCTGAGCAGTCCCTGTGTAGTGAAGTCTCTCCCCAGCTCTTCACGACCAGGCCTTATTTTCATACTGCCAAATGGCTTCACTTTGGCGAATTTCACTTCCTTGCCATTCAGTTACTGTTACAGATTTTTTAGGATTTGTTAGACAATATAGGCCCCCGTACAGACTCGGGTGGAATTTGTGTGTCTTATCGGTTGGTTTTTTTCTTACGAGTTTTTAATGCATACAAGGACTTTTTTTTTCCCACATTTCAAGATGGCTTGGCTGCCGTAGGAGTCTGTGCTGTGTAACTGTCAGGTACCTCTTGGAGACGATATCGGGTGATCCCCCTCGTCCAGGTAAAAGCTGCCAATTACTCTTTCTAAACAATCAGTAAGTGCAGTAGTTTTAGTCTTTGTTACCGTTTCCATTCACGTGCCTGTGCAGATGCCAGTTTTTACCAGATTGCTCAGAAACCCTTTTGGAGCGGGTGTGATCCGGCCGTCCTCCCGCCTCTGCCGCAAGGGCTTTGGGCACGAGGGAACCCCCAGGGCTGGGCTGCACCGCAGAGCTGTGCGGATGAGACCCCATCGGAGTGGTTTCTTACTGCTCCTGGCTGTTTCTTGAACCATCTACTGGTGTTTTGGTTTGAGACAGATCCGACGCACTGTTTGTAAAGAAGAATTCTGGCGTTCTGAAGAACTCTGGAACTTCACAAGTTCCTTCACAATAAACGTGGGTACACAAATTTCCATTTTTTTTCTGCTCTGCCTTTATCTTTGGGGGCATCGTGCATGTGTGGAACGTGTCAGCCTACCTGCTCCTAATGCCTCTAAAAAGGGCTTTATTAGTTTTCAGATTTATGCTATTTCCAATTCCACTTTTTTTTTTAGCTTCGCTCCTTGGACTTCCGTATCTCACCCTTCAGTGTATAAAATCTTCCCTGTTTACTGTATTTGGATGCGTTAATTTTCTGAAGGGTGCTGTCCTGCTCTTACTGGTGTCCATCTGGCTGCGTTTGTGTTGTTTAGTCAGCCTGGATTCTTTTTGGTCTTTCTGAAGTTCTTAGTAAACGTTGTGCATATGGTCTGAGCCTGTGGGACAGTGTGAAGAGCTTCCGTGTTGCCGTCAAGGAGTTTTGCACTTTTAAAAAGCATAGTAATTACATATAATTCACCTTCTGTTGGAATTTAATACAGCTGCAGTTGATTTCTTATTTTTTCTTGCTTTCACATGAGTGTTAGATCTTGGCACACTGCGATTACTGTTCTAGAGCTCTTCGACAGTAGTATTTTTGGGCGCTGATCAGAACTGCTTCCCAGCTATCATATTCCATTCCCAATACTGTCTCCAACTCTCATATGAATTAGGCAAATTTTTACGTGGGTTTTGAGCAACTTTCTGTGACTTCACCTTGTCATTATGCAAACCACCCCCCTCCACACCCACAGGCTGGGGCTGGGAAGTTTCTGTGATGAGTTTCTGTGTTAAATTGGAAGTGGGCATAAAGGCATGACTAGAGTTGAGCTTTCTGTAGCCCTCAGTACAGATAAACTGGATCTGAGGGGGCTTTTCATACCTTGGTAGTTGTCTAAGAAGTTTAAAAGTATATATTTTAAAAATAGTAGCACTGCCTAATTTATTTGAGAAACTGTTTTCTGTCAGTTAGTGTTTCTACTGACCTTACCTCTGTAGCTTAGGCTCACTGTACATAATTTCTACCAAAATTACTATTTTGAAGTGTTTTATTTGTGCTCTGAAAAATGTATTTCGATACCTGTTTTGAAAGGTTTTTTTCCTGGTTCATAAAATTGCGCCTTCCAGAACAGATTGCCCTGGCCATTTGGCAGAGCCCTCAGTAGCCGCATCTTCGGGACTCTTTCAGGTACACATGGAAAATACAGCTGAAAGGAATGCATGCTTCATTAGATTGACATTTTCTGTATTTGGACATACAGACAATACTGATGGTGTTTTCAAAGCCACAATTATTGATAATGTTTTAATATTAAACAAGGAATTATGAAGGGCTTGGTGCAAGTCCTCTGTTTTTCAAGCTATTCCAGGACTGAGTGGAATGAAAATGAATTCCTTTAAAGATAAACTGCAAAACAATTGCAAGAAAAAGAGTTTTTACCTTTTGTATTGTCTGTGATGTAGAAATGCGACCTTAACTTAAAATATTCCTTTGTCCCTCCTGCCTGTAGCTTCTGTAGAAAACCAATGTTGTGCTTCTTCTCGAGTTTTACCTGGAAAGAGTCACAGGCACACGTTGTAGGCAGTGACAGCTCAGGGCAGGAACCGTGTACCTATTTCTGCTATTCTGTGACCTTTCAGAGAGGTGAAGTGAATCCCCCTGGCAAACCCAACATGAGAACGAGGGTGGGTTTTGTATTTATAATTGCCCGTGGTACGCTGAGCAAGCACGCGGAGTGTCCGTGTCCGTTCTCTGATATGAGACTGTCTATAGGGAGACAATGCACAGCAGTAGCTTTTCACAACTCATTTGTTTCCATGAAATGCCACAGGGTGCAGAGGAGGAGGAAACCGATGTCCTGCTGGCAGCGAGCAGTGCAGAGAGGCCCCGGCAGCACCGCGGTCCCAGCCCAGCCAGCCGCGGCCAGGCGAGCAGGCTCAAGTCCCACCCAGGTCCCTGGGGTGTCTTTCTGTGTGTGATCACAATACATGGCTGAGGTTTTCTCATGGGAATTGCTGCTGACTACTTTGGCCCTTCACAGCATTAATCCTTAGACAAAATTAGAAGCTGGCACCATTTTTCAGCCTATGCTGCTAAAAATACATCACATTGATCCGCTCTCCGTACGTTGGCATGCATGGGAGCAGAAAAAGAGTGGGAAGCTATTGAAACTGAGCATAACAACTTGTTCTGACGTTGGACTGCTTCCGTGGCCAGCAGCTTTGAGGACGCCTGGGAACAAAATGGATGTGGGACAGGAGTTTTGTGTGGCTCAGTGTGTAAGAGCAGCTCCACAGACGTTGTGTCCCCCAGGAAGGGAAGCTGGATGTACATCAGTTCCATGAGAAATCTACCGATTTTGACCTGGCATTTGCGTTTTTTTTCTTGCTGTGGCAACTTCAGAAAGTTGCACAGAGCCTCTGTGCTGACAGGGGTGAAGAGCCAATATGCAGGCGTTCTCAGCTATGCTCAATGTTGCAATGCAAGAGAGAAGGCAGAAAAAATGGTGTATTAATTGAATCCTCATCTTCTATGGCTTTACCTAGCATGCATTTTGAGTAATACAGCTAGGTAGCTCATCAAAAGGCTTGCGAGTTGAAACTGTAAGCAAGAAGGATGCTTTTGATATCATTCCCATAAAAATCATGGCTTGCTACATTTGCAGGGAAGATGGCAAGCGTACATGTTATTTAACTGAAGCCTCATGGAGTAACATCTAGGACCTGGGTTGTGAGCCGATGATCACTGCAAAACCAGCTGTTGCTCCCGCCCCGCGTGCCCAGCGCAGTTTGCTCTTCCCCCTCGGCCAGGTTTGATGCAAACTCCAAAAAAATCGTGCAGACAACTTCGTGTGTGCTCAGGCAGATGAGGTTGGTTTGCACGACCCACAGCACCTGTTCTGCTCGAGGGTGCTCACAACCAGCTGGTGAGGGAGAGAGCTGGGGTACAGGGGTTTTGGTAATAATTAACTGAACACAGTCCATTTATAAATCATTTGGTTGTTGGGCAAAAGACTTTTGGATCCATCTATGACACTTTGACATTCATGGTGACCCTCTAGCCCCGTGGGTGTGCTGAGGAGCGCTGGGGCAGTGCAGCAACATTACCCCAGTTGCACTAGTCGCAACAACTGAATCTTCAGGGAACTGGCATGCCCTGCACAGCTGGGGAGAGCTGGCCTGAACGCTGCACGCACGCCAGTGACGGCGATCAAGGGGTTTCCGTGGTGAGCTGAATCTGGAACAGGCTTAAAAGCTGGTGCAGGGGCAAGTTTCCACCAGTGGTGTTGTACCGATACAGCTCTCTTTGTGACATACTGCTTTTTAAATGGTGTTTCATAGTAACACATTCCTGACAAACAAATATTTAAGTTGTAAGTAAGGCAAAAGGTAGAAAATGGATATTTGACCTTGCTGTTATTTTTTGTAAGCGTTTGATAAATTGATGATAGCTGTTGACTGAATTATTTGACTAAGGCCAGTTAACTAATCTAACATTTTAAGCAAGTGTTGCTTACATAGCCCTGATTCCTGGATCTTTTCTGTTGTCCCTGCTTCGCTTTCTTCATTTTATCTTTTTCTTTCCTCCAGGAGAATATAGCATATACCTCTGCATCGCTTTCAGTTCCTTTCTCTTTTCACCTCCTGTCTCTTTCCTTCTCTCCCCACTCTTCTTCACCTCCACCCCTGCATCTTCTGCTTCTCCTTTCTCTCCACGTCTCCATTCTGTTTGCAGACTCGACTTCTCTTCTCAAATGCATCTTTCAGTGTCTCTCTCTGCCTCCCGTGACCGTCACCCACTCAAACCAGAGCATCTGTGCAGCCTTGGGAACACCCAGGTGCTCAGAACCTGAGGAGCTACTGCATTGGCATGAATATAAGGCAGCAAAAAAAATAATCCATCTATATTTTACCTGGGCCACCATCGTAAGAAGACACTGGCTTCTGACTGATCAGTACAAAAGGAGGAGATTTTGCTCAACATTATCAATACTGTCCACTGAGCTGCTGGGGAAGGGCCAGGAATTAAAAACCTGCCATGCTATTGAAGGATTTGGGCGCATTTCCCATTTAAAGAGTTTGAGGATTGTGCCGCTCCTCCAAAACAAGCTCTTGTTTTGGAGTTTTCCTTTTTTCCAGTTTTACCCTATATAGATTATAAAGGATTTCTGATGCAAGTTTCCCTAACTATTTTTTTCTATATCTTTGCACTTCTGCAAGCCGCCCGTTGACTTCCCTGCACAAACAATGCCTTTGCAGCATGGAACCTGCTTTTTAGCACAGTCGTATCTTGCCATGTAACACATAAAATTACTGTGTCATTCAGCTGCTTCCATAGGGCTTCTACTGCAAACTCATGGAAAGATGATCATTTCACTCCTCTGAATAAGTTACATAATTGGAAAAGTTAATTTCACTTCAGAATTAAAAGCTGATGCATGGATAAAAGTTTCTATCTATAGAATACATGATTATTATTTAGAACATGGCAATGCTGGTATGAGTTGACAATCCTAACAGATTATAAATAATTTTGTTCAGAAATTAAATGTTACTTCAAGTAAGCTGTAGAAACCGCATTTGGAAATGCTGCAGTGCTGCAGCAACAGGTGACAGTGAGGAGCAGCTCCTGGGGTTGCCCACATCCCCCCAGCCCCCACATCCGTGGGGCAAGAGATGAATCCTGAGCTCTGGTTGCCAACCTCCCTTGAAAGAAACACCCCCAGCTTCTCGCAACGGGAGGAGCTTCGCTTCTGGATCACTTGAGAGACACCAAAAGCGAACCCCTGCGGTGGACGTGCCGCTTGCTTATATTCTGTTGTTGGAAGGTTAGTTTTGTTGCAAATTGTGTTTTGGATCAGACTGACATAATATATCTGCATTATATTTTAATTTGAAAAATGTGATATATATATATATATATTTTTTAGATTCAGCTATAGATTGATGTAGTCAGTGAGTTTTTAGCAGTTTAAATGCTGTTTAATAAAATGTCAGTAATCACAGAATGGACTGGGTTGGAAAAGCCCTCAGAGCTCATCCAGTCCAACCCTTGGTCCAACTCCAGCCCATTGCCCAGATCACGGCACTCAGTGCCATGGCCAATCTCAGTTTACAAACCTCCAGGGCCGGTGAGTCCAGCACCTCCCTGGGCAGCCATTCCAATGCTGACCACTCTCTCTGCACAGAATTGCTTTCTCATCTCCAGCCTCAGTTTCCCCTGGCAGAGTTGAAGCCCATGCCCCCTTGTCCTATTGCTGACTGCCTGGGAGAAGAGCCCAATCCCCCCTGGCTAGAACTGCCCTTCAGGTCGTTCTAGAGAGTGCTGAGCTCACCTCTAAGCCTCCTCTGCTCCAGACTGAACAAGCCCAGCTCCCTCAGCCTCTCCCCATAGGGCTTGTGCTCAAGTCCCTTCCCCAGCCTTGTTGCTCAGTGTTAACCCCAATCCAGCTGTCCAAACCGAGCCGTTAGGGTTGCAGGTGAGTGTGTTCAGACGGCTGGTGAAAGCGCAGTGTACTTGTGTTTGTACTCAATTCCAACTTGACACATAAGGCTAGCAGACAGGATACCCTTTTTTGGTTTTAATTTGTAGGCAATTCTTGCTTTTTTGTGCCCAGCATTGAGATTATTTTTTTCTCACTGTGTTTGCAGTCGTATGTATCCCGCTGCTTTTGAGGGACTTGTTACTGTAGTATCAGAGAAACAAACATACAAGCAAAGGGCAGCTGTACAAATTCTGTGGTGTGTTCTGTCTGCACTGACTCTGCCCATGGACGTTTGTTTCTGAGTTATCACCTTTTTCTCACAGGTCTTGGGAGCTGTGCTGGTTCTGAGTTTGGATTTTCACTGTTGCTGCCAGTTCTGGTGTTGCCGGATTTGTGTTTGGTCCTTTCGAGTGGCTTCGGTTCTAACTCCGAAGAATGTGCTTCCTTAACTTCTCTGTGAAAGTATAAGAAGAAAAAGTGTTTAACTCCTTAATAATTTAAGGAGAAGTCTACTGGAACCATAAAATGTGAAATGTGTATGTTTTAACGTGTTAATTAAAGAAGCAATAATCGGAATCTTAAAAGAACCAACTAAAATCTAACATTATACGCTTGTGCTCTGTTGTAGTCTTGTAATTTCGGGCACTATTTGCCGAATTCTTCACACACTTTTCCCCTAGTCAGTCTGTAATTACCACGTGGTATAATTAGATTAATATACTTGTATTTATTGCAGCTATTCGTTAGAAGAAAATTTTGTACTTCTGCCTTTATATTTGTCCTACATGAATGACTACAGAATTCTGCATTTTGATTAAAGCGGCCTCAGCTTACACAGGTGAAGAGCAATCAGTGTCACGGTGTGTGGAAGCCTTCCTGCTCTTTATAAGTTTCTATAGCGCTGAACTGTTCTGTTTTTCCTCTTTCCTCCTTAGCGGATGAGTACCAATGGAAGGGGCCCTTCTACTTCATCCAAGGAGCAGACCCTCAGTTTGGGCTGATGAAAGCTTGGGCGGTTGGAGACACCAACAACGGAGATGACGAGTGGGGAGAAGAAATCAAATTAGCAGAGCAAGCGGTGCAGGCCGTTAACAAACTGAACCCTAAACCCAAGTTCTTTGTGCTGTGCGGAGACCTCGTCCATGGCATGCCAGGTATGACGATTAGAAGTGTAGAATGGGAATAACAAATCCATTTTCTTCATATTTCAGATTGGCAACAAGGCTAATTTAATTTCTTTGACATCACAATATTCTTTTGTAGGATTTGATGTGCTACTGTTTTGGTGTTTGGGGAAAAAAGTGCACTTTGCAGATGATTCTGGAGACTATTCTGATTTTTTCACCCGAGTTCCCTGTATGATTTGTTGTAGGGATGTACTTTTGTAAGTTAGTTGCTTTTTTTTCAGTGGGCCTGAGGAAATTTCCTTTGAAATGAAAATCCTAAGGAGACATGGTAAAATTCTTTCTTCTAAACAAATTGCTTTGAGCAGACAAATGGGGACTCCAGCCACTGGGGAAAAACAGTGCCAAGAAAAGAATGAAAAACAGCTGTGTCTTTTTGACTGCCTAAAGTGGGTGAAGCTCAGAGTGTTCTCTGGCTTTCTAATGCTTAATAAATTTGACCGCTTTAATATTTAAATCATTAAAATGCTAAAAGTCAGTAAACTCAAGTTTTAGCTGCATGTGCTGTTGCTGTGGGACTCTGAGATCAGCGTGTGTCCGCACAGTCAGAGGGAGAACAACAGACCATCTGCAGAGGTGGGGTACAAAGTTTGACAGCTACAACTTCAAAACAGACCGGTAACGTTTTCTTCTTGAAGAAGACAAATACTCTTCTTGGAGGTGAAAGAAGACGTGGTGTTAGTAGTTGACAGGTGGTGCGAAGGGCAGATCTGAGCGCACTGCGCTGTATTTCACAGCTGTGCCAGGGCCGCCGGGTCCGCTGCAGCCATCCCCGGCTGAGCTTGGTGCCACGTCCTGGTGCTGGGTGCCGAGTGAGTCCTGGTGCTGGGTGCCGCTCTGCTCCGCAGCCCCTGCCCCTGGGGTGGCGTTTCCCAGCTCGTGTTTGCACAGCAAGGGCCTGAGCATCGCAGAGCCCTGTCATTGATTCCTTCAGCATCCCGCAAAGTGGATTTTAATACCGTAACTGTTAAATTAATGGTTCAAATTGATTGGCATCATTTATAGGCTACAGACTTTCTTTTGACCAGAACACAATTTCAGTGATAGAGTGGGAAAAAGTAAAAAACAACAGCTTTAAGCTTGATAGAATCTACTGTGTAACACCCCGGTAGCTGGATCGTAACGTGAAGTCTGCCATTATGTGGTTGTTTTATTCATATGTGTTCTGCCATTAACCTTAGAAGTACAGGTTTAACACAGAATCAGAAAATAATCTCTTCCTAAGAATCATCTGGCCTTCCTATAGCAGAGATTTTAATAAGTTTTAGTTTCACTTATGTTATCTTCAGTATCCCTTGTAAGAGGAAAACAATTCAGGACAAATAATAGGTGTCCTACATCCTATTGAAATGGATCTTTCACTCACAAATTTAAGTGATCCAGGAAGCTAAGTTAAGTTTATTTTACCTGGGTATTTCTCAAAGGCTCATAAAACAATGTAAAATTCTGAGTCCTGTTGTCTGTGAGGACTTTAAAGAATGTTTTCTAAGGCTTTTCTGTTGATACAAAGTGTGGACTACAGAGAGCCAGCATTCTTCTGACTGCTACTGGGTACCGAATGGCCAGGTACAATCAATGAGTGTTCACTGTGGCAGGTTTTACGTTGTTTTCTTTTCTAGTAATGGATCTCTGTAGTCATTATTGTTCTTTCACCAGTGTATGTCTCAGACTTGGGTCATATTTTAAATACAAACCTGTCAGGGTTTTGCAAAACATTATCATATATTCATTTTTCTAACAAACACATAAAAGAAACTGAACAGGATTGCAGGGCTGAGCTCACTTACCTCGTCTGATATTTGTGCTGTGTGGTGTAAAATACTTGAAGCTGCCTAGTGCAATTTCCAAGAAATTGCAACCAAGAGCAGTTCATTACGCAATGATCCTGAGGGGCTTTTCTACCCCAGACGATTGTAAGATCACCTCACTTGAGCCACCATCATTACTTCTTGATTGAAATGACGGTAATACTTTGTAAGCCCGCGTTACCGTGTAGTTCTAGAACATAGTTAAGGAAATGTACAGCTAAAAGGAATTTTAAAATATTCAACTGGAACAATTACTTATTTGATTACTGCCTTTGTATTTACACAAATGGCTTGCTGTGCTGTGAGTGGGTAAACAAATGAGTACAATTTAACAATAAAATTGTACATATAAGTACAGTTTTGCAGTCGACCATTTGTCTTTCTGTCTAAGCTGATGAGATGACAGTGAATCGCTCTGTGATGCAGATACCCGGAGACTGACACTGAGCGGTGGCCTAGAAGGACAGGGAGACAGAAAATATGGCATACATGGGAAAGCTAAATCTTTGTATCTCAGAGAATTTGAAACAACACTCTAAACTGAATGTGTATTTGGGAAATGAAATAAGTTGGGAAATGAAATAAGTTTTTCAAATATTTTTTCCTACATTTTCCTCTTGCTTCCTGAGCTTCTGGAATAGAAATTCCTTCAAAACACAAAAAGAGTTAAAGGAAACGTAAAGAAAAGATATTTTAAAGCAAGGCAACTCACATCCTCTTTTAAAAATGTCTCATTGATAAGTTACTGACCATTTCTTTGGTTTGGCTTGTTAACAGCTGTTACTGTATGACACATGGCGAGACATGGGCATTAAGAAGCCAAGATGTTTGCTTTGTAAGAACCGATTTGTTGCATATTCTTTTACCAAAATGGGAATGTTTTTCTGCTGGAAGTTGTGAAGGTTCCTGCCCCGTTCCGTGCCGAGCCCAGGGACTGGGCCTCCTGCTCACAGGGGAAAACTTCTTAGGTCTCTTCTCTCCCACGGGGATGTGTTTGAACTCCAGTGTATTTCTGCCCCAGTTGTGACTGGGATACAAAGCAGGAGCCGTTGTATTTCACTGCCATACGGCCCGAGTCTCTCCATTAATTCCAGTGCTAATACCATGCTTGAGATTTCATACTTTATCTAATCCATTTAAACAATTCCGACTTCAAGTGAGATAAAAATCTGTCAGCAGCTGCTTAAACTCTTAAAAACATTTTAGAAAGAGTTCCATTTCAGAATTGTAAGAATAATATTGAAATTTGCCAGCACTTTCTTTAGTTGTTACAACAAAAATTTGAAATTGTAAGAAACCTTTCAGCAATGCTACACTAATGAAATAGAGCAAACAGAGAAGAAGAATTTTTATAGCAAATAGCTTTTCAGATAACTTGAATGTATGAATGTCTGCAGGATTGAAGACTAGTGGTAATGTTTCTTTTCCTGGAGTAATTTAAGTATGTTCACTGTTCCAGCAAGGATGCTCAGACCTCCATAACGCACGTGTACAGTAAACGCTACTGCGGTCACCTCCTGCTTATCCGCTGAGGAGTCTCTACAAGAGCAATTGCTGTGGCAGTTCCCTTGTCACCTTAGTTCAATAAAACGAAATATTAAACATTCATTTTTCAGTAGGCAAAAATCAGGAATGGCATGAGACAAGACATTGATTCATCATTGTGAACTTGGCTGGTGCATGTATCTTATTTAATGTCTTAAAGTGCCTTTTAAATCATTTGTGTATATCAGCTCTATTAAAACTGAAAACAGCAGCGTTAATCAAAGTGCAGCACGGCTGTGCTGCAGCGTGGTTCCCGAGGAAAGCTGCCATCACCTGCATTTTACAGCCCTCTGCCCGATGTCTGTTCAGTTATTTGGATTATACTGCTTCGTAATCAATGCCTGTCAATGAAAAGGGGGAGGAAGAAAACTCCCAGATCTTCCTCTCTTTTCTTAAAGCATTTTATCCTGGGGTACCGTTTAGCTGAAGCAGCGTTGAAACCTTTTGCAAAGGAACTCCAAGAAATGTCAGAATTTCAGCACTAGGAGCGATGAGCAGAATCCTGATCAGCTGGGAAGCAATCAGGCCCAGCACTTGGAATCCATTACACATGTCATTAGAGCAACGCAGTAATCAGCACCAGTATCTTGGTATTTAGCTGCTGATTAAAAGTAGTTTGTACTCTGAATATTATTTTCAGAAGTTTTTCTTGATTACATAATCAAAAATAGGATATCTATTCCTGGTAACACTAATATTGTTGTGCATAATGAAGAATGTTAAGTGGTACCATATAGGGCGGTGGTGTTACTGGAAATAATCTATACAAACTAAATACTTACACCTAGATACCACATGAGGATGAAAGACTTACTCCTGGAGACACTTGTATATGTTAAGTTAGTGTATCAGAACTTGGGATGGCAAAAGCAGCCCTGAGTACCGGCCACTCATCACTGCCCCTCAGCGCTGGGCCTGGAGTTCATTATGTTTGTTTGGAGTTCATTATGGAGTTCATTATTAATGGCCTTAGTTCATTAGTTTGTTGCTGGAGTGGTCGAAGCCTTTGCTGCCCGTCGTGTCCCTTGCTCATGTCAGCCATTGGTGAACCTCGGTCTTTCCAACACCAGCCCTGCGTGCCCAGGTGGTTTTCCAGTATTATTCTTTTCAAGTCCATCTTTGCTTCCATCTCTCTTTTACATTCTTTTTCGCTGGTACTCAGGCATGAATCCCCCATTAGCCAAGTCATTCTCCTCATAGTCTGCTGTTAAGGACCATTCTTGTATGAAGAGGTGCTTGTCTGTGAAGACACATCAACTCTTAAACTCCTTTGCCTTTCAGAGCTGCCTCCCCCAGTTCCCTGCGTCAGCCCCACAGCCGCTGCCGTGCTGGGTGCCGAGCTCTGCGGCCCGGGGGGGCAGCAGGACCCGCGGGCCGTCTGCGCAGAGCGGGTCCTGGGCTCGCTGTGGGGTTGCTGTCTGCAGCTGTTGGCGAACTGGGTTGAGCCGCAAGAGCCAGGGTCTGTGATCTGGAGACTTTTCAAGTTCTTTAGAGAAGACTTAACCGAGTTCTTTGCCCCTTTCGGGTGGTCTGTAGCAAAACCCCGCTCTCAGCAGTTGACCTTCCCTCTGTTCCCAACCCAGGAGCTCAACAAACCCGGTGTCTGTTCCACAGAATAGCTCCATCCACACATCGAGGGCAAACTCCCCACCTGCCTTCCAGCCTGTCTTTCCCGTTTCAGTTCAGCGTGAAGCGTAGTGGTTCCTTCTTCATCCCGAACCTCGAGCGTGGGGCCGTGTCCAGGAAACAGCTGCTGCGTTTGCCCCCCTTTCGTTGCACCCGCGGAGGATCAGGCAGCTCGCAGCCAAGGTCACCCCGCTGGAGAAACACGGGCTCGGGAAGCTGAGGATCCAGCAGCTATTTTTAAGTGGCTGAATTCCTTTGGAGGAAATTGTTTAAACTGCGTTTTTGTGATGATACTGTTGCTGTCAGTAACGTGATAGACATCAGTTCTAGCCAGCAAAGTCCTTTATGTGATGTAGCTTTAGACCAGGTGTTTAATTATTTCCCATTAATTGCTCTGCTTATATGGGTGAAAGAACAAGACAGCAGGTCTACAAACTTTACTCAGCTCTGACTGTAATAAAATGGAGCTGTTTAGAGACTAAATGAAACGAGACTTGGCTAATAACGTGTATAATCGAAAAAACTGATAGAACTTGATTAAGCTTGATCTGTTAGCAGTGTAATAATGGATCAGTGAGCAAGTAATGTTTATGCTTGTAGTTTTAGGTTCATTTGTGTGTGTATGTTAATTAGAAGAAATCAAAATCGCTAGAACTGAGTATTATGGCACTTGAAGTACCCTATGAACACTTATACTAATTCCTTTAGTTAGGTGCAAGCATAATCTCTTATACACACATTTCCTGCCCAGGTCATTCGGTGCCAAATAAGCTGACATCAGCCTTTTCCATCAATTAGGGAAAAGTGGTGAATTTTTTTCTTTTTTTCTTTCTTCCTCCTTTGTTTTACATTATTAAACTGCTTAATTAAAGGCTTTCAAGCTGTTGTAACGCATTTCTGAAACACAGTTAATTCTGATGAAGGGATGGTTCGCTCTGGCGGGTCAGCGTGCGCGCGGTGCTCTGCTCCAGAGTCCCTTGTCTGGCGGAGCGGGACGAGGAGGACACCCCAGCGCTGGCATCTGCTGGTTCAAAGGTCTTTTCTCTGAAGGATCCACCTTTTGGGTTGTTTTTTAATATCCATTTGGAAAGAACAAATCGATCCGGACAGCTGTGTGAGGGGTGGCGGGAGACAAAGCCATTGTGTTTGAAGTAAACTGAACTCCAATAGGAGAATTCTGTTGTCTGCTCTTCTCCATGCCAACTGAATTAATTATGATGGTACTTCTTCTGTTTTAATTAATCTGCCTATACTTCAGTTTCATTTGCTTCAGCAGCAGTTGTCCCTCTTGCTTTCTAGGTTGATCACAGTGGGATAAGCAGTTGTACCTATTCGTGCTTTCTTTTTCATTCCAAGCTCTGGCATTGTGGGGCTTTTTTGTTAGATTTTTATTCCTTTTATAGCAGATAAAATATTGTAAGTGGTCTTACTAATTTTGGGCACTTTTAGTCATTTTTTTTTAAAAGACTTCTCCTTCTTAGCTGGGATGCTGCGTGCTGCGTTCCGGCAGCTCGGTTTACCGCAGTGGATATGACCCGTGTGCACTGCTCTCACAGCCGCTTTTCCTCCGGCCCAGAACACTGGGAATACTTGTGGGCTTTCCAGGATACTCAGTGTTATTTCAAGTGGTTGCAACACTGTAGTAAAGGGATCTGTGAGGAAGGACAGTAGCTTTGTAGAATGTATGTGATCGAAATATGAATTTTGTATCCAGGCTAAAGAGAAAGAGTCACTGACTACTTGTATTCTATTATTTAAAATGTTTCCTTAGCATTAGACAAGCTTGCCATATATATTTAATGGTTGTCTGCCTGGTAGAGCATTGATCTTGTTTTCATATAAATATATATCACAGAACCCCAGGATGTCAGGGGCTGGAAGGGACCTGGGAAGCCCATCCAGTGCAATCCCCCCATGGAGCAGGAACACCCAGCTGAGGTTCCACAGGAAGGTGTCCAGGCGGGTTTGAATGTCTGCACAGAAGGAGACTCCACAGCCTCCCTGGGCAGCCTGGGCCAGGCTCTGACACCCTCACCAGGAACAAGTTTCTTCTCAAATTCAAGTGGAACCTCCTGTGTTCCAGTTTGCACCCATTGCCCCTTGTCCTGTCACTGGTTGTCACCCAGAAGAGCCTGGCTCCATCCTCCTGACACTGCCCCTTTCCATATTGATCCCCATGAATGAGTCCCCCCTCAGTCTCCTCTTCTCCAAACAGCTCCAGAGCCCCAGCTCCCTCAGCCTTTCCTCACACGGCAGATGCTCCACTCCCTTCAGCATCTTGGTGGCTGCGCTGGACTCTCTGCAGCAGTTCCCTGTCCTTCTGGAGCTGAGGGGCCACAACTGGACACAATATTCCAGGTGTGGTCTCCCCAGGGCAGAGCAGAGGGGCAGGAGAACCTCTCTGACCTACTGACCACCCCCTTCTAACCCACCCCAGGTACCATTGGCCTTCCTGGCCACAAGGGCCCAGTGCTGGCTCATGGTCACCCTGCTGTCCCCAGGACCCCCAGGTCCCTTTCCCCTACACTGCTCTCTAATAGGTCATTCCCCAACTTATATATTTGCATGTGTTCTTCCATTCACATATATGCAGAAATAAATCTCAGATCCTTTAAGTGTTATTAATATGGTACACTGCAGTAAAAATGGCATTTCCCCCCCAGACACAAACCAGTTACATCTTAATGGGCAGAAGGTAGTTGAATGAGGCTGAAGCTGTGTCTGTGTCAGAGCACAGAGCTGGTCACCAGCCACAGCAGCATGGAAATGGGTGCAGGGATGTTATGAACTAGGCCAGTGTCAACAATGTAACAAATCATTCAATTTAGGGATCAAATATTTTTGTTTATTCTTCAAAGAAAATCATTAACAGGAGAAGGTTGCTGAGACATTACTTATAGTGAAACTGAAAACACTGTTATAACTGTAAACTTTTTACTATATTTTTCTATTTTCTCAGATCAAATAATTGTTTAAGTATTTCCAGTTTATATATTGTTTGTGATATCAGTGCCACAAAATATATATTTAACATCTATCAGATATATATTTCTTTAAACTTCGATTTGAAGTGCCAGCTTCACATTAAGTGTGCATTAAAAATCACCTGATAGGACTCTGGTGATCACCGTTTTTAGCACTGCCGTGTCTGCACATCAGATATTCCACTGAAACAAGGCCAGTCGGGGAGGATGTTCCCCTTTATTTAGAATAGGTATCTACCTCACTCCCTATACCTTCTCATTTTAATTAATATGTAAAATTTGTAATCTTCACATGCTGTTCAGATAATATTAATGATCTAATTCTGTCCCATTCAGGCAAACTTACCTTCACATGATTAAGACATGGAAGTCAGGTCCATTTTACCCACAGATTACGTACACTCGTGCCTTGCACATTGTCCCATAAAGCTTTTGGAATGAATTGAGGATTTCAAAAATGAAACAGTGATCGCAGTGACCTGTGTTCTGAATAGTGCTGATCAATGACCTGGTCAGGACAGAACTGGTTCAGCAGAAGGGACACAGTGCCTATGGTATTTATTGCCTTACTGGATCAATATCTGAACAATCCGTTAAAGTCTGGTAGATAAATTGTACGGTGGTTATTTGTCTACAGGGGACGTTACTTCTCACCTTAATTTTGTGCAACTTTTTGGATAGTTGGTTTTTGTTTAACCCACCAATGCCAACCAAAGCTTCTATGGGAGGGTAACAAGATGGAGTTGGTCAGAGTATTGGTACCTTGAAGCACGATAAAATGTACACACTTTTATAAACGTCCCTTTTTGTAAATGGAACAAGTTAAAACATGATGGATTCAATCAGCTTTACAGAGCTGCAGTCATATTCGACAGGATTTTCTTACCGCTCCTTGGTGTGCCTGCAGCGCCTCTTGCTCTTTGGGCTGTAGCTGGACACAGATCTTCCAGGATTGCGTCTGTTACATGTTTTCATTTCTTACCGTGCTGTCTAATGTATGTTCCAGGCTGTGAGCACAACAGAAAGTGCCAGAACTTCCAGACAGAACACAGAGGCACCTGTGGAGCTGGATGGTTGGGCTGCAGCCGAAGGAGCTTGTTGAACGTCTCCATTGCACTTGAGGCAGCTCCATATCTTTTCTTCTGTATCTGTCTGTAAAATTTAAATGTGCTAAAAACAATAGCAGTGTAGCAACAACTGCTGTTTAATCCAACAGCGTTCCATTTGCTGAGGCAACGTAAAAGACACATAGTTTTATATTTGTAATATAGCTTTAGGGACTCAACAGGAGGGAACAAATGTCTGCTGATCTTGATGGAGAAAGCGAATTGTGATGTGCACTGATCCTCTGCAGAGAGATGGTTCCTGTACCTTCAGTTTTCCACAGCCTGTTCCATAGGTGCATTACAGCCACTTGCGGGTGTGAATTGGCTGGTGTCAATTTAAACCCACGGCAAACCCCTGATCCTTCGGGAATGCCAGATCATTCTTTCCTGCTGCTCAAGACCTCCCATGTTTTTGAAGAGGATGTTAACTCTCCTGGGAGTGCCGGCGCTGGCACCGCTGCCCGCAGCTCTGGTGACGCTGGTGCTGGGGTGACAGTGCTGGTGCAGTCCTGGCCCCGTGCTGTTGGCAGCCGATTACTGGAGCTCACTGGGTGAACTGGAGCTTGGGGCCAGGGTTGCGTGGTTACTGTGATCGGCTGCAACAGGAAAGGCTGTGACAACAGGAGCAGCTCATTGATGGTCTGTTACTGGTTACTGAGGCAGTGCGGCTTGGAGAGCTAGAGAGAGTCTGCTCTAAGTGAGCAGCAGGGCAGGGCACCTGTGTGGCGAGGAAAAGCCGCGCTCGGGAGCACCATCTGTGTGCGGGGTGGAAAGGTACGGGCTACCCAGAAAGTCTGGTATCCTGTGAAAAGTCCAAGAATTTGGGAGTGAATTGACACCATCACAGAATGACTGTGAGATTGCTGAAGGTGCTTCAGCAGCCCTCCATGTTCGCCCTCCCTCTTCTGCTCTCTCTGCCTCCAGTGTCCCGGGCCCTGCCCGGCTGGGACGCGGGTGTCCCCGGGGTCCCCAGGGGTCCTGCTCCCCGGGCAGCAGCTCTGCCGGCTGCACCGCTCGCTGTGTGCGCATCCCCCAGAAACGCTGCACGTTTCGCTAACCCTCTGACTCCTCCATAAAGCCTCAGTAAAGCATATCAGCTCAGTTTGACTACTTACAATTTTGGGCACCACCACGCGCTTTTTGTGAAAAGCAGAACTTCTGGCTGCGTCTCCTCAGAGTTACGTACCCTGTCCTGTCTGCCATGCAAACAGGGTTTTTTCATATAACAATACAGGTGATGATATGCGCCAAGATTTTTAAAAGCAGGTGCCAAGTATTGGGATTCTGAGCTCATATTGAGGCAGCAATTAAGGGACATGATTTTCAAATCAGCACCTCTCTGTTTGACTTCTGCTTGATGATGAGGATACACGACAAGCTGGGCATGCTGGCTTTTATACAATCAGTACCTCTGATAAGCTCTGGCGCCTATGTTGGTTATTTCCGTTCAGAATAGCTGGGTTCAGAGCTGAGGACCATGAGAGCTGATGGTTCTGGTGTCCAGGCAGTGTCGTGGCTTCATTTCTGTTCATGACCACTGCAACATCTGAGGGTGGCGTCTCTCCTGGGAGAATTACTGACGGGGTTATCCTCAACCTCCCTCCCATGCCCAAATTTGATGTGCAACTGCCGCAGTCCAGAACATTTCTGTCCCTTGTTTCTGTTAAATATTGAGTGCATTAATATGACTTCCCCTAAAAGTGTAATTTTTATAGATACTAAATCTTAAAGTGTAACCTGCAGCACATGATTAGAAACATCTGCCTTACAGGGTAACTCTGAGAAAACTCTTCAACTTGTTCAGTTTTCTAAATCAGGGGAAAATCAAATACCATAGCAAGTGTTCCTAGTCAAAGTGTTATTAAAACCTGTCGCGAATGTTCTGAATTCTCTTACTTAAAAAGTCTTGGGCCTGCCCAGGAAGGGTCAGAGAGCAGCTGGTTTCAGGAGCTGAAGCTGGTGCCTCCCAGGGCGTCCCACCCGTCAGCTGCCTTTGGAGCCACTAAAAAAGGACATTGAGATAATACTGAGTTTCACAACTCATTATCTTTGATAAAGTCCAGAGTCATTTGCATGTTTATGTTCTTCCTTCTTAGGAAATATTTCATGGATGTTCAATGTCCCACCTTGTGAATCTGCAGCTGTTTTGCAGTGCGCTCAGCCCTTCCAGAGGGCAGATGGCTGTGCCTGGCAAGCGCAGCAGATCCGGGCGAGCTGTTCACATCCCAGCAATGGAGCTGCTGGGAGAGCTGGAGATTCGCTGCTGGTGGCTTTTGCACACGAGATGGGGTATGAATGTAATGCTGAAATCTGCATGCAAATGCACAAGCTGCCATTTATACATTTGTGAAGTGAATAAATTACAGATACATGTCGGGTCCTATACAAGTTCTTAATGTTATATACAGTGAATTAGTAAGATGCTCTACAAAGGAAAAAATGCCTGAGAATTCTTAATATCTTTCTCAATAAGTGATTTTACCATGGTAAATCTGGCTGTGAATTGCTTTTATTATTGCTTTTAAACTACCATTAAATATCTCATTTTCCTAAAACAAAGGAACATTAATTTAAAAAAAAAAACTAGCCAGACAAAATGAAGCTGCTCTCCTAGGCCTTAGAGGTAGTGTGTGCATACAGAGGTAGTGTGTGCATATAGAGGTAGTGTGTGCATATAGAGGTAGTGTGTGCATATAGAGGTAGTGTGTGCATACAGAGGTAGTGCGTGCATACAGAGGTAGTGCGTGCATACAGAGGTAGTGCGTGCATACAGAGGTAGTGCGTGTATATAGAGGTAGTGCGTGTATATAGAGGTAGTGTGTGCATATAGAGGTAGTGCGTGCATACAGAGGTAGTGCGTGCATACAGAGGTAGTGTGTGCATACAGAGGTAGTGTGTGCATACAGAGGTAGTGTGTGCATATAGAGGTAGTGCGTGCATATAGAGGTAGTGCGTGCATACAGAGGTAGTGCGTGCATACAGAGGTAGTGCGTGTATATAGAGGTAGTGCGTGTATATAGAGGTAGTGCGTGCATATAGAGGTAGTGCGTGCATATAGAGGTAGTGCGTGCATACAGAGGTAGTGTGTGCATACAGAGGTAGTGTGTGCATACAGAGGTAGTGTGTGCATACAGAGGTAGTGCGTGCATACAGAGGTAGTGTGTGCATATAGAGGTAGTGTGTGCATACAGAGGTAGTGCGTGCATATAGAGGTAGTGTGTGCATACAGAGGTAGTGCGTGCATATAGAGGTAGTGTGTGCATATAGAGGTAGTGCGTGCATACAGAGGTAGTGCGTGCATACAGAGGTAGTGTGTGCATATAGAGGTAGTGCGTGCATACAGAGGTAGTGTGTGCATATAGAGGTAGTGTGTGCATACAGAGGTAGTGCGTGCATACAGAGGTAGTGTGTGCATATAGAGGTAGTGTGTGCATACAGAGGTAGTGTGTGCATACAGAGGTAGTGCGTGCATACAGAGGTAGTGTGTGCATACAGAGGTAGTGTGTGCATACAGAGGTAGTGTGTGCATATAGAGGTAGTGCGTGCATATAGAGGTAGTGCGTGCATACAGAGGTAGTGCGTGCATACAGAGGTAGTGCGTGTATATAGAGGTAGTGCGTGTATATAGAGGTAGTGTGTGCATATAGAGGTAGTGTGTGCATATAGAGGTAGTGCGTGCATATAGAGGTAGTGCGTGCATACAGAGGTAGTGTGTGCATACAGAGGTAGTGTGTGCATACAGAGGTAGTGCGTGTATATAGAGGTAGTGCGTGCATACAGAGGTAGTGTGTGCATATAGAGGTAGTGTGTGCATACAGAGGTAGTGTGTGCATACAGAGGTAGTGTGTGCATACAGAGGTAGTGCGTGCATATAGAGGTAGTGCGTGCATACAGAGGTAGTGCGTGCATATAGAGGTAGTGTGTGCATACAGAGGTAGTGCGTGTATATAGAGGTAGTGTGTGCATACAGAGGTAGTGTGTGCATACAGAGGTAGTGTGTGCATATAGAGGTAGTGCGTGCATATAGAGGTAGTGTGTGCATACAGAGGTAGTGCGTGCATACAGAGGTAGTGTGTGCATATAGAGGTAGTGTGTGCATACAGAGGTAGTGCGTGCATATAGAGGTAGTGCGTGCATACAGAGGTAGTGTGTGCATATAGAGGTAGTGCGTGCATACAGAGGTAGTGTGTGCATATAGAGGTAGTGTGTGCATACAAAGGTAGTGCGTGCATACAGAGGTAGTGTGTGCATATAGAGGTAGTGTGTGCATATAGAGGTAGTGCGTGCATACAGAGGTAGTGTGTGCATATAGAGGTAGTGTGTGCATACAGAGGTAGTGCGTGCATACAGAGGTAGTGCGTGCATACAGAGGTAGTGTGTGCATATAGAGGTAGTGCGTGCATACAGAGGTAGTGCGTGCATACAGAGGTAGTGCGTGCATACAGAGGTAGTGCGTGCATACAGAGGTAGTGCGTGTATATAGAGGTAGTGCGTGTATATAGAGGTAGTGTGTGCATATAGAGGTAGTGCGTGCATACAGAGGTAGTGCGTGCATACAGAGGTAGTGTGTGCATACAGAGGTAGTGTGTGCATACAGAGGTAGTGTGTGCATATAGAGGTAGTGCGTGCATATAGAGGTAGTGCGTGCATACAGAGGTAGTGCGTGCATACAGAGGTAGTGCGTGTATATAGAGGTAGTGCGTGCATATAGAGGTAGTGCGTGCATATAGAGGTAGTGCGTGCATATAGAGGTAGTGCGTGCATACAGAGGTAGTGTGTGCATACAGAGGTAGTGTGTGCATACAGAGGTAGTGTGTGCATACAGAGGTAGTGCGTGCATATAGAGGTAGTGCGTGCATACAGAGGTAGTGTGTGCATATAGAGGTAGTGCGTGCATACAGAGGTAGTGTGTGCATATAGAGGTAGTGTGTGCATACAAAGGTAGTGCGTGCATACAGAGGTAGTGTGTGCATATAGAGGTAGTGTGTGCATATAGAGGTAGTGCGTGCATACAGAGGTAGTGTGTGCATATAGAGGTAGTGTGTGCATACAGAGGTAGTGCGTGCATACAGAGGTAGTGCGTGCATACAGAGGTAGTGTGTGCATATAGAGGTAGTGCGTGCATACAGAGGTAGTGCGTGCATACAGAGGTAGTGCGTGCATACAGAGGTAGTGCGTGCATACAGAGGTAGTGCGTGTATATAGAGGTAGTGCGTGTATATAGAGGTAGTGTGTGCATATAGAGGTAGTGCGTGCATACAGAGGTAGTGCGTGCATACAGAGGTAGTGTGTGCATACAGAGGTAGTGTGTGCATACAGAGGTAGTGTGTGCATATAGAGGTAGTGCGTGCATATAGAGGTAGTGCGTGCATACAGAGGTAGTGCGTGCATACAGAGGTAGTGCGTGTATATAGAGGTAGTGCGTGCATATAGAGGTAGTGCGTGCATATAGAGGTAGTGCGTGCATATAGAGGTAGTGCGTGCATACAGAGGTAGTGTGTGCATACAGAGGTAGTGTGTGCATACAGAGGTAGTGTGTGCATATAGAGGTAGTGCGTGCATACAGAGGTAGTGCGTGCATACAGAGGTAGTGTGTGCATACAGAGGTAGTGTGTGCATACAGAGGTAGTGTGTGCATATAGAGGTAGTGCGTGCATATAGAGGTAGTGCGTGCATACAGAGGTAGTGCGTGCATACAGAGGTAGTGCGTGTATATAGAGGTAGTGCGTGCATATAGAGGTAGTGCGTGCATATAGAGGTAGTGCGTGCATATAGAGGTAGTGCGTGCATACAGAGGTAGTGTGTGCATACAGAGGTAGTGTGTGCATACAGAGGTAGTGTGTGCATACAGAGGTAGTGCGTGCATACAGAGGTAGTGCGTGCATACAGAGGTAGTGCGTGCATATAGAGGTAGTGTGTGCATACAGAGGTAGTGCGTGTATATAGAGGTAGTGTGTGCATACAGAGGTAGTGTGTGCATACAGAGGTAGTGTGTGCATATAGAGGTAGTGCGTGCATATAGAGGTAGTGTGTGCATACAGAGGTAGTGCGTGCATACAGAGGTAGTGTGTGCATATAGAGGTAGTGTGTGCATACAGAGGTAGTGCGTGCATATAGAGGTAGTGCGTGCATACAGAGGTAGTGTGTGCATATAGAGGTAGTGCGTGCATACAGAGGTAGTGTGTGCATATAGAGGTAGTGTGTGCATACAGAGGTAGTGCGTGCATACAGAGGTAGTGTGTGCATATAGAGGTAGTGTGTGCATACAGAGGTAGTGTGTGCATACAGAGGTAGTGCGTGCATACAGAGGTAGTGTGTGCATACAGAGGTAGTGTGTGCATACAGAGGTAGTGTGTGCATATAGAGGTAGTGCGTGCATATAGAGGTAGTGCGTGCATACAGAGGTAGTGTGTGCATACAGAGGTAGTGTGTGCATACAGAGGTAGTGTGTGCATACAGAGGTAGTGCGTGCATACAGAGGTAGTGCGTGCATACAGAGGTAGTGCGTGCATATAGAGGTAGTGCGTGTATATAGAGGTAGTGTGTGCATATAGAGGTAGTGTGTGCATATAGAGGTAGTGTGTGCATACAGAGGTAGTGCGTGCATACAGAGGTAGTGTGTGCATACAGAGGTAGTGTGTGCATACAGAGGTAGTGTGTGCATATAGAGGTAGTGCGTGCATACAGAGGTAGTGTGTGCATATAGAGGTAGTGTGTGCATACAGAGGTAGTGCGTGCATACAGAGGTAGTGTGTGCATACAGAGGTAGTGCGTGCATATAGAGGTAGTGCGTGCATACAGAGGTAGTGCGTGCATATAGAGGTAGTGTGTGCATACAGAGGTAGTGTGTGCATATAGAGGTAGTGTGTGCATATAGAGGTAGTGCTGTGCATACAGAGGTAGTGTGTGCATATAGAGGTAGTGTGTGCATACAGAGGTAGTGTGTGCATACAGAGGTAGTGGTGCATACAGAGGTAGTGTGTGCATATAGAGGTAGTGTGTGCATACAGAGGTAGTGCGTGCATACAGAGGTAGTGTGTGCATACAGAGGTAGTGTGTGCATATAGAGGTAGTGCGTGCATACAGAGGTAGTGTGTGCATATAGAGGTAGTGTGTGCATATCAGAGGTAGTGCGTGCATACAGAGGTAGTGTGTGCATATCAGAGGTAGTGTGTGCATATAGAGGTAGTGTCGTGCATACAGAGGTAGTGTGTGCATATAGAGGTAGTGTGTGCATACAGAGGTAGTGCGTGCATACAGAGGTAGTGTGTGCATATAGAGGTAGTGTGTGCATATAGAGGTAGTGCGTGCATACAGAGGTAGTGCGTGCATACAGAGGTAGTGCGTGCATACAGAGGTAGTGCGTGCATACTGAGGGGTAGGTGTGTGCATATAGAGGTAGTGCGTGCATATAGAGGTAGTGTAAGAGGTAGTGCGTGCATACAGAGGTAGTGTGTGCATATAGAGGTAGTGCGTGCATACAGAGGTAGTGCGTGCATATAGAGGTAGTGCGTGCATACAGAGGTAGTGCGTGCATACAGAGGTAGTGTGTGCATATAGAGGTAGTGTGTGCATACAGAGGTAGTGCGTGCATATAGAGGTAGTGCGTGCATACAGAGGTAGTGTGTGCATATAGAGGTAGTGCGTGCATACAGAGGTAGTGTGTGCATATAGAGGTAGTGTGTGCATACAGAGGTAGTGCGTGCATACAGAGGTAGTGTGTGCATATAGAGGTAGTGTGTGCATATAGAGGTAGTGCGTGCATACAGAGGTAGTGTGTGCATATAGAGGTAGTGTGTGCATACAGAGGTAGTGCGTGCATACAGAGGTAGTGCGTGCATACAGAGGTAGTGCGTGCATACAGAGGTAGTGCGTGCATATAGAGGTAGTGCGTGCATACAGAGGTAGTGCGTGCATACAGAGGTAGTGCGTGCATATAGAGGTAGTGCGTGTATATAGAGGTAGTATGTATATAAGGAGACACTTTGTAAAGTTTTAGTTTTAACTAAAAATACAATAGTTCTTAAAAAAAAATCCTTTCACACCTAGAAGACAAGAGCATGAACGCTGATGTTTGTCTGTGTAACAGGCAGGTTAAAAGTGGTATCTTCAAAGATGGTTCCAGCTTAAAAAATGACAGTAAGGATGTCACCTTTACTATATTTACTCTTTTTTGCCGCTTGTGGTGGCTGCTCGGCTGACTAACCAGAGCGGGGCTGTGCAGAGCGAGCTCCATCCGCACAGCTCCGCCGTGTCCCTCTGTCCCGCACAGCTCCGCCGTGTCCCTCTGTCCCGCACAGCTCCGCCATGTCCCTCTGTCCCGCTCAGCTCCGCCGTGTCCCTCTGTCCCACTCAGCTCCACTGTGTCCCTCTGTCCCGCACAGCTCCGCCATGTCCCTGTGTCCCACGAAGCTCCACTGTGTCCCTCTGTCCTGCACAGCTCCGCCGTGTCCCTCTGTCCCGCTCAGCTCCGCCATGTCCCTCTGTCCCGCACAGCTCCACCGTGTCCCTCTGTCCCGCACAGCTCCGCCGTGTCCCTCCGTCCCACTCAGCTCCGCCATGTCCCTCTGTCCCGCTCAGCTCCACTGTGTCCCTCTGTCCCGCACAGCTCCGCCGTGTCCCTCCGTCCCGCACAGCTCCGCCGTGTCCCTCCGTCCCTCGCGGCTCAGCCGTGTCCCGCTGTCCTGCACAGCTCCGCCGTGTCCCTCTGTCCCATGCAGCTCCACCGTGTCCCGCTGTCCCACGCGGCTCCAGCAGAACTGGCAGCTCAGTCCCAGCTCCTTCCCTTTGTCAGGTGGTTTGTAACACAGCACCAGGTGGAAAAGGCCCAGGTCGACCTTTCAAGTGCGAGGCAGCAGCGGTGGCTTGGAAATGTTTATATGGAATCAGGTAAAAATGTTATTTGTTGAATGCAAGGTATTTTTTTAATATGTCACTGACTCATCAACAGGCTTTTTTCGGTACTGTCATCTCACATAACATGAGCAGTGTTTAAGTTTAACCTAATTTCCTGACAAGGAAGCTTACTCTAAATAAACTCACTGCAGCCATTTCTTCTGCTATTGCAACTGATTAAAAGCTTTGATGTGCTGGGTAGGATGGAGCCCAAACGAAAAGGATTCTTAGCTGTTTTCTTCTCCAGACTCTTAGGCTAATGTTAATATTGTCTAAGAATTTGGGTAAGTAGCACATTGTTTCTAATAATACCTAGTTCAAGAAATGTCACTATGGCTGCATAAATAAACATTTTGTAATAATTCTAGTAAAATTCTAGTAATTCCGGCATAAACTAATGGAACATTCAAAGCCTCCAAACTGCTTAGTGTGAAGTTTAATTTGCTCTAATGAACCCGAGTGGGGAAACCTGCGATGTTTCCATGCACGTGTGACAATGCATTGCAGTCTTGGATTGCAAAGAAACCACGGGGCCCTCAGAAGCAAATATTTAATATTCAGCACACAGATACTTATTTTTCCTTTAGACCATAATCTCTAGTCCAGTCCAGAGCTGAACTAAGGAATCCTGTTGACAATAACTCTCTCTATATGAAAATCTTTGAGATGTAATTAATTAGACAATTGTCTCAAATCCTATACTTTTATGATACAAGTATCAGTACAAGTATTAGATTCAGTACTAGTACTGAAAATGTAGTACTACATTTTATATATATGGAAGCCTAGTTAGATTTTTCTCCATGTTGTAGTAAAAACTTAATCTCTTAAAGTCAAATTGTAATTTCTTTTCTTGCTTTTTAACAACCCAGAAAGTTTTAGTTTAGCGTATCATATTCTCAGCTTTAGCACTTCAACTTCTGTGTGTGAAATTGAAAATGTATACAATGGAGCGCACATCTAGAGGGAGCTGGTAATGCGGCACCTTGTGCAGTAAAGATATCTGTGGTCAAATCTTTGTTGCCTCCTTTGCTCTCTTGGAGTTGGACCTGCTGTTTGTCAAGAGGAACCTGCACGATGCCAGTGCTCTGGGTTTTGCAGGTCTGGTTGGACGAGGTGACTGGAAGTGTCTGTCTGGTTTAGAAATGTTTGCTTTTCAAAAGGCACATCTGCAGGCCTTTCCGTCCTTCTCAACTGTATTTTCTTCTTCTCCCCTGGAAGCTGGTGGCAGGAGATGTAGCCCACGTCATTTTCACTCAATTAATCAAGCAGACCCAAATCTTTTCCAAGCTGCCAACTCCCCATGGCCAGTGGAGGGTGACGTGGTTTCCCTGGGCAGGGCTGGGCGGGGTGACCGCGTTGCGGAGCCGTTGGGGCCGTGAGCTCTGCTCTGAGCACAGGACACAGGCAC
This sequence comes from Patagioenas fasciata, assembly GCF_037038585.1. Taxonomy (NCBI): domain Eukaryota; kingdom Metazoa; phylum Chordata; class Aves; order Columbiformes; family Columbidae; genus Patagioenas; species Patagioenas fasciata. Next base: position 731,672 of record NC_092534.1, on the reverse strand, counting down.
CGCTGGCCCAGACCCTTCGTGGTTTGTCTGAGCCGCTGACCCTGGCCGATGTTCACTGTCTGTGCTGTCCTCGTTCTGATAGCAAAGGTGGCTTGGTCAGGAGAGGCGATGCCTTGGGCACCAGGAAAAGTACATCTCTTTTTAAACAATTGTACCCACTTACTTGAATATTGCTCAGTTTAACAGGACAATTTCATCAGACTTAAGGGACTAGTGTTTCAAAGTCATGCTGTAAGTACTTAATATGGAACTGTAAATACGATGGAGGCTTCCAAAAGCTGTAACGTTCTCATAGCAGTTGTTTGAAGAAGGCACGAAACACTGAAATCTTGCTCTGTCTCTGAAAAACGAACAGTTATTGGAAACAAGACTTTCGTACCTTCAGCTTCTTTTTATTAATCTTGTTGTTGTTACTCCTGCAATATTGTGGTCTGTTTTCCTGGCTGTGGTGATCTGATGAGAGCAGAGCCGGGGCGGCGGTGGCCTGGGCCCGCTGGGACAGCCCGGGCACGCGGGGGGTGAGAGGAGCAGAGTTGTGCTGGAGTGAAGCATAATTCTCATTTTCACAGCAGAGTGAACAGTAAGTGACACACACCAGGCTGGTCAGTGGGCACCCGTGCAGCCGACACTCAGAACAACGTTGGGGTTTGCTGTCCTGACTCTGGGAGCAGCTGAGCCCAAACAGACAGCCCTGTTCGCTTTGGGGGTTTTGTCATTGCTTTAATGTAATAATTCTTAATTATTAGCTAAAGCTGGAGTTAAATTTTCTTCTTGTTTCAGTGCCCAGAGTTCTAAATTTAATTTGTGTTTCCATGCAGGAAGATTCTTCAGTGTGGTCACTTTCTGCATCTCAGATGATCACTTGTTTCTAATGCACCGAAGGAATCCCTTACAGCTGTAGTACAAACGAGTATTTCAGTTCCCGCTTTGCAGTGGAACTGAAGACCTGAGGTTCTCCGTCAAGTTAGACTGAGCAGGCAGTTTGTCCAGTAGTGAATACAGTCATAGTTACACTATTTTAAACTGTGTAATAATTTTTTTGCACATCGTAAAATTGTTTTGAGGCTGTTTGGACGTTAGAAATATATATGCCGAAACAAGAAAGAGGAGACAGGTTACTACAGCGCAGACTGACAGAAAGACCTGTTTGAGAGCATGACCACACCGGGTTTATGAACACTGATCAGCTCACTTGTGCATGCGGTTGTTTGGAATGACGCCGGGTGTTGCGTGACTTCGTTATGGCAGGTGCTGCAGGGCAGACTTTAAAACCAGAACCAAGGAAGAGCCCAGCCTAACAGGAGTTAGCGAGACTGGGCTGGGTGGCCTGACAGATCTTTTCAGTCATGGAAAGAAAAGAAAGAAAAGGGACGCGGGGGGAACCCCACAAACACAAAAACCAAACACAACCCCCAACATCTCAGGAACAGGAAAGAGCACAAAATAATTAGACTCTTTAATTAAAGCAACTGCAACGCACTGTAAGGCATTACACCAATCTGCCTTTTATTTATAACAGTCATCATTGCTGCTTGTCTTTCGAAGTCAGAGTAATTCTCCTAATACCATAATAAATTACAGAAGGAATGCGCCCAATTTTTTATAAATTCCATTTTCATTTGTGGTGTTTTGACATTTTTCGTTTTGCTTTTATCAGATTTAGTTACTATTTCTATGTGATATTTTGTATAGCATTACAATCTACAATTCAGCTCCTACCTGTTCTTTGATAATCAGTCTCTTGGGTTAATTGCCAGGCAGATTCCAGTTGTTGTATCAGGGCTTTTCAGGAGCATCGATCACATAATAGCTCATATTTAAATAATTTTCTTTTTAACTTTCTTCTTTTTCAAACTGAAAATTTGTGATTTCCTTCAAAAATTGTGTTTGCAACTCCGTTTAAGTTTGGGACACTTTTAAGATACATTGAAATACTGAGACTGAGTGATTTAGAAATGCAGAAAATGATTTGTGCTCCATTTTGCCGTGTTGTTAAGTTGCAGCCTCACCCTGAACGCGCCTGAGCTGGTCCTGAGCTGGTCCTGGGCAGAACTGCAGAATCAGAGCCGGGGCTTGGAAGGGGCCTCTGGAGATCCTCCAGTCCAGGCCTTGCTGAAATGCTCAAATGCAGCAGCATCAGTGAAAGACGGAGGGACTGACCTCTGATGGGCCTTTCCGGTGTGAATTTCTGACCAATAGCTGTGATGGCTGAAAGCCCTTGGATTGCCTGGGACACCACCTGGAGCCATTGTAACCCCCCCCCCTACCAGCAGGAGAACAGTGGGTGCTATTGTTAATTGATTGCTGATCTTTCATTTGCAATACCTGGAGGAAATGTTCCAGTGCTGGTGGAGGTCACTGTAGGCCAAGAATTGCCTCAGATGCAAAAACTGCCACTGGCAATTGCAGAGATAGGGTTTGGGGGTAAACAGTGCTGCAAGTTGTTGTTATAGCTGGTGCATTGAAAAGCCAAACCCAACACCTCGCTCTGTTCTGTGGAATCCCAGAGTAAACTGCAACTGTGGATTAGTAGCAAAAGGATTATATCTTTGGCAGAATAATTGTGAATTCTACTTCTGCTGACTGAAGTCAGCTTCAGCAAAAATGCTTTGAAAGTACTTTCTTTAAATGTGCTCTTCGGTGCCCGAAGGCCGGTTGTGTGAGCTGCTTCAGGCGGTGCAGGGAGGAACACCGGGAGTGTTCAGGCACACAGCAACGCAACAGGCGGCAGAGACGCGGCCATCGCAGCCTTGTGCTCCGCTGACCACTCAGCTCTCAGAGGCTGCACAGCGTGGTGGGCACTTGCACCAACGCTCCTCTCTTTCCCGCTCTTCGTAAAAACCAAACTGCCCTTGATCGGCTGTTAATTTGTGAAGCCGTTTATCTCAAGGCAAGACTGCATTTACAGAATGTAACATAAAGACAGAATATTGTACCTTGGGATTTAAAACAGTCGCTGCGCATGGTGCCAGGATAAACAGAATAGAAATTAATTTCCACTACATCTACCCTGACACTTCCCAAATGATTTTTTTACATTGCCTCTTGGCATTATATTCTTTTCCTATTCACCTACAAGAAACCTCTATCCAAGCTAAAGAAACACATGTCATCAAATAAAAGTGTCCTTTGTAATAATTTGAGTAATTAAATATTACAGCTAGCTCTCTGCCTGGTAGAGATTAAAGGGGATTGTTTGCTATGCTATTGCAGCGGCCACTGCAGTTTTCTAGTGGCCTCCGGCTTTTCTCTATCATTTTATCTCCTTAGTCTCTTTTATCTGCTCCTTACCAGAGGGGGTGTCTGGGGCACTGCAGGGCCGGGGGTGCTGCTGGGGCACACAGAGATTAATCTGCCTATTCCCACTTTATTTTCGTGGATTTCTCTACTTTGGAAGGTGTTTTGACCTTCTACCGAGAAAAGGTCAAGCCAAGATACAATTGTCCTAAAATAATCTTTACTTAGTATGATATCCTAGACTCTTTGGGCAGAGGCCTTGTTTTCCATTTTGAGCAATCTGTTTTCTGCAATGAAACACTGAATATGTCTCTCGGTTGCTATAGAAATAATATTGCATTAAATGAGGGAACCAGTGCCCTGCTGTCAACAAATCTAATCGAAGTGTTAGTCTCTGGAGCTTGAATTTCACCACTGGGAAGAGGAATACATAATTCTACACATTATTCCTGTAACTTATGCAGAAATGCCTTTATGCTCAGAAAGTGTTAGCTGGATTTCCCACGGTGGGGGCACGGAGATCAGCACGGTGGGACGTGTTCATCTCAGCAGAGCCTTCCCCTCGGCGTTTCCCGGCCCCTTTTTTATGCTATAGCCTGAATGCCCAGTTCTCCCTGCAGGAAGGCGGCAGTGGCAGGAGAAGCAGCGTTCTCAGCTTCCCTACCTGTGGACAACAAACTGTGCCAGGTTTCTTTCTTTTAACTTTTTTTAAACCCAGCTGCTCCCAGTAACAGGAGATGCCATTTGCCCTGGTTTTCCTAGCATTAATGGGGATATTTTCTGTCACCGGCCAGGCTGACCCGGCGGCAGCCCCGTACACCAGCGTACCCAGGGCCATCTCTCCACGACAATAACCGGCTACCCTGGCCAGCCGAAAACAGGGAGTTTGACCTTCTGTGCCACACGGCAACTCCTGCAACCGTACATGTAGACGTGATTTAGACATGGTATTAGACATAGTATTCATGGTTTTCTCCCAGGGTTTTTCTAAAGCTGCGGAATTCTAGTGGCAGTGATAACGTTCTACTTAAGCCTGGAACTATAGGGTGTGGAAAAGGAATTGAAATCCTCACTAATCATCGTTACTAAGAGTCAGTGTTTGTCAACATATCCATCGTAAGTATTTCCAAGGAACATGGAGAAAAACAATCTTTTGTCTCATAGTTACATTACAGGAGCCATTCTAAAACATTCCTATGTATAATATATATGTGTAGTTACAAAAATAGAACCCTATTTAAAAATACATTATTGATTTGCAGAGACCTCTGGTATGGCAGTGAATGTTATAAATCTGACTTTAGAGTTCTTGTAAAAATCCTGTTACAACTTCTTGGTTCAAAAATGCAGTCGTTATTTGTAAAATGGACCCATGTTAGATAGATGTTATGTATTGTAGGACAAAATACAACTTGAAAATGTTCTATTTAATTCACGAATAAGAAACATATTAACGGCCTCTGATTAAAGATTACTGTTCAGAGAACTTTAACAAAATCTCTATGATCATTACAATAAAACAACTGCTTTTGGAAAAAAATCCTTTCTTTTTTTTTGTTCAGTGATTGTAAATTGATCCATCAGCCAGGTCAGCCTTCCAGCCAGGGGCGAATTCCTGACCGCCAGCAGAGAAACTGGCTGGCCACGCATCTCAATATCAAACCAGAAATGCGGGGAAAAACTAGCAAAGTTCACAATTACCCTTCTTTGCAATTAATGCCATGCTCGTTAGTAAAACAGGCTGATCATATAAACAAGCTGCCACAAGACAATAACTGTCTATTTGCTGTTAAAGTAGTTCTTGTAATGAAAGAACCACCACCACCAAACTTAATTCCTTTGCACAGCCATAAAACAGAACCCAGCAGCTGACGGGGTTTTCACCCGTGTGAGGCTGTTACACCATCCCAGTTTGCTGTGTTGTTTCGCCAGATCCTCAGTCTATAGACGAAAAGAATCAGGCTGTTTGTTAAATTTTTTGGTGCAGAGCGCTGTCCCTTCTGTCACCCACCACTGTGTCTTGTTTCTGACCCAGAGCCCGGCACAAGGAAATGAGTGAAAATGGCCAATTACTTGATAAGGGAGGGAAAGGGCTGAGTGGACACACAGTATTGAAGCGGAGATGTATTCTAGATCCCTGCCTATTATTCTGATCACATCTAATGACGAGTATTTTCTTATTGTGCATATTTCCATAACCAAAAGCTAGCAATGGGGGGTAAGAAAAGTTCGCATGAACACTGAAATGATTTTGTTTCTTTGTTTCTATAGGAACTCAATGGAAAAAGGACCAAGAGCGAGATTTAAAGAATGTTCTTAAGCACACTGACCAGGAGATCCCGCTGGTATTTGTCAGTGGAAACCACGATATCGGCAACACTCCAACCCGAGAAACCATCGAGAATTACTGCAGGACCTGGGGAGATGATTACTTCAGCTTTTGGGTGGGAGGCGTTTGCTTTCTCGTGCTGAATTCTCAGTTATACTTCGATTCTTCCAAATGCCCCGAGTTAAAGCAAGCCCAGGATTTGTGGCTCGAGGAGCAGCTGGCTGCGGCTGAAAAACACGGATGCAAGCACATTATGGTATTCCAGCACATCCCTCTGTTTCTGAGAAAACCTGATGAGGACCATGATTATTTCAACTTGGAAAAATCAGTTCGTCAAGAGATAATGGAAAAGTTTCATAAAGCAGGTATTTTCTCATATTTTCCTACTTTTGAATTTTTGTTTCAGATTGCTAATGGCTATGCTGCCAGACGAGATACATTCAATTTTAATGGTACTGTTTTCAAGGAATTTCAGATACTGCTTATAAGTATCATTCTTCTCAGTAGGTCAAAATCATCAACTATATCTAATGACTTGTAAAACATACCAAACAAAGTGTAAAACTTTGAGTGAAAAGTAGAAAACTAAAAGTGAAAAATTCTTTAAAATAAATGTGAAGGATTCCATTTTGCAAGTACTGACAGATGCAAAAGAACCTGAGCTTTTCCTGCCTAAGGAGTGGAAGATCAGGTATTGCCATAGGAGAAAAAGACAGTATTTATTTTTTACATAAAACATGGAAACAAAATTCAGAATTACCTTGGAGGTTGTTTTCTCCCACACTGAGCCAATTTTAAACCAAGAGTGTAATGTACTCCAGATTTATTCAGTGTTAAAAAGTCTTGCTCTGCTAAGATAATCCTTTGCATATCCTTTTATTATTAATGGCCGTTTCTGGAACGAAGAGCAGGGGGAATGTGCATTAAACAAGTGTATTGTACCCACTCCTGTAGCTCGGTGTGATGAAACTTGAACGCCGTGGCGCTGGGGGCAGGACGCAGCTCCTCGCTGTGCTGCTCCCCGCGTTCCCTGGGATTTGCCTGCAGGTTCCTGGGGTGGGCTCGTCCCCCCGAGCCTCCCGCCACCACACACGCTCTGGCATTTCCTCTGGATCTGTAAGAAATTTGGATGACTGAACAATGCAAACTGGTGATGATCTGGTTCCTAATTGTTAAGCCTGGGCTCATCCAAAAGCAGCCTCATTTCCAAGCTCTGAATCTCCTACTGTTTCCAGTCAGTGGGGCCAAAATTCACAGCAGTCTGAGGGCTCTCCAGGGGATGACATATTTGCAGAGTCAAGATTTACAAGTTCGTTTTTTTTTTCCTTCCCGGTAAGGAGAGAATTCCTCAAAATACCATTTCAAATGTTTGTGGTAGTGTTAACAGAGCGGCAGGCGTTGCTGTGGAAAGCTGGGCGGCTCGGTGACTGGCACAACCGGTCCTGGCTCCCTGGAGAGCGGGAGCCTGTGCTGGATCCAGGACAGGAGCGGTGGTGTGGAAACCAGAGCCGTTCTGTGCTGGCGTTCTCTGTCATCCGGCTGCCTTACTAACATTTGGTAACACTGTACTGGGAACACAATTAATCAAGAGGTAAAAGAAATGATGCAAAATGTTATCAGTGTAACATTTATCATTGTTACATGATCACATTTCTTAAAGGGCTATTTCCAACTGATTCTACTCTTGTGTATCCAGAGGCTTAACCAGAAGTTGCGTGGGCTTCAAATGATGGGAACAGAAGAGAGAATGGGAAGCCAGCAGCCCAAGACAACTCTACAGAAGAAAATCCCAAACTCTTTTCTGTGCCAATGCCGCACCTGTACCTTCTCTCCTGCATTTCTGTGTGTCCCGCATTCCCATCCCTAAAATCTTCCCAATATAACATGTGTTTGGTTCCTTCATGAATACGTTCAAACAGTCATCTTTTGCTTGCTATTTTATACAATAACTGAGTCAGTAGGTAATATTCACAATCCAATAATCAGACATTTTGCTAACTAAGTGAACACAGAGAGCAAGCAGTTCAGTGTAACTCTGACCGCTGAGAAAGATGAGCTGAATCAAAAGTTGGCTCTGAGTTTCCTTAGTAACGGGTGCGCTCCATTTCCATTTGATTATTCATGGCAGAACGGTCTTTGTGAGACCACAGAATGTGATGGGTGGATTGCAACCAGGTGCTGATCAGGGCAGGATGGCGCACGGATTTGCAACCACACTGGTTATTTGCTGCCAATGAATAATCGATTTCAGCAGATCATCAGACATGAAAGTGGTTTTCCCCCAGTTCACTTCATACATTCGAGGAGGATTAAGACACAGAATATTTGCTTTGCATTTGTCGGGGGTTTTTTTAATTGTGACTTGCAGTTTGAAGCCAGCCCCTTATATATATAACTATTTACTCTGACAAAGAAAGTGAGTCTGCCCTTTAAATGACTCTGCTGTTCCTCTCCCCTGACCTGTCCCCCGTCCTTCCTCATTCTGCTCCCTCACGCTCCACCTCTGCACTTGAATTCTGTGTTTCCAACCCTCACAAGGTTTGTTGTGTAATTATGAAAAATTTCACTCAACGTGCGTGTTTTAGGAGTTGCTGTGTTTGGCAATGTGGCTGCAACTCTACAGGCACCACACTGCAGTCATTGATAACCCTGGAGCAGACCATGAGCTGTCCCAGTTTTCACGTTTATCCTTTTTCTAAGTGCCAAATACAGATCTGCCATGAGAGGGTGGACAATCCAGTAATTCAGATCTTTCCATGAACAAAGTTCATATGGGTGAGTGCAGGAAATCAGATACTTCAAGTATGGTGATGTTGCACAGGTGCTTTAAAGTGAGGCATGCAACCTCAGAAAATTATTATTTTAAATTCAGAGCCCAGATATTCTGTAGTTATCCTCTTCTAATCACATGTTACATAGTGTTTTGGGTTTAACTTTACGCTCATTACAAGCAGAGATAAAAGACGAGCTGTAGAGGCTACATCTGGTACGAAATACTGAATTCTATTTCTCACATTAGAAGTGTCCTTAACAGTTGGGCTAATTAAAGATAAAATCGTGTCCTTACGATAAATATTTATAAATCGGAAATCTGGCACTTGTAAATATGTATTACTACTATGCAAAGTTAAGCCATACTTGTAAGCTGCATGGCTAAGAAATCCTCCTGGCCCATTTTTAATTCAAATGCATTATAACAAGTATTGTCCTTGAAAAAGTGATTTTTGTGCCAGTGGAGATGAGGTGAGAACGTCATTTCCGTTTTCAGCGGAGGCGTATGTGAGGAACACGCCGGTGCAGGCTCGGCCCCCCGGCTCCGTGTTCCAGCCCAGCGCTGTGTGCGGCCAGCGGGGCCGCACTGTGCTGGAGCCACGCGGTTCTGGCTATAGAGCTGGATAGTGCTGAGAGAAACAGGTTCACTTATAGCTCAGTGGGGAAAAGACATCACCTGGGTAGTGGTCCAGCCAAAGATCTGCTCTGCATGTCGTGTGTCTTCAATAAACTTAAGGCATAAATTCGTTTTTAAATGAAGCAGTTTCTGTACTAGCAGACATACTTTTGCTTACATATGTCATTCCAGTATAATTTTCTTAGGGGTTTTTTTTAGATTTTTTTTCCTTATCTCTTGAAAAGTGTGGCTATTTTTCAGCTGTGGACAATCTTTTAAAGACTTTTGTCCTGAAAAACATCATTGACACACTGAAATTTCTTACATTACTTAACACAATATAGTAATAAATGTTTCTTAGTGGCCCTAACGAACTCCAGCATTTAAGCAAATGTCTGAAATTGTTTAAGGGCTCTGTTGAATAAAGCCTAAATTATTGTCTGCTTTTTCACCAACAAATTTGAGACGTTTTTGGTTCAGAGCGCGATGAACAGTGAAGGTGCTCTGTCTGGGTGAGCTACAAGATACAGAGAGAAATCCCTGCAGTCTCCAGCTTTTCTTAATTAAAAATTTTGAAGTTCATCTAAATGTTTTCAAAGCAAGTTTTCAGATACGGTTAAAAATACTCAATTTGTACATAGGAGGAAAAATAACCTGACGTTACTGTAAATAGTGTATTTTTTCATTCTATTTGTGATGGTAGGTGCTGTAACTTGTACTACTTTACTCATCAGAAGAGCGTGATCCCCGTTCTCCCGAGAGCCATTCCCACGGGACAGCCCTATTCTATTAAAGGGCGAAGCAGCTCTTCTGCACGTCCACAGCTGAGATGTATTTGAGCAGCAAATCAAAGCAGGAGTGCTGAAAGCTGTTCTAAAGTTTACCAGACAACATATGCTATGTTTCATTATTTTCTTGGTTGTGTAATCAAAGCCAACAAGGGAGTAATATTTTCTTCTTACTGCCATTGAGACCTTGATTTTGGCAAAGCCCATACACTCAGTGAGTCATGTCAGTGCTGCCCCTGAGTCGCTTTGTCAGTATTTAAGATAATTTAGATTTAAATACTCCCAACTTCACTTATTTAGATCAACCTCTTGCAGCCTTGAACTGAAGTGCTGGTGGTCCAGGCAGAGTGACCCAATGGGGTATCTCTGCGTCGCTGTGTAGGAGCGGTGCCTGTGAGATCCTTCCCCAGGTGCGATGTGATCTGGCTTGTAGGCACAGACATGGTTTTCAGAAACTCAGCAGCAAGTACAAAATTAATTTGGTTAGTATAGTCTTTAAGGAAAATAAGCAATATTTGTTCTTAGATAAGTTTTTGAAATCTGTTACATCCACTGGGCTGTGGTTTTGGTTGATAAAAACTTGTATTTGCTCCCTAGAGCACACAACAAACCAGGATTGTTTGGGGTCTGTGTCATGTCTGAGAAACCTTCACTTTTAGGTGGAAAAAGTAGCAAACCCAGGAAATAAATTCCACTCAGAGGTCACAAGAGGCATTCAAAAAAATTAACTTGAAGCACCAAGTGACCTACAGAGAGCACCTCTTAACAGCTTATTTAGACCAGCGCTCTAATTAGGTGAGCTGGAATCACCCTCTGGCTGTGCCTGTTGTTTCTCCTCTGATTATACAGGAAAAAACAAGTGGGAGCGAGACCCTTCTCTGTCTGGCTCTGTTCAGTGTTGTCCGATATAAAAAGACTTTGGCCTAGATGTACTTTACAAAGTCCTGTCTTGTCTCCCACTGACGCAGAGCCGCTGGCCACCAGTGCCATCAGGCTCTGCATTCTTTAGGCTACAAAGGAACCTTAAGGAAGACTTTTCCTGCAAGTCTGCAGGATTGTCTTTGCAAACAGCACTATATAGGATGTTTTTATTAAGATGCTTATGGTGTTATGTGCTGTAAATCCTAATTATGCAGTTCTATTTTATTTACTTGTCCAATGAAGCAATTAGGATAATATAAAAATCATTCTATAATGTCATTATATAAGGCTGGCTGAAGAGGTTATGAAATGGAGGGTGTGGATCCCGACACCGGGGGACTGTTTCCTTCTACTGTTGGTGGGATTTGGGGGGTTTTTTGGAGAGCAGGGCGAGAACGGGCGGGCACTGAACAGCCCGGTTAACCGTGCTCTGACTGATGCTCTCACATCATTCTTGGCTGCTCTGACAGCTGCCAGGCAGCTGGGCTGATATGAGCACCCTCAAATTGCAGTGAGATAAAATCAACTCTGTTCCACAGGAGAGATTTTGTTTACAAAGACTACTGAATATTATCATTCACTGTGTAACACTGGAGCCTTGAAAAAATGATGTACGCCACCTGCCCAGGGGAGAGAAAAAGGTACAGTAAAAAATGCCTATGGTTAATGTGTGTTTGTGTCAGGCAGCTGAAAGAACATCATTTTGGAGTGCAAAATTGTTCTGAGAACAGGTATTACAGCTGAACCAACCGCGTTGTTCAGCACTTCAGAAAGCAGCTGTGTGCCACAAGCGACAGGAAGAAGAAAAGCCAGTTTGTGCCTGATACTCCAGGGGAAGTGCTCAGGATCAATTTATCCTTGTGACATAAATGGTTGTGTTTGCCAGAAACATTGCCTTTTAAAGAAAGGATGTGTCTACACACGTAGGGACATGGCTGTACACACATACATCTCTCATAGTGGCCTCTCCGTGTACCGGACTCCTGCTTGGTTTGTTCCCTGCAAGGGCCCTGGTGTGTTGATGACACTCGGGTTCTTCCCTCAGTACAATTTCATTTCTTTGCAGAACTGCTTCTCCACCTATTTGCTTCCATTTACTGCTGATCCTCTCCAGCTCCTGTAGTTTTGGGGACATATACAAGATCAGCTTTTGCTAGTATATGCTCTTTCTTCAGTCCCTGATTGAGTGAGAGGTTTGGCCAGTGAAGCAGTGATTTTTCAATAAGTGTAATTCTATTTTAAACCTAGTTTTACTGTTAAACTTGAACAACTAACATAAAAGCAGAGTAACTAGACCACACTAATTCCTGTAGCCCAGTCTCTTCCTTCCCTACAAGCCAAACCATGGGCAGAGCACAAGCCAGCAAAGTATGGAATAGTATTTCTTCCAAGTATTCTTCCCATCTCAAACAATGTTTCTTCGGGGGACTTACTATATCATTTTCATGTTATCAATATAGTGCAATTTAGCAATTCTTTTCTGGATGTGTTCAGTTGATTTTTGAAAACTCAGCTTTCACGATGGCTGTGGAGGGAGGTTCATGTTTCATATTGTGTGAAGAAATGCCTCCTTTTGTTTGCTTTGAACCTCACCTCCAGACGGTATGGAGAGCCAGAAACCGGGCACTGAAATGCAGTGAACACTGGGTCATGTCTGCAGTTACTGTAAAAAATAGTTCATTAATCAGCATTTAAAAGGTGATAGTGTGGACCATGTGATAAACTTCATTGCTCAGTCAGAACCACTTTTTTTCCCCAAATTCTCTACAGAGTGCATGGGAGGAAAAGCAAGGTCTGTACTGTACCCATTACATATTTATTATGTCATTCATATTGCATTAATGTAGCCTTCTCGTTCTCTTTCAGTCTCATTTGCTTTTGCTGAGAAAAGCATTTATTTAATTGAAGGCTTAGTCTAAATAAAGCATGCACTGATTGCCTGTGCTGATTATTCCAGGCATTCTCTTCCTAATTTGGAAAATCTGCTTGCTTTTCTTTGGTTTATTTTTGTATTGGTAATTTTCTTCCTATATTTTTACATTGGCCATAGTGCTGGGTTGAGCTGTTTGGTTTCCAACCGAGTCTGGGCCAGTTGTGTTTGGACACAGGAAACCTCAAAATGGATTTGTACATCAGCACTGGAGTTGGAAAACAGCTGCTTCAAATCCAGGGGTATCTGGGAGCAAGGCAGAGGAGTGAGTGTCATTACAGAACCTGGCACCAGAAGCCCCATCAATTTAAACTAGTTCAAGTCTGAATTCCAGCCCAGTATCATCCGATTGTGTGAGAAACATTGTTTTCTAGGCGCATGTTTCTTTATGAAATTATTTTTAATATTTCACGATAAATGTGGGTGCATCCTTTTCCATCCCGTTTTAGCATGTTTGGATTTCTGTAATCATTGCAACTAGATTTCCTTTGAGATGGGAACTTAGTCTGTATTTCTTAAATTAGCAAACATCACATTTTTCAAGACGTTAGGAAAACAGAGGTATTTCACAAAATCTTACTGTTGCACTGGAGATTCTTCCCCTCTCTTCATTGCTAACATTGCTATTCTCTTCTGACTTGCTATAGCAAGTTAGGGGGTACTGTCACCTCACATCTCATTAATATTGTCATCTGCAATGTTCCACTACAGTTCTTTTATTCTTACCAGCTGCTGAACTCTGAACTCTGCAGTGTAAGAGCTCAGACCGCCAGGAGCTGGACACTGAGAACCACATGCACAATTCGGTAGAGGAAACCTCAGCAGGAAAAAGCAAGTTCCTCCCTCCCATTGTCACTGCAATTCCACTCTGTGGGGAGACGGCTGATGCTTATGGCAATACTTGAACAGTGTAAGCTTTCTGAATGATCTTCCAAAGAGCACGCTTGATTGTATTTACTTTTTTTTTAACCAAGGTCTTTGAAAGCACATGCTCCTGTGCCTCTGTCACCAGGCTTGGGGCTCCCATTATCCTGAATGTCCCTACCCAGCAGGGGCTTGGGAGAGGGACATGGCCAACCACCCTCACTCCTGCCTTCACAGGGATGGATAGGCCAGCTATTGTATTTCAAATAATATTTATGTGATAAAAGAACACAGAGGAAAAAGAAATACAAAATTTTGAAAGTCCATTACAGTTCAGTAGCATCATGTTATGGAATATACAGGTTGTAATCACTCTTGGGGACATCATCCACAAGACACAGCGAGATGTCTTCGTTCTCTTCCAGTGCAATTATGTCAAAATCACGCTGACCATTTTCCCTGGTGCCGCAGAACTGGTGTTTAGAAGGGTTTGTCTGAGTGATAATTTGTGGGAAGTAGACGCCGCTCTTTTAAAATTCTTTGAGATAACCTTAGCTACTCCTGCCAACAAAGAAACTGCCTTCTGCATGATCTTCACTGTTGTTTCTTTTAATTTTCTCATCTAATTCTTGTCAGAAATGAAGTCAACAACAGCTTGCTAACAGCACTGGGGTAGCTAAACTTTCCTTTCAAAATTCGTTGGGTATCACCAGGTCTGAAAGAGGTGGTAAATATTTCATATAGGACTCAGTCTCTTTCAAAACATTATTCTGCTTTGGGTTGTTTGGGAACTCAGAATTGCTGTAAGATGGTCAGCATTACATACAAGAATTTCTTCTAAATGAGAGCTACTGCACTCTGTGAAGATGCGATGGTTGTACATGTGCAGGTGCTCCTGAGCCTGCTTGGCCTGGTCATCCGTTTTCCAGGAAGCATCCAAAGCAAATCTCAGATCCTTGTTGACATCTGTATGGGAATTACAGAAGATTGGGTGAGGAGGAGAAAGGTAAACACGCTCAAGTGACCCGCAGCTAGGGTATAAAGAAAGCACATACATCACACTCATTGTTTTACTGACCTCGTGTGCTTGCCAAGTAGAACCTCTGTGTGAGATAGCTCCCTCTGCCTGGGAGCTCAGGTGCGGCTACAGAGATCCCCCAGTAGAGAGGTGACTAAAATAAAACTTGCTCTTTGCAATTGCATTTGTGGCCTCTGGCTCTTCTCACGAGGTGCCTGTGCTTGTGTACACAACACCTCTTTCCCTTGTAGGCCACTGAGTCAGTTTAACAGTCCTCATTCCCCATCTCAGGAAGAAGAGCCCTGTGTAGTACAGCGTGCTCTTCTGGTTCACAGAGCTTGAGGAGAGAACCAGGTGAAAAGGGGAAATGCCAGGAAAAATTGTCCCTCTTTCCAGAGGGCGAACTGAGAAAGATGCAAATGAACAAGACCTCACTGAAGCTCCTGCGATAACTGCTCGTTGAGTGAGCTGGCTTTAGAAAGCAGGCACTGCAGAGTGGGTGTGAGTCTTTAAAGGTGTTTTTGAATTTCCTGTTGAGAAATGTCTGCAATAGAAACCATGAGCTAAGTGTTTGTATCATGTTCTTTACTTGGAACCAGGTTAATTTTGCTTGAAACTTTTTAAAAAGCGAGTTATGCTTTGAAGATTGTTTAGGAATGACCACACGGATAGCAGCAAAGGCAGCACGCTAAATCGCAGCAGCTGTTGATGACCCTCCTCAGCACTCCCCTCCTCAGCACTCCCCTCCTCAGCACTCCCCTCCTCAGCACTCCCCTCCTCAGCACTCCCCTCCTGCCTTGCCGAAGCTGCTGTGTAGCCCTACAGCCTAAAGTGACATAATGCAGTGTGTGAGTCAGCCTCAAACCTGTGCAGTTATTAACTCGTTTAACGGTCAAGCTAATGAAGAGTCTAAGGCTCATCAACATGTGTAAGGATTGCATCTCTTTGGAGGACTCTTGAACAGTCCATGTTTTGGTTGGTTGTGATGTCATGATTTATTTATGCTATAAAGGCATCTTTGGGCTCTTGGACCATTGTGGGTATGTATTTCATTCTTTAGTAGGAATGCATTATTCCACAGGGGAAAAGAGTTACGATCACATCTTTGGAAACAGTAAATCTTGGTTTTGTTCAGATTCAGCTTTGTCGGAACAGAACTAAAAAGGACTTTTTTGTGCTTGATCAGAAAATGATGGTAAATTGCTTGCTGGCAGGAGAACATCTTTGGTTTACTAAAATCAGAATAAAATCCTGTATTTAAACCCTTTTTTACAAAGATTTTTTTTTCAGATTGATTGATTCTGCAAACTCCTGTTTGGTGAGCAGGCAGGAAGCTTGTTGGTTTGAGCTGCTTTCATGATCCAAGTCCAGTTTTAGAACAGACAGAGCAAGACCTGGTGTCAGTACTGGATGGAGCCATCTCAGTCTCTGGCTTCCAGTCCCACTCTGATCACAAATGGATTTTTTTTTTTCTTTTTTGTTATAGTAACTATCTGCAGAGTTTTTTACTTTATTCTGATTTTAATCCCTTTTTTTCTTTTAATGAATAATCCATTAGGTATGAACAGTGTCTTGCAGTAATGGATCCTGCTCTTTTTTGGTTAATGGATACTGTGAAACCTCCAGTCACATTTAAATTCAAATGACTGTGGATTTCATAAAAAATGAAATAACGAATGCTTGTGAAGGTGCCATCCTTTGGACGTTTATTGACATGGTAGTTTTTTTAGCGTTTCATACAGCTTTTCTGTCAAAGTGTTTCCCAACTGCTATTTCAGAAACCAGCGATTAAAAACAAATCGCTGTTCTACGTACCTTTTTTGCCATGGGAAAGGACTCTACCTTTATGTGTACAGCTGGATGCATTTAACTGACCTGGGGATGCTGTAAAGTGAGGCCCGCCACAATACTGTTCTTTACTCACAGAGTTTAGGGGACAAAAAACCAAACCACAATACACGGGGTGCGGAAGGGCTGCCAGGAACTTGACAGTATTACTTCAGAAAAACATCTGAAATGAATAAATTAAATTTGAGTGCATACATCTCTAAGATTCTTTTTATGTTTGAGATCAAAAGCAAGAGCAAAGTAAATTGCCTGCTTGTCATCTTAGTATTGTTGCACTGACTGCTTCAGCTTTCCTTCTGCTAACTAACAAAAGTGAGTGGAATACAGTTGAGTGAACAAAAAGTGTATTGCAGAAAAAACAACACCAGTTAGACTTGTGTTCATACACAGCGGTGACCCATTCGTTTCTTTGTTCAAGATGTGACATATTGTAATGCGACACTAACAGGGATTAATACAAGCACTGGAAACAGAGAATACCTGCAAACAGAAAGCCTGAGCAGAGTTTTCCCTGAGAGGTGTGTAAGGCAGATACTGAATTCCAGCAGGGGCTGGTGCTGAGCAGGTAGAGCCGCCCGGTGCGGTGGGGATGTGGTCACACACAGAGGCTGAAAGGGGAATTTGGATCAGCAGTGCCCAGACACACCAGCTTGTTTAGGCAGCACCTGCCTCCCGCTGCCAGCAGGAGATAAAAAGGCTTTCAATCACATCTGCTCTGTCAGGGATCACATTTGCACTGCTAACAAATAACTTTTCAGTTCAGTACCAAAATACCTTTTTGAGCGCAGACAGCGGACATTAAACGTAACTGTGGTGAAGTTGCAGTATTTGCCTAAGAAGAAAAAAGCTGCACAATTTGTGGGCCAAACTTTTTGTCTGCTGTCTCTCTGCTGTCTAGGATGGGTTTCTCAAAAGCTTCCCTTGAATTCTGCAACAAGGGAAGATTTTTGGTTTTCTTACAGCGTGACTAAAGTTCCTTTATTACTTTCACGTCCTCTAATTACACTGAAACTGTATGTCAGGGCTTGTTTTACATATATGATGACACAAAGCTTCTGTTCCACTTTTCATTCCAAAGTGGGGGGAAGATGCTACTTTATATATGCAGAAGCTTCCAGGAAAAAAAGAGAGCACTTACTGCCCTTACTGAAAATGTGTCACATGGGTTTACACCTCACTATGGTTTTATGATTGCAACTTTTTCCCAACTTTTTCATAGACTCAAGTAGTTTTGCTTACCTGCAGAAAAGGTGGAAAATATTGACCAAGATCCAGTCAGGTCCATGCGAGATGTGTGAAATCTAGAACACTGCTGGAGGCTGCGGGTTATTCACTAAGTGCTTGAAGGACAAGAATGTGGGACATACGTGGATCCATTACAGGCAGCTCTAAGGAAAGAACAGAACAGGACGTGACGTTAGACGTAACGAGAGTGAGCTGTGTGGCAGGAGCTGAGAAATGACTGCTTGCTCTCAAAACATCTTTATATTATAAGGACCCAAATAATATCTAGACAGTCCAGAATCTCTGCAAAGGGCCCGCTATGTCACAGGGCTTTTCTGCTCCACCGTCACCTTCTGAGATGTTTGCTGGGTTCCTGCAGCTGAGTCAGAGCAATCTCTCCAAATTATGATGCTGACTTACAAGTGAATACACCAGGTGGATAAGCAAGTTACACTAAACAAAGAGAATTAGTCCTGATAAAATAAAATAGGGTAACAGACACATTGTAGCTGACGATGACCATATGCCTCTACTCACAGTAAAGGTAACTTAATTCTGTTTTCTACATGGAGTCATTTGACTGTTGAAATATGAAAACCTGTGTAGCTTTTACCAGGCACACAGCAGAATAATTTATATTTTGATTTTCAAGCTGCTTAATTTTTAACTATACTTTGAGCCTAGTTTATATATTTTATATCAGTCTTCAAATCACTCACACAAAAACGAAGGATTGATGCAGTCAGCTGTGTAAAGACAGGTTCGCCTACTTCCCTCTGTATGTAATCACTGTGAAAGGTCAAAATCTACTGGGGGAGAAAGGCTGGAAGGTTTTTCTGACTGGAGAACTGAAGATTTCCATGTGAAGTTGTAATGCGTTCCTAATCACTGCTCTCTGCCTTTAAATTGCCTCTATTCTTCCAGAATTTCTGCTGTCTGAAGGCAAAAATCAGTTGTTGCTACCTTTTTTTTTTTTTTAAATGTCATTTACGTTATGTCATCTCCCAAATTACCTGTTCTCTGGCCTATCACTTGAACAGGATGGAGCATGTGTTACCTTCTGTGTTAAGCATGGAATGGCAGGTTGCTGGAATATATGAAAAGTAACAAATGAAGTTTGGTGTTGTCACCACAGTGTCTGTGGCCATGTTATCTTCACAGGCTTGCTCCTCGTTCTGGAATGCTCAAAACATTGCTTGGAAATGTAATGATGAGCAGTGAGTATCTAAGGACAGCAGAGGAACAAGTGCCACTGGGGAGCACCCGGCACTTGTCCCCAGCCGTGCTGAGCTTACTCTGCTGTCCTGCTCCGCAACAGGAACACAGTTACACCTTTGCTTGTTAAATTGTTTTCCAATATAAACATAAATTATGTTCAGCATCTATAGAATAGTGCCAGTGAAATATTTTTGTATTATAGCACAGCAGTTTTTTAGCCAACACAGCAAACTCATGGGAAAGATTGTTTCATGAAGTAGCTGGTTATTCTGATAACCTGCTGGCTATGGAGTTGGAGTTGTCAGGGAATACTTAGTGTGCTTTCTGAGTCACTCACTATTAACTTAATATATTTTCAGATGCTTTATGTAGAAACATCAAAGTGTCATTATGGTTAGGGAACGCAATTTATTGTATTTCAGTAGCAAAATTACATCTAAATCCTTCAGGTGGGTTTGACATTTTTTGAATTGTCATTATTAGTATTGTAAATCAATACCAGACCTAAACACTTTCTGTAACAGAATATAAAATTAAGCACGATGTTTTGCACTTGATGATGAACAACAAAATTCCCAGTATTTTCAGGCATCTGGTCCAGTAATTCTTGTGCTGACATCAGTATAAAATAGCATTAGATGCAGCTTCAGGAAGCTGTAATGGTCTGGAATTAAAGGATCTTAGACTGATCATGCCAAAAACGAATCCCAAAACCTGTTTGTAAAATTAGCTGTTTATACTAACTCCGCATTTTCATTCAAAACAAAATCTGCACCATCTCAAATGAGCAAGACAGCTGATGATCTTTCATTTTTGCTGTCCCAGCGCTGCTGAGCCGTGTCCGCCAGCAGCGCACGAACGGACACCGGCACAACCCGGACAGGACCTGCTGGTTCTCTCCCAGGAACAAACTACACTCTCATCTCTGCTGTTAATGGCTTTACAAACTTTGATGTGAAAGATAAGTACTTAGGATCAAAATTACTTTTTCTTTAGTTTTTTTGACTCATGAGACTAAACAAGGTTTCTTTTGTAGTAATAAACCCCTTTGGTTAAAATGTATAGAACATCAAATGGGAAGGAGAAAATAACCTGTTCGGTGGCATGAATTCAATCTGTGAAGACAGTCAGAAGGGCCATTCAGAGGAGTGAATGCAGCTTCTACTCTGCAAGGCAGAATAAACAAATAGTACAAATTACTGGTTGGGAGGTGAGGATGAGACAATTTAATTTAATTTGAAATTGTTTCAAAACTTGTGCAAAAATCCCATAGATACTGAGGAGCATGGCGAGAACGCAGACCTGGCATATGGATCATCTTCAGAAGTTGGTCAAAATCAGACCACATCTGCAAATTGGATTTTTTGTTCAATGATCATATTCTGAGAGAAGGGGAAGAACAGCTGGATCTCTTTAAACATTTGTCTGGCTGATCAGTTGGACAATGATTCAGCCAAGGATTTCAAAGTACTTTATAAAGCCTTAACCACGAAGTATGTTTGTCCTCTTTACCTGCTGCCGCTCGTCATTTTCTTCTGCTCCTGACCAAGCCTGGATGGTACTTGCATGTGACCTACCCAGAAATTTTCAATGTAGCATATTTTTGGGACAGATCAAATGTACTTCTTTCTTTTCAAGTTTATAATAGGGTGATTTTTTTTTTTTTTACCGCATTACAGTCCAAAATATAAATAGTCTATTTTTTAAAAAAAGAAAGACATGGAGCAGCCATAAGTCATTAAAAATACAGAGGGAATCAGAAGCAGCCTGCTTTGTTTGTACCCCATACTAGGTAAATGTTAATTCATCTTGCAGGTTGTCAACCTTTCCTTTTTTGGCTGCTCTCATCTTCCTTCCCCTCATTATAACTCACAACCTCTTCTGCTTATTAGGTTTCTTTGATGTACCTGGCTCTGCTCCACCTGTGATAACCCCTGATATCTTTGATAAAAAGCAAATAACCTTCTCATTTATGTTTTTTATTTGTCTTGCCTTTCTCTTTTTTTTTAATTTTAAGGTGACTGGCCTTGGGTAAACAGGTTTAAGCTCTCATTAGTGAATTTTCTGCATGTTAACTGACAAACACAGCTCCGCACTCCTTGGCTTTCCACTCATGTTTCGGCAGCATCATTCCTTAGGCAGTTGTCTGTCACTGGACATTTTTTCTAATTTAATCAGGTTCCTCTGGAGTGTTCCTTTTTGTAGCCAAAGGAGGAGCAAGATGACAACCACACTTTTCAGTAAGCCTCAACAAGTCAGAGTGCAGTAACCAGAGCTAGTGGAGCAGAATAAAGGTTTTACTAATTAGTTATTATTTATTACTATTTTACTAATTATTTGTTTAAAGTGCAGGTTCAGGTAAATGGTTTACTTCTAATTTTATGCTTTGTGAACCACTGAAGAATGAAGGTAAACATGACACCTGTAGCTGTACTTGCTCTAGAACTTTCTCTCCAACCCTCAGCATACAACCTCAGCAGTATCTTTGGTTGTGAACTTGTTTTATACATAAACTGCAACTGCTAACTAAATACATACTCTCTTTTTTCCTTCTAAACAGGCATTAAAGCTGTATTTTCTGGACATTACCACAGGAATGCAGGAGGGTCCTACAAAGGACTGGAGATGGTGGTTTCATCAGCAATAGGCTGTCAGCTGGGAGAAGACACACACGGGCTTCGCGTGGTGGTGGTCACGGGTGAGAAGATTGTTCACAGATACTACAGCTTAATGGACCTGAGCAGCCACGGCCTGGAGAAGGAGCTGCAGGATCTGCTTGCTAAGCAAAATTAGGCTACCTCAAATGATGTGATTGGTTTCTTCCATATTAGACAAATAAAAATAGTTTCAGAAAGGCTCCCCAGGCTGGGATGGAGATTTCTGATTGAGCACCATGCCCCAGAACACCTCCCAGCTTATTATCCTAAAACACAAGAAAGTTGTTTCTCCTTTTAGAAATGAGACCTATGAGGAATATGGAAGAATAGCAGAACTAATATGGTAAGAACTGTTCTGAGAATTTTTATTTTGGTCCTAGGTAAGACTTAGAGAGAAAGTGTATCAAAGAGTGAGAGCCGGAGCTTTGAGATAACCCTCTAACACAAGCCTGGTTTACTTTTAGATTTGAGAAGGCATGTTAAAATCAATATATTTTGTGATTTCTGTTACACTCTGTGTAACAGAAATGTGGCATTTTTTTACTCTATAAAAAAATCTCAAAAACTCTGCAATCACCAGACTCCCACTGATTTAGCAACCTTGGGATCGGCTGTTGTTGCCTGGAGGTCATATTTTCTCCCATTTCCCATACTTTTATTTTCTTAGCTCTTCAGAGCCAGCAGCAAGAGGACAGCAGTCACAGCCTGGATTTCTGTTATATCCTACTTTTAGATAATGAAAAGTCTATAAATGAAGCTAATACAGATGCCACTGACAGAAACTTCCTTTTGAAATTTAACTACCATTCAATTAGCATATGTTTCTGCTATAGCTTCAGAAGTTCGAATAATTGCTTGGGGAGAATATTCTGTCCAGAATACTGCTATGAGAAGTCACTTCACTTCATTGATTACTAGACAATGGGAGAGCTTTGATTTCCAAATGCAATTTAAGCGTGCCTTACTGTAATAATAATTGAAAACCCTAAAAAGTGTATTTTCTTCACTGGAGTAAGTCTTTAAAAATAAATTATATAAAAATAAATTTGTGTGCTGCAATCCACCTTTTTTATTTTAGCAAGTATATCTGATTTGTTCATTGTTAAATACAAAACCAAGTCTTTGTGTAATTAACACATACCTGGTTTTATGTTTTAAGGATTTAGTTGAACATGTTATAATCCATGCCACAGGTTACATGGAAACAGAGATAGCGCAGCTTCAGCACCTGAAGAGGGAAGAATACAAACAGTACTGGCTGAAAAAGTGATGCATTCTATATGTTTTTATGTACACTCACATACAACATCGTTCCCTAGAGGACATTACAGATATTTTAATATGGTGAGAGAGATTAAATGCTGTGCTGAAAAGTCACTTTCATTACATTTTAGTCACAACAGTTTATCTAGGAGGCTCCTTCAAGCTTTGTTTGCGGGGCTCATCAGCTTCTAAACTGACCTGTGTAGCATTTCCTGGCCCCAGTGAAAGAGCTGTGCCCGCAGCTGGCCAGGACCCGGTGTGCACTGCGGTCCTGTGGCAGTGACCCGCATACAGCCGTGGTCGCTGCGGAAAGAAAGGCCATTATCTTGGTTTTCTTCTCTGCCTGGTTTTGCTCAGTTGAATGTTTTCACGGTCTCATTTTCAAGAGAACATCTGGGAAACGAGAACTAAAAGCAAAGATGAGATGACATTGCAGGAGGTACCTGCAGTACCCAGATGGCAGTTTCACTGCCAGTTAAGCACCCATTGGTTCGGACACTGGTTTTAACAATTTGTGTACTTCCACAGCTTTTCAGCCACTTACTGCTTTTAAACTTTGGTCTTGTAAAGCTGGAAGCTATTTAGTAATCACAGCTAAGTAACCATTTCAGTGATAAGAGGATGCTAGTTTATGTTTTGCAGAGAGAAGAATAATCTATGACTTAAACCTTTTAAGTCCATTTAAATTGTAAGGCTGAAGAGGAGCAGAGGGACCTGAGATAATCTAAGCATGGAATGTTCTCTGCTCCAGTGCAATATTGTAAAGCTGAATGGAGGAAACATTTAAAGAGTTTTTTTAATATGCCTGTTTATTAAAGGATATAATTTAACTAAATATATGAAGCTTGGGAGATCAAAGCGTAACTTTGGGAGAAAGTCTTTCCACAAATATGAAAACGCTAATGGTATACATTGTGACTCTGCAAAGACAATTTTAGAACACTGTGTACTACAAAAGAAGTGTTTCTATAAGCATCATTTTAATTTTTTTTTTTCACTTTTTTCAAGGTTCTTTTAACCATAAAAAATCTGTGACATATTTTCATTAAAATATCACTTAAGTACAAAGCTGAAGTTCAATTAAAAAAAAATAAATATTTTTTTATATCCCAAAAATCTTCCTTCACTTAGTGATTTCTAATTATATCTTGTTAAATTCAAGTGCAAAAATATCACCACATCGCCTTTGGTTTGGAGTTTTATAAGCAGGGGAAGCTGGGCTGCTGATCTTTGTTAAATGCCTTCTTGTCCTGGGTAGGATTTTGGGAGCCAGCAGTGCTGAGTAGCTACATAGGTTGTGGAGGCTCTGCCCCACCTTTGTAAGGCCAGGTAATCACTAAGTAATGTACTTGCTATTACTGGCTACCAAACCAGAAGGTAAAGGAGAAAACCCCAGGTATATTCTTAAAGACAAATGTGATTAACTTCACAGGCAGAGCAAAAATATTCTCCAGGTTTTATATTTGAAACATGGGAAACACTTACTTTGGTTCCCACCTTGCAAATTCTCAAAAGGAAGACAATTAACATGTCAGAGAGGAGCAGGTCATGTGCAGGTTGGATCTGTTCGATGGCCATGGCATTGGGTGGAAAGAGGGAACGGCCGCTGTTGTGCTTGGACCTTTTTGAGCTCATTTGATTGTCAGCAAATTCGGAATTCCCTTCAGCAGCCTGGAACAGGAAGGAGCACCAGCACGCTGCACCACAACGCTTGTTCCTCTTGCCACGGCCTGGACGAGCCCAGCCTAAGTAAGCATACCTATTAAACTTTCCAGCATCCTGAAATCTGAGACAGTGGGATAATGAATAAAAATCTATTTCCCTTGCAAGGGACATTGTTTCAAAATATTTGAGTTTGAATGACAACTCAGACCTTCCACTCAATTTCTCATTCCTATGAAGGGGACACAATCATGTGTAACTCAGATGAAAACACATCCTCATTCATATAAAACATTCGCAGGAAGGATTTTTAACCATAGTGTGTTGCTGGACATGACTGTATGAAGCAAAGAGTTTAAAAAAATAAACAGGAACGTGGGTTTTTACCAGCATAAATGACAAATTTTGTTTGCTTACTTTTCTTGGTATAATTAGCTAATTTAGAATTAATACTGATGCCTTAACTAATTTGAAATGTCAGAGGTCCTTGTGGTCACAGTGCCTCATCTTGTTTCTGTAAAGAAAAGTAATTCATATTATGTTAAATTATGAAAAAATCTACCCATGGAGACACTAATTATCAGTTAAGAAAACATCTTTTGATGCTGAGGACATTATTTCTGTATTTCCAGCGGGGTTGGTAACCGTAGCTCTGTCAGCATCTGACTTTAAAGCAAGATGTCACTGAAAGTTCAAACTGCTGATGGAACAGAGCGAGGCCTCATTCATTTCTGTGGACTCAAGGGGTTGGGCAGAAAGGGAATAAATCAAGTGACCGTGACGCATTTTGGTTCCTCACAGGCAGCTGAACGGCTGATAATCCCTATGACTCTTACTAAATGTGGAAAACTCATATTAGAACACCAGAGCAACCTGTGAAGGTAACCAAATGCTACCTAATTAAGTACAATCTGAGGTGGAGACCTATGAACAGGAGACAAATTACTAAAAACAAAAGTCTTTGAGATCAACCTCAGTTTGCCAGTTTCAGTGCGAGCAACGAATTTAGTAACACGCTTCTTCCAAATGTTTCCAAAAAGGTTATTTAGCCTTGACTACACTCTGTTTGCATACTGCTTGTCTTAAGCTCATTTGATTTCCATATCTAATCTTGCAAGTTTTAATAGAGGCAATATTTTGATAGGACTACAGTGTTCAGCTTCTGGAGATTACAGGCAGAAAACAAATGCTTGGTGTCTTGTTAAAGCTTAATCACACATAAAATATTGGGAATGAGCAGGGGCAGAAGTAATGTCTTCCACCATCCATCCCTGTTTGCAGAGCGAATGTCCTATTTCACTCTGCTTCCACGACTGCTTGCTTAGCACAGCAACTTGTTTTCTGGTGTCTGATTTTTCCAGACATTATCCTCAAGTAGCTGTTTTTATTCTTCTCTGAGAACAAATAATGAGAGGCACATCTAACATAAGCAAATATACAACACATTAAAAACTAAACATTTCACTGCTCAAAAATGCACAGTTCCCCTGTCTATGTATTTCATTGTACAAGCTAACACGCCAGTGAATGTTAATGCTGTGACTAAGATTCTTTCCTTAATGCTCTCATTAAGCCTTCTTTGCAACTACCATTTGAGCACAGTAATATCCTTTAAAGTAAGGAAACATTTATATCTGTATTAGTTATCAGACAGCTCGCTGCCAAGCCAACCCTAACATCACCTGTTATTTCTTGAGGAACAGTTTCTAGGTAGAAATGCTCGTTTGCATTAGGAAATAGTAAAGAGGGAGTTCCCACTTCAATGCTGTTCTACAGTTACGAGGAACTTCTTTCTCTTCCTATTTGATGCTGACACATGAGATGTCCCATCACTGGCAGGTATGGAAACATAAAGCCGGCTGGTTTAGGCTGCCAGTCCCAGCTGCCATGACCCACTACTGAAATACTGCACCACCCAGTAGAGGTAAAAAGATGAGACAGCTACTAAAAACAGAGCTAATACGAGAAAGTTTGTTATGGCCAGGCATGGGAGGGCCAAGATGTGACCGTGGCTACAGCCACCTGGAAGGCGAGTGGACACGTGGCAGCTGCCACGTCCACCATGGTTACGTTCATTCCCATGGCACCTCCACACAGCTCACAACAGCCTCACAGCAAGGGCTGCAACACTGAAAGATGGGTAGCGCTTTTTGGAAAAGTTTTTTGTATTATCTGGTTTATCACTCAAAACTATTTCTTCTTATTAGGGAGCAAGGACTCCCCAGCCCCAGTAAAGGGGTTTTAGTAATTATTGGTTAGTCAGCTGAAGATTAGGCAATTCGAAGCTGGTATGTGCAAGCACAGTTCTCTTGGACACATATTCATTGGAAAATATTTTGTAAAAAAATGGAAAAATAAAATATATCCTAGAGAGAAAGCATTAGACCAGGATATCAAATTAGCCTCCAGTCTAAATGAAATCCAGCTCCAATCCAGCTCCAATGCAGCAGATACCAAATGGGAAAAAAACAACCAACCAAACAAAAAAACCCACTAAACACACACAACAAACCCTCACAGAACTAAGGCCACAGACACAACCCAAAAGCTCTTCAAGCAATAACATACCCAGCACTGCTCGTAATAAGAAAACATAACGCACACAAAAATCTCCCACAAACCCCACAACTCAGAGAGCCATTACTTCTTTTAATTGACATTTTGCTTCACTGGAAGTAATTACCCCATTAGCACTTTGTCAAATTCAGGTAATTCAACAGAGTTCTACTAACAAACAGCTGTTTTTCTCCTCTAGGAGACCCCTTAAAGCCTCATCCTATTCAAAATTATAGCGGTGGTGTGTCCCTTTTTGGATAGCCAGCAATTGAAATGTCTTCTAAATATACCCCTGTCTTTCTTGAACATTGTTTAGAAAGGTGTAGTGGTGTTTAAAAAATACAATGCAGCCTTTTAAATGAACCAGTAATGGCATTATCTGTGTATATTCAAAGCTTTCTCTTCTGTTTGCACACAAAAAAAGGCACAGAAATGTAGGGAGGTGGCTCAGATGCTCTAACGAAGCGAGATGAGCGGTCCCACATGGAGCAACCAGCCTGTCCATAATGTGTCAGCAGCACCCCAGCTCGGAACCCAAGGACTTGTACTGGGTCCGTGTGAGTCAACAAGCGTGTTACCACAGGAGACGACGGCTCCTCCAGCACACCGCAAGCACTGGAGCCACAAGGGTGCTACCAGGACACAGCATAAAGACAAGGAATCTTCTGTCTTTTCTTAGGAAGCCTGAGCTTAAATTACTCTTGCCTTTCTATTAATTCCAAGTCTTGGGCTGTCACAACTCATGAGGAGCAGATGGAGCCACCTCACATTACTCCAGTGGTTATGCTGCAGACTGGTCAGCCAGATTGCTTCCTATAGCTGGAGATCTGTAACTCCAGCAGGGAATTCATCCTATCCTGCAGCTGAAGAGACAGATGGATGGACTGAATTGTCCCTGTAGATGCCTCTACTGACTCTCGCCATAATCCAGGTGGTTCACTTAGACATGGTTCATAAGCACGACGTGAGCTCAGGCTAACCCTGGAGGAGGCAACATCCACCTCTCTCCAGACCTAACGCCTCCTCTGCAAAGGTGGACAGCCAAGAGGTGGCCTAGAAGCCTCTGGGCATTGGCAGAGATTGCACCTGATTTTTCTGAATCACCAAAATTATTTTTTTGCATGAAGGCTACCTAACATAGGGAGTAGCCATGCTCTGGGAGTCCAGGACAACAATTCAATAAACAGAACAGAACAGCTGCTTGCACACTGATGTTACAGCTGCTTCTGACTTGTGAAGGTTTGAAGGACAGGTTTTTTTAATCTGTAACTTATGCTACGCAACTATCAACTTCAACTTGAGTTCAAACCTTACATGTCAAGTGACTAACATTTACTTCAACCTCTTTCTCTGACCATTGTTCCCACAACTAACCATAGCTTGTATTATCATTCCCAGCACCTGCTGCCCTTCAGGAAACATCTGCTATTGCTAAGGCAACAAAATAAACTCATCCCAAGAATCAATATACCAGAAAAGGTAAAATAAACCAAAATAAGACAAAATTTAAGGCTACTACAAATTATAATCTCTCTGAACAATATGGCTGCTCAAGTTGTTTAGATGATTTCTGGTAAAAAAAAATATTTGTGGGAATCTTAAACTGTTAAAATTAAGGTTCGTTTTTATTTGCGTCCAACCTCCCTGGGCTATCCTGGGTCTATCAAAGGCTAAAGGACACCCCACACTTGAGCTTCTAGACCAGCCATGCTCTCTCCAAAGAGGCTGAGGTGTCCTTTCGCACAGGCCTTCCACTGCCTACAGAACTGCTGACCTCAGCAACTGCCTAATAAAAAACATACTAAGATACGTGTTTTAATTTAAAAATTCTTACTCATTTTTTCACATTAAATATTTTCATTTCTCATTTTGAAACAAAATGCAACAACACAAAGGTCTTCTTAGCCCTTCAGCCCCGTGCTGTACTGACAGAAGATCCTGTTATGTGCAAAGAGAAGAATTAAAGCCAAAAAGCAGTCACAGATCTGGTTATACCCAACATGATAAACTAATAAGTATCCAAAGATGATTGAGCCTGCTATGTTTTATAAAAGACTTGGAGTCTAAACAATGTCAGCACTACCTAATGTCTTTGGGAAGAAAGCACTTCCTCGCTCCCGTGCACAAATGTACCTTTGCCCAGATCATCAGCAGTGCAGAGAATTCACAGCAACAGCTCTGTTCGTAAGGAGCATGCAACAGGAGCAGCACATGCACACACGTTTGCACAGAAATGTAGAGGTAGTGTAACTTTAATCCAGACACTAATTAAAACATATAATGCCTTGGGTTCCTCACTTATTGGCACTCTCTGATTTGGATTGACCAAGATTGCTGCTCTGACAGCTCTTTAATTCCACCAAAGCACAGTTCATTCAGGTTACCCACCCTCTTCTGCCCCCGCTTGGGCCAGCAATTAATTTATACCCGCTCTCCACAGTGAAATGGAGATGGATTGGAAGACTTCCCTACCATAGGCCTCCTCCCTTTGCCTCTTTCTCCTTCGTTTCTTCCAAGTTGCTGAAAGGAGTCACCATTCCCAGCAGGTCTCATTCCAGCCCCCACCACAGCAGGACAGGAGCTGGTACAAACATCGAGCTCAGACACTGCCTGTGAAGTTCCTCCCTTTGCTCTCTCTGGCACCACCTCCCTTCAAGCTCTCTCACACCTGCGGACTTACCTCAGAGTTCCATACGAAATCCAAGGTGGGATGGGCGAGTACTCAGTGCAGTGAGGCTGGGGCAGAAGTCAAGGGCCTGAGCTTTCATCTCATGAAGTCATCTTCCCTCCAGCAGGATGCGAACTGGAAGATCTGTCAAAGAACATAAAGACATGGGGAAGGAATGAAAGAGAATTGGGAAACAACCCGTGACGTGCTCCTGGCTTCCCTCCCCAGCTGGCAGGCAGCACCATCCTCTCCTGGACCTCTGTAGGTGCACAGGGTGCTCCTGCGGGCTACTGGACTCGTTCTCTGCTGGCAAGTGGCCCAACCTGGTCTATGGCATTTGTCAAACATGGATACTCACAGGAACTCATCATCCAGATATTTTCACTGTTAACAACAACGTGAACACTGGTTAATAGTGTGTATACATTAAATACAGCACACAGGTCCCCAGCTGCCCGATGTTCACAGTGTTCTCCTCACAGCTCCACAGACCCCATCACACCCTTTGGAGCATGCACATGTTTCAGTAAAAACACCGGCTTGCCAAAGCGTTCCTGCTTTGACAAAAGAGGCAACAGCTACGACCTTCCACACAACTCTACCCACCTTAGTTAACTGGAGAGAAGTAACGGAGCACACGGGCTTTGTAGACAAGTATTGTCATCTCCCCCCACTCCTGCTCCTTTTTTTGACCAAAAGGCATGTTTAGGAATATGATGACTATAAAATAGTGTAAGATTAATAATTTTAATTTATTTCATTTTATCACAGTCCCATACAGAAGGTGAAGTGTTCATTACAAAACAAATTCCAGCAGTAACTGGGATTGCTGTTCTCATTCGGTGCGTTTCAGCAGATTTGGTTCCGGCAGCAGATTTCAACATTCTTCTTCAAGGTGTTTTACAATATAATACCATCAAAAACAGGGAAAAGGCAGAGGATCCAGCCTTCAAGAAAAACATTATTTTGATGAGTACATTGCCTCAACGCAGTACTGATTACAGTTTCAATCACTTTTTCAAGAAAGAGAGGAAAACAAGAGAGAAAAAGAACAGAGAACGCTGTCTGTTACTGTGACCCAATTTGAGAGCTGAAACAGACCCATTATTGTTTAGAGAAGAGCATTCCTTTTCACTGTGCGCCAATTCAACCCAGACAATAAATGCATATTTAAAATTCAATTGATTTAACAACGTAAATGCTGCCAATCTTCCCAAAGAACTGCTCTTATTCCCTTCATATGGCACACTGCCACAATAGGATAACTGAGAAGAAATATTTCACAAAGTGTATTTCTGAGCCCTGTTTCTAATAGAACTTTTTCTGCTGTTGGTTCATACAGGAGGCAGTGTTTTATATGTGAGTCATTCAAAATTAAGTACAAATTTTATCCCTGCACTTCTTATATAAATTAGTTTGCATTAAAATCAAACTTCAAGACAAACTAAAAATTTGACAAAAATAGAGAAACATGGATACATATCAAAAGGATGAGTTTAAACAGATGAAAAGAGTGATGTTACTATGCTAAAATTCACCCCACAATAAGCTTTTTAGTGAAAGGACTTTTACAAATTTATTTGCTTCACTGCTTTTCTTATCTGTGCATTAGGCCATATAGAAGTTTCCTGTTTTTTTCTAGAAAAGCAGCTCATAGTGTTAGATTATTTCTAAGCCCTCTACTATCACTGTAGATATCTAATGCCTCTCCTTATCCTCCTAAGAAATAATGCAATCCTAATTTATTTCTCATTAAAGATGCATTGTACCACTAATCAGCTAAAGGTATTTTACTTGAAGCTTCTGAAGTTTATTTTTAAGTCATGAAGATTTTAATTGCTTTGCTTTGCCCTTGGGTTCCTAGAAATTAAATATAAACACAAAACTTCCTATAGAAGTAAAATACAACCCATGACATTTCCATACTCTCAGACACCATTAGAGCAAAGCAAATGTAAGCACTTACATTTATTGCTTACTGTTTCCACTTGATTCTCTCTTCCTTGCCCCTTCTCTTCTTTCTTTAAAGCAGCAAAGTAAATAATTCTTCCCCTTGTTGACTTCACCCATTAGTTGCAACTACTGTATTCAGGACATTTACCTACTTCCCCATCCTCTTTTAATATACAAATCCAAGTGCACAGGCCGTAAGGGCAACACATCCACCTGGTGAGGTGATCTGACCATCAGGGTGTCAGGGCCTTGGCACAGGTATCGACTATAATGCACACAGGTGCTCTAATCCATCGCAAAGAAGGGCATTAAATTATTCAAGGTCCTTTTTCTGACATATATTCATCAGTATGAAGTCTTGCTGTTATTTATCTTTTGCAAATGCAGGAAGGGTATTTGTTATAGAATGACACAATCCTTAAAGCGAGGTATTCAAAGACATACTGTCCCCAAATGAAGCTGCCACTATTCCGCAGTTTCAGTCGTAAGGAACACTGGCACTGCAGACTCCGGGATCTGTGGTCCAGGAGCATTATTTCCATGTTTCCCACAATGGTAGAAGGCAGAAGCCACCTACCTGTGGGATGGTGACTGCAGTCAAGGTCTCAGAAATCTCACAGTTCCAGGAAGACCTGCTGATTAGCGTTCCCAGTTTTAATTAAATCTGGTGTAGATACTGGCCTTGGGGACTGAAACGTAGTGAAGATATTGTTCTGAAACTAGGACACAGCCTGATGGAGCCTCAGCACAAAAACTGGAGTTGGCAGGAAACCAGACAGAGTCGTGACAGACTCGGAGGCCTGACGGAGGGTGAGACTCCAGCTCCACACCCAGATCTTGGTTACGCAAGGTGTGGAGGGGCAGGGGCGGAGGACGGAGGCTGACCTCATTGTTTAGGTGAAGTTACTAGCCAATATTGCAATTAGTTGGTTGCTTCAGCTGCAGCAAATGATTATTCAAGCTAAGTATTTATTTGCTGGAAAACTGTCTATTTATAATGGAAAGATGCCCATTTCTCTCGAGGAGATAATCCCCTGCATTACTACTGATGGCTTCTCTCCTCCTCCACTATCTGTCTCCGCTTTCTGCCTCAAAGACAAGCAACAAGGCACCTTCAAGCACACACTGAGTGTGAACCTTCACCTCCCAGGCACGGCGTAACGCCGACTCATCTTCCCACACACCTCGCTGGAGCCTTCTTGCCATCTCAACTACCACTGCACAAAGGATATTAATTAAATATTCCTCCCACTAATCCTGAACGAATGACATCTTCAGAAAGGTCTGTTAATGAGACAGAGATCAAACTGATGCTTGATAGCAGCACTCAAAAATTTTCAGCATAATATTAAAACTGACATGTCATAATTCACTCACAGTACTTGTGTTAGTACACAGCCACGATGTACTTCTAATGCACCACAGACTAACTGGTGAATATTACTGTTTACTACAAAATAATAAACATATTTAAAGGGAATTATTTGGCAAACATGATCAATTTTTAATTGTAATGAATCTTCAATTTCCTGTATTTTAAGAGAAATAAATCTCTTTTTACCCTGAAACCTACAGAAGATATCTAGAACTGTATCCCAGTGAGAAAAACCACAGTTCTGAGAGTGTCACTGAGTATACAAAGGATTAATGTAATACTCAATTAATGATAAGGTTTATTTCTTACCTTTTGAATTCACAGCCTCATGGGCTGAGATAAAAGTTCGCAATTTTCTTTTCAAGTTACATTCAACAAGCAAAAGATGAATTCCTGCAGTTTACTATGATCTCACGTGGCTGTTTCTGAGGTGCCTCTGCATTTTGTTTTACTGCTTTCTTCTCAGATGTTTATCTCATTTTCCCCTTTATCTCAATGCTGATGGCAAGCTGTAGAAATAGCCCACCGCAAGAAGTTTCTAGCAGGAATGTATTTGTAGAAATTACTCAAAACATTTAAGCAAAATATTTGTAAATCCTATTATTAAAAAAAAAATCCAAACCTTGAGGCGTTTTTAAATTATTGTTTTGACAGCATGGATGAATGCCAATTATATCTTTATTATTTGCACTGACTGGTCAGCCCATCTGTGCCTTTAGACATGAGCTGTGTTCTCTGTAGGAAAATACTGGAGCAGCCTGATAGACTGCAACGCCAAAGGAAAGAGTTCACCCAAACAAATCGTAACCACTTGTTTTCTTCAAAAAATGCACATCAGTGTTTGCCAGATGAGGGGGAAAAAAGGTTTAATTGTGAAATCTCTCAGCACAACAGTCAAGGTAAACGAAAAAGAAAAAGAAACCTGCATTGTTTACCACAATAAAAACGAGCAAATATAGAATGCATCCATCAGCACCATATATTTCTCAGCTGTGGAACTCAAGAAAACCTTTTCTTCAATGTTTATGCTCATCTTTGACTCATTACTTTAATACTAGCAGAGAAGGAAATTATGCCCAGCCTTTTCACTGCAGACACTTAACAGGGTCTCCAACTGTGCCTAGGATTTCTTACAGTGTAAGACACTGAAGCATTACGGGCAGCACAGGATAAGCTGTGAATTCAGACACTGATGGTGTCAACTTAGGTTCAATATAACTATTTTAAATTAACACCTATGTGCAGAAATAGCTGTGGGAACTGCCCTGCCAGCTCTCCACGTCCAGAGCCTGAAGAAGGAAGAAAGATGAAAGGATAGACTGGTAGATTTTTTTTCCACAGACTGAATTTTCCTTGACTGAACCCTCCCTGAAAACTGGTACCATGACAGCAAGTGATGTACTACTGAGCAGCCCAGTGCTCTGCACCTTCGCATCACCTCAGCCCTGGGCAGCTAATATTTCGGTGATGAGTACTGAATAAGAAATGTGACTAATGCTTTTTAATGCACTTAGTCTTGATAAAAATAGCCATTTATCAAAGAAAGCATTTTAGTAAAAACACCGTGTGAGTTTGAACAGTCTTACAGCCTTTACAAAGTAGAACCAAGTTTCACTCAAATTAAGACTCTAAAAGCCTTCAGAAACATTATTCAGAAACATTTTGATGTGCTGGAATTGTTAGCCACTTTTTAAGTGACATCAAAGGAGGAGGAAATTAACATCTTGGTAATCCTCTGAAATATTCTAATTTGATTACTTGACCTGGTATCAAACTGTCTGGAAGGGCTGTACTCAGCAGTGTCAGCCTGTCATCATCTCTGCTCCTGGACATGAAATTTCACTCAGCACAATGTAAAAGTAGCAAAGGTACTGGGAAGATGTAATACCTAACACTCAGCATCAACCAATACATGTGAAAGCTATTTTATTTTGTTACCCTGCCTGTAAACGAGGACATTACTACTCTGAACTAAGGCCAATCAAATGCTATGCCAATATTTTATTGAACACATTTCATAATATGTTTTGGACAAATTGCTGAGTAAGTTATTTGCAGTGTCAGACATACAGAGTAATACTACACTTCAGAAAGAGAGTAATACGTTCCTCAAATGATCATTTTGTGAATTTTGCAGTGTCAACTAATTCATTCAAGCATTTTCACCTAGAAGCGGTCAAAACCCACAGCTGCTTCCTTGAGCCCATAGTTACACCATTAGGTACCACTGTTAGCCAAAATCCTCCAAGAGGTTGTGTTTGGCTGACAAGCAGCGAGGGTGCTAGCTTTTCTTACTGCCAGGAGCCATGCAAATAGCAAAAATGGTCTTGTTTTAAGATGTAAGCAGTGTGTCCAGGGCTGGAAAATTGGCTCCTCAGCCTTTGTATACTTCTTCTGAAGTTTTCACCTACAGTACTATTCGGTGACAGCTGGGGAAATAAGCAGTGGTCACCTCAAAACCAAGAACTAGAGTAACATAGCAAGGCTACGTTATGTGAGCTACAGAACAATGATGAAAGGATAGTAACTTTATCCTTTATAAAGGAGAGAATTTCTTGTCCTTTTATGTATATCCTTTCTATCCTTCTAGATATCCTTTATAAAGGACCTCAATATCCTTTTCATATATTCATGTACATATACTGGTTAGTGAAATAAATTGTTGAACCTTTTATAAAGCTCTTGTGCTTACTCTAAAGGAATTAGTACAAAAGGAAACAAGTCAACATTTTGAGCCCTCAAATTCTGGTGTGTTTTTTACTAAAGGTCACTGAAAATATAATCTACATAAACTTAGATACAAAGGGGTATATTTGAAATTCATATTTGATTACAAAAGGTCTTCAAAAGCTGAACAAGTTGGGAAGTTACTAATTAGCTGTCAATTATCTTATAACATGTCATATTCAGTAAATCCATGATTAGAACTCCCCCTCATCTTTATACATAAATTACACCATGTGTTAACCAAGATAAACCCCCAGCGAGGTACACTTTGGATTGCAGGCTTGCATTCACTCTACGCTTTTGACTTCACTCTCAACAGCATGTTTCCCAGTTCTGCTGGATGATAGTGTTTAAGGGAAACGGGGAGCAAGAAAGCAAAATACTGCTTTGAGATAGCAAATACAGCCCAAATCACCAGACCTCCTTCTGCTGAAGCCAGGGCAGATGATCAGTTTGGTGGACGTGCTTACAATCCTTCTGAAAGACAAGAAGTCCCGTCCCGTCCCTTCCAGAGCATTCTACAATTGGAGGCAGTTGATAAAGCACATTGATCATCTGGTTGTTCAGTGCCAGACTGGTCACTGTCCCTCTCCATCAATGCCACACCACACAGGGCACTCTGTCCTAAGAGCAATGCAGATTTCTTTTGGAACAGTATGCACATGGATGAAGAAAGCATAAGGAAAAGCTCTTTTCGTGGTTATGTTCAACACAAACACGATTTTAAATCTACCTAGTCTGCTTTAAGACACAGAGCCTCTTTACTGTTTCCATCTAGCACAACGCACCCCAGAGACATCTCTGCCAGCCATCATTCTTTCAACCATCTCTGCAGAAGGGCTGAAAGCCTCCACACTAGTATTGATAAAACTTGTCAATGAGCTGCAAATTGTAAAAATCTTTACAAAGCTTTTTTCAACATCTGTCTCAAGAAAAGTAGATCTGATAATGCACCTCCAGCAGACAGCAATTTTCAGTAAACATTCCATTTTCTTTCCATTCCAGGTGATATCATACAACAAAAGAAAGCTGGATGATTGAATTGCAGAACAAAAGCATTTGTTGAAAAGACTGAAACCCCTAGTCAAAATGAGGCATTGATGTTAACAGCAACAGGAAGCGTTGACACTTCTCTGCTGCAGAGTACATCCCAATCACACAGAGGAATTGTACAAGCCTTGTTCCTATTTAAGAAAACCTATTTTTCACCACAATTGTGGATGTAAGAATTTGCAGCCTGACACATTTTTGTTGTGCAAATAGCCAAGGCACTCTTAGTCTCCCTGCAATTCCATCCAGCTGAAGGCTGCAGAGAAGATGGGGCAGCACATCTGGAGGACAATGTGTATGTATGGTTTCAGAGAGGACCGCAGAACAATTTGGCTGCTCCAGAATGTTCTGCGTCTGTCATTGTTTTATCACACATACAAACACACCACCCTCACCTTTAGTCCTCTACGTCAGTTACCTAGTGGAAGATCTTGGGAGGGCCAATGGAAGAAAAGGGTTTCCTATCTTGGAAAAGATTTGCCAGATACTTTTACCATTTTTACAAGTCCTGTGACAAGCATCTGATTTTTTTCATTCTGTTGCAGTAAGTACCTGACCGAGTTTCCAAAGTCAGCTGAGCACCAGCTATCCCTACTAGACTCTGTGGTTCCATCACATTTAAGTGCTGCAGTGAAAGCAGGACTTTTGGGGGAAAAGTCAGCAAACGATTATCACGTTACACGACATGAAAAACTGATCTACGGACCTACACACCCTAACACAGCCGCCAGCCTCAGCCACACCTGAAAAGCTACTGCAGGCTCAGTGCTTTACTGTGAACACCAAGAGAGCTGCACAGCGCCACAATAACGCTGTTTAAGATGGCCAGTAACTACAATAACTATGTTGTGGTATAGAGCAAAGGAACAGGAATGGAAGTGATTAACTGCGAGTTTTTGTCTGATGATTACAGCTTATTTATGTCCTACAATATAGCATTTGCAATTCTGTAAGATATTGGTTATTTTTACATTGCTAGGTGAGAGAAGAAAATGGATGTGCGTATGAAAGGTGGCACTTCTGAAAGCAAATCCTGTCACAGAGACTTAAATGTTTCAAAAATATTTACACATTCCTGCTTTGAAACGCCCATCTCCAGACACTGTGGTTTTCATCTGCACAGAGGCTGACCTGCACTATCACTGAGTTCACAGAGAATTACAGGGCAAGAACCTAGGGAAAAGTAATTCTGGCAACCATCCATTAGGATGAACATAATCACCACCCTCCAAATGGCTTTCTCCTTTGTATATACAAGAACTGTCTGTATGTAGTGCTATCAGAACTGAATATGGAAAAAAGAAGAAGCCTAACAGATGCAATAGGGCACATTGATCTGGAACTTCACTTCTAATCCAATTTAAAGTCTGCTTATGATCACAACTAAATTACAAAATTCCTGGGAATTTTTACTACTTTGGATGCTGCAAAAATGAGGCTAGAATATCACAAGGCCTCATTTTGATATTATCTCACTGATTCGAACTATTCTTAAATAATGACAATTCCTCTTGGCTTCTTGGACACTAAAATCAAACTGGGTTACTTTCTTCCTCATAACCATTATACGGAACATATATTGAAGCCTGACACATTAACTCATTTCAGACATACTAACAAACTTGTTAGATTCTACCTGCATATGCTAGACCATCATCTGACTAATTATGCTTCTACAATGTTCCTCATTGACTGTGAAACCTCTTTCGTGACAATGAGTGAACACTTCTTTCTTTTGTACAATACAAACAAAATGTATGTTATTTTTAGAGTCAGCTCAAGTTTTCACTCCAACAGTGACTGCAAACACAGTAAGAGCATAATACTATATGTTACACTTCTAGGCAACACATTAAATTCTGGTATCCTGTGGAGACATAATCCCGTCAGAGCTCTAAGCACATGTAATACTTCTATTTATTAGTGTGTTGGGAGAAAAAGAAGTAACCTTAGCTCACTGACATAATTTCATACTCATACACCAGCTAGAGATCTACGTCACATGGCGA
The DNA here is from genome assembly GCF_037038585.1 of Patagioenas fasciata. Lineage (NCBI taxonomy): Eukaryota > Metazoa > Chordata > Aves > Columbiformes > Columbidae > Patagioenas > Patagioenas fasciata. The sequence continues at coordinate 692,987 of NC_092534.1, read as the reverse complement.
CTGGTTACACTGTCCTTCACATTGCTATTCAGTAAAATATTCATTTGAATACACATCTCAAGTAAGTCAAGAGGTTGCCAGTCACTTCAGTTTGCTGAATTTCATTAGAAACAAAATAACAACATCAAAAAAATTTCACACTTTCAGGCTCCAAGAGGTAGACTTCTGTCCAAGACAAATTATGATAAAACTTTGATCCCAGGCACACGAACCCGGTGATAAGCCCTTCGGTAAGCAAGGGGCTGGGAGGGACATCGGCTCCCAACGGGAGGCTTCAGCATCAGCAGGTTGAGCAGAAGCCCCCAGATTGTGTCTCTCCATGGTCTGGGAGTAAAGGATATGAAGCAGATGAAAGTCAAGAATATGCTTTATTAAACAGGTACTGGACTGGGAGGACCCCGAAAAGGCTAAATTAACAAATGAATGGAAGTTAGCACAACCTACTACAATTGTTGGAACTATTTCAATGAGTGTGGCCTATGCGTGTCCTTTTTGGACCTCTGTGATATATCCTAATACACTACTGAGTCCCGATATGATAACGTGCAAGAAGTATTCTGGAGGCAACAAAACACTGCCTAATATTTCTATAACATTCCTACTTGTGCATGTTGTTGTCTGCAAATACACCAGAAACCTGATTTCATTTCATTTCATACAGACTTTGTTGATACATCAAGCTACAAAACAGAGACAATTTTCTTTTCAAAGGGATCTCTGGAGGTCATCTGTCCAAACCCTGCTCAATGCATGCACTTGAGATGAAATAAGCACATAACCTCTTCTTCCGTTCACACCCAGCATAAAATATTTATGAAAAATAAAATCTTACTTTGGCACCCTCTGACTGCAGTTCCACTTACTGTTCCATTTCTGTTAAAGAAAATGAAATGATATTAAAAGTCTCACCAAACTGGTTTCACACTCTGGATAGCCATGCTGTTTTGCAGCCATTTGCTTATTAGTCTTTAAGCTGGCAAACTGGAATAAAATGTCACACAAACAACATGAGCCTCAACATCTACAACCTGGAATCTCAGGCTGAAAATTCCATTCCAGTTGAAAACAGAGCTTTAAATCCTTTGTGACAGATGGGGATAAGGTTATTTTGTAAGCATCTACTTGTTAGCAGGTTATTTCTATTCCTATCATTAAAACCTGCCTTTCTTATTTGTTCAAAGAGAATGCTGGTCTGATCTACTGATCATAGCTTGTGTATACCCATGGTGTTCAACTTCTAGAATGCATGAATCCATGCAATAAAAAAAGAGAGATGCGTTTTTGTATTTAATCTCCTAGAAGCCTAATATTGTAGACAGACAAAGTTTTGGCTGCCAATTCTTTTTGTCAAGATGAGGTTTTTGGAAAAAGCCATTTATATCTATTAAAAGTCTATACAGTTAGATCCAGATTGCATTGAGTATATAACTTAAGCAAACCTTAAGAAATTCTGACTTGCCGTCAGATAAATCTGTCAGAAACAAAACATACATGTGCAAAGAGAGAAATCAAAGTTCCCTGTTTGTTTGTTTTTCTTATTTGTCTGCTTGGTTCACATGAACTCCAAAGTCACAGAGCAGTAAAGCACAGGCAAATGGCATTATTCTACAGTGTGTCTGCCCACGGGTGAGGTACTACTAGAACTGCCTAATATCAACCCAGTTTAGAGCTGAGAGATTCCACGATGTTGCTTCTTGACACACTCTTCCCAGGGTCATTTTCATTCCCAGAGGTTCAAAACAGAACCACCAAGATTTTCTGTTTGAATACTATCATCTGGATGAAGAAATGACATTAGTCTGAGCACACTGCCAAAGTGTGGGTTATAAAAGGAAAAGAAACAAAACCAGAACACTTGGTCGAGTGTCAGCCATTGCTAACCAATATAACACACATTGAGACGGTGCTTTTGGGGGACTGGGATGTCCTTAACATGTTTCTTTGCAAGAATGCTGGCTTCTATATTTTGAAGTTTCTGATTCCTATATGGGCTGAAAATAACCTAAAATAACCTACGAAGATCATCTTTCTGCAACACATTAGCTCATATCCCCCAAAAATAATGAAAAAACCCACCAAGAACATTCTTTAACATGTTGAGTTGATCATGATTTTGGGGACCTGACTCATTTTTACATGTCTGGGGTTGGCAATGTCAAGTAATTTGCTTGCAAACACTCAGGCACACCATGTCAAATTCAAGAGAAGCAGGAAGGATATTGTCACGCTCAATAATTTTCTAGTTAAATAAACATTTCTCACCTGCTGGATTTGCTGTCAAGTACATATCATACACTTACTCTCTTTAGATACTACCAGTGGGACTTCCTCCCACTTCTGATTTCTGAAATCCAGCATGATGGATAAACACTCCATGGCTGTTTTACTCAAATCTTAACCGCAGAGATGCTCTTACAGCACCGGCAGGTTTCCTTTGGAAGATAACCATCAACTGAATACCAGTTACAATCTATTCTGCCTAATCAAACTCTTTTGCCATATCGAGTTCAGCCTATTTCTAACATAGTACTTGTGCTACGTCTGTTCTTACAAGCTGTGTGTTCAGAAGGAGCTTGAGGTATTTATTCAAATCCCAATTACTATAGGAGTATTCCTTGACAGAAATTAGATGCTGTGCAAATGAAGAGTTAAAAAAGGCAAAAGATACAGCACTTACAGCAGTACCAACTTCATGTACGAGTAGTATCCTATAAAAAATTCTAAAATGTACATAAAAACTTTTTTTTACTGTGCCAGCACAGAAATACATCATTTCATAGTACTGCATTTCAAAAGCCTTACTTTTTTAATCATCCCATTAAAGACAAAACATGTGCCCCAATATAATATTTGAGATTATTCCTTTTCAACCTGAATTTCACTCCTTCCTATCTTTTCCATTTTAGCCTGTTTCATTAACAATGATCCTAAAGTCAATGCTGTCTCTACCAGGAATTCAAACAGAGCAAACTAAAAAGCTTAACAGCAATCTCAATATATATCCTTCTTGTCTTCCTTCTGCAATGCTCATTAAACTCTTGTAACAATCAGTAAGCTACCTATTATTATAAAGTAACATATTTCTCAATGCTCCACCAGCTAAATTCTTGCCTCAGGTTGTAAACGAAGAGCTGTGGTCCATATATTCATTAGTCCAGTTCAACGATGCTTCCTAGTGCCTGCTTGCTGACAGCTGCCACGTCAAGCCAGACTGCACAGTATTCCATACATTTCACTCTACCTTAGCAAAGGGCCATCTATAGCTGTTAAGATCTATATTTGTTTTCTGGCATTTATTAGTCATGGTGAGTGCTGCATTTTTACATTTTATGTAGAATAAATACCACATTTCTCAGAGTTATAAAACTTCTGGAAAACAACGGGGAAACATCCTGAATTTTATTAAACCATCACATATTTCACAATTTTCTTATTTTATTTTTTTTTTTCCCAGTTGTAAGTGAGAACTTATTTGGGGAAATTTATGTAGTGGTATTCAGTACTAACCCAAAGCTTATCTGTCTGGAGAGTGCACACATGTACAGACACATGAGGCTCTTGTAAATAACAGCATTGCTTTCACGAGCCTCAGACTAGAAGGATGGTTCTGAAGAGGAAGATCACATCACGTACGTATGGATGTTTTGCAGCTACTGCCCTGTTTCCCAAAAAATAAGACCTACTGCAAAAATAAGCCCGAGCATGATTTGTCAGGATTTTTGAGGATGCTCGAAATATAAGCTCTAGATACAGTTCATTTCAGAAGTTAATTTAAATAGTGTCCAGGCAGCTATACATGTAAAAAAGTAATAACTTTTGGAGCAAAAATTAATATAAGACCCTGTCCTATTTGGGGGGAAACTGGGTACCGCTATTAAGTACCAATAACTTTCAGCTATAGCATAAGACAATGACTGCACTGATCCCTTCTTATGAGACAATGATGGCACTATAGGGTAAGCAGGCTCTGAAACACGTGTCTATTAGACTGTGATAATAATAATACAGTGGTGTTTCTCCCAAAACAAGAGGCTTGAGCAGAGTTGCCTTTACTGTTTCCACACCAGATGGATTACATGACAATCTTGTGTACAGCAGCATGGACAAGGAGATATCATATTACTACTGGCCTTTGAAAATTACTTCACTACAAACGGGTCACCAAAGCACCTATGTCCTTTGTTAGGCCTCACCCAGCAACATAAATCTCAATATTGGGAATTCCTGAAATCTGCAGCAAATCAATCCTTGCGGTTCTTGCTCCATTCGCCGCATGTAAATTTCAACTCCCCCCAGAAAAATCTCAGTTATTACATATTTATTACTTTTTCCTCTTCTGTCCTGGATTTCACTAGATTTCTCTTTAAGTCCCTGCCCTTGCCATGGGCAACGCAAGTCCAGTGACATTACAAAATTACTACAAGCCAAGGACTTCTGACAGTTCTTCTCAGCTCTTATCGCTTTCTTAAGACCACAAGCTGTAGAGGACAACTATCAGGATTCAGTTTAATAATTTACCATCTGATATTGATGTTAAATCTGGTTTCATCTACACTAGTGTGCTATCATTGTGCTTTATTTGCCCTCATGCTTTCTGAACATAAAAAGTACTTTTTTTTCATATTCTATTGGGTTGATGTTGACCTTATTTTACACTTCTAGATAATTCTCAACTGTAGAAATAATTAATGTCTGGAATACATATACATCACAAGTTTGCAAGGTCATCTTAGCAAATAATAGATTGGAAGAAGGCCAGTCTTTACACATTTTATGGACCTTCCATTGAACTTTTCTGTACTTCATCTATGTATGACTCTGGATACTGTTTTCCAGTACAAAGAACACCACGTAGAAATGGAGAAATAAACCATAATTGGTGTTATGGCAGAAGCTAGAAAATCTGGAGGGAATTTGTTGAGGATTCTTCAGAAGAAGAAGACACTTGAGAATGCAGCATTTGGGAAGGCATCAAACCAGCAATTGTCACAGCAACAAGATTCTACTTAAGGCACAAGCCAGAAAACATCCCTTGTCATTTAAAACATTAGTTTATTCACAATCCTACTCTTTCTTAGCATAATATAATAAACATGCGCATTAGTAGTTATTAATGACAGCACTTATTTCCCATTTTGCTTTGAAACCCAACAAGAAAGAGTTACTGCTATATATGTATCTGTTATTCAGCAGGTACATAAGATGCACCAGAAGATTACAAACATTCTGATTTTCCTCAACTTCTTCATCTGGTTATGAATTTGTTTCTAAATTAGTACCAGATCAGTGTCATGGGGCTCTTAACATAAGCACAGCAACTGCAACAAAAAATAAGGCTCCACTTCTCTTCTGCAGGACTCCCCAAGGAACAGTATCTGATGACTCAGACACTTTACTACTTGTTTATAGTGTTTGTCTGCATGGAGCTGTGGGAAATGATAAAAGCTGGTACCTGGGGCTAATGGAAGAAGAAAATAGAAAGACGACTGATCAAAGCAAATGTTTCTGCCTGCCTGATTATAAAAGCAACAGAAACAAAAGTTCTAGGTCACTTGCAGCAACACTTATCAAGAGTGTCTGACTGAATGCTCATCATATGGCAAAGCAGTTTGCCAAAAGAATAAGCACTAGACTGTATCACCTTTCACACATGTGCTCCCTGGGTCAAATCCTGTTCAGCCCATCTGCAGCAGTCACAACTTGTCATCAAATTAACAGCTATGCAGGTGGTTCCTTTCCACCTCAAAGGAGAAAAAGGTCAATGTGAAATCTGCAGGTAATGCAAAGATCAGAACAGAATGGTTCTCTCCCTACCCTCACACCAAGGCAGGGCTCCCTCACCTGCTACAGGCACATCCTGCCATATGTCAAAGATGCTTCCCGGAAAAATGCAGCATGTTTTTAAAGTGTAGCCGTTTTCCCCATAACAACTGCTGTAGCCCATGGGGGCTGCGTGCTGATGCTTAAGAAAAATACACAGCAGTGCAGCATAAGGCTCTCCCATGCAAATCCTAATACCACTGCCGTGAGAAACGAGATCTCAATAGCACAAATGGAAAACAAAGACTACAGGGATGCTAATGCATAGTCATCTGACAAGGTCTTCTGTGCATTTTTATTATTATTGGTGTTATGATCAACAACAGGGCTCCCAAGGAATGGACAGAGAAATGACCAACAGCAGAGTGTTACCATCTCTCCTCCCACACAGCAGAGTTTCATTATCCACTGGGACGGATCTACACAACCAAATTCATTCAGCGCACCCACCAGGTACTGAGGCTGCATTAAAAAAGTGTTGTCTTTCAGGAAAATTTTCTCAGTACACTTCACTGTGAAAATGTTACATGATGCAAAGTCTGGAAGGTCTATCACCAGCAGTAAGCAGTGTGGAAAGTCTAGGACGTGAAACACAATCCTCACAGGATAACCAGACCCACTCTGATTTCTGTACAGCTAACAAGCCCTGGGGAAGAGCCTATCAAAAAGCAACTGCTCTAATTGTTTTTAAACTGAAAGGAAATTCCTTGAGAGAGACATCTAATTTTTGTTACTTCATCTTAAAAGAAATTTGTAAGAGAACAACAGGAAACGTCTCGAGGATGAGATTCTTTTTTTTAAAACCAGGAAAACCCAAGAAGAATTATATAAACTTGCAAAGCATTTAAAGAATATGGAAATAATCTTAAGAACACATCAAGGGTCTCCTTGACCCTACACCATTCTGAAAACAACAGGAATAGAAAGACAGTCAGCCTTGTAGTATTTAAACAGATCAACATTTTCTTGTTACTAATAGGTCTGTGAAATGGCTGAAAACATTTTACAGTATAACTGCTACACAGATGAATACGCAAATCCGATGTGGTATCTCAGAAGACCACGGTACAAAGCAAGACAGTCCACATCAGTCACAAGGGAAGCTTACGACAAAAGGGAGGCTTATTTCTTTTCATCCCTACTATGCAATCTCTGAAAACACCACTCATCTGACTACAACTTAGAATTAATATCTACAGTGATAAACAGCTGCGCCAGTAGAATGTTTTCGAGCAAACTGTAAATCCATTCTTCTTTTTTCTTAAATGTCTTAATACTAATTATGACATAGATGCAATATTAGCATTCCTTTTGGGGCTGTATACTTACTGTTTATATGCAAATATGAAATAAAAGATTAGAGGAGTCACAAAGCTTACTCTTAATTTGAATCCAGCATGTGTCATAAAAAGCAAGGCAGCTGAAAAGCAAAGGCATATGAGGTAATAGAGATTTACTTTCTACAACACATTCGAAACAGACAAGAAGGGGATTAAATGTGCATTTAGGAAATCTGGGTATTTTATTTTCTTCCCCTTTTCCTTCCACCTCCCCAGAAGCCAGAGTTTGCATGACACATTCTTCCTTTACAACTTTTGTTTGCCATTTCCAGTTTCATATTTAGTTTGCTATTTACTGTTGAAAAACAAGCAAATAGAGCTAATGGAAAGTGTGCTACCATGTACAGTTCATGGTTTAGAAAACCTAATATTTGGAGGCGTGTACACATGTTAAAAAACAAAAACCCTATAAAGACATGAAGTTCTTTTATAAGAAATATTATGTGAATTTCTGTTCTGCAGCATTATGATCAAATAATCTATCTAAACAAGGTGTCCATTACCAACAGTGTCAGAATTAAATCGGCATTAGCTGTTCCAGAACCGCTTCAAAAGTACTTCTAGTGTAAGAAAAGACCAGAGTGACAAATCACTGCAGAAACTGTACACCAAAGCTCTACAGAAGAGACAGAGAAGAGGAAGGAGAATCATTCTTCACTACAACTAACCAGAGCAAGAATTAAAAGTCTAAGAAATGTGGTGTCCAAAAACTAACAACAGATATACTTGTGAAATCTCACTCACACTGACTGCAAACATATGGAAGATAAACCTTGTGAGAGACTGAAAGTCTACGGACTTCTTCAGTAACAATCACCTCAGTAACTGTAAAAGCTAAAGAACCTAAAAAAAAAAAAAAAAATTACAATTCCTGGTCTCCATGGTCTACTTCTACCTTTTCTTCTGATAGTAAAAGACACGGGACAGCAGGTTTGCTTCTGTTTACGAACTATCTTTTAAAAATTAATGCTAGGTAAGTCTAGAACCAATTTGAGAAGTCACTCTGAGGGTATGAAATCATGCAAACGTGGAGTCTGAGGGACGGTCCTGAAGTGTTGACTCAACAACTTGGGAAACATCCACCACGAGGCTATGATGCCTGCCCTCGATGCTTCACAGCGCTGCTCTCCTTCCTGCCTTCCTTCCCTGCCTTCCTTCCCTTCCTTCCTCCCTTCCCTTCCTTCCTTACCTCCCTTCCATCCCTCTTTCCTTCCTTCCTCCCTCCCTTCCCACTTCAGCCAAAAGATCAAGCTGGGTCTTCGCATGAGGAAAAGAAAATGATGCTTCATATTCAAACACTAAAGAAATCTCAAGCTCCTAGAGAAATAGAAAAGTGGATTTTCTAAGTATAGAAAATGTGGAAATATGGTGTGGAGCTGTGCCTTCTACAGAGGAGTCATCCCAGTATCTCTAATTTAGCAGTAAAGAAGGAAAAGCAAGGGAGAAAACTGCCCTTTCTATGATCTTCACAGGAATGACACAACCTTTATCTTCACACAGGAGAAACAGGATGAAAACAAACACACCGTCCTGGGTTATTGTGAAGGACCCTGGACTTCCCCATAGCCAACCTTCAAGAAACTGTGCTACCTTGCTTCTTCTATTTAACCTTTACATCTTTACTACTTTCATCAGCCTCATTCGTTACTCAAGAGCTTGGCAGAGATTTCTTGTTCTGCTAAAGAAAGCCATACACACACACATTCAACAGAGGCTGTTTTTTCTGAGCCCTCACAGCTCTGTGCAAGGCAGGAATGCAAACACCTACACTTCACAAGAGGCACAGCTATAATGATCCAAAACACTCGCAACCCATGTGTACAAATACATCCCATCAATACTCAATGAGAAAATATGGCCTGTGACTGCCTCTGCTCCCTGAATCATAATGGATGAATTATCCTCCCACATCTAAAAGCAACAGAGACTATTATTGTACTCACTGTATCTTAATGTATCTTAAATGCAATATTTAGTTTTCTGTGAGGGTTATCACCCTACCTGACTTTTCTACATGCTCACCACACTTTTTTCCTAACTACATCAGCCACAGTTACCTTGCTGGTTGGCAGTATGTCACTCACCCATTAGCACAGGAATGGGGGATTCTTCTTCATCTGTTTATTTTAGTGGGGTTTTTTCTTTTTTTTTTCTTTTTTTTTTCTTTTTTTTTTTTAAATCACCACTATTAACTGACACCAGGAACTTGAACCACATGGGATCTTCTTGCTCCACAGCTATTATGCTGCAGATCAACAGAAAATAAGAAGCCATGAAAGATGTTTTAGGCCATTTTACTGCAGACACTGGAGAGTTCCGTTTGCTGACATGTTCTGAGATCCAATTAAGTAACTCCTCATAGTCTGAACAGAGATTATTTTTCATTCTCTTCACATTCAGAGGGATTCTGTATTCTCTTTTTTGAAGACAGAGGCTGTCCAAAACGCTTCACGATGGAAGAGGGTCAGGGTCAGACTTCTCCCAGTATTTCTCCTACAGAAATTTACAAACCAAAGGTACATTTACCTGTATCTGATGCATATTTCATGTGCCTCAACAAAGAAACAGGTATAGAAAAAAATGACACTGGGGCAAAATTCCTTCCAGGGCCGTGTAAAAAATAACGTGCCTACCTAGTTATGATTTCCTAATGCCAGATAGTACATTCCTTGCATATGACTACGAAGCAAGAGACTTGGTTCATTTGTAGCCTTTTCCACATATAAATTCCAACAAGCGACAGTGTCATCAGTCTACGGAGTCACAGACACTGTAAATAAAGTAGACTTCGCATGATAGGTTGTCATTTGTTTAAGAAATTCTGCTTTGTCAACATCTTCCATAATACATTACAATACGTGATGTAAACCTTGAATAAAAATACACTGTCACTGCTTAGGAATAACAATGCGCTCTGGTTTTGAGGTCTTAATGACAGCAGGGTTTAGTGGTTAGAATGAGGGATTAGGAAATGATATTCATAAATTCTTCTTCTTGCCCTGCCAATGACTTGCTCTTTATCCACAGTGTTAGTAGGCTTATTTTGTAATGCTGATCCATATCATATTAGCAAAACTGAAACATAAAGACCATACTCTTACTGCAGTCCCATCCGTCATACCAGGAAAGTTATTAATATCTGGTTTGCCTTTCTCTATTCTATCGAAAGTTGAGGACAATTGTATTTAACAGCTTGATGGGGTGCCACACAATTAAATAAAAACACATATGATAGGTAGCCTGCAAGCAAATAGATATAATTGGCTAAAGAATTATGAAGGGCTGCTACCTACAGTTGTATTAAAGAATAACTGAATTTAAATCTGTCCCATACCACAAATCAAATACTTTCTGAGGCCTGGAAACTTCAGGTATATGGTTGCAAACTTCATTTTAATTTGGCAGCTGAGCGCCAGAAGTAAAATACCAAGGGAGAAACAAATTCACTCCAAGACAAAATGGCATCCACTCTATAACATGGACTGGATAGAAAGGACAAAGGTTTCTAGCTTAATTTTGAAGAGTTAAGACATTTGGATAGTTTTAAAGCTTTTTCAGGTTTTCCATCAAAAGCACAAATACATATCTAGAAACAAGTAGTGACTATCAGTTTCAAAAACTAATTAAGAAGTTAATTCAAGTATTTTGCTATGGGCTTTTGAGAAAAGACGTGAACCCTTTGCAAATGAGCTAATGGCATTATCAGTGTATGCAGACAACTCACCACAACCTTCTGAGGGGTGAAAACTGCGGGTGTCCTCCAGAACCTTCTGCCTCAATAATTCCTGCATTAAAAGTCACAGGATTTTTTTCAGGATTTCTCTTTTATGAATAACTATACTACTTCCCTCAGTGACAAGTGTTGCAAAGTGAGTAAATAGTAGAAAAAAAATGGTCTAAATTTTGACACCTCCTCCTCTATTAATTCACAAGTTCCTCCCTCATTTAGTTTGCAAAGGAAGAACAGAAGGAGCGAGGCAATCAGAAGGGAAATACCGTAAAGGGCAGTGAAGAGCCCTGTGGCATTTCCCACCTGGTGCCTGGTGCCGCGGCTGAACAGATGCCAGCACAGCCGCAGCGCCCGCTGGGGAGCGGACACCCGCAGCAGCCCTTCGCCGCTCTCCTGAGCGTGCTGTCCCGGTGTAGCTCTGTATCCCATGGTGAGGTCACCTCAGGGCAACAAGAGACCTACAGCTAAAAGCTCCTTTTTTAAAAAACCAGTCGCATTAGTGTCCTGCAGGGCAGACGAGGTGAGGGGAAGGCGGGCGGGCTCTGGCGAAGGCGCCGCTGAGGCAGCCGGGGCTGCGCCCTCCGCACAGCTCTAGAGACCGCCCGGCTGAGCCCCCGCGGGTTCAGCACCGCCAGCCGGCACCGGGGGGTGGAAACACCCATTCGTGAGAGGAAACCCGGGCACCTCCGGGATAACCCCGGGGCACCTGTGAGAGAAACCCGGGACAACACCGGGGCACCTGTGAGAGAAACCCAGCACCGCCGGGAGAACACCCAGGCCTGTTGGGAGGGAAATGCTGACGCCCGCACACGACATCTGTGAGGAAGGAGCCTCGGAATCTGCTTTAAGCCATCATTTCTAGAGGTACTTACACAACAGACGCCACAGCCTCTTCAGAGGCCGCTGGCTCCCCCGAGCTGGGTTCGTAACCTGGCACCTCCGGCCCTGCCGCCATTTGCTCTTCAAGCGGCCGCGCCGGGGCGGGCGCGGAACGCGGTGCCGGTCGCTGAACTGCGTGGTGGAGCAGGTGTTCAGCCGAGAAAAAAAACAGTGAAGTTTTAATTTAGGAAACGTTTCTAGAGGAGGGCACCCTGGGGGTATAAAGTATGGGAAGACTTCAGATTGATGAAAAGTTTCCACAGAAACCCTGATAAGCAGCCAGCACTGGCGGCTGGAGCTGAGGTGACCTTTCTGAGGAGAAAATCCTCCACTGCGGAGAAGGCGGCAGATGCTTTCTGCGGAGAGGAGAGCTTGTTGACAAAGGCTGAAACTTTTATTTCGGCTGGAAAAGAGAGCAGGTGAAGGGCACAGAGCCTCCTTCGCACCCCCGAGGGCGGGCTCAGCTGCCCGGCCGGGAGGAGCCTGCGCGTCCGTGCGCTCCCGCCCTCACACCGGCCCAGCCCGGGCCTCAGAGCTCACCCGAGCAGCTGCTAAGGGGGCCGAGGAAATGCCGCCCGTGTCCTAACCAGCTGCGGGATTGGCAGATCTATATTGCTCTTGCTGTAGTCAGATTTAAGCCCTGCTTAATGCCTGTGTCTGTGAGGCTGGTGTGGCTGACAGGTCTCCGAGAGGAGATGAAGTTCAGAAGGATGACAGGGATGTGTCAGGGAAACTGGCGTTGCTGAGCACCCCTTATCATAACGGCCTTTCCTCCTGTGCTGTGGAGATAACACACGAGCCTGCTGTTCAGAGAGGAGACCACTCACTGTGTCTGTAATATCACACAGGTAACTGTGCCCTCACTACAGTCAAAAGACTTTTTTCAGGTACCGATATCCTTGATGCAAAATACCTGTTGAAGATGACAGGAAAAACATTGCTATCAGAAACACTTTTAGTTTCTCAACTTTCTATAGTACTGTCCGGCTGCAAATTGGAAGGGAAAAAAACCAACAGCAACAAACCAAACACTGTGCTTTTTTGCTTGTTTGACCAACCAGTTTACAAAGTTCATCCTTTAATGCTGACTCCTGGACACTGCAGATATCCAGGATGGTAAGATAAATTTGTCAATTCAGTTTTTGTTCATGAACTTCCAATTTGCCTTTCACAAGTAAAACCGGTAATTGATTGGAACAAAACCTGGGGGCATCTGATATAAAAGGATATGGTGTGTCACAGTCATTGGACATTCCGGATTCATCTGCAGAAACCTAAGATGTGCATGAAATTAAAAACTGAGCAAATATATACGTTTTAATCATGTTTTGCCGATGCCTCATCTCACCAGCCTATTAGAACTGGGAAAGTACAATGCTATGTGCTGGCTTTCAATATTGTCTTATGTGTACCATGCACAGATTTAAGACCTACAATAAATATGTCAGGTTCAGATTCTTGTCAGTGTTTATCTACCTGTGGATGTGAAGATGGTTTGAGAAAAATCAGCCACTCATAAAAATCAAAAATGCGTATGCAAGGCGTGGTGACTGGCTCATGCTGTCTCCAATGCTGCAGGCTTTTTGGCGTGTCTAATCACACCTGTTTGTCTAAATTATGCGACATTTCAAAAACGTTATGTTATTTGGGAATTGTCAGAAGAGATGCTAATTCTCAGAATTTGCCCCTTGCAAAGTTGCTCTGTCTGGATGAACCTTGACTGCCTGTTAACAGCAGTATTCATAGACTGGTTTGTTGTTGTTGTTGTTTCCTAGACAACCACTCCAGGTTCCCCCAGAGCTCTTGCTTTTGTGTTCCCTGATTAAGATGTACATGCTGCTTTTTGCTGATATTATTTGTGGGAGTAGTATTCATTTTCATAGGTGCGATATTGATTAACTTTTTATTTTCTCAAGCAATATTAATTCCAGTATTTAATAAAGGATGATAGGATTACATAAATTTTAACTTCACTAAATCATAGCTTAAGCTTCCTAATGTGGAAGTTATTATTAGGGTTTTTTTCTCAAGGCAATTTTTGGTTTACACAACAGACTGAGCTCTACAGTTCAGATTTTCTCCATTTTTATGCAGACCAGCCATAATTACAATATGCGCCTCTTGTCCTGAGCACTCCTAAAGCTCTCTTTTGAGTTTTCTGAGTTTGTAACTCAAGTTGTAACTCAAATATAAATGGATGTGGCTACTCCACTCTGGCTACTACTGCTGCTTCCAGTCCCTTGCAGAAGTTTTCCTGACACTACAAAGGCCATCAAATCTACCATCTTGTCTTGCCTCAGTCTTGGTATTGCCATGGTCTTCAGGTAGATGATTAAATTTCAGCTGTAGCCAAATTTCACTCAGTGTAAAATCAAATTGGGGGTAGAACTGTGATACCAGGTGGGTCTGTGAACCTGGCTCCTCAGCTCCTCTCTTACTGCAAACAGATCCATTGCTTCACTAGCCAGATAATGCCATACTGAAATGGCATAAAAATTTGGAAGAGGAACCATGCTTGGAAAAAAACATTAAAGTGTTAACCTTATAGTTCAGGTTGAGGTTAAGTGCCTTCCTCCATAGGGAAAAACCTTAAGGATGTGCTTAATGTGCTGCAAATTCAGGACCCCAAGGGCAGTTAAGATCGAGCCAGCAAGTGTAGTATCTCCATATCTTCGCCTACCAAAATTACATTCTTTTGTCTCTTTGAGCACTTACTATATTAAAATATTAATATACACATTATGTTGTTTTACTAAAAATTAATTCTAGATGGAGTCTTTATTGACATGAAGCTAGAGTTCTTCATATGATTACAAAATCTCACATACTGGACAATAGATATCTGATTTGTATTTCATTATACATTAAAAACTAAACACTTTAAGCCATACTTTTTTCTAGTGTGTATCTATTTTATATTTTTACAACATGGACTTTTAATTTTGTGAGATTCTTGAATCTAACAATTTACACAACTGTTGAATGCATCTGTTTAACTTTCTGAAAACTTGTGTCAGAATTAAGCAGGCCATTTTGCTTGATATGAAAAGCAAAAAATATTGTTTAAAGGAGATGAAAATGCAAGAATCTCAAGCAGAAACCATTACATGTTCTTTTCACCAACATCATAAGAAATAAATAATGGAGCTCATTTTTATAAATCTCTGTCAACAACTAGTACTGTGTTAATTCTATGTATAAAGTGACCTGGGGAATACAAAAAATGGATCAAATGTGAGTGGAACTTTCTGATTTTATTTTTAGATTTTTTTTCTTGGGGAAAAGCATCCATTTCTCCTGCTGAAAGGAAGTCCATTTTGCTTTATGCAGTTTATGAATGCTTTCGAGTAGAACTCACTATCTGAATCCTATCTGAATTCACCACCTGAATAAGTTTTTGGAGTGGTTTAATGTATTTTCAATTTGAAGAATAGTGGGAGACAATGAAGTCCCACAGTTTTACTGCTTGAATGTAATTCTAGAGCATAAACCCTTTTGTAAATATTGGACTAAATATGCAACAGGTTTGCTGCTGGTATACTGCTTTAATATTTTTTTACAATACCCTTTACTGATGCCTCATTTTCTCATGTGGCTCTTTTTGGAGGAGCACTATACACAATCAGTCAGCTTTATATGTTTCAGAATTGCTTCCGATGCCTTTCTTTCACACTTAAAAGCCTCTGTAGTACATTTCACCGCTTTACAAGCATGAATCTTGTACTGTGTTCTTCATGTACATATGTAAATTGCTTTCATTTATTCATGCCAGTGCCCTCTATGCTCAAATTGCATGACAGCTGAATAAACAACTTTTCTCCCTAAATTACTTTTTTCATGCCGTTCATGTCTGCTGTCATGCAGTACTGGGTGTATATAAGCACTCAAAGTGAGGCGTGCTTAACCTTGGAACTAAAGTTCTGAAAAATCCTTGGAAATACCCTGGAAATCCTTTCTTCCAGCTGCCAACTGGAGCAGAAATATGTTCGGGCAGTTTTTACCAGTGGAAGTTTCAGTGGCTCTTTTATCAGGCACAACTTTATTACAGAAAAAAATAGTGAAAGATGTTTGCTTTTATTTCCATATTTCTACTAATCAACTACTATGAGATATCTGATCTGCAAACAAGGGAACATCACATAAGCAACAACTGTGGCTCACCACAGACTTTCCACTTGCCATTTCCAATTAAATGTTCCTGGAATGTTCAAGCTTACTTTCAACTGTATTTCAGTTTTCATTAGTTCAAAACTAGACCCTTCTCCCCATCCATGAAAATTTGCTGTTTCCTTGAGAATAAGAGAAGGAAAACTGGTATTTAGGTTCATAGTGAGGCAGGGTTTAAATGACCATACTTCATTAAATTCAGGCTATATGTTGTCTGCTCCATGACTTACCAATGCGGTGTCTTTTCCCTCTTCCCTCCAAAATAATGCATCCCCAGCTGCCTATGTCCAGTTGTAGTCTATGGCAGTATTTCTCCTACTCAGTGTCCATGTATAAGCACATTTTTGTTTTCTTGCACTAGCACAAGAAGATAACACCACACGCACATTTGTTAGATACCAGCCTTCCTTTTAAAGGAGACCGTAACAACCTTTTCTGTTTCCTTCCAGAACAGGCATCCTTCAGACACCAAGTGTGCACTGGTGCTCAGCCAGCGAGCAGCCCAGACAAATTGCTTTCCACACTGGGCAATGCAAGTCTGACATACAGGAACATGTGAGTAAGGTAAGCACAAACCAGGCACCAGAGAGAGAAAAGCATCAGACAGTATCCAGTTCCAAAATGAGCCATCGGCGTCTGTGTTTGCCCGATGTAGAGAAACAAGGCTAAAACACAGAGGGAAACATGAAAATAAATTTTGACACTGGGAAACATTTCCACACTGGCATAAATGTAATAAATTGGAATTTTTTTGTGTTTTTCTTTCTTTTTTTTTTTGTTTTTTTTTCTTTAATTGAAAGTCCTTGTAAAGCTCTAAGGAAGATAACAAATAGGGGACAAATAGAACTCAATGAGAGACCCAGCAGCCAAACAGTCACCTTGGGCTATGCTTTAGACCAGGGGTGTCAAACTCATTTTCACCGGGGGCCACATCAGCCTCACGGTTGCCTTCAAAGAGCCAAATTAAATTTTAGGACTGTATAAATGTGCATTTTTACAGTTTGACACTCTTGCCTTGGGCGAAGCTACTTGGGCATTTTTTTCCTGTGAGAAGGAGGTGTAGGCTCAGCCTGTGGATGACATTTCCTGTGTGCTTGTCATCAGAATGTGGCACAACTGCAGAACTCAAGTACTGGGAATCCTCCTCAATGTCTCTCAATGTACGGTACAATTAATCCATGGTGGCATTGACCTTAAAATACTGTGTACTCAGCTAACCCACCTTTAACGGGGAAATGAACACTACTCATCCCTTGTTTATAGCTAATTGAACTTGAGCTGTTCAAAGGATTGCCATTTGTTCTAAGGTCAAACTCAACACCATTTACTTTACTAAAGTTTACCAAAAGATGTACAGCCACAAAAGCAGTTTTTTTCTCTGCTCTCTAGTAGATTGGCAAACTGCATCCTTCGGTGCAATGCAAAGAACTCCAGAAATGCTAAATGCCATTATTATCAACATAAATCAAAAGGTGCAATTGGGAATGAGAAGCCAAAATTTCTCAGTAGACAATGTTATTATCAGCTAAGATTTTAATGGTCGTATTAAAGCATGTTGGAAGAGATGCTTTTCTACAGCTTGAAATCTTTTGGTCAAGGTATGAAAAATTTCTTTAAAAAGAAAGACTTGCCTCCCACTATCTATTTTCATCACAGGTATTTATAGGAAACTGTAAAACGCTTATATCAACCCCAAATATTTTAGCAAAGGCAGGTAAGGACTGTGAGAGATATTATACTTAAAAACATATAGCCTTAAGAAACTTCTAACTCACTTCTTCAGGATGGAGAAGAATGAAGGAGTCTATAGAATTCATGCCTTCCATTTCTACATGAGGGAACTGGTGGCAGATTTGATTCTGAAGGAAAATGTTCTAGTTATCCTTAGCACTGGAAGCAAAAGAACTGTGACAAGACGTCCCTGAGCTGTACTGCTCTAGGGATCACATTGCGATCTCTGCCTGGTGTTGGACTGGGCCATGCAGGGACACTTGATTATATCACTGACTCCCCTTGTAACCTGGGACAATTCATAACCCGAACTCCCAAAGGTAAAAAGACTCACATTTATTTTCTTTCATCTAGAACATGTAATTTATAAACTCTGTTCTTAGATGTATGATTTTGCATTAGTGGTAAGGATGGATCTTTTTGCGTATGTATGTGTGTATATAAACACACGCAGTCACACCAGTTGTTTCAGTTTTCCAGTTTCAACGTTGTTCCAGATACTCAGTTCTTTGATACGGATACAGAAGATATGTCTGTATGTGAGGGCACCTTCTTTTTGTCAGTTGAATATTACACTGACAATGGGTCAGCACTGGATTGGGATGTTGTATGGTATGTGTATGTTACCTGATTTGTGCTTCTCCTTTCTTTTCTAATTTATACTTTGCTTTAAAATAAACAACATTAATGTTCACTGAGGCATGTTTTTATGTATCTGCACTAAGGAGGCATCTAAATCTCCTGGAAGTAAAAGGAAAGCCTCCCAGACTGCACAGCATCCCTGACCTTTCCCTCACATCTGCTCTCTTCCTACGCACGCATGTACACAGAGCCAAAAGATTTACAAAGCAGGAAAACAAGTGGAGTCATAGGAGTCGTTCAGACCAGGTCACATCCCTGCTTTGGCAAGGTACAATTTAACCTCAGACTGAACCCGACTTTCAGAGACCGGGGGGAACAGTTATGTAACAATGAACAGTTGAAACACAAAGATTTTACAAATCAAAGCAAAGGTAAATTATTAGCAGTTTACTTTTCACGCTAGCTTATCTTGGCACTAAATACTATAGAACTATAACCTTAGCATTGACATTCATACATTAGTGCTCCTCTTGAGCAGATAACTTATTTGATATTTTATTGATGATCCTTATGCTCTAAATAATTTAAAAAGGATGAGTCTTGAGGAAAAGCTTCAGCCTGAAGAATATATCTCTGTAGTACAGTTTTATACTGCTTTAGAACTGGGTCCGTATGTGGTCAGCCCTTGCACAGCTGGAGGATTCTCATGTTTGACACTTCTCTGTGAGACACACTTGCTATTTCTTTTTCTGAATGTCACAATTAAGGATTTTTCAAACTGTCCCTGGTGCCAGCTATAGTCAAATGTACTGCATAGGTTCTTATAACCTCTCGGGTAAAAAACTTCCGTATGACAATTGTAGGATGTGATACATTGGAGATAACCTAAAAAACACAAACCGTAAGATGTGCTCCCTCCTCCTCTTTCACCCTTCCCTTCCCTTATTCAAATGCTAAAAATTCACTCACATTCCAGCTCAGTTACATCTAAATGGAACATTACTTTCCTGTTTAGCACTATGTGCAGTAAGATGATAATTCATAATGCAAAATCCAATCCCAACTTAATGTGGTGATAATAGAAAACTGCTTTTACCCCCTTTATTATATAGACATGCTATATGCCTTTACAGTGTAACGTGATGCAATTTTGCAGTTATAGATGAATACAAATTCAATAGAGAAGGGTAATCAGAAAAGAGAAAGACTGTTATGGTCTGTGTGTTACTGAAAACTGACCTTGGTTATGCATGAGGTTTTTATAAAACTCCTCCCCATAAGAGAAATCCAATGGCAGGAGGGATCTGATATGAAATTCAGAGCCAGTAAAGAGCACAGAGGAGTTGAATAATCATTCTTCCCTAGAACTGTGTTGGACGTTACACAGCTTGCAGATGTTTTTCCCTATAATTTGACTCTCCTCCTCATCTTATTCTATTTCAGTAAATCAAGAGATGACTCATAGAAAATCAGAATCCAGGCACAACAGAGATACCATATAACGAGTCATTTGTTTTATACTGGGAATGTTGGCAAACTTACGTGTATACAAGCTGACTGCTCTCTTTAATACTCACTTAAGCTTTTGACTGCTGGATAATCTCTTTTTACTTAAATCAATTGCACTGTGACATTAGATTTTAAAATAGTCTGGTTTTCTTATGGTAATAATGCTATATAGCTGACTCAAGAACAATCGTTAAGGCTAAAATTGTAATTAAAGATAGATGCCTATTGCCCAATTTACTTGTACTTCTTAAGAACTATTTATTACTTGTTTAAGGAATGTTTTCAGACAGACTAAATTAAAAACACCATTTCGGTCCATGTTCAAAGAAGTAACAATTGGGTTTCTGTTCTGAATCCAGTATTTGAGTTTCAGTATTAGATTTAATCCTAAACTGGGAGAAACATTAAACAGAAAAACAGAAGTTGAGAGAGCTCAGCTATCATCTGACTGATTTCTTGTGACCACAAAGCTGAAATTGCTTTGGATTTCTTTTGCTGTTGTTTGTCTGGTCCTGCTCATATGTAACAGTGGTATTTGTGAGCAGTAACCAAGAATGTATATTAAGCAAGAATTCAGAGACACAGTACAATATACTATATGGCAAAATTACTCTTGCTTCTGCTATCCAGCATGATATATATATTAGCAAGGTATGATATTAGCATTTATATGAGTTTCCGAGCATACAGTAAGTGAAAATTCCTCCCCATCAGCCTCGAACCTGGCTAATGAGTTTACGCAAATGGGAAACCCAGCTTCATGACATACAAAAGAGATCTTTGTGAAAGATAGCAGATGGGATAATCTTTTGTTTTAAGCTGAATGTTTCATGTTCTCTCTCTCAATGCTCTCATATCTTATGTCAAATACATTTTCAAAGTGCAATCCTGAACATCTTATAGCCCAAGAACTTTAGATTAAAGACTAAAGGACTGGGCTCCTTGCATGTCATAAGTAATTGCTATAAGTGGATCAAAAGTTAAAAACAATCTCTCTGGACCTTGTAATGCATGAGTTCATTCTGTTTTGTTCTATACTTATCTATTCTGCTAAACAAGTTCTTATATTTGCCCTGTCAATGTACTATCTGAGTAAATTTCTGAATTGTGTTCTATTCTTGTCCTGTCCCCTCAAAAAACAATTATCTGTGCTGTAGCATTTTGCCTGGGGAGAGATTTGTTTTATTTTAGAAAGAGGTGTTTGAGGTTCTACATTTAGATCAGAAACCACAGAGATTTGTGACTCCACAGTCTTGGACTGGAGTCCAAGAATTAGGAGCCTCTCTTCTCCCCAGATTTACAGGACAGGGTGTTTAGGATCATAACCTTTGCTTTCGAGCGTCTGCCCCAAGCACTGATCTGATGCCCAACTTCTAGAATTGACTTCAACACTCCAGGTAACTGCTCATCCTCATTATCTTATCAGGAATAAATCTCTTCTATCTGTCATCAAAACACCCTCTGGTGGTTTTTTATTTTACCCCATGGTGGACACAAATAAAGCCAACTTCATATATTATCAAATAGTTTCATGTGGGTAGACACTCCTGTCGTGGTTGAGACGGACAAACGACATGGACCAAGTTCTTCCAGGATGAAAGTAGTAGATGCCATTTATTGCCACAAGTGCATTTTTATACAGTTTTACCAATTCATGTGTCTCTTCACTATTGGTTACAAGTTACAGCAGTAACAGCGCATTGGCTGATTTTGCTATCATCACTGTTACTCTTCTACTCCCTTCTCTCTCACGGGTACATCCTTAATATCTCCGGATACTCCTTTACTCCCATCTTTCTCACAGGTAGGCCTTCATATCTTCAAGGCTAATTTCTGTTCCCATGCCCTCTGTCAGGGAATCCACGAACCCACCATAGTCCCCCACACACTCCTTTCCTTTGAATTTGTTGTAAAAACATTTTGAGCCTGAATGCAGGCTGGAGGTTTCAGAGAGGGTCCTTCTCCTGTGAGCACCTGAGCAGCAGTGAGAGAGCTGCCTGCCCCTCACTAATTGTGTTAGCACGCACGTTAACAACTCCAACACCACGGCCTTCTCTTGGTGTTGCCTGCCCGTTATACACGGACTGGAAGTGGGTCAAGGACACACTGAAAAATTTCGTAAGTCCAATCAGTGTTTGATTCAAAGAAACAGAATACTGCTGCATAAAGAAGTCGTTTGACACAGTAAGTTAGCGTCAATATATAAACAAGTAAATCAGGTGCCTAAGTCTGTATCTGAATTTCATGCTTTAGCACAAACAGGCCATGAGCAGAGGGCGAGTTTCTAATTAAGAGAGAATTGCTATGGTAACCAAAGGTGGTCACACATAATTGGGTGTGAAACCACATGAGGCTTCATGACAGAGGTGTCTGCATATATTATCCAGCACATTTTCTGTTTCTTAAATAGAATTACATTGTCAGGTCAGACAATATTTTCCATATCTTATATGCCTCCTTTTTGAGCAACCAAAAATGTACCTCTGTGGGCTTCAGTGACAGTTTCAGCTCTTTAGCACCCTTCTTACAGCTAAGGCAGGAGTCTAGATGCGACTCCCTCATGAGTTAACAAGCAACAAGAGAGAATGACGTTTATAATGTATTTATATGAAGCTCAGGAAGGGGTCTCTGTTCTTTAAATGATATCAGAACAGTCTATGGGCAAAGATAAACTTGAAGTGAGATTTCTCAGCCCTAACTTAGTCATGGGTCAAGAACAAAGAGAGGTGTTTGGCTGCATGTTTCCTAACCCCATTAAATGGGACAGAGAAGCAAGATAATTTCCTGTGTTGGCAAAGCAGAGCAACCAGGGCTGAAAGTAACGCTGCTCCTCAAAATGAGACTGTGCACACTGTCTAGCTCCTTGATATCACAGACTTGATACTATACTGTCTTAGTTAAAACAGTTATTGTTTAAAGTTGGTATTCCATTATCACAATTAGTGGGAGAGAGAAAAGTGATAATCTTGGAGACTGAATTATTCTGTGCCACAAAGATGAGCCTGGTAGGAGCAGAGGGGATGCTTAAAACTCACACTACATCAGCACAGTGACACCTGCAGCAGCAACCAATTGTGATTAAACAAATTTACTTACATTTATGAAAATTATTTACCAGCTTAAGCACCTCCTACTAGAAGGTTTTGAACATTATCTTACCTAATTAGATTATGCATTATGTATGTAATGAATTATCTGTGTAATGGATCTTAATGAAGATTAAAGGAAAATCTCATTACTCCAAGTCGTTCCGTCACAAGATCTCTAAGATTTCTATTAAAACCCTTTCTTGAGCATGTGGATAGGAATGAAAGGTCAGATCTGACTCGCAAATCCCCATTCCTCTGTACTAGGTGCACTTAAAGGGCACAGAGCTACTTCACTACATCCCACCTTCCCCTAGTCTGGAGGAATCTTGTGACTTTCTCAGGACAGGATGTGGTCAGCAATGGGGAGGATAAAGAGATCAGCTCCTGCAGACTGCTACTGCTGCTGCAGCTCAGACAGCCTCCGAGGCTCTGTTAACAACTTCCTCAGGATCTTAAATTGCCCTTTTTCACTTTACCTTATATTGGTGTTGGTTCTCAAGGTTGCATGTTATTTGACAGTTTCTCTGTAAGCAAGGAGTCAAACAAGTCCTGATTTAGCACATTTTTGCATTCCCATTGTCTACAAAACAAGAACATAATCTGTTCTGCATCTATACATGAGGTAGTGGGCTATCATTAGTCTCTGCATATCTGAAAAGGCTGCTCATCCACTCCCAAAGTGCAGCCTCTATACACAGTAGGGCATTAAGGCAGTCAGGAAAACCATATCTGACTGAAAAATAGTCAAAGGTAAGGCAGAATTCTCAGTCAGCACTGCAGTGGCAATCTCGCTGTATTCTGCTGTTTCTGCACAGCCCGATTTCCCGTTAATTACATCTCAGCAGGAATTCCGCATAAAGCGACGCGGTCAAAGAAATCTCCAGTCTCTAAGGGAAAGCAGGATATCCCGGTTCCTCTGTCTGCGGGGAGGGGAACCTCGCCCATGCTGATTAAGTTGACAACAGATGTTATTTGTTAATTATTGACACATCCAAAGGGTCCTATGGCTTGACAGAACCCATAACAGATACATTATCTGCTTTGTTGTATCTCATCATGGAACATATGGTGGCAATTTGATGTAGTAAAATGGTTTTTTTTTAATGTATTCCTACATCAAATTCCACAGTCCTTTTTCTGTTGCTTCTTGATGTGTCAGAATGTGTGATTTCTTTTGTTTTCCTTTTTTTCTAGTATCCAATTATGTTCTATTTTCTGATACAGTAGAACTACTCAGAGGTACTGATGTATCTTCTTTGCAAATTCACACATTTTTTTCACCCTTAAAAATACCAACCAGATGGTTTCTAAAAATGCCAATTATACCTAATACATTGTTTGAAATTAAAGTATCACTGCAAAATGCCTCTCATGTTAGTAACTGCTTGAAGCTATACGTATCGCTCTGGATGCACAAAGAACTGTGTGTGTTCCATCACTATTAAACAAAAGCCTACAGAGGATTTGAGCTGTTTCTAGAGAAATCAGAGTGAACAGCTAAATTGTATGCTACAAAGTATTAATGTGCATGTAAAGCTGAGATCTGAAAAGCAGATCCTTCAAACCATTTAGCAGCTTAAATACCACAACAGAAAGGACATACTGATTTCTTCATTTAGTCTCACAGTTAAGAAACAGACCTGCATGTGTCCATCCACGGAGACAAGATGTGGATGTCTAAGGTGTTACCTGTTTTGACTGGTAGCTGGAAAGTTACTTAACTATGTTAAATCGTATTTCCTTTCCTACTTCTCTCTAAGCCTACGTGCCCACTTCCGAAGGCACCTGGGGATCTCCACTGCTGAAAATTAACTTTCCTGTAAGGTATACAATTGGGAACATTAGTAGTCGTAATTTAGTTTCCTACTAGAAACTGAGCCGTAGAAACTGTCACTGCACTTGACACACATGTAAATTACTTAATTCATACATGAATTAGCACTTGAAAAAAATGGGGAGCCAAGTAAGAAAAAAACAAACAAAAAAAGAGGTATTTAAAAATTAGTATTAATCTGCTTAACTGTTTTCAAAGAGTAAAGCTATATAATATGAATGTGAAATCTATTTTACAATAATTCCCAAAGGAAGTCCTTGCATTTGACAGCTCTGGCAGCTGCTAGCTGGAATCGTTTCATCACGCAAAGCTGATGACCTAGAAGTCAGACACTGAGTAAAACAAATCCTTGATCTACCTCAACTGTTTCTGAACACCTGCAGCACTAAGAATAAAATCAATTATGAAAATATTATTAGTAGGAAAACGAAGTCAGAGTTGAGGCACTATGTAAGGATGACTTTGCCAGACGTATGAATTTTAGAAAACTGAGGGAGGGCAGGTCTTTGTGATCCAACAGAGACTCCAAAGATATCACAAGCTCAACATAAGAAACTGTAAAGAGCAAAAGTCCAATTGCACAAAAAAATGTATCTAAAGCTTCACATCCAACGAGTGAACAGGAGCCGCTGCACACCTGGCGATAGGAGCGGAATGCAAACTGTGTGGCAGCTCAGCCTGCGGGGCGAGAGGCAGCGAGTGAGCGGCAGGGGAGCACGGCTCACGGGCAGGCTGGGGCGGCCTGAGTGAATGGCACAATTATAAGCTGGGTATGAGTGGGACTGTAAGACCACTTTAAAATGACAACTACAGCATGTTGGATGAGGTGTATGCACTTGCTGGGCGACTTTAAAATAGTGGGAAATTTTAAAATGTTGAAAATGGCATGGATATTGGTGAATTGAAAGTAAATGTGAAGTTATTGTCATGGTACTTAGAAACCACGCATAATGAAAGTCTGCTGTTACAATGCAGATACAAAAAAAAGGCTAGAAAAAGTCAGAAAATAAGTACAGTAAACACATGCCATAGTTTGCATGATGATTTTCTAGAACAACATCAAGCATGACTTACAAGATATCAAAATATCAATTATCTATTACTTTAATTTTGGTAATAGTTTAAACTCTCTGGACCCCCCCCATGGAAATGCCAAGCCACTAGAAGTCCCCAAATGCAACCTGAATCTTTGCCTGGATTCCTGGAAAAATCAGTCCCTTCAGATGATCTTATTCTTCGTGGGATTTTTAAAGTGGTAGTTAAGCAGCAGCATCTCAGCCTGTGGACGAGGCCATGGGCTGTGGTTCAATTAGCCACCTGCTGGTTCTGTCACACGCACGTAAGGGTAATTGCACAACCCTTTTCTTTTCAGCCTCCTCTGGCCTGGGTTTTTGAATCTAGTTGTCTTTCCCCTGATGATGCGGTTTTACTCTTTGCACAGGAGCTCAAAGGGTCAGACATGCTGGGAGACCAGGAAAGTGGCCAAGAAACACCCATTGAGAACAGATACCGGTTGTAGAGTGTTGAACTCTGCGTCCGGCACAGTGAGATCTTTGGTGTCACAGTCTGAAGACAAGTCCCCGTCAATAACCTGGGGCTCTTTGTGGCCCAGTACCTCAAGCAGACAGAAATGGAAAAAAACTATGGCCTGAAACTATAAACTAAAACTCTGCAGGCATAATTTTGCTTAAGATCTTAAATAATTGAGATATGAAAAGCTTATACGCTGTAACTATTAGTAGCTAGTATCAGTATTGGAATTGTTCAAAGTCTCATCCCCGCTTGCTTAGAAACAACAAAACCCTATGGACTGCCAAGACATAGAAGTTCTGTCATCTAACTCCTATAAAGATACCTGACCTCCCGCAGGTTTTAAAAGATGCAGATACCTAAACATCACTATGAATTTTACAGTCAGTGGCTTTCTTTAGAACCCTTTTTTTTTTTTTTCAAACATGAGCAGTTCAACTCATTAGATCTCTCATAATGGTAGTGGCTTGAAGAATTTTAATTGAATTAATCAGCAGACTATTCTGTGAGTACACGATCTACTAACACTGTATTTTTTAAATTGCAGCTTCATCTGTTTAGTGGAAGATGATTAAATGTATACCATGCTTCCAGTTTAAAACTTTCCTTTTCAATGAAGCATCCAAATGTAGCAGCTTGTCTTCACGTGATACGGAAGCATCCATGGAAGTGTCAGGCTGAATATCCACATGTGTCATATCCCAAGAAAAGGAAATCAAACGTACCTATGTGGACTCTGAATCTAAGGAAGGCAAAAATCACAAAATGATATAAGCATAGTAAGTCAATCCTTGCAAAAAACCTCCTCATTCAAGGGATTTTTTAGGGTCTTTTCCTATAAGAGTCTGGCGTGGCTCATTGTGCACAGGCAGAAACAGTGGAGAAGAGGCACCCCCTGCTCTCCAGCCATGAACAGAGAAGAAAGGAAAAGTTTTCCTCAGAACATTTTCCTAGTGAACACGGGAGTCATAAAAGTCTCCGCTCTCCAAAGGGTGATCAGCTTGCACGCGTATCGCAGACCTTCAGACTGCAAAACAGATGTGACATTCTCACTTTCTAAAAAAGGCAATAAAAGCAGAGGGAGAGTGAAATTTCTAGAGCAAATCAGCATCACAGACATGAAAACAGTACAGATCTCAGTCTCCTGATCTGTACTTCAGTACACCAGCTATACTGAAATTATATTTATACCATTTAATTCCCAGTAGATCCCGTGTAACTTCAGTACTGATGTTTTGTAGCAACAACATACCAGAACAGATCTTGCACTGCTTTGTTTTCCTTCTTGCTTGTGCAAGCAATTAATCTAATATGTGATTATAAACTGAAATGTTCAAGATTTCTTTCAAGAAATACTACTTCTCATGTGATGAAATACGAAGATGAACAAATCAAGGCCTGATACCTACGTACATCATTATAGAACCACACTGGAACAAAAACCCACCACAAACAGAAATCGCAGAAGCAACTACCAAACAGCTCAAAAGAACAGAGGAGATGTAAGCATGCTCTACTTCAAACAAGAAAAGATGTTATTTTTTATTTTCTTCTTGGTAAAGTAGCATATTTCAACTGGGTTACAACAAAATTACCAGAGGAGATTAAAAAAAATACATGAAAGTATTCAGAAAATTATATATATATATATATACATATTTGCTTAAAAATTCTATAATGTAAACCTTAGCATAACAAGTTAAAATAATATTACAGTTTATTAATATTTATGTGAATACTGTACATATATATGCTTCAAAATTAATACTATCTTTCCTACAGTTTAACAGGAACAAAAAAATCCCCCCCCTCCATGAAAAGGGAAATCCAGTGGCTTCAGTTGCCAACAGGTTTGGTCCCTCATACAAGATATGTAGTATTTATCTCAGTGTTAATAAGAAAGAAAGCACAGCCTTTCAGAATCAGGTTTTCAATCACATTTATAGTGTGATAATTTTTAATGTCTTACATCATTAACACTACACTCAAAAACCTCACTACCACAGTTTAGTTTCTGTCATTGCACGGACATAATTTCTGAAATCTGGTGAAGGAGAGTTATTCCCTGCATGGAAGTGCAACACCTTTTGTTTCGATGCAACAACAAAATACATATTTTTTAAGTCCAGATATTTGCAGCAATTTGTAAATCAAAAATTCAGTTATCTCTAACATTTCAGTGCTGTTTTCTAGTGTAAATTCATGCCATTAGTAACCAAAAACTATGCCACTGTTATTCATTAGAAGTATGCTCTCATTATTTTTAAAAAGAAATTTTATAAATAAGTTACCTATAACTGGACCATAAAAGCACAGTTAGTGCAGAAAAAGAAAGAAATGAAATGTACTGTCAGAGCACCGTGTAGAGCAGGTGTTTTACCTTCCCTTCAACAGGCGAAATACAAAGCAGGTTAACTGATATTTTTAAAGCTACTCTATATTTCATATATAGATAATTTAATATATTAAAGTGATTCTTTCAATATGTAATGTTAAGAAAGCACAGAAATAACTAAGTAATCATGAAATTAATATTCCACATGGTGCAGGGTGCTGACTGAAATATTCTAACCTACAGAAACTGAAGGAGGTAAATTCTTTACTGAGTTCCTATACAGAAATATTATTATTGCTTCCAAAGAGAAAATTGTGTTCTCATGTTAAACAGGTTTATTTTCATATATACCAGAGCTCCAGCTAGGGGAGCTCAGTGCTGTTACCGGGATTTGCAAGGGCGTACAGGAGCAGAATTTGGTGAAAAAGTAGTTTTCTTCAACAGCTGTTGCACAGGTTGCTCACAGTTATTTCAAGCAGGTCACTGTTTTTCTACCCACAGGCATAGATTATCGTTCCTCAGAATTACAAGATACTGGATGAAAAGTGTTTTGAGGTGGGGAGTTTGAGCCTTTGAAATGGCAGGAAACTTACAAAGGAGCTGAGATCCCTGTGTGCTTTGAAGTGCAGAGAATGATGTCCCTCTCAGAAAGCACTAATAACTGGGTCTGTTCACAAAATACCAGATTTTTCAGTCATCTCTGTGCCCTGACAGTGTCATTAGATCGCTTGGGTCTCACTATGAACTTGCTGCTCTGAGGCAGTCAGCCCCCTTGCTAAGCAGGTTCTTACTCATTAATTACAGCTGCTATGCAGATATCGTTCTATACAATAAAATATTAGTTTGTAACAAAAAAAATGCACTTTAGCAAGAGGTCACCATTTTGAGCCAGTGATCTTTAATGGCCTTTCTCTACTTGTAGTAATCCAGTCACGACGGTTTATGACTTACAGTAGATTCTGTAAGATAGTATAATTTGATTACAGTAATAATACCAACAATATATTCCATAAAAAACTGGCTTTGAAATTATTAATCTTCCTAAGAGTATGCGACTTAATGGACGTATCAATTTAAGCCTTTATGACTATGTCAATATCCTGCCTCATATAAACCTTGGAAATTTATTATCATTATTGAGAAACTTGATTTAATGCAAAAGCCAAGTCAATACAATGCATTCTCTGTAATGAATGACAATCTCTAAATAAATGAGATTCTGAAAACCCACAGTCACTATGTAATGAATACTGATAGACAATCACATCTGCAAGAGCCGCCAGAGTCCTGCCTGCCCCGTGTTCCTTAGGAAATTGCTCATTTTGTGTGTGATTGGAGAACAGCATTAAAATAAAAGTAGCACCACTTATTTTTACAATTTACTTTGAATAGTCACTAAAGTTCCAGATGAGCAGCCCTAGGGACTTAATATGTCTAAAGATAAAACAGGAATGGAATTTAAATGATGGCACAGATTCCTCGGCGCTGCCTGGGCGCAGGCGGAACAGCACCAGGGACCAGCCCAGCCCAGGGACCGCGGGGCCAACGGGGACCGGCAGAACCCGTCAGCTCATTGTGCACCGGCCACAGACCAGGGCTCAGACCCACCAGTCAATACCAAAGGAAACTGCATTTGTACGAATATTGTAACTACATGCATGGAATTGGGCGACACAGGAGAAAACGATCAAATCATTCAATTGACAGAATCATAGTTATGCTTACAGGTATTTTATAAGAATACTGAAACTGTTTGGGATTCTTACACCAGCTAGTCAACCTTCTTCAACAGTCTTTGCTGATTCTGGTAAATAAATAGACGTGGGATTAGTGACAGGTATGCACAATTCTCTCAGAGATTGGGCATTTTAGAATGTCTTGAAGTGCTAAAAATGTGGGCATTCATATGGCAGCTGTGTGAGTGCCCCACTGCGCTTCCTAACGGCGCGGTGAATCGAGTGGGAACGCTGTCTTGTGAAGAACGCCTTCCATTTCATTATTTTCTGAGATTTTGGAGAAACCACAGATGAGCTTTTAAATGGATTAGTAATGCACCCGTTACGGCACCTCGTATCACAACGCCAACATTGTTTGCTGGGTGTAATCCTAGGAGCTGACACACAATTCAGCTAAAGTTTACAAAGAAGAATTTGTGCACAGAAAACAAATTTAGTATTTTTCTGCGATGTACATACATACAGGAAAAATTACAAGAAGCAAGATAATCAGGAATTTAATCATTCTAGGAGCCAAATGTAGATACAAAAAACTCCTCCTAAACAACTGGAAAAAATAAATTTAGTCTGTGCTAAGTGGAATTTCTTACCATTTGCAACTTTTTGAATATGGAGTACTTTTCACTTGTGAATTATTGCCTGGAAATGAACACAGTTTCATGTGACAGAAACATCACAATGGTTTCCACAGTGTTTTCTTTCAGATTTACTTGCGATTCAGTGTTAATAGATGTGTGTCATATTTCTACATATGTCTACTAGTCTCCACTTCTGAAAAATGAATTTAGAATTGTTTCAAAGTGAGACTATCATTATAGCCACTTTTCTTTCCAACAAAGACAAACTAAACTATCAGCAGTGTATCAGACTGAAGAGTTCGAAGGGTCATTAACTGACAAGCTCCTCACTTTCCTTTCTCCTCAAATAAATATCCCGCTGGAGTTTACACGAAACACCAACAGAAACACATCAGCCAGCTCCCAGGCAGGCCTGTTGGATTTTCTATCTATTTATTTTGTAAATGAGACCTCTTACTGACTGAGAAGTGTTGTTTCATTTCGCTGACATGATTCTACTTCGTGGTATTTCATCTACTGAAATTTCTGACTTGAAGACAGCATTCCACTCCTCTTTGCCACCTCTGCTATTCAGTGCGATCTCTAAGCGACGTATTTCAGTAGTAGGACCCCAGCAGCTGGGGCTTGTGGTCGGACAGTGTGTGCAAGGAGCCCCTGCTCGCTCCCTAGTGCCACTGGACGTGACCAGACCACTCACCTGCCAAATGCTCCGCGGCGGTCACAGGTTTGCAGAACAGACGTTCCAGTTTGCTACAACTTTTGTAAAGCACTAAGGTAAAAATCTGTTCTTCATCACTGGCCTTTTTTTGGCAGGGTTATATTAAATTTCAGTATCTATTGACATGAGAATTTAATACGAGTGGATAATAAAATGACAAGATACATCAATTTAAGTAACATTATCCAGAATAACTTCTGAGAAGAATGATGTTCTTACACAAAGGAAAACCAGAATACAATTTTTAGAAAATCTGAATGTACACTGCTTAAACTTAATGAAGAGAAGATAGCTAACATATAATTAACTGCCTACGGCAGTGCAGCTAATGGATACTGAACTGGATTCCAGTTAATCCATGTCAGGACTTCCATCACTTGTAACAATTCTTGTCCATTTTTTTAGTTACTCTTGCAATAGTACCATTACAAATTCCTTTTCAATAGGAGGTGATGGGTAACAGGCACTTTCATTACAGGCCATGTTTAAGTATCACCATGTGAAGGGTTTTACAAATCAGACTCCCATGCTGCCCTGTTAATGATGGACTGTTCTGTAGCATCAGCACAAATTAATAACAAAATAGAACCCAAGACTTGAAATCACTATTGTGTACCATTCTAATTTTGTGTATCCTTATGGTGGTTTGTAGAAATCAATACTATTGCACCCAGCCTTACAGCAAGACTGACGTTTCCTAAAAAATTATTACATTCTCTGATTATTAAGAATTACTTCCCACAAATGAAAGCTACTGAGCATATCTAACTAGAAATGTACAAAAGCTATTTTCCACCTGTAATACTTTTCCCTTGTCATCTACTTTGTCAAGTTTTTAAAAAACCTTGGTGTGTGTCAGAGGTTTACAATTAAAAAAAACGCCCAGTCTTTCTATTTACAAAAGGTAATAAATTAGTGAGGTTCTTCAAACCACATTCTTCCGACATATTTAGTGATAATCATAACTGTTCTTCTAAGGAA
Organism: Patagioenas fasciata; assembly: GCF_037038585.1. Taxonomy (NCBI): domain Eukaryota; kingdom Metazoa; phylum Chordata; class Aves; order Columbiformes; family Columbidae; genus Patagioenas; species Patagioenas fasciata. Next base: position 660,428 of record NC_092534.1, on the reverse strand, counting down.
AAGGTGGTCTTGACATGATGCCAATGTCTGGCTGGAACAGAAAAGCGTACACGTAGAAAACGAGACAACACAATACAAACAAGGAATTCATAGTAACAGAAGAACTTCAGAAGAACAAAGGAGAGTATGTGCAGTGCAGCTTTACAAAACAAAGCAAATGCCTCTGGGTTTGCCGAGCCTGCTGAAGAGCCCTCGGCTGCTTTGAGCGGTGATGACTGCCTTCCAAAGTCACTCATCAGGATGTGACCCTTAGCCATGAATGTCTCTTTGCAGGATTTAAGTTGATGCAGCTGTAGTCTCTTCGGGAGCTTAAATTATAAATACAGGCTAGGAAGGAATCGGGGAATGACTGAAAGTACGTGGTGCCAGAATGGGCAATGAGGAGGGAGGTCAGAGGTCCCCGCTCTGCGGCTCCAGGCTGCGCGGCTCTCTGTGCTGGCTGCGGGACAGCTTGGGGAAGCGCGCGCTCGCTCTCGCGTGGTTGCTTTTGCTTACCGGTTCTCCAGAAGCCGGAACATCACTAGGAAGACAAGAAATAAAGACAGAAGTAGCCAGTTTATGTTACATGTAAATTATTCCATAGTTATTCCAAACACGAAAAAAGCAGATGTTATGAGAGCCTGGCACATGAGGGCGAAGTACAGCACACTTCTTCAGCTACACAGAACTGCGTTCTTTCTACCGGTGTCTCAAGGGGGAATTACAAATGGGCTCTTTCAAAAATGAGAAATAATAGAACTTTCAATATGGAAGACTGCAAATTACAGGATAAAAGCGCATCTCTATGAGTTGCAGTTCGGAAATGGTGGGAAAAGCATTTTGAGGTGATAAAAGTACAAGCAAACTAGACAAGAGCTTGGATGATGCTCTATTGAACAATCCTGTAATTATGGATGGATGTATCATTACATGATGAGGTGCATTAGTAATACATCCCTGTTGGGAATTCTTCTGTCTCTTCTGACCCACAACAGACTATAGTCTTACATGGACGAGCCTTTTGGAAAAGACTCCGAGAAGAAGTACATTAAGTTCAACAACAAGCAGTAACAGAAAATTCCAGCTTACCTAGGTGATATTCAGAGGCTACAGACTCCTTGGAAAACTACAGTATAAAGGGACAGTGTTGTACTTTTGCCATTCTTTGAGAGGACTCCACATGGTTTTTAATTATACTGCTTACATACAGATCAATACATAAAACTAAATTTTGCATATTGCAACTTGACTAAGGAATAAAATTACAGAGCGTACAAAGCCAAACTTGTTTTTATAAGTTAAAAACAACCTTACAATACCCATCTTCAGAGTGCATTAACAACTGTCAGGGAGGAATCGCTCATGTGCAGTTCTTGCCAGATGAAACAAATACAGCTCTATTTTAAAGCCATCGCTGAACTTGCTCTGTGCCATTGCCTTTCTGCCAGCGCCACGGGCACGTCCTGGCATGTCCCGGCGCCACCTGAGCGCTCACAGCCCCGCAGCGAACAGGCCGGAGCAAAGCAAAGATCTCAGACCCGTCCTGGGGCTGCGGACATGAGTGGGGAGCACCAGAGCCCAGGGCTGTGCACTGGGGGCAGTGCTTCGGGACCACAGTGCACACTGTGCCTCTTACTCGCTAAGCCAATTAACACATCAGTATAGAAAACACGTGTCCAGTTCAGATACTAAACAGAAAACAAAATTATGGTTTTTAGTGGCAGTGTATGTTACTTGTCTACATTTCTGAGCAGATCAGTCTAAAATAACCTTAGTTAAAATAATACATTAAAATTCACTGCACTATTACAGTATTTACTCTTCCTAGGTAACTAGGACGTTTGTCACATGAAAAAATGGCATAAAATTCCTGTGGCATACATCCTTCTGTTCTTTAATAACAAGATTAACAAGTTAGATCTTTAATTCCTTATTTTCCTTGTCACTAAAATCTCTAAAAATTAATTTAGCATGTGTTATTAATTCTTGGTAGCCAAGGATAATTGGATTTGCAACCCCAGTCTGATGGTTTCTTGTTTTGAAACTCAGCAATGCTATCCATGTTGTTGTAGAGAATTCTGATTGTGTGAATCCCATTTCAGCTGTGCTCATTAGCATGGATTTATTTTAGTAATGTGAGTATTGTTGCTCATTATTTTCATACAGTCCATAAAACTGCAGTGATGCAGTGTTGATACTCTAATGCTTGCAGAGCAGAGCGTGGGGTACTGGCTGCAGAGGGGTGTGATTCTGGGTTAAAATGTGTCTTTTTCAGAACATGTAAACATAAAAGCATCTAAATATCAAACGTGCAATGGAATAAAATTGAATTTTCACCTCATTGAGATGTTCTAGATCTAAAATAGGTTAATTTACCAGCATAATGGCTACTGCTGATAGTACTTCAGCTTTACCAGGCAGGCAGCACTTTACAGATACACAGTGCAGAAGGAAGCGCAGTGTTCGGTGTGATTGCTGGGATTTGGTGATTGCTTTATGGCAGGGACATTTTAATCCACAAGCTCCTCCTGCTGGTGTGTCCACAAAATGACATTAGTGTCACTTGACCCACCCTTCCGGAGCAAAAATGCCATTCAAAGAAGAAACTGCAAAGGTGCCAAATTAATTCCCCTAAACTGAAGAGATACGAATTGGTATCAGTCTGCCCTGGTAAGCATGGCTGAGGTAGTACAGTCATCTCAGGATAATTACATGAACACCAATGTCTGAGAATGGAGGACAAAAATTGCAAGTAATTCTGCTAATTTCAATGATGCTACTTCAGAAGGAGATACATCTAGTAACTAAATTAGAGATAACTTACCTTAAATGTCTTAGCTAATTTTTATAATGACAATCCAAATTCTAATGTAGGTTTACACAAACCGATTCATGCATCCAGCATGAGAAAGGAAACTAGAGCTGAAATTCAATTGATCAGCTCCATGGAAACAGATGTTGTATGGGGAAAAAAAAAGTTGAGTAGTCATACATGTAAAAGTATGTATCTTCAGCCCCTTTCCGTCCTCCCTCCTCCAAAACCTGGTGAGAAAACTTTCCATCTCATTTGACTGTTTCAGCTCCAGCTTTTTACTCTACAATTAAAAACACTGACTTTCAAATAACCCGCAGAAATTTGAACTCCTAAAGCTAGGGGAAAAAATGCCGAAACCCCCACAAAATGCATGGTAATCGAGCAGGAGAAAAAGATTAATCTCCCATCTCTTCTGTCTCCTGTTACTAAATTTAATGATTTATTAATAGTTCTGGCCTTGAGGTCAAATGATACTTAGAGAGTCTCTGGCACTAAACAACCTTTAACACCTTTTTAAACCTATTGACAGTTCGACAGGTCCGATATTCCATGAACTTTCAGGCAGACGTATGGAGACCTTGAAATGATCCTGTCAGGATTTCTGGTAAATGCCCATGAAGATGAACTGGAGACACTTGTTCTGAATCAGGCTTTGCCGATCTGTTTGGGACGGAGGAGGAAGGAATAAGCAAGTCTACACACAACGTTTGCAAAGCCTCTCATTTGTCTCACTCAGCAAGAACAGTCTCCAGGCTGGTTTTTGGGGGCTAAGGTAGGGTTGACCTGTACTTTTACTCAACATAAAATACAAATTTAAAATATGTAAATCTAAACCAGATAGTAGCTATTCTAGAACAACTCTTCCAGAACAGCTGCCCCAAGTCCCCGTGGGAAGCGCTTACTCTTTGAGTCTATACCTGTCTGAGTTACACCTGCTCAGTTTTAATACAACATTTTTCATCCCATTACCTTCTTAGCCACTGAAGTCTTAACGGGGTTTAATTTTCTAGGCTGAGTCTGGCAGGCGGCAGGACGCTTGACCCTGTTCAGCACTGGAATGGCCAGGTATCAAAGGCTCAAGTTCTCGTCTGCATTCTCACCTTGTCCCATTCTGAGGAAAAAAGCAGCCGGCTGAGGCAATCAATTCCTTCTGCCCACGGGGTCATTGCTGAGCTCTAAAGCATTCCTGATCGATCTGCCCAGCGTTTGTTTGGATCCCAATTCAGTTGCATTGATTTTGTCTTGGTGTCAAGTTCTGCCTGAGGTGCATCTATAGAAAACAGCTTAAAATAACTGGTCTTTTAATCAGCTTCTAGTTTATTCATACCTTTCATTTATTACTCCCTGTGTATCAAAGTGTAAACTGCATTTTGTGCAGTTTTCTTTACATACTTAGCATAAGGAACTGTGGTGTTGTCTTAGCTGATGTTGTGAACGTTTACAGGAAGAAATTTATTTCCCATCTCATTCTTTACTTTTGAGGATAAAATTAGAGAGAAAAGGTTTTTATCAAAATCATGTAACATGTCTGCACTTGGAAATTCTTTCATACCAGCCAGAGATCAGAGAACAGAATCAATAAGCCCATCTATGGAGCCCATCCCGAGCAAAGCTCAGGATCAGGTATTTCATATACACATATATATATATATATATGTATATCTACATATGTATGTATCTCATATGTAAATGAATCTCCAGAAACACTCATGATTCTAGTTTTGCTTAATTGTATTAATTAATTGTATTAAAAACACCGAAACCTGGTGACTCTGTTTTGTCAGTTTCTTGTGTTACTAATATATTTTTTGTCACGATAATAAATCTAATTCCTGGTTATAACCCCAATATTTCATGTGGCAAACTGGCTTCGGGCAGGAAGGCCCCTCAAAAAGACGGTATTGAACAATGTACTGTAGTAAGAGATCCGTGTTAGACAATGAGAACTAATTCTGACTTGCCCATACAATGTATCGTCTTCTCCTGCCAATTAAAATCAGCTGAAACACATGCTTAGTGGCATTATTAACTGACTTCATCAAATAATTTTATATACACTCTGGTAACTCCTACCCTGCAGTGATCCGGGTAAAATCCTTGTTTCTAGTTGCTGAAGTGTAAAAATAATTGGAGGCACATTCCTGCAATCACTCCCAATTTTGTAGAAATAAAATGTGATTATTAATGAGAAACAGTGATCTCCATCTATTAATTCAAATGGCTGAGCTGTTTAAATAGTCAGCTATTAACAGAAGAGACAGAAAGATCTGGGTGGGATAATCCCCCTGTCGTACACTTGGGCACCGCCAGTCCTGAAGGCGTTATTACAGCAAAGCTGTCCGTTAACAACTGGATAATCACTTCCTATCAAGATTAGATCTGAACTGATCAAATGAAAAGCATTAACTCTAATATTTTATCCAACTGTTTGATTAATATGCAGCTCCTTCTACTTCCACATACACACTTCTACAGCACAGCACAGGGTTCAGAACGACTTATTCAGTCTCTTCTTGCGGTGAAATAATTACAAACACATAAACACGCTTCCATTTGTTATCATTTGAATCATCCTAACTTGAACACTGGCGTGCTACAAATCCATTTCCATACCAGCATGTCCATAAGCATCATCTGCATCGATACTTGATTTTTTCTGTAAGCCATGACACTGTACGTAATTCTGATTATCAGATCCTTTTTGTCTTCCACCAACTTTACTTTCAAGTTGGCATAACAAGATGGTTACTGTACAGTAAATGTTTAGTATCCAATCGTTATATCCTGTAAAATGAATAATAGCTATGATTATTTTGGATTAAATACACTCTCATTCAGGAAATGCTCAGAACTTTCTAAAGACGACCTTTCATTAATTTATGTCTGAGTCCCATTCCTTGGCTTTCCCATGCAACATGACATCTACACCCGGCAACACTTTCCGTGCCCCAGCCAGAATAACACAACGCACAATCTGGTACTTGGGCTGACAATCCCGTTCCAGCTAACCAGAAAGACAGAAACCACTGAACACGCCTGTCAGAAAAAGTTCACCCCAATACACTGTTTACTTATAATTGATATAATTTCAGTGATTAGTTGAAGGACAGTAAGGTTTGGCTATCAGATCCATCTCCATCCCAAAATCGCCAAGGTTCTGCTCTGTTGCGGGCTGGCTGACTCTGCGTAAGCAGAATAACCTACCGAAAGGTGATTTAATGAACAAAGGGTTCAGAAGCAGAACATGTTCCAAGGTTGTTGATACAGTAACAAAACACGGGATTTGTTTTCAGAAGAACAGTGTTCAGTGAATACCTGGATTTATGTTTTCCTGCTAGTACTGTAATTATCATCTTTAAGGAAAGCAGAGATAGATCTAGGATACGTTTTTATTGAAAATATTGAGGTAACTAAAACCAGAAGATGTGCACCAGGATTCACAATGTATCAAGCACGGTGAACACAGCTAAAACACAAGCAGCGATTCCCGTGTGACAGGGCCGGGCCAGGCGCTGCCTCCTCCAGCCTCACCGCCTGTTTGACACAAGAATGACACCAAATGGAGACAACTTCTATTACCAAATTAGCTTTTGAACAGCCCACAATTGATGTGATTGGCATTGGAAGCAACAACAGAGTTTGCAGACTGTGTTCTCAGACACCAGCATACGAGAAGCCAGTGCAAGGAGGTTTGTATTGACACTCATGAGCTACCCACCTCTAGTTTACACACAGCAAAAAGCTCAAAAAGTCAACCACATTCCATGCCAAGCAGTGGAAAAAGAAGGATGCACCATCTCCTCTGATTTGCCTAATTTTGCCAGTATTACAGAGAAAAATCTGAAAGCTGAAAGCATTTCTTCCTGCCAGTTCATCCCTATCATTTAGTGAGCTCACTAACATACTTAGAGAAATTTCAACTAAAACTTGCTGTGTATTCCCGCCTTACTTCACCATGGCTCACCTGTAACCTTCAGCACCGGGTACCTCGGCCTCACGGGCGCCGCAGCCATTTCCATCTGCTGCTCTGGCGATGGGCACCGGGGTCCCGTTTGCTCGGGGAGCAAAGTGCTGTCGGTGTGTCTGTCCCCAGTGGCCACTGCCCGGCACAGCCGCTGCGCCCTGCCCAGGGACTCCATGCCCTCCTGCTCCCACTCCGCTCGGCTTCGTGTTCAGCCCCACAAGGGTATTTCCACCCAAGCAGCAGCACTGACGCTTTTCAACATCGTTCCAATAGTGTCCATGGGAATAATGCAATTTGGCTGGCATAGCTTGGAGTTTTGCAAGTGCCCATCATAAAGAACAACCTGCACAAGCAATTACCAGTGTTATTTTTAAGAACAACCCCCTTCTTTTAAAATTACCATAAAAGCAAATGGAATTATAAAGAAGAGTTGTGATCAAAACATGTTGTTTTGATCTTCCAAGCTAGTGCTTGAGTTTTAATTGCTCCATCAAGTTAAGAGGTATCAGCTGCTTCTCTCAAGTATCTTCATTTCTCATGAAGATTACAGCACCGTATTAACATATGCAACGAGGCAGGAGAGAGCTGACGCGACCGTGCTCAGGGACAGATCCAGGTTTGAACGGATGTCATGTTACCACTAATGGCTATAAACGTGAAAAATGGACAAACTTAACTGCTCCTAGAATCCTGCAGAATCATAACTCACTGCTGGAAAACATGTTAGCAGTCATAAAAGTGAAGAACAGTGCTTTACAGCAATCCCTCGTTCTGCTTTTTGTTTTTATTTTTTAAATACAAAGGGCACCTTCCTGCACTCCAGCCATTAGCCTGATACTAACAGTGATCCATGACCTAAATCGCAAAAATACAGGTCTTCATCTCAACCTTTGGGAGCTTTTAGATTGTTCTTAATTTTAGCCTATTGTTTTTAGTTTCCCTAAGCTTAAAAAAATCCCAAACCAAACAGACGGAGTTGGATAGCGCATAGAAAATAGTGTACCTGCACCTGCAAACACAATCCCAGTGAGCCGAGACTTGGCAGAGTGGAGTTAAACCTGTGCTCTCTAAATAAACAAAAGTAATCAAGCTGGGAAAATATGTAAATAAAGTACGGAACTGAACACTGTCAACAGAATAACAAGGGAAACGCTGACTCTGTTCTTGGTAATGAAGCCAAGGACTAATGTTTACATCCAACCCAGCACCGACAGGGAAGCCAATCAAGGAGGGGTGACATTGACTGCGAGAGCCCCTGGGGACGCGCCAGAGCTGATGGGCTGGGCACAAGCTACACGAGCATCAGGCGGTCAGCAGAAAGAAACATGGCAATTGGCAAAAAAATCACATTTTCTGTTTAGTCAGATATGAATTATTTTCATTGTAAGAAAATAGCCAAGCAATGATAAATATAGCCTCATCTTTTTTTCAATTAGGACTCAAAACCAGGCTAACAGGAAGAGAGATGGAACTGCAGGGGGAGTTCAGTGTTCAGTACCTGGCTGGCCATGAGCTCCTGAAGTTTGGGGTCGGTTCTCCAGGTATCATCAGCATCAGAATCTTTAAAAAGTGTAATATATCATCTCGGTCCCTCTCAAATGCAGATGCAACTATGCCAATGAGTTTGAAATCAAAATAAATAAAATTTGCAACAAGCCTGCTCCTTGCCGGAATATTGAGGAGCTCTGGCGAGGCCGGCGGTGAGCGGCGGGAGGTCCTGGTGCCCGGCCCAGCGCTGGGATCATGCCCGGCAGCTCAGGAGCTGCGACGTTGCGGTTCCAGCTCCGTGGCCGCCTCTGGGCCCGGCTCAGCTTCACCCGCACGGGAACTGCGGGATCGCAACAACGGCACTTTCTGCTTCTACCCACGAACTCCTGAGGAAGCTCCTCCTCTCTTGAGTTTTGTGGCTTTTGGCCACACAAAGATTTTGGTGCCAACCTTGAGAACAGGACATTTTATGGCCTTAAATGACTTCTGAACTAAACAGTAACTGAAACGGTGCTGAGGTATCACTTCCCCTGCTTTAGGAACAAATCAATGGAGCATCTGTATGGAGAGGTCAGTATTCCACATGAATGTATACAGTGCCAGAAGGCAATCAGATGATGCAGAGCCTTATCTCTGTTAGGGCAGGTGGCAGGAGAAAAGTCTCAGAAGCCACGACGTCCAGCGGGTGCCGGCAGCTCCTCGTGCGCTGCTGCAGCACCAGGGCTCTGCGCCCTGCAGCTCCGGATGTGATCTGGGGCAGCCTGACTGCACTAACAACACTCCACAGTCAGACACCACGTATTTTCACTCTTATGCATGGAGCTTAGGAAAAGCTGGGCAATGGATTTTGTGGGAGTCTTCAGGATTTAGATGCATTTGACTCAGCTGTTGCACTAACAGTAAAAATGTGATAAAATATTCAGTCTGCCTGACAATGCAAACCAGCCCCCATCTGACTTCCCTTTGGCCATCCCTCACTATTCTCAACAGCCAGTGCTTTGGGATTTATCCCTTTAACACACAGGAGCCTTCTGCTGAAAGATTTCTAAAGGAGCCGGACATTCAGAGCTGTTCTGTATATTTATGATTTAGCCAGAAACTGCATTAAGACTAATAAATTAAATCTCTTCTAAAGAATCAATTTATGAGTTCTTAAAGGTTAGAATAAAATTTCAGAAACAAGCTTTCAGAATTAAAACAGAGATGGAACAGTAAGAAACAGGCTCTTTGGCTCATTTTGCAGTCGTGAAATTAAGCAATTTTATGCAAACTGTTTACAAGGCACAGATTTCTAACGTGTTCTACAGGGAACAGCAATCTCTGCAGACCCACATATTAGTGGTTCTTCTTAGTACATATCACGTATTCTACTAAACTCTTAAGTGTAATTGTGTTACACTTAATCTAAAAATAAACCTTCATACTGCAGTAGGTATAATCAAACTGCAGGGGCCTGTGTAATTTACAGGTGAAGACTGAAGAAAAATGCCTGTCGCCTGCTCTGGCAGACAGCGACAGCAGCCGTCCCGCACGAATCCTGCCGGTCGCTGGCCGGAACGCGGCTGTTGCAGCGAGAGGAACCGAAGGAGATCTGCACCAGGGAACCGGCAGCGCTCCCGACACCACCCTGGGCAAGAGCAGGCTCGCGCTCCGCTGGGCCCCGCGACACGCTGTCAGTCCACGAGGAACTCGGGCTGCTGTCGGGGTCGGCCGCTGGAACTCGCATGGGGACGGGGGCTGTGCCAGCGCCACAGAGCCGCCTGTTTCTGCACAGACTTTGACAGCTCAGGTCATTTTGTGTTTCTGAACTGACATCTGGCCTCATTTGTACCTACAGAGAATGTATGTGGAGACGTCTGGAGCACTCTAAAGAATATTCCCAAAAAACTAGCAACAATCAGTTTCTTTGCTCATTTGTTAATGACGTGAAGTGGTACTGCAGGGAAGGATGCGTGCATGTCATTAATTTTTGTTATTAATAGATGAGTGCCCATAATTACACCAAGTTTTTCTAGAATCCTTCAGTTCATGGATTCTGCTATCACAACAGAAGTGCCAAATATACTGAAGTGACACCACAAAAATAGCGTCTGCAATACAATAGGACTGAATGGGCTATGTTTATAGCTGGCAGATGAACAAAATCAAGGAACAAAAAGCTTCTGTAGGATGTTTTGAGCTTCAGTGATGGCCTGTAGCTAATTCATGCTGTTTTCACATGGGAAACTGAAGGTTGCTGAAATATTTTTCAATACAAGTTCAAATGAGGAAAAGAAAGAACCCACCTCCTTTTGAAAAACCGAGCAGTTCGGCATAAACAGACTTGTTATGGTCTGGATTAAAGCCAAGTACACGTGCAAGCACAACGCCACCTCCCTTATGAAGATGATTTGCTTCATGTATTTGAATGGATGCCTCCATTTATCTGTTACTGCCAGTGCCGCGCAGAAAGGACTGGGAATAAGCACGGGAAGACTGCAATATAAGATGTATAAACAGATTTTTCTAACCACGTTTCCATGAGCATTCCTTACAGTTTCATATGCTAAGAGAAAGAAATAAAGCTGCTATATCCATCTCTCGGCAAAGCGTCTTTCACTACTGTGGAAAAGTAATTAAATTTAATCTTTGGGTTTATTCTCAATGAAATAAGCATTACAGAATCTTTTTTCTTGCAATACTCCAAATCCAAACATTACATGAAGAGAAAAAGTTTAAAGTCGTGATGCTTCATTAGCAAATTACTTTTTTGAAAACCCGCCAGTAATTATGTCAAATTTACCCATGGGAGCATATTTACACACTGATTTGAAGAACAATATCTTTTCAATACTTGTTCTCCCCGTCTCTTTTCCCTCCCTATCAGATTCCTTAATGGCAACGGGACCGAGATGCAGACATTTCGGGGGATCTGCGGTGGGGAGCTCAGGCCGCACTGCACACCCCGCATCACACAAACACACACACCGCATCACACAAACACACACACCGCATCACACAAACACACCGCATCACACAAACACACACACCGCATCGCACAAACACACACACCGCATCGCACAAACACACACACCGCATCACACAAACACACCGCATCGCACAAACACACACACCGCATCACACAAACACACACACCGCATCACACAAACACACACACCGCATCACACAAACACACCGCATCACACAAACACACACACCACATCACACAAACACACACACCGCATCACACAAACACACCGCATCGCACAAACACACACACCGCATCGCACAAACACACACACCGCATCACACAAACACACCGCATCGCACAAACACACACACCGCATCGCACAAACACACACACCGCATCACACAAACACACCGCATCACACAAACACACACACCGCATCACACAAACACACCGCATCACACAAACACACACACCGCATCACACAAACACACCGCATCACACAAACACACACACCGCATCACACAAACACACACACCGCATCGCACAAACACACACACCACATCACACAAACACACCGCATCACACAAACACACACACCGCATCACACAAACACACACACCGCATCACACAAACACACCGCATCACACAAACACACACACCGCATCGCACAAACACACACACCGCATCGCACAAACACACACACCGCATCACACAAACACACACACCGCATCACACAAACACACCGCATCACACAAACACACCGCATCGCACAAACACACACACCGCATCGCACAAACACACACACCGCATCACACAAACACACCGCATCGCACAAACACACACACCGCATCACACAAACACACCGCATCGCACAAACACACACACCGCATCACACAAACACACCGCATCACACAAACACACCGCATCACACAAACACACACACCGCATCACACAAACACACTGCATCACACAAACAAACCGCATCACACAAACACACACACCGCATCGCACAAACACACCGCATCACACAAACACACACACCGCATCACGCAAACACACACACCGCATCACACAAACACACACACCGCATCGCACAAACACACCGCATCGCACAAACACACACACCGCATCACACAAACACACACACCGCATCACACAAACACACCGCATCGCACAAACACACACACCGCATCACACAAACACACACACCGCATCACAGACACACCGCATCACACAAACACACACACCGCATCACACAAACACACACACCGCATCACACAAACACACACACCGCATCACACAAACACACCGCATCGCACAAACAAACACACCGCATCGCACAAACACACACACCGCATCGCACAAACACACACACCGCATCACACAAACAAACCGCATCACACAAACACACACACCGCATCACGCAAACACACCGCATCGCACAAACACACACACCGCATCACACAGACACACCGCATCGCACAAACAAACACACCGCATCGCACAAACACACACACCGCATCGCACAAACACACACACCGCATCACACAAACAAACCGCATCACACAAACACACACACCGCATCACGCAAACACACCGCATCGCACAAACACACACACCGCATCACACAAACAAACCGCATCACACAAACACACACACCGCATCACACAAACACACCGCATCGCACAAACACACACACCGCATCACACAAACAAACCGCATCACACAAACACACACACCGCATCACGCAAACACACCGCATCGCACAAACACACACACCGCATCACACAGACACACCGCATCACACAAACACACACACCGCATCACACAAACACACCGCATCGCACAAACACACACACCGCATCACACAAACACACACACCGCATCGCACAAACACACACACCGCATCACACAAACACACCGCATCGCACAAACACACACACCGCATCGCACAAACACACACACCGCATCACACAAACAAACCGCATCACACAAACACACACACCGCATCACACAAACACACCGCATCGCACAAACACACACACCGCATCACACAAACACACACACCGCATCACACAAACACACCGCATCGCACAAACACACCGCATCGCACAAACACACACACCGCATCGCACAAACACACACACCGCATCACACAAACAAACCGCATCGCACAAACACACACACCGCATCACACAAACACACCGCATCGCACAAACACACACCCCGCATCACACAAACACACCGCATCACACAAACACACACACCGCATCACACAGACACACCGCATCACACAGACACACCGCATCGCACAAACACACACACCGCATCACACAGACACACACACCGCATCACACAGACACACCGCATCACACAAACACACACCGCATCACACAAACACACACACCGCATCGCACAAACACACACACCGCATCGCACAAACACACACACCGCATCGCACAAACACACACACCGCATCACACAAACACACACACCGCATCGCACAAACACACACACCGCATCGCACAAACACACACACCGCATCGCACAAACACACACACCGCATCACACAAACACACCGCATCACACAAACACACACACCGCATCACACAAAGACACACACCGCATCGCACAAACACACACACCGCATCACACAAACACACACACCGCATCGCACAAACACACACACCGCATCACACAAACACACACACCGCATCGCACAAACACACACACCGCATCGCACAAACACACCGCATCACACAAACACACACACCGCATCACACAAAGACACACACCACATCGCACAAACACACACACCGCATCACACAAACACACACACCGCATCGCACAAACACACACACCGCATCGCACAAACACACCGCATCGCACAAACAAACACACCGCATCGCACAAACACACACACCGCATCGCACAAACACACACACCGCATCGCACAAACACACACACCGCATCACACAAACAAACCGCATCGCACAAACACACACACCGCATCACACAAACACACCGCATCGCACAAACACACACCCCGCATCACACAAACACACCGCATCACACAAACACACACACCGCATCACACAGACACACCGCATCACACAGACACACCGCATCGCACAAACACACACACCGCATCACACAGACACACACACCGCATCACACAGACACACCGCATCACACAAACACACACCGCATCACACAAACACACACACCGCATCGCACAAACACACACACCGCATCGCACAAACACACACACCGCATCGCACAAACACACACACCGCATCACACAAACACACACACCGCATCACACAAACACACACACCGCATCGCACAAACACACACACCGCATCACACAAACACACCGCATCACACAAACACACACACCGCATCACACAAAGACACACACCGCATCGCACAAACACACACACCGCATCACACAAACACACACACCGCATCGCACAAACACACACACCGCATCACACAAACACACACACCGCATCGCACAAACACACACACCGCATCGCACAAACACACCGCATCACACAAACACACACACCGCATCACACAAAGACACACACCACATCGCACAAACACACACACCGCATCACACAAACACACACACCGCATCGCACAAACACACACACCGCATCGCACAAACACACCGCATCGCACAAACAAACACACCGCATCGCACAAACACACACACCGCATCGCACAAACACACACACCGCATCACACAAACACACACACCGCATCACACAAACACACACACCGCATCACACAAACGCACCGCATCACACAAACACACACACCGCATCACACAAACAGACACACCACATCACACAAACACACCGCATCACACAAACACACACACCACATCACAGAAACACACACACCGCATCGCACAAACACACACACCGCATCACACAAACACACACACCGCATCGCACAAACACACACACCGCATCGCACAAACACACACACCGCATCACACAAACACACACACCGCATCGCACAAACACACACACCGCATCACCCAAACACACCGCATCGCACAAACACACACACCGCATCGCACAAACACACACACCGCATCACCCAAACACACCGCATCGCACAAACACACACACCGCATCGCACAAACACACACACCGCATCGCACAAACACACACACCGCATCACACAAACACACCGCATCGCACAAACACACACACCGCATCACACAAAGACACACACCGCATCGCACAAACACACACACCGCATCACACAAACACACACACCGCATCACACAAACACACACACCGCATCGCACAAACACACACACCGCATCGCACAAACACACACACCGCATCACACAAACACACCACATCACACAAACACACACACCGCATCACACAGACACACCGCATCACACAGACACACCGCATCGCACAAACACACACACCGCATCACACAGACAAACACACCGCATCACACAGACACACCGCATCACACAAACACACACCGCATCACACAAACACACACACCGCATCGCACAAACACACACACCGCATCGCACAAACACACACACCGCATCGCACAAACACACACACCGCATCACACAAACACACACACCGCATCACACAAACACACACACCGCATCACACAAACACACCGCATCACACAAACACACACACCGCATCACACAAACACACCGCATCACACAAACACACACACCGCATCACACAAACACACCGCATCACACAAACACACACACCGCATCACACAAACACACCGCATCACACAAACACACACACCGCATCGCACAAACACACACACCGCATCACACAAACACACCACATCACACAAACACACACACCGCATCACACAAACACACCGCATCACACAAACACACACACCGCATCACACAAACACACACACCGCATCACACAAACACACACACCGCATCACACAAACACACACACCGCATCACACAAACACACCGCATCGCACAAACACACACACCGCATCACACAAACACACACACCGCATCACACAAACACACACACCGCATCACACAAACGCACACACCGCATCACACAAACACACCACATCACACAAACACACACACCGCATCACACAAACACACCGCATCACACAAACACACACACCGCATCGCACAAACACACACACCGCATCACACAAACACACCACATCACACAAACACACACACCGCATCACACAAACACACCGCATCACACAAACACACACACCGCATCACACAAACACACACACCGCATCACACAAACACACACACCGCATCACACAAACACACACACCGCATCACACAAACACACCGCATCGCACAAACACACACACCGCATCACACAAACACACACACCGCATCACACAAACACACACACCGCATCACACAAACACACACACCGCATCACACAAACACACACACCGCATCACACAAACACACCACATCACACAAACACACACACCGCATCACACAAACACACACACCGCATCACACAAACACACACACCGCATCACACAAACAAACACACCGCATCACACAAACACACACACCACATCACACAAACACACCACATCGCACAAACAAACACACCGCATCACACAAAGACACCGTGCCAAAACTGCTGGCAGATGCCATCCTGCACCAGAAATGTTTGCAAATGTCACAGATAAGCCACCAATGTGAAAAGGGCCCTTCCCTTCATCTCCAGTGATCAGTTCTGCACAGGGGCCTGTCCAGGGCCGACACAGCAGCCCGGGAGTTCCTGTCCCCCAGCCCCCATCTCCTAAGTCGCAGCCCCACTCAGTCCCGCTCCGACGGGAGAGCTGCCTTGGACAGCAAATGTTCACCTACTGCTCCGTCGTTTCTGCCGTTCTTCCACATTTTAGGAAGCCTTGGAATGAAAGTGATCTTTCGGATGGTCTGCATTCCTGGCAAACGTCCTATTCAAGCTGCCCTTGTAAGAGAATTCAAGCTGAAAATGGCAAGTCAGAGATTTTCTCTTGGACATACACTCTTAATTTAAGCCACTGTTGTTTGTCCCTGGAGTTACCTGTTACAGACTGTGTCTATCCGTTTCACAACTCTGTACCATATTTCTCTAACTAGAGATATGAACTTCTCATGGATCTCCAGACCAAGTTTTGTCCAGGTCATGTCCCCCAGGCCAGGTTATTGTAGTTTTAAGTGACATATTTTACCATGCAGCCTGGTTAAAGTAAGAAGCCCTTACATTCCTTTGATCACATCAAAGAAAGTGAGGAGTAGAAATAACCTCACCCTTTGATAGACCAGTATGGCTTCAAAAACCTCTCGACATGCCACAGTCGCACAATATGCAACTTCCAATTTTAGTAGAAATACAATTTAAATATATTACAAAGAGATTTTTTTTTCCATTTCTATTCATTCAGTGAGCATATATTTAAATAAATACATCCCTCTGCAGTTGTACATTTCAAATCCTGATTAAAAAAAAAGGATCATTAAAAGTTATTTGGGCTATGAGACCTTGTCAATAAAGAAAGTCCAAGGTCTGCCCCCTCAAAGCCCTCGTGCTCCACCGCCTGAAATCGCTGTGGGCTGTCTGGAGAATGTAACTTGGAAAACTCTCCTCCTGGAACTGTCCTGGGCTTTTCCAGCTCTGCCGCTCCCAAAACCGCGCAGGGGCCTTGGGGCGCTGGGGCCACATCTGCACAGCGCAGGGACGCCCGGTCGAGCCGGGATCGACGGATCCCGGTGCTCCCGTGCCCACCCGCGCTGCACAGCTCGCTCTGACCGACCCGAGGGCGGCTCAAAAACGTGTTCAGATGAATCGTTTCCAAAACGCTTTCCAGTGGTGCATTTGTTTTCTGTAAGAGACCTGCAGATGGTTCCCTTCCCCTGCCTGTAGTTCTCCTGAACTGGCTGTTCCACAATCCTCAGCTACAGCTGCTGACATCTGACTGTCCATTTCTAAAGCTGGCAATTTTCTTGAAATAATCTCAATAAAGAGAAACTTAACAAGCAATTATAGATCAGCTAGTTTGAGTGTAGATGAAGAATAAATATTACAAACTGCTTTGCAGGATTTAGTAGGTCAAAATTTAAGCTTTGAAAACCACAATTTCATTACAGAGAATTTGTGTAGGTTTGGGCAAGGGTGATCTTGTTTAACTTGTATTAACTTGTATTCTTTAATAGTATTATTGCCATGGCAAACAAGGGTAATTAATTCAGGTTTGTAATTGCCATGAAGTCTGATATCAGACTGTACTGCCCAGGAGGTAAATTAGAGGGCAGGAAAATGGCTCAGGAAGGGCAAATCTTGTGAGAAGATGATTATTCAGATATGTCAGAGGTACCTGTGGGCTGCATACGTCACACATGAAGCAATGAGGCTCCTGAAACAGTCCTGAACAGCAATGCCACAAATGGCTCTTATCATCCACACCATTATGTATTCATCCTAGTAACTATCACTGTGACAGAGAGAATTTAGTGTATTCTCAACTGCTGCATAGTTTTAAAAATTACACTGAAAAAAAATTATCTTCATAGCAAATAAAAATATTCACTTTCATTTTTTGGCCAGTCTGGTGCACACTGATGACTTGGATGCTAAATAAAAAACGTATTAGAATAATATTCTGTATGTTTGTGGGCCTTTTATATTGAAAATTCTGTTTCCGTTGTAGAACATTCTATTAATAGTTAGGACTTTGATTGAAAAGGGACAGAAACACACAGCTTGGGGAGTTTGAGGCGTGAGAGCTCCCACGTGGCGGGCGGTGGACACCGCCACGCAGCAGGGACAACAGCGGCTCAGCGCGCTCCAGCGACGGGCAGGGGCTGCTCTGCAAGGTCAGAGCAGAACCAGGAAAGGTGTCCAGACTTCTCACTTACAGAGAATTCAGGGAAACGCTTGGAAAATAAGCCCCTTTTTCATTAAATTAGGTATATTATTGGAGCAATTTCTTTAAAAGAAACCTACTCGAGTATTCATGCCAGAAACTGGTTTTCATTGTAAAAAGAAATAACTAGAAATTGCAAACAAGAGTTATTAGACTTAGCTTCCTTTATAAATCACGTCTACTTGTTAATTAACAGAAAAAAAAACCCTGAAACTCTGTTAATTCCTGTTACTTGAAGGAAGGGAAGGACGAAAGGAAATGCCCTGTAAAATCTCTTACCCAGTCAAGCAGAAGCACATTCTCTGTGCACACAAGTTGTTGTGGATCCTGCAGAGACGTCTGTCTCCTTCAAATGTAGACATGTGCCATGTCCTCCCTTGCCCCACTGTCAGCGCTCGGGTGCAGCCCAGGAGGCCCATGGAAGGCTCTCCTAGCACGCTGCTTGGTGCTGGACCATCTTCACCGCTACACTTTGCAACTCCTGATTATCATTTGGGATGAGAACCAAAACATGCGTTTGTTTTATCCAGGATGTCGGTGCAGGACCCGCCACAGAGCTCACGGCTGCAGCACTGACCATCATTCCAGAGAGAGACCAGCCCTGAGCTGCCCCCGCCCTGGCTCAGCTGAGCCCGAGCCCAGAGCAGCAAAGCCAGGACTAACAGAGCCGGAGCAGACACGGCAGCGCTGGGCCAGGGCTCCGATCCCACGTACTGTTGCGATATGGACCCTTCTGGTTTTATGCAGGTATTAATTTAATTTTAACTGGAACACAGACGCTGTGCTGTGCGCCCTGACATATTATGATCATGACAGCTTGGGTTAAATTCTGTTCCGATATGTCATTGGTTAAATACCTTAACCAGTGCTGATAGGCAGTAAAAAGAGGGTTAAGTGAGCACATTGGTACAAAACCACAATGCTTACCAGGAACACACATTGATTTTGTATTTGAAGGGCAGGTAAAGCTATCATATGGCTAGCTTGACAAGAGCAACTTCATTCTTTTATTCACTAAGGAAAATCATGCCACATTACAAAGAAAAGGGTTCAAGGTGGCTGTCAACATTGCTGAGAGCAGAACCAGGGAAACTCTTTGCTTGATATTCCACGGCAAAATGCTACTAAAGGTGAGGCGGGTGCTTTGAAGAACTGCACACTTAATTATATTATTAGTAGTGTTTCCAGCATTCCACTTCTCATAGCTCAGATGCAAAAATTTGTTCCAGGTTCAAAACTGGCTTTAAAGAATATGGGATCTATTGTTTATGAATTACTTATGGACAGAAGTAGGATTTTGTGTGTGTGTGTTTATTATGCGAAATAGTTTATGGTCTAGCTAACCAAATCCACCTTGGCAAACACTTGCCGGTTGGAGGAACATTCGGTATATATATATATATATATATATATATATATACTGATAGGAACGATGTGGTTTTGTCAATGGGCAACAGAAAATGAGCAGATTCATATTTAGTCCCTAAGCTATGGAACTCCTTCCCTCAGTGCAATGGCTGGATGTCTCAAAACTTACCAGTTACCTCCTCCTATTAAAATAACAAGGGTTCTCCACATTTATTTTAAATGTCTGTCTTGCTCTACAAACTGACTTCGTATCTGTGTAAGATATATTTGGGAATGGACACTAGTTATATATTGCATTTTGCAGTTTATAGTCCCGAGTAGTGTCACTCCCAGTTCTGGGCTGATGCTCGCTGTAGTGATCGCAGCAGCTGACCGAGGGGTTTGCAACTGCAGCTCAGAGGAGTGGGGGGTCCTGTGTCACCGCTGCCACCAGAGCGAAGGAAAACCCTTGGCCTTCAAGGCAGGACCGAGCCTGCCAACCACGGCACGCAGAGAGAAATCTCAGCCTTAAAAAAAAGGTGCCAGCAGCAGAACTGTGAGCCCAGGACGGCGGTGGCCAGTCTGCCCAGGCACAACCGTCCCCCTCCTGTGCCACAACACCCGCTCACTGCCGACACCAGCAACTGGTGCTCAAATGCATCAGTCTTGCATCTAACTTGTTTTTATTCAAGATAATGTACAATCTCAGCCGTTTTGATTTAATTCTGAAATATATTAAAGATTTGACTTTATTAGTGTAAGTTAACAATTTGTTATATTACTACCTGACTTACAGAAATGTGAATTTAAAATAAGAGCTGAGAACTGTAAGACAGAAAAACAGTGACAGCAGAGATCAAAATTACAGTTTTGTGAGTCTCTGTTCTGGTTTAATGCTATGTTGGCTTGCAAAGTAAAGAAGAAAAGTGTTCTCCATGTTCTGCCCAGCCTCAGGCCGGACCCCTCCTTTGCTGGCTCTGGAGCCCGCTCTGCGGTTCCGGCCACAACCGCTGCAGCTCCCAAACACCCGACCCTGGAGTGAGTTCCCCTGCGATCGAAGGACCGAGCGCGCCGGGCTGGTCACTGAGCGCACGGGATCTCTGCTGCCACTGCTCCGCACCTCCTGGGGCACCGCGACGAGTCAAGCGCGTTGGGGACATCAGCTCCACCGGTCAGAAAACCTTCCTCTTGCTAACGGCTCACCGAGTTCATCAGCCAGCAGTGAAAGAGCAAGATGAAGAGGTAAATGCTACTGAGAACGACAACTCTTCTCTCAGGATGCTCTTTCGTTACTGAGCCTGCTGTTAACTGGGAGGGAAAACGACAGAAAGTGGTGGTACGACTCCTGGGGCCCAACCAACAGAACATTCACAAGCATCTCGATAGGCAGCTCCCAGTTCACCTGAGCAGCATCCCATCCCACCCCGCCTGCCCAGACTACCAGCAACGGTTCTGCAAAACAGTTCCCTTGTACAAACCGGGAACCGGCCATAGCAGAGCAATAAAGGGAACTCAAAGTGCATGTTATAAAGGCGATAAATGAACAAGTATTTGGTAAATTGATGATTTCATATTTTCATGGTAGGCAATGTGGCATTTTTACTACTTCTTAGAGCCATGGTTGTTATTTGCAGATGGAAATAGACCATCAGTTATTATAAAAGCTCATTCTATACAGTACTGAAGTTGGCTGGAACACTGAACATGGCTTTATTCAACATGATCTCAATTTGTTTCAGAGCTTTCTAAGTTGTGTGTTTTAAAGGAAACCAATATATATACCAATTAGTTACGAACAGCAACAGATAAAAGTGCTTTCTGTTACTGTCAATCTACTTGCTTTAATTTTTTGCCCCATTCTTTTAAACCATACGATGGAGAATATTTCTTGTACGTTTCCACACATGTAAAAGAAATGCCATACCAGATCCTCTCCCTCATCAGTTTCAGCAATTTTAGACACAGTCCATCAGTACTCTCTGGTTTAACATTCTGATTTTCTTGGGCAGCATTAATCAAGAGTTTATTCTGAGGCAAGTGTAAAAGACCACAAGCCTTCAAGTGCTTCCAATGGTGATGGGAGAGTATTCAATTCTAGTACAGGATACACTAAATCATTCTTCTCAAGGCACTGTAAAGGTGACCCTGAATACAAACAAGCATGACCAAAAAATCTGCTTGATGGAAACATGCTCATAAATACCTATTTGTGAGGCCTGCTGAACGATCCACAGCAACTGACCTCGCAGAGCAAGTCTCACTGTCCTTATTGAGACAGTGATTGGTGTAAGAGAAGTTGATTGTTTTTTTAATGGCAAGACCCAGTAACGAGGCAATAAATACACTACATAAACCCTTCAGTGTTACGGAGCTGCTGTGTGACAGACCAGTTTTCCTGGGCATCACACCAAGGCAAACGGGTGACAAACACCTTTCCTCTGCGGTGTCTCAGGCCTGGAACAACTCAACCCTGAGGGGAGTTCAGAAGGATGTTGTCAATGGTACTGACACCAAACACTCAAACACATCTTGCTCAGCACGGTCTCAGAGCGACAGACCTGGAAATGCACGGGAGAGCAAGAAAGTGTCAGCAAGAGTGAGAAAACAGGTGGGCAGGAGTCAGAGGTGTGCACGGAAACAGCTCCTTTCACCTGAATAAAACCTGTTTACATTGGGCACTGCAGGCACATTTCTCTTAATAAGACCAACCACTGGAAAAAGCAATACAACCTGTAGAAATGCAGTGGAGGGGAATAAAGTACCAAGAAAACCAAACAGAGTTTCTAGGCTTTTTTTACTTTAACAATTGAGAAAATGTTAACAACTACAAACAATAGTTTTAAAAATATTAAAACATATATTCTGACTTGTAACTTTTCACTTTGCTTAAATCTTGATCTGAAATGTAAAGGATCACAACACTGATATGTAAAGCAGGTATCATTGATAATTTTACATGCCTCCCGTAAATCATTAGGAACTACGGATAATGTTCTTCCTCATTAAAAACTGCCATTCAAGCTCTAGCGAGCAGTCACTCGAGCAGTACCCCGTGTAAAACCCCTGCCAGCAGGGCCGAGCTGCGCCAGCAGGGATCCCGAGGGCTGACGGGGCTTGGGATTTATCTCCATCCACAGCCCAACAGCACTGCCGTGATTCCTGCCCGGAATCAGGACACCAGGGACTGGAAACTCTTTGGCTGGGGTGCGTACATAGTAACTCAGAATGGTTATCAAAACTGCACATTGCAATAACATTGATGGGGAAGATGTCAATCCTGTCAAACACGAAATAGTTTGAGAATGCCCCGCACGGGGAACATGAACACAAATTTGGATCTATCATTGCTCTGGTCACAAATCAGATTAGGAAGCTTTCCTCTCCACGATACTTTCAGCAGCGTCTCTGTCCCGCAGGCTGCCCCCTGGGATCAAAAGGAAGAAGAGCAAATGACATTTCTTGCTGGCACAGGTGTGTCACCCTTCCCAGCACGGGTGGCATCTTCCACACGTGCTTCAGGGGAGCATTCTTCCATACACACACACTCCGATGTGAGTGTGCTGAAAAAACCCTCAAAGATAAACTAAGACTCGGTCAATAATGTACTCAAGTCACAACAGAGCTCCCTTGGCTCTTCTGCAATGTCTTTCACACACAACAGAATAAAACTCTGCTATAATTCGCATTATGGAAGCAATCATCTTCCACAGATAATCGTCTTTTCCTAGCTCAATTTACAGATTTTTACCATTTATTCCGACATTTCAGAGGACTAACCACTGGTAATAAAGCGAGAAATCATTTTGCAAACCTTAGGTCTGAACAAAAGAGGAGGATGCAGGGCAGTTCTTCACCAGACGGGAAGGAGCAGCAGCGTTGCGACCAACGCCGACTGGCACGCTTGGTGTGCTTTTCCAATGACTGAAGGTTTCAGTGCTGGGATCGAAGTTTTGATTATTTCACAAAAAACCCTTCCAATTCTGGATGGATCACTTGTAAACTGAAAACTACGGCTGTAACATCATCTTCATTTGTTTAGATAAAGCCAGCTTTACAAAGCCAAATGCTTCTAAGAAGCCTCACACCGCTATTTCTCCGTACTTCCTCACTACATTCAACCATCTTCCTTTCACCACGGAGCATCCCATGTCTCCCCCGCTCACTCTCCCCTCTGTATGGCTGTTTCTGTGCCTCCTGATACATTTTTTCCTCCCTCATTTTTCTCTAACGTTCACAAACACCGTCAGCTACTCAGAGCAGGGAAACACGTGCCAAAAGACAAAGACACCGTAACCTCATAACACAGCGCTTGCAGAGGAAAAGAGACGGAGGGATGAATTCTCATCTACTTTGACCAAAGAATTTTCATCCAACTTCTTCCCATTTCAGTTCGATCAGAACAGGCGTGATGCTTTTGTTAAGGTTGCTGTCACGTCTCAGAGGTTGTGAGAGACTAAAACCAAAACTGGCAGTTACCAAGTCAGGAACGCAGAACCCACAGCCAGGGAGTCAGCTGTACGTTGGTTAGGAACAATCCACTCCAATTCAAATACTTTAATTCTACCATCAGCAAAAATTCCACAGAAGAATAGTACATTATTGCAATGGAACCGTCTGCATTATCTGAACACGCTAATCAAATTTTAGATATCTATGCTATTTTTACTTCACCAATCATCAGTGCTTGGCAACACAGTTCTATTGAAAGATAAATATTGTGCAACGTCTCTGTATAGTTTTATAAGTAGATCAATCAATTAACATAGCAATAAATTAGTTTCATTAGCACGTTTCAGGCATTAGGAGGTGCTTTACTAATTAAAAGTCACATATTTAAGCAAATGCTATTCCCAGTTTATTCATGCAATTATATTCCTCTTTATCAGAGTGCTTGCTTTACTGTTAGAGAGTAGAATGCAGACAGAGATACTGGAGCTGATCGGGGCCCAGGTGACCAGAGCAGCGGGCACCGGGCAGCGCCCCGGCCCTGGGGCACCCCCGGCACCGGAGAACTCCAGGATTCTGCTGTAACAGAAGGCACGGATCCATGCACCGATCGCTTTAAGAAGTGCCCTGCCATTGCCAGCTCATTTTCTGAGAAATTGATCTATTCAGAATTACACTTGAAACCTCCTTCCTTTGCACCGCCTTTGTTTTGCAGTATTTCAGGGACTGCTTGTGTTTAACGGTGCTGTTTATCAGACACGGCCCCGCAGAACCCGGCACCGCACACGCTGCACGTCCCGCGGACGCCTTCGCCGTCCCATTCCAGCCGCCCAGAGCTGCGGCGCTGCAGCCGCAGACCCGGCACGGCTGACCGGGCACCCAGCACCGCCCAGCGCACGCCAACTCAGCACCGCAGAACCATCTACAGCAGGATGTGAGGCCTGCGTCACGCAGTCTGTAACCACGTCTTGTCAAAGGAGCCTCCCCAGAAGTGTCCAGCACTCACGTACAATAGAGCAATACCTGAAAATATTCCAAACGAACCTTTTCTGCAGAATAACAGTTTAAAACAGAAACACTGCTGGGTTGGTACACAAGTAGGTATATGTGCATGCTTTTGCTCATTTATGTTATACATAGAGACTATGGAATTCAAACAAGGGGAGGGATTCCCATTCCTTCAATGCAGAAATTCCGTATTAACCATCATTTCTGCTATTTTGTTTACATGCTAAACAAACATACTTTAGAATGATTTCGCTTTTTCACAGAATCATCTGTTGCAGCTTTTCATCCAGCAAGGCTCGTTAAACAAGAGCTCTACTGCTGCTATAAATGTGGTGCTATCAGTCCAGGTGAGCGAGTCCTAAAGGGAGGAAATCGGTAGAATATCTTAGAAACCTCTGTAACTATAAAACTGATTCCTCATAAACCATAAAAGGAGGCAGAGAATTTTAGAACATGGCATGAGCAGAATACAACTACAATAAACGTTTTTCATTCACCTTATTTGATATTGAGATTTAAAGTCCTGCAAACAGAGGAGTTTCTAAGCCTCAAATTCCTTTAAAATTTTCATGAAAACCCCATCTCAATGCCGTGACTGGCTAAGAACACAGGAAAACACTTCTAAAAAGTCTTCTCCTCTACCTTGATATGTAAATACATTAATGTCTGTGTATTCAAAGATCTTATTTAAAAGAGTATTTCATAAATGTGTCTGTGAGGAAGTTTTAGTTCCTCCTTCACAGTGCCGCTCAGCAAACTGCCCCTTGCACGGAGCTGCAGCGACGGAACGGAACAGCCGCCAGTTTGTAGTTACGTTTCAGCAAATGCTTTTAACCCTCTAAAATATTTGGAAAGTAACTTTGAAAGGGTCAATTTTCAATTTCTTTAAAATGAACTCAGAGATACAACATCCATAGGAACCTCACAGTGATTTTCTTAAAATACTTATTTCATTTATGCTTGAAAGCAACATTTTAATGCTAGCAATGGTACTGTATAGAAGTTAACACTTTTGGACCTCTGATACCTTTAATGTACACATGTAAATGTTCTCAATGACATTCTGACAATTCCAACTGAAACAGAGATCATATGAGAAACCTCAAAATCCAAACCAAGTCCAAATTCTTCATTCCATTAAGAACGAGCATCTGTTCTTCCTCATTATTTTAGACTTGTGGTCTGCCAGACCAAACGCAGGCGCTTGGCTCTGCACACCGCTCGGTGCTGGGGGAGTCTCAGCAGAACATTTCCAGGGCAGTGTTCTGGTTGTTCTGAGAGGCTGACGGGTTGGTACTGAAATGTGCCTGTCAGTTGTGACCTGTAACTGTCACCGTGCTTCGCAAAACATCCCCTTCCAGGAGGGAAAAAGCATTTACAAAATGAGAGTGAGGTAGAAATAGTGAATTCTTTACTACAGTTTAACTCGGTGACTCAAAGATAACCAACACCAAACACCTGAGCACGCAGCTTTTGCCATCAAACACGCTGCCGGGAGAGACAGGCAGCAAAATGATGACGGCTCTTTTTAATGTGAACAAGACAATCCTGTAATCCTCCTGGAGAGCTGCTGACTCCTCTGTGCTCAAACCCACCCGCAGAACCTGCTGGGGCCTCCTTCCTGCTGGTTTACTGAGCACGTTCTCTGCATTCTTTACAGCGCGTGTGTGAGCAGCTACAGAGAACAAATGTCCAGCCCTGCAGCTTGCAGGACTTGTCATTAGTTGTTATCTAGAAACTGTTTAAACATGTAGCTGTAGCCTAGAAAACAAGATTAAAAAAATACGCAACACAGTCATCTGTGAAAATATTAACAAAATTCTGCTCTTGCATTTTAACCAGGACGTTTGCACCGCCACAGCACAGCGAGCGCGGGCTGCAGGTTCTGTGCGCACAGCGACGCCGCGCGGGAGCTGGCGCTGAGCGCCCGTGCACAGCGCAGCCTGAGCGCAGGGATCCCTGCCCGGCCCTGCGCACGCTGTGGCCCCTAAAGACTTGAGCACTGCCGAGGATGGAGCATCAACCACCTCTGGGGAACCCGGGAGGGAGTTTCATCACCTGCACAGTAAAAGAGAAGCTTTTCGTGTTTTCCTTGTACTCCGGTTTGTGCCCGTTATGAGGATGACGGGAAGAAAATCTTTATCTTGTAAAAACAGAGGACACTGGATACAGAAACCACAGGGACAGAAAAATGGAATAGCACAACATTTCAGTGTTTCTTTTCACAACTTTTTTTACAGGTTTTAGCATTTTACATACTTGAAATCATATAACCTATTACAATGATTTATGTTGAAAGACTCAGTTATATGGCCCAATGAATTGTGATGCTTGTTACCAAAGATCCCTCCTGATCTTATGAACGTATTAGCAAAGAGCTAATGTGGGATATTTTTCAGATAGGTTGGTAAAAATGTGATTAAAACACAAGTGCACTTGTTATAACAAGTTTTATTTATCTGTAATGTACTGATCATGAGTGCAAATACCTGTTAATTGCAGTAAGTATTACCAGCCAGGCCTTCGCCAGCCAGCAGATGGAGAAATCAATGCAGCAGAGCCAATTCTTGATTTAAGTTTTGCTCTGCATGGACTGGAAAATTTAACTTGTGATGTCCATTTTAATATTACAAATAATTCGTTATTCAGCATGTAAAGAGGCCAATTAGCAGAGCCAGAATCTCTCTTTTTCCATCAGGCCCTGAAAGCGGACTATGAAGGAAACAGTCTGACCAAGGCTCTGACTGAGCTAATGCAGCAGCAAAACTGAAAAATATACAAACCGAGATTAAAAATGATAGAGATTGACCACAGAGAGAACACAGGAACGGCAGCTCACAGCATGAGGAATCAAACCAAATTCCACCTCCATGATTAAGCAGTTGATACAATGCTGAAGAGGAACGCTAGCAAACTGATTCACACTATTTTACTGCAAACTGTTAACTCTAGCTGAGTTTCAAAAGAAAATTAATTTCTTTCTTTATAACAGTGACAGGCTATTTCATACAGATCAATTAAACTGTTTTGCCTCATCAGCTCTGTGCCTGTTTGTATGAAATCCCTGCACTCAGAGAGGAGAAATCCCCAGAGGAACAACCTCCCAACCAAACTTCCAGGCAATATTCCTCCCAGCATTTAATAAGCAGTGGATTCAGTTTCACAGACATTGTTTTCTGTTCACTATAATCATATTCGAGGACCTAAAGCAGATCTTAAAAGTGACTAATTAAAACTGACCCTGTAATTTCTATCTATAGGATGCCTAATCAGACATAAGCTTGATGAGATTTTTCATTTAATTTTGCAGTGAGAAAAAACTCTTCAAGTCCACGTAATTATTTTTCTTTTATTTCATTGCTTCCTAACAGACAGATCTAATGCCCTAGAGATATTTTTAATGCATATTAAGACTGCAATTTTTACTTCTAGACTGAGATATCATTGCTCTCTACAGCACAGCCCTGTGACTAATACCTCACCATTCTGTAAGCACTAACCCGCTCATTAATGAAGATGTAACCGGATACTATGCACACATGTGCAATACCGCACAAATTAACTATACCAGTATTATTATATGTATTTACAGTGTTGTATATGAAAATATTATTAAGCCTAACAGAAGAATTGCAGGAACAGTAGAAAGGTTATAACTGAATAATGAATAATAAGCACTTGAGAGAGTCCAGGATGCTCAAGATCTCCTGTTGACAAAGCTCCAAACCCATGCAGGATGGACGATCGTGGAGAAGCTGGCAATATGAAGCGCATTTTCTTCTAGATTGTTTTTCTTACCAACAGTGCCAGGTCATGGCTCAGAAAATAAAGGACACTGAGAACTGAAATGATAGCCCGGCAATGACAATACCTTCTCAAATGTGCTCCTTCTATCACTGTCTGAAACATCTTTATTCTGCTTAATACTGCTGCTCTAGCTGCAGAGGTATCTCAACAGAAAAATGCATTAAAGCTCATTTTGTCAGAGCAGATGAGAGTTTGGTCATTTGGCTGGTTTTGCACCCGCTTGTACTGTTGAGGTAATGATAATTACTACAGCAACTCAATGTACACCTGAAACCATAATCGTCATTTATTAAAATATCTTATACTCACAAAGCTTGAAATTGAATTTCTTTCATAAATAACTGATTGAGGAAGAATAACTATCTGGCCTCGACTTACAGATGTTATTCTGCATCACCACTTGTCTGCATGGAACTCGGGACAATCAATCAGAACAAGCCAACAAGAAGATGGGACCTTAAATAGAATTTATTTTCCTACTCTACATTTAAAGCAACAAATTATGGAATGAAGCTGAAAAGAAATTATCAGCTCGTACTTCACACAGCTATATTTAACCACCTTAAAATAAAACCTAATTGGACAAGAAGAGCAAAAATTATTTAAATTGAAAATTCAATTGCAAATGTATTTGGTACTTGACCCCCTCTTCTTTAAAACAAAACAAATGAAGAACACCACGAAGGACAACCGCTTTAAAACAACCCGACGAAGAGCCACGCGTGGGCCCCTCAACTGCAAGTACTTGAAACCATTTCAGTCTTTACAGTCGAGGTCTACAAACCAGGTTCTCAGGGAGAACCAGGTGAGTCTCCAGAGAGCTTTGTCCCTACAAACATCACTTTGCCACTTATAACAACATCATCAAGATGTCTCATCAAATTGATTTTTGCTTTTTCAAATCCAGGAAACATTGAAAAAGCATGAATGCCACAAAATGCATCTTGGCATCCTTCCATTTCTCTACGACATGTTCTAACAAATGTGGCTTTCTTGAAATAACATTAAACTTGAATATCTGAAACTCTGCACAAGCCCATGCAAGTACTGGAGCCACGTGTGTGTGGTTCTGCTGAAACGGATTCATTTTAATCTGGTCCTGATTCCGCACACTGACCCAGCCCTGCACGTGACGGGTCACTGGGAACGTGTGTTCGGTCCATACAGAACCTGTATGGGTGTAGGACTGAGAAACCCTTACACTGGAAAACTATGAGTGAAAGAAATAAGATAACACTTTCAAAAACATGTTTTTGTTATTATTTCTTAAATACTTCTAAATGTCATTTACAAATACGATAAAGAATTTATTCAGCAAAACTGAAAGATTTGAGTAGATTATATCCCTTGTCTGGCTGTATATCAAAGGGTTTGTTTTGGGACTCTTGACAGACGATTGTGTTACACTATTTCTGGACAGGAACATGAACGTGAATTAAATCAGAACTTGCATCAGCAGACAGCAAAGCTCATCTAGGAAGAGTTCATCAGCTTGATGCTTGATTCGGTCAGTAAGGACCCTAACAGTGTTCCACATTCGTACCCCAGGTCAATTTACAAACAAAAATACAAACCCCACACAAACAAAAAGTCAAACAAACCTGAAAAACACCAAAACCACCTCTAGTTTGAAGAGTACGTACGGATGGAGATTGTGAGGTCACTTACATAGTTTTGCAAGATTTACACAGTGATTTTTGTTCAAAGTCACCAGTTAAATAACCAAAAATACTATAAATGTCACATGTTCATTTAAATATGACAAAACCACTTAGAATTTGAACAGGAGCCTTCTATTTAAAAAAACACTGTTTTAAAGACTTTGGAGATGCTGGCATTATATTTTAAAGTAAACTGTGATGAAAAAAGCTTAATACATTCTTGAATACTTGACAGGTACTTACACAAAAAAGGGCATCAGCTGAGTAAGAGTCTCCTTTTTGGGGTTGGCTGTGAATTCTGGCACAGTTTGAATAACTTTGTTCATTACGTTCCTTAGGTAATTTTGTAGCTGCTTGCGTCGCTCTTCTACAAACTTTGCATCCTAAAAGTAGAAAGGAAAACATATAAATGGTGCAAAGAATATGTTTTTCAATTCTATAGTGCAGCTAATCAGTCCTAATAAGCAGAACATTTGACCTTCTGATGATCTATGTTTATTACATCTACAGAAATATATGGGCAATATGAGAAAGACAGACCCATTGAATCAGTCTGGTTGGGAGAGAGCTGTAAGCGCATGGAGTCCACCCGTCCTCGCCTCCGTCTGCCTCAGAGATGAAGGAAAATCACACAACCTCATGAAAACCTGTTTCCCAAGAACACCCCTGGCAGGATGCCCAGTTCTCTCCTTAGCAGAACATCTCTTTGTGAGCCAGAATTACTTCCTGACAGTCGATCCCTGTACCACCCCCAGTGCTGGGCAGGCACAGGGGCAGAGCCGCAGCCACTCCTGCGCCTGCTTTGGAGACACACGATTCCCAGCCCTCGCAGGGGGAAATACCGACTTGTTCCCACCATTCAGAACTCACACCTTTCAGATGCCGGGTACACAAAGTCCAGGAGGGAGTAGATTGCTTTTTCAAAGATTATATCACAACTCACAGAAAACTGTTTTACTGAAGCTCCTGTGGTATTTTAGATCTCAGGATTTTACACTATATTGGCCCCTAAAAGTAAAATAATGCTATAAGCTCCACATTCTGCTAAGGGACTTACAAATGAACAGTCTAACAAACCAGCACAAACCACGCATCCCGTAACTTCAGCTTTTTGCCGTGAGGGATCCCAGTTACGGAGAGCTGCAATATCGAGTCCACACGTCGCCCTAACATGAGACTGCAGCCGTTCCCATTAGGTGAGGTGCCGCCTGGTTCGTGCTCTATCTCAGGAACACAGATGTTCTGCTCTACACCCCAGAGGATGTTATTACACAGCAATTACAGCTCTACAAGGAAGACTGTTACCTATTAGATGTCTCTAGCCAACCTCTATTATTTATCTGTGTGAGAAAAGCTGTTGAAAAACGACAACCAACCACCCACCCACCATAAATACATTTGACAACGCTGAATAAATTCATTGTACTCAAAAGGTTCAAGCTGTGCTGCTGTGCACGCGGTGCACATCTCAAGATTATTCCTTCCGTAGGTCAACCGGCTCAAGCCCTGGGCTCGCAGCACCAGGCGCCAGCGACACAGCGTCTTCAGGAGACGTGAGGAAATGAGGAGAGATTCTGCATGGCATTTCTCAAAGTAGTGATTTACATTCGTAGAATTAAAAAAAAAACCAAAACAACACAAAATCAACCAAGGTACATTTGCAAATATTGGCATCTAATCCTCTATATTAAAAATAGCCTCAGTTTTTACAATTTAAGGAAGTATTTTCAGCTCTTGGCTTTTCTTTGCATGTGATTACTTAATAACATGTAATTGCGATTACTGTAACATTTCTAATTGCTGAAGGCATTCATACTCAGAGGCTTTAAAAACTTAGGTAGTGCTTGTGCTGTTTAATTAAGTTCCAAAACACACACAGGTTCTTTTTGTTAGTTTGTTTTCTAGATCTGAACTTGCCCAGATGTCCAGCCCCATTTCACATTTACACATGGGATAAACAAGATCAGTGTGAAAACAGAAACCTATCAGTCATGTTTTTCAGCAACGTACACACACCACCCACATAAATTGTGTAGCGAGTGATTCTAGTGTTAATCGATTTACTGCTAAATGGAGAAATGAAGTCTGAAAGCTCTTGGGAACTGACACTTCTGAAAGCAGCAGGACGCTGCTGCCACCTCCTGCACCCCAGCGCGGCCGGGCGGGACACGGGACACGGGACACGGGACATGGGACACGGGACACGACCCGCTGCCCGCGGCACCGCACCGGGAGCGCCGCACACCGGGGATCCCAGAGAGGCGGCTGTTTGGGGAGCAGGTTTGGCCCTGAGAGCTGTGGCCACGTGGGCGGTGGTGACGCTGGGCACACCAGGCTATCCCAGCTGGAGGAGGAGGAGGAGAACTCTCCATCAGCTCCAGCTTCAAGCCCCCAAGAAAATCTCTGTACCACATTCATCAGCACTTTTTCAGTTCTTAAGCTGAAAAAATCCTCAACAACAGTATTTTCAGTGAAATTCTTTCAATTACATTATAATTTGCTCTCAAGCAGTAGCTGCATTCTTTTATTATGACTGTTATGCTCTACCTGTATGTAAATAAATACATCTTCTTTCACAGCTGGGACCACTTTGCTACAAACACAGAAGCAAAACGGTGAGTATAGGTACTTTCTATCCCTTATAATATTGTAAAGAATCTCATTAACTACAGATAATAATGGCACAAAGGAATTTCCTAATTAAGACTGCCAGCACACGCTTAGGGAATGCAGTTGTGCTGTTTACGGTTGATCAAATTAGCGCTTATATCACCATTTTTCTGCCACTTATTCAAATAAAACACAGAAAATCTCAGCAATTAAACTCAGCCTGAGAACAGTTAAAAATGCTCTTTTATTCTGACATAAACGTGATCTCTAAACCAAGCCCTGCGCGATCTGCCATGAAACTCAGTGCCATGTCCTGAGGCCGCTGGCCCCCAGCCGCGATGCGAAGCAGGGCAGGTTTGCCGTGGGTCACACCGGGGCACTAACAGGCAGTTTCCAACAGCAGGTCGGCTACTCAGAGGAATTCTCTTACCACGCAGTTGTTACTGCCAGGAGGTTCTTGCCACAACACAGTAAATAGAACAAGTGGTGGTAGAAAAACCTAATTGCTTCAAAGCTCAGCCAGTTTTTTTCAGTGTCAAAATATACAAAGGTAACTTACCCTCTTTTCATTGGACCCAATTATCCACTACTGAAATCGAGTTAGTATTCTACATTCCAACTCCTAAGCAATGTTTTTATTTACAAGTAAAAAGCAAAGGGAAAGAGTCTGATTCGGATTCATCCCAGTGAATAAGCCCCAGCCTTCCAATGTGGATCTTCGGTGACTGGAGGAGATTGTGTTGTCAATACAAATACCCACGATCTGCTCACACGGGAACAGCAAACCCAGGCTCGATACACAGACTGACGTGTCCTTGATACGATCACACTTCGGGGACAAAGTCAGTTCGTTAAAATTACAACTAGATAGACTTTTGCAAGAAAATCTTACACTTTCATAGTACTGAAGGTTAGATTACACAGTTTCATTTTCTGGAAAATAAATGCATATATGGGAAGATAAAGTAACAGGACTAAATAACCACACTTTGGAGATCTCTGCTAAAACGGCCGGAGGAAGCCTGCTCTCAAAACCATGCATGGGTGCTATTACAAAGATCAAAGGTGTTTTCTGAAATTCAGGGAAGAAAAATGTCTGAAGCCCTGGACTGAGTCAGATGGATTAGTAGCAGGTCTTGTCTCTAACAAGAACAAAGAATCATCAGGGCAGTCATCTGACCAGCTGGGATCCGGATCCCAACGAAGATCTTTCCTTTGCCTCATAAATGCCTCTTTTGATTTGCAGGAATGCTTTATGAATTTTGCCAATCTTTATTACATACGTTGTTTCTTTTTAAGACAACCAGCCCTAGTGGGAGCTCTGGACAAAAACCAGTGAGTTCTTCCAAATGTGGCTATAAAAATCCATTTTGAGTAATTGTGACTCTTCCTTTCCCAGACCCAATGCACCAGCATTCACCTGCAATTTGGAGACAGAATTCCTGGGAAACAAAGCTACTGCTGTTTCTGCATAAAGTCCTGTCAACAGGATTTCCCAGCCCACAGTTCAAGAGCAAATGCTTTTGATTAAGAGTCCACAAAATTTCAGTTAACGAGCAAAACAGCTTCAGATTGCAGAAGCATCCAAACACATCTGGGAAAATATTTTTAATCTGAAATTCAAGTCTCCCGAAATATTTTGTGAAATTCTTTTTGACTGAGCATTTGCCAAGTTTCTGCTCACAGCAAAATGCTAATATCAAATTACAAATATCTAAAAATGAGAATACATAATGGAAATCTTACAGCCTCTCAACAGCTATTAGAAGATGATGGTAAGCTATAAAGCTACAAAGTAGCGTCTGACGTACCATATTTTAGGTTACACTGTTCTGGAGATCTTCATTACAAGCCAAGTTCATTCCAAGCTGCAGTTTAAATTGTTTCACACAACTGCTGGTCTTCTACATACACCATTAGTACGTAACAGATGGCAAAACACTGACACTCTTCATTATTAATGGGACAGCTCACTTCGGATGTTTCAAGCGTTCAGCAGGAGCGGCAGGCGGTGGTGACACTGCCACGGTTACCTGCCATGAGTTAGGGACTGGTACAACGCTTCCATACTCTGGGTTTGGTGCTGCTGCCATCAACACAAAACGCACTGCTCCTGATCTTCTACCAATTATCCATTGTCTAACCACCCTCCTGCTGGCAGTGCGCAATGAACCAGCTCAGGGATTAATCCAGCTCCAGTACAACAAAAGGAAATCCAGCGTTAGGGTTTTACTGAGAGCTGTATCAGCCTCTGACAGCACAGCGCGCACCTCAGCCTACACACAGCTGACATGGATGAACCTGCAAATGCAGAAAGAAACTCAAGTTATTCTAATGTAGCCTAATATTTTTCACCATCTTGCTCAGTCTTAAAATTATCATCTCAGTTTTTGTCAGTTTACATGACACCAACTCATTAACCTCCGAATGAAGCTGGGAATCAGCAGCTGAAACAGGAGCTAATTAAACATTCCAGTGCTGAGTCATTCTTACTGGTATGGGACTAAAAACCAGTTAGATAGCAAGTACTAATTTCTCCAGGCTAATTGACACCTTTGCAAAGGTCACAGTAAATATGGCTCAAACACACCTCCCCTGCAGTAACAACTGCAGCGTGAAACAGTCCTGCAGTGCTGCAGTTTCCAGTACCAACTATACTAAATATACCAAATACTAGAAATATTATATAAAAACAACCTCTAAATTATTGATGGTGCATGAGCTTGAAATTTGCATCCTACTTGTATTGCCAGTTTGCGTACGGCGGAATCGGGCTGGTGTCGCACGACAAAACCGGGACACAATGCACAAAACTGCCATTTTTCCCACCACACTGGAGATTTTTTGTACATTTACTGTTCAGCGGAACAAAAAGGAATTTAAGAAGATGAGATACAAAGAAGAAATCAAGGAGCTGTCAGTTTTGAAAAGAAATCTATCCCTCTTTAAACAGAGATTTACTACGTAACTGAAATTCTTACTCCATGTTTCTCTACTAAAATAGTTGATGCGTTTCCACCTCCAGCTACGGGTTCATTTCAGTGACACCCAAACGTAAGCGACGCTTTTAGGTTAAGTTCTTTGGAAAAGGTGTTGCTGCAAAACCCGCTCAGCCCAGCACAAACTTGGGTGCCCAAGTACAACATCAGCATTGCCAATCCCCTGAGCCCGCGGCAGAGCTGCCGCCCGGCTGGGCCTTGCTCACCTGGGCCTTGCCCAAATGGTGCTTTGGGAAAAAAGTCTTACCTCTTATTTGGAGTAAAAGGGTAGTTTAGAGATCTCAGCACGATCGCTACTATGGTTTGTAGTCATGCTAAGGTTTTGTCTGTGCTTTCTCAGAACGCACCATCTGAATGTGATCAATCCTTCCCTGATAAATCTCAGTCAAACCGTGTCCTGTACCTCCCTGGACAGGCTCCGGCACCCACAGAATCCTGGGACCACGCGTGTTTCCTAAGACACTCAGCATTTCCAAGTGAGCAATATCGCCCATCCAAAAGGCTAAACTTCTCAAAATGCTCTTGGAGAAAATGTGTTAAAAATGAGTAAATATATGAAAACAGACAAACAAACCAACAAAAAACCCCTAAAGCTGATTCATTTTTAGCGTTGTGTTCAATGCCACCATTAGAAAAATAGCTCAACTGGTAATGTTATACTAACAAATTGCAGTGTTATCTAAATATTAATATTTTGTTATTTAAAGACATAAATGCCAACCATGTGTCAATGTGTCAAGTGGTCAGGAACCAACTGCTCATTAAAAAGCATCAATAGGAAAGTGCAGCCGATAGCAGGACCCCGAGGGCTCGTCTTCCGCTCAGCTGTTACACAGGGAAGTTCTCTTTCTGTTTTCTCCTCAGACCAAGTGTTATCAGTCTAGCCCTGACTTTTATTCAGGGCAATCTGTAAACCACAACAACAGCACATGAAGCAGAGCAGTTGTTTCAGGAGCCCATATGACAGTGATAACTGCCAACAGCGCCAGTTCAAACGTGTCCCAGCTCGCTGATCCCAACACGGCCGTTCGCTGTCTTCATTCTCTTGCTTTTAGTAAGTTTGAAAATGCTCTGAAGATCAATAGAGAGATTTTACATTTAAAACATCAAAAAAACCAAGCCAAAGCCCTTTAGAAACATGGTACGTACAGAGCTTACAGCGTACACACTTAAAGTGATACCTTCCCTTAAAAATAATATATTAATTTAAAAAAAATCATGATGATAAAGAGCCAAACCCATAAATAGGTTAATGAAAAACTACAATTTCTCTTCGAGCCTCTCAGCAAGTGCAATAAATTGCGATCAATATTCCAGAAAAATTCCTTCCTGCAGCAGTTCACAACCACAGCTGCCCCACAGCAGCAGACAGGAGATCAGCTGAGCTCCGTTAACACACACTGCACTGAGATCAGCTGAGCTCCGTTAACACACACCGCACTGAGATCAGCTGAGCTCCGTTAACACACACTGCACTGAGATCAGCTGAGCTCCGTTAACACACACTGCACTGGGATCAGCTCTGAGCTCCGTTAACACACACTGCACTGAGATCAGCTCTGAGCTCCGTTAACACACACTGCACTGAGATCAGCTGAGCTCCGTTAACACACACTGCACTGAGATCAGCTGAGCTCCGTTAACACACACTGCACTGAGATCAGCTGAGCTCCGTTAACACACACTGCACTGGGATCAGCTCTGAGCTCCGTTAACACACACTGCACTGAGATCAGCTGAGCTCCGTTAACACACACTGCACTGAGATCAGCTCTGAGCTCCGTTAACACACACTGCACTGGGATCAGCTCTGAGCTCCGTTAACACACACTGCACTGAGATCAGCTCTGAGCTCCGTTAACACACACTGCACTGAGATCAGCTCTGAGCTCCGTTAACACACACTGCACTGACATCAGCTGAGGTCCGTTAACACACACTGCACTGAGATCAGCTGAGCTCCGTTAACACACACTGCACTGAGATCAGCTGAGCTCCGTTAACACACACTGCACTGAGATCAGCTCTGAGCTCCGTTAACACACACTGCACTGACATCAGCTGAGCTCCGTTAACACACACTGCACTGAGATCAGCTGAGCTCCGTTAACACACACTGCACTGAGATCAGCTGAGCTCCGTTAACACACACTGCACTGAGATCAGCTCTGAGCTCCGTTAACACACACTGCACTGGGATCAGCTGAGCTCCGTTAACACACACTGCACTGAGATCAGCTGAGCTCCGTTAACACACACTGCACTGGGATCAGCTGAGCTCCGTTAACACACACTGCACTGAGATCAGCTGAGCTCCGTTAACACACACTGCACTGAGATCAGCTGAGCTCCGTTAACACACACTGCACTGAGATCAGCTGAGCTCCGTTAACACACACTGCACTGGGATCAGCTCTGAGCTCCGTTAACACACACTGCACTGAGATCAGCTGAGCTCCGTTAACACACACTGCACTGAGATCAGCTCTGAGCTCCGTTAACACACACTGCACTGGGATCAGCTCTGAGCTCCGTTAACACACACTGCACTGAGATCAGCTCTGAGCTCCGTTAACACACACTGCACTGAGATCAGCTCTGAGCTCCGTTAACACACACTGCACTGACATCAGCTGAGGTCCGTTAACACACACTGCACTGAGATCAGCTGAGCTCCGTTAACACACACTGCACTGAGATCAGCTGAGCTCCGTTAACACACACTGCACTGAGATCAGCTCTGAGCTCCGTTAACACACACTGCACTGACATCAGCTGAGCTCCGTTAACACACACTGCACTGAGATCAGCTGAGCTCCGTTAACACACACTGCACTGAGATCAGCTGAGCTCCGTTAACACACACTGCACTGAGATCAGCTCTGAGCTCCGTTAACACACACTGCACTGGGATCAGCTGAGCTCCGTTAACACACACTGCACTGAGATCAGCTGAGCTCCGTTAACACACACTGCACTGGGATCAGCTGAGCTCCGTTAACACACACTGCACTGAGATCAGCTGAGCTCCGTTAACACACACTGCACTGAGATCAGCTGAGCTCCGTTAACACACACTGCACTGAGATCAGCTGAGCTCCGTTAACACACACTGCACTGGGATCAGCTCTGAGCTCCGTTAACACACACTGCACTGAGATCAGCTCTGAGCTCCGTTAACACACACTGCACTGGGATCAGCTGAGCTCCGTTAACACACACTGCACTGAGATCAGCTGAGCTCCGTTAACACACACTGCACTGAGATCAGCTCTGAGCTCCGTTAACACACACTGCACTGAGATCAGCTCTGAGCTCCGTTAACACACACTGCACTGAGATCAGCTGAGCTCCGTTAACACACACTGCACTGAGATCAGCTGAGCTCCGTTAACACACACTGCACTGAGATCAGCTCTGAGCTCCGTTAACACACACTGCACTGGGATCAGCTCTGAGCTCCGTTAACACACACTGCACTGAGATCAGCTGAGCTCCGTTAACACACACTGCACTGAGATCAGCTCTGAGCTCCGTTAACACACACTGCACTGGGATCAGCTGAGCTCCGTTAACACACACTGCACTGAGATCAGCTGAGCTCCGTTAACACACACTGCACTGGGATCAGCTGAGCTCCGTTAACACACACTGCACTGAGATCAGCTGAGCTCCGTTAACACACACTGCACTGAGATCAGCTGAGCTCCGTTAACACACACTGCACTGAGATCAGCTGAGCTCCGTTAACACACACTGCACTGGGATCAGCTCTGAGCTCCGTTAACACACACTGCACTGAGATCAGCTCTGAGCTCCGTTAACACACACTGCACTGGGATCAGCTGAGCTCCGTTAACACACACTGCACTGAGATCAGCTGAGCTCCGTTAACACACACTGCACTGAGATCAGCTCTGAGCTCCGTTAACACACACTGCACTGAGATCAGCTGAGCTCCGTTAACACACACTGCACTGAGATCAGCTCTGAGCTCCGTTAACACACACTGCACTGAGATCAGCTGAGCTCCGTTAACACACACTGCACTGAGATCAGCTGAGCTCCGTTAACACACACTGCACTGAGATCAGCTGAGCTCCGTTAACACACACTGCACTGAGATCAGCTGAGCTCCGTTAACACACACTGCACTGGGATCAGCTGAGCTCCGTTAACACACACTGCACTGAGATCAGCTGAGCTCCGTTAACACACACTGCACTGAGATCAGCTGAGCTCCGTTAACACACACTGCACTGAGATCAGCTGAGCTCCATTAACACACACTGCACTGGGATCAGCTGAGCTCCGTTAACACACACTGCACTGAGATCAGCTGAGCTCCGTTAACACACACTGCACTGAGATCAGCTGAGCTCCGTTAACACACACTGCACTGACATCAGCTGAGCTCCGTTAACACACACTGCACTGAGATCAGCTCTGAGCTCCGTTAACACACACTGCACTGAGATCAGCTGAGCTCCGTTAACACACACTGCACTGGGATCAGCTGAGCTCCGTTAACACACACTGCACTGAGATCAGCTGAGCTCCGTTAACACACACTGCACTGAGATCAGCTGAGCTCCGTTAACACACACTGCACTGAGATCAGCTGAGCTCCGTTAACACACACTGCACTGGGATCAGCTGAGCTCCGTTAACACACACTGCACTGGGATCAGCTGAGCTCCGTTAACACACACTGCACTGACATCAGCTGAGCTCCGTTAACACACACTGCACTGACATCAGCTGAGCTCCGTTAACACACACTGCACTGAGATCAGCTGAGCTCCGTTAACACACACTGCACTGAGATCAGCTGAGCTCCGTTAACACACACTGCACTGGGATCAGCTCTGAGCTCCGTTAACACACACTGCACTGGGATCAGCTCTGAGCTCCGTTAACACACACTGCACTGAGATCAGCTCTGAGCTCCGTTAACACACACTGCACTGAGATCAGCTGAGCTCCGTTAACACA
Source organism: Patagioenas fasciata (assembly GCF_037038585.1). NCBI lineage: Eukaryota > Metazoa > Chordata > Aves > Columbiformes > Columbidae > Patagioenas > Patagioenas fasciata. Next base: position 618,430 of record NC_092534.1, on the reverse strand, counting down.
CACTGCACTGAGATCAGCTGAGCTCCGTTAACACACACTGCACTGGGATCAGCTCTGAGCTCCGTTAACACACACTGCACTGAGATCAGCTGAGCTCCGTTAACACACACTGCACTGAGATCAGCTCTGAGCTCCGTTAACATACACTGCACTGAGATCAGCTGAGCTCCGTTAACACACACTGCACTGGGATCAGCTGAGCTCCGTTAACACACACCGCACTGAGATCAGCTGAGCTCCGTTAACACACACCGCACTGAGATCAGCTGAGCTCCGTTAACACACACTGCACTGGGATCAGCTGAGCTCCGTTAACACACACCGCACTGAGATCAGCTGAGCTCCGTTAACACACACTGCACTGAGATCAGCTGAGCTCCGTTAACACACACCGCACTGAGATCAGCTGAGCTCCGTTAACACACACCGCACTGAGATCAGCTCTGAGCTCCGTTAACACACACCGCACTGGGATCAGCTCTGAGCTCCGTTAACACACACCGCACTGAGATCAGCTCTGAGCTCCGTTAACACACACTGCACTGGGATCAGCTCTGAGCTCCGTTAACACACACTGCACTGGGATCAGCTGAGCTCCGTTAACACACACTGCACTGAGATCAGCTCTGAGCTCCGTTAACACACACTGCACTGAGATCAGCTGAGCTCCGTTAACACACACTGCACTGAGATCAGCTGAGCTCCGTTAACACACACTGCACTGAGATCAGCTGAGCTCCGTTAACACACACTGCACTGGGATCAGCTCTGAGCTCCGTTAACACACACTGCACTGAGATCAGCTCTGAGCTCCGTTAACACACACTGCACTGGGATCAGCTCTGAGCTCCGTTAACACACACTGCACTGAGATCAGCTCTGAGCTCCGTTAACACACACTGCACTGGGATCAGCTCTGAGCTCCGTTAACACACACTGCACTGGGATCAGCTGAGCTCCGTTAACACACACTGCACTGAGATCAGCTCTGAGCTCCGTTAACACACACTGCACTGAGATCAGCTCTGAGCTCCGTTAACACACACTGCACTGAGATCAGCTCTGAGCTCCGTTAACACACACTGCACTGGGATCAGCTGAGCTCCGTTAACACACACTGCACTGAGATCAGCTGAGCTCCGTTAACACACACTGCACTGGGATCAGCTCTGAGCTCCGTTAACACACACTGCACTGAGATCAGCTCTGAGCTCCGTTAACACACACTGCACTGAGATCAGCTCTGAGCTCCGTTAACACACACTGCACTGGGATCAGCTGAGCTCCGTTAACACACACTGCACTGGGATCAGCTGAGCTCCGTTAACACACACAGCACTGAGATCAGCTGAGCTCCGTTAACACACACTGCACTGAGATCAGCTCTGAGCTCCGTTAACACACACTGCACTGACATCAGCTGAGCTCCGTTAACACACACTGCACTGAGATCAGCTGAGCTCCGTTAACACACACTGCACTGAGATCAGCTGAGCTCCGTTAACACACACTGCACTGGGATCAGCTGAGCTCCGTTAACACACACTGCACTGAGATCAGCTGAGCTCCGTTAACACACACTGCACTGGGATGCATTCTGATAGCACGGTTCTGTTCTCTTAAATGAAAATGGAATGAATGAGGAATACCGATATCAAGTGCCCGTTGTGGATAGTGCCGTCGTGTAAAGATATTACATGGTACAATGAGGAAAAGCAGATTTTTCACGCAGGAAGTGTCTCCGGCATTTCATACCATCTGAAGGATTCAGTATTTCATTTTCTCTTCCTTTTTAAAACTTAACACTGAATATGTTTAGTACTAGTAATTGTTGTATAGCAAGCAAGATTAGAATTTGATGATATGTATAAAATGGTACATTTGTGGGGGATAAAATCAAGTGTATTGATAGGTACAGAAAGATGGAAAAATGTAGGCAAAGTTTTAGCTCAGAGAAAGGAGGTTTTAATTTTATTTCTGTAATCAGGCGTCCCTGCTAAGGTCTCTTGGAAAGGAAATTTATTAATCCAGGTAACCTGGTAATTTAGCATCACCGTCACAATAAGGAATACATTTAGAAAATGATTTTCATATTTTCCTTTTACACCAGCAGGGTACCAGAAAACCTGAGTGACGCAGGAGTTGTATTAAAACTACAATGTTTGTATCCAGCAGCTGTCCAGGCAGCATCTAAATCACAGCTCGCTCTTTCCCCCAGTGTCACGACGTAAAACCACTGTCTGAACTTTTTCCGTGGTCTCTGTCTTCAATGATTCGTCAGAATAAATCGCTTCTCTTAACTACAGGATTGCAGGACAGCAAAAATAAAGACACCTTTTGACAGGCAAAATTTAGTTCTGTAGACCTTAAATAGTCTGTATTCATCTTCCTAAACTTCAGCAGCAATTAAGAGCAGATTTTTGTAACTTGAGAAGAAAAAGCCTCGACTCCCTGTTTTCAGGCAACGTTGCACTGAGTGCACACACTGAACCCGTGCGACGTTCTGAAGGAGGAGCGGGCAAACTCTTTCCCTTTCCAAATAAACCACGGAAACGGAGCCCAGCGCTCTGCCCTGCGCCAGGACCCTGCGGGTCCCCTGGCCCGAGGGGAACTGTTTGCTGGCAAGGGTTCGGCACGCGAACGCCAACCAGCTCCTGCGGATGTGGTTCTCTTCTCTTAGACAGGGAGACGACCAAGCAACGGCAACGAAGAGCAAACGCTCTTTTCTCCATGCCGTGTAGATAAAACATCCACTGCAGCCTTTGCCAGCAGAAAACCCAGAGGATCTGGATCCAGAACGTCAATGACTGTGTGCGGGTGACAGCATCACATCAGGGCTGTGCTCTAGTAAAGCTTCAGCATTACTGTGACTTTATTTCTACCTGTACTTCAATTAAGTTACCTATTTGAAAACTAGATTGTATTAATCTGGTATCAATGGTTATGTAAAGCTCATATTTCTTTGAGAACTGAACTTTTTATGGTGAACTTCGAAAGTTGCTTTTATGACTTTATGATGCCATAAAAACCAGTGTTATGGAATTAACACATATGGCTACACACAGAAGGTTAATTTGAGTTCTTTTCCTGATTTGAACACAATACCAGTGGACCCCTTTCTTTTCAACCACACTACAGCACAAGATGCCTATCAACTATATTAGCTATATGCTAAAGCCCACAAGGCAATATAGCTTATGCAAATAACTCAATATACTAGTTAAGGTCCCTAAGAGGGTTGAAAATTAAAATGTACTTACTTTGAAAGTCACGAATAATACAGAATTTAAGCATCTGTATTGCATCATCCAAAATCAAATTAAATAAGCATTGATGAAAGCAATCCTTAACTTCAAATTTTTAATATATAACTCAAGGATTTATATTTCCAAAGTTTTTCTCCTTTAATAAAAGTATTCCAATGCTGAAACATCTGAGAGTCACAACTTTCTACTAATTCTACATGCAGTATCAGATATCAAAGCTCAGTTCTGAGAAACATTCTTTAGCCCACTGCCCCAAAGGCATTAGCTACAGGTTCTGTGTTACTTGCTTCCCAAGTCACAGCTCCCTGTGACCATATGGCTTTGACAAGCTCCTCTGATCGAGAACAGTTTCTGTGAGCCACTAAACCCCACAAAGTATAAAAGCACATGTATCTGTGCTTCTGATTTCAATGCAAGTCAAACACATACTCAAATTTTAGGGTGTCCCAAAGTTCTTTGCTGAATCAGGGCGCAAAAACACCCAAGCCTAAAATAAAATTACTTCCGTCCCTGAGATTCTTTCTGAATCTTGAAGCATTCCACAGTTGTTCTGTTACTGTTGATCCACCTGTTAAACAGGAATTCTTACACTTCCCATTTTAAAATACATATTTCAAGCACTGCCAGTACATTAACTGTTACATTTGCTGTCACAGCGATAAAATGTACATTGGACATATGCATGTGAATTAATTCCTTTAAATCACTACCATGATTTTCCACGTCAGTCTGGAGTTCCTGGCAGTGTTTTCACCCGTGTGTGACGGTGTCGGGTATTACGGAACAGCACGAGCAGAGGTTCCTCTCCAGGTGGAAAGATGCAGGAGGTTCCCCCCCTGCTCTCAGTGCGCGATGCTCATCTGGGAGGCAACAGGATCTCAGTGTCACCGGGTCACAGTAGCAAAATACCTCCTGTGTTAATGTGTGCATACAAACTATGTAAGGTACTGAGCACAGGGCAACGAACACTGAATTTTGAACTCATATTCTGTACTGGAAATGTGACTTACGGCGAACATATAGAGCTTTTCTTGAGGAGGCAGAAACAGCTCTATTGAATACGTCAATAACCTTAAAAGAAAATGATGTAGCATCATGGTCTCTGAAAAACACTAGCAATAGAAGCATGCCTTTTTTTCCCAAACAGCCTTCTCATCAAATCATTCATCTCTCAGCCCAAGCCAGTAGCATCTACCCTCCTCCCTCCCACAGGAAAACACTGCCACAGAAGTTAACAAGGAATCTTGAACACCAGAACAGTATCTTAGACACTTGCAGATAAGCCTAAGATAAAACCTGCATTCTGTTTTATTTGCAAAATAATTTTTAGCTTCTATACCTTTTAATCCTAAAATAGTTATCCTGCTACACATCTTCAACTCTTCACTATCGTCAGCAACAGGCAAACAGACCAGACACAGATCAAAAACACAAAAAGAAAATGGAAGCTATGCACCATTAGCAAAGAAAAGGATTTCCACTGCCATAAATGGGAGAAAGATCAAGTCCCTGGCAAACAGAACTTGCAGAATTACAGGACACACTCCAGCACCCAACTTCCTAACCGTTGTCTTTGATGTTGTCATACACATGTATGTGCGTTTAGATTAAGAAAGGTATGTTTTAAGATACATACACATAGTATTTACAAACTCTTAAAATAATTACACAGATAAAATCATCTACAGTTTAGCTCAGTCACTGATAGGTAAAAGAAAAACATTATTCAACTAACATTTGTGCACAGAACAAGCTACGGGCAGAGGAACAGCTCCCAGACTTCCGTTGCAGGGGATGAAGATGATGAATGATATTGCTCTCAACATCTTCTCCCGGACTGAAACCCTAGTGTAGATTCCCGTGCTGTTCCTCGGGTGCAGCCGGGGCGCCACGGCGAAGCCGCCCTCTCCTCACCTCCCACAGGCGCCGTGTGCCGGGGAGCCAAGCCCCGGAGCGAGCCGCCCGCTCCCGCCTACGCACGCGCACGGGCCCTCAACTCACACCGCCAGGGGGAGCAAAGACCCTTTCTGGTTCGACACGTCCCCTGTTGGGACAACACCCTTGCGAGCGGATACTTAATCAGGTGTTTGCTAAAATCCATTCTTTAACTGTTATAACCTGCCCAATGCACAAGTAGCAACTCAGATTTTAAGGACAATGCAGTGTTCAAAAAATGAGAATAACATTTCCAGTAAATCCTCACATATTATTACTTGCATTAGTCTGAAAGCAACTTTCCAAGAAAAGAGACAACAAAATGCCACCATAGGCTCAGAAGCTAAATAGAAGAGCACATGTTAAATGAAAACAATTAAGCTCTATTTCTATGCAAATGCTCTGCAACCAAGTACCAGGATGGCGTGAAGGCCTCTGAGCTCCCACACGCCAGAGCTCAGAACAAACCAGGACGAGCGGCCACGACGACCCTGACTGCCCCAAGGCCGCTCCAGTGGGCACCGACAACACCCGGAGAGGTGAACAGCTACTGCGGGCAAGAAAACCAGAGGCTGAAATACAAGCCTCGCTACATACACCTGCATATAAAGTACTCAGCAAACCACAAATCAGGCTGATTCATGGGGAGCATGTCTTAAAATTACAAAATCAACCAGTTCAAGTGTTAAGAATATACAGTTCAGATCTTTAAGTTTTAAATAAAATGATCTGTAGTTTAAAATAAGAAATACAAAAATATACAATAAGTATATGACATTTCTCTTATACACACAACAAGAGAAAAAATACGTATCGTGTTTTTGCTCAAAGTCTGGATAAAGTGAAGGAAGAATGCTTATTCTCACCAGGACTACTTATAAAGATTTTGATAACTGTTTGCTACCAGCACTGAAAGATCATTAGCAGAAAACATGGGACTAGTACTTATAGGACTTAATCCATGGAGTCTTGCAAGTGTTACTGGTTTCTTTTCCTTCAGTAATTAAAGTACGCGTTCTGACTTGATTCAAAGCAATGTTTATAAATCAAATTATTCTTTTCATAGCATTACATTGGTTCTAACTTCCTATATTCAAATGTTTAAACTGAGACACAGAAAATAAGGTTACCAACCTGAAAGGCAAATGCACTCTTCTTTGTAATTGGAATTAGTTACCTGTGCAAAGCAGTATTCCTCCCTCTTCCCTGTTCATTTTCTACTAACCTGTTGTCTGTATATTACATTTACATCTCCTCGAGCATTAAAGACAACTTCTAATCCTACATACGTAATTTGTTGAAAGATCGTGAACTATTAAGATAAACTGTCCCAACTTAAGGCAAAGTCAAAGGCAAAAATACATGAAAAACATAATAATTAGAATTAATATAAAGATTAGATTTTTAATCTATTGCTTTACAATTGTTCAATATTTTCACATTTCACTGCTACTTGATGACAATATATAAGCAACAGTAAATACTTCATTTTCTCACTTTCTAAAATCCTCATTCAGCTGAAATTCTGCTTTCTTTTCGTATTTTCCCTCATACTCTGCAATTTTGCAGTTGACCCTGATCTGTCTGATTTCCATCCCAGCAAGCAGAATATTCTGCATGCAGCTGCCCAGTTCTCCACAGCTGTCTGTCCGTCACTCGCTCCTCAAAGCCCCGATACTTTGCAGAGCCAACCAGCGCTGAGCCTTCGGTGACCCTGCAGCTGTGGCTCCAGGTCATTCTGTAGAACACGGTGTCCCGTTCTGCTCCAGGAGGCCCCCTCCACCCGAGACACGACCCAACACTAAACCCAGTGCCGTATCAAGGGAGGTATTTGTGACAGCACTCAGAGCGAGCGCATCCCCTTCGCTGGCCTCCCCGTACCTAACGCAGCGCGTTGTAGCTACACCATGAATAACATCGTTCAGGTGCAGACCTGAAGGACATAAAAGCACACAACACCATTTCCCAAAAGCCGTAAAATAGTGATTTTTAGCCATTTCCACACGGAGAACTATGTTTTACCAATATGTTATTTGGACATCTAATAACACTGAGGATTTGTAAAGGATATGAAAACCATAGATTGATGTAAAGTAAATAGAGATACTTTGGTCAGCAGCATTTAGGTACTGAAACTGCTCTTTAGGCACTGATTTAAGATTGTATTGATTAATCTAGAAATAGGAAGTCAGCTGCAATCCTATTAAAACCAGTTTAGCTATGTCCTGGTTCTTCTAAGTAACTGCATTTTTCTGAAGCCAGCTGTCTGTTTTTGGACAGTGTTCGCTCCAGAGTGAACCTGGCTGGAAAAGAAAAGTCACTAAAAGAGAACTGGTCTTGTTTTAACCAAAACCAGGACAAATTAATATCAGAGAGAAAAAATTTATATTGACATCTAACAGCATCTTGAAAAGGGAACTAATATTTATAAAGTATTGAAAAAACTAGCATTGACACCATCTCTTCCAAATGTATTACCAAATATTAACCAAGCCTAAGACTGAATGTTTGCATGTGTAATATTCTGCACGAATTCCTCATCCTGAACTGCAAGTCCTACAACATTCCAAGACAGACATTCCCACATTAACTCATTAAAGAAACCTTTCAATGACTTCAGCTTGTTCTGTCACGGAAAGGAGGCCACCTCAGGGCCACTGACACGTCCCAGTGAGCCCCACAGAGCCGTGTGTGCCACGGGGTGACGATTTCTGCTGGATCTGCTGGCCAAACTTCAAACCTTGGGGTCAGTTCTGGGCCCCTCACACCAAGAACACCCTTGAGGTGCTGGAGCGAGTTGAGAGAAGGGAACGGAGCTGGTGAGGGGCTGGAGCACAAGTGTGATGGGAGCGGCTGAGGGACCTGGGGGGTTCAGCTGGAGAACAGGAGCTGAGGGGAGACCTTCTGATCTCTGAACTGCCTGAAAGGAGCTTGGAGCCAGGGGGGTCGGGCTCTGCTCCCCAGGAACAAGCGCCAGGAGCAGAGGAAACGGCCTCAAGTTGCACCAGGGGAGGTTGAGGTTGGATGTGGGGAACAATTTCTTCCCCAAAGGGCTGCGGGGCATTGAACAGGCTGCCCAGGGCAGTGCTGGAGTCACCATCCCTGGAGGGCTGGACAGACGGACATGAGGTTCTCAGGACATGGGGCAGTGCCAGGGCTGGGGAATGGGTGGATTCGATGATCTTGAGGGTCTCTTCCAATCAAAATGATTCTATCATTCTATCTGCAGGGTAACTGTTCCTGAAGCACAACCCCTGCAGCACAACCCCACAGGCAACACACGCCATGAGACGGTACAGGAAACAGCACCACCAGAGGACAAAGATCTGCCTCTGCACAAACGTGCTGTGGCCATAAGCTCTTGTGGGATAAACTGAGGTAGGACCTTGCAAAGCTGATGTGAGAGCCCCACTTTATGACCTGCAAGCTATTTGCAGCAGGTAGCCAGAAGCGGAGTTGCTAACCAATGCCGATGATACAAGTGGCTTGTGTCTCATCAACGGGGTCCCTCCGGAGTGCCATGGATGGCACCATTTCTTACTGTAAAGAAAAGATATTTTTTCAGAGATCTGATATGACAAAGTGATTGTGGGTTTATGCATGATGAAGGTAGAATTTTAGTCTAAAGCTAAAGAAAGAATAAGCAATGCAATTTTTTTAATGAATTGATCAACTGATAATTTTGTATGCATAAAATGTGCAACTGAAGTTGTAATTCAATTAGTACTTAAAGAAATTGAGGATGAAAGACTATCAAAAAAAGCTTAAAAGAAGGCTTTTGTACTTTATTGAAGTGGTTGATACTCCACAAAGGAGAATTAATTATATAACGAAGAAGAAAATACCTTGTTTCTATTACAAAACTATCCACTAAAAATGCAATGAAAAGTGCACAATCTTCTAGTATGTGAAATAAGCAGAGAAGTTCTTTCCTTTCCTATGTTAGTAGGCAATGAACAACTACATTAACCCAGGACTTTATGCCAAGTAAACACCCCTACACATTTTATTGGTAAATTCCATATATATTTATATCATGATCACTTACTACAAATTCTGCGCATGCCTCCTCATTTCCTCTCCTGTGTGCCAAGCTCACCTGCTCCCTGCACAGAACACTTGGGAGATATCCCAAGGCAGATCCCAGGCACTACCTTTAAACAGTCACAATCCACAGTCGCTCACATCCCAATGCAATTAATCATTTGATAAATATTTTTTTCATGTATTTCCTTTAGAAACTGGTTTACTCCATATGAATCAGCAAGGATGATTTTTCTATCACAGAAAAAGTTGCAACAGATATAATTAGGACGATTCTGGCATTTTACTGCTACATGTATTAATGTGGCCAAAGAAAATGTCAGGAAGATCTTTTGTTGCTATAATCATTATGTCAGCATTCTTTCCATAACTACACTGGTCACTATGGCTGGTGCTTCAAAGACATTTCATACAAGAACTAAGTGCTAATACAGGAAAATAAATAAAAGCAGAAAATCCTACATAAAAGCCAACAAATTTGATTAACATTAGGAATGCTGATTTAAGCAGCATTTTTTGTCATAAACACGATTTAAATCTCAAATATTTTACTTGTGATAGTTAAATAAACTTTTCAGATCATTTCTACACTGTAAAGAAAATGCCTTTGGTTACTTCTCAGTCCTTCCTGCATTTGTGATTTCTATTGCAATGTGTACTTAAGCTCTCAAACACTTGAAAGTTTTGATGGTTAAGGATTAAACTACACGATACTGGATACCCACTACATACATACTATGCAATAGTTACTGTATTTGTTGCAAAATCCCTATACAACAGGAAAACACAGAAATTTCCATTTCAAAATGGGAGAGCTAAAACACAAAGACACAGATTATGGGAATTACACATGCAAATGCCTTTAAAGAGCTGGTTCAAAGCACCTGAAATTGGCAAACAGCACAAGAAATTTAAGGGATTTAGTTTGATACTTTTTAAAATTTACAGAAATATTTAATGACTTACTGATCAGTGTTAATTGTTGGCATGTATTGAAAAGAATGGAGGAGCGATTACACTTTACGTATACAGCTGTCCAGGACAGCTGGGGCTGTGCCTTTGTCTGCTGTGTACGTCATCAATCATTCATGTTATAAAACCACTTTTCTTTTCAGTGAGTGGAAATATCGATGCATTAACTACACCAGCGGTGAATCTGCAGCTGATGAGGGCAAAGTCTGTACAAAAATACCCGGTACTGTCTAGCAGGAGTCAAAAATATCTCTGCCAGTCGCCTTTTTGTGCGTATGTGGATAGGGAAGCACTTTTTTCCCCAGCTCTTACTGACACAACGAGTTCTTGTAGGTACCTTGTTTCCAATGGCCTTTTTTGGTGGAAAGTTGAAAGTCCTCACTTGCTGGTACTTATTCTGTAATTTACGATGCAAGCTTCTGAACTCTGCGTATCTTCGGTAAACGTTCCATTCATCGTCCTTTATCCTAATATAAACCTGCAAAATACAGACAGGGAAGGAAATCATTTAAGGACAAACCACTGAATTGATGTATCTCTTTCACTCATGGTGTAACAGTCCCACATGGGTGATGCGATGGGACCAGAAATTCCAGATCCCAGATCCCTCTCTCACTGTGCATTTGCTGTTTCTGTTGTACAAGTCATTAATCTTCCTCTTTCTCATCTTCCCTCTACTCCTCTTTTCCTCTCTTTTTATTATATTAATAAAGACAAACATAGCTTGCTCTTTTTAACATGACTCTCGGGCAACCACGGTAGCACTTTTTGTTACCATGGTTTCCAGCATATTCCACCAGCCAGTGACCAAAGGAAAGAACAACGTAATACCACTGTAACATTGATTTCTAGGTACTCAACACAGTTCTTTCAACTTTCTAAATGAGCTGTGTAGAATCAGAATTGCAAAACATAATTTTATCCAAAGTATGAAACTTAATTTACTTTCTAAAAAAAAAAAACCAAACTAAACTAGAAATTGTATTGTTTGGAAAATAAGCAGAGTTCATTCTTTCTGCTTATATAGGACATTAAGTATAATTTAACACAGCTGTAGTTTTTGTGATTCTGTCTTTGTCTGCCACTCAATTATGTCAAGAGCATATTACCAATTACATGCTAAATATTCACATTCTCTACGAAAATTCCAAGCAGCAGTGCAATATTCTCACAGCAAGCTGAGATTTCATTCATTGCTAGGGAATGACCCTTCCTCTCCAGAGAGGAACCCGCCGTGTGAAAGGATGCTCCAATAGCACAAGTCGGGAACAATAAACCAGGCGTCCAAACTCCAGATCCAGAGCGACCTTTTCCTGAGTCGCTTCGGTAGGACCTGGAGCTCATTCATTCTCACATGTGTGTTAATGATCTTGGTATTTTGCATCCCCAACGGAGCTGCCTCGCTCCCCAAACATCCCAGTAACTGAGGAGAACAATGAAGGAGAAGAGCAACACCAACAGCCACCACGCCGAGAGCAGTCACAGCTCTGTCTGTGCGAATCCTGGGAAAACCCCAAACTGGGATCTGGGTTTGGCTGATTCCAAGTGAAGCACAACATGGTCCTTCTCCTCTAGATTAGACGAGTCCTTAGGAAACCAACCTTTTCCTAAGGACTCGCGGTGTGTTCGAGAGGGCGCTGGCCGGTGCCCGCCTCCTCCCGCCAGGCGGCTCCGCAGCCTTCCCGGAGCTCTTCACAAAGTCCCAGCTCTACAGACACCCGGTGGCTCAAATTTAGGTTTCTGTCTTCCAACCACATTCAACATGCCATGCAGATACCATGCAAATGCTGTCAAATCATAATATTTCACTGTAGAAAATATTCATTATATTGGATTTTATTGAATAACAAGCACATTTTTTGGTTACTATTATACCTCTTCATGGTTCATGATGATGACAAAAAACTAATACTATAATTCCCAAATTAGCACATCTAAGAATACAAGAGATTCAGACTATTGTGTGAATTACAAATGCATATGTAAACAAAAATTCAACTGGTTTTGGTAACGATAATCCTGATAGCGTCATGATGGAACCACTATAATAACTCTGCAACAAGTATTCAGATTTCTTTTGCATTTTGAAAATAAAGCCAGGATAAAGATAATTAAACACCTACAGGACCATCTGTTTGAACAATTCAGTACACTTTTGAAGGAAATGAAGGGAAATACGAAACGCAAGTATTTTGCACGATTTCAATAAAATTAACTTAAGGTAACTCTATAAAATATTCGTTACTCGCCCCGGTCCCACCGCTCTCCCTGCCTATTCCCGTCTCCATCCACACATTGGAAATCTCGTGTGCATTCCCTAGATTCAGGTTCAGCTTCCCCGCGGGAGGCATTGCCAACAAAACGCTTACATTACTTTTACGCAAGTTATTTAATACGGAAATCCTAATTGAACTAAACAGTTCTCTTTGCACATGTGATCTGATGAATCCTGCAGTTCAGTATTACCTGTTAAGCTGGAACCCATAGTTAACTAATTAAGGAAAGCAGTACACTGTAACTGAGATTTTTAAGGACTGCAAAACACATAGGTTAAGTTCTTAGATAAAAAATATTTTTCCTGTTCTTCTCTGTACATAGATATTGATTTCTTCTGGATAAACTTGTTCTAGTCTAGTCATACAAGTTATCTTCATTTCAATCAAATACAGACCATACACTTAAGCACAGGAAAAGTTATCTTTGTAGGCAAAATTTTGAAATACCAAATCAAACGACTTGAGACACATGGCTTGAATTTGTCTTAAAGTCATCAAACTATTCCCATCATCTTCCATGTATCCACAATTTCATTCACAGTCTTTCAATAGAAAATCAACGGAATCTGTAGCTGTCAAATACACTTGTGTGTGTGTGTGTGTGCGTGTGTGTGTGTGTGTGTGTGTGTGTGTGTGTGTGTGTGTGTGTGTGTGTGTGTGTGTGTGTGTCTCCCAGCTGCCCGTGCTGCACCCTCCAGCAACACCACTTTCTACTGCTGAAAATACCTTAACATACGACACAGAATAACAGGATGTTACAGAAAGCTGAAAGAACGATCCTCAGCCTCATTCTCCGCTTAATTTAAACCTCAATTCTGTATTCCTGTATGTGTAACTTCTTCCCTCACTAACACAAAAGAGTTCTCTGGAGACCCTCTTGTTTGTCACATCTGACTCCTGACTCACTGCCCAGGCTCTGGCTGGTTTGTCAGAGACAACCCAAGACACCCGAACAGGAACACACAACACGCAAACTGGCACCGCTAGTTTTAAAATGCGAACTCAGCCAAGATACTTCCTTCAGCTGGTCAAAGTTTTGTCTACATTTGCTTGTAAATAACACTTTAAATAATTCTGGAGTACCCTTGGTCCATAGTTTTACCTTTCTACTTCAGTACTCTGTACAGCAAGAAAAAGTGAAGTAGATATGAACTCGTAGAGATGCTTTAGTGTTTTGCTAGAGTTTTGTTCTTGGTGAAGAATCTATAAAATGTTCCCGTAAAACTAGAATATTTGCTTCAGATACAGGAATATCTGCTTGGATAGAACAAATTAAGAGAAAAAAGGATGAAAAGATGAATAATCGAAGCTGCTCATGTGAAGAGAACATATGTATCTTAAGCACATTGCTGGCGCTCAGGAGGATAAACCAATGATTGATTCCTACAGGGATCTGAGGTGTCTTCTCAGGCTGGCAATTTGAACGTGCGCCGGAGAGGGGGAAGAAGAGATCATACAGGGAGAAAGACACTTGGACCTCTTTTTTCCCCTCGAAAGGACAAAGTAAGGTTGGAACAAACCAGAAGGTCCATAGAACAGAGCACACTGCCTGTGTCCGCACGCCTGTTCTCATGGCTGGGTGGGAAAAGCCAGCAAAACCCATGGAAGGAGATGATGTGGATGAAGTTCCCACTGCAAACATTTCAACTTTTCCCCTTCTTACAGCCGGAACCTACCAACAAAATCTTGCATCTCCTTTCCACCTTGCCTTTGAAATAGTCAATTTAAATAATTATATATTGTAATACGTGATCATAAAACAATCATAATTTCATGCCAGGTCAAAACCACAACGCTTGTCCCCAAATATTTTCTAAACTACTAAAATTATCTGCTAAAACACTTTAAGCCCACTGTGATCCACATTACCTTTTACCAGTCTTAACAGCAAGGATATTTTCTTTTTTCTTCTTACAAAAATTAATCTATGAAAAGGCATTAAAAAAAATCCTCTTGTGGTACTGCTCTGGAGAGGGAACACAGAGCACACCGGGTTCTGCAGGGCCGGCTCAGAGCTGCTGGTGCAGGGCTGGGAACGGTGGGAGGAGACCGGATCTCCCTTATGAAGAAAGGCTGAGGGAGCTGGGGCTCTTTAGTTTGGAGAAGAGGAGACTGAGGGGGGACCTTATTAATGTTTATAAATATATAAAGGGTGAGTGCCACGAGGATGGAGCCAGGCTCTTCTCAGTGGCAAACAATGATAGGACAAGGGGCAATGGGATCAAGCTGGAACACAAGAGGTTCCAATTAAATTTGAGAAAGAACTTCTTCTCAGTGAGGGTAACAGAGCACTGGAACAGGCTGCCCAGGGAGGTTGTGGAGTCTCCTTCCCTGCAGACATTCAAACCCGCCTGGACACATTCCTGTGCGACCTCACCTAGGCGTTCCTGCTCCAGCAGGGGATTGGACTGGATGAGCTTTTGAGGTCCCTTCCAATCCCAAACATACTGTGATACTGTGTGATACTGTGATCTCACCTGCAGGAAAAGCTTTCCCCAACTATCCAACCGAGCTTAGAAAGAACACAGAAAAACTCCCAAACAAACCAACAAATTCAGTGCTCTGAACTATAAAGCAAAACTTATTACCATCAGTAAAATTTATCTACTTAGTTCAGTGGTTTAGACACTAAAGAGCCTGGAATATTCATTGCAACAACTCCCAGGTAATTATTAACATTTGGTTAAATGAATCTTATAACCCACAATAGTTCCAGAAAACAAAACTGCCGGTACATTGCTAATGTAGTCTAAAAAATAACAGAGTAGTCTTTCTGTGGAAAGAAGAAAATTCCTTTTAAGCAGAGGTGCAGACGTTCTGGGGTGAACTTCTGGAGCTACTGCTTGTTCTGTTCCTCAAATATTGGTTTATGATGACAATAAAGTTCTAAAAACTCTTAAAACTAACTCAACTTCAATGTACATCTTAATTATTCAGGAACACTAAATGTAAAAGATTTTGATCAAAATTTACAATTTAAGCAATACTTTATTTCAGGAGGCTGGAACACCCTTCCCTCCCGGTGCACAGTGTGCTCTGGGGAGAGCGCTGATGACTTCCATCTGTTTAGGAAGCTTTTAGCAAAACTACTGCTGCACTCAAGAGGTGTGAATCCAAAGGGGAAGTACAAGGTAAGAAAGAAAGTAAGCTACATTTCTTCACTTTACTTCGGGACAATGGAATTTTGCTCAGAATGTAAATTCCAGCTGAATTCTCCAAGTTACCTTTGAAGTGTGAGGAATGAATACAAATACAAGTTCTATTTTGACACATCTGCAGGACTGCGTTCGCGGGCAAGTTCCCTCTTTGAAAAGGATCCCATTGAAGAATAATGAAAAACAAACAGAACAATGCAACTTTTCAGCTGCGATACGAGCAGCTTTTGTGTGCCTTTCTATGTACAGACATACCACAGGAACTAAAGCAAACAAGCTTTTCTCTCAACGAGACCATTTTATCTGCTTGCACAAAGACTATGAATACTATTACATATTTTGTCATGTTAAATCTTCAGCTTCTTTACATTTAGTTCACCAAAATGAACAATACGGCATCAGTGATGAGAGAATGCACATCAAAGCGTGAGCCTTCAAACCAGCCAATATTGTTGAATGCTGAACAGAAAAACATTGTGCATCACTTCCATGCAGAACGACGCTCGCAGTGTTCGTGTGTTCACCAAACCAGCCCTACACTGACTGCACACTAAAGACAAACACGGCACAGCTACGATTTTGCTGGATGGAATCAATATCTTGTTTTTGTTTTGCACACAGGTCTAATCAGCCCAGAAGATTTCACTCAATAACATAATTAGTTGCTTTTGACAGCGAAATATTACCTGTAATACCAAAAAATAATTAACATCATTTCCCAAACATGCACTTTGAATTGACACAGCCACCGCAATGCACGACAGGCACTGCAAGGAGATGTTTCTGCAGAAGAGATCAGAGGCCAAATGACAGAACTGCTGCCTTTTTCTCCTGGTGCTCCACCCAGGGAAAGGAGAGCATCTCACCAATTAGACTGTAAGTAAGATAGCTTTTATTGATTCTAGAGATTTATTGGATACAAATGATTTTCTTCTTTCTGCACTACGTGTAAAATAATCTGAGAATTGAAACTCTACTTTTATTTTCCTTGTATTTTTTGCACCCAGATGAGCATTTCTATAAGCACATCAATGTATTAATATGCATTACAGTTTCCTTTAGAAAACCCAATAACTGTCCAAGTCTCCAGTGACCTCTGAGTACTCCATCCCAGCTACTTTAAAAGCTTTCTCCTTCGTGCTTCTGGCACATCCTCAGGCCCCACTGCAGATCCTCCCCTTCCCGGCTCTTTGCGAACACCAGGACCAGACCTCCCTCCCAAATTCTCCCCATCATTCTAGGCCATTTTCTTCTCTGCTTACCCTGAGCTGCTCTGATGGAATATGATTAGAAGACTATTTCTTTCTCATTTCTCCTTGTTCAGTGCTGCAGCTGCTAAAGCAATCCAACTCCTCATACATCAGTGAAAAGAAATTCAGCTTCAGGTTTAATTTTTGCTATTTGTTGCCTACTTTTCAACTACTTTAACTGTCAATCCATTGTCTTCCATTGTTAAGATATCTATACCTTGGATGAAATACTACGACTATGCTGGCCAGTGTATAAATTAAAAGTGAACAGTCAGATCCCAGCCTGTGCTTCCCCTGTTCCATCTCTCGCCCAGACAACTTGCTGGGCTCTGTCCCCGCAGAACCCGGGAGCAGCAGCTCCTGTTCTCCAGCAGCACTTTGGGGCTGGGTCGCTGGGTCCCAGCAGGAGCAGCCGGGTGTTGTGTGCAGCCCCTTCCCAGGAACAACGCTGCTCCTCCTTCAGAGGGCAAACAGAACAGCCTTTGCAGTAATACAAAAAGAAATATTAGGAGAAAAGAGACTGGTTGGTATTAAACAGCAAGACTGAGGAGAGACAAGGGAATAAAAAGTAAGAAAATAATGTTTATTGATGATAATCTTAGGGGGCTCTATACATATGCAAATAGCTACAGTCTTGTCTGATTAGCATGTTTATCTTTAATCTTATTTGGTACCATCTCAAATTTTTACTGCTCTGCAAACAAGGCAGATTGGCAAGTAGCCATTTAAATATTGATATCACTTTAAGAATCACAAAATCTCAGTTTCATTATATTAAGTGTCAGCCATTGGTAATTACAGCAACAAAAGGCATGACTAATGGCATTTGCTATACACTTCACAGGGAAGTGGAATCCGCATGTATGCAGAAAGTGAGATACTCTACAGTGGAGAAATATGATAAAATAATATTATTGCAATAATCATCTTGCTTCACAGGCACTACAGATACTGCAACTAACCATCACCATCTAGAGGTACAATGTAAATGCAAAGATATTTTTTCCCATTCTGATCTGGATTCTGCTTTGTCCCTGTGAACAAACTAGACAAGGAATTAATTTCTCATGGTGGCAGACTGAGCACCATCTGCCCCAGAGGAAAGGATCCACAGGAAAGGTGGGCAGAGCCCAAGAGCAGCCAGCAGAGAGCAGGCAGCTCCCTAGAGGAGCCGGGATATTTCTAAGAGCACACCCGACCTGCATCACCCTGATTTTACAAAGCTGCCTAATATTTAAACAGCCTGTTTAAAGGACCAGGCTTTCTCAGCTGTTACTTTGTACAAATTGCATCAGTTGCCTATCTGTGGCTAGGTCCTCTGATGCTTTAACTGATCAGCTTACCACTTCCTAATAGCCATCACAAACTTTGTAAAAGAATAAACCTCTGAAGCTCCTTTTGGACTCAAAGTATATAAACATAATCATTCTGATGTTTGTGCTAGAAGATATTGCTATGATAATTCAGTGTGAGCTCCAGTCACAATCCAGATCATTTCATCCAGTAACGTCTAAATAATCCTTATGACTTGCTGATTCATACTAAGGACATCAGCTGGTCATCTAATTAATCCTTCTGCTCGGGTGCAAAACTAATTCTACTAGCAAACCGTCCACACTGATGAATGGCAAGACAGCAGTCGAGACATAAACCTGCAGCAAAACGAAGCTGAGCAAGTACAGAGGAGGCGCGTCTGAAAGCAGGAGAACGCGCTCGAGATGTCCTTATCAGACCTGAGGTTTCCATCCTAGATCTAAATCATTCTTAGTACAGCACTGCAGGGCAATCGTGTTTAGTTCATCCTGCACCAGGACCTCCCATGTCTTTATGCTGGGATTGATCTCTCTTCAATTTAATTAGCTCAATTATTTTCTAGACCCGTGTAAACTTCCAGTATTCACAGCTCTGTGGCAAGATGTCATGCAGCCCAGTTCTATGTTGTGGAAAAAAACCACTGTCGTGCACTTGTTTCAAAACTGCAAGCTGGTAGTTTCAGTGGAGGCGCCCATTTGCACTTTAGAACAGTTCAAAATCTCCCTGTGTCTTTCATGATTGGAAAGGTTGCTATTTTATCCCCTTCTCAGTTGCCTTTCTTGCAGGCTGAGTATTTCTAATGTGCACCTCAAATGAAAAAGTTTCATTTTCACCCAGTTCTTTGCCGTTGTAATTGGTATTTTTTTGGAGAGGAGTGGAGCTGCACGCAGCCCAGCCAGAGACCACACGTGCCATCATACTTGTCAGTTTTTCTGTCCCTTTCCAAATGATTCCTAACAACTTGGGTTTAGACCTCCTTAAACCCTTCTAAAAATTGTGTCAAACTACCTACTTTAAAATGTTCTGGTACCGAGCTGGAAGGTATTGATCAGTCAGTTTTCAGCTGTTTCATCCTTGAATTCCTGGGGAACTGCATGTGGAGACTGATTCTTTATTTGTTCAATAAGATCTTCTACTGGTATCTCGTTTAAAAGAGACAGTCTGCTAACTCTACACAAGGAATAACCCAGAACGGGAATATCCCATAACAACTCCACGGTGAACAGAGATTTCAAAATATGCATTTTTCTGTTACTGTTTAATGTCCTGTGAGCTTCCACAGCTCGAGCGTCTGTCCTGCTGCCTTCAGCGAGTGCCCCTTCCTGACACGGACAGGAAAGACCACGAGCTCTGTGCCTTTCGGAAGGTGTAAGAGGCCTGTAACACTGTATCTCTCCTTTTTTTTCTTCTTCCAGAATGTGTATTTTCCTGATTTTTTGTTGGAGATTACTTAAATTCTTTAATTGAAAAAAATGCATTCGTTTACTTCTGACAGCTTCCCTCATTGCGCTGCTCAGCCAGCCCTCTCTTGTTTTTCCTCTCTTTTTTTGAAATGGGTTATGCATTTCCTCTGAGCAATATCCAAGTTTTTAAATAATCTTGATTACACCTGGAAATCATCTTACCTGTCCCTTTTAGGCTTGGTGGTGGTGGTGTTGCTGTTTGTGGTTCTTTTTTTTAAACCAGCTTCACTTTTTCCTCATTCCCTTTTTTACAGTTCCATATGCACCAGTCAATCTTGGGCCTTCTTGTTCCTTTTACAGTAAAGTTTCATTATTTACATGTAACCCTTTCTCTACCTTTCAGTTCACTAATTTTACGATCTTCAAGTGCCAGTAACTGCGTCCTGCATTTCACATCATCCCTCCTGTCAAAAGTCCCATTACTCCAGAAACGCATGCAAATCCTGATGAATCCAAACCTGTTGTTTTTTCAATATTTTTTCATTCCTGCAGCAAACCACTCCAGCTCCAGCTCTCCGAAGCTCCCAGACCCTCCTTTACTCTGCACCAAATGAAACCCAAGGGACCATTACCTTCCACACCAATCTTGTAACCCACCCAGAAACACCAGTTCTCTCCATCTTTTCACTTAACCAGGTCAAGTCAGTAACGACAAAGCGGAGCCCCCAGACTCACAGCCACCTCCCCTCAGTCGGGATCTTTGTCCTCAGAGAACTATTCACAGGACAAGCAAAGTCCTGAACGGCTGCTTAGTTTTCAAAGTCCTATAGCACAACATTTATTTTTGGTCTTTATTTATTGCAGTCACATTTATTTCAGTCACCTGGAAGTTTGTCAATCACTGCGAAATGGTGATGTTTCAGAAAACAAGTGAAAAAATATTTTTTAATTGAACTTAATAATTGCACTTAATTGCACATCCCATTCTAACCAGCTTTTTCACTAAAAATTCTACATCATTTAATAGTTGTAACATCCACACCTGGCTGCTATGAGTCTCTGGCTCTGTTAATTTCTGGGGCAGTTTCAGTGCTAAGCTGCGCACACAGCTCTGTCTGCCGCTCTCCACCGGCCCCTTGAACTCACTCCTGGCCACTGAGCAGAAAACCTGGCTCTTTCTAGACCTTGTCTTTAAATTCTTGAGACCCATCCCAGCCCCTGCTGGCGGTCAAACACCACTGCCCGAGCACAGAGAGCTCTGCAGACACAGAGCGCTGATGACAATTCCCACAGCTAATAGGATTAATTATAAAAAGTTGCTTGCTTTTAGAGTCCACAACCTTATTTCTGAGCTTGTCCAGAATCCTTAATCCTTAAAAGAAATTCAAGCAACTATTTGATGGTTGAAACTATGTGACAAGTATGCTGAGTTGGAAACTTCTCTTTCTATATTCACTGCAGAATAACATCTGGGGTTTTTAAGGATGGAAGATGTACTGATTTGGAACATAACATCTGAAACATACTGAAATGTTAACGTGACGCAAAGAGAAATGCTTTGAAACGCCCTTCAAAACAGCATTACAAATCTGCATTAAGCTTTAAACAACAAAATGAAAAGCAAGCAGTAAAACAAAGCTCCCGACGGAGTCTCCTCGCACTCTGCCCAGGGCAGGCCCACGCACACCAACCTGCCTTTAATTCATCTGCCTGCTTTAAGAAGCACAAATGCAAAATGGGCATGGACTTCAAAGAGGCACAGCCACCCAGACTGATTTCTCCTGACTCTCATATTCTTAGGAAGCATTTCTTACTCAAAGAAAAGACATCAGACACTGTGGAACTGATATATTCATGTTTTTCCAAGCTATTTGAAGGGCTCTGCAATTCTTTCCACTCTCTTTCAGTCATTTCCGAGGCACGTGATACCTATACAGCAATTTATTTTCTGCTAAAAACCACAAATTTATGAGCAAAAAGGGACAGAAGAGGCACAAAAATTCTGAAGTGCATCAGTAATAATGTGACACAGCAAATCTCCACCGCCACGTTGCCTTCCTCCCTCCGTCACGTGAAATGCTCCAGAGATACACAATGTTTAATCGGCAAAGGCGAACAAGATGGCTCATGACAGGAGAGGAGGGCAATCTCTTCAGCTTTCTAATAACAGTAAATGCAGAAGAAATCAGGCCATGTTCAAAATACTGCATTTGGAAAAGCAATGGTCAAGTTCCATGTCCTTTTGTATCGCCTTCATTTGGCAGCAACATCTTACCTCAATAGTATTATGCATAAGATCAAATTTCAGGCTGGCCAAGCATCTTTAGGCTGACTTCAGGTCAGCTTTAGGTGCAGCCAGCAGTCTTTAGCACATCTAAAAAGGACGCTTCCCCAAACCAAAGTCTCATACCTTCCTGGTCCAATTTGCACACTTCAGCTTTCTACAAAGTTCCTTTGACACCTTTTTCTCAGAATTAACCCACACAAGACGACTCATTTTCGCATCTCGAGTTCTGGTTACTCAAGCACTCAGAGAGATCTCGTCTCCAAAAGATGTTGGTAATGATCTCAAAAATATCAACATTCTGCAATATTGCTGCTGAGAATTCTCACTTTCCTTTACATTGGTATACAACAAGCAATCTCTCACGTAGCTGATACAAAGAGTTATATATGCATGCTCATATTTTGCCATTGGAGAAACAAATGATGAAGCAGCAAAACCAACGTTTATTATGACTACGAGGACTCAGAAATGAGCTCAGCCATTTATGCTAATTGTCAGTCCCAGCCCCTGCCTGTTCATTGCACACTGGTAGCCCAGTAAATACCCTGTTCCGCTGTTTCAACATTGAATCAAATTCCCTGTAATCAGGAGCACATGTTTTGGCAGCGATTTAACAAGATAAACGCACAGTGCTGTTACTGAGGCTACTCTGAAGTCCTATAAATTAATGCTTTCCCGATAGCTCTAAAATGCAGAATAATTCAGCAAGCACATGACTACAAGTGTGATCGGAGATGTGACAATCATGGAAAGTATTTCACCACGGTTCTATGCTACAGCGTGTACGTCTGTCTAGGAAAATGTCCTTTTTTATGTGCAGTGGCAAAAAGAAAGTTATTTACTAGACAGATACTCTTCCCAGCCCTGCTCCTGCTACAGAGATCACAAACTGGTAGGAACACCATGAATGTCTCCTCCCACCAGGAAAGATCTCAGCAGGTACCAAGATCAAAGTTTAATAAGAATTATATAAGTTTTACGTCAATTCTATAGGTAATTTTTGCTCACTTTTGTTACATATTAAAAGACAAAGTTGCTCAGAGGAATTCTATGATGCTCTGTGCTGTCCTGTAGTTACAGACAAACGAGTCTGACCAAAGACATTCCACGGCTCTTCTGGACAGACGCCTCCAACTTCACATTATGGTTGTCCCATGAATTGCTATGGTGAATAGATAATGAACAGAGCGTATTCAGAAGAACCCGTACTTTTTTCAAAAGTTATAAGAATAAACAGAATTTCGCATATCATGGATGCTCAGTTTTATGAGGATATATTGTAGACATTAATAAAATTCTCCAAATCATCTTTTTGTCCATCTAGAATTTTCAGTCTTCCAGAATCTTGGAATGATGTTTTGCTTCCTTCTTCCTCTTCAAGAGACCTACCCTCCCATCACAAGTTCTTTGTTTTCCATTGATGATGAGTAATGGACGAACTCTATTAAAACCCACTCTGTACCAGCACAACATGTTTTCTACAATGTCATGCCACTGATAAACAGCAATGGTGTGCAAAAGCACCCTAAAACCCCACATTCTGTTCAAGTCACGGGAGTGGCACCCTCAGCCCAACACTCTGCTCACCCCTGCAGCTGCTGCATGAAGCCCTGAGCCTCTTTTGAAGTGGGAAACTCTGTTTATTTCCCATGGAAAAAGCGTGTGCAGAACATCTAGAGTATATACAAATTCTGCATACTTCCCAGGCTTTCATGATGCCATTTCTATTATATAATCATGTACAGTCAAATTGCATAAAAAGTACTGAACCCTTTAGTAATTAAGTCTGATTTCAAGCTACAAATAAAATTATAAATAAGTTAAATTCCTTCGAAGAATAATTTTTTTAAATCTAGTTCTAATATACCTTAATGAAAAGCACTTTATTACTTTAAAAAAGTATTAGATTGCAACTTTATAAATAAATAGTTTCTGGGCCATGTCGCCATAGCAACAACACTAACAAAACTCAAAATACAAAAGCACGTTTAATAATTGAAAAAAGGTTCTTCCCATCCAACCAAAGAGGCTGCAACTGAAAAAGTGAATAATAACATTAAAATTGTTGATAAAAATCCAACTATTTGCAATACACGCAAATCCTCCGTGTCCCTTTTGCAAACAGATACGTGCTTGTGTGGGGCTTCCACGTCTTCTCACGCGTTTTCTGGCCACTGAACCACCGGGAACCTTCCAGCTGGCAGCATTGTTTTTAAACCCAACACAGTAACAATGTTACTATCGAACTTAAGAACCAGTTTTCCTCCCCTTCCTTCACCTACCACAGCACCTCCTCTTCCTAAAGAGACTCCTATAGGTAAAATGTCCGCTCATTCACAAACAGTTGCAACAACTGGGCTTTTTCTGGTTTTACTAAGCAGCCAGATGAGGGAAACCCGTGTGAGCACAGACCGTTCACTGGTGAACACCGAGATACACGGTCTGGTTCTGCTTCTGATTCACAGTTTCCACAGAAAAGATTTTACAGCACTTTTCTTTGCAATAAGTCTCTCATCGCAACAATGCATACCCACAATTTGATAATTAGAAATTACATTAACGCTTCACATAAATATGAAAGAAACATGGAACTGTGTTCACTGCATCCAAATGAGCTTTCCTTAGTATCAGTATTGGGTCATATTCCCCCTCTCTTGCCTTTCACATAACACCATAACACCAGGTATCATCAAAAAGACACAAAATTCATGCTGTACAGACAGTACCATCATATAAGTGTGCCAAACCCAAATAGCCAGAAATGCACTTGAAAATATAAGGGATATTCACTGGGAGCCCTCATTTCAATCTGTCCTGCAGCTGTAACTAAAAACTGTAGCAACTCAGGTGTCGTACTGCTGCCAACACAAATATTCACTACCAAATATTTTCTGGAATTGTCTTATTTTGTAGTTATCTGCCAGAAACTCAACATTTCTATGTGACTTCAGGAGGGAAAAGAAAAAAAAAAAAAAGGAAGAAAAATGATGGGGTACATTATATTCCAGCTTTTGCTTGATCAACAGTCTATATGTAAAAATGCTTGAGGAAAGACTGAACTTTTAAAACCAAAAGCTTTTTAAATAGTATATTGAATTACCCTTTGGTGCTCATCCATCCACACAGACAACCACCAATTCAAGGCTGACTCCACAGCCCTGGGGACAAGGACGAAGTGCACAGGGGCTCAACTGGTGTTCCAGACCCTGCAGGGAGGGATGGGGCTTGTGTGGGGCTGGGGGTCAGCATCAACACGTGGCTGCACAGCAGGTGCCGCTGACAGACCACGGGACTCCCTCTGAGGGTCAGGACTGCTGGCGGACACTAACTCCACCTGACAGAGCAGGGCAGGAGCAGCTCTGCCTACAGGCTGGTGAGGAAATGGTGGATGCGGTGGAAAGCAAATGGTGCATGGTGACAGGAGCAAGAGAACCTAAGAAATGACAAAGCAGGACGAAAAGAAGAAAACAAGAACCTAGGAAACAAGCAGGAGAAACCAGAGTTCCTCTAGTGGTCACGAAACTGCAACGTCATCATAGAATCATAGAACAGTTTGTGTTGAAGGGCCCTCCCCAGCTCCCCAGTGCCCCCCTGCCATGACAGGGACATCTTCACCAGCTCAGGGTGCTCAGAGCCCCGTCCAGCCTGGCCTGGGATGTCTCCAGGGATGGTTCATCCACCACCTCTCTGGCCAACCTGGGCCAGGCTCTCACCACCCTCAGGGGCAAAAAATAATGAGGGTACCAGAGCTCCGGTGTGGTGGGATAATGATGCTTTAGCAAGACTGGGTCTGGGTTTGAGAATGTGGAGCCGGTGACAGCAGAGTGGTGGAATGTGTGAGAGCCAGAAAGACAAAAATAATC
Source organism: Patagioenas fasciata (assembly GCF_037038585.1). Classification (NCBI taxonomy): domain Eukaryota; kingdom Metazoa; phylum Chordata; class Aves; order Columbiformes; family Columbidae; genus Patagioenas; species Patagioenas fasciata. Next base: position 592,665 of record NC_092534.1, on the reverse strand, counting down.
ACACTTGTCAATACGTTAGGTTTCCACAAACATTTGCACACCTGAATTTGAGCGATTATTCAATGCTTTTGAACAAATTACTAACTGTTCAGTATTGCCAGGTTTTCTTTCCATTAGCTAAAGTCTTATTTTTCATTGCCTTTTACTGGCCAAAAGGTGGGTGCTTTGCTGTATTTTTCAACTATCTGCCAACACTTCATAAATGATTCAAAACTCTACAAAAACCACCACTGAAAGTGAGAGGAATGTTTAAAAGCTTCTGAAATCTTGCTCAGAACTAAGTACATGTGGCTGATACAAAAGTGGGAAAAACATGCAGCTGCTAATAACCCACACATCAAGAAATACAAACAGCCTGGGAGAGGACAGCATTTAAACTTGGCCCTTCTATTCTATCCACGGAGGGTATAACTGTTCTGAAACTGAGGATCCAGGAATCAAAAAACATTCTAGGATGTCAATGCTTCGACTACAAGGCAGACTGGAACCAAAGCCTCAGTTCAGGACACACGATGGACACAGCCAGTGCCACAGAGCAAAGGCTTCTTGCACCACTCCAAATGTTTGTGAGTGAGCTACTGCAGTAAACCATGTCAGCAACATTTCTGCTCACTGACATCCCCCAAACTGAAAGAGAACATGTATATGCATTTTGAAGAAGGCACCAGTGATTAATACTGAATTGCTGTACAGTCTGGCCAATGCTGTCACCTTACTACCAGTATTATTACCTTATTATTCAATATCAAGTAATAAATCACAGAATCCCAGAATGTCAGGGTTGGAAGGGACCTGGGAAGCCCATCCAGTGCAATCCCCCCATGGAGCAGGAACACCCAGCTGAGGTTCCACAGGAAGGTGTCCAGGCGGGTTTGAATGTCTGCACAGAAGGAGACTCCACAACCTCCCTGGGCAGCCTGGGCCAGGCTCTGACACCCTCACCAGGAACAAGTTTCTTCTCATCTTTCAGTGGAACCTCCTGTGTTCCAGTTTGCACCCATTGCCCCTTGTCCTGTCACTGGTTGTCACCGAGAAGAGCCTGGCTCCATCCTCCTGACACTGCCCCTTTCCATATTGATCCCCAGGAATGAGTCCCCCCTCAGTCTCCTCTTCTCCAGCTCCAGAGCCCCAGCTCCCTCAGCCTTTCCTCACACGGCAGATGCTCCACTCCCTTCAGCATCTTGGTGGCTGCGCTGGACTCTCTGCAGCAGTTCCCTGTCCTTCTGGAACTGAGGGGCCACAACTGGACACAATATTCCAGGTGTGGTCTCCCCAGGGCAGAGCAGAGGGGCAGGAGAACCCCTCTGACCTACTGACCACCCCCTTCTAACCCACCCCAGGTACCATTGGCCTTCCTGGTCACAAGGGCCCAGTGCTGGCTCATGGTCACCCTGCTGTCCCCAGGACCCCCAGGTCCCTTTCCCCTACACTGCTCACTAATAGATCATTCCCCAACTTATACTGGAACCTGAGGTTCCATAAAAGCCAACTCTTAAAATAAACTATTTGGATAATCAACACAACCCTACGGATGAATATATATATGAAATTACTGCTGCTGTTCATTAACTAATTTTTAATGAAATTGTACTGAGATCTTTAAATTATTGACATGTGCCATTTCAGTCAGAAACTTTTCCATAGAACCCATGTTAAGATGTATCACTCACCTGATAAACATGGAACGCATTGGCAGCTTTTCCACGCAGGAAGACTGAGGGAATCCAAACATTAATAAGAGCACGATTTGATCTGAGGAGGAGAGAGTAGAACGTAAAATACAGAATCATATTTACGTATAAGAATCGCAAAGCAGCTACCTCCAGTGGTTTAGATAATGATCAAAGTGATCAACGAAGCAACTTAACATTTCCAATGGAGTATCAGAAGAATTGTTCTTCTGTTTAAACCTTTAAACCTGCTGTATCTAAATTGTTCCCTAAAATTAACATAGCAGAAAAAGAGCACTGCAACAATTCCCTCTGCAGGTGTTTTGGTTTGGGTTTTTTTCTTGGTGGTGGTTGGTTGTGGTTTGTTTGGTTTTTGGTTGGTTGGTTTTGGTTTGGGTTTTTTTGTTGTTGTCTTGTGTTGGGTTGGTTTTTACAGCACGTATGTGACAAGATTTGATTATACAAAACTATTCATTTCAACGAATTCAACATTTTTGTCCACAAAAGTCAGCAAAACAGTGAGTTCATTAAATAAGAGAAGAGCACTGCACAATTATGGAGAAGCCATTTTCATCTGCTCTTTGTAATTCATCTCCAAATGTCTACGATTCCAAGACACAAGCTACATTTTTACCCCTCAGCCACCAAACGCTCGATTCATCAGTCTGACTAATACAGGCAAGGCTCTGAATCACAATACTTTAGAATGGCCTGGGATGACCAGCTGGGCTCTCTGAGGGTTTTCTGTAGTACTATTTGTGTGAGCTGATTCAGATTTACTCTGTAAAAACGAGAAAGTCCATCACATTATGAACATCTGTCATCTGTCACACCCAAAGCAACAGCAAACAGGTACTTCTGGGTGCTTTGTTAGAATGCCAAGACCTGGTGCACTGAAAGAGCACTCCAAGAGAATGCTTGGAAATCTAAACTTCTGGCATTCAACATTACTAAAAACTACACCAGGGCACGGACCATGCAGCTCTTCAAACTCCTCAGCCATGGAACACCACAGCTCAGAATTCAGTCATTGGGTAAAATACAGGAAAATTAAATTATTGAACCTGTTCGTTTATTCTTCTTTCCCTTAAAGACAGTATCAAGAGAAAAATATGTGTATTATGAAACTTACATTTCAAAATCTGACAAACTCTGGTCTTCAGACGTTTGACTCAAATCTCCAGGGACCTACATTTACAAAACAGAAATAATTCACACACATGGGTTATTACGCTTTCTATTAAGAGAGCATAATATTATAAGGAAATTACAATTCAACATTCAATTCCTTAAATGCCAATAAAAACTATTCTTGAGAAACCCTAAAAGAAAAACAAACAACTGTGCAACAGGGTTATGAACATACCACCCTTGCACGTTCTTCTTGTTAGAATTTGCTGCAGTTTTGTAAAGAAATTGTGGTTTGTAAAAGTGTGTAATTTTGCAAAGCATAAAAAACCCAGGAAAAAAGCATCCACTATTGGGTCTTTATGAGCAAATGATGCTAAAACAAAGTACATTGTGTGTATGAACAATTTATGGGAAGAGATGAAGCACATAAAACCTAGCGATCACTTTCTTTTGCAACCAACATACCATCAAGAGAAAGACGTGAGCATTTTATTTTAGCTGCGTTCTTACGAAACATTAAATAGCTACCGAGGTTCATAAAGACGGCAAAGCCGGACTAACACCTGCAGAATCCAAAGAACACAGCTGGCAGAAAACGAGACTGAAAGAGCATTTCGAACTGAAACAGTAGTAGCTTTTTACCATACTTTAAAGGTAGTTAAACATTAAAGGATCTCTCCTCACCTTTATATACCATAAAATGTAAAGCATAACACAGAACAGTGTGTTTTCATGAAGAAAAACAGCTAAAAGTTGTGAACTTGCAGAGACAGCTTCTACGTTAGTTAAATATTGGTTCAGTGTATCTCTATAATGTATTTTGCATGCATATCACTATTTTTCACAATATTTGCTGCCTGAGAAACTTCAATATATATTATTTTTGTAAAGCAATATATATTCATTTATTGCAAAGCAACAGAACCCTTCTAAGGGACTATGTCCTTCCAGATGTTGTGACAGACCAGCTCTTGGCCTCCCAGCACACAGGACAAAACTGAATTTTGCCTTCCCAAGAGAAGAGGGATATGGCTCAGCCACAACTCAGCCACTCCTGCCAGAGAAAAAAAGGACCAGATCCATTCAGTTATTTTAATTAACTTCAGGAGAAGTTTTTCAGAAAAACCTAAAAAATCGAGTGTGGACTGCAGCCACAAGAAAAAGAATGAGACGTGAATGAGTTCAGGGCTTGCACGTCTGCGTTGAAACAGACCGGTTACTGATTCTGAGATGGCAACTGAAGTGCCGCTCATTGTGGCGCAAACCAGCGATGCAGACATCACACCCCTGTGCTCCCCCATCCCCTTGAAAAGCCATACTTTGTGTTTCACAGGCCTCTGTGGTTCCTGCACAAGTTCTGCCCCAAGTTCTTCCACTTAAAAAGTTCCTCCTGCTATCTCATACATTAAAACATAATATCAGTATCTAACTACTGGATTAGGATATGGAGACACAAAGTTAAAACTGAAATCTCCGAACAGGGACACAGAGTCCAAAATCTCCGAGTAAGAAACTACACGTGATTTATCATTTGTCATTTCTAAACACAATGACGTGACTATTTCCATCTAAAAGGCTGAAAATTACAGGTGAAATCCTGTTTCACTAATACACAGAACTGTCATCAGCCCCTTCACATAAATGTTACGACAAAACAGCTACAAATGCTTCCAGTGCAAACAAAAAAGTCAGGAGCAATATCATGCCATCATACGAACAAAACCCATCAATATACACCTCCCACAGAAGATGGACAACGAGCGGGAACACGCCTGGCTCCTTCCATTTCTTCCCTGTTCATTTTCAAGTTTCAACCCAGCCTTTTAACACAAAAAATCTAAAGTGAAGCAGTAGTTGGTAGAAAACAATTTCACTGTCTGAATATATCTATTTTACATTTAATTCTGCTAAAGAGAATCAAACACTATGAAAAATACCAAGTAAGTTGTTCTTGACATATGTGTTGTTAGCTGGTATTTCTTATAAGATAATATATATCTTATTTCATCATGAGTAATGGTTTTGAGCTTATTCCAGAGCGGTACTCTACATTGCAACAAACAAACACATACCGGCCCTCTCAAATCAATCAGTTCTTGTCTCATCTGGGACACCAGAGCTTCTTTGGCCATCAGAGCACGGTGCAGCCTCTCATTGAATTCAATCAGCTCCCCGTGCATCTCAGCCACCTGAAAAACAGAGCCAAGAGGTAACTGTACACTGAACTGAGAAAGAAAAAACAAACACACTATGTCATTTCTTACAAGTATTTCAAATTTATTTATATTTTGTATTTTACCATACTCGCCAAGTAGTGCATCTCATTGAAATGCATTAGCTTGAACTGAACCTTAAGAACGGAAACTGTTATAACAATTTTGACTCATACAATGTAGGTTTCAGTATTGAATTCAATAGGACAAAATACACCTCTGTGTCCAACTTCATTCCTATCACAGGAGATCCTACAGAAAGTGATTCTAATAAAACACCTACTAGCTTTTGTTTAACTCCTTGATGAACACAGCACTCAACAGTTACAAACTAATCACAATATTTTGAACTGGGGATTACACAAAACGCACAAAATTGCATTACAGCTTGTCAATTAGCCATGTGTAATATATTCTGCACTCTTGGAGATAGAAGTCCACTCATGGCAGGCAAATCTGTGAGGGGTCAAAGGAGCATCAATAGCACAGTGAGGCTGTGGAACGAGTCACTGTGGCCTCCTTGGACACAGAGTCTGGCTGTGGATGAGCTCTCTGGTTTTGAGTCAGAGCATCAAGAAAGTACCAACTGATGCAGGATGTTTATGACGGTGAACAGGCCTGGATGAATGACAAGGATGAAAAGTAGACCAATTTGTTTTTATTAATACAGAGCAAACTATGTCTAAGTTGGTTCCCTGCCAAGAAAACAAGGAACAATAAAATTCAAATCAAGGTTAAAGATCATATTGAGCTCTTGAATTCTTCTTACACAGAACTAAAGCCTAAGCCAACAGCTTAAGAGGGAAGAGCTCCAAAAGGACAAGGTGTGGCGGGTGCACTCGCCCCCCAGCCAAACCAGAGCAGTTTGGCCCAGGCTCCGGAAGAGGGAAGGGCCTGAGCGCAGCCAAGAGCTCCTGCCAGGAGACCTCGGGAAGCGGAATGGGAACTGAACACCAGTCACTGTGGGTTCAGGGAGTCTTGTGCAGACTTTTCCTACTGTGCGCAATTTGACTACTAAAGCAGCTTTAATTTATTGGTTTTGGGTTTGTTCTTGTCAAGCATTTCTGTTGCACTTAATCCCATCAGAAAAACTAAATTCCCCGCCTCATACTGATCCTCTTTTCTGGCTCCTCCTGATAAAAGTCACAACATTCGGACTTCCACGCTATCCAGTAATGACGCTATGTATTCACATCTCAGTCTTGATGAAAAAGGTTCTTTGACTTCAAGACATCTAAAGCCATATGAACTCCTGTGTTAAACTAATGCCAGTAGGTGCCACTTAGCAAGTAGTCTTGATTCATAAATTACAAACATTTATGCACCAAACAAAATCTTCACTAGATAAAGTAATAACAATGTCATTAACTTTGGATAAATTATTCTCCACATTGGCTTAACCATTCATTGCAATCCGAAGTGAGTGGTGCAATATTTAAGAACTTCATTAGCAGATCTCAGTTAATTAAAGAGAACCTGGGCTGGTGGTAAAACTTCCCTGTGTTTCTCACCCAAGACGGTGCAGGACGCTACCAGCTGCAAACACATGGCGCAAAACCATAGCACTGACAGTTGGTTGATTGGTTATCAAAAGCAAAATACAAATTTAAGAATGGATGCAAAACTTATCAAACATGATTTCAAACACGCAAACCGCTTTGTCAACGCCTGTCTCTAACAGAACAACACCCAAACTGTCTGACGGGATATCTTACTGTTTTCTCTCCCTTTGGATGCCCTTGAAATAGATTTCTTCTTGCAGACTCGATTAATATGTAAATTCAACAGTGCTCTCAAAACACTGCACGTATTATAAAAATGTGTAAGCGTCCCTAGCAAAGTTAAATAATAAGAAGAAAATTTAACAGCAAGTAGAACAGCAAATCACTTGCTATGTATCATCAAAAGGACAAACTGGCAGGTACGCTACTTGTGGAAATCACTTTTATTAGTAATAAAGTTACTTCAATACTTTTACTTGTCAAAGCAAAAACGTATTACCATACAGTAAACCAAAAGTAGTGATAGGATATTACTTCTGAATAACTATATTAAGTTCCTCTAGTTTTTCCTGCATCAAGGTCTGCCAAAACCAATAAAGAAGTCTCCTTATAATTGTATATTTTCAGTTACATTTTATGTCGTCACATCTTCCTTTACTTATTCTACACTGAAGCTTAAGCATTACTTTTCCCTATTGGGCCTTCAATCATCTTTACAGTTGTTTTTCCCCATGACAATATGTTTAAAGCAGAAAATCAAAGTGCGAATGCCCTGAGTTTCCCTTGGCCAGACGAGCACCACATTTTAGAGCCATTCCCAGAGGAACGGCCAAGGTCAGTTCACCCCATGTGCCACAGCAAGGGGCTGAGCTGGTCACCGAAAACGTGCCAGGAATGTTTCCCCATGCATATCAACCATACGATCTGTCTCAGAAGGACATGCTTTTACAGAAACAGACTTTTAAGAACTTGCAACAATAAAAAGTTAATAAGGGTTTTTTTTAGAGCATTTTAGTGGAACTCTCTTTTTTCATATAACTTGCAGCTAAAATTCATGAAAGTTTTGCACGAGCCACATCTGAATGAACGATGCCTTGTCAGGTACAGGCGTTTTTTTCCTCCAGTCATCACAAAATGCAAACCAATGTGTTTCCCAGGGAGCTCTGGACAGGACTGCACGCTGCTCCCTTCTGCTCTCAGTGAAGCACGGGTGTATTTTTTCCATGAGACAATGCCCTTTTTCAAAACTCTACATTCTTCTGCGTTTTTCCCCAACAGAAACAATGCCAAAGGTCTTCAAAAAAAAAAGAGCAGGTACCCTATTCAATATTAATAACTTTGTTTTTCTAGAAGTGAAAAACAGCAAAACCCCAAATGGCAGAGAGTTCTGACAAATCTATTGCTACAGCCATGAAAGGCTTGGTCATAGCTTTCCTGCAGATGGAAATGTCAGGAATACAAAATAGAAGTTTTGCCGAAGAAAGCAATCTGGTTCAAGGCAGAGTGACAGATACATTTAAGAACAGGGTTTGGTTTGGGTTGGTTTTCTTTTTCATTTTGTGGTATGGATTTTTGTTTGGGGTTTATTTTTGTTTGACTGTAGCTACATAAGGTAAGCAAAAGTCACAATTCATTGAAACCAACAAGAAGAAAAGAAGTTGTTGCTTTCAACTCAAACTAGATGAGGAACTGTGCACTTAGATGCTAACTATATATTAATGCTTGTGATGTATCACAGCCTTTGTCAGGCGTGTACAGCACTGCCAGCATTTACTGAGATGAACCCTGACACACAAAAGAGCACTAAGATGGGCAAAACTCTCCTCTGGCCAGTCCTGTGTCTGGCCAGGGAAAATGAACAGCAAAAGTCAAATCAGATACACAGGATAATGAGCTTAGTTAGCGTTAATAAAAGGGATAAAATAGATGTTAAAAAGAGGGATAAAATGAGCAAGTCTCCAGCTGCTGCATCTTCCCGAGTATCCTCGCAGCAAAAGCCAAAGTCCAGGACAAAAGATCGAAACAAATTTCCAACCACCACCACCATTATTTCTTTCCCTGGATCCTTTTAACTTCTCATTTCACACCTGGAGGATGGTTTCAGCTCATCTGCTGCACCGAGACAGCTACTCTGAATTGCAACTCATTATCCCTTTACCGGTATTATCCTCCTGAGCCAACGCCAAATACTCTGAATGTACAACCAACGTTCCTAAGGATAATCCAACATAAGCAATGACGTACAGAAACACAGTTACTATCGGAGACAACTTCCCACAAACGTTCCAGAGCCCGCCTCCAAGAGAACCTGTAATACTATTATTGGATACTAAAAATCATGAGTTCAAAATAATATTTTATGGCACGTGAAGTTACTTCTCTAGTGCCAATCACTTTGATGATTTAATTTTTTTCAAAAAACAATGTAGACAGACTAATTTTTACCTGGCAGGCTTTACTCCAGACCAGGTAGTAACTGTCCTCCCATAACCTGTACAGATGCAACACAAACACAGACCGGCACATTTGATGTTTCAGCTACACAGTGCAATTGTGGTTCCATCCCTAGTCCAAACCAACTGGTCAGCTCAGCTGACCGGACAGTGTACGGATCCACTATGTATTAATGACTGTGGAACCACAAAAGCATAACAGCAATGTTTCTTTTCTTGCTCATCCCAGTTTTCTGGTTGTTATCCCCATGTGCCATGTTTGGACCACGATGATAAAAAGACTTCCCACCCCTTCTGGGCACCAGTGGCTCCTCCTGGGAGCGGCTGCTCGAGGCCACGTCCACCTGTGGTTCCACTATTCCACAGACATCCGTCTGCCGTATCTCACTGTCCCTGAGCTGCCTTTTTTCCTCCAGATCCCACCAGATTAGCACAGGTAGCAGACTGAGCAATTGCTGCCATCCTTCAGACGCACCTTGGTGTTTGTGTGCCCAGGGTTTTACACCACGGAAATCTTCAGCAGTGATCCCAAAACACTGCTGCTCTTTATATCCCTTCCCTGCCATCTGCGCTGTGTCAGGACTGTCAGTCCGATCAGGAAAGTGATCTGAATGAAAACACCTCAAAAACAATTTTTTAGCCAAACCAGGTTCCCAAACCAGTTTGCACCATGGACACAGAAACTTCTGTCCCGTCACAAGCGTGGGGCAGGTGCCCTGGGATACAGAAGCAAGAGTCGAGCAACAGATCGACCACTTACATTGACAGTGCTGCCAAAGGTGCAACACAAACCACAGCACGTGTTTAACCTGAGGAACTTTGGCCATGTTTTCCCCAGGTATGTGATTCGATATAACTAAAGATACAACCTCTTCCTGAAATCTTGCTTTGATAACAGTTACCTGTAGCAGTTAAAATACAAGAGGTAAGACAAGAAATAGTCATGGTTCACCATAAATACCACAGTTTTTTCCTTGTAGGACTTGCAAAAGAGAGGGCTGAACACTTAGCACGGTTATTTACCAGTAACTGAATATAAACAGCAGTGATTCAGAAATACGTTTGTTTGGAAAAAAAATGTTAAAAGCTGGCCAGCGTGCATATCAGCAGCTGCATCACAGACGAAGGGTGCGCGGATCCACGGGTGCACCGTTCTGGCCTCAGAAACCTGCTCACCTTACTCAGCCAGGACTAGTTTGTCAAGGAGATACTATACGCAGCATTCAGAGAACTGTGTGTTATATCACAAGAGTTGCACACAAAAAAAGTTCCTACCAGCTCACTTGTGTTACTATTGCACTTGATAACTTAAACTGCACATTGCACACCCTTGGAAGTGAACAATTTATTTTTTTTTAACAGAAATTGTTCCTGAGAAAATAAATATACACATACAGAAAAGCATATTTCACGACCTTATTAAATAAGACATATTCTTTTAAGATCCACAAAAGAAGTCTACCCTTTAGCACTGGCCGGATGCAGCTGCATCTCCCTGCATCTCAGCCAGAGTTTAACTGGAGCGCTGCGCAGCTCGCCCACTGCAGCCCTGGTTTCCAACACAGCTCCACCCAGCAGCGAGGCCGCAGGGCATGCCGAGGCCTTCACATCAGAACAGAAAAAACCCAACCGTTTCCAAAAGCCTCACTGATCCCATTCACGCCCGGAAGGAATTCTTGTGCCGAATGCAAGGACGTTAACAGAGCAGCTGTTAGTAAATAATTGACTGACAGGGGAGATACAAACAGAAGAGAGAAACTTGCACTGTTCATTCAATGCTAACAAGGGCCAAAGATTGATTGTTTGCTTCACAAAAGGCTATTTTTCAATTCTCTCCTATAAGAAAACATTAAATCTAAGCAAACCAGTGCTATTATTTTATAATTATGTTTGTAGGCATTTTAATATACAGGAAAAAAAAATCCATGTCTTTACAGAACCCTGTCAAAGAACATAACATTTATCTTCATTGCTTTCCAATAAAATGGGTCACGTAGGTCAATGAAATGGTGCTCAGGGAAGTTTTCAGCTAACTTATTGGATATTTCAGAGTTTATTTCTTAAAGAAAGGTTTCTTCTTATTCTTGTCTTAGAACGTCATTAACAGGCAAGAGCACATACTGTTAATACAGTGAAAGGCTTTTCAGTTTAGTATGTAGAACCACTTGGAGATCAAAAGTAATAAAAGAACAAATCCAAATGATTTTTAGAAGCATCAGAAAAAAACCTGACAACCAAACAATTCTTCATAGTCAGACTGGGGTTTTTAAGCAGGTAGCCAAGTTGCTCTGTGGCTGTCACAGCCTTTCCACACAATCAGCTTGTGTTAAAGAACGAGTAGCAATTCATGCAGATGTGACCAAAATTGCTGTATCATCAAAATTTGCACTGCAGGATCTCAATCCAGAACACAGGAAAGAAATTCATTACAGTATATTGGTACCCGTTACACTAAACTGAGAGCCAATTCTACAAAGACGCTGAGACTTTCTGGTCAGGATTCGAGTGATTTTGGGAACCCCCCTGACTGGAAAGCTTTTTATGTGATGGGTTTTGTAACAAAAACCCGAACCTCGTGTACTTGCACCATGAACAAAGTCATATTCTCACATTTGAAAATCCTCCAATATTTAGACACTTTAACTATCTGATAGCAGATAAGTTGCTAAGTTACTAAAATTCTTAGCAAAAAATAAATGTAAGGGAGATTAACTTATATCTCCATATTTTTAAGACTGAAAGCTACCTTTTGCAAGGTCAAATGTTTAAAAGCACTTAAAAAGCCACCTACCCAACCACGATGATACATGCCATAAATTTGTTCTTTTTCCCTCAGAAAGACTCAATATACCTTAAAGTCATTCAAGCGCTTTGAAATGTAATTGAGGAGACTGAAGGTAAAAATCTCGAAGGCAGTTTGAGTAGAACCCATCAGCAGAATGCTTCTGAGGCCTCAGGATGACACTGGTTCAACAAGAAAGAAGGCATGAAAATTCACAAAGGGGAACTCTCCAGCATGCTGAAAGCTTGGCTTAATATCCAAAATTACCTTTTGTAGATATTGTTTCAAATGTTTGAAGCAATTTCACTTTTCAGAAGAGCTGCATAATTTGTCAGGCATTTAAAAAACATTAAGCTTAACCTTTCAGACACATGTCAGATCCCATGAATATCTCATACTCAGAAAGAAACCCTCAACTCTGATCTACTGAGTGTATTTATTTGAACAAAGCGATTCACATCTTGACTTCACGGGACCAGCGGACGCACCTTCCAGGTCAGGAACCACGGCTCCCAGCCTCACACACCGAACGCCCAGAGATCCAGCTGTCAGGCACAGAAATAAAACAGTCCACCTATCACAGGAAAAGTCAAGTCTCTGAGCTTTAGGAAAAGGCACAAGCTCAATAAAAGACAAACTGCACGTTTCTATGGAGCTTTACTTGAAAAACTGAGCAATTCCTAATGCAGCAAAATTCTGACTCCTAGCAATGGTTCTTGTACAGGTTTTTCTGAGGAAAGCCTTAGAGAGCTGGGAAGGGTTTTGGTTTTAACTGGTTTGTGGCCGTTATTCCGGTAGAATGAGTGTTTCTGCAGAACAACAGGGGGTTAATATACCGTGATACAGGTTTCAGTGTATCAGAGGCCTGTTATTCCAGCAGAGGAGCTGGGCTCCTCGCTGCCAGCTCTGACAGGAACGGTCTATGCCAGAAAGCTGAAAATTCAATGTCATTTATTGAGTCTTTAATGGAGCTCTCTCATAATACAATTTTGTACATCATGAGCATAACCTACAATTTGACTCTGATGAAATGCAAGTTTAAGTCCACCACTAAAATTACTCCTAAAGAGAGTACAAAATTATCAAAGGCTGAAAGCGCAAAGAAAGTTGAAGTTGTGTTCTCCCTAATTAGATATGTTTACAAGTTCATTAGTGATCTGCAGCCACAAAGGGAAGAACGAACCAATCGGGAACAATGTTTTCCAGGCAGCAATCTGACCACAGGTCTTTCTAAGATGTACAAACACCCCGATGGTTTTCAGTTTTTTGTTTGTTCTGTTTCATGGTGAATCCTCAGCAATATCAGGTCTGACATGTCAGCAAATCTTCAGTAATTGTTCATTTTGAGCTTATGTGCAATGCAAACTATGAAGAGTTTGTCTCTCCCTCGGTGTAACACAGGAAAACGGCTGATGTCACTCTGACAAACACGAAATCAGCATGACAAAGCAAATGAAACGTATTTTTACCTTACGTACAACAAACTTACGCTAACAATGCAAAGAAACGGCCCAAAACAAATCTTCGGATGATTTTAAACACACATCATTATTCATGGCTGGAGAGTTGTACAAATCCACCCACTTTCTCTTTGAAAACAAAATACCATTCTAGACCCAAAGCATGGGACATGGGACAAGAGACAGGAATTGCCAGAGGCATCCAAAGACCTCCCAGCACCCACCACGCTCCCAGCCGGCTGTGCACAAGAACCCGTGGTAACTAGACAGAGGTTTCACTGCTACGTACAGGAAACACACCAGCAAACAAATCAAGCAGAATTTCCACACAAATTTCCCCACCACTGTTTTAAGTGTACTGGTCAATAAAAAGTTTCTCTAAGATACTTTAAGTTTCTTTACTCTTTCAGAATTCTCAGTTTCAACTTTTCTCTGTCCACTTGGTTAAATCAACCTATTTATATGTCATAATTAAAGAACTTTGATAAATACAAACTTTTTTACAAACATGCTAATAAAATGAAAAATTCTTCATTGTTATGAACAAAATCATTTCCAATGGAAAAACAGAAAAAAAGAAATCTCAAATTACTCAGTAAACCCATTATTTTGATTCTCTTGACAGCCAGTCATGACTCTGGAGGGGAACTGGGACATCCTGACCTATTGTCCTGGTTTTGTTAAAAAACAAGTTTCTCTTTTAGTCAATTTTGCCTGTCAGCTAAAGCCTTCATGTTAGCTGCATTTTCCTGGAGAACCAGACACATGTTTGGTAAACCTAGCAATAGAATGCAAACTTATTGATAAGCACGGATGGACATCTCAGGAGAGGGGCAACGAGAAACTGGTGACCAAGAAACTGACCAACTGTGTATAACATCCCATTCATGTGAATACTCCATATAAAAGTGGGAGATCACGAGGATCTCGTCCCTTTTCCTTATGGCGACATAAGGAGAGGACCTTGCGAGTCGTCCCTGCGAACTGAGGCCAGTGACAGACTGAATCCAGCTCCGGTTGGCTGCAGAGTCCAGTCCAGGACTTCGGGTGCCAGTTCTGCAGTTGCTGGGACTTTCAGTATTGGTTTTGTATATTTTGTATTATTTTCTCTATTTTATCAGTAGCATTAGTAAAACATTGTTAATTTTCCCAACTCTCTTCTCTGTGTCCTCTTTCCCTCCCGATCGCCTGTGCTGAGTGGGGAGGGGGAGAGGGAGGGGCTGAAGTGGGAAGCGGGGTGGGGGAGGAGGTTATCAATACATCTGCCAGGGTTTGACTGTCACCCCGCAATCGAAACCCTCGACAGCTATCAAGAAATTCAAGGGAATCTTTGTCTTCAGCTGAAACACTCTGCTAGGCACAAAATAACAGTTAGTAAAGCTGCCTAAGTCCAAACACTTTTCAGCCCCAATTCAAGCTGATTGGAACTGCCAGACCAGCATTCAAGAGCGGTTTCGATCCCAGTCTTCAATGTGGAAAACAACGGAGGCCAACCTTTGAAAATAAGACTTGACACCTTTCATTTGTGGAGAGAAAAGGGAGGAATGACTTGGTAAATACATCTGGACTGTTACAGAGGTGACGTCCTACTCTGCTATGTGAAGATCCTGTTCCAGAGCGGTGGGACTCGGATGCAGTGTTTTCCAACACGGTTTGCCAGCGGTTCCATCGCTGCTGTGGCACCAGTGCCTTTCACAGCCTCAGTGTCAGCAGCACATTCCTGAACATGCACAAAAAACTTGGGAGAACTAAGGAGGATGCTCTGAAAGCTGAAAGAGATTTTACCTGTGCTCTTAATTAAGATATTTATTTTGATAGGTACAGAACAGAGGAAAGGAATCAGAAGAACTCAGCCCAAGGGCTGCACTAGGGACAGAATTAGTTTCACACGGTCCTATGAGAAAAGGATAACCAAGCATGAATGTTTTAGAAGAACTGTATTAATCTCGTTGATGTATGACCTGTATTTTTAGTCACCTTCATGTTCATCAGTTAATATGACTACCCAATTCCAGAGCATTTTGGGCAAGAGAAAGACACAGAGAATTGTTTTACTTTTTATTAAAATGTTCATTTAATATTTAATAGGAGAAATCGGTATTAGATATTAAATTTCATTACTTTTGTCTGGAAAATAATTTGTATTTAAATTTAGGATGAAACCCTAATCTTTTTTTTTTTCTTTAATGAATTTTGCATTAGTCTCACGAGTGAATCTCATATTAAGACCTTTTTCTAACACGATCATATCAACAGAACTTTCAGCTTCCATCACCCATTTGCACACTGCCATACTCAGTAAGCTACATGGGAACGGAATACAAAAATGAAACACAATTTGGCCACGAGAAAACAGCATGAAAGCACAGAAAATGCTACATTTTCAGTATGTTCTAACTGTAAAGCTCAACTGGTGTAACAGCAATGCCTGTATGTGCTGTAACAGTGCCTGTGCGTACTGCAACTTACACAATACCTGGCACCTGTTGGCCACGATGCTTTCAACTTCACCACCATCACTTAGAAACTTAAGGAACTTGTTTATTTATTAAAACCTTCATTTTTATGTCAAAGGATATATGTGTACCCTTGTTAGGAAAAGTATTTTTAATTATGTGAATTGCTTTAAAGATGCTTTGAAGTTGAACGAACAAATTTATATTTTAACTCCAGAAGCATGAAAATTAAATATTTCTATTTTTTTCTTTTAAAGCAAAAATCAGACTTTTTCACACTAGTGGAGAAAAGAACTAAGCAAAGCAACTATTTACAGCTTCGCAAGTTACACTACAGGTATGATTTCATAAAACTTGTGCCGTACGAACATTACCTCAATCAGTTTTCTTTCGTAAGAGCTGGCTAGTTCCTCATTGTTCTCCGCTGCCTTTTGCTCTGGAACAGTAAATTCACCATCAGTGCTCCAAACGTTCGGCAGAACTAAAACAAAGAGATGCCTCAGATTAAAACATTACATTACACAAACATCTACAACAACCTGCTTAGAAGTAATAGCTCTAAAAGAAACAATTATTAGAAGGACAAAAATAAGATGTGATATTAAACAGTATGGCAAGTACTAAAATCCAAATATTGCAAGGAGCTGTGTTGTCAGCAATAACGAGACAGGTATCTCAACAGAAGGAAATGCAAACAAAAAGCACCGGGCTGTTGTGCGACTACAGCTATCTACGAGATGCAGGTATAACTGCGTTCTTATCCAAAGCCCTTGAAAACTAAGCCTATGCTTCATTTTCAAGTCTTTTTTTCTACTTCTCTTCCAAAGTATTCTTTCACACTACTTGCACAAGATACCTATCATAGCATTTACAGAAAATAGGGCTGAGAATGGACATTCCATAAATACAATCTAGTATTTCATGAGTTTGCAGAAAGCAGAATCAGATGTAGTAATTTCATTTCTGACAGTTAATTGTCTAATTTATTCTTAGAAACCTCCAATAATGGAGATTTCATGCTCCCCTGCACAATCTATTTAAATTTAAGTATCTCCTCAGTAAGGTTTTCTTGATAGCTAATTAAATGTCCTTCACCTGCCATTTAAGACCATAAGTTCTTTTCTCAACCGCAGTGAATGAAAACCACAGCTTATTCTGTTCCTGTTCCCAGGTCTCATTTATGTATCTGATGATCACTTTAAGGCCTATTCTAAGTCTCCTCCAAGTTACACAAAGTCCAATTCAACTTCTCCTCACAGATCATGAATTTCTTAAAAAAGAAGTTAGCACACCATTTCATTTCATTTCACCATTTCTCAAATCTAAATCACACACATACAACCACTATATAATGGAGATAAAAGACACCATAATTCATCTGACTTCATACTCTTGAGCCTGGGAACTGATCTTTACTTTGAGTAAGAATACATACATTCACAAGTTCATTATAATAATAAGTGAATGCTGGAAGTTATCTTAAGAGCTATTGCTTGTAAACCTTGCTTGGAGTTCTTCAGCCACAAATTTCTAATGTCAGCATTTTTATATACATGATATTATTGTATGTAAGCAGGTTTGGAAAATGGGACACATAAAACTCCTGCTGATGGCTGAGAAATCAGGATGCTCATTTATTAAGTATTTAGATACCAATATCTGCTCAGTCTACAGCAGTGATCACTCCTTTCGAAAGCTGGTGTGATATTCTAAACCTGACACAGTTCTGACTCTTGGACAATTTATTTATAATCATATTTGTTGAGTGGTTTGTTTGTTTGGGTTGTTTAAGTCATCGCAAAGCAAAGTATGCTGAGTTTCATTTATTATTTTAGGAAACTACTTAAAAGCCATACTCAATAGGACCTGATCAGATTATTGTAGCAAATGTAGATTCTTCTCTATTTATAGTCATAAAAGTAACAGCAGCAGCTCATTTTATTTTGACCCTTTCAAAACAGCTTCACTGAAGGTCTAAACACATCACGTTCCAAAATCTACAACGCATATAAGACCTTTGTGCTGCTACCATTTGGAAGCAGATCAATCGTTGCTGGAATTACCCACGGTGATACCATGGGGCAGCAGTGACACGAGGTGGATGCAGCAGCTTCTGCCGCCCTGACCAAGACAACTGCCCAGCACCACCACGGCAGCAGAGCCAGGAGCTGCCAGGTCCCACAGCTCTCAGCGTCACGGCCCTGGCTGCGGGTAAAGCCACTTACAAGGCAAGAACCTTCACCTGGGAGCGTGCAAACCAACAAGAGTTTTAACTTAAAATGACGAAAGGAGGGAAAACGGTAGTTTCTTCACGCTATTTTCTTCGCAAAATTGTCACAATCTCAGACACGGTAATAAAACCGGTCTTGCAAATACACTCTGTTATTCTTTCAAACATATAAGCTAATTAAGAACAAAATGTCTTAAGACAAGTTGTTACAGTCACTTTAAGTTATATCACAACTGGATTTCAATAATTTGCCTTAAGTTATGTAATGATATATATACTGAAAAGTACAAATAGCTCTTCCTAATAATGCAAATATTCCTAATTATGAAGGCTCACAACTGAAAAATATGGATGTGCACAATGAGATGCAGCAGGCTGTGTATGTAACCCCGGGGGCAATCGTTCCCATGAACCTGCTACAAGAACCAATTTCTTCGGTCCGCTCTCCTGTGCTGTACCTGAATGTATCAGTTCTCAGGGATCCTTCAGATACTGAACTATTTTTTTGAGTTAGAGGGCCCAGTATGACTGAAAGTTTAACATAAACCACCAACAGTAGCTAAGAAAAAAACATATTTGGTTTTATAAAAATACAATATGTGGAGTTAGAATATAGAGAAAAAATATTACAAATAGTGCACATAGCTGCAATTTATTCTGGTCACTAACAATAAATATTACAGAAAGCTGCTGCAGACAGATTAGATATCCTTTGAGCACAAAGCGCACGTGTATTCATTTGTAGAAATGTTGGTACTATTCCATCCCCCTTTTTGATCTAGAAAATCTGACCATCCTACCCATTTCTATTCCTATCACTCACTAATTTGCACAATTTTAACATGGCAGAATATAGCTAGCCTAGGAATATTTTTTCTTTTCCTATAATTATACTCATCATGTAAACTGTCAGTATCTAATGAAGGATAATTTCTGCTATTATAAGAAGCTTAAGCGATGGTTTCTGTGAATAATTCTTAATATGAATGACTACGCTCCAGCAAAGTCAGAAGTAAAAACATGCTCTCACTAACCAATATCCCTTTAAGGATGAATGAAGCTTTGCAGCTCCAGGCAGGTATAGTGACTTGCCCTTAGGAGCAGAATTAATGTAGTATCATTCATATCGTCACTTACGTGACCACAATAGTGACAATTGAAAAAAATAATTTCAAAAAGACAGAAGGTGTCCATTTCCAAAAAGCCACCGCGTCACCCAAGTGCCTCTGTGGTCAGTGGAAATACAGGTCCCGTCAGAAGATGATTCAGAATCAAGACTCCGGTTCACCCCCCCATCAACATTTCTATCACCAGTGACGACAAACAGGTCACAGAGTTGAGAACTCGTTTCCTCTCAGATACAAAATCTGCTCATCAGTCAGAGTAGCATAGCAAAGACAGTAAAACGTCTGGACTGAATAGAGTCTACTTCCAACAGGCTGATACTGATCTCCAAAACAACACTAACGGTAGCATCCAGAGATATTAAATTTGCTCTCCTCAATCATTCTTATGTTCCTATACAACATTACTTCACAGATTATTTTTTAAATCAAATCTTTATCTGATAGCTTTTTCTGGGAAGTTTCTTATTGAAAAAAAGTAAGACCACCTCATCTACCAAAAAATGCTCTGTAAAAACAAGTACCAAACAAGTACCAAAGTCTACAACGGTATTTTTTCTCAAAAGGAAAAGAAATCAAATATCTTATTTTCACTATTGGGAGATACTACTCTGTCATCCTTGGAAGAGATGAATCAGGCTTATAATTAATTATCTTTTGTTAACCCCATTTTCACCTAAATTATTTCATCTGTTTGGGACAAAACTCAGCAAGGAAAGCAAAGACTTTTTGATTGTTTCTACTTAGCAGTACATTGATATTACGCCATCACATAACACAAGTGTGATACCAATCTGCATTACAAAGCTGTGCACACACAGCCAGCAGCCCCAGCAGAGCTGCAGCAGGGACACATCTCACAGAACCCCAGAGTGTCAGGGGTTGAAGGGCCCTGGAAAGCTCATCCAGTGCAATCCCCCCATGGAGCAGGAACACCCAGCTGAGGTTCCACAGGAAGGTGTCCAGGCGGGTTTGAATGTCTGCACAGAAGGAGACTCCACAGCCTCCCTGGGCAGCCTGGGCCAGGCTCTGCCACCCTCACCAGGAACAAGTTTCTTCTCATCTTTCAGTGGAACCTCCTGTGTTCCAGTTTGCACCCATTGCCCCTTGTCCTGTCACTGGTTGTCACCGAGAAGAGCCTGGCTCCATCCTCCTGACACTGCCCCTTTCCATATTGATCCCCAGGAATGAGTCCCCCCTCAGTCTCCTCTTCTCCAGCTCCAGAGCCCCAGCTCCCTCAGCCTTTCCTCACACGGCAGATGCTCCACTCCCTCCAGCATCTTGGTGGCTGCGCTGGACTCTCTCCAGCAGTTCCCTGTCCTTCTGGAACTGAGGGGCCACAACTGCACACAATATTCCAGGTGTGGTCTCCCCAGGGCAGAGCAGAGGGGCAGGAGAACCTCTCTGACCTACTGACCACCCCCTTCTAACCCACCCCAGGTACCATTGGCTTCCTGGCCACAAGGGCCCAGTGCTGGCTCATGGTCACCCTGCTGTCCCCAGGACCCCCAGGTCCCTTTCCCCTACACTGCTCTCCAACAGCTCGTTCCCCAACTTATACTGGAACCTGGGGTTGTTCCTGCCCAGATGCAGGACTCTACACTTGCCCTTGTTATATTTCATTACATTTTTCAGAGAAACACAACGGGCAGCTCTTCAGACACTGGTATTTCCCAAGGGGAGGGCTGATGTCGTGCCAGGCAGCCCGTGGTTACTGTACCTGCCACAACCTCTGGCTCAACGGTCACATACAGAAGAACAAGGCGTGTGCGTGTATGGGGTTTTTCTTCCCCTTCATTTCATCCTTACCTTCCACTGTCTGACCTTCTCTTCTGAGCATCTGGACAGCTCCTACATACTTCTTCAGTTGCACTTTTAGCACCTCATTTTCTCTGTTGATAAAAAGAACAGAATAAATAAATAAATATTAGTGTTTTTAAAGGAAAGCCCATTTCAATGGAAAGAAACATATTATCTGTGATAAGAAGCTTTATCTAAGTTTATCAAGACAAAAAAACCAACGACTTACACGTTAAATCAACAGCAGAGCACCAGGAAAACTACTTTCCCAGGGCCACACAAACAGCTCAGTGAAACAGATCATCCCACAATCAAAAAGGTTTCATCAACTGTTTAATTTAGATGTTCTACACTGTGCTGCATTGATGGCAGAAAAACGATACAGTCTATCTAAATCAACAGTCGATTAAAAAAACAAGGACGTGATACCAGCCAGGGAATTTCGAACGGCCAGTATAAAATTAGATACTCATTTTACTAGTTGCCCATGTATTTAATGTCAAACAAGTAAGAATTCAGCTTTAGAAACTGACTCCAGCGTAAGAAAACGCCAGCAGCTCAGCACCAACAGGCGGGGGAAAGTTCTCCACGGCCGTTCCTCAACGGGAACCAGAAGGGAAGAAGCACAGCGCATCCCCTGGGCCAGGCCACTGCGGTGCCTGTGCGGGCACATCCTCCTCGGGACAGCGCAGTACTGACACCACAGAACACCTCAACTTTATACGTGGGGGAAATGAAATGGATTCTGACCCATTGTATTCAAATCGAAGCTGACAAATGGCATGTCTGCAAACTCCAAATCTAAGCCCATTGAGTTAACCACGCCCGCCAGAAGTGTTTCTGCAGGAGAAGCGTAACTAAAATGTGCTGCGGAAGAGTGCGCGCAGACAACTTGTACTCTTTAAGAAAACACCAGGGGAGAAATACACAGGTGCAGCACATTTCATATATGGGAATTTATCTAAGAATGAGAAGTATTCAGAAACCCAAACAAATATGTTTGATGGTCCTTATGATACCATGCATATAACACACAAAATGTACATATATATGTATATATACACACAAAGAAAATTAAATGTCTGTTGTGAGCAATGCCATATTTATAAATAAAACCCTAGACTGGTACAATATACATATTTCTATGGATTTCAAATCAGTTTTCTGAACTACGTAACCTCAGTTTTATTCAGTCCTTTAGCAGCAGGTTGCTACATAATTGAGAAGAAACTATTGATTACCCAACTATCAAATTTTCTAAAAGTCCTTGATGATTTTATGCATTTTACGATATTTTTCATTTCCTAGACTACAAAGAACAAGTTGGTTTTTACAGAGTTGGACACTGCTATTCAGATTAAGGAAAAAACAATCAGAAACCCAGAAATACTATATACTGTATTAAACCAAGTCTAAATAATTCATTCATTAAAAAAATAATAGTTTGACAGGTAGACAAAAAGATTTCTCACCAGAAGTGTAAATGTGTCTGCATGGAAAGAACTACCTACAATTATAATATATTGAGTTTTAAGGATTCTGAAGAAGTAATCACACTCATCTCATTTCGGCCTCTGGGAACAGTCTCAGTGCTTCTGTCTGTACTGACACAGCAGGGGAAAAATAAAGCAATTTTTCAGCACTGTGCCTATCGAATCAAAATTGATACCGTGCAGACGAACTCCAGAAAGTCTTTAGTTCACTTGGGTTTTTGATACAAGACTGAAATTCAAACCAGGACACTATGGCCCAGTCACAATTTTCTAATATGCCACTTTATCATCTTACTACTTCTCTTTCTTTGAAATCTTTCTCATCACCATTATTTAGCTAGATCCCAAAGAGAGCCCATCCTGATATATTTTATCAGAGAATGTTTAAAAAAAAATAGCAAACACTCCCTAGAAAGTCTTTAATGAGTTCAAGAGGCATCATGTCAGATATTCACAGCAAGTATTTTATAGGAGAAACTCCTGCATAGGAGCTAAGGGTCAGATTTGCAGTTCTTGTCCACCTCAGCCAGGACTCCTCCCTGTTGTCAAGGATGTGAAATATTTCTAGGTGAAGGCCCCAACTTGCCTTTTGCAACTTTTCCAAACTTTACCATTCAGCTTGAAGCAAAACTGTGAGCCTGTGATGAGCCCAGAGAGCACCACAGGGCTCTCAGCACCTTTCAAAGGGCTCCAAAACCTCCCCATCCTGTGCTGCAGAACGAGTGGCAAGGCTGGCAGTGCAAGGTCAAGGAACAGAGAGGAAAACAAATAACTAAAAAATCAGCGTGAAATCCAAGGGAAACAGAGAGAATGATGCCACTAAAAGCATAACCACCTCCAAAACCTCATTACAACACATTTCCCTGCATGATCACTTCTCCCTTGTCAATAAGTAGCTGAAAGACAGTGAGAATATGTAATTTTACCCCGTGTCAGCTCAGTGACAGAGGATGACAATCTACTATTCCTCCAAATGATTCTTTTTGCTCAGATGGCACAGGTCTAGTGTGTGGTGATGATCAGTTTTTATACCACCGGTGATTACTCCTGCAGAACAATGATGTTATTCTTTGGTAGTTTGATTATAAAACTAGAAAACTGCACATTAATTGCTATGTTGAACAAAATGCAATCCAATCACCAAAAAAAAAACAAAAGAAATTTAAAGCATCCTATGAAATGAGAATTTAACTCCTCCCCAGGCCTCTTTATGGTTTTTCATTATTTGGTACACATAAGAAGCAGATTAGTGAAACATCTTTGAAACTTTATGTCTTCAAGACAAAGAAAAACGATGCATTTCCACAGGTGTATTGGTTCAGCTTTTCAGCTTCTGACAGAGCAGACTTCCCTCTGCAATCTCTCAAAAATACGACCAGAGAAGCACAAACACATGTAAGGCCAGCAAAGTATTAATGCCACACACCCACAGCAGCAGGATACATTCTATGCCATCTGAAGCTTCTTCAAGCAACTGCAAGAGTTCCTCCATAGCTCTGTGCCTATTCCCCAAAGAAAACCTGATAGAGATATTTCCAGGTTCCATTAACATCTTTTTTATAAACTAATGCAGTAAAGCTTGGTCTTTTTTAGCAGAGTGTATTTTATCCTATAGCATTTTCATTCAGTGAAATGACTTAAGATACAACTGAACTCTGTAGCTAGCTTGTGGTTTAGTACTTTTCCTGAAGATAACTCAGAGTATTACCAATTTATGTGTAACCACTCTCAGCTGTTAGTGTCTTTGCTCAAAACCAGGGGAAAAAAAACAGTAGTAATTATGGTAATTAATCAGTACAAAATAACAACTGCAAGCAAAGAGGAATGTAAGTATCAAAACCTGATACATGAGTTCCTTGTATCAATTTTCTAAAATGGAAGATACCATTTCATAAAATCCCTAAAATTGTAAATATTTCTATTGTCAGAGATACTTGAAAAATTCACCAGAAACCACTGTATGTATTCACAAATTCTAGGAAAATCTGAAGGATCCCACTGAACTCCTGTCCTGAAGCCAAGGTCAGAAACAGGAACAGCAGTCGGTTTGTGTGCAGAGCACCCACGGCCTGGGGATGCAGCACCGCCCGGCTGGCGCGAGCAGGGTGACGTGTCCTGTTAGCCAAAGCCAGGAGATAAAGCATTCAGAGTAAAGCATTTATTTTTCAATTGCAATGTTTTGTGACACTGATCATACCAATAGGGAAACAAAACCTCCTTCTACTGAAAAGAAATTCTCTTTAAATATTCACGAACGGTGTACAGGCACAGAACACCTGAGCAACAACAAACTTGCTTATTTATTATTGTTCTTTGGAAAACTATCAGGAATGACAAGTAACAATTGATTATACAATAAAACTAAGTTGCCAAATACCTTCAATTCCCTGCCTAATTTTGAAGCAAAAGTAATTACACTTGCTCTCAAGTTTATTATTTAAAAATCAGTATTTGAGAAAATCTTGCCTAAAAGAAAATCAAAACCATTTTAAGAATGATAATTTTATAATATAATAAACTTTAAGTTCTGATTTTTGCTGCAGAGGAAGAGACCCATCACACCTGCTTCTTGAAAAAGCTAGAAAAATCCCCCTAGGGCTTCTGTCAAATGAGCACGGTTTGAAAAGAATTGGAAAAATTCTGCGTCGTTTCTCCTGTATCCCAGCTCCAGTGGCCTGCAGAACACGGTCATCATGTTCCTGGCACAACCACCAGACACTAACCAGTGCTTTCTGTGCGGCTTACTCCCAAAAATGTGTCTTATTTCTAAATTCAGGCTTACAAAAGCCAAAATCCAACCAACGCATTAGTGGTTCAGAAAACACTGTAAAAGTACCAAATCTCCAAATGATAAAAAAATTGCATGAATCTTGAGAATGAATTGAAATAAACAATGCACTGCCAGAATATGTAGAACCTATATGTACATACAGAGAGAGAGGTTGGGCTGGGCGACTGCCTTCCAACCTGAATTAGCCTATGTTCCTACTATTAGGAGGTGCAAGACCAATATTAATTGTAATCATATATAGCCTAAATGAAATAAGAAAAATAAAAACTATTACTCATAGAAGTGGAACTACATATGATTATACTATAAAGCCAATCTCTGAAAAAAACTGTAATGAGGAATAATGAAATAAATTTAACTGCTTGTCATGAAACACCATATCCATGATCAACCGAAAACTATTCTTATGGTGGCTTCACAACACAGACTGTGCTCAAATCTAGACTATGAAAGGGCTCTATCCAAGCACTGATATCACACCTGAAAAAGCAAAAAATGGCTTTGTGGACAAGAAATATGAAGAAGCTATTTATCTTCTGAAATAACTTGTAACTTGGGACATGCCATCAACTAACCAAGCAGGAAAAAAGAGTCACTGAATATAGGAATAGTGCAATTAGTTTTCAGAAGCAGGGACAAGAGACGTTTTCCCTCTCTCCAGGCAGCTGCCCAAGGTAAGCCATGCCATTCCTGCAGGATGCACAACACATCATTTCGCGCATCCCTCAAGTGCTGCGGCTCTCCGGGAAGTGCTGGAAAACAGATTAAGTGCCAAACCCAAAGGCAATGTGTCTTAAATAATACAGGCACTAAATAAGAGGAGACAGATTAGGTTATGGAATGTACACAGTAAACAGAAGGTACATAAAAGTGTCAGATAAGTATAGTCACATTCTCAGCTCCATTTCCCTACACAGTGCGTTATCATCTCTTTCAATCTGCTTTTCTTGCTACAAAGCCCGTCCTTTGTAAAATGCCTTCCTCCAACATTTCTGAAAATAGTCTAAAAATATGCAATCTGAGATGATCCACTTTCACAGTCAACTTCAATAAAGGTGTTTGCCTCGCGAAGGGATGTAACGCTGTTCCACACAGAATTAAAAAGCTTTAGCACTGCCAAGAGCCCCGCGGCACAGCAGTCCCTGCGGCCCCAGAGCGGCTCACCGACGGATACCTGCGCCCAGGTCCCTGCAGGAGCTTTGGGGACAGGCATAAATACCAGCGCTCGTAATCTGAAGCATACTTGTTCATGAAAATACAATAGCCAGATTGTTACTGGACGATTTTCTTTGATGTAAGTTGTTCGGAATATTACAATTGAGGAAATTTTTCTATTCAAGTCATGTGATCAATTGTTTTCAAGGTAAACAGTGAGATTTCACTATTACGAAATACCTGAAACCTACTTTCCTCTCACCACGTTTATTATACAGCACTTACAAAGCATTTCCAAAATTTCTGTTATTTCAAATTCTTCAGCTTGCCCAAATTCCTGGTTTAAAATTTTATTTATTTTTAAAAATTTACTACTCTTAC
This sequence comes from Patagioenas fasciata, assembly GCF_037038585.1. Taxonomy (NCBI): domain Eukaryota; kingdom Metazoa; phylum Chordata; class Aves; order Columbiformes; family Columbidae; genus Patagioenas; species Patagioenas fasciata. The sequence continues at coordinate 566,024 of NC_092534.1, read as the reverse complement.
TACTGCAGTAGCATCACCCACAGCACACCAAGTGAACCAACAAAACCTGGATTCCCATATAACTATGAGCAAATTTTCTTACGTGCTAAAAAATGAGTTGCAATGAAACATTAAAGAAATGCATCTGAAGTCCAAAATAACAGGTGACACAAGAAGTTGTTGTACCTAAGCAGCTCTCAACACTTTTTTTCATGTGACAAGGTAACCTGACTTTCTGAACAACTCACACAACATACTCAGTCTCCGTAGCAGTAAGAGAAATTACATAAACTTGTTTAAAAATAAGGAGTTAGCCTAAGGGAGCATCTCTTTAGATCTTGTTATAAAAGCTCCTTATCTATTCTTTAAGAAGGTATGTGCATGACAAATATCTGATTCACCCCTATGTCACTGCAAATTCTAAAACTGTGGGGGAAGTGAGTCAAAGAAATATGAATATATAATTCCTATAACCTGAAATGCAAATATTCAATGTGAAGTATTTGCATTGTTTCAATTGCCCTACATCACGTGAATGTCCAACTCACTTATGCATCTCTTTTTCCCTCCAAGGGAATAGTTTGCTTTGATGTGTCATCAAAAGCAGAATTAGTAATGTCCTAAATACTTTTTTAAAAAATATGTCAAGCTTTATATTTCTCATTTTCAGATACCAGCTCTGCTATGCAATGAAAAGCTTACAGGAGTCTCAGCTGTGGTACTTCATGACTGCCACCACGCACACAGAAAGTAAACACTGTGAGAAGGCACAGATTACTCACCTTATTTAACATTTAGGATGGGTTTGTTGTTTACTATACATGTGAATCATCCCCAAGGTCTTAGGCATCATAGGTTACTCTAGAGCTTATTGAGAATTGTAAGAAGAAAATCACACTATTACAGCAGCATTTACCCTCAGAAGTCTTCCTTAAGCTAAATCCCACTGAGACAAGGGGCAGGTAAAAATCCCTTTCTTTCAGCAGAGCTGTGGCACAAAGTCAAGCTGGAGGCAGGCGGGTGCTGGGCCAATGCTGGTTAACACCTTCGTCAGGGACCCGGCTGCAGGGAGACAGGGCACCCTCAGCAAGTTCACAGACAATGCAGAACTGAGGAGCAGCTGATACACCAGTCAGTTGTGCTGCAATTCAGAGAGACCTGGGCAGGCTGGAGAATCGGACTCAGGTGAATCCCTTGAGGTTTAAGGAGGGGGAATGCAAAGTTCTGCATCTGGGGAGGCACAGCCCTTGGCAACCAGATGTGCTGGGGGCTGGAAAAGCAGCTCTACAGAGAAGGATCTGGGACAACAAGCTGACCACAAGTCAGCAATGCAACCGTGGCAGCAAAGCAAGCCAACAGCAGCTTGCAGCGCGTTAGGAAAAGCATTGCCTGTGGGTCACTGCCAACTACACTGCCCAGAGGGGTTGCAGAGGGAGATATGAAAAAACCTCATGGGAAATGATCCTGAGCACCCTGTTCCAGCTGACTCTGTGGGGGGCTGACCCTAGCTGGACACCCAGTGCCCAAAGCTGCTCCATCACCCCCTCCTCAGCTGCACAGGGGGGAGAAAATGTCATGAAAGGTTGAGTGTGGAACTATGAAAGACACCTACCAGAGGAAATAGAGTGGAGCACAATTAAAATGAAATAGGCTCCAAATCAAGTCCTCACTGGCTGCAGATCTGTTCCCTCCTCGCCCCCTTACATTTCACAGCTGTATAATAGTTGAGGTTTGGAAAATAATGTTTGCAGACAGTGCTAGGTACTTCAACACCAGCAAGGCTATGGCATATCCAACAGAAGGAAAAGAAACAGGACAATGATATTGGGCAGACAGCAATATCGAGAATCACCCAAATATCAAGTAAAATAAAAATTTTTTAAAAGGGGTGGTTAAAACTGGACAAAATAGATACATAAAGAGAGAAAAGGCCTCTTACATTTACCTTACATATATGTATTCATTTGTAGCTAGTCTCATTATCTAACTGCTGCTACTTTCATGGCTTATGTTTCTTAATATTAGTCTAATTACTTTTTAAAATTAAACTTGATTTCATAAGTTCAGTTCACTAATAGTCTTTCCTCTGGAGCTGTAACAGTGGTTTTGCTAGCATTTTAAACTCTCACTTGGTATTAACACTTAACAAAAAGCACAGACCCACTGTATTTGTCAGAAAATCTCCCAAAGGTTTTTTCGGTTTAAATTCAAATGAAGTCCATGGTGGTTTTAGTCCTAGATCCCTTTTGTTCTTCTGGAAACTACACTTGTTGCAAATTTCTTTTTCGTGTATGCAGAGTTTCTGACTCCCTTGTCCCAGTGCTGCTCCTTTTGTGCCGCTGTGGGTGCTCCTCACCTGGCCAGGGCCTGGACCTTGCTGGCGTGTCGCTCCTCCTGTTCCGCCGCTCTCCGTCTCCAGTTGTCCATCTCCTGCCGCAGCGCTGCCGAATGCTCCATCTCGCCATCCAGCAGGTTCCTCAGAGACCTGGGAGGAGGCAGCAGCCCCTGTTAGAACACTGCAAACACTATCGAGTAATTAGAGGATACACTATGAATCACAGAGCAGGTTGCCTGAATTACACCATTAATGTCATCCCGAAGTTTCATTATTCAATGTAATAAATTCTGCTGATTTGATTATACAAAGATACGAAAAGTTACAAGGAAAAAGGACTCAATCAAAACAGTTGCGCTTACTATTAATTTGTATTACAATCTCATCAACATGCCCAAAGCACAACCTGGTATCTATTGTGCCACCATGCAGAAATAATTTATCATAGAAAGCAGCTTATAATTTGGTTTGTGCAAGCCCATACATCTCAGGAACAATCTATCAGCGATATATTTCCTAGCAAGAGCAAGAGACAGGTAGGGGTCTTGTCCCTGCTGAGAGCATTGCAACAGAGCTCTGCCTAACAGCCTGGATGAGACAGCACAGGGCAGCACGACACGCAACCACAAAGCCCAAAGCATCCCCATCCTCTGCCAAAAAACCCGCAAAGCCAAATGGAGCAATAACTTGCAGTTACTGGAGTGGGGAGGGTAAGAGACAGGAAAATGGGATCAGTTGGTAGTCTCAACATTAGAAAAAAAATAAACAAAAATTGAAGTATCTATAGGAAAATGTAAATTACCAAAACAATTCTACTATAGCATAACAAAAGTATCTCTTGAATACACCTGCATTTTCATTCATCTAATGATGTGTTCCAATAGACTAAATACCTAAAAAGTAGGTTTGATAGCATTTTAAATAAGTAACTTAACATTTTTACATTTACATCATCATTTTGCCCCAAGTGAACATAAAGACTCTCACAATGCCAGCCACTCCCAGCGCAACACTGTTAGACATCCTGCACCACTTCTGCAGCAGAAGGGAAAAGGAGATTTTCTGAATATTTGTCTGCAAACCAGCATTTACTCATTTGGAAAGCTATCTGAAGAGATCTTAAGAATCTTTTGGCTTTAAGGTTTGGGTTTGAAAACACTGTAACTGGCAAAAGCTCCCAAAATGCGAAGAGTAGTAGGTGACTCAAATTCAAAGGAAAAAGCTGACCTGCAAACATCACTCTTCGGTATCAGCTGTTCAATACTGAAGTATTAAGCTTACCTTTCGCAGAAAAATAATATAGTCCAAAGGATTACATGTAGCTTTACGCAAAGGACAGCTTGTATTAACGTTCTGGGGTTATTTAATTATAGTGGCTCTTGATTAGAAAAAGAAGACTACCTATTCTGTTCTTCCAGTTCATCCTTTCTATTCATCATGGCCACAATAGCTTGACGAAGTTCATCTAAAGAGAAGGGACAAAAAACAGATTAATTTCTGTGTGTATTTTTGCTCAGTTTAGATCTAAAAGTCATAGTGGCCCTAACTCAGCACCATGTTTAAGATGATGCCAACATCATTTGCTATTCAGCGAAGCGCACAAAATGCTCTTAATCTCATCACTAATCTGAGCAACCTTTCCAAAATGGTATTATTTAACACAGGATCATAAGTACTGATCAAATCAAGTCAGTCTGCAGCTGGTTTTGATACAAATGTTTCCAAGCCTGCCTGTGCCTGCAGCTGGTTTGTTTTAACCGCAGACACATGGGACACTGCACCTTCTCACTGCGTGCACACTGATGACAGACACTGTTACTTGTTCAACTTCTTCAAACTGCTTCTTTCCCCGCTATCAATTCTGCCACAGGAAACAGAACTATTCCAGCAGCCAGAGCAGATGCAATGGCATTGCTGCTCCATGACACTTCTCGAGCTCAGTCTCAAAGATGATGGGATTTCTGAATCCTGTAATTTCCTATAAAAACCTTTTTATCTCCTATAAATACCTTAAAAATACTTTCTGTATTTTTTTTTTAATTATGACAAAATTTTGGATTTTTTTAAGACTTCTTCAGGGTCAGCTTTACCGGTGACACCAGAATAGTCCAACACCGCACAGAAAAGTGTCAGCTCCAAGTGCTGCTGCACTGAGTCCTGCTATTATGGTTTTAGCATATAACTGTACAGTTGTACTATTACTATTTACTAGAAATTTACAGAAAATATGAGAACTTAGTTGTCTAATCTACAACAGATTCTGACTTCCAGATCTTCAACAAATACAGGAAATACAAATATTTGAATGGCTCCTAGCAAACATCATGATGGATACAGGTCCTATAACAAAACAAAGATCTTTGCCTATAAAGCTGAATTCAGAATCTTCCTCAAGAAAGCATCAAGCCAACGGCATTTTAAATATTTCACAAGTGTCATTAAAATATGACAATGCTTGATCTGAGCGAGCTGTCAGTATTTCTCTGACTCTCGATAAATAAAGCCGTTGCTGCTCAGACAAGTTGCTGTAGCGCTGGCTCTGCACTCCCGCTGAGGCGACGACCCTACAATAACTGCCTGTGTGCATACTTGAGTCTGTTTACATGTGTATTGATTTATTAACATTTAAACAATGAAGCTATTATAAGTTGTCTCAATTTTTCCCAATTTTAACAACCTATTCAAATTGTAACCTTAACTTGCCTAATAACTTTATCTTCTTTCCCTTATTCCAACCAGAACCTTCTGCATGAGTGACGAGCTGAAATCCCATCCTCTCTCACTCCCCTTTCCAACACACACATCAGTGAGTAGAGCATGAAAAGAAAATTCTGGTAAAGACTGTGGTTTGCAAAAAAGGAGAAGAAAAAAGCCTCTTGAAATAAAAGATGTTGAAATGCTTTTTATAATATTTCCATTGGCCTTATTTTTTCTGAAAGTTATAGAAATGACAACGTTGTAGAGACACAGCAACGCAGAAACTCCGAATTTCATTATTACATATAGGACAAAAAACCAGCGCTTAATTTAGGACCACAAAAGCAACCACACTTGATAACTCCGTATTTCTTGCTAACTTAGGTCGAGTACAGTAGCAAAGAAGACGTGGCAGAAGCACCAAGAGAACCAACAGGTCAGGGTTGAGAGCGCAGGCTCCGAGGGCTGCCCCGTCACTGCCCCGTCACTGCCCCATCGCTGCCCCATCGCTGCCCCACTCACACTTCTGCTTGCCCTCATCAGTACTCCAGAGTCCTATTTCCCCTCAGTTCCTCAAAACAAAGACAAAACCTATATCGCTCATCACCAACACTTCTTTAACCTCCGCATGCAAAGTACATATAAAGGAGTCAAACGTTCACTAGTGCAATTAAATAAATAAGAAGTTACCAAGAAAAATATCAGAAGCCAATTTAATCTTTTGATTCACGTAACTGAATGGAACTAGGACACCATCCTACTTAATTCAGGCGTAACATTCGCAACTTTCAAAAAACGTAATTTCTTGCTCTCACTTATGCTTCTCGAAAAATTTGAGCAGCGCTTCAGAACAGTCAGCGAAGACAAATACAGTAAACCCAGCATCCGGCCCTGCAGCACGGTCACCTCACCTCGCTCCCAGCAGCCTTCTGTCTCATTCGTGGGGTGGGTTGGAAGAGGGAAGAAATAATCAAAAATAATCAGGGTTGTAGCAGTAACCATAAATCGGGCATTTTCTGACTTCCGGATTTCACAGCCTCAACCTTTCTCTCCCTCTTCTTGCCTTTTTTCCTTTTTTATTTTTTCCTTTTTCTTTTCCTTTCCTTTCCTTTTCTATAAAACAGTGGGTGGATGGCCCAATACACCCACTTCAGAAAACACTCTGATATCAGAGTTCATGTGCTACTTCTGAGTTGCTTTGTGCTTGAGATGTCATCTGCATTCTGTGAAGTAACATTAACTGAAAGAGACACACTGCTGTTACTAATGATCAGCCTTCAACACCAACACAGCTAAAATTCAAGTGATAATCAGCGTTTCATAAAGATATAGTAAGATAATTAGTGAAGTCTTTCAAATTATTATCTTAAGAGCTATTTTTCCAACGACTTCTTAAAAAAAGGATTTCCATGTGCAAACCAATAATTCCAAGCCAGGTGCTTCTTTATCAGTAAAATAACATAAAACTCAAGGAATGTATTTCCATATTAAACCTCACTTTTTAAAGCACAAAAAAAAAAAACTTTTATTGTGGAAATTAATCTGTAGCGCCTAATTACTAAAAAGCAAATATTTGCTCTAGAACATTTTTATTTCACTTCCATACTACACGCAAATCAAGCTTCGATAAAACATTTCTAAGGCTGCATTCAGAGCATGGAATACATAAAACTTGCCATGCTTGAAGAGTCACCTGCCCAGCCACCTCCAGAACAGCCAGGAGCCTCCCAGCTCTGGTGCTGTCTCACCAAGGATGGGCCCAGTATGATTTTTAAGCGCCTGTTCTAAGCAGGAGCTGTCCAAGGTTCTCTGGGTGTGCACAAGGTCCCCCCGCACTGCTCCGCAGCCGCAGAGAACAGCAGCCTGGGAACAGCCCACAGGACCTTTGCTGCTTTCCTGAGTGCAGACTGACACAGATAATTGTGGAGACAAAGCAAACATCCAGCAGAGCAGTGACATCTTCAAGCCTGACCTTTCCAAACATGCTCCCTAAGCTGCCTGCACGGGCACTGCCCATCAAGGCTTTATTTACTGCTCTAAAATCTTGTAAATATTATCCTATCATATCACTATCAATAGGGCAATTCTTAGCAGGAAATAAATGAGGCAATACAGTGTTGGCCTTCTAGTGTACAGAACAGTCCTGACCAAAAAAGAAATCTGAAAGATGAACTGCAGCTTCTTTTCTCAATGCTGAAACGTATGCAGCCTCTTTCCACAGCTGTGCTGCCAGGGAAGCCACAGAACCCACTATCTGAAGCATTTAGAGGAAAAAGTACAAAAATATCCACCTTATTTATTCACACAGACAGGATACAAATATGATATACAGGTTTGATTATTCAGTCATGTTCTTCAGTCCTCATAAAAACCGGGGGGTTTCTCCAGAATATATGAAAAAATATGGAGTAATATACAGTGCTATAACCTTCGCTTACCTCTGTGGTCAAGCCAGCTTTAAAAACTGAGGAAAATTATAGTAGAAAAAATAAGTTCCCAATTATTTACTAAAAAAGTGCCTTACTAAAAGGTCCATTGTACGAAGGACGTAAATAGCATCCTAGTAAAGAGGGTTGTAAAGAAGGACACAAGTAGCATCCTTCGAAATGGAAAGGTTTGGAACTTCATTTTATTCCACTGCAAAACCAGCATGGGGAGAGCTGTGCTGGCGGGACAGGCTTCCTGCTGTAAAACAGGGCTGGAAAGATTATCTCCCATCAACAATAACTGGAGCAGGCATAAAGTCGCCGTCATCCAAATATGATAAAATAAATACCATTTTTTTTAAACTGGAAATGTCAGAATAGGCGCATAAATATAAAACTTCTGACAAACTTAATTCTTTGTAAAATTGGTTATAAGACGTAATGATCTGTAAAACAGTGCAAAATTTCAAATGATGTCTAATATACACAGCAAAACTCTGACTCCACGGACTAATATTTCTCTTGAGTGGTATTAGTATTTTTGGAGATGCATCTGCTGCTAAGTTAACCTAAACCTTACCAAAGCATGGGACATGCATTCAGGAAAATTATTCAACATGGCAGAAATTCTGAATCACAGCTTCTTATAACTTTCCAGCCTGCCTATCAAAAGAACCAAGAGAAAGCTGGTATTATACAAGTAAACTGGAAAGGAAGCAGGAAGAGAATAGATTAAAAAAAAAATCATTTCAGGCTTAGTGTTTTGAAGCAAGAAGCACAAAATCCCAGTCACTGGAGACCTTGCAGCTTTTCTCACTGCACTAGTGCACTCCAGTTTTCTTGCCTGATGTGTTAGAATTAGTTGCTATGCAACCAAGCTGTAAGCTTCACCATTTAATAATTCTTCTGCTAATTGCAATACAGAAAAAGACGTTCAGTTTCTGGCTTTGTTATAGCCTGGAATTCTTCCTGTATGGAGAATCTATGGCCAACAACAACGAACTGGAAAGAAGCATTTTTCTACAAAGGTATTAACTTACATGTATAGTCAGTTGAATTTTACTTACAATGATAATTATTTACTAAGCGTTCTACTGGCTTTAGAGATTTGTTTTGACATAGTTCCCCCCCTTCCCTCAACTAAAACCTTCTCTGAAATACGGAACTAATGACAGCGTATATGCTTCTCTTGATCCTATGGTCCATTTCATTTACAAATCGAGCACCAGGAACTGAAAAATCTCAAGATTTCCTTTCTATTTTATAGCTGTCTTAACTACACATAGGGACTAACAGAGCAACTGATGGAGACCAATTGCAGCCCCTGCTGGTACCTAATACCTCTACAAAACAATAAAATCAATAGGGTGTGCTAAAATCACAGTTTCCCATTAAAATCCTATTACTGAAAAACAGAATAAAAAAAACAAAGAATGAAAAGATATTGTAGTAATAACATGAGCGGAGAATACCCAGTGACCAAAGTATCACAGTAACTGCAACAGTAACTCCACCTATACCTTCCCTTACGTCAATTAAAAGTCTCAAACTAGTTTCCTGCTACAATAAAGGAGCAGCTGAGGGACGCGGGGGTTCAGCTGGAGAACAGGAGCTGAGTGGACACCTTCTGATCTCCGAACTGCCTGAAAGGAGCTTGGAGCATGGAGGGTGTTGGTCTCTTCTCCCAAGTAACAAGTGACAGGACAAGAGGAAATGGCCTCAAGTTGTGCCAGGGGAGGTTGAGGTTGGATATTAGGAAAAAATTCTTCCCAGAAAGGGTTTTTGAGCATTGGAACAGGCTGCCCAGTGGTGGAGTCACCATCCTGGAGGGGTTTACAAGGCGTTCAGACGAGGTTCTCAGGGACACGGGTCAGTGCCAGAGCTGGGTTATGGTTGGACTCGGTGATCCTGAGGGCCTCTTCCAACTGAAACCATTGCATGATTTTATGATTCTGAGAAAGGGTTTTTCAGCAGGCCCATGGCCCATGTCACAGCCTGGAACAGCACCTGGTAAAAATGTGTGGTCCACTTCCTTTAGCATACGGTGACACAGACATCATTTGAACATGACACTAGAACATGAGATTACAGTATCTATAGGGTTCATTCATTTTCACGATTGCATAAATCAATTTCAGAAAATAAACTTGGCTTCTTCGCTTCTAACTTCCCAAATGTCATGATTTATAATTTGTGCATATTTCAATTTATAAAAAGAAACAGACACACACCCCAGAGCTTTAGGAAGAATCTATATCCAAAAACCGTCTGTATAGTGAGGAAAAAACACCATACTGGCTTACATGTTTAGAGAGCTAGTCAGCTGAACAACTAAGTCTCTATTCTACAAGTTTATGTGAAGAAAAAATATTAAAGACGGGGTAAACAAACTGCCTGTATTTCTACTGATCTCCTTCTGCAGCAAAGGCTATTTTTTCCTGTCCAGCTCAACTCTTAACACCACTGAAAATACAACTATACTCCACCTTAATTAAATTTTTGCTTACGAAAGCAAATATTTATGTTTGGAGCAGATTTCCGTATCAAAACACAGACTGAGCATACACAGAAAGAGTTCCAAGTTTCTAGGAATGCCAACTAGGCATTAATGAAAGAATGCAAAACAAGTAAGATTGTATCAGAATCAACCATTTCCAGTGTTGGCAGAGCTTGCAGAGATTTAAAGATTTTAATCAAATTAAATCATTATTGTTCATTTAACTACTCAAGCTGCATTTAGTATATGGAGGACAACGAGAAGCTAACACCATTCCAGCTGCAACGAACCCTAACCTGAGATCTGCCAAGTCACAAATCGTTTTAGAGCAGTCATTGTTAATGTGGCCAATATGGCAAAAATGAAGTGCCGTATGCCCCTCTAAAGAGATCTTCCTGAAATAAAAACAGAAATGAAGAGTTATAGAACTTTCAAAGTTAATGCCATCACTCTAGATACATCAAGGAAGTACTTACTAACTGTCATGGATTCTGGCACAGTAGCTGAAGGCAACACGTTGCTTAAAGTATTCACTGGAGCTGGAGGGCTGACTTCCACTCTAGTCATCAAAGTACAACACCATCAATAAACGCACACAAAATCCTGAATTCAAAACTTCAGAAAAAAGCATGCTAGAAACTAAAATTGTCACCATATTCACTCGCATTCAACCAGCTTATGTTTAATTATCCTTTAACATATTTGTTGTGAGCCTGATTTGAGAATACACACAAAAAGATCCAAATCAACAGGCCATGGACAATGCGGTAAACAAGAACATAAAAACCCACATAAAGCCTATTTTCAAAACCAGGAGGCTAAGTCTGCCTGTCATTCCACAGGACTACATGACTTCTTCAAGAAAATTAGGAAAAAGTTCAACATATGAAACGATGTAAAAAGGGAAACATAGACTTTCACATTTGTCTTTCCAAACATCTGCAAAAGTACCGTGATGAGTAGTTTGTTTTCCAGTACGGAGCAGTGATCCATCATGTAACAACAATAAGTTGACAGCTATACAGTGAAGATTTTTTTCTCCTAAGAAAACATTCTTAACATGTACCTGTAAGGAAGATCAGATCTTCTTGGAACCAGTTCTACCGCGTGAACATTTTCATGCCCCTCTCCATTCTCCAGGTTATCTAAAGTAGAACACACAGGCATTAGCTTTCTTCAGTTAGCAGCACTTATAAAATAAAAACAAAACCAGAAGGAAGAGAATAACATCTTTAAGTAGAAATACTCATCTTTACTAAAGTATTTAAACACTTTAAATTCTTTCACCAAGGTTAGCTTCTGCACATTCACCCTGAATGGCAGCAGGATTGTAAAGTCACTTAGGAACACAGCCAGCAGTTTAGAAAAAAATATAATGTTGCACAATTCCTAAATTAGTCTTTGGATGTACATTTTACGCTGATAACAATGGTGCGAAGCTAGGAAGAGACTTCTTACTGAAGTTATTTTTGCCAGCCCCAGAATTTTAACCACCACATGGCACCTGGCAGTCATTACAAATCTGTTTGTGACTTGCAGGCAAAGAATTTGTGGTCAGTCCCCAGTACATGAACCCTTGCAAACACCCCGGCCCTTCACGCACTCCCACCAGAGCCCCGGGGCTTTTCTCTGGCTTCTCATGCCTTTGTACCGAGCATCGGCAATCAGGCAGACAGACGTAGATATATATATTTTTTAAAAGCAAAGATAATATCCATCTGTCCACAGATCCATAACTGTCGGGATCAAAATGCACTCACCACTGCACCTGTCATTAAGGCAGTTCAGGTGGAAAGAAACAAAAATCACATTTTATTGATGTCTTCTGCATCACATTATGCAAGGGTTACAAAGTCACCTGTCCCGGTTTTGTTAAAAACAAGTTTCTCTTTTAGTGAATTTTTGCCTGTCAGCTAAAGCCTTCATATTAGCTGCATTTTCCTGGAGAACCCAACACATGTTTTGGTTAAACCTAGCAATGGAATGCAAACTTATTGATAAGCACGGATGGACATCTCCCAAGAGGGGCAACGAGAAACTGATGACTGAGAGACTGACCAACGGTGTATGACATTCCATTCACGTGAATACTTCATATAAAAGTGGGAGATCACGAGGATCTCGTTCCCCTTTTTTTCCCTTTTTCCTTCCCTTCTGCTTATGGCGACATTAGGAGAGGACCTTGCTGGTCGTCCCTGCGAACGGAGGCCAGTGAGAGACTGAATCCAGCTCCGGTTGGCTACAGAGTCTAATCCAGGACTTTGGGTGCTGGCTCTGCAGTTGCTGAGACTTACAAGATTGGTTTTGTATATTTTGTGTTATTTTCTCTATTCTTATTAGTAGCATTAGTAAAACATCTTTAACTTTCCCAACTCTCTTCTCTCTGTCCTTCTTTCCCTCCCGATCGCCTGTCCTGAGTGGGAAGGGGGGAGAGGGAGGGGAAAAAGGGGGAGGTGGGGGGGAGAGGAGGTTGACAATACATCTGCCAGGGTTTGATTGTCACCCCGCAATCCTAACCCTCGACATCACCGTAAAACAATCCTAAAATCATGGACTAAACTAGCACAGAATTTAAAAAGCTGGAGTTCTAGAAAAAACGTTATTGGGAATTACAGTTATTTCAGAATGACTATGGAGGAGAAAGCTCATTTTTTTAAGCTGTAGAGTTTACTGAAGCTCAGTTCCTAAAATGCATACTCCATTCTTGCTCCAAGCAACTGAATTTTGACTTGAGTTTTCTTATCACTAGGTACATGGAGAGGTATGCCCTGACACATCCCTGAAGCACTGCAACAATCTCTATTAAGACATATAACAAAATATTGGGTTACTCTATATATTTTACAAGAACTCATTGAGCATGTTTTAACAAAAATGTTGGCATAATAATAGTGAGAGTGGCAGCTCCCGGGCTGACCCGCACGCAGCAGCAGCTGTCCCAGCTCACCCAGCACAGCGGAGCTCAGGCCGAGCCCAGGGCTGCCTGAGCCAGCGCTGCATCCAGCAACGGTCACAACAACTCCGTCCCACCGCCCGTGCAGACAGGAACCTGTGTTACAGCGTTCAGTCTGCTGCAGTCCGCAAACACCGACAGATCTAGAGTCCTTCTCTAACAACTGCTGTGTAAGATTTAAGAGAACACGATGCCACAAACTACATAATGTCGTCTTAATCCACTTCTTCATAAACTCAAAAATGTAGGAGTACAAGAAAAAAAGAAATACTTATTTTTTTAACCACTGGCATCTCTTAAGAGGTAAAGTACGCATATTAAAATACAGCAGAGGGCAGTACAGCATTATTTTACAATTCACACTTTTCACGGGCCTTCAATTAACGGTCCATTTATACTCTTGGCACATATAAGGTATATGCAAAAAGTATGAAATATTTTACAACAAAACCATTATTTGAATGCCACTGAGAAGTTTTTTAGTGGTCACCGAAATGAGAATACAGTCCCAAAGTTTTACAAAAGCAATCTTTTATGAACTGCTAGCAAAATATTAACTTAGAGGGGTGGTGTGGGGGTGGCAGGTGGAAGTATTTTGTTTTCAGTGCCAATATAGATACTAGGAAAGCATCAGGTCTTCTTTTCCATACCTTTAACCATTTTCACTGCTTGCTTCAAGATCTTCTCCAAACGGTCCACATCATTCTCGAAGTGCAGCACCCCAAAATACAAACCACACTGCGGCTGAGCCAGCCCAGAGCCACCCGAGCAGATACTGACAGATGACACTTTCCTTTCCGTGTGTTTGTGCAAACTGCTTTTACTGCCAAAGCACAGCCCTGCAAATTCACTATCAGCTGTGACCCACCACAGTGAGTCTCCTCCAGAAAACAATGTGAGGATTAAAAGTAAGATATGAGCTGGCAATTGGTGCTCGCAGGCCAGAAGGCAAATCTTATCCTGGGCTGCATAAAACAAAGCACAGCAAGTAGGCTGAGGGAGGTGATTCTCCCCTCTATTTTGCTTTCATGAGACCCCACCCTGAAGACTGCATCCAGCTCTCGGATCCACAGCACAAGAAAGACATAGACCTGTTAGACGGGGTCCAGAGAGCCACAGAAATGATCAGAGGCTGGAACAGCTCTGCTATGAAGAAAGGCTGAGAGAGTTGGGGTGTTCAGCCTGAAGAAGGCTCCAGGAACTCACTGCGGCCTTTCAACGTATAAAAGTCGGTTTATATGAAAGATGAAGAGACTTTTGACCATGGCCTGCAGTGATGGGACAAGGCGCAATCGTTTTAAACTGAAAGAGGGGAGATTTAGGTTGGATATAAGGAAGAAAATTTTTTTGTGATAAGGGTGGAGAGAGCCTGGCCCAGGTTGGCCAGAGAGGTGGTGGATGAACCATCCCTGGAGACATCCCAGGCCAGGCTGGACGGGGCTCTGAGCAACCTGAGCTGGTGAAGATGTCCCTGCCCATGGCAGGGGGTTTGGACTAGGTGACCTTTGAAGATCCCTTCAAACCCAAACCATTCTATGATTCCCGTATCCTCTTCTGCAGAAGTATTCCTTAGCCAATCATTCCTCATCCTGTATATAAATAGATAACAGCTTCTATTGAACTGCATCCAATATTTGATACTTTCTCCAATCTGTCAAGATTAATTTGAATTCAAACTCTCAAACACACTTGCAGCTCCCTCCACCTTAGTGATATCCAGAAAATGAATAAGGGTACTTTCTATTCAACCATCCTAAACATTAATAAAATACCATACAAGATCACAGCTTAATCCCAACAAAAACTCTGGTTTATTCTGACATCAATAAATAATCCTCAACTAAATATCTACTCAAATCAAGAACTCTGATTCAGATCCAGAATAAACTGTAATTGAACCTCCCATCCCAGTTGTGCAATATCTCCTATGTCCTTACAATCCCATTATTTCTCACAACTGTCCCTCCCATGTTAGAACTTCTGTTATGAAGTTTGCTGGAATTTGCTACATTGAAATCCCTACCTGTTTGGGAGTAAGAGCCAACAGCACTGACAGGAAATAGAACATCCGAGTCATCATTCAGGACCTGCAGCGGAGTCCAAGTGCACATCTGAGAATCGCATGACCCTAGTTCATGAGGCCTAGATTTAAAAAAAAAAATACAAAGAAAACAACCTATTTATACAGTCAATGCTTATCTTTCTTCCAGAGGTACCACAAATCTTCATTTCAATCTGCCTGCCCATTTCTTGGTTCAGACATACATAAATTCATTAAATATCAGACCACTCCAAAGCAGACAAGGTAAACGCTGCTTGCCTCTTTTTCTCCAAAGGGATTTCTGTGTCAAAAATAAAGAGGGCATATTAGTATCTAAAATTATTTTTCTCTCAGTTGTGTCTTAACTATCTACTCTGATGATAACAGGCTTACTCTGCGTAAAAGACGGGCTTTTACTGTGAAGCCAAAATAGAGTTAATATCATACTATGAACAAGAAAACTTCAAACAGGTGAGTGTTATAGCCTGCCTATATCATGCAAGAATTTCAACAACTGAGAACTTCAAGTAGAACAAGCCTGAAACCTCAAAATTTGGGGTTTCAGTGTAACTTAGAGGCAAAATCCCATCACCACAGTGGCCCAAATGGTTTAAACAATGGAAAACGGGAAAAAAAAGAGAGGAAAAAAAATATAAAATGTATAGATCAGTTAGTTCCATACATCTGCCAGTATTCCTGAAGGAAGGAGAGGGTGGGACAGGGGGAAGCACAGAAAATTTACTACTGGCGCCTGCAACACTACTTACTTTTCAGAAGATTCAGTTTCACCTTCTGTGTCTTTATTTCCTAATACTTTTCCATATAGGTCATCCTCATCTTCATCATCGATGCTCTTCACATCTAGTTTCTGGTATTCGTACTCTCCGTTCATGAACACCGAATTGCTCCTCCACGAATGGTCACTTTCATTCCCGTTCCAGCTTCTTCCGACGGTGCTTTCGGATGAGGGCAACAGAAAACCCGAAGTTCTGTCTACACTCTCCTCTGAACTTTCTCCAGTAGTCAACGTCTTTGTGGCATCCCCCAAATTTTGCTCATCTTCCTCTTCATCAAATGAGATAATGTTTGTCACTCTCTTCTTCTTTTTTCGATCTTTTTTATATTTCAAATCTAAAACCAACATAAAGGTTCACATAGTTTACAAAAGAGAAACAATGTAATACACTTCTTTTTCTTAGAACTCATATACTACATGAGTTTAGTAAAGAAAAAGTAAACACTTAGATCTACAAGGTGTTTCATTATCTTTCCGTACATGAGCTTATAAATCTTCAATTACCATCTTTACTTACATAATTCAGATTTTAGAACATATTTTTGAGGTGCATTCACAACAGTATTCAATTGGAACTGGAAAAAAAAATTCAACAAACTTATAAAATGAAATGTAAAAGAAAGCCTTCCCGTCACCTTCTCCCACAGAACGCGGGTAACGGATACCGCAGAGCACGTCCACACAGCAGAAAAAACACAAAATGCTTCTGGGGAGAAACAACTAAAAATAACAAACTCCCAACACAAACTAAACTCACAACTTGCAATCAAATAAAGTGAATTTTGTCTATATTCTGGAAATTCAGTAGCCAGCTCTCAGAAGAAAAAATTTCGCTTGCTCACTCGCTCAGCTAATTAGCTCTTGGTCTGGAAATAAACTCTCTCTGATTACTTCACATCTATGCTGTAACAGCACTTATTTTTAAATTATTACCTATTCCCACTGATTCCACTGTGCACATGAGGCTAAATGACCTCGCAAAGCTGAAGCACTCTAAGAAAGATCAGAAATTTACCCACCAAGACAACTCACACCGGGCCTAAACTGCTGTTGTTTAATTCAAGTGCAGCTGCTCTATACCCACAAAACACATTAACATACTCCTAAGAGTAAAAGGACAGTAAAACTCACTCTGGATGCAAACAGAATTCCATCCAAGAACATAGACTTTAATGAAAACATCTGACTTGCTCTAACACTCGACATACAATGGCATTTGAACAAACGTCATTTGTTTAAGTGACACTTTATTTGAGTTGTACATGACACATCCTGTATACACATGTACTGGACACATACATCGTGCTGTCGAGTCATGTGCAGTATGTGCTCAATTATTCTGTTCTTTCATCTTGCAAGTCTATTCTATACTAACAAAGTTATCGCAAGTCAAGTATCACCTATTATTTTAATCTCATTTAAAACGCTAAACAACAAAAGCTTTCCTGCAAGTTTGTTTTGAAAACTGTATTTTGAGACAAAGTCTGTTTTAAATGCCGATAAAAAACAGATTTCACCTCAACTTCTATTCCCACCAGACAGCATTCACATGTTAAAGTCAAAACTCAAACCTTGTTTCTTCATTGAAAAACACATAAGTCCCAGAATCTCCTGCAGTTTTGCACCTTTACGAAGCAAAACATTCTTTTACCTCAACTTCTGGAAATAAAGATGACAAAACATTCCTTTGCCTTTTTGGGAACTCAAAATGTATAATGAAAATCCCATTTTAGTTGATCAATTTCAAATTACAAGAAATTAAAACTTTGGCTCTTTATTAGTAACTAACATCCTACAAACTAGTTGCACCACTAACACATTTAAAGGCAAAAAGAATGCATGAGTCAATTCTCCTTTGTGGTAATAACCCACTTCATTTAGGAATTCAGACTGCAAACATGGGCGCTGCTTGAAGAAGATCACATGCTAAGATTTTTATCTGATATATAACAACAGATATATGGCAGAAACTGACCGATAAAGTGTCAAAAGAAAACATACTAAAAATGAAAAATCAAGAAATTGAAATTTAGGTCACAAGCAAAGCACTTTGCCAATAAGACAGTTTAGCTTCCCTCTCACAGTGAAACCAGAAAGCTACAATACACGTTTATCATCCAGTACTCGCACTAGTATTTCTAAAATCTCATAATTCTATTTCACACTCAACTGGTTTGTATGTGTAGTGCACTTAGCTTCAAGGTTTTGGTTCCATAATAGCGCATTAAATTTAATTGAAAACGTTATTTAAACACACTTAAATATTTTCCGTCTTTCTGAACAACACTACCACTGCAAAAATGCTCACCAGCATTGACATTCTTTGAGAGAACAGGGAGAGGGTCGGTGTCTGGGTCGGGTTTGATCAGAATGGAGACGGCAGACGATGCGGTTATCTCTCGAAGAAGGCTGCTGACACCTTGAGTGGATTCTTTCAATAATGAGGTGACGTTTTGTGTCGATTCCTTTAACAAATCAGACACGGTAGGTGTGCATTTGCTCTGCCCATTTAAATCTTTATTATCAATGTTGATCGCAAAAAGAATGGAGTTCAGACCTTCAGATAAAACAGGGAAAAAAGAACAAAAAGCCACTATACACATCATACAAACGTTACAAACGTTATAGAACCTAAGAATTAACAATGTTGTGATGCATAAAACATTTTTCCCAAAAAATTTCCCACAACTCTCCATGCATGAATTCTTATTCTTTCAGTTTTAGATTATATTCAAGCTGATGCAATCAGTTCTGAACTTACCTTGAAGGCTGCTCAGCTGCACACGAAATAAGCAGTAAGCACTGTGAGCTCGTTTATTTCTAACCTTTTATTTAAAACCATTTCAGTGCAACTTTAATACTTGTTGGTTCTTATATTCTATTAAGAAAAACTTCTGTGAACCCTATCTTGTAGAACAAAGCATGTGACCATTTACCTGGGAAAATGGGTGTAAAAGGTAATAATACATCACTTCTGTGGTCAAACTCCAGAAAAATAAATTCTGTGCTATTATTCCTTCCTCTTAGTCTCCTCCCATGGATTTACCTATAATTTGGGTGTTACTACAGAAGCCTATCATTGCTCTCTTCTACTCAGGAATAAATCACTTTGTTTTCTCTAAATCGGCTAGATTTTTTAAGAAGCTCGCCTGGACTGATGAAGAGTTAGAAAATTCACGTGAAAGATTTTTGAACTGTAGGAAGGCCAGATCCAGTCTTTTAACAGTTCACCAATTCACAGCATAAACTGGCACAACACCTTGACTGTTCACCCTGAACATGCGTCTGCCACACGTTCTCCACTTTAGCAAAGAGCGTGTTAGAGAGGCTCCTCACAACCAGAAACATCTCAAAATGAACTTGTTTTCCCAGAACAGCACCATTGAAGAGAAAGTCTTACCAGCTGCCATCGTAGGGACCATACTAGAACGTTCTTCATCCATCATGAAAGACCAGTCTTCATAGAAGACACTATCATTTTGAAAGGGGACCAAAAAGAAAAAAATATGCAGTCCTATATTAACATATATTCCACTTCTTAAAGACATTAAAACTCTGAAAAATAAGTATGAGCATACCAACAGATCAAATTCTCTATCACAGTAACTCCCTGAAGCCCTGAAATATACAGAACTGCCTGAACAGTTATCAAATAAGTGCTAAACAGTACTTCATTTTCAGTCTTAGCTCTGCAATTTTTTAATGAGAAAAAAGCCACTAAGGGCAAGGAGGTTCATACTACATTAGCAGTCACAATATTTCACTACACCTATTGCCATACTGCAGAGATGTTTTTAAATAGCTACAGCTGACTATCATTACCAAGCCATTTTATAAATTGTTAGAATACATGAACACAACCAAAACGATCCAATTCACCTTGAGCAACTTGCTGTAGCACAGGATGTCCCTGCCCACAGCATGGGGGGGCTGGACAAGCTTTAAGGTCCCTTCTGACTCCATCCATTCCATTATTCTATGAATCAGGGATCAGTTCAAATATCCCAAAACACATCAACCACCCTAGAGTCCACTAGGAATTCAGATGTAAGAAAATTCAGTTAACATAGAAGCAGATAGCAAGAAAACCCTCAACCTGTATTTAACAAGTCTGATACATTCATTTAAAAGTTTACAAAACAGACAAGAATTGGGGACATAAACTGAGTCTGTAAACCTCATTTGAACTGGGATAACACTTCAATCGTAAATATTGTGGAATAAGCCTTTTTAGAAATAATATTTCATGTCCAATGCAGAAAGGGCTGATAATGCTAACACTGTGTAAGTATTGCTACAAGCACAAGACTAATTAGTGGCACAGAAATCCAAGTCACTAATTTCCTCACAACGGTTTTCAGGGTTTTTTTTCCTTTGTTGTTTCATATGTCTTTATTTGATTTCAAGCTTTCTTGCAAGTGTCCTGGTTTTGTTAAAAACCAGACTGGTTCTCTTCCGGTGATTTTTCTCTCAGCTCAGTTCTCCTATGTGACTGTACTTTTCTGAGTTTTAGCTGCATATTTCTCCTAGGATGCTGCACTCGGTGCTGACAAGAGACCAACGGAATGCTGAAGAAGTTCATGTTTAGATTTATTCCTATGGTAGCTCAGAAAGACTGATAAGTTTTCCCACGTTCCATTGTGAGAGGGGCATGTTTGAGGAGGGGTGGATGAACAGGTGACTAGAACTGACCAGCGGAAGTATTCCATCCCATAATCGTCATACCCCCTATATAAGAGGGTGATCACGAGGGTCACTCTCTCTTCGCCCATGGCCGGCATCCAGAGAGGCCCCTGTCTGTCTGTCTGTCTGTGATCCACAGGCCTCAGGCCCTGCATCCTGCACCCAGGTTCCGGTTGCTGTGCAGTCCCGCCCGTGACTTCCGGGGCCTGAGCTGCAGCTGCTGGAGCCGCCAGCTCCGCACACCCAGCTCTGCTGAGTGACGCCAGCTCCACAGCCAGCACTTAGATTGGGTTTGTGTATTTTGTATATATTCTGTATTTATTAGTAGTATTAGTAAACCCTTTAAAACTCTCCAACTTGAAGTCTAAGTCTCTCTTTCTTTCCCCTTATCTTTCTTATCATCTTTCTGATCTAAAGGAAGGGGTGGCGGGAGGTAAAGGGGATAACAGGGAGCGTCTGCCCCAGTTTATTGCTGCCTTGCCTTAAACCTTGACAGCAGGAAAGCTACAGAGGACTGGAACAGATTAAACATGAAAAGGAGGTAGTAACAAGCTCAGTTCTGGCAACAATCTTATCCAGCATATCCATTAATTGATGTAAATTGAAAGAATTTCTTTTTGCTGGATCCATTGGACTCGATCAAACTCAACTGTTACTGATAAAAAAAGGAAAACACTCTGAACTTTCAAAAAGAAAAGGAGCTGAAGATGTATGAACAAAAAGGTAGGATTCAAGTATAAACTTGAGTGCATTTTGCACATCCAAAGCACCTTAGGATTTCACCATGCACAGTAACTTCTTGTCAGTAATTCTGTAACAAGAAGGTCCACAAACTGAAACACAACCACTTCCAAGGGACCTGCAGCTGCCTATTGCTTGGCTGCTGGAGCCTCTCCTCACAGGATGGGCATCTCCACAAGACAACTTGCGCTGATCACCGGGTGTGATCAAGTCTGCAGTTGTGCACTACTGAATGGAACAAGAGGAGCACCCCAAAGCACGGTGTCCAGGTCCCAGGGAGGAAAACTGGTGAAAGAACAGGGAATGGAGCTCAGAAAGAGGATGGAGATGAAGTTGAGGATAGAAGCACGTATCCTCACATGCTAGCGTGACGCCAGTGGCAGCTCACAGGCTGATATAGGCACAAGCCACTACCTTTGGCTGCCAAATTTTCAAACCCACACAAAACAGAAGTATGAGATTAAGTGGCTTCACTAGCACAGCAATTAATAAGGTGTATTAATAAAGCTGTGGGTTTTGGTTGTTTGGGTTTTTTTTAATCTCAGTGTTTCATTTGTCAATACACTTCCTGCATCACCAAGATACTGAGTACCTGAGTCGATTCTTATCTGCAAGCAGCATATGAATGTATCTTTCCAGGGAATGTTCATTTAATGCACAGCGCAACCAAGCTCGGCCTCTACCAATATCTGTAGTAATTGTCTTCAGAGAGTAGAAGCGCTGCAGTTCATGTTTGTTCAGAACTTCCTTCACATAGTACCAGAACACTGGCTCTGGAATTAAAAAAAAAAAACTAAAATCACCCAAAAATGCTAAGCTCTTATCAGAATGCATTTCCTTGCAATTTTATAAAACAAGCAGGTAATGTTATATAACTTTGAACAAAGGTAAATCATTTACCATCTCCTTATAATTCTCCAGTTAAACAGGTTATTTATTTCTGCAGAACTTGGGCTGCTTAAGCACTTAGAATTTTCACCTCATTGGAAAAGCCAAACACACACCGAAGGATTCTGTCTTACATTTTTCAATAGAACTCACATTTAAAAGAACACTTAAGTGAGTCCTTCATCCATAGATCAGGTTCACACATTCAGCTGGGAATACATTACCTAAAGGAAAAAGGTTCTTTAGAACTCTGTCTTACTGGTGATGGTGAAATGTTAGCAGCTCGGTCCAAAGGAAGAGGCAGCTCCACAATTGGCAGACATGCAAATGACAAATTCATCTTACTTTAAAAAATGGAAGTGTTCCATTTAGAGGGCAGCGATACCTCTTTCCACTAAAATACTTTCCTTGCCCTGTCCCCAAACACAGATAAAAAGGTTTTCTGGCAGTTGCCTCAAATTTCCCAAATGGAGCTAACAAAAACCTACATCAGTAATTATAAGTATCCAAAAAAGCATCTGTAAACGAATAACGCTATCCTACAGTTACAGCATCAAAGCATGTACATTAATCTAAAGCAATATGCAGCACCAGAACTACTGAAAAATTTAAAAAAAATAAGCAACAAAGACAAAATTTTGCTTCAGCCTGCAGAAGAGAAGGCTGAAGAGGGCAACCATCTAACAGCGATGCTCCGGTGCCTACGAGGAGTCATCCAGAAGACTGATCAGCTACGGTATTGTCACGTAACCTTAACTGAAATTAAATTACGAGACTCTCATATTGTTACAAACTAAAGGCAGAATACAGTTCTATTATTTGCTGGTTTTGTTTAGATTGCTGAATATAAGATTAAAGGAGCTGTGTATGCCTGCAGTGACCATGCCACCAATCGATACCTAATCACACTGATGTTAGGAATTTGTTTACTTGAGTATGTATTTTTAACATTAAAATATTTTAAATAGGATTTTAGGTCATAGTTCCACAGAACTACTACTAGAGCTTTTATTTAAAACATTTATTTCCATTTCAGGAAAACAATGTAAAACACTGAAGCTCTTAGATACAAAATCATGCCGTATTTCTTACAGCCATTTGAAACTACAGTTTGCCACGAAATATCTGTAAATTTCAAACAAGAACTACCGCTGAACAATTTTCTTTTTCAACTGTCAAAGCTTGAATGCATAGCCTAAACAGCAGCATTCCACCCTGTTGATGAAAAAGATGACACCTGTGATTACGTTTGACAGATCCCTCTGCCTCAAAGTGACAAAAATAAAGAAGTGCTTTGCAACTCCTTTCAGTGGGAAAAAAAAACAGGAAAAAAAAGAACACCCACTGTACTTCACCAGTTCACCAAGATAAATGCCACAGAACCCAGCTATTTCCATTAAAAAATAAAGCTTCTCAGTCACTCTACAGCATTAAATTTGCTGTGAAGCAGCAACGTTTTTGTTCTCAAACTTCCATACATTGCTTAAGGTTCCTAAGGAGTAAAAATGATGTTTTCTTCCTTCTTCCATGCCCCAACCACAGATAACTTTCCCAACTTTCTCCTCTTCCTCCACATCATCTCACTGAGAAGCCCTCAAATAAGACACATACACACAAACATACAGCTAAATTGTTACTAATTTCCCAAGTATCAGAGACGCACCTTTATACACCTGACCACCAAAAGACAGGATCAAATATTTTATACACCCTTCATATTACCAATAGGCAAGAAATTTTAAGAATTATATGTAACGTCTTCAAATTTAAAGACACGTTATTTGCATAAATCGGAGAATGTGTAAAAGGGGAGAACATTCTCTACCCCAAAGCGTAAGACTCTCGATGGCAAGCTGGGGAGATAAAAAGCAGATAACCACATCAGTACCGATTAAAGAGATGGAAACTACCCAGAGGCTGAAAGAGACCACAGAGTACCTAACTCCCAACTACACACACACCAGAGCGGAAAAACGCACGCAGAAGAGCTGAAATATCTGTAATGATTGTGTAAACAGCGGAATTTTTACTTGTTCATACAGAATCCACAAAGTGTCAAGTCCTTTATTTTGCCCTTATTAGGCAAAAGAGGCAAACACGGGACACGTGGCAGTTTCTCTAAAACCACAGCTATTTCAGCTGCCCGGCTACCTGAGCCTGGGGGCTCTGACCCATCAGCAGGAAAGTCGGCAACCAAGACCCAGTATTTCAGGAAACAAGTCCTTTGTTACAGCAATTTAAAAACACCATCACACCAAACTACACATTTTGTGTTAATGTGATATCCATTATACGCAGTCGTCTGGTGGAAACGAAAATTAGGGCTGGAGGTCAAAATATATTAACAATTCTAGTACCACTGAATGTATTTTTAAAAAAAAGCTCAAAGCCCCACTATGTATTACATGTTACACTTGACAGTTTCAAATGCCAAAAAGGAACTTCTTTATATTGTGTACAATGTTCAAGAGAAAAGACACTGTATGTCAAACTTCCCAACAAAACTGATGGAGATTAACACCTTCATACACTTTTGATAAAAAACCAAGGGAAACTTCAAGGTGAAGAGAAGGCAACAAAAATGAATGAATCCTCTCTTTAAATGTGGAGAAAGTAATAAAATTCAACCCAACCAATATAAGTAATATAAGTTTTATTTTTAAAATGACATCTATACTTAGAACTTAAACATATCTGATGCTATAGAATATGGTAGTTAAAGAGCAAAGATGAGGTTAAGAATTCAAATGTCATAGTAGAAAATTAACAGCACCATCACACAATGTTTATCCCTACCAGAACTCAAAGATACTGTTCATGATGGAACTGTAGGAAGTGCAGATTTCCAAACATCAAAATTTCTAGAGAAATTTCATATAAAAGTTAAATTAGATTAAAAAAGCAATAACCATTTGCACTGCTTAATGTGAGTCCAAGTATTGAGTATGCTACCAACAGTCTGCAGTTTCTATAATTTAGAAATTGTACCACATGTTTGCATTTATCAACTGTTTAAAACAGAATAGTGATGATTAACAAATTACCTGTTTCAGTTTTACTGGAGAAACCCGCTGCCTGCTTGATGGCTGCTGCGGTTAGTGCCAGTCCTCGGCTTCTCCTTAGACCGTGCTGCAACACCGCTTCAAACTGAGCGCACAAACAAGTGACTCTGCAACACAGTTTTTAAAGAAATCATGTAAAAAAAGCAATCAACTATGTTTCCATAGAGCAGGTTTATTCCAAATCTCTGAATAGAAAATGTAAAGGTCAAGCATTATCGTATGTGTAGTGAAAGAGCCCTTGTGTGCATTCATTTTGTTATCTGCAAATGGTCTGACCCACTCAGCCCCACAGCCTCATCATGGCCAAAGCTGGGACGCAGTTACATTGAGGACAATTGGCCATCCAGCGGGAGAAATCATCCTCACCTGTTCTCACGGTTCTCAGTCATGTTAGTTCAGCTGCAGATTACCTACTCTTCATGGATGTAATTACATTTTCTTAAATATGCTTTGTACTACCACACGCAATAAATGATTTTCTGAAATTATGCCACAACTTCCTATACAATTAATAGACAATTTTCTTAAGCCTAGGAAAACAAACATATATTCTAATGCCCTTCAGAAATCCTAGGCCCAGGAAAATAAGACATATGTGGGGTTTTTAGGAGATATGTTGAATCTTCAGGTTTTGGTGTTGTTCTTCACAATACTATTTATAAATTTCCTTTTTTTTTTCTTTTTTAAACATAATCCAGTTAATAAAACAATTTCCATACAAATAGAAACACTGTAAAACCAGCAAAGTTTTAAAATTCAGTCTGCCAAAGGGATATTATTGTAACCTACAGGGAATAGTAAGGCTTAAGATAAAACAGACATGAATGCCACCTGTTGTTCAAAATCTTATTTCCTCTAAATTCTGGTTTTGGCATTAAATAAACAGTACTTTAGCTTTGAGCAAGTTGTCACCTGGTTGCCAAAGCCAATTACTAAAAGGAAGGACAGATACTTTAACTAAGCTCAAGCAAATAAAAAACCCAGTTGAAGGAATGGCGCAGGACTCTGCTCAGGCGTTCCAGAAGTACAGACTACAGCACGGAGTTCTGTTCAGGGTCCCAAAAAAGCACAGGAGGAGCACTGGCAGAAGAACAGGTATATTTACTAGAATTGCCCTGGACAGAAGATAGTTTAACACATAATGCTTTCCAGTACATCTATGTTAGGAAAACCTTACTTTGTTAGGAAGCCTTTACTACTAAAGCACAACAGAATTCAAACAATACTCAAGATGACTATGGAGCAGTTGTGATTAATTTTTACCAGCCTGCTGCTGTTAAAATGGAAATTTCAGCAGACACGTGAGCACCCCAGGACAAAAAAAAAAAAAACAACAAAAAAACAAATCTACTTGACCTTTTCAATTCAGAAAAAGCAGAACAGAAAGCAGGTGCTGTGAAACAGCTCGTGGTGTTAAAAATCCACACGCACCGAGAATCACAGCAAGAAAACCGTGCAGCGTTTTACAGGAAAATGTAGCCAGTAAGTAAAACAAAATTTTAAACTGATCAGGTGTTCTACAATGCCCACCATACGTAGTGTATTTGCCAGATAGCGTTGTGACGGTGTGTTGAAGAAATACAGAAAAGCATAGAGAAGTCTTGTGCGCACAGACATAGTAGAACTCTGAACAATTAGAATCTCAAAGACAAAACAGAACACTGGGAGAACAAAACTTGGAGAATCCTGGATTTTACTAGACTTTTAGCTAAATTCTCAGACTATCCTCTTTTTCAAGATTATCTCACAATACTTAGCATAGTAACAACCTCAAACACCATGGCTTTTTTTTTTTTTTTAAAAGCTACTAATGCAATTTCCACTTCCTTTTTAATCCTGAACCTGCCTAGCTATGATCCATTATTCACAATGTCTACTGAATCCTAAAAAAATATTTATAAGTAAAATTTGGCCAGCATTATATCCTTGGCATCTTAACTCCGCTTATCAGAAGACAAATATTAAAGGGCATCACTGACGTGATCAAGCAAACTGAGCAACAAAGCAGAAATTTTAGATCCAGAGAATATGCTCTACATAGGAGGTACCTCCTTCTAGCTGAGTTTACACAATCTACTACAAAGGCGAATATCATCAATACATTGTCTCACATAAGCTAAGCAGTAAAGATAAAATGCAGACAGGTTTGCCCTTTCAGCCCTTGTTGCTTCTTCCTCCTATTCTGCACCTCCCATTGCTTCTAGCTGTGTCATCTTCCTCATCTTGCAGCAACTCTGGCATTCACCAGGTATTTTATTGACTTAACTCATATAAATGGCAGAAAGTTATCATTTTGGATTATTTCTTCTTTTATTAAATCAATTCAGAGGACTGGATGATGACCAGGTATTGCTTAAAGGGTAGTGGAAGGCAGCGGTGCTGCAGTCAGGGACCCTGAGGAGATACCAGGGCCCTCACAGCCCTTCGGTACCAGGGAACTGCTACGTTGGCTTTCCAGACGTCGTGAACCCACATGCTCAAACACGTTCTTAAAGACCAAAGTGGGAGGGGACTGGAGAGAATTTTGGCATCATACATAAATGGTCAAGAGATAATTAACTTCTTCCCAAAAGTCAGAGTCAAACTTCAAGTACATAAGAAACAGGACAACAGACAACTGCATTTGATCCTCGTGTTTTATTTATCCAAGATTCTTCAATAGGACAGATTCTGAGAAAGACACAATAGGTTACAAAAAGCACTGATGTCTGTCCACCAGTCCTCTTCTTAGAAGCCTTAGAAAGCAATGTGCTATATCCAAGAACAAATGCAACTAACAGGAACTAAATGATACTTCTAACTTACATTAATAAAAAGGAATACCTCTTGTACAGAAAAAAAAAAAAAAAAAGAAGAAAAACAGGTTTAAAACATGTCTGGAATAAGAAAAAACGAGAATAAAAAGGTTCTTAATGCCTACGCGTTAAACACACTTGACAGAGGTGTATTAGTAATAAATATGCATTCATTTGAAAAGAGGTTTTAGGGAAGACAAGTTCTCCCAATCTCATGGTCAGACTTCAGAATCCAATGCTTTGTCAGGAACTCTGCAGCCACTTGAACACTTGTAACTCCATACAGAAGAACACTCCTTGTTAAGTATCAAATTTGTAATAAAATTCAGAGTCCCATTTCAGTGTATGTGTAAACAAAAGAAACTGGGGTTTTTTTGAGCATGTCAAGTATTTTGTGTCGTGTTCTATGTTGTTATAATACATAATCCAAGCATGTGGAAAGTTTCTTAGACCAGTTTACCTGCTATCAGAGTCTGAAGCAATTTCTTTTCTTCCTCCAAAGCGTATTTGACACTGTAATAAAAAGATTTAAAGAAATTTTTGTTACACAATATTCTCAATATTCTGAAATATTTCCGTATAAGAAACAAAGTCATAAAAAAGGAAGCAGCACAAAACAAAGTACTGGCAAATATAGCCTGCAAACAAAGTGCTTTACAGCATCACGTTTCACTAACAGGCTATTCTTGCCGTTCAAATACCTTCTTACTAGCCAGAACAACACACCTGCAGGTCCTTCAACAAACTCAGAATGGAGTAAAAATTACTACTTTTGAGTTTTAAATGTACACCCACAAAAGCAAACACTGCTCCTATTCAGTTCAGTGCTACAATTACAGAAGAATCATTCTTTAAAAACCATATCAGTGGCTTACTTTTGAGGCATGCTTTTGTCTCCCAAGCCCTCCTAAATTGAATCCAGCCTATGAAATTCTACTTGCTGAACTTCATGTTGATTCAAGATACATACATACATTGATAAATCCCATCTTGTATTTTATCGATTCACTAAAATTCTAGTGTAAAGAAAAAAAGCTGCTTCTGTAAAATGTTAACCAATTTAGCTTTTGCAGCACACTACATTTAGTTCAGCCATATAAGTATTACAAATATATATACTAGAGAATATACTTTTAAAATATATATTTATAATATGTATGAACATTACAAATATAATCTGTCAAGAGCAAGAATTTTAAACAAATACTGCATAATAGTTGATTACTCGCAGACACAAAACCTCAGCGGTACTGTGTGAAAGACAAAATTTCTCCTGTGTCTGGTAAAGAGGAGAAAAAAGGGCACAAAGGGTTCCTGCTGGTACTGACAACAAAGAGAAAGTATCCTACGGAAATATGTATTGAATTTCTCACCTGTTTAACTGCATCCAGTAGCCGTTCTAGAAGAAACTGTCTTTTAGTGTCATTGTTCTGTGAACCTGAAATTCAACAAAATTATATCATTTTAAAATACAGAGGTTTTTAAGAAAAATACATTTGAGACAATACCAGGGCCCTGAAAAGTTCCTTCCCATGCCAGTTATCCCATTAACTTCATTAACGTATATTCTCTAAGTAAAATGATGCAATTTCAGCCTGTGTTTTGAAGTTTCAAGTATCCTTTCTCTAATATGCAGAAATACTGTTTGAAATATCATCTAGGGTCCTACTTTAGTAAGATTTTTGTTTCATGATATAAAGTATATTGCAGCAATACCAGACATAGTATAATTGTGCATAATCAGCGCAGCTTCACCTCGTTTCTCAGCACAACTACCCATGGGGCCATACTGCAATAATGGAATTGACCTAGTTTAAGACTTTTTTTTAAATGCACATTTTTTTGTTGGTGATTGCATTAGATGTATGATGGGGCTCGCACTGCAAACCCAGAAATGTTCACACCGGGAAAACTACCAGGGCAAAATATCATCAGCGCACAAGAGAAGAACGGCAAATGAGAAGGAGACAGCAGGAACATCTTCTGACTGCAGAAAGGGTTCTAAGCCAGGTGAACAGAGAGGAACTGCTAGAATAAATTGCAGCATAGTTCTTCCTGATTAACAGCTATAAAATCTAGTTTGTTACTATACAAGCAACTACGCAAGACAACCTTTAGTTTCTCAGTAATTTAAACAACAAATACCATAATACTCTGCCTGTCAGAAGCATGAATATGTGCAAAACGTATTTTTTAATTAACCTACATCACCTCTATCATTTCTTTATTCTTTATTTCTCAGTCAGAATATTCTTCAGAAACCTCAGTGGCCTCTCTGGAATTAAATTATTTCTTTTCTTCTTTTCCTCTCAAAGAACAAACAACTAATAGAGGCGTAAACCGAAAGCCAATTATCGAAACTTTGCATGAACAAGTTCCTCCAGATACTGAAAATCAAAAACCACACGATAAGCTCTCTAGTAAATAGGGATGACATCAAAGATCTATGTCTCTTCCCCATGCTGTCCCACACTGCGAGATCCCAAACCCAGAATCTCCTGTCTTCATCATCCAAGTAGTTTGCTCCTAAAACTGCAGGAGGGGACAGAGTTTGTCCTGCCAAAATTATTCTTTGTTTCATCTTAAATATGGGATCAGGAGAAGTAAAAAGCCACAGTAAGTCTATGATAGACAACACCAGAATAAAGAAAACAACAGGAAAAATGTGCCAGTGTAGATGCTGGCTAAGTAAGCTTCACAATGCTTATTTAGCTGATTACAGTGGATTTTCAAGAAGTTCTGCTTCCGAATTTGAACTCTGGCTCAAACTGTGCAGACACATGATGTCCAAGGTTTGGTTCTGTTAGGCAAATACTCTGACACGTGAATACTTGGGTGAAGATGCAAACTATGTTCAATGATAATAAAGGACTCCAGAAACAAACCCCACACCAAGAAGGTTTCCACTTCCAAACAACTACGCCAGTTATGCCACTGTGAAGATAAGGTTAAATTCATATGATCTCTACTACTCCACTTCGTGCTCCTTCAGAGATTACTGTTCTTACCATGCATAAATTGCCAAAAAAAAGGAGAGACATGCCAATGCATCTACATGCCTTGTAATAAATAACATAACTGTAACATACGGAAAGCAATTAAATCCCAACTTTTAGTATAACCCTTCAAGCACAGTAACCTTGAATATACACAAACTTGCAGATTTCTGTACTGTCTCAAAACTAATTATTTCTACAGTCTTATGCTACCCACATACCTGCGAGAACAGGCATAATGCAGCATTTCTCTTTATATGAACGGTTTGAGACTACTTAATAATTTTGGAACCTGAAAAATATCTATCAAATGAAAACACTAAGTATGCAAGTCAAATTTGTCTTCCAAATACAATACATGTTAGTTTTTAAATTCACATCTCTTTGGCATCTTTGTATCTATATGTTAAAACAGAAATGGTCTGCAACCAGATACCAGACTGTGAATAACATTAAAAAAAAGCATAAATATAAAAAACCTATGGATGATCACTGTGCTGACATTCTAAAACACTAAAGTGTGTGATAACAAACAGCCTTAAATTTACATAGACTGAGTGCAGCGTGAAGAGTGAGGGCTGGCTGAGGTTTCTGTTCAACGCCTGCCTTCAGAATTCACCTATTGCTGTGCATAACACAGAAGCGTTGCAGGTAGGAGAAAAAGAATATTCACAAAGTCTAACACTTTTTAAAAACCAAAAGACCAAGCTGTGTGCTTTTTCAAGCCGCGGATATATTTTTCTTTGTAATAAGCCTAGAAAATGTAGTGTTATTTAGCAATGTTTTTGTTTCAAGAAGATGGAAGGTAGAAATAAATCTCTACCAACTCTATTTAAGATTTTGCTCTTTTACAGTCTTTACTTTCTAAACTAAGTCTTAAAAAAAACCCAGAGATATTTTCAGACAAGAGCACCAATTAAGTGTCATCAACTCTAGCTGATCTAAGGACTAGCAGTGTACTACAAACTGACCAAAACACCCTTCTACTGACTCAGAATAGTGGTAAAAACTACAGTAATACACATACAAATGCAAAGCATCCAATGCATCAAAACAGCATTACTCAGGAAAAAGGGGCTATATTTAGACTATTGCAAGAAAAAAGGAAGTTTACACAAGTCTAAAAATAATGGTGAAAACATGAGTATAAGGTTGCAAAACTAAGAAACTTAGAGACATCACCATCTACTGAGCCAAAAAGAGTTAAAACCAGGGTCAGGTACCGCACCTGCCTCTGGGACCCTTGACATATTTTGCTGTTCACAGTCACGCTTTCCTGGTTTTAAAACAAACTGCTCTCCATCCCCTGACAGTAACATCCACACCTACCGCAGAAGAAAACCCACTATGCAAGTAAAGGAAAGCGGGGCTTTCAACCAATTCTTTACAGATACAGCTCTCTTCAGCACCACATGTAGAATATAGGTTAAAACAAACGAACAAATAAATCTCAGATTGCTCTTACATACTTTTTGAAGTCTTGTGTGCAACATTTCAGACTGAAATTCCTTCTGCTTGCTCTAGTACGGGTTCTGAGGATACAAGCTTAAGATAAAACAAACACAGACCCAACTGAAATACTACCTTGTACCACACTATGATAATTCTACTGCCTCCTCCTCAATTAGACACATTTTTATGTTTTTTGAAACTGTCATTAAACAAGTGACACCTCTAATTCGTTACAAGTACATAAATCCAGAATCCTTTGAAGTTCAGCCTATTCAACACTGTTCAATAAAATATGAGTATGTAATCAGTAAGTAGCATTAGTAATATTAAAGTAATGCTCAAATCAACAGCAAGTCACCTTCACAGCATCTAGAAATACACTGTAGCTAAAAAATACACATTAAAAATAATTATAGTCATTAGGGAAAGAGGAGGTTCTATCTATATGTTAGGAACAACCCTTTTAGTTTTAAGGGCTAAAACTGGGCAGGGAAATAACTGTAGAGTGCTGTTACAGTCACTAAAAAAAGGACGTGGTTAAACCTGACGATAACATTTGCCATCTCCTTTATCAGAAACAAACAGGATAATAACACACATTTCTCTTTCCTGATCTGTTCCACTTACATTATTCTGGAAAAGTCCCATACTCTATAACAGTGAAAAAACAGTGTTCTTTTCACTTGCTGTCCAATTTAAATCGTTGGGAAAGTTGTACAGGTCTTGGCAAGGGCTGCACGTGGAGAGGTCTGCCATGCACCTGAGCCACCTGCCTTAACGTCACCTTAGCCACTATCCTAGTTAAAGTAATTGTTTTCTCTCCTCATAAACCTGTATATCTTCATTGTTAAACAAACAAAAAAAAAGATAATTAAAGGTATTAAAAATAACTGCATGATGACATGTTATACTCTAAGAGGTGCCACCGTGGCTTTCGAGTCACACCATTCCAACAGAGCTCCCCAAGATGATTCTCCTGGGAAGACTTAGGCTCAGATTTGCACAAATTTGCACAAAGCTGGTCCTGGTCTGAATTCATCATTGAAGGACTGAGGTTTTCCATATGAAAACGCTGACGCTTCAAAACTTCAGAACCAGGATTTAGTCTATATCATGTTAAAATCTGAAATGTGAGAAACATCATTTTCCCATGGTTTGAAAGATTTGGTTGTGACTTGCATTTTTCACAATGCTAATTAACAGTTTTCTCCACAATAACATTTTTTTTCCCCTCAGCTCTTCTTCAATAAAAATATTTTGTTTTATTCTTACCACAAAGGTGAGAACAAAACAGAGAAAGATACAACTGAAGTGTTTTAATTTTCATTTTTTGTTTCATTTTCGGAAATGACCGCTATCCATAAATTGTGTAGCATTTAGTTACTCCCGTTAACTCTTCAATTTTTTTTTTTCTTACTACCTTCAGCAAGAGCTCTCACCATGTATTAAACCAGGGTGGGAGAAAAACATACCATCTAATTTTCAGGTGCAGTGTTGTCTGCAACTTCCATTACTGAAGCTGTATAAGCAGAACCATGAAAGCATTTACTAAAGTACTTCACTTCTTAAAGAAAAACCCAAACAAACCATTGCCAAGGTGCTTTAAGACATGCTAAGTATATATTTGCATGAAAAATCTATTAAAATTTCTCACTCCATCCTACAAAATCCCTCTCCGTGCCACCCCATTCAAGTCCTAAAGTTTATGGGTCTCAATTCTCATGCAAAGCTTTGAACTACAACCCCTCCGGAGCAGCTCGAACCCCTCAGGTCCGTACACACACCACTCGAACGCATCCTCCCGGGTCAGAGAAACAGCGATACACCTCAAACACTGCAAGGGGCCGCTTGTTCCACCTGCCGTGCCTCCCACCAGCTGCACGTTAGTGAGCTCCTGTTATTTTTTTGCTATTATTTTCTCTTGGTCGTCTGTTTTCGCGGGGACCTTCGCTGGTATTTCGCAGGGCCGCGGGACCGCAGACCCCGCCCGCCCGTGCCGTGTGACAGTGTCACGCCCAAGGGCAGGCGTTAGGGACTGAGAGCGAGGTGAATCGCCACTCTGGGGGAGTCGGGAGCCCAACTGAGGGGCGGGGAGCGGTGGCGCAGGGACGGCTCAGCTCTGCCGCGCACTGCGGGGCACAGAGGCCGAAGTCCCCCGTGCCTCGGCACGGCCGCGGCCCCTGCGGGGACAGGCGGGGGGACAAGGGGCCTCGGCCCGCGGGGACAGGGCTACGCCGGACCAGCAGGAGCGGAGCGGCGGGACCCCCCGGGCGAGCTCTGCCCGCGCCCCAGAGCCCCGGCGGCCCCACCGAGCCCGCGCTGGCGGCGGAGCGGCCCCGCTCGCCCCCCCACTCACCACTCATGGTGGCCGCGGGGCCCGCGCCCTCCGTCCGCTGGACCCGGTCCCTCCTCCCGCACAGCCCAAAGCTGGGCCGGCCAGCGCACACACACTCCGCCCCGGAACCCCGCCCCGGCGCCCCGGAAGGTAAACACGGCCCGGCGCGGCGGCCCGGCCGTGCGGCAGAGACCCCGGCCCGGCCCGCGGGTCCCCTCACGGGCGCCTGCGGCGCGCGCCGCTCCCGGGCACAGGCGCGAGGCTGATCGGCTCCGGCCCAGGGCGGCCGTGGCGCGCGCCTGCCCGCAGCGAACCTTCCGCGAGCACGCGGCCCTGGCGGGAACGCGCGATCCCTCCGCCTGCCCCCGGCAATGAGTCCGCGAGGAGCGGGGGAGCTTCTGACAAAGCGAGGAGGAGAAACACGTTCAGTGCTGGCAGACGTGCGGTGTCGGCTGGGAGCCACGCGTGGGTCATGTTTCAAAGAAAACGGCACCCGTGCAAAACAAATGGCAAAGCCCTGAAGTAGTTTTCTGAGGTGTGGAGGCGCCACTCGCTCCCCCAGCGGCGCCGGCCCGGCGCTGGGCGCGTGCCAGCAGCTGCCCGCGCAGCGCAGCGCAGCGCAGCCTGCTCTGTAACGGGAGTTCCTAGGAAAAGTAATAATGATGATTTTAATAGCTCTGTTGGTCTATTTTAGAGCTTTTGGCTATGTGTGGCCAGACCCACACAGGTAACTCATAACCGGCCCACACTTCGTGGTCAGCCTCCTGTTCACAGATTTTGTGCAATAATTTACTACCCTTAAAACATTTTAATTCATTATGTATGTGAGAACCTGAAATAGAAAGTTAACTACAAATAAAAAGATCGTTGTTGCTTCTGTTGTGGTTTCCAGGAATAAAATTGGCCTAATATGAGGAAAGTAACATTAATGCGTGGGAGGCAAGGTGACAAAAGGACACTCCTAATTTTACGAGGTAGCCTGGCATGACTCTATCTAATCAGCAGTCCTTGTATATGTAACAAGGGTAACTGAGAAAATAAGTAAAATAGAAAGAAATCTTTATGGAATATAGTCTGCAAAACACTTG
The DNA here is from genome assembly GCF_037038585.1 of Patagioenas fasciata. NCBI lineage: Eukaryota > Metazoa > Chordata > Aves > Columbiformes > Columbidae > Patagioenas > Patagioenas fasciata. The sequence continues at coordinate 530,260 of NC_092534.1, read as the reverse complement.
GCAGTTAAAGGCAAGTCTGCACCCCCAGGAAATCCCCTGGGACTGCAGGTACAGCCCCCTGGTGGGACCCAGACCTCCCATCAGAGCAGGGGGACACTCCGCGCCCCACCAAGCAACTTATTCATCATTACAGGGGCCTATTTTAAATTACCCTTTAGAAGACTAGGGATGTAATGTGGGTCTTCATCTCTGCCTCTTGGGACATTCCTTGTGTACCATCAAGCAATTTTTGGCACAAAATCTGAGTTTAACATAAAATACATATTTGCAAACTTGTTTATTGATGGCTTTGTATATACCCAGCATAAGTAGATACAATCTTTAAAGGAAGAAACAGCCAGCCTACATGGGGACTTTCAGAAATTAAAAATGCCAATAACTAGTTTAGTACTTGACAATAATGTAGAAATACTTGACCAAAGAGATACTAGAATTAGAAATGATATGACAATATTAATGAAAGCTCAATGAAGACCTGTAAGGATGATGTACTAGCCGTCTCCACTGACCGCAAGTATGAAGATTAATACTGGAATAATTCGTTACACAGTAAAGAGATATAATATTCTCTCTTAGTCACGCAGCACCCAGAATATAGTTGCAATAATCAAAAGATTTTGTGGTAACTAGCACAGTAGCTCCTTCTTCTGTAGCTGGTAATGGAAATGAAGTTTCCCAGCCAGGCCGAGTCTTCACCAAGCCACAGTCAGTGCAGGTGCATTCTTCCACCGAATACATCAGCGTTTCACCTGGAACTGGGTGTCTCAGTCCTTCTGCATTCACGCTGCTTTCAGTATGAGCCTTCAGAATATTATTCAGCTCCACAGAAGAGTCTGTAAGCATTGAGAAGTTCATTTAGTACATACATCATGCTATATCAGGAATACAGTTAATAAAGAGCCAGATTTCATGATGTTCCAACTATGTACTAACCTTAGTGAAAGTTTTAAGATGTGGTTATATATTAAAATCTTTTGTTCTATGACAATATGTGCCCTGTACTTCACGATAAGCATGTCAGTAATTAACACATATTTTATAATCAGTTATTTATTGGCTGAAATATTAGTACTTGTAAAATGTAAACAATAACTGTCACCTTCCCAAGGTATGCCACATATACTTCTCACAGGCTAGAATATTAAGTAAAATTATATCATATCTTACAAGATGGAAACCTAATATTGAATGTGTATCCCCTACCTGAGTAGAATTTCTTTTGCGTTCTGTGAGAAGAGCATGAAACCCTTATAAATACCTTTTGCTATTGAGGGTTCATAAGTGATTTCTCAAACCCCAGCAAGTAAGCCAGGTGTGAATATGCAACAAAACAATCCTGACCTGATCCAGAACCAACAAAGAGGGATTGCTGCTTTTACAAGTTATCATCTGGATATTTTATTCCCTAATAACTTCATTGAGACTGTTTGAGGAATACAAAATAATCCCCCGAAGACAGTTATCAGAATCTGGAATGTAAATTATATGCACAATTTATACATGGTAAGAGTTGCTAAGATGTACAATGATCTAAAACTATTTGATAAAGAGTCTTATTTATTCACCTGTGTTTTTCAGCTTTTCTTTTAGTTGCTTTAGGGGCTTCCATTTAAACAAGACCATTAAGGTGAACAGAGTGAGCATTAAAATTACTCCTAAGCCCAAACAAATCCAAAGAACTCCACTTGAATCAATACCTTAGGAAATGAAAGAGATGCATTAAATTAATTGTAAACAATAAGCAATGAACAGTAAACATGTCCAACATATAGAACTTCTATATCAAAAGGAGCAATTTCTATTTTTATTGAGTGACAGCTCAAGTAAAGCTTGAGAGTTTTAAAAATTTACTCTTCATACAGGACCCACTGCATATATCTTTAACATTTTTGAGCCCATTTACTAGTCTGATAAACCCTTTGCAGGTTTTTGGTTTCTTCAGTTTTTCGTGTTTACAATTCTGTGTAAAATACAACATGAAAATGCCCAGCATAGCCACAAAGTTCTGCAGAAATATTACTTACTTGTATCACAGTAGTTTTCACAGGATGGCGGCGGTGTGCTAGAGCATCGAAGATGACAGGGCTTACAAGACAGCAGCAAATTATCAAAGTATTCGTTGTTGGGGCAGTGTGCCATCAGGGTCAGTAATTATGCAACTGGAAAGCCACGGAAATTGTAAAAGAGTGAGGATCATCTACAAAGGGCTTTTCTGTTCTCAGTTTTGGTAGATCTAAGAACAGCTAGCAATAATAGTTTGACTTGCATCACAGCTGCACTAGGTACTATCATGTTAAATAAAAAGGATTTAGCTCTGAGGCCCCCAAGGAATTATTGTTCCTTTTTTGGCAGTTCACAATTGTAGAAAAACTGAACAGCTGCACTAAGATAATTTTCAATGTAAATAGTGTCTGAAACAGAAAATGGTTATTTATAGATGACATTTCTTGAACAGGTGCTAAACATTACGAACTGTAGAAATGCAAGATCTCCAAACAGGAGTCTATAATATTTGTTCTTGTCTTTAGAATTTTGTGGGGTTTTTCACGGTGATAGGCCACAGTAATTATCTTTTCCTGTAATATGCAAACTGTACAATGCTCACTTTTTGTTCTTTTTGTTCTTTTTGCCCCAGTCCAAGGAGTGTAAGATGAAAAAAACAGAGGCGGGGGCATAGCAGCAACAAGATACAACCAGTGCGGCTTCTTCATTTTCCACTGACTCGTTCTGCAGCTTCAGAGAACTTCCTTCATACCTGTTTCCCTGGATGGACAATAACAGTTAGAACACATAGAAGATGAAATAATTACTTTTTGTAAATGAATGGTTTTCTGATTTTAAAAGAGATACTGTCAAAGTGCAAGCTCAACAATTACTTCATAGTTGTGTTGTACAAAATACATCTAAGACCTTCTGTTATAATGCCAAGGCAAAATCTAGAGATTCAGTTCAGCTCCTCAGTTCCAAATTAGCCTCATTTATCTATTCTGTCAGGCTTTGGCTGGTTTTTTGCTTGGTTCATTTTTGGGGTTTTAGCTGTTTTTTTTGCTTATAACCATAGCTATATAAGAAATTTAATGAGATTACATTCTAATAATGAAAGAGCTATATGAATATTTTACAATTTTGATTCAAACCATTACCTGCATTTTTCTCCCTATTTTTCCACAGTGCAGAACTGTCACTTTATTAAAACTGCAGTACGCAGCATGGAAAAATAGGTGGGCCACAGGTTTTATTCTTGTGGCAGAGTGCACACGGTACCTCCTTCCCAGCCAGGAGATGGGGCACCCCGAGCGTGCACAGATTTGTCTGTGCATGTGCAGGGAGTGTAAATGCATTTGGTCTTGTCCAGGAAAAAAAAAAGCCTTAACAACAGACTGCCACAATGAATATAATTTACAAAGCTTAATCATTATCTTCACTTTTTAATCTAGTATAATGTATTTTAAATAGAAATTTAACCAGTAATCTCTATCAAGTTGCAATAACTGTCTTTATCCAGTATCACTGCCACAGATAGATGAGAATTACAGGTTTATTTATAGTTAAATTTCTCCTTGACATAATTAGTTTAATTGCTTTCTTGAGTACAGAAAAATATTGTATAAGGAATTATAATTTCATACCACATCACTGTGTGTGAGACTTACTTTCCCACAAACTGCGCCATGTGGCATACACGAACTGTTTTGAGTGGAACAGCCCAACGAAGCAATCTGCATTCTCCTCTGGAGCAGATGGAACTGCTTCTTATGGCTTCTGCTCTTGTTTCTGCAGGCCAGGTGCACAGCTGGAGGCTTCCTCTTGTGGGCTTTTCTCCCTGTTCAAGATTAGTAGATAAACAGGAATTGGTAATACCTGATTTGGGTATGACAAAAGAAAATAGGGATACAGACAGTGGGTAATGCAAAAATTTCACCAGGAAGCCAATGGTGGTGCTGAAGTCCTAAAACTGGTTCTAACTCCCTACATACATTCACGCTCCAGGGGAAAAAACCCAAGTTGTCCCTAGAACATCATTCCTGTTTCTCATGAAGCACCAGGTGGCAGCTCATGCATAAAGCAACTTGAGTTTTTGCTTTTAAGATGGTGTTTAACATTTTTCAGTCATGGAGAAGACAGTCACATTCTCAGCTGTGGTCTGGAGAAGGCAGATTTTCCCGAAAGTATCTTCATGGTATCCACAGGTATGAGAAGTGAATTTCAGGACAGGCAAGCTTGGTCAAATGCTTTAATCTTTTATCAGTATAATTCCATTGACTTCAGTGAAATGCTTTCCAATATTACTTAAATAGAATATTTTCCTATGCCGCAACTTCCCATTGTTCTTGCATTTTTATATCAATATCTATAGCTTGTAATATGAAATTCGAATATGTAGTATGAAAATTATTAAATTGCCAGCTCTCAAATTCCAAAACTTTCAAACTATATGACAGCTGCTGAATGCTTTGTGAAACATTTCCCTCTTGTGTGCAATCATACTCTCCCCAGGAGTAACCTGGAGGAGTAACACCCCTCATCTTTTCCATGTGGCTCCTTGTAACAAGGAAGTCTCCATCTGCTTTGTAGCCACCCTCTAAATACTGGAACATGGTCGTGAGGTCTGCCCTCAGCCTTCTTTTCCCAAGGCTGAACAAGCTCCGTTCTCTCAGCTTTTCCTCACGTGGTGGCTTCCCAGTCCTTGGATCACCGTGGTGGCCCTTCTCTGGACCCTCTGCAGCTTGTCCACAGCTTTTTTGTAGAGTGGGGACCAAAACTGAGCACAGGATTCCAGGTGTGGCCTGACCAGCGCTGAGTAGAGCAGGATAATGACTTCTTTGTCTCTGCTGGTGACGCCCTTGCGATGCAGCCCAGCATCCCACTCCTGCTCTATTGATTACTGTAATGTATCCTACAACAGACACGTACTTGATATGATATGATACTATTCATAAAAACTGTAAAGAATGGGGTTAAAGAGAGAAATGTGGATCTAAAAGCAACAAAAGAAATAAGACATGTCTAGAATGGCTACACCCACTGCTTATAAAATTGCTTCTCTATGCCCACCAGTGCCGTACTCAAATATGATTTCTAAATTCCGTGGAAAATGGACTGAAGTCGTCAACACAACAAGCATTTAAATTCAAACAGTAAAAGTACTTTCTCTGATGCACTTGATGCAGACATGATTTCGTCCCTTAAACACAAATCTCGCTTCTGAAATGTAAAGTGACGCCCTTAAAGAACCTTCTGGAAAGATGACCAGTTTTATAGCTCAGATTCTTTTGAGGTTCAAAAGAAAGTCTGCAATCAAATTTCCGGCTTCTGCACTCTACTAAAGCAAAGAAAAACACATGATTGATAATTTACAAGTAAGATACATTCCAAAAGAGACTATTAATGCAAATATCAAAGATGTGATGAATGTTTTCTAGAAAACCAGATGGCTGTCAAAACACCACTCAATTTTCAAACAACTGTGTTAAATAACTCACATAAGTTTAAGGTAGCCTGGACTGGTCTGAATCCATTTAGGATGGCCCAATGAAACAAAGAGTTGTGAATTCACGATGTGGACCCTGTTTTCCTTTCCAGATCATAGTATCTTTCTGGATGATCTGAAAATAAAAAAAAGGAATACAATTTCAGTAGGGTGTAAGATACACATTCTATTTCTAAGTTTGAAACTCAACATTGCTTTTCTCAAGCAGATTAAGAAGCTAATATTTGTGGAAAAGTAACTGAAGTCTAGATGCTGTCAGTTAAAAGAACCCAGCTCTGCTGCTCGTACTGAGGATGTCATGGGTAACCCAAAGCAGTTCAGAGGGGCAGTGGAAGCGAGCAGACAATAATCACTTTGTAGTTTTATGTCCACCAGGCAATGCACATTCTTCCCCTTGCCATAACCTTCTGCATACATTTTGACAGAGCAACACTGACAGTAGTTTGGAAGAAACTGCATGGACTAGATAATATTTTTTTTAAAAAAAGAGATTCTCAAGGCATACTGTAAACTTAGTGCTGTTATCTGGAACATTTTTAAGATGATCTGTTGATGTTATGTAAGTACCTTCACCTTGAGGCAGAGATGCTTCCCAGTAGATGTAACCCAAATATAGGACCTTTGGGAAACGTATTAGAGAGAGGAGTGTAAGACTTGACACTACTTTGTGAGATAATTAACAATGAAGGGAACTACAGGATATGACTCCTACCATAGGTAGTGTTATTAGAGTCTTCACAACTACTTTACTTTTTGCTATTAAATTCTCTTCTCTGTTTTCCTAGTCCAGAAGAAGTGCATCTGGTTTTACTTATTGGCAATGGCTTTTCTTGTGTATGCAAAATAGCTGTGTCTCCAAACCAGCATGCTCTCATTGTACTTTAATGCAGCTGCTGTACAATATGCAAAAGTGTCAGTACTGTGATTCCTAAAATATTTTGTCACTCAGATATAATGAGATATATTCTAAGTCAGACTACTTTGGCACAAAGAGAATTCATGTCTAATTAGTAAGACTGATCTGTAAGTCACCAAAGATGTGGTTAGATTATATACAGCTGATTAAATGTCTTGGTGTTAGTGAAAGGGATAGTCCTGCTCTTCACTCTGCAGTGTTCTGAAGCACAAGGGCTCTGGGCCTTACCTGACCACCTGGCAAGCAGCTTCAATTTGTTAATCCAGTGAGTTTATAGTTTTACTCCCTAGGACCTGGAAAAAGGCCAGAAACAGAACAAAAAGAAAGATAAACAGCTGATTAGCTACTGGGGATGTGAAACTAAGTCCACCACACACGTACAAATTTGGTGAACTAAGATGACAATATCTTCATTTAAAAAGTCCTGTCAAACTCTAAGCACGGTAGAAATTAATTTGTGTCTAATTATTTGACATTGTGTATATGAAATCTTAAGATATTGTGACAGATATGCTTACACTCTCTGGCAGAAAGCATTTTCCTATGTGGCTACTTAGAGTTCAAATACCTTTATCATCAGACACAGAAGTAAATATGAAGAAGTCTCATCTTTTCAATCCAACTCTAGGAAACCTCCCGTTGAGTAAACAGCTTAATTCAGCTCATTTCATCAGTGCTCTGGAGAATACTGCTGTCTCTTATAGCGACAATTTTCCTCCTACAGTTGGACTACTATTTCCCAAAGCTTACAGCCTTTAGAGATAAACTAATTTTTTTTTATAAATGTGCCCCTAAACACAAATCCTTTATTATTAAGCAATGCACTTTTCACACATAGGAAAGTGGGGAGCAATGATCGTAACAGGTCTCTAATGTGTCATCCATATAAACAACCACCATACCAGTGAGTCTCTTCTCCTTGGCTATATGTATTTCTGCTGATGTATGTCATGACAAAACTGAGGTGACAAATGATAGAAAAACTATGAGGAATCATAGTTGTCATGGCTTGTTGCCTTTGTTTTCTGCACACCTTAACATTCAGAATTTCTACTTCTCCAGGGTCTGAAAAGCAGCTTAGAATTAGGGTATCTTGATCAGCAATAATTCCCAGGGACAGACCTTCCTACACATCTAAACCACACGTTATTTCAAAATCTACATCCTGTGGTTCACCTGCTGTTTTCACCAACTACATGAGATTTCTCAGAACTTCTGAAGTATCTATAGAGCAGTTTTGAAATTACATTTTGGGGGACCATTTCTTATCTACCCAGGCCTCTAAAAAGCACACTATACATATTTACTCTTAAAGTAGAAATTAATCCAACATAACTGTTTCTCAATTCAGTAAAAGAACATGGTGTTTGCTCTCAGAAACAAGTGTCAAACTGTGCCAGATAAAGCAGCCTCATTCAACAGAGGATTATTTGGTGCAGTGCACAAAAAAATGTATTTGATAGTTGTTACTATGTAGATGGATGAGGGCACTTGCAAGAAAACAGATTTGGGGAAATGATGTGCTGCAGGAATAAGGAAGACATTTTCTATCGTAACAAGATTCTTGTACAATCTTCATTTTTGAATAATTTTGACAGGATGAAGTTAATATTAAAAAAACCACACCAAACCTTTAAGCACTTTGTTGGGAGAAGTGTACTATACCAACAGGCTTCAACATGAGAGATGTAATACCTGAAGTCAGAAGCTGTTTATAAAGTAAAATATGGGATCCAGCCAACCAATGAAACAAAACCCAGAAGCATTAAGAATAAATTTATTAAGTGGCATGAAGATAAGGATATTGTTACTTGGAAACTGTAGTTATGTTAATAATTTATCCACTGCCTTGTATAATACACATTAAATCCTCTAAGAAGCACACTATTTTGTTTTATGTAGGCTGAGATGACTGGATACTGATGGATCTCCTACAGTGATATTTACCTTTAGGGGATAAGAAATATACAGCTTATTTATCACTGAAGTTGTCTTTCAGCTTTTTTTCAGTTTGGGGATTACAGGGCTTGCACTGGCTTTCCACACAGTGACAGGTTGATACTAATAAATGCTTTCTCCTTGTCACTTGATGCTGCTCCAAAAGGATTACAGAAATTAGTAGAGTTGTACAAAATAAGAAAGGATTTATCAAATATAATAATTGGTCATTTAACTGTAAATCCACAAAGGCTTGCTAGGGAGGTATTTCTGCAGTTCTATTACTGTAACTTAAATTCAAAAACACCCTAATATATCCTTTAAGAATAATATCATTCAGACAAGTTAAGCTGGCCTGCTGGAGTTGACATCATTATGGAGAGTAATGGGAAATAAAGTTAAGAGGAAAAGTGCCAGCTGTGGAAACAACAGAAAAAAGAAAAGGAAGAACAATTCTCAGATCTGCTTCTGGAAATGTTTCAGTCTGACTCAAGAGTGACACCCAGGGACAGTTTAGAAAGACCAGTATGAAATACACTTCTCTGCTCTTCTAATGTGATTATCCACCACTGGCAACTCCTCTCTGAACTTCAACTCCACATCTGCAAGCAGTAAAACCTGTATTTGTTGTTTAGAAGAATAGCATACTGTCAATTCTACTAGGGTATCAAACTACCAAAGAGGATTTCAAGAAATCAAAGAGCTCAGAGCAGGACGCAGAATTTGGAGCTGCATCACCAGCACTGAGCATCCAGCCAGAGCATTTCCTGCCAGCAACCCAAATTTCCCTGTTGGCTTCCTTCAACATCCGGAGAAGCCCAAGACTTCCATGAGTCCCTGTCAGTGCTCATTTTTAACATAGGTTAAATTGATATTACTTGTGTGATAGAAATCAGTCACCCGAAAAAAGGTAAGGAGAATTTTATCTTTCACTATTTCATTGGGAAAAAAAGCTGTTGTGAGTTTCAACACTGAAATAATTAAATGAAAACTCTGAACAGAAAGCCAAAGCAAGTAATACTATTATGTCAATTATCGAACATAAAGATTTAAATTGATCTCTCACAGAACAGGAGCTTAAGGTCTACTTAGCACACACAGCTTCAACAACAAAGTTTTGTTCTGACACAGCTTTGGGGTTTCTCTCTTCATGCTTGTGCCAGCTTTTTTTTGCCTGACTGTACTTCAGAAATTCTGCTGGCATAATTACACAGCACTTATCAAGGGAAAGAGGGTTTTCTGCTAGGACTATTACATTCCCTTCACAAACAATATTAGCAAGGCTGACAAAGGAATTTTTCTGGCTGTATAGTTGCTTCTACATTGGTTGTTTTGTGCTGGCACAGCTCTTCTGGGTAGCACATGTAAGTTTTTTTTTCCACTTGCTAAGGCAACTGACCTACACTGTCAAGTCTTAGAGTACAGGCTTGGTCTGAGTTCCCTCCAGTTCTCTAAAGCTGCTTACAGGAAAAATCCAAAGAAAGAAGTCCTTTAAAATCACCTCATCACAACAATCCTAAAAATCTGTAGCATCAGTGTACATTAAAAAAACCACCACTATTTCTTCCCCAAAGTTACTGTACTTCAAGGAACACCAGTCTTACAGACAATTTTGTCCTAAAAAAGGGTTAAAACTTTCTGAAAGGGTTATCTTCAGAAATCCACATTTTGTTAAGTGTATGCCTTAACTGTATGGCTGGGAGGAGATAAGCTGTTCCAGGAATGGGGTACACACCGCTAATAAACAAAAGGAAGGGGTCATTAAAGGATTCATCCTGTTCATTAACTTTTACAGGCTGCACAGAACAATGCTCTTTTCAGACACAATGTTGTTTCATGTCATTTGGGCACAGTGCAAAATCAAGAACAATGAGGATTTTGCCTGTTTGGTTCAGCACATTTTAATGAGACCACTGCTTTGAAAAGAGTGATGTTGCTGTTGCTACATCTGTTATTTCCAAAAAAGATTGAAGAACAAAACAACTGAAGAGAAAAATATTCCTTAAAAATAGTAATTAAAACAACAAGAGTATAAATTTTGTCAACTACATCTCAGACAGCTTCTATATCCCTTACTATGTTCAAAGTTTACTTAGCTAGGAAGTTACGGAAAATATTACGTGCATAGCACAGAAAAGCAGCGTTAATAGACTAGAAACCTTTTGGGGAAAGAAGGTACCTTTTCATTTGTCTGACATTCCACATGTGCCAACACAGTTGTATAAGTATTAAGGACAATGCATAAAACAATAATTATGCAAGCAAGTTTGGATTAATCTAATACTTGTTAGAATGCCAGCGACATTTTAATGTTGCTGCAATAGTTTTTACAGAATGTAAACTTCTTTTATTTTCTTCACTTCTTAATTTTGTGTCAGAAAAACCATCTCCCACATACTACTATTTTAGTGACTGCAGATGAACAAAATAAACTAAAACTATTCAGAGGTATAATGCCAACACGAGTAATGGAGTTAAAACAGAAATAAATGTGCATGAACACTTATGAATGAGGTCAAGTGCATGGCATACACTGAAGTCTAACAAGAATTTTTCTTCTGATGATTTTAACCAAATTCTCTAGTCATTCAGTGTCTGTGGATAAGTTTAAGTAACACATAATTACTTTATTTCAAATTCCTATGTACAGCATCACAGTGCCAGCATGTGCTCTCTTTGAAGACAGGATGGAAATTCTGGAATTCCAGAATATTTCCCCATGCAAATTGCTTTCTCTAGAATTAAAAAAAAAAAAACTGCCACAGAATTATTCTGGAATAATTAGTCCTATTTAGAAACAAGCTCACTAATTCATTCTCGCAGTTTCATAATGAAGTAATTATTTTCTGCAACAATGTTAACTAGCTATAGAAGAACAGCTTTAAAAATCCCATGACACTGTTATTCTTTCTTCATAACAATAATGCCATTTTGCTTTAGTCATTACCAAAACCAAAATCTTAAGAGACTTCTAATGGACAAAATGCTCCCTCAACTGGAATTCTGGAGAGTTAAGAGAAAAGAAAGCACATGAAAATCCCACGTGGAACTAATTTTCTATTCTCACCTCCCTGGAGATAGCCAGCCAGCATGTAAAACTTCCCATATGAAATGCAAGTGTTACAAAACTCTTACCACATGTATAAGAGATACGACCTAAAGATATTAGGGAACCCAACAGTGGACATGGCAACTCTGAGCTTCTCCATGTCAGGCGGTCACTGCAATGAGGGTGTGAATAAACAGCATGTTACATACTCTGCATTAACAACCTGCATTGATATTTTCAACATTTTCATTATCTCACAACAACGCTTTTTATTAACACAGTCTAGAAAAATTATATGAGGTACAGCTGAACTCTGGTAGTGGGGACTCACCTTGTGCACCTGTGTGAGACTGTAAGCCCCACTTTAAATGCCAGCCACCCTTTCTGCATTTTTTTTGCCTCTATACCAAGCTACAGGACTGACAATTTGATGGTATCCAGAATTGCAAATTCTTTGTTACTTGTCCCCTGCTAGAGCAATACTAGCTTACAGCCCATGGAAGAACATCTCCTGAGGATCTGGCACTTAAAAGTTATTGTTGCTCCATCAACCCAGCATCCCAGCCCCTGAAATTCTAAAATTACCTCGGGTCACAGGGAGCAAAAATACGATCTGTTTCCATTTATCATTTCCAGAGAATCCATGTATCTCAGGCTTGTAATAGTTATTCTCCACATCCAGCAGATTTATAGGTGAAAACAAATTTACTCTAACAAAGTAGAAGGTTACTTTTATAATCAAAGTGTTGCTAATCAAGATGGAAGCAGAAGAACAGCTGAACAGGGACCTGGATTGTACTTAACAGGATTTCTTTTCCGCTGCTTCAGCATCTTAACTGACATGATGCCTCCTCCCAGCAGTCCTACACCTGGCTTTCAGATCTCTAAAACCACACAGTCTCTGCCTTTCTTCAAAACAGATTCCCTCCTGTCTTTAACCTTTCCAGTCCTAACTCAGTTGGTAAAGTGATCTCATTCTTCCCTTCCCTTGGTGCGCGTTCTTTGCTCAGTACATTCCTTCCACATTAAGCAATCCTTCTGCTATTTACAGCATTTTCAACTGTCATAAGGTTTAGACACTATGTATAGATTCTTCACAATGTGCACACCTAACCCTCCATCTTTATTTTGAGCTTTGATAGCAAAAAAACCTCCACAGATAACGAACAGCTTTGACAGCAAAACTACTGACCTAAACCACCTTCCCCCTACTATTTATCAGTCTGGAAGTTAATGGTATCAAAACCATAGAAGAAACTCTGTCTGAGGAGTAAACTGCAATGACTGTGCATTCAAAGAGAGGCATATTGGACAAAGAACTAGCTAGTGCTCAACTAACAGATTTTTCAAATCTGAACAACCAGCTAACTAAGCAATAGATCACACAGCTGAGAACTCTGAGCCCCCAGTTAAAGTCACATGAAAAATGGGGTGATGCTCATAAAAACCAGACCTTTCAGGCTTTATTTCTAGAGATATACAAGCAAGAGAAAGAAAGGTTGTGTACACATACAAAAGTGAGAGACATGTGACTGCCTTGGGAAATAATGAGTTGAGCATATTAAATATTTGAGAGGTAAGGAGATGGACACAGAGAATCATAAACTGGTACTTTGGTGTGTGGATCTGTGTATTCCTCTTGCTATCTAAAGTAAAAACAAATAATCTGCGCCCTTTTTGAAGCCTGCAGTATGTGCTTGAACTGCTCCAAAATAAAGGCTTTAACTTTAGGTTGGAGACCTCAAAAAGAAGAATTCAGCTCAGAAGTGCTCATCAGCAACCCATAAAGAAATGTGTAAGAGTTAAGTTGCTAAAGTCCTTTGAGGATGCCCCTCTGCAAGCTTGGAGTAATTCTACAAATGGACTGTGGAAGAGAGCTTACGCTATGGTGCTACATTTGGAAAACCAAAGAGGACTTTTGTTTGAATCTCTTCCAATCAAATAGCTTAAAATATGTTAATGTAAGACCACACAAATACAGCAATTATGTGAGTGTCCAGCAGAGGGAGAGTAATAGGTTGAAAACAGCATTTGTTAAATAGCAGGGTTAGAACAAGCAAATCAGTTAAAAGACATTTCCAGGTCAAGATAACTTAGTTTGGATTATACATGGTCCTGTGCAAATATAAAAGCCTTTTTATAATTCACTTACGCTTTCAGGAACACCAGCGAAGCTTAGGGTAGACTTGGCTCTTGAAAAAGCCATGATGCTGAAACACAGTGTGGGGTTTGTCTCTAGTTCTCAGCTACATTTCCACAGACTACCTGAAAAGAGAAATTACTAGAGTTTAAGAATATTAATTTTTAATCTCCTGGCACCTCATAAAACTTAAACTAGTTCAATATTTTCAGTTCTGTGTCAGGCCTCATTAATACTATGAAAAGTATTTAGAAAAACTCTGATGCAGCCTTCCTTCAGGAGAGGTCTATCACTTGGACTTAGGTACAACCTTCATTCATGTTTTACACAAAAACTTTCTGGACTCATTTAACTCCAGCTGCTTGTTCTAAATAACGCTAAACTTGATTTCTAGAATGTCTTTTGAGATTGTTCCTTCACATAAGCCTCAGATAAAGAGCTAAGCTTCCAGAGTGGCACTTTCATAGCTGAGCAGAGTTTCCTGTATTTTTCTTTTAATAATTTACCTTGCCACTCTGGTCTTTTCTTCTTCCTCGATAAATAACCTGTTCTTTTGGCTTTGTTTCTAAGGGCTCATTCTGACTTCAAAGCAATTCTAAATATCAGGCTACTCATTTAAGTGCATAACTAATGTACATATTTGAATACCTTTACATTTCAGGGCATGGCTCACAGTGCGTCAGCTGAATTTCAGCTTGCTGCCACACCAGAAAGTGAAGTGTTATTCTCTTCCTGCTCCTCCCAATCTCAGCCAAACACTTGCTTTTCCATTTTACAGCAGCTCAGGAACTTACCTGATCTCAAGGTAAACTGAGTCAGTCCCCTCATAAGGCAGCACCCTAAGACTACTCTCCTTCCGCCTCAGACAGCTGCTGCTTTATGGTGTTCAAGAAGCTCTCCTGTTGGTGGTGAGCTGCCAAATGCTTGGAGCTGTTGACCTCTTTGAAGCCTTCTAGTGAAATATGTGAACTGAAGCAGAAAGGAAAGATATTAAAACATTGGTATTTCACAGGTACATCTGCTAGGGTATAAAATGCTTGTGAGAACTCTGCATGAAAGTTATGACTGAAGTACAGAATACTATTCCTAATACCATATGAACAAAGAGCTCCATATCACCACTATAGGATTGACTTGTCACAGGCTGCAAACTAGTGGTGAAGCTACCTTGAGATAGTTTAACATGCAAATAGCTTGGTCTCACTAAAAACAAAGTCCTGTTCCCCATTCTTATGTTATGCCAGCTCTGGCGTTTGTCAATCACCTCTTAAGCGTTGATTCATCTCGGCAACCCAGGAGGAAAAAGAAAGTGGATTGTTCTGTAACTCAGTTTAATGAGATCGACTGACTCAGCACAGTCAAACGAGCTGGGAGGCAGCGCAAGGCCGTGGAACTGCGGCGGTGGGGGAGACGGTTCCTCTGCGCTCCGGTCTCCACGTGTTCACCCTGAGCTGGTCCAGCCTCTTCTAAGCAGCGCTTTGATAATTAAGTCGGTCATGATGTGATGATGGATTTATATGGGTGGCTCTCAATAAGAAAAACTTTTTTAGTATTTATTAAATGAAGAGCTAGTATATTTGTTCTAAACATTTTGATGCAAAAGAGATTTAAACAATAAAAGCTTTTATAATTAATTAAAACCTCAAGAGCACATGACTATTAACATTCCAGTAGATATGTTGCCAGTAAAGTTATCATGATTCCCCTTCAGTTTTGTTTTGGGAACCAGCTGTTCCTAAGTGGAAAAACAAACTACTTGCCCTGTTAAAAATTTAGTGTTTGAGTTTACACAATTCCTATGAGCAACACAGCCTGCAAAACAGGTTTGTACACTCTGAAGGACAGCCGGTACCTTCCAAAATTCTGTGGACTAATTGTTTATATCCTTGCAAGTACCTAGGGAATAAATACCTGCCAGGGAAGGAAGGAATGTTGGATAACACAAGAAATTCTTTTCCCCTGGAATGAGTGGCAATACACACACACATCTGATCAAACACACATTCCCCACACTCCTCTCCATCAAAAAAAAAAAAAAACCACAAACCTATCACAACTCAGTATTTTACGAGCTGGCAGAATGAAGCTCCATTTCAAAACCCTTCAAGAAGCCTTTTTAAGGAATGCCAAAGTGTATGGAGGAATTGCTTCCTACCTGTTCTGTGTGCCGGTAATCTCAAAGTAAGTCTTAATTGCCCTGAAAATATAGTACTGTGGGAAAGCAAGATGTGTGGTTCCAGCCACTTGGATGATAAAGGAAGATCAACACTAACATGACCATCCCAACGGCCAAAGAAAAAATAATACTAACATAATTAGATCACAGCAACTAGTCAAAATATAAAGGGCCTGGGTGTATGAATGAGTGGGTCAGAACGCCACCCACAAGATATGCATGGAAAAGTGATTGAAAACAGTCAAAACATGAGTGTGGTGTGTTTGGGATAACATTTTTGAAAAAACACCCTGTCTAACCTCTTGGTCCAGCCCCATATCTGTAAACCTATAAACTGAGAACCTTTAATAAAAATCAGCTCAGCCTGGCTCAGCTCTGCCCTCGCTGCTAACAGGAACTCTGTATGAATCATTCCTCATGGCCGCATAGTACCTGCCCCAGTCGAGCCTTTCCTGACTTGTAGGCTGTGACAAGGCTCAAACAAAACACAAGCTTGCAATACAGCACTGCAATCATTATAAACCCGAGCTATTAAATGCTCATAATGGCAGTTAAAAGTGGACAATAACAAGTCACTCTATCAGCAGAATTCATAAAGCTTGGTTTCCACTGTTTTTTTATCTATTATTCTACAGATTCAACGGTAGTAACCCATGAACTCCTTTGTTCCTAATGGTGTTACGTCGTTTCCATACTAAATGAAATGTATCAGATGCCTACTGGTTAATAAATGACAAGGAAAGGAAAAGGGAAAGCCAACAAACAAAACCAAACCAAACAAACATCCAAACAAACCTTTACTAAGTGGAGAGTACTATAGTGAGGTGTTCCCTACGATTCTAGCTGCTTAGGAAACTTATTTCTTCTTCCTGTAGATTTACTTCTGCTTCCCCCATTCCCCTGACAAAAAAGGATCAGATCCTGCTCCTGCTTCTATCCCAGCTCTTGGTGGGACTGCATATGATTTTTTTTTAAACAGAAACATGACTGCCACACACAGCTGATAAACTAACTTGTAGCTTAACAAAATTGTAAATATTACAATGGTAACACAGGTGAGTATCTTCCTTATTACACTCAACTTTGAACAACAGAGGCTTCGGCAATGCATGTCTGAAAATTAGTACGGGACTCTGCACCACAGAATAACCAGGGTGGTCTTTAAAACTCGTTCCTCAGGCTCTGGTGTGAGAAAGCTCTTGGTGCTTGAAGGAAAGACTTTCACTTAGCAGAGGTGTATAGTCTCTCATCATGAATTACATGTTTTTATTTCACAATGAATGATCTGTGCCATTGGTGGCAATTTTTTTTTTTAACTTTTATAAGTGCTGCCTTAGACACTTGTGTTTTCTCTCAATATGATGAGCACATTTTTTCATTGACACGTGCGTTACCTGCCACGTGGAACTTTTTGCTTGTAAAGGGTGTACATGTCAGCCAGGAACTGCCTGGTTCTTCTGTCAGGAATGTGTTGCATAAATGCCACTTCAGGAGAATGCTATAGTTCTTCAACCAAAACCATGCTCATTTTGTACCAAATTGAGGTCTTTTTACTTCTAAGCCTGTCTGCTTTCAAAACAACTCTGCAACCTGCCCTACAATGTTCTAATATAACGAATGCTGCAGATGACTCAGTCCCGGCGTGTGAGTGCTCCAAGAATCTCCCTCCTCTGGAGCACTTGCCTCATTTAAACAATTCTACTGAACCTTCCAAGACATAATTCTGCCACAGCCGCGTGCAGCCTCCTGACCAAACTCTGCTTGTTTTCCCGCCGTTCCTCCCTGTCTCCTCCAAGTACACTTTACTTCAAGCAATGCTTTTTTTTTTTTTAATAAGTTCTAATAATCTTACCAGCGAAGGGCCTCACTACTTGACAAGTTCTACTAAATTTGGCTTAAGGGGACTTTTTTAACGTGATAATAACCAAGTCAAAGTGTGCTGCAGAACTGCCAAAATTTTAACTTTTAACGCATTCTGTCAACTTAGGGCAGGACACGCGCAGGAACGTTCGGTCTCAGGTGGAAATCCCCATTCGGGAAGTTTCCTGACCCCACAAGGTGCCGTCGCCCTACTGTCACTCTGCACCTGTGCTTTCTAGACTCGGCCGGTCCAATTTTGCACAGATAAAAACGAAAACGACCACGTATTCACCCGACTCCCGACGCCGAATCCTCCCGGGAGGCGGGAAACCCCGCGCGGTGCCGGCCCCGCCGCGCCTCTCCCCTCAGGCCCCGCGACGGGCTCGTCTCGCTCCGCGGCCACCCGAGACCACCCTCGTGTGCGCTGAGGGAACGTGGAGCCGCCATCCGGCGAACTGCGCTTCCCAGAGCCCTGCGGGGCTAGATCACAGCGCCCCTGAGGGACCGCCGCGCCCGGCCCACCGGGACAGATCGCTCTTGTCCAGCCTGAAGCATTCGCGCCAACTCCACGTCCGCCTCCCTCCCCGCAAACGGGAGGCGGAGACGGCAGAACGAGCAGCCGAGCGCAAAGGCTGACGGGAATCGTAGTTTCTTCATGCGCAGCAAAAGCGGGCGACTACATTTCCCAGCTCTTCCGGGGAGGCGCTCCCGGCTAGGGCTCGCGCAAGGCATGATGGGTATCGTAGTCCCCACGCTTCGCCTCGGCCGCACCGCAAGGTCAGATCCCGGGGAGCTGAAAACTACTAAAATGGCGGCAGGGCAGGCCGCGGGGAGGGGGTACGGGAGCTCCGGGAGGCCACACTGCGCTGGCGTCGGGGCGGTGGAGTACACGCGGAATCGCCGAAGCGAGTGCTGAGTCGGTGCCGCCGCCGGCTTCCCCATTACCCCGGACGCTGGGAGACGCTTCGGGGCCGCAGAGGCTTGTGGGGCAGCCACAAAATGGAGGCGAACGGGAGCGGCAGCGGGAGCAGCAGTGACTCGGCTCCCGACTGCTGGGATCAGGCGGACATCGAGCCGGGCAGCGGCGCCGGCCCCGCGTCCGCCCCGCCGGCCGCGGAGGCCGAGGCCCAGCAAGAGCTGCTCGGAGCGGCCTTCAGCCGGCAGCTGAACGTCAACGCTAAGCCCTTCGTGCCCAACGTCCACGCCGCCGAGTTCGTGCCGTCCTTCCTGAGGGGGGGCCCGGCGCCCGGCCTACCGCCGCCCTCTCCCCCGCCGGGCCTGCCGCCGCCGCCCCACGGTACCTGCCGCGCCGGGACGGGGCTGCGCCGGCGGTGGGCGTTGGGGCCGGAGGGATGGGGGCCATGTTGGGAGGGTGCGGAGCCCCGCGGGGGCGCAGGGGCCTCCGGCGGGCGAGCGAGGGAACCGGGCTGGGTCAGGCTGCCGGGGCGCGGGCGGGGCGGCAGCGCTGGAGAGAGCGCGGGGAGCAGCGCCGGGGCGGGCCCGGAGGCGAGAGTGACCCGGCCTGAGCGCCCGGGCCCTGGGTGCGCACGGCAGCAGGGTCCTGTCAGCGAGGGGCGAGGAGGGGACACGGCCGGGAGGGGTGTGCGGGGCCGGGAGGCCGCGGAGGCTGGGCAGAGCAGCCGTGGGCGGTGCAGAGGGGCCGGTGCGGCGGCCGGTACCGCCCCGAGGGTCGCAGGCCGCGGGTGGCCGGGCCGGGGTGCGGGGGTGCTCGGGAGCAGCAGGGCCCGCTCCGCCCCTGCTCCGCGCCTCGCCGAGGGCAGCCCATGGCAGAGCCAGCCAACCCTCTGCCTCCTGGGGCACCAGGGAAGGTATCCGAGATTTTTGGTGGTAATAAATGTAGTGTTGCTGGGGAGATCAGCCCTGCCTCAGCTACCAGGGGCTCAGATGTATCTTCAGTGTCTTTTTGAAGATTATACCAAGTAGTTATTTTTTCTAATATCGTGCTGATAAACGATTAGTAGGGAAGGAAGTTTGTCCGGCTGGCCTCAGTCAATGGAATCACTTGAAATTTACCCTGCTTTAAATTTCAAAGGATCTTTGTGTAGGCAACTGGTGTTTATACTAGATTTACTTTGCGTATGGGAAATTAAAGGAGAGCTGCTTTTTAATTTCCACCTCCAAGCCGAAAGCCCTTCCAGACGTCAGACATGCTGGTTCACTTTGTGGCAGTATTTTTTTTCTGTAACTTTTCGTATCCCTAGTTGTACAGTATGAAACAAGCTCGTGTTTCAGATATTGATTCTAGTAATTTAATTTCTCTGAAGTGAGTACTTGTTACATTATGTTTGTCACAACTTCCTGTTGATTGTGCTTATTATTTATCATGTTCTGATTTCATATCTTAAATTAGCCTTGTCCTCCTTAGTACCTAAAGCTATCAGATGTTAACAGCTAAAATCTGTAACTTTCATATATGAAGCTTTAAAATTTTCATAACAGAATGTTAATACACTTCTCGTTTAAGAGGGAATGTTAGATTATGTGTTCTCTACAGCTATTTAGCACTCCAGACTTTCATCAGAAATTGTAGCTCATGTGCTATGCAGGCAGGCGATATGTAAGTGCATTAAAATATATTTCCAAGAAGCTATGGGCAGACTTTTGGGTTCCTTTTAGAATAAATGTGTATGTTAAGGTTCATAGGTGTAAAGGCAGAGTAATGGCTGGAGGCTGTGCTGAACATGTGATCCATCTTTGAATAGTGTTCAAAATTCATTCCAGTGTGGTTTTCAGCCATTGCAACCTGAATCCAGGTCATTTTTAAACTATGTAATCTATACTGTGACTGAAAACTTTCTTGGGATTTTGAATGTCGTTGGAATAATTTTGTTTTTTTTCCCTGGCTACTTTTGGAAGGTTCTTCTAAGACTTCCGATACTTGTTTTTTTGTTTGTTTTGGTAGGATTTAAACTACATTTCCTCACCTGCTCATTAAGTTTGTTTCATCATGCTCTCCTTTTTTCCACTTGTTTGCTGCTTCTGAGGCCTCTGATGAGCTTTGTCTTTCTAGAAACTAGAGATGACTTTACTGAAAGCTTCCTGCTCATCCAAGTGATCGGGATAGCTTTTCCTTCCATCTTAGTTGCTAAGTACATTCATACATAGTGCTATAATCTACCTGGTTTGAATTCACCTTGCTTCTATATCTTCTTTAAGGTTTAGAATTTTGAGCTTGTATAACTAACTTGGATGTCCCCAAGATTAAGCAGACAAAGATCACAAAAATCCAAAGAGTTTATTTTTTAACTGGAATATCATACTTGTTTTGTACTTTTTAAGGTCTGACCTACTCAGTTACAGAAAGTAATTGACAGTCTTGTCCTTGCAGATGTTCGTCTAAGGTGTCAGCTACTTTCCTGGCTAGAAGAACTAGGTGGAGCTTGCCCTGGAAATAAGTCAGAACAACACGTGACCAGACAATGGTGCTGAATAGGTTGCTTTTCAGTAACCCAGTTTGCTTTTGTTCCCATAGGGAATTAGGTGTTCCGTGGCACTCACTCTTCATTACATTGTGAGGAAAAAAAATATTTCTATTTATCATCTATATTGAAGTCTGTACAAATACTGGTTTGTACTGGGAAGAATTTAAATTAATCTTATTCTTGGGAAGAATCTAAAAAGCAAAGTGTCAATTTGAGGACTTAAGTGGCCTAAAGTTAAGTTCTAGTAACACTTCTCATCTTGGAACTTTCTCTTGGCGAGATTCTGTTGGAGTCATAACTCCTTAGTAACTCCAAGGATGCTGTAGGTCAGAGAAATGTGCAGGAGCAGCGTGGGGTGGAGGGCAGTTCCACAGAACCCGTCTCCATTATGTGGTTGCAGAGTGTAGTGGTGGTTCTTTATACACCCCCTAAATTCATGTTTTTAGTAATTTGTATAAAATTCCTGTCGCTTATGTTTGGAGCACTGGAATAATGCTCACAGAAGCTATTTACGGAACAAGATGTTAGCTTTCTAAAACTGGGAAACTCCTGAGACCTGCGTTCCAAGTAGCTGACTTTAAAACTTCTGGTGTATGTGTGCTTTTTTGGATTGCAAATTGTGTATTATGGAGAGTATCTGACCAATGTTTATCACTAATACAATTTTTGCTTGCAGATAGTTTCAAAATTAGTTTGGAATTAAATTATTAGCTCGTTACGTGCAAAAAGCATATGTTATTTAAATTTGTGAACCTAAGGAACAGATTAAAACAAATATGTTCCAAACATCATAGCTGCGAGGACTTGCTTTTATCAAATTGTGTCCAAGTCAGACTCATTTGTGTAAAGTCTGTCTTGGCTGGGTTCTGTTGGAAAGGTGGGACAGAGACCTGGATTTTCTGTCTGCAGCAGCCAGCGCTGTACCCAGATCCTTCCTGTGAGTGTGGCCAGAGCAGCAGGAACCAGCTGTGCTGCTGGGAAACCCGCGGTAGCCAGCAGTTCCTGGACTAGCAAACTCCAATAAATCAAGGCAAGGTGTGATAGTCAATAAAATTACAGTAAATTGTGTTAGGGCCTCTAAACATTCTTAATTGCAGCTGCACTGTGCAGCTTCACTGCACTGTAGCATCTATGGCTTATTTTTGTACTATGGCTTATTAATTTTGTAAGTGTATATATGACATAATTGCATTTTGGTGGCTTTTGTTTGTTTCTATATTAAGACATGGTTTGGAGGTGTAAGGCAGTTGTTCAAACCTGCTCCCCCGATTAATAAGATTTCTATAATCTAAGTAGCATTTGGGTCTCAGGTATGAGAGAAGTGAAAAATTTCTGAAAATGCAGCATCAACCTGCATTCTTGTGTTTCAGTTTTTGTCATCGTTCTTCAATATTCGCAGGATTCTTGCTAAAAATTATCACAGCTTCCTTGTGTGGACTTCACTATATTTCATGTTAGTTTTTCTTCTTTTTAGAGGTCACTTTTGAATATTCGCTGTTGACTTTGACTTTGCTTGCAGCAGGAGACTGAACTGGCTGAATTCCTGCGGTCCCTTCCAGCCTGAACTGTTCAATGATTTGCAGTATGCAGTGGTTGTGGGAAGAAAAAAGAGTCGTTAGTACAAAACTGACAAGAACAAAAAGTGTGTGAGACATAGCAGGCAGTGTAAGACAAGACAGCGGTGATCCTTCTGGTGGTATTAGTGCTACTGCTTCCTTTAGTACCTCTCCTGACCACTCCATGTAGATTTCTGAACATATTTGATAATGCCTACAGTTTAGACAACTTGCACCTAACAAACTTCTGGCTTAAGATGCAGTGACCTTTAGATTGCTTCACTCCCTAAATATCCTTGCTCACCTGCAATAGTCACTTTTGATATCATTACATTCAAGCAGCTGGACACCCTCGGCCTTCAAATGCTGTAAATAAATGGCTATAGCATCTATCATTCTGATTTTCCAAACCCTCATTTTTCTTGACCTTGTAGCTATCAGGGCCATCCACATATTTGCGCCTCCGCCCCCCCCCCCCCCCCGCCCCAATCGGAAACAAAAGGAAGAGTGTCAATATCTTCTGCTTCAGTTCTGAAACCTGCAATTTCCAGAGCAGAACGATGATTTATCTGCATCATTTTGTTCCCTAAAACTGGTCACCTTTTAGCTTACACCATTCTCTGTAAGACTATATTTTAAGACTCTTCAACAATCGAGTCCTCAAGAGACTTCACTTTGCATCTGAACTTGCTAAGAAAGCCTTGTTTGTCTAGAACTAGTAGTCCGCTATTCAAGAAGCTGTCATATGAAGGGATTAACGTGATTTACTCATACTAACATTTGAATAGCCATATGTTGATGATTTCCTCACAGCTGGGTTGTTGGTAATGCTACCATTAGTACCTCATAACTGTAAATTTGAACAGCAAATCGGTGTTGTATCGTGAATGGTATAAATTCTTATGATCCAAAAAATCTTGCTTTTAGTCATCACTTGGCTATCTAGAGCAGCGTTCTTCTGCATCAGCTTCTCCAGCTGGATGAGCTGCACAACCTCTTCTAATATGGTTGGTGCTGAGAAGGCTCCATGTCTTGGCCCTGGCTTCCCAGATGACCAGATACAATACACTTGTGTGCTGCAAGTCAAGGTGCCAGTGGATTGGACAGATGTCCTTTGTCTGCACCTGAGCTGTCCCCAGGAAGGCAGCCCGGACCAACCATGTTGCTCCTGTTGGAATGACTCATCCTGCTCGTGGCCTTTGCACGACTCCAGTAAGAGACAGGGCAGTGGAAGCTGGGTGAGATGAGCTGTCCTGGAGTCTGCTGACAGCCTGGTTAGCATCCTGAAAGCATGACGGTATCTTAAAACTTGGTTGCCCTTTTAAAATGAAAACAAAAATAGTTTGGAGATTTTATTAGCAATCTGGTTTTACAGTCCCACTTTCAGAATTTGGGGATTTATCTCTGATTTTGTGATGAGAGACACACAAGCAAGAGAAGCAGCTGATTGCATGAAGCTGAGATAGAAAGTTGTGTTGTTTGGGTTTTTTTATGAAAGAATAAAGCAGTCAAAATGTAATCAGTGTTTTGAAGAGGTCTATAGGAAAATGACACTGATTGAATTTAAGTACAAAAGTTAGTTTAGGAGAGGTGATGCAATATTAAAAATGTGTTCTCTAGAACAGTCAGAGAATTTATGTGTAAATTTTACTCTTTTATGTGTAAATGTTAAGGTCCTGAGCTTTTAACCTGCTAGAAGATCCAGGAGGTATTTAGGTTTGGATTTGCTTTGAAATTATTATTTATTTATATTCCCACTGGGTTAGGAGAGATCTTTGTTAGAAAGTGGAATCCTTACCTGTTCTAATACAGAGCTTGATTTCCTGACTGTCTCAAAAATCAAGTTATCAACCGAGCACAAACACTTGCCCTTAAGGACGAGGGGTTTTTGTTACGTACCCTGAAAATCCCCGTTAGCTTTCTCAGACTCAGTTGTGAAGAAACATGTCGGGTTTAGATAAGATAAACTTGAGGTGTGTCCTCACTGGGGAAGGAAAAAGGTGGGTCTCTTAGTAAACTAACGTAGGAAAATCCTTTGAATACAAAGCAAGCACTCATTTTTTTTGTTAATTTTACAGAGTCATGTTAACACTATCAAAGCTGCTATTACGTTGGTGCATTTTAAAAATGGGGCACACATCTCTGTGTCCACTGGAGAACCAGGGCATAGGCTGTGCAGCAGGGCAGAGACAGGAAGAAAATCATTTGGGGTTTCAGTCAAAACAGCTACCTTAATGACAGTCAACTCCTGAAAACATTTTCTTTCTGTATATTTAAAAATATTGAATAAGAAAGACTTTGTTTAGCTCTAGCACTTGTGCTTGAAGTAATTTGTTGTTGTTAGTGAAGACTCTTGAGGTTTCTTAAATTCTGGTTGTCATGCTCTATGTGTTTGACTTGAGCCTTTATTTTTTACTCTGTAATTCTCTTTATGCTTTTGTTTCAAAAAAAAAAAAAAAAAAAGGGGGACAGATCTGTTACATAATGAATGAAACTGTGTGGACTACGTGACTACTGCGTAACTTTGTACTGAGCTCAGGTATTCAAATCACACATCCAGAAGGGGATGAGAATCCCAAGGTGGGTGTCATGCTTTTCTTCAGCCTTCCAGGAATTCCTGCGAAGGAACTTGGTGCCCATATTGGAGGAACGACAACTTAGATGGTCTGTACAGTGAGTTAAGTTTTGTCAATCAGACACTTTTTTCAAACTCCCTTTTTTTCTTTCGATCTCTCTCTGTGCTCTGATGTGCAAACAGTTTCATTAGCCCTGTAATCATAGAATGGTTTGGGTTGGAAGGGACCTTAAAGATGATATGGTTCCACCCCTGCCATGGGCAGGGACATCTTCACCAGCTCAGGTTGCTCAGAGCCCCGTCCAGCCTGGCCTGGGATGTCTCCAGGGATGGTTCATCCACCACTCCTCTGGGCGGCTGATCTGTTCCCCAAAGCTGCTCGGTCCTTTGCTGGTTCAGTTTTTGGTCAGCGCAGCTCCCTTTGTGGAGGTTCAATAGGGCTGACACAAGGCAAGAGACGACAAAGAGCACAGCGCGGCAGCGCGAGGCTCTGGAAGCAGCGGTGTCCTGCTCGCCAGGGTTGTCCTCGTGGCACACGGCAGGAAAGCTGCACCTCTCGGAACAGGCGCCGAGTCTGCGCTTTTCATGGCAGCCTTTTCTCTTGGGTGTTTGTTTGCACTGTACCAGTGCCTGAAATAGCCTGGTATAAGCTGAAATTGTTCATCAGAAGTAAACAATCACTGAGGTGACGGGGTATTTATCTTGATTTATGTTCCTTTCCTGCTCGGAAGGATCAGCGTGTGTTTGGTGTAATTCAGTGGCCTCTTTCACAGCATGTGTGCCACTTGTGTCCCAAAGGGACCCGAATTCAATCTGTGGCTGTGGTCATAACTGAATATCTGTTGCCTTTTGATTGTCGTGGCGTTAGTACTTTTTAGGATTTGTACACAAACTTATTGATTCTCTTGTGTGCTAGACTCATACAAAATTTTACCTTTAGGTTAACGATTTCCTACCTCCTCTTTGTTATTTCTGAAGAAACTTCTTTTTCCTGTCTGTATCCCTGCTGGATTACAGACCAGGAAGTAAAAACTGAGCTTATTAGGAATGCTGTTGATTGACAATGTATTTCTAAGGAATTAAATCACTCTTCAACCACTTGTAGAGCTTCTGTTTCAATCCAAGTGCCTAAATACTGTCATTTAATGTTTTTCATTATGGACAAACTTCAGGAGTGAAATCAAAAGTTTATTGAAATGATCTTGTAATGAAAATATTGATGCATCCCAACCATAGTATGTGTGAAATAGCCAACAATCTTGTGACGTGTTACAAAACAGAGGCTTTTGGTTCATAGGTTCCATGTCACCCACTTACCACACTCAGAAATGGGCCGATTTGAGTATTTTCCAGCTCTGGAATGGGAGCAATATACAATTTCTTACAAGGAACCTCAAGATACTGTATTCCTATGCTCTTGCTTACTGTATTAAATCATTCTCTTAAAGTTTCCTTCCTGTGGTTCTGGGACCCTGAAGTGCAGGTGGTGGGTGATACAACACGGGAGTGTGGTGATCCTGTCTCAAAGAATTAGGAAGCTGAATTTATATCAAGATAAAACTAAATACGTTAAGGTTTTAGGGCAAATTACAGAAGGTCTCTTGACCACAAGGACTAATGTCCCAAAACATCAAGTGGTTTAATTGTTAATGGGAACATACCACTCTTAGTAGGTTAACAATTAGTTATACCTCAGGAAATAGTTCAGTGGCATGGTTTAGTGCATGAGAAGGTTGAGTGATCTTTCCAAAAAATCATACTTGTGGCTTTGATACGCACATGACTGGGGTTGCCCTCCAGGTAATGTGTCTGTGTTATGGTGTTGAAGAGGACCGGCAAACTCACCAGGTATGCGAATGAGTTTAGCATCCCTAATAACTGCAGATGTTAAGAACTGATTCTGGGCAGCTTGTCTGGGTGTCCTGCTCGGCGCTGATGTGAGGTGGAGGCGCAGCAGCGCGGCAGCGCCGGCTGTGGGGTGAAGCTGACGGGACCTTTCCACACAATGTGGCACCAGCAGGCGTCCTGTCTTTGGATACAAGGAAACTGGGTGGAGGTTTTTAACCCACAGCTAGATACTAACATTTAAAATAGCCAGCAGGCCCCAAAATGGTGGGCCGGTAAATACTATGTATAGAAAAATAGCTTCCTTTCAAACTCGCTTTATGTGTACTTTTCCTTTGAGGTGTGGAAATGGGTTTTAGAACTGCTGTAGTATTTTCACAACTTTCAGGCAGTATTCTGTAGAAGTATTTTTGCGTGGAGACTATATTTATTACTGTTTCCAGTGTTTTTTCTGAAATACGCTTCATGCAGTGAGGTTGGGAGGTGGTCTTTTATGCCTAAGTGTGGAAATTGCTTACATCAGTGTATTTTAAGTTGTTTGGTTTTTTTGCAGGTGCACCTGTAGAGACTTCTCTGGAGGAGCAGGCGGCCTCTTGTGAAGGTGATGGGTTTTGTGCTCTTGACAGTATGCAACACAGCCCCATTAAATATGATTTTTTTTAAAATATTGCAAAGCATCTCCTTTTTAAAGATGTCTATGAACCTTTTCTAATCTTCATTCTCTTCATCCTCAAACTACTATTGTAACATAGTGTGGTTATCTGTGGTTATTTACAATTTTATAGCCATTCAAGCAAGGCACACAAAGGCCAAGTGGTTTATTGAAGGTCATAAAGCTTGTATGAAGCAGGATTTTTAAAATTGAATCTGTATTTTACATAGCATTGGCAAGTGCTCAAACATCTGAACTGTCCATTTCTTGATTTTATCGCTCTGTTTTTCTTTGTTCTTGGTACTATCATGGTAAATATGTGTCCTTAATGATTCCTATTTTTTGTTGTGTTTTTTTTTCCCCTAGGCTCAAATGCTGCCGCTAACATGGAAATTTCTGAATCTGTTGGTAAGATGAGAATGGTTCCATTTCACTATGCTATAAAATACTGCTGTAGTGCTTTTGCTGAGCAAAACCAAAGTTTTGCAAACAAAACTGAAGAATATCACCTTCACCTTTAGGTCCTTACTAATTTTTATTGTGTCTTTATACTTCAATTAGGAATGAGCTAATCAAACACTAGTGTGCACTAACAGGTGCAATCGGATTACTGGGACACTGAAAAAGCATCAGTGCTTTATTAAAAAGTAGTCTCATATCACAAAATAGTCCCATTAATATGTGTGAAACGGTGATTTTAAAAAAAAAGAGTTGGAGTGATCAGTATCGTGAGCAATCGGAACATGGAAATGGTGTCTTTCTCCTTGTATTTGTGTGGCTTCTGAGAGAACTGAAACCATGGTCCCCCCGTTGTTTCTAACCGTATGATAGTGTGTGTCTGTGGGTTTGGACAAGCATCATAGGCTGAGTGGGTCTTCAGATTTGTTTTTTCCTTGTAAAATTGTTCCCTTGTTAAAACAAGTCTCTTAATCCCTGTGAATCGTAGTTTTCTGATGTCAACACATAAGCTAGTTTGAAAGCTCCTGCTAATAATAATTTCAGAAACAAGCAGCAATTGCCCATTTCTCCATGGAAGACATTAACAGGCTGGATAGTTGAAGTGTTCATTTGCATCTTGGGGATGGGGCTTTTCACCATAGCCATTGCTTTTAATTCCATTATCTAACTGAATGTATCTACCTGATCAATTTTTAGTGGAAAATGGAGAGACAGAAATGTCCCCAGAAGAGTCATGGGACCACAAAGAAGAACCAAGCGAAGTGGAGCTGGGAGGTGGCCCCGTGGGGGACGCCGGCCCCTCTGAAGAAAGCGCTCAGGAAATGATGGAGGAGGAGGAGGAAATACCAAAACCAAAATCTGTTGTAGCACCGCCGGGTGCTCCTAAAAAAGAGCATGTAAATGTAGTATTCATCGGGCACGTAGGTAAGCTGTAAGCGAACAGCAAGTAATTGGATGTTTGCACTGTGTACTAATTATCTAGAATTCGGAGGATTAGAAATTAATCCTGCTCTGTGTAGAGATGGATCTATTCACTGTGTCTCAAGGCTAATGGGAGCGTTCCTTCTAATGGAGCTGCTCTGAAGGTTAAAGTACTTGCAGAATGTCTGTCGGGGGCAGAGCGCCTGTGTTCTCTTGGACACAACTGCGTCTGCCTTCCTGATTTCTCAAGCACCTGCTCTATTGAGTGCTTATCTGTGTTTACAATCCAAAGAACAAAATCAGAAAGCAGTGCTCCATTTTTGCTTGTTTTAAGTATTTTCAGAGTGTTCTTATTATTAAATTCAAAAAATATTATTCAAAATATTTAAAAATGCAGAGCTATAAACAATAGGTGAACATAATTCAGGGTTAAAAGAAGCATTTATAGCAAAATGTCCAATTGAATAGTTTTGACAAGCTTCAGCTAAATCTTAAGTGGTGTCAAAAATACAAAAGAATTATTGAATCATGGGTTTTACAGTAAATTCTGTATTTTTATTTGTATAGTCTCTTATCACCTTAGAAGTACTGTAACTTAATCCTGGGGTAGATTGAGAGTGGGGTGACAGAAAGTGCCGAGGCAGTGGGCAGAGGCAGGGCCCCGCATTGCAGAGCACCCCACAGGGGTTCGGGAGAAGGGAGAAGCGGGTTGTGCAGGAGCTTCCCCCGCTGCGGTCTCCTTTGCTCTGGGTAGGGCCAAGCTTGTGTGTGAAAAACCTCAAATCCAGTAGAATTGAATTGACAGTGAATTATGGAAACAAGGAAAACTGGGAGATACTTCCAAAAATGTAGATTACAATTAAAATGTATATGTTTAGAAATAAATTCGATGACCTTGTTCATAATTGTTTTCTTACTTTTTTAGGATTTTCTTTTAAATTGTGAATGACTTTTTTTCTTTTTTTTTTTAATTTTAGACGCTGGCAAGTCAACTATTGGAGGACAGATCATGTAAGACGGCTCGCAAATCACATGTTTAGATTTGCTGTTCTTGTGAACTCAAAATACACAAAGTAAAATGAGTAATATTTTCCTTATGGCTTTAGTCAGCACAGATGAATATTTTTATAATAATATGTCACTCTCCCTGTCAATTTAGTTACTTATTGTCTTTGAAATTCCTTAATTCCGCAGATCTAATCTTTAGAGGAGTTTCACTTAGTGAACGGAACAACTATGCCAAAGCATACATTATAAAATTTACAAAAAAATGAATCCTGTTCTTAAAACATGACTTTGCTTTTCTTCATAATTCTAACATGCTACTTGAAACTGCTTCATATCCGTTGTTAAACTTTGTCTTTTTTGTGACATTAAAAAAAGAAAGGGAATATCCTTATTCCCTGTTGTTGACACTGTCGGGCATAATTTTATTTCAAAATGTAAAATTATAATAGTTGGTTTCTAAAATAGACTTAAAAGATTATCTAGAGATGCAGTATTTTTATGAGACAGAAGTAAATAAATGCAGCTACATCTTATAGATTCAAAAAAAAAAAAAGGAAAAGTAGTACAGGAGGAAATAAATGCTGTATAAATGCTATGTAAATGCTATCCTGACGCAAAGCGCTTCTATGATTTTAAAATACTGTTCTCAGCAAAAGTGGGAGGTCTTTCTCTTGGCATTTTCAGCTTGTTTTGTTTTGACCAAACTGGCATGTTGGAATTGTCATGGTACATTTAACCTGGTAGCTCAGACTGGAGCAAACGAGCGTTTTGTTATCTGGTGTGCCGGAGCCGCCTCCTGGGACGAGGAGACGCTGTTGGGAGCGCTCCTGCAAGCGGGTGATGTTCCCAAAGCCTTCTTGGTCTTTCATTTTTGCAGAATATCCCTTTGTTGTAAGGGGGGGGGGAAAAATCAGTTGCTTGTACCAACTTTGTCGTTAACCCTCTGTTTACTGTTATCATTAGTTTTCCTTATAAACTAACTACATTACTGTTGTTAGAAGATGAGATAGAAGCATCGGAGGGAAAAATATGAAAGTTTTAATATAATAAAACTGTACACGATTCACCTCTTTTCATAACTGAAAGATCTCCTTTAAAATAGCCGTTTCCTTGTTCTATGTAAAAAGAATGAAAGTGAAAATATTTTTCTTTACATTTCAGAAATTGGGGGGTGAGGGAGACGTGGTGTGAAAAATTCTCCTGTCGCAATTCTTACTTAATTTTGAAACACTGGATTAGTCTCAGAAATGGATTTAACAGATGTAGCTCCTTTTCAAAACTTGGCTCTGCAAAACGTTTTACAATTAGGCTTAAAAAAGAGCCGTTCCTCATGCTTGTGCCGAGTGGTGTTGATTTACCTTTACGTGTCAGATAGTGGTGCAGCTTTTTGTGGAGAAAAAATTCCACTGCTGCTCGCATGAGGTTGCTCCAGTTTTTCAAAACAATCTGTAAGGATTGCATAAGTACTTAACTATTTTGAACTATGTTTCTGCTTATGTAAAATTGCTCTTTTTGCTTTTCTGCCCCTTAGGTATTTGACAGGAATGGTTGACAAAAGAACACTTGAAAAATATGAAAGAGAAGCTAAAGAAAAAAACAGAGAAACATGGTATGAACTTAAACTCAAGATAATATCGTGCTTTTCTCTTTACGCTGTGTTGAAAACAGGAACCTGTGTGTTAGTCCCTGTCCCTGTAGCACTGGCAATTCACATTGCAACAGGTTTTGCTGCTGTTTGGGGTGTTTTGGTTTGTTTTGATCAGTGCTTTACATTCTGATGCTTTGGGAAACATCTGGTAAGAAGGAACACAAGGCAGAGGCTTTTCTCAGGCAGCTCCCAGGCTCCTTCTGTCTGGATGTCTTTCACCTGTAAGCAGCAGAGATGTCTAAGTGACAGAGATCACAGCTGTCAATTTGTCATTTATTCATATAAGATGAGATATAAGATGGGGTCCATGGTTCTTAAGTTTCCCCCAGGCAGGAGGATGATGCTTGCATGTGTGGATTTTTTAGGGGCCTCTTGTGTGTTTTGGGTTTCGTTGTTGTCTTTTGGTTGCCTTTTGTTTTTGTGTATGTACAGCACATCTAGCAGCCTGCTTTCTCCTTCAAACAACTCCTGGAAAATGGATTGTTTCCTTTTGGAAGCTTTCTGGTTTTGGCCATGGTGGAGGAAAATAGGGGTTCAAAGGGTTCTGGAAAGCAGCAGCTAAAGACTCTTTAGGGGTAGGGCAGCAATGGAGCACTCGGGGTGGTCACTGACCTGAACTAATCCTATGATGTGTGAGAGAAGGGGGCGGAAAAGGTGACATACTTTTTTTTTTTATCAAGCAAGCATCATCCACCTGTTGGGAGGTGACCAAAGTAATAAGTATTTCAGGACACTCCTCAAAATCCCTGGACAGCTTGAAAAACAGATTTCCTCTTCCCTCCCTCTTTTGGAGCATGAGTTGCAGGAAGTGTTTCCTTTAATACTATTTTTATTCTTTAACATGATACACAACAGAAAGTGTGATGTACCTATGTCATCATCAGAGGTCTTGTTAGCTCACTTCGTGTGTTGGAAGTCTTGACATTTGAGTCAGAAATTCATCTTTCCCTAAAAACCCTGGATGTCACAAGGACTTGCCATCCAGCTGCCACATGTAGATTCCTGCTTCACTCTCACAAGCTGAGTAAAACGTCACCTCTGGCTTGGCTCAAATCTTCCAGAATCATGGTGAAAATTCCAGCACGTGGGACCACAGTGGCGGTACCACCAGAAGCCATCTAGCGTGCTGGCCAGACCTCGGCCATGGACAAGTAGCTTGCTGCCTGGGGAAGGTATCCTTTATCTGTAGATCCAGAATTGCCAGTGATTAGTGGGTTTTGTGACCCAGGAAGCTCTTGAGCTGGAAGGGACAAGTTTGTGTTTGATGGCCTCTGATCACAGCTGAGTTCACAGCGTCTCCAAACATGAGCCAGGCAACATGAAACACAGCTCCATAAGCTGCTGCTGGTGGGGAAAAAACACTGCTATGATCAGTCAGTTCCATTTAGCTATTACTGCTTTTCTTCTCCTTCGTGAGAGTATTAATTTTTTTTCCTCTCTATTCACCCATTTTCACAAAACCTGAGGGAGCTAAATAAGCTTTTTTTGAAATTTCCATTCATCTGTCTAACTTAAATCTAACTTGTTTGTCAATGGCCAATGGAGTAAAATATAATAAGTTGATATGGCCAAAGTATCAAAGATAGGGTGAATAAAGGTGGTGTCTGTTTCATAGCCAACTTCTGTTTAATACATGAAATTAGAATTAATAGCAGTAGTTCTCTCTTCAGTTAATTATGCTAACAGGAATTGGTTTGTATTTGATCCAGAGGTGTTTCTTCAAACTGGAGCAAAGCTGAAAGTGTTGGAGGTTAGGTCATATCTGGAGAGCTTAGTAATTGAAAATTATTGTTTAGAATTGCATATTTCTAGGTATGTGAGGGAGAGCTAGAACCGAGCGCTAGAGCTCACGGTGTGGACACAGAACGTTCCAGAACTCACTGTTGGTCTTGGAGATGCTTAAGTTCAGTAATGCTGAGGTGGTTAGAATAGTTGAGCAGAAAAAAAAGGCACTTTATAATGAGCAAACCATCATACATACATTTAGTAAAAAATTAATACAAAAGTAGAATATTTGGGTTGTGATTTTTATTTTTTTTTAGGTACCTCTCATGGGCCTTAGACACAAACCAAGAGGAACGGGACAAAGGGAAAACAGTAGAAGTGGGTCGTGCCTATTTTGAAACTGAGAAGAAACACTTCACTATTCTAGATGCCCCTGGACATAAGAGCTTTGTTCCCAATATGATTGGTGGGGCTTCTCAAGCTGACCTTGCTGTGCTGGTAAGAACAGATCACATTAGTTTGTTTTAGATATATGGTGGAATAAAGCCTCTGACTTTCAATTTTTTGGTTGCTTGTTTACTCTTTTGGCTCGTTACAGGGGGCAAAATTTTCAGATCTCAAGTCTACCAAGTTGTGTGGCGTTTGGATTAACTTAACAGCTTCATAACATTTCCCACAGCTGTAATGGGATTCTTTTCATGATGGGCAATATTGAGGATATAGCAGTGCATTTTTAAAGCTTTTACCAGTTTTGACAATCCAAACCTATTTTTGAGTAAGGCAGTATTACCCATTGCCGATTGCTCTGTTGAGGGAATTGTAGAACTTGTATTACAGTGTGTCTTTTTAATTAGGTTATTTCTGCAAGAAAAGGAGAGTTTGAAACTGGATTTGAGAAAGGTGGACAAACAAGAGAACACGCCATGTTAGCAAAAACAGCAGGTGTAAAACATCTAATAGTTCTTATTAATAAAATGGATGATCCAACTGTAAACTGGAGCAATGAAAGGTGAGTTCAATAATAGTAAAAAACCAATCTTCATTAAAAGATACTGAAAATAGTTCATAAGTCAGGTACTTTCTTGCATCCCATTTTTTGCTGAAAGAATGGTAGACTGGTGGACTAAAGACAGAGGTTATCAAAACTGCAGGGAAAACAGAAGCGCAGTGCCCAGGACGGTGCCTTGCAACTAAGCCTGAAGTTCTGCCGTGCTTTAGAACATTCACTTTCAGCTGGTTGGGTCTGTGCAGCCGTATCTGACAAATCCGTGCATTCTATCATAGTCTAAACGTTGACCTGGAAATTTTATACTGAACCTAAAAGGAAGTGACTCTGTTTTCAACAGTTTAGTTCGACAGATTCCTGATTTCTTGACTGCATTTCTGCTGAACTCCGAGCTCAGGTTTGGTGAGAACAGCCTTGTCCCGTTCACCTTATGTGTCCTTCCTGTATTATTTGGAGTTGTTCTCTTATGATAAGCTGGATTGAAAAAGCAAATAATATGTTACAATGGTTTGTGATTACAGTCTGAGAAATAGGGAGGTGGGGAATCTTGTGATGATACAGGTAAAAATAACTAGGAAGTCAATAAGTAATATTTAAATAACTAATAAAAAGGATGAAGTTATTTTCTGCCTTAACACTCAGATGTACTGAAAGGTTTTAATTTTCCTCAGTGTCAGAACTTAGGTCTTTTTATGGCTTCTTTCACATCTTTCTTCCCACCCCTTTAAGCTGGATTAGTCCTTCCCTAGACATACTCGTGTAGTGACAGGATACAGTTTTCTTCTACAGTGTGACAGGGAGAGCTGTCAGAGAGCTCGCTGTGCTGTCAAGAATTGTGACAGTTTTTTGTGGAAAGCGACCTGACACCAGCAGCCACGTTTCCGAGAACAGGGCACGGCTGGCTGTGCTGCCCCAGCCTTCTGACGTGACTGAATTCTGCTGGAACAGGCTGAGGGGCAGAACTGTAAGAGAAATAAATAGCATTAAGTCGTAGGAGATTATGTAGGAGACTGGAGGAGACGGGGCCACCGCGGAAGTGAAAGCTTTCAACGTGACCTCGGTACCCGTCTGCTCCATCTGTCCTGCTCTTTGGGCCTGGATCTCTCGCTTCAAAGCAGCTACAACATCTGCTGCTGTGTCCCCGGCCCAGAGGCCAAAGTACATGGAGAAAACTGATGATGCTTCGTGGAGCAGAGGCCTGGGGGGGAACAGACACCTCCAAGTTGTGCTGGGAAACTGGGGAGAAGATGCAAATAGGCCACTGGGATTTATTGGGTTTTCTGCACACAGAATAACTTTACTGGTGATAATCAAATGTCTGTGTTTTTTGTTGTTGGTTTTTTTTAAAGCACAGTATTATCTCATGCTGGAATAATTGAAACTTATCTTGATATGCTTGTCATTTTAATAGATATGAGGAATGTAAAGAGAAACTGGTCCCGTTTTTGAAGAAAGTTGGCTTCAATCCCAAAAAGGATATTCATTTCATGCCCTGCTCAGGACTGACTGGAGCAAACCTTAAAGAACAGTCAGAATTCTGTCCTTGGTACATGTACGTATCCGAAATTGAACAACTTGGATATTTGCTGTACTTCAATAAAAGTAAATGGTACAGTGAAGCTAGGGAGAGTATAGCATGGCATATCGTAGCTGTGTTTTAAAGTGCTTGAGGAAATACAATCAGGGCAGCAAGAACACAGCCATGCAACGAACTAAAGAAAAGCAGCAGATTCAAGTCTGTAATAGTGTTAGCAGCATTCTTTGGCTGGGTGCGTTGGAGTGCTGTACTAGCCCTTGAATTTTCCAGTGATGTTGCAGTTGACATGTTGCTACAATGAGTGACCGATGTGACCAGTTTGCTGGAAGCTGTGTTCTAATTGGTGATAAGCCACATCTCTCACTGGATATTGTGTTTTCTGGTGTTGTTTGTGGCAGTTATAACGTATGAGTGAAAATCATGTTTGGACCTAGCTTATGGTTTCCTACTTACAAAACATATTACACATCTAGCAAGATTCTCAAAGGAATAATTAATTTGTGTAAAATATACCTGTAACGTATTTTAAAAACTACATGCACTGCCTGAGTATTGACATGTTAGTGAGGGTAACATGGGCACTCGTGGTGTTAGGATAGATCAGACTGTCTTAGAGGTCACTGTTCTCAATGATGACAAAATGAAAATCATTCCTTTTGTGGGACTGCTTTTATCCTTTCTGAGTAATTGTAAAACAGAAGAGTGCTCACAAAATTGAAACAAATGCCTTCTGCTCTTTTAGTGGATTACCATTTATTCCATACCTGGATAATTTGCCAAACTTCAACCGTTCAGTTGATGGACCAATCAGGCTGCCAATTGTGGATAAATATAAGGTACAAATTAAAATAATAGGATTGAAAGTATAAATGGACTGTTTTCAGAAAGCAGTAAATGGACTATTTACTGTACGGTGGATAAGAGGGTGACCATGAGCCAGCAATGTGTCCATGTGGCCAAGAGGCCAACGGTAGCTGGGGCGCATTAAAGAAGAGTGTGACCAGCAGGTCAAGGTAGGTTTCTCCCCCTCTGCTCTGCCCTGGGGAGGCCCCATCTGCAGAACTGGGTCCAGTTCTGGGCTCCCCAGTTTAAGGACAAGGAATTACTGGAGGGAGTCCAGCAGAGGGTCACAGATGCTGAGGGGTCTGGAGCATCTTTGTGATGAGGAGAGACTGAGATTGCTGGGGCTGTTCAGCTGGAGAAGAGAAACTGAGAGGGATCTGATCAATGGGATCAGTGTCTCTAGGGTGGGTGTCAGAGGATGGAGCAGACTCTGTTCAGTGATGCCCAATGCCAGGGTGAGGGGCAACAGGCACAGACTGAAACACAGGAGGCTCCATCTGAGCACGAGGAGAAACTGGTTTGCTGGGAGGTGCCCGAGCCTGGCCCAGGCTGCCCAGAGCGGGTGTGGAGTCTCCTTCTCTGAGCCATTCAAACCCCCGGGATCCTGTGTGATCTGCTCTGTGACCCTGCGTGAGCAGGTGGGCTGGGGATCTGCAGAGCTCCTGCAGCACAAACAGGCTGGGATTCTGTATTTTTAGAAGTTGCCTCTTTTTTTTTCTTTGATATATCTACATTTCCAACTGTAGAAGGGGGAGGGGAAGTAAATAATTTTGGCATTACATGAAACTCTTAAAATCTGTAATCTTTCATTAGAACAGTTCCTAAAACATTAGGTGTAGCTGTGCTAAATAACTTCGTAGGGTTAAATAATCAGAGTTAAATCATAAACGTTTTCCTAAAGAGTCTTCTCTATTTTCAATTTTTGTGTAATAATTTCGTTTTTTGAAGGATATGGGCACTGTGGTCCTTGGGAAGCTGGAGTCGGGCTCTATTTGCAAAGGACAACAGCTTGTGATGATGCCAAACAAGGTATAGTAAGGTTTAGATACTAAAAAAAAAAAGTTACTACCCTAAAATAGAGCTTGATTCTTAAAGATAATCATTACTTCAAATCAAAAAATGTTCTGTTACTCAGTTAGACATGGCTGTTACATGGGTGACGTTTCCAGGTATGTGTGTTTACTCCCTCAGAATTCAGCACTCAGGCTGTGTCTCTTTAGTAAACTCAATTGCTGGGCTACAGATTGTCACAGTGTATTTGAACTGTGTTTTACTTTGCATTTGTACAACTGGTCCACAAAACTGTTTTCCAGTGGGGGGTTAATATTGCTCTAAACTTTCCTTCTTCCCACCCAACCCCTCTTTTGGTTTTTTTTTTTTCCTCTCTTTTTTCCTTTTCCTTTTCCCTTCCCCAAAGGGAAATAGGAAAAAAATAAAGGATGCAGACAGGACACCTAAAGTTTGCTTTGGTTAAGCACAGGTTGTTTGTACAGGTAGGTGGCTGTTCCATGATGTAAGACCACTGGTTGGAATCATTGTGGTGCCCTGAAGAATTTGCAAATACAAGAATGAAGAATGTGCAAATATAGTGGGGGAGAGATGGACTAGTGTGCTGGTTTTGTTTCTGTTGGTTTCTTGCAAAATCGGGTTGGAAATTTTGTTCTTTATTCCTGTCATCTTGATTTAAGCTGACACACTTTTTCCAGTTCTGTAGGCTGAGGTAGTTTGTTGGAAAGGTCTCAATACTCAAATGTACAATAAATCTTCAGCTTATTTCCTAATCAATATGGTAATTAGATTGACTTGCATGTCACCTTTCCCAAGAGCTGCTCAAAGTTGAAACAGACTTAATTTGAGTTTAAGCTTTTCAGATTTTAAGGTCATGTAACAGAGAGTAGCTTTCTATAGAACTGCTTGATGTGCATCCGACTCCCATGTTATTTTGGGGTTGATTAGGAGAAGTTGATGAACCATAACTGGATTTCACCAAACAGTTACAGAATTTCTATTCAGTAAATAGCCAGTGCTTTTGATGACATACTTTTTTTTTTTTAGTTACTTTGATAGCTAACGAGGGTTGAAGTAAAACTTCAGGAAGCCAGAACAACAGATCTCTCTGAAACTACTCCTTTGTAACTTCTCTGCCTTTGCAATATTTTTCTGTTGATATTTCATAGTGCGTAAAGATACAAAAGTCAGAAGAGTGGTTACAACATATAGGAACATTAGGAAATACTTGTTGGTGTTTGCTCGGAGAGTGTTCATTAATGTACATTTGGTATTTTTATCGTCTTCTCCAGGAACTCCTGTAGAATTTGGGGATTTTTAGGATTTCCTGGATAGTGTTAATTTCCAGACTGCTATATTTTGAATGTAAAAGTCTATACAACAATGTGGCTTTTGCATTCTTCTTAGATAATATGCATCCAGGATTTCTCTCATCTCTTAAAAGTTTTAAACTCATTTCACTCTGGGAAATAGCAGATATTTTTGGAATGTGCTTTCCATTGAGTATATACTATAGAATTATATTTTAAAGCATTTGATTAAATATGCTATTTTAGATATTATTAACTCATCACTCAAATATTTAAGATGTGCCAAATCTTGCAGAACTGAATAGAATGAATTTAAACTGTAATGGAATTATTCGTTGAAATCCTGTTGTATTAAAATTATTTTGTACCAGACTAAAATAGAAAACTGCATTTTTGCTTTCTTTAAGCACAATGTGGAAGTTCTTGGAATCCTTTCTGATGACGTAGAAACTGATTCAGTAGCCCCAGGTGAAAATCTGAAGATCAGACTGAAGGGAATTGAGGAGGAGGAGATCCTCCCCGGGTTTATTCTCTGTGATCTCAACAACCTCTGTCATTCTGGACGCACCTTTGATGCCCAGGTAGAGGAATTGGCATTTCATTGCTGTACAGATGGCTAAAAAGCATCAAAATATTTTGCGTGTGTTTCACCAAATCTAAAGTTACCTAGTTTGACC
Organism: Patagioenas fasciata; assembly: GCF_037038585.1. NCBI lineage: Eukaryota > Metazoa > Chordata > Aves > Columbiformes > Columbidae > Patagioenas > Patagioenas fasciata. The sequence continues at coordinate 490,477 of NC_092534.1, read as the reverse complement.
TTGCAGTTCCCATTTTTTATTCAATATCATATCTCTAAATTGACAATGACACATATGCCTCAGATGGTACTAATTTGAGTTTTAAAAATATCATTTATTATGAATGTAACTTCTCAATGGAAGTTTTAGACACCTAAAATCACAAAAGCAAAATCTTGTCAGGCCAATTCTTTGCTTGTATACTTTCATATTATAAGCAACTTAATTCCTTACAAATTTTGTCTCTTTCAATAAAATTTGCTGTGCATTTATTGTTCAATATAGTTGTAGATTTGGTTATTCTCTGCTCTTTTATAATTGAAACGAGGACATTTCTGTAATTGTTTTACAGATAGTGATAATTGAGCACAAATCCATTATCTGTCCAGGTTACAATGCTGTGCTGCACATCCACACCTGTATTGAAGAAGTCGAGATAACAGTAAGTGTCTGTCTCAGTTGTGATGTGAATACAGACTCCTCTGGCCGGGGTGGGGTGATGAATGCAGCGAAGCTCCAGCCCTGAATGGAGTTGTTGGTCAGTACCGTAACACAGCCAGGCCCAGCTGCATCTGAAAAGTGTGCTAAGTCATGATTGACTTGGTTATGCGGGTTTTTTTATGATTATTTCTAAATATTTTCTTTTTTAGGTCACTTCAGTTTTGTTGGGGAAAAAAAAAAAAAAACAAACCAACAAATAGCACTCACAACTATTAATTTTTTTTTCTACAGGCCTTAATCTGCTTGGTAGACAAAAAAACAGGAGAAAAAAGCAAGACACGGCCCCGTTTTGTGAAACAAGATCAAGTATGCATTGCCCGTTTAAGGACAGCAGGAACTATCTGCCTTGAGACATTCAAAGATTTCCCTCAGATGGGTCGCTTCACCTTAAGAGATGAGGGTAAGACTGCTTGAGCAGCTTACTCACTGCTGCAAAAATGCAGTTATTTGAAATAGGAGATCATGCATGGCAATGGGGTCTTAAAATCCTGGGATCTAGAGGAAATCACTATAAGCAAATCGTTGTCATTGTGCAGAGTTCTTGCTAGTATCAGGAAGTGTGTTTTATTTTAGAGGAATAATGTGCAGAAATGTGCACTGTGAAACAAGAGGTTGAGTTTGAGAAATGACCAGCACTGTTTCTGTGTCGCGTGCTGGGATGTCCGCCTGCACCAGGAGTGCCGCGGCTTCTCTGTTTCCAGTTAGAAAAGACAAGGGGGGCTATATGTTGGGCTTTAACTCGTGTTCACCCGGTAAAACTTGTAGATTTGTGGGATGTGTTTAAAATGTATTATCTTTAAAAGCAGTAAGCAGATCACAGTATCACAGTATGTTTGGGATTGGAAGGGACCTCAAAAGCTCATCCAGTCCAATCCCCTGCTGGAGCAGGAACACCCAGCTGAGGTTCCACAGGAAGGTGTCCAGGCGGGTTTGAATGTCTCCAGGGAAGGAGACTCCACAACCTCCCTGGGCAGCCTGTTCCAGTGCTCTGTTACCCTCACTGAGAAGAAGTTCTTTCTCAAATTTAAGTGGAACCTCTTGTGTTCCAGCTTGATCCCATTGCCCCTTGTCCTATCATTGTTTGCCACTGAGAAGAGCCTGGCTCCATCCTCGTGGCACTCACCCTTTATATATTTATAAACATTAATAAGGTCACCCCTCAGTCTCCTCTTCTCCAAACTAAAGAGCCCCAGCTCCCTCAGCCTTTCTTCATAAGGGAGGTGCTCCACTCCCTTCAGCATCTTTGTTGCCCTACGCTGGACCCTCTCCAGCAGTTCCCTGTCCTTCTGGAACTGAAGGGCCCAGAACTGGACACAATATTCCAGATGGGGTCTCACCAGGGCGGAGTAGAGGGGAAGGAGGACCTCTCTCGATCTACTGACCACCCCCCTTGTAATACATCTGGTAGAATGATTGTGCCTTCTCCTTGGATGAACACAGAGCAGACTTCCCGCAATCTGCATTGTGTTCTCTACTGTGACAATAGCAGTTTTACTATTTTTAAGATTTTATTGTGCTTTTGTTCTACAATACGACAACTTATTCTCAGTATTATTTCTATTACTCTGGAGAGCCTGTATTTTTGGGGAGATTTTGGTTGTTGTTAGAGACCTACACATCCTTTTCACAATATGTGTAACTCCTGTTTGTCTCCTTGGTTTAGGTAAGACCATTGCAATTGGAAAAGTTCTGAAACTGGTTCCAGAGAAGGACTAAGCGTTTTTCTCAATGACCCCGCACAATACTGTGAGGAAAATCGACTCTGCAAAGCCTACTTCACACCGCCTTCTTATTTTCTGCCCATTGATAAACTTCTCCCCATATTTTGCAAAGACAAATTTCACAGCAAAGGTCCACATTATGTCAGCTTTCTCATATTGAGAGCTCTGCTATGCCACTGTTGAATTTTCCCAAAACTATTTTTTTTTTCTCCCAAATTCTGCTTCCTTGGAAAGATTCGGCAATAGCTTTGTAAGTTATGTGGACATAATTGCCTATAATTATGAAAATCTAAAGGATTTTTAATGTTTAATTTCCCCCAGCATATATATTAAGACCTCTTTTTTTCCAGGCAGATCATTCAGAGTGTGCGAGTGTGTGTGCACATGTTACAAAGATGACTACCATGTTAATAAACTATTCAATTTGAAATCTTTTTCGGTATTGGAATTGCTTTTGAATAATGTTTTTTATCTGGATGTAACGCAGTTGCATTAGCTTTTTAACTTTCCAGTAACCTCGAGACTTGGTTACTTGGACTTTTCTAAACTCCTCTGCCTCCCCACATACACAGTTTTAAATGAGGCGATTGGGCACTCAACCAAGTTTGTATTAAAATAATTAGGTTTGCCCCTTCCCTTTGTTGAATGCATCCTTAAAATTGGAAAACATCCATGGAAATGTGGCACCTTCATTAGCTTTACATTTTGTTAATATCTTCAGCAAATTTAGGTTGACTTAACATCATTACTCTTACTAGATGCAGGAAGTAAATTTTGAAGGCTGGAGCTACATATTGTGTCTTTATAAAAATTCAGCATTGTTAAATTCTTAACTGCAGAAAAATGCTAACAACCGGTAAATCAGTGAAACTTGCAAAAAGAAGAGAACTTTTGGCAATAGTGCCTATTAGTATTTATAAGAGCTGCATTTTGTGGGAGAACTGGGCCAGTTGTGTAAGTGACTCAGTTCCCCCGTCTGTAACATGCAGGGCTGGCTAATCCTTGCTGGTTTAAAGATCGGTCTGAGCGGAGAGGGAGAGAGAGCCTAAATCCCCACGAGTCTGCACACACCAAAACAGGGGAGGCTCAGAATCAAGTACAGTCTGCAAATTTTTGCATATCAAAAAGCAATGTAAGCTTGTGAGCACCAGTGAGATTTTCCTGGGCAAATTAAAGCAAAACTGGTTCAAAATAAAGCTTACTCAGTACAACTTGAAGAAGCTGCATAAGAAAATGCTGTTTAGCTGCACTTTGAAAGTGGGCTCTCTGCAATTGCTGTCCTGACGCTAACAATGAGGATGAAGGCTGATGGATTTTCTGTTCGTTTCCCAGAGTGTTGGCAGGAAAGTATTAGAAGGTTTCTTCAGAGCTTCTTCGGAATGTCTTAAACGAAACACTGCCAGTTGTACAATTGTGGCGAGCCCATCTCCTCCCCCAAAAGTTTGCAGTCTAATGACTGTATCTGAATTCACAGAGAACTCAAAACTGAAACAGATTTACCTTTTTTAGGGTTTTTTTTGGTTTTGTTTGTTTCTTTGTAACTGTGGAACTCCCATTCATTTCACTTACAGCTACATTGTATGGACAGAAGAAGTTATTGTCCTTCAGTTTCATATGACTACACTTGTAGCTACCGTAATGCATGGAATTTAAATAAATTTTATTATGTCTGCAAATATCTGGGCTTTTATTTTTTTGGTAAATCAGAGTTTAACTTTTTTTTTCCTACAAAGTGAACAAAACCCACAGTTCCTTGGATCTTAAACTAATGAAGGAATAAAAAGCCAAAGAACCTTCCTGTCTTGTTCTTATTCTGCCTTGACTTGAGATGTCCGTTATCTTACTGTTCCTTGAAGTAAGCTCGTGGATTTGAAATTTGCAAAGCCCATTTCTGGAGACACCGTTCAATTCCTACACGGTCAGAGCTTCAACACCTTTGTTTTTAAAGGACTACATGATGATGCAGTAGAATTTTTCTGCTCCTGAGCAGACTTGAGGAGGGATTCTAAAACTTGGTTATCTCAAGGCTGGACTGAGTATTTAGTATTTCTTATTAAAGTGAACCATCATCTCGCGGGTTGAAATACAAGTAGACAGAAAGTTGGAGCATTTCCATCACTTACCACATCTAGTGCTTTTGATTACCATCTCCATCAATCCAGTTAGCACTGCCTTGTCTGTAAAGGGAGGCTAATTTCAGGTTCATTAACAGAATCTACATTGTACTGTTACAGATAACTGCTAATCTGTAGGATGTTTTTATTTGGGTATGAAATATTTGCATTCTATAACAAACTTACTGTACAAACAAATGTGAGGTATAAAGCTACACAAATTGGCCGCACTTGGGGCAGAAGAACTGAAAATACATTATATTTGAATAGTCAGGTTACATCTCAACTCTTTCATTTCATCTCATCTCCATTCTACATTTTATAGTCCCATTTTTACTACTATTGAGCATAGCTAAATGTAGACGAAAAAAAGATAAAAATGACGTGGCTTTGTTAGAAATAAATACTATTTGCTGAATCACTGATGTAATAAACTTTTCTAAATGACCATTTTGAATACTTCCTTTTGTGAAAACCTGTGGTGGGTGGCTTTGAAGGTGGAAAAAGAAAAGAGCTGTGCAACCACGACAGTGGAAAGCAAGGAGAAAAATAATACTAATAGTTGGGATGGAAGCTCCGGATCCGGTGGATCTGCCGGCTCCCGGCCCGATGGCGCTTGGAGCCACGGTGTCTGCAAAAAGGAGGGGTATGGCGTATTTTGTTGGGTTTTTGTTGGTGTTGGCCAAAGTCTGTAGTGTAGATATAGATCAAGTGTAGAGCCATGGTGTAACTTATAAAAACATAACTTATAAATTAAAGACCTTGTATGTCCTTGAACTGAAAGCCTGGGTGTATGTAACAATAATTAAATGTAAAAAACAAAAAAAAGTTCTGAACGTGCTGCGATACTGTTCATTCTGCAACACGAAACAGATCGGTCTGCGAGCGCTCAGCAGCACAGCGCGCAAAGGGAGGTCGGGGCGGCCCCGCTCAAACGCTAGAGCGTGTTCTTGAACAAGCTGTTGAGGTGCATTAGTGTGTGAGGAAGAGCCGCTCGGGGAGGTTCATCCATGGCCATCTTTGCTGGGTTTATGCCCCTCTACGGATTTATTTTTTTCAGTGGCATAAAAGCCCAGTGACAATTGCTCAGTGAAGAACCTCTGGTTTAGACCACTCATGGCACCAGCCCGTAGATTAAAAATAATGTTAATTATGAGAAATGCGGTTTTATAAGTGTTTATTTCTGAGTATTACCTAAGAAAAAGAGATTGTTTCAATGTCCCTAGTACTTGATTCTGTATTGCTCTAGCTTTTTGGTTCTTAATGCAGACTCTTTGGATCATGGTGATGATGATAAAGCAGATGAAATGTACTCCAGACAAGACTATTTGCTTCCTGAACTGATACTTAAAGGCTCTCATTCTGCTGGTTGTGTGACCCTATAGAGGATCTGATAAAGAAAAATATACCAACACAACTGGAGTTAGTACTGAAGATTTTCTATTGTGAACCTGTTTCTTTCCTTGTGTTTATTTTAAGGCACTATAAACCTGACAAAATGTTTCTTTTCCTCTTAAGAAATGCTAGAAAGGAGTCTAATCTTAATATAAAATGGAAATTTATGATAACAAACTCAAGATCTGTTGTGTGTATATGTAACTTAATAACACCTATCATTGGCTTTCCTTCCCCAAAAGTCTCAACTTCCAACATAAATTGGACTTTTCTACATCTCTCTCAGTTATACACACCTGAAAAAATCCATTTATTTCTGAAGAAGAGTAACACAAGATACAACAGACTGCTGGGTGAGAAAAGGCACTTGAGGCTGCGCCCTCTCATCTGTTCGAGCAGAACCGATGACAGGCAAAGGATTACGTTATAACGAGAAGGCTTTGCAGCCTGTGCCACTGAGACAGGCGTCTGCTCTTCCGAGAACGGAGTCTGAACAGCCCGCGCTGTCTGACTGGAAACGGATCAGAGCTGCAAAGGAACACGAGCTGACGAGAACGAGCGCGAGAACTCCAGATCCTGTGGGGAGTTTATCTTCTGAAACCTCTTTTGTAAGAGACTTCTTACTCCTGGTTTAATTTCTGCGTATGCTTTGTGCCACTTTTGTGGGAGTTTTTCGGTCTGCCTGGTGCTGGAGCCTTTGGGGTGCACGCTAAGGGAATAACCAGAAGCCTCAAAGACCTGTTTACAGCAGAAACAATTTCTACTTGTACACCCCTTCTGTTGGGAGAAAGTAGAAAATCAAGGATGTATAGAAACATCCCCTTAAATAAGTAATGAAGTAGAATGGCTTGGATTTTTTATTTTTTGTTCTACATCTTAGCATTTAAATAAGTGTGACAAATGGCTTCAGAAAAAATACATACCTTCCTAATCAAAGATAAACTGAGGGCTACAGCAGACTCTTCAGCGTACAGCAATAACACTGATGCAAGTAACAAACCTTGTAATTCTCTTGTAAGTGTAACTATTAATTTGTGAACTTGATAAATCAAAAGCACACTCATTATAGTTTGTATTTATTGCATACTGTATTAAGCATAAATATCTCTTATCCAGAGATTAACTATTTTTTCCAAGACAGCTCTATTAGCTGTGTTGAACACCTTTTGAGAGAAAATGATCATACTAAGTCAGCTAAACCACATCTAGTAAAATTTAGTCACGTCGGACTTAAAATGTTGCAGAAAAATGTACTTGGATGAGACTGATGTGTTAAAAATTGGAATTTGAGTCACTAATAATAGTCCCTTTAGTTTTATGATGCCAATGCTGCGCTGCCCCAGTGCAGTCGCGTTTCAGCCCTGCTGTTCAGTCCCATCTTACCAGACTTGGCTCGTTCATTGCCAGAGAGATGCCCAGGCCCTCTCATTTTTTCTGGTTTGTTTTAACATGTCACAATAATATGTTCATGTTTTATTAAAACATGGCTGCTCTAAAATGTGTTAAGCCCATACAGAGATAGGAGCAAGGCTAAAGCAATTATCAAGTTCTAAAAGCACCACCGCTAGTGTCATATCCGTAAGTACACCAATTGCTAAAAAGGTTTCAATGAGTCTGCCCTCTCTCTACTCCACATGATCCTTTGCCTTTCAGTGATTTCTCTGATCTGTACTTCATACGACTACAAGGAAACAAATAAGAGCTTTCCCGTTTCTTAGCCGGTTTCATTTGTTTTCTTCATTTGTACAAATCACACAAAATAAAATTAAAACTTCCATTTTCCAGGAATTCTTTTTTTCAGTCTTCAATATCAGCATATGACCACATAGTTCTTTCCTAAGGCTGGGGAAGTCTTGAAGCCATCAAGCGTTCCACTGTTGCTCCAGCAGAATGAACACATCAATCATTACATAAAGCAGATTGTCAAGAGAGCAGGGTATTTAAATTCCTTTCTCTTTGCACTGACACGGTGACAGAGCAACAGATTTTGTTGGAAGACATCAGACGAGGAGGAATAAAGCCACAATGAAAGAGGCAAAGAGCAGGAAAAAAATCGAGAGGAGAAGCTTGAATGACTGAGACTCCTGATGTCGTGTTTGAGCCCCCGGTTCTGCAGAGCTGCGCTGCCCAGAGACCCAGAGCTGCCGCGGTGCGCACCGCGCTGGGAGAATGAGGCCAAAGGAGCTCCAGGCTGGATTTGAGCTCAGAAAAACGCACTTAACCAGCATGGAACTGGAAGGAATAAGCATCACACAATCAAGCTACTTCCACGCAGTCAGTCAATGCATCTCTAAACTGAAACGGAGACGCAGCAGTTCTGCCTTTGCTACTCATGCATACAGAAGAACTGGTTTGGTGTGTGACCATCAGCGGTAGCTTTGATTGTAGCAACCCAGAAATAGTGGAGTTGGAGATGCTGAGAGGTCTGTGAGGAAGGCGAGCGTCAGAGCACAGCCCCTGTGCTTCGGGAGATGCTGGTTCACTCGGGGAACCGGGGGGCAGGATCGCGGGGGAAGCAACTCAGGACAGCTGAGAGTAGGTCTCCAAAGACAGCCTCCTGCAACATGAAAACAGCCCCTCCTGACACCCAGGACAACAAGCAGATGTAGCAGGGACCTGTCTTGGCTAAACAGTGAACTTATGACACCACTCCAGTAAGAAAAGACTGTGACACAGGAGGTAAAATCAGGGATAGGCTGCAAAGAAGTAACCTAGCAACATTGCTCAGGCATGTAGGGATTGTCAGACCTGTCATACTCACTTGGTCCACGGGAAAATCATGGAATGAGTCCCCTTGGAAGATATTTTTGGGCACACAAAGGAGGTGCTGGGAAACGATCAGCATTGCTGGACAAAGTGAAAAACATTCTGACCAACCTCATCACTCTCTATGGCAGAATGACCAGATTTGTAGATGAGGGAAAGGAGGATGGTGTTCACCTCCACTTCAGCACAGCTTCCAGCAGTCTGCCACAGTCACCCCGTGTCCTAAATGTTACGGTCTGGCTGGGCAGCCAGCTAGATGGCTGACAACTGGTTGGACAGTGGGGCTCTGAGGGGAGAGATAAGGGCTTGTACTCAACCTGAAAGCCAATTACAAATGGAGTTCCACCGGGATTTATCCTGTGACACGTTCTATTTAATACCTTTATCAGTGACTTGAAGCATAGACACATCAGATTTGCAGATGACATCAAACTGGAGGAGTCATCAACACCCTTGTGGGCAGAGCAGGTCTACAGAGGGACCTGGACAGGCTGGGGGGATAAGGCAACACAAACCTTTCAAAATTCAACAAAAGCATATGCAAATCTGTATTTGGGAAAGAGCAGGCCCTTGTGACGCGGGCTGGGGAATGAAGGACTGGCTGGGGAGCAGCTCGGCTGGAAAGGGCCTGGGGAACAGCAAGCTGAACAGGGTCACAGGATCCCAGCCTGTTTGTGCTGCAGGAGCTCTGCAGATCCCCAGCCCACCTGCTCACGCAGGGTCACAGAGCAGATCACACAGGATCCCAGGGGGTTTGAATGGCTCAGAGGAGACTCCACACCCGCTCTGGGCAGCCTGGGTCAGGCTCTGGCACCTCCCAGCAAACCAGTTTCCCCTCATGCTCAGATGGAAGCACGAGCCAACTAAACGTGTTCCGTGTTCCCGGAAGGCAAAGCTGCCCAGCAGCATCCCGGGCTGGACCAGCACAGCCCCGTCACTCCACGAGTACCGTGAGTTTCTCCCACTGGGACGGCACTCGGGCCCGCAGCCGGCTGCCCGGACCGGATCCGCGGTGCCTCTGCCGCCCCCGCGGCTCAGCCCCAGGCCCGCGCCACACGCCCGGCGCTGCCGCCGGCCCGCGGCCCCGCCCCGGGGCGGAGCGAAGGCTCGGGAGCCCGCCCCATTTCGGGCCCCGCCCCGCGCTGCAGCCCCGGAAGGTGACGTGTGCGCAGGCGCGGCGGCGGCACGTGCTGGAGCCATGGCGGGCGGGACGGGGCAGCTGCAGCGCGCACAGGTACCGCGGGCCGGGCCCTCAGCCCGGCTCTGAGCCCGGCTCTGAGCCCAGTCCTGAGCCCAGTCCTAACCGCTGTGTTGCCGTTGCAGGTGAAGAAGGCGGTGGAGGCGCTGCTGGCGTTCGCCAGAAGCAAGGCCAAGGGAGACGCGCTGCTCCTGAACGAGAGCGAAAACATCCACCTCCTGGTGACGGTGTGGAAGGTCCCGCAGGTGGCTCAGGTCATCAAAATGTAAGAGACTCACCCTCAGCCCTGTGGGGACAGGCTTGGAGAAGAGCTCTTTGCTGAGCCTGAGCTTAAGGGGTCTGTCCTTCCCGTGGGCGGTGCTGCTCCGTGCCCGCCGGGGGCGGTGGGTATGTTGGCTGCAGGTTTCAGGGGCTGTGCCTTTCATCTTCCACCTAAAGAGAATAATTCAATCTCTTATTTGTCTTAACTCACCACTAAATAATTAAAAAGACCCCAGCATCTTTTTTGTGATACCTAAAAGCAAATGTGAATTCTAAGTTTTCTTTAAAACTGTAGCATTGCTGTATTGAGAAAGTTTACATCTGTTTATCTGGGCCCTGGTGCTACAAAGACTCGTCTGTTGATGGGATGCAGCCATGGTATAGAATCATAGAATCATTTTGGTTGGAAGAGACCCTCAAGATCATCGAGTCCAACCGTAACCCACCCCAGCACTGCCCCGTGTCCAGAGAACCTCATGTCCGTCTGTCCAGCCCTCCAGGGATGGTGACTCCAGCACTGCCCTGGGCAGCCTGTTCAATGCCCCACAGCCCTTTGGGGAAGAAATTGTTCCCCAGATCCAACCTCAACCTCTCCTGGCGCAACTTGAGGCCATTTCTGTATAAAGAGAGGAGAACAGATGGTACTTCTCCTGTGTGCTGACCGCAGGACAGATGGATTCAGGGGTGTATCTGACTGCACCCGTGGTATATGATTGATTAACTTTTATACTTCTGTGTGTGTTAAGGTATAGGTTCCATCGAGGATGTCTAGCAGTTAACAACAGAATCTCAGTACATAGTTCCTGTGCGTCACTCGTTACTGGGTGTTGATCTCTGTAGACAGTGTAGACCTCATTCTAGAAGGAACTTCTTTCTCTTCTCAGCCATTCCCTGTCCCCCTCGTGTTCTCGTTGCAGACCCCTGCCCCACGGCATCCGGCCAGACACAGCTGAGGTTTGCCTCTTCACGAAGGATGAGCCAAATTTATCAGCAGAGCAGACTGAAAATCTGTACAAGAAGCTTTTAATCCAGAATGGGATCAGAAGCGTTAGCCAGGTAAGGGAGAAGTCTGATTGCAGAGTACAGTACTGTCACTTCTTCCCTCTTGTACCAGTGAAAAGGGAAAATAGCTGTCCTTCCTGCTGTTTCATATTCTGATCTCAATGGTTCTGAGTTAGCAGTCTCTAAATAAGATTTTTTTCTGACTATTCAAATGTTTTCTAAACTTTAAAATTTATTCAGAAGAATTCCTTCAATTTGAAACAATCTTTAGCAATCAGATGTAACTGCTAGATAAATGCTCAGTATTTAGTTAGAGTGAGCAACCAGAAAAACAGTGTGAAAGCAAAATTGAGTTCTTTGCAGCTGGATTGGATTGCTTATGCCACTAGCAGTAAAACTAGAAAATATTTTTGTTGTATATAACCTTGATTTAGATGTTACCACGTACTAAAGTTCTCTGTGGTGATTTGCAGTTATTGTGCAAGAGATCTGTATTGTTTGATTCCTAAAACAAAAACTACTGTATCCTTTTTCTGTTGTCTTCAGCATTTGAAAATAAAACCACCATGACAGACTGTCAGTTATGGTCGTTAATTCCCTGCAGTTCTCAGAAGTTTTCTCGGCTGTATTTTCAGCAGTGGAGACTAAACTGTTACTTGCGTTGCAGGTCATCTCATACAAAACTCTCAAAAAAGAGTATAAACTATTTGAATCAAAGCGTCGCCTCCTGAACAGATTTGATCTCTTTCTGTCTGATGACCGAATCAGAAGGCTCTTGCCCTCGCATCTAGGAAAACACTTCTATGAAAGGAAAAAGTAGGTCTTTAATTTCTTTATATTTTTTTTAACATTAGATTCTTCTTAGTAAAGCTCTGGTTGGGGGGAATTGGGGTGGGTTGGATTGGGTTTTGTTTGGTTTGGTGTTTGAAATATTTTTTCTTTCCCCTCCGTTGTTTTTCAGGGCGCCTTTATCTGTAAACCTGAAAGCCAGAAATCTTGCTAAGGAGCTACAAAAACATATCCAGGGGACTACGCTCCCCGTTACCAACAAAGGGTGCTGCTAGTAAGTGTGAGCAGTTAATACTTCAATTGAAGTACAGTTGTACCTTAACTGTAGGAACTTTAAGTCAGTTTTATTCCATTAATATGTGAATAAAACAGGTTAAGAGTCACCATTCCAGATATGGGCCACTTTGAACATTAATGTGTATGAAGAAATCAGTAGCTCTACTGATTAAGTTTTACTGTAGAGTTTTCCTTTTTGTGGTGTTGGTTTTTTCCTTATGCCTAAAGAATTTCTAGCCAACTGTCACCAGCAGACACCGTGAAGAATCGTAAGGCATTACTGTTAAATTAGATAAAAACTACTTCCAAAATAATCTATTCTTGTAAGATTTTTCATTTATTGTGCATCTAAAGGGATCTAAACTGGTAATATGCTTAGTAACGTAAGGTAGAAGTTGCATATCCAAGTATGGAAAAGTTAATACAAGTAAATCTGTTCTGACTGTTATTACAAGAAACTTCTGCAATAGACAACCATCTTTTCTGAACGTTAAGATGATTGCACCTAAGTGCACCTAAGGAACTTGAAGTATGTTTATTTGCCCACATATAAATATTACTGTTCATTTCTTTCAGCACAGCACGTATAGGTCACACTGGGATGAAAGCGGATGAGATCCTAGATAACATAATTGCAGCAGCCAAGGTGATTGCGAAGAAGCTCCCAAAGGTACTGCCGCGTGATTGCGTTAAACCCAAGGTGGTTCATAATTCGGCTTTATTTTTACATAATATACTGGTTTTGTCGTTGCAGAAGTGGAAAAATGTAAAAATTCTTCACCTCAAAACACTGAAATCAGTTGCACTTCCGATTTTTACTGCAAATATCTCCAATTTGGATGAGCTTGACAGACAGCCATCTCTCAAAAGAAAGGAAGTAAAGGTAAAAAAATTCTTCAAACTTTCTATAAAACCTACCAGAATGACTAGGCCTTTTATGCGTTGTAGTGTCTGATGTGTTAGGCTTAAACATTTTAGCAGTTGATCCCAGGCATTTCTGGCTACAAATTGATTTAGGTGCTCCTGACTCTGAGCGTTTCAAGTACCCAGTAATACTAATAAAACAATGGGAAAACTGCCTGATAGGTTGTAAAGCAAATTGGAAATCAGTAAGCTAAGTGTTTCTAGTCCTGTATGGTGCTGAGTTTTGTTCTTAGAACTTCTGCTTGCACTGTTTATTCATATTTGCCTTCTGGAAATACGCTCGTTACCGTATACATGGATTCAGACTATGCATCTGTTCTTTGTTGGCTAATCAGTGGCATCTGAGTAACTCAGAAAATCGCATATTTGTATGTATAGGGGGCTCACCTACTTTTTAAAAGAAGAAAATACTCAGCTATTCCTTTGTACTGAGTTCTGCTTATGATGTATGTTCTTTTGTCTAAAATAAATTGGAAGCATATATATTCAACTCAGAGACTGTAATCTTGACATTATTGTTTTACTTATAAATAGCTTCCTTATGAACTGTTTATAACAACCTTCTGAAAGTAATGCATTTTTTTCATATTCTGCATAAGGTTGTCCAGTCCAGGCCTATTGAACAACAATATTTAAATAAGCATTGCCTAACCATATTAAAACAATTATTATACATTTAGAAATGTTATAAAGATTTGTCTTAAATGTACTTCAAATTAATTCTAGAAGGGAAAGAACAAGAAACTGAAGAAGGCAGCGAAAAAAGCAAATTCAAGTCAAGTTAGTTCGACAACTGAAGTGAATACGGTGGCTGCTGCTGTGGTCCAGGAACTTGTGGAAAAAGAAAAAGCAGAAGTAGCCCAAGAACCAGGTGATCACGATGATGATGAAGAAATTCCACAGCTGGTGCCTGTGCAAACAGCCACCTCAGCGGAGCTGAAGGTAATTGTTTAATAGTAAGAAATGCGTGTTTCTGTTAAAGCTAAAGATTTGAACCGTTCAAGTTATTCATTGCTTCTTAGGGAACAGCGTGTGTTAACACACTTCAAGTGGACTGGATTTTTTGTGAATATGTCATGAAAGCAAGAGTATAGGGTATGGGAGGGATGCCTTACGGAGGCAGTTTGTTCTGGCATTTTTTTTGGTTTTGAGCTTTTTTTAATTTTTAACAGACTTTGTCTTAGAGACAAAGGAAGCCAGTGCTTACTGTTCTTTTACATGTTTTTTCTGAGTAGCAGCAATTTTGTCTAGGTCAAATAATCCTGAACTCAGAAGAAAGGGTAAACGAGAAACAGCTAAATACTTAAGTAAATAATAAAAATTTTAATTCAAAATTCTTCTAAAATTAAATTTTAGTGTATTTTATTGTATCATCTTCTGCCTGGAGTGCAAAACTTGAGAAAAATTAATAACATTCTCTGCAACATTAACAATCACGTAATATAAATTGAAAGCGAGTAGCTTGCATGAAATACTGTATGGATGTATTGTTGCCAGAACGAGAGATGATGTGGATCGTATCGCTAACATGTCTGCAGCACAACCGGACTGATAATACTTGTGTTTAACAAATATCTAGGAAAGATATGTGGGTGAATAAAACAATAACACTTAAAATTCAATTTGGCTATACTGCATTCATGATTGGAGCATAGCCTGTGATTTAAAGCTCTGCCAGCAGAGGTCGGGGAACTTGGCTGGCCAAGAGGATCCTTGCCCCTATTAAATGATTTACTTTCTTACTATTTTGGTGTTTCTTTCATTTTTTTCATGATTTAATTCTGTGCTTGATCCTCTGGTTCCACACTGAAACATGAAAAGATTATTTGGGCTAGGGCACAGTTCAATCAGTAGAAAGTGTTTGTCATTTATAATGGTTTTCATTCGTTCTTCTTGAAACATAGTGAAGACGTTTCTTTGGTGGAAGGGTAATTTTTTTGCGTTTATCTTAAATACAGAAAATGGAACCAAGTCCAGAAAAAGGTGACAACCTGGGCAAGAAAACTAAAACATCCCTTGGTAAGAGGAAGAAACAACCTCTAGCTGTGGAAACTCCAAAAATGAAACATAAAGTTACAGAAGAGCATACAGACTTGAAGACATCACCAAAACAGAAAAAAGCCAAGCAGCTCAGCATGCCAAGGGAAGCGATAAAAGAAAAAGAGATGAAAAAGACTCCCAAAAAACCAGAAGCAAAGTCTTTTGCAGCACCCAAAGCTGGCAAATCAATACAGTCAGCCAAGAAGTCTTCCAAAACACCAAAGCAAGCACCCAAGAAAGTGCGCAGGCCCCAGTCAGCATGAATGTTGTCTGTTGTAACACATTTTATATTGTTGTTCAGTAGTAATTTTTAGTAAACAAATGTATTGGTGAAGTAAAATACCTTCTTAAGGAAATCTGATGCTAAGAGTTTTTTTCACTGAGGCCTGTAACGATTCATTTGTGTTTCCTTCTAACTGCCGCACTGGAACCAATAAACTCGCAATCTTAATTGAGTCTGATTTCTTACCTTTTCTTTTCCTGGCCCAAACTAAAGGCACTCCGATTTTGGAAGTGTCAAAGGTCAGGGAGGGGACTATTCCAAGACAAAAAAGCTGAGAAATACTTTTAAAGCGGTGTCTTCCTGAAGCAGAGCTTAGTACTGAACAGACAAGGGCTGAAGCAAGAAGCATGCATACTGAAAGCAGCAATCTATTTAAAATGTGAAATAGCTGCTGCTATTTTTTGTAATTGTTCAACATCATGAAAAGAGGTTAACATCTATTGAACTTATTTCAGATATTTAACAGTCTGATAAGCCAAACTTAATGTATTCTTTAGCTATTTTTACCTAAGGTATTCATGTGTGTGTTTGCTTGTGTTGTTTGGGTGTCTTGTTTCATTTTTGGTTTTGTTTGTGGGGTTTTATGTTTGTTTCTTTTTTAAAGCACAGAGTTTTACTTTTGTCACTGTATGCTTTGACCATTTATACTTCATTACATCAGAAAGAATCTTAGCTTCACTTCCGGGCTTTATTTCTGCTAACAGAACAACTGAGGGTATTCCTGTGTGCTGGGTGCAATGCTATTGTTTCTTGCATCTGAAAACCACCAAAGGGTGTTTGAGTTTCAGGTGTGCCAGCTAAGTGAACCAGTCCCATGAAGGCATGAAAAATATGCACTGCAGAACTGTAAGTTCATATATTTGAAATGTTACAGAATAAGCAAGTTGTTGCGCTCTGTATGATTACTTCATGTCCCTCTCAGGGTGAGAATGCAAGGCGAGATTTGTGATGAAACATCCTAGTGATAAAAATCTTTAGTAGCAATATTTTACTGAAATTCAAATAGGAAGAAGGCCATAACAGACAAAATGATTAATCAACAGTATGTAACAAGCGTAGTTTGCAGAGTTCAAAACCAAACTATCCTGTGTCCTATTTAGGACATCAGTATCAATAGATTTGCTACCTAGAAAGTAATTAGGAGCAAAATAAGAAGTGTTAAAAGAAACACTAAAGAGTATGAAAATATTCTGCTTGATCCACGGTGTCAATTTCCTGTAACCCATGACCTCTTGTTCTCACCTACCATAAACATTTTTTCATCGAGGAACAATTTTACCCAAAAATGCTGGTCTGACTCCATGATCCCTGTTAGATCCATGCTAACAGATCTTATCCAAAAAGAATCCCATCACTTTCTAGGCTGGGCTGCAACACAGAACTTCACTTCCGTTAAGAGTGAAGGACAGACTCAGAACTCCCCTGCTTTCTGGAAAGGTGGTGTTGTATCTAGTATTTCATGTTAAAATATCAGTATCAACAAGTAGCACTGTGGAATTCTGCAGCACCTTGAGCCAATCTGTGCTGGTGTTAGCAATCAGGACACATAATCACGGGCGTAGTTATATGCGGTGCTTTATTTCGGCGCTGGGAAACCAGGGGTTTGCACCCAAAGCTGGCTTCAGTGGTCAGTTTAAGTTGCACAGTATTTATACAGTCCATTCACATACATATTCATATATTCATTAGAATCATGAGGATATGTGATAGTTACTCAACATTTATTGCAACATCGATTGCAACACCTTGGAACTACTTTGATCATGCACAGCATCCTCTGGTGGTCTTTCAGGGGGTCTTCAGGATGAAGTAAGTAGTCTTCATCACTTCTATCCTTTTCACCTTTGGGTACTGCACATGCGCACTACTCTATAATTCCATAACTGCTGACTAGCTTAATTTCCAGAGATACTGTATATATTTCTTCTCATTCTAGGCATATTTGGGCTAAGATAAACGCTAGGTTGATAAGATAGGAAGATAAGAGTATACTCAAATCCCTTATTAGGTAAAACACGATATGCAAAGGATGAATCAGTTTTTGCACCTGTTCCAGAAGGGAACATCTTGTAAAATTGATTTCTGTTACTAACATTTCCCCCCTTTGAAAATGCTTTTCTATTCTTAGACAATGCATTTTCACCTCAATCAACTTCTTCGATTATTGATTCATTTATTACGATTTATTGGTAATTAGGCAGATGTGACAATTCGAGTCGCGCTTCTTCATAAGCTGGAGGGTTATCAAATATAGGATTAGTATAATTCCTACTCAGGACACTGAAAATGCCATTATACCTAGTATTTGTTTGACGAATAAAGAAAGATTCTAGTGCCCAGCCAAATTAACACTGCTTGATGGTTCATGCTACACATCATCCTCATTTATTTCTCGTTTATGTCTGACCTGTAAAAGTTCTTGCCTATTTTCCAAAGGTGACCTTTTCCAAATGAGACATAGCGTTGGCAACCCCAAAGTAATTTCTCTAATTGGTCCTCCCATTGGCAAATGTGTAGTCCAGGTCCCATCACTTAAGGCCCAAACTAGATGTCCCATACTGCCTATAACTCCTTTACAGTCAATTTTGTCTTTATCAATGCCAATTTTAGAGGCTGCCTGTGAGTCTAATTGGTTAGTTGCTACCCATAATTTCTGCCCTTGGATTTCACACTTCTCCAATTTCGTTCTATCATAACATTCAGAGTTAATATGAGCATGATAGTTTAGAACATTTTGGGTTAGTCTTCCTATTCTCACACGCTCGTAGCTCTTGGTACAGGGATTGGCCAGGCTAAGTTGGGAACAATAAGTCACCACTCCTAGCAAGAGGATCAGGTCCAGGTCTCTACACCCTCTGCCTCTCTGGCCTACCAGGTTGCAGCTGGCAGCCGAGTTCGTCATCTTCTCGGCAGCGAGGGCAGTGTCCCCGCCTTTCCTATTTTTGCTGTTAGCGTGGCGACTTCTTATAGTTTCCCAACTTTTGACCTTCACTTCCTAGGAACAACAGGAGCAACACGGAATTTGATTTCTCTTTCTACACTCTGTTCTTCAATATTGGTAGCAGTGAAGGATATCAGGAGGTCTTGAAACGGACCTTCCTATTATGGTTCCAAAGTTCTCTGCAAGAGACTTCACATACATACACATAACTAAAATGTGGCCCTCTATCAGAGGATATAACAGCTGGAACTCCAAACCTTGGTGTTATTTCATGTATCAATGTTCTAGTCACCTCCTAAGCTTTTGCTGTCCTGGCAGGGAATGCTTCTGGCCAACCTGAAAAAACATCAGTTAATACCAACAAATATCGGTACCCCTCCCTTTTTCCTGGGAGTTCTGAACAATCAGTTTGCCATTGTGGTCCAGGCCCATTCCCCTTCCCCATTTGACCCATTTCAAGCTTGAGCATATTTTGGGATTGGTCTGGAGGCAAAGATCACACTGCTGTCACCTGTTTTACAGTGATATACAAATTTCTAGCTCCTGTTTCCCTAATCAAATGTTTGCATAGTGGTTCCACTCCCCAAAATCCTTTCCTATGTTCTTCCCTTACTAAAGGCCAAACTAGATGAGAGGGGACAACAAGTTTTCCCTGGGGAGGGGGGTGTGTGAACCCACCCTTCCTTATTATATGATTCCTCTAAATCTATGATGAGTTTCGATTCTCTTTAGTACACTCTGGCTTACCTTTTAAAGAGACCTGCCCGCCAAGGGCCAGAGTACTTTCTGTTTTCACCTTGTGCTGAGCCATTTGTTTTGCCTCTCTGTCCGCCAGCCTTTTCCGATTCCGAGCTCACTTTCTGGTGTGCCTTAATATGCATGGTTGCCATTTTCTTAGGAAGTTGAACTGCTTCCGGTAGTTTCAGTATCTCCTCCACACGTTTGATATATTTCCCTTGAGAGTTCAAAAGTCCCTTTTCTTTCCAAATTGCTCTGTGCATATGCACAGCCCTCACGGTTAGCTGCTTCCATTTTCAGAGTTTTCAGTAGGCATGTCTTTTAGATCTGGTCGACTGTATTATGTTGCTTCGATGGTCTCCAGGCAGCCATGATGAACTGGTTCTCCAAAGTTACCACTGAGGAAAGAAGCTGGGTTGACAATGTTAGTGATGATAATTTCTACATCATCTTGCTAGACACTGTGTGGGATACCAGCACAGCCATTTTCTGACCCATGGTAAATCTCCGGACCTCCTGTATGTTCAGTACCACTGCAGCAACTGCCCGCAGGCATCCAGGCCACCCCTTTGCAGTTGCGTCTAACTGTGCGGAGAAATAGGCCACTGCTTGTTGATATGGGCCAAGATCCTGTGCCAATGTACCCAAGGCTATTCCCTGTTTCTCGCGAGAGAATAGGAAAAATGGTTTACTCACATCTGGGAGTCCTAGAGGAGGTTCTTTAAAGGCTCGTGTGGCTTCCTTATTCCATTGCAGCTGTTTCTGGTCCATAGGGTCCAGGTCACGCACATCTCCTTGGTTCTAGTAGCGATTAGAACGTCATCCACGTTGTAGCATCTGTCCCTCATCAGACGAAGCTTCCCAGGATTCAAAATCTTTAGTAAGCTGATTTCCAAATATTGTCGGGCTGTTTGTGAATCTTTGTGGCAACACTGTCCATGTGAGCTGGGTCTTACATTGATTTTTAGGGTTTTCTCATTCAAATGCACGTATTGTCTGGCTAGCTTCATGGAGAGGGAGGCAAAAGAAAGCATCTTTTAAATGATAAACCAAGTCAAATTAGGTGTTAATACTCTCAGAAGGGTGTATGGGTCTGCTACCACTGGGTAGAGGTCCTCAGCTATTTTGTTTATAGCTCATAAGTCCTGAACCACCCAATATGACCCATGTGGCTTGCGGACAGGCAACACAGGGGTGTTATAACTGGACTCATATTCCTTTAATAACCCCATTTGCAGGAATTTCTCTATTACTGGCTGAATTCCTACTTCTGAACCTGGGTCAGAAGGTGGGTATCTAAGGAGAAATCCGCGTACTCTGTGCGCGTTACACACACCGGAGCAGCCCAGCAGGAACGCGCCAGGCGGCGACTGCCCCCCCCCACCGCCGCGGGCGGCGAGCCCGGCGTACAGGAGCTGCAGCAGCCGCTGCTCTCCTCCCCGCTTTTCACCGCTTTAACAGCTAACAGACAGACAGCTTTTCACCTTTTTTATTTTCCTCGCCGCAGCTCGTCAAGGGGGAGCTGCCGGGCATAGGCTTGGGCTGCTCTTGCCCTTTTTCTCTCTTCATTTAATTCCTGCAGCCATAAACTTTATATGGAATTTCAATTAGCTGAGCAATAGTTACGTCCCTCAGCTCCTACCTTTTGTAATTTCTTACAGATGTCAATAAACAGCATATTAAGCATCAATCCCTTACATTAATTTTAGATCCAACACTAACTGCAATACAGCTAACTCAGAATTTCACATTGAAATCACTTCCTCCACTAATTTACCCTCATGCGTACAGATGCATGTGAAGGGGGAGCAAGGTGGTACTTTAGTAATGGAACCGGTTCTCATTTTGTAATTATCTCCCCAAACAAATTCTTTTGGTACCAAATATAAACATACAAACTAAAATACTGAGCTCAGACACGCAAACCAAATACCAAGTTCAAATATGTGAACAGATCACAATTAGACTTCTTCAAGCCAATATCTCAATTTTAGCATTGCACCTTTGAACCGCTCACTGCTCAGCTGAGTGGAGGCACCGCTTGGGTCTCCCTGACAAAACAGGGCAGTGCGGCTGGAGCCCCATCAGCACCCACCCTCCCCCGCCGCTGCAGCGAGCTGGACTGGGCAAGGCTTTTACCAGTGTCTCATCTGGTGCGCTACAACTGTATCCCAAAACCAGGATTCTTTATCCAGTGCGCATACAAAAAAGCTGAATTTAGTACACCGAGATGAAACACAGCCTATCACAGAGTTGCACAAGTCTGGATCCTGGAATAAAGCTAGCATGCTAAATAGAAAAGTAATGTCTATCACACACAAAACTTCATCCCATTTATCTTTCCTCTGACAAAATCTCATTATTTACTTGGGCCACCAGTGGGTACAATATTCTATTAACTTCTTTTTATGCATTGATTGTCCAAATCCAGCCTCCTTCCAATGTTTCAACAAACAATCTAATAGTGACATCTTTGTATCGCACATATCAACACACAGACGATTAACACAAAGATAACACACAGATAAGTTTACCATAACAACAGTAAATATGGATCAAATCACCAATTTCAACAGCAAATACAGATCAAATTACCAGAACTACAGACCAGGTGCTGGACAGCATAAATAACCAGACCAAGTGCTGAGCCTGCAGCACAAATAACCAGACCAGACCAGGTGCTGAGTCTGCGGCTTAAATAACCAGACCAGATGCCGAACCTGCAGAGGTTTCCCTCTGTCTAACAGACGGCTGCCTGGGCAATACCCCGGGAGCTCCCTGCCCAACCGAGCGTGGCTTTCGCCGCGTCTGACCGGCAGGCTACCGGATGCCTGACTGGCAGGCTACCAAACCAGAACCAGACCAGATGAGTACCCAATAATCCAGATAAAGCAACAGATAAAGCACCTTCTTACCAGTCAGAGGTCCGTCGTGAGCAGCGGAGGGTCGGTCGCGTCCGATGCACTCCCCAAGAATACCTCGGTGCTAGCCGGAGCAGGATCGAGATGCGGTCCGCCCCAGCAGCGTTTGCGAAGTCCCATCTGGGTTGCCAAAATGTTAGCAATCAGGACACATAATCACGGGCATAGTTATATGCGGTGCTTTATTTCAGCGCTGGGAAACCAGGGGTTCGCACCCAAAGCTGGCTTCAGCGGTCAGTTTAAGTTGCACAGTATTTATACAGTCCATTCACATACATATTCATATATTCATTAGAATCATGAGGATATGTGATAGTTACTCAACATTTATTGCAACATTGATTGCAACACCTTGGAACTACTTTGATCATGCACAGCATCCTCTGGTGGTCTTTCAGGGGGTCTTCAGGATGAAGTAAGTAGTCTTCATCACTTCTATCCTTTTCACCTTTGGGTACTGCACATGCGCACTACTCTATAATTCCATAACTGCTGACTAGCTTAATTTCCAGAGATACTGTATATATTTCTTCTCATTCTAGGCATATTTGGGCTAAGATAAATGCTAGGTTGATAAGAGTATACTCAAATCCCTTATTAGGTAAAACACGATATGCAAAGGATGAATCAGTTTTTGCACCTGTTCCAGAAGGGAACATCTTGTAAAACTGACTTCTGTTACTAACACTGGGACTGCAGTAGTTTGGCTTTCCTTGTTCACAGCAGTGCTGGAATGCATACAGACAGGTAAGACACCTGATGGACACAGCTACAAACTAACCCACTGGGGAAAAAAATATATACTAGATAGTGGAATTTGTTCCATTTTTTTAGCAGTGTGTGCAGGATTCTGACAGTTGAAGATGTAACACTACTGATGTGATTTTTATTCTCCCTAGGAGTAATGTAGTCTTCTAATAAAAAAGTGTATTTAAAATTCAGAAAATAAGTGGGTAATATTAATAACTTGCTATAGCTATCACAGCTCTTCAGCTAGAGACGTTGGCAGCAGTCAGGCAGAAACAGTAAGTGACCATTGTTAAAGAGAGGTACATTTTGCAACTTCTCAGCAGATTGTAAGTATTGAAGAACAGCGCTGAATGATGGAGTTAAATTTGTGATCACACAGTATCACACAGTATGTTTGGGATTGGAAGGGACCTCAGAAGCCCATCCAGTGCAATCCCCCCATGGAGCAGGAACACCCAGCTGAGGTTCCACAGGAAGGTGTCCAGGCGGGTTTGAATGTCTGCACAGAAGGAGACTCCACAACCTCCCTGGGCAGCCTGGGCCAGGCTCTGACACCCTCACCAGGAACAAGTTTCTTCTCAAATTTAAGTGGAACCTCTTGTGTTCCAGCTTGATCCCATTACCCCTTGTCCTGTCACTGGTTGTCACCGAGAAGAGCCTGGCTCCATCCTCCTGACACTCACCCTTTATATATTTATAAACATTAATAGGGTCACCCCTCAGTCTCCTCTTCTCCAAACTAAAGAGCCCCAGCTCCCTCAGCCTTTCTTCATAAGGGAGATGCTCCACTCCCTTAATCATCTTTGTTGCCCTACGCTGGACCCTCTCCAGCAGTTCCCTGTCCTTCTGGAACTGGGGGGCCCAGAACTGGACACAATATTCCAGATCTGGTCTCACCAGGGTGGAGTAGAGCGGAAGGAGAACCTCTCTGACCTACTGACCGCCCTCCTTTTAACACACCCAAGGATGCCACTGGCCTTCCTGGCCACAAGGGCCCAGTGCTGGCTCATGCTCACCCTGCTGTCCACCAGGACCCCCAGGACCCTTTCCCCTACACTGCTCTCTAATATGTTTATTCAGGAAGCTGTTTGTTGGCAATGTTTGTGTTGCTTTTTTAAGAGGCCTGGGAAAACCTGTCACGTCATTAATCAAGACAGGAAATATGAAAAATTAACATTCAAGTTGAAATTCTGCCTATTGCTGATGCAGTACAGAAATCAGGTGTAAAACAATTGTTTTCAATTAATTAATTTCAACTGGTAAGCTGTAAGGAACATTATAATCACCACTTCATGTCTTTGGTATAAATGCTCGTGCTACAAAGATAACGATTTTCTATGCTGGCAGAAGCAGCTAAGACAGAAAACACCTCCCAAGGGCTGAGCTGGTTTAACTGTGCAAGGAACATTGGTGAGTATTAAGCTTGGTCTTAGATGAACAGCTGGTATGCACTGGTCATGTATGAGTCTTTTTAAGGATATTTCTGGGAATGACCATCAAGAGACTGAAGAAAATCTCCTATGTTTATGTATAAATTCTTACAGACCAACCATTTTTATTCCGATAATATTTATTTTGGCTTCAGAAAGAGAAGGTTAAAGGTTAATAGACGTCTGCATAATTATTTAAGGTACTATATCTTTGACCTTACAATCTTTATTTTATTCAAAAATTGAAGGTGAAAAGAATGGAGGAATGAACTATAAAAACCATTTATGCTATGGCTAGTAAAATTGTCAGTCTTATAATAAAGCTGTATTACCACAAGCTCTATCAGGAGCCCCATAATTCTGAATTTTAAAAACGGACCTTGGTTAAATTCTTATGCAATGTTTTCAATAGTACTATTTGTCTTTAGTTAAGGTTTTGGGGTTTTTGAATAGAAAAATCTGTCTGTTAACTTTTTCTTAAGAGTGTTGTGCTGGTTTGACTGAAAATGGGTTAATTTTCATCACGCAGTTAGAAGCCTTTCTTTTTATAGCTAGCATGCTCATTATTGGGATGTAGTTTGAGAACAAGCAGATAACATCCAAGCACAGAGTTAATGTTTTTCATTGCTCTGGTCTGAAAGCCAAGGACACTCCGAGCTCTGCCCACAGGTGTGAGGCAGTGAGGAAGGGGGATGGATGGACAGGGCTGGATTGACACCCAGATTGATCAATGGGAGCATCATGCTAATAATTTAAGGAGAGTTGGGACCTTCTGGTTGGCTTTTCTGATCTCTCTGGCTCTCCCTGTTTGCTCTCTGGGGGTAACCAGGGGGGTTTTGGTTGGGATGTTTAGTCTGGCCTTTTGCTATTTTGCAGAGGCCTCTGGGCTCTTCTGCCTTTTTCCTCTCTTTTCTCTCTCTGGGATAGGCTTTAGGACCAGGTGTAGTTTGCTGGGACTGGCTGCTCAGTTGTGGACAGAGGTTGTGAGGAATTGCCTTGAGTATCTTTTATTTCTATTTTATATATATATATATATATATTTATATATATATTTACTAGTAGTGTATTATTATGTTATTATTTTACTAAACTGTGTGTATCTCAATCCAAGTTTCTCCCTTCCCTTTTGATTCTCTCTCCTGTTGGGGAGGGGGTGAGCAAGTGGCTGTGTGGTTGCATTGCCAGCTCGGGTTAAACCACGACAGAGTGTACAATAGTATCTTAAAGTATGGAATTGTCAAGGCACATCTAGACTCTGGAATACAAGTGGTACTTTCTCTACATGTTTCATGTATCCTTGCACTAAGTGCTTTGTGAAGACTCTCTAATGGCCAAATTTTGTGTGTGTATCATTAATGTGAGCAAGTTAATAATTTGTGTGAGTTTGTGTCATTTTTAGAAGTACTGAAAGCAGAGTGGCTGTAGGGAAGCTAGAAGGGAAGAGGAAGTTGATAACATTCAAAATATCAACATTCTCATTTTAAAAAGTATTGTATTGTTATCCAAATTTGCTGCAGGAGTTAAAACTAAACTCTTAATTAGATTGAGGACAAGCTTTTATTTGAAAGACACTATAAAGACAGTACCAAAATATTTAGCAGTGATTGTTTTGACTAGAATTGATTTTTATATTGCTCATTTGCTCTCCACATTTGTACTAAAGTGGGAACTAACTCATATTCTTTACAGACATAAAATGGAGTCAGGAAGCAAGTCTTTTGAAAGACTGCAGTAAGTATTAGCAATTAAAATTACTACAGTGAAACAACCTAGTGCAGCTTCCTTGCAACTATTACTCTAGTGAAGATGGAGTGCCTTTCTTTCCCCCCCATCCCCCAAAAGGCTGCTGAACTCCTTTTGCAACAGAGGAAAAACTTAAAAACTACATTAACTCTGATTAATATGGCTGGGTGCTTTTTTAAAAAAATAATCAATTTGAGATATATTCAATGTGTTAGGAACTTCAACAGCATCTTGTTTTGAACAATATTAAGGTCTTGCTGAAAAATGAATTTCCATGAACAGATAAACACGGAAGTAAAATATCATGTACAGAAAAAACCCCATAGACTAGTTGATGCCTGTAGCTGGTCTGCAAGCTTCTGCTGTGCTCTAGTAATCACCACATTTTTAACTTTCATTTCAGATTAGCCCTTGAATTCAGCATTACTGGGAGAATAACAGCTACTAATATAGCAAACATCTGAACACTGTCAAACCAAAGTCTTGGCAGGAGAGATGCAGAAAAGATAATAGAAACTTGTTCATGAACTCATTTTGTAGGAGTTAATTACATCTTGGGCCCTAGGGGGAGGTAAGTTTGGTGCACACAGTAAGAATGCTGCAGGGCGAGAACCATGACTTTAATAGCTCTTCTTCCAAAGAATCTGAGTTAAGACTATTTATACTGATTTCTATATAAAATTCTCTCAGTATTTGTTATACTATTGTAATTAAATCTGCCTTCTCTGTTAATCTTCAGATTAAGCAAAATTGTCATTATAATTTCTTATAGGGTTGTATATGTGTCACGGAGGCACCCCGAGGCTAATTTAAGGGACAACAGAGTCCAAAACAACTTTTATTAAACCGGTGAGAAACAGGGTTTTAGCACTCCAAAAGTGACTTAAATATAGGTTCGGGTATCAGTTGAGGAAAATTATTAAGGGTCAGCAATTAATACAACAGGCGGTCCACAGAGTGCATGCACGTGGCTTCACCCAAAACAATGCCGGAACCACCCCCGAGTCCCAGAGGAGTACACGCTTGCCTGAACACGGTGCGGGATTATTCTTAAAGAGATAAAGGTAAAGCGTACGCTCGCGATTCCGCGAGGGTAAATTTATAATACACTCGCAATTCTGCGAGGGTTAATTTACTTACACGTGCGAATGTGCACGGAATACTACACGTGCTTATGTGGAAGCACGGGAGGAAAATCACTCGCGATTGTGCGAGGATAAATTTATAATACACTCGCAATTGTGCGAGGAAATAAAGTTCCACTCGCGATTGTGCGAGGAAATAATTTAAAGTACGCGTGCAAATGTGCACGGAATATAAATACACTCGCGATTGTGTGAGGGTTTTACTCACACACGTGGCGGCAAGGCAAGCGGGGTCTCCATCCCGGGGAGGAGGGGTCTCGGCGGCAGCATCTTCCACGTGCTCCGAGAGACCAGCGACAATGGGCCCAGTCTCGACGAGAGTCCCGTTTTTATACTGGCTGATCAGACCTGACTGTAGGCATTCTAGAAGCTTCTCTGCACCCCCACACTGTGTGTGGGGCGCCCCTGAAGCCTCCAAACATCCCCCACACTGGTCACAGGTGCCCAGCGGCTCACTGGTGCCTTGGCAATCCCTTCTCCTAATGGCCCTGGCCAGGGTGCTCTGGGCCAAACAAAAGAAGCTGTTAGCTTCAAGTAGCAGAGAGAGGGAGATGTGCCTATTCCCTCCATACTGAAGGAGGGGGGGAGAAAGGGGGGTTTGCATTCTGCCATAATATGATTATTATAATTCCTGTGGCTGTAAGGATTAAGTACGTAATTTTAAAATTATCTTGACTTCCTAAGAGCTACTCTAATGAAACCCCCACCCTCCCCCCTCCAACTAAGCAGGTATACAACCCTCACTTACCTTGGACAACTGGTACATTATCTTCTTTCTCTTACACTTCTGAGAGGGACAAAAGTTAGAAGGTTGTTTAACACCATAATGTGAGGCAGAAGTAGAACCATAGTTATTTTATGGAAGCTAGGTTTAAACTTTAAAATCCAAAAGGTACTTTAAAATAATCAGAAAGAATAGCAGTATAGGCTTTTTAGTACCATAATTCTTCCCAATATAGAAGTGGTAGTAGGTTTCAAAATGAAAGATATTTTAATGATGAAGTACTTAGAATAATTTTAACTTTTTTCTTTTTGAGGTGATCTAAGCTTGTGATTTCCTAAGGACATATTTTATGGAATAATGTCAGTAACATGGGCAGTCACAAATGAAGAAGTGGCTTCACCCAGTCTTGATCTCAATGTTCTGCAGGAGCAATAAGCAAACCAAGCACTATGACAGGAATTGAGTGTGTAGTTCTATTAGAGTAAACCAATTGCACGCATTGTCATGGGAGAACTAGTCTTGTTCAGCAGCATGGTTCTTGGCATGCTGTACTTCCACAAATACGCAGAAGCTGCACATGCTCTTAGGCTTGTCAGACTTTCCATTGGTTTGATATCTCTAGTTACCAGAACAACATGGCTCACCCATGGTTATACAAACTGTTAGATAGAAGGCCTTGTGAGAGTGTGCACAGGAGAGCCTACAGCCCAATATAGTTCTGGGAGTGCCGATAGATAAGTACCAGGTCATTAACTGACACAGGAGTTGACGGAAATATGGACCTTGCCTTTTGTATAACTGCTTTACTTGCTGGATTTTTAATCTTGTATTCACTAGTTTCCTGCTTGTTGACTTGTAGTTGTATTCTAACTACTCTCTTCAAGCACGTAGTCTATATGACTTTGCAGATGCACATTATAATCATCTTGCAAATCTCTGCCTACCAACAACTGCCTGCTTATGGATGTCTCCAGCGTGTGCTCTCATCTTGAGACCTTTCCTGAAGTGCATCCTCCCAGGGTGTGCGAGCAAACCAAGGCAGAGACCTCACCCTCCCTCACCTGGGAACAATTAAACGAGCACAGCTGTCTCAGCTCACCTGCACAATGGCAGCCACCACCACAGACCAGCCTCCAACATCTGCTCGGTGCTCCCTCACAAAGCGAGGCCCGGGGGAAGCGCCGGCTGTGCCTCGGTGAGTCGGGGGCAGGAGGAAGTGGCCTGCCAGGCGCTGCCCAACACCGCTGCCGGGGAGAGGCCAACTGCGGGAACCGAGTCTCGCCGCGTCAGCCGCACCCGGAGCGGCTGAGGGAAGGTCCCGGTAGCGACAGGACCGTGAGGGCGGCGGCCCCTCCCGTCTCCCCCCAGCGGGCGGGGGGCGTGGCCAGAGCCCCTCCCGAGGGGGCGTGGCCCCGCGCGCAGGTGCAAGCGGCGGGGCGTGGCCTGGCCGGTCCCTCAGGTGCGGCCGGCCCGAGGCGGCGGTGGGGCTGCTGCTGCCGCCGCCGGTGCTCCGAGATGGCGGCCCCCGGCGGGCTGGGCCGCTGCGTGGCCGCCTTCTGGCTGGCGCTGGCCTTCGACGCGCTGGGGCTGGCGGTGCTGCTGGCCGGCGTGTTCGCCGACGTGTTCTTCTCCGACCTGCTCATCTACGCGGGCGGCATCGGCATCTTCCTTAGCCTCATCTGGTGGGTGTTCTGGTACGCGGGCAACCTGGAGGTGCCGCCGGAGGAGCTGCGCGACGACGTGGGGCTGGCGCCGCCCAAAGGCCGCGGGGACAGCCTGCTGCGGGGGCTGGTGCACGGCCTGGGCCGCCGCCTCTCCTCCGCCTTCGCGCCCGGGCCGCGCTCCCGCGCCGCCGAGCTGGAGCTGCAGCGCGCCCGGGGCCCCGCCGACGGCGGCAGGTGAGAGCGGGGAGGCCGGGACCACGGGGCTTCAGGGCGGGTCACCGCTGGAGGGAGGCTGGGGGTGGGAGTCACCTTAACAGGTTTGTAATTGAATCTCAGGTGAGAGAGTTTTCTCAGCTTCTAGACAAAGTTATGTTAAACTACTTGCTCGCAGCTGACGGGTTAAAAAAGAAAAAATAAAAAAATCTTTCTCAGGTCTGGGGGTGAAAGAAATGGAGGGAGAGAGATGTCCCGAGGTGGGTCAAGCAGGGAACGTGGTTCCTGTAGGTGTGTGGGGCTGGAAGAGCCCGGTGGGGTGAAGCAGGTGAGTACGGAGGGTTGGCACACGGAGGTGCTGTGGGGTCTGTGGGATCAGTGGATTGGCACAGGGGGGTGCTGTGGGGTCTGTGGGATCAGTGGGTTGGCACAGGGGGGTGCTGTGGGGTCTGTGGGATCAGTGGGTTGGCACAGGGGGGTGCTGTGGGGTCTGTCAGATCGCAAGTGTGGAAACTGTGTGCTCCTGACCCATCATGGCAGTAATTCTGTGTCTGCCAGAGGTAAGTGTGGAGAAATGAAAGAGCCATTAACCGCTACCCACATGAGCTCTGGTGAGGGGAAGCTCCCTCTTTAGCAACATGAAATGCTGCTTTCTTGGAGAACAACAAAGAAAAAGTGAATTGCTGACTTGTATTAACTTTGTGGCAGAGTCGTAGATAATAGTTTGAAACTTATAAATGCAATCAATTGTTAAACTGCTCGTCTTGAACCTCAGTCATCTGAAAAAGATGTGCTACTGTCCCACGTGCAAAGCAAGTGTCTAGGTCCAACTTTGAAGCATTGTTGAGAAGATTAACAAACTTTTCAAGGTATCCCTAGTGTGTTCATGAGTACAGTGTGTGTATTTAAAAAGAAAAACAAGCGTAATGCCTTAAATGGGGAAAAAAAAAAAACAAAAAAAAAAGTCAAGCTTTCACTTCACTATGTAAAATTCTTTTCTGAAGAAACTGTAAAAACGATTTTGCACTATCCGAACTATTTGAGGATTCTGAACATCTTGCAGTTCTGATTTGGGCTGTACAAGGTCAGCTTTTTCTGCTGCTCCTTGAAACTGACTCTTGAAGCTGCTCTTGGTTCACAGAAAAGTTCATAGTCTTCTTTCATGAAAGCCACGTAATTATCTTGAGAGGAAGTCCTAACAGTAGGGAGATACAGTATAGATAACTATTTCCTGGAAGAAAACTTGTAGAAGAAATAAGAACAGCAGCAATACAGCTCTAGGAGAGTTGCTGCTATTTAGTTTATTATTAACTTATACCTGCAATTAGAAAACTGGCTGTTGAAAATGAGTCATTCTCCTCTTTAGATTTTTTTTCTGAAGTGGGTGTAAAACTGACAGAGATCCATATTTTCAGGGAAGAAATGACATGTGATAAATGACTATGTCTTACCTTTTTCATCTAAAGATTTTTGGCGGTTGTAGGTATTGAGTTCAGTAGATATTATGCTATCTCTGTAGATGGTTCTACTTTCAACATGCATACATAGGTGTGTATTTTGCTGTAATAAACTTCTAGTAGTGAAAGTTATCCGTTATATTTTAATATTTCAAATCTTTAACATGTTACTAATTTTAGTTGGAAATAGTGTGTGGTTTATTATTAACTACAGGGGCAGATGTATGGAGTGATTTATTACAAGCTCTCCCAAGTAAACAGCAGCTTCTAATGCTACAGTAAACAAAGTTCCGTACAATTGCGTTAGTAATTGTAATTCAGAAGGAACTTTCACGGTAAAAAAAGGGTAGCAAATGGTTGCACCTCCAAAGATAATTCGGGGTTCCCTTTTGAAGAAAGCTCATCTGAAGTACTTTGTCTTCTCATAAACAACCATCTGAATCACATAATGCATTACCGATAAGCCAAATTCTGTCCCCATCTGGAGATATTTATGACCTTAACCAAACGGGTTAAACATGTTTGGGCAGATATTGTCGAGAGAGAGGAGGGGAAAAAAAACACCACCACAAAAAAAAAAAAAAAACAACAAAAAACCAAAAAAAAAAACCAACCCCCAACCAACCAAAAAAACACCACCAAAAAACCACAACCAACCAACAACCCAAACCCTACCACACTGTCTACTAGCAGAGCCTCCCGAGCCGTTAACTTCAGATTTTTGCTTAATGTTAAATTAAAAACAAAGAAGTGCAAACATTTGGAAAGTTAACTGTTGCCTTAATAAGGAAGTTTCTTTACAGAAACCATTTGTGCATTTTTGTCACTTGGATAATTTTCTGGTTCTTGGCATGAATCACTTTCTGAAGGTATTACTGGGGTGCTGCATGCTGTTCTGATTTCCCATCTTAAAAACTAAAAAGTAGAAGTGAGTGAGAAAGGTGAGAATTTTCAAGATATGGAATGAATGATATTAAAGGAATAACAAGTGGAGTAGGATCCTTGAACCTGAAAAGAGATGCAGAGTATAAAATATTCTAGAGGTCCACACAGTCACACTTTTAAGACTGACTTCAAATAACAGTTTAGTTTTATATGAATATTTGTTCTAAGACTATTTTGGAGTAATATTTTCTTCATGTATTATCTTCAGGGTCTGTTGAAGACACGACTACCAAAGTTACTGCCTCTGAAGGTGGGGAAAGTGCTGCAAATTATGGAAAGAGAATTCCCTGCTCAATGAAATAGGATTCCCTCATGATTAAATGATCTCTGCAGCCATTGTGGACTCTGCATAAAATGGACACATGGAGCCATATCTCTGCCAAATGAACCTGTTTCAGTGTTGGACTGGATAGTTTTTTGTGTATTTTTTCTTTTTTCTACCATTTCAAAACATAAATTAGTTCTCTTAAGAAATGAGAGCTAAAAAAGACGCAATCCTGATTCACAGAAATCACTACAGCATGTAATATAGATTTTATTATTATTATTTTTATTAACCTGGGAATGTTTGGATGAAAAAGCTCTTGCACTGTTTTACCAAAGTTTGAAAGTTAAACTTACTGTGAATTTTTATGATACCAGTGCAATACTTTTGTTTGTAAGGGTGCTTTTAAAATACCTATGTTAAAATATCGATGCGAAGTTGCAAATGCAGTAGAAGTTGTTTATAGTGTAAATACATAATTTACAGTGACTCTTGTAAAGTTGCATCATTATTTTGGAGTAACTTGGAATTTGAGATTTTATATGTAGACAAGTAAAACCAGTGATGTTTTCATACCAGTACATTCTTCATAGTTGCAAATGATGTAATGTGATGACTCTAAGAAGAGGCATTTTTAGTCCAGTGACATTGGGAGTTATCTTCCGAATGCTGAAGGATTTGGGGTGGGGGGGAACACCAAGCAAAAAACCCTACCCTGTTGATTAACAAATACTCTGATGTATTACATTAACAAATTTACATTTAGATGTATCTGAGAAGTAGCACCTGGGAAAAGATTTATATTAAAGTTGTTTATACGTATAATTCTTGTGTGGAGAAATTCCTCATGGGTTCCTGTGTTTTTGAGCTAACTCTGAGAGTTGAGCCCACCATGCACAACTATGAGTAGGTCTTAAAATGTTAGTGTACACTTGATTCTATGCCGCACCTCACTGAATACGAGAGGTGATTTTAAGAAAAATATTTACTGAGAATGCTGTGGCTCTACTTCCTTGTGAGCTCTTGAAATGTCTTTCAATGTTCTCTTGTGAATTACTGAAGTAACTCTGCCTTTCTATGCCTATTCTAGTTTTTAGGTGTTTTCCAACTGTTCTTAGTTCTTCAGCAAGATCAGATGAACTTGAAGGTCTCTAATGTAATTTCTTCTTCACTAACTGCAGTTTTTAGGAGTCGTGTACAATGTTTTCTGCCTTTTAGAGGAACTGCAATGTGACACCACTGTGTTGGGACTATGGGCTGACTTAAAGAAAAAAAAAGGCAAACTCCTCCTATAAAACCTATAGTTCACCGTATGTCATTCACAATATTATTTTTCATAATTGCTTTTTCTGATTCGCCACAGATTCACTTGTGGAAGATGCAATGTTTAATAAGTGGAGTGATTTGTAGCAGCTATAAATTAAGCCAAAACTTTTATGTGCAGCTATCTACAGGTTTAGCCTGCTGGAAAAAAAAAAAAAAGGTGGATATAGTGTTGCAATTATAATTAGTGGAGTGAATTGAGCAGGTCTCTGCATTCACTGTAGATTACAATGTAATTAATCTTAAATCCAATATAAATTCTTAATGATTTTTGCGTAAGATGGTAGCTAGAATCTTGTTGGCTGTTGCAACTTCACTCAAAAATTGCATGGAATTCAAACATTTACAGTTATGAGCAGTAGGTATGTTTTAAAAAATGAAATGTAGGAGCTGAGCCATCAGTAAAGGGGGATGTTAATCGCAGAGAGGCACTAGGATGTTCCTAGTGTGGTGTGTCTAAAAAATGAGATAAAAAGTGTTTGCTGTGGAGCAATAACTTGAGAGCTGGAATCCTTTCCTTTTGAAGATGCAAACCAGTTCCTGTTTCATGTGGTCTAAAGAAGAAAGGCTCGTACTAAATAGAAGCGTGTGACTGAATTATTACCAGTTAAACATTAACAAATATTTAACACTATTTCATTCTCCTGGCATCCTTATCACCTGGAGCTCCGGGCAGCACGAAGTCCGCTGGAGGGTGGGAGGAACTGCCCAGACATGTGGGGTGAACATGGGATCTGCATCTGGAGCTGGAATTCTTTCCAGGGCAGCGCAAATTACTGAACTCCGCTTATAGGCATGTGAATAGACAGGAGTGTTTTGTAGCTGTTTAAGCCTTAAAACCAGCTCTAAACTTGCATCCTGAATGCCAGTAAAGGAAAAAAAGCCAAACCCTGGAATTGGAACTAGGTTTAAATGCTTCTTGTGAGACTCTTTAGGTGTGGACTGTACCCAAATAAGGTTTAAATGTGGTGTATGTGGGCTACTTTTATTAAATGGGAATGTCTTCTCCAGAGAGAAATTAAATTATTAGTAAATTCTACAAAAATCTGTTCAGTATGACTTCTGGAAGGGAGATCATTACTGCAGTAGCAGCTTGTGCAGAGAACAGGCAAATCTGGATACCTGGGTAAGAGGGCTGAGGTCAAATAACCTCGTATTTGTGAGAACTGGAGCAACGAACATCACGTGGTCAACGGAATTTTAAAGTTTTGAGCAGATTGAACGTTACTGAAAGTCAGTGTGAAAAATACATGTTTCCATTCATACTTATCCAAGTTGCTCTAAAAGTTATTGGAGGCTTTTAGGTATTTAATGTTTAATTCCTTTTGAATTCTATGATCTGCAAGCAGCTGCATCCTTTAACACAGTCAGCTGGTGGGTGTTCAAACAAACAACAAAATTAAAAAAAAAAAGGCCCTGGCCTTGGAAATAAACGCAGATAATGATTTTCTTCACATTTGTGTGTGTGTGTACCCGGATGTTTTGGGCGGAGGAGCAGTCCCTAGAGCCGTCCAGCACACACATTATTTGCAGTGTTCACAGAATTCTTTCCAGAACCGCCCGTCCGACATCCTTGGGTCCGCCAGCACCACCGACGGCGGGGCCAGAGAAACTGCGGCCCTTCTATCCATGCCTCTCTGTAGTGCGAGGGGAGGAGCGCAGCCCGCTTCCGGCGGGGCGCCCCGCTCTCTTTCCGCCCGGGAGCGGCATGTGGCGGCGCGGGCGGGTAGCGCGTGAGGAGC
Source organism: Patagioenas fasciata (assembly GCF_037038585.1). Taxonomy (NCBI): domain Eukaryota; kingdom Metazoa; phylum Chordata; class Aves; order Columbiformes; family Columbidae; genus Patagioenas; species Patagioenas fasciata. Next base: position 455,227 of record NC_092534.1, on the reverse strand, counting down.
GCGGCGCGCGGCGGCGCCTGCCCCGCTAGCAGGGAGCGCCCTGCCGGCAGCGCGAGGCAAAGGCGGGAAGGGAAGGGAAAGGGGAGCGGGGGCGTCGGGGCGGCCCGATCCCGGAGCTCGGGGCGGGGCGGCTCCTGCCCGTCCGCTGAGGCCGGGGACGCGTTGGGACCCCCGGGCCGGCCTGGGCCGGGCCGGGCGCTCGGGGCTTGGCCCGCCGGTGTTCACGCGGCTTCGCCTTCCCTCAGGCCGCGGCCATGCTGGGGGGGGACGAGTTCATCAGCTCCCCGCCCAGGAAGACCGTGCGGTTCGGCGGGACGCTCACCGACATCTTGCTCAAGTACCAGAAGGTGAGAGGGGCACCAGCCCCATCCGGTGCCTCCGGGCTGCGCCGAGCCGGTGCGCGGGCGCTGGGGACTGTGCACCTCGTGTCCTCACACACAAACCGTGTCTGGATTTAGGGGCGAAACCTGAAGCAGCTGAAAGCTGTAGGCGAGTGTCAGTGTAGAGATCTCCCCCGAATCACGGGTGTAAAACCTGGCTTACCGCAGGGTAAAGCCTGGAGAAGAGGAGCTGAGAGGGATCTCATCGGCGTTTATAGATATCTCAGGGTGGGCGTCAGAGGGTGTTCATGTCCTCTGTTCAGTGGTGCCCAGCACCAGGGTGAGGGGCAGCGGGCACAGACTGAAACACAGGAGGCTCCATCTGAATATGAGGAGAAACTTCTTTGCTGGGAGGTGCCCGAGCCTGGCCCAGGCTGCCCAGAGCGGGTGTGGAGTCTCCTTCTCTGAGACATTCAAACCCCCTGGGATCCTGTGTGATCTGCTCTGTGACCCTGTGTGAGCAGGGCTGGGGGATCTACAGAGGTCACTTCAGCCCAGCCAGACTGGGGTTCTGTGATCATCTCAGGGTGTGAGGTGCCCCAGCTGTGTCTGCAGGGAGAGCAGCTCTATGTGACCCGTGGCTCCAGTTGTCACGCAGGGCCAGCGCTGTCACTGCTGCTGCAGCCTGGCTTGGGTTCTCTCACTTACCTGCGCTCTTTGTGTTGCTGTCAAACAATATTATGTTGTTCAGATGTGTTAATGAAATTTACCTTTGCTGGGGGGAAAAAAAAAAAAGTAGTATTTCCTCATTTTTCTTTCACCTGCTAGGGTGAGACCACAGATTTTGAACTGTTAAAGCATCAGCTGTCAGATCCAGACATAAAGGTAAGAATTGTGGTAGTGCGGGTTCTGATGTGTATCATTGTCAGACAAGTAATCCTGGGTCTTACCCAGATCCTTTGCTTTAAACATTTAGCTGCATTGAACAGCTTTTTACTTTGTAGAAGCTGTGAGAATTAAAACTCTACTTGGAAAAAACCCCAATCGTCTGTTTAGTACGTGTATATATCACATGTAGGATCTTGATAAATGACATCTCCTGCTTACTGAATCTTTGCTGTACAGTGAGAAACCTTTTGCTTTGTGACAGGGCCTTTGTCCCAGATACTATCACTCTGGGTTACAGATGCTTGTCTTTACAGATTCGTTCTGTAGATCAAACCCCGGCTACTTTCACAGCCTTTAAGTTGCATGAATTTTTACCTTCTTCTCTGCTCATTAAAAACTTGTTTAATTAAGCAGTAAGGTACAAATGCATTAAGTAGCTATACCTAAAATTTTTGTTTCACGATGCTTCTCTATAGCTGTGTGTACCCACCACATTTGCTTTCTTTTTTTTTCTTTTTTTTTGTTTTCATTTTAATTAAACAAAGCTGTGAGAAGAATGCTGCGGGAATCGTAATGCTAGGTGAAGTTCCTTTTTAAAGAGGACATCTTCGAAAATACTTCATTTTTAGCAGGCCTTTCGGAGTTTACAGTCAATATCAGTGTAAAGTTTTCTGTGTCAGTTTGCTGCTCTTTCAGTGTGTCTGTTATTTCAAGACTTGAATGTCACTTCTGCTTAAACTGGAGCAAAAAGAAAATTAAGACTGAATGCTATTTCTTTTAAATATATTCTGAGGTTTGCATGCTTTGCTCAGTCTAACTGAAGTCTTCGAGGCCGGCTGTTGGTTTAGGAGTTGGGGTGCATTTATTTTTGCATTTGAGAACTTTCATTGGTGAGGACACAAAGAAATTCCTTGCATGTTAATGTGAATATAATGTCTACTTACAGTCTTAACCTTTTTGTTTTAAGGTTTTTGTTGTTTTCTAGTAATAGGCAATGCTGTTTATTGGAATAGTTATCTGTTTTTTTCTGCTTATTTCAAGGATGCCCAGATCATTAATTGGCTACATGAGTTTCGAGCTTCTGTTGTGTATTTGACCAAAGAACTTGAACAACTGGTCAGCATTTTGCTGGTAAATATCTGTTTGTTATATGGGAAGATGAAGACTATAGTACTCAAAACATCTTTCTTTGATGTTTTGGTCTCTGCTTGGTTTCAGAAGCTGCCATGGTTGAGGAGAAGCCGAGAGGTGGTGGAAGAATATCTGGGTTTTCTTGGCAATCTCGTGTCAGCACAAACTGTCCATCTTAGGCCGTGCCTCCGGATGATAGTATCACAGTTTGTCCCCCGTATGTTACTTTTCTCTTAATCTTCAAAAATGTCTTCACTAGATAGATTCTGTACAACTATGACATGTGATACGGTTAATAACTGGGTTGGTTTTTGTTTGCTGTTGATTACTTTCTTAACTTGAATAGCTGAATTGTGATAAAGAATTTTCTGCACCTAGATTTTAGAAGGCATGTTCTAGTAGCTAATACAGACCTCATTTGTGAAGGTGTATTGGAAAGGATGAACTAAATAATGTTGTTGTTACTAAAGAACCAGAGCTACAGTGAGGATTGTGTCAGATGGTCTCAAGAACCTCCTAGTTCTGTGAATGAAACTGTATTTCATGTGCTTCTGCTCATTTTAGAAAGTCTTGTGGATAATTTTGATGCTTTAGTCCTGATGCATACTGTTATCCAGTGTGTTTGATTTGGGATTGAAACCCGTAAGATTTGTACAATTTTGATATAATAATCTCACTTTTTGCTAGCTCGAGTAACTATCAGAGAAGATGATGTGGATATTTCAGATTCTGATGATGATGATGAAAGTGAGTATAAAGGAAGTATGGCATGTACTGCTGTAATACCTTTACAAAAGAAGTATATAGTGTGTGTTGTGCCTTTTGTACAAAGTTAATTTAGCTGAGTTAATGTAAAACGTTACATCCTTTAATTGCCAAGTCAAAGTCTTTCTTGTACTCAGATTGGTATGGTGGCCCACGCCTTTTTACTTTCAAAACATTCCTGTTGGTGCAGGTTCTGTAGGAATAGGAAAATATTCCTAATCCTAGATTGTTTCAAAGCCAAAGAAAAATTAGGAGTTGTTTGATTTCCATTTTATTTACCTGACTAAAACTAGATAGGTCAGGGGATTCTTGAGTCTTTCTTTGTCATCTGCCTTGTGTTAAGCTCAAATACAATTGATATTTTTAACGAAAGTGCTGCGCAATTAGTGTGTTTATTGATAGGACAAACAGCTAAATTTCTTTGAAGAATTTCGTGTTTTCTTATCTTGAATGCTGGAATAAATTTCAGTTCTGCTTGTGATGACCCAGCTACTCTTCTGCTGTTTACTTGTCACACTGTTTGGCTAAAAAAAGCCTGTTATAGAAGCCTAATTATTTGTTTATTTGACGTTTGTGAAAATGAGGCATAAGCTTTAGGTAGATTTTTTTCTAGTTACAAACTTGGGTTTAACATATCTTCTAAATATTTGTGTACTGTGGGTTAAATTTTGGTTTCCACATTTAGTGTGCAGTATGAGAGCATGTTACAGTACCTGAACTTGGGGTTTGCAGTGCTTTCAGAGTTTATTGATTGTGATGCCATTAATTTTATTGGGAATTATTTTTCATGCTTATTTTGGTAGTAAGGAAGTTCAGCTTCAAAAATGAACAAACAAACAAACAACAAACCAAACCCAACCAACCAAACCAAAAACAAACCCAAAAACCGAAACAACAATAACTCCCACCATTCGGCAGATGCAGTTTCCTTGGGACTCTTTAGAGTGTTCGGTTGCTATGAACTGGTTTTGCTGGTTGCTGAGTCAGTTTTCTTTAACCAAATGTACAAGAGTACTTTTTTTTTTTCTCTAGGCCTTTCTGAGAACTTTAATACCTGCCATAGAGCATTGCAAACTGTTGCAAGATATGTTCCTTCGTAAGTATATAATCCTGTGGGTTTCTGTGCCCTTTCCTTGCAGATTTAAATCTTGGGAACTGATGAATTGTATGGAGTTTAGTTTTGTTTTTTTTTTCTCTTAATTGGAAGTATAATACTTAGTTTCATTGCGTCTTTTTTCCTAATATTCACTAACTGGTGGTATGCTTTATCCAATCATTATGAAATTTCCATAGGCATCAGCAGCTGACAATTCTGTTAATGGAAACAGGAAGTAGGGAAAGTCATGTTTATAGCGACGTATTTGAAGTGGCTTCTAACAAGTCCGCAGTAGAAGTTTGCAGCTTATTTTCTGTTTGATGATCTTTGCAAAAACAGATTTTACACAATTGCTTACCTTAAAATAAAGTTACTGTGGAATAAGCTCATGTCAATCTGTCTTTAGAGTGCTGGAACTTCAATATTTTCTCTTGTGATTATAACCAATAACTTGGTTTTGATTTCTTGTGTGATTTTTTTAACTGTAGGACACCACAGTTTCTCATGCCAATACTTGTGGAAAACTTTCCTTTCATTAATAAATCAGAAAGAACTCTGGTAAGACCTATGAATATTTTTGTTTATCTGTTCATTTGTTTTTTAATGTATAAATATACTCTATAATATGGCAACTGATTTGGTGGTGTTGAGTGCAGATTTTTGAGCGTATTGTTAAGGTTCTTGTTATTTTTATACATGTAAATATATATATATGGGTGTGTCTGTTTAGTATTAGGTTGTCCAAGTGTACTTCAGTTCCTTGTGCATAAACATTATGCTCATCTTTAATGACATAACTGCGTATCTTTTCCACAGGATTGCTTTCTTAATCAATGCACACGAGGGACCTCTTTGGCGATGAATCTCAGGGTTGTGTAGTAAGGAGATGGTAGGATACATGTCTCGTTTGTTGTCAAAACTGGGAATTATGAATCAGAAAAACAGGGGATTGATAAGCAGACAGAAAGCAGTGGACATTATAGGTTAAATTCAAATTGCCAGTAGTGTAGGGTGTGAAGTTGTTTTATTACATCTTTTGTATAGTGCTCATGTATGGTCAAAAACAATCTGGAAGCTTTGAACAGGTTATGGCTCTTGTGTGATCTTTATATTTACTTATTCCAACTTGGTATGTCAGCAGTTTATTTTTCAGAAGGGCAGAGCCCTGCTTCACCAGCCAAGTTCAAGCTGTGTTTCAAACTCATCAAGTGCTGAGAAATCCCCGAAGTTCTGTGTATGCCTTGCTAGTTTTGTGGTTGTGCTTCTTTTTAATCTGGGTTACTTTGGGAATCAGTTCCCTATCTGTAAAACGAGGGGGATGATGGCTCTTGCATGGTGTTAGGAGAAGAATTCTTATTTATTTATTTATTTAGCATCTCAGTGACGAGCAAGTCAGGAAGAAATTAGTAACTGTGTTTTCGGGGCAAAGTTCAAATTAAGTGTAATAAAAATATGGTCCATGCATTGTTGTTAATTATTTCCTGTTTATACGTTCTCATTAAAGTAGCTCTATATGTTTTATGTACTGAACGAGCCAGGTGACCTGTGGAAAAATCATATGTGTTCATGTAATAAAAGGTTGTGTCATAATGCGTATTCACAAAGAGACAATGGTTTACTTAAATATGGCAATTTACCTCATTTTATATATGGACTTGACAGTTTTGCTGTATGGAAGTTGCAAGATTATCTTGTGTATGTATGTGTGTATACATGGGTACGCACACGCTCGCTCACAGGACTTGTCCGATAACCTGTTTGAATTGTAATCAGAACAACGCTGAGGAGACGTATCTGTGGAATTTGGGATTGTTGCTGGTATATTATAATGATCTGAAATAAAGATGTATTCAGTCTCACTTCACCCCTACTAGATCTGGTTGCAGAATCAGTGAGGAATGTGCTTGTTTTAACTTTCCTAGAGGAAGTTTAGACCTGAGCTCCTAGGGAAATGGATAACTTTTCCTCTAGAATATTTATAGTCATTCTGTTTAGAGATAGTTGGAAAAATTTGCATGGAAGTAGTAGTTTAAGAAGTTCTTGATAATGCAGTTTAACAATTGAAAGTCAATGTTTGGCTTAGACTAATTTATTCTTAGATTGAATACATTCTGTTTAAACCTGTTTCTGGCTCTTTAGATAACAAATTAAGGAGCTTGTTTTCTAAAAATCCTTGGCAGAAATGCAACTTTCTGTTAATGTTATTATAGATATCAATTAATTTTGTGTTACAGGAATGCTATGTCCATAACCTGTTACGAGTTACCGTGTACCTTCCAAGTCTGAGGCTTCAAATTCTGGAGCTTATTATTGAAAAGCTGTTAAAGTTGGATGTAAGTTTGTTTTGTGTCATTTTTTAGGGAAGCTTGTTGTTAAAACACACACAAGCGAAAGAAATTAAATATGCTTCAGTGTTCAGCTCAACAAAAAATACATTGCAGTAGTGCTCATGATCATGAGTATAAAACCAACCCAATTTACACTCCGTTCCCAGTCTGACAATCTTCCCAGACCTGAGGGCAGCTGCATGATTTGTGCTGTTACACCCTGCATGGCATCTCTGTGCCAGAGTCAGAACAACCCTTTCATAGTGGGCAGTGCTCATGTGCAGATACCGGTGCTGCTTTTTGTGTGGTTGATCTTCTTTATCGTCAGATTCACAGCCTTAAGAAAAGAGGGGTGGAATTGTAAATGATGAAGGGTTTTTATTTTGGAGAACCTCAGCATGTAACAGTGTGGGGAAAGCTTGTATTCTGGAGGTAAAGCTTCAGGCAGTTTGGAGAGTGTGTGTTACATACACATAATTCCCTTTAAAAATGGTTATTTAGTCAAGGACAAAATCTAGTCTAGAAATTACTTATGTTGTAATTTCTTATATAAAGAATAAAAAAACTTTCATGTTATTGTCACAGTCTTAGAAAAATTAATTTCTTGTTTGCAACTGCAGGTTAGTACTCCACAGCAAGAGATTGAAGATGCTGAAGAAACTGCTAATAGCTCTGATAGTGAGGAAAAATCTCCAGAGGAAGGACTTTTTGACATGGTTGACTATCTTGTTTTACTAAAAGCTTTTTTTTTTTTTAATTTAATTTTATTTTATTTAAATTTTCAGTTTTGAGGTGACTGTGAACTAAGAGTAGGAATTGTTGTTACATTATTGCTTTGTTACTGTACTGCGCACAGCTCTTGCCACCTGAACAGCTGGCACATTAATGTGTTCTTCAGGTGTTGACTTGATGAATGTAAATACCCAGTGTACATGGCAGCGAATGTGCTTCGTTGTGTAAAAACACAGGCAGCTATGCAGAAAGCTTATTAAAGAATTCACGCTGATTGGCTTAGTTTACATAAATCTGCTTACACTGAGCTGCTTTTCTAAAAATAAGACGAAACTTTAGCATATCACTGAAGGAGAAATTTAGTTTCACTTTTCCTGTACTTGCTGTCTTTATGATGTTGTGTAACATCAAACAGCTGCCTGACTGCCATTTTGTGTACCAGGAGGAGGATGAAGAAAGAAAAGGAAACACAATTGTCTCTTCTAGTAGTGAGAGAATGGCCCATCCGCTTGCAGAGCGCCTTGATATTTTGATGACCATCCTGTTTTCCTATATTAAAGATATTTGCCACGTGGATGGTAAGAACACTTGAACTATAAACAGATTTGTTGTTTTGCTGACAAGTAAGAAAAGAAAATTCCTCTTCTAGGAATTCTTGCTTTCTGCTGCTGCCAGATGGAGGCCTCGCCCTTCAGCAGCAGGATTCTGGTCAGTCACAGTCCCTGTTCTGCCTCTGCACAGTGGTGCTGGCAGAGGATGCAAAGGTGCATTTCTGACTTTGCAGTTCTGGTCTTTAGCTGGAGACATTTTAAATATATATATGACACTGTATCCAAATGTGTTTTTTTCTCTGTGCTACAAAATTTAGAGGATTAGAAATACTTTGCAATTAACCACAGTGTTTTATCATTTGCTCTACTATATTGCTTCGAGTATTAGAATTAAGGATCCTTCCAGCCACCAGGACTGGAAATAGATTAAAACAACCAGACCAGGCATGTCATTCAACTGGAATTGCTACAGCAAGTTTTTGTGTTGCAGGAAAAAACCTGTCTTGCATTGGCATTTAGTAAGGCTTTGAATTTCTTGGATTTACATGTTTAAAGCAGAATATTTAGAAACTATTTTGCTGCATCTTCTTCACGTAGGTCAGGTATTTTTTTCCTTCGTGTTTTCTTCTGGCTCTTATGAATTAACACGTTATTGCAAAATCCGTGTGTCTGACAGCTTTATACGTGTATGTGTACACATAGACACCAACATAGAAACCTGTGGAACTGAAGTCATGGAAGGTATTACTACAAATATTTTATAGATGTCAGATAAACCTAGAAGTCAACTTGATGGTGTTTACATATTTCTTACTGGTTTAGAAGGATGTCAATGCCACTTTTACAGCATGAGGGCAGGAAAAAAAATGAAATGGCTTGTTTTGTTGTCTTCTTTTTTGTTGTGTAGGTAAGCTTGATATCAACAACACCAAGGATTTGTATCGGGATCTGGTTTCTGTTTTTGACAAGCTCATTTTACCAACCCATGCTTCGTGTCATGTACAGTACTTCATGTTTTACATCTGTAGTTTTAAATTGGTGAGTAGAAGCTGTTTTTAAAATTCAGTAACTTCTGTCATTTCTGCATCCTCCTTTTGGATTTTTTTTTTTTTTTACAGCAAATAGTTGTTTTCTGATGTACTTCTGGTATTACCTTTCATTTGTCTGGAGTTAGTACATCAGGATTCATGAGTATCTTTGCTTTCTTTTCCTTCTCTGATCCTTTCTTCAGGTTTTTCTTTATGTGCATGTTCTTCCCATGTTGTTCATAAACTGCAAACAGATGGAATCTAAGCTGGTGTGCAGGAACTTGGTTAACAGATCTCTTCTACAAGAACCAGTTGGACTCTTGAACCTGAGACGCAGTGCTCCAGCATCCCAAAACTATCTTAAACATTCTGTTTGTGTTAGTGTTTCTGTTTGTAATTGGTGTCTGCTGTTTGTTCCTCCCCTTCCCCATTTTCCCTTCTCTGTCAAGCAAACTATAGTTCTTTCTCTTACTGTAGAAATATAAGAACACACATGTTTTTTGCATAAGAATAGCTAAAGATCCAGTGAAGCTAGTGCCCTGTCTCTGACAGGGGTGGATAGTGGATGTGTTGGAAAGAATACCAGAATGGGGAGGGCGCGTGGCGGTGCTTTGCTGGAATTCCCTCGCAGCCTCGGCAGCTGCCCAGTGACTTCCCCAGCCAGAGCGATGGTTTTTCATGGTCATGGCCCATGATGGACAAATTCAAGGAGCAAATATGTCATGATGTTGTGCTTTTTGTACTGATGTGAATTTTGGCATCGTGAACTTCTGTGGCAAAAAGTTCCACAATATAACCATTTAAGTTCGATTTCTTTAAATTTGGCTTCCCCCTATTTTCATTGGATGTCCCTGACCTCTTCTGCTACAAGGGACACTGAACAGTCACTTTATGTTTACCTTCTTACTGCTCTTGTTTTTAAACACTCCTGACATTGATCTGGTCCTGACTTTTTCCCAGACTTCTGATTCCATATACTTTTTACAACTAAATACAGAAAAAGCCACAGAAAAGAGTGCTCTTCTGTCATGTGTAGGAATAGTTATCAGTAGATTTTTTAATGGTTTGGCTTTGGCAATTCTGGGAATTGAGTATTAGAAAACTGTTACTTAAACAGTGTAATTGACACAAACCCTCATGATTTCTATGTGTCTTGTTTCCAGGCGTTGGCTGAGGCATTTTTAGACCATCTTTGGAAAAAGCTGCATGATCCAAACAATCCTTCGGTGATCAGGCAGACTGCTGGGAGTTATATTGGCAGCTTCTTGGCGAGAGCTAAATTTATTCCAGTTGTGTAAGTTGTTTTGATATATGAGCATAGCCAAACAATTTCTGAAGATTGCTGAGGCTAAGTACAGAATTCACAGCACGCACACACAGTGTGGGTCGACTATTCCCACTGCTTTGCCAGTAAGCCCGTATCGATAGTCTCCTTTGTCCTTTCTACAATACTGTTTCAGTATTGTCTTGAAGTTTCCAGGAAAGTTTTACATTTACAGGATGCAGACTAATGATTGCAGGGATTCATGACTTGCTGTTTAAGGCTTGACTTACCAAGAAATGCTGAGCATGGGTAGGTTGTGTTGACTTCAGGCGGAATCAGAGATGCCTGGTATATCTGATGTTCAGAAGCAGATATTTTTAATGTCCTGTGTTAGGTATTCTGTGTAGGGTCTGAGACAGGGAAGTCAAGTGTTCAAGCATTTTGATACAAATGGATTAAAATACTTAGCAGATGGGTGGAAGTGTCTTCTTTTTTACATACATATTCCGTATTTTGCTGTTCAGGGTGGGCTTAGTGGCTTTAATGTTGACCTTAATTTGATACTGGAATTACTCGTTGGACGTAGGAGGCATCTCTCTCTGTACTACTTGTAGCCCAGGATTCTAATTGTTTACTCTGTGTGTCACAACATCTGTTAATGGATTTATCTCTTCTGTCATCTTGTGCTTTCACTGATGGGGATTTTATGGGACTGATACATTGATTCATTTTATGCTGAAGTTAAGGAGAAAGCTTGTAACAGAATCTCCTTTTTTACATTGACGTTTTCTTACTGATGTTTTTATAACCACTGGGATCCTTGAATACTTGTTTGACATCTTTTCTACAGCATTTCAGGTGCTATTTTAATGCTTTTTTTCCCCCTCCATTATAGTACAGTAAAAGCATGCCTGGATCTTCTGGTGAACTGGTTGCATAAATACATTGATAATCAGGATACAGGAGCTAACGCTTACTGTGATGTAGCTCTCCATGGGCCATTTTATTCTACGTGTCAGACAGTGTTCTATACGCTTATTTTCCGTCATAAGCAACTTTTGGATGGAAACTTAAGGAAAGGTACGTATATTACGTTTCGACGGCATTGTGATTCATTTACTGTTGATGTGATTTGTAATGGTCAGTTCAGTCACGTGTCTGGTGGCCGGTCTATGTTGTCGTGCCCTCAGCAAGATGACATGGCCTGTATACTGTGTACCTGTTGGGCTGCCAAGCTAAACAGGCTTCTTTTTTTTTTTTCTCCCACTGTTGGAAACAACACTGATAACTGCTCAGCGTTGGTATCTGCCCCCCTTACTGAGCCTGTTTGAATTCTGACTGTAGTGTGGACTTCAGTTAATAATCTTTCTTGGTAACCTTTGCCTCTGTCAGTCCCTGTGCATGAGGGGTTCATGAGTGTAGTGGCTGTGTTGGAAGGATCTCTCGGCCACGAGAGGTTACTGTTATTTGGAATAGCTTTTCTACTGAACGTGGTGCGGGCTGCATCTCTGCTGCAAATGAGCACCCTAAGATTCTGTGGTATTGTGCAGAGGGCGTGCTACTCAGACTGGGCATTCCTAGAAATTAAGTTCATCTTATGTGTTATATAACCAATATTTGTCAATTGTTTTTATTTTCAAGGTCTGTCCTATCTGCAGAGTTTAAATTTTGAGCGCATTGTCATGTGTCAGCTGAACCCCCTGAAGATTTGTATACCTTCTGTTGTGAACTTGTTTGCTGCCATTACCAGGTACCTACTCATTTATTTCAGTTTCAGCTCAATATAGATAGCTCTGTGTGTGTGTAACACCAGCACAGTACTTGGAACATGGGATTTGTTAGGCACAGTATTGAGCATTAACTGAGACAACTTGTATAACACTGCCCATATTCTAGGTGTGACAGGTTTGTTTCTGGTTCAGTTTCGATGAAATCCTACAGTACTGTGGAACTAGTTGCTTTGTGTTGGACCTTGTGACTATCTTGCAAATCAACATTGGTTGGAAAATGGAAGATAGAAGTGATGTTTGTTAAAAATGTAGTTTGTATTTTGATATAATCTGAAATTCCTTCCTTCTGTGTGCTAGAAATGCTTTTCATTTATTACCTTTTAAAGGAAATACCAGTTGGTATTCTGCTACACAATTATTGAGAGGAACAACAGGCAGTTCATTCCCGTTGTTCGAAGCGGCGCCGGGGGTGACCTTGTGCAGACGTGCACTAACCCACTTGACAGTTTCTTCCCCTTTGATCCATACGTCCTCAAAAGGTATAGTTTGAAAATAATCAGCTTGTTTCTGCCTTGTAGAAAATAATGAACAGAAACTAAGAAACCATCAGTGTTATTGCAGTTCACTTTCGTCCCTGATCTTTAGTACTTTTCACTTGCATGTTTTAAACAGAGATTGTCAAAGGTTTGAATTGAAATTTTCCCCCGCTGTGACGTATAGCAATGACGAAAGAACAGGACCCAGTTTCCTGGAAAATCTAGTTAGTATGTTTGGTCACTTTTTCTTTTGGTTTTCCTTTTTCAAGCAGTCTCTAAAATATCCTAATGTGAATACGTATTTTGTTGGAGCTGTGGCGGTGGTGTGTCATTTCTTTGTTGTGTTGGTTTGGTTTGGCTTTTTGCACCTTGAGTGCATTGCTTCTTGATTGGAGACTTCAGCTGATTTTAAATATCTTGCTTTTTTAATAAAGAGTGGATTGTTTGCAGCTTTTCAGCTGCCTAACACTATGATGCTTTAATCACTTTTTAATGTGAGAGGACAACATTCTGGGGTTTTTTGTCTCTTAAAAAAATGGTCTCCACAGAAGGGAGACCTTGCTTAGAAGTAGAAATTATTAAAGAAGCCATATAATACACTAAAAATTCAGAAGAAAATTGTGCTTATTTGTGAGCATAATGTAGCTGTTAAAAATACCCAACTGGGAATTAGGAGACCTGACTGTATCAGAACTCCTCAAGTGAACCATTGTGATTTATACCTATCAGCAAAATGGAGTTATTTCTTTGTGGGATTAATTGGGGATTATGTAGGGGTTAATTTAACAGTTTGTAAAACCCTATGTAGAGCTATCAAAATGCCAAGCGTTTTATATTGTATTATTAAAATGAAATACATACGATTTTTCCTGAATACGTTAACTCTCTGTGTTTTAATTCCTCTTTCAGATCAAAGAAGACTATTGATCCTTTTTATCAGTTTTGGGAAGAGCTGAGTGCTGAAGATCTTGAGAATCTGAAGAAACCCATTAAAAGGGTAATGTTTTCTGATCAACATGCAGTTCGGCTTTTGCCCAATCTCTGTCAGCTGCTTCTGTTGTAGGATTAATTTTTTCTTAGTATATGTGTATACTAAACTTCTATGAGACTGTGATTGAAATCCTTCTAAACCTCCTGTGGAGTCTGTCCCATTGTCAGATTTTTGAGTTCTTCAAACGTTCCGCTTTTCTTTCTTTCCTGTCATAACAAAAGGAAAATACTTCATGGTGTTATAGCTTTAACTGGTAACTTCGTAAACTTTCCTGTAACATTTTGGTTAGCAGATTTGGTTATTGCAACATTTCAGAACTGATTTTAGAAATACCTTTTTTGATGTCAGCTTTCATTACTTCTACCAAAAATTAAGAGACCTGGAGTATCTTTCTGCTCTCACTGATCCTTTTAAATTTATGCAGGGTACTTCTGAAGATGAAGATGATGACTTTTTGAAAGGGGAAACCCCTCAAAATGATGGTGTGGTTGGAATTGCTCCAAATTCTTTCTGAGTCCCATTCTTGGAGCCCGGTGAGCAGCGCCGGGGCCCTGCAGGCTGTTGTGTGCCGTGCCCTCAGGGGCCTGGGGAATCAGGAGTGAAAAGGTGGAAAACTGTGTGCAATTTTTTGCTCTGTAACGAGACTTTAGCTCAACTTCCCGAACTGGCAAATGCTATGTAACTACATTTAAGAAAAATGATTGTTTCTTAATCATCAGATTTCTGCAGATATATTATGATAAGGTCATATGTTGCTAGAAAAGCCTAGAGGATAAATAAGGGTGGTATTTTACAAATTTCACATTGAAATGGTTTCTATGACTTAACAAGGATTTTTTAATAGTTTTTTCTGACTCTTAAAACCTTTTGTTTACTAATGTTTCTCTACAAAGTTTTATATATCGGGGTGAAATTCTGGTCTTTTTCCCTACTGATTTGTGTGGGGATCAGAATTCCACTGTCAGTATTCCAACTACTCTGGCTGCTCTTGAGTTGGTTCCAAAGCAGCGCTCTGGTCCCGTGAGAGGGAAGCCGTGGATCGAGTCTGACAGGGATTCTTTGCACGCATCTCTGAAACGTCTCCTGTCCGTAGGAGCGTGGTGGGTAAAGCCGTTTGCTGGTGCAGGGCGCGTTCAGGTGATGAGTGTTGGCGCTCCTTAAATATGTTGCTGACACACAACTTTCCCAACTGTGAAAGTTCAGACTTACAAAAGTGATGATTGTTGAAGTGTTGTAAACAACGGAGTAGCTGAATGTATGACTTGTAGATAGTTTTCTCTGGGGTGCTTGTGAAGCGCTCTGAGACAGGTATTTATTTTCAGGTTTTGAAGTCTATATATGAATGCTGAAAAGACAAAAAAAAGAAAATCTTCCCTCCTAGAAAGGAAGCAACAGTGTCACTGGTGTCTTTGTGTTGTCTGTGTGTCAGGTTTCTTGTCTTTTTTTTTTTTTTGTGATTGCTGGCTTTTTAGATTTCACCAAGAATATAAAAAATGGAAAAAAATGTTATTTGTATATTTAGTTGAAAACTTTATGCTTTTGGGACTAAACTCCAGTAGCTGTGCAACTTCATTTGCCCTGCCTTAGATTCTGCACTTGAAGGCTTTCGAGACAATGGTTTGATTCAGAGCCAATAAAGATTGATGCAACTGGTGCAAATCTTACACCTTTGGAGCACATCTCTGTGTGTAACTAAGGATGTCTCGGTGTGGTCTGGCTTCTCAAGTAAGAGTGTTTGTTCTGACAGACAGCAAAAGCGAAGTTTCAGGGATAATACTGAAAAATGCAGCAGTGGATCTCGTTCATCATTGGGTAAATTGAGACTTGGTTTTTGTTTTCAATTTTAGTCCTCTTTACTGTCATTCCTGAGCAATAACCCATGGATTTCCATCTGAAATAACTGCATTCTCTCCTGGCATGGAATAGAAGACATGTCCTCCCATCAGCAGCTAGGAGAACGGCTGTGAGAGCTGCCTCTGCCTGTCCTGTGGCTGCTGTGTCTTCACAGAACTTTCCAAGCTGTGACACCAGTTATGTGGTACAGGAACTCATTGAAGCGGAAAAAAGACGTTAAGTGATGCAAAGCATGACAGAGAAATATGTGCAGGCATGGAAGGTCCGTCCTGTTGTTGCACAGTTACGTGTTGATGGGACTTGCTTAAAACAAAGATTCCGTGAGGAACTCCGGGTGATCCTGCGGTCTCCGAGAGCCCTGGTGCGTGGCTGTGAGCACAGGCACGGGCTGGGGCTTTGCTGGAGGCTCTGTCCTGTGAATGCTGCGGCTGGTTGGACCTGGGAGTGTTGGCCTATCTGGGAAATACAGCGTGTCCTCTGAAGAAAATGCCTGCTGCAGCTGTTTACTTTCCTGAGAGCTGGATGGGAAGGTGGAGCCGGGTTCCTGGTTGTGTTCTGGCTGTGGGGCCCGGCCCGGCGTGTCCCCTCCTGCGGGGTTCAACTGGGCTGCTGCCGCCGTGGTTCTCCTGTTTGGACGGGGGGAAGGAGGGAGAAAAAAATTGTCTTCGGGGAAAAACTGTCGTCTTTGGGATCGCCTGAATGTTTGTTTATGGCTGCTGGAGGGGGAGAGAGTGGCGTGGGTTTATGTGTAAACTTAAGGGCTTTGTCATGGTTCCTTCCAAAACGATTTTTTATAATAATTTATGGATGTCTCGCATCTGCAGGAGGGGTTTGTGCTGCGTTAACGTGTTGCGGTCGTTGGGCGGCGACACGATCCTTTCAGCGCCTCCGCCCGCGCTCCGGCGGCGGCCGGGATCAGCCCCGGCCCGGCCCAGCCCCGGCCCAGCCCCGGCCCAGCCCCGGCCCAGCCCCGGCCCAGCCCCGGCTGCTCCCGCGGGCGGTGCCGCCGCTGTCCGGCCCGGCCCCCTCCCAGCGGCCCGCGCGGCGAGGCCCGGCCCGGCCCCGGGAGGACGCGGAGACGCCGCCGCGGGCCTGGGCGCTGCCCGCGATGCCGCTGCTGGTGAACGGGGAGCGTATCGACCTGGCCCGGCCCGCGAGGGACCTGAGCCGCGCCCACCCGCACCTCGAGGTGAGGAGCGGGAGCGCCCGCGGTGGGAGCCGCCTCGGCCGGGGCGCGGGGGGCGGAGCGGGGCGGCCCCGGGCTGAGGGAGCCCGGCCCGGGGCGGGGAGCGCGGCTCCGCACCGGCGCGTTCCCCGGCTGTGGCGGCGGAAAGACGCGGGTTGAGTGGAAATGGGGAAAATACGGGACCGGGGGCGGCCGGGCCACCCTCCCGGGCTGCGGGAAGCCCCCGGCCGGGTCTGTGCCGACTGGCAAGAAGTGGGGATGAAAGGGAAAGCAGTCACTTTTCGGAAGGTCCTGACATCATTTCCAGTGTGTAAATGTAACCCTGAGGGTGACGGTGAACCAGGAATTGCTGACCTGGTTGGGAACACGTTTCTCATGAGGAAATGTTTCTTTATGGAAGCGGAGGTTTTGCTTCTGCGTATTTGATAAAGTGTGGTGTTTTCTGAGCCCCGCGCTGGGAACGCGCCGCTGGCCTGGCCGGGCTGTGCAGCTCTGCAGGGTCACGGCCGGGACGCCGGGCTGCCCGTGCGCTAAGCTGATAAAAAGAGATATTTTGATAAGTACTAAATAAATATGCTGGATTATGGCAGTAAAAGTCTGAAACTTTTACACCTGTCCTAACTAAACTTCCACGATCAGCTCTGGTATTGTCTAATATAACCTGTGCCAAGTCCTTCTGCCTTTTTATTGTACCTCTATCATCTATAAAGGAGTTTGTCTGTTTATGGAATGATGGGATTTAACAATTAACTGGATCAGTGGCAGGAAAGTGAAAAATTTTCCAAGTTCAGAATATTCCATAACAGAGAATCCGTGTGTTTCTTTCTGACCGGGCTCCCTTTGCTTTTCAGAACTGATGTTTCTGTCAAGTAATGGATACACCTGAGAGTTCAGCCACTGTGGTCTCTGTTATCATTTATCTTTAGGAAAAGGCAAAACTTCTGAGAAGTCAGCCTGCTCGGGTCGTGGAGCCCAAAGGTCTCCTCTATGTCCAGCAGAGGGAATTTGCAGTGACCACCCCTGAAGATGGTAGGTGGGAGCAGAATGTTTGTTCTCCTGGAGCGACGATTTTCAGAGCGGAGTCCTTACGGCGTTTCTCTCCTTCAAAACAGGTTCTGTTTCCATTCTCGGATCAGACGACGCAACCACCTGCCACATAGTTGTGCTCCGACACACAGGTATCGTTAAAGGGCATTCAGAACAAAACCTGTACCCCCAAAATAATCACTGGGTGATGCTGCATTCATAAAATAAACTGCAATTATATTTATATTAACTTGAATTGCAAAAAGTCAGGTGTTGTATTAACTGAGCGACTTGTTCAAAGAGTCGGGGTGTTCAGTGTTGGAGATTCATGTTCTGGCTGGTCGGTGAGCAGATCCCAAACTTGATCTGCTCCTGTGGCCGCGCTCGGCAGCTCAGGCCTGCGGGATTTGGTGTTACAACAATAACAGAGGGAGAATTTGTAGAGGGATCGTTGCTGCGTGCCTGGATTTCAGACACCAGAGATGTTGCCTGGTCTTGGTTAAGAGGGCACTTGTACCCTTTGCATGATTTTGGTGATTTGATAATGCGGCACATGACGAGGTTATCACCTCATTTGGTCAGCCCTCATCTCCTGCTGGAGGCTGCTCTCCCGGCAGGGCTGAGAAGGTGCTGGGTGCAGCTCTTACTCTGCTACGGTAGCATAAACTGTTAATTATTTTAATAACGGCAGCGTAACAGCCTCTAACAACATCTTCCTCAGGCAGCGGAGCCACATGCTTGACACACTGTGACGGGTCGGACACGGAGGCCGAGGTGTCGCTCATCATGAGCGCGGTGAAGTCGTTCTCTGACCCCACGGGACGCGGAAGGTCAGCTCTGCTCCGCTCCTCGGGTGCCGTTTGCACAAAGGTTGTTGCAAATGTTAAGGTTGGGGGATTCTTATGTGATTATATGGGGCTCAGAGAAGGTAATTGTGCAAGCAATACCTCTTGATCAGGAACCACACGTAAGGTTAGAATGATTTCCTTGACTATGATTTTGAGAGCATTTTTAACAGTGGCTTAAAACAGAGTTCTGCTCTGAGTAGTGTCTGTAAAACTGCCATCCTAAAGTTTTATGTTTACAGTCTTCCATTTAAATTCTGTTTCAGATGTGAAGAATCTTCCAAACAACTTGCTTTTGATTGGTCTTGTAAATTCCTCTTGGGATCTGAGAATCCATCTGGGCTTTTAGGAAGTCCTGCATTAAAACAAAAATGAAAACAAAACCAAACAACATCAACAAACAAACAAGCAAACAGAGGAGAGGGGTGGGAGAGCGGGGGAAAAAAGCTCTGAAACAGAACTTAGCGAACAGTGGTTTCCTGGATGGGAAGGTTTTTGCCCTTTATCAAACTACAGTTTGACAAGAACAAGAACTCACTGAGCTTGGAAGATCTGGTTTCTAAAAGCACATGATTTGTCAGGGCTTGTCCTTACATAGACACTTTTCAGAGAAGAACCTTGTTAATGACCCAGAGTAGTCATGAGGTCACAGGAGCAAAAGTCTTTATGTTTAATTAACCCTTTCTTGGGAACTGGAAGGTGGTTACTTAATCCAGTCCAAAGCCGCAGCGCTGGCCCTCGGAGCTGCTCCTTGGTCAGACAGAATTGCATGCGCGAGTCCCTCCGACTTTTACATTTGTGCCAGTTCCTGGGTGACCCCTGAGCCATGCAGAAGGGAATGACCATCAACACATGAGGCTTCTCCACCGCTCGCTTTGCATTCTGGGCTGGGGATTATTTTGTGAAGCTGTTGACTTTGGGATGTCGTTTTAACTGCTGTTTCCTGTTATTCCATCTCTGTCAGGCTGGAAGTGCACCTAGTTGGAGGTTTCAATGATGATAGGCAGTTATCACAAAAACTTACTAATCAGCTTCTTAGTAAGTTCACATTTTTTTCCACTCTCATGTCCAAAAAAAAAAAAAAAAAAATTCTGCCAGGCTTTGGGTCCTTTGGGTCCTTTGGGTCCTTTGGGTACTTTCCTTTGGGTCCTTTGGGTACTTTCCTTTGGGTCCTTTGGGTACTTTGTTTGTTTGTTTGTAAGCTGAGCCCCAGCTGCTCATGCAGGAGATGTGGATTCCTGCTGAAGGGTGTTGACCCCAGAACTCGATCTGAAGCGGGGTTGGGCTCCTGAGGCTGCAGCCGCTGTGGGCTGGGGAGGCTGAACTGGGCGTTTCTTCACGGTTTATATTCCAGTGGGTAGAACTGGAGCTCAGCTCAGCCAGGCTTGATTCTTGGCTCTGCTGCCGAAACGCTACGTGGTTTGAGTCCAGTGTTGTCACCGTCTACGTCTATAGATGTGGGTGACTTCATTAGTTACTATTAATATCGTACCTTAATGCGATGAGGTTAAATTTAATTAGCATTGGGAATTGTCTGATGGAAGACGTGATGTCTGTTTATAAAAAAATCTATAGCCTGAGAAGTGACTGTGGTGCTTTATGAACATATTTGGAACATGAACCACCTGCTCAGCCCCTGTCCGTGCTGCGGCTTGTGCTCAGCACCATGGGCTGCAGCGGACGTGGAGGGGACGGAACAAAATGGAACCGACAACGGTCCTGGGAGCGTCCCTTGTGGCCATCGCACCTGGTGATTCCTGTGTTACAGCTGCCATGGAGTTCTGTACAGAATTAAGTATTTTGGTTAGCTTATTTTATTCAACCTTCTGACTTTCATGCATCGAATTACAATTTGAAACAATAACGCTGTAGTGCTATTAGCATTTCAAAAATAGGAGAAGTGGTTTTTAGCTGGTCTGTGGGATGGTGAAAAGCATAATTAAAACACAGCTAATGAAAGACTGGAATTGCTTACTATATATGTAATATTTCAGGGAAATAAATGTAAATATAAGGTCTTAAATGTGTAGTGAACTAAAGTAGACCTGATGTGATGCCAGAGCTAAACCAGTCTCTGTATAAGTGGCACAGCACTCTTAGCATATTTTTTGCCATTACAAGCGCTACTCGCTGCAAGTCCTTGTTCCATTTAATAGCCCTGGTGTTAATTTTATACAAGTGAGTTTGCAGCGGGTCTTCCCATTGCTGTGTGCTCTGCGGCGGGTGCGTCTGCCCGCCCGTGGTGCCCGGTCCGTGTGTGGTGCCCGGTCGCTCTCACACTGCTGTTGTCCTTGTTGCTGCAGGAGCCTTCCATCTCCAGCCCGATGAGCTTCATTTAGTGACTTTCTGCGTGACAGGTGAGAAAATGTTTCCTTAGGTTTTGAAGTATCCTGGCTAAATTCCAACTGCAGGTAGTTTTTTTTTTTTCCACACATGGCTCTTTTATCTGCCCTGTAAGAAGGAACAGAGTCCTCCATAACGAGTTGTGATGTTTTATTGCCGGTAGTGTGTGTGGTAATTTCCTTTTCTATTACATCCAGGTTGTATTTCCATCATTTTTGCGTTTCAGTGCTGTTGGTGACTTTTACATCTTTGACACTTGGCATCATCACAGTTTTGCGTTGTGGTTTTTTTTCCCTGTGAATTGCCGCTGTGGAAAGCGGAGCGGCACCGGGCTGGAGTTCTGCTCCAGGCCCCGCTGTGCTGGTGTGGGCCTGTCCTGTCTTTTTTTTTTCTGTCTTTATGCAACATCCACCCCGTTTTTCCCTGGTAACGAATGCTGCAACTCAATGAATCAAAAATTGTACAAGTTTGACTTTTTTTTTTTTTACAGAACTAAATGACAGAGAAGAAAAGGATATTCACTTTCCAATAATTTATGGAATAGGTGAGTTAAATTAGAATTCAGTTAGTTTTTTGTAATTGGTTGGGTTTTCAGATTTTTGTATTAAACAGGCTGCTTTTAATGACAGGGTAGAGTCCAGCCGAAAAATTCAGTGCTGCCGTTGGAGGTGTTGGTAGAAATAGGAGTTTTCCTCTGGTGCCACAACCGGGGAGCTGCACACAGGGACGTGGCGTGAACAAACACAAGCATTTTGGTTCACTGGTCTTTGGCCAATATCAAGCTACTGCACTTACCTTTGGGGTCAGAATTCAAGCTTTTTGTTGTTAATTTTGTATTTTTTCGAATTAGTTGAACTCTGAAAATGTTCTGCAATATTGCAATGCTGCCAAAGCAACATCAAAATAAATAGAAATATACTGTCACAGGCCAGAGAGAAATACAAGAAGAGTATTTGGTGTGGCCTAAAGTTCCTGCAATGTGATCATTTCAAACAAGTGTCTTGTAAGAATCCACTGTT
Source organism: Patagioenas fasciata (assembly GCF_037038585.1). Taxonomy (NCBI): domain Eukaryota; kingdom Metazoa; phylum Chordata; class Aves; order Columbiformes; family Columbidae; genus Patagioenas; species Patagioenas fasciata. The sequence goes on along the minus strand of NC_092534.1, from coordinate 433,595 downwards.
TGTGTATTTAAACTCTCTTTTCTCCCAGCTGTGAACGTTAAAACAGCAGAGATTTTCCCTGCAACCTTCCCAGAAAAGGGGCCAGATGAGGATTTGCGTTCAGCCCATGTTTTAACAGGAGCAACAGTGAGTAAAAATAATGGCAAGAAAGGGTATTTTTGCTGGAAGGGGAGACCAGTTAGGGGTAAAATGTCAAAAGTTTGAGGAAAGCAATACTTTAGTAATGCTGTGTCAGTAACAAACCAGATGAGGAAGATGGAGGAGTGGAGGGGAAGGACAGGGTGGAGATGAAACCCTCTGAGCTCTTGGGGGTCAGGGTCAGCCTGGTCCTTCCTGGGGCAGCACCAGCAGCACAACTTACGTAAAGAGATTCAGGTCACAGGTGTAATCCCTGCAGTTCTGGGTTTGCAGCAGTTCAGTGTCTCATTTGTCAGCTGTCCCCTTCCCTCCGTGCACCCTGTCTGACACATATGGCCCCACTGTCCTTACAGCTGACTAACATTTATGATGCAAAGACAGAAGAGCTGCACATTGGGCCATATTTCTGGAGGCCTTTCCCATATGTGGATTTTTGGCTGGAACAAGATGATAAACAGATTTTACAGGTACCTGAAACTGTCTTTTTTTTTTCCTCCATTTAGCTGAGTAGAGCGAGGGGTGGGGGCTGATGGGCTGTCAGAACTTTCCACAGTGCACTGCCTGGGGTGGGTGGGAAATAATCTTATTAAAAGGCAGAATAATTGAGAACGTTGTATTCTGAATGTCAAGCAGCTCTTGCCCCCATCTTGTTTTTCAGAATCTTTCCACATCACCCCTGGCTGAGCCACCCCACTTTGTTTCCCACATTAGATCTACATTAACATTTTTAAAAGAACATCCATTTCCATCTCGCTCCCTATTTCCTGACAGGAAACCTCGTATCTACAAAAAAAATGAAGAAGGGTTGTGGGAACAGGTTTGTTCTGACAAGATGTAACCTGGAACCAAACACCACAACTGCTTTAGGGAAGTCTAGGCTTGCAAGAAGAGCAATTTGTTGGAAACAAGCGTATTGCTGGTCACAAATAATATTGTTCCTGTGCTTTTCAAAATAAAGTATTTTGACAGAAGTAACTTGCTTTTTCTGCATTACTTGTGTAGGAATTGCTGCTACTTTAAAGCAAGAATTTGGCCTTATGTTCTCTTGTTCCAGTGCAGTAAACTGATGAGTACAGACACAGACAGGTGGCAGCGCTGTGCACCCAGGAAGGGGACTGATTACATTGACTATTTAAAATACTTTAGAAAATGACTTTCCACACAAAGTGAAAGACAGTTGCCTACACTTAACGCTTACTAACATCTAGGGAAGTATCCTTCAGCAATTAATTAATTCAAGAGTAATAATTTGAAGAATCTTTATTGAAACATTCAGAAAGTATCTAAAGAACAAAACTCATTCCAACAAAACTACTGGTTAAACACTTCCAAATATAAAAACATTAAAAATTAATCTGTGGAGATAGCTTTATCCCAAACAAATTACTCTTATTAACATACTTTATTGCACCAAAGAACCCCAGAAGGAAGACTAGTCAACTTAGTTGTTTTTGCACTTCAGAAAGATTGCACTGATTTCCCTCAGTCCCCCTTGTTCACACATCCCCACCACACAGGCTCCAGGAGCTGAAAGTCAAATCAGGTGCCAGTACAGCTCCAACCCCCAGTTTGTCAGATGACCAAGGTCAGTCCTACTACCACTACAACCCATCTTACAGTTCACCTTTTAGGGGGGGGAGAAAAAAACCCCAAACAAAATCTAAATGAAGCAAACTGCAATACTTGGATCCAGTTCTACAGGGATGGGGTGGTTTTCCCCCAGAATCATGTATCTTTGGGAAAGGAAACTTTTCCAAAGAGCTCCTTTACACACGAGGCTCTGAAAATTTGCAGCAATTCATTAAGATAATTTTGGGGGTAGGGGGACACTTCTCCACCTTAGAGGTTGATTTACCCAAAGCTTTGCTTGTGCCTTTAGTCATTGTAGCCATTAAGAAGGTGTGCTGTAGTGTAGATAACCTATATAATTTCTCTCAATCTGTGCAATTCCTGCCACAGGTAAGTGTTGAAACCATCACAAATGTACTGTTTTTTCAAGCTTTACTACTACTAGCTTTAAAAATACACAACATAAAGAACTCTGGTCACATGACAAGTGTGCTCAGTAGGATTTGGTTTGTAACTGGTGTGCAAAGGAAAAGGGGTCCTGGCGATCAAGTGCAGCGACACAAGCAAGTGGCCGCTCCAGCACGCACGGGCACTAGATCCTCAAAACATCGATAACTCACTCCCTGCTGTCCCTGCGGCCTGGGCTGGGCCCCGCCGCGCAACGGCAGGGAAAACTGGCAGATGGCAACAAGCTGCTCAGTGACACCGATGTACCCGGCAGTCACTGCTCACAGCTGCCAGGTGACCTTCCTAAGGGGAAAAAAGAGTGAGATAGAGCTAGTGGTGCCTGCGGGAGCAGCTACACTGGATTTGAAATATTAAAAAAGGTAAACAATTGGCAGTTGATTATTTTTTAAGTGTATTAGCATAAAATTAGTTCATTTAACAATTATTTGGTGCACCTGTATCCTCAGGTTTGGCTGATCGATTCATTACCAACTACACTCATGCTTAGGAAGAACTGCCAACAGCTTTTACAAATGGTTATGAGCAGTTGATGAACTTCACTAGTACTTTGGTGACACTGACATGTAGAGGATTAAAGCAACTGTAACAAGTGTAAGATAAGACAAATCTCTGTCCCATTGGGGGAATTTATGTCTGTGCAAAATCCCAGTTACTCAGTTACAGTAGTTATTACTGTATTGGCGTGTGGCACTGGTCACGTTTTAAATGCGTCATTAACGCCCAGGCTCCCGGGGCTCAGGCCTCCTCCGCAAAGTCTGAAACCCACCATCAGGATTTTATCTTTGACTTTCTTGTTCCTCTACCTTTGTACAGTTGTTTGGCGATTTGTCACTCGGAATGTCCTCCGTGTCTTTAGTTGTCGCCTGTGCCACCTCCTCCTGCTCCTCTGTTTTTTCAGTCTCTGAAGGTCCTCGCTCCTGGGCAGGGGACAGAGTCGGGGGTCTCTGATCCATCCTCTCCAGGTCATCGCAGTGACTGACTGAGCTCGTCTCGCTGAATCCATCAGAACTTCTCAGAGACCTTTTAAAGATTTTCTGGCCTGTAAAGTGTTTGAAGAATGCGGTACCAATGAAGGCTGCAAATACAAAATGCTGTACGAACAACTTCAATTTCAAAGAAAATATCTGAATTTTATAACTGCAAAGAAATAGATTCAGTTTTGGTGCTGGCTTGTACCTGAAACACAGACACATACTTACAGCTACGTACACACGGCACCAGCACTCATGTTATTCTGTGTGAACAGAAACTGCTGAAATTCAGCTGAACACTGAGCTGCCCATGTACTCAGTGAGGTCACTCAAGGATAAAAACTTGTACTGAAAATTGCAAGCTGGGAGCCAAACAGCTCAATTGGTGAATTCAAACTATGGTCTTCCTGACAGGCAAATCAACATTAATTGCTGTAATAATGCAACTACAAAGAAAGTGCCATATATTTAGTAGATCTTCACCTTAGAATGACTTTGCCCACAAAATACTGGGTAGCAACAGAAATGCAGTGGCTAAAATACACAATTATACATTGTCAATGCTTTTATTTCAAATAAAACTTTTGGCTTGTTACCTGCTGATTTTCAAAACTCAATAACCTCATAATATTCCAGAGAAAGATTCCAGACTTCATAGGCAGTTGGCAGTTAATGGGATAACAGCTCCCTGTAGGAAGATTTCCTTCCCAGGAAGTATTCTTGGGGAGAAAACAAACAGGGCTGGTGTTCTGTGCCGTGTTTAAATTCAGGTTTTTAAGGCAGACTTGAGGCATTAGAAGATGAGCTCTAGTTCCAGATACTATGAAAGATGGAAAATCATGCTGGTTTTGTGTCATGCAACTCAGATGGCAGGAGGTTTCAGCAAATTTCAGAAATTAAGATGTAGGAACTTACCAGGAAGTCTTTGCTTTGCAAGGCTGGAAGTAGGAGTTGGTGGCGGAGTAGTGCCTGTTCCTTGGGCCTTGGATACGTACGTAGATTCTGTGGATTCTAGAGAGCCTGCGGGTTAAACAAAAACTATTAAGTTGAATACAGCACAAACTAGACAAGGTTTTTGTCCATCTGTGTTTATAAGGTGTGCAATCTTATTTTTACTGCACATTTCTGAAACTGCACATGCTGGGTTGAGTTGAAACTGCAACTGGTGGTTCCCGAGTGCTGGGGCTCCAAGTGCTGAGCCTTACAAAGATGAGTAAGGTTTCCCCACGCACTCTGCAATGCTGCTACCCCCGATACTCCTTTTCTCTTCTCCTCCCAGCTGCTGAGCGGTGCAGGTGGAAGGGGTGTGTGGCTGCAAGGGGAAACCTGGGTTCTCTGACCTAAGAACCTCCCCGTTGGGCACATGAGGAATCAGAAAGTCCCAACTACAGCAGAAATCCTCCCTCGCTGCTGACACACAGACAGGCGCTTGTTCTAGGAATATTCTAAGGATATTACAGTGAAAAATTCTAATTTCAGAAAGCATGATATTAGTATATCAGTCTTAATTAAGTAAAAGCTATAGACAGGTCTTTTCACATCACCAAACATGAATTACAAAACAATGAGTAAAAGCAGACTCTTCTACATTGTAATATTTCATTTATTAGTGTCTCCCTCAAGGCCACGCTGATGCCAGTCCTCAGCTTGTCCCATCAGACCTGACACTGCTCAGCACGCAAACCAGAACGTCAGCAATGCGGCAGCAGCCAGATGGTGTGAAACCAGGACAGACAGTGACATCGAGCTCCCGCAGGGCAGACACCCCGGTGCGGCTCTGCAAGCACACGCCAGAGGATTCACCTGCACTTTCACGGAGAAACAACGTTCCAAGACCTGAGCTACCCCGCTAGCTTATGTAACTATAGACACAGCATAAACACCAACCTGTTGCAGCATATGTAGCCAAAAGTCACATAAATTATTCCTCTATTAATAAATGCCAATGTCTAATTAGTTCTTTTTTTAAAGTGACTCAACATACAAGAATAAAAAGTAAATGTACAAGTGAGGTTAGAAGATTGTCTTATGGAATGTAACAGAAACAGTGAAAAGCATGTTGTACAGCCTAAGGGTGGATTATGTCACTCATTATCAAATCAGCACAAGAAAGTGTGTTGAAATTTTAATTTAAAATTGGAAACAGTCCTAACGACAGCACTACATGGCTGCAGATGCCCCAAGTCCTACCTGCTGTTAAATTAAATGTTCTTCCCTTTGGTGAGGCTTGGAATGGAGAAAACCAGTTCAGCACAGAGCCCACCACAGGTATCTGTCGCAGCAGCCCCTGGGAGCACAGAGGGAGTGGTGGGTGAGTAGCCAGCCCACGGGGGATAAGTTATTTCAGGTTTCCCAGGTAACTTGGGTTTATGGCTTTACCTCTTCCAGAAGCCGTTCTTCATTTGCTTTCTGGAGCTGAAGTTGTGCTTCCTGTATCCCTTTTCTAACAACTTCAGTCATGTTTTCCAACAACTAATAAAAACCAGAAATTATTATATATATTATTTGGACTTGAAATTGTATTTTTAATTCAGGTTTTGGGGATGTAAACACTGTAATCAGATATTTTTCTAATTTAAGACTGTATTTGGCAATCACTATTTTGTTATGACTGTAAATTAAAGAATGTACAGGCTGACTGCAAGATTTTTAAAAGATATACCCAGAGGACAGAATGTCATGTTTTTAGAAATGAACTTGTGACCCAAATTCTTCAAAGATCTGCTTGGCACAGAAGTGTTTGTCAGATGCTGAATCTGACTGGGAAGAATTTTTAGGTTTATAGAGTACATTTTGCTTTCTAGAAGCACCCAGGACTTCAACCGGCCCCACGGTCAGGCAAACAACCCATCTGACCCTCAACGGAGCACAGGGGCTTCAGGAGTGGCCAGAAAGTCTCCAGAAAACACTGCTAGAAATATTTAATTGCCAAAACCAACATATTCCCATTGGTGGGAATAGGATTTCTGACATCCTCTTTTTTTTAAGTGAGGAAATGAAATGCCCAACAGCAGAGGAATGAAAGGACAGATTTTCCTTTGTGATACTGGTCATTTAGGGATTCTACTTTAAAGAATATTTGAAGAACTCTAATCAGGTAAATCCCTTAACAAAAAGGAATTAATCATCAGCTTTATTACTTCAACAGGAAATTCATAATTTCCATTTTTAAGCCACCCTTTTTTTTTTTTTTTACATTTTAGGGCACAGTCTTATCTTAGAGATGGTGGAAACAACCCCAATCCCAGCTCACAATCAGCCCCCACCTTCCCCTTTATTTAGTTTTGACATCTTAAATTTTAGTGATAAAACCAGCCTGTTTCAGTACTAATAAGTTTTTCATTAGAACTAATGAACACGGGACCACGAACGTTAATCAGGACACCCTCAGAATATCATAATCCTCTAACAGAAGTTCTCTTTATGCGGACACAGATTATTATTTCCACAGTCATTAAGACTGTTTATTACTGGCAAATACAGTTTACTTTCACAAAGAACAAAACCATATCCTGAAGTCAACGTGGAAGGGAAAAAAAAAAAGAGGTGCTGGAATACTCTGTGATTTATTAATACGTACTCTGGAATTTTCTTCAATTTCTCTGCCTGTTGCTGCGATAGTTTCGACTAATTCGGACACGTCCAGGTCCTCGGTCACCATGCCAATATAAACGCAGTTCTTCTGCCCGCCAAATTCAGGACCTGCGAGCGCAGGTCTTCGTCACATACAAAACCACATTCTCGCCATAGATGCCACATGCATGCTTGTGAATTGGGAAAACTTAATATCACCCCCCCGCTTCAGTAATTAAGTAGAATATCCACACAGGTATAAATTACGCAGACTGAAAAAAAAGCTCAGCCCTGTGGGTTTTCAGAAAGAGAAGAGAAAACAATATCTAAACAAGAAAAACAGTGGATATTTTATACAGCAAAGGAGTTGTAAAATAAGTATCAGGGTTGAATATGCTTCAAACTCGTTACTTTCTGTGATTTACCCATTACTTGGTTTCACTAGGGCGCTATATTTTTGAAAGCTAGATCAGAGTTCTGAGAAAGCAAATTAACATTATATCAGCTATAAGGTGGCACTATGTAAGTGTGAAAGTGCTGCTAATCATCACAAGAGTCACATGAAGCTTTTAATGCACCCCCAAAAAGCAGTGAACTGGCCAGGGGCTTTCAGCGAGATCTGCTTTTTGCTAACACACAGGAAACTCTGCTGCTTTTGTCTGTTCTGACACAGAAACGCGTTTGGGTCTCGTCGCTCAGTTTTCACAAGTATTTCTGAGAACTGTGCACTTTGCTCACCCCGCACAATGTTTATGGGCTCAAACGGGTGAGGAGGACACACAACTACAGATGTTTCTGCAATAATCATATTCCCAGCAGTGTAATTCTGCATTGTAACAATGTATGTCCAAATGACCTGTTGAACCCTTCTAATACAGCCAGTGACATGACTCAGCTCCAACAGAAGTTTTTTAAATAGTGCAGTTACCCAAAGAAAAAGTGAGATCCGACTCCAATTCATTTAATTTTTTCAGAAGTTCTGTGTTGATTTTTTCCAGTTCCTTTTCCTGTTTGTCATCATTCTTCCCATCACTGTGATAGTTGTATCTTCAAACCAAACCAGAAGATAGTGATTTTGCTTCACAGTACATACAAAAATACATACACAGATTTCTACAAATTTCTGTATTTTACAAACCAAAAACCTCAAAACAAGATCAACAAGTTTACTGCCACTTATCATTGGAGATTTGGGGGTGGGAGGAGGTTGCTTAACTGAACACAACAGATCTGTAGATAATATATTGGTTATACTTCAGATGCTCTGACTGTACAGAATCCTTCCTAGAAGCCTCTATCAGAGGATCAGAACATACACTTGCAGGGTTTTATTCAGTGTATTAGTGAATCTCACAATAGATAAAAATCTAAGCTGCCTCCAATATTAGAACTGTTGTCCTAATTTTGCTAAAACAGCTCTTCAGCTTTTCTTAAAAAAAAAATAAAATCTCAAAGTAAGCAACATGAAGAAGGTAATTCCTAAAGAGCCCTCAAAAGCTTCAACTGGGCACAAAGCCAGCAAACAAGACATACAAATCACCACTAAAGAGATCACATGTTCATTTCTGTTAATGCACAGTCTATCCAAATACATAATGAAGAAAATATTGAAAAATTTACCTTACAACACCTAATCCTGGCCAGCTGAGATCTTCAATATACAGCAGGCCTACAGTTCTTCTAACTTCTCGCTCAAATTCCTCTCTCAGTTGCAGTGTACTTGTCAACACTGGTATCCTCATTTTTAAGCAGTCTACTAACTGATCAACATCTTGTATTTCAGTTCCTAGAACTAAAGAGCTGATGTGTTAGTGTGTAATAAAAGTGAACAGACACACACAGATGTCTGAATTAAACAATCAGAAAAGAAGCCGGTCTGTAAGTCAACCGTAATTCACAGATAGTATTAAAACACCTTGATCTATGTAACAGTGTTTTTTTCTGCAGTTATGTATCCACTGATACATCAAAATGGAAATAGCTAAGGTTTTCATAAAAATAAGCTAATCAAAAGGATTTTCTGATGTTGCAGACTAATCAGGACAATGCCCTTTTCCATTATATCACAAAAATTCCTCTTCCTGCAGCCAAACAGATAATGACTTAGAACCTAACAATCAACCAACCATAACAGCGTCACCAAGTGATTTATTCAAAAATGTACATTCCTGTGTGCAGGAGGATTCTCTCATGCCATGTGTCACCCCGAGCTGTGGCAAGTGCTCTATGCATCCGCCGAGTCTAAACGAAGTTTGTACATGGTGCTGGCTTGAATATGAAATTTAAGACACTTTCCAAAACACAGATTCTTATTCCCCCCATCAGTGATTACAGAAAAAACCTACAGGTTTAGTAAATAGTTGTTTTAATTATGTAGCTATATTGTGGACACAAGGACCATCTCAGCGTTGAAACACCTGTGTAGAGAGGTCAAGCATCTTGTGTTAAGCAGCTGAAACAAAGGAAGGGAGGGATGGTTTACCCTTTATATTTCTTTTATAACTGTCAGAAACAAAGATCTTTTTGCCTTGCTTATCCTACTGAATTTAAAAAATAATGAGTACAAGTCTTTCTCTGCAGAGGCAGGGAGGCAATGTCACCCACAGCAGCTGAGGTACCTCCAATGCACCCACTGCCAAGGCACAGAATGGTAAAGCCACGATAGTTTTGTTCATAAAAAAAATCCTCACCATATGAGAATATACTGGGGAGTTTCTTGATTATACCTGCTCTTACACCAGGAGATTGTTGTACAATCGTACAGCAACCGCCGTTTTCACAGGAGGACGTTACCTGCAGCAGTCATGAGGGGGCTGAACCGCACACACGTGCCCTCGTCTTCCAGCTCCACCAGGTCGGCCCCGCTGGTTGGGACCAGCTGTGCCAGCTGCTCTCCCAGCTGCCAGCGCAAAACACAGGGTGAGCTGCACATGTAAGTCAGAGGTTCCTGCAAAACTGTCACTAAGGATACCATGATTATTACAAAATGGACCCAAAATGTACTCAGCTCCCTGAAAGCACAGGTTTCTAGAATTAATCCTCTTAAAGAAAAAAATCCACTACCAAAAGCTTCAGATGCAGTAATAATTTCAGTAGTAATCACATGTAAAACAATCAGAAGTGTGAAAGCAACTTTGCTTTAGAGTGAATTAATCTTTTAAAACCAAAATGCCCACTTGTAACAATAACAGATCAAGAATAATTGTCAAACTAATCTACCAAAGATTTGATAACTACTGCTGAACCCCTGGAACCATTCCACTGTCACTTCTTTTTTCCTAAAAGAGAAAAAAACATCCATTCTTACCCACTGATTGAAAGTGTCATGAACATGTCTTTCGTTGCTTATTATGGGGTGCTGAATAGCTGAGGCCTGGGCAGCATGTGAGGTCTGATCTGAATCCAAAGACATGAGAATCACAAGAGCGCATTTTTACTTAATTAATTAAACAAAAGGCAACCTAAAATTCAGATAAAAGACAACTACATTTCCTAGGTAATGTAACACATCTACACGATGTACTGGACCTCAAGCAAACTAACAAGGACTTTTTTTTAAAGGTATGTTGAACATGACAAATACTACAAGCAAAACAGAGAATTAGATATATTTGTTTTAAAAACAACCAATAAAATACTTCGCTCAGTTTTGAGGTTCAAATGCCTCAACAGAAATAAAAACATTTTTTTCACAAAGCAAAATCCTGTCACAGCAGGCTGAAATATTTAATTTGATGCACTCAGCTACTTTAAAATCAAGTTTTAATGATTACTTTCTGCTATAAAGCACACAAAAATGCTACTAAGAATTATACATTATATACAAAACATGCAGAAATTGCCAAAGATTCCATAATACAGCCTTATAATTCAAGAGGGTGACATGTCTCTAGTAAAGCTTTTCAAATAAATGCATCCATGTACAAAGCAATCCACCAGCTCACCACTCCAAGATGAACAGGTGTACTTTCCAAGTGCAACCATGAATTAGATTAAAACCCAAAACCACCCTCCCCCATGCCCAACATGAAAAATCCACAGACAAATAAAATCAACAGTTGTAACAAAACTACAAAGTTTTGTAGCAGTCTTTTGTCTCATCCCAGCTTTTCTCTCAAGTAGCAAGTGACAGGATGAGAGGAAAAGGCCTCAAGTTGCGCCAGGGGAGGCTGAGGTTGGATGTGGGGAACAATTTCTTCCCCGAAGGGCTGTGGGGCATTGGAACAGGCTGCCCAGGGCAGTGCTGGAGTCACCATCCCTGGAGGGTTGGACAGACGGACATGAGGTTCTCAGGACATGGGGCAGTGCCAGGGCTGGGTTGTGGTTGGACTCAATGACCTTGAGGGTCTCTTCCAACCAAAATGATTCTTTTCTTTCTAAAGCTGGACATTCCACCTTTCCCCCTCAGAGCACACACATACAAACACCCCAATGTGCTCCTCTGTCACTGACAGAACAATACTCGGCCAAGGATGTTCTGCTCAGAGCCACGTACGATGTGGCTACTCTATATGACTACTGCCAGAGTCGTTCCTAACGTGTTCTTGCTCTTTTTAAAAAGATTGCAACAGCAAGCGTAGTCAGTAACACACAGAAATGTGGTTCTTGCAACCAGCTGCTAGAAGTTGAGAGGGAGCAGAAAGCTTGAACAGAGCCAAGGAAGATCTTCTGTCCTCAGCACAACCAGAGCCGGCAGCCTCGGAGACCTCCCCAGCTGCTCTCCACATGCGGTCACACACAGATCTCTCCTCACTCAAGAAGGCAGAACATTGTTTGCCATGGAAATTCAAAACACTGCAGTCTAGCTACATAAAAGCAGCTATCACATGTATGGATTCTATCACTGGATCATGACCAGCATTCACACCTTTTCTAAAACCTTGTTATGCAAGAAAAGTGCACTACAGAACATTTACCTCAAATTAATTTTACAAATTAGGAGTTAAGCTGTAAAGAGAGGGGGTTTAGTTTTGTTTTTAAATAAATCACATACCTCTATTTGAATATTCACAGAAGAACTTGAAAACCACCACTGGCGAACTCAGTTCATCTTCAACCTTAAAAATTAAAACAAATATAGATATATTTTCACACATATTTTAGATGTAACGCAGCATATAGTTCTTAGACTGCTGAGTAAAGCAGATAATTTTGTTTTGACAGCAGTAACAATGATCACACTGCCTCAGTATGAGAAGTTAACTCTAGGAGTGTGAGCAAACACAGGGAAAGTCAATCATTATTCAGATTATTCAAATAAAGCAGAATCGTATTGATTCAAATTATGCATAATTAAAATTTGGGCACTATACAGCAAGAAATCTAAGAATGCTCATTCGCAAATATACCGTACTAAATAGTTAATTTAACTTTAAGTATTTTCAGACATTAATGTGTGAAAAACCAAAAAATCTCTTGGAAATTGCCCCAGAATTACTGGAGAACATCAAGAAAGTTCCAGAAGAAATAACTGATAACTGATGATAACTGATTCTACTTTGGGGGTAGGAGAAACGGGCTTGGCAGCCCCTGGAGGCAAATCTGCGGCTACTTTTCACAATCCTACAAATGCAAGATTTATTTTAGTAGAAGTGGGAAGTTCTAAAGTAATTTGATCTCCCAAGGCCACTAATACTCTTGGAAAAGCAATTTTTACAGAAACAGTTATTGTCACTCAGATTGATCCATGAATTATCTATTGCCCCAGAAAACTAAGCTGAATCTATTTTCTGATTCTAATTGACATCAAGTGTCAATTAAAATTGGGGGGTTGATAAAATCATGAAACCCTGTTGAACGGGACATCTCACAAACTGAATTTGGAATGAAGACATTAGATGTACTTTCTAAAACTATTTCTGGTGTAAACACCTCATCTGGGATAATTTTTGTGTATAATTACACAGGGTTCACAGGATCACCCCAACAGCAGGGGAAGATGCAGCCCAAATGTATTAGAGAGGCTCACAAAAACTCGTTTCACTGGTATTGCTGAACAAATCCATAGTTTAAATGGAATTGAATCAATTTCTGGATGTTGCTCTGTCAGCTCCACTGAGTACACGAATACACAGCAACAGAACAAATACAACCAAGCCATGTAATTTCCTTGAATGCCAGAACTTACCTAGAAAGATACCAGGCACCTTCAAAACAATGGTTATGATTTAAGTAATATTCTAAAATAACTTTTAAAATCAAAGCTATTCTTATCATTTAACAAGCAAATACTAAGCTATACAACCAACATATTAAATATAAACTATACCGAAGTTTTAATGAAATCCAGGTTTTTCAAGTTTTCCAGCAACCTTTGGCTCTAGAAGGGAAACAAAAGGAAGACACAAACACACAGTTTCAGAGGGTGAAAATTATTCTGATAAACATGAAATAGTCATTACTGTAGTTTCTATTTCTGAACAAAACCCTACGAGATGTCAGGAAATTCATCCAGTTCTTATTTGTAAGTTTAGAAAATAATGGAAAAAGATTTTCTGGTTTTAGTAAAATGTTGACTACAAAGCGATTTTCATCAAAATAAAGTCTTAGTGCCTTTGTTGAGAAAACTCCAGATATATTACAACTCCGTTAACTAACTAAAGCACACCGTGTAGCAGAACAGTTAACTTCTGCAGAGCTACCATAGCAACTGGTTATGATAGCTTTCCTAAATTATTTTCATTAGAAAAGACTGTGCTTTAAGACTATTAATAGAATGTTATAAAAGCTAAGATCAATCTTACATGCCACAAAAATCTTAATGACTAATACTTTGTCACTCTTGTCTTTTGTGCCAATAGCTTCTTCATTAACCATTACAGCAACTTGCCATTCTGCCCTTCTTTCAGTAAGTGCTGTACCTTTCAGGAAAAATGTTTTGTATATAAATAATGCATTTTTTAAACACATTATACTGGACTTTCATTTTTCCTAGGGTAAGGACACAACTTCAAAACCAGTGCACTTGCCATTGTAAAAAAAAAAAAAAAAGAAACTATTATTTTAGTTTACTGTTGAGAAAGGATGAAGTCTTTATAATTTTAAAAACTAATAAAGTTTATAGGCTGATATTAAAAGTACATCCCTCCCGCAAACACTCCACTCTGCTTTCATAGTTCGTCTGTAACATGACATGAACCAATATGCTATACTGTCAACAACTACAGTATTTTTAGTTGATTCTTCTACAATGCATTACAATAATCAGAGAGGTGTATTAACAATTATTATAAAACCATTCCTAAATGGTGTCCTCTGACAGGCACTGCGATACCGCTTGTACTACCCTTGCAATCTGAACCTTGTTTCTGCTTGGAGACTCTGACTGTTCAATCAGGAGGTGGGGATTCTTAGGAACAGTCTCAAACCCACACTCAAAGCGGCAAAGTATCCATGAACACCATACTCACGACTCGCTTACCAGCTGTGAGGCGTGTTTTATCCTCTCCACAATCCCGTCATGGCCCAAGTACTGCAAAGAGAGCCACAGCGGCAGCGCACGTAGCTTCTCCACAGCCTGACTCGATGTCAGCCCCGCTGCTAAGGACTGCGGAGGAAAACCGAACAACAAACTGCTATTAACCTCTCTTCAACTATTCCATTTTTGACAGCTTATGGGATGTGTCACGGCTTAAATAGGGGAGCTTTTGCAAATTATAATTTAGATGTTGCCACGGTTTATTGCCACCTTGCTTTAAACCTTGACAGATTCTTATGAACAGGACACTATGACATAATTAAAAGTGAAGTCTCAAGATCTTAAAGAAAAATGCCTGAGAAGCTCAATGTACCAAAGATGGATCCTCGTGTCTGTAGAGCGTCACTGCAGGAACAGCCGGCAGACCCAGCCAGGAACCCGGAGTCAGAGTCATGCTGTCACACTTTGTAGCAGCCTGAAGTTTATTACAATAAATGGAATATAAGCCATACATATTTTGATTAGATCATGACCTTAAAATCTAGAGCACGTTATTACATTTCCAGATGTAGTAAAACATACCAGTACAGAAGAGGAGACATAACCCAAAGCCAAAGTTGCCAAATTCACACTAGAAAAATAAAGCAGTTTTAGCACATATTAAATATGTATTAAGAGGCAGCATTTTAACCTTCAGTTTAAATACTTCATGTTGATGTGTAAAGGGAGGTTACTTTTGTTTGTACGTTTTTCATTACTGGTGCAGTAGTTGTTGCTACTTAGTATTCCAAGTCTGAAAACCCCAAATCCATTTCAATCTAACTTCAGTCCAACCTCTGGGGAAATCATTCCCTAAAGTACTACCCCATAATTCAGCATCAATTTGGTATCAAAAATAACTCAGTTGCAAATATAGTACTATATAATGAAATACCAGGAGAACCAGAGTCCAGTGCTCAAAAAAACATAACCTTAGAGCAATTAAGTCTTCATGAACATTGTCTAATGCTTGGAATTTATTTTCCTCATGGTTTAATCCTCCTCCCAGTTTATGCTGCACCCTGCACTGGCAGCAGTCTTCCTGACAACCTTCATTAAAGTGTCATCTCTTCCACACTCATTTCATTCTCAATAATCAGTGTATAATGGCTCCCCTGACTTGTCTTATAAGGCCTTTTTATTTGGATTCCAAGCTCTTCAAAGCAAGGGGAGATAAGATTTGAGCAAAAGTAACCACTAACATATGCTGAAATAACTACTCCAATTAATTTTTCCTCTGTATGTACAACAATCTGTATTTCATATAACGACAAAATTATAACCATATAACATGCTTAACATGGCAAAAATAAACATGGTCCTATGGCCCCTACCAGCTTGTTAGCTGTAAAATTACACGCCGTCCGTTAGTCAGGCTTTTTAACAAATATAGTTATGTAAAATAAATGTCAAGTTTCATACCCTTCTACATGGAGCCACATATTATACTGCTCACAAAGTTCCTTCAGCCGGTCAAGTTTGTCTGTGTGCCCAGCACCTGGGGTCCCTTTGTTGAGAAGGAAAGAAAAAAAAAACCAATCATAAAGGGTAAGCAAACAAAATGGGGCTCGACATAAAAGGCCCTCTTGTACTGTTGACAAAAGGAGGATGTTTAAAAAAAGCCCACTACACAATATTTGTATCTGGTTCATCATGACTTATGAGTAATCAGAATTCTAGACAAAAAATAAAGCTATTTGTTTGGTTTGTCAACGTATGTTAAAAACGCTACGAAATTTAGACGTCCTAGGCACTCGAAGACCCAACAGCCTCAGACAAGAAATGCAGAATACATTTTTGATATGTTCCAAGTATGACCTCAACTAAAGGAAACTAAACCAAAATTAACATCTCGGATGTTTTTCCAAGTCCAAAGCAAGTAATAGTTACCACCTTCATTTGTACTTTAAAAAGTGAGCAGCTTTGTTTAATTAACTAGAAGAAGAATATGATTTTTAAAGCTAAAGTTGATGCCATATCCATTAAAAAATTCTCACGTGTTAATATGAAACTGATTTTCAACAAGGGATTTGCACTCACTCAAATAAGTTCTAGTCATATTAATACATCAACTGACAGAAGCAGAACTGCAGCAGCACAATCCAACTTAAATCAGTTAAATAAAAGCCCCTCTATACAAGTATTTATTGTGTGGTCATTAAGATATTTCCTGACATTTTTTGACATGCAACTACTAAGCTGGTTAAGAAAATATATTCTTAATTTGGTTTTCCTATATATTCATGAAATAGCGTGGGGTTTTTGATTGTTGTTTGTCCACAGTACTCACCAGCATTGGCCACAAGCAACAAAGGCAGTTTTCCAGACCCAACATCATCTTTAATTAATCTGTCCAACAAGGCAACATCCTATTACCAATAAGAAAAAGATACGTATTTATAAATATGTTTGTCAAACAATACGGAATTTTTTTTGCTGAACTGGTAAGATGTGTTAAGAGTGAAAATGGACAGTACTCCAAAGTCCTGTCTCTGTGGTTTGCAGTTTCTTCTTCTCAAAGGTAAAATAACCTGAAGGTCAGATAAAGCATTTGTGAAAAATACAACACAAATACATTAGATAGTTTGTAAACGTACATCTGACTACACTTCATTTAGAAATCTTGGATTAAAAAGCACCTTACCACATGCCAGTAAAAGTATCTTGCAAATGACAAGACAAAGATATAAACTGCTGGCTTTTTAGATATCAATCTACGATTTGTACAGCTGTAACACCAAAGACAGAGGCTGAAAAAAGAAGTCCATTAATAAGCTTTTCCTAACAACATACTTGACATTAATTTAATGCAGATAAAAAACCCAGAGCTCTCAAGGAAGACAAACTTACCATTTGATGCTGAGATCCAAACATTGTGTTACAAGGCACACGGCACATGCAAGAAAGGGGTAACCCTAGCTGTAACAAAAAAGGTGGAAGTTTAACAAGCAAGACATCTCATTTCCAGCAAGCACAGAAATAGAACGGGACACAAAAAAGATGAAGGAGGCCTGGGGAATCAAGGTCTCTTACATTTTGCTCTTTAAATTGGAAGATCACTAGACAGGTGAAATCTAGTTGATCATACCCATCACTGAACAGATGGTTCAGTAAATTAAGAGAACTACAGTTACAGACTAGTTTGGTTTTATCTTTTCATTTAACAGAAACTGAATTAATGTCTGATTACTCAGTTCCAACTGTCTGCTCTACCACGTACACTACTTCTCAAAATCTAAGATAGCACGCTATCACTTTTAAGTTCAATGATCACCTAATGTGGTCGGGTTACGTTATACACCAAAGATAAGTTACCACTGTTATTGGCAGGACCTTCTCTGTACTCAGAAGCAAAAGGCTCCCAAAATACTGATTCTTACCAGTATTTCTTGTATCAAGATGTTTTGGTCAATAAATACACACAACACTTGGCTTACCAAAGACACCAACTCACCCCAATGAACTTTTATCATCTACTTTCAAAGGCATTTTGGCCAAGACAAGTTCCATCTATGACACCATTTTTATTTCTCTGCAGTCTACATTTTTGATCTGTTAGCAGCACCTCTGCTGCCTTCACCAAAGACCTGAGACACAAAGGCCCTAAGAACTTGACTCTGAATTTCAGCACATGGTAATTCTGAAAAAATATGAGTGCACTGAGCGTTAGGTATGCAATACGGAAGTCTGTAACAGCCTTAATTAGCTTATGCAAGTCTACAAACATTCATGAAATAAATACTTTGCAAACCCAACAAGTTTTAAACATAATTAGGAAGAACTGAGTTTCTTTAAAGCACTGGGTTGTTGGGGTAATCTTGCTATTGCAAACACGACTTTTTGAAATGGGATCAGCACAGCCTACTTCTCCCTCACTGTTTCCCCTTAAAAAATTATAATGTTTATTGTAAATAAGTGTACAGGGCCATCATGCAATACAAATTTTGCAATAACTCAGTGCCTGGAAATCCCGTATGTTTGGGCTTGGGTCTTTGTCACTATGATCAACAGTTTACGTAATGCATAATGCAACCTCGAAACAAGCACTTGTGGTTTTTTTCTTTGTTTGTGTGGTGTTTTTGTTGTTGTTGGTTTTGTTTGTTTGTTTTAAAGATAGCATGTAGGATCCCTTCACTGGAAATATTAAGAACATTTCTCTTCCTCCCACTGTATTTTTGCTGCGAAACACAGACTGTAAGTGCAACCTGAAAGTATTTTTTCCAGGCAAATGGTTTTAATTCAAACATAGAGAATCATAGAATAGGGACTACAGCTACTGAGGTTACTCCCAGTATGGACTTTGCTTCCTTTGCCTATGTTTTGTAATTATGTTGGAAATCAAAATTGATAAAGCAATACCAATGTACTGTATAATATTTTTGTATCACTAGCTTGCAGATATTTGGCTGGCATCAAAGTATGGTTTCACCTCAGACTTGCTTCCTCTCCCACTCTGTTGTGCTGCTGTTCAGTCACGTTGCTGTTGTTTCTACCATGAGGAAAAATCAGTAAGTTTTCAAAATCAAAGTTATGCTTTTCCTAAAATCAATATTTTTTGATGGCAAAGCTCATTCCTCATTCTTCAAAATGCTCCTTTTCATTCTGTGTTTCAACAGGCAGACACATCATGGTAAACCTTAGAAACATGTATAATTTTATAAGCTATAAAAATCTATTATGTCCATAGAAAGGCAAAGAAGAGACAAGGAAGAAAGGAATCTGCTCATGAGGAACACTGATGAAGCAAAGATGAGAGCTGCAGAGAGAGCCTGCTCATCTTGCCTGGGGATACAGGTATTCAGTCAACATAGTAGCGTTGGGAAAAATCTGGAAGAAGCTTTACTTCTAACAGTGGAAGTTCCAGGTAGACACATGGATTGAAAGGGAAACTTCCACTGACCCAACCCAACTGACCAGACTGCTGCCAGTAGTGCACCTCTGTACTGCCCATACCAGCCTCCTGCAGGAAAAGTCTGAATATATTGTTTGAATCTAAATACCAAGTAGGCAATATGAAGCCAGGTTCTACTTGCAGCTAAAGTCCCAACAGATCCATTTTACCTGGTTGCAGAGAGCTTGGCCCAGGCCTGTTCTAGCTGCAGAACTGATGTATATGACAGGCTGCTTAGTATACAGCACATTAAATCCTTCTATTGTATAATCTTCGTAGCGTGTGTGAATAACAAGTCGACAGATTTTTAGGAGGCCTTCACGGTCATCCTCATGATAATATGCTGATCCATTTTCATACCTGCAAGAAAAGTTGAGTAAATATGACCACCCAAACCAGCAGCCAGTTCTGTGACTAAAACTACACTGACCACAGAAGAAGCTCAAAACAGGACAAAGCAGATAGACAAATAAAAAACCCTTCTATTTTCCCAGGATAGGGTAAAAGGAAACTTTGATAAGTCAGGCAGAGCTTAACAATGAGGGACGCCTGATACATATTTTCATTTAGACTCAGAGATAAAGAAAGAATAAACATCTGGGTTCCTAAGGATTTCTTTCAGAGTTCAATACCTTACCTACTCTGAGTGAAGAGAGGAGAAAACACACCAAAGGCTTCATCTGGTTTTAATACATGTGTAAATTCTGTACTGCTAATTTTAGAGACAATGCAACCTGACATTCTCTAAGTTAAAGTTCATAACATTTGAATGAGACACATGAAAAAAGGTAAATGGGCAGAAACCTGCAAGCTCTATTACGAAGTGACAAATCAAGATATTTTGCAATACCCGAAATTACTGATATAATTTGTATTCTAAAGAATTTGAAAACAAGACCACAATTTAGTAAAACCTATTCAGCACACTGCAAGACAGTTTTCCAGATGTTTTAAATATCTGAGTTACATAAGTATATTTTTCCCCAGGAATATTTTAATGATTTTACAGTTATTTTGCCTTCAATCTGATTTATTAGGTATGTTTTCTTGGGACTCATGGGGTGGATGGGTGTCTGCTCCTTCCCCACTTTTTTCACCTTTCTATGCAAACTCAAATCAGCACATCAACATTTATAGTCAAGAAAGAGGAGCAAAGTAACCAAAGAGGAGGTAAGGTCTGAGTGTTCTACACGGAGGGCAATCCTTCAGCAAAGGAAACAGCAACTGTGGAAGTTGTAGGTCTGTCGATTCGTTAAGCAACTTGCAAGACAGATTTTTCTTTTAGCATTTCTGTGAAACACCCAAATCACTGGTCTTGCACAATTTAAAGAGCAGCATTTATCAACAAATGTACTTTTTCAGATGTTATCACAGGTTCTCTCATGCACAAATAGTATTCCAGAATTAAACTCCAGAATGACCCACATGCAAACATTCACTTCACCTTCACACAACAGTTTTGTGATGTAGCCTGGGCAAAGGGAAATTCCTCTGGTGTCGCTCACAGCACAGAAATCTCAAGAAGCACGAGGCAGCTGAGAGCACCATATTTGTTCAGTGCTGTTGCCCCTGGGTCACCAAACCTCAGGGACCACAGTCCAATAGATACTCACAAAATCACAATGTTACTGAACATTCAACTCAACACAGAGATACTTCTTTGTTAACCATGCCATTTAAAAACATCACCGACACACTCTCTATATACATGTACATTTGTCAAAACAGCTGTATTACCTGCAATTTCATCATTGCACAAGGCTTCAACATCTTTAAGTCAAACACTGATAAAGATAATAACTGAATTTATAAAATTATTCTGATAGAGGTGAGCCAATCAAGGTAAGAAAAATTCTCTGTAACTCTATCAACTAAATTTGGGTTGACCTCGGTTGCATTTTTACTGTTTCATCTTGCACTGTGCTAAAAAAAACCCACCCAAACAAATCTTCTCCGTAGCAGTGGAAAGATTGTCTGAAAGATACAGCATCATGAGGGGGAGAAAGTTTGGGGGTTGTCTTGTTGTTGTTTTCCTTCTTCAGGAAGGAAAAAAGGAATTTCTAATCAGTGAAGCCCCCGTGACTCCAACACCCCCACACAGCTGATTTCCATTCTTCTCTCATGGAACAGTTTAAGATACCTACACTACATGATGAAACAGGCATTTATTAAAGATGTCATTGTACTGTAAATTTCAGTACTGTCACCTACCATACTTGGAAAAATAAACAAGATCCAGGAAGAGCAAAGGTGAAGTTAACTGGAAACATCTTTTAAAAATATGAAGTAAGCCCAAGCATCAGCAATGCAGAATATGCCTCAAGAACCAAGAACTTAGTTAAATGTTTGACCAACTGTATGTCTGTGACTGTACTTTGGCCCTTAGCTCCACCATATAGCTCTTATAAAAGGATTTTATGGCAAACACGTTACTAATAAGTTCCTGCTGTTCCACAAGAAGTCTCTTTAAAAATAAAAAAAAAAGTGATGTTTCAGAACTTTCAAAGAATATTTTAAAATTTGTGGCACGGTAGCTTCTTTTGTTGACATCCTCAGTCCAGTCACACATTTTTAAACAATTATCACTCCCTAGGCATACACAAGCTATTCCCAGTGACTCACCTGAAAAGCCTGCAGAGCCAGAGTGTAGTATCCGAAAGGATCCTCGTTGTAAGTTTTCGCAACCTTTCCCTATCCAGCACTGATATATACGCAGCCAAACTGTGGCCCAGCAGAGCCATGTGTCCCTGTTCACCAACATTTTGAAGTCTGCAAAAAAGAACAAAGAAACCGCGGCTATATGCGAGTCATGTACATTACAGTCATTTTAAGTGTGTATGCTTTTACTGTAGAGAGGCAGAGTTGGTTGACATGCAATTTTAAGCATTTAGCAGAGAGCAGTAAATGACAGCAGTGCCTGACGCACTCGAATGCCAGTGTAGACAGAGGCACTCGTGCTTCACTTGGCCAGGCTGCTCACAACACCTCGGCTCCCTTTTCAGCCTCACACAAGCAGGAACCAAGCACCTTATCTGCACTTGGGCTGCAAGTCTGCACTGAACATATACCTGTCCCTCCTCATGCAGGGGAAACACAGGAGACTTATCAATAGCTTTAGAGACATAGTTTTCATTAGTTTGTTGGTTTGGTGGTTTTTTTTATTTGTTAGGGTCTTTTGTCTCATTTTTCTAAATCACTAAACTATTTTTCAAATGTTAGTTTTCAATAATGTTCTGCAGATTAGTTAGTGTTATTTCAATTTTACAGAAAAACAGAAACCAATTCTATTCCTTTTTTCTTCCTCTTTAAACTCTACAGGGAGAGATGGTAAAGCAAATTACTGGGATTCTAAGTTTTATAAGATCTTGGACTTGAAAAAAAACTTTCAGAAAGTAGAAAACAAAATGAGCTGTCACATCAAAAACTACTTCCTTACATAATTCTGTTTAGTAATCAGAAATGTTTCGTAATGTTTAGTAATGAAAACTTCATAATTTTAAGAAGGTTTAATATTTTAAGAATAATTAAACATAATTTTAAGAAGAAAGCTTCATAATTTTAAGAGTAATGTGTAATTTTGGTTCACTATATAATGTTGGTTGCCTTTAAAAACGTTACATGCTTGCACAATATACTTACACTTTAAAATGCTTAAATGTGTAAGTTCTATAATAATCAGAATAAAACAAAATTGGGTATCTTCCACATACAATCAATCATATTGGCTTTACCGGTAGGCCTGTGAAGTTTCCTCTTCCTCCTCTCCATGCATGAGGTTCTGAACCAACTGAAGGATGCTCACCATATCCTGGCCACTGGTGCAGCGGGGAGGGGAAAAAAATAACAAAAAACACATCAAAAAGGAAAAAAGGTACGTACCAGCATCTGAGCAAGAGGCCATTTGGGACACTGCATGGTAATACACGAAGAAAATGCTGCACTTGTACGGAATGCTGAATAAAGAAACAAAAGCGGCTCCTTGCTCTCAGAAAAACACATTCACGGCTGCTGAATCAATCAATTAATTCAAAAACCTACTTAATTATAGCAGGACACTTCAATAGGTATCAACTCAGACACACAGGAAAACAGATCTACTGAAATACAAAAAGTTTGACTTGACAACATGTAACTGCTTATTGCTACACAGCAGAGTAAGGTGATAGCTCAGGATCCTAACATCTTCACATGATCCAGCTCCAGCTCACAAACTCAGCACATCCCTTAAACATTTACCTACAAATACTAGTTTCCAGCACACAAAAGCTACAGCAGACTCCTGATATGATGCACTCTAATCCAGTAAAATGGGAAAAGACCCACAACACCTCAACTCTTATAATTCCAACTAAAATTTACAGCGGTGTAAGAACTTATCCTCTGACAGCTGAAATCGCTTTTTATTCCTAAAGAAGTTAATTCAGTGTCTCTGCCCAAAAGCAAGTTTAGATTATGCACACAAAAGACAAATAGATTTTGCAATACCTTCTGAGCTCAGGCTCCTGCAGGATCCTCTTCCAAAGATGCTACGAGCAATTTAAATCTTAGTTTTCAGGTACAATGATCTTACTTGCCTTAAGCAGAATAGTTCCATATAATTTTTAAAGTGTGTGCTGTGCTGAAAAGGTGGAGTTTTTTTTTTTTTTTTTAATGTTTTCTACCTTATCAGTCCCAGTTGTTGTTTGGGTTTTGTTTTCGTTGTTTGTTTTTTATTTTTAATCAGAGTGTTTTAATGAACCTTTATAGCACAAGTTTATCTGTATCTACTTTTGTCTCAATCACAGCTGTATACACCAATACTTCATTAAATTCCAACAGTTCAAAATTTCAGTCACCAAGCACAAGTAATTTTTTTTTCCCCCCTACGTGTGTGCGTAAATAGTTAACAGGATTATGATCGTTTGTCTTGCCCTCCCTTATGTGAACATGAAAAAAGTTGAAATCATGTCTGGCCTGGTAAATGTTCATGCTTGCATTAATACGGAAGTTGTCTGGAAAACAAACATGCTACACATATTTTACAGATCCTGAAAAGAGCATTATCTAAAAATTGTTCTTGCCTACCTGCCTTGGAGTGGTCCAGGAATATCCTTCCGTGCATATTTCTTTTCATTTTCCTCCTCCAATTTTCTAAGTTAACGACACAAGAATAAACATTGCATCTAGTTTGTGCTTTATAACATCAAATATGGAGTTGACTTTGACTTGGAGAAATACATACTGACATGTTTGCAATCTGTTTCACTGACAACAGTTTCATAAATAAATCAGAGACAAACAAAAAGTCTAGCTCAGACTCGATCAAAGAGTTGCTAAGTTTTGGGTTTTTAGTTCTTCAACAGAAATTGCCAAATTTAAGATGAGTCTCACATATATATATGTATACATGAATTAAAAGTTACTTGCACAGCAATAGGAAAAAAAATATCTAGCATCTCTGAAAAAAACAGACTTGCTGCACTTGCTCTGAATATTACATAACATGCATAAAAAAATATATATTTATTTTAAAAATCTCATAATTGAGAAACAATGGCAATTTGTATAGGTGTAAGCTTCAAAGTGACAGTGGACATTACACTGCTATGAAAATTATTTCTTTCCTGCTTAACAAGAGTGACATTAATAATCCTTAGCACACACCTTTGACTGTCTTCCAGCATCTTCATTGCTTCATTGAGATTCTTTCCCATTTCTGCTAGAGTAGGGTCAACCATCTTTCATGGAAAAATATAACAGCTTTTAAGAAAAGACTAAAATCATTTATCTTACTACTGTCCCCACAACATCCTCAGTACAATTAATATATCAGGCAGATTCTTTTCATTAGTCTGTGTGTACTCATTTAATATAACAGTATGTTATTCAAAATATACAAAATGAGAACATACTGCTAACCTAAAATAGCCCAAAAGAAAACTCAATTGGGATGCGGATTTTGTTGCTGATGGAACCATTTTTTTTTTTCCCCCCCCCCTCGACAAGAGAAGTCAGAATCTTTCTCAAAATCCTATTTAATTTCTAGATACCTCTTTTGGAGTCTGATAAATAATGAAAGAAAGAGCATCAGAAGGAGTTGAGAAGCACAAGGTGTTCCAGGTAAGTGCTCATTATAATACTTTGGCTAAAAATTAAGTATGTGCCACTTTAGCACAACTGAACTATTTTTTTCTTTTTCATAACCATTCTACACCAGCAATAAAACTTCAAGTACTCTGTTAAATGTAAAAATTCACATGCAGTCCTGTCCAAAAGAAACTATTATCACCAAAAGCCTGCTAGAGACCTTAATCTTTCTACAGAGCATGAAAAACAGATTGATAACCTAGATGCAATAAGAAGTCTTTCAGTGGCAAATCTCATTTAGAAATTACCCTTTTAGTTCACCTGTGAATTCACGTTTCTGCACCAAAAAAGCCCATTACCACATCCTCAGCTGAGCTGACCCACCAGTCAGTTCTCATCAAAAAATCCCCCACCAAACCAAACCCAGCCTCTCTGCCATAACAGTAACAGGTGTGTATAAAATAAAAACCACAACAACAGAAAACCAAAACAAATCACAACAACAACAACAAACCCAGCAATCAGCGGGTAAGTACAATGCCATCAGTGGGTAAGTACAATGCCATCCTCAGGAGAGTTACCTTCTAGAAAAAAAATAAGTTGTTTGGGAAGCTAAACATGGAAAGATGTGACCAAGGCAGGCTTTGGGTCATTGAGCATTTTGATGCAAATTTGGGGGAAAAATTGCATAAACTGACAGTATTTTTTTTTTTTTAAGATTGCCAGTTCAACTAAGAGGTATTCAAATTTGTTAAAGTAATAATTCTGAGAAGAGGTTTAAAAAGCCAGTATTTCTTACTTAGCAAACACAAGAAATTGTCATTTCAGACTGCTCTAGCAAAGGCAGAAATCAAATGGCAGTTTTCCCATTTCCCCACTCAGGTTTCCCTGACAAACTTTTACAACAACAGTTTTGAAAACAGATGAGAAGACACCTAATCCAAATACTCTTGTAAATCTATGTTTTCCTATTTATATTTCCTATTATTTATTATTACATTTGTTCTCTAACATTACATGATTATCTTTATTACATATTTATTATTTTATTTCCTATTTAAACCAATTTTTAATCTTAACTTATGGGAGAGATACCCTTTAACTAGCCAAGAGCAGACCCGACGTGCAGCGGGCAGTTTAGGAACAGCCTGATGTGCAGCCCTCTGGCTACACAAAACCAGTCAAAAATCCCAATTTCACTGCTGAAACCAAGTAACAACAGATCCTTGTTAAAGAGTCTGTCAGGATGGAAGGGCTTAAAAAAAAATAAAATCACTGAATTTAGCTCCCCTGAGCCAGTGACATGGTAAAGCTGAGTAAGCAGTATTTTCCAAAGAACTGGTTTTACTTTTAAGATGTCTCTTTTGCGCACTTAACCCAAGAAGCCTGGCAGCAGCTTGTGACACCGACAGGAACATTCATTCACTAAAGGATTAGACACTATCTAGAACCTTCCAGAGAATTAGAAAGGTACCAGCTGGCAGGGTCTGATTTACCTGTTGGTATTTGAAAAATAAATATGCCCTATTCATGGAGGTACAAGGTAACACCACAGCTAAAAGCCATCACATTAAACAACAAAAGCCCCCAAGATGCTCAGCTGACCCTGTTACAGTCTCTTCTCCCTTCCTCTGCTTCCCAAATGCGCTGTAAGCACAGATTCCACAAATCCAACATCATCCCTTTTTCAAAATACGGGCCTGCAGACCAAAACCTTTGGTACTTAACCCTTTGGACTGATGCTAAGGCTGGGAAGTGCTGGGGTGGTGGTTGTTAAAAAAATATCCCGAACAAGTTTAATATTTAAACTTACACTCTCCACACTGCAGGGATATAAGAGCTTGTCTGCTACAGAATTTGAGGAGGAGTGGGAGTGCTCCTCAAGGCATGGACACACTTCCCAGCGCTGTTGATAGGAGCAGTGCAACACTGACTAAAGACATTTGCTCAGACACAAAAGCAAACGTCATCACAGAAGGTAGTGGGATTAATTTACATGAGGGTCTTACACTATTTTCATCTGGAGGACTGATGAAAAAAAGAAAAAAAAAAATTGAGTCATCACATGTTCAAAGACTATTTTTACCAAAATATTTAGAGATTCAACTCATATTGCAGCAAGTGGTAGGTGGCTGAAAGAACCAGTAGCCAGGCATGGTCCCACTGGGTCAAACAGAGATTGACAGCACTCTGCATTTCACTGCGTTAGAAGTGGCCAGTAACAAATGTCCAGTGGAAGAACAAAAGAACAGGGCAAGTATTCAGTAATATTTTCCCACAAGAACTCCCAGCATTTCGCAACAAATGTTTTTTTACACTTCTGGTTTCTACAACATCCACTGGTTATGAGGTCCACAATGTAATTAAGCACTGCATGCGAAAGCAGTACAAATATGAAAATTTCAAGATCTCATCAGAGATTTAAAAAAATACACTGCAAGCATTTGATACTCAGAATAGAGTATACATATCTAGCCAGAAGAAAAATCTAAATATGATACTTGGTAATATTTCCACGCATTTTCAGTAATCTCCAGTGTTGCACCACATCAAAGAAACACTGAAAAGAAATCTTACTCAAGAAATCAGTTTTGCTCCTGGAAGGTTTTAAGGGAGTTAATTGACCAGATATAATTTACTGATTGTGACTATTTTGCATACTTTAATTTGGGTTGCCATAAAACATGATCGATGGCTGGAAGGCAGTTATTTGCTTGAACCTTCCTCAGTCTCGCACGTTTTAGATAAGGACACAAAGTGGAGAGGCATTAAAAAAAACAGGGCTCTGAGCAGATTTTGTTTGTTACTAACACAAAAATCACCTGCTAGAATTACATGAGACGTCAAAACCTGCATTTGCTTTACCTTGTGACTCAGTCTGTCTCACTCGTCATTACACGCGCATGAAACCCTTCTGCCAATAAGCTGTCAGAATAAATACATAAAATACAGTTTAAAAAGTCATAAAAGGTTACACTAAACTCCATAAAATGCTATGAAATCCAGCAAGTCTCTGAATTCTGATGTGGGTTTAATTGGAAAATGGATCTCTTTTCTTCAACCTCCCCCCCCCCACCCCGTTGCTAACTGGACATGCAGCAACCCCCTTTCTCCTTTGAATTATGGGGAGGAAAAAAAAAAAAAATAAATCAAAACCAAACCTAAGGTTTTACTGCTGCATACTGAATTTTATGTGTGCTTCCTCCTCTGCTCATATCAGTAAGGGCACAGAGACAAGGTGAGAAGAAGAATGTCTACTCATTTAAATCAGCTAGAAAAACAGGTGTGGCAAAGCTGCAACAATGGACCAGTCAACAAAGGGTTCTGAACACACTTTAATAACATGCCGTAATAAAGCAGCATGTTGCTTTACTTTAGTCTGTAAATGAGAACAAGTATGGAAAAAGCCCAATTGGTATCAACCAGAATATTTTTTCATGCTCTTGAACAGCTTTTAGGAAGACTGGAGGACCAGTTCTTTAATTGAATCAGAGGACAATGCACTGTTTGAGGCGGTTAAAACTGCTGCATCAGATGTTAAATCAGCCTTGGCTCCTGCCCTCAGTCCTCCCCCTGGTCCCCCAGGTGACTCTGGTGACAGTGACCAGAGGAGTTACCAGATGTGTAATGTCCCAAAAAAACTCACAGGTGTAGCTCTTAATGTATTTCAGTATTATATTTGCCTAGAAGAAAGCTTTACCATGAAAAACTAAAAACTGTTCTCAAAGTAAGCTAATCACAACAAATATTATTCTTCAGCCAAAAGAATACTGTGTTTATTCTTCAGGCTCTGAAAAGTTTTAGATAACAAACAAAAAGTAGCCACCTGGTGACTGGTATTTGCTTTTAATCTTTAACACTTCCCCAGCATACACCAGGATTCACACACAGGTCAGCTGTTGAATCTGACTGTTCCATCAAGTTACCAGGATGTTGTGCTAATCAATGCAGTAATAAAAGACAAAAGGCACAGGCTGAGCAAGAAACCAAACCAGTTTTGTCATGTTTAGGGAAAACACTGCTTTAGAGACAGCAAGCAGTTACAAGGAAAGAATTCACCCTGTTTTACCTTGACAAAGTCACCTAATTTGAAACTTAAAATGTTAAAATCCTTCAGCAGTTTGGTCATGTCTATCAAAATATAGATAGAGAAGAGGAATTAAAAAAAAAAAAAAAAAAGTCACAGATCTGTTTGCCAGACTTGTGAAATTTAACACAGGTTCACACAAGAACTTAAATTTGAAGTTCACCCCAAAAAAGCCTTCTGGATTTCACATAAAATTCATTCTAATTATACGACTTCAGACACACAATATTCATACATTATAAAACCCAAAACATTGGTCTTGATAAAGATAATTTGCAAGATCAAGCTATAAGATTGTTGATGTGCACATCTGTGTATCCGATTCTACAACGGTTTTCCTCATTATATTATACCGATGTTTACAATTCTCAAGAAGTTTCTCATCTGCTAAAAAGTGTTTTTTCCATTTGCAAGAACCTAACGGCTGCAGTCATTCAGTGTCACCATGCATTACTGCTAATTAGCTGATTCCACCAAAATGCCTTTTTTGTTATGAAAACCACAAAATTTTGGTGAATTTTAATACAAGTTTAAAAGTACATCTCAATAAACTACATGTATAAATAACTGAGGAGAAGAGAACCCAAGGTTAAAATAATAGACACTCTCAGATACATTATGATAATGCTTAAATAAGCACAAGGTAAGTGGATGCACATTCTCTGAGGATAAACACCTCAACTTGGATGAACTTCAAATTTATTTAGGGAGAAGACTTATTATAGATCATGCTCAAGGCTAAATAAAGTGCTGATTGTACTGTCTTAACCAAAAACTATTTCAGGAGGACACTAACTTTTTAGTGACTAAAAGACATTAATTGTATCATGGTATATTATTATACAGAGGACTACAGTTTTTATCATACGTGGCCAAAAAAGCCATGAGAAACAAGAGGAAATAAAACAAAAAATAACTCTTTAGACACATCTATTTATTTGTATATATTGAAAAAAATCAGGCAGGCAAGTTTTCATAGGGCCCTCACCATTATAGACCATTCCTTACATCAAGAATATCAATAACAAAAACATGGACTTTTATTGTATTAAGAAATCTAGATATTTAATTCTTACACAGTATTTTTATTGCTTCTTATGATGATCCCGTCAAAGTTCACAAGGACTTTGTCAGTATTACAGGACAATCACTTGCCCTGTACTAACGTGCCTTCTTTAAATAATAGCGTATCATACCATTATTCTGCTTGAGTCCAGTTGATAAAGGACGACATTCCAAACCAGTATATTCCATTAAGTTTTACTTAAATAACTAAAACTTTTCAGAGCAAGCAGCAGTCACTGTAACTTTTGTCAGCACTAGTAAAGAACTGAAGTTTTTAAAGGCAACCAAATACTCTCAGTATTCTTCACGTGAATTGGAACATAACAAATCATTCTGCTACCAACTCATTTGCCACATTAGACAGACACCTCCTGGATTTCGTTACTATTCATTTTACTAGAGCACATCCCATTCCAACTTCTCTGGCCAATTCCAAATGTTACATAAAACTGAGCATGCTGTGTTTGGTAAATGATGCAAAGGGAGGCATGTATTAGTGTCTCTTAAGCGTGTGAAGTATAAATTATTTCAAATGTATCGTGCCCTGGGAGCCACACCGTACCGGGTGTGCGAGCAGCCATTATTGCACCCGCACGCCCAGGCCAGGTGACCTGCAGCACAGCACCGGCACAAATCCACCTACCAGATTCTGACCGACTGACACTGACAAAGGCAAAATACGTTTCGTCACTTAAGATATTACACAATTAAAATATGCTTTGTACAGTACACTGGACAGAAGAAAGCAAACACAGGGCCGCAAACACCTTCAGTATAAAACGCAAAAAGAAGGTAAAATATTTTCTCTACTATCCTGCTAACATTCCCAGGAAACAAGCTCCATCTTCTTTTCAAGAAAACAAACAAACAAACCAAGCCATTCCTAAAACATTTCCTGAGAGTTGTTCAGACTTTTTCTAGAAGCAGTCGGCGTTCACAGCGCCGCCGAGCCCCGCGAGAGGGGGCGCGGGAGGGGTGCAGCCACTCACTCGGGGCTTCATGAGGTAAAGTCGACTCAGACGTGGTGGAACAAGCCCGCGCGGCGGGCTGGAGCCCCGGCCCCCTCACCTGAGCCCAGGGGCGCTGCTCCACCGTGACCCCCAGGGCCCGCTCGCTCCTCAGGGCCCACCCCGCCTCCGCCCGCAGGTACCCCAGGCCCCCCAGCCCCAGCGCGCCCCGCAGACCTTCTCCATCGAGACGTCCATGACCGGCGGGCTCCCGGTGCGCACCGCCCCCCCCCCGGCACTTCCGCCCCGGCAGCTCCACGCTGGCAACGCTGACGAGGCGGCAGCGGGAAAGGCGGGGCACGCGCTCACCTAGGGAACGACGGCGGGCCCGCCCCGCGGCGCGGCCCAGACCACCGCGGCAGGCGGGCGGGGAGGGATCGGGGCAGTGACACTGCGGGAGGGGCGGCGGAGCCGCGCGCCGGGACGGCACGGGCTGGGAAGCGCGCAGCCCGCTGCCGCTTCCCGCGCCCCCGCTCCAGCTGGTGGAACAGTCCTGGAGAACGACATGGGGGATGACAGGCACTGCCGCCTGCGCAGTGAGGGCGGCCTCGGCCGCCACCGACTCGTCCTCGGGGAGCGAGGGCTGCGCCGCGGTGGCTTGGCCATTGGTTCGAATCCCTGCAGCTGCAGGTCGTGCAGCCCAGTACCCGTCTCCGGCCTTCACAAGCCTTTCTGCTGCCTCCCCGGTGTTGTCAGCTCGGCCTACACGGGCTTGTTCCAGGGGCACCAAAACCCTTTGGACAGGCGGTCCCCAGACAGCCAAATCCTGTTTTGCAGAGCTTTATTTCTGTTCTTTCAAACAGGAGCTATTTTGCGGTACTTTTTTTTTTTTTTAATGTTATTTAAGAGCACAACTTGCAGAGATCACTGATGTTCTTTTTCTCCCACGGCCGTGTCTATGTGTTTGGATGACAAGCTGGTAAGGATAGCTCATGGACACAACACAGCGTCTCTCGAGTGCTGGGCAGCTTGCTCTACTGACGCATGGAAACAACTTTACAACCTATAAAGTCATAAAACTTTACAACTTGCAAGGTTATAAAGCAGATATGTTCATTTGACATCAGGCACGAAGGGGATCATTCCACCATTCATGTGCGCCTTCTAACAATAAGAGTTGTGTTTAAATACAGTAAGGTGTTACATATTCATAATAACCCCAGGAACACCTATACATATTCATAACCTTTCCCCGCTTCTTATTAAAATGAGCCTCACGTAATCATTTCCATCGTCTCGACCCCTCCGTGTTGTGCCTGCGCAGTGCCACCTGGTGGTCTTGAGAAGGGGTCTTTGGGTGAAGGTTCCTTCAGCTTCGTCACAGCGAACTTTTTACTCATTATGTTGAATGGGCTGGAACCCAAGCTGCCAAGTCGATTGAAATCAGACTGGTTCCCCTCTTTTTGCTGTAAATCTTCATTATCTCGCCTCCTCAAGTTTACATCTAGGTGCTGTAAAATTTCTTATCTTGGCATTCAATGAGGTTCTGATTTTTCTTGACATAATTGGTTACATAAAGCTCTAAACTAGGCACCCTTAAAGTGTTAGTTATTTCCCTCTATCACTACTTTGTGATTAAAATATATTTCAATCTACAAGCCATCCATCCCTATTTATAGCAATTCCTGCAAGATTTCACAATAGTTTCAAATACATTAATTTCAGTTACTATGAGGACACAGACTGAACTACTACCTCCTATGGTTCTCTAGGTCCAGTCTGGGCCTGTTGCCAGGACCAAGAGGAAGCTCTCAGAGGTGCTCCATGGCCAAGGCAGCACGCAAGCTCCGCAGCTGTAATCTCACATCCGCTTTGTGGAAATGGGTCTGTGTGTACAGAGCTGTGTACACAAGTCCCTTGAATAAACATACATCACTGCCAGCTTTCTCCTTCAATTGTCACAATAGCAGAGTGTGAAGTCCAGGAACTGCAGGCGTACATCAGCTGCAAAACAACAGCAAAATCGAAAAGAAAAAGCCATAAGGTGCTCAGCTGCTCATATAAGCAAGCAACAAGGAAATAATTAAAAAAATAATAAGCAAACAGTGCCCAGTCTTCACTTAATTGTTGCAGCAATACTGCACGGTGCATCTAGACCAACGCCCAGGAGACACAGTGACCTCCTTCCTCCTAGTGAACTCATAGTCACTCGAACCGAAGCCCGGGTGCCCAGCGCTCCCGGCCGAGCACAGGGCCGGCCGGAGGGTGTCGGCCTTCCCGGGCAGGGACAGGCCGGGCGGAGATGGCCCCTCGGCAGGTGCAGCCCTGAGGGGCGGGGGGACCACAAAGACAGCGAGGGCGGCGCCGGCACCGGCACGGCGGCGGGCGGGCCCGCGAGGAGGAGTCGGAAGAGGCGGCGGGCGATGGCCGGGGCGCTGCTCCGCGCTGGGGTGCGCCGCTTCCCTTGGCTCTGCAACGTGCTGCTCTACGGGGGGCTCTTCACGGCGGGGGACGCGGCGCAGCAGCTGTGGCGGCGACGGCGGGGCGGGCAGCCGCCCGACTGGGCGCAGACGCGGCGGGTGGCGCTGCTGGCCCTCGCCTTCCACGGCAACTTCAGCTACCTCTGGCTGCGGGCGCTGGAGCGGGCGCTGCCCGGCCGCCGCCTGGCCGCTGTGCTCGGCAAGGTGCTCTGCGACCAGGTGCTCGGTGCCCCCGCCGCCGTCTTCGGCTTCTACACAGGTGAGTGCGGGCACCGCCATCGCCGTGACGTCGATCGGGGAACCCCGGCGCACGCAAGCTGGGTGCAGTCCTGAGAGCGCGCACCGAAAGCGGGGCTTTTCACTCCGAATGGGATGGGGCGGTTGTGTGATCTCCGCGCCGGGCTCGCCGAGAGCCGACTCCCGCAGCCGGAGCCCGCCGGTGCGGGGCCGGGCGGCCCGCGGGCTCGGGGTGCTCTGGGGAGCCGCCGCAGCACCGCCGGCAGCGGGCTCGGACACCTCCGCAGCGCCCCGGGGCTTGTCGTTAGTTGCACGTATTCAAAGCACCTTCCGAGGATTGTGCCAGTCGTGTCTGCTGGAATTGCTCTGCTCTGTTCTCAACATCAGCTGTCTCGTTGCCAAAACACAAGCCGCTGCACGTGTCAGGAAATTGTTCAGCAAATAAACTGTACCGTCCTCTGCTGTGTGGATATGTAGAAATACAGCATACTGCTATTAGTATATAGGCTAATGAATAAGAAGAGACTTTAGAGAAAACTGGTATCGATTTCAAAAATAAACATGAGGGAATAAGAAAAATAATAGGTGCGACTAGTGTGAAACAAAACTCTCATTTAATTTAAACTTCCTGTGAAGAAGAGCAAGCTGGGCACTCTGCCTGGCCTCGGGAGATCTGCGTTTTATGACCCTGACAGGGAAATCATTCAGTTGGTGATTGAAGAGAAATGAAGCAAAGGAAGCAGTCAAACATCAGATATTTACTCTCAAACCCCTATCTGCCTGTGTCAGACTGTAAGAGAGTTGCCCAAACACCAGAAGGATTTGAAGGACCACAAAAGGAACAGTAAAAATTTCTAAACTGAGTCGTGGTATGGTGTAATAGCAAAATAATGTATCTGCTGAGAGACGGTGGTAACCTCATGGAGTGTAAATATCTAGAAAGATACCTCAGTTGGACCAAGCAACTTTGGGCCTTTGTTATGCACTTTTGATTTTAGATTGATTCATTAAACCATGTTGTCTGGTACTTTTGCTTAATGTAGGTCACATCTTCCAACTGAGGTGGGTGATCTTTGAAGAGCTGTGTGTCTCTCAGAAAGATGTAGTCTTAATTTGACACCTGAGGATTTTCATCACATGAAACACCATTTAAAGGTTTATTATTTTGAACCCTTTAAATGATATTTCGTGTGATGGAAATTAATTCAGTTAATTTATTTCCAGTTTGCATGTGTCTAATATGTCATACCACTTTTCTTTTGATCTTGGGTGTAATTGTGGGAGCCTGTTGTGAGGTTGTGTATTCCTAGAACCAAAAGGAGTTCAGATCAACTAAAATTTATGTAAAATTTTGGAATGCTGTATGGGGAGAGTTAAGCAAGTAGGTTTTGAAATTGTTCTGATGTCAATTCTAGAGTTTGATGTCGATATTTGGGAAGGTAAAAAAATAATATGTTGATTATGGCCAAAATTAAAAAAAGAAAAAATAGGTGCCCCTTTCCGCTGTCTTTAGTGGTCTATAGGCACTTAAACTCCTTCAAGGGTCTGAGCCACTTCTGGCAATTCAGCAATGTGTAGAATGTCTTATTCTGTGTATCTCATGGATGTAACAGGTACTTTGACCAGATGTTTTCCACTGCCTGAGCACTGGTAACAGTATTCCATGGCCATGGAACAGATCTGATATACCATCTGTACTGGGTATTCAGCTGATCTGCAGTGCCAACCGTGAGAGAGCCCAGGAAATGGTGAGGAGAGATGATGGAGCACTATTAGGTAGCCAGAGTGGTATTTTAACTTTGTAATGATACCAGCTTTTCTTTCAAAGCTATATTTTGAGAAGAGCTGCAGCAATCTTTCAAAAAAGTGAACATTTCATTTTTGCAGTTTTTCTGACTGTTGTAAATATTTTGTCACTAGGTATGAGCATCCTTCAGAAGAAAGAAGACATCTTTGCAGACTGTAGAAAGAAATTTTGGAATACTTATAAGGTGAGGCAAGCAATTTGTTTATCTCCTAAATAAGAAAAAAAAAAAAGGATAAAATATTTGAAATATTCCTTCCTCCAACAGCCTTTCTCTTACTTCGTTATTTGGTTATGTGTAGGAAGCTGAAGTACCAGCAGTCATCTGAAGTCAGGGCAGGCTGCAGCAGGCACTACTGCCAGATGGGTGGAATGATGCCATTTAAAAATGTGTGATGTTTATGTACAGAACACCTGGCTCTGTTTGAATGAGAATCCTGCAGTACAACCTTGGTTAAGATTGTACTATATTTTATCTTAAGAAGTACCCATACACAACTGTTTAGGTAGCAATGCTGTTGACGGCACCTTTGTGAAAACCTGTTAAAACCATTAGTTACGGAGATATCTTTTTTAGGAGTAATTTTCAGCTTGTACTTTTCAGTGACAGTCTTCTCACTTTCAGAAACACAATTCCTTGTTTTAAGAAGACTTTGGTAAAAATAACTGGTTTGCATTTCTACATCTACAGGAAAAAAAAATCTGTGCTATGTCAGAGCTGAGCAAATTAAGAACTGTAAAGATTTCTCAGGCACAAGAAGAAATATAGATTAGAGGAAAAAATATACTAGAAGGAGAAACTGATGTAATGTAGATTTTTCTTCACACTGTGGAACAATATAGGTAGGATAGAAAAGGATTATTTTTATTCCTAAGGAGGAACATTCTAAAAACAGTGCCCACTATATCCTATCAAAAGATAAGGTTTCTATTGACCTTATGTTCTATGAGTAAATTATCCATTATTTTTTGCAAAAAGGTCTTACATGTATGAGTAACTGGAAGGAGCATTGCAAGTGTGAGATAAATAGTGTTCAGTGGTATTTTTCATTCATGACTTGAACAGATGTTCACATGTTTAAACATTTGTTCACTCATCTGGTAAATGTGGTTATGTATCTGATGTCAGGTTACTAGGAAGGCTTAACTGCGCTTAGAGTTTTGTATTTAAAATGAGTTAGAATAATGCATTTGAGAAACTCCTAGCAGAGCGGCTCATGAC
Source organism: Patagioenas fasciata (assembly GCF_037038585.1). Taxonomy (NCBI): domain Eukaryota; kingdom Metazoa; phylum Chordata; class Aves; order Columbiformes; family Columbidae; genus Patagioenas; species Patagioenas fasciata. Next base: position 396,621 of record NC_092534.1, on the reverse strand, counting down.
AATGATTAGAAGTTTAATAGTGCAGCCTGTAAGTTAAGCAACTTGACTTATATTTGAAGAGTTTTTATTAACTTCACTGAAATATGTTTTAGCCTTTGCTAAATGTGGTAAGAAAAGATGAATCTTTGTGGTTCAAGCCCGTAAGAATAACAAATGGTTCATTTTCATTTCAGACGGGACTGATGTACTGGCCTTTTGTGCAGGTGAGTTTTAGGGTAGCTCAGCGAGCCTTTCTTCCTCATACACTCTGGTCCGATGCATTCCTGGTGTATCGAACCCAGTGAAAGGTCCATGGAGGTGCTGGGTGTGTAGGTGGCAGACCAGACCATACCTGGAGCACTAACCGAGCTCTCTCTCCTTCCACTGCAGCTGTCCAACTTCCTTTTGGTGCCCGTTCACCTGCGAACAGCTTACTCTGGGCTCTGTGGCTTTGTCTGGGCCACCTTCCTTTGCTTTTCCCAGCAGAGCGGAGATGGCACAGCAAAGTCAGCCTTGATGTGGCTCCAAAGAGAGAAGCTCAATGCAGATGAAGAATCATCAGAGAAATAAGAACTTTAGTTCTGAACACTTGTTAAATTAAGTTTATGGAAGTCAGTAAACCCACCCTGCAGCCTCATTGCTGTGTTTAGTCATCTCAACATCTCAACATTTGTTGGTTAGTATAAGCAGTGGAACAGTTTATGTTTGTGCCTGTCTGTTTTTCGTAAAAGAGGCCAATTGTTTATTGCCATTTAATTATTTTCATGCTGCCAGCCCATCTCTTCTGGGACCAACCAACTTACAGGGCAGTGCAAGCATTTGCACATCATGTCAGACTGCCTCACTGGGGAGAAGTATTAACTGTAATTTAATTTTCAAGCAACTTGTAATTGCTAGAAAAAGAGGAATAGAGTATTAAATCATCAGTTGTTGGACTTCACAATTGTTATCAGTGCAAGATTGTTTTTGCAGAAAAAAAAAATAATGGTTTTCTTATCTAAAAAGTGGCATTGAATCTATTTTATTCAGAGAAAACAGAAGTCCTGTGTTTGTAGGGACCACGTCTCTATAGGGGCAAACTTACTTTGTTCTACATGAAAACCTATATGGCAAATGAAATATTTCGTAGGATGTACAAGCCTGAAATACATTGGCACCTCTTTTGTCTTATCTGGGAGAATGAAGGTAATTAACTTGGGTCGGAGTTCCTCAGAGTGGATGCTGCATATTCACAGTTGGGGAAATCATCTGTTGTATGCAGCTCCTGCATGACAGCAACTCAGCAAATACTGTGCTGAACTTGTGCTGGACCTGTCCTCTGGTTCCAGTATAAGTTGGGGAACGACCTGTTATAGAGTAGTGTAGGGGAAAAGGACCTGGGGGTCCAGGGGACAGCAGGGTGACCATGAGCCAGCACTGGGCCCTTGTGGCCAGGAAGGCCACTGGTACCTGGAGTGGGTTATAAGGGGGTGGTCAGTAGGTCAGAGAGGTTCTCCTGCCCCTCTACTCTACCCTGGGGAGACCACACCTGGAATATTGTGTCCAGTTGTGGCCCCTCAGTTCCAGAAGGACAGGGAACTGCTGCAGAGAGTCCAGCGCAGCCACCAAGATGCTGAAGGGAGTGGAGCATCTGCCGTGTGAGGAAAGGCTGAGGGAGTTGTTGAGGTTGGAAAGGGCCTCTGGATGATGTCCAGCTTAAGTCATCTAGTCTGACCCTGTTTGACGCATATATAAACTTTTGTTTGCTTCTTCTAGTAATTCAGTAATTTCTTAAAAAAAAAGGATAAAAGAATAAAAGATGGGCAAGACTTGTCCTAATGTCTCTCCACCACCCTTTCAAGAAGTCATATGCACTTTATGACTATTTCAAGGAATTGCACTGTTCTTATTGCTCCCTGAATGTACAGATTTCCAGGAAGATGAACAGAATTCTATGTCCTGTAGGTGCTCAGAAGGGAGGGAACACGCTGGCAATGACTACTAGGCATGTATTCCAGTGACATTTTCACGTCATGGGTTCTCTCTGAGAGCAACTGGGATGAGAAGACATTTACCTCAGGTGCAGTTCCAGCTTCATGTTGTTCTGGAGAGCTATGGAGATGTAGAATCTGAAACTGATAAAATGAGAATTTCAAAATGTATTTTTCTGCTGCAAATCTTTTATGCAAATGTACTTCCTGTGCTAACTGGTATGCAAAATACATCTGTCCAGGCTTGGAAAATTCACCAGGAGGCCTCTCTCGTTTTTTCACAGCAGAAACAACCATCCAGTAATACAGCATAAAATAACCAGTTTCATACTGCAGTCAAGGTTAAACTGCCTGTAGTTTGTTACCGTATCAATACATTAAGTTCTCTGTATAGCACGACCTTTGAGATCTGTGCAGCTCTATCCTTCTGGTTTTCTGCTGGAAGTGCCAATGCTTTCTGCTTGTGCTACTGCCTCTACTGCTAGTGCAAACCCAGTGAGATGTGCAGGAAATACTTGAATTTGACTGAAATAATGACTTTCAAGTTGAGTGAAAAATGTCTGTGTTTTTGCAAAGGCTTAAGAAACATTAAAGCTGTTCTTTGGCTATCTAACTATTGTGTGTATAAACAAAGCCAGGTTTTATATGAAGTTCTGATGGGATCTTTGTGGACTACATGCAGCAAAAAGCTCGATTTGATGTCATAGACCTTAACACAGCAGCAGAGTAAAAGATAAGCAGGGATTGTTGAATCACTTTAAAAGCTGGTTACAAGTCATCTGCCCCTTCTGAACAAATTCAGAACAGAACTCCCATCTTCAAAGCCTTATGCTGAAGCCAGTGGATTTAATTTCTCTTTTTTTGAAAAGGGGTAAACCTATAATATAAGTATCTGTTTAGATGATTAATACCTTTGCAGAAGGAGCTGAGGAATTCAGGCAGGAAAAAGATACAAAAACTTTTAAAGAGAGGAGAGGTTAACACTGGGGTCCATCTGAGGTCCATACTGAAGTTTGTGTGGGATGCTCTGGGGAAGGGAACTTGTTCAGAGGATGTGGGGCTGAAGGAGTAAAGTGTTCCACAGCTGGAAGAGAGACACCACCTTCCTTCCATGCTGTAGCTTCTTGTATATTTAGAAGGAGGAGGAAGCTTTATGGAAAGGTTTCAAATTGAAAAAGTCTGTTTCGTAGACTTCATGGCCAACAGGGATAGAAGAGATCATTCAGTCTGAATCCTTGTGTAATGCAGAGCAAAGATTTTTTTCCTGGATCAAACCAGTGATGTTGAGTCTCATGCCATCTTCTAGAAAGGTATCTAAAGACTTAAAAAATAACAGAGAATCTGAAGAAATTATGTCTGTATTTTTATGAAATTTTATTACCTATCTAAATCCATCTAGCCTTAGCATTCTAATAAGATATTATTATTCCTGTCACGGAGGCACCCCAAAGTCAGTTTTAGGCGGACAACAAGTTCCAAAACAGACTTTATACTGGCCGGAAAAGTGCAGCCAATAAACCGACTAGAAATAGGGTTTATACAATTAGTTAGCACTCCAATAACATAAAATAAAGGTTCGGTTATCAGTTGAGGAGATTATTGGGATGCAGCAAAATAAGAATAATGAGGATCCACAGTGTGCATGCACACACTCACAAGAAACAAACCAGGGCCCTCTGACTCCAGGGTAAACTATCAGTTGCCTGGGTTAGTCAAGGACATATCCAGTAAATTATCACTCACCCAAATGAGGAGGTGAGGCGCTCCAAATCCCGGGGAGTTTCCTTAGATGGCGTTCCAGTCTAAGGGGAGGGCTCCGACTCAGCAGACCTGCTGCTCCGAGAAGACCACACACAGGGAATCTTCAGTGGGAACCTTGTTTTATAGTCTAATCAGATCTGGCTGTGGGCATTCCAGAAGCGTCTCAGCTTCTCTGGGCCCCTCCTCTGCTAACGACCCTGTCAACTCTGACTCAGGGTCCTACAAAAGAGCCATTAACTGCCCCATAGAAGGCTCCAGTTCTCAGAGGGGAATGTGCAACTGCCACAACAGTTCTCAGAGCGGGAAAGTGCAACTGCCACAATTCCCTTTCTGACAAGATTTGAAGAGTTGGTACAGCAAGCAAAGTCTTCATTAATGTGTTTAGTGGTAAACTGATAAAGTTTTTGTTTATTCCTTGAATAAAGTACAGTAGGTTCAGCTCCATCAACCCATTGCTAAATCATTCTTTAAGCTCATTTGAGAACCCTTTTTTCCTGTGCAACCTCTAATTTGAAATGTAGATAGTAACTCTATAAAGGTTTATTCCGGTGACTGTTTCACATATGCCTCACATAGATAATATTTTTTTGTTTCTGCTTAATATTCCTATGCTTAAGCAGCCAGAGACTGTATGTGCTACCTTATTTCAGTTGCACTAAGAATTCACATTCAATTGCCAGTCCACAATGATCAAAGTTACTGTAATCCATTTTAAACAAGAATGAAGAATGCAGATTACGTATCTGTATGAGTGTTGCATGTACTCTTCAACATCGCCAACCCTCAACAACACTGCCTTTCCTTTTTATGCAGTTTATTAATGAGACAGTGCCCAAAAGACTTGTACCATGTATCCAGGTAGAAAAACAAACTTTATTGCAAAGAATACAGTAAAATGCATTATTCCCCTCTGTGCAACACTAGTAACAATTACCGTTTTTTGAAAAGACTAATGAGATGTGGGGAGTGTTGGGAAACGCTGTTGTGAAGGACAGCTCTGCTATATGGCCTTGTAGGTAGTTCAGTCACCAGAGGTACAGGGAGAGGGGGAATGTGGTGCTCCCAGTTCTGTTACTGTACTTCATCCAGTTACAACAGAAGTGAAATGCATAAACTGTGATAAATAGAGTGTCTGGCCCAGATGGACTCACAAACCATGCACACAAAGTTCCACACCATGTGAAATCCTTTATCTGTGGAGGAAGTGTCAGCTTCTTTCTGAATTGTGTATCCCTTTATATGATATAATTTGGCAGCAGGGTAAATTAAGTTACAGCGTTTTTGCCTGGAATCAGTATATAAAATATCTCACAATGAGTAAGGTGTGCACTTCCTGCGTGTGAGCACAAGAATAAAGCCTCACACTATTACTTATTTGATTTGTCAGAAAAGGAGCCTTCTTCTCATTGCATAAATATTTAGAATAGAAAATATAAACTTTTTGATGAATTATTCTTTTTCCACCTCTAGTCTTTTGCCTTGTTTTATGCTGGTCTGGAGGAATCTACCTCTTAAAGCCTGGTTGCCTGTGGTATTCTTATCTTACCATTGCTTATATCTCTCTGTGAAGTAAAAAACACCTTTACTTATCTAGTAAAGGGTGTTCAGCTATTATACTTCCATTTCATGCATCACATACTTTTACACCTGAATGTAACAAGACTGTTTGCTGCAGCTGATTTGCCATGATGCACCAGTAACACCAAAGGATTTTGCATTAGTTCAACATCTAGCTCATAATGGTCATCACACAGTAATGAATGTGCTTGTAGTAATACGTAGTGTTTTGCTTACTGTTATGGGACAGAAGTTGAAAAAACAATGTAATGTGGGTTCTCTGTCACTGAAGGGCAAATCTGGAGAGAAATTCAAGTCATAAAGAAACCCTTTCAGAATTCAGGACTGTGACATTCTAACTCCAGTTCGTGAAGGAGGCAGCGCAGTGCTCCACAGCAGCGATGGGCATGGATGTTGGGATGCGCAGGTAGCAGATCAGTGAGATGCTGACACAGGCTTTTCATGTTCCTCACAGTTTGTAAGCAGTTTTGAGCTCTCTGTGTTAAATTCAAACTTGTGTAGGTGAAATGGAGACTTACAGAAAGTCACCTTTACATTTTGGACTAAGTGAAATGAGAAGAGGCTCAGGCCCTGAGAGAGGGATGCAGGCTGCTGGGTTTGCGAATTTTATACGGTGTGTTTATTACTTTAAAATGGGCCTGCCCATACACACACTGAAATATTACTTATTGTCAGCTGTGTTTGTGAGTCTCCTAAAATGGCCCAGACCAATTTATCTCAACATCTAAATTGTACATCTATTTTTCTGTGTAGCTGTCACCACCCGTCACTAAGACACAAGCCACCTGCACAATAGTGATTCACCTGCATGACAGTCCAGTCATAGCACTGGCGTTGGCTCCAAATGCCAAAAATAAGACTCTTACATGGATGATTTCATCACCCGTGGTATTAGTAACATATCTGACAGATGCTACAGCAGCTTTTTTTTTCCTGTAAAATGTGTACCTTAAAAGGAGAGTGAATGTAGAAGGAGTTTACTAGGACAAAATTGGAAGGAAGAGATCAGAGAAGCATGTGTCTGAAATCTGTGGCATGGTCACAACTGCAGCCATCAGTCTGTGCAGGTTGTTTCTACTCTTTCTACCAGATGTATGTGCCCTGTCTTGTCTGCTACTGCATCTCCTGAATTTGTGCTGTGCTTTCTGACCTTCTATACGGAAAACAAGTGAGATAAATCTAAATTAGTGGCACGTACTGTGCCAGCTGCAGTGGTGTCTATTGCTCACCCCCCAGGAACATTTACAAATAGGCTCAGCACAGTTACAGACCTGACTGTCCAACACAGACACATAAAAACTTGACATAGCTGATCACAGGCCACTGATTTATCGGTTCAGTTTCACCGAATCGTGTTTTAAACTGGCCGAATGTTTAACAATCCATGTCCAGTGTAGACTGTGTTTTGGGAGCTCATTTCTGCAAGACTGTCTTGATTTGAGATAGAAAAACAATTAAGTCCTCCTCCTTAGAGTTATCTAAATATTTGCTAGATCAGACCTAACTTCACAGGACGAATCTCCAAATTTGGATAGAAGATAGGCAGATGCTGTAGCTCCAGTGCTGCCAGTTAACATTTGTTGCACACAAGTTAAATAATAAGCAGCAATATTCAGGGATTTAAAAAAATATAAAATTTCCCTAGAAAAATGTGTCCTAGGACACAAAATAGTATAGTTTAACCCAGACACTACAAAGCATGTAATATCTAACACATTATTAGTGGCACACTAAAATTTGCCATTAAATGCTCATCTTTTGCTTCCATAGCTCTACAAGAAATTCAGCTTTGCAGAAATAATAAATTGAATATATAGTCTGGGTGCATGTTCGATCAAACAGTTAATGACATATGGAAACCAACACTACATTCATACAATATTTCTCATGGAAACATTATTAAAAAGTTTAAAAATCAGAATAAGAAATCATTTAATAGGTGTTTGGGTAGAAATACTTATAAATGCTCAAATATTTGAATCACCGTCATACTTCAGACTCATGACATTAAATTTGAGGCACCTCATTTGCCTTTTTAACAAACTCGTTCGAATGCCTGACCTGCTCACAACAGACACTGCTTTTAAGCTACAGATGCTCTTTTCTATCCTGACAGAGATGTAGGGTAGCTGTGGAAAAGGAGCAACATCCTAGTTACTTTACTGCAACTATTGTGAATTATTTATTAGGTTACTTTAGCCTAAAAATATTTTAAAATGAATGGTTAGTATGGGGAAGGGCTGTAATTCTAAATAAAGAAATAAATATGGAAAAGGCACCAACTAAACATGAGGTGGGATTCATAAAAAAGAGAACAATGTAATGAGGACTTGCATTGGTGTATGGATCCAGGCCCTCATTCTGCACAGGCTGTGCTACAGCAGATCTTTCAAGTGCAGAATGGCAGAACCATGAGCTTCTGAGACCTCTTTGATCCCAGCACAAAAGTGAAGCCGGAAGCTTACAACAAGAAAGTATTTTCTGTATCAAGGATCTTCCTGTGATTTTTAGCTATCCCATCCCCCTTTTTAAAAAATAGATCATATTTAATTATGACTCTTTGATTTACTCTGTCCTAATGCATGTCTTTTAGGGACGGTGATAATATAAACGCGTAAGAAATAGAATGACACAGTCCTGATGTTCTGTGGGAACTTGAACTGATGATACCAGAAGACCCCTTTCCTCAGACAAACTCATACTGCACTATGACCCAGGAACTCTGATGGCTGCTCACACCGTCAGACAAAGCTGGGTCTTTGAGGAAGTCCCAAGTTGGCTGAATTTCAAGCACAGATAAAACCCATTATTGCAGGCATTATTTTCTGTGAATGGTGCCCTACACCAAACTGATCGTGTTAAGGGCTTGTATAGATTCTTCAGTGTAATTCATCCCACAGCAGCTCTGCTGCAGAGGATCATGCTGAGGAGGAAGCATCATGAAGCCTTTTAAAATCTGTTTGACTGTAAGGTTTGTCATCAGAAAGACATTTTCCTCTTATCCTGTTATGACAGCCTCTTACCTCTGCCAGGACATTTTTGTACCTGGATATGGCTGGCAATTGAGACCTGGAGGTGGCAGAGGCTGCAGCACAGCAGTCTGAAGGTGTGGAGGCTGACACCCCCACGCTCCTCCTGTGCTGATGAAACAGCCTGTGGGATGCAGGGTTGGAGGATGTGCGAGGTACCAGGAGTAACCAAGGAAATTCTGAGGATCTGGAACTACAGAGAACCACAGGAGCTGAGGGATGAAGATTCAAGAGGGGGCATTTTCACAGGACATACAATCAACCATGACATGAAATGTTAAGGAATTATAGTAACTGGTCCAACACATACATTGTTCTTAAGCAAGACTTGGTGTTTAAGAAAATATTATAGGACAGGTTCGTAGAAGTCACATGACCTGTGTTATGCAAGCAGTCAACTTACATGATCACAGTGTCCCTTCTGTCCCTTCTAGATATGGATCTGAATATTTATACATACAAAATGAAATAACTGTGCATAATCCACTTCATTGCATTTTGTTTCATCAGCTGAGTTGCAGGTTTTTATTATAATGATAAATCAGTGAAAAACCTGAGTAGAATTTTAGCAGTCTGTTATTTTTTTGTTAGAATGATTGTACTGTCAGACAAAGAACAACCCTGATGTTTACCTTCAATTCAGTCCACCCCAGACCCACAAAGCAGCTTTAGAAAACCCTTCTGATACACTAGATGTGCCCATAAATGCAAGAGAGCTCTAAAAACTTCAAGCTCAGATATCTAAGATGCTTGAGAAGCTTGAAAGCAAGGACCATTTTTCCCCAGCTGATTTACAAGCTGTACTACCATTAGGGATTTTGCTTGAGTAAAAAAGGACTGGGCCCTTACTGGATTTTGTGACTTTTTCAAAATGGGCAAGTGAAAACTTCCTAGTTAGAATAAATCACCTTTTACATTCTTTGCTTTATGTAAGTAAACTCCCTGCATCCAGGTTTCTAGCTAGTGATTGTTTTTCTCCCACACTAACGAATGCAGAGCTTTAAATATTCAATCATTTCTAGGATCATTCCTCTATCTTATAAACAATGCATTTGGATTATAATTATCTAAAAAATTTGTAGGGATGGATTGAAGTGAAATAGTCCTCAGATCCACCAAAAATTGGCCCTTCTACCTCATCAGCCTGTTTCCCTGAGCCCATCTCTCATCCAGATCCCAGATGGGCTCTTATCTTCCTCCCCCACTTGTGTTCCTTGCTTCTATGAATCAGTCCAGCCCGCTCCAGCAGGCAGCTGCACTGTCACCCAAAATCAGCTGTGCAGAGCGCTGCCACCAGCTCTTCTGCTAGACTCACAGCTCTCTTTGGCTTCCGTCTTCGAAGGCCAAAACCAGCGAGGATGGAGCACTATGCAGTCAACAAGGGCTCTTCCAGCACACCTGGTGTTCAAATCACAGCATATCCCTGGGCAACACAACTGAGAGAGAAAGACCAGAGAGCTCTGAAGACCTCTTAAAACATTGTCCAATTCATTTTAATTTGTTAGCTAATTGCAATTCTCAGAAAAACAGAGAAGTGATAACAAATCTTCAGTGTTACAATTTTAAAACTGTTGCAGAGGTTTTATCTACTCCAACATGTGAATCAACCCCCAAACAAAGTTATTCATGAGTATAGCAGCAATGTGTGTCAGTCCAGTTAGTCTGACAGAACCTAACAGAGCTTGACAGAGCCTGCCAAACCCGAACAGAGTCCGCCAGAGACCGACAAACCTCTACAAAGCCTGACAGAGCCCAACAAAGCCCAACAGAGCCCGACAAAACCCGACAGAGCCCGACAAAGCCTGAAGAGCCCAACAAAGCCCGACAGAGCCCAACAGGGTCCGACAGAGACTGATGGGGCCCGACAAAGTCCAACAGAGCTTGACAGAACCCCACATGGCCCTGCAGAGCCCAACAAAGCCTGATAGAGCTCGACAGAGCTCAACAGAGCCTGACAAAGCCTGACAGAGCCTGTTAAAACCCAACAGAGCACAAAATAGTCCATCAGAGCCCAGCAAGGCCCCACAGAGCTTGACAGAGCCGGAAAAAACTCAACAGAGCACGGCAGAGCCTGACAGAGCACGACAGGGACCGACAGAGCATGACAGGTCTCAAGATGGTTCGACAGAGCCCAACAAAGCCTGACAGAGCCCAACAAAGCCCAACAGACCCTGACAAAGCCCAACAGACCCCGAGAAATCCTGACAGATCTCGACAGAGCCCGACAGGGCCTGCCAGAGCCTAACAGAGCCTGTCAGAATCTGACAAGCTCTACAAAGCTGGACAAAGCCTGCCAGAGCCCAACAAAGCTCTACAAAGCCTGACAGGGCCTGACAGAGCCTGGCAGGACCTGACAGAGCCCAACAAAGCCCAATGAAGCCCGACAGAGCCTGACAGACCCCGAGAAATCCCAACAGAGCTTGACAGGGCCCGACAGAGCCTGAAAAAGCTTGCAAAAGCCCAACAGAGCCTGACATAGGCTGACAGAGCCTGTCAGAATCTGAAAAGCTCTACAAAACCTGACAAGGCCTGACAGAGCCTGACAGAGACTGATGGGGCCCAGCAAAGTCTGACAGAGCTTGACAGAACCCCACAGGGCCCTGCAGAGCCCAACAGAGCCTGATAGAGCTCAGCAGAGCTCTACAGAGCCTGACAGAGCCCGAAAGGCCCCAAGAGCCTGACAGAGCCCAAAAAATCCCAACAGAGCTCAGCAGAGCCTGACAGGGCCTGACAGAGGCTGACAAAGCTTGCAAAAGCCCGACAGGGCCTGACAGAGCCTGGTAAAACCCGATAGAGCCCGACAGAGCCCAACAGGGCCCCACAGAGCTTGACAGAGCCCAACAGAGTGCGACAAGGCCTGACAGAGCCTGACAGGACTTGAAAGAGCCCGACAGAGCCTGACAGGGCCCAAAAGCGACTGATAGAGCCTGACAGAACCCTACAAGCTCTGACAGGGCCTGATAGAGCCCAACAGAGCGCGATAAAGCCTGACAGGGCCTGATAGAGCCCAACAGAGCGCGATAAGGCCCGACAGGGCCTGACAGAGCCCGAAAGAACCTGACAGAGCCCGAAAGAGCCTGACAGAGCTTGACAATGCCTGATGGAGCCCAACAGACCTTGAAAAGGCTGGACGGAGCCTGACAGAGCCCAAGAAGACCCGACAGAGCCCAACAGAGTCTGACAAGGCCCGACAGAGTCTGACAGAGCCTGAGAAAGCCCAACAGAGCCCGACAAGGCCTTATAGGGCCCAACAGAGCCCGACAAGGCCCGACAGGCTCCGACAGAGCCCAACAAGGCCTACCAGAGCCAGAAAGAGCCCAACAGAGCCTGAAAAGTACCAATAGACACCAGCAGAGCCCGACAAGGCCCGACAGGCTCCGACAGAGCCCAACAAGGCCTACCAGAGCCAGAAAGAGCCCAACAGAGCCTGAAAAGTACCAATAGACACCGACAGAGCCCAACAGAGCCTAACAGAACTCGACAAGGCCCAACAGGGTCTGACAAAACCTGACAGAACCTGACAGAGCCCAACAGAGCCCGACAAGGCCTGACAAATTTTGACAGAGCCCGACAAGGCCCAACAGGGCTTGACAAGGCCTGACAGTGCCCGACAGAGCCAGGCAGAGCCCGATAAGACCCAACAGTGCCCAACAGAGTGCGACAAGGTCCGACAGAGCCCGACAGAGCTGGACAGAGCCCGACAACACCCAGCAGTGCCCAACAGAGTGCAACAAGGTCCAACAGAGCCTGACAGAGCCTGATAGAGCCCAACAAGGCCTGACAGAGCCCAACCAAGCATGACAAGGCCCAACAAGGCCTGACAGAGTCAGACAGGGCCCAACAGAGTTCGACAGAGACTGGTGGAACCGGACAGAAACCGACAAGACCCGACAGGTCCCATCAGGGCCCGACAGAGCCTGAGAAGGCCCAAAAGGGCCTGACAGAGCCAAAAAGAGCCTGAAAGAGCCTGATAGAGTCCGACAAGGCCTGACAGAGATTGACAGGGCTTGACAGAGCCTGACAGAGCCTGAGAAGGCCCGACAGAGCCTGACAGAGCTTGACAAGGCCCGACTGGGCCTGACAGAACCTGACATGGACTGACAAGGATTGACAGAACCTGACAGATATTGACAAGGCCTGAGAGAGCCTGGCAGGGCCCAATAGAGCCCTGCAGAGTCCAACAGAGCTTGACAGAGCCCAACAAGGACCAACAGAGCCTGACAGAACCCGACAATGCCCGACAGAGCCAGACAGAGACTGAGAAGGCCTGACAGTGCCCAACAGAGCCTGAAAAGGCTCAACAGAGCGAAACAGAGCCCAGCAGAGCCTCACAGAGCATGACAGGGCCTGACAGAGCCCAACAGAGCTTGACATGGCCTGACAAAGCCCGTCAGGGCCTGATAACCCGACAGAGTCCGACAGAGCCTGAGAGATCCTGATAGGGCTGTACAATGTCCAACAGAGCCCGAAAGAGCTCAACAAAGCATTACAGAGCCCGACAAGACCCAACAAAGCTTGAAAAATCCCAACAGGGCCAAACGGAGCCTACATGGCACCCAACCATACCTAACAGGGCTCGACAAAATCTGACAGAGACCTACAAATCGTGACATGGCCTGGCAGAGCCCGATAGATGCTGAGAAAGCCTAGCAGAAACCCACAAAGCCAGACAGAGTCCAACAGGGATCAAAAGAGCCCAACAAAGCCTGATAGAGTCCGACAGGTATTGACAGAGCCTGACTAAGCCCAACAGTGCCTGACAAAGCTCAACAGGGCCCAACAGAGCCAGACAGAGCCCAACAGACTTTGAAAAAGCTTGACAGAGCCCAACAGAACCTGAGAAAGCCTGACAGAGCCCGGTACAGTCTCACAGGGCCCGACAGAGCCTGAAAGGGTTTGACAAATACTGACAGTGCCTGATAGCAACTGATAGAGACCGGCAGGACCTGACAGAGGCTGCCAAAGTGCGACAGACACAAGAAGAGCTCAACAAAGCATTACAGAGCCTGACAGGGCCTGACACAGCTTGGCAGAGCCTCACAGATCTCCACAGAGCCTAACAGGGCCAGACAGTACTATAAAGAGTCAAACAGAACATGAAAGGAATTGACTGAGTCCAACTAAGCCTGACAGAGCCTGTCAAAGCTCGACAAGGCCCAACAGAGCCCAACAAGGACTGAGAGAGCCCGACGGGGCTCAGCAGAGCTCATCAGTGCCTGACAGAGACCTGCAGAGCCCAACAGAGCCCGACTGAGCATGACAGGGTCTGATAAGGCCCAGCAAAGACTGTCAGGCTTTGGCAAGCTCTGGTGGGTTTCTTTCGGCCCTGCTGAGCTCTGTCAGGCCTTGTCCTGCTCTGTTGGGCCTTACTGGGCTCTGTCGAACCCTTTTGGGCCTTGACAGGCTCTGCCATGCCCGTTCGGACTCTGTTGGGCTTTGCCCTGATCTGCCGGACCTTGTCAGGCTCTGTTGGGCCTGTTGGTGTCTGACAATCCTTGTCAGGCCTTGTCAGGCTCTATTTGACTCTGTCGGGCACTTGCTCTCCTGCAGGCACACAAGTGTTTGCCCTCAGCTTCTCTATCAGGGACAAGCTTGTGAAGAGACGCTCTGCTGTTCTTTCTTGTTATGGCATCATCTGTTTCGTTTCTCTTGTAGTTCGACTGCTAAGCGTCTTTCCTCGGGCGACTGTGAAGCATTTGTCATGGGAGAAAAGTACCATGGAGCAGCAGTCAGTACTGCCTACGACTGTCTTTGTTCCTTTACTAGCAGAGCTCCCTTGCTTCTGTCCACATGAGAAACACAGGACTGTGCAACTAGATGTTCATGGAACCTTTCCAACAAACAGCACAGCTGTGCACTAACTCAAGCTTAAGCATGAATGGAGTGGGCATGTGGACAGACAAACATTTCTAGGCACAGATGCATTCACGCACAGGGTCACCTGACAATACCCAACAGGGCTCAACAAAATCCAACAGAGCCCTACAAACCCTGACATGCCCTGGCAGAGCATGATAGACCCCACAAAAGCCCGACAGAACCCGACAAAGCCTGAATAAGGGAAGAAAGCCCGACAAAGCCTGACAGAGCCTGACAGGTATTGACAGAGCCTGACTAAGCCTCACAGTGCCTGACAAAGCTCGACAGGGCCCACGGAGCCATACAAATCCTGACAGATCACAACAGAGAATGACAGATCTCCACTAAGCCATACAGAGCAAGACAAAACTTGATAGAGCATGACAGGGCCTGACAGAGCAGGACAGAGCCCAATAAAGCCGGACAGAGTTTCACCTTGCTGAACAACGCCTGACAGAACCAGAGGAGCCTGACAAAGCCTGACAGAGCCCAGCAAACCTGACAGGGATGGACAAAGCCTGACAAGGCCCAACAGAGCCTGAAAAAGCCCATCAGTGCTCGGCAGGGACCGACAGACACCGACAAACCCTGACAAAGACCTACAAAGCCCGGAAGAGCTTGACAGAACCTGACAATGTCTGAATGAGTGGACCAAGCAAAACAGAGATCAACAAACAGTGACAGACCCCGACAGAGCCTGACAGAGACTGCAGAGCCTGACAGAGCCCAAGAAAACCTGAGGAGGCCTGACAGGGCCTGACTGAACTCGACAGAGTCTGACAGAGCCCGACTGAGTGCGACAGTGCCTGACAAGGCCCAACAAGACTCGACAAGTCCTATCGGGGTTTGAAAGACTCTCTCAGGCTCTGTTGGGCCTTGTCACACTCTGTCAAGCTCTGTCAAGCTCTGTCGGGCTCTGTTGGGCTCTGTCAGGCTCTGTCAAACCCTTTCAAGCCTTGTCAGGCTCTGCCAGGCCCTTTCAGGCTCTGTCATGACTTCGCAGGCTCTGTCAGGCTCTGTCGGGCTCTTTCAGGCTCTGTCAAGCTCTGTTGGGCTCTGTCAAGCCTTGCTGAGCTCTGTCGAACCTTGTTGGGCTATGTTGAGCCTTGTCAAGCCCTGTTGGGTTCAGTCGAGTATTGTGGGGCTCTGTTGGGCAATGTCAGGCTCTGTCGAGCGCAGTCGGGCTCTGTTGGGCGCTGTCGGGCCTTGTCGGGCTCTGTTGGACCTTGTTGGGCTCAGTCAGGTTCTGTTGGGCCCTCTCGGGCACTTGCTCTCACACAAGCACACGTGTTTGCCCTCAGCCTCTCTATCAGGGATAAGCTTGTGAAGAGATGCTCTGCTGTTCTTTCTTGTTATGGCATCATCTGTTCCCTTTCTGTTGCAGATCAACTGCTAAGCATCTTTCTTTGGCCGACTGTGAAGCGTTTGCCATGGGAGAGAAGTACTGTGGAGCAGCAATCGGTACTGCCTACGACTGTCTTTGTTCCTTTACTAGCAGAGCTCCCTTGCATCTGTCCACATGGGAAATGCAGGACTGTGCAACTAGATGTTCATGGAACCTTTCCAACAAACAGCACAGCTGTGCACTAACTCAAGCTTAAGCATGAATGGAGTGGGCATGTGGACAGACAAACATTTCTAGGCACAGATGCATTCACGCACAGAGTCACCCAACAATACCCAACATGGCTCGACAAAATCCGACAGAGCCCTACAAACCCTGACATGCCCTGGCAGAGCATGATAGACCCCACAAAAGCCCGACAAAGCCTGAGTAAGGGTAAGAAATCCCAGCAAAGCCTGACAGAGCCTGACAGGTATTGACAGAGCCTGACTAAGCCCCACAGTGCCTGACAAAGCTCGACAGGGCCCACGGAGCCATAGAAATCCTGACAGATCACAACAGAGAATGACAGATCTCCACTAAGCCATACAGAACAAGACAAAACCCGACCGAGCATGACAGGGCCTGACAGAGCAGGATAGAGCCCAATAAAGCCGGACAGAGTTTCACCTTGCCAAACAAAGCCTGACAGAGTCTGAAAGAGACTGAGAAAGCCTGACAGAACCAGAGGAGCCTGACAAAGCCTGACAGAGCCCAGCAAACCTGACACGGATCGATAAAGCCTGACAAGGCCTGACAGAGCCTGAAAAACCCCATCAGTGCTCGACAGACACCGACAAATCCTGACAAAGACCTACAAAGCCCAAAAGAGCTTGACAGAGCCTGAAAGGACCTGAATGAGTGGACAAAGCACAACAGAGCTCAACAAAGCCTGACAAAGAGTGAAAGAGCTCGACAGAGCCCGTAGAGCCCAGCAAAACCTGAGAAGGCCTGACAGGGCCCAACTGAGCTCGACAGAGCCCAACAGAGCCAGACAGAGCGCGACAAAGCCCGACAAGGCTCGGCAGTTCAAGTCATGGACTGAGCTCTAGGAGTCATGGTTAATATGTTGACATGTTAAATTGTGTAGGCAAAGCTTGTAGGATGGAGCTTTATACAAAACAACACAGCTAATCTTGTAACAAATACAAACTAGGAGTATTAATACTTATATCAATACTCCACAGATAATACTAAAAGCTACCCATGACATACACCCTCACAATTTGTACTCCAAGTTTATCCCACTCTCTCCAAAGCGAAACAACTCAGGTACACAGCTCAAATCTATCTAACACTCAGCACTACAATTAGGACACTTAGCAACACAGATGGCTTCACAACACTCACACTCCTTACAAGTTAAAGCCACAGCGGCTTCTGCTGTAGTTTTGGCATTCAAGTGCATAGTTAAAACCAAGGTATATCCAAGAATTAAACAAAGCTATGATATGCTATATACAGAGCCAGCTTTACACCACGACAGAGTACTGGAACAACCAATACCAAAAGTTGTCCGCACAAACAACTCCACAGCAGTTACCATATACCTTTAAAGTGCTAGCAACTCCGTATACACTATCCTGCCTAAATTCCATATCACAACTTATGGATAGTTTACAAGCACATGACTGGTCCTAATTTTCAGAAAAGAAAGACTTCTTACCAGAGGTCTTTGTCTGTCCTCACAGTGATCCGACTGAGATGAGGGGTCTCTCTAGAGATATCTCCAGAGTGTGTCAAGAGAGTCCTTGACTCAGTGGGTCCTGCAGCTGGACAGAGCGGGTCCTCTGGTTGGCTCACCGACTGAAACGGAGAAATAAACATAACAGCAGAGTCAATAATGCTGCTAAGCGACATTCTTTATTTTATTGGCACTGGGGAACTCTGGGGGTCATCTTCTGTAAGTGCTCAACAACTGGATGGTCTTGCATTACTTATATTCACGTAAATCTTACATATGCATTACAATTTTGGAAAAGTTTGACGTACAATACATCTATACTAGGAAATATTTGATGATGTTAGTTATAATTGTTTTGTTTCTTACTGACAATACATCTATTAATTATTAGTTAAATAGAAACTTAGCCCTCAGCTTCTAAACAATGTGTTAATCTCCTATCTCCCTCGTCATGCAGAAGAATTTAAAACGTGAAAAATATCCCCTCATCATGCAGGCAGTCAGAAAGCATTTACCTCATGTCAACTGGTTAATGATGGGTACATCTTCTCTAACTTAATCACAGTATACATTAACTTGACAGCTTCTCTTCAAAAGTGAGACAGAAAAAAGGGACAAGCATCTGAAAAAACATGACAGAGAATAAAGCAGCAGGGACAGAGGAAAAGAGACCAGAAGAGCACCAAGGAATAGGGCAGAGAAAGAAAAAAATCACTGTGGCAGCAGTGGGGTGGAGATGGAGGAAAAATCCTGGCACGGTCAACAGGACAGGAACGCGACTACGGGCAGGGAGCGGGACACGGGGATACAGCAAGAAACAATGGGATGCTGACACCAAAAAGTCAGCAAAAAAGACTCTTTAACACTGTTTTGAAAGTGTTAAACAGCAGGCAATTTCAATATAACGCACTGGACACTCAGAGGGTTGCTCCTGTAATCGAGCATGCGCATGATTTGCACTTCTTGGTATTTATTACATAAACCTATTGCATATTCATTTGTTTCTACCGCTTAGTTAATGCGTTAAACAGAAGTTCTTTCCATGACCCCACCCTTTGCTGGCAGTCCATATTTGGTATTCCAGAGTCTCCATCAAGGGTCTCTAGTGGTCCCCAGTGTCCTTGCAGCCTGGTACCCCCCTGCCCCGGTGTTGGCTTCTTGACCTAATTTCTTGAGCATGGCTATTGTAATTTTGTACTGCTACTCAAGTAGCTCTCCATTTAGTGGAATGTTCCATTTTCCCAGCTTGCAAGCCAAGGACATCTGGCTTTGCCTCAGTTCCAGTCTCTATAGAGCTAGTTTTTCTCTGTTAGGTTTCTGTTATGTTAGGCCTAGTCTTGCTACGTTATCCCATGGGCTTTCTAAAAGATTTTTGTTCCTCTTATCAACGGGAAGCAAGAGAGAGAGCAACAGGCAAAGACAATGACAGAGAGAGACTGTGAGAAGCACAGGGGGTTGAAGGAAGAAAGAGAGGAATGAGGAGCCCCGCAGAGAGATGGAGGACAGAAAAAAAAAAAAGAAAAAGGGGTGGGGGGTGGGAAGCAGCACGAAGGCTCAGAACAGGAATGAGGATGGGAACACTGCCATACAGAATGAAAAAAGCCAGCAACACTGAGCACGACAAAGGCATAGAGAGAGAAGGCAAAGAAAGGGAGGAAGGAAAGAGGAAGATAGGAAAGTGGGGAGACAGAGCAGCACATACAGACACAGAGAGGAAAAGAACAGTAGGGAAAAGAATGGACCAGAGAAAGCATGGGGAAAAAGGAGACAGAGGGGCACGGAGGCACCAGGATGCACAAACCGGGGACGAGGTCCCGAGGGCCAGGGACTCACAGCAGCTCTCGCTCTTGGTGCTGCCAGCAGGCTTCTAACAGCCTAGATGCTCCTGTCTCCTTCTCTCTTCCCTTTCTCTTCTGTAACTCTGGGTGCTCAGCCATCCTCCGCCTAGGAGAACAGGGTAGGGTGCCAGAGCTCCTAAGAGACGAAGCTTTGTGGACACGGAGCCTCGCTGGCTCACATGCCACACAGCCATGCCATGTGCCGGGTTACATGCACAGACCCTCCCCCAGGAATTTTCAGGCATTTTTGGACTGTGACCCCGTCTTTTCAGGGGGACTCCCTTTTGACCCCCACATCCCCCACTCACCTGCTCCCCCACCCACAACACCAGCCCCTGCTCACGCTGGGGTGTCACAAGTGACACCATCACACCAAACAAGGGAAACGGCCCCAACAGGCAGCTCCTTACTCTCATAATGCCATTTACATATGTACATACCACAACCCCCAAAAAGTTGGGGGGCTCCCCTAGGAAAATGAAGCGGGGGCAGTGCCCCAAACAGCTGCAGCCCCCATCCCACAGGCCGGCAGCTGCCCCGCGACATGCTGGGGACAGAGGACTGTGACGCGTCTCCCACCCAGGTACTGCTCCCCATGTTCCGTTCCCTGCCTGGGCTGGGGGGGTCTGCTGAGCATCAGGTATTCACAGCTCCCCCTCTGAAAAACAAAAATTCCAAATTGGAGTTCAGCGTCTGAAAAAAATAGCGCAGAAGAGAGCAGAGGAATTCAGTCAGAATAAGGGACAGGAGAGCAGCTGAGCTAATGGAGGATTCAAGGGAAACAGGCCACCTTGAAACGCAAGGCATCCTTGAAAAAACAGAGTGATTGGAGCAATTCCAGACAACATTAAGACAAACTGACACCACTTTGGGCACTCTTAGCAGAAAAGGAAACACTCCTGCTGACACTAGAAAGCGTCTCACCCCTTCCCTACAGCACTACCACAGGAGACAACCCCAGCGAGGCTGCGGGATGGGCTCGTACTGAAACAAAGAAATAAACTTAACAGCAGAGTCAATTACACTGTTAAGCAGGCAATGTTTATTTTATCAGCACTGGGGAGCTCTATGGATCATCCTCTATAAGTGCTCCCACGACTGGATGCTCTTGTATTGCTTGTAGTCACACAATTATTACATATTAATTACAATTTTTGGAATTTTTTAACATACAAAATATCTAGCCTAAGAAATAATGGATGATGTTAGTTATAAATGTTTTGTTTCTGACAATACATCTATTAGTTAAATATAAATTAAGCACTACCTGTGAGCCCGACTAAGCCCAACAGTGCCTGACAAAGCTTGACAGGGCCCAACAGAGCCAGACAGAGCCCAACAGAACCTGAGAAAGCCTGACAGAGACTGGTACAGTCCCAGAGGGCCCAACAGAGCCCAACCAGGGCCAGAAGATGCCCAACAGACCTCAAAAGGGTTTGACGAATTCTGACAGCACCTGAAAGTGAATGATAGAGACCGGCAGGACCTGACAGAGGCTTCCAAAGTGCGACAGACACAAGAAGAGCTCAACAAAGCATTACAGAGCCTGGCAGGGCCTGACACAGCTTGGCAGAGCCTTACAGATCTCCCCAGAGACTGACAGGGCCAGTCAGAGCTAGAAAGAGACCAACAGAACCTGACAGGAATTGACTCAGTCCAACTAAGCCTGACAGTGCCCAACAAAGCTCGACAAGGGCCAACAGAGCCAGACGAAGTGTGACAGAGCCCAAAAGAGCATGACAGGGCCTGAAAGAGCCCGATAGGGCCCGACAGAGCACTATAGGGCCTAACAGACCCTACCAGAAATGGAGAGAGCCCGCTAGGGCATAACAGAGCCTGACAGAACCTGAGAAAGCCTGACAGACCTCAACACAGTCTCACAGGGCCCGACAGAGACCAACAGGGCCTGAAAGACCTGACAGAACTCGACAGGGCCCAACAAATTCTGACAGTGCCTGACAGTGAACGATAGAGTCCAGCAGGGCCTGACAGAGGCCAACAAATTGTGACAGAGCTCAACAAAGCATTACAGAGTATGACAGGGCCTGGCACAGCTTGACAAAGCCTTACAGATGCCGAGGGAACCTGATAGAGCCCGACACGGCCCAAAAAAGCTTGAAAGAGCCCAGTAGTGCCCAGTGGAACCAGACAGAGCTCAACAATACCAAACAGAGCCTGACAAAACCCGACAGAGCCCTACAAATTCTGACATGGCTTGACAGAGCCCGATAGACCCCGAGAAAGCACAACAGAGCCTGACAAAGCCAGAATAAGGGTAAGAAAGCCCGACAAAGCAAGACAGAGCCCAACAGGGATTGAAAGAGCCTGACAAAGCCCGAAAGAACCAGAGGAATCCTGACTGAGCCCTACAGAGCTCCCTTTTCTCTGTTCACTTCAGCAGTCATGACTGTGCTGTTACACACAGGCACAGCCAATGCACACCAAGTGTCAACAGACACACTCAGCTGAGCTCAACACTAGTGCAGATGCACATGTGCGACAAAATCAACACACATGCTCGTGGAGAGAGAGACATGGACTCACAGGTGTGTGGAGCGACGGATAGATACATCAGGCGCTAAATAAAACAGACTTGCCATATGCCAAGGCAAAACCTCAAGTCAAGGCAAAGCAAAACAAAAGTCAAGGACAAGGAAGGCTAGGCAAAAGGGAAAAGAGAGGCAAAAGGGGAAGGCAAAGCAAGACAAGGCAAAACAAAAGGCAAGGCAGGGCAAGGCAAAAGGGCAAGGCAAGGCAAAAGGGCAAGGCAAGGAAAAAGGGGATGGCAAAAGGGCAAGGCAAAGCAAGGCAAGGGAAAAAGGCAAGTCAAGGCAAGGCAAAAGGGCAAGGAAAGGCAAGGCAAAAAGGCAAGCCTAGGCAAGGCAAGACAAAAAGGCAAGGCAAGGCAAAAAGACAAGGTAAGGCAAAAAGTCAAGGCAATGCAAAAGGGCAAGGCAAGGGAAGGGAAGAGAAAAGAGCAAGGCAAGGGAAAAGGGCAAGACAAGGCAAAAGGACAAGGCAATGCAAAACGACAAGGCAAGGCAAGACAAACCAAAAGAACAAGGCAAGACAAGACAAAAGGGTAAGGTAAGACAAGGAAGAAGCGAAAGGCAAAGCAAGGCAAGGCAAAAGGGCAAGGCAAGGCAAAAGGCCAATGCAAGAAAAGGGAAGGCAAAATGTCAAGGCAAAAAGGCCAGGCAATGTAAGGCAAAAGGGCAAGGCAAGGCAAGGCAAAAAGGCAAGACAAAGCAAAAACGCAAGGCAAGGCAAAAGGGCAAGGCAATGCTAAAGGGCAAGGCAAGGCAAGGGAAGGGAAAAGAGCAAGGTAGGCAAAGGAAAAGGACAAGGCAAGGAAAGACAAAAGGGGAAGGCAAAGCAAGGCAAAAGGGCAAGGCAATGCAAGGCAAGGAAAAAGCAAAGCAAGGCAAGGCAAGGCAAAATGGCAAGGCAAGGCAAGGCAAAATGGCAAGGCAAGGCAAGGCAAAATGGCAAGGCAAGGCAAGGCAAAAGTGCAAGGCATGACAAGGCAAAATGAGAATGCAAGACAAGGGAAAAGGGCAAGACAAGACAAGGCGTAAGGCAAGGGAAAAGGGCAAGACAAGACAAGGCGTAAGGCAAGGCAAAAGGATAAATCAAGACAAGGCAAGGAAAAAGGAGAAGGCAAGGTAAGGAAATGCAAAAGGGCAAGGCAAGGCAAAAGGGCAAGGCAAAGCAGGGCAAGGCAAGGCAAAGCAAAAGGGTAAGGCAAGGCAAGAAAGAAGGGGATGGCAAGGCAAGGCAATGCAAAATGGCAAGGCAAGGCAAGAAAAAAGGGTAAGGCAAGGCAAGGAAAAAGGGGAGGGCAAAGCAAGGCAAGGCAAAAGGGTAAGACAATGCAAGGCGAAAGGGCAAGGCTATGCAAGGCAAAAGAGCAAGACAATGCAATGGAAGGAACATGGGGACGGCAGGGCAAAGCAAGGCAAAAGGGCAAGGTAAGGCAAGTTAAGGTCAGAAAAAAGGCAAGGCGAGGGAAGGCAAGGCAAAAGGGCAAGGCAAAGCAAAATGACAAGGCAAGGCAAAAAGTCAAGAGAAGGCAAGGCAGGGAGAAAGGGGAACGCAAGGCAAGAGAAGGCAAAAGTGCAAGGCCAGGCGAGATAAAACTGCAAGGCAAGGCAAGCCAAAAGTGGAAGGTAAGGAAGGACAAGGCAAAAGGGTGAAGCAAAGCAAGGCAAGGCAAAAGAGCAAGGTAAGGCAAAAAGACAAGGCAAGGCAATAGGGCAAGGCAAGGCAAAAGGGAAAGCAAGGAAAGGCAAGGCAAAAGGGCAGTGCAAGTCAAGGCAATACAAAACAGCAAGGAAAGGTAATGGAAAGGAAAAGGGGAAGACAAGGCAAGGCAAGACAAAAAGGCAAGGAAAGGCAAGGCAAGAGAAAAGAGTAAGGTAGGCAATGCAAAAGCGTAAGGGAATGCATGGCAAAAGGGTAAGGCAAGGCAAAAGGGAAAGGCAAGGGAAAAAGGCAAGGCAAGGGAAAAGGGCAGGGCAAGGCAAGGCAAAAGAGCAAAGCAAGAGAAGGGAAGAAAAAATTGAAAGGCAAGGCAAGGCAGAAGGGCAAGACAAGGCAAAAGGGCAAAGCAAGAGAAAGGAAGACAAAATAGCAGGCAAGGCAATGCAAAAGTAGAAAGATAGGCAAGGCAAAGGGCAAGGCCAGGCAGTGAAAAAAGGGCAAGGCAAAAGGGCAAGGCAAGGCAAGGCAAAGCAAAAGGGTAAGGCAAGGCAAGAAAGAAGGGGATGGTAAGGTAAAGCAATGCAAAATGGCAAGGCAAGAAAAAAGGGTAAGGCAAGGCAAGAAAAAAGGGTAAGGCAAGGCAAGGAAAAAGGGGAAGGCAAAGCAAGGGAAGGCAAAAGGGCAAGGCAATGCAAGGCAAAAGGGAAAGGGTAGGCAAGGGAAGGAACATGGGGACGGCAAGGCAAAGCAAGGAAATAGGGTAAGGCAAGGCAGACAAGGAAAAAGGGCAAGGCAATGCAAAACAGCAAGGCAAGGCAAAAGGGCAAGGCAAGGTAATAAGGAAGGGGAAGGCAAGGCAAGGCAATGCAAAAGCACAAGGCAGGGCAAGGCAAATAGGCAAGACAAGGGAGGGCAGGGCAATAGGATAAGGCAAGGGAAGGCAAAAGGGCAGAGCAATGCAAGGCAAAAGGGCAAGGTAAGGCAAGGAAGGAGAAAAAGACAAGGCCAGGAAAGGCAATCAAAAGGGCAAGGTAAGGTAAGGTAAGGAAAAAGGCAAGGCAAGGCAAGGCAAAAGTGCAAGGCAAAGCAAAATGGCAAGGCAAGGCAAAAGGTCAAGAGAAGGCAAGGCAGGGAGAAAGGGGAACGCAAGGCAAGAGAAGGCAAAAGTGCAAGGCAAGACAAGATCAAAGGGCAAGGCAAGGCAAGCTGAAAGCGGAAGGTAAGGAAGGGCAAGGCATAAGGGTAAAGCAAAGCAGGGCAAGGCATAAGGGTAAAGCAAAGGAAGGCAAGGCAAAAGAGCAAGGCAAGGCAAAAGTGCAAGGCAAGGCAATGGAATGCAAAAGGGCAAGGCAAGGTAAGGCAAAAAGGCGAGGCAAGGCGAAAGGACAAGGCCAAGCAAGGCAAGGCAAAATGGCAAGGCAAGGCAAAGAATAGGGCAAGGCAAGGCAAGGCAAAAGGCCAAGGCATGGTAAGGCAATAGGGCAAGGCAATGCAAGGCAAGGCAAAAGGGTAAGGCAAGGCAAAAGGGTAAGGCAAGGCAAAAGGGTAAGGCAAGGCAAAAGGGAAAGCAAGGCAAGGCAAGGCAAAAGGGCAGGGCTAGTCAAGGCAATGCAAAATAGCAAGGGAAGGTAACGGAAACGAAAAGGGGAAGACAAGGCAAGGCAAGACAAAAGAGCAAGGCAATTCAAGGCAGTGTAAAAGAGCAAGGAAAGGTAAGGCAAAGCAAAAGGGCAAGAAAAGGGAAGGCAAGGCAAAAAGGCAAGGCAGTGCAAGGCAAAAGGGCAAGGAAAGGCAAGGCAAGGGAAAAGAGTAAGGTAGGCAAGGCAAAAGGGCAAGGCAAGCCATGGCAAAAGGGCAAGGCAAGGCAAAAGGGCAAGGCAAGGCAAAAGGGCAAGGCAAGGCAAAAGAGCAAAGCAAGAGAAGGGAAGACAAAATAGCAAGGTAAAAGGGTAAGGCAAGGCAAGGCAAAATGGGAGGCAAGGCAAAGGTCAAGAGAAGGCAAGGGAAGGTGAAAGGGGAAAGCAAGGCAAAAGAAGGCAAAAGTGCAAGGCAAGGAGAGAAAACAGGGCAAGGCAAGGTCAGGCAATGTAAGGCAAAAGGGCCGGTCAAACAAGGCAAATGGCAAGGCAAGGCAAAAAGGTAAGGCAAGTCAAAAAGTCAAGGCAAGGCAAGACAAAAGTGCAAGTTAATTGAAAAGGCAAGGAAAGGCAAGGCAAGACAAAAGGGCAAGGCAATGCAAGGAAAAAGTGCAAGGCAGAGCAAGGCAAGGCAAAAGGGCAAGGCAAGGAAAGACAAAAGGGCAAGGGAAAGCAAGGCATTCCAAAAGGGCGAGGTAAGGCAGGAGGGCAAGGCAAGGCAAGGAAAAACGGAAAAGCAAGGCAAGGCAAAAGGGCAAGGCAAGGCAATTGAAAAGGGCAAGGTTACGCAAAAGGGTAAGATAAGGCAAAGCAAGGAAAAAGGGAAAAACAAGGCAAGGCTAAAGGGGAAGGCAAGGGAAAAGGGCAAGGGAAAGGGTCAAGGCAAGGGAAAAGGGTAAGGCAAGGCAAGGGAAAATGGTAAGGCAAGGTAAGGGAAGGAACATGGGGAAGGCAAGGCAAGGCAAAAGGGCAAGGCAAAGCAAAGAAATAGGGTAAGGCAAGGCAGGCCAAGAAAAAAGGGCAAGGTAAGGCAAGAGAAAAAGACAAGGCAAAAGGACAAGGCAAGGCGAAAGGGCAAGGCAAAGCAAAATGACAAGGCAAGGCAAAAAGTCAAGGCAAGACAGGGAGAAAGGGGAACGCAAGGCAAGAGAAGGCAAAAGTGCAAGGCAAGGAAAGATAAAAGGGCAAGGCAAGGCAAACCAAAAGCGGAAGATTAAGGAAGGGCAAGGCAAAAGGGTAAAGCAAAGCAAGGCAAGGCAAAAGAGCAAGTCAAGGCAATGGAATGCAAAAGGGCAAGGCAAGGTAAGGCAGAAAGGCAAGGCAAGGCAAAAGGGCAAGGCAATGCAAAAGGGGAAGGCAAGGCAATGCAAGGCAAAAGGGCAATGCAAAGCAAGGCAATAGGGCAAGGGAAGGTAAGGCAAAGTGCAAGGCAAGGAAAAAGGGGAAGGCAAGGCAATGCAAGGCAAAAGGGCAATGCAAAGCAAGGCAATAGGGCAAGGGAAGGTAAGGCAAAGTGCAAGGCAAGGAAAAAGGGCATAGCAAGGAAAGGCAAGGTGAAAGGGCAAGGCAAGGCAATAGGGCAAGGCAAGGCATGGCAGGGTAAAAGTCAAGGCAAGGAAAAAGAGCAAAGCATGGCAAGGGAAGGTTAAAGGTCAAGGCAAGGTAAGGCAAGGAAATAAAAGAATGCAAGGCAAGGCAATAGGGCAAGAGAATGCAAGGCAATGCAAAAGGGCAAGGAAAGGCAAGGCAAGGGAAAAGAGTAAGGTAGACAAGGCAAAAGGGCGATGCAAGGCAAAAGAGGAAGGCAAGGCAAGTCAAGCCAAAAATGTAAGGCAAAGAAATGCAAGGCAATGTAGAAGGGCAAGGCAATGCAAAAGGGCAAGGCAAGGCAAGAAAGAAGGGGAAGGCAAGGCAAGGCAATGCAAAAGGGCAAGGCAAGGCAATGCAAGGTAAAAGGGTAAAAGGGCAAGAAAGAAAGGCAAGGCAAGGTAAAAGGGCGATGCAAAGCAAAAGAGGAAGACAAGACAGGTCAAGGCAAAAATGTAAGGCAAAGAAAGGCAAGGCAATGCAGAAGGGCAAGGCAAGGCAAAAGGGTAAGTCTAGGCAAAAGGGCAAGGCAAAGCAAGCCAAAAAGGCATGGCAGGGCAAGGCAAAAGGGCAAGGCAATGCAAAAGGGCAAGGCAAGGCAAGAAAGAAGGGGAAGGCAAGGCAAGGCAATGCAAAAGGGCAAGACAAGGCAGGCAAAAGGGCAAGGCAAAAGGGTAATGCAAGACAAGGCAAGGCAAAAGGGGAAGGCTAGGCAAAATGGCAAGGCAAGGCAAAAGGGCAAAGCAAGAGAAGGGAAGACAAAATGGAAAGGCAAGGCAAAAAATCAATGCAAGGGAAAAGGGCAAGACAAGGCAAAAGTGCAAAGCAAGAGAAGGGAAGACAAAATAGCAGGCAAGGGAATGGAAAAATGGAAATATAGGCAAGGCAAAGCAAAAGGGCAAGGCAAAGCAAAAGGGTAAGGCAAGACAAGAAAGAAGGGGATGGCAAGGCAAGGCAATGCAAAATGGCAAGGCAAGGCAAGAAAAAAGGGTAAGGCAAGGGAAGGAAAAAGGGGAAGGCAAAGCAAGGTAAGGCAAAAGGGCAAGGTGAGGCAAAGCAAAAGGATAAAGCAAGGAAGAAAGAAGGGGATGGCAGGGCAATGCAATGCAAAATGGCAAGGCAAGGCAAGAAAAAAGGGTATGGCAAGGCAAGGAAAAAAGGGAAGGTAAAGCAAGGCAAGGCAAAAGGGGAAGGCAAGGCAAGGTAAGGCAAAAGGGCAAGTCACAGCAAGGCAAAAGGGCAAGGCAATGGAAAGCAAAAGGGCAAGACATGGCAGAGGGGCAAGGCAAGGCAAAAAGGCAAGGAAAGGCAAGGCAAGGCAAAATGGTAATGAAAGTCAGGGGAAAAGGGGAAGGCAAGGCAAAAGGAGAAGGAAGGTAAAAGGGCAACGCAAGGAGAAAGAGCAAAGCAAGGTAAGGAAAAGCAAAAGCACAAGGCAAGGAAAAAGTGCAAGGAAAAAGGTCAAGGCAAGGCAAAGCAAAAGGGCAAGGCAAGACAAGGCAAAAGGGTAAGGAAAGGCAAGGCAAGAGAGAGGGGCAAGGTAAAAGGGCAAGGCAAAAGGGCAAGGCAAAAGGGCAATGCAAGACAAGGCAAGGCAAAAAGGCAAGGCAAAAGCGCAAAGGGAAGACAAAATGGAAACGCAAGGCATGGCAAAAGGGCAAGGCATGGCAAAAGGGCAAGACAAAACAAAAGGGCAGAGCAAGAGAAGGAAAGACAAAATAGCAGGCAAGGCAAGGCAAAAGTAGAAAGATAGGCAAGGCAAAGGGCAAGGCAAGGAAAAAAGGGCAAGGCAAAAGGGCAAGGCAAGGGAAGAAAAAAGGGTAAGGCAAGGCAAGGAAAAAGGGGATGGCAAAGCTGTGGGGGACTACGGTGGGTCCGTGGATTCCCTGACGGAGGACATGGGAACAGAAATTAGCCTTGAAGATATGAAGGCCTACCCATGAGAAAGATGGGAGTAAAGGAGTATCCGGAGATATTAAGGATGTACCCGTGAGAGAGAAGGGAGTAGAAGAGTAACACTGATGATAGCAAAATTAGCCAATGAGATGTTACTGCTGTAACTTGTAACCAATAGTGAAGAGACACATGAATTGGTAAAACTGTATAAAAATGCACTTGTGGCAATAAAAGGCATCTACTACTTTCATCCTGGAAGAACTTGGTCCATGTCGTTTGTCCGTCTCAACCACGACATATGGTGACCCCGACGTGATCCTGCCTGAAGAGGATCTCGCATGAAGAAGGGGACAGCGTGAAGCTGTGACAACCGAAGGAGAGCTGTGGAGACGGAGCCCGGTACAGCTGACAGAGCAGCCGAGGAGAGCTGCCGAAGATCCGGATCGTTGAAAAGACACCTCGCTAAGGAGTAGGTGAGCTACCGGGAACATGGGGGTGGAACTTATCTAAAGAAGAGGGTATTATATTATCTACATGAAAGTTGCTTCTGAAGAAGCAGGATCTTAGCCCTCTGGAACTGACTTTACGAAGGAAGGACTGTGTTACTATGGGGCAAAGCACTAGTGAAAGATGCAAAGAAACAACTGAACTGTTAACAACATGTCACTTTTTGCTAGAGACTTTCAGAGGATTTAAAGAGCAACGGGAACTTGCAGAGACAGCGGGGAGGGATGGTCTTCCTGGCTCTCCTGGGCCAGATTCGGAGGAAAAGGCGAGATTAAGTACTACTCCGACCCCCCCTGTTACTAAAGGTTCGTCAACACTGCCTAAGTCCATATTATCTGATACGGATAAGGATCCGCGACACTTTCTTGGAAAGTTAAAAGGAATAGAGGAGGAGTGTACGTATGTGTGGCCCCAAGATCAGATAAAAGCTATGAAAGACTCACATGAAAAAACAGCATTGGGTTATGTACGATCTCGGGAGGGGCCCCCGGAGCACCAGTCAGAGCAGTGCATTCAACCGATTGCTCCGCTGTCATCAATCACGGCTCAAACATCTGCTCCACCATCATCAATTGCGGTTCCACCGTCTGCGTCACCACCATTGATCACAGTTCAACCTTCTGCCCCGTCGCTATCAGTCGCAGAAGGAAAAAGTGGACATTTTTTTTTCCTATCCCCCCTTGCCTGGAGATTTAGGTGGGGAAGATCCTCCCGTGGTGAGCCAGACTGAGCCAAATAACGTAATTTCTATAAATTTGAGTCCCCCCAACCTGCCCCCGCCCCCCTCCCACACTGCTGCAGCGCAAATTCCTGAGGGTGGGGGTAGAGTTTCAGAGCATAAACCGAACTTACCAAAAAGCTGGGATTTACCCCCCAACTCTTGGAACAGACACTAACTGACATACCACAATTACAGGCACGATAAATTCCTGAAATCCTGAGACAGTCAACAGACCTCGCATATCAAGCTATGATAAAGGTGCCTGAAACCGACAAAGCAACCAAATCATTTGCAACTATTAATCAGAGTCCCAATGAGAATTCATTGCAATTTTATTGACCATCTTCAAGAGGCCATCAATAAGCAGGTTGAAAACTTAGAAGCTAAGGAAGCACTGGTGTTGAAATTCGCAGTAGAGAATGCTGATGTTCGCTATCAACATGTTATCCGTGGGTTTTACAGTACATATTATGTGTTTCTGTGTGTTGCCTCTCTGAAAATCAAGCAGCTTGTCAGGACTGTGAGTTAATTGTTTCACTGGTTGTTGTTAGAATTGTTTGTGGTATAAGTGCGCCGTAAAACCTTCTCCCCACTTTTCTCACTTGCGCTGCAAGCAGCCCTGTGCCTTCCCCCCCTCCCTCCCTCTTCTCGTAGTTTCTACTTACGAGATGGGGTCAGGAATGACTGTTTTCAGTTGTGTTCATAAGACATCGGTATTGGGAGGTGTTTTAGAACATAGGAAAGCGCTTGGAAATATGAGGAAGGAAGATCTTGTGAATTATTGTAATTAATGGTGGCTGCTGTGTAAGTTTGATGATTGGGAAAAGTGTCCTGAGAATAGAACCTTGAAGTATAACTTTTTGTTGTTTCTAAAGCGAGAACAGCAGGACAAAAATAAAATTCTACAAGAGATCATTGAATCATTTCAGACAGTTTTACAGCTGGAACGGTTTGAACTTCAACAAGCTGAGAGAGAGTTAACTGATAACACACAGGTCACAGTAAACTTGCTGAAGTCTACAAGATGCTTTCCTCATTAACCTGTTTCCTTTGTGGGTATCTGTTTAAGCATGTTGCAGTTTTAGTAGGCCCTTTGTTGTGTGGTCCAGTGATTTCACAGACTGTTAAATAATGAGAATGAGACTCAAAATGTGCGTTTTGTGATAATACAGAAGATCATGAGTAATTTAGTTCTTTACTGCGTGAATGTGATGGTAAAATTTTGTGTGTAGTAGCTGTTATTTTTCTTTCTAGCATGCTAGCTTTATTCCGGCATTCAGACTTGCACAACTCTGTGATGGGCTGTGTTTCATCACTATGTACTAAATTTGGCTCTTGTGTATGCACACCAATTAAAGAACCCTGTTTTTGGGATAACAGCTGTAGCACCCCAGATGAGACACTATTAAAAGCCTTGCCCGGTCCAGCTTGCTGCTGCGGCAGGGGGGCAGGTGCCAATGGGGCTCCAGCGCGCACTGACCTGTTTTGTCAGGGAGACCCAGTGGCACTGCTACCTGGCTGAGCAGTAAGTGGTCCAAAGTTGCAATGAAAAAATATTGAGATATTGTCTTGAATAAGTGTAACTCTGATCTATCTGCATATTTGAACTTGGTATTTGGTTTTCGTATTTGAGCTCAGTATTTTAATTTGCATATTTCTATTTGGTACCAAAAGAATTTTGTTTGGGGAGATAATTACAAAATGGGAACTGGTTCCACTGCTAAAATTCCACCTTGCTCCCCCTTAGGATGCATCCTTCCGCATTAGAGTAATTACTTCTATTGTTGTCTAGTAATTTTGAGACCAGAAAAGAATTTAAATTGTTAAACTCTGCTTTACATTGGAAAAACAAACAAACAAACAAACAAACAACACAAAAAAACCACCACACTTAAATGCTACGATGGATGTGAACTTGGTATTGTATGAAGATGTATTTAAAAGTTGCTACAATATGAACTGATTTGGATGTAAGAAAATGGAATAATGGATTGATGTTTAATATGCTGGTTTTTGACATCTGTAACTTGTGAAAGGTAAATGGGGCTGAGGAATGTAACTATTGCTGAGCTACTTGGAATTGCATATGAAGTGTATTATGGTTGGAATGAAATGAGAAAACAAAAAAGCAAAATATCCCAGGCCTGTGTCGAGCTGCGAGGAGTTTGCCAGAGCCTCCTACTTCATACCAGCGATTACGCCAGCTGTGTGGCCTTGGTACATCTGAATTGCAGCAAAAAAAAAAAAAAAAAGAAAAAAGAAAAACCTGTTTTCCCACTGCTAAGTGGAGAAAGGGGGGCTTTACTCCCCCCACTCTGTCTTTTATTTTCCCTGGAGTATTGTCACCCATCCTTGTTGTGGCACTGTGTTGCTTCTCGGCTTTGAATCAGGGGTTGTTGATGTTGTTTCTTTTTCCTTCTCTCTTGTTTCCTAGATTTTGGCACATCTGAGGAAAGAGCTCATCATTTTACCTCCTTGCTGAAGTTGGTCTTTTCACACTGGTCAGCTTTTGGGGGTCAGAGCGCTCAGTGCTTCTCTGGATCAGACTCGTACTGATTTGGGTGTGGAGTGGAGCCAGGCTGGTTTGATGTGGAGTTCAAACTGATTTGTTTTCATGCTGAGCTGGACGTCTTGCCATCTCAGATGGGGGTGAGAGCGAGGTTTTATTCCCCCCCACACCCCTCCCCTAAGCAATGTTACTGCTAGAGACATGTAATACTGCATGAAGGAGTCTGAGGGTGAAATTTAAAGGCATCACCAGTGGATCCATAGTTCTAATGAAGCTGGGAAATTAAACAAAAATATATATATGTATATATAGACTCATTCTGTGGTAACTGGTTGTAAGAGACTTCTTAGTAAATTCACTGTGCTAGTTTTTGAGGTCATGGGAGAGAACGAAAGAAAAGCTGTGTTTTTAGAATGCCAAATTTGGAACGAAGTTTTAATACATGAATTCTTGTATTTGCCAGAAAGCCCTATACCTCTCTTGGGTCAAGATCTGTTAAGTAAATTGTAAGCTGAAATAACGTTTTCTGAGAATTCTGTTTAGTTGCATATCCTACAAGAAGCTGCTTAGATGGTGCAGATCTACTTGTGTAAGTGAGAAATCTCCAAGGAAATTTTGAATGCTGTATTTCCATTAATATTAAGAGCCAATGTTTCGATAAAGCAAACACTGCACTGATAGATCTGAAACAGGATTTCGATCTGTTAAGGGAAAACAATATCCGATAAATATGACAGCCAAAATGGAGTTAGAGGAATAAATTTATGACAACCTTACTGGCTGACTGCATTCGATTGGACTTGCAGATTTGTCTGTTTATAGCTACAACATAGAAAAAACCTGTGGCTCTTGTGGGACAGTATGATGAGATTGCTAACAGACTGATATACTGATTGTTACTCTGATCAAGAAAAGCAGGGAATGAATTTAAGTCTCAATAGGTCAGGATCCTTTTGTCATACATGTACCATTTGTGAAGTTTAATTTTGATTTTTTTTTTTTTATTTGCAATCTATGTCTTTGTAAATTGCACTAGCTGGTTTTCTTAACAGCACAGCTTTTGGCATGCATAAATGTAAAATGTAAATTGCTGCAGAACTTGCAATTCTTTAACATCAGGTCATAGGCCATACTTGTATCTGGTCTGATCCTACATACTTGCACAGTTTTTGCTGATGGTTCTGGGAAGTCTCATAAAGCTGTAGTGGTCAGGCATGAAGATAACAATTGGCATCATTCTTTAAAAATTATTGAAGGTTCAACCCGATTAATAGAACTTGGCACAGCTTTGCATTACTTAGAGCTTTTTAAGGAGGAACCTCTAAATTTGATTTGTGATTCTGAGTACGTAGTCAAGGTCCAACGTATGTATCTGATTCTGAACTGTGTTTTTGTTTTTTTCTTTTTTTAAACAAAAAGGGGGGAGAAATAGGGAAAACACCACAAAACCAATTGTCAAAAACATTGTATGTGATGAAACACTTTGCAAGTATGACCCAAAAACATGCTAAATCAGAAAGAACCTACATTAGTTGTGGTCAAATCACTAGTTAATGGCCAATGGAAAAGGCCACATCAATTGATAACCTGGGGGAGAGGCTATGCTTGTGTCTTTACAGATCACGGGCCGCAATGGTTGCCAGCATGAAATGTGAAATCTGTGTTATCTTCCTGACAATGATTGCTGCAGCTGCTGTGCTTTGGATACCTGCACAGACAAAGACTAACGTGGATTACTTTAGCCAACATGACTGGCCAGGACTCTATATGCCTAGCTATGGCATCTCCGGAAAACCTGTTCCACACATGCTTGGTTGGCATCCTCCTTGATGATTACAGCAGCATCACACAACTGTTTCAAAATAGTGATTGGTGCAAAGGCATTGCAACGAACTGTAATAATACCAACATGGCACTTTGGATTAATTGCCTCCTGGAAGCAGATATTGAACCACACGAACTGGAATTGCTGGCATCTATGTCCATGGATGCTTGTATCAACCTGGTTTGTGAAAAGTGTCAGAACAATATATGAGAACATGAATGGATAAGACTGCAAAATGTTAGTGCTACCTTTGGTGACTATAGAAATGAAACTCGATGGTGTAACGCCTCGCAGAAGAATCCAAGGGGTGTCATTGATAATGTGGGACAGCGACCCCAAAAACCTCCTGTATGGTGTATTCTTGATCTGTGGAGATAGAGCCTGACAGGAATTCCTTATGACGCTGTTGGAGGACCATGTAGTTTGGGACGATTAACTCTCTTAATGCCCAATGTATCTATGATAATAGATCACAGAAGAGCAAGATGAGAAAAATACTTTTTGCATGTATATGAGTCAAATGTGATGATAATGTAGACTTTTGGGGATCAGAGTTAAGGGTTTTAGAACCTCGTGTATCTGGTGTTGGCACAGCTAAAGCTTTAAATACTTTAGAAAAATCAGGATGCTGATTAGTTAAGGAAACTAACAGAACTTCTAAGGC
Source organism: Patagioenas fasciata (assembly GCF_037038585.1). Classification (NCBI taxonomy): domain Eukaryota; kingdom Metazoa; phylum Chordata; class Aves; order Columbiformes; family Columbidae; genus Patagioenas; species Patagioenas fasciata. The sequence continues at coordinate 361,990 of NC_092534.1, read as the reverse complement.
TTTAAGTGGACTTTTGTTAGATGTAGATTCTGTAAGACATGCTACATGGCAGAGTAGAGCCGTGATAGACTTTTTGTTATTAGCATTGCTTAGTGGTTGGGGGTTTTTAGGATGGTTGCTATCAGTAGTGAAAACGGGACTGATTGTTTTGATGATTGTTGTGGTTGTGTTACTAGTGTTGCCATGCATGATTTCTCTGCTGCAAAGGGCCCTGCAGTGGACAATGAAGGCAATTTTTTTTAGCACAAAAACAAAAAGGGGGAATTGTGGGGGACTACGATGAGTCCGTGGATTCCCTGACGGAGGGCATGGGAACAGAAATTAGCCTTGAAGATATGAAGGCCTACCTGTGAGAAAGATGGGAGTAAAAGAGTATCCGGAGATATTAAGGATGTACCTGTGAGAGAGAAGGGAGTAGAAGAGTAACACTGATGATAGCAAAATTAGCTGATGCGATTTACTGCTGTAACTTGTAACCAATAGTGAAGAGACACATGAATTGGTAAAACTGTATAAAAATGCACTTGTGGCAATAAAAGGCATCTACTACTTTCATCCTGGAAGAACTTGGTCCATGTCGTTTGTCTGTCTCAATCATGACAGGTTCTATGTCAGCTGGATGTGGCAGCCGAGCGCCCCCTAGGGGAGGGGGATCCTGTCAGCCACGGGCCTATCACTGCCTGTTGTCCCCCCTGTCACCAGCGAGGCCTCTAAAAAGTTTCAAAAACATCCCCAGACTTGGGTCCAAAGTGGCCAAAAGTCTCCAAGAGACAAGTCGGGAAGAAGGATATGGAACAGAGGGAGAAAGCGAAGGGAGCAGAACAAAGGGAAGGAAGAGGGAAAACTAGTGCTGGGCTGCAGGACTGAAATGGAGGAGTTGAAAGAAAAGAGCCAGGAAGCAGGAGAGTTTGAGAAAAGGAGAGAGGAAAGAAGAGACATGCAGCCAGACGAGGGGTTAGTGAGAAAGGCTGGGACAGAGAAAAGGATGAGAAGGAAATAAGGCAAGGCAAGGCAAGGCTAGGCTACAGGACGTTTCCTTGATTTATATTTTCTACCACATTCATCTTCAGATGAGGAGGAAAGCGGTCAGACCTTATGGATTAGGCCCAAACCAAAACCCCAGTTACTTGAGACACTTAGACTAAGCCTAAAATGCAAAGATCTCTCCATAAGGATGGTTTTTATACTCTACTTCCACAATCTGCTGGTAGCACAAAAGAGTAAGCGGCAGATCTATTTAGGCTGAGTCATGGTGGTTTGGTGCAGGGATCATGCATATCATGGGAATATTTCACCATTTCTGCTCTGGTTTTCAGTGTATTACATCAAAACACCCACCTGATTACATCCTTTTAACAGAAAAAGCAGCAATTTGCAGAATTCAGCTTCTTTGGGGAACTGAAAAATTGCTGAGCTGACACCAAGTCCTGCCGTGTCCCTGTCACCTGCAGAGTGCCCGCATCCTCACCACGCTAGCGAGCATTGTGACAAAGGTTCTATGTCAGCTGGGTGTGGCAGCCAAGCGTCCCCTAGGAGAGGAACAGCCTGTCAACCCCGGGCCTGTCACTGCCTGCTGTTCCCCCTGTCTCAGTGAGGCCTCTGAAAAGTTTCAAAAACATTCCCAGACTTGCGTCCAATGTGGCCAAAAGTCTCCAAGAGACAAGTCGGGAAGAAAGATATGGAACAAAGGGAGAAAGTGAAGGGAGCAGGACAAAGGGAGGGAAGAGGAAAAACTAGTGCCGGGCTGCAGGACTGAAATGGAGGAATGGAAAGAAAAGAGCCAGGAAGCAGGAGAGTTTGAGAAAAGGAGAGAGGAAAGAAGAGACGTCCAGCCAGACGAGGGGTTAGTGAGAGAGGCTGGTACAGAGAACAGGATGAGAAGGAAATAAGGCAAGGCAAGGCAAGGCTAGGCTACAGGATGTTTCCTTGATTTATATTTTCTACCACATTCATCTTGAGATGAGGAGGAAAGCCATCAGACCTTATAGATTAGGCCCAAACCAAAACCCCAACTACTTGAGAAAGTTACACGAAGCCTAAAATGCAAAGATCTCTCCATAAGTGTGGAGGGGTTTCGTTAGAAGGAGATATGTTCTTGAATTGGTCAGGCCCAGAGGAATCTCAAGGCCACTTCGAGAAACTGAGAACAGAATCTGCTGTGAGAAAGAGGGGCATTTCTTCATTAACAGGGCCTCAGCATGGCGTGAGTCTTCGGACCTATCATCGGTGGGACTCCAGCGTGTGGACTGCCCTTGATGTTCATTTAGCGAATCCATGCTTGGAGCGTGGATTCGTGATTAGAGAATAGTTGCATATGTAAGGAGACATGTTTCTGTAATAAATGACTTTGCGTGATTCACGTTGACTCGGAGGGCTGAGTCCTTTATCTTTCCAACAAATGGTGACCCCGATGTGATACTCTGAACGGCGTCTCACTAAGGTCGGGGAAAAGCCCGGAGCGGCGCAGCCGGAGGCGGATCAGCTGGACTGAGAACCAGACAGAGGCGTACGGACGTTCCGCAGATAAATTTTGTTGTAGAAGTCCCTGGAAAAGGTGAGTGGCTGGGAGCAGGAGGAGGGAAGAGTGAAGTTATGGGGCAGAATATATCCTCAGAGGAAGAAGCTATAGTTAAACTCCTCCTGCATATTCTCTCTATGAGAGGACTTAGATATGAAGAAAGTAACATACGTAGACTGTTGGTTTGGTGTAGAACTAATGGCTACCCAACAAAAGCTGAGAAAGCTTTTAAAATTGAACCTTGGGAAGATATAGGGTAGAAATTATGGGATAAGGTTAGCGATGGAGGTAAAGATGCTAAATCATTAGCGACTACATGGAAGCTTATAATTTCCACCTTAAAAGAATTTAAGGCTGAGCAGGCTGTGGTTACCGGAATTTTTGCAGCGTTGCAGCCTGATAGGAACTCTAAAAATAACTATGAAGCTTATCCAGTTTGTGTTTTTGATACCCCCCTTACTCCATCCCCTGTTGTGCCTTCGGCACCCCCGATGATACAACAGTCTGGGGAGGAGGGAGGAAGATTACCAAGTGGATGGCCTCCTGTACCATCACACGACCCTAGAGAGACCAAGAAGTCCAAAGAACTGGAGTCAGATAATTTGTCAAAAGGACTGGTGAAAGCTGAGAATGCTAAAGTCGTAAATAAGTGTAATATCAATTCTTTTACTGATTCGTGTCCGCCTTCACCGCCTTCTACCCTTCTAACTCCTACAAGAGAACAGAAGGAGTCGCTGAATAAGAAATGGGCAAAAGAACTGTGTGAAAGATCAGATCAGCTATTAGCGAGTGAATCCAACAGTCAGCAATATCAAGCTATGAGAGAGGTGCCTGAAACCAACAAAGCAGCGAAATCATTTGCAACTATTAATCAGGGTCCCGATGAGAATTACATGCAATTTGTTGACCACCTTCAAGAGAAATCAATAAGCAGGTTGAAAACTTAGAAGTTAAGGAAGCACTGGTGTTGAAATTAGCAGTAGAGAATGCTAATGTTTGCTATCAGTATGTTATTTGCGAGTTTTACAGTACATATTATGTGCTCCTGTGTACCGTCTCTCTGAAAATCAAGCAGCTTGTCAGGAATGTGAGTTAATTGCTTTACTAGTTGTTTTTAAGTGCGCCATAAAACCTTCTCCCCACTCTTCCCACTCAGGCTGTAAGCAGCCCTGTGCTTCCCCTTTCCCCCCCTGCCCGCCCTTCTCAAGGTTCTTACTTGCAAGATGGGGTCAGGAATGATTCTTTTCAGTTGTGTTCCTAAAAAATCAGTATTGGGAGGTGTTTTAAAACATAGGAAAGCACTTGGACAAGAAATCATTAAATCTTTTCAGACAGTTTTACAGGCGGGGCGATTTGAACTTCAACAAGCTGAGAGAGACTTAACTGATAACACACAGGTCAGAAAACTTGTTAAAGTCTGCAAGATTATTTCCTTATTAACCTGTTTTCTTTGTGGGTATCTGTTTAAGCGTGTTGCAATTTTGGTAGGTCTTCGTTATATGGTACGATAAGTTCACAATCTGTTAAATCATGAGATTTCGTTGACTCAAAATGTGCATTTTGTGATAATACAGAAGAACATGAGTAATTTCATTCTTTACTGTGTGAATGTGATGTCTATCCCTGTTTCTCTATTAGGACGAGATGTGTTAGGACAACTAGGAGCAACTCTGCTGACAAAACAACAGCATTTCTAGAAGCGGCCATTGATGATGGGTGACCAGTACTGAAATTACAGTGGAAAAATGATGATCCAGTATGGGTAAATCAATGGCCGCTCAGTAAAGAAAAACTCGCCGATGTCGAAGAGCTAGTACAGGAACAGCTTGAAAGAGGACATTTAGAGTTGTCTACAAGTCCCTGGAATACTCCTGTATTTACTATTCAGAAAAAATCACACAAATGGAGGTTGCTACATGATCTTCAAAAAATTAATGATACCATGGAAGACATGGGAGCATTACAGCCGGGATTACCATCCCCTGTCATGATTCCAGAAAATTGGCAGATCTTAATAATTGACTTGAAAGATTGTTTTTTCACCATTGCTTTGCATCCTGATAACTGTAAATGTTTTGCATTTTCCATAAATTCTGTAAATAAGGCTGAACCTGCGAAAAGATATCAATGGGTAGTTTTGCCACAGGGAATGAAAAATTCCCCAACTATGTGTCAGATTTATGTAGCTTGGGCCTTGCAATCAATCAGAAAATCTCATCCTGAGTTAGTGATTTACCACTACATGGATGACATATTAATAGCTGGGGAAACTTTTTCGACTGATTTGTTGATAAATGAAGTATCTGATACATTGCAGCATAGAGGATTACAAATTGCTCCAGAAAAGGTACAAATTCAACCAGCATGGAAATATCTTGGTTGGGAAATTTCTCAGTCCACAGTGAAACCTCAGAAAATAGTATGTCGGCCTGTCATTCAATCCTTAAATGATGTGCAGAAACTAGTGGGTGATCTGAATTGGGTCCGGACCATTTGTGGGATCACTAATGAGGATTTAGCTCCAATTGTAAAACTGCTAAAAGGGGACAGTGACATTAGCTCTCCTAGAACGCTTACTGCTGAGGCGGAAGCTGCTCTGAAAAAGATTATGTCCAAACTTGTAAAAGCTTTCAGCCATAGGTGGAACCCAGATTATGTAATTGGACTACTAATTGTAAACAATACTAACTAACCTTTTGCTCTCATAATGCAATGGACAACTGGTAAGGAGCCATTAAAGATCTTAGAGTGAGTGTTTTTGCCTTTTCAACTCAAAGGAACCATTACAACCAGGGTTGAGGTCTTTGCTCAGCTTATAATGAAAGGTAGGCAGAGAATAGTTGAAATTTCAGGGGCTGAGCCTGCATATATCATTGTTCCCCTCGTTTCAGAATATTTACAGTGGGCTTTGCAGAACTCCTTACCTTTTCAGATTGCATTATTAGATTCTCAAGCTTCAATTAAGACATTTTCCCCTTCACACAAGTTAATGTCAGTTTTGAGTACGGGATCAATGGAGGAGGGTCCCCCTCTTCTCTCAGAATTTCCTGTTAAAGGACCCACAGTGTTCACTGACACAGGGGGTAAAATGCAGAAAGCCGCATTTACATGGAAAACAGATAGAAAATGGCACGATGTGATACTAACTGACCTGAAAGGATCAACTCAGCATTTGGAACTCAGGGCTGTAATAGAAGTGTTTATCAGATTTGCTCATAGCCCAGTGAATATTGTTTGTGATTCTTTGTATGTGGTAGGTGTGGTAGCTCGCGTTGAAAGATCATTGCTCAAAGAGGTTCAGGATGCACAACTGATGTCTTTGTTCAAGCAACTATGGTTGTTGATCAAAGAGAGACAACACCAATACTTCATAACACATATCTGTAGTCATCTGACAATTCAAGGCGATTTAGCTGAAGGAAACCGCCGAGCTGATTTTCTTGTATCTCCTGCCTGGGTTCCACCTCCAACAGATAGGTCTGGGCAAGCAATACGCTCTCATAGTTTCCTCCATCAGTCTACTCAGGTCTTACAGTGGCAATTTTCATTGCCCGAAAGTGAAGCCCGAGGTATCGTTAAAAGTTGTGCAGATCGTCAGCGCATCTCAGTAGGGCTGGGTGCAGGAGTCAATCCAAGAGGATTAGTAGCCTTGGAATTGTGGCAAATGGATGTCACACATGTCCCTGAATTTGGCAGGCTGAAGTATGTGCATATGTCTATTGATACATATTCTTTTGCCATATGGGCCACTGCTCAGACTGGTGAAACTAGTTCACATGTGCAACGACATTTACGTTCTGCTTTTGCAGCTTTGGGAGTTCCTGCACAGGTCAAGACAGACAACCCACCTGGTTATATCGCCAAAGCTACTGTCACCTTTTTTCAATTGTGGGGTGTTAAGCATATTACAGGGATACCAAATTCTCCTACTGGTCAGGCCTTGGTAGAAAGGATGAATCGAACTCTTAAGCATCAGCTTGACAAACAAAAAGGGGGAACTGACTGTACTACTCCACATGACAGACTAAGCAAAGCATTATATGTCTTGAACTTTTTACGCCTTCCGCAAGGGTTCGACATTCCATCTATGATTCGTCATGGAACAAGCTTAAAAGGACACTTGACAGACCTTAGGGAAAATCAATGTCAGGTCAAAATACGCGATGAAGTTACTGGTGAATGGGAGGGTCCTTTCCAATTAATAACTTGGGGAAAGGGTTATGCTTGTGTCATTACAGACCAAGGATCAAAATGGATTCCTGCGAAATGGATCAAGCCATGGCTGAATAAAGACAACAAAGATTTGACAGATGCAGAAGGACAGGAGGGAGATAAGTTGTGAGAATTGTCTCAGATGTAAACCATGAATTCTTATTCAGTGTTATAGATGCTCTTAGACCCAGTGGTCTAAAAGCTTATTAGTAAACAGATAAGGTATCTTCTATAGAGAATGCTAATTTGAACAGATAATAAGAGTTCCAAAAGGGTGATATTACAATTAGATAATCTATGCATAGATAAGGTAAAAGTATAAGATATTTCTACCATGGTAACCTGATTTAGCAACTGATAAGGTTTTAAAAGAGATATTAAGATTAAGCTATAGATCTTTTAAATAGGTTAATATAAGTTTTAAGATATTAAGTCAATAATTAGCATATGAATAGGTTAATATAAGTTTTAAGATATTAAGTCAATAATTAGCATATGCTGATGGTATTAAGTACGTTTCCCTATAAACTGCACAGTTATAGATCTTTTAGGAATTCAAGAGATAATATTGTATTAAGTTGTTAGACTATTCTAAAATAGTGCATTGGTAAGGTTGTCCTAAGTAGAATTAAGGTTTTACATACGATATGAAGGTTTGAGTATAAGCAGATAGTTGTTTAATCTTATTAAGTAGGGTTTAGCTACATTATATGTAATTGTAATTATGTTGTTAATCACGTGTCCTATGTTGCAGTGTATTTCAAAGACAATTCAGCGTGTTGTTTAAGGGGCCTGACTAGTTGAAGAACAAAAAGGGGGAATTGTGGAGAGGTTTCGTTAGAAGGAGATATGTTCTTGAATTAGTCAGGCCCAAAGGAATCTCAAGGCCACTTCGAGAAGCTGAGAAGAGAATCTGCTGTGAGAAAGAGGGGCATTTCTTCATTAACAGGGCCTCAGCATGGCGTGAGTCGATGGACCTATCATCGGTGGGGTTCCAGCGTGTAGACTGCCCATGATGTTCATTTAGCGAATCCATGCTTGGAGCGTGGATTCGTGATTAGAGAATAGTTGCGTGTATAAGGAGACATGTTTCTGTAATAAATGGCTTTTGCGTGATTCACATTGAATCTGAGTGCTGAGTCCTTTATCGGTCCAACACATAAGGACGGTTTTTATACTGTACTTACACAATCTGTTGGCAGTACAAAAGAATAAGCTGCAGATCTACTTAGGCTGAGTCATGGTGATTTGGTGCAGGGATTATGCATATCATGGGAATATTTCAGCATTTCTGCCCTGTTTTTCAGTGTATTACACCAAAACACCCACCTGATGACATCATTTCAAGAGCAAAAGCAGCAATTTGCAGAATTCAACTTCTTTGGGGAACTGAGAAATTGCTGAGCTGACACCAAGTCCTGCTGTGTCCCTGTCACCTGCAGAGTGCGTGCATCCTCACCACGCTAGCGGGCATTGTGACAAAGGTTCTATGTCAGCTGGGTGTGGCAGCCGAGTGTCCCCTAGGGGAGGGGGAGCCTGTCAGCCCCAGGCCTGTCACTGCCTGCTGTCCCCGCTGTCACCAGCGAGACCTCTGATAAGTTTCAAAAGCATCCCCAGACTTGGGTGCAAAGTGTCCAAAAGTCTCCAAGTGACAAGTCGGGAAGAAGGATATGGAACGGGCGGAGAAAGTGAACGGAGTAGGACAAAGGCATGCATATCATGGGAATATTTCAGCATTTCTGCCCTGTTTTTCAGTGTATTACACCAAAACACCCACCTGATTACATCATATCAACAGCAAAAGCAGCAATTGGCAGAATTCAGCTTCTTTGGGGAACTGAGAAATTGCTGAGCTGACACCAAGTCCTGCCGTGTCCCTGTCACCTGCAGAGTGCCCGCATCCTCACCACGGTGGCGGACATTGTGACAAAGGTTCTACGTCAGCTGGGTGTGGCAGCTGAGCACTCACTAGACGAGGGGGAGCCTGTCAGCCCCGGGCCTGTCACTGCCTGCTGTCCCCACTGTCACCAGCGAGGCCTTAGAAAAGTTTCAAAAACATTCCCAGACTTGCATCCAATGTGGCCAAAAGTCTCCAAGAGACAAGTCGGAAAGAAGGATATGGAACAGAGGGAGAAAGCGAAGAGAGCAGGACAAAGGGAGGGAACAGGAAAAACTAGTGTCGAGCTGCAGGACAGAAATGGAGGAATTGAAAGAAAAGAGCCAGGAAGCAGGAGAGTTTGAGAAAAGGAGAGAGGAAAGAAGAGACATGCAGCCAGACGAGGGGTTAGTGAGAGAGGCTGGTACAGAGAACAGGATGAGAAGGAAATAAGGCAAAGCAAGGCAAGGCTAGGCTACAGGACATTTCCTTGATTTATATTTTCTACCACATTCATCTTGATACGAGGAGGAAAGCCATCAGACCTTATGGATTAGGCCCAAACCAAAACCCCAGCTACTTGAGACACTTAGACTAAGCCTAAAATGCAAAGATCTCTACATAACGATGGTTTTTATACTGTACTTCCACAATCTGCTGGCAGTAGGAAGACATAAGATGCAGATCTACTCAGGCTGAGTCATGGTGGTTTGGTGCAAAGATCATGCATATCATGGGAATATTTCAGCATTTCTGCCCTGTTTTTCAGTGTATTACACCAAACACCCACCTGATGACATCATTTCAACAGCAAAAGCAGCAATTTGCAGAATTCAGCTTCTTTGGGGAACTGAGAAATTGCTGAGCTGACACCAAGTCCTGCTGTGTCCCTGCCACCTGCAGAGAGCCAACATCCTCACCACGGTATCGGGCATCATGACAAAGGTTCTATTTCAGCTGGGTGTGGCAACTGAGTGCCCCCTAGGGGAGGGGGAGCCTGTCAGCCCCGGGTCTGTCACTGCCTGCTCTCCCCTGTCACCAGTGAGGCATCTGAAAAGTTCCAAAACTTCCCCCAGACTTGGGTCCAAAGTGGCCAAAAATCTCCAAGAGACAAGTCGGGAAGAAGGATATGGAACAGAGGGAGAAAGCGAAGGGAGCAGGACAAAGGGAGGGAAGAGGAAAAAGTAGTGCCAGGCAGCAGGAGTGAAATGGAGGAATGGAAAGAAAAGAGCCAGGAAGCAGGAGAGTTTGAGAAAAGGAGAGAGGAAAGAAGAGACATCCAGCTAGACGAGGGGATAGTGAGAGAGGCTGGGACAGAGAACAGGATGAGAAGGAAATAAGGCAGGCCAAGGTAAGGCTAGGCTACAGGACGTTTCCTTGATACATATTTTCTACCACATTCATCTTCAGATGAGGAGGAAAGCCATCAGACCTTATGGATTAGTCCCAAACAAAAACCCCAGCTACTTGAGACACTTAGACTAAGCCTAAAATGCAAAGATCTCTCCATAAGGATGGTTTTTATACTGTACTTCCACAATCTGCTGGCAATACGAAAACATAAGCTGCAGATCTACTCAGGCTTAATCATGGTGGTTTGGTGGAGAGATTATGCATACCAGGAGAATATTTCAGCATTTCTGCCCTGTTTTTCAGTGTATTACACCAAAACACCCATTGGATTACATCATTTCCACAGCAAAAGCAGCAATTTGCAGAATTCAGCTTCTTTGGGGAACTGAGAAATTGCTGAGCTGACACCAAGTCCTGTTGTGTCCCTGTCACCTGTAGAGTGCCCACATCCTTACCACGGTAGCGGGCATTGTGACAAAGGTTCTGTGTCAGCTGGGTGTGGCACTCGAGCACCCCTAGGGGAGGGGGAGCCTGTCAGCCTCGGGCCTGTCACTGCCTGCTGTCCCCCCTGTCACCAGCGAGGCCTCTGAAAAGTTCCAAAAACATCCCCTGACTTGGGTTCAAAGTGACCAAAAGTGTCCAAGAGACAAGTCAGGAGGAAGGATATGGAACAGAGGGAGAAAGCGAAGGGAGCAGGCCAAAGGGAGGGAAGAGGAAAAACTAGTGCCGGGCTGCAGGACTGAAATGGAGGAATTGAAAGAAAAGAGTGTGGCAGAATGCAAACCCCCCTTTCTCCCCCTCTCTCCTTCATCATGGAAGGAGTAGGCACATCCTCCTCTCTCTCTACGTGATGCTAACAGCTTCTTTTGTCTGGCCCCAGAGCACCCTGGCCAGGACCGTTAGGAGAAGGGATTGCCAAGGCACCAATGAGACACTGGGCACCTGACCTGTGTGTGGGATGTTTGGAGGCTTCAGGGGCACCCCACAGATGGTGTGGGGGTGCAGAGAAGCTTCTAGAATGCCTACAGTCAGGTCTGATCAGCCAGTATAAATACGGGACTCTCTCATTGAGACTCCGCCCATTGTCGCTGGTCTCTCGGAGCGCGAGCTGAAGATGCTACCGCCAAGAGCCCCCCTCCCCGGGATTGAGACTCCGCTTGCCTTGCAGCCACGTGAGTAAAATTTCTCGCAAGATTGTGAGTGTATTTTCCTCCCGTGCTTCCATATAAGCACGTGTAGTATTCCGTGCATATTTGCACGTGTAAGTAAATTAACCCTCGCAGGATTGCGAGTGTATTATAAATTTACCCTCACACAATTGCGTGGGTACACTTTCCGTACTCACTACGAGTACCTATATCTCTTTAAGAATAATCCCGCACCGTGTTCAGGCAAGTGTGTACTCCTCTGGGACTCAGGGGCGCTTCCGGCATTCTTTTGGGTGAAGCCACGTGCATGCACACTGTGGACCTCCTGTTGTACTAGTTGCTGCCCCTTAATAATTTTCCTCAACTGATACCCGAACCTATATTTAAGTCACTTTTGGAGTGCTAAAACCCTGTTTCTCACCGGTTTAATAAAAGTTGTTTTGGACCCTGTTGTCCCTTAAACTTGCATCAGGGTGCCTCCGTGACAATTTTTGCCTCAGCGAGCAGGGTATCAGATATGGAGGAATTATTTAGAGGGTTGTTTAATGTCTCTGCAGTTACCTGGGGTCCTGCCATAATGTGGATCGTGGTGTGTTTCAGTTTGGGTGTTTGCTTAAAGGTAGCACAGGATCTGTGTAAACTTAAGCACCGAATGGAGGAAAACCTTTTGCAGGAAAGTGAACAATTTGACTCTTTAGAGCAGGACCTTTCGTGGCAAAGCAAACAATTTGACTCTTTAAAGCAAAACCTTTCACGGCAAAGTGAGCAGTCTGACCTTTTTAAGCAGGACCTTTCGCGGCAAAGCGAAAAGTTTGACTCTCTAATACTGGAGTTTTCGCGGCAAAGCATGTGGTCAGATTTTTTAGAACAGAGATTTGGCTTGTTAGAACAGAAACTTGTTTTTTTGGAACAAAAACTTGAGTTTTTGTTAATTAATATGAGAGCTTCCTCTAGCGTCTCCCCAGTTCAGGTGTGCCCCTCGGCCCCCGTGCTGCTTGACAAAAATACTGATTCTGAAAACAGTGTTGAGGAAGGGGGGTAGAAACAAAGGACGTGCGTCCTCTTATTAGAACTGAAACACATACGGATGGACGAGGTAAAAATCCATGCACGGCTACCCATAGCACGCCATATTCAGGACTGGAGCTAGGAGATTTACAAACTAGATTCTCACGCAAGCTGGGCGAGACAGAGACTGAATATCTTTGGCGCGTTTCACTTACCGGGGGTGATAGAATATTATTGAGTAAGGACGAGGCCACAGGCTTCTGGGGCCCAGGGATATTTTTAAGTGATGGTCCGGATGGTAATCAGTCCATCACATCTCATGTAGCTTACTGGGCTGGTGGTATAGATCCCAGGGAACGTGGGGAGCCAGTTGCAATTGTTGTAAAAGGTTTATCAGATCTTGCTGACGGAGTTCAAAAGGCGGTTTGTATACAAACAATGTATGAAAAAGGCTGGCAGTCCCCCCCTATGGCGGTGCCGGTGGATCCGGTCCACCTTCGACTGCTTATTAAAGGATTACCGGATGCCTTAAAAATATATGTCCATTCCCTTAAGGAGAAAATTCAGGGGGCTATTGATCGTAATAAGCAAAATCCCCGAAGTCCTCCTGAACATGTATTAACCTGGGCGGAAATTTTACACAATGTGGTTACACATGGGCGCGAGATGGGGTGGGTAGACCCAAGCGGCGGCCCGTGCAGAAGCCGGACGGTCCAGAAGACAAGCTGAGCTGAGCTTCTTCAGGGGCCGCCCCCCCCCGTCTCAGAAACCGGAGCGTTTTGGCTGCCGGTCAGATCAGAGCAGCAGCTGGCAGTGGAGCAGCCTCTGGCGCTGCGCGGCTGCTCTGGGTGTGCCCCGAACACTGCTATATAAGCTTTCCACTGAGCACCTACAGGAGCTGATGGAATATTTAGAGGGAAGATCAGAGAACAAAGAGGAGGCACCGGTAACCGCCCCTCTCCCTGAGGACAAGCGAAACATTAACCCTTTCGTATCCTCACAAAGGGAGTCAAAAAACTAGTAGAAGGGGATGGGAAGCAGGACCGCCCCACCCGCTTTGTATTTTCTTGCCAATGGTCCAGTGATAAAGAACCATACATACATATCCCCGTTGGTCCAAGGCGGATAAGTGTGAAATTTCTAATTGACACAGGTGGCAAGCTGACAAACTCGGGATTAAACCATCAAGGAAAGCCATCAATATAGTAGGGGTAACGGATGTAGCAGGGAGATGTCCTTTAGCTCGAACCCACCTTTTGCTGCCTGGGGAAAAGCGGACAATGGCTGTGGAAGTTGCCCTGAGTCCTTATAAGGCAAACATATTGGGATTTGATATTTTGGCAGGTAGACGGTGGTGCTTACCTAATTGGGAGATTTGGAGCTTTGGAAGCCACAGAGCGGAGGTAGCCCGTATTAGAATATTGCCACTTACCTCTGCACCCTTGCAATTCGAAGGAACTACTGACATTAGGATTTTGCAACTTGCTCCTGCTCTACCCACATCTACAATAACCTGTACTCCACAATACCCCCTGCCAAATGCAGCAAAACGGGGCATTACGGAGGTTATTAATGATCTTGAAGAAAGACAAATAATTAGTCACACCCATTCTCCCTATAATTCTCCAGTTTGGCCCGTTCGCAAGCCTGATGGGCCATGGCGCCTAACTATTGATTATCGAAAACTGAATAGTAACACTGCACCACTAACAGCTGCCATCCCAAACATAGCCTCGGTGATGACTGTAATACAAGCAGCAGCCCACCCATGGATGGCTGCTTTAGATGTTAAAGATATGTTCTTTATGATTCCCCTAAGGGAAGAAGACAAGCCACAATTTGATTTTACCTGGGAAGGGAAGCAATACACTTTTAATCGGCTTCCTCAGGGGTACAAACACTCTCCTACTATTGCCCACAATGCCCTTGCTGCACTCATTGACACTGTACAGGTACCCTCAGGCATTTGCATATATCAATATATAGACGACATCTTAGTGGGCGGAAACAATAAGGAACAGGTGGGGCAAGTAGCAGAAACTCTTTAGAATTTATTAACACAGAACGGATTAGATATTCCACCGTCCAAGTGCCAGGGTCCCAGCCAGGAAGTTAAATTCCTAGGGGCTTGGTGGATAGGAGGAGCCATAGCAGTGCCTGATGATGTTCTGGCTACCATAGACAACGGGCACACCCCAAACAGCAAAGCAGACTTACAATGCCTGTTGGGTACATTAGGGTACTGGAGAAAACATATCCCAGGATTCTCAGTGACTGCCCGTCCCCTATGTGACCTACTCCAAAAAACCAAGAAATGGAATTGGACTCTACAACATACAGAGGCCCTTAATGTTCTAAAAGATGAACTTAAAGCCTATCAGAAATTGCGTCCACTACATCCACAAGACCCATTAAGAGTGGAATAGGGATTTGCAGAACATGCCTCCTATTGTGCTATATTCCAAAGGGGGCCAATAGGGCCAACTAGACCTTTGCTGTTCTCTTCCACCGTATTTAAGGGAGCTGAACAACGATATTCGGAGTGAGAAAAGGGGTTTCTCTCACTTACCCAAGCAGTTAAGGAGGCAGAGAAACTGTGTACGTCACAGGAAGTTATTGTACAAGGCCCTTTCCCTCTGCTGAATTCAATCCTTAAAGGGTTACCGCCCCCTGAGGGGGTGGCACACAAAGCAACGGTACGAAAATGGTACGCCTATTTAGAGAGAGTTAGCCAATTGTTACTACTAAAGGAGGGTTCTGTAAAAGTTTCAAAACTTCAACAACCCGTGAACGCTGATCCGGTCCTGTTGAGCCTCCCTTATAAACCCTCTCCAATCAAAGAAGCACCTAAGCTAACTCAGGACTCAGACACACAAGGAGTCTGGTTCACTGATGCATCAGCCCATCGGGTAGGGACAAACTGGCAGTACAGGGTAGCAGCATTGGAGATTGATACTGGAAAAAGAATAACAGAGGGGGAAGATAGTGCTCAAGTAGGAGAACTGTGTGCTCTCTTATTAGCAACAGAAGAAGGAGCCTCCATGATTTACACTGATTCCTATGCAACCTATAAGGGTGCCACTGAATGGATATGCCAATGGGAATCCAACCAGTGGGAAGTAAATCGCATCAGAGTGTGGAGAGCTGAAGATTGGCAAAGACAATGAGATAGGCAGGTCACAACCTTTGAGTGTGGGCTGGGTAAAAGGACATGCAAAGGATGGAACCCCTGCTGCCAAATGGAATCAACAAGCTGACTTTCTAGCCCAGATCAGGCTGGCTGAAAGCATACCAGAGGAGTGGGCATGGTTAGCTGAATGGTTACACCTTAAGCGAGGCCATTCTGGAAAAGCAGATCTTTATTACGAATGCCGATCCCAGGGTTGACCAGTGTCCATGGGAACATGTGAAGCAATTCTCACAGCCTGTCCACAATGTCAGATCAGACTTAAAGCTGATCACTCAAATCAGACCCCGGCCCTACATATCAGGCAGGGCAAGATTCTCTGGAGCACGTGGCAAGTTGACTATGTCGGGCCATTGAGACCCTCTAATGGAAAGAAATACATCCTGGTGGGGGTAGAGGTAGTATCAGGATTATCAATGGCCACTGCTGTCAACACGGCCACTGGAGATCAAACTGTGCAAGCGCTGTGTGGGTGGTTTGGTGTCCTACCCACTCCTGAGAATATCCAGAGTGATAATGGCACACACTTTTCAGCTGCCGCGGTTCAAGACTGGACTAAGGGAAAGGTATTAAGTGGGTGTTTCATACACCATACTATTCCCAAGCCAATGGGATCGTGGAACGAACCAATGGTTTGATTAAGAAATATGCAGATGTATCACGACAGAACTGGGACAAGCGATTAGCACAAGCTGTCTTCCTTGTCAATAACCACTGGGGAAGCTATGGAAGCCCCAAAATCAGGGTGTTCTGTCCTGAAAAGCCATTGACAGACAGCAACTTGACAACCAACACAGAGGAAGAACATTCCCCAAAAATACAAGTGGACCAGCCTGTCATGGTGAAATTACCGTCTATTGGTATTGTGCCCATGACTCTAGCAAAACCCAGAGAATTATATGCCTGGGAAGCCCTTCATGAGAATGGGAAAACCCACCGTATTAGTGCTTGGTGGATAGTTCCAGACTATTAACCCTGAAAGCCCAGTTTCTCCCCCGGGACTAAGGTCTGTTCTTCTGTTTTCTTGCAGGGCAAAGGACAATGACGGGGTGGAAGAGGATCCAGCTATCACCAGCAAGGGATGGAAGAGAATCCAGATGCAAACCATTCAGAAGTAAGGCAAGCACAGGAAAGGAAACACTAACGAACTGTGACTGATGCTGGGACTCAATTACCTTGGGCAATTATTGATTGTTCTAATTATTTCAATTCTATTGTTGATTGTTATTAATAACTGTTTTGCAGGGGTAGGTCAACCCATGAGATACGGAGATCCACAGTGGACATTAAGGCTCACTGGCAGAAGTGTCCCCTTTTTACTTTGGAGGCAAGAGGTGACTGCACCAACACTCCAAAGTATCAGACCATGACTGTAGTCACGGGGTGGATTGTGGCAGAATGCAAACCCCCCTTTCTCCCCCTCTCTCCTTCATCATGGAAGGAGTAGGCACATCCCCCTCTCTCTCTACGTGATGCTAACAACTTCTTTTGTCTGGCCCCAGAGCACCCTGGCCAGGACCGTTAGGAGAAGGGATTGCCAAGGCACCAGTGAGCCACTGGGCACCTGTGACCTGTGTGTGGGATGTTTGGAGGCTTCATGGGCACCCCACAGATGGTGTGGGGGTGCAGAGAAGCTTCTAGAATGCCTACAGTCAGGTCTGATCAGCCAGTATAAATACGGGACTCTCTCGTTGAGACTCGGCCCATTGTCACCGGTCTCTCGGAGCGCGAGCTGAAGATGCTACCGCCAAGAGCCCCCCTCCCCGGGATTGAGACTCCGCTTGCCTTGCAGCCACTTGTGTGAGTAAAACTTCTCGCAAGATTGCGAGTGTATTTTCCTCCCGTGCTTCCATATAAGCACGTGTAGTATTCCGTGCATATTTGCACGTGTAAGTAAATTAACCCTCGCAGGATTGCGAGTCTATTATAAATTTACCCTCACACAATCGCGAGGGTACACTTTCCGTACTCACTACGAGTACCTATATCTCTCTAAGAATAATCCCGCACCGTGTTCAGGCAAGTGTGTACTCCTCTGGGACTCGGGCGCTTCCGGCATTCTTTTGGGTGAAGCCACGTGCATGTACACTGTAGACCTCCTGTTGTACTAGTTGCTGCCCCTTAATAATTTTCCTCAGTTGATACACGAACCTATGTTTAAGTCACATTTGGAGTGCGAAAACCCTGTTTCTCACCGGTTTAATAGAAGTTGTTTTGGACACTGTTGTCCCTTAAACTAGCCTTGGGGTGCCTTCGTGACAAAGAGCCAGGAAGCAGGAGAGTTTGAGAAAAGGAGAGAGGAAAGAAGAGACATCCAGCCAGACGAGGGGTTAGTGAGAGAGGCTGGGACAGTGAACAGGATGAGAAGGAAATAAGGCAAGGCAAGGCTAGGCCAAAGGACGTTGTTTTGCTTTATATTGTCTACCACATTCATCTTCAGACGAGGAGGAAAGCCATCAGACCTTACGGATTAGGCCCAAACAAAAACCCCAGCTACTTGAGACACTTAGACTAAGCCTGAAATGCAAAGATGTCTCCATAAGGATGATTTTTATACTGTACTTCCACAATCTGCTGGCAGTACAAAAGAATAAGTGGCAGATCTACTCAGGCTGAGTCACGGTGGTTTGCTGCAGAGATCATGCATATCATGGGAATATTTCAGCATTTCTGCCCTGTTTTTCAGTGTATTAGACCAAAACAGCCACCTGATGACATCATTTCAACAGCAAAAGCAGCAGTTTGCAGAATTCAGCTTCTTTGGGGAACTGAGAAATTGCTGAGCTGACACCAAGTCCTGCTGTGTCCCTGTCACCCGCAGAGTGCCCGCATCCTCACCACGCTAGCGGGCATTGTGACAAAGGTTCTGTGTCAGCTGGGTGCGGCAGCCGAGCCCCGCCTAGGGGAGGGAGAAACTGTCAGCCCCGGGCCTGTCACTGCCTGCTGTCCCCCCCTGTCACCAGCGAGGCCTCTGAAAAGTTCCAAAAAGATCCCCAGACTTGGGTCCAAAGTGGCCAGAAGTCTCCAAGAGACAAGTCGAGAAGAAGGATATGGAACAGAGGGAGAAAGCGAAGGGAGCAGGACAAAAGGAGGGAAGAGGAAAAACTAGTGCCGGGCTGCAGGACTGAAATGGAGGAATGGAAAGAAAAGAGCCAGGAAGCAGGAGAGTTTGAGAAAAGGAGAGAGGAAAGAAGAGACATGCAGTCAGATGAGGGGTTAGTGAGAGAGGCTGGGACAGAGAACAGGATGAGAACGAAATAAGGCAAGGCAAGGTAAGGCTACAGGACATTTCCTTCATTTATATTGTCTACCACATTCATCTTCAGACGAGGAAGAAAGCCATCAGACCTTACGGATTAGGTCCAAACAAAAACCCCAGCTACTTGAGACACTTAGACTAAACCTGAAATGCAAAGATGTCTCCATAAGGATGATTTTTATACTGTACTTCCACAATCTGCTGGCAGTACAGAAGAATAAGTGGCAGATCTACTCAGGCTGAGTCACGGTGGTTTGCTGCAGAGATCATGCATACCATGGGAATATTTCAGCATTTCTGCTCTGGTTTTCAGTGTATTACACCAAAACACCCACCTGATTACATCATTTCAACAGCAAAAGCAGCAATTGGCAGAATTCAGCTTCTTTGGGAACTGAGAAATTGCTGAGCTGACACCAAGTCCTGCCGTGTCCCTGTCACCTGCAGAGTGCCCGCATCCTCACCACGGTGGCGGACATTGTGACAAAGGTTCTACGTCAGCTGGGTGTGGCAGCGGAGCGCCCCCTAGGGGAGGGGGAGCCTGTCAGCCCCGAACCTGTCACTGCCTGCTGTCCCCCCTGTCACCAGCGAGGCTTGGGAGGGACCCAGGAATGCCCCAAGGAACCTGGGGCCTTGGCAGGGACCCAGGAGTTCAGGAGGGACCCAGGAGTGCCCCAAGGGACCCAGGAGTTCCCTAAGGAACCAGGAGTTCAAGAGGGACCCAGGAGTTCAGGAGTGCCCCAAGAGAGGCAGGACTCTTTGAGGGACCCAGGAGTGCTCCAAGGGACCCAGGAGTTCAAGAGGGACCCAAGAGTTCGTAACGAAAGCAGGAATGCCTTAATACACCCAGGAGTTTGGGCAAGGACCCAGGAGGTCAGGAGGGAGCCAGGAGTGTCCCAACGGACCCTGGAGTTTGGGACGGACAAAGAGTGCCCCAAGGTACCCAGGTGTTCAGGAGGGAACCAGGAGTGCCCCCAGGTACCCAGGAGTTTTGGATGGACCCAGGAGTGTCTCAAAGCACCAGGACTCTGTGAGACACCCAGGAATGCCCCAAGGGACCCAAGAGTGCAGGAGGGACCCAGGAGTGCCCTGGTGGGCCTAGGAGTTTGGGGAGGACCCAGGAGTTTGGGAAGGTCCCAGGAATGCCCCAATAAACTTAGGGCCTTGGCAGGGACCCAGGAGTTCGGGGTAGGACCCAGGAGTGCAGAAGGGACTCAGGAAAGCCCCAAGGGACCCAGGAGTTCGAGGAGGGACCCAGGACTTCCGAAGAGACCCAGGAATGCCCCAAGAGAACAAGGACTCTGGGAGGGACCCACGAGTACCCCAAAGGACCACTGCATTTGGGGGGGGAACCTAGGAGATGGGATGGACCCAGCAGTGTCCCAAGGGACCCAGGAGTTTGGGAGGCAGCAGGAGTGCCCCAAGGGACCCTGGAGTTTGGGACGGACAAAGAGTGCCCCCAGGTATTCAGGTGTTCAGGAGGGAACCAGGAGTGCCCTAAAGGACCAGGATTCTGTGAGTGACCCAGGAATGCCCCAAGGGACCCAGGAGTTCGGGAGGGACCCAGGAGTTCGGGGACGGACCAGGACTCTGTGAGGGACCCAGGAATGCCCCAGGGGACCCAGGAGTTCAGAGAGAGACCCAGGAAGGACCCAAGGGTGCCCCAACGGACACAAGAGTTCGGGAGAGACCCAGGAGTTTGGGAGGAACGCAGGAGTGCCCCAAGTGACCCAGGAGTTTGGGGGAGGACCCAGGAGTTTGGGAAGGACCCAGGAATGCCCCAATAAACTTAGGGCCTTGGCAGGGACCCAGGAGTTCGGGAGAGACCCAGGAGTTCGGGTTGGACCCAGGAGTTTGGGGTGGGACCCAGGAGTTTGGGAGGGACCCAGGAGTGCCCTAAGGGGCCCAGGAATTCGGGGTGGGACCCAGGAGTTAGGGAGAGACCCAGGAGTGCCCCAAGAGAACAAGGACTCTGGGAGGGACCCAGGAGTGCTTCAAAGGACAAGATCATTAGAGGAGGGACCTAGGAGATGGGATGGACCCAAACCCCTGGGTTCCCTTGGGGACTCCTGTGTCCCTCCCGAACGCAAGGGTCCATTGGGGCACTCCTGGGTCCCTTGGGGAACTCCTGGGTGCTTTAAGGCACTCCTGAGTACCTTGGGGCACTCCAGGGTCCATCCCCAATCTCCTGGATACCCCATGAATTTCTGGGTCCCTTGGGCACGCCTGGGTCCCTCACAGAGTCTTGGTCCTTTGGGGCACTCCTGGGTCCTTCCTGAACTCCTGGGTCCCTCTCCGAACTCCTGGGTCCATCCTGAACTCCTGGGTCCCTTGAAGCATTCCTGGGTTCGTCCCCGAACTGCTGGGTCCCCCCCCGAACTCCTGGGTCCCTTAAGGCACTCCTGAGTCCGTCCTGACCTCCTGGGTCCCTCCAGAGTACTGGGTCCCTTGGGACACTCCTGGGTCCCTCCCGAATTCCAGGGTCCCTTGGAGCACTTCTTGTTCCTCCCAAACTCCTGGGTCCCTTGGGGCACTTCTGGGTCACTCCCAGAGAACAGGGTCCCATGGGGGACTCCTGGGTCCCTCCAAAATTCGTGGTCCGTTTTGAACTCATGGATTCCTCCTGAACTCCTGAGTCTCTCCAAAACCCCTGAGTCCATCTCTAAATCCTGGGTCCCTTGGGGCACTACTGCTTCCATCCCATCTCTTAGTTCCCCTTCCAAACTCCAGGGTCCTTTGGGGCATTTCTGGGTCCCTCCCAGAGTCCTGGTTCCCTTGGGGCACTCCTGGGTCTCTCCTGAATTCCTGGATCTCTCCTGAACTCCTGGGTACCTGCGGGCACTCCTGGCTCCTTCCCAAACTTCAGGGTCCCTTGGGGCACTCCTGGGTCCCTCGCGAACTCCTGTGTCCCTGCCAAGGCCCTAAGTTCCTTTGGGCATTCTTGCGTCCCTCCGAAACTCCTGGGTCCTTCCCCAAACTCCAGGGTCCCTTTGGGCACTCCTGGGTAATCTCTCTGAACTCCTGGGTCCGTCCTGAACTCCTGAATCCCTTGAGGTACTCCTGCGTCCCTCCCGAACTTCTGGGTACCTTGGGGGACTCTTGGGTCCCTCCAAGAGTACTGGGTACCGTAGGGCACTCCTGGGTCCCTCCCAATTTCATGGCTCCATCCCGAACTCCTAGGACCCTATCGGCACTCATGAATCCTTGGGGCACTCCTGGGTCCTTCCTGAACTCCTGGGTCCCTCTCCGAACTCCTGGGTCCGTCCTGAACTCCTGAGTCCCTTGGAGCATTCCTGGGTTCGTCCTCGAACTCCTGGGTCCCCATCGAACTGCTGGGTCCCTTAAGGCACTCGTGGGTCCGTCCTGAACTCTTGGGTCCCTCCTGAACTCCTGGATCCCTTGGGGCATTCCTGGGTCCCTCACAGAGTCCTGGTCCTTTGGGGCACCCCTGCGTCTGTCCAGAACTCCAGGGTCTCTTGGAGCACTCCTGGTTCCCTCTTGAACTCCTGGGTACCTGGGGGCACTGTTTGTCTGTGCCGAACTCCAGGGTCACTTGGGGCACTCCTGGGTCCTTCCTGAACTCCTGGGTCCCCCCCAAACTCCTTGATCCCTCCTGAACTCCTGGGTCCATCTCAAACTTCTGGGTCCCTTGGGGCACTCCTGTGTCTCTCCCGAACTCCAGGGTCCCTTTGAACACTCCTGGGTCCCTCTCCGAACTCCTGGGTCTGTCCTGAACTCCTGGGTCCTGTGCGGTACTCCTGGGTCCCTCCCAAACTTCTGGGTCCCAGGAGCACTCTTGGATCCCTCCAAGAGTACTGGGTACCGTGGGGCACTCCTGGGTCCCTCCCAATTTCATGGCTCCATCCCGAACTCCTAGGACCCTACCGAAACTCATGAGTCCTTGGGGCACTCCTGGGTCCTTCCTGAACTCCTGAGTCCCTGTCCGAACTCCTGGGTCCGTCCTGAACTCCTGGGTCCCTTGGAGCATTCCTGGGTTCATCCCCGAACTCCTGGGTCCCCATCGAACTGCTGGGTCCCTTAAGGCACTCGTGGGTCCGTCCTGAACTCCTGGGTCCCTCCAGAACTCCTGGGTCCCTTGGGGCATTCCTGGGGCCCTCACAGAGTCCTGGTCCTTTGGGTTGCTCCTGGGTCCCTCCAGAACTCCTGGATCCCTCCTCAGCTCCTGGGTACCTCAGGGAACTCTTTGGTCAGTCCCGAACTCCAGGGTCCCTTAGGGTACTCCTGCATCTCTCTCGAACTCCAGGGTCCCTTTGGGCACTCCTGGGTCCCTCTCCAAACTCCTGGATCCGTCCTGAACTCCTGAGTCCCTTGAGGTATTCCTGGGTCCCTCCCGAACTTCTGGGTCCCTTGGAGCACTCTTGAGTCCCTCCAAGAGTACTGGGTACCGTGGGACACTCCTGGGTCCCTCCCAATTTCATGGATCCATCCTGACCTCCTGGGACCCTACCGGAACTCATGGGTCCTTGGGGCACTCCTGGGTCCTTCCTGAACTCCTGGATCCCTCCTGAACTCCTGCTTACCTGCAGCCACCCTGGTCCGAAACTCCAGGGTGCCTTGGGACCTTCCTGGGTCCCACCTGAACTACTGGGTCCCTGTCAAGGCCCTAAGTTCCTTGGGGCATTCCTGCATCCCTCTGAAACTCCTAGGTCCTTCCCCAAACTCCTGAGTCCCTTGGGGCACTCCTGGGTCCCTCCAGAACTTCTGGATCCCTCCTGAGCTCCTGGGTACCTCGGGGAACTCCGGGGTCAGTCCCGAACTCCAGGGTCCCTTAGGGCACTCCTGCGTCTCTCCCGAACTCCAGGGTCCCTTTGTGCACTCCTGGGTCCCTCTCCAAACTCCTGGGTCCATCCTGAACTCCTGGGTACCTCGCGGAACTCCTGGGTCAGTCCCGAACTCCAGGGTCCCTTAGAGCAGTCCTGCATCTCTCCTGAACTCCAGGGTCCCTTGGGGTACTCCTGGGTCCCTCCCAAACTTTTGGGTCCCTTGGAACACTCCTGGGTCCCTCCAAGAGTACTGGGTACCGTGGGGCACTCCTGGGTCCCTCCCAATTTCATGGCTCCATCCCGAACTCCTAGGACCCTACCGGCACTCATGAGTCCTTGGAGCACTCCTGGGTCCTTCCTGAACTCCTGGGTCCCCCCCGTACTCCTTGATCCCTTAAGGCACTCCTGGGTCCCCCCCAAACTCCTGGGTCCCTTGGGGCACTCCTGAGTCCCTCACAGAGTCCTGGTCCTTTGGGGCACTCCTGATTCCTTCCTGAACTCCTGGGTACCTGGGAGCATTCTTTGTCCATCCTGAACTCCAGGGTCCCTTGGGGCACTCCTGGGTCCCTCCTGAACTCCAGGGTTCCTTACGGCACTCCTGGGTTCGTCCCGAACTCCAGGGTCCCTTTGAGCATTCGTGGTTCCTCCCGAACTCCTGGGTCCCTTGGGGCACTTCTGGGTCACTCCCAGAGCACTGGGTCCCGTGTTGCACTCCTGCGCTCCTGCAAAATTCCTGGTCCGTCCTGAATTCCTGGGTCCCTCCTGAACTCCTGGTCCCTCCTGAGCCCCTGCGTCCATCTCGAACTTCTGGGTCCCTTGGGGCACTCCTGGGTCCCTAACAAATTCCTGGGTCCGCTCTGAATTCCTGGATCCCTTGGGCACTTCTGGGTCCCACTTGAACTCCTGAGTCCCTCCCGAACTCCAGGGTCCCTTGGGGCACTCCTGGGTACCTCCCAGACTCCTGGGTGCTTTAAGGCACTCCTGAGTACCTTGGGGCACTCCAGGATCCATCCCCGATCTCCTGGATCCCCCCTGAATTCCTGGGTCCCCTAGGCACTCCTGGATCCCTCCCAAACTTCTGGGTCCCTTGGGTCACTCCTGGGTCCCTCCAGAACTCCTGGGTCCGTCCTGAACTTCGAGATCCCTCCCGAACTCTTGGCTCCCTTGGGTCACTCCTGGGTCCCTCCAGAACTCCTGGATCCCTCCTCAACTCCTGGGTACCTCGGGGGACTCTTTGGTCAGTCGAGAACTCCAGGGTCCCTTGAGGCACACCTGTGTCTCTCCCGAACTCCAGGGTCCCTTTGAGCATTCGTGGTTCCTCCCGAACTCCTGGGTCCCTTGGGGCACTTCTGGGTCACTCCCAGAGTACTGAGTCCCGTGGTGCACTCCTGCGTTCCTGCAAAATTCCTGGTCTGTCCTAAATTCCTGGGTCCCTCCTGAGCCCCTGAGTCCCTCCAAAAACCCTGGGTCCGTCTCTAAATCCTGGGTCCCTTCGGGCATTCCTGCATCCCTCCGAAACTCCTGGGTCCTTCCCCGAACTCCTGCATCCCTCTGGGCACTCCTGGGTGCCTCCCGAACTCCTGGGTCCTTTGGGGCACTCCTGGGTCTATCCCCATCTTCATGGTCCATTGGGGTACTCATGGGTCCCTTCCAGATTACTGGGTCCCTTGGGGCACTCCTGGGTCCCTCCCAAACTCCTGGGTTCTTTGGGGGACTCCTGGGTCCCTCCTGAACACCTGGGTAGCTGGGGGCACTCCAGGGTACCTCCTGAACTCCTGGGTCCCTTGGGTCACTCCTGGGTCTATCCTCATCTCCTCGGTTGCTCCCACAGACTGCAGGGTCCCTTGTGGCAAAACCGAGGCAGGATTGACAGCTGCTCAACAGAGACGGAATCCCCGCTCTGACATTTCAAAGTTACACGAGAAGAAATCTGAGTGGTACATCGACCAGAGACATGTTTCCGAAGAGGTCATTTAGTGAGTGAACAGCACTGTGCGCAGTGTTTCTATCCGTCACTCCACACGCCTGTGAGTCTGTTTCTTTCTCTCCACAAGCACGTGTGCTGATTTCGTCGCACGTGTGCATCTGCACAAGCATTGAGCTCAGCAGAGTGTGTCTCTTGACACTTGATGTGCGTTGGCTGTGTCTGACTGTTCCAGCGAACAGAGAAACGGGAAGTCACCTTGGTAGAGGCAACAAAGCAAAACCAAGGCAGGATTGACATCTGCTCAGCAGAGACGGAATACCCGCGCTGACACAGTTCACAGTTACACGAGAAGAAATCTGAGCGGTACATCGACCGGAGACGTGTTTCCCAAGAGGTTGTTTAGCGAGTGAACAGCAGTGTGCGCGACGTTCAGGAGTGTGCCTGGAAAGTACCAGAATCACCAGAGCCTCTGTTCAAAAGCTGCTGCCTCTGTGACTGCATTGAGGCACGTTCCCGTGTCTGCGAGTGTATAAACGGCTCTTTCGCGTTCACTCCGAGGGAAACGGTCCGGTATTGCTTCTGTGCGTCCAGACGCGATTCCCTTGTCTCTTGCGAACACAGGGAACTCTGTGCATCCAAATCTACAGGCTAAGGACGCGTCTGCATATGTTATGGTGAACAATCGAGTGTGCGTGTTCTGACAGCTGTCTCTATGCAGACGCCTCCACAGAGCCACTTCTGAATGCCCCGCAGCCCAGCACTGAATGGATACACTAACAAGTGCACCGGTGTGAGCAACCACATATGCAGAAGGACGTCTTTCATCTCACAGAAGCACGAACGTATTGGCGTTCAAGCACATGGCAGAAACAAGGTGTGAACAGATGAGCTGCTGCTATTTGCTCCGTTCGGCATGCTTCGTTGTAGCTCTCTTGCCGGTCGCCGGCTTAGCGGCTTGCTTTGCGCAACTAGGTCTGGGGAGAGAAGGAGATAGCACCGGAAACCTTGCCTTTTGCCTTCTTCGGCGCTGGAACCTGGTTGCTGCGCCTTCTGTTTGTCCATGTGCACAGACACGATTCCTCAGCGAAAACCATGCAGAAACCTTTCAACGAGCACCCAGGTATGTGCAGCCAGCACCACGTGCACGCACACGCAGCTAGAGAAAAGCACCTACCTGTTCACACACTGATGCCTAAGCAAACGTGTGGCCACACACGCGCACACATCCGCAAGCGCGCCCACTCCCATCTCTTGACAGAAAGACGGACGAGAAACGTACTGACAGGCTTGAGGGGAAACACGGCCGTTGATGGTTGGCGTACTGCACGCCCGCCTACGGGGCTGCAGGGGAATCCACATTTGGAAGGTACCTGAAGATGTGTGCCTGTTCTTGGAGCTCCGCTAGTAGACGAGCAAAGGCACTCGTAGGCAGTACTGAATGCTGCTCCGTGCTACTTCTCCTCCGGTGGCAAATGCTTCACAGTCGCCCGAGGAAAGACGTTTAACAATCGATCTCCAAGAGAAACGAAACACATGATGCCATAAGGCGAAAGAATAGCAGGGCATCTCTTCACAGGCTTGTCCCTGATCTATAGCTGAGGGCAAACACTTGTGTGCTTGTGGGAGAGCTTGTGTGTTTCCTAGAAGCGTTTGGGAGTTTTGCTCAGACGCGTGTTTCCTCAAGTTCAAGAATCAAGATCTAGGATACCTGCAGACAGGTGCCTGTTTGTGTGGAGACAGTCTGCCTGAAACTCTGTGTTCCTTAGCGCCCGCTCTTTCTATCCGTCGCTCCACACGCCTGGGAGTCCCTTTCTTTCTCTCCACAAGCACGTGTGTTGACTTCGTCGCACATGTGCATCTGCACAAGCGTTGAGCTCAGCGGACGGAGTGTGTCTCTTGACACTTGCTGTGCGTTGGCTGTGTCTGCCTGCTCCAGTGAAGAGAGAAACGGGAAATCATCTTGGTAGAGGCAACAAAGCAAAAGCGAGGCAGGATTGACATCTGCTCAACAGAGGTGGAATCCCCGCGCTGACACAGTTCACAGTTACCCTGTCACCCGCAGAGTGCCCGCATCCTCACCACGGTAGCGGGCATTGTGACAAAGGTTCTATGTCAGCTGGGTGTGGCAGCCGAGCGCCCCCTACGGGAGGAGGAGTTTGTCACACCCGGGCCTGTCACTGCCTGCTGTCCCCCCTGTCAGCAGCGAGGCCTCTGAAAGGTTTCCAAAACATCCCCAGACTTGGGTCCAGCGTGGCCACAAGTCTCCAAGAGACAAGTCGGAAAGAAGGATATGGAACAAAGGGAGAAAGCGAAGGGAGCAAGCCAAAGGGAGGGAAGAGGAAAA
Organism: Patagioenas fasciata; assembly: GCF_037038585.1. Lineage (NCBI taxonomy): Eukaryota > Metazoa > Chordata > Aves > Columbiformes > Columbidae > Patagioenas > Patagioenas fasciata. Next base: position 334,374 of record NC_092534.1, on the reverse strand, counting down.
TCTAGTGCCGGCCTGCAGGACTGAAGTGGAGGAATTGAAAGACAAAAGCCAGGAAGCAGGAGAGTTTGAGAAAAGGAGAGAGGAAAGAAGAGACATGCAGCCAGACAAGGGCTTAGTGAGAGAGGCTGGGACAGAGAACAGGATGAGAAGGAAATAAGGCAAGGCAAGGCAAGGCCAAAGGACTTTTTTTGCTTTATATTTTCTACCACATTCATCTTGAGACGAGGAGGAAAGCCATCACACCTGATGGATTAGGCCCAAGCAAAAACCCCGGCTACTTGAGACACTTAGACTAAGCCTAAAACGCAAAGATCTCTCCATAAGGATGGTTTTTATACTCTACTTCCACAATCTGCTGGCAGTACAAAAGAATAAGCAGCAGATCTACTTAGGCTGAGTCACGGTGCTTTGCTCCTAAGACCATGCATATCACGGGAATATTTCAGCATTTCTGCTCTGGTTTTCAGTGTATTACACCAAAACACCCACCTGATGACATCATTTCAAGAGCAACAGCAGCAATTTGCAGAATTCAGCTTCTTTGGGGAACTGAGAACTTGCTGAGCTGACACCAAGTCCTGCTGTGTCCCTGTCACCCGCAGAGTGCCCGCATCCTCACTACGGTAGCGGGCATTGTGACAAAGGTTCTATGTCAGCTGGGTGTTGCAGCCGAGCGCCCCCTAGGGGAGGGGGAGCCTGTCAGCCCCGGGCCTGTCACTGCCTGCTGACCCCTTGTCAGCAGCGAGGCCTCTGAAAAGTTTCCAAAACATCCCCAGACTTGGGTCCAGCGTGGCCACAAGTCTCCAAGAGACAAGTCGGAAAGAAGGATATGGAACAAAGGGAGAAAGCGAAGGGAGCAAGCCAAAGGGAGGGAAGAGGAAAATCTAGTGCCGGGCTGCAGGACTGAAATGGAGGAATGGAAAGACAAAAGCAAGGAAGCAGGAGAGTTTGAGAAAAGGAGAGACGAAAGAAGAGACATGCAGCCAGACAAGGGCTTAGTGAGAGAGGCTGGGACAGAGAACAGGATGAGAAGGAAATAAGGCAAGGCAAGGCTAGGCCAAAGGACGTTTCCTTGCTTTATATTTTCTACCACATTCATCTGGAGATGAGGAGGAAAGCCATCAGACCTGATGGATTAGGCCCAAGCAAAAACCCCGGCTACTTGAGACACTTAGACTAAGCCTAAATGGCAAAGATCTCTCCATAAGGATGGTTTTTATACTCTACTTCCACCATCTGCTGGCAGTACAAAAGAATAAGCGGCAGATCTACTTAGGCTGAGTCACGGTGCTTTGCTCCTAAGACCATGCATATCACGGGAATATTTCAGCATTTCTGCTCTGGTTTTCAGTGTATTACACCAAAACACCCACCTGATGACATCATTTCAAGAGCAACAGCAGCAATTTGCAGAATTCTGCTTCTTTGGGGAACTGAGAAATTGCTGAGCTGACACCAAGTCCTGCTGTGTCCCTGTCACTTGCAGAGTGCCTGCATCCTCACCACGGTAGAGGGCATTGTGACAAAGGTTCTATGTCAGCTGTTGCTCTTGCGACCGGCAAGAGAGCTACAACGAAGCACGCCAAACGGAGAAAATAGCAGCAGCTCATCTGTTCACACCTTGTTTCTGCCATGTGCTTGAACGCCAATACGTTCGTGCTTCTGTGAGATGAAAGACGTCCTTCTGCATATGTGGTTGCTCACACCGGTGCACTTGTTAGTGTATCCATTCAGTGCTGGGCTGCGGGGCATTCAGAAGTGGCTCTGTGGAGACGTCTGCATAGAGGCAGCTGTCAGAACACGCACACTCGATTGTTCACCAAAACATACGCAGACGCGTCCTTAGCCTGTAGATTTGGATGCACAGAGTTCCCTGTGTTCGCAAGAGACAAGGGAATCGCGTCTGGACGCACAGAAGCAATAGCGGACCGTTTCCCTCGGCGTGAACACGAAAGAGCCGTCTATATACTCGGAGACACGGGAACGTGCCTCAATGCAGTCACAGAGGCAGCAGCTTTTGAACAGAGGCTCTGGTGATTCTGGCACTTTCCAGGCACACTCCTGAAAGTCGCGCACACTGCTGTTCACTCGCTAACAACCTCTTGGGAAACACGTCTCCGGTCCATGTACCGCTCAGATTTCTTCTCGTGTAACTGTGAACTGTGTCAGCGCGGGGATTCTGTCTCTGTTGAGCAGATGTCAATCCTGCCTCGCTTTTGCTTTGTTGCCTCTATCAAGATGATTTCCCGTTTCTCTCTTCACTGGAGCAGGCAGACACAGCCAACGCACAGCAAGTGTCAAGAGACACACTCTGCTGAGCTCAACACTTGTGCAGATGCACATGTGCGACGAAGTCAACACACGTGCTTGTGGAGAGAAAGAAAGGGACTCACAGGCGTGTGGAGCGACGGATAGAAAGAGTGGGCGCTAAGGAACACAGAGTTTCAGGCAGACTGTCTCCACTCAAACAGGCACCTGTCTGTAAGTATCCTAGATCTTGATTCTTGAACTTGAGGAAACACTCGTCTGAGCCAAACTCCCAAATGCTTCCAGGAAAGACACAGGCTCTCCCACAAGCACACAAGTGTTTGCCCTCAGCTATAGATCAGGGACAAGCTTGTGAAGAGATGCCCTGCTATTCTTTCGCCTTATGGCATCATGTGTTTCGTTTCTCTTGGAGACCGATTGCTAAGCATCTTTCCTCGGGCGACTGTGAAGCATTTGCCACCGGAGGAGAAGTAGCATAGAGTCTACGTCACAGCCCCTTATAAGACAGCGGCACTGGCGCACACACACACAGAGGAGACGGCAGCACTGGCGCACACACACACAGAGGAGATGGTGGCACTACTTAAAAATTTCAAGATGCTGGGAAGAAGTGCCAGTCCCTTAGACTGGAGGGGTACAGAGCACAGCTGCCGATACAGCCCAGAATTACACCATAAAACACAACTGAGCAGAAACATCCAAAATGCAAAAACCATCCACACTTTCAGCTGCTGATACAAGAATACCAGGACCCGATTGGAGCTACTCCAACTGGCACCGGCGTTCCGGATCCCGGGATGGCACCCGGGATGCCTGTCGGGTCCCTCAAGCGCGACGAGACCCCAGGACCGTCTGAGAGGCACAATGCAAGCCTCCTGACCTGCAATACAACACTGACACTAGGCTGGAGCTGCCCTGCCCGGGACACGCTGGCATCGCACTGTGAAGTTCCCTGGACCATTCGCCTGCCCAAAAGGGACTGTTCCTGGATCCCCCTTGCCCCAAAGAGAACTTTACCCCCCTCCCCGCAGTTCCCAACCCCTTCCCAGCCCCCCAGCCTCCACTTACCTTTCAGAGGGCCAAGAGACTGAATCCATCTTCAACAGAGGAAAACACCACATGTGCTGATGGAGATCTTCCTGCATCACCAAGCTCCTCCTTGTCCTGGTTTTGTTAAAAAACAAGTTTCTCTTTTAGTGAATTTTTGCCTGTCAGCTAAAGCCTTCATATTAGCTGCATTTTCCTGGAGAACCCAACACATGTTTTGGTTAAACCTAGCAATGGAATGCAAACTTATTGATAAGCACGGATGGACATCTCGCGAGAGGGGCAACGAGAAACTGATGACTGAGAGACTGACCAAAGGTGTATAACATTCCATTCACGTGAATACTTCATATAAAGGTGGGAGATCACGAGGATCTCGGCCCCTTTTTTCCCTTTTTCCCTTTTTCCTCATGGCTGACATTAGGAGAGGACCTTGCTAGTCATCCCTGCGAACTGAGGCCTAGTGAGAGACTGAATCCAGCTCCGGTTGGCTACAGAGTCTAATCCAGGACTTTGGGTGCTGGCTCTGCAGTTGCTAAGACTTACAAGATTGGTTTTGTATATTTTGTATTATTTTCTCTATTCTTATTAGTAGCATTAGTAAAACATCTTTAACTTTTCCAACTCTCTTCTCTCTGTCCTTCTTTCCCTCCCGATCGCCTGTCCTGAGTGGGAAGGGGGGAGAGGGAGGGGCAAAAGGGGGAAGTGGGGGGGAGAGGAGGTTAACAATACACCTGCCAGGGTTTGATTGTCACCCCACAATATTAACCCTCAATAAATAATTGTCGCCCAACGTGGGGCAAGAGAAAGGGGTAAATTTGGAGATTTTTGGCTTTTCTACTGCTCTGACGTACCTTTCAATTTTCTTGGCACGGTGCCAACTCAGAGTTGTGATACTTGCGCGTCTGTTTGCTTTGGATATTATTTAGTGGTATTAAGGCAAAGTGAATTACATTGATTTAAAGATGTTATGGCAAAAGTTGTATCAGTTATTTTCTACATTGTGCTCGCTGATCCCATATCTGTTTTGGTGTTTCTTTCTGAATCGAAGTATTCATTATATAACAACAAGAAACTGGACAGCGGTCATGATGATATTGTGTGGTATGGCAGTGGTTTATTTCATTATACTACAGCCGCTAATGAATTTCTACTCGCTTCTGCTTTACCTTGAAAAACCTCCAGGAGAGATTAAAGAGCAGAATGGCTCTATATTTGCTAATTGGTCAAGCGAATCTTTAGAAAGGCTGACTAACAATACTTTTGTGTTTTCGCTAGGACAGTTTGCAAATGTTTTAGAGAACTTTGAATATCCTTGGAGCTTTGATAGAACTGTGATGGTGTTATCTGGTTTGCTGAATGTGTGTCAGTTTGTGTTACTGTTAAGAGAAATGAGGTTCAATAGGAGGTTTGCGTCTCTTTTTAGTCCTGAGATTTGCAGTGCGTCTTCGGAAGCTTTAGCAAAAAGCACTCCTAGCCGCTCAAGAAAAGGCAAAACAGCCAAAGCTGCTACTGCAGCCACTGCCCCCCCAACCGCGGCTTCACAGGCTGAAGCTACAGCTCCTCCGCAGAGCTCCTCTGCCAAGGTCACTGCAGATAACGTTACTTCTCCAGCCTCAAAGGCTAACAAGGCAGCCCCCCCGCCTTCACACACTGGGCACTGTTGCTGCTGTAACCACAGCAATCACTGTGACAGTCATTCAGACTCTGAAAACGAATCAAATGATGGTGAACCAATATCACCATCAGTTGCTGGTTGTAAGAAAGTCACTAGAAAGACTACCCGTGCAGCAGGTGATGGCACAGGGCCAACATCAACCCAAGAAGCATCATCATCAGGACAGGGTGGAGATGAAGTGACCACCACTCGGTCCTTTTCTCCAGGTGAGCTGAGAGATCTGCGAAAAGACTTCAGTCGTCGTGAAGGCGAGAATATTTTAACCTGGCTGCTGCGATGCTGGGACAATGGGGCAGAAACAATTGAATTGGAAGGTGGTGAAGCCAGGCAGCTGGGATCTCTGTCAAAAGATTCCACCATTGATAGGGCAATTTCAAGAGAGTCTAATGCCGCTACTCTCTGGACCCGACTCCTGGCAGCTATGAAAGTCAGATTTCCCTACAAGGAAGATTGTATATCCAAGTTAGGGAAATGGAATACTATGGAGAGAGGTATCCAGTTCCTGAGGGAATTAGCTGTGCGAGAGATCATCTATCTAGGACCAAACAGCCAAGAGGGGACAGACCCAGATAGAATCAATTGTACAAAATCTATGTGGTGCAGATTTGTACAAAGTGCACCACCTGCATATGCTAAGTCATTGGCAGGAATGGTCTGGTCAGCTAGAGGTATACAAGAAATTAATGAAGTGATTGAGCAGCTCCGGTACTTTGAGGACAGCCTTGCTGGTTCTCTACAGGCTTGTGTATCCGCTGTGGAGAAACTGTGTGAAAAATCTGATGACCGGTTTGAAAAGCTGTTGCAAGAAATCAAAGAGCTCAGAGAAGACTCGTACCGTTCACGACCTGCACAAACCTATGTTTCAGCTGTTAGGAGAAGGCGTTTCCAATCTCGAGAGAGAGGGCAGAGGCAGCCCACAAAAAGAGGTTCACTGTGGTTCTTCCTACATGAGCAGGGAGAAAACATGAATAAGTGGCATGGAAGGCCTACCTCAGAACTTCAGGAGCGAGTACGTGAGATAAAAGGAAAAATTCCTAGGAAGGTGGCTGCTCCAGTTTACAAAAGGAGCAGAAGAGATTCTGATGCTCTTGAAGAACCTCTAATTCACACCCAGAGACTGTGCAAAACAGGAATTAGAGGTGCCCTGCCTCCAACCAGGTGGAGGAAAGGGATAACAGAGTTTATTGGACTGTACAAATACTATGGCCTGGTACAACACAACCCCAGGAGTACAAAGCTTTAGTGGACACTGGTGCTCAGTGCACAATAATTCCTTCTAATTATAAAGGAACGCAATCCATCAATATTGTTGGAGTGACCGGGGGATCCCAGGAACTGACTGTTGCAGAGGCTGAAATGAGCCTAACTGGAAAAAATTGGCAAAAGCATCCCATTGTGACTGGTCCAGATGCTCCGTGCATCCTTGGTATAGACTACCTCAGGAGAGGGTATGTTAAGGACCCAGAAGGGTATAGGTGGGCATTTGGTATAGCAGCTGTGGACACTGAGAAAACTGAACAGCTATCTGATTTGCCTGGTCTTTCAGATGACCCTTCTGTTGTAGGACTGCTGATGGTTGACGATGAGCAGGTGCCAATTGCTACCAGGACGGTGCATCGCCGGCAATATCACACCAATCGAGACTCTTGGATTCCTATCCAGAAGCTGATTCTTCAATTGGAAAGCCAGGGTGTGATCAGTAAGACTCGCTCACCTTTTAACAGCCCAATCTGGCCAGTGCGTAAGTCTAATGACGAGTGGAGACTAACTGTAGACTATCGTGGCCTGAATGAAGTTACACCACCACTGAGTGCTGCTGTGCCTGACATGCTAGAACTGCAATTTGAACTGGAGTCAAAGGCAGCCAAGTGGTATGCTACAATTGACATTGCTAATGCATTTTTCTCTATTCCTGTAGCAGCAGAGTGCAGGCCGCAGTTTGCTTTCACCTGGAGGGGCATCCAGTATACATGGAATCGCTTGCCCCAGGGGTGGAAACACAGCCCTACCATCTGCCATGGACTGATCCAGTCCACGCTGGAGCAAGGTGAAGCTCCAGAACACTTGCAATATATTGATGACATCATCGTATGGGGCAACACAGCGAAAGAAGTCTTCGAGAAAGGTGAGAGAATAATTCATATTCTTCTGGATGCTGGTTTTGCCATAAAACGAAGCAAGGTCAAGGGACCTGCACGAGAGATCCAGTTTTTAGGAATAAAATGGCAAGATGGCCGTCGTCAGATCCCAATGGATGTGATCAACAAAATTGCAGCAATGTCTCCACCTACTAATAAAAAGGCGACACAGACTTTCTTGGGCGTTGTAGGTTTTTGGAGAATGCATATTCCTGACTACAGCCACATTGTGAGCCCTCTCTATCGAGTGACTCGTAAAAAGAACCAATTTGAGTGGGGCCCTGAACAACGACAAGCCTTTGAACAAATTAAGCGTGAGATAACTCATGCAGCGGCCCTTGGACCAGTCCGAACTGGACTAGATGTTAAAAATGTGCTCTACACCGCAGCCGGAGATAATGGACTTACCTGGAGCCTCTGGCAGAAAGCACCAGGAGAAACCCGAGGTCGACCCTTAGGTTTTTGGAGTCGAGGATACAAAGGATCTGAGGCCAACTATACTCCAACTGAAAAGGAAATACTAGCAGCATATGAAGGAGTTCGAGCTGCTTCAGAAGTGATCAGCACCGAAAACGCTCCGCAACGACAGCGACGCCAAAACCAGAGATGGCATCAATCAAAACGCCCTGCAGGGAGGCAGTGATGAGGCAAGGAGCCTCTTCTGCAACCCCAGGAAAAAGGACCCCAACGTCACGGCCCCTTATGAGATGGCGGCACTGGCGCGCACACACCCACAGAGCAGACGGCGGCACTGGCGCGCACACCCACAGAGCAGACGGCGGCACTGGCGCGCACACACCCACAGAGCAGACGGCGGCACTGGCGCGCACACACCCACAGAGCAGACGGCGGCACTGGCGCGCACACACCCACAGAGCAGACGGCGGCACTGGCGCGCACACACCCACAGAGCAGACGGCGGCACAACCTAAGAACTTCTTCCCAGCATCTTGAAGTGTCAGTCCCTAGGACTGGAGGGGTAGAGAGCAGAGCTGCTGATGCAGCCCAGAATGACACCATAAATCACAACTGACCAGGAACATCCAAAATGCAAGAACCGTCCACGCTTTTGGCTGATGATACAATAATCCAGCACCCGATTGGCATTACGCCAATTAACACCGGCATTCCGGATCCCGGGATGGCACCTGAGAGCCCCGTTGGGCCCCCGGAGCACAGCGAGACCCCGGGATCGTCTGACAGATGCAAGGCAGGCTTCCCGAGCTACACGACAACGCAGACGCAGGCTGGAGCTGCCCTGCCCGGCACATGCTGGCATCGCACTGTAAAGTTCCCTAGGCCCTTTACCCACCCAAAGGGGACTTTTCCTGTACAGCCCTTTCCCTTATCAGAACTTTACCCGCCTCCCTGCGATTCCCGGCCCCTTCCCAGCCCCTGTGCCTCCACTTATCTTTCAGAAGGCCGAGGGACCGAATCCACCTTCGACAGAGAAAACGCCACGTGCGCTAACGGAGATGTTCCGGCATTGCCGGGGTCCTCTTCAACATCTACGGTAACACAGGAAAACACGCTAACTAAGCCATGCCAGCATACAGTATAGCGGGGTAAACGCCGACTCCTCCCGCAACACCCACCTCCTCCTAAGTTCCTCGGCGTTCCGTTCGGTGCGTCGTGTCACGGGTGCGGTCACAAACCCTCATCGCTCGTAACACCTAAGACAGCGAGAAACAAAAGAACTGTAGGGCTTGGAGCGAGTCCCCAGCCCCACGCTCCTCCTCGCCCATACCCCGGCTCACCAGAAACATTCCTCCAAGTCCAAAGGGCCCAAAAGGAGCCTGCAAAACAAGAAGGAAACGCTGAACCGAGTCACCGAGCGACACCGGGCTCCTCGACACCCACCGCCGCCTCACCTTCTCGGCTGCTGACCGGCGTGCAGCTTCACCCCTCCGAGCTGGTCCACGGCACCTGCGAAAACAAAGGCACCTGCTCGGACGCTGCTCAAAAACAGCCCGCCCGTAGATGGGCCCGTCTCCCCCTCCTTTACCTTGGCCGCTCTCCCACCTGCCTGCCCACCCTTGCTTTTGACTGCAACGCCCTTGACCACAGAGGTTCAGCTGCCGCCTGTAAAACACAACCCAATGACGCTCACACCTGCACTGGCAACACGGGACCTGAAACGAGCTGCTGCTTCGGGTTGCGGTGCTAATAGCCAGGCTTCCTCTTTGCTTCTATGAAAGAGACAAATGACCAAACTTACATAGAGCCACACGGCACATCTTCCCGCTGGCATCACACACCGACCCACCTGCTTATGGTGCGCTGCTCGCCTCTTCTGTTGCTCTTTCGTACCAAGTCATCCCCCTACCTCTTAAAATAAGGTATTCAACAAGTCACCCAGATGCTCATCAACAGCTTGATCATTCCACAGGTTTGCTTTCTATTCAGGAATCCCACCCGGCACTCTAATTGAGTCCCTAAAACACTGGGGAACGGACTGCCAGCTCCCCTGCCCACAGCTACTGCATCCCAAATGATCGCACAACCTTTGCCTACACAATTGAATCTGTCAACAGATTAACCCTGGACTCCTAGAGTTCGCTCCACCCGCCCCTGACTCCACACCGCCGGGCAGAGCAGCTCCGAGCCGAACGTGCACGTGCGCAGACAAACGCGCCACAGAACACTATGGACGACACAACCGCAACAGCACCAAAAACGCTCTGCAACGACAGTGACCCAAAACCAGAGACGGCATCAATCCAAATGCCCTGCAGGGAGGCAGTGATGAGGCAAAGAGCCTCTTCTGCAGCCCCAGGAAAAAGAAAAAGGAACCGAACGTCACACCCTTACGAGACAGCGGCACTGCCACACACACACGCAGAGGAGATGGCGGCACGACCTAAGAACTTCTTCCCAGCATCTTGAAGTGCCAGTCCGTAGGACTGGAGGGGTAGAGAGCAGAGCTGCTGATGCAGCCCAGATTGACACCGTAAGCCACAGCTGACCAGAAACGTCCAAAATGCAAGCACCGTCCAGGCTTTTGGCTGATGATACAAGAATCCAGCACCCGATTGGCTCTACGCCAAGTAACACCAGCATTCCGGATGCCAGGATAGCACCTGACAGGCCCGTTGGGCCCCTGGAGCACAGCGAGACCCCGGGATCGTCTGACAGGCACGAGGCGGGCTTCCCGAACTACACGACAACAGGCGCCGGCTGGAGCTGCCCTGCCCGGCAGATGCTGGCATCGCACCGTAACGTTCCCTGACCCCTTATCTGCCCGAAGGGGACCGCTCCTAGACTGTGCTTTTCTGTCTGAGAACTTTAAACCCACCCTGCGATTCCCAGCCCCTTCCCAGCCCTCGTGCCTCCACTTATCTTTCAGAGGGCCGAGGGACCAAATCCACATTCGACAGAGGAAAATGCCACCTGTGCTAACGGGGATCTTCCCGCAGTTGTCACTTTCTCCATCGTCGCCTACAGTAAGAAAAGCGAGAACACGCACGCTATCGAGCGCCCAAATAATATTTATCCATAGTAGCCTACGGTTCGTTACTCCCCTTGGCTGACTTCTGGGAGGTACATTTGAATGATCCACCGGGGGCCGCCGCACGCTGCAAAGGTTCTGGAGACAAGACGCTCTTCCAGGAGAAGAGATGACATTAACAACTATTAATACAACAATACAAACCAAAAAACAACACTCCCTCTCCATTGTAGTCAGGAATCTTGGGAAAATGCAAAGCACCTGGAAATGAATCAACAAATGAAACATAACGACAAACAACTTTTCTACTACAGCTGTTGTTAAACCTTCGCTGTTCCTGAAGCTCTTACATCAAACAGGCACGTCTGCTTGTCCAAAGACATCTGCCCATTTGGATTAAACATCTCAAAAGCTGCTGGCTGCTGAAGGAGCAGCAGAGAACCACCACCGAAGAGGCTCTGGAGCAGAATGAGCTCCCTGCCCGGGGACCGGGGCTCAAATACCCAGGGCTCCGTCCACCCCTTCCCACAAACCCCTGGGAAAGGGGCGGGGTCATTCACCCCAGACCCCCTCACCACCCTTATCAAATTACCTGGAATCTCCCTGAAAATGACAGCACCTGCACTTTATTGCTGCTATTGCAGCTACAATGAGATTGAGTATGGATTTCAACTTAATTTTTCTAGGGAGCAGATAGAAAGTGAAATACAACCACCAGCACTCCAGCATCTTCATTGTAGTCAGGAATTTCAGGAAAATGCAAAGCACCTAGAATTGAATCAACAAATGAAAAATAATGACAAACAAGCTTTCTACTACAGCTGCTACTGAACCTTTGCTGCTCCTGAAGCTCTTACGTCAAACAGACACCTCTGCTTGTCCAAAGACACCTGCCCATTTGGATTAAACATCTCAAAAGTTGCCAACTGCTGAAGGAGCAGCAGAGAACCACCACCAAAGAGGCCCTGGAGCAGAATGAGCTCCCTGCCCGGGGACCGGTGCTCAAATACCCAGGGCTCCGCCCACCCCTTCCCACAAGCCCCTGGGAAAGGGGCGGGGTCATTCACCCCAGGCCCTCTCACCACCCTTATCAAATTACCTGGAATCTCCCTGGAAATGACAGCACCTGCACTTTATTGCTGCTATTGCAGCTACAATGAGACCGAGTATGGATGTCAACTTAGTTTTTCTAGGGAGCAGATAGAAAGTGAAATACAACTGCCAGCACTCCATCTCCATTGTAGTCAGGAATTTTGGGAAAATGCAAAGCACCTGGAACCGAATCAATGAATGAAACATAATGACAAACAACCTTTCTACTACAGCTGCTACTGAACCTTTGCTGCTCCTGAAGCTTGTACCTCGAACAGACACCTCCGCTTCTCCAAAGACGTCTGCCCACGTAGATTAAACGGCTCAAAAGCTGCCGAGGGGAGGGGTCGATCATCCCAGGCCCCGCCCACCACCCTTATAAAATCACCTGGACCCTAACTAGAAATGACAGTACCTGTGGGAGATTTAAGGGATTTTCTTAAGGTTGTTGTGCGGATGGGTTTCTGTTAGATAGAGATTTATTTCTGAACTAGACAAAGCGACTCCAAGGCTGGCGCGAAGGCTGAAAAACAACATCTGTTATGAGAGTGAGGTAATTCTATAATAACAAGACCTGAACGTGGACGATATCCGATCAGCTGACGTGTGTTTGGAACGTGGACGCTTATCGGGAAATAACTGCGTATATAAGGAGGCTTGTCTCTGTAATAAATGGCTTCGCTTGAATTCGTGTTGAGTTGCATGGAGTCCGTGAGTTTGCGCCCTCGCAAGCGGTGACCCCGACGTGATCCCTAAGGAAAATTTACGGAAGGCGCGCGACCGCTGCAGGGAGCGAGCCCCAGCTGGAATGGCTCGGCTGGACCGTGACCGGGACGCGGGCTGCGGGCTGCGTGACTCCCGATTGATAGCTACAGAGTGACAGAGGAGGGATAAAGGATCCGATATCGTCGCAACGGACGCCCAAAGAGGTGAGCAGCTGGGGGCGAGAAGAGATGGGGCAGAATATTTTTAAAGAAGAAGAAGAAATACTGCGGCTCCTCTCGCATATTCTCTCTAAGAGAGTGGTGAAGTATGAGGAGAGTAACCTCAAAAGATTGTTAATTTGGTGCAGAGGCAGTGGGTTTCCTGCTGACCTGTTAGGAGCTTTTCAAATAGAGACCTGGGAAAAAAGTGGGAACTGTACTGTAGAAGGCGATTAGTCGCAGTGAAAAATATATTCTCGGCCTTGTAACCACCTATAAACTGGTAATTACTACAGTGAAGCAATTAAAACCTGGAAAGACTGTTATGAGCATTAGTGACTCAAAACTTAAACTTGAACTTTGGGATGATATGTAAAAACCTAACCCTAAACCCTAACCCGGTGTGAAGAGGCCGGAGCGGAGGTGTGAAGTGAAGTGGCCAGGCAGGCCAGGAGTTCAGGAGGGACCAGCCCAGGAGTTCAGGAGGGGACCGGGAGTTCAGGGAGGGACTGAAGAATTTAGGAGCGGACCCAGGAGTTCAGGAGAGGACCCAGGAGTACCCAAAGGACCCAGGAGTGCCCCAAAGGATCCAGAGTTCAGGAGGGGACCCAGGAATGCCCCAAAGGACCCAGAGTTCAGGAGGGGACCCAGGAATTCCCCAAAGGACCCAGGAGTTCAGGGGGGAACCCAGGCGTTCTGAGGGGACCCAGGAGTGCCTCAAAGTACCCAGGAGTTCGGGACGGTATCCAACCAAGACTTCGGGAGGGGACCCAGCAGTGCCCCCAAATGACCCAGGAGTTCAGGGGGGAACCCAAGAGTACAGAGGAGACCCAGGAGTGCCCCAAAGGACCCAGGAGTTCATGAGGGAACCCAGGAGTTCTGAGGGGACCCAAGAGTTCCCCAAAGGACCCAAGAGCTTAGGAGGAGACCTAGGAGTGCCCCAAAGGATCCAGAGTTCAGGAGGGGACCCAGGAGTTTGGTGGGGGACTGAAGAGTTCAGGAGGGGGACCAGGAGTGCCCCAAGGACCCAGGAGTTCAGTGGGGAACCCAGGAGTTCTGAGGGGACCCAAGAGTGCCCCAAAGGACCCAAGAGTTCAGGAGGGCACCCAAGAGATCAGGAGGGACCCACCCAGGAGTTGAGGAGGGGACCCACCCAGGGGTTGAGGAGGGGACCCAGGAGTGCCCCAAAGGACCCAGGAGTTCAGGGGGGAACCCAGGAGTGCCCCAAAGGATCCAGAGTTCAGGAGGGGACCCAGGAGTGCCCAAAAGGATCCAGAGATCAGGAGGGACCCACCCAGGACTTCATGGCGGGACCCACCCAGGACTTCAGGAGGCGACCCAGGAGTTCTGAGGGGACCCATTCAGGAGTTCAGGAGGGGGACCAGGGGTGCCCCAAAGGACCCAGGAGCTCAGGAGAGGACCCGCCCAGGAGCTCAGGAGGGGACCCGCCCAGGAGCTCAGGAGGGACCCGGAGTTCAGGGAGGGACTGAAGAATTCAGGAGGGGACCTAGGAGTTCAGGGGGTAACCCAAGAGTTCACGAGGGGACTCAGGAATGCCCCAAAGGACCCAGGAGTTCAGGGGGGAACCCAGGCGTTCTGAGGGGACCCAGGAGTGCCCCAAAGTACCCAGGAGTTCGGGAGGGGACCCACCCAGGAGTTCGGGAGGGGACCCAGCAGTGCCCCAAAGGACCCAGAGTTCAGGAGGGGACCCACCCAGGAGTTCAGGAGGGACCCACCCAGGAGTTCAGGAGGGGACCGGGAGTTCAGGGAGGGCCTGAAGAATTCAGGGGGTAACCCAAGAGTTCAGGAGAGGACCCAGGAGTGCCCCAAAGGACCCAGGAGTTCAGGAGAGGACCCAGGAGTGCCCCAAGGGATCCAGAGTTCAGGAGGGAACCCAGGCATTCTGAGGGGACCCAGGAGTGCCCCAAAGGACCCAGGAGTTCAGGGGGGAACCCAAGAGTACTGAGGAGACCCAGGAGTTCCCCAAAGGACCCAGGAGTTCAGTGGGGGACCGAAGAGTTCAGGAGGGGGACCAGGAGTGCCCCAAAGGACCCAGGAGTTCAGTGGGGAACCCAGGAGTTCTGAGGGAACCCAAGACTGCTCCAAAGGACCCAGGAGTTCGGGAGGGGACCCACCCAGGAGTTCGGGAGGGGACCCACCCAGGAGTTCGGGAGGGGACCCAGCAGTGCCCCAAAGGACCCAGGAGTTCAGGGGGGAACCCAGGAGTTCTGAGGGGACCCAAGAGTTCCCCAAAGGACCAAAGTGCTTAGGAGGAGACCTAGGAGTGCCCCAAAGGATCCAGAGTTCAGGAGGGGACCCAAGAGTTCAGGAAGGGACCCAGGAGTTCAGGAGGGGACCCAGGAGTGCCCCAAAGGACCCAGGAGTTCGGTGGGGGACTGAAGAGTTCAGGAGGAAGACCAGGAGTGCCCCAAGGACCCAGGGGTTGAGGAGGGGACCCACCCAGGGGTTGAGGAGGGGACCCACCCAGGGGTTGAGGAGGGGACCCACCCAGGGGTTGAGGAGGGGACCCACCCAGGGGTTGAGGAGGGGACCCAGGAGTGCCCCAAAGGACCCAGGAGTTCAGGGGGGAACCCAGGAGTGCCCCAAAGGATCCAGAGTTCAGGAGGGGACCCAGGAGTGCCCAAAAGGATCCAGAGATCAGGAGGGACCCACCCAGGACTTCATGGCGGGACCCACCCAGGACTTCAGGAGGGGACCCAGGAGTTCTGAGGGGACCCATTCAGGAGTTCAGGAGGGGGACCAGGGGTGCCCCAAAGGACCCAGGAGCTCAGGAGGGGACCCGCCCAGGAGCTCAGGAGGGGACCCGCCCAGGAGCTCAGGAGGGACCCGGAGTTCAGGGAGGGACTGAAGAATTCAGGAGGGGACCTAGGAGTTCAGGGGGTAACCCAAGAGTTCAGGAGCGGACCCAGGAGTGCCCCAAAGGACCCAGGAGTTCAGGAGGAGACCCAGTAGTGCCCCAAAGGATCCAGAGTTCACGAGGGGACTCAGGAATGCCCCAAAGGACCCAGGAGTTCAGGGGGGAACCCAGGCGTTCTGAGGGGACCCAGGAGTGCCCCAAAGTACCCAGGAGTTCGGGAGGGGACCCACCCAGGAGTTCGGGAGGGGACCCAGCAGTGCCCCAAAGGACCCGGAGTTCAGGAGTGGACCCACCCAGGAGTTCAGGAGGGACCCGCCCAGGAGTTCAGGAGGGGACCGGGAGTTCAGGGAGGGCCTGAAGAATTCAGGGGGTAACCCAGGAGTTCAGGAGCGGACCCAGGAGTTCAGGAGAGGACCCAGGAGTGCCCCAAAGGACCCAGGAGTTCAGGAGAGGACCCAGGAGTGCCCCAAGGGATCCAGAGTTCAGGAGGGAACCCAGGCATTCTGAGGGTACCCAGGAGTGCCCCAAAGGACCCAGGAGTTCAGGGGGGAACCCAAGAGTACTGAGGAGACCCAGGAGTTCCCCAAAGGACCCAGGAGTTCAGTGGGGGACCGAAGAGTTCAGGAGGGGGACCAGGAGTGCCCCAAAGGACCCAGGAGTTCAGTGGGGAACCCAGGAGTTCTGAGGGAACCCAAGACTGCTCCAAAGGACCCAGGAGTTCGGGAGGGGACCCACCCAGGAGTTCGGGAGGGGACCCACCCAGGAGTTCGGGAGGGGAACCAGCAGTGCCCCAAAGGACCCAGAGTTCAGGAGGGGACCCGCCCAGGAGTTCAGGAGGGACCCGCCCAGGAGTTCAGGAGGGGACCGGGAGTTCAGGGAGGGACTGAAGAATTCAGGAGGGGACCTAGGAGTTCAGGGGGTAACCCAAGGGTTCAGGAGCGGACCCAGGAGTTCAGGAGAGGACCCAGGAGTGCCCCAAAGGACCCAGGAGTTCAGGAGAGGACCCAGGAGTGCCCCAAGGGATCCAGAGTTCAGGAGGGAACCCAGGCATTCTGAGGGGACCCAGGAGTGCCCCAAAGTACACAGGAGTTCGGGAGGGAACCCAGGCATTCTGAGGGGACCCAGGAGTGCCCCAAAGTACCCAGGAGTTCGGGAGGGCACCCAGCCAGGAGTTCGGGAGGGGAGCCAGCAGTGCCCCAAAGGACCCAGGAGTTCAGGGGGGAACTCAAGAGTGCTGAGGAGACCCAGGAGTGCCCCAAAAGACCCAGGAGTTCAGGGGTGAACCCAGGAGTTCTGAGGGGCCCCATGAGTTCCCCAAAGGACCCCGGAGTTCAGGAGGGGACCCAGGAGTGCCCTAAAGGACCCAAGAGTTCAGGAGAGGACCCAAGAGTTCAGGAGGGGACCCAAGAGTTCAGGAGGGGACCCAGGAGTGCCCCAAAGGACCCAGGAGTTCAGTGGGGGACAGAAGAGTTCGGGAGGGGCCCACCCAGGAGTTCGGGAGGGGACCCACCCAGGAGTTCGGGAGGGGACCCAGGAGTGCCCCAAAGGACCCAGGAGTTCAGTGGGGAACCGAAGAGTTTAGGAGGGGGACCAGGAGTGCCCCAAAGGACCCAGGAGTTCAGTGGAAAACCCAGGAATGCCCCAAAGGACCCAGGAGTTCAGTGGGGAACCGAAGAGTTTAGGAGGGGGACCAGGAGTGCCCCAAAGGACCCAGGAGTTCAGTGGAAAACCCAGGAGTTCTGAGCGGACCCAAGAGTGCCCCAAATGACCCAAGAGATCAGGAGGGCACCCAGGCGTTCAGGAGGGGACCCACCCAGGCGTTCAGGAGGGGACCCACCCAGGAGTTCAGGAGGGGACCCACCCAGGAGTTCAGGAGGGGACCCAGCAGTGCCCCGAAGGACCCAGGAGTTCAGGGGGAGCCCAGGAGTACCCCAAAGGATCCAGAGTTCAGGAGGGGACCCAGGAGTGCCCCAAAGGATCCAGAGTTCAGGAGGAGACCCAGGACTTCATGGCGGGACCCACCCAGGACTTCATGGCGGGACCCACCCAGGACTTCATGGCGGGACCCATTCAGGAGTTCAGGAGGGACCCATTCAGGAGTTCAGGAGGGACCTATTCAATAGTTCAGGAGGGGACCCAGGAGTGCCCCAAAGGACCCAGGAGTTCAGGGTGGGACCCAAAAGTTCAGGAGGGACCCACCCAGGAGTTCATGGCGGGACCCACCCAGGACTTCCGGAGGGGACCCATTCAGGAGTTCAGGAGGGGGACCAGGAGTGCCCCAAAGGATCCAGAGTTCGGGAGGGGACCCGCCCAGGAGTTCGGGAGGGGACCCGCCCAGGAGTTCGGGAGGGGACCCAGCCAGGAGTTCGGGAGGGGAGCCAGCAGTGCCCCAAAGGACCCAGGAGTTCAGGGGGGAACTCAAGAGTACTGAGGAGACCCAGGAGTGCCCCAAAAGACCCAGGAGTTCAGGGGTGAACCCAGGAGTTCTGAGGGGACCCAAGAGTTCCCCAAAGGACCCCAGAGTTCAGGAGGGGACCCAGCAGTGCCCCAAAGGACCCAAGAGTTCAGGAGGGGACCCAAGAGTTCAGGAGGGGACCCAGGAGTGCCCCAAAGGACCCAGGAGTTCAGTGGGGGACAGAAGAGTTCGGGAGGGGACCCACCCAGGAGTTCGGGAGGGGACCCACCCAGGAGTTCGGGAGGGGACCCAGCAGTACCCCAAAGGACCCAGAGTTCAGGAGGGGACCCGCCCAGGAGTTCAGGAGGGGACCCGCCCAGGAGTTCAGGAGGGACCCACCCAGGAGTTCAGGAGGGACCCGCCCAGGAGTTCAGGAGGGGACCGGGAGTTCGGGGAGGGACTGAAGAATTCAGGAGGGGACCTAGGAGTTCAGGGGGTAACCCAGGAGTTCAGGAGCGGACCCAGGAGTGCCCCAAAGGACCCAGGAGTTCAGGAGAGGACCCAGGAGTGCCCCAAGGGATCCAGAGTTCAGGAGAGAACCCAGGCATTCTGAGGGACCCAGGAGTGCCCCAAAGTACCCAGGAGTTCAGGAGGGAATCCAGGCATTCTGAGGGGACCCAGGAGTGCTCCAAAGTACCCAGGAGTTCGGGAGGGGACCCAGCCAGGAGTTCGGGAGGGGACCCAGCCAGGAGTTCGGGAGGGGACCCAGCCAGGAGTTCGCGAGGGGACCCAGCAGTGCCCAAAGGACCCAGGAGTTCAGGGGGGAACCCAGGAGTTCTGAGGGGACCCAAGAGTTCCCCAAAGGACCCCGGAGTTCAGGAGGGGACCCACGAGTGCCCCAAAGGACCCAAGAGTTCAGGAGGGGACCCAAGAGTTCAAGAGGGGACCCAGGAGTGCCCCAAAGGACCCAGGAGTTCAGTGGAAAACCCAGGAGTTCTGAGGGGACTCAAGAGTGCCCCAAATGACCCAAGAGATCAGGAGGGCACCCAAGAGATCAGGAGGGACCCACTCAGGCGTTCAGGAGGGGACCCACCCAGGCGTTCAGGAGGGGACCCACCCAGGCGTTCAGGAGGGGACCCACCCAGGCGTTCAGGAGGGGACCCACCCAGGCGTTCAGGAGGGGACCCAGCAGTGCCCCAAAGGACCCAGGAGTTCAGGGGGAGCCCAGGAGTACCCCAAAGGATCCAGAGTTCAGGAGGGGACCCAGGAGTGCCCCAAAGGATCCAGAGTTCAGGAGGGACCCGCCCAGGAGTTCAGGAGGGACCCGCCCAGGAGTTCAGGAGGGGACCGGCAGTTCAGGGAGGGACTGAAGAATTCAGGAGGGGACCCAGGAGTTCGGGAGGGGACCCAGCAGTGCCCCAAAGGACCCGGAGTTCAGGAGGGGACCCAAGAGTTCAGGAGGGACCCGCCCAGGAGTTCAGGAGGGACCCGCCCAGGAGTTCAGGAGGGGACCGGGAGTTCAGGGAGGGCCTGAAGAATTCAGGGGGTAACCCAGGAGTTCAGGAGCGGACCCAGGAGTTCAGGAGCGGACCCAGGAGTTCAGGAGCGGACCCAGGAGTGCCCCAAAGGACCCAGGAGTTCAGGAGAGGACCCAGGAGTGCCCCAAGGGATCCAGAGTTCAGGAGGGAACCCAGGCATTCTGAGGGGACCCAGGAGTGCCCCAAAGGACCCAGGAGTTCAGGGGGGAACCCAAGAGTACTGAGGAGACCCAGGAGTTCCCCAAAGGACCCAGGAGTTCAGTGGGGGACCGAAGAGTTCAGGAGGGGGACCAGGAGTGCCCCAAAGGACCCAGGAGTTCAGTGGGGAACCCAGGAGTTCTGAGGGAACCCAAGACTGCTCCAAAGGACCCAGGAGTTCGGGAGGGGACCCACCCAGGAGTTCGGGAGGGGACCCAGCAGTGCCCCAAAGGACCCAGGAGTTCAGGGGGGAACCCAGAAGTTCTGAGGGGACCCAAGAGTTCCCCAAAGGACCCAAGTGCTTAGGAGGAGACCTAGGAGTGCCCCAAAGGATCCAGAGTTCAGGAGGGGACCCAAGAGTTCAGGAAGGGACCCAGGAGTTCAGGAGGGGACCCAGGAGTGCCCCAAAGGACCCAGGAGTTCGGTGGGGGACTGAAGAGTTCAGGAGGGGGACCAGGAGTGCCCCAAGGACCCAGGGGTTGAGGAGGGGACCCACCCAGGGGTTGAGGAGGGGACCCACCCAGGGGTTGAGGAGGGGACCCAGGAGTGCCCCAAAGGACCCAGGAGTTCAGGGGGGAACCCAGGAGTGCCCCAAAGGATCCAGAGTTCAGGAGGGGACCCAGGAGTGCCCAAAAGGATCCAGAGATCAGGAGGGACCCACCCAGGACTTCAGGAGGGGACCCAGGAGTTCTGAGGGGACCCATTCAGGAGTTCAGGAGGGGGACCAGGGGTGCCCCAAAGGACCCAGGAGCTCAGGAGGGGACCCGCCCAGGAGCTCAGGAGGGGACCCGCCCAGGAGCTCAGGCGGGACCCGGAGTTCAGGGAGGGACTGAAGAATTCAGGAGGGGACCTAGGAGTTCAGGGGGTAACCCAAGAGTTCAGGAGTGGACCCAGGAGTTCAGGAGAGGACCCAGGAGTGCCCCAAAGGACCCAGGAGTTCAGGAGGAGACCCAGTAGTGCCCCAAAGGATCCAGAGTTCACGAGGGGACTCAGGAATGCCCCAAAGGACCCAGGAGTTCAGGGGGGAACCCAGGCGTTCTGAGGGGACCCAGGAGTGCCCCAAAGTACCCAGGAGTTCGGGAGGGAACCCACCCAGGAGTTCGGGAGGGGACCCACCCAGGAGTTCGGGAGGGGAACCAGCAGTGCCCCAAAGGACCCAGAGTTCAGGAGGGGACCCGCCCAGGAGTTCAGGAGGGACCCGCCCAGGAGTTCAGGAGGGGACCGGGAGTTCAGGGAGGGACTGAAGAATTCAGGAGGGGACCTAGGAGTTCAGGGGGTAACCCAAGGGTTCAGGAGCGGACCCAGGAGTTCAGGAGAGGACCCAGGAGTGCCCCAAAGGACCCAGGAGTTCAGGAGAGGACCCAGGAGTGCCCCAAGGGATCCAGAGTTCAGGAGGGAACCCAGGCATTCTGAGGGGACCCAGGAGTGCCCCAAAGTACCCAGGAGTTCGGGAGGGAACCCAGGCATTCTGAGGGGACCCAGGAGTGCCCCAAAGTACCCAGGAGTTCGGGAGGGCACCCAGCCAGGAGTTCGGGAGGGGAGCCAGCAGTGCCCCAAAGGACCCAGGAGTTCAGGGGGGAACTCAAGAGTGCTGAGGAGACCCAGGAGTGCCCCAAAAGACCCAGGAGTTCAGGGGTGAACCCAGGAGTTCTGAGGGGCCCCATGAGTTCCCCAAAGGACCCCGGAGTTCAGGAGGGGACCCAGGAGTGCCCTAAAGGACCCAAGAGTTCAGGAGGGGACCCAAGAGTTCAGGAGGGGACCCAAGAGTTCAGGAGGGGACCCAAGAGTTCAGGAGGGGACCCAGGAGTGCCCCAAAGGACCCAGGAGTTCAGTGGGGGACAGAAGAGTTCGGGAGGGGCCCACCCAGGAGTTCGGGAGGGGACCCACCCAGGAGTTCGGGAGGGGACCCAGGAGTGCCCCAAAGGACCCAGGAGTTCAGTGGGGAACCGAAGAGTTTAGGAGGGGGACCAGGAGTGCCCCAAAGGACCCAGGAGTTCAGTGGAAAACCCAGGAGTGCCCCAAAGGACCCAGGAGTTCAGTGGGGAACCGAAGAGTTTAGGAGGGGGACCAGGAGTGCCCCAAAGGACCCAGGAGTTCAGTGGAAAACCCAGGAGTTCTGAGCGGACCCAAGAGTGCCCCAAATGACCCAAGAGATCAGGAGGGCACTCAGGCGTTCAGGAGGGGACCCACCCAGGCGTTCAGGAGGGGACCCACCCAGGAGTTCAGGAGGGGACCCACCCAGGAGTTCAGGAGGGGACCCAGCAGTGCCCCGAAGGACCCAGGAGTTCAGGGGGAGCCCAGGAGTACCCCAAAGGATCCAGAGTTCAGGAGGGGACCCAGGAGTGCCCCAAAGGATCCAGAGTTCAGGAGGAGACCCAGGACTTCATGGCGGGACCCACCCAGGACTTCATGGCGGGACCCACCCAGGACTTCATGGCGGGACCCACCCAGGACTTCATGGCGGGACCCATTCAGGAGTTCAGGAGGGACCCATTCAGGAGTTCAGGAGGGACCTATTCAATAGTTCAGGAGGGGACCCAGGAGTGCCCCAAAGGACCCAGGAGTTCAGGGTGGGACCCAAAAGTTCAGGAGGGACCCACCCAGGAGTTCATGGCGGGACCCACCCAGGACTTCCGGAGGGGACCCATTCAGGAGTTCAGGAGGGGGACCAGGAGTGCCCCAAAGGATCCAGAGTTCGGGAGGGGACCCGCCCAGGAGTTCGGGAGGGGACCCGCCCAGGAGTTCGGGAGGGGACCCAGCCAGGAGTTCGGGAGGGGAGCCAGCAGTGCCCCAAAGGACCCAGGAGTTCAGGGGGGAACTCAAGAGTACTGAGGAGACCCAGGAGTGCCCCAAAAGACCCAGGAGTTCAGGGGTGAACCCAGGAGTTCTGAGGGGACCCAAGAGTTCCCCAAAGGACCCCAGAGTTCAGGAGGGGACCCAGCAGTGCCCCAAAGGACCCAAGAGTTCAGGAGGGGACCCAAGAGTTCAGGAGGGGACCCAGGAGTGCCCCAAAGGACCCAGGAGTTCAGTGGGGGACAGAAGAGTTCGGGAGGGGACCCACCCAGGAGTTCGGGAGGGGACCCACCCAGGAGTTCGGGAGGGGACCCAGCAGTACCCCAAAGGACCCAGAGTTCAGGAGGGGACCCGCCCAGGAGTTCAGGAGGGGACCCGCCCAGGAGTTCAGGAGGGACCCACCCAGGAGTTCAGGAGGGACCCGCCCAGGAGTTCAGGAGGGGACCGGGAGTTCGGGGAGGGACTGAAGAATTCAGGAGGGGACCTAGGAGTTCAGGGGGTAACCCAGGAGTTCAGGAGCGGACCCAGGAGTGCCCCAAAGGACCCAGGAGTTCAGGAGAGGACCCAGGAGTGCCCCAAGGGATCCAGAGTTCAGGAGAGAACCCAGGCATTCTGAGGGACCCAGGAGTGCCCCAAAGTACCCAGGAGTTCAGGAGGGAATCCAGGCATTCTGAGGGGACCCAGGAGTGCTCCAAAGTACCCAGGAGTTCGGGAGGGGACCCAGCCAGGAGTTCGGGAGGGGACCCAGCCAGGAGTTCGGGAGGGGACCCAGCCAGGAGTTCGCGAGGGGACCCAGCAGTGCCCAAAGGACCCAGGAGTTCAGGGGGGAACCCAGGAGTTCTGAGGGGACCCAAGAGTTCCCCAAAGGACCCCGGAGTTCAGGAGGGGACCCACGAGTGCCCCAAAGGACCCAAGAGTTCAGGAGGGGACCCAAGAGTTCAAGAGGGGACCCAGGAGTGCCCCAAAGGACCCAGGAGTTCAGTGGAAAACCCAGGAGTTCTGAGGGGACTCAAGAGTGCCCCAAATGACCCAAGAGATCAGGAGGGCACCCAAGAGATCAGGAGGGACCCACTCAGGCGTTCAGGAGGGGACCCACCCAGGCGTTCAGGAGGGGACCCACCCAGGCGTTCAGGAGGGGACCCACCCAGGCGTTCAGGAGGGGACCCACCCAGGCGTTCAGGAGGGGACCCACCCAGGCGTTCAGGAGGGGACCCACCCAGGCGTTCAGGAGGGGACCCAGCAGTGCCCCAAAGGACCCAGGAGTTCAGGGGGAGCCCAGGAGTACCCCAAAGGATCCAGAGTTCAGGAGGGGACCCAGGAGTGCCCCAAAGGATCCAGAGTTCAGGTGGGACCCGCCCAGGAGTTCAGGAGGGACCCGCCCAGGAGTTCAGGAGGGACCCGCCCAGGAGTTCAGGAGGGGACCGGCAGTTCAGGGAGGGACTGAAGAATTCAGGAGGGGACCCAGGAGTTCAGGAGCGGACCCAGGAGTTCAGGAGCGGACCCAGGAGTTCAGGAGAGGACCCAGGAGTGCCCCAAAGGACCCAGGAGTTCAGGAGAGGACCCAGGAGTGCCCCAAGGGATCCAGAGTTCAGGAGGGAACCCAGGCATTCTGAGGGGACCCAGGAGTGCCCCAAAGTACCCAGGAGTTCAGGAGGGAACCCAGACATTCTGAGGGGACCCAGGAGTGCTCCAAAGTACCCAGGAGTTCGGGAGGGCACCCAGCCAGGAGTTCGGGAGGGCACCCAGCCAGGAGTTCGGGAGGGCACCCAGCCAGGAGTTCGGGAGGGCACCCAGCCAGGAGTTCGGGAGGGCACCCAGCAGTGCCCCAAAGGACCCAGGAGTTCAGGGGGGAACTCAAGAGTACTGAGGAGACCCAGGAGTGCCCCAAAAGACCCAGGAGTTCAGGGGTGAACCCAGGAGTTCTGAGGGGACTTAAGAGTTCCCCAAAGGACCCCGGAGTTCAGGAGGGGACCCAGGAGTGCCCCAAAGGACCCAAGAGTTCAGGAGGGGACCGAAGAGTTCAGGAGGGGACCCAGGAGTGCCCCAAAGGACCCAGGAGTTCAGTGGGGGACAGAAGAGTTCGGGAGGGGACCCACCCAGGAGTTCGGGAGGGGACCCACCCAGGAGTTCGGGAGGGGACCCAGGAGTGCCCCAAAGGACCCAGGAGTTCAGTGGGGAACCGAAGAGTTTAGGAGGGGGACCAGGAGTGCCCCAAAGGACCCAGGAGTTCAGTGGAAAACCCAGGAGTTCTGAGGGGACTCAAGAGTGCCCCAAATGACCCAAGAGATCAGGAGGGCACCCAGGCGTTCAGGAGGGGACCCACCCAGGCGTTCAGGAGGGGACCCACCCAGGCGTTCAGGAGGGGACACACCCAGGAGTTCAGGAGGGGACCCAGCAGTGCCCCAAAGGACCCAGGAGTTCAGGGGGAGCCCAGGAGTACCCCAAAGGATCCAGAGTTCAGGAGGAGACCCAAGAGTTCAGGAGGGACCCACCCAGGACTTCATGGCAGGACCCATTCAGGAGTTCAGGAGGGACCCATTCAATAGTTCAGGAGGGGACCCAGGAGTGCCCCAAAGGACCCAGGAGTTCAGGGTGGGACCCAAAAGTTCAGGAGGGACCCACCCAGGAGTTCATGGCGGGACCCACCCAGGACTTCCAGAGGGGACCCGTTCAGGAGTTCAGGAGGGGGACCAGGAGTGCCCCAAAGGACCCAGGAGTTCAGGAGGGGACCCAGGAGTGCCCCAAAGGATCCAGAGTTCAGGAGGGGACCCGCCCAGGAGTTCAGGAGGGGACCCGCCCAGGAGTTCAGGAGGGGACCTAGGAGTTCAGGAGAGGACCCAGGAGTGCCCCAAAGGACCCAGGAGTTCAGGAGGGGACCCAGGAGTGCCCCAATGGATCCAGAGTTCAGGAGGGGACCCAGGAATGCCCCGAAGGACCCAGGAGTTCAGGGGGGAACCCAGGCGTTCTGAGGGGACCCTGGAGTGCCCCAAAGTACCCAGGAGTTCGGGAGGGGACCCACCCAGGAGTTCGGGAGGGGACCCACCCAGGAGTTCGGGAGGGGACCCAGCAGTGCCCCAAAGGACCCAGGAGTTCAGTGGGGAACCGAAGAGTTTAGGAGGGGGACCAGGAGTGCCCCAAAGGACCCAGGAGTTCAGTGGAAAACCCAGGAGTTCTGAGGGGACTCAAGAGTGCCCCAAATGACCCAAGAGATCAGGAGGGCACCCAGGCGTTCAGGAGGGGACCCACCCAGGCGTTCAGGAGGGGACCCACCCAGGCGTTCAGGAGGGGACCCACCCAGGCGTTCAGGAGGGGACACACCCAGGAGTTCAGGAGGGGACCCAGCAGTGCCCCAAAGGACCCAGGAGTTCAGGGGGAGCCCAGGAGTACCCCAAAGGATCCAGAGTTCAGGAGGAGACCCAAGAGTTCAGGAGGGACCCACCCAGGACTTCATGGTGGGACCCACCCAGGACTTCATGGCAGGACCCATTCAGGAGTTCAGGAGGGACCCATTCAGGAGTTCAGGAGGGACCCATTCAATAGTTCAGGAGGGGACCCAGGAGTGCCCCAAAGGACCCAGGAGTTCAGGGTGGGACCCAAAAGTTCAGGAGGGACCCACCCAGGAGTTCATGGCGGGACCCACCCAGGACTTCCAGAGGGGACCCGTTCAGGAGTTCAGGAGGGGGACCAGGAGTGCCCCAAAGGACCCAGGAGTTCAGGAGGGGACCCAGGAGTGCCCCAAAGGATCCAGAGTTCAGGAGGGGACCCGCCCAGGAGTTCAGGAGGGGACCCGCCCAGGAGTTCAGGAGGGGACCTAGGAGTTCAGGAGAGGACCCAGGAGTGCCCCAAAGGACCCAGGAGTTCAGGAGGGGACCCAGGAGTGCCCCAATGGATCCAGAGTTCAGGAGGGGACCCAGGAATGCCCCGAAGGACCCAGGAGTTCAGGGGGGAACCCAGGCGTTCTGAGGGGACCCTGGAGTGCCCCAAAGTACCCAGGAGTTCAGGAGGGGACCACCCAGGAGTTCGGGAGGGGACCCACCCAGGAGTTCGGGAGGGGACCCAGCCAGGAGTTCGGGAGGGGACCCAGCAGTGCCCCAAAGGACCCAGGAGTTCAGGGGGGAACCCAAGAGTACTGAGGAGACCCAGGAGTGTCCCAAAGGACCCAGGAGTTCAGTGGAGGATAGAGGAGTTCGGGAGGGGACCCGCCCAGGAGTTCGGGAGGGGACCCGCCCAGGAGTTCGGGAGGGGACCCAGCCAGGAGTTCGGGAGGGGAGCCAGCAGTGCCCCAAAGGACCCAGGAGTTCAGGGGGGAACTCAAGAGTACTGAGGAGACCCAGGAGTGCCCCAAAAGACCCAGGAGTTCAGGGGTGAACCCAGGAGTTCTGAGGGGACCCAAGAGTTCCCCAAAGGACCCCAGAGTTCAGGAGGGGACCCAGCAGTGCCCCAAAGGACCCAAGAGTTCAGGAGGGGACCCAAGAGTTCAGGAGGGGACCCAGGAGTGCCCCAAAGGACCCAGGAGTTCAGTGGGGGACAGAAGAGTTCGGGAGGGGACCCACCCAGGAGTTCGGGAGGGGACCCACCCAGGAGTTCGGGAGGGGACCCAGCAGTGCCCCAAAGGACCCAGAGTTCAGGAGGGGACCCGCCCAGGAGTTCAGGAGGGACCCACCCAGGAGTTCAGGAGGGACCCGCCCAGGAGTTCAGGAGGGGACCGGGAGTTCGGGGAGGGACTGAAGAATTCAGGAGGGGACCTAGGAGTTCAGGGGGTAACCCAGGAGTTCAGGAGCGGACCCAGGAGTTCAGGAGCGGACCCAGGAGTGCCCCAAAGGACCCAGGAGTTAAGGAGAGGACCCAGGAGTGCCCCAAGGGATCCAGAGTTCAGGAGAGAACCCAGGCATTCTGAGGGACCCAGGAGTGCCCCAAAGTACCC
This sequence comes from Patagioenas fasciata, assembly GCF_037038585.1. NCBI lineage: Eukaryota > Metazoa > Chordata > Aves > Columbiformes > Columbidae > Patagioenas > Patagioenas fasciata. Next base: position 307,054 of record NC_092534.1, on the reverse strand, counting down.
AGGAGTTCAGGAGGGAATCCAGGCATTCTGAGGGGACCCAGGAGTGCTCCAAAGTACCCAGGAGTTCGGGAGGGGACCCAGCCAGGAGTTCGGGAGGGGACCCAGCCAGGAGTTCGGGAGGGGACCCAGCCAGGAGTTCGGGAGGGGACCCAGCAGTGCCCAAAGGACCCAGGAGTTCAGGGGGGAACTCAAGAGTACTGAGGAGACCCAGGAGTGCCCCAAAAGACCCAGGAGTTCAGGGGTGAACCCAGGAGTTCTGAGGGGACCCAAGAGTTCCCCAAAGGACCCCGGAGTTCAGGAGGGGACCCAGGAGTGCCCCAAAGGACCCAAGAGTTCAGGAGGGGACCCAAGAGTTCAAGAGGGGACCCAGGAGTGCCCCAAAGGACCCAGGAGTTCAGTGGAAAACCCAGGAGTTCTGAGGGGACTCAAGAGTGCCCCAAATGACCCAAGAGATCAGGAGGGACCCACTCAGGCGTTCAGGAGGGACCCACTCAGGCGTTCAGGAGGGACCCACCCAGGCGTTCAGGAGGGGACCCACCCAGGCGTTCAGGAGGGGACCCACCCAGGCGTTCAGGAGGGGACCCACCCAGGCGTTCAGGAGGGGACCCACCCAGGCGTTCAGGAGGGGACCCACCCAGGCGTTCAGGAGGGGACCCACCCAGGCGTTCAGGAGGGGACCCAGCAGTGCCCCAAAGGACCCAGGAGTTCAGGGGGAGCCCAGGAGTACCCCAAAGGATCCAGAGTTCAGGAGGGGACCCAGGAGTGCCCCAAAGGATCCAGAGTTCAGGAGGGACCCGCCCAGGAGTTCAGGAGGGACCCGCCCAGGAGTTCAGGAGGGACCCGCCCAGGAGTTCAGGAGGGGACCGGCAGTTCAGGGAGGGACTGAAGAATTCAGGAGGGGAACTAGGAGTTCAGGGGGTAACCCAGGAGTTCAGGAGCGGACCCAGGAGTTCAGGAGAGGACCCAGGAGTGCCCCAAAGGACCCAGGAGTTCAGGAGAGGACCCAGGAGTGCCCCAAGGGATCCAGAGTTCAGGAGGGAACCCAGGCATTCTGAGGGGACCCAGGAGTGCCCCAAAGTACCCAGGAGTTCAGGAGGGAACCCAGGCATTCTGAGGGGACCCAGGAGTGCTCCAAAGTACCCAGGAGTTCGGGAGGGCACCCAGCCAGGAGTTCGGGAGGGCACCCAGCCAGGAGTTCGGGAGGGCACCCAGCAGTGCCCCAAAGGACCCAGGAGTTCAGGGGGGAACTCAAGAGTACTGAGGAGACCCAGGAGTTCCCCAAAGGACCCCGGAGTTCAGGAGGGGACCCAGGAGTGCCCCAAAGGACCCAAGAGTTCAGGAGGGGACCGAAGAGTTCAGGAGGGGACCCAGGAGTGCCTCAAAGGACCCAGGAGTTCAGTGGGGGACAGAAGAGTTCGGGAGGGGACCCACCCAGGAGTTCAGGAGGGGACCCACCCAGGAGTTCGGGAGGGGACCCAGGAGTGCCCCAAAGGACCCAGGAGTTCAGTGGGGAACCGAAGAGTTTAGGAGGGGGACCAGGAGTGCCCCAAAGGACCCAGGAGTTCAGTGGAAAACCCAGGAGTTCTGAGGGGACTCAAGAGTGCCCCAAATGACCCAAGAGATCAGGAGGGGACCCACCCAGGCGTTCAGGAGGGGACCCACCCAGGCGTTCAGGAGGGGACCCACCCAGGCGTTCAGGAGGGGACACACCCAGGAGTTCAGGAGGGGACGCAGCAGTGCCCCAAAGGACCCAGGAGTTCAGGGGGAGCCCAGGAGTACCCCAAAGGATCCAGAGTTCAGGAGGAGACCCAAGAGTTCAGGAGGGACCCACCCAGGACTTCATGGTGGGACCCACCCAGGACTTCATGGCAGGACCCATTCAGGAGTTCAGGAGGGACCCATTCAGGAGTTCAGGAGGGACCCATTCAATAGTTCAGGAGGGGACCCAGGAGTGCCCCAAAGGACCCAGGAGTTCAGGGTGGGACCCAAAAGTTCAGGAGGGACCCACCCAGGAGTTCATGGCGGGACCCACCCAGGACTTCCAGAGGGGACCCGTTCAGGAGTTCAGGAGGGGGACCAGGAGTGCCCCAAAGGACCCAGGAGTTCAGGAGGGGACCCAGGAGTGCCCCAAAGGATCCAGAGTTCAGGAGGGGACCCGCCCAGGAGTTCAGGAGGGGACCCGCCCAGGAGTTCAGGAGGGGACCCGCCCAGGAGTTCAGGAGGGGACCTAGGAGTTCAGGAGAGGACCCAGGAGTGCCCCAAAGGACCCAGGAGTTCAGGAGGGGACCCAGGAGTGCCCCAATGGATCCAGAGTTCAGGAGGGGACCCAGGAATGCCCCGAAGGACCCAGGAGTTCAGGGGGGAACCCAGGCGTTCTGAGGGGACCCTGGAGTGCCCCAAAGTACCCAGGAGTTCGGGAGGGGACCCACCCAGGAGTTCGGGAGGGGACCCACCCAGGAGTTCGGGAGGGGACCCAGCCAGGAGTTCGGGAGGGGACCCAGCAGTGCCCCAAAGGACCCAGGAGTTCAGGGGGGAACCCAAGAGTACTGAGGAGACCCAGGAGTGTCCCAAAGGACCCAGGAGTTCAGTGGGGGATAGAAGAGTTCGGGAGGGGACCCACCCAGGAGTTCGGGAGGGGACCCACCCAGGACTTCGGGAGGGGACCCAGCAGTGCCCCAAAGGACCCAGAGTTCAGGGGGGAACCCAAGAGTACTGAGGAGACCCAGGAGTGCCCCAAAGGACCCAGGAGTTCAGTGGGGAACCCAGGAGTTCTGAGGGGACCCAAGAGTGCTCCAAAGGACCCAAGAGATCAGAAGGGCAGCCAAGAGATCAGGAAGGCACCACCCAGGAGTTGAGGAGGGGACCCACCGTGGAGTTGAGGAGGGGACCCACCGTGGAGTTGAGGAGGGGACCCACCGAGGAGTTGAGGAGGGGACCCACCGAGGAGTTGAGGAGGGGACCCACCGAGGAGTTGAGGAGGGGACCCACCCAGGAGTTGAGGAGGGGACCCACCCAGGAGTTGAGGAGGGGACCCACCCAGGAGTTGAGGAGGGGACCCACCCAGGAGTTGAGGAGGGGACCCACCCAGGAGTTGAGGAGGGGACCCACCCAGGAGTTGAGGAGGGGACCCAGCAGTGCCCCAAAGGACCCACGAGTTCAGGGAAGAACCCAAGAGTACTGAGGAGACCCAGGAGTGCCCCAAAGGACCCAGGAGTTCAGTGGGGAACCCAGGAGTTCTGAGGGAACCCAAGAGTGCCCCAATGGACCCAGGAGTTCAGGAGGGGACCCACCCAGGAGTTCAGGAGGGGACCCACCCAGGAGTTCAGGAGGGGACCCACCCAGGAGTTCAGGAGGGGACCCAGGAGTGGCCCAAAGGATCCAGAGTTCAGGAGGGGACCCAGGAGTGCCCCAAAGGATCCAGAGTTCAGGAGGAGACCCAGGACTTCATGGCGGGACCCACCCAGGACTTCAGGAGGGGACGCATAAGTTCTGAGGGGACCATTCAGGAGTTGAGGAGGGACCCATTCAATAGTTCAGGAGAGGACCCAGGAGTGCCCTAAAGGACCCAGGAGTTCAGGAGGGGACCCAGGAGTGCCCCAAAGGATCCAGAGTTCAGGAGGGGACCCAGGAATTCCCCAAAGGACCCAGGAGTGCCCCAAAGTACCCAGGAGTTCGGGAGGGGACCCACCCAGGAGTTCGGGAGGGGACCCACCCAGGAGTTCAGGAGGGGACCCACCCAGGAGTTCAGGAGGGGACCCAGGAGTGGCCCAAAGGATCCAGAGTTCAGGAGGGGACCCAGGAGTGCCCCAAAGGATCCAGAGTTCAGGAGGAGACCCAGGACTTCATGGCGGGACCCACCCAGGACTTCAGGAGGGGACGCATAAGTTCTGAGGGGACCATTCAGGAGTTGAGGAGGGACCCATTCAATAGTTCAGGAGAGGACCCAGGAGTGCCCTAAAGGACCCAGGAGTTCAGGAGGGGACCCAGGAGTGCCCCAAAGGATCCAGAGTTCAGGAGGGGACCCAGGAATTCCCCAAAGGACCCAGGAGTGCCCCAAAGTACCCAGGAGTTCGGGAGGGGACCCACCCAGGAGTTCGGGAGGGGACCCACCCAGGAGTTCGGGAGGGGACCCACCCAGGAGTTCGGGAGGGACCCATTCAATAGTTCAGGAGGGGACCCAGGAGTGCCCCAAAGGACCCAGGAGTTCAAGGTGGGACCCAAAAGTTCAGGAGGGACCCACCCAGGAGTTCATGGCGGGACCCACCCAGGACTTCAGGAGGGGACCCATTCAGGAGTTCAGGAGGGGGACCAGGAGTGCCCCAAAGGACCCAGGAGTTCAGGAGGGGACCCAGGAGTGCCCCAAAGGATCCAGAGTTCAGGAGGGGACCTGCCCAGGAGTTCAGGAGGGGACCCGCCCAGGAGTTCAGGAGGGGACCCGCCCAGGAGTTCCGGGGGTAACCCAAGAGTTCAGGAGCGGACCCAGGAGTGCCCCAAAGGACCCAGGAGTTCAGTGGGGAACCGAAGAGTTTAGGAGGGGGACCAGGAGTGCCCCAAAGGACCCAGGAGTTCAGTGGAAAACCCAGGAGTTCTGAGGGGACTCAAGAGTGCCCCAAATGACCCAAGGGATCAGGAGGGCACCTAAGAGATCAGGAGGGCACCCAGGCGTTCAGGAGGGGACCCACCCAGGCGTTCAGGAGGGGACCCACCCAGGCGTTCAGGAGGGGACCCACCCAGGCGTTCAGGAGGGGACCCACCCAGGCGTTCAGGAGGGGACCCACCCAGGAGTTCAGGAGGGGACCCAGCAGTGCCCCAAAGGACCCAGGAGTTCAGGGGGAGCCCAGGAGTACCCCAAAGGATCCAGAGTTCAGGAGGGGACCCAGGAGTGCCCCAAAGGATCCAGAGTTCAGGAGGAGACCCAAGAGTTCAGGAGGGACCCACCCAGGACTTCATGGTGGGACCCACCCAGGACTTCATGGCAGGACCCATTCAGGAGTTCAGGAGGGACCCATTCAGGAGTTCAGGAGGGACCCATTCAGGAGTTCAGGAGGGGACCCAGGAGTGCCCCAAAGGACCCAGGAGTTCAGGGTGGGACCCAAAAGTTCAGGAGGGACCCACCCAGGAGTTCATGGCGGGACCCACCCAGGACTTCCGGAGGGGACCCGTTCAGGAGTTCAGGAGGGGGACCAGGAGTGCCCCAAAGGACCCAGGAGTTCAGGAGGGGACCCAGGAGTGCCCCAAAGGATCCAGAGTTCAGGAGGGGACCCGCCCAGGAGTTCAGGAGGGGACCCGCCCAGGAGTTCAGGAGGGGACCTAGGAGTTCAGGAGAGGACCCAGGAGTGCCCCAAAGGACCCAGGAGTTCAGGAGGGGACCCAGGAGTGCCCCAATGGATCCAGAGTTCAGGAGGGGACCCAGGAATGCCCCGAAGGACCCAGGAGTTCAGGGGGGAACCCAGGCGTTCTGAGGGGACCCTGGAGTGCCCCAAAGTACCCAGGAGTTCGGGAGGGGACCCACCCAGGAGTTCGGGAGGGGACCCACCCAGGAGTTCAGGAGGGGACCCACCCAGGAGTTCAGGAGGGGACCCAGGAGTGGCCCAAAGGATCCAGAGTTCAGGAGGGGACCCAGGAGTGCCCCAAAGGATCCAGAGTTCAGGAGGAGACCCAGGACTTCATGGCGGGACCCACCCAGGACTTCAGGAGGGGACGCATAAGTTCTGAGGGGACCATTCAGGAGTTGAGGAGGGACCCATTCAATAGTTCAGGAGAGGACCCAGGAGTGCCCTAAAGGACCCAGGAGTTCAGGAGGGGACCCAGGAGTGCCCCAAAGGATCCAGAGTTCAGGAGGGGACCCAGGAATTCCCCAAAGGACCCAGGAGTGCCCCAAAGTACCCAGGAGTTCGGGAGGGGACCCACCCAGGAGTTCGGGAGGGGACCCACCCAGGAGTTCGGGAGGGGACCCACCCAGGAGTTCGGGAGGGACCCATTCAATAGTTCAGGAGGGGACCCAGGAGTGCCCCAAAGGACCCAGGAGTTCAAGGTGGGACCCAAAAGTTCAGGAGGGACCCACCCAGGAGTTCATGGCGGGACCCACCCAGGACTTCAGGAGGGGACCCATTCAGGAGTTCAGGAGGGGGACCAGGAGTGCCCCAAAGGACCCAGGAGTTCAGGAGGGGACCCAGGAGTGCCCCAAAGGATCCAGAGTTCAGGAGGGGACCTGCCCAGGAGTTCAGGAGGGGACCCGCCCAGGAGTTCAGGAGGGGACCCGCCCAGGAGTTCCGGGGGTAACCCAAGAGTTCAGGAGCGGACCCAGGAGTGCCCCAAAGGACCCAGGAGTTCAGTGGGGAACCGAAGAGTTTAGGAGGGGGACCAGGAGTGCCCCAAAGGACCCAGGAGTTCAGTGGAAAACCCAGGAGTTCTGAGGGGACTCAAGAGTGCCCCAAATGACCCAAGGGATCAGGAGGGCACCTAAGAGATCAGGAGGGCACCCAGGCGTTCAGGAGGGGACCCACCCAGGCGTTCAGGAGGGGACCCACCCAGGCGTTCAGGAGGGGACCCACCCAGGCGTTCAGGAGGGGACCCACCCAGGCGTTCAGGAGGGGACCCACCCAGGCGTTCAGGAGGGGACCCAGCAGTGCCCCAAAGGACCCAGGAGTTCAGGGGGAGCCCAGGAGTACCCCAAAGGATCCAGAGTTCAGGAGGGGACCCAGGAGTGCCCCAAAGGATCCAGAGTTCAGGAGGAGACCCAAGAGTTCAGGAGGGACCCACCCAGGACTTCATGGTGGGACCCACCCAGGACTTCATGGCAGGACCCATTCAGGAGTTCAGGAGGGACCCATTCAGGAGTTCAGGAGGGACCCATTCAGGAGTTCAGGAGGGGACCCAGGAGTGCCCCAAAGGACCCAGGAGTTCAGGGTGGGACCCAAAAGTTCAGGAGGGACCCACCCAGGAGTTCATGGCGGGACCCACCCAGGACTTCCGGAGGGGACCCGTTCAGGAGTTCAGGAGGGGGACCAGGAGTGCCCCAAAGGACCCAGGAGTTCAGGAGGGGACCCAGGAGTGCCCCAAAGGATCCAGAGTTCAGGAGGGGACCCGCCCAGGAGTTCAGGAGGGGACCCGCCCAGGAGTTCAGGAGGGGACCTAGGAGTTCAGGAGAGGACCCAGGAGTGCCCCAAAGGACCCAGGAGTTCAGGAGGGGACCCAGGAGTGCCCCAATGGATCCAGAGTTCAGGAGGGGACCCAGGAATGCCCCGAAGGACCCAGGAGTTCAGGGGGGAACCCAGGCGTTCTGAGGGGACCCTGGAGTGCCCCAAAGTACCCAGGAGTTCGGGAGGGGACCCACCCAGGAGTTCGGGAGGGGACCCACCCAGGAGTTCGGGAGGGGACCCAGCCAGGAGTTCGGGAGGGGAGCCAGCAGTGCCCCAAAGGACCCAGGAGTTCAGGGGGGAACCCAAGAGTACTGAGGAGACCCAGGAGTGTCCCAAAGGACCCAGGAGTTCAGTGGGGGATAGAAGAGTTCGGGAGGGGACCCACCCAGGAGTTCGGGAGGGGACCCACCCAGGAGTTCGGGAGGGGAGCCAGCAGTGCCCCAAAGGACCCAGGAGTTCAGGAGGGAACCCAAGAGTACTGAGGAGACCCAGGAGTGCCCCAAAGGACCCAGGAGTTCAGGGGTGAACCCAGGAGTTCTGAGGGGACCCAAGAGTTCCCCAAAGGACCCAAGAGCTTAGGAGGGGACCCAAGAGTTCAGTGGGGAACCCAGGAGTTCTGAGGGGACCCAAGAGTGCTCCAAAGGACCCAAGAGATCAGGAGGGCAGCCAAGAGATCAGGAGGGCAGCCAAGAGATCAGGAAGGCACCACCGAGGAGTTGAGGAGGGGACCCACCGAGGAGTTGAGGAGGGGACCCACCGAGGAGTTGAGGAGGGGACCCACCGAGGAGTTGAGGAGGGGACCCACCGAGGAGTTGAGGAGGTGACCCACCCAGGAGTTGAGGAGGGGACCCAGCAGTGCCCCAAAGGACCCACGAGTTCAGGGAAGAACCCAAGAGTACTGAGGAGACCCAGGAGTGCCCCAAAGGACCCAGGAGTTCAGTGGGGAACCCAGGAGTTCTGAGGGAACCCAAGAGTGCCCCAATGGACCCAGGAGTTCAGGAGGGGACCCACCCAGGAGTTCAGGAGGGGACCCACCCAGGAGTTCAGGAGGGGACCCAGGAGTGCCCCAAAGGATCCAGAGTTCAGGAGGGGACCCAGGAGTGCCCCAAAGGATCCAGAGTTCAGGAGGAGACCCAGGACTTCATGGCGGGACCCACCCAGGACTTCAGGAGGGGACGCATAAGTTCTGAGGGGACCATTCAGGAGTTGAGGAGGGACCCATTCAATAGTTCAGGAGAGGACCCAGGAGTGCCCTAAAGGACCCAGGAGTTCAGGAGGGGACCCAGGAGTGCCCCAAAGGATCCAGAGTTCAGGAGGGGACCCAAGAATTCCCCAAAGGACCCAGGAGTGCCCCAAAGTACCCAGGAGTTCGGGAGGGGACCCACCCAGGAGTTCGGGAGGGGACCCACCCAGGAGTTCGGGAGGGGACCCACCCAGGAGTTCGGGAGGGGACCCACCCAGGAGTTCAGGAGGGACCCATTCAATAGTTCAGGAGCGGACCCAGGAGTGCCCCAAAGGACCCAGGAGTTCAGGGTGGGACCCAAAAGTTCAGGAGGGACCCACCCAGGAGTTCATGGCGGGATTTGGGGTTAGGTTTAGATTTTAGGTTTAGATTTGGGGTTAGGTTTAGATTTTAGGTTTAGATTTGCGGTTAGGTTTAGATTTGGGGTTAGGTTTAGATTTGGGGTTAGGTTTAGATTTTAGGTTTAGATTTGGGGTTAGGTTTAGATTTGGGGTTAGGTTTAGATTTTAGGTTTAGATTTGGGGTTAGGTTTAGATTTTAGGTTTAGATTTGGGGTTAGGTTTAGATTTGGGGTTAGGTTTAGATTTGGGGTTAGGTTTAGATTTGGGGTTAGGTTTAGATTTGGGGTTAGGTTTAGATTTTAGGTTTAGATTTGGGGTTAGGTTTAGATTTTAGGTTTAGATTTGGGGTTAGGTTTAGATTTGGGGTTAGGTTTAGATTTGGGGTTAGGTTTAGATTTTAGGTTTAGATTTGGGGTTAGGTTTAGATTTAAGGTTTAGATTTGGGGTTAGGTTTAGATTTGGGGTTAGGTTTAGATTTTAGGTTTAGATTTGGGGTTAGGTTTAGATTTTAGGTTTAGATTTGGGGTTAGGTTTAGATTTGGGGTTAGGTTTAGATTTTAGGTTTAGATTTGGGGTTAGGTTTAGATTTGGTGTTAGGTTTAGATTTTAGGTTTGGATTTGGGGTTAGGTTTAGATTTTAGGTTTAGATTTGGGGTTAGGTTTAGATTTTAGGTTTAGATTTGGGGTTAGGTTTAGATTTTAGGTTTAGATTTGGGGTTAGGTTTAGATTTTAGGTTTGGATTTGGGGTTAGGTTTAGATTTTAGGTTTGGATTTGGGGTTAGGTTTAGATTTGGGGTTAGGTTTAGATTTGGGGTTAGGTTTAGATTTGGGGTTAGGTTTAGATTTGGGGTTAGGTTTAGATTTTAGGTTTAGATTTGGGGTTAGGTTTAGATTTGGGGTTAGGTTTAGATTTTAGGTTTAGATTTGGGGTTAGGTTTAGATTTTAGGTTTAGATTTGGGGTTAGGTTTAGATTTTAGGTTTAGATTTGGGGTTAGGTTTAGATTTTAGGTTTAGATTTGGGGTTAGGTTTAGATTTTAGGTTTAGATTTGGGGTTAGGTTTAGATTTGGGGTTAGGTTTAGATTTTAGGGTTAGATTTGGGGTTAGGTTTAGATTTTCGGTTTAGATTTGGGGTTAGGTTTAGATTTTAGGTTTAGATTTGGGGTTAGGTTTAGATTTTAGGTTTAGATTTGGGGTTACGTTTAGATTTGGGGTTAGGTTTAGATTTGGGGTTAGGTTTAGATTTTAGGTTTAGATTTGGTGTTAGGTTTAGATTTTAGGTTTAGATTTGGGGTTAGGTTTAGATTTTAGGGTTAGATTTGGGGTTAGGTTTAGATTTGGGGTTAGGTTTAGATTTTAGGGTTAGATTTCAGGTTAGGTTTAGATTTTAGGTTTAGATTTGTGGTTAGGTTTAGATTTGGGGTTAGGTTTAGATTTTAGGTTTAGATTTGGGGTTAGGTTTAGATTTTAGGTTTAGATTTGGGGTTAGGTTTAGATTTGGGGTTAGGTTTAGATTTGGGGTTAGGTTTAGATTTTAGGTTTAGATTTGGGGTTAGGTTTAGATTTGGGGTTAGGTTTAGATTTTAGGTTTAGATTTGGGGTTAGGTTTAGATTTGGGGTTAGGTTTAGATTTGGGGTTAGGTTTAGATTTTAGGTTTAGATTTGGGGTTAGGTTTAGATTTTAGGTTTAGATTTGGGGTTAGGTTTAGATTTGGGGTTAGGTTTAGATTTTAGGTTTAGATTTGGGGTTAGGTTTAGATTTGGGGTTAGGTTTAGATTTTAGGTTTAGATTTGGTGTTAGGTTTAGATTTTAGGTTTAGATTTGGGGTTAGGTTTAGATTTTAGGGTTAGATTTGGGGTTAGGTTTAGATTTGGGGTTAGGTTTAGATTTTAGGGTTAGATTTGGGGTTAGGTTTAGATTTTAGGTTTAGATTTGGGGTTAGGTTTAGATTTGGGGTTAGGTTTAGATTTGGGGTTAGGTTTAGATTTGGGGTTAGGTTTAGATTTGGGGTTAGGTTTAGATTTTAGGTTTAGATTTGGGGTTAGGTTTAGATTTGGGGTTAGGTTTAGATTTTAGGTTTAGATTTGGGGTTAGGTTTAGATTTGGGGTTAGGTTTAGATTTGGGGTTAGGTTTAGATTTGGGGTTAGGTTTAGATTTTAGGTTTAGATTTGGGGTTAGGTTTAGATTTTAGGTTTAGATTTGGGGTTAGGTTTAGATTTGGGGTTAGGTTTAGATTTGGGGTTAGGTTTAGATTTGGGGTTAGGTTTAGATTTTAGGTTTGGATTTGGGGTTAGGTTTAGATTTGGGGTTAGGTTTAGATTTTAGGTTTGGATTTGGGGTTAGGTTTAGATTTTAGGTTTAGATTTGGGGTTAGGTGTAGATTTGGGGTTAGGTTTAGATTTTAGGTTTAGATTTGGGGTTAGGTTTAGATTTTAGGTTTAGATTTGGGGTTAGGTTTAGATTTGGGGTTAGGTTTAGATTTTAGGTTTGGATTTGGGGTTAGGTTTAGATTTGGGGTTAGGTTTAGATTTGGGGTTAGGTTTAGATTTTAGGTTTAGATTTGGGGTTAGGTTTAGATTTTAGGTTTAGATTTGGGGTTAGGTTTAGATTTGGGGTTAGGTTTAGATTTTAGGTTTAGATTTGGGGTTAGGTTTAGATTTGGAGTTAGGTTTAGATTTTAGGTTTAGATTTGGGGTTAGGTTTAGATTTTAGGTTTAGATTTGGGGTTAGGTTTAGATTTGGGGTTAGGTTTAGATTTTAGGTTTAGATTTGGGGTTAGGTTTAGATTTGGGGTTAGGTTTAGATTTTAGGTTTAGATTTGGGGTTAGGTTTAGATTTTAGGTTTAGATTTGGGGTTAGGTTTAGATTTTAGGTTTAGATTTAGATTTGGGGTTAGGTTTAGATTTGGGGTTAGGTTTAGATTTGGGGTTAGGTTTAGATTTGGGGTTAGGTTTAGATTTTAGGTTTAGATTTGGGGTTAGGTTTAGATTTTAGGTTTAGATTTGGGGTTAGGTTTAGATTTTAGGTTTAGATATGGGGTTAGGTTTAGATTTGGGGTTAGGTTTAGATTTTAGGTTTAGATTTGGGGTTAGGTTTAGATTTGGGGTTAGGTTTAGATTTTAGGTTTAGATTTGGGGTTAGGTTTAGATTTTAGGTTTAGATTTGGGGTTAGGTTTAGATTTGGGGTTAGGTTTAGATTTTAGGGTTAGATTTGGGGTTAGGTTTAGATTTTAGGGTTAGATTTGGGGTTAGGTTTAGATTTTAGGTTTAGATTTGGGGTTAGGTTTAGATTTTAGGTTTAGATTTGGGGTTAGGTTTAGATTTGGGGTTAGGTTTAGATTTGGGGTTAGGTTTAGATTTGGGGTTAGGTTTAGATTTGGGGTTAGGTTTAGATTTGGGGTTAGGTTTAGATTTTAGGTTTAGATTTGGGGTTAGGTTTAGATTTGGGGTTAGGTTTAGATTTGGGGTTAGGTTTAGATTTGGGGTTAGGTTTAGATTTTAGGTTTAGATTTGGGGTTAGGTTTAGATTTGGTGTTAGGTTTAGATTTTAGGTTTGGATTTGGGGTTAGGTTTAGATTTTAGGTTTAGATTTGGGGTTAGGTTTAGATTTGGGGTTAGGTTTAGATTTTAGGTTTAGATTTGGGGTTAGGTTTAGATTTTAGGTTTAGATTTGGGGTTAGGTTTAGATTTTAGGTTTGGATTTGGGGTTAGGTTTAGATTTGGGGTTAGGTTTAGATTTGGGGTTAGGTTTAGATTTGGGGTTAGGTTTAGATTTGGGGTTAGGTTTAGATTTTAGGTTTAGATTTGGGGTTAGGTTTAGATTTGGGGTTAGATTTGGGGTTAGGTTTAGATTTGGGGTTAGGTTTAGATTTGGGGTTAGGTTTAGATTTGGGGTTAGGTTTAGATTTGGGGTTAGATTTGGGGTTAGGTTTAGATTTGGGGTTAGGTTTAGATTTTAGGTTTAGATTTGGGGTTAGGTTTAGATTTTAGGTTTAGATTTGGGGTTAGGTTTAGATTTTAGGTTTAGATTTGGGGTTAGGTTTAGATTTTAGGTTTAGATTTGGGGTTAGGTTTAGATTTAAGGTTTAGATTTGGGGTTAGGTTTAGATTTGGGGTTAGGTTTAGATTTGGGGTTAGGTTTAGATTTGGGGTTAGGTTTAGATTTTAGGTTTAGATTTGGGGTTAGGTTTAGATTTTAGGTTTAGATTTGGGGTTAGGTTTAGATTTGGGGTTAGGTTTAGATTTGGGGTTAGGTTTAGATTTTAGGTTTGGATTTGGGGTTAGGTTTAGATTTGGGGTTAGGTTTAGATTTTAGGTTTGGATTTGGGGTTAGGTTTAGATTTTAGGTTTAGATTTGGGGTTAGGTGTAGATTTGGGGTTAGGTTTAGATTTTAGGTTTAGATTTGGGGTTAGGTTTAGATTTGGGGTTAGGTTTAGATTTTAGGTTTAGATTTGGGGTTAGGTTTAGATTTTAGGTTTAGATTTGGGGTTAGGTTTAGATTTTAGGTTTAGATTTGGGGTTAGGTTTAGATTTTAGGTTTAGATATGGGGTTAGGTTTAGATTTGGGGTTAGGTTTAGATTTTAGGTTTAGATTTGGGGTTAGGTTTAGATTTTAGGTTTAGATTTGGGGTTAGGTTTAGATTTTAGGTTTAGATTTGGGGTTAGGTTTAGATTTGGGGTTAGGTTTAGATTTTAGGGTTAGATTTGGGGTTAGGTTTAGATTTTAGGGTTAGATTTGGGGTTAGGTTTAGATTTTAGGGTTAGATTTGGGGTTAGGTTTAGATTTGGGGTTAGGTTTAGATTTGGGGTTAGGTTTAGATTTGGGGTTAGGTTTAGATTTGGGGTTAGGTTTAGATTTGGGGTTAGGTTTAGATTTTAGGTTTAGATTTGGGGTTAGGTTTAGATTTGGGGTTAGGTTTAGATTTTAGGTTTAGATTTGGGGTTAGGTTTAGATTTTAGGTTTAGATTTGGGGTTAGGTTTAGATTTGGGGTTAGGTTTAGATTTGGGGTTAGGTTTAGATTTGGGGTTAGGTTTAGATTTGGGGTTAGGTTTAGATTTGGGGTTAGGTTTAGATTTGGGGTTAGGTTTAGATTTGGGGTTAGGTTTAGATTTGGGGTTAGGTTTAGATTTTAGGTTTAGATTTGGGGTTAGGTTTAGATTTGGTGTTAGGTTTAGATTTTAGGTTTGGATTTGGGGTTAGGTTTAGATTTTAGGTTTAGATTTGGGGTTAGGTTTAGATTTGGGGTTAGGTTTAGATTTTAGGTTTAGATTTGGGGTTAGGTTTAGATTTTAGGTTTAGATTTGGGGTTAGGTTTAGATTTTAGGTTTGGATTTGGGGTTAGGTTTAGATTTTAGGTTTGGATTTGGGGTTAGGTTTAGATTTGGGGTTAGGTTTAGATTTGGGGTTAGGTTTAGATTTGGGGTTAGGTTTAGATTTTAGGTTTAGATTTGGGGTTAGGTTTAGATTTGGGGTTAGGTTTAGATTTTAGGTTTAGATTTGGGGTTAGGTTTAGATTTTAGGTTTAGATTTGGGGTTAGGTTTAGATTTTAGGTTTAGATTTGGGGTTAGGTTTAGATTTTAGGTTTAGATTTGGGGTTAGGTTTAGATTTTAGGTTTAGATTTGGGGTTAGGTTTAGATTTGGGGTTAGGTTTAGATTTTAGGTTTAGATTTGGGGTTAGGTTTAGATTTTAGGTTTAGATTTGGGGTTAGGTTTAGATTTTAGGTTTAGATTTGGGGTTAGGTTTAGATTTTAGGTTTAGATTTGGGGTTAGGTTTAGATTTGGGGTTAGGTTTAGATTTGGGGTTAGGTTTAGATTTTAGGTTTAGATTTGGGGTTAGGTTTAGATTTTAGGTTTAGATTTGGGGTTAGGTTTAGATTTTAGGGTTAGATTTGGGGTTAGGTTTAGATTTGGGGTTAGGTTTAGATTTTAGGTTTAGATTTGGGGTTAGGTTTAGATTTGGGGTTAGGTTTAGATTTGGGGTTAGGTTTAGATTTGGGGTTAGGTTTAGATTTTAGGTTTAGATTTTAGGTTTAGATTTGGGGTTAGGTTTAGATTTGGGGTTAGGTTTAGATTTGGGGTTAGGTTTAGATTTGGGGTTAGGTTTAGATTTTAGGTTTAGATTTGGGGTTAGGTTTAGATTTTAGGTTTAGATTTGGGGTTAGGTTTAGATTTGGGGTTAGGTTTAGATTTTAGGTTTGGATTTGGGGTTAGGTTTAGATTTTAGGTTTAGATTTGGGGTTAGGTTTAGATTTTAGGTTTAGATTTGGGGTTAGGTTTAGATTTTAGGTTTAGATTTGGGGTTAGGTTTAGATTTGGGGTTAGGTTTAGATTTTAGGTTTGGATTTGGGGTTAGGTTTAGATTTTAGGTTTGGATTTGGGGTTAGGTTTAGATTTGGGGTTAGGTTTAGATTTTAGGTTTAGATTTGGGGTTAGGTTTAGATTTTAGGTTTAGATATGGGGTTAGGTTTAGATTTGGGGTTAGGTTTAGATTTTAGGTTTAGATTTGGGGTTAGGTTTAGATTTTAGGTTTAGATTTGGGGTTAGGTTTAGATTTTAGGTTTAGATTTGGGGTTAGGTTTAGATTTTAGGTTTAGATTTGGGGTTAGGTTTAGATTTTAGGTTTAGATTTGGGGTTAGGTTTAGATTTTAGGTTTAGATTTGGGGTTAGGTTTAGATTTGGGGTTAGGTTTAGATTTGGGGTTAGGTTTAGATTTTAGGTTTAGATTTGGGGTTAGGTTTAGATTTTAGGTTTAGATTTGGGGTTAGGTTTAGATTTTAGGTTTAGATTTGGGGTTAGGTTTAGATTTGGGGTTAGGTTTAGATATGGGGTTAGGTTTAGATTTGGGGTTAGGTTTAGATTTTAGGTTTAGATTTGGGGTTAGGTTTAGATTTGGGGTTAGGTTTAGATTTTAGGGTTAGATTTGGGGTTAGGTTTAGATTTTAGGTTTAGATTTGGGGTTAGGTTTAGATTTTAGGTTTAGATTTGGGGTTAGGTTTAGATTTTAGGTTTAGATTTTAGGTTTAGATTTGGGGTTAGGTTTAGATTTGGGGTTAGGTTTAGATTTTAGGTTTAGATTTGGGGTTAGGTTTAGATTTTAGACCCCCTTGTCGCCAGGGCCCATCATGGTACCGTGGGGACCCCCCTTTGTCCCCAGTGCCCATTGTGACATCCTGGGGACCCCCCTTGTCCCCATGGCTTATTGTGACACCCTGGGACCGCCTTTGTCCCCAGGGACCATTGTGACATCCTGGGGACCCCCTTTTTCCCAAGACCCCATTGTGACATCCTGGGGACCCCGCCTTGTCCCCAAAGCCCATTGTGACATCCTGGGGACCCTCTTTGTCCCCAGGGCCCATTGTGGCACCATGGGGACACCCTTTGTCACTGGGGCCAGTTGTGACATCCCAGGACCCCACTTTGTCCCCAGGGCTTATTGTGATACCATGGGGACCCCCCTTGTCCCCAGGGCCCATTGTGACATTCAGGGGGACTCCTCTTTGTCCCCAGGGCCTATTGTGTCATCCTGGGGATCTCCCCTTGTCTCTAGGGCCCATTGTGAGACTGTGGAAGACCCCCTTTGTCCCCAAGTCCCATTGTGACGTCCCAGGACGCCTCGTTGTCCCCAGGACCCATTGTTACTCCATGGGAACCCCCCCTGTCCCCAGGGCCCATTGTGACATCCTGGGACCCCCCTTTGTCCCCAGTGCTCATTGTGAAATCCTGGGGACCCACTTTGTCCCCAGGGCCCATTGTGGCACCATGGGGAGCGCCTTTGTCACTGGGGACCATTGTGACATTCCAGGATTTTACTTTGTCCCCGGGGCCCATTGTGACATCCTGGGGATCCCCCTTTGTCGCCAGGGCCCACTGTGACACCGTGGGCACCCTCTTTGTCCCATGGGCCCATTGTGACCTTCAAGGGACCCCCCATTGTCCCCAGGGCCCATTGTGACATCCTGGGTACCCCCTTTGTCCCCAAGACCCATTGTGACATCCTAGTACCCCCCGCAGTCCCCAGGGCCCATTGACATCCTGGGGATCCCTTTGGCCCCAGGGCCCATTGTGACAGGGCGGGGATCCCCCTTGTCCCCAGGGCCCATTGTGAAACCGTGGGGACCCTCTTGTCCCCAGGGCCCATTGTGGCACCGTGGAGACCCCCCCTTTGTCTCCAGTGCCCATTGTGACATCCTGGGGACCCCCTTTGTCCCCAGTGCTCATTGTGACAGGGTGGGACCCCCCTTGTACCCAGGGCCCGTTGTGACATCCTGGGGACCCCCTTTGTCCCCAGGGCCTATTGTGACATCCTGGGGAGTCCCCTTTATCCCCAGGGCCCATTGTGACATCCTGGGGACCCCCTTTGTCCGTAGGGTTCATTGTGACATCCCAGGACCCCCATTGTCCCCAGGGCCCATTGTGAACAACCTGGGGACCCCCCTTTTTCCCCGGGCCCATTGTGACGTCCCAGGATGCTTCGTTGTCCCCTGGGCCCATTGTGACATCCCGGGGACCCCTTTTGTCCCCAGGGTCCATTGTGACATCCTGGGGCCTCCCTTTGTCCCCAGGGCCCATTGTGACATCGCAGGAGCCCCCATTGTCCCAAGGGCACATTGTTACATCCTGGGGACCCCATTGTCCCCAGGGCCCATCGTGGCACCGTGGGGACCCCCCCTTTGTCTCCAGTGCCCATTGTGACATCCTTGGGACCCCCCTTGTCCCCAGGACCCGTTGTGACATCTTGGGGACCCCTATGTCACCAGAGCCCATTGTGATATCCTGGGGAGCCCCCTTAGTCCCCAGGGCCCATTGTGCACATCCTGTGGACCCCTCTTTGTCCCCAGGGCCCATTGTGATATCCTGGGGAGCCCTCTTTTTCCCCAGGGCCTATTGTGACATCCTGGGGACCCCCTTTGTCCCCCGGGCCCATTGTGACATCCTGAAGACCGCCTTTGTCCCCAGGGCCTATTGTGACATCCCAGGACCCCCCCTTTTCTCCAGGGCCCATTGTGATGTCCCAGGACCCCCTATTGTCCCCAGAGCCCATTGTGACATCCCAGGACCACCCATTGTCCCCAGGCCCCATTATACACATCCTGGGGTCCCCCTTTATCCCCAGGGCCATTGTGACACCATGGGGACCCCCTTTGTCCCCAGGGCCCATTGTGACGTCCCAGGATGCCCCATTGTCCCCTGGGCCCATTGTGAAATCATGGGGACCCCCTTTGTCCCCAGGGCCTTTTGTGACATCCCAGGACCCCCCATTGTCCCCAGGGCCCATTGTGACACCGTGGAGACCCTCCTTGTCCTCAGGGCCCATTATGACATTCAGGGGACTCCTCTTTGTCCCCAGGGACTATTGTGACATCCTGGAGAACCCCCTTTACTCCAGGGCCCATTGTGACACCGTGGAGACCCCATTTGTCACTGGGGCCCATTGTGACATCCCAGGACACCCCATTGTCCCCAGGGCCCACTGAGACATCCTGGCGACCACCCTTTGTCCCCAGGGCCCATTATGCACATTCAGGGGACACCCCTTTGTCCCCAAGGCCCATTGTGACATCCTGGGGAGACCCCATTGTCCCCAAGGCCCATTGTGGCACCATGGGGACCCCCTTTGTCCCCAGTGCCCATTGTGACATCTTAGGACCCCACTTTGTCCCCAGGGCCCATTGTGACATCCTGGGGACCACCTGTGTCCCCAGGGCCCATTGTGACATCCCAGGAGCCACCGTTGTCCCCAGGGCCCATTGTGACATCCTGGGGACCCCCTTGTCCCCAGTGTCCATTGTGGCATCCTGGGACCCCCGTTGTCCCCAGGGCCCATTGTGGCACCATGTGGACCCCCTTTTTCCCGAGGGCCCATTATAACGTCCCAGGACCCCCCATTGTCCCCTGGGCCCATTGTGACATCCTGGGGTCCCCCTTTTGTCCCCTGGGCCCATTGTGACACTGTGGGGATCTCCTTTGTCCCCAGGGACCATTGTGACACTGTGGGGACCCCCTTTGTCCCCAGGGCCCATTGTGACATCCTGGGGAATCCCTTTGTCTCCAGGGCCCATTGTGACGTCCCAGGACCCTGCTTTGTCGCCGGGGCCCATTGTGACATCCTGGGGAACCGCTTTGTCCCCAGGACCCATTGTGACGTCCCAGGACCCCCCCTTGTCCCCAGGGCTCATTGTGATGTCCCAGGATCCCCATTGTCCCCAGAGCCCATTGTGATGTCCTGGGAACCCCCTTTGACCCCAGGGTCCATTGTGACACCATGGGGACCCCCTCTTGTCCCCAGGGCCCATCGTGGCACCGTGGGGACCCCCTTGTCACTGGGGACCCATTGTGACACTATGGGGACCCCCCTTTGTGCCCAGGGCCCGTTGTAACATCCTGGGGACCCCCTTGCCTCCAGGGCCCCTTGTGACATCAAAGGATCACCCTTTGTCCCCAGGACCCATTGTGACATCCCAGGACCCCACTTACTCCCCAGGGCCCATTGTGGCACCATGAGGACCCCCTTTGTCACTGGTGCCCATTGTGACATCCCAGGACCCCCCATTGTCCGCAGAGCCCATTGTGACACCATGGGGACCCCCCTTGTCACTGAGGACCCATTGTGACACCATGGGCACCTCCCCTTGTCGTCAGAGCCCATCGTGACATCCCAAAACCCCCAATTGTCTCCAGGGCCCATTGTGACATCCTGGGGACCTCCCTTTCTCCCCAGGGCCCATTGTGACGTTCCAGGAACCCCCATTGTCCTCAGGGCCCATTGTGACATTCAGGGGACCCCCTTTGTCTTCAGGGCCCATTGTGACACCATGGAGACCCCATTTGTCACTCGGGCCCATTGTGTCATCCCAGGACCCCCCATTGTCCCCAAGGCCCATTGCGACATCCTGGGGACCCGCCTTTGTCCTCAGGGCCCATTGTGACATTCAGGGCACCCTTCTTTGTCCCCAGGGCCCATTCTGATACCATGGGGACCACTTTGTCCCCAGGGCCCACTGTGACATCCTGGGGACGCCCTTTGTCCCCACAGCCCATTTTGACACCATCGGCACCCCCCTTTGTGCCAAGGGCTGATTGTGACATCCTGGGGACCCTCTTTGTCCCCAGGGCCCATTGTGACATCCTGGGGACACCCCATTGTCTCCAGGGCCCATTGTGAACATCCTGGGGACCCCCTTGTCCCTAGGGCCCATCGTGGCACCGTGGGGACCCCCCGTTGTCCCCAGGGCCTATAGTGACACCGTGGGTACCCCCTTTGTCCCCAGTGCCCATTGTGACATCCTGGGGACCCCCCTTGTCCCCAGGGGTTATTGTGACATCCTGGGGACCGCCTTTGTCCCCAGGGCCCATTGTGATATCCCAGGAACCCAAGTTGTCCCCAGGGACCATTGTGACACCGTGGGGACCCCCTTTGTCCTCAGGGCCCGTTGTGAACATCCTGGGGACCCCCTTGTCCACACGACCCATCGTGACACCGTGGGTACCCCCTGTTGTCCCCAGGGCCTATAGTGACACCGTGGGTACCCCCTTTATCCCATGAGCCCATTGTGACATCCTGGGGACCCCGCCTTCTCCCCAAAGCCCATTGTGACATCCTGGGGACCCTCTTTATCCCCAGGGCCCATTGTGGCACCATGGGGACACCCTTTGTCACTGGGGCCAATTGTGACATCCCAGGACCCCACTTTGTCCCCAGGGCTTATTGTGACACCATGGGGACCCCCCTTGTCCCCAGGGCCCATTGTGACATTCAGGGGGACTCCTCTTTGTCCCCAGGGCCTATTGTGTCATCCTGGGGATCCCCCCTTGTCTCTAGGGCCCATTGCGAGACTGTGGAAGACCCCCTTTGTCCCCAGGGCCCATTTTGACGTCCCAGGATGCCTCGTTGTCCCCAGGACCCGTTGTGACTCCATGGGAACCCCCCCTTGTCCCCAGGGCCCATTGTGACATCCTGGGACCCCCCTTTGTCCCCAGTGCTCATTGTGAAATCCTGGGGACCCACTTTGTCCCCAGGGCCCATTGTGGCACCATGGGGAGCGCCTTTGTCACTGGGGACCATTGTGACATTCCAGGATTTTACTTTGTCCCCAGGGCCCATTGTGACATCCTGGGGATCCCCCTTTGTCGCCAGGGCCCATTGTGACACCGTGGGCACCCTCTTTGTCCCATGGGCCCATTGTGACCTTCAAGGGACGCCCCATTGTCCCCAGGGCCCACTGTGACATCCTGGGGACCCCTTTGTCACCAAGGCCCATTGTGACATCCTGGGGATCCCTTTGGCCCCAGGGCCCATTGTGACAGGGCGGGGATCCCTCTTGTCCCCAGGGCCCATCGTGGCACCGTGGAGACCCCCGCTTTGTCTCCAGTGCCCATTGTGACATCCTGGGGACCCCCTTTGTCCCCAGTGCTCATTGTGACAGGGTGGGACCCCCCTTGTACCCAGGGCCCATTGTGACATCCTGGGAACCCCCTTTGTCCCCAGGGCCCATTGTGACATCCTGGGGACCCCCTTTGTCCCCAGGGCCTATTGTGACATCCTGGGGAGTCCCCTTTATCCCCAGGGCCCATTGTGACATCCTGGGGACCCCTTTTGTCCCCAGAGCCCATTGTGACATCCTGCGGCCTCCCTTTGTCCCCAGGGCCCATTGTGACATCGCAGGAGCCCCCATTGTCCCAAGGGCACATTGTTACATCCTGGGGACCCCCTTGTCCCCAGGGCCCATTGTGGCACCATGGGGACCCCCCCTTTGTCTCCAGTGCCCATTGTGACATCCTTGGGACCCCCCTTGTCCCCAGGACCCGTTGTGACATCTTGGGGACCCCTATGTCACCAGAGCCCATTGTGATGTCCTGGGGACCCCTCTTTGTCCCCAGGACCCATTGTGAACATCCTGTGGACCCCTCTTTGTCCCCAGGGCCCATTGTGATATCCTGGGGACCCCATTTGTCCCCAGGGCCTATTGTGACATCCCAGGACCCCCCCTTTTCTCCAGGGCCCATTGTGACGTCCCAGGACCCCCTATTGTCCCCAGAGCCCATTGTGACATCCCAGGACCCCCCATTGTCCCCAGGCCCCATTATACACATCCTGGGGTCCCCCTTTATCCCCAGGGCCATTGTGACACCATGGGGACCCCCTTTGTCCCCAGGGCCCATTGTGACGTCCCAGGATGCCCCATTGTCCCCTGGGCCCATTGTGAAATCATGGGGTCCCCCTTTGTCCCCAAGGCCTATTGTGACATCCCAGGACCCCCCATTGTCCCCAGGGCCCATTGTGACATCCTGGGGACCCCCCTTTGTCCCCAGGGCTCATTCTGACACCATGGGGACCCCCTTTGTCCCCAGGGCCCATTGTGATATCCTGGGGACTCCCTTTGTCCCCAGGGCCCATTGTGACACCGTGGAGACCCTCCTTGTCCTCAGGGCCCATTATGACATTCAGGGGACTCCTCTTTGTCCCCAGGGCCTATTGTGACATCCTGGGGACCCCCCTTTTCTCCAGGGCCCATTGTGACGTCCCAGGACCCCCTGTTGTTCCCCGGGCCCATTGTGAAATCCTGGGGACCCCCTCTTTTTCCCCAAGGCCCATTGTGACATCCCACGACCCCCCATTGTCCCCAGGCCCCATTATGCACATCCTGCGGTCCCCCTTTATCCCCCGGCCCCATTCTGACACTGTGGGGACCCCCGTTGTCCCCAGGACCCATTGTGACATCCTGGGGACCTCCTTTGTCCCCAGGGCTCATTGTGACATCGTGGGGACCCCCCCTTTTTCTCCAGTGCCCATTGTGACATCCTGGGGACCCCCCTTTGTCTCCTGGGCCCATTGTGACGTTCAGGGGAACCCCCTTTGTCCCCAGGGCCCATTGTGACATCCTGGGGACTCCCTTTGTCCCCAGGGCCCATTGTGACATCCCAGGACCCCCCATTGTCCCCAGGGCCCATTGTGACATCCTGGGGACCCCCTTGTCCCCAGGGCCCATCGTGGCACCGTGGGGACCCTCCCCTTTTTCTCCAGTGCCAATTGTGACATCCTTGGGACCCCTCTTGTCCTCAGAGCCCATTGTGACATCCTGGGGAGCCCCGTTTGTCCCCAGGGCCGATTGTGACATCCTGGAGACCCCGTTTGTCCCTAGGGCCCATTGTGGCACCATGGGGACCCCCTTTGTCCCCAGGGCCCATTGTGATGTCCCAGGACCCCCCTTTGTCCCCAGGACCTATTATGACATCCTGGGGAGCCCCCTTTGTCCCCAGGGCCCATTGTGACATCCCACGACCCCCCATTTTCCCCAGGGCGCATTGTGACATCCTGGGGACCCCCTTTGTCCCCAGGGGCCATTGTGACATACCAGGACCCACCCTTGTCCCCAGGGCCCTTTGTGACATCCTGGGGACCCCCATTGTCCACAGAGTCCATTGTGACATCCTGGGCAGCCCCCTTTGTCCCCAGGGCCCATTGTGACATCCCAGGACCCCCCTTGTCTCCAGACCCCATTGTGACATCCTGGGGACCCTGTTGTCTCAAGGGCCCGTTGTGACACCGTGGGGACCCCCTTTGTCACTGGGGCCCATTGTGGCATACCAGGACTCCACTTTGTCCCCAGGGCCCATTGTGACGTCCGAGGACCCCCTGTTGTCCCCAGGGACTATTGTGACAGGGTGGGACACCCCTTGTCTCCAAGGACCATTGTGACATCATGGGGACCCCCCTTTGTCCCCAGTGCTCATTGTGAAATCCTGGGGACCCACTTTGTCCCCAGGGCTCATTGTGGCACCATGGGGACTGCCTTTGTCACTGGGGACCATTGTGACATTCCAGGATTTTACTTTGTCCCCAGGGCCCATTGTGACATCCTGGGGATTCCCCTTTGTTGCCAGGGCCCATTGTGACACCGTGGGCACCCTCTTTGTCCCATGGGCCCATTGTGACCTTCATGGGACCCCCCATTGTCCCCAGGGCCCACTGTGACATCCTGGGGACCCCTTTGTCCCCAGGGCCCATTGTGACATCCTGGGGATCCCTTTGGCCCCAGGGCCCATTGTGACAGGGCGGGGATCCCCCTTGTCCCCAGGGCCCATTGTGAAACTGTGGGGACCCTCTTGTCCCCCGGGCCCATCGTGGCACCGTGGAGACCCCCGCTTTGTCTCCAGTGCCCATTGTGACATCCTGGGGACCCCCTTTGTCCCCAGTGCTCATTGTGACAGGGTGGGACCCCCCTTGTACCCAGGGCCCATTGTGACATCCTGGGGACCCCCTTTGTCCCCAGGGCCTATGGTGACATCCTGGGGAGTCCCCTTTATCCCCAGGGCCCATTGTGACATCCTGGGGACCCCCTTTGTCATCAGAGCCGATTGTGACATCTTGAGGACCCCCCTTTGTCCCTAGGGTTCATTGTGACATCCCAGGACCCCCATTGTCCCCAGGGCCCATTGTGAACAACCTGGGGACCCCCCTTTTTGCCCGGGCCCATTGTGACGTCCCAGGATGCTTCGTTGTCCCCTGGGCCCATTGTGACATCCTGGGGACCCCTTTTGTCCCCAGAGCCCATTGTGACATCCCAGGACCCCCCCTTTTCTCCAGGGCCCATTGTGACGTCCCAGGACCCCCTATTGTCCCCAGAGCCCATTGTGACATCCCAGGACCCCCCATTGTCCCCAGGCCCCATTATACACATCCTGGGGTCCCCCTTTATCCCCAGGGCCATTGTGACACCATGGGGACCCCCTTTGTCCCCAGGGCCCATTGTGACGTCCCAGGATGCCCCATTGTCCCCTGGGCCCATTGTGAAATCATGGGGTCCCCCTTTGTCCCCAAGGCCTATTGTGACATCCCAGGACCCCCCATTGTCCCCAGGGCCCATTGTGACATCCTGGGGACCCCCCTTTGTCCCCAGGGCTCATTCTGACACCATGGGGACCCCCTTTGTCCCCAGGGCCCATTGTGATATCCTGGGGACTCCCTTTGTCCCCAGGGCCCATTGTGACACCGTGGAGACCCTCCTTGTCCTCAGGGCCCATTATGACATTCAGGGGACTCCTCTTTGTCCCCAGGGCCTATTGTGACATCCTGGGGACCCCCCTTTTCTCCAGGGCCCATTGTGACGTCCCAGGACCCCCTGTTGTTCCCCGGGCCCATTGTGAAATCCTGGGGACCCCCTCTTTTTCCCCAAGGCCCATTGTGACATCCCACGACCCCCCATTGTCCCCAGGCCCCATTATGCACATCCTGCGGTCCCCCTTTATCCCCCGGCCCCATTCTGACACTGTGGGGACCCCCGTTGTCCCCAGGACCCATTGTGACATCCTGGGGACCTCCTTTGTCCCCAGGGCTCATTGTGACATCGTGGGGACCCCCCCTTTTTCTCCAGTGCCCATTGTGACATCCTGGGGACCCCCCTTTGTCTCCTGGGCCCATTGTGACGTTCAGGGGAACCCCCTTTGTCCCCAGGGCCCATTGTGACATCCTGGGGACTCCCTTTGTCCCCAGGGCCCATTGTGACATCCCAGGACCCCCCATTGTCCCCAGGGCCCATTGTGACATCCTGGGGACCCCCTTGTCCCCAGGGCCCATCGTGGCACCGTGGGGACCCTCCCCTTTTTCTCCAGTGCCAATTGTGACATCCTTGGGACCCCTCTTGTCCTCAGAGCCCATTGTGACATCCTGGGGAGCCCCGTTTGTCCCCAGGGCCGATTGTGACATCCTGGAGACCCCGTTTGTCCCTAGGGCCCATTGTGGCACCATGGGGACCCCCTTTGTCCCCAGGGCCCATTGTGACGTCCCAGGACCCCCCTTTGTCCCCAGGACCTATTATGACATCCTGGGGAGCCCCCTTTGTCCCCAGGGCCCATTGTGACATCCCACGACCCCCCATTTTCCCCAGGGCGCATTGTGACATCCTGGGGACCCCCTTTGTCCCCAGGGGCCATTGTGACATACCAGGACCCACCCTTGTCCCCAGGGCCCTTTGTGACATCCTGGGGACCCCCATTGTCCCCAGAGTCCATTGTGACATCCTGGGCAGCCCCCTTTGTCCCCAGGGCCCATTGTGACATCCCATGACCCCCCTTGTCTCCAGACCCCATTGTGACATCCTGGGGACCCTGTTGTCTCAAGGGCCCGTTGTGACACCGTGGGGACCCCCTTTGTCACTGGGGCCCATTGTGGCATACCAGGACTCCACTTTGTCCCCAGGGCCCATTGTGAATCCTGGGGACCCCTTTGTCCCCAGGGACTATTGTGACAGGGTGGGACACCCCTTGTCTCCAAGGACCATTGTGACATCATGGGGACCCCCCTTTGTCCCCAGTGCTCATTGTGAAATCCTGGGGACCCACTTTGTCCCCAGGGCTCATTGTGGCACCATGGGGACTGCCTTTGTCACTGGGGACCATTGTGACATTCCAGGATTTTACTTTGTCCCCAGGGCCCATTGTGACATCCTGGGGATCCCCCTTTGTTGCCAGGGCCCATTGTGACACCGTGGGCACCCTCTTTGTCCCATGGGCCCATTGTGACCTTCATGGGACCCCCCATTGTCCCCAGGGCCCACTGTGACATCCTGGGGACCCCTTTGTCCCCAGGGCCCATTGTGACATCCTGGGGATCCCTTTGGCCCCAGGGCCCATTGTGACAGGGCGGGGATCCCCCTTGTCCCCAGGGCCCATTGTGAAACTGTGGGGACCCTCTTGTCCCCCGGGCCCATCGTGGCACCGTGGAGACCCCCGCTTTGTCTCCAGTGCCCATTGTGACATCCTGGGGACCCCCTTTGTCCCCAGTGCTCATTGTGACAGGGTGGGACCCCCCTTGTACCCAGGGCCCATTGTGACATCCTGGGGACCCCCTTTGTCCCCAGGGCCTATGGTGACATCCTGGGGAGTCCCCTTTATCCCCAGGGCCCATTGTGACATCCTGGGGACCCCCTTTGTCATCAGAGCCGATTGTGACATCTTGAGGACCCCCCTTTGTCCCTAGGGTTCATTGTGACATCCCAGGACCCCCATTGTCCCCAGGGCCCATTGTGAACAACCTGGGGACCCCCCTTTTTGCCCAGGCCCATTGTGACGTCCCAGGATGCTT
This sequence comes from Patagioenas fasciata, assembly GCF_037038585.1. Taxonomy (NCBI): domain Eukaryota; kingdom Metazoa; phylum Chordata; class Aves; order Columbiformes; family Columbidae; genus Patagioenas; species Patagioenas fasciata. The sequence goes on along the minus strand of NC_092534.1, from coordinate 280,239 downwards.
CGTTGTCCCCTGGGCCCATTGTGACATCCTGGGGACCCCTTTTGTCCCCAGAGCCCATTGTGACATCCTGGGGCCTCCCTTTGTCCCCAGGACCCATTGTGACATCGCAGGAGCCCCCATTGTCCCAAGGGCACATTGTTACATGCTGGGGACCCCCTTGTCCCCAGGGCCCATCGTGGCACCGTGGGGACCCCCCCTTTGTCTCCAGTGCCCATTGTGACATCCTGGGGACCCCCCTTTGTCTCCAGGGCCCATTGTGACGTTCAGGGGAACCCCCTTTGTCCCCAGGGCCCATTGTGACATCCTGGGGACTCCCTTTGTCCCCAGGGCCCATTGTGACATCCCAGGACCCCCCTTTGTCGCCAGGGCCCATTGTGACATCCTGGGGACCCCCTTGTCCCCAGGGCCCATCGTGGCACCGTGGGGACCCTCCCCTTTTTCTCCAGTGCCAATTGTGACATCCTTGGGACCCCTCTTGTCCTCAGAGCCCATTGTGACATCCTGGGGAACCCCCTTTGTCCCCAGGGCCGATTGTGACATCCTGGAGACCCCGTTTGTCCCTAGGGCCCATTGTGGCACCATGGGGACCCCCTTTGTCCCCAGGGCCCATTGTGACGTCCCAGGACCCCCCTTTGTCCCCAGGACCCATTGTGACATCCTGGGGAGCCCCCTTTGTCCCCAGGGCCCATTGTGACATCCCAGGACCCCCCATTTTCCCCAGGGCGCATTGTGACATCCTGGGGACCCCCTTTGTCCCCAGGGGCCATTGTGACATACCAGGACCCACCCTTGTCCCCAGGGCCCTTTGTGACATCCTGGGGACCCCCATTGTCCCCAGAGTCCATTGTGACATCCTGGGCAGCCCCCTTTGTCCCCAGGGCCCATTGTGACATCCCAGGACCCCCCTTGTCTCCAGACCCCATTGTGACATCCTGGGGACCCTGTTGTCTCAAGGGCCCATTGTGACACCGTGGGGACCCCCTTTGTCACTGGGGCCCATTGTGGCATACCAGGACTCCACTTTGTCCCCAGGGCCCATTGTGACACCGTGGGGACCCCTTTGTCCCCAGGACCCATTGTGACATCCCATGACCCCCCTTGTCCCCAGGGCCCATTGTGACATCCTGGGGACCCCTTTGTCCCCAGGCACCATTGTGACAGGGTGGGACACCCCTTGTCTCCAAGGCCCATTGTTACATCCTGGGGACCCCCTTTGTCCCCAGAGGCCATTGTGACATTCAGGGGACCCCCTCTTTTTCCCCAGGGCCTATTGTGACATCCTTGGGACCTCGTTTGTCCCCAGGGCCCATTGTTCTACCATGGGGACCCCCTTTGTCCCCAGGGCCCATTGTGGCACCATGGTGAACCCCTTTGTCACTGGGGCTCATTGTGACATCCCAGGACCCCCCGTTGTCCCCAGGGCCCATTGTGACATCCCAGGACCCCCCGTTGTCCCCAGGGCCCATTGTGACATCCTGGGTCCCCCTTTGTCCCTGTCGAGGGTTAAGATTGCGGGGTGACAATCAAACCCTGGCAGATGTGTTGTCAACCTCCTCTGCCCCCCACTTCCCCCTTTTGCCCCTCCCTCTCCCCCCTTCCCACTCAGCACAGGCGATCGGGAGGGGAAGAAGCACAGAGGGGAGAGAGTTGGAAAAGTTCAAGATGTTTTACTGATGCTACTGATGAGAACAGAGAAAATAATACAAATATACAATACCCATCTTGTAAGTCTGAGCAACGGCAGGGCAGGCACCCAAAGTCCTGGACTGGACTCTGCAGCCAACCGGAGCTGGATTCAGTCTCTCACTGGCCTCAGTTCGCAGGGACGACCAGCAAGGTCCTCTCCTAATGTCCGCCATGAGCAGAAGGGAAGGAAAAAGGCAAAAGGGAAGGAAAAGGGATGAGATTCTCGTGATCTCCCGCTTTTATATGAAGTATTCACGTGAACGGAATGTTATACACAGTTGCTCACCGGTTTCTCGTTGCCCCTCTCGCGAGATGTCCACCTCATGTTTAGGGTCCCAACGTGTCTTTCATCACCCACGGCCTTTGGTCAGGGCTCGCAGCTTCATTTTCAGGTGGAGCCGCTGCCTGGCAACAACCGCCCGGAAGTCTGTGGACAGCCAGGGGATGAAATGCAGCCAATCACATTTGAGGAGGCGGGGCAAGTCATGTGATTGAAACGTAAGCAGCCAATCGAGCTTTGAGACCTGCAGGACAGTTGGCGACAGTTGAACAAACTGGGCAGCCCTCAGGGGCGGGCTGTGCTGGCTGCACCAATCACACCTGGTGGGAATGCAGCACAGGGATGATTGACAAATGGTCTGACCAATCATTTGGTGGGGGGAGCCAGTGGGAAATCCCAGACAGCCAATAAGAGAAAAGAGCGGCTCAGGGAAGGCGGACACTATGGAGGGAGTAACCCCTCAGGCAGCCAATCAGAGAGAGTATCACCTCAGGGCTGGGTGAGCCTCAAACCAGGACAGAATCATTGCCCAGGCAGCCAATGAGCTGCAGGATCAGCTCAGGGTAGGAGACTGACAGCCCTCCCGACCAATGGTGGCGCAGCCCAGGCTGAGCAGGCGGTTGCTCTGCAGGCGGCCAGCGTGAGTTTTGCCATGGCGCCCGTGGAGCTGCCCGAGGCCGAGCAGCGCCCGGCCCAGCCCTGGGGCCCTTTTTCCTCCCTCTGGGGCCCTGGAGATGTCTTGCTGCCTCTGGCCCAGGTGTGTGTGGGCTGCTCTGGCCTTGTTCTCCTGGGCGGGGGAGGGGGCAGGGGGCACTTGCTGGAGAGGAGCTGCTGGGGCTGGAGCTGGAGAGAGCAGGAGAAGGGGAAGCAGCTGGAGGGTGAAGTGCAGGGGGTCCCCACAGCTGCTGCTGCAGCTGCACCAGAGACAGCTGCCCCTCTGGGTGAGGAAGAGTCCCTGTGAGCAGCCTCAGCAGAGCAGATCACAAACGTGCACCGCAGGGTCTGTGTAAGTGGGGAAAATCACTGTCCGGCCGTATAGTGTGTGTGTGTGTGGGGTGCGTCTGGGAAGCCTCGTGCTGTGAGAGCTGTCAGACACCCATGTGTTCTCTTAGGTGCAGGATGGACAAACGGCTGGAGCTACAGAATAGGAGGGGAGGGAAAGACAGGCAGACAGAAGGGCCTGAACTGCACAGCTTGCCTGGCAGTGCAGAGAGCAGGAACTGTGGTGAGTCCTGGGCCCTTGGGGTCGTTTCATCCTGTTTTGTGCTCCAGTCCCTCCCTGCTCCCTCCTTCTTTCCTACTGTGTCCTTCTTCCTCTTCATCTCTTCTCTCTCTGCCCCTCTCTGCTTCTTCCTCACCATTTCCTCCACCCTTCTCCAACTCTGTGCAGGGTTTCTCGTGGTTTACAGTGTGTGCTTTTGAGAGGAACGTATTCCTGACTGTCTCCATCTCTGTATGGTGAAGCTTTCTGCCTGCACTATGATTTTGCTGGGCTGTGAGGCTGTGTTGGAGCAGCAGAGGTCAGAAGTGGTGGCTTTAAAGGCATTGAAGCTGTGGTAAAACTAGCAGGAAAAGCTGGTTTCTTCCTAGAGAGCTGCCTGACAAAAACAGCTACAAGTAAAGACCCTTGAAGTTGGCTTTTTTTTTTTTTAATTTGCTATTAATATGTAGCTTTTGGTATTGATTGATTGATTGATTGATTGATTTCTGGGAAGCAAGAAGTGAGAGCCTGTGCACTCCCATAGGCAGTGCTGCCTCCCAAAATAGGTGCCCCCTTCTCCACTTCTGTTCCTTCCATGCTGGTGTAGCACAAGGCCATGCAGCAGTGTGCAGATGTGGTGATTCCAATGTGACTGTGAGGTCAGAGCCCCACGGTGACGTGCTGTGCTGTGTCTTGGCAGCAGCAGCATCATGGGGCGAGCGTGGGGGCCATGGTCCTCACCCTGTTCCTCCTCCTGGTGTCCCTGCCAGCCCGGGACGCCCAGGCTGCTCCAGCCGAGCGCAGGGAGCAGGTGGGCGAGCAGGGGCAGCACCCAGCCCCGAGCAGCTCAGCAGGGCAGCAGTGGGGCCAGGGCTGGGGCTGGGGCCGGGAGAGCAGCCGGGCTGGGCCGGGCAGGGCGAGCCAGGCAGCACCAGGGTGTGGGCAGGGGGCAGACACCCGCAGGGAGGGGAGAGGGGCTGCGGCTGCTTCAGGGGCAGGTTCTGGGCAAGCAGGGGCTGGGAGTGCTGGCACAGGGCAGAAACCAGCACTGAGTCCCTGTGGGGCCCTCCCTGCCCCCCAGCCTCGTGCCACACGGCCCCATCCCAGGGCGCGCTTTGAGCCTTTGGGCCCGTTTCAAATCAAAGCTGGGATTGCTTTGGCACTTTGGGCCACTTTAGAGCTAAACCTGGGCACATTTGTGCCCTTTGGGATCGTTTCTGCCTATATCTGGGAGTTCTTTGGTTTTCCAGTTTTGTTTATACCCAAATCTGGGGGTGTTTGGGCCATTTTTGGCCATTTTTTTACCCAAATCTGGGCATACTTCGACTCTTTGGTCCAGTTTCACCCTGAATCTGGGGATGTTATACCCCTTTTTGGCCAGTTTTGCTCAAATCTAGTGGTGCTTTGGTTTTTTCTGGCTCTCTTGACCCGATATACTCAGGTGCTTTTGCCCATTTTTTCCCCTGATATGGGCACTGTGATCCCAAATATGGGATGTTTTCATGTTTGCCGACAGCTTTGCACCCAAGTGTGGATGTTTTTGCCTCTTTGGGCCACTTTTTGCCCAAATACTCAGATTGTTTTGCCTGTATTGACCAATTTAGCCCCCAAATATTTGGAATATTTTGTCATTTTGCCAGTTTTTTCCCCAAATACGGCTATTTTTCTGCAAGATATGGGCACTGTTGTCCTAAATATGTTGTGTTGTGTTTTGTTTTTTCTCTCTTGTCTATGTCCTCTTTTACCTGGAATGCAGGAGTGTTGCTCGGTGAGCCTGGAAACCTCTCTGATCTGTGCTTGACTCCAGGACATGGCCTTGGCAGAGTTGATTGAGCTTCTCAGCTGGGTCCTGGTTAGGAGCCTTGGGCTGTCCCAGAGGTGAGTTGTCACTGTCTGTCTGCTTGAGCGAATAAACACTCGTGTTTTAATAGGTTATTCATGTGTGATTGTACCCAAGATCCTCTCAGAGGCTTTCCAAAAGCTTTTTGTGCCTTGGTGGTATTACACAGACAAGTCATGAATGTTCAATTTGCCTGAAAACCTGCTAGGTCTCAGCAAAAAGGTCACCCGTGCTCTGTTTCTAGCTGTGGGAACACACACCTCTGTATGTGTCTCGTGTCATTATCTCACCCTCTCCCATCACAGCAGGTGACTGAGGAAGCAGGAGATCACAACGTGCCATGGAAGCTCCCCACCCGTGTTTGACTCCCTGTTTGGTTCCTGCAGTCCATGCTGATCAAGCCTCTTGGTGTAATCCTGTTCCTGAGCCTGAGGGGAATCGCAGGGGTAAGTGTTCAGTGTTCATTGGTTACTGGCCTTTTGCGTTTGTTAGTATTTGGTTTATTATTTGTGAACGTTTTCTTGCAATAGTTGAGCCTTGCAGTAGCCAGCAGGCTCTGATTTAGGAGAAACATGGATGATCATTTTTTGCCCTGGTGCTCCATGCTCCCACGTTAGTGTGGGTTTCCTTTTGTGTGTGTGAGAGGTCTCCTGGTCAGAAGGCCCTGAGAGGCCCCGTGTTGGTCCATCTGGTCCTTGAGGGGTGTTGCATGTGGCCTGGACACAGTAGTTTGGAAGCTGCCAGGTCCCAGACAAGGGGTCTGCAGCCCCTCTGCAGCTTTGGCAATTTCAGCATGTGTCTGGGTCCCGTGTTGTTGCCTGACCCCCGTCCAGGCGCTGCAGGTCATTTCACAACGTGAAATGGAAACGCTTTTCCTTTCTGCTCGATTCCAGCCGTCCCTGTAGGCAGCGGCTACTTGACTGCTTCACCTGAGTGTGTCCGTGAGCCTCGGGGCGATCCCACAGGTACGACCTGGGAACAAATGAGCGTTTCCATGTTAATTTTCCGTTCCTGTGAAATTTAGCTTGCTGCTTTCTTGGCTGACGCTCGGTCACGCAGAGGGGAAGTGGGTCCAGCTCAGTGCTGTGCCCCAGAGGGCTCTGCCTTGCAAAGCTCTTTGCCAACTGCTCCATCTCTGCGCCGCTCGCAGTGCCGGCTGCCGAGGCAGCAGCAGGTTGGGGCTGAGTTTAGAGCTGGGTGAGCTCCAGGGAGTCCTTTCTCCTGACAGCTCCAGGCCTGCTTAGTGGCCACTGCAAGTGCTGGATAAATGTTGGCAAGATGCTCCTGACTGGAAGGAGAGAGGAGCTGCCACTGGGATGGGTTTGGATCCTGCGGTGGCTCACGGAGGTGGCCATTGCGGAGGGGCAGTGTGAGCTCTGGTGCTGCTGTCTCCAGGTTGGATCACCAGACCACCGTGCTGGTTCACCAGATCTTTGGCAGATCCCTGTGCTCCCGTGGTGAGCGCTGGCTGCCAGGTCCTGGGCCTGTGACTCTCAGGGCAGTGGTTTCCCTGAGAGCCTTGGAGCAAAAACCTTTTGGGAAAACTGCTGAGTGTGTGTAACTTCTCCAGAGCTGCAGCTGGTCAGTCTGGATGTTCCTGTGGGTTGTGGGGTGTGTTGTGGTGATGGAAAATGCTGTTGGCTGTGGGCCCCAGCTCTTTGCCACCAGCTGAAGAACCCACGTTGGCAGTTACGGAGCAACACTTGCTGTCCCAGCACGCAGTGGAATTGCACGCTGTGAATCCTGGTGCCGACATCCCAGAGCCCAAAGCTGGAGAGGGGGAACACGGCAGCTGCCTGTGCTGTGCTGGGGTGGTGTTGGGTGCAGGTGTTGTGCCAGGGTGTGCTTACTGCTCTTGCTTTTGCAGTGAAGTTCTCAGTGTGCAGGAGCATCTGGGAGACCTCTGACCCTTTCCTGGACCTGGCGCTGGAGATCAGGTACTGGGGCAGGGTCTGGGTGGGGGGAGCTCTGCTCTCACAGGGGATGTTCCTGCAGCTGCACCGTTCCTGCTCTCAAGGCTGCTTAACTGCCAGTGTCAGGCAGGGTGTGGGCAAGAGGGAAGCAGCTGCTGTTGTTGTGCTGCCTCTGTCTGGCAAAGCAGAGCCCGTTGCCTGAGCATGAGCCACGACTCCTCCAGTGAGGCTCCGTGCTGTGGGGGACAGTGCAGCCGTCCCTCATGGCGTGCTGGCCAGGGCCTGGCTGGGGGCAGGCTCAGGGCTTTGGTGCAGTCTGGGGCCCTGTGCTCATGCTCTGTTTTATCTCTTGGGGCCAGCGCCTCTGATCAGGTGAAAAAAGCTGTGACCAACAGACCCGTGTCTTCACCAGTGACAGGCCAGGTGAGTCCTGAAGGCTGTTCAGGGCCAGAGCACCATGTCACCACTACCAGCCAAGAAGCTGGTGTTTTGTGCCAAAAAGTGAGTCTGAGCTTCTGCCTGGGGTCTTCAATAGGTGCCTTGTGTCTTGTGATCTGGAGATTGTGTTGGGGACAGTGTAGACCGGATGCTGGGTGTCTTGCTCAGCTGGAGGCAGACAGGGAGAGCCCCTCACCCCCAGGGCTGCAGCAATTGCTCTGGTTTGGGGTGCAGGGCCAGGTCCCTGTTGTTGTTCCCATCCCGGATTAAGGCTGGAGGAACGCCTCCTGTCTTCTTGCTCAGGACAGAGGGGCGGGGGTGCCAGTCCCTGGAGCGGGGTGGCCTCGCCAATCTTCTCTGGGTATCCTGTCCCCTGGGGTGATGGGAGGAGGAGACTCTGCAGCCTCCAGGCAGTGGCTGGGACCGGCCCTCTGGGCGCCGCTGTGCAGCCAGGGCTCAGGACAGTGCGCTGGGGTTTCTGTTGTTTACATTTCCCTCCTTCCTTTTTTCCTTTCTGCTTCTAACAGAAAACACTTCTGATTTGTTGACCACCCCCACTTTCCTCTCCCCTGCTGTGTCTTTACCCTTCCTTTTTCTCTGGGCTCTCCTTCTTATTTTCTTCTCTTGGCTCATGGAAACCTCTTTTCTTTAGATCACCAAGTTTGTTGTTTTTTTTTTTCATGTCAATAACTGCAGCGCAGCATCCTGTGGAAGGCGAGCAGAAGCGACCATTGCACACCACCTCATTCCCAATTTGCCAAGCACACCTTCCCCATGGACAGCACCCAGCCCAACTCCTGGGCCTTTTGGCAAGTCGAGGTTAGTGGTGCCAGTCGCTCTCAGGCTCCTGACTGGCAGCAAGGCCAGTACTCCACGAGACAACTGCATGGCAGGTGGCCCGGGGGAGGGAGTGATTTCAGCAGCCACCTCTCCTGTTCTCTTGGGTTGGCTAAGATGGTAGCAATTGAGTGCTGTGCTTGTGCACTGTGGAGTGTGGAGGAAGAGGGGGGCTCCTGACCTGGCCTTCAGATCATGTCAGCCTCTTTTCCTGTTCTGCAGGCTGTCCTCATCTGCACTGCATCAGGCAAATCCTGAAAAGCCGACCTTCAGCTGCGTCCTCAGCTCAGCCTTTTGGCTCCCAGCTGTCTTAGGGTTAGGATTTACAGTAAAGGTTAGAGTTAGGGTAAAAATTAGGGCTTAGTTTAAGGGTTAAGTTAGGGTTAGATTTAGAGTTAGGGTTAGGATTAGGTTTAGGTTTAGCATTTAGATAAGGGTTAGGTTTTAGTTAAGGTTGAGGGTTAGTGTTAGGTAAGGTTTTGGGTTAGGGGATAGAGTTAGGGTTAGAGTTTGGGATAGGCTTAGGGAGCATGGTTAGGGTTTTGAGTGAGGGTTATGGGTCAGGTTTTGGGTTAGACTTAGTGTTAGAGTTAGGATTAAACTTTGGGCAAGAGGTTAGAGCATAGCGTTAAGGGTTAGGATTAGAAGTTTGTGATTGGGTTCTATGAGGTTTAAGTTAGGGTTAAGTAGTAGGGTTAAGGTATAGGGTTCGATTTAGGGTAAAGGTAAGTGTTAGGAGTTACAGTTAGGGTTAGGCTTAGGAATTAGGGAGTGGGGTTAGACTTTGGGGTTACGGGTTTGATTTATGTTTAAGGGGGAGGGTTAGATCGAAGGTTAGAAATAGGGTTAAACGTAGGGCAAGGGTCAGAGTTAGGGTTAGAATTACTGTTAGGGTTAGGAGTATGTGTTTCAGTTAGGTGATGTTTCGGATTAGGGTTATGTGTTAGAGTTAGGCTTTAGGGTTAGGAATTATGGTTAGTGCTAGACTTAGGAGCTAGGGATTAGTCTGAGAGTTAGGATTTTAGGTTCGGGTATGTGTTTGCATTTGGGTTTAGGTTAGGTGTTCATGTGTTAGGGTTAGGATTTGATTAGTGTTAGGGATAGAGAGTAGTGTCAGTGGAAGTGGTTGGGGTTAGGGGTTGGTTTTAGGAAGTAGGGCTGGGGTTAGGGTTACGTTTGGGTTAGAGTTAGTGGTAGGGTCAGGGTTTGATTAGGATTAGGGTTAGAGTTAAGGTGAGGGGTTTTGGGTGAGGGATAGAGTTTGGTTTTAGGTTTAGGCATAGATTTCTGATTAGAGTAAGAGGGCTAAGCATTAGGTTTAGAGTTGGAGTTAGGGGTAGAGGTTGGTCTTCGATTTAGCCTTGCTTTAGGATTACAGTAAGTGATTGGACTAATATTAGAAGTTTAGATGAAGGGATAGGTGTTAGGGGTAGGGTTAGGGTTATTATTAGGGTTTGATTAGGATTAGGTTTAGGGCTTATGGGTAGGGATGTGGTTAGTGATAAGGGTTAGTATTAGGGTTAATGTTAGGAGTAAGGATTAAGGTTAGGGGTTAGGGAATAGTGTTTGTGTAAGCAGTAAGACTTCAGGTTTAGGGGGAAAGGGTAGGAATATGGTTAAGGTTGGCATAGGGTTAGGAGTTTGGGTTAGGGTTAGGCTTAGGTTTTAGAGTTTGGGTTAGGGTTAGGCTTAGGTTTTGGAGTTTGGGTTAGGGTTAGGCTTAGGAGTTTGGGTTAGGCTTAGTCTTAAGCTTAGGAGTTTGGTTTAGGCTTAGACTTAGGGTTAGGAGTTTGAGTTAGGATTTAGGGTTAGTCTTAAGGCTAGGAGTTTGGGTTAGGAGTTTCCGTTAGGGTTAGGCTTAGTGTTAGGAGTTTGGGTTAGGCGTCTGGGTTGGGCTTAGGCGTCTGGGTTGGGCTTAGGCGTCTGGGTTGGGCTTAGGCGTCTGGGTTGGGTTTAGGCTTAGAGTTAGGAGTTTGGGTTAGGGTTAAGGGATTGGGATAAGGGTTAAGAGATTGGGTTAGGGTTAAGGGATTGGGTTAGGATTGGGTTTAGGGTTAGGAATTAGGCTTAGGTTTAGGATTAGGATTAGCGTTATGGTCTGGGTTAGGAGTTGGGGTTAGGAGTTGGGGTTAGGAATCTTAACCCTTGACAGGGACAAAGGGGGTCCCCAGGATGTCACAATGGGCCCTGGGGACAGAGAGGGGTGCCCTGAATGTCAGAATGGGCCCCAGTGACAAAGGGATCCCCCATGGTGCCAAAATGGGCCCTGGGGACAAAGTAAGGTCCTGGAATGTCACAATGGGACCCAGTAACAAAGGGGGTCCCCATGGTGCGAAAATGGGCCCTGGGGACAAAGGGTGTCCCTAGGATGTCACAATGGGCTCTGGGGACAATGGGGGGTCCTGGGATGTCACAATGGGCCCTGGGGACAAGGGGGTCCCCCGAATATCACAATGGGCCCTGGGGACAAAGGTGGTCCCCAGGATATCACAATGGGCCCTGGGGACAAAGGGGGTCCCCACGGTGTCCCAATGATCCCTGCGGACAATGGGGGGTCCTAGGAAGTCACAATGCGCCCAGGGGAGAAAGCGGGGTCCTGGGATGTCACAATGGGCCCTGGGGACAAGGGGGGTCCCCACGGTGTCACAATGGACCCTGGGGACAACAGGGAGTCATGGGACGTCCAATGGGCCCTGGGGACAAAGGGGGTCCCCAGGATGTCACAATGGGCTCTGGGGACAATGGGGGGTGTCCAGGATGTCACAATGGGCCCTGAGGACAAGGCGGGGACCCCAGGATGTCGCAATGGGTTCCCAGTGAAAAGGGGGGTCCCCATAGTGTCACAATGGTCCCTGGGGACAAGGGGGGTCCCCTGAATGTCATAATGGGCCCTGGGGACAAGGGGGGTCCCCACGGTGCCACAATGGGCCCTGGGGACAAAGTGGGGTCCTGGGATGTCACAGTGGGCCCCAGTGACAAAGGGGGTCCTCATTGTGCCACAACGGGCCTTGGGGACAAACAGGATCCCCAGGATGTCACAATGGGCCCTGGCAACAAAGGGGATCCCCAGCATGTCACAATGGGCCCTGGGGACAACGGGAGGTTTTGGGACGTCACAATGGGCCCTGAGGACAAGATGTGGTCTCCATGGTGTCACAATGGGCCCTGGGGACAAAGTGGGGTCCTGGGATGTCAGAAGAGGCACTGGGGACAACGAGGGGTCCTGGGAAGCCTCGGTGGTCCCTGGGGACAAAGGCAATCCCCATGGTGTCCCAATGGGCCCTGGGGACAAAGGGGGGTCCCCAGGATGTCACAATAAGTCCTGGGGACAAAGGGGGTCCCCAGGATGTCATAATGGGCCCTGGGGACAACGGGGGGTCCTGGGACGTCACAATGGGCCCATGGGATAAAGAGTGGTCCCCTGAATGTCACAATGGGCCCTGGGGACAAGGGGTTAGGGGGTTGTGTTAGGGGTTTGGAGGATTAGGTGGTGCAGGATTTGGGGGTGCAAGGCTGGGGGAGCAGGATTTTGGGGGGCCTGATTTGGGGCTACAGGGTCTGGGGTTGCAGGTTCCAGGGGTGCAGGATTTGGGGGTTCAGGGTTTAGGGGTGCAGTGGTTTGGAGTGCAGTGTTTTGGGGTGCAGGGTTTGGGGAAGGAGGATATGGAGGTGCAGGGTTTAGGGTGCAGGATCTTGGGGTGCAGGGGTTTGGGGTGGGGGGCTTGGTAGGGCAGGATTTGGGGGTGGAAATTTTATTGGGTAGGGCTGGGGGTGCAGGATTTGGGGGTGAAGGGGTTGTGGGGTGCAGGGTTGTGGGATGCAGGGTTTGGGAGATCGGGACGTGGGGCTGGAGGATTTGGGGGTGCAGGGTTTGGAGCAGCAGGATCTGAGGGTGCAGAGTTGGGGGGTGCAAGATTGGGGGTAGCAGGGTTTTGGGGAGCAGGGTTTCGGGGTCAGGCTTTAGTGGGACAGGGTTTGGGGGGCAGGGTTGGGAGGGATGATTTTGGGGTGCAGGGTTTAGGTCAGCAGGATCTTGGGGTGAAGGGGTTTGGGGTGAAGGGTTGGGTAGGACAGGATTTGGGGTGCAGGTTTTTAGGGTGCAACTTGTGGGGGTCAGGATTTGGGGTACAGGGTTTGGGGGTGCAGGATTTAGTGGTGCAGGGTTTGGGGGTGCGGGTCTTGGGGACGCAGAATTGAGGGTTCAAGTTTTTGGAGTTAAGGGATTTGGGGGTGCAGATTTTGGGTGTTCAGGACCTGGGGGTGCAGGATTTGGGGATGTAGGTTTGGGGGGGCAGGGCTTAGGGTTTCAGTACCTTGGGTTGAAGAGGTTTGGGGGGAAGGGTTGTGTACGGCAGGATTTGGGGGTGCAGGGCTTTGGGCTGAAGGTTTGGGGGTGCAGGGTTCGCATGTTCAGGAACTGGGGGTGCAGGATTTGGGTTTGCAGGTTTGGGGAATTTTGGGGTAAAGGATTTGGGGTGCAGGGTTGGGGGACGCAGGATCTGAGGGTGCAGCGTTTGGGGTGCAGAGTTAGGGGCTGCAGGATCTGGGGTGCAGGGTTTGGGGGGCACTGTTTTGGGGGGGAGCATTTGCGAGATGCAGGGTTTAAGGGTTTAGAATTTGGAGGTGTCGAATTTTGGGGTGCAGGAGGTGTGGGGTTTGGGGCTGCAGGATTTGGGGGAGAATGGTTTGGGGGTGCAAGACTTGAGGGTGCAGGGTTTGGGGGTTTGGGACATGGGGCTGGAGGATTTGGGGGTGCAGGATTTGGGGTGCAGTGTGTGGGGGTGCAAGATCTTGGGGTGTACGAGCTTTGGGTGTGGGATTTGAAGGACAATGATTTGGGGGTGCAGGGATTGGGGGTGTAGGGTTTTGGGGTTGCTGCGTTTGGAGATTCGGGATGTGGAGGTCAAGGATTTAGGGGTACAAGGGCTGGTTGCAGGATTTGGGGTACAGGGTTTGAAGTGCAGGGCTAAAGGGGCCAGGATTTGGAGGGCCCATTGTGACAGGGTGGGGACCCCCTTTGTCTCCAAGACCCATTGTGAACATCCTGGGGACCCCTTTGTCCCCAGGGCCCATTGTGACACCGTGGGTACCCCCTTGTCCCCCGGGGCCCATTGTGACGTCCCAGGACCCTCCATTGTCCCCAGGGACCATTGTGACACTGTGGGCACTCCCCGTTGTCCCCAGGGCCCATTGTGACATCCCAGGATCCCCCTTGTCGCCAGGGCCCACTGTGACATCCTGGTCACCCCCTTTTCCCCAGGGTCCATTGTGACATCCTGGGGATCCCCTTTGTCCCCAGGGCCCATTGTGACAGGATGGGGACCCCCCTTGTCCCCAGGGCCCATTGTGACATCCCAGGATCCCCTATTGTCCCCAGGGCCCATTGTGACACCATGGGGACACCCCCTTGTCCCCAGGGCCCATTGTGACATCCTGTTGACCTCCTTGTCCCCAGGGACCTTTGTGACACCGTGGGTACGCCCCTTGTCCCCAGGGCCCATTGTGACACCATGGGGATTCCCACTTTGTTCCCAGTGCCCATTGTGACATCCTGAGGACCCCCCTTTGACCCCAGGGCCCATTGTGGCACCATGGGGACCCCCTTTGTCACTGGCGCCCATTGTAACATCCTAGGACCCCACTTTGTCCCCAGGGCCCATTGTGACATCCCAGAACCCCCCATTGTCCCCAGGAACCATTGTGACACCATGGTGATCCCCCCTTTTCCTCAGGACCCATTGTGACATCCTAGGGACCCCCTTTGTCCCCAGGGCCCATTGTGGCACCATGGGGACCGCCTTTGTCACTGGGGCCCATTGTGACATTCCAGAATTCCACTTTGTCCCCAGGGCCCGTTCTGACACCGTGGGGACCCCCATTGTCCCCAGGGCCCATTGTGACACTGTGGCGACGCCCTCTTGTCCCCAGGACCCATTGTGACGTCCCAGGACTCCCCGTTGTCCCCAGGGCCCATTGTGACACCGTGGGGACCAACCTTGTCACTGGGGACCCATTGTGACATCCTGGGTGACCTCCTTTGTCCCCAGGCCCCAGTGTGACAGGGTGGGGACCCCACTTGTCCCCAGGGCCCATTGTGACATCCTGGGGACCCCCCTTGTCACTGGGGTCCCATTGTGATACCATGGGGACCCCCCCTTGTTCTCAGGGCACATTGTGACACAGTAGGGACCCCCGTTGTCCCCAGGGCCCATTGTGACATCCGAGGACCCCCCATTGTCCCCAGGGTCCATTGTGACATCCTGGGCACCCCCTTTGTCCCCAGGGCCCATTGTGGCACCATGGGACCCCATTTTGTCGCAGTGGCCCAGTGTGACATCCCAGGACCCCACTTTGTACCCAAGGCCCATTGTGACACCGTGGAGACCCCCCCTTGTCCCCAGGGCCCATTGTGACATCCTTGGGAACCACTTGTCCCCAGGGCCCATTGTGACGTCCTCGGGACTCCCTTTGTCCCCAGGGCCCATGGTGACATCCCAGGACCCCATAGTCCTCAGGGCCCGATTGTGAAATTCAGGGGACCCTCCTTTCTCCCCAGGGCCCATTGTGACATCCTGGGGTCCCCGTTTGTCCCCAGGGCCCGTTGTGACAGGGTGGACACCCCCTTTGTGCCCAGGGCCCATTGTGACATCTCAGGACCCCCCATTGTCCCCAGGGCCCCTTGTGAGTAGCCTGGGGACCGCCCTTTGTCCCCAGGGCCTATTCTGACATCCCAGGACCCCCATTGTCCCCAGGGTCCATTGTGAAACTGTGGGGACCCTCTTGTCCCCAGGGCCCATCGTGGCACCGTGGAGACTCCCCCTTTGTCTCCAGTGCCCAATGTGACATCTTGGGGACCCCCCTTGTCCCCAAAGCCCATTGGGACATCCCAGGACACCCATTGTCTCCAGGGCCCATTGTGAACATCCTGGGAACCCCCATTTATCCACAGGGTCCATTGTTACATCCCAGGACCCCGCATTGTCCCAAGGGCCCATTGTGACATCATGAGGCCGCCCTTTGTCCCCAGGGCCCATTGTGACATCCTGGGGACCCCCTTTGTCCCCAGGGCTCATTGTGGCACCATGAGGACGCCCCTTGTCATTGGGGCCCAATGTGACATCCCAGGACCCCCTCTTGTCCGCAGAGCCCGTTGTGACATCCAGGGGAGCCCCCTTTCTCCCCAGGGCCCATTGTGACATCCTGAGGACGCCCTTTGTCTCCAGGGTCCATTGTGATGTCCAAGGACTCCCAGTTGTCTGCAGGGCCGATTGTGACATCCTGGGGATCCCCCTTGTCACCAGAGCCCATTGTGACATTCAGGGGACCTCTCTTTGTCTCCAGGGCCCCTTGTGACATCCTGGGGACCCCGTTTGTCCCCAGGGCCCATTGTGACATCCCAGGACCTCCCATTGTCCCCAGGGCCCATTGTGACACCATGGGGACCCCCTTTGTCCCCAGGTCCCATTGTGACAGGGTGGGACCCCCCTTGTCCCCAGGGTCCATTGTGACACAGTGGGGACCCCGCTTGGCCCCAGGGCCCGTTGTGACATTCAGGGGACCTCTCTTTGTCTCCAGAGCCTATTGTGACATCCTGGGGACCCCGCCTTGATTCCAGGGCCCAGTGTGACATCCCAGGACCCACTTTGTCCCCAGGGGCCATTGTGACATCCTGGGGACCCCTTTTGTCCCCAGGGCCCATTGTGACACCATGGAGACCCAGCCGTGTCCTGAGGGCCCATTGTGACATCCCGGGCACCCCCTTTTCCCCAGAGCCCATTGTGACATCCCGGGCACCCCCTTTTCCCCAGGGCCCATTGTGACATCCTGGGGACCCTTTTTGTCCCCAGGGCCCATTGTGACAGGGTGGGGCCCCCCTTGTCACTGCGGACCCATTGTGACACTATGGGCACCCCACATTGTTCCCAGGGCCCATTGTGACATCCGGGGGACCCCCTTGTCCCCAGGGCCTATAGTGGCACCGTGGGGACCCCTCTTGTCACTTGGGCCCATTGTGACACCGTGGGGACCCCCCGTTTGTCCCCAGAGCACATTGAGACATCCCAGGACCCCCCATTGTCCCCAGAGCCCATTGTGACATCCTGGGGACCCCTTTTGTCCCAAGGGCCCATTGTGGCACCATGAGGACCCCCTTTGTCCCCAGGGCCCATTGTGACACCCTGGGGACCCTATTGTCCCCATGGTCCGTCGTGGCACCGTGGGGACCGCCTTTGTCCCCAGGGCCCATTGTGACATCCCAGGACCCCCCATTGTCCCCAGGGTCCATTGTGACATCCTGGGGGCCATCCTTTGTTCCCAGGACCCACTGTGACATTCAAGGGACTCCCCATTGTCCCCAGGGCCCATTGTGACGTCCCAGGACCCCTCATTGTCCCCAGGGCCCATTGTGACATCCTGGACACCCCCTTTGTCCCCAGGGCTCACTGTGGCACCATGGGGACCCCTTTTGTCACTGGGGCCCATTGTGGCACCATGGGGACCCCTTTTGTCACTGGGGCCCATTGTGGCACCATGGGGACCCCCTTTGTCCCCAGTGCCCATTGTGACGTCACAGGACCCCACTTTGTCCCCAGGGACCATTGTAGGCACCATGGGCACCACATTTGTCCCTGGGGCCCATTGTGACATCCCAGGACCCCCCATTGTTTCCAGGGCCCATTGTGACATCATGGGGACCCCCCTTTGTCCCCAGGGCTCATTGTGACGTCCCAGGACCCCACGTTTTCCCCAGGCCCCATTGTGACATCCTGGGGACCCCCCCTTGTCCCCAGGGCCCATTGTGACACCGTGGGCACCCCCATTGTCCCCAGGGCCCACTGAGACATCCTGGGGACACCCTTTGTCCCCAGGCCGCATTGTGGCACCATGGGCACCCTCTTTGTCCCCAGGGCCCTTTGTGACATCCGGGGGACCCCCTTGTCCCCAGGGCCCGTAGTGGCACCGTGGGGACCCCTTTTGTCACTTGGGCCCATTGTGACACCGTGGAGACCCCCACTTTGTCCCCAGAGGACATTGTGACATCCCAGGACCCTCCATTGTCCCCAGAGACCATTGTGACATCCTGGGGACCCCTCTTCGTCCCCAGGGCCCATTGTGATGTCCCAGGACCCCGCTTTGTCCCCAGGGCCCATTGTGACACCATGGGGACCCCATTTGTCACTGGGGCCCATTTTGACATCCCAGGACCCCGCTTTGTCCCCAGGGCCCATTGTGACACCGTCGGGAACCCCCTTGTGCCCAGGACCCATTGTGACATCCTGGGGACCCCCCTTTGTCCCCAGGGCCCATTGTGACACCGTGGAGACCCCACTTGTTCGCAGGACCTGTTGTGGCATTCTGTGGACTCCCTTTGTCCCCATGGCCCATGATGACACCATGGGGAACCCATTTGTCACTGGGGCCCATTGTGACATCCCAGGACCCCCCATTGTCCCCAGGGCCCACTGAGATATCCTGGGAACCACCCTTTTTCCCCAAGGCCCATTGTGACACCGTCGGGATACCCCATGTCCCCAGGGCCCATTGTGACCTCCTGGGGACCCCCCTTGTCTTGAGGGCCCATTGTGACATCCTGGGGACCTCCTTTATCCCCACGGCCCATCGTGACATCCCAGGAGCCCCCGTTGTTCCCAGGGCACATTGTGACATCCTGGGGACCCCCTTGTCCCCAGGGCCCATTGTGACATCCTGGGACCCCCCTTTTCCCCAGGGCCCATTGTGACATCCCAGGATCCCGTTTGTCCCCAGGGCCCATTGTAACGTCCCAGGACCCCCCATTTACCCCAGGGCCCATTGTGACATCCTGGAGTCCCCCTTTTGTCCCCTGGACCCATTGTGACACTGTGGGGACCTCCTTTGTCCCCAGGGCCCATTGTGACACTGTGGGGACCTCCTTTGTCCCGAGGGCTCATTGTGACATCCTGGGGAATCCCTTTGTCCCCATGGGCCATTGCGACATCCCAGGACCCCTCCCCTTGTCCCCGGGGCCCATCGTGACACCATGGGGACCCCATTTGTCACTGGGGCCCATTGTGACATCCCAGGACCCCTCATTGTCCCCAGGGCCCATTGTGACATCCTGGGGAGCCCCTCGTCCCCAGTGCCCTTTGTGACATCCTAGGGACCCCCGTTGTCCCCAGTGCCCATTGTGACATTCTGGGGACCCCCTTTGTCACCTGGGCCTATTGTGGCACCATGGGCACCCCCCATTGTCACCAGGGCCCATTGTGACATCCTGGGGACCCCACTTGTCCCCAGGGCCCATTGTGACACCGTGGGGACCCCCTTTGTCATCAGGGCCCATTGTGAACATCCTGGGGACCCCCTTGTCCCCAGGGCCCATTGTGAACGTCCCAGGACCCCCCGTTGTCCCCAGGGCCCATTCTGACATCCTGAGGACCTCCCTTGTCCCCAGGGCCCATTGTGACATCCTGGGGACCCTGTTTGTCCCCAGGGCCCATTGTGGCAATATGGGGACCCCCTTTGTCACTGAGGCCCATTGTGACATCCCAGGACCCCCTCTGGTCCCCAGGGCCCATTCTGACATCCTGGGGACCTTCTGTGTCCCAAGACCCCATTGTGACATCCTGGGGACCCCCCATTGTGCCAAGGGCCCATTATGACACCATGGGGATCCCCTTTGTCCCCAGGGCCCATTGTGACGTCCGAGGACCCCCTGTTGTCCCCAGGGCCCATTGTGACATCCTGGGGACCCCACTTGTCCCCAGGGCCCATTGTGACATCCCAGGACCCCCTTTGTCCTTAGGTCCCATTGTGACATCATGGGGAACCCCCTTGTCCTCAGGGCCCATTGTGACAGCCCAGGACCCCCTTTGTCCCCAGGTCCCATTGTGACATCATGGGGAACCCCCTTGTCCTCAGGGCCCATTGTGACAGCCCAGGACCCCCTTTGTCCCCAGGTCCCATTGTGACATCATGGGGAACCCCCTTGTCCTCAGGGCCCATTGTGACAGCCCAGGACCTTACTTTGTCCCCAGGGCCCATTGTGATATTCGGGGGACCCCCTTGTCCCCAGGACCCATAGTGGCACCACGGGGACCCCCCTTTTCCCCAGTGCCCATTGTGACATCCTGGGGACCCCGCTTGTCCCCAGGGCCCATTGTGACATCCTGGGGACCCACTATGTGCCCAGGTCCCATTGTGACATCCTAGGACCCCCATTGTCCCCAGAGCCCATTGTGACATCCTGGGGACCCCCTTGTCCCCTGGGCCCATTGTAATGTCCCAGGACCCCACTTTGTCCTCAGGGCCCATTGTGGCACCATGGGACTGCCTTTGTCACTGGGGACCATTGTGACATTCCAGGATTCCACTTTGTCCCCAGGGCCCGTTCTGACACCGTGGGGACCCCCATTGTCCCCAGGGCCCATTGTGACATCCTGGGGACCGCCCTTTGTCCCCAGGGAACATTGTGACAGTCATGTGACCCATCTTTGTCCCCAAGGCCCATTGTAACACCATGATGACCCCCTTGTCACTGGGGACACGTTGCGACACCATGAGGACCCCCCATAGTCCCCAGGGCCCATTGTGACGTCCCAGGACCCCCCGTTATCCCCAGGGCCCATTGTGACATCTTGGGGACCCCCTTGTCCCCAGGGCCCATTGTGACATCCTGGGGATCCCCAATTGTCCCAGGGCCCATTGTGACATTCCAGGACCCTCTTTGTTCCCAGGCCCCATTGTGACATTCTGGGGACCCCACTTTGTCCCCAGGGCCCATTGTGACATCCTGGGAACCCCATTTGTCTCCAGGGCCCATTGTGACGTCCCAGGACCCCCTTTGTCCCCAGGGCCCATTGTGGCACCATGGGGACCTCCTTTGTCCCCAGGGCTTATTGTGACAC
The DNA here is from genome assembly GCF_037038585.1 of Patagioenas fasciata. Lineage (NCBI taxonomy): Eukaryota > Metazoa > Chordata > Aves > Columbiformes > Columbidae > Patagioenas > Patagioenas fasciata. The sequence goes on along the minus strand of NC_092534.1, from coordinate 260,159 downwards.
CATGGGGACCCCCCTTGTCCCCAGGGCCCTTTGTGACATTCAGGGGACCCCTCTTTGTCCCCAGGGCCTATTGTGTCATCCTAATGATCCCCCCTTGTCTATAGGGCCCATTGTGACGTCCCAGGACCCCTCATTGTCCCCAGGGACCATTGTGACACCATGGGTACCCCGCCTTGTCCCCACGGCCCATTGTGACATCCTGGGACCCCCGTTTGTCCCCAGTGCTCATTGTGAAATCCTGGGTACCCCCTTTGTCCCCAGGGCCCATTGTGACATCCTGGGGAACCCCTTTGTCCCCAGGGCCAATTGTGACCTTCAAGGGAACCCACATTGTTCCCAGGGCCCATTGTGACGTCCTAGGACCCCCCGTAGTCCCCAGGACACATTGTGACATCCTGGGGACCCCCCTCTGTTCTTAGGGGTCATTGTGACATTGAGGCTCCCCCCTCTTGTCCCCAGGGCCGATTGTGACGTCCTAGGGTCCCACTTTGTCCCCAGGGCCCATTGTGACTGCATAGGGACCCCCTTTGTCCCCAGGGCCCATTGTGACATCCCAGGAAGCCCCGTTGTCCCCAGGGCCCATTGTGACATTCTGGGGACCCTTTTTGTCCCCAGGGCCCATTGTGACAGGGTGGGGCCCCCCTTGTCACTGCGGACCCATTGTGACACTATGGGCACCCCACATTGTTCCCAGGGCCCATTGTGACATCCGGGGGACCCCCTTGTCCCCAGGGCCTATAGTGGCACCGTGGGGACCCCTCTTGTCACTTGGGCCCATTGTGACACCGTGGGGACCCCCCGTTTGTCCCCAGAGCACATTGAGACATCCCAGGACCCCCCATTGTCCCCAGAGCCCATTGTGACATCCTGGGGACCCCTTTTGTCCCAAGAGCCCATTGTGGCACCATGGGGACCCCCTTTGTCCCCAGGGCCCATTGTGACATCCTGGGGACCATCCTTTGTTCCCAGGACCCACTGTGACATTCAAGGGACTCCCCATTGTCCCCAGGGCCCATTGTGACATCCTGGGCACCCCCTTTGTCCCCAGGGCTCACTGTGGCACCATGGGGACCCCTTTTGTCACTGGGGCCCATTGTGGCACCATGGGGACCCCCTTTGTCCCCAGGGCTCATTGTGACGTCCCAGGACCCCTCGTTTTCCCCAGGCCCCATTGTGACATCCTGGGGACCCCCCCTTGTCCCCAGGGCCCATTGTGACACCGTGGGCACCCCCATTGTCCCCAGGGCCCACTGAGACATCCTGGGGACACCCTTTGTCCCCAGGCCCCATTGTGGCACCTTGGGCACCCTCTTTGTCCCCAGGACCCTTTGTGACATCCGGGGGACCCCCTTGTCCCCAGGGCCCATAGTGGCACCGTGGGGACCCCTTTTGTCACTTGGGCCCATTGTGACACCGTGGAGACCCCCCCTTTGTCCCCAGAGGACATTGTGACATCCCAGGACCCTCCATTGTCCCAGAGCCCACTGTGACATCCTGGGGACCCCTCTTCGTCCCCAGGACCCATTGTGATGTCCCAGGACCCCGCTTTGTCCCCAGGGCCCATTGTGACACCATGGGGACCCCATTTGTCACTGGGGCCCATTTTGACATCCCAGGACCCCTCCCCTTGTCCCCAGGGCCCATCGTGACACCATGGGGACCCCATTTGTCACTGGGGCCCATTGTGACATCCCAGGACCCCTCATTGTCCCCAGGGCCCATTGTGACATCCTGGGGAGCCCCTCGTCCCCAGTGCCCTTTGTGACATCCTAGGGACCCCCGTTGTCCCCAGTGCCCATTGTGACATTCTGGGGACCCCCTTTGTCACCTGGGCCTATTGTGGCACCATGGGCACCCCCCATTGTCACCAGGGCCCATTGTGACATCCCAGGACCCCAATTTGTCCCCAGGGACCATTGTGACACCGTGGGGACCCCCTTTGTCCCCAGGGCCCATTGTGAACATCCTGGGGACCCCCTTGTCCCCAGGGCCCATTGTGAACGTCCCAGGACCCCCCGTTGTCCCCAGGGCCCATTCTGACATCCTGAGGACCTCCCTTGTCCCCAGGGCCCATTGTGACATCCTGCGGACCCTGTTTGTCCCCAGGGCCCATTGTGGCAATATGGGGACCCCCTTTGTCACTGAGGCCCATTGTGACATCCCAGGACCCCCTCTGGTCCCCAGGGCCCATTCTGACATCCTGGGGACCTTCTGTGTCCCAAGACCCCATTGTGACATCCTGGGGATCCCCCATTGTGCCAAGGGCCCATTATGACACCATGGGGATCCCCTTTGTCCCCAGGGCCCATTGTGACGTCCGAGGACCCCCTGTTGTCCCCAGGGCCCATTGTGACATCCTGGGGACCCCACTTGTCCCCAGGGCCCATTGTGACATCCCAGGACCCCCTTTGTCCTTAGGTCCCATTGTGACATCATGGGGAACCCCCTTGTCCTCAGGGCCCATTGTGACAGCCCAGGACCTTACTTTGTCCCCAGGGCCCATTGTGATATTCGGGGGACCCCCTTGTCCCCAGGGCCCATAGTGGCACCACGGGGACCCCCCTTTTCCCCAGTGCCCATTGTGACATCCTGGGGACCCCGCTTGTCCCCAGGGCCCATTGTGACATCCTGGGGACCCACTATGTGCCCAGGTCCCATTGTGACATCCTAGGACCCCCATTGTCCCCAGAGCCCATTGTGACATCCTGGGGACCCCCTTGTCCCCTGGGCCCATTGTAATGTCCCAGGATCCCACTTTGTCCTCAGGGCCCATTTGACATTCTGGGGACCCCCTTTGTCGCCAGGGCCCATTGTGGCACCATGGGACCGCCTTTGTCACTGGGGACCATTGTGACATTCCAGGATTCCACTTTGTCCCCAGGGCCCGTTCTGACACCATGGGGACCCCCATTGTCCCCAGGGCCCATTGTGACATCCTGGGGACCGCCCTTTGTCCCCAGGGAACATTGTGACATTCATGTGACCCATCTTTGTCCCCAAGGCCCATTGTAACACCATGATGACCCCCTTGTCACTGGGGACACGTTGCGACACCATGAGGACCCCCCATAGTCCCCAGGGCCCATTGTGACGTCCCAGGACCCCCCGTTATCCCCAGGGCCCATTGTGACATCTTGGGGACCCCCTTGTCCCCAGGCCCCATTGTGACATTCTGGGGACCCCACTTTGTCCCCAGGGTCCATTGTGACATCCTGGGAACCCCATTTGTCTCCAGGGCCTATTGTGACGTCCCAGGACCCCCTTTGTCCCCAGGGCCCATTGTGGCACCATGGGGACCTCCTTTGTCCCCAGGGCTTATTGTGACACCATGGGGACCCCCCTTGTCCCCAGGGCCCTTTGTGACATTCAGGGGACCCCTTTTTGTCCCCAGGGCCTATTGTGTCATCCTAATGATCCCCCCTTGTCTATAGGGCCCATTGTGACGTCCCAGGACCCCTCATTGTCCCCAGGGACCATTGTGACACCATGGGTACCCCGCCTTGTCCCCACGGCCCATTGTGACATCCTGGGACCCCCGTTTGTCCCCAGTGCTCATTGTGAAATCCTGGGTACCCCCTTTGTCCCCAGGGCCCATTGTGACCTTCAAGGGAACCCACATTGTCCCCAGGGCCCATTGTGACGTCCTAGGACCCCCCGTAGTCCCCAGGACCCATTGTGACATCCTGGGGACCCCCCTCTGTTCTTAGGGGTCATTGTGACATTGAGGAGACCCCCCTTTGTCCCCAGGGCCGATTGTGACGTCCTAGGGTCCCCCTTTGTCCCCAGGGCCCATTGTGACTGCATAGGGACCCCCTTTGTCCCCAGGGCCCATTGTGACATCCCAGGAACCCCCGTTGTCCCCAGGGCCCATTGTGACATCCCGGAGACCCCCCTATGTCCCCAGGGCCCATTGTAATGTCCCAGGACCCCTCTTTGTCCCCAGGGCCCATTGTGACACTCTGGGGACCCCCTTTGTTTCCAGGGACCATTGTGACATCCTGGGGACCCCCTTTGTCACTGGGGCCCACTGTGACATCCCAGGATGCCCTCTGGTCCCCATGGCCCATTGTGACTCCATGGGGACCCCATTTGTCACTGGGGCCCATTGTGACATCCCAGGACACCCCATTGTCCCCAGGGCCCTTTGTGAAATTCAGGGGACCCCTCCTTGTCCCCAGGGCCTATTGTGTCATCCTAATGATCCCCCCTTCTCTCTAGGGCCCATTGTGACGTCCCAGGACCCCTCATTGTCCCCAGGGACCATTGTGACATCCTGGGGACCCCCTTTTGTCCCCAGGGCCAATTGTGACACTGTGGGGACCCCCCTTAGTCCCCAGGGCCTATTGTGACACCGTCGGGACCCCCCTTGTCGCCAAGGCCCATTGTGACATCCTGGGGACCTCCTTTGTGGCACCATGGGGACCCCCTTTGTCACTGGGACCCATTGTGACATCTCAGGACCCCACTTTGCCCCCAGGGCTCATTGTGAAATCCTGGGGACTCCCATTGTCCCCAGGGCCCATTGTGACATCCTGGGGAACCCCTTTGTCACTGGGGCCCATTGTGTCATCCGAGGACCCCACTTTGTCCCTAGGGCCCATTGTGACACCGTGGGGACCCCTTTGTCCCCAGGGCCCATTGTTACATTCAGGGGACCCCCCTTTTCCCCAGGGCCCATTGTGACATCCTTGGGACCTCATTTGTCCCCAGGGCCCATTGTTGTACTATGGGGACCCCCTTTGTCCCCAGGGCCCATTGTGACATCCCAGGACCCCAGTTTGTCCCTAGGGCCCATTGTGGCACTGTGGGGACCCCGCTCGTCCTCAAGGACCATTGTGACATAAAGGGGACCCCTCTTTGTCTCCAGGGCCTATTGTGAAATTCTGGGCACCCCCCCTTTGTCCCCAGGGCCCATTGTGACATTCAGGGGACCCCTCTTTGTCCTCAGGGCACATTGTGACATCCCAGGACCACCCCTTGTCCCCAGAGCCCATTGTGACATTCAGGGGACCCCTCTTTGTCCCCAGGGCCCATTGTGACATCCCAGGACCCTCCGTTGTCCCCAGGGGCCATTGTTACTTTGCAGCACCCCCCATTGCCCCCAGGCCCATTGTGACATCCCAGGACCCCTCATTCTCCCCAGGACCCATGTGATATCCTGGGGACACCCTTGTCCTCAGAGCCCATCGTGGCCCCGTGGGGAACCCCTCTTTGTCCCCAGAGCCCATTGTTACATCCTGGGGAGCCCCCTTTGTCCCCAGGGCCCATTGTGACATCCTGGGGAGCCCCCTTTGTCCCCAAGGCCCATTGTGACTTCCCAGGACTCCCCATTGTCCCCAGGGCCCATTGTGACATCCCAGGACCGCTCATTGTCCTCAGATACCATTATTATATCCTGGGGACCCCCATTTGTCCCCAGGGCCCATTGTGACTTTCAGGGGATCCTCCTTTGTCCCCACGCCCATTGTGACACCATGGTGACCCCCCGTTTTGTCTCCAGGGCCCATCGTGACATCCCAGGACCCCCCATTGTCCCCAAGACCCATTGTGACATCCTGGGGAGCCCCCTTTGTCCCCAGGGCCCATTGTGACATCCCAGGACTCCCCATTGTCCCCAAGGCCCATTGTGACATCCTGGGGACCCCCTTTGTCCCCAGGGCCCATTGTGATATCGCAGGACCCCCCATTGTCCCCAGGGCACATTGTGACACCACGGGGACCCCCTTTGTCACTGGGGCCCAATGTGACATCCCAGGACCCCACTTTGTCCCCAGGGCCCATTGTGACACCGTGGGGACCCCCCTTGTCCCAAGGGCCCATTGTGACACTCAGGGGACCTATCTTGGTCCCCAGAGCCCATTGTGACATCGTGGGGAGCCCCCATTGTCTCCAGGACCCATTGTAAACATCCTGGGGATCCCCCTTTGTCCCCAGGGCCCATTGTGACACTGTGGGGACCCCCCCTTGTCCTCAGGGCCCACTGTGACATCCTGGGGACCCCCCCTTGTCCCCGCCATCCGTGTCCCCGCGGTGCCACCTCCACTGTCCCCTCTGTCCTGCAGATCCCCAGTGGTACCCGGCCCAGCAGTCCCTGCGCCTGGACCCCAGTGAGTGGCCCCCGGTGTCCCCAAGGTGTCCCCGCATTGTCCCTGGGTGTCCCATGGTGTCCCTGGGAGTCCCTGTGTGTCCTGTGGTGTCCCCAGGTGACCCTGGTGTCCCCAGGTGTCCCTGTGGTGTCCCATGGTGTCCCTGTGGTGTTCCCCCAGTGTCTGCCGGTGTCCCCAAGTGGCCCCGTGGTGTCCCCCGCTGTCCTCTGGTGTCCCTGTGTTCTCTCCTGCGTATCCCTGTGGTGTCCCTTTGTTGTCACTGGGTGTCACTGCTGTCCCTGCTCTCCCTGCTGTCCCTGGGTGTCCCCACTGTCCCCAGTGTCCCTGGGTGTCCCCACTGTCCCTGGGTGTCCCCACTGTACCCAGTGTCCCTGGGTATCTCTGGGTGTCCCCACTGTCCCCGCTGTCCCTGCTCTCCCCACTGTCCCTGGGTGTCCCCACTGTCCCTGGGTGTCCCTGCTCTCCCCAGTGTCCCCACTCTCCCTGCTGTCCCTGCTGTCCCCACTGTCCCCAGCATCCCTGGGTGTCCCTCCTGTCCCCACTGTCCCTGCTCTCCCCAGTGTCCCTGGGTGTCCCGGCTCTCCCTGTTGTCCCCACTGTCCCCAGTGTCCCTGGTGTCCCCAGTATCCCTGGTGGCCCTGGGTGTCCCCAGTGTCCCTGGGTGTCCCTGCTGTCCCCGGTGTCCCCAGTGTCCCTGGGTGTCCCTGCTGTCCCCGGTGTCCCCACTGTCCCTGGTGTCCCCACTATCCCCACTGTCCCTGGGTGTCCCATAGTGTCCCCGGTGTTCCCATGTCCCTGTCCCTGGTGTCCCCATGTCCCTGTCCCTGGTGTCCCCATGTGCCTGTCCCCAGTGTCCCCATGTGCCTGTCCCCGGTGTCCCCATGTAACGGTCAGTCTGTCCATCCATCTGTCCGTCCCTCTGTCCCCGTGTCCGTCCCTCTGTCCCTTCCTCTGTCCGTCCATCCGTCCCTCTGTCCCTCTGTCCCTCTGTCCCCATGTCCGTCCCTGTCGAGGGTTAAGATTGCGGGGTGACAATCAAACCCTGGCAGATGTGTTGTCAACCTCCTCTGCCCCCCACTTCCCCTTTTGCCCCTCCCTCTCCCCCCTTCCCACTCAGCACAGACAATCGGGAGGGGAAGAAGCACAGAGGGGAGAGAGTTGGAAAAGTTCAAGATGTTTTACTGATGCTACTGATAAGAACAGAGAAAATAATACAAATATACAAAACCCATCTTGTAAGTCTGAGCAACGGCAGAGCCAGCACCCAAAGTCCTGGATCAGACTCTGCAGCCAACCGGAGCTGGATTCAGTCTCTCACTGGCCTCCGTTCGCAGGGACGACCAGCAAGGTCCTCTCCTGATGTCGGCCATGAGCAGAAGGGAAGGAAAAAGGCAAAAGGGAAGGGAAAAGGGACGAGATCCTCGTGATCTCCCACTTTTATATGAAGTATTCACGTGAACGGAATGTTATACACAGTTGGTCACCGGTTTCTTATTGCCCCTCTCGCGAGATGTCCATCTGTGCTTGTCAATAAGTTTCCATTCCATTGCTGGGTTTGCCAAAACATGTGTCTGGTTCTCCAGGAAAATGCAGCTGACATGAAGGCTTTGGCTGACAGGCAAAATTCACTAAAAGAGAAACTTGTTTTTACCAAAACCAGGACAGGTGGGGGCGCAGAGGCTGCTGAGACATGGAGATGGACTGGGACACGGGGGTGGGCTGGGACATAGAGATAGGCTGGGACATGGATGGCCTGGGTCACAGAGACTGCTGGGATGTGCAGACGGGCTGGGTCATGGGCACGAGTCAGAGCCAGCACAGGAGCAGGGAGGCTGGGGCAGCTCCATCCTGCAGACGTGCTTGTCCTGGCCATGCCAGCCATGGGATACGTGCCCCAGCACAGACACACACCCGTGGGACACACAGCTGGCCACAGGGACCCCAGAGACACACGCACGCCCCGTGCCATCATTCCAGTTCACTGGTGGAGCCGTGGTGGTCACTGGGGTGGCGGTGGCGGTGGCCAAGGGTGGCGAGGGTGGCACCAAGGTGCTCACAGTCCAAACTGATCACTGTGTTTAAAAAGATAATCGAGGGGGAAGGGCAACCAAAGAGCCAGGAATCCATATTTCAAATAAATCAATAAGGTGAGAGGGTTGTTAATTAGATGAATGAGACAGGTAAACTGAGGCCAGCCCTGGGGAGTCTGTAACCCCTGCAGTGCCAAGCGCTGGGGAGCAGGGCAGGGAATGTGCAGCTGGGGTTGGTGGATGTGTAAGCGGGGGCTTTTTGTCCCATTCCCTGTGCTGTCTTTGGGTAGAACACCTGGTCTTGCCAAATCGTTTATAAAATACGCTTTGCTGAGAGATCCTGCCCGGGGCTGTTCTCTTGGCAAGGGGATTGTTTCCCACAGCAGGCTTTGGCAGCAGAAGTTTGGCAGGACAAGAGGGCCCATGAGGTCAGAAAGCACAGCAGAGCTGGAACGTGGGGTCACGGGCACCAAACTCAGCTCGGGTGGGAGCCAAGAGGGTCCCCTCGTGTGCAGGGCCCAAAGCGCCATCTGTGGCATCTGCCCGTCCTTCTGAGCGCCCAGAGCCTCCCTCTTGGGGCCAAATCCTCATGTTTAGGGTCCCAACGCGTCTTTCATCACCCACGGCCTTTGGTCAGGGCCCGCAGCTTCATTTTCAGGTGGAGCTCGCTGCCTGCTAACAACCGCCCGGAAGTCTGTGGACAGCCAGGGGATGAAATGCAGCCAATCACATTTGAGGAGGTGGGGCAAGTCATGTGATTGAAATGTAAGCAGCCAATCGAGCTTTGAGACCTGCAGGACAGTTGGCGACAGTTGGACAAACTGGGCAGCGCTCAGGGGCGGGCTGTGCTGGCTGCACCAATCACACCTGGTGGGAGTGCAGCAGAGGGATGATTGACAAATAACCTGACCAATCATTTGGTGGGGGGAGCCAGTGGGAAATCCCAGACAGCCAATCAGAGAAAAGAGCGGGTCAGGGAAGGCAGACACTGTGGGGGGAGTAACCCCTCAGGCCGCCAATCAGAGAGAGTATCACCTCAGGGCAGGGCAAGCCCCAAAGCAGGACAGAATCACTGCCCAGGCAGCCAATCAGCTGCAGGATCAGCTCAGGGGAGGAGACTGACAGCCCTCCCGACCAATGGTGGCGCAGCCCAGGCTGAGCAGGCGGTTGCTCTGCAGGCGGCCAGCGTGAGCTTTGCCATGGCGCCCGTGGAGCTGCCCGAGGCCGAGCAGCGCCCGGCCCAGCCCTGGGGCCCTTTTTCCTCCCTCTGGGGCCCTGGAGATGTCTTGCTGCCTCTGGCCCAGGTGTGTGTGGGCTGCTCTGGCCTTGTTCTCCTGGGCGGGGGAGGGGGCAGGGGGCACTTGCTGGAGAGGAGCAGTTGGGGCTGGGGCTGGAGCTGGAGAGAGCAGGAGAAGGGGAAGCAGCTGGAGGGTGAAGTGCAGGGGATCCCCACAGCTGCTGCTGCAGCTGCACCAGAGACAGCTGCCCCTCTGGGTGAGGAAGAGTCCCTGTGAGCAGCCTCAGCAGAGCAGATCACAAACGTGCACCGCAGGGTCTGTGTAAGTGGGGAAAATCACTGTCCGGCCGTATAGTGTGTGTGTGTGTGGGGTGCGTCTGGGGAGCCTCGTGCTGTGAGAGCTGTCAGACACCCATGTGTTCTCTTAGGTGCAGGATGGACAAACGGCTGGAGCTACAGAATAGGAGGGGAGGGAAAGGCAGGCAGACAGAAGGGCCTGAACTGCACAGCTTGCCTGGCAGTGCAGAGAGCAGGAACTGTGGTGAGTCCTGGGCCCCTGGGCTCATTTCATCCTGTTTTGTGCTCCGGTCCCTCCCTGCTCCCTCCTCTTTCCTACCGTGTCCTTCTCCCTCTTCATCTCTTCTCTCTCTGCCCCTCTCTGCTTCTTCCTCACCGTTTCCTCCACCCGTCTCCACCTCTGTGCAGGGTTTCTCGTATCTCCCTCTCTGTCTCCGCTGCTCTGTGCTTCTCATCATCCCTGGTTTCTCTTTGTCACCATTCTGCTCTGTTGCTGTGTCCTGCTCCCTGCCCCATCATTTCTCACTGTATCCCTCTGTCCTGCTCCCTGCACCTATTCCTGCCCCTCTTCTTTTTTACTCCCTCTCCATCTTGCTGCCCGCCCCAGGATTTTTTCCCCAATCTCTGTCCTGCCCCCAACCCTTGTTGTTCTTTCTCTCTCCTGCTCCCCTTCTGTCTTTCTGCCTGTCTTCCCTTTCCTGGCTGCTTCTTTCTCCATTTCTGTCCAGATTACTGCCCGTCTTCCTTTTGATGTCTTTCTGTCCTGGTTTTCTTTCTGTCTCCCATCCCTGTTCCCAGTGCCATCCCTTCTCACTATATCACCCCTGTCCAGCTGGCTCTGCCTTTTCTTTGTCTTCTCTTCCTCTTTCCTGCTCTTCAGCCCTCTTTTCCTCTTTCTCCAGCTCCTTGCTGCATGTTTCCCCTTTCCAGTCTCTTCATTTGGATCCCAACTTTGCTTTATTTCTCACTCCCTTTGTTCTGTTCCCTGTCTTTCTTTTTGTCTCTCCATCTGTGCATCCCCCTCCCTGTCTTTCTCCAGCCCCTTCCTGCTTCTCCTCCTCCCCCCTCCCCATCCCTCTGTCCTGCTCATCAGCCCTGCTGGTTCTTCCTCCCTGTCTCATCCCAGCTCATTGTGCCTTTTTGCCTTCATCTCTCCGTCCTTTTCCCTGTGTGTTTCTTTCTCTCTCAGCTCCTCTGTCTTCTCTCTTGTCTGATTTGTCTCTTGCTAGTCCTCTGTCCTTCTCCCCAGCAGCTTCAACTGAATGGCCAGGTGTCCCTGCACTCTGGTGGTTCCTCATCACTGCCCTGGGCTGTGTCTGTAGGGCTGGGGATCATTTAGGAGCTGCTCTCCTTCTGCAGACAGCAGAGCCTGGTGCAGCTACAGCAGAGGTTGTTCTCAGCTGCTGCTTATGCAGCTCGTTGGAAGAGCAGCTGTGGGCCTTCTTTGGAAGGGAGGTTTCTTGTTCTGTGCTTACTGCTCCTGGGGACCCTGCACAGGAGCGGTGTTGGGGTCTGCAGGGACGGGTGGGACCTGCTGTGATTCCTGGTGAACGTGAACTGAACTTGTCCTGATGTACTCGAATGAAAACAGACTGACTGGAGATGGTTTACTGCCCTGTTTCAGTTCCAAACTACATGTTTGGCACTGGAGAACATGAGACTTTGTGCTGCTTTCCAGATGTCAGCTGAGAACATCACTGCCTTTGGTACCAGGGCAGGTGGTCTGTGATCAGGGGTGCGGACTTGCATGGCAGTGCTTTAATGAACATTTTATGGTCTTGCCACTTCAAAGCCCTTCATTTTCCTAGAAATTTGAAGATGGCATTTCTCATTCGGAGGTTCAGACTTCGGTTGGACTTGATGTTGAATGGTCCATACAATGGGGTGCATAAAATAAGAATCTCGCTTCCTTGTTGTTGTTGTTTTCTAACGCTGTCTGAATTTGGTAAGCAAGAGGAAGAGTGGCTTGCAGTGTCTGCTTTTGAGAGGAACGTATTCCTGACTGTCTCCATCTCTGTATGGTGAAGCTTTCTGCCTGCACTATGATTTTGCTGGGCTGTGAGGCTGTGTTGGAGCAGCAGAGGTCAGAAGTGGTGGCTTTAAAGGCATTGAAGCTGTGGTCAAACTAGCAGGAAAAGCTGGTTTCTTCCCAGAGAGCTGCCTGACAAATATAGCTACAAGTAAAGACCCTTGAAGTTGGCTTTTTTTATTTAAATTTACTATTAATATGTAGCTTTTGGGATTGATTGATTGATTGATTTCTGGGAAGCAAGAAGTGAGAGCCTGTGCACTCCCATAGGTAGTGCTGCCTCCCAAAATAGGTGCACCCTTCTCCACTTCTGTTCCTTCCATGCTGGTGTAGCACAAGGCCATGCAGCAGTGTGCAGATGTGGTGATTCCAATGTGACTGTGAGGTCAGAGCCCCACGGTGACGTGCTGTGCTGTGTCTTGGCAGCAGCAGCATCATGGGGCGAGCGTGGGGGCCATGGTCCTCACCCTGTTCCTCCTCCTGGTGTCCCTGCCAGCCCGGGACGCCCAGGCTGCTCCAGCCGAGCGCAGGGAGCAGGTGGGCGAGCAGGGGCAGCACCCAGCCCCGAGCAGCTTAGCAGGGCAGCAGTGGGGCCAGGGCTGGGGCTGGGGCCGGGAGAGCAGCCGGGCTGGGCCGGGCAGGGCGAGCCAGGCAGCACCAGGGTGTGGGCAGGGGGCAGACACCCGCAGGGAGGGGAGAGGGGCTGCGGCTGCTTCAGGGGCAGGTTCTGGGCAAGCAGGGGCTGGGAGTGCTGGCACAGGGCAGAAACCAGCACTGAGTCCCTGTGGGGCCCTCCCTGCCCCCCAGCCTCGTGCCACACGGCCCCATCCCAGGGCGCGCTTTGAGCCTTTGGGCCCGTTTCAAATCAAAGCTGGGATTGCTTTGGCACTTTGGGCCACTTTTGAGCTTTGGGATCGTTTCTGTTAGGGTTAGGATTTGATTAGTGTTAGGGATAGAGAGTAGTGTCAGTGGAAGTGGTTGGGGTTAGGGGTTGGTTTTAGGAAGTAGGGCTGGGGTTAGGGTTACGTTTGGGTTAGAGTTAGTGGTAGGGTCAGGGTTTGATTAGGATTAGGGTTAGAGTTAAGGTGAGGGGTTTTGGGTGAGGGATAGAGTTTGGTTTTAGGTTTAGGCATAGATTTCTGATTAGAGTAAGAGGGCTAAGCATTAGGTTTAGAGTTGGAGTTAGGGGTAGAGGTTGGTCTTCGATTTAGCCTTGCTTTAGGATTACAGTAAGTGATTGGACTAATATTAGAAGTTTAGATGAAGGGATAGGTGTTAGGGGTAGGGTTAGGGTTATTATTAGGGTTTGATTAGGATTAGGTTTAGGGCTTATGGGTAGGGATGTGGTTAGTGATAAGGGTTAGTATTAGGGTTAATGTTAGGAGTAAGGATTAAGGTTAGGGGTTAGGGAATAGTGTTTGTGTAAGCAGTAAAACTTCAGGATTAGGGGGAAAGGGTAGGAATATGGTTAAGGTTGGCATAGGGTTAGGAGTTTGGGTTAGGGTTAGGCTTAGGTTTTGGAGTTTGGGTTAGGGTTAGGCTTAGGAGTTTGGGTTAGGCTTAGTCTTAAGCTTAGGAGTTTGGTTTAGGCTTAGACTTAGGGTTAGGAGTTTGAGTTAGGATTTAGGGTTAGTCTTAAGGCTAGGAGTTTGGGTTAGGAGTTTCCGTTAGGGTTAGGCTTAGTGTTAGGAGTTTGGGTTAGGGTTCGGCTTGGGCTTAGGCGTCTGGGTTGGGCTTAGGCGTCTGGGTTGGCTTAGGCGTCTGGGTTGGGCTTAGGCTTAGAGTTAGGAGTTTGGGTTAGGGTTAAGGGATTGGGATAAGGGTTAAGAGATTGGGTTAAGGTTAAGGGATTGGGTTAGGATTGGGTTTACGGTTAGGAATTAGGCTTAGGTTTAGGATTAGGATTAGCGTTATGGTCTGGGTTAGGAGTTGGGGTTAGGAGTTGGGGTTAGGAGTTGGGGTTAGGAGTTGGGGTTAGGAATCTTAACCCTCGACAGGGACAAAGGGGGTCCCCAGGATGTCACAATGGGCCCTGGGGACAATGGGAGTCCCCAGCATGTCACAATGGGCCCTGGGGACAAGGGGGGGTCCTTGGATGTCACAATGGGCCCCAGTGACAAAGGGATCCCCCGTGGTGCCAAAATGGGCCCTGGGGACAAAGTAAAGTCCTGGAATGTCACAATGGGCTCTGGGGACAATGGGGGGTGTCCAGGATGTCACAATGGGCCCTGAGGACAAGGCGGGGTCCCCATGGTGTCACAAAACAACGTCCTCAGGGATACAGGTCAGTGCCAGGGGTGGGTTATGCTTGGCCTCCATGACCTCGAGGGTCTTTTCCAACCAAAATGAGTTTTTAGGGTTTATCCCAAATGATGGGAACCCCCGCTTCCAGCTCTGCTCTTTACCAAACACCTTTTAGAGGATGAAGAGGAAGGAGACGCAACACCTCAGCATACGGAGGGTCTTCCCCAAAGGGGTGGTCTGGGGTATCCAAAACACAAGGGGTGGTGTGGGCATCCAAAGCACAAGGGGTGGTCTGGGGCATCCAAAACACAAGGGGTGGTCTGGGGTATCCAAAACACAAGGGGTGGTCTGGGGCATCCAAAACACAAGGGGTGGTGTGGGCATCCAAAGCACAAGGGGTGGTCTGGGGTATCCAAAGCTCTCCTGGAGCGACTGCTGCTTCTTCTTGCTTTCCATCAGCTTCTTGATGTCTTCCCGCATGGGGCCGCGCTCGTCATCTTCGTCATCTTCGTCATCTTCGTCATCTTCGTCATCTTCACCATCAGATTCAGAGGATTCTGGAGGAGCGAACAGCAAGAAATGGGCTGGGGAGGGTCCAGCACTGGCCCTGGCTCTTCCTGCCCAGCATCCCAGGCCCATCCCCAGCTGCTCCAGCTTCATCCAAAAGAGGTGGCGAGCTCCAAAAACTCAGTGGCTCCTCCAAGAGCGTCCAATGGGAAGAGGCCCCAGGCAGAGAAGTCGTGGGCTCAAAAGAAAGCACCACGTTCCGAGGATCTCCAGAAGATCCCTGGCCTGCTCCAGGAGATCCCCGTCATCAACAAGATGAGGTCGGCCGTGTTGTTTTCAAAGGCGAGGAGGAGCTCAAGGGCCCTCAGCATCGGGGCTCGCGTGCGGTTATGAGAGGGCAAGGAAGGAAGGAAGGAAGGAGGGAAGGAAGGAAGGAAGGAGGGAAGGAAGGAAGGAGGGAAGGAAGGAAGGAGGGAAGGAAGGAAGGAAGGAGGGAAGGAAGGAAGGAGGGAAGGAGGGAAGGAGGGAAGGAAGGAGGGAAGGAGGGAAGGAGGGAAGGAAGGAAGGAAGGAGGGAAGGAGGGAAGGAGGGAAGGAGGGAAGGAGGGAAGGAAGGAAGGAAGGAAGGAAGGAAGGAAGGAGGGAAGGAAGGAAGGAGGGAAGGAGGGAAGGAAGGAGCCGGGGGTTCCCATCATTTGGGATAAACCCTAAAAACTCATTAATCACTTTGGTTGGAAAAAACCACCCACCTCCATAGGACCCCATAGGGACCCATAGAGACCATAGAGGCCCATAGGGAGCCACAGAGCCCCATGGAACCCCATAGAGACCCATAGGGACCGTAGAGCCTGTAGAGACCCATAGGGACCCATAGAGACCCATAGAGCTCCATAGGACCCCATAGGGACCCATACAGACCATAGAGGCCCATAGGGAGCCACAGAGCCCCATGGAACCCCATAGAGACCCATAGGGACCGTAGAGCCTGTAGAGACCCATAGGGACCCATAGAGACCCATAGAGCTCCATAGGACCCCATAGGGACCCATAGAGGCCCATAGGGAGCCACAGAGCCCCATGGAACCCCATAGAGACCCATAGGGACCGTAGAGCCTGTAGAGACCCATAGGGACCCATAGAGACCCATAGAGCTCCATAGGACCCCATAGGGACCCATAGAGACCATAGAGGCCCATAGGGAGCCACAGAGCCCCATGGAACCCCATAGAGACCCATAGGGACCCATAGAGACCCATAGGGACCCATAGAGAGGGAGGGGTTTAGGACCCTGGGGGTTCCATAGAGACCCATAGAGCATCAAGGAGCCCCATAGGGACCCATAGAGCCCCAAAGAGCCCCATAGGGACCCACAGACACCCAAGGAGCCCCATAGAGACCCATTAAGACCCATAAGGACCCATAGGGACCCATAGGGACCCATAGAGCCCCATAGAGGCCCATAGGAAACCACAGAGCCCCATGGAACCCCATAGGGACCTATAGAGACCCATAGGACCCCATAGAGATCCAAGGAGCCCCATAGAGCTCCATAGGGACCCATAGAGACCCATAGGGACCCATAGAGAGGGAGGGTTTTAGGACCCTGGGGGTTCCTGCTGGGCTCAACTATGGCAAGAAAACCTTAACGAATAATTAACCGAATATTAATGAATGCAAAAGGCCAGGAACCAATGAAGAGTGAGCACTGAGCCCTGGGACAGCGGGGACAGCGGGGACAGGGACAGCGGGAATGTGACCCTGGGACCCATTGACCCCGTTGACTCCCATTGACCCCATTGATCCCCATTGACCCATTGACCCATTGACCCCCATTGACCCCCATTGACCCCATTGACCCCCATTGACCCCCATTGATCCCCATTGATCCCCATTGACCCCATTGACCCCATTGACCCATTGATCCCCATTGACCCCCATTGACCCCATTGACCCCATTGACCCATTGACCCCATTGACTCCCATTGACCCCATTGACCCCATTGACCCCATTGACCCATTGATCCCCATTGCCCCCCATTGATCCCTATTGACCCATTGACCCCATTGACCCATTGATCCCCTTTGACCCCATTGACCCATTGACCCATTGATCCCCATTGACCCCATTGAGCCATTGAGTCATTGACTTCATTGACCCCCCATTGACCCCCATTGCCCCCCATTGACTCCCATTGCCCCCATTGACCCCGTTGACCCATTGATCCCCATTGCCCCCCATTGACTCCCATTGACCCCATTGACCCATTGACTCCCATTGCCCCCCATTGACTCCCATTGCCCCCCATTGCCCCCATTGCCCCCATTGTCCCATTTCAGGTAAAAGAGGACATAAACAAGAGAGAAAAAACAAAACACAACACATTTGGGCACTCCTGGGTCCTTTGGGGCACTCCTGGGTCCCTCCTGAACTCCTGGGTCCTTTGGGGCACTCCTGGGTCCCTCCTGAACTCCTGGGTCCTTTGGGGTACTCCTGGGTCCCTTGGGGTACTCCTGGGTCCCTCCTGAACTCCCCATAGACCCCCATAATTTCCCCCTTAGGGACCCAGGAGTGCCCCATAGTGACCCATAAGTGACTCATGGAGCCCCCTAAGTGCGTTCGGGTCCCCTCGGGTCCCTTCGGGTGAGTTCGGGCCCCACTCGGGTCCCTTCGGGTGCGTTCGGGTGCGTTCGGGTGCGTTCGGGTCCCTTCGGGTCCCTTCGGGTGCGTTCGGGCCCCACTCGGGTCCCTTCGGGTGCGTTCGGGTCCCTTCGGCTCCCTTCGTGTATCTTCGGCTCCTCTCGGAGCCGCCTCTGCGCACGCCACGCACAGTGGGCGTGGCCACGCACCCCCCCGCCGCTTCCCATTGGCCGCCTCCTGAGGAAGGGGGCGTGGCCTCGCTCACAGCCGCCGCCGCGGCGGGAAACGATCGTGAGGCGGAAAAAGGGGGAGAAAGTGGGGGGGGGGGGGGGGGCGGGGAGGAAGAGGAGGGGCCGGGGGGGGAGCGGAACACGGGTTTTGGGGTAAAAAGGGGGGGATTTGGGAGTTTGGCGCCTTTTGGGGCACTTTCGGGTGGGTTCGGGTCCCTTCGGGGAGACTTCGGGCCCCTTCGGGTGGGTGCGGGTCCACTCGGGTGGGTTCGGGCTCCTTCGGGTGGGTTCGGGCCCCTTCGGGTGGGTGCGGGTCCACTCGGGTGGGTTCGGGTCCCTTCGGGTGGGTTCGGGTCCACTCGGGTGGGTTCGGGTCCCTTCGGGTGCGTTCGGCTCCACTCGGACCCCTTCGGGAAGACTTCGGGTGCGTTCGGCCCCGGCCGGGACTCGGGCGCCGTTCGGCTCCGCTCGGGCGCCGTTCGGCTCCGCTCGGGCCCATTCGGCTCCGCTCGGGCGCCGTTCGGCTCCGCTCGGGCCCATTCGGCTCCGCTCGGGCGCCGCTCGGCTCCGCTCGGCCCATTCGGCTCCGCTCGGGCGCCGTTCGGCTCCGCTCGGGCCCATTCGGCTCCGCTCGGGCCCATTCGGCTCCGCTCGGCTCTTTCCGTCTCCGCTCGTTTTCCCGCGCTTTCCCTCAGAGCGCGAAACGAAGCGCGGGGACCCCCGGGGCCACTTTTTTTGCGCTTTTCCCGAGGTGACAACAGCGGGGGCTTTGGGGACACAGCTCGGGGAGCATCACCGGGAGGGTTTTGGGTTGAAAAAGCGCTATTTTGGGTCAATTTTGAGGTGGTTTGTGGCCCTCCCGGCGGGGCAAGATGGCGGTTGCGGACATCGAGGGGCTGCTGGGTGAGTAATGAGGGGGAATTAGGGGTGATTAGCGCGAATTAGGGGGTAATTAGGGGGCAGCGGGGATATGGGGGGGTGTTAATTAGCGCTGCTGAGGGTGTTAATTGTTAATGAATGCAGAGGAGGAGCCGTTGCAGCAGCTGCACCCCGGGCTGGCCCCGCTGAGGGGGATTGGGGGGGTGGGAGCGGAGCTGGAGAGGGAGGTGAGACAGGTAAGGGGGCATTGGGGACAATGGGGACAATGGGGGTGGTGGGGACATTGGGGTCAGTGGGGTGAATGGGACATTGGGGGTAATGGGGATCAATGGGGTCAATGGGACATTGGGGTCAATGGGGTGAATGGGACATTGGGGTGAATGGGACATTGGGGTCAATGGGACATTGGGGTCAATGGGGTGAATGGGACATGGGGGTGAATGGGACATTGGGGTCAATGGGGACATTGGGGGGAATGGGACATGGGGGTGAATGGGGACAATGGGGGGACACTGGGGTCAATGGGGTGAATGGGACATTGGGGTCAATGGGACATTGGGGGCAATGGGGTGAATGGGACATTGGGGTCAGTGGGGACAATGGGGGGACATTGGGGTCAATGGGGTGAATGGGACATTGGGGGTAATGGGGATCAATGGGGTCAGTGGGGTGAATGGGACATTGGGGTCAATGGGGGTGGTGGGGACATTGGGGTCAATGGGGTGAATGGGACATTGGGGTCAGTGGGGACATTGGGGCCAATGGGGTGAATGGGACATTGGGGTCAATGGGGGGACATTGGGGTCAATGGGGGTGATGGGGACATTGGGGTCAATGGGCTCAATAGGACATTGAGGTCAATGGGACATTGGGGGTGAATGGAGATCAATGGGGGTCAATGGGACATTGGGGACAATGGGGGGACATTGGGGGCAATGGGGGGACATTGGGGTGAATGGGGATATTGGGGTATTGGGGATATTGGGGTCAATGGGGGGACAATGGGGGCCAATGGGGTGAATGGGACAATGGGGGCCAATGGGGTCAATGGGACATTGGGGCCAATGGGGTGAATGGGACATTGAGGTCAATGAGGACAATGGGAGGACATTGGGGTGAATGGGGATATTGGGGTGATGGGGACATTGGGGTCAATGAGGGGCAATGGGGATCAATGGGGCCAATG
This sequence comes from Patagioenas fasciata, assembly GCF_037038585.1. Lineage (NCBI taxonomy): Eukaryota > Metazoa > Chordata > Aves > Columbiformes > Columbidae > Patagioenas > Patagioenas fasciata. Next base: position 240,776 of record NC_092534.1, on the reverse strand, counting down.
GGGGTCAATGGGACATTGGGGTCAATGGGGGTAATGGGGACATTTGGGACAATGGGGACATTGGGGATGTTGGGGAAAATTGGGGTCAATGGGGGCATTGGGGTCAATGGGGACAATGGGGTGAATGGGACATTGGGGCCAATGGGGGGCAATGGGGACCAATGGGGGCAATGGGGTGAATGGGACATTGGGGTCAATGGGACATTGGGGACAATGGGGGTGGTGGGGACATTGGGGTCAATGGGGTGAATGGGACATTGGGGTGAATGGGACATTGGGGTCAATGGGGACAATGGGGGGACATTGGGGTCAATGTGACATTGGGGTGAATGGGGATATTGGGGTAATGGGGTCAATAGGGGTCAATGGGACATTGGGGTCAATGGGGGTAATGGGGACATTTGGGACAATGGGGACATTGGGGATGTTGGGGGAAAATTGGGGTCAGTGGGGGCATTGGGGTCAATGGGGACAATGGGGGGACATTGGGGTCAATGGGGTGAATGGGATATTGGGGTCAATGGGACATTGGGGACAATGGGGGGACATTGGGGTCAATGGGGTGAATGGGACATTGGGGTCAATGGGGACAATGGGGGGACATTGGGGTCAATGGGGTGAATAGGACATTGGGGTCAATGGGACATTGGGGACAATGGGGGGACATTGGGGTCAATGGGGACAATGGGGGGACATTGGGGTCAATGGGACATTGGGGTGAATGGGGATATTGGGGTAATGGGGTCAATGGGGGGACATTGGGGTCAATGGGACATTGGGGTCAATGGGGATATTGGGGTCAATGGGACATTGGGGTCAATGGGGGGACATTGGGGTCAATTGGGACATTGGGGTGAATGGGGGACATTGGGGTCAATGGGGACATTGGGGTCAATGGGATGAATGGGACATTGGGGTCAATGGGGACATTGGGGCCAATGGGGTGAATGGGACATTGGGGGCAATGGGGGTCAATGGGGGGACATTGGGGTCAATGGGGGGACATTGGGATCAATGGGGACATGGGGGTCAATGGGGGAACATTGGGGCCAATGGGGTGAATGGGACATTGGGGGGCAATGGGGGTCAATGGGACATTGGGGTCAATGGGGTGAATGGGACATTGGGGTCAATGCGAAATTGGGGGGAAATTGGGGGTCAATGGAACATTGAGGGTATTGGGGACATTGGGGATCAATGGGAGTCAATGGGGACATTGGGATCAATGGGGTCAATGGGACATTGGGGGCTCAGGGTGACCCCGCTGACCTCTGGTGACCCCCAGGCATGGGCGGGGCTGGCGCTGGCCCGCAGCCAATGGCTGCGCTGGGAGGGGCTGTGGGCGGGGCTTCAGGAGCTGCTGCGCCAGGACCCGGCGGTGAGTGCCCCAAACCCCCAAAATCATGCCCCCCTGAAATGCTGCACTTCAAAACCCTGCACCCCTAAATCCTTCCCCCAAAACCCTGCCCCCCCAAACCCTACACCCCAAGGTCCTTCCCCCACCTCCTGGAACCCTAAACCCTGCACCCCAAAGAATTCCCTCCCAAACCTTGCACCTCCAAATCCTGCACCTCAAAGGCCTGGAAACCCAAGCCCTTCAACCCCATCCCTGCAACACCAAATCCTGTACCCCAAACCCAGCACCCCAGAATCCTGCACCCCAAATCCTGCCTACCAAACCTTTCACTACAAACCCCTGCACCCCGAGGTTGTGCTGCCCTAAACACTGAACCCCCAAATCCTGCAGCCCCAGATCCTTGCCTCCTAAAACTCTGCACCCCAACATCCTGCACCCCAAATCTCTCACCCCCAAATCCTCCCCCCACCACCCTGCAGCCTCAAATCCTTCACCCCCATCCCCTGCACCCCAAAACTCCACACCTCCAAATCCTGAACCCTGAAACCCCGCACCCCCAAATCCTGAGCCCCAGTCCTGTGCACCCCACACTCTGCAACCTTAAATTTCCCCCCAAGCCCCTGCACCCCAAACGCTGCACTCTGAGACCTGACTTCTAAACCCTGCACCCCCAAACAGTGCACCCCCAAATCCTGCACCCCTAATCCTCCACCCTCTTAACACTGCACCCCCAAAACCTGAACCACCAAATCTTTCACCCCCAAAACCTCCCTCCTCCAAACCCTGCACTTCAAAATGCTGCACCCCCAAATCCTTCTCCCCAACATCCTGCACCCCCAGATCCTGACCCCAAAACCCTGCACCCCAAATCCTGTACCCCAAAGCCCTGCACTCTGAAATCATACATGCCCAGAACGTGCACCCTAAACTGTGCACCCCAAAATCCTAAACCCCTTAACCCTGCACCCCCAAATCCTCCAGACCCATGTGCCGAACCCAGCACCCCAAAATCTACCCCCCAAAACCTACATCCCCAAATCCTGCACCCCCAGGTCCTGAACAGCCAAAATCTGCACCCCCAATTCTGCCTCCCCAAGACCTGCACCCCCAATTCTGCCTCCACAAGACCTTCACCCCCAGTCCCTGCTCCACTAAATCCTACACCCCAAACCCTGCACCCCCCACCTCCTGTACCCCAAATCCTGCCCCCACAAGTTGCACCCCAAAACCCTGCTACCTCACATCTTGTACCCCCAGATCCTTCCCCCAACACCCTGCAATCCCAAACCCTGCACCCCCAATTCTGGCGCTAAACCCTGCACCCCCAGAACCCTGCACCACTGAACCTTGCACCCCAAAACCCTGCTCCCCCAATCCTCCCCCCCAAAACCCTGCACCCCACAAGTTGCACCCTGAAATCCCTGCACCCCAAAATCCCTGCACCCCCAAATCCTCCAGCCCTCAAGTCCTGCACCCCTAGGTGCTGAACACCTGAACCCCTCACCCCAGACCCCTCACCCCAAAGCCCTGCACCCCCAAATCCTGCCTGTAAACGCTGAACTACAAGGTTCTGTACCCCAACAGCCTGCTCACCCAGATCCTGCACCCCAGAACCCTGCACCCCCATATTCTGATCCCTACAGCCTGCACCCCCAGCTCCTGCACCCCCAAAACCTGTACCCCTAAATCCTGCACCCTTCAACCCTGCAGCCCACAACGCTGCACCCCCAACCTCTGCAGCCCCAGTTCCTTAATGCGTGAAACCTGCGCCCCCAAGTCCTGCACCTCAAAACCTTACACCCGGAATCCTGCCCCCCAAACCATGCACCCCAAAATCAAGGCCCCTCAAACTTGCACTCAAAAGTCCGCACCAAGAAACCCTCCCCGCCCAGTTCCTAAAGACATGGAACCTGCACCCCCAAATCCCGCACCCCAAAACCCTGCAGCCCAGTACCCCAGACCACCAAATCTTGCACCTCCAAATCCTGCCCCCTTTAGCCCTGCACTTCAAACCCTGCACCCCAAATCCTGCAACCAAACCCTGTACCCCAAATCCTGCAACCAACCCTTGTACCCCTAAATCCTTGACCTCCACATCCCGAATCTCCAAACGCAGCAACCCCAAAACCCTGCACCCCCAATCCCTGCACCCCCAAATCATTGTCCTTCAAATCCCACACCCAAAGCTCGTACACCCCAAGATCTTGCACCCCCACACACTGCACCCCAAATCCTGCACCCCCAAATCCTCCAGCCCCATGTCCCAAACCCCCAAACCCTGCACCCTCAAGTCTTGCACCCTAATTCTGCCTCCCCAAGACCTGCACCCCCAAACCCTGCACCACTAAACCCTGCACCCCCAAACCCTGTACCCCAAATCCTGACCCCCACAAGTTGCACCCTAAAAACCTGCACCCCAAATCCTGTCCTACCCAACCCTTCACACCAAACCCCTTCACCCCAAGATCCTGCTGCCCTAAACCCTGCACCCCAAAATCATCCCTCCCAACCCTGCCCCCCAAACCCTGTCCCCCTAAAGCCTGACCCCGAAACCCTGCTCCCCAAAACCCTGCTACCCCAAACCTTGTACCCCCAGATCCTGCTGCTCCAAACCCTGCACCCCCAAATCCTCCAGCCCCACGTACCAATCTCCCAAACCCTGCACCCCAGAAGCCTGCACCCCACAACCCCTTCACCCCCAAATCCTGCACCCCCAGCCCTACCCAATAAAATTTCCACCCCAAAATCCTGCCCTACCAAGCCCTCCACCCCATACCCCTGCACCCCAAGATCCTGCACCCTAAACCCTGCACCTCCATATCCTCCTTCCCCAAACCCTGCACCCCAAAACACTGCACTCCAAACCACTGCACCCCTAAATCCTGCAACCCCAAATCCTGGCCCCCAAACCCGGCACCCCAAACTCCTGCACCCAAATATCCTACTGCCCTAAACCCTGAACCCCCAAATCCTGCACCCCTGGAACCTGCAACCCCAGACTCTGCAGCCACAAATCAGGCCCCGCAAAATCCTTGCACCCCCAAATCCTGCACCACCTAATCCTCCAACCCCCTAACACAACCCCTTAACCCCTTCTCCCCAGGGTCCATTGTGACACCCTGGGGATCCCCCTTGTCCCCAGGGCCCATTGTGACACCATGGGGGACCCCCTTCTCACTGAGGACCCATTGTGACACCATGGGGACCTCCCCTTGTCCTCAGGGCCCATTGTGACATCCTGGGGACTCCCCTTTGTCCCCAGGGCCCATTGTGGCACTATGGGGACCCCCTTTGTCCCCAGGGCCCATTGTGACAGGGTGGAGATCCCCCTTGTCCCCAGGCCTGTTGTGATGTCCCAGGACTCCCAATTGTCCCCAGGGCCCATTGTTACACCTTGGGGACCCCCCTTGTCCTAAGGGCCCATTGTGACATGCTGGGGACCGCCTTGTCCCCAGGGCCCATAGTGAAGTCCCAGGACCCCCTTTGTCCCCAGGGCCCATTGTGACATCCCAGGACCCCCCATTGTCTCCAGGGCCCATTGTGACATACTGGGGAATCCCCTTTGTCCCCAGAGCCCATTGTGACACCATGGGGACCCCCTTTGTCCACAGGGCCCATTGTGACAACCTGGGGACCCCCTTTGTCCCCAGGGCCCATTGTGACGTCCCAGGACCCCCCGTCATCCCCAGGGCCCATTGTGTCATCCTGGGGACCTCCTTTGTCCCCAGAGCTCATTGTGACATCCTGGGGACCCCCTTGTCCCCAGTGCCTATTGTGAAATCCTGGGGACCCCCTTTGTCCCCAGGGCCCATTGTGACATTCCAGGACCCCCCTTGTCCCCATGGCCCATTGTGAAATCCTGGGGACCTCCTTTGTCCCCAGGGCCCATTGTGACGTCCCAGGACCCCCCTTTGTCCCCAGGGTCCATTGTGACATCCTGGGGACCCTCTTTGTCCCCAGGGCCCATTGTGACAGGGTGGGGACTCCCTTTGTCCCCAGGGGCCATTGTGACGTCCCAGAATCCCCCTTTGTCCCCAGGGCCCATTGTGACATCTCAGGACACCCCAATTGATTCCAGGGCCCATTGTGGCGTCCTGGGGACCCCCCTTTTTCCCCAGGGCCCATTGTGACATTCAGGGAACATTGTTTTGTCCCCAGGGCACATTGCGACATCTCAGGACCCTCCAATCTTCCCCAGGGCCCATTGTGGCATCCTGGGTACCCCTTTTATCCCCGGGGCCCATTGTGACATCCTGGGGACTCCCCTTGTCACTGGGGACCCATTGTGACACCATGGGGACCACCCCTTTCTCCCCAGTGCCCATTGTGACATCCTGGGGACCCCTTTGTCCCCAGAGCCCATTGTGACATCCTGGTGAGCCCCCTTTGTCCCCAGGGCCCATTGTGACATCCCAGGACCCCCCTTTGTCACCAGGGCCCATTGTGACGTCCCAGGACCCCTCTTTGTCCCCAGGGCCCATTGTGACATCCCCGGACCCCCCATTGTCCCCAGAGCCCATTGTGACATCCTTGGGACCCCCATTGTCCCCAGGGCCCATTGTGACATTCAGGGGACAGCCTTTTTCCCAAGGGCCCATTGTGACACCATCGGGACCCCCGTTGTCCCCAGGGCCAATTGTGACACCATGGGGACCCTCCTCGTCACTGCGGACCCATTGTGACACCATGGGGACCTGCCCTTGTCCTCAGGGCCCATTGTGACATCCTGGGGACCCTCTTGTCCCCAGGGCCCATAGTTGCACCCTGGGGACCCCCTCTTTATTCCCAGTGCCCATTGTGACATCCCAGGCCCCCCCTATGTCCCCAGGGCCCATTGTGACACCATGGGGACACTCCTTTGACTCCAGGGCCCATTGTCACATCCCAGGACCTCCCAATTGTCCCCAGGGCCCATTGTGACATCCTGGGGACCCGCCCTTGTCCGCAGGGCCCATTGTGAAGTCCCAGGACCCCCTTTGTCCCCAGGGCCCATTGTGACATCCTGGGGACCCCCCTTGTCACTGGGGACCCATTGTATACACCATGGGGACCCCCATTGTCCCCAGGGCCCATTGTGACATCCTGGGGACCCCCCTTGTCACTGGTGACCCATTGTGACACCATGGGGACCCCCGTTTGTCCCCAGGGCTCATTGTGACATCCCAGGACCTCCCATTGTCCCCAGGGCCCATTGTGACATCATGGGGACCGCCTTGTCCCTCTGGCCCGTTGTGGCACCGTGGGGACCTCCTTTGTCCCCAGGGCCCATTGTGACACCATGGGGACCCCTTTTGTCACTGTGGTCCAATGTGACATCCCAGGACCCCACTTTGTACCCAAGGCCCATTGTGACACCGTGGGGACCCCCCTTGTCACCAGAGCCCATTGTGACATCCTGGGGACCCCCATTGTCTCCAGGACCCACCGTGGCACCGTGGGGACCACCCTTGTCACTGGGACCCATTGTAACACTATGGGGATCCCCCCTTGTCCCCAGAGCCCATTGTGACATCCTGGGGACCCCCTTGTTCCCCATGGCCCACTGTGATGTCCCAGGACCCCCCCTTGCCCCAGAGCCCATTGTGACATCCTGGGGACGCCCTTTTTCCCCAGGACCCATTGTGGCACCATTGGGACCCCCTTTGTCACTGGGGCCCATTGTGACTTCCCAGGACCTCACTTTGCCCCAGGGCCCATTGTGACGTCCCAGGACCCCCCTTTGTCCCCAGGGCCCATTGTGACGTCCCCGGACCCCCCATTGTCCCCAGACCCATTGTGACATCCTGGGGACCCCCTTTGTCCCCAGGGCCCATTGTGACATTTCAGGACCCCACTTTGTCCCCAGGGCCCATTGTGACATCCTGGAGACGCCCTTTGTCCCCAGAGCCCGTTGTGACATCTAAGGACCCCCCAATTGTGCCCAGGGCTCATTGTGACATCCCAGGACCCCCCATTGTCCCCAGGGCCCATTGTGACGTCCCAGGCCCCCCCTTTGTCCCCAGGGCCTATTTTGACATCCTGGGGACCCCCCTTTGTCCCTAGGGCCCGTTGTGACATCCTGGGGACCTCGTTTGTCACTAGGGTCCATTGTGGCACCATGGGGATGCCCTTTGTCCCCAGGACCCATTGTGACATCCTGGGCACCCCCTTTGTCCCCAGGGCCTATTGTGACAGGGTGGGGACTCCCTTTGTCCCTAGGGCCCATTGTGACATCCTGGGGACCTCGTTTGTCCCCAGGGTCCATTGTGGCACCATGGGGACCCCCTTTGTCCCCAGGGCCCATTGTGACATCACAGGACCCCCTTTGTCCCCAGGACCCATTGTGACATCCTGGGCACCCCCTTTGTCCCCAGGGCCTATTGTGACAGTGTGGGGACTCCCTTTGTCCCCAGGGTCCATTGTGAAATTCTGGGGACCCCCTTTGTCCCCAGGGCCCATTGTGACATCCTGGGGACCCCACTTTGTTCCCAGGACCCATTGTGATGTCCACAATGGCCCCGTTGTCCCAAGGGGTCATTGTGACATCCTGGGGACCTCCTTTGTCCCCAGGGCCCATTGTGACGTCCCTGGACCCTCCATTTTTCCAAGAGCCCATTGTGACATCCTGGCGACCCCGCTTTTTCCTCAGGGCCCATTGTGGCACCATGGGGAGCCCCTCTGTCCCCAGGGCCCATTGTGACATCCCAGGATCCCCCAATTGTCCCCAGGGCCCATTGTGACATCCTCGGGACCCCCCTTTGTCCCCAGGGCCCATTGTGACACCGTGGGTACCCTGCTTGTCCCCAGGGCTCATTGTGACATCCTGGGGACCCCCCGTTGTCCCAGGTCCCATTGTGACATCCCAGGACCCCCCTTTGTCCCCAGGGCCCGTTGTGACATCCTGGGGACCTCGTTTGTCACTAGGGTCCATTGTGGCACCATGGGGATGCCCTTTGTCCCCAGGACCCATTGTGACATCCTGGGGACCCCCTTTGTCCCCAGGGCCCATTTTGGCACCACAGGGACGCTGTTTGTCACTGGGGCCCATTGTGACATCCCAGGACACCCCTTGTCTCCAGGGCCCATTGTGATATTCAGGGAACTGCTATTTGTCCCCAGGGTCCATTGTGACATCCCAGGACACCCCCTTGTCCCCAGGGCCCTTTGTGACATTCAGGGGACCCCTCTTTGTCCCCAGGGCCCGTTGTTGCATCCTGGGGTCCCCCCTTGTCCCCAGGGCCCATTTTGACATTCAGGAGAGCCCTCTTTGTCCCCAGGGCCTGTTGTGACATCCTGGGGACCCCCTTTGTCACTGGGGCCCATTGTGACATCCCAGGACCCCCCTTTGTCTGCAGGTCCCATTGTGACATTCAGGGGACCCCACTTTGTCCCCAGGGCCCACTGTGACGTCCTAGGACCTCCCTTTGTCCCCAGGGCCCATTGTGACACCGTGGGGACCCCCTGTTTTCCCCAGGGCCCATTGTGACATCTGGTGGACCCCCTTGTCCCCAGGGCCCATCGTGGAACCGTGGGGACCCTCCTTGTCACTAGGGCCCATTGTGACACCATGGGGACCACCCCTTTCTCCCCAGTGCCCATTGTGACATCCTGGGGACCCCACTTGTCCCCAGAGCCCATTATCACATCCTTGGGACCCCTGTGTCCCCAGGGCCCATTGTGACGTCCCAGGACCCCCCATTGTCCCCAGGGTGCATTGTGACACCGTGGGGACCCCCTCTTTCCCCAGAGCCCATTGTGACATCCTGGGGAGCCCCCTTTGTCCCCAGGGCCCATTGTGACATCCTGGGCTGCCCCGTATGTCACCAGGGCCCATTTTGACACCGTGTGGACCCCCTGTTGTCCTCAGGGCCCATTGTGACATCCCAGGACCCCCAATTGTCCCCAGGGCCCATTGTGACACCATGGGGAACCCTCTTGTCACTGCGGACGCATTGTGACACAATGGGGACCCCACCTTTGTCTCAAGTGCCCATTGTGACATCCTGGGGACCCCCTTTATCCCCAGGACCCATTGTGACGTCCCAGGACCCCATTTGTCCCCAGGGCCCATTGTGACATCCCAGGGCCCCACTTTGTCCCCAGGGCCCATTGTTACAGGGTGGGACCCCCCTTGTCCCCAGGGCCCATTGTGACATCCTGGTGACTCCCTTTGTCCCCAGGGCCCATTGTGGCACCATGGGGACCCCCTTTGTCACTGGGGCCCATTGTGACATCCCAGGACCCCACTTTGTCTTAGAAGGTCACTGATCGGACTACTGGTACATCCTGACTCTGCTTTCTCAATAAACATTGAAGAACACCTGCGGTTTGTTTGCTCCAAGGGAAAACTTCCCTCCCACGGTTCCTGGTTCCCGGTCCTGTTTCCCGGTCCGGTTTGGCTTCGCTATCAGAACAGCTGCTGCCTCCACAGCCGCGCTCAAAGTCCCCGTTGTGACACCGGGATGGCGGGAGAAGGGGGGTGGCGGGGGCGGCAGCGGCGGCGATTGGGGGGGGGCAGTCGGGGCTGGGCGGACAAGCGGCGGCTGCTGCGGCTCCTCAGGCAGCGACAGCAGCAGCGATCGGGGGGACGTGGGGGTCGGACAAGCGGCGGCTGCTGCGGCTCCTCAGGCAGCGACAGCAGCAGCGATCGGGGGGACGTGGGGGGCGGACAAGCGGCGGCTCCTGCGGCTCCTCAGGCAGCGACAGCAGCAGCGATCGGGGGGACGTGGGGGGCGGACAAGCGGCGGCTCCTGCGGCTCCTCAGGCAGCGACAGCAGCAGCGATCGGGGGGACGTGGAGGGGCGGACAAGCGGCGGCTCCTCCGGCCGCGGCCAGGACGTGGCTTCGCCGGCACCGGGGCCCGAGACCGCGCGCTGTGGGGCTGCGGGGCGGGTGTGGGGCCGGGGGTCTCCGGGGGTCCCGCAGCGGCCGCTGTGGGGCGGGATGGGGCGGCTGTGGAATTACCTGTGGGGCACTCATGGGGCTGCTGTAGGGGCTCTTAAGAGGCATGTCTGGAGCACTTATGGGGCGACTATGGGGCAGGTGCTGGGCTGCTACAGCGGGACCTGTGGGGCACCCAGGTATGTGCACCCAGCACCGCGTGCACGCACACGCAGCTACACACTGATGTGTAAGCAAACACGTGGCCACACACACGCACACTTCCACAAGCGCGCCCAGTCCCATCTATTGACAGAAAGGCGTACGTGAAATGTACTGACATGCTTGAGGGTAAACACGTGCGTGGATGTTTGGCACACTGCACACACGCACACGTCTGAACGATAATGCTCCAGCTTTAGCATAAATGGAGCTGACATCAAGGCACTCACATGTGACGTCCCATTGTGACGTCCCAGGACCCCCCATTGTCTCCAGGGCCCATTGTGACATCCCAGGACCCCCCCTTGTCCTCAGGGCCCATTGTGACATCAGCAGCGATCGGGGGGACGTGGGGGGCGGACAAGCGGCGGCTGCTGCGGCTCCTCAGGCAGCGACAGCAGCAGCGATCGGGGGGACGTGGGGGGCGGACAAGCGGCGGCTCCTCCGGCCGCGGCCAGGACGTGGCTTCGCCGGCACCGGGGCCCGAGACCGCGCGCTGTGGGGCTGCGGGGCGGGTGTGGGGCCGGGGGTCTCCGGGGGTCCCGCAGCGGCCGCTGTGGGGCGGGATGGGGCGGCTGTGGAATTACCTGTGGAATTACCCCCAAAACCTGAACCACCAAATCCTTCACCCCCAAAACCTCCCTCCTCCAAACCCTGCACTTCAAAATGCTGCACCCCCAAATCCTTCTCCCCAACACCCTGCACCCCCAAATCCTGTACCCCAAAGCCCTGCACTCTGAAATCATACATGCCCAGAACGTGCACCCTAAACTGTGCACCCCAAAATCCTAAACCCCTTAACCCTGCACACCCAAATCCTCCAGACCCATGTCCCGAACCCAGCACCCCAAAATCTACCCCCCAAAACCTACATCCCCAAATAATGCACCCCCAGGTCCTGAACACCCAAAATCTGCACCCCCAATTCTGGTGCTAAACCCTGCACCCCCAGAACCCTGCACCACTGAACCTTGCACCCCGAAACCCTGCTCCCTAAATCCTCCCCCCCAAAACTCTGCACCCCAAAACCCTATATCCAAATCCTGCACCCCACAAGTTGCAGCCCATATCCCTGCACCCCCAAATCCCTGCACCCCCAAATCCTCCAACCCTCAGGTCCTGCACGCCCAGGTGTTGAACACCTGAACCCCTCACTCCAGACCCCTCACCCCAGACCCCTCACCCCAGACCCCTCACCCCAAATCCTGCACCCCCAAATCCTCCAGCCCCATGTCCCAAACCCCCAAACCCTGCACCCTCAAGTCTTGCACCCCCAAACCATTCTCCCCCAAATCCTGCAACCCCAAACCCCACACCTCCTGCACCCCAAAATTCGACACCTCCAAATTCTAAACCCTTAAACCCTGCATCTCGCAAATCCTTCCCCCCAAAACAGTGCCCCCCAAACCCTGCACCCCAGATCCTGCAGCCCCTAACTCTGCACCCCAAACGCTGCCCCTCAGATCCTGCGTCCCCAACCCTGCACCCCAAATCCTTTACCCCAAAATTCCCCAAACCTGCAAACCCAAATCCTGCACCCCCGGGTCCTGAACATGCGAACCCTGCACCCCCAAACCTGCAGCCCAAAGCCCTGCACCCCCAAATCCTGCCGTACACAACCCTTCCCCCCAAACCTCTTCAACCCAAGATACTGAAACCCTAAGCCCTGCCCCCCAAACCTACATCCCCAAATCCTGCACCCCCAGGTCCTGAACACCCAAAATCTGCACCCCCAAACCCTTAACTCCAAAAACCTGCACCCCCAATTCTGCCTCCACAAGACCTGCACCCCCAAACCCTGCACCACTAAACCCTGCACCCCCAAACCCTGTACCCCAAATCCTGACCCCCACAAGTTGCACCCTAAAAACCTGCACCCCAAATCCTGTCCTACCCAACCCTTCACCCCAAACCCCTTCACCCCAAGATCCTGCTGCCCTAAACCCTGCACCCCAAAATCATCCCTCCCAGCCCTGCCCCCCAAACCCTGTCCCCCTAAAGCCTGACCCCTAAACCCTGCTCCCCAAAACCCTGCTACCCCCAATCTTGCACCCCCCAACTCTGCACCCCCAGATCCTGCTGCTCCAAACCCTGCACCCCCAAATCCTCCAGCCCCACGTCCCGATCTCCCAAACCCTGCACCCCACAACCCTGCACCCCACAACCCCTTCACCCCCAAATCCTGCACCCCCAGCCCTACCCAATAAAATTTCCACCCCCAAATCCTGCCCTACCAAGGCCTCCACCCCAAACCCTTGCACACCAAGATCCTGCACCCTAAACCCTGCACCCCCATATCCTCCTTCCCCAAACCCTGCACCCCAAAACACTTCACTCCAAACCACTGCACCCCTAAATCCTGCAACCCCAAATCCTGGCCCCCAAACCCGGCACCCCAAACTCCTGCACCCAAAGATCCTACTGCCCTAAACCCTGAACCCCCAAATCCTGCAGCCCTGGAACCTGCAACCCCAGACTCTGTAGCCACAAATCAGGCCCCGCAAAATCCTGCTCCCCTGGCCTTGCACCCCCAAATCCTGCACCACCTAATCCTCCAACCCCCTAACACAAACACCTAACCCCTTCTCCTCAGGGCCCATTGTGACACCCTGGGGATCCCCCTTGTCCCCAGGGCCCATTGTGGCACCATGGGGACCCCCTTTGTCCCCAGGGCCAATTGTGACATCCCAGGACCCCCCTTTGTCCCCAGGGCCCATTGTGACAGGGTGGAGATCCCCCCTGTCCCCAGGCCTGTTGTGATGTCCCAGGACCCCCCATTGTCCCCAGGGCCCATTGTGACACCTTGGGGACCCCCCTTGTCACTGGGGACCCATTGTGACACCATGGGGACCACCCGTTGTCCTAAGGGCCCATTGTGACATCCTGGGGACCCCCTTGTCCCCAGGGCCCATTGTGACATCCTGGGGACCCCCTTGTCCCCAGGACCCATTGTGACATCTTGGGGACCCCCCCTTGTCCCCAGGGCCCATAGTGAAGTCCCAGGACCCCCTTTGTCCCCAGGGCCCATTGTGACATCCTGGGGACCCCCCTTGTCACTGGGGACCCATTGTAACACTATGGGGACCCCCCCTTGTCCCCAGAGCCCATTGTGACATCCTGGGGACCCCCTTTTTCCCCAGGACCCATTGTGGCACCATTGGGACCCCCTTTGTCACTGGGGCCCATTGTGACGTCCTGGGGACCCCCGTTGTCCCCAGGGCCCATTGTGACGTCCCCGGATCCCCCATTGTCCCCAGAGCCCATTGTGACATCCTGGGGACCCCCATTGTCCACGGGGCCCATTGTGACATTCAGGGGACAGCCTTTGTCCCTAGCGCCCATTGTGACACCGTTGGGACCCCCGTTGTCCCCAGGGGGCCCATTGTGACATCCCAGGACCCCGCATTGTCCCCAGGGCCCATTGTGACGTCCCAGGACCCCCTTTGTCCCCAGGGCCCATTGTGTCATCCTGGGGAACCCTTTGTCCCCAGGGTCCATTGTGAAATCCTGGGGACCCCTCTTTGTCCCCACGGCCCACTGTGAGATCCTGGGGACCCCCTTGTCCCCAGGGCCCATTTTGAAACCGTGGGTATCCCCCTAGTCCCCAGGGCCCATTGTGACAACCTGGGGACCCCCTTTGTCCCCAGGACCCATTGTGACATCCCAGGACCCCCTTTGTCCCCAGCCCCATTGTGACATCCAAGGGACCCCCCTTTGTCCCTAGGGCCCATTGTGACATTCCAGGACCCCCCATTGTCCCCAGAGCCCATTGTAACATCCAGGGCACCATCCTTGATCCGCAGGGCCCATTGTGACGTCCCAGGACCCCCCTTTGTCCCCAGGGCCCATTGTGACATCCCAGGACCCCACTTTATACTGAAGGCCCATTGTGACATCCTGGGGACCCCCTTTGCCCCAGGGCCCATTGTGACGTCCCCGGACCCCCCATTGTCCCCAGGGCCCATTGTGACATTCAGGGGACAGCCTTTGTCCCAAGGGCCCATTGTGACACCGTCGGGACCCCTGTTGTCCCCAGAGCCGATTGTGACATCCTGGAAACCCCCTTTGTCCCCAGGGCCCATTGTGACCTCCCAGAACCCCACTTTGTCCCCAGGGCCCATTGTGACACCGTGGGTCCCCCATTTGTCCCCAGGGCCCATTGTGAGATTTAGGGACCTCCCAGTTGTGCCTAGGGCTCATTGTGACATCCCAAGACCCCCCATTATCCCCAGGGCCCATTGTGACGTCCCAGGACCCCCCGTCATCCCCAGGGCCCATTGTGACATCCTGGGGACCCTCTTTGTCCCCAGGGCCTATTGTGAAATCCTGGGCACCCCCTTTGTCCCCAGGGCCCATTGTGACGTCCCAGGACCCCCCTTTGTCCCCAGGGTCCATTGTGACATCCTGGGGACCCTCTTTGTCCCCAGGGCCCATTGTGACAGGGTGGGGACTCCCTTTGTCCCCAGGGGCCATTGTGACATCTCAGGACACCCCAATTGTTTCCAGGGCCCATTGTGACGTCCTGGGGACCGCCCAGTTGTCCCCAGGGCCCATTGTGGCATCCTGGGGACCCCCTTTTTTCCCCAGGGCCCATTGTGACATTCAGGGAACATTGTTTTGTCCCCAGGGCACATTGCGACATCTCAGGACCCCCCAATTGTCCCCAGGGCCCATTGTGGCATCCTGGGTACCCCTTTTATCCCCGGGGCCCATTGTGACATCCTGGGGACTCCCCTTGTCACTGGTGACCCATTGTGACACCATGGGGACCACCCCTTTCTCCCCAGTGCCCATTGTGACATCCTGGGGACCCCTTTGTCCCCAGAGCCCATTGTGACATCCTGGTGAGCCCCCTTTGTCCCCAGGGCCCATTGTGACATCCCAGGACCCCCCTTTGTCACCAGGGCCCATTGTGACGTCCCAGGACCCCTCTTTGTCCCCAGGGCCCATTGTGACATCCCCGGACCCCCCATTGTCCCCAGAGCCCATTGTGACATCCTTGGGACCCCCATTGTCCCCAGGGCCCATTGTGACATTCAGGGGACAGCCTTTTTCCCAAGGGCCCATTGTGACACCATGGGGACCTGCCCTTGTCCTCAGGGCCCATTGTGACATCCTGGGGACCCTCTTGTCCCCAGGGCCCATAGTTGCACCCTGGGGACCCCCTCTTTATTCCCAGTGCCCATTGTGACATCCCAGGACCCCCCTATGTCCCCAGGGCCCATTGTGACACCATGGGGACACCCCTTTGACTCCAGGGCCCATTGTCACATCCCAGGACCCCCCAATTGTCCCCAGGGCCCATTGTGACATCCTGGGGACCCGCCCTTGTCCGCAGGGCCCATTGTGAAGTCCCAGGACCCCCTTTGTCCCCAGGGCCCATTGTGACATCCTGGGGACCCCCCTTGTCACTGGGGATCCATTGTATACACCATGGGGACCCCCATTGTCCCCAGGGCCCATTGTGACATCCTGGGGACCCCCCTTGTCACTGGTGACCCATTGTGACACCATGGGGACCCCCGTTTGTCCCCAGGGCTCATTGTGACATCCCAGGACCCCCCATTGTCCCAAGGACCCATTGTGACATCTCAGGACCCCACTTGTCACTGGGGACCCATTGTGACACCATAGGGACCCCCGTTTGTCCCCAGGGCTCATTGTGACATCCCAGGACCTCCCATTGTCCCCAGGGCCCATTGTGACACCATGGGGACCGCCTTGTCCCTCTGGCCCGTTGTGGCACCGTGGGGACCTCCTTTGTCCCCAGGGCCCGTTGTGACACCATGGGGACCCCTTTTGTCACTGTGGCCCAATGTGACATCCCAGGACCCCACTTTGTACCCAAGGCCCATTGTGACACCGTGGGGACCCCCCTTGTCACCAGAGCCCATTGTGACATCCTGGGGACCCCCCTTGTCTCCAGGGCCCACCGTGGCACCGTGGGGACCACCCTTGTCACTGGGACCCATTGTAACACTATGGGGATCCCCCCTTGTCCCCAGAGCCCATTGTGACATCCTGGGGACCCCCTTGTTCCCCAGGGCCCACTGTGATGTCCCAGGACCCCCCCTTGTCCCCAGAGCCCATTGTGACATCCTGGGGACGCCCTTTTTCCCCAGGACCCATTGTGGCACCATTGGGACCCCCTTTGTCACTGGGACCCATTGTGACATCCCAGGACCTCACTTTGTCCCAAGGGCCCATTGTGACTTCCGGGGGACCCCCTTTGTCACCAGGGCCCATTGTGACGTCCCCGGACTCCCCATTGTCCCCAGACCCATTGTGACATCCTGGGAACCCCCTTTGTCCCCAGGGCCCATTGTGACATTTCAGGACCCCACTTTGTCCCCAGGGCCCATTGTGACATCCTGGAGACGCCCTTTGTCCCCAGAGCCCGTTGTGACATCTAAGGACCCCCCAATTGTGCCCAGGGCTCATTGTGACATCCCAGGACCCCCCATTGTCCCCAGGGCCCATTGTGACGTCCCAGGCCCCCCCTTTGTCCCCAGGGTCTATTGTGAGATCCTGGGGACCCCCCTTTGTCCCTAGGGCCCGTTGTGACATCCTGGGGACCTCGTTTGTCACTAGGGTCCATTGTGGCACCATGGGGATGCCCTTTGTCCCCAGGACCCATTGTGACATCCTGGGCACCCCCTTTGTCCCCAGGGCCTATTGTGACAGGGTGGGGACTCCCTTTGTCCCTAGGGGCCATTGTGACATCCTGGGGACATCGTTTGTCCCCAGGGTCCATTGTGGCACCATGGGGACCCCCTTTGTCCCCAGGGCCCATTGTGACATCACAGGACCCCCTTTGTCCCCAGGACCCATTGTGACATCCTGGGCACCCCCTTTGTCCCCAGGGCCTATTGTGAAATCCTGGGGACCCCCTTTGTCACCAGGGCCCATTGTGACATCTCAGGACCCCCCAATTGTTTCCAGGGCTTATTGTGACATCCTGGGGACCCCCCTTTGTCCCCAGGGCCCATTGTGACATTCAGGGGACCCCTCTTTGTCCCCAGGGCCTATTGTGACATCCTGGGGACCCCCCTTTGTCCCCAAGGCCCATTGTGATAGGGTGGGGAACCCCTTTTTCTCCAGGGCCCATTGTGCCATCCTGGGGACCCCACTTTGTTCCCAGGACCCATTGTGATGTCCACAATGGCCCCGTTGTCCCAAGGGGTTATTGTGACATCCTGGGGACCTCCTTTGTCCCCAGGGCCCATTGTGACGTCCCAGGACCCTCCATTTTTCCAAGAGCCCATTGTGACATCCTGGCGACCCCGCTTTTTCCTCAGGGCCCATTGTGGCACCATGGGGAGCCCCTCTGTCTCCAGGGCCCATTGTGACATTTAGGGGACTCATCTTTGTCCCCAGGGCCCATTGTGACATCCCAGGATCCCCCAATTGTCCCCAGGGCCCATTGTGACACCGTGGGTACCCTGCTTGTCCCCAGGGCTCATTGTGACATCCTGGGGACCCCCCGTTGTCCCAGGTCCCATTGTGACATCCCAGGACCCCCCTTTTCCCCAGGGCCCATTGTGACTTCCTGGGGACCCTCTTTGTCCCCAGGGCCCATTTTGGCACCATAGGGACGCCCTTTGTCACTGGGGCCCATTGTGACATCCCAGGACACCCCCTTGTCCCCAGGGCCCTTTGTGACATTCAGGGGACCCCTCTTTGTCCCCAGGGCCCGTTGTTGCATCCTGGGGTCCCCCCTTGTCCCCAGGGCCCATTTTGACATTCAGGAGAGCCCTCTTTGTCCCCAGGGCCTGTTGTGACATCCTGGGGACCCCCTTTGTCACTGGGGCCCATTGTGACATCCCAGGACCCCCCTTTGTCTGCAGGTCCCATTGTGACATTCAGGGGACCCCACTTTGTCCCCAGGGCCCACTGTGAAGTCCTAGGACCTCCCTTTGTCCCCAGGGCCCATTGTGACACCGTGGGGACCCCCTGTTTTCCCCAGGGCCCATTGTGACATCTGGTGGACCCCCTTGTCCCCAGGGCCCATCGTGGAACCGTGGGGACCCTCCTTGTCACTAGGGCCCATTTTTACACCATGGGGACCACCCCTTTCTCCCCAGTGCCCATTGTGACATCCTGGGGACCCCACTTGTCCCCAGAGCCCATTATCACATCCTTGGGACCCCTGTGTCCCCAGGGCCCATTGTGACGTCCCAGGACCCCCCATTGTCCCCAGGGTGCATTGTGACACCGTGGGGACCCCCTTTGTCCCCAGAGCCCATTGTGACATCCTGGGGAGCCCCCTTTGTCCCCAGGGCCCATTGTGACATTTCTGGACCCCCCACTGTCTCCAGGGCCCATTGTGAACATCCTGGGGACCCCTCTTTGTCCTCAGGGCCCATTGTGACATCCTGGGCTGCCCCGTATGTCACCAGGGCCCATTCTGACACCGTGTGGACCCCCTGTTGTCCTCAGGGCCCATTGTGACATCCCAGGACCCCCAATTGTCCCCAGGGCCCATTGTGACACAATGGGGAACCCTCTTGTCACTGGGGACGCATTGTGACGCAATGGGGACCCCACCTTTGTCTCAAGTGCCCATTGTGACATCCTGGGGACCCCCTTTATCCCCAGGACCCATTGTGACATCCCAGGGCCCCACTTTGTCCCCAGGGCCCATTGTGACATCCCAGGGCCCCCCTTGTCCCCAGGGCCCATTGTGACATCCTGGTGACTCCCTTTGTCCCCAGGGCCCATTGTGGCACCATGGGGACCCTCTTTGTCACTGGGGCCCATTGTGACATCCCAGGACTCCACTTTGTCTTAGAAGGTCACTGATCGGACTACTGGTGCATCCTGACTCTGCTTTCTCAATAAACATTGAAGAACACCTGGGGTTTGTTTGCTCCAAGGGAAAACTTCCCTCCCACGGTTCCTGGTTCCCGGTCCTGTTTCCCGGTCCGGTTTGGCTTCGCTATCAGAACAGCTGCTGCCTCCACAGCCGCGCTCAAAGTCCCCGTTGTGACACGGGGATGGCGGGAGAAGGGGGGTGGCGGGGGCGGCAGCGGCGGCGATTGGGGGGGGGGGCAGTCGGGGCTGGGCGGACAAGCGGCGGCTGCTGCGGCTCCTCAGGCAGCGACAGCAGCAGCGATCGGGGGGACGTGGGGGGCGGACAAGCGGCGGCTGCTGCGGCTCCTCAGGCAGCGACAGCAGCAGCGATCGGGGGGACGTGGGGGGCGGACAAGCGGCGGCTGCTGCGGCTCCTCAGGCAGCGACAGCAGCAGCGATCGGGGGGACGTGGGGGGCGGACAAGCGGCGGCTGCTGCGGCTCCTCAGGCAGCGACAGCAGCAGCGATCGGGGGGACGTGGGGGGCGGACAAGCGGCGGCTGCTGCGGCTCCTCAGGCAGCGACAGCAGCAGCGATCGGGGGGACGTGGGGGGGCGGACAAGCGGTGGCTGCTGTGGCTCCTCAGGCAGCGACAGCAGCAGCGATCGGGGGGACGTGGGGGGCGGAAAAGCGGCGGCTGCTGCGGCTCCTCAGGCAGCGACAGCAGCAGCGATCGGGGGGACGTGGGGGGCGGACAAGCGGCGGCTCCTCCGGCCGCGGCCAGGACGTGGCTTCGCCGGCACCGGGGCCCGAGACCGCGCGCTGTGGGGCTGCGGGGCGGGTGTGGGGCCGGGGGTCTCCGGGGGTCCCGCAGCGGCCGCTGTGGGGCGGGATGGGGCGGCTGTGGAATTACCTGTGGGGCACTCATGGGGCTGCTGTAGGGGTCTTAAGAGGCATGTCTGGAGCACTTATGGGGCGACTATGGGGCAGGTGCTGGGCTGCTACAGCGGGACCTGTGGGGCACCCAGGTATGTGCACCCAGCACCGCGTGCACGCACACGCAGCTACACACTGATGTGTAAGCAAACACGTGGCCACACACACGCACACTTCCACAAGCGCGCCCAGTCCCATCTATTGACAGAAAGGCGTACGTGAAATGTACTGACATGCTTGAGGGTAAACACGTGCGTGGATGTTTGGCACACTGCACACACGCACACGTCTGAACGATAATGCTCCAGCTTTAGCATAAATGGAGCTGACATCAAGGCACTCACATGTGGACAGACCAACGTTTATAGGCACTAAGGCTTTCGCGCACAGGTTCGTCCAAGAACAGGCACATACCTGCAGGCACCCTCCGAATGTGTGTTCTGTGCATTCTCTTAAGGGACGCTAGATGGCAGCAAAGACCATGAAATTATTAACCTCAGTCTAACCCTAGGTTTATGACATTTTTTCTTACTATAGATGCGTTTGATGCTAAAAATTCCCCCAAATTGTAATGAATATGCGATAATTGTGTGAATACAAGCATCGCAAGAGCATCCAGTTTTTGGAGCACTTATGGAACATGATAAAGCCAGGCAGAGCCTGACAAAGCGCGACAGAGCCCAACAGGGCTTGACAGAGCCTGATAGAACTCAACAGGGGCCGACAAATCCCGACAGCGCCTGACAGCGAACAGTGGAGTCTGGCAGGGCCTGACAGAGGCTGTCAAAGCACGACAGAGCCAGAGGAGCCTGACAGAGCCCAGCAAACCCGACAGGAATAGACAAGGCCTGGGTGCACAGACCTGGGTGCGTGTGGAAAGGTTTCTGCCTGTTTTCCAGTGAGGAATGGTGTGTGTGCACGTGGACAAACAGAAGGCGAAGCAACTCGGTTCCAACACTGAAGAAGGCTGTACAGTCACGTAGACACGGGGGCTGCTCCACTCCTGCTCTCCTGCTCTCTTGCAGGACACAGAGGCCTCAGAGCCCTGTTCAGTTCAGTTCAGTTCCATACAATGTTCACTGACTGCAAGAAAATCCCTCAAATCCCCCACAATGTGGGGCTCAAAAGGGAGTCCCCCTGAAAAGAGGGGGTCACAGTCCAAAAATGCCTGAAAATTCCTGGGGGAGGATAAAACTTATTAAACCCTGTAAATATGAGCGTGAGAATTTCAAACAGAGAGAAGTCTGTCGTTTGTATTTATATATTGCAGAATGGTATTCATGTAGATATAAAATGATTTTAAAATAAAACCCCTTTTCTACTCTGTTATATAAAGGATTTTAGAATGTAAAAAATTTCTGTTGATGGTTTTAAGAATACAAACATCTTATCTATTTGTAGATTAAAAAGTGAAGGACTTGAAAAAGAAAAAAATATCTAGATAGGAACTTAAAATAGAAAAAAGTGTGAGTAGGCAGAGCTATGTATAATTACTACGTGTTACATAGTCTAAATAGGTAATAAATATCATCTATATATATCCACTCACACCCGTATACATACCTTTAATTTATTAATAAATGTAAATCGATATCCCAGTCTAAATATATATAATTGTAAATATGTCAAAATCTGTAAATTTGAAAAGATACCTGAGTGTTAAAATGGAAGTTTAAATGTATTTAAGTGTAAATAGACACCGGATCAGAGCGCAGCGCGGGGCAAACGGGGACGGGTGATGATAGGCGGAGAGAATGGAAATTGACGTGCTTAGCTGGCCAATGAGATTGCGGAGAGGGAAGAGAAGGGGCGGGCCGCGGGGGAAGGGTTGTCTCGAGGGCTTCCCAATGCGCATGCGCAGAAATGGGCGCTGCGAGGTGCACGGGGCGCTCTCGGCGGCCACGTGCGCGCACCGTTGGAGCCCGGAGCGGACTCGCTGCGCCGCTGTTTCTGCGAGGCCCCGGGGAGTGCCCGGCCCGGCCCCGCCCGGCCCGCTCCGCTCCGTCTCAGAGCCGCCTGGAGAGCCGGGTCGGGCAGCCCCTTCTCGGCTCCACCTCTTCCCGAGCTAAGCCACGCCCCCTTGGGGCCGTGCCATGTTGACCGCACCCTCTCCCTACCCCAAGAGGCTCCTCCCATGGGGGCGTGCCCCAGAGAATGCCCACCCCCAGACCACCTCCCATGGGGCGTGACACAGAGGCTCCGCCCCGCCGAGGGGCTCCCCGTGGGCGTGCCCTCTCAGTACCCGCCCCTCGGCACTGACCCCACCCCATGTAGGCGGGGCCACACCCAGCTGCCCCCTCCCATCTGTGACCCATAACCAACCCCATAGCAGCCCTATGGCTGCCCCACAGGTCCCGCTGTAGCAGCCCAGCACCTGCCCCATAGTCGCCCCATAAGTGCTCCAGACATGCCTCTTAAGAGCCCCTACAGCAGCCCCATGAGTGCCCCACAGGTAATTCCACAGCCGCCCCATCCCGCCCCACAGCGGCCGCTGCGGGACCCCCGGAGACCCCCGGCCCCACACCCGCCCCGCAGCCCCACAGCGCGCGGTCTCGGGCCCCGGTGCCGGCGAAGCCACGTCCTGGCCGCGGCCGGAGGAGCCGCCGCTTGTCCGCCCCCCACGTCCCCCCGATCGCTGCTGCTGTCGCTGCCTGAGGAGCCACAGCAGCCGTCGCTTGTCCGCCCCCCCACGTCCCCCCGATCGCTGCTGCTGTCGCTGCCTGAGGAGCCGCAGCAGCCGCCGCTTGTCCACCCCCCACGTCCCCCCGATCGCTGCTGCTGTCGCTGCCTGAGGAGCCGCAGCAGCCGCCGCTTGTCCGCCCAGCCCCGACTGCCACCCCCCAATCGCTGCCGCTGCCGCCCCCGCCACCCCCCTTCTCCCGCCATCCCGGTGTCACAACGGGGACTTTGAGCGCGGCTGTGGAGGCAGCAGCTGTTCTGATAGCGAAGCCAAACCGGACCGGGAAACAGGACCGGGAACCAGGAACCGTGGGAGGGAAGTTTTCCCTTGGAGCAAACAAACCGCAGGTGTTCTTCAATGTTTATTGAGAAAGCAGAGTCAGGATGTACCAGTAGTCCGATCAGTGACCTTCTAAGACAAAGTGGGGTCCTGGGATGTCACAATGGGCCCCAGTGACAAAGAGGGTCCCCATGGTGCCACAATGGGCCCTGGGGACAAGGGGGTCCACCAGATGTCACAATGGGCCCTGGGGAAAACAGGGGGTCCCCACGGTGTCACAATGGGCCCTGGGGACAAAGGGAGGTCCTAGGACGTCACAGTGGGCCCTGGGGACAAAGTGGGGTCCCCTGAATGTCACAATGGGACCTTCAGACAAAGGGGGGTCCTGGGATGTCACAATGGGCCCCAGTGACAAAGGGGGTCCCCAGGATGTCACAACAGGCCCTGGGGACAAAGAGGGCTCTCCTGAATGTCAAAATGGGCCATGGGGACAAGGGGGGACCCCAGGATGCAACAACGGGCCCTGGGGACAAAGAGGGGTCCCCTGAATGTCACAAAGGGCCCTGGGGACAAGGGGGTATCCTGGGATGTCACAATGGACCCTGGGGACAAATAGCAGTTCCCTGAATATCACAATGGGCCCTGGAGACAAGGGGTGTCCTGGGATGTCACAATGGGCCACAGTGACAAAGGGCGTCCCTATGGTGCCAAAATGGGCCCTGGGGACAAAGAGGGTCCCCAGGAAGTCACAATGGGCCCTGGGGACAAAGGGGGGTCCTGGGATGTCACAATGGGACCTGGGACAACGGGGGGTCCCCAGGATGTCACAATGAGCCCTGGGGACAAGCAGGGTACCCACGGTGTCACAATGGGCCCTGGGGACAAAGGGGGGTCCCGAGGATGTCACAATGGGCCCTGGGGCCAAAGAGGAGTCCCCTAAATGTCACAATGGGCCCTGGAGACAGAGGGGCTCCCCATGGTGCCACAATGGGCCCTGAGGAAAAAGCGGGGTCGCCAGGATGTCACAATGGGCTCTTGGAAAAATGGAGGGTCCTGGGACGTCACAATGGGCCCTGGGGACAAAGGAGGTCCCCAGGATGTCACAATGACCCCTTGGGACAACGGGGCCATTGTGGACATCACAATGGGTCTTGGGAACAAAGTGGGGTCCCCAGGATGGCACAATGGGCCCTGGAGACAAAGGGGTTCCCCACCCTATCACAATGGGCCTTGGGGACAAAGGGGGGTCCCCTGAATGTCACAATGGGCCCTGGGGACAAAGGGGGGTCCCCAGGATGTCACAATAAGCCCTGGAACAATTGGGGGGTCCTGAGATGTCACAATGGGCCCTGGGGACAAAGGGGGTCCCCAGGATTTCACAATGGGCCCTGGGGACAAAGGGGGTGCCCAGGATGTCACAATGGGTCCTGGGGACAAAGGGGGTCCTGTGATGTCACAATGGGCCCTAGGGGACAAAGGGGGTCCCCATGGTGCCACAATGGACCCTGGGGACAAACGAGGTCCCCAGGATGTCACAATGGGCCCTGGGGACAAAGGGAGTCCCCACCCTGTCACAATAGGCCCTGGAAACAATTGGGGGGTCCTGAGATGTCACAATGGGCCCTGGGGACAAAGGGGGTGCCCAGGATTTCACAATGGGCCCTGGGGACAAAGGGGGTGCCCAGGATGTCACAATGGGTCCTGGGGACAAAGGGGGTCCTGTGATGTCACAATGGGCCCTGGGGACAAAGAGGGGTCCCCTGAATGTCACAATGGGCCCTGGGGACAAAGGGGGGTCCCCAGGATGTCACAATAAGCCCTGGAAACAATTGGGGGGTCCTGAGATGTCACAATGGGCCCTGGGGACAAAGGGGGTCCCCAGGATTTCACAATGGGCCCTGGGGACAAAGGGGGTGCCCAGGATGTCACAATGGGTCCTGGGGACAAAGGGGGTCCCCATGGTGCCACAATGGACCCTGGGGACAAACGAGGTCCCCAGGATGTCACAATGGGCCCTAGGGACAAAGGGAGTCCCCACCCTGTCACAATAGGCTCTGGGGACAAAGGGGGTGCCCAGGATGTCACAATGGGTCCTGGGGACAAAGGGCATCCCCATGGTGCCACAATGGACCCTAGTGAAAAACGGGGTCCCCAGGATGTCACAATGGGCCCTGGGGACAAGGGGGTCCCCAGGATCTCACAATGGACCCTGGGGACAAAGTGGGGGCCTGGGACGTCACAATTGGCCCTGGGGACAATGGGGGGTCCTGGGATGTCACAATGAGCCCTGGGCACAATTGGGGGGTACTTAGATGTCACAACGGGCTCTGGGGACAAAGGGCGTCTCCAGGATGTCACAATGGGCCCTGGGGACAAAGTGGGGTCCTGAAATGTCACAGTGGGCCCTGGGCACAAAGGGGGTTCCCAGGATGTCACAATGGGCTCTGGGGACAACTAGGATTCCAACGGTGTCACAATGGGCCCTTGGGACAAAGCCTGTCCCCTGAATGTCACAATGGGCCCTGGGGACAATGGGAGGTCCGGGGACGTCACAATGGGCCCTGGGGACAAAGGGGGGTCCTGGGACGTCACAATGGGCCCTGGTGACAAAGGGGGTCCCCCGGAAGTCACAATGGGCCCTGGGGACAAAGTGAGGTCCTGGGAAGTCACAATGGGCCCCAGTGACAAAGGGGGTCCCAATGGTGCCACAATGGTTCCTGGGGAAAAAGGGCGTCCCCAGGATGTCACAATGGGCTCTGGGGACAAGGGGGGGTCCTGGGACATCACAGTGGGCCCTGGGGAACAAGGGGGTCCCCAGGATTTCACAATGGGCTCTGGGGACAAGGGGGGGTCCCCATAGTGTTACAATGGGGCCCAGTGACAAGGGTGGTCCCCACGGTGCCACGGTGGGCCCTGCAGACAAGGGGGGTCCCCAGGATGTCACAATGGGCTCTGGGGACAAGGGGGGTCCCCACGGTGTCACAATGGGCCTTGGGTACAAAGTGGGGTCCTGGGATGTCACATTGGGCCACAGTGACAAAAGGGGTCCCCACGGTGTCACAACGGGCCCTGGGGACAAAAGAGGTCCCCACGGTGCCACAACGGGCCAGAGGGACAAGGCGGTCCCCATGGTGTCACAATGGGCCCTGGGGACAATGGGAGGTCCTGGGATGTCACAATGAGCCCTGGGGACAAACGGGGGTCCCTATGGTGTCACAATGGGTCCCCAGTGACAAGTGGGGTCCTGAGATGTCACAATGGGTCCTTGGGACAATGGGGGGTCCTGGGATGTCACAATGAGCCCTGGGGACAAACGGGGGTCCCCATGGTGTCACAATGGGTCACCAGTGACAAGGGGGGTCCCCAGGATGTCACAATGGGCCCTGGGGACAATGGGGGTCCCCATGGTGTATACAATGGGTCCCCAGTGACAAGGGGGTTCCCCAGGATGTCACAATGGGCCCTGGGGACAAAGGGGGTCCTGGGACTTCACAATGGGCCCTGCGGACAAGGGCGGGTCCCCAGGATGTCACAATGGGCCCTGGGGACAAGGGGGGGTCCCCATAGTGTTACAATGGGGCCCAGTGACAAGGGTGGTCCCCACGGTGCCACGGTGGGCCCTGCAGACAAGGGGGGTCCCCAGGATGTCACAATGGGCTCTGGGGACAAGGGGGGTCCCCACGGTGTCACAATGGGCCTTGGGTACAAAGTGGGGTCCTGGGATGTCACATTGGGCCACAGTGACAAAAGGGGTCCCCATGGTGTCACAACGGGCCCTGGGGACAAAGGAGGTCCCCACGGTGCCACAACGGGCCAGAGGGACAAGGCGGTCCCCATGATGTCACAATGGGCCCTGGGGACAATGGGAGGTCCTGGGATGTCACAATGAGCCCTGGGGACAAACAGGGGTCCCTATGGTGTCACAATGGGTCCCCAGTGACAAGTGGGGTCCTGAGATGTCACAATGGGTCCTTGGGACAATGGGGGGTCCTGGGATGTCACAATGAGCCCTGGGGACAAACGGGGGTCCCCATGGTGTCACAATGGGTCACCAGTGACAAGGGGGGTCCCCAGGATGTCACAATGGGCCCTGGGGACAATGGGGGTCCCCATGGTGTATACAATGGGTCCCCAGTGACAAGGGGGTTCCCCAGGATGTCACAATGGGCCCTGGGGACAAAGGGGGTCCTGGGACTTCACAATGGGCCCTGCGGACAAGGGCGGGTCCCCAGGATGTCACAATGGGCCCTGGGGACAATTGGGGGGTCCTGGGATGTGACAATGGGCCCTGGAGTCAAAGGGGTGTCCCCATGGTGTCACAATGGGCCCTGGTGACATAGGGGGGTCCTGGGATGTCACAATGGGCACTGGGAATAAAGAGGGGGTCCCCAGGGTGCAACTATGGGCCCTGGGGACAAGAGGGTCCCCAGGATGTCACAATGGGCCCTGAGGACAAGGGCAGGTCCCCATGGTGTCACAATGGGTCCGCAGTGACGAGGAGGGTCCCCATGGTGTCACAATTGGCCCTGGGGACAACGGGGGTCCCGATGGTGTCACAATGGGCCCTTGGGAAAAAGGCTGTCCCCTGAATGTCACAATGGGCCCTGGGGACAATGGGGGTCCCAAGGATGTCACAATGGGCTCTGGGGACAATGGGGGGTCCGGGGATGTCACAATGGGCCCTGGGGACAAAGAGGGGTCCTGGGACGTCACAATGGGCCCTGGTGACAAAGGAGGGTCCTGGGATGTCACAATGGGCCCTGGGGACAAAGGGGGCTCACCAGGATGTCACAATGGGCTCTGGGGACAAAGGGGTCCCCAGGATGTCACAATGGGACCCGGGGATAAAAGGGGTACCCAGGATGCCACAATGGGCCCTGGGGACAATTGGGGGGTCCTGAGATGTCGCAATGTGCCCTGGGGACAAAACAATGTTCCCTGAATGTCACAATGGGCCCTGGGGAAAAAGGGGGTTCCCCAGGATGCCACAATGGGCCCTGTGGACAACTGGGCGGTCCCCAGGACGTCACAATGGGCCCTGGAAACAATTGGGGTGTCCTGAGATGTCACAATGGGCCCTGGGGACAAAGGGGGATCCTGGGACGTCACAATGGCCCCTGGGGACAAAGGGAGTCCCCACCCTGTCACAATGGGCCCTGGGGACAAAGAGGGTCCCCAGGATGTCACAATGGACCCTGGGGACAAAGGGGGGTCCTGGGACGTCACAATGGGCCCTGGGGACAAAGGAGGTCCCCAGGATTTCACAATGGGCCATGGGCACAAGGGGGGTCCTGGAATGTCACAATGGGCCCTGGGGACAAAAGGGGTCCCCAGGATTTCACAATAGGCACTGGGGACAAGGGGGTCCCCAGGATGTCACAATGGGCCCTGGGGATGACGGGGGGTCCTGGGACGTCACAATGGGCCCTGGGGACAATGGGGGGTCTTGGGATGTCACAATGAGCCTTGGGCACAATTGGGAGGTCCCTAAATCTCACAATGGGCCCTGGGGACAAATGGGGTCCCCACGGTGTCACAATGGGCCCAGGGGACAGAGGGGGCTCCCCAGGATGTCACAACGGGCTCTGGGGACCAGGGGCGTCCCGAGGATGTCACAATGGGCCCTGGGGACAAAGTGAGGTCCTGGGAGGTCACAATGGGCCCTGGGGACAAAGGGGGTTTCCAGGATGTCACAATGGGCTCTGGGGACAACAGGGGTCCCGACGGTGTCACAATGGGCCCTTGGGACAAAGGCTGTCCCCTGAATGTCACAATGGGCCCTGGGGACAATGGGGGTTCCGGGGACGTCACAATGGGCCCTGGGGCAAAGGGGGTCCCCAGGATGTCACAATGGGCCTTCAGTATAAAGTGGGGTCCTGGGATGTCACAATGGGCCCTGGGGACAAAGGGGGGTCCTGGGACGTCACAATGGACCCTGCGGATCAAGGATGGTGCCCTGGATGTTACAATGGGCTTTGGGGACAATGGGGGTCCTCAGGATGTCACAGTGGGCCCTGGGGACTAGGGGGATACCCACGGTTTCAAAATGGGCCCTGCGGACAAGGGGGTCCTCAGGATCTCACAGTGGGCCGTGGGGACAAAGAGGGGTCCCCAGGATTTCACAATGGACCCTGGGGACAAAGGGTTCCCCAGGATGTCACAATGGGCTCTGGGGACAAAGGAGGTCCCCAGGATGACACAATGGGCCCTGGGGACAATGGGGCGTCCTGATATGTTACAATGAACCCTGGGCACAATTGGGGGGTCCTTGTATGCCACAATGGGCCCTGGTGACAAAGAGGGTCCCCACGGTGTCACAATGGGGTCTCGGGACAAAGGGGAGTCCCCAGTATGTCACAATGGGCCCTGGGGACAATGCGGGGTCCTGGGATGTCACAATGGGCCCCCTGGGGACAACGGGGGTCCCGACGGTGTCACAATGGGCCCTAGGGACAAAGGCTGTCCCCTGAATGTCACAATGGGCCCTGTGGACAATGGGGGTTCCCAGGATGTCACAATGGGCTCTGGGGACAATGGGGGATCTGGGGACGTCACAATGGGCCCTGGGGACAAACGGGGTCCCCAGGACGTCACAATGGGCCCCAGTGACAAAGGGGGTCCCAATGGTGCCACAATGGGTCCTGGGGAAAAAGGGGGTGCCCAGGATGTCACAATGGGACCTGGGGACATGGGGGGGTCCCTATAGTGTTACAATGGGTCCCCAGTGACAAAGGGGGTCCCCAGGATGTCACAATGGGCCCTGGGGACAAAGGGGGTCCTGGGACT
The DNA here is from genome assembly GCF_037038585.1 of Patagioenas fasciata. NCBI lineage: Eukaryota > Metazoa > Chordata > Aves > Columbiformes > Columbidae > Patagioenas > Patagioenas fasciata. The sequence goes on along the minus strand of NC_092534.1, from coordinate 210,866 downwards.
TCACTATGGGCCCTGGGGACAAGGGGGGGTCCCCAAGATGTCACAATGGGTCCTGGGGACAAGGGGGTCCCCAGGATGTCACAATGGGCCCTGGGGACAAAGGGGGTCCTGGGACTTCACTATGGGCCCTGGGGACAAGGGGGTCCCCAGGATGTCACAATGGGCCCTTAGGACAACGGGTGGTCCCCATGGTGTCACAATGGGTCCCCAGTGACAAGGGGGGTCCCCAAGGTGTCACAATGGGCCCTGGGGACAATGGGGGGTCCTGGGACATCACAACAGGCCTGGGGACAAGGGGGATCTCCACCCTGTCACAATGGGCCCTGGGGACAAAGGGGGGTCCTGGGATGTCACAATTGGCCCTGGGGACAAAGGGGGTCCCCATGGTGCCACAATGGGCCCTGGGGACAAAGGGGAGTCCCCAGGATGTCACAATGGGCCCTGAGGACAAGGGGAGGACCCCATGGTGTCACAATGGGTCCTCAGTGAGAAGGGGGTCCCCCATGGTGTCACAATGGGCCCTGGGGACAAGGGGGATCCCCAGGGTGTCACAATGGGCCCTGAGGAGAAGGGGTTAGGTGTTTGTGTTAGGGGGTTGGAGGATTAGGTGGTGCAGGATTTGGGGGTGCAAGGCCAGGGGAGCAGGATTTCGTGGGGCCTGATTTGTGGCTACAGAGTCTGGGGTTGCAGGTTCCAGGGCTGCAGGATTTGGGGGTTCAGGGTTTAGGGCAGTAGGATCTTTGGGTGCAGGAGTTTGGGGTGCCGGGTTTGGGGGCCAGGATTTGGGGTTGCAGGATTTAGGGGTGCAGTGGTTTGGAGTGCAGTGTTTTGGGGTGCAGGGTTTGGGGAAGGAGGATATGGAGGTGCAGGGTTTAGGGTGCAGGATCTTGGGGTGCAAGGGTTTGGGGTGGAGGACTTGGTAGGGCAGGGTTTGGGGGTGGAAATTTTATTGGGTAGGGCTGGGGGTGCAGGATTTGGGGGTGAAGGGGTTGTGGGGTGCAGGGTTTGGGAGATCGGTACGTGGGGCTGGAGGATTTGGGGGTGCAGGGTTTGGAGCAGCAGGATCTGGGGGTGCAGAGTTGGGGGTGCAAGATTGGGGGTAGCAGGGTTTTGGGGAGCAGGGTTTCGGGGTCAGGCTTTAGGGGGACAGGGTTTGGGGGGCAGGGTTGGGAGGGATGATTTTGGGGAGCAGGGTTTAGGGCAGCAGGATCTTGGGGTGAAGGGGTTTGGTGTGAAGGGTTGGGTAGGACAGGATTTGGGGTGCAGGTTTTTAGGGTGCAACTTGTGTGGGTCAGGATTTGGGGTACAGGGTTTGGGGGTGCAGGATTCAGTGGTGCAGGGTTTGGGGGTGCGGGTCTTGGGGACGCAGAATTGAGGGTTCAAGTTTTTGGAGTTAAGGGATTTGGGGGTGCAGATTTTGGGTGTTCAGGACCTGGGGGTGCAGGATTTGGGGATGTAGGTTTGGGGGGCAGGGCTTAGGGTTTCAGTATCTTGGGTTGAAGAGGTTTGGGGTGAAGGGTTGTGTACGGCAGGATTTGGGGGTGCAGGGCTTTGGGCTGAGGCTTTGGGGGTGCAGGGTTCGCATGTTCAGGAACTGGGGGTGCAGGATTTGTGTTTGCAGGTTTGGGGAATTTTGCGGTAAAGGATTTGGGGTGCAGGGTTGGGGACGCAGGATCTGAGGGTGCAGCGTTTGGGGTGCAGAGTTAGGGGCTGCAGGATCTGGGGTGCAGGGTTTGGGGGGCACTGTTTTGGGGGGGAGGATTTGCGAGATGCAGGGTTTAAGGGTTTAGAATTTGGAGGTGTTGAATTTTGGGGTGCAGGAGGTGTGGGGTTTGGGGTTGCAGGATTTGGGGGAGAATGGTTTGGGGGTGCAAGACTTGAGGGTGCAGGGTTTGGGGGTTTGGGACATGGGGCTGGAGGATTTGGGGGTGCAGGATTTGGGGTGCAGTGTGTGGGGGTGCAAGATCTTGGGGTGTACGAGCTTTGTGTGTGGGATTTGAAGGACAATGATTTGGGGGTGCAGGGATTGGGGGTGTAGGGTTTTGGGGTTGCTGCGTTTGGAGATTCGGGATGTGGAGGTCAAGGATTTAGGGGTACAAGGGCTGGTTGCAGGATTTGGGGTGCAGGGTTTGGTTGCAGGATTTGGGGTGCAGGGTTTGAAGTGCAGGGCTAAAGGGGGCAGGATTTGGAGGTGCAAGATCTGGGATGAGGGGTCTGGGGTGAGGGGTTCAGGTGTTCAGCACCTGGGGGTGCAGGACTTGGGGGGTTGGAGGATTTGGGAGTTGGAGGATTTGGGGGTGCAGGGATTTGGGGGTGCAGGGATATGGGGTGCAACTTGTGGGGTGCAGAGTTTTGGGTATAGGGTTTTGGGGTGCAGAGTTTTGGGGGGGAGGATTGGGGGAGCAGGGTTTCAGGGTGCAAGGTTCAGTGGTGCAGGGTTTTGGGGGTGCAGGGTTTAGCGCCAGAATTGTGGGTGCAGGGTTTGGGATTGCAGGGTGTTGGGGGAAGGATCTGGGGATACAAGATTTGGGGTAGCAGGGTTTTGGGGAGCAGGGTTTCGGGGTCAGGCTTTAGGGGGACAGGGTTTGGGGGGCAGGGCTGGGAGGGATGATTTTGGGGTGCAGGGTTTAGGGCAGGAGGATCTTGGGGTGAAGGGGTTTGGGGTGAAGGGTTCGGTAGGACAGGATTTGGGGTGCACGATTTTAGGGTGGAACTTGTGGGGGCAGGATTTGGGGTCCAGGAGGTTGGGGGTGCAGGGTTTGGGGTGTAGGATTTAGTGGAGCAGGGACTGGGGGTGAAGGTCTTGTGGAGGCAGAATTGGGGGTGCAGGTCTTGGGGAGGCAGAATTGGGGGTGCAGATTTTGGGTGTTCAGGACCTGGGGGTGCTGGATTTGGGGATGTAGGTTTTGGGGGGTAGATTTTGGGGTGCTGGGTTCGGGACATGGGTCTGGAGGATTTGGGTGTGCAGGGTTAAGGGGTTTAGGATTTTGGGGTGCACAGTTTAGGGTGCACGTTCTGGGCATGTATGATTTGAGAGTGCAGGGCTTTGGGGTACAGGATTTGGGGTGCAGGGTTTTGGGGTCAGGATCTGGGGGTGCAGCATTTTGAAGTGCAGGGTTTGGAGGAGGGAGGTTTTGGGGGTGAAAGATTTGGTGGTTCAGGTTTTGGGGGTGCAGTGTTAAGAGGGTGGAGGATTAGGGGTGCAGGATTTGGGGGTTCAGGATTTGGGGCTGCAGAGTATGGGAGGGAAGGATCTGGGGCTTCACGATTTGGGGGTGCAGGGTTTAGAAGTCAGGTCTAAGAGTGCAGCGTTTGGGGTGCAGAGTGTGGGGTGCACAGGACTGGGGCACAGGATTTGGGGGTGTGCAGAGGGGGGGGTGGGGTGTCAGGGTTCAGGATTTGGAGGTGTGGAGTTTTGGGGTGCAGGGGATGGGGGTGAAGAATCTGAGGGTGTAGGGTGGTGGGGGAAGGATTTGGGGGTGAGAGATTTGGGGTGCAGGATTTGGGGGTGCAGAGTTTTGGGAGGCAAGGATCTGGGGCTGCAGGATTTGGGGGTTCAGAGTTTAGGGCAGCACAATCTTGGGGTGCAGGGGTTTGCAGTGAAAGGTTTGGTAGGCAGGATTTGGGGTGCAGGATTCTGGGGTGCTGGGTTTGGGGTACAGGATTTGGTGTTGCAGGGATGGGGTTGAAGGGCTTGGGTTTCCAGGCCTCTGAGGTGCAGGATTTGGAGGTGCAAGGTTTGGGAGGGAATTCTTTGGGGTGCAGGGTTTGGGGTTCCAGGAGGTGGGGGAAGGACCTTGGGGTGTAGGGTTTGGGGGGGCAGGGTTTTGGGGGAAGGATTTGGGGGTGCAGGGTTTTGAAGTGCAGCGTTTCAGGGGAGAATGATTTTGGGGGTGCACATGTGGGGGTCCAGGTTCGGGGCGTGCAGAGTTTGTGAATGGAGGATTTTGGGGTGCTGGGTTTGGGGCTGCCTAATTTGGGGGTGCAGTGTTTGGGTGTTCAGGACCTGGGGGTGCTGGATTTGGGGATGTAGGTTTTGGGGGGTAGATTTTGGGGTGCTGGGTTCGGGACATGGGTCTGGAGGATTTGGGGGTGCAGGGTTAAGGGGTTTAGGATTTTGGGGTGCACAGTTTAGGGTGCACGTTCTGGGCATGTATGATTTGAGAGTGCAGGGCTTTGGGGTACAGGATTTGGGGTGCAGGGTTTTGGGGTCAGGATCTGGGGGTGCAGCATTTTGAAGTGCAGGGTTTGGAGGAGGGAGGTTTTGGGGGTGAAAGATTTGGTGGTTCAGGTTTTGGGGGTGCAGTGTTAAGAGGGTGGAGGATTAGGGGTGCAGGATTTGGGGGTTCATGATTTGGGGCTGCAGAGTATGGGAGGGAAGGATCTGGGGCTTCACGATTTGGGGGTGCAGGGTTTAGAAGTCAGGTCTAAGAGTGCAGCGTTTGGGGTGCAGAGTGTGGGGTGCACAGGACTGGGGCACAGGATTTGGGGGTGTGCAGAGGGGGGGGTGGGGTGTCAGGGTTCAGGATTTGGAGGTGTGGAGTTTTGGGGTGCAGGGGATGGGGGTGAAGAATCTGAGGGTGTAGGGTGGTGGGGGAAGGATTTGGGGGTGAGAGATTTGGGGTGCAGGATTTGGGGGTGCAGAGTTTTGGGAGGCAAGGATCTGGGGCTGCAGGATTTGGGGGTTCAGAGTTTAGGGCAGCACAATCTTGGGGTGCAGGGGTTTGCAGTGAAAGGTTTGGTAGGCAGGATTTGGGGTGCAGGATTCTGGGGTGCTGGGTTTGGGGTACAGGATTTGGTGTTGCAGGGATGGGGTTGAAGGGCTTGGGTTTCCAGGCCTCTGAGGTGCAGGATTTGGAGGTGCAAGGTTTGGGAGGGAATTCTTTGGGGTGCAGGGTTTGGGGTTCCAGGAGGTGGGGGAAGGACCTTGGGGTGTAGGGTTTGGGGGGGCAGGGTTTTGGGGGAAGGATTTGGGGGTGCAGGGTTTTGAAGTGCAGCGTTTCAGGGGAGAATGATTTTGGGGGTGCACATGTGGGGGTCCAGGTTCGGGGCGTGCAGAGTTTGTGAATGGAGGATTTTGGGGTGCTGGGTTTGGGGCTGCCTAATTTGGGGGTGCAGTGTTTGGGTGTTCAGGACCGGGGGTGCTGCGTTTGGGAATGCAGGCTTTGGGGGTGCAGGGCTCAGGATTTGGGAGGGCAGCATTAGGGGGTGTAAGATTTCAGGATTTAGGGGTGCAAAGTTTGGTAGGGATGAATTTAGGGGTGCAGGATTTGGGGGGCAAGGTTTGGTGCTGCAGGATTTAGGGGTGCAGGGTTTGAGGGTGCAAGGTTTGGGTGTTCAAGATTTAGGGGAGCAGGATCTTGGGGTGCAGGGTTTGGGGCTGCAGGGGTTTTGGGTGAGGGATTTAGGGTTCAGGCTTAGGGGTGCAGGGTTTGGGGGCGCAGGGTGTTGGGGAAGGATTTGGGGGTACAGGGTTTGGAGGTGCAGTGTTTCAGGGATCGGGGTTTGGGGGCAGAATTTGGGGTGCAGGGTTTGGGATGGCAGGATTAGGGGGAGCAAGACTGTGGGGTGCAGGGGTTTGGGGTGAAGGGTTTGGTAGGGCACGATTTGGGGTGCAGGCTTTAGGAAGGAAGGAAGGAAAGAAGGATCTGGAGGTGCAGGATTTGGGGGTGCAGGGTTTAGGGGTGCAGGATTTAAGGGTGCGGGGGTTTGGGTGAAGGGCTTAGCAGGGCAGGAATTTGGGGTGCAGGGTTTGGGGGTGCAGGGTGTTTGGGGAACGATCTGGGGGTACAGGGTTTGGGGTGCTGGGTTTGGGGGTTAAAGGATTTGCGGGGGCAGGGTTCAGGTGTTCAGGACCTGGGTGTGCAGGCTTTGCGGGTTCAAGGTTCCAGGTGCATTGTTTGGGGGGAGAGGATTTGGGGGTGCAGAGTTTTGGGGTGCAGGGCTTGTGAGAGAGGAATCGGGGGTGCAGGATTTGGGGGTTCAGGGTTTAGGGTAGCAGGATCTTGGGGTGCAGGATATGGGGGTGCAGTGCTTGTGGGTGCAGGGTTTTGGGGGTCAGGATCTGGGGGTGCATGATTTGGGGGCTCAGGTTTTGGGGATGAAGGGTCTTGGGGTGCTGGGCTTTGGGGTGCAGGGTTGGGGGCAGGTTTTGGGGTGCAGGGTTTAGGAGCGCAGGATTTGGGGGTGCAGGATTTGGTATTACAGGTCTTGCGGATTCATGGCTTGGGAGGAAGGATTTAGGGGTGCAGGGTTTCAAGATGCAGGATTTGGGGTGCAGTATTTGGGGTTGCAGGTTTGGGGGGTGCAAGTTGTGGGGCGGCAGGATATCGGGTACAGGGTTCTGGGCTGCAGGGTTTGGGGGTGCAGGATTTCAACGTGCAGGGTTCTGGGGTGCAGTATCTGGGGGTCCAGGGTTTGGCAGTGCATTGGCTTTGGGGGTTGAAGGATTTGGGGGTGCAGGATTTGGGGGTGCAGAGTTAGGGGGCAGGATTTTCAGTGCAGGCTTCAGGGCACAGAACTTGGTGGTGCAGGATCTGGGGGTGCAGGTTTTCGGTGGGGAATTTGGGGGTGCAGGGTGTTGAGGAAGGATCTGAGGGTACAATATTTGGGCTTTAAGGGTTTAGGGGGGGCAGGATCTGGCAGTGCAGAGTTTGGGGACAGGATCTGGGGGTGCAGCGATTGGGGTTACAGGTTTGGGGGTGCAGTGTTAAGGGAATTGTTTGAGGTGCAGGGTTATGAGAGTGCAGGATTTCTGGGTGCAGAGTTTGGGGTGCTGGGTATGGGGCAGCAGGATCTGGGGGTGCAGGTTTTGGGGGTTCATTCGTTTGGGTGGAGGATCTGGGGGTGCAGGGTTTAAGGGTTCAGGATTTGGAGGTGTAGGGTTTTGGGGTACAGGGTTCTGGGTTGAGGTTTTGGGGTGCAAGATTTGGGGGTGCAGTGTTAAGGGGTGGAGGCTTAGAGGTGCAAGATTTGGGGATGCAGGGTGTTCGTGTGTCTGATTTGGGGGTGCAAGATCCTGGAATTCAGGATCTGGGGGTTCAGGATTTGGGCTGCAGGGTATGGGAGGGAAGGATCTGGGGCTTCAGGATTTGGGGGTGCACTGTTTGGGGGTGCAGGGTTTAGAAGTCAGGTCTCAGAGTGCAGCGTTTGGGGTGCAGGGGCTTGGGGGGAAATTTAAGGTTGCAGAGTGTGGGGTGCACAGGACTGGGGCACAGGATTTGGGGGTGCGGGGTTTCAGGGTTCAGGATTTGGAGGTGTGGAGTTTTGGGGTGCAGGGGTGGGGAGTGCAGGGTGGTGGGGGTGAGAGATTTGGGGTGCAGGATTTCGGGGTGCAGAGTTTTGGGAGGCAAGGATCTGGGGCTGCAGGATTTGGGGGTTCAGTGCTTAGGGCAGCACAATCTTGGGGTGCAGGGGTTTGCAGTGAAAGGTTTGGTAGGCAGGATTTGGGGTGCAGGATGCTGGGGTGCACTTCAAAATGCTGCACCCCCAAATCCTTCTCCCCAACACCCTGCACCCCCAGATCCTGACCCCAAAAGCCTGCACCCCAAATCCTGTACCCCAAAGCCCTGCACTCTCAAATCATACATGCCCAGAACGTGCACCCTAAACTGTGCACCCCAAAATCCTAAACCCCTTAACCCTGCACCCCCAAATCCTCCAGACCCATGTCCCGAATCCAGCACCCCAAAATCTACCCCCCAAAACCTACATCCCCAAATCCTGCACCCCCAGGTCCTGAACACCCAAAATCTGCACCCCCAGTTCTGCCTCCCCAAGACCCGCACCCCCAGTCCCTGCTCCACTAAATCCTACACCCCCAAACCCTGCACCCCCAACCTCCTGCACCCCAAATCCTGTCCTACCCACCCTTCAGCCCAAACCCCTTCACCCCAAGATCCTGCTGCCCTAAACCCTGCACCCCCAAATCATCCCTCCCGGCCCTGCCCCCCAAACCCTGTCCCCCTAAAGCCTGACCCCGAAACCCTGCTCCCCAAAACCCTGCTACCCCCAATCTTGTACCCCCAGATCCGTCCCCCAGCACCCTGCAATCCCAAACCCTGCACCCCCAATTCTGGCGCTAAACCCTGCACCCCCAGAACCCTGCACCACTGAACCTTGCACCCCAAAACCCTGCTCCCCCAATCCTCCCCTCAAATACTCTGCACCCCAAAACCCTATACCCAAAACCCTGCACCCCACAAGTTGCACCCTGAAATCCCTGCACCCCCAAATCCTCCAAGCCCCAAGTCCTGCACCCCCAGGTGCTGAACACCTGAACCCCTCACCCCAGACCCCTCACCCCAAAACCCTGCACCCCAGTACCCCAGACCACCAAATCTTGCACCTCCAAATCCTGCCCCCTTTAGCCCTGCACTTCAAACCCTGCACCCCAAATCCTGCAACCAAACCCTGTACCCCAAATCCTGCAACCAGCCCTTGTACCCCTAAATCCTTGACCTCCACATCCCGAATGCCCAAAAGCAGCAACCCCAAAACCCTGCACCCCCAATCTCTGCACCTCCAAATAATTTTCTTTCAAATCCCACACCCAAAGCTCATACACCCCAAGATTTTGCACCCCCACACACTGCACCCCAGATCCTGCACCCCCAAATCCTCCAGCCCCATGTCCCAAACCCTGAAACCCTGCAGCCTCAAATCTTGCATCCCCAAAACCCCAGCACCCCAAACTGTTCTCCCCCAAATCCTGCAAACCGCAAATCCTGCACCTCCTGCACCCCAGAATTCAACACCTCCAAATCTTAAACCCTTAAACCCTGCATCCCCCAAATCCTTCCCCCCAACACAGAGCACCCCAAACCCTGCACACCCAGTTCCTGCAGCCCCTAACTCTGCACCCCAAACGCTGCACCCTCAGATCCTGTGTCCCCCTAAATCTTCCACCTCCAAACCCTGCACCCCAACATCCGGCTGCCTTAAACCCTGAACCCCCATGTCCTGCACAGCCAAGCCCTACACCCCAAGATCCTTTCCTCCCGAACTCTGTACCCCTAGGTCCTGAACCCCAAAATCCTTCCCCCCCCCCACCCCGCACCCTCAAACCCTGCACCAACATCCCTGCACCTGCAAATCCTTCCCCCCAACACCCTGCACCCCAAAATTCTACACCTCCAAATCCTAAACCCTTAAACCTGACCCTCCAAATCCTTCCCCCCAACACAGTGCCCCCCAAACCCTGCACCCCAGATCCTGCAGCCCCTAACTCTGCACCCCAAACGCTGCACCCTCAGATCCTGCGTCCCCCAACCCTGCACCCCAAGTCCTTTACCCCAAAATTCCCAAACCTGCAAACCCAAATCCTGCACCCCCAGTTCCTGAACATGCGAACCCTGCACCCCAAAGCCTCAGCCTGAAGCCCTGCGCCCCCAAATCCTGCAGTACACAACCCTTCACCCCAAAACTCTTCAACCCAAGATACTGAAACCCTAAGCCCTGCACCCCCAAACCTACATCCCCAAATCCTGCACCCCCAGGTCCTGAACACCCAAAATCTGCACCCCCAAATCCCTGAACTCCAAAAACCTGCACCCCCAATTCTGCCTCCCCAAGACCTGCACCCCCAAACCCTGCACCACTAAACCCTGCACCCCCAAACCCTGTACCCCAAATCCTGACCCCCACAAGTTGCACCCTAAAAACCTGCACCCCAAATCCTGTCCTACCCAACCCTTCACCCCAAACCCCTTCACCCCAAGATCCTGCTGCCCTAAACCCTGCACCCCAAAATCATCCCTACCAACCCTGCCCCCCAAACCCTGTCCCCCTAAAGCCTGACCCCGAAACCCTGCTCCCCAAAACCCTGCTACCCCCAATCTTGCACCCCCAGATCCTGCTGCTCCAAACCCTGCACCCCCAAATCCTCCAGCCCCACGTACCGATCTCCCAAACCCTGCACCCCACAACCCTGCACCCCACAACCCCTTCACCCCCAAATCCTGCACCCCCAACCCTACCCCCTAAACTTTCCACCCCCAAATCCTGCCCTACCAAGCCCTCCACCCCAAACCCCTGCACCCCAAGATCCTGCACCCTAAACTCTGCACCCCCATATCCTCCTTCCCCAAACCCTGCACCCCAAAACACTGCACTCCAAACCACTGCACCCCTAAACCCTGAACCCCCAAATCCTGCACCCCTGGAACCTGCAACCCCAGACCCTGTAGCCCCAAATCAGGCCCCCCAAAATCCTGCTGCCCCAGCCTTGCACCCCCAAATCCTGCACCACCTAATCCTCCAACCCCCTAACACAACCCCCTAACCCCTTTGTCCCCAGGGCCCATTGTGACATCCCAGGACCCCCCATTGTCCCCAGGGCCCATTGTGACACCATGGGGAACCCCCTTGTCACTGGGGACCCATTGTGACACCATAGGGAACCCCCCCCTTGTCCTCAGGGCCCATCGTGACATCCTGGGGACATCTCTTGTCCCCAGGGCCCATTGTGACATCCTGGGGACCCCTCCTTCTCCCCAGGGCCCATTGTGACGTCCCAGGACCCCCATTGTCCCCAGGGCCCATTGTGACACCATGGGGACCCCCGCCTTGTACTCAGGAGCCATTGTGACATCCTGGGCACCCCACATTGTCCCCAGGGCCCATTGTGACATACTGGGGACCCTCCTTTGTCCCCAGGGCCCATTGTGACTCCGTGGGGACCCCGCTTGTCCCCAGGGCCCATTGTCACATTCAGGGGACCCCTTTTTATCCCCTGGGCCCATTGTGACGTCCCAGGACACCCCGTTGTCCCCAGGGCCCATTGTGACATCCTGGGGACCTCCCTTGTCCCCAGGGCCCATTGTGACATCCCAGGACCCCACTTTGTCCCCAGGGCCCGTTGTGGCACTGTGGGGATCCCCCTTGTCTCCAGGGCCCATTGTGACATCCCGGGGACCCCCTTAGTCCCCAGGGCCCATTATGACAGGGTGGGGACTCCACTTGTCCCCAGGGCCCATTGTGACAGCATGGGGTCCCCCCCTTGTCCCCAGGGCCCATAGCGGCTCCATAGGGACCCTACTTGTCACTGGGGACCCATTGTGACACCGTGGGGGTCCCCCCTTTGTCCCCAGTGTCCATTGTGACATCCCAGGACCCCCCTTTGTCTCTAGGGCCCATTGTGGCACCATGGGGACCCCCCATTGTCCCCAGGGTCCATTGTGACATCCTGGGGACCCCCTTTGAACCCAGGGCCCATTGCGACACCATGGGGCCCCCCTTGTCACTGGGGATCCATTTTGACACCATGGGGACCCCCCCTTTTCCTCAAGGTCCATTGTGACATCCTGGGCACCCCTCATTGTCCCCAGGGCCCACTGTGATATCCTGGGGACCCCCTTGTCCCCATGGGCTATCATGGCACCGTGGGGAACCCACCCTGTCCCCAGGGCCCATTGTGACACCGTGGGGACCCCCTTTGTCTCTAGGGCCCATTGGACGTCCCAGGACTCCCCGTTGTCCCCTGGGCCCATTGTGACGTCCCTGGACCCCCCTTTGTCCCCAGGGCCCACTGTGACATCTTGGGACCCCCCTTTGTCACTGGGGCCCATTCTGACACCATGGGGACCCCCTTTGTACCCAGGGCCCATTGTGACATCCTGGGGACCCCCCCTTGTCCCCAGGGTCCATTGTGACATCCCAAGACCCCCCTTGTCCCCAGTGCCCATTATGACATCCCAGGACCCCACTTTTTCCCAGGGCCCATTGTGCCACCATGGGGACACCCTTTGTCACTGGTGTTCATTGTGACATCCCAGGAAGCCCCTTGTCCTCAGAGCCCATCGTGACATCCCAAAACCCCCCATTGTCTCCAGGGCCCATTGTGACATCCTGGGGACCCCCCTTTGTCCCCAGGGCCCATTGTGACACCATGGGGATGCCACTTGTTCCCAGGACCCATTGTGGCATTCTAGGGACTCCGTTTGTCCCCATGGCCCATGGTGAAACTGTCAGGATACCCCAGGTCCCCAGGGCCCACTGTGACCTCCTGGGGAGACCCCATTCTTCCCAAGGCCCATTGTGGCACCATGGGGACCTCCTTTGTCCCCAGGGCCCATTGTGACATCCCAGGACCCCACTTTGTCCCCAGGGCCCATTGTGGCACCATGGGGACCCCCTTTGTCACTGGTGCCCATTTTGACATCCCAGGACCCCCCTTGTCCTCAGAGCCCATCGTGACATCCCAAAACCCCCCATTGTCTCCAGGGCCCATTGTGACATTCAGGGGACACGCCTTTGTCCGCAGGGCCCATTGTGACACCGTCGAAATACCCCATGTCCCCAGGGCCCATTGTGACATCCTGGGGACCCCCCTTGTCCCCAGAGCCCATTGTGACATCCTGGGGAGCCCCCTTTGTCCCCAGGGGCCATTGTGACATCCCAGGACCCCCCATTGTCCCCAGGGCCCATTGTGACATCCTGGGGACCCACTTTGTCCCCAGGGCCCATTGTGGCACCATGTGGACCCCCTTTGTCTCCAGGGCCCATTGTGACATCACAGGATGCCTCTTTGTCCCCAGGGCCCATTGTGACACTGTGGGGACCTCCCTTGTCCCCAGGGCCCATTGTGACACTGTGGGGACCTCCCTTGTCCCCAGGGCCCATTGTGACATTCAGGGGACACCCCTTGTCCCCAGGGCCCATCGTGGTACCATGGGGACCCCCTTTGTCACTGGGGCCCACTGTGGCATCCCAGGACCCCACTTTGTCCCCAGGGCCCATTGTGACACCATGTGGACACCCTTGTCCCCAGGGCCCATCATGGCACTGTGGGGACCCTCCTTGTCCCCAGGGCCCATTGGGACATCCTGGGGACCCCCGTTGTCCCCAGGGCCCATTGTGGCACCATGGGGACCCTCTTTGTCACTGGGGCCCATTGTGACATCCCAGGACCCCCCGTGGTCCCCAGGGCCCATTGTGACATCCTGGGGACCCCTTTGTCCCAAGACCCCATTGTGACATCCTGTGGACCCCCCCATTGTCCCAAGGGCCCATTGTGACACCATAGGGATCCTCTTTGTCCCCAGGGCCCATTGCGACGTCCCAGGACCCCCCGTTGTCCCCAGGGCCCATTGTGACATTTTGGGGACCCCCCCTTGTCGCCAGGGCCCATTGTGACATCCTGGGGACCCCGTTTTTTCCCAGGACCCACTGTGGCACCATGGGGACCTCCTTTGTCCCCAGGGCTCATTGTGACACCGTGGGGACTCCCTTTGTCTGCAGGGCCCATTGTGACATCCTGGGGACCCCCTTGTCCCCAGGGCCCATCGTTGCACCGAGGGGATCCCCTCTTTGTCCCCAGGGACAATTGTGACACTGTGGGGACCCCCTTTGTCCCCAGGGCCCATTGTGACATCCTGGGGATCCTATTGTCCCCAGGTCCCGTCCTGGCACTGTGGGGACCCCCTTTGTCCCCAGGGCCCACTGTGACATTCAAGGGAACCCCCTTGTCCCCAGGGCCCATTGTGACCTTCAAGGGACCCCCCATTGTCCCCAGGGCCCGTTGTGACGTCCCAGGACGCCACTTTGTCCCCAGGGCCCATTGTAGACACCATGGGGACCACATTTGTCCCCAGAACCCATTGTGACATCCCAGGACCCCCTTTGTCCCCAGGGCTCATTGTGACATCCTGGGCACCCCGTTTGTCCCCAGGGCCCATTGTGACATCCTGGGGACCCTCTTTGACCCCAGTGCCCATTGTGACATCCTGGGGACCCCCTTGTCCCCAGGGCCCATCGTGGCACCATGGGGATCCTCCTTGTCCCCAGTGCCCATTGTGACACCGTGGGGAGCCCCCCTTTGTCCCCAGGGCCCATTGTGACAGGGTTGGACACCCCTTGTCCCCAGAGCCCATTGTGATATCCTGGGGAGCCCCCTTTGTCCCCAGGGCCCATTGTGTCATCCCAGGACACCCCATTGTCCCCAGAGCCCATTGTGACATCCTGGGGACCCCCTCTTTGTCTCCAGTGCCCATTGTGACGTCCTTGGGACCCCCCTTGTCCCCAGGGCCTATTGTGACATCCTGGGGACCCCCCCTTATCTCCAGGGCCCATTGTGACATCCCAGGACCCCCTATTTTTCCCAGGGCCCATTGTGAAATCCTGGGGACCCCCTCTTTGTCCCCAGGGCCCATTGTGACACCCTGCGGACCCCCTTGTCCCCAGGGTCCATCGTGGCACCGTTGGGACCCCCCCCTTTGTCTCCATTCCCCGTTGTGACATCTTTGGGACCCCTCTTGTCACCAGAGCCCATTGTGACATCCTGGGGACCCCCTTTGTCTCCAGGGTTCATTGTGACACCGTAGGGACCCCACTTGTCGTCAGAGCCCATTGTGATTTTCAGGAGACCCGTCTTTGTTCCCAGGGCCTATTGTGACATCCTGGGGACCCCTCTTTGTCCCCAGGGACCATTGTAACATCCCAGAACCCCCCCTTGTCCCCAGGGCCAATTGTGACATCCCAGGACCTCCCATTGTCCCCAGGGCCATTGTGACATTTCAGGACGCCACTTTGTCCCCAGTGCTCATTGTGAAATTTTGGGGACCCCCCTTGTACTCAGGGCCCATTGTGACAGCCGAGGACCTTATCTTGTCCCCAGGGCCCATAGTGGCACCGTGGAGATCCCTCTTGTCACTTGGGCCCATTGTGACACCATGGGGACCCCTGCTTTGTCCCCAGAGCACATTGTGACATCCCAGGACCCCCCATTGTCCCCAGAGCCCATTGTGACATCCTGGGGACCCTTCTTTGTCCCCAGGGCCCATTGAGATGTCCTAGGACCCCCCTTTGTCCCCAGGGCCCATTGTTAGACCATGGAGACCCCATTTGTCACTGGGGCCCATTTTGATATGCCAGGACCCCGCTTTGTTCCCAGAGCCCGTTGTGATATCCTGGGGATGCCCCCCCTTTGTCCCCAGGGCCCATTGTGACATCCAGGGGACCCCTTTTGTCCCAAGGGCCCATTGTGGCACCATGGGGACCCCTTTGTCCCCAGGGCCCATTGTGACGTCCCAGGATCCCCCGTTATCCCCTGGGCCCATTGTGACATTCTGAGGACCCCAAATGTCCCCAGGGCCCATTGTGACATTCTGGGGACCCCCTTTGTCCCCAGGGCCCATTGTGGCACCATGGGGATCCCCTTTGTCACTGGGCCCCATTGTGACATCCCAGGACCCCAATTTGTCTCCAGGGCCCATTGTGACATCCTGGGGACTCCGTTGTCCCCAGGGCCCATCGTGGCACCGAGGGGACTTCCCCCTTTGTCCCCTGGGACCATTTTGACACCGTGGGGACCCCCTTTGTCCCCAGGGCCCATTGTGACATCCTGGGGACCACCCTTTGTCCCCAGGGCCGACTGTGACATTCAAGGGACCCCCCCTTGTCTCCAGGGCCCATTGTGACGTCCCAGGACCCCCCATTGTCCCCAGGGCCCATTGTGACATCCTGGGGACCTTTTTTGTCCCCTGGGCCCATTGTGACACTGTGGGGACCTCCTTTGTCCCCAGAGCCCATTGTGACATCCTCGGGACAACCTATGTCCCCAAGGCCCATCGTGACAGGGTGGGGACCCCCTTTGTCCCAAGGGCTCATTGTGATGTCCCAGGATCCCCATTGTCCCCAGAGCCCATTGCGGTGTCCTGGGGACCCCCTTTGTCACTGGGGCCCATTGTGACATCCCAGGACCTCGCCTGGTCCCAAGGGCCCATGGTGTCATCCTGGGCACCCCCTTTGTCCCAAGACCCAATTGTGACATCCTGGGGACCACCCATTGTCCCAAGGGCCCATTGTGACACCATGGGGATCCCCTTGTCCCCAGGGCCCATTGTGATATCCCAGGACGCCCCTTTGTCCCCAGGGCCCATTGTGACATCCTGGGGACCACCCTTTGTCTCCAGGGCCCACTGTGACATTCAAGGGGCCCCCCCTTGTCCCCAGGGCCCATTGTGACGTCCCAGGACCCCTCATTGTCCCCAGGGCCCATTGTGACATCCTGGGCACCCCCTTTGTCCCCAGGACTCACTGTGGCACCATGGGGACCCCCTTTGTCACTAGGGCCCATTGTGGTACCATGGGGACCCCCTTTGTCACTGGGGCCCATTGTGACATCCCAGGACCCCCTGTTGTCCCCAGGGCCCATTGTGACATCCTGGGGACCCCCCTTGTCCCCATGGCCCATCGTGGCACCAAGGGGACACCCGCTTTGTCCCCAGGGACCATTGTGACACCGTGGGGACCCCCTCTGTCCCCAGGGCCCATTGTGACATCCTGGGGACCCTCTTGTCCCTAAGGCCCGTTGTGGCACCGTGGGGACCCCCTTTGTCCCCAGGGCCCATTGTGACATCCCAGGACCCCACTTTGTCCCCAGGGCCCACTGTGACATTCAAGGGAATCCCCCTTGTCCCCAGGGCCCATTGTGACGTCCCAGGAACCCTCATTGTCTGCAGGGCCCATTGTGACATTCTGGGCACCCCCTTTGTCCCCAGGACTCACTCTGGCACCATAGGGACCCCCTTTGTCACTGGGGCCCATTGTGACATCCCAGGACCCCGCCTGGTCCCAAGGGCCCATGGTGTCATCCTGGGCACCCCCTTTGTCCCAAGACCCAATTGTGACATCCTGGGGACCACCCATTGTCCCAAGGGCCCATTGTGACACCATGGGGATCCCCTTGTCCCCAGGGCCCATTGTGATATCCCAGGACGCCCCTTTGTCCCCAGGGCCCATTGTGAGATCCTGGGGACCCCCTTTGTCCCCAGGGCCCATTGTGACATCCTGGGGACCCCCTTTGTCCCCAGAGCCCATTGTGACATTCTGGGCACCCGAAATGTCCCCAGGGCCCATTGTGACATTCTGGGGACCTCCCTTTGTCCCCAGGGCCCAATGTGGCACCATGAGGACCCCCTTTGTCACTGGGGCTCATTGTGACATCCCAGGACCCCAATTTGTCCCCAGGGCCCATTCTGACATCCCGGGGACCCCCCTTGTCCCCATGGCCCATCGTGGCACCGAGGGGACCCCGCCTTTGTCCCCAGGGACCATTGTGACATCTTAGGGACCCTATTGTTCCTGGGGCCCATTGTGACGTCCCAGGAACCCTCGTTGTCTGCAGGGCCCATTGTGACATTCTGGGCACCCCCTTTGTCCCCAGGACTCACTGTGGCACCATAGGGACCCCCTTTGTCACTGGGGCCCACTGTGACATCCCAGGACTCCACTTTGTCCCGAGGGCCCATTGTAGACACCATGGGGACCACATTTGTCCCTGGGGCCCATTGTGACATCCCAGGACCCCCCATTGTTCCCAGGGTCCATTGTGACATTTTGGGGATCCCGTTTGTCTCCAGGGCCCGTTGTGACACCATGGGGACCCCCCCTATGTTCCCAGTGCCCATTGTGACATTCTGGGGACCCCCTTTGTCCCCAGGGCCCATTGTGACACCATGGGGACCCCATTTGTCACTGGGGCCCATTGTGACATCCCAGGACCCCCCATTGTCCCCAGGGCCCATTGTGACATTCAGGGGACACCCCTTTGTCCCCAGGGCCCATTGTGACACCGTCAGGTTACTCATGTCCCCAGGGCCCGTTGTGACCTCCTGGGGAGACCCCATTGTCCCCAAGGCCCATTGTGGCACCATGGGGACCCCCTTTGTCACTGGTGCCCATTGTGGCATCCCAGGAACCCCCTTGTCCTCAGAGCCCATCGTGACATCCCAAAACCCCCCATTGTCTCCAGGGCCCATTGTGACATCCTGGGGACCCCCCTTTGTCCCCAGGGCCCATTGCGACACCATGGGGACGCCACTTGTTCCCAGGACCCATTGTGGCATTCTAGGGACTCCGTTTGTCCCCATGGCCCATGGTGAAACCGTCAGGATACCCCAGGTCCCCAGGGCCCATTGTGACCTCCTGGGGAGACCCCATTGTTCCCAAGGCCCATTGTGGCACCATGGGGACCTCCTTTGTCCCCAGGGCCCATTGTGACATCCCAGGACCCCACTTAGTCCCCAGGGCCCATTGTGGCACCATGTGGACCCCCTTTGTCTCCAGGGCCCCTTGTGACATCACAGGACGCCTCTTTGTCCCCAGGGCCCATTGTGACACTGTGGGGACCTCCCTTGTCCCCAGGGCCCATTGTGACATTCAGGGGACACCCCTTGTCCGCAGGGCCCATCGTGGCACCATGGGGACCCCCTTTGTCACTGGGGCCCACTGTGGCATCCCAGGACCCCACTTTGTCCCCAGGACCCATTGTGACACCATGTGGACACCCTTGTCCGCAGGGCCCATCGTGGCACTGTGGGGACCCTCCTTGTCCCCAGGGCCCATTGGGACATCCTGGGGACCCCCTTTGTCCCCAGGGTCCATTGTGGCACCATGGGAACCCTCTTTGTCACTGGGGCCCATTGTGACATCCCAGGACCCCCCGTGGTCCCCAGGGCCCATTGTGACATCCTGGGGACCCTCTTTGTCCCAAGACCCCATTGTGATATCCTGTGGACCCCCCCATTGTCCCAAGGGCCCATTGTGACACTATAGGGATCCCCTTTGTCCCCAGGGCCCATTGCGACGTCCCAGGACCCCCCGTTGTCCCCAGGGCCCATTGTGACATTTTGGGGACCCCCCCTTGTCGCCAGGGCCCATTGTGACATCTTGGGGACCCCGTTTTTTCCCAGGACCCACTGTGGCACCATGGGGACCTCCTTTGTCCCCAGAGCCCATTGTGATGTCCGAGGGACCCTCTTGTCCCCAGGGCCCATAGTGTCACCTTGGGGACCACTCTTGTCACTTGGGCCCATTGTGACACCATGGGGACCCACTATGTGCCCAGGGCCCATTGTGACATTCTAGGACTCCCCATTTTCCCCAGAGCCCATTGTGACATCCTGGGGATCCCCCTTTGTCCCCTGGGTCCATTGTAATGTCCCAGGACCCCCTTGTCCCCAGTGTTCATTGTGAAATCCTGGGGATTCCCTTTGTCCCGAGGGCCCATTGTGGCACCATGGGACCGCCTTTGTCACTGGGGACCATTGTGACATTCCAGGATTCCACTTTGTCCCCAGGGCCCGTTCTGACACCGTGGGGACCCCCATTGTCCCCAGGGCCCATTGTGACATCCTGGGGATCACCCTTTGTCCCAAGGGCCCATTGTGACAGGGTGGGGACCTTTTTTGTCCCCAGGGCCCATTGTGACATCTTGGGTACCCCCTTGTCCCCAGTGTCCATTGTGACATCCTGGGGACCCCCAATTGTCCCAGGGCCCATTGTGACATTCCAGGACCCCCCTTGTCTCCAGGGCTCATTGTGACATCACAGGACGCCCCTTTGTCCCCAGGGCCCGTTGTGACACAGTGGGGACCCCCCTGTCCCCAGGGCCCATTGTGCCATCCTGGGGACTCTCTTTGTCCCCAGGGCCCATTGTGATATCCTGGCGACCCCCGCTTTGTCCCCAGGGCCCATTGTGAACATCCTGGGGACCCCCTTTGTCCCCAGGGCCCATTGTGACATCCCTGGACCCCCCATTGTCCCCAGGGCGCATTGTGACATTCAGGGGACCCCCCTTTGGCCCCCGGGGCCCATTGTGATATCGTGGGGACCGTCTTTGTCCCCAGGGCCCATTGTGACACCATCAAGACCCCTCTTTGTCCCCAGGGCCTATTGTGACATACTGGGGACCCCCCCTTGTCTCCAGGGCCCATTGTGACGTCCGAGGACCCCCCCTTGTCCCCAGGGTCCATTGTGAACATCCTGGGGACCCCCTTTGTCCCCAGGGCCCATTGTGACACCGTGGGGACCCCGCTTGTCCTCAGGGCCCATTGTGACATTCAGGGGACCTCTCTTTGTCCCCAGGTCCTATTGTGACATCCTGGGGAACCCCCTTGTCTCCAGTCCCATTGTGATGTCCCAGGACCCCCCATTTTCCTTATGGCCCATTGTGAAATCCCGGGGAACCCCCCCTTTCTCCTCAGGGCCCATTGTGACGTCCTGGGGACCCCCCTTTGTCCCCAGGGCCCATTGTGACGTTCAGGGGAACCACCTTTGTCCCCAGGGCCTATTGTGACATCCTGGGACACCCCCTTTGTCCCCAGGGCCCATTGTGACGTCCCAGGACCCCCCATTGTTCCCAGGGCCCATTATGAAATCCTGGGGACCCCCCCTTTGTCCCCAGGGCCCATCGTGGCACCATGGGGATCCCACCTTTGTCCCCAGGGCCCATTGTGACAGGGTGGGACCCCCCTTGTTCCCAGGGCCCATTGTGACATCCTGAGGATCCCCCATTGTCCCCAGGGCCCATTGTGACATCCTTAGGATGCCCTTTGTCCCCAGGGCCCATTGTGATATCCCAGGACCCTCTCTTGTCCCCAGGGCCCATTGTGACATCCTGGGGACCCCCTTTGTCCGCAGAGCCCATTGTGACATCCTGGGGAGCCCCCTTTGTCCCCAGGGCCCATTGTGACATCCTGAGGACGCCCTTTGTCCCCAGAGCCTATTGTGACATCCTGGGGACCCCTCTTTGTCCCCAGGGCCCATTGTGACAGGGTGGGACCCCCCTTGTCCCCAGAGCCCATTGTGACATCCTGGGGACCCCTTTGTCACCAGAGCCCATTGTGATATCCTAGGGACCCCCGCTTTGTCCCCAGGGCCCATTGTGACATTCAGGGGACCCCCCTTTATCCCCAGGGCGCATTGTGACATCCTTGGGACCTCATTTGTCCCCAAGGCCCATTGTTGTACCATGGGGACCCCCTTTGTCCCCACGGCCCATTGTGACAGCGATGACAGCGGTGTCAGTGATCAGGACACGGAACCACGGGCGCAGCTCCATGCGGTGCTTTATTCCAGCGCTGGGAAACCCGGGGTTCGCACCCAGAGCTTCCAACAGCTGATTCAGACTCCGCCTTATTTATACAAGTTGGTCACATACATATTCCTTATAACCCCTGACAACCATGAGCACATCCCACACCTATTCTAACACAAACTGTCTGTCTAAGAGATGTTAAGCAACATTCGCATGTTTATCAGTTATTTCTAAGGTACCAACTTGAAAAGAATATATCATAAATGTATGTCAGCCTTAAGAATAAAGCTTGGTTACAGCTACCTGCTTTAGAAGAATATATCATAAATGTATGTCAGCTTTAAGAATAAGGCTTGGTTACAGCTACCTATAAAGAATATATCGTAAATGTATGTCAACCTTAAGAATAAGGCTTGGTTACAGCTACCTGCTTTAGAAGAATATATCATAAATGTATGTCAACCTTAACAATAAGGCTTGGTTACAGCTACCTGCTTTAGAAGAATATATCATAAATGTATGTCAACTTTAAGAATAAGGCTTGGTTACAGCTACCTTTAAAAGAATATATCGTCAATCTACGTCAACTTTAAGAATAAGGTTTGGTTACTATCTTAAAGTTAATCCAACCGTAACAGATCAGTGACACCCAGGGATCCAACCGTAACAGGTCAGTGATACCCAGGGATCCAACCGTAACAGGTCAGTGATACCCAGGGATCCAACCGTAACAGATCAGTGATACCCAGGGATCCAACCGTAACAGGTCAGTGATACCCAGGGATCCAACCGTAACAGGTCAGTGATACCCAGGGATCCAACCGTAACAGATCAGTGATACCCAGGGATCCAACCGTAACAGGTCAGTGATACCCAGGGATCCAACCGTAACAGGTCAGTGATACCCAGGGATCCAACCGTAACAGGTCAGTGATACCCAGGGATCCAACCGTAACAGTTCAGTGATACCCAGGGATCCAACCGTAACAGGTCAGTGATACCCAGGGATCCAACCGTAACAGATCAGTGATACCCAGGGATCCAACCGTAACAGGTCAGTGATACCCAGGGATCCAACCGTAACAGGTCAGTGATACCCAGGGATCCAACCGTAACAGATCAGTGATACCCAGGGATCCAACTGTAACAGGTCAGTGATACCCAGGGATCCAGCTGTAACAGGTCAGTGACACCCAGGGATCCAACTGTAACAGGTCAGTGACACCCAGGGATCCAACTGTAACAGATCAGTGACACCCAGGGATCCAACTGTAACAGATCAGTGATACCCAGGGATCCAACCGTAACAGATCAGTGACACCCAGGGATCCAACCGTAACAGATCAGTGACACCCAGGGATCCAACCGTAACAGGTCAGTGACACCCAGGGATCCAACCGTAACAGGTCAGTGATACCCAGGGATCCAACCGTAACAGATCAGTGATACCCAGGGATCCAACCGTAACAGGTCAGTGATACCCAGGGATCCAACCGTAACAGATCAGTGATACCCAGGGATCCAACCGTAACAGGTCAGTGATACCCAGGGATCCAACCGTAACAGGTCAGTGATACCCAGGGATCCAACCGTAACAGATCAGTGACACCCAGGGATCCAACCGTAACAGGTCAGTGACACCCAGGGATCCAACCGTAACAGGTCAGTGATACCCAGGGATCCAACCGTAACAGGTCAGTGATACCCAGGGATCCAACCGTAACAGGTCAGTGATACCCAGGGATCCAACCGTAACAGGTCAGTGATACCCAGGGATCCAGCCGTAACAGGTCAGTGATACCCAGGGATCCAGCCGTAACAGGTCAGTGATACCCAGGGATCCAGCCGTAACAGGTCAGTGATACCCAGGGATCCAGCCGTAACAGGTCAGTGATACCCAGGGATCCAGCCGTAACAGGTCAGTGATACCCAGGGATCCAGCCGTAACAGGTCAGTGATACCCAGGGATCCAACTGTAACAGATCAGTGATACCCAGGGATCCAACTGTAACAGATCAGTGATACCCAGGGATCCAACTGTAACAGATCAGTGACACCCAGGGATCCAACTGTAACAGATCAGTGATACCCAGGGATCCAACTGTAACAGATCAGTGATACCCAGGGATCCAACCGTAACAGATCAGTGATACCCAGGGCAGAGCCAGCCAAGGCCCATCCCATACCTGTTCCAGAAGGGAACACCTTGTAAAACCGATCCCGTCACTAACACCTGCGGCTGAACTTCATCAAATGCCGAGATCAGAAGTTTCACGGCACCAGCTGCAACCTTGAGGAGACGAGATCGCCAAGATTTCCAGCAAAAAGGGGGCGCCAGGCCGGGTTCAACCGCCTTGGCCGCTTGGGTCCCACCAGTTCCTCACAATGAGCCAAAGGGGCAAAGCCCACTGTGAGGAGGCTGAGGAGCCTTCATCCAAAGACCCCAAGGACCCCTCCTCAAATGCACCCAGTGCCACTGCGCAGGAGAACAGGGGGCTCAGGGCTGTGGAAACGGTTCTGAGATCACCTCATGAACATGCACAGTTCTGGGGTCATTATGAACACTTACTGTAATTAACACACTTCCTGTTGTTAAAGGTGTGCGTGTTGGGCCGAGCGAATCTCCCGCGCACCCAGCGCTGTTTCGCTTGTGCTCTCATGAACCCGCGTTTAAAGAACACAATTAAAGAATTGGATTAAACAGCAGCGAGAGCCCGCAAGGGGCGACGGCGCCATCGCGGGGCTGCGCGGGGGCTGCACTGCGCAGGCGCGGAGCCGTGTCGGGAAGGGGAGGGACTTCCCGCTGGAAGCGGCACAGCCAATGGGCATCAGGAGGCCGCCTCCAGGCCAATGGCGGCGAGGGACGGGTGCGAGGGACGGTGACGGGCCGGCTGTGTGGCCAATGGCGGTGCCGGGGGCGTGACCATGCAGCCCGCCCCGGGAGCGGCGGCCCGGCCGTGGCGGTTCGTCCCCTCCTGCCGCCGGAGCGCCGCTGCCACGGGCGGGTCCTGCGGCTGCAGCGGCTGCGGGGGCGGGCGGGGGGCCCGGGGCTGCGGCCCCGCTGGCCGGGGCCGGGCGGTCGCCGTGTTGCCCCCGGGCGGTCGCCGTGTTGCCCCCGGGCGGCAGTGGGGGGGTCCCGCTGGTCGCCCCCGCAGTTCCGCGGTTGAAAATCCTCCTCACACCGCGCTGGGACCGCGATCGCCGCCAGTTCCGTCCCGGGTGAGCGGCGGGGCCGGATTTGGTTGGTGCGGGGGTTGTGGGGGGCGTGGGGCGGGTCTGGGGGTGCAGGGGAGCTGTGGGGGTTGGGATGCAGCCGGCAGGAGGGACCAGGTTTGGGGGGCCCTGAGTCCCTTTGCGGGGGAGGGGAGGCCCTGCTGACCCTGCCTCCCCCAGCAAATCCCCCTGCGGGGCTCCCCCCGGACCCCCCGATCGGTCTGCGCCCCCCGCGACTCCCTCAAGTCCCCCTGAACCTCAATCCCCCTTTTTGACCCCAAAACAGCCCCAAATGTGCCCCCCAATGTCCCTTTAACACACCCTCCCCCCAGTTCCCCCGCACCGAGGCCTCCAGTGTATAAATTAAATGTGTAACATTAAACGCGACATTTGAGCGTTAACTAAAAACCAACAAATGTTGAAGTTTCGTTGAGGTTTTTGTTGAATTTAAGTTTCACGGAAGGGAGCGTTGTTGGAAATTTACTGGGATTAATGTTTTGCTTTAAAAACTTTTTGTATCTCAGAAGTGACCTGAACAGTTTGATAAAGAACATTTCAAATTAAATTAATTTCCCATTAAATTTCTTGGGATTAAACGTCCGTCAGAGGCAGTGGTGCTTAAACCCCACTGCATTGGTCCCTCTCCGCATTAAAAATCCATCATTAAACAGTTAAATATTTCCCGTAATTAAAACCCTGTGATCTACATTCTGTAGTTTAAAAATGCGGTGACTGAGCAGTTGAACAGCCGATATCGCTCTGAGCGCGTGGCTGAATCTCTTGATTCATCTCAGTTCATCCCCACCAACCCCGTCGCCGTTCATGGGAACGTACCCGGGTGGATGGAGGGGGCGGGCGGTGGGTGTGGGCTCCCTGGGCTTCAGCAAAGCCTCTGACACCGTCTGCACAGCATCCACACAGCTGAGCTGGGGAGGGGTGCTCTGGGCAGTGGGGAGTGGGGGGTGCAAACTGGCTGAGAGGGAGAAGCCAGAGAGTGGTGGTCAATGGGCAGAGTCCGGTTGAGGCCTGGATCCAGTGCAGGGCCTCAGGGGCCAATATTATTCAATATATTCGTTAACGATTCGGATGAGGGAATTGAGTGACTGTCAGCGAGTTTGCTGGGGACACCAAGCTGGGAGGAGTGGGTGACCCTGGAAGCTGTGCTGCCATCAGAGACCTGGACAGGCTGGAGAGCTGGGGGGGGATAACCTGGTGAGATTTAACAAGGGGAAGTGCAGAGTGCTGCACCTGGGCAGGAACAACCCCAGGGTCAGTATAGGCTGGGGAATGAGCTGTTAGAGAGCAGGGTAGGGAAAGGGACCTGGGGGTCCTGGGGACAGCAGGGTGAGCATGAGCCAGCACTGGGCCCTTGTGGCCAGGAAGCCAATGGGACCTGGGGTGGGTCAGAAGGGGGTGGTCAGTAGGTCAGAGAGGTTCTCCTGCCCCTCTGCTCTGCCCTGGGGAGACCACACCTGGAATATTGTGACCAGTTGTGGCCCCTCAGTTCCAGAAGGACAGGGAACTGCTGCAGAGAGTCCAGCGTAGGGCACCAAAGATGCTGAAGGGAGTGGAGCACCTCCCTTATGAAGAAAGGCTGAGGGAGCTGGGGCTCTTTAGTTTGGAGAAGAGGAGACTGAGGGGTGACCTTATTAATGTTTATAAATATATAAAGGGTGAGTGGCACGAGGATGGAGTCAGGCTCTTCTCAGTGGCAAACAATGATAGGACAAGGGGCAATGGGATCAAGCTGGAACACAAGAGGTTCCACTTAAATTTGAGAAAGAACTTCTTCTCAGTGGGGGTAACAGAGCACTGGCCCAGGCTGCCCAGGGAGGTTGTGGAGTCTCCTTCTCTGCAGACATTCAAACCCACCTGGACACCTTCCTGTGGAACCTCAGCTGGGTGTTCCTGCTCCGGGGGGATTGCACTGGATGAGCTTTTGAGGTCCCTTCCAATCCCAAACACACAGTGATACTGTGATTTCTGTGCAAAATCCTTTCCTTTCCCCCCGTGCCAGTGGGGGGGACCCAGAGGACCCGCCCAGGCCCCCCCAGGTTTGTGGGAGCAGCACTGGGGAGGGGCCGCTTTTTCCCCCAGCTACGAATATAGAGACAATTTGTACAAAAACTCTAAAGTGGGGGGGATGGCAACTCGGGGACCCCCAAACCACCACAGGGGGGTCCACATCACCCCATGCACCCCATCACTTTTGGGGTGTCAGAGCCCCCCCCCCATGCAGCTGCCCCTCAGGGGTCCTGGGTGGGTTGTGAGGTCCCTGGGGGGCTGGAGGGGAGAAAGGGGGAAACCTGGGTTTGGGGGGGTCCCACGGGTTCTTGCGAGTGGGTCTGGGGGGGTCTCAGTGGTTTCTGGGATCCCTGGGGGGTCCCTGAGATCAAAAAGAATTTGGAGGCTGGCAGGGAACTTTGTGAGGGGAAGAGTGAAACATCCCTTTTCCCTCTGTTTCACAGCCCCAGCTCAGCCCCAGCTCCTTCTCAGAGGCTCCGTTCAGCAGGGCCTAAAGCAATGAACCAACGATTGGTTTCAGTTCCTTCCTCATGTCCCCCCTGAACCTCCCTCCTGCAGCTGGAAACCAGCACCCTGTGTCCCGTCGGAACAGCCCCGCTCGAAAGCCGCAGGATTACGTGGATCACGTCTCGGCTCAGCGGGGGCCTCGCTTGTGGCCTCTGCTCTGTTGGAGGGAAGAAGGGAGAAGGAAACCATTTCTGTTCTTCGTTCCAAACCAAATGTTTTACCTGGACGTTGGTGCATCTTGAGATGGGCCCTTGAGTCCTCTGCAGCTTCTAAGTCATTCCGAAGTGACCCTTGAACAGTGTTATACCCTGAAAATAAAAGCTTCAGAACAAATGTGAGGCCTTGCTGCTTATTTTAAAAACGTTCTTTAAGCTTCAGTGACTGTTTGCTGCTGCCCTTATCTACGGTCACGCTGAGTAAAGCGATACAGAAAGCCCAACGCATTCACGAGGTGTTGATGTCGACGTCTCATTATCCGCGTTCTCTCCGAGAAAGCAAAAGTAACTCCAGACACTGATACCGTCCCAGCTCTGGCGCAAGGGGAAGCTGTGGAAACCACCTTCATGCGCCTGATGTCCCTCGTCCCTTCCCGGCCGTTTTGCTGCAGGGCACCAGACGATCGACACCTCTGGGTTGGTCACGGCCGTGATGGGAGCCGAGGGAAAACGGAAAGGGAGGGCTGGATCCCGTGGGAAATGGGGCCAAGAGTCAAGGACCGTGCTGCTGCTGATCCTCTTCGTCACTCGCTGGGAGGAAGGCGCCCGAGGGAAGGGAGAGAACGGCCACTGATGTCCCCCAGCGCGAGGTGGACGACGGTTCCTGGGGCAAAGAGGTGATCGAGGGCACGTGGGAAGGAAAAGATCCCGAAAACACGATGACAGCCCCGAGATGCCACATCCGGCTTCCCCCGAGCTCCCTCCCGGCTGTGCTCCGCACCTTCTCCTTCATCACCAGCACCTCCCGCCCCGCTGATCGCCCAGCTCGTGTCAGGCGGCTGGAGAACGTGGTTCAGAAACACTGGGCAGGACGGAGCCAGCGGGCAGGACGCGGCCAGCAGGCGCTCGCTGCTCTCCTGGACAGGCCGGCACGGAGCCCCTGGGTCCTGGTGCCGTGCTGGTCACAGCCTCATGATGCTGCTGGGCGAGCGTCTCATCCTCCCCTGCTGCTCCTCCCATACAGGTATCTTTTTTCTCATTTCCTCCCCTCTTCCTTTCCTTCATCATTTCCCCTTTTTCTGCCTTATACCCCCTCTCAAGTCTCTTTCACTGCTGTCACCTCTTCTTTCTTCCTCTCTCCTTTCTGTTTTTTGATCCCATCTTCCCTCCTGTCTTCATCATCCTCTCTCCATCTCCCTCTCCCTTTCCATCTCCTCCTCTCCTCCATATGTAATTAATATATATCCATATTCACATATTCTATATATTCATATAGAATTCTATATATTCATAAAATGAATCCATTTCTTGGCTGAGCTGATGGAGTTAGTTCTGTCCTGTCAACTGCAAATCTGAATTCTCAGGACAGGACCAAGTGGGCTGAAAATGCGTTGCCGTGGCGGTCCTGGAGATGTGCCCAACGTGGGACACAATGGGGTCTCCCCGGAGGCTTCTCTTCCCTCCCCTTCCTTCCCTCCCCTTCCTTCCCTCCCCTTCCTTCTCTCCCCTTCCCTCAGAACCCCATTCTGGTTTGGGATGAAGGGACCTCTGGAGATCATCCAGTCCAACCCCCCTGCTCCCGCGGGGTCCCAGAGCAGATCACACAGGATCCCAGGGGTCTGAATGTCTCACAGAAGGAGACTCCACACCCGCTCTGGGCAGCCTGGGCCGCGCTCTGGCACCTCCCAGCAAACAAGTTTCTCCTTACGTTCAGATGGAGCCTCCTGTGTTTCAGTCTGTGCCCGATGCCCCTCACCCTGGCGCTGGGCACCACTGAACAGAGTCTGCTCCATCCTGACACCCACCTGAGATATTGATCCCATTGATCACATCCCTCTCAGCTTCCCTTCTCCAGCTCAACAGCCCCATCTCTCTCAGTCTCTCCTGATCAGAATGATGCTCCAGACCCCTCAGCATCTCTGTGTCCCTCCACTGGACTCCCTCCAGTAACTCCTTGTCCTTCTTCAACTGGGGAGCCCAGAACTGGACCCAGAACTGCAGATGCAGCTTCCCCAGGGTGGAGCAGAGGGGGAGGATTCACCTCTCTCACCTGCTGCTCACACTCTTCTTAATAAATATCCCCCAGGTACCCTCGGCCTCGTGACCACAAGGACACATTGGTGACTTGTGGCCAACCTGATGTCACCCAGAACTCCCAAGTCCTTCTCGCAGAGCTGCTTTCCAGCGGGTCCACCCCCAAACCGTGCTGGTACTGGACCCCTGCTGCCCCAGGAGGGGCCGGTATCGCCCCGGTATCGCGATGGGTGGCACCAACGGCCCCGGTATCGCGATGGGTGGCACCGACGGCCCCGGTATCGCGATGGGTGGCACCAACAGCCCCGGTATCGCAATAGCGAGCACTGATGGTCCTGGTATCGCGACAGGTGGCAACAACAGCGCTGGTATCGTCACAACAGCAGTGACGACGGCCCCAGTATCGTGATGGGCAGCAATGATGGCCCCGGTATCGCGATGGGTGGCACCGACGGCCCCGGTATCGCGATGGGTGGCACCAACAGCGCCCTAACGTGGTGCTCATCAGTAAGAAGGGAGGGAAGGGGGTTGCAGGGCAGCCATCGCTCGGGGTCTGCGGGATCTCCCTGTGCTTGTGGGAGCCCATGAGTCTTTGCATCATGCCTTGCGTTTTATTCTCTCTTCCTCTTTCAATTACTTATCTCACTTGGTTTTTTTTATCTTAGCCCATGAGTTTTCTTACTTTTGCTCCTCATATTCTTCATTCCCATCCTACTGAGGGGTGCGTGGGGCTGCTCTGCCAGCCCCGGCTGCCCCACCGCAGCTCCCCAGGCCCTCACGTCTCCCATCCCAGCAACAGCAGTGGCCGCGGCACTGATTTCTTTCCTCTCCCTTTTGCAGCCTCCTTGCGCTCGTCCTCTCCACGCCGATCTCTCCTGGCTTCCTCCAGCTGCTGTGTCCTCTGGGTAAGTGCAGCTCGACCCCTCCCAAGATGCTCTCGAGTTGGCTGGGGCTTCTAAAACAGAGGGAAAAGGGATGTCTCACTTTTCCTCATGCAGTTTCCTCCCAGACCCCTTTTACCGCCTGCGCTCTCCACAGACCCCAGTTACCGTTTCTGTTCCGATGGGGAACATCTCACTGTGCTGTGCATGGCCAAGACGATGACGACTCTGGACAGGAAATCCCTTCCAAGCGCAGCTTTCCTCTCACCGTTGGGCAGCGACAACAGCCCCGGTATCGCAACAGCAGCACCGACAGCCCCGGTATCGCAACAGCAGCACCGACGGCCCCGGTATCGCGACGGATGGCACCGACAGCTCCGGTATCACGACGGATGGCACCGACAGCCCCGGTATCGCGACGGGCAGCAGTGATGGAGCTGGTATTGCGACGGCAGCACCGATGGCCCTGATATTGTGATGGGCAGTGACAGGGGCCCTGGTATCGTGATGGGCAGAACCAACAGCTCCAGTATCATGATGGGCAGCACTGATGGTTCCGGTATCGTGACGGCAGCACCGACAGCACCGGTATCGCGATGGGCAGCGATAACGGCCCCGGTATCACAACGGCCCCAGTATCGTGATGGGCAGTGACAGGGGCCCTGGTGTCGTGATAGGCAGAACCAACAGCTCCAGTATCGTGATGGGCAGCACCGACGGTCCCGGTATCGTCACGGCAGCACCGACAGCCCCGGTATCGCGATGGGCAGCGACAATGGCCCCGGTATTGCGATGGGTGGCACCGACGGCCCCGGTATCGTGATGGGTGGCACCGACAGCCCCGGTATCGCGATGGGTGGCACCGACAGCCCCGGTATCGCAATAGCGAGCACTGATGGTCCTGGTATCACGACAGGTGGCAACAACAGCGCTGGTATCGTCACAACAGCAGTGACGACGGCCCCAATATCGTGATGGGCAGCAACGATGGTCCTGGTAGCACGATGGGTGGCACCGACGGCCCCGGTATCACGATGGGCAGCGACAATGGCCCCGGTATCACGATGGGTGGCACCGACAGCCCCGGTATCGCGATGGGTGGCACCGACGGCCCCGGTATCGTGACAGCAATAAATCTCAAGACCTCCCAAAATAAATCCCCCTTCCATCCCTCCAGGTGTGACAAGACCCTTAATTAACATTTCATTAATCAAACAACTCAACCCCCCCGTTGTCACAAATCGCTGCATTAACGAACTTCAACTCATTCCAGAACCCAGTTTATTAAGCAAAGCAGAAAGCACGTTAAACAGAAAGAAAAACACCAAAACCCCTGTTTCTCGGCTCAGATCGGGGCGCTTTACGGCACCATTTTGCCACCATTTCCCTTTCCGGTTCTTCCCACCGCGAGCAGCCGCTGCCCGTTGATCTCACAGCGGCGTTTTTTCCCAATCTCACAGGATTTCAGCCCAATTCCGGGCCCGTTCCGTGCGCCCCCTGGTGCCGGAGATGACGATCGGGCGCCAGCTCTTCCCATCAAACCCGATGCTGAGAAACCAAACCCCCCATGGTCGCTTCTTCAAACACAACGCGCAGATTCACCCCTTTTCTCCCCAAAAATCCCCCTCTGGATGTGCCGTCCGGTGGGAAAGCCGACGGTGGTTTCGGCGCGGGGGTTTCCTGAGGGCGCAAACCTACCCCGGGCGCTGCTCCGGCGCCGCGATCCCCACTTCGGCTGGTTCCTCAATTTTAAGGCGCTTCGGGGGTGGCTCGGTCCCGGCTTGCGGCTCCAGCATCGCCATTTCGGATGGTTTGTCCTCAATTCTCCAGCGTTTTGGGGGCTGCTTGGTCCCAGCCTGCGGCTCCGGCACCAGCGCCACAATCGCCATTTCAACTGGTTTCTCCTCAATTTTAGGACGTTTCAGGGGCGGCTCGGTCCCGGCCTGCGGCTCCGGGATCACCATTTTGGCTGGTTCCTCTTCAATTCTCAAGCGCTTCAGGGGTGGCTTGGTCCCGGCCTGCGGCTCCGGCTCCGGCATCGCCATTTCAGCTGGTTTCTTCTCAATTTTGCAGCACTTTAGGGGCAGCTCGGTCTCAGCCTGCGGCTCTTGCGCCACAATCACCATTTTGGCTGGTTTATCCTCAATCTTCAAAGGGTTCGGGGGTGGCTCGGTCCCAGCTTGCGGCTCCGGTGCCGGCACCACAATCTCCATTTCAGCTGGTTCCTCCTCAATATTCAGGCACTTTGAGGGTGGCTCGGTCTCAGCCTGCGGCTCCAGCATCGCCATTTCGGCTGCTTTCTCCTCAGTTTGAAAGCATTTTTGGGGGGGCTCGGTCCCTGCCTGCAGCTCTGGCTCCGCAATCACCATTTGAGCTGTTTTTTCCTCAATTTGAAAGCCCTTTGGGGTCGGCTCAGTCCCGGCCTGTGGCTCCGGTGCCAGCGCCACAATCGCCATTTCAGCTGGTTGGTCTTCAATTTCCAAGTATTTTGGGGGTGGCTCGGTCCCGTCCTGTGGCTCTGTCACCACAATCTCCATTTTAGCTGGTTCCTCCTCTATTTTCAGGCACTTTGGTGGTGTCTCGGTCCCGGTCTGCAGCTCCGGCACCGCCATCACAATTTCAGCTGGTTCCTCCTCAATTTCCAAGTATTTTGGTGGTGGCTCAGTCCCGGCCTGCAGCTCTGGCTCCGGAATCGCCATTTCAGCTGGTTCCTCCTCAATCTTCAAGCATTTTGGGGGCATCTCAGTCTCATCCTGCGGCTCCGGCACCGGTGCCACAATCACCATTTCAGTTGGTTTCTCCTCCATTTTAAAGCGCTTTGGGGGCGGCTCGGTACCGGCCTCCGGCTCCGGCGCTGCAATCACTGTTTTGGTTGGTTCCTCATCAATTTTAAAGCCCTTCAGGGGCGGCTCAGTCCCAGCCTGCGGCTCTGGCGCCTCAATCACCGTTTCAGCTGGTTCCTCCTCCATTTTCAGGTATTTTGGTGGTGGTTCGGTCTCAGCCTGCAGCTCTGGCTCCGGCATCACCATTTCCGCTGGTTTCTCCTCAATTTTGAAGCGCTTTATGGGCAGCTCGGTCCCGACCTGCGGCTCCGGCTCCACAATCTCCATTTCGGCTGGTTTCTCTTCAATTTTCACACACTTTGGGGGCGGCTTCATCCTGGCCTGCGGCTCTGGCTCCATATTCACCATTTCGGCTGGTTTGTCCTCGATCTCCAAAGGCTTCAGGGGTGGCTCAGTCCCAGCCTGCGGCTCCAGCGCCACAATCACAATTTCAGCTGGTTCCTCCTCAATTCTTAAGCGTTTCAGGGGTGGCTCAGTCCCGACCTGCAGCTCCGGCATCGCCATTTCACCTGGTTTCTCCTTGATTTCAAAGCATTTTGGGGGTGGCTCGGTCCCCACCTGCAGCTCCGGTGCCACAATCACCATTTCAGCTGCTTTCTCCTCTATATTCAGGCACTTTGGGGGCAGCTCAGTCCCGGCTTGCGGATCCGGCTCCGGAATCTCCATTTCAGTTGGTTTCTCCTCAATTTGAAAGCCCTTTGGGGTCGGCTCAGTCCCGGCCTGTGGCTCTGGTGCTGGTGGCACAATCACCATTTCGCCTCCTTTCTCCTCAATTTCCAAGCAGTTTGGTGGTGGCTCAGTCCCAGCCTGCGGCTCCGTCACCACAATCACCATTTCAGCTGCTTCCTCCTCTATTTTCAGGCACTTTGAGGGTGGCTCGGTCTCAGCCTGCAGCTCCGGCACCGGCATCACCATTTCAGCTGGTTTGTTCTCAATTTCCAAGTATTTTGGTGGTGGCTTAGTCCCGGCCTGCAGCTCCGGTGTCAAAATCACCATTTCAGCTGCTTTCTCCTCTATTTTCAGGTATTCTGGTGGTGGCTTGGTCTCAGCCTCCAGCTCCGGTGCCGCAATCTCCATTTCAGGTGGTTTGTCCTCAATTTTCGCACACTTCAGGGGCTGCTCCGTCCCGGCCTGCAGCTCCGGCTCCGCAATCGCCTTTTCAGCTGCTTTCTCCTCCATTTCCAGGCAATTTGGAGGCGGCTCGGTCCCGGCTTGCGGCTCCGGCACCGGCATCGCCATTTCAGCTGGTTTGTCTTCAACTTCCAAGTATTTTGGGGGTGGCTCAGTCCCCATCTGCAGCTCCGGCACCGGTGCCAAAATCCCCATTTCGGCTGGTCTGTCCTCAATTTTAACGCATTTTGGGGGCGGCTCAGTCCCCACCTGTGGCTCCGGTGCCATAATCACAATTTCAGCTGGGTTTTCCTCAATATTCAGGCACTTTGGGGGCGGCTCAGTCCCAGCCTGTGGCTCTGGTGCCACAATCCCCATTTTGGCTGGTTTGTTCTCAATTTCCAAGTATTTTGGGGGTGGCTCGGTCCCCATCTGCAGCTCCGGCACCGGTGCCAAAATCACCATTTCAGCTGGTTTGTCCTCAATTTTCAGGCACTTCGGGGGTGGCTCAGTCTTGGCCTGCGGCTCCGGCACCGCAATCTCCATTTCGGTTGGTTTGTCCTCAAATTTCAGGTATTTTGGTGGTGGCTCAGTCCTGGCTTGCGGCTCTGGTCCCGCAATCACCATTTTGCCTGGTTCCTCCTCAATTTTGAAGCACTTTAGGGGCAGCTTGGTCTCAGCCTGCGGCTCCAGCGCCACAGTCGCCATTTCAGCTGGTTTCTCCTCAATTTTCACACATTTCAGGTGTGGCTTGGTCCCCGTCTGCGGCTCCGTCACCACAGTCACCATTTCAGCTGCTTTCTCCTCAATTTCCAAGCCCTTTGGGGTCAGCTCGGTCCCCACCTGCAGCTCCCGCGCCCGGTGCCACCTCATGTGTGCGTTCTTGCCCCGCATCGTGGCAAACGCCCTGGAAACGGGGCGGAAAACCCAGGTTTTAGTGCTTTTTGGCTTCACCCTCTCTGGGTGCGTTTTGGCGCGGGTCCGGCGCCGTTTCTCGGCTTCACACCGGGTGGTTTTAACACCTTTTAACCTCTTTATCCCCAAATAAGCAACAACTCACCTGCCGCACTCAGTGCATGGAAAGGACTCCCCGGCGCCCTCATTTTGGGCCATTTGCTGCTTCATTTTGGCCCTTTCCTCGGGCGAGGGACGGGGCTTCTTCTTCGGGGGCTGGAAAGTGGCCTGGAAAGCAGAGATTCCCCTCATTCCCCCCTTTCACCAACGGTCGAGAGCGCTGAGAATAAACCAGCTTGGAAACAAGACCCTATGGAACAGCCCATAGAGACAACTCAGCCAGGTGAGGCTAAAATAGCCAAAACCGGCTCTTTTTGTGACACAAACCACCGCTTTTTGGCAGGGAACGCACAGCAATTCCCTTCGGCGGCGAAGCCAAAACCACAGAATATCCCCCAAACCATTTAAACCCCACCAGGATCGTTAATACCTGGAATCACTGCAATCAACCTGCAGCCAATCAAGCCCATTTCGGGCCCAAAAAGCCGCTTTTTTGGCCTCAAGGCGGTTTTCCCGCGGCGCAAATTCCGCGTAAACGCGTTTTCTACCTTCTCCTCGGCCTTTTCCTTGTTTCTCTTGGCTTTTTTGCCCGTCCCTTTTGCTCGGTAGGACTTGAGTTTGGTCGTTTTCTTCCAGATGTAGTAATATTCAACACACTGGGCCACAGTCTTAGTCTGGACCTAAGCGAGGGGATAGGGGCTGTTTAGGATGGAAACACCGCGGTAAATCACATTTACGCCTCGTTTTGTCTCATTCCGGTGCCTTTTTTGCAGCGTTAAGCAGGAAAATGACTTTTTGAAGAAGAGGAGTTCCATGCGTGACTCAAAAATGCAGCTTTTTGGGTTAAAAACGGATGATTTTGGGGGATTTACCTTCTTGTGGATGCGATAAAAGTCCTTCTTGTGGGTGGCAAAAGCACGGTGGAAAAGCTGCTGCTCCAATGGCGTCCACGTGTCCGAGCCTGCGGGGCAATGAGCGGGTTCGTTACGGGGAACGCAATTAGCAAATGGGGCGGGGGGGTCGTTATCGGCACCCCAAGATGTTTAAATCGGCGTGGAAAGGGTATCGTGGTGTCTGTTTGTGTCCTGGGGGGGAATGGGCCCCGTTCCTCGTTTACCTGCGTAATGATAATTGGCCAGAGGGTCCGATTCGGACTTGGGGGGCCCCCCCGAAAGCAGCATCTCCAGCGCCTTCTGCAAGAGGAAGAGGCTCGGGGTTCCCCTTCCATTCGGAGCAGGACGCCCCAAGTTGTGATTTTGGGGGTTTTGGGTGATATCGGGGGGGTTTTGGGGAGATATCGGGGGGTTTGGGGAGGTATCGGGGGGCTTGGGGAGATATCGGGGGGTTTTGGGGAGATATCAGGAGGTTTGGGGGTGATATCAGGGGGCTTTGGGGAGATATTGGGGGGTTTGGGGTGATATCGGGGGGTTTGGTGTGAAATCAGGGGGTTCTGAGGTGATATCAAGGGCTTTTGGGGAGATATCAGGGGGTTTGGGGTGATATCGAGGGGTTCTGGGGTGATATCAGGGGATTTGAGGAGATATCAGGGGGTTTTGGGCTGATATTGGGGGGTTTGGGGTGATATCGAGGTGTTTTGGGGAGATATCGGGGTGTTTTGGGGAGATATCGGGGGGTTTTGGGGTGATATCGGGGGTTTTGGGGTAACATTGAGGGGCATTGGGGAGATATCAGGGGGTTTTGAAGAGATATCGAGGGGTTTTGGGGAGATATCAGGGGGTTTTGGGGTGATATCGAGGGGTTTTGGGGTGATATCAGGGGATTTGGGGAGATATCAGGGGATTTGGGGAGATATCAGGGGGTTTTGGGGTGATATCAAGGTGTTTTGGGGAGATATCGGGGGGTTTTGGGGAGATATCGGGGGCATGGGGGTGATATTGGGGCTTTTGGGGGTGATATCGGGTGGCTTGGGGGTGATATCGGGGGGTTCTGGGGTGATAACAAGGGGTTTTGGGGTGATATCGGGGGCTTTGGGGTGATATCAGGGGGTTTGGGGTGATATCGGGAGGTTTTGGGGTGATATCGGGGGGTTTGGGGTGATATCGGGAGATTTTGAGGTGATATCGGGGGGTTTTGGGGTGATATCAAGGGGTTCTGGGGTGATATCAAGGGGATTTGGGCAGATACCAGGGTGTTTTGGGGAGATATCGGGGTGTTTTGGGGAGATATCAGCGGGATTTGGGGTGATATCGGGGGGTTTTGGGGTAATATCGGGGGGCTTTGGGGAGATATCGGGGGGTTTTGGGGTGATATCAATGGGATTTGGGGAGATATCAGGGGGTTTTGGGGTGATATCTGGGGGTTCTGGGGAGATATCAGGGGGTTTTGGGGTGATATCGGGGGGTTTGGGGTGATATCGGGGGCATGGGGGTGATACTGGGGCTTTTGGGGATGATATCGGTGGGTTTGGGGGTGATATTAGGGGGTTCTGGGCTGGTATCAAGGGGTTTTGGGGAGATATCAGGACGTTTTGGGGTGATATCAGGGGGGTTTGGGGAGATATCGGGGGTTTTGGGGAGATATCAGGGGATTTTGGGGTGATATCAGGGGGTTTTGGGGTGACATCGGGGGGTTTGGGGAGATACCGGGGGGTTTTGGGGTGATATCAGGGGGTTCTGGAGAGTTATCAAGGGGTTTTGGGGAGATATCAAGGGGGTTTGGGGTGATATCGGGGGAGTTTTGGGTGATATCGGGAGATTTTGAGGTGATATCGGGGGGTTTGGGGAGATATCGGGGGCATGGGGGTGATATTGGGGCTTTTGGGGTGATATCGGGGGGTTCTGGGGTGATATCAGGGGGTTTTGGGGAGATATCAGGGGGTTTTAGGGTGATATCGGGGGGCTTGGGGGAGATATTGGGGGGTTTGGGGTGATATCGGGGGTTTTGGAGTGATATCGAGGGCATGGGGGTGATACTGTGGCTTTTGGGGGTGATATCAGGGGGCTTTGGGGTGATATCGGGGGGTTTTGGGGTGGTATCATGGGGATTTGGGGTCATATCGGGGGGGTTTTGGGGTGATATCAGGGGTTTTGGGGAGATATCGGGGGGTTTGGGGTGATATCGGGAGGGTTTGGGGTGATATAGGGGGGTTTTGGGGAGATATCAGGGGGTTTTGGGGTAATATCAGGGGGTTCTGGGGAGATATCAAGGGGTTTTGGGGAGATATCAAGGGGGTTTGGGGTGATATCGGGAGATTTTGAGGTGATATCGGGGGGTTTTGGGGAGATATCGGGGCTTTTGGGGAGATATCGGGGGTTTGGGGGAGATATCGGGGGGTTTTGGAGTGATATCGGGGGCATGGGGGTGATATCAGGGGGTTTTGGGGAGATATCGGGGGGTTTGGGGAGATATCAGGGGGTTTTGGGGAGATACCGGGGTGGTTTGGGATGATATCAGCGGGTTCTGGGGAGATATCAAGGGGTTCTGGGGAGGTATCAAGGGGGTTTGGGGTGATATCAGGGGGTTTTGGGGTGATATCGGGGGGTTTGGGGAGATACCGGAGGGGTTTGGGGTGATATCAGCGGGTTCTGGGGAGATATCAAGGGGGTTTGGGGTGATATCAGGGGGGTTTGGGGTGATATCGGGAGATTTTGAGGTGATATTGGGGGGTTTTGGGGAGATATCGGGGATTTTGGGGTGATATCGGGGGGTTCTGGGGTGATATCAAGGGGTTTGGGGGAGATATCAGGGGGGTTTGGGGTGATATCGGGGGGGTTGGGGTGATATCGGGGGCTTTTGGGGTGATATCAAGGGGTTTTGGGAGATATCGGGGGTTTTGGGGAGATACCAGGGGCTTTTGGGGGTGATATCGGGGTGTTTTGGGGAGATATCGGGGTTTGGGGGTGATATCGGGGGGTTTTGGGGAGATATCAGGGGTTTTGGGGTGATATCGAGAGGTTTTGGGGTGATATCGGGGTTTTGGGGTGATATCGGGGGGTTTGGGGAGATATCGGGGATTTGGGGAAATACCAGGGTGTTTTGGGGAAATATCAGCGGTTTTGGGGTGATATCGGGGCTTTTGGAGTGATATCGGGGGCATGGGGGTGATATTGGGGCTTTTGGGGGTGATATCAGGGGGTTTTGGGGTGATATCGGGGGGTCTGGGGTGATATTGGGGGTTTGGGGTGATATCGGGGGGGTTGGGGTGATATTGGGGGTTTTGGGGTCACTCACCATCAGGTCGCCGCGCGCTGCGTGCAGGCAGTGCAGGGCCAGCTCCAGGTTAAGGACGGCGCCGGGGACAGCGCTGGAGCTCCCAGGGACGGCACTGGAGCTCCCAGGGATGGCGCTGGAGTTTCCAGGGATGGCACTGGAGCTCCCAGGGATGGCACTGGAGCTCCCGGGGACAGCACTGGAGCTCCCGGGGATGGCACTGGAGCTCCCAGGGACAGCGCTGGAGCTCCCAGGGATGGCGCTGGAGCTCCCAGGGATGGCGCTGGAGCTCCTGGGGATGGAGCTGGAGCTCCCAGGGATGGCACTGGAGCTCCCAGGGATGGCACTGGAGCTCCTGAGGATGGCACTGGAGCTCCCGGGGACAGCACTGGAGCTCCCGGGGATGGCACTGGAGCTCCCAGGGACGGCACTGGAGCTCCCAGGGAGGGCACTGGAGCTCCCGGGGACGGCGCTGGAGCTTCCGGGGACGGCGCTGGAGCTCCCGGGGATGGTGCTGGAGCTCGCCATGGACAGCAGGGTCAACACTGCAACCGACACGGGGTGGGGGAAACGGGCTGATGGGACATGGGGATGTTGGGGTTCGGGGGGGAAATGGGGTGATATGAGGTGGGGATGTTGGGGTTTGGGGGGGAAAGGGGGATGTGACATGGGGGTGTTGGGGGAAAGGGGGATGTGACATGGGGGTGTTGGGGTTTGGGGAAAGGGGGATGTGACATGGGGGTGTTGGGGTTTGGGGAAAGGGGGATGTGACATGGGGGTGTTGGGGGAAAGGGGGATGTGACATGGGGGTGTTGGGGTTTGGGGGGGAAAGGGGGATGTGACATGGGGGTGTTGGGGGAAAGGGGGATGTGACATGGGGGTGTTGGGGTTTGGGGAAAGGGGGATGTGACATGGGGGTGTTGGGGGAAAGGGGGATGTGACATGGGGGTGTTGGGGTTTGGGGAAAGGGGGATGTGACATGGGGGTGTTGGGGGGAAAGGGGGATGTGACATGGGGGTGTTGGGGTTTGGGGAAAGGGGGATGTGACATGGGGATGTTGGGGTTTGGGGAAAGGGGGATGTGACATGGGGGTGTTGGGGTTTGGGGGTGGAAATATGGGATCCAACAAGGAAAAGCTGGGGTTTTTCAAGGAAAAGCGTGATACGACAATGGGTACGATTCAAGGAAAAGTTGGAGTTGGTCAAGAAAAGATGCGATATGATAAAGGAAATGTTGGGGTTTGTCAAGAAAAGGTGTGATAGGACAAGGAAAAGTTGGGTTTTGTTGAGAAAAGACGTGATAGGACAATGGAAACGTTGGGTTTTGTCAAGAAAAGACACGATAGGACAAGCAAAAGTTGGGTTTATGTCAAGAAAACACACGATAGGACAAGGAAAAGTTGGGTTTGGTTGAGAAAAGATGCGATAGGACAAGGAAAAGTTGGAGTTGGTCAAGATAAGACGCAATAGGACAAGGAAAAGTTGGGTTTATGTCAAGAAAAGACAATAGGACAAGGAAAAGTTGGCTTTTGTCAAGAAAAGACACGATAGGTCAAGGAAAAGTTGGAGTTGGTCAAGATAAGAACCAATAGGACAAGGAAAAGTTGGGTGTATGTCAAGAAAAGATGCAATAGGACAACAGAAACGTTGGGTTCTGTCAAGAAAAGACGTGATAAGACAAGGAAAAGTTGGGTTTTGTTGAGAAAAAATGCGATAGGACAAGGAAAAGTTGGGTTTTGTTGAGAAAAGATGCGATAGGACAATGGAAACGTCAGGTTTCGTCAAGAAAAGGTGCGATACAACAATGGGTACGATACGAGAAGGAAAAGTTGGGTTTATGTCAAGAAAAGACGCGCTACAACAAGGAAAAGTTGGGTTTTGTCAAGAAAAGGTGCGATAGGACAATGGAAACGTTGGGTTTGGTCAAGAAAAGGTGCGACATGATAATGGGTACGATACGAGAAGGAAAAGTTGGGTTTTGGGGACAAAAGGTGCGATACGGGACAGCGGAAAACGAGCCAACCAGGTGGAGCGGAGAGCAAGAAACACACGGAAAAACGTCACTATTTCTACCCAAAAGGCAGCGTTGGGAGCCCCAAGAGCAGCGACGACCCCCCCGGGGCCCAGGTGGGGTGGGCCAGGCACCCAATGCGTGCGATACCTGGGTCGGGCGCCTGCGGGTCGGTGTCCATGTCCCCCCAGGGCTTCCAGACCAGCTCCGCGCGCTCCTCGTCCTGCTGCGCCTGCGCTGGGTCGCGCAGGGCCGGCAGCTCCGCCTGGAAGCCGCTCCCCACGTTGATCTGCCTGGAGAGGGGACGGGAGGCGGTGACGGGGACCGCGGCGGCGTGGCGGGGGGGATGGGGGCGTTCTGAGCGCTCACGGCATCATCGTGCTCCGATCGGCACCGAAACCGCGCAGTTCGGCCGAAAACCACAGGGATTCGCTCCAAGACGCGGCAGAGTGGGAGAGACACCCTGCGAGGGCTCGGAACAACAAACCGTTGCCGGGGTTCCGCCGCGACATCAGCGCCGCCGGTGACATCAGCGCCTCGTGTTCCGTTCGGAATGGACGTCAATGGGTCCTGGCGGGCCAAATGAGGGGCAGGAAAAGCGCGACGCACCCGTTTTGCGCCCGTTTTTGGTGGTTTGGGGACTCACGGCCGGACGCTGATTTTGGGGGCGTCCTTCACCAGGCACAATCCCAAGTCGCCGTCCATTCTGCCTGCGGGATATTGAGAAATAGAGGGGAAAAGCAACTCTCAGGATCAAAATCATCGTGCCGAGACCGTTCCTCGGCGTCACAACCACAAATTGTCCCAATTCCCATCGTTTTGGTGAAATCGGTCGCTGATGGATCATCCCAATGGGGTTTTGCAGTCGATCGCAGCACTCGGGTGGTTTTTACACCCGATATCGCAGCAAAACGCTGGGGGGTTGTTTCCATCCCATATTCCACAAAATCACCCATTTTGGGGGTTTTTGGGGAGCATGAGCTCTGCGTTTGTCACCACAAACCAGCGAGGGGACGCCGAACCCAAACCGGGTTCACCGGGCGGTTTTACACCGGGATCGCTCGGCCCGGGTTGAGATAAACCCCCCGTAAACCACAACCATAAAGCGGGGTGTTCCCCCCAAAGCGCTACGTGGGGACATCCGCATCGCACCGAATTAACCCCGCGGGGCGGCCGAAAGCGCTTCAATCCCGGTGTCGGGATCATGAGGGGTTTCGGCCTCCGTCGCCTCTTTTGCTGCGAGATCTTCCCATCCGGAGACTCATTTTCGGTGAGCTGGGCAACATCGAACAAGAAAAGGGTTAAAGGTGGAAAACGCACAAAATCACACGGGCGTTTATCTGCTTTTCCTCCTTTTTTGGCTCAAAAGCAAGCGGCGAACCCCAAAATGAGGGGTCTGGGGACCCTCCGGTCCTGCTGATGCTTCCTCCCTTTCACCCAACTCGAGGCGATCGCCGGGTTCCGTATTTCGGATCAATAACCCAGCGGGAGCCTGGAGCCTCCCAGAGCCCGTCCCTGGGGTAGCGGCCGCCGAGCGCGTCCCCATAGCGTTATTTGGGTGTAATTTGGGGGGTTCTGGGGCACGTAGCACCCTTGGTTCAGCCAGGGACACACACACGGGTGCTCCGGCGAGCAACTCCGGCACCGCCGGTTGCCGAATCATCGCACAACCATCCAAGTACTCCTCACCCACCTCGTTCCTTGTCACTGGAACCAACACCGGGATCACCAGGGGGGTTTTCGGACAGCGTCGGGGGTTTGGAGGCGCCGTTTCCATCTCCCAACGATGGTTTCGCGGTGTTTGCATCGCCCGCGTCGCGCACCTGAGCACAAACGGAACCGGGAGCGTCGGTGGCGCTGGAGGATATCAAAGCGCTTTGCAAACTGCTCTTCCCAATTATTTCTCCATTATATAACGAGGATAATAAAACCCGCTACGCTAAACATGACCCAAACCGGGCGGGAGCACGCAACGCGAATCTTTACACCGCAGCGATTCCCTATTTCTCGTTTTCTCACCCCGTCGTCTCCACTCAATCGGCAGCGACTTTCACAAATCATCCAGTTACGCACAATTTGGTAATGACCCCCGCAAAGGGCTTCGACGGCACCGCCGTCCCCCTCGCCGCCTTCGCTCAGATCCCCGCTCAATGAGCAGCACCCACGGGTGCCCGTTACCTGCCCCCTCTCGGCGTCCACCGACCACCCGTGGTTCCGGCACATGGAGACGCCGCCATCCTCAACCGGAGCAGCCGCCAAGTGGCTAAAGTGACAAAAATCAGGATAAATAGGTAAAAAAATCAACATGATAAAGCCGCGGCGCTTTTAGAACAGATGGCGTAGTCGGCACTGAAGCTCCAGGCAGGTGGAGCTTGCCCGGTGGAATCAATCGGCGTTCGGTCTCAAAGGTTTCAACCCAAAAGGGTTAAATAGCAAGGATTAATAAATACTGACCCTCATTAATAATTACTGATTGTCATTAATAAATAGTGACCGTCACTAATAAATACTGATCGTTATTAATAAATACTGACCATCATTAATAAATACTGATCATCATTAATAAATACTCACAATCATTAATCGATACTGATTGTCATTAATAAATACTGACTGTTATTAATAAATACTGATCATCATTAATAAATACTCGCCATCATTAATCAATACTGATCATCATTAATAGTGACGGTCATTAATAAATACTGATCGTCATTAATAAATACTAACCATTATTAATAAATGCCGATCACCATTAACAAATACTGATCATCATTAATAAATAATAATCATCCTTAATAAATACCATCATTAATCAATACTGATTGTCATTAAGAAATACTGACCGCCATTAATAAATACTGGCCGTTATTAATAAATACTGGTGGTTATTAATAAATACTAATTGTCATTAATAAATACTAACCATCATTAATAAATACTGGTTGTTATTAATAAATACTGATCACTATTAATAAATTATGACCATCATTGGTAAATACTGATCATTAGTAACCAGGCTCAGGTTGGGCTCCAGGTTGGGCTCAAGGCTCAGATTGGGCTCCAGGCTCAGGTTGGGCTCTAGGTTGGGCTCCAGGCTCAGGTTGGGCTCCAGGTCAGGCTCAAGGCTCAGGATGGGCTCCAGGTTCAGGTTGGGCTCCAGGTTCAGGTTGGGCTCAAGGCT
Organism: Patagioenas fasciata; assembly: GCF_037038585.1. Taxonomy (NCBI): domain Eukaryota; kingdom Metazoa; phylum Chordata; class Aves; order Columbiformes; family Columbidae; genus Patagioenas; species Patagioenas fasciata. Next base: position 166,902 of record NC_092534.1, on the reverse strand, counting down.
CAGGTCAGGCTCCAGGCTCAGGTTGGGCTCCAGGTCGGGCTCCAGGCTCAGACTGGGCTCCAGGTCGGGCTCCAGCGCTTCCCCGCAGAGCAGCCCGGGGCTCTGGGCAAAGCCACGCAGCTCGTCGCCCAAGGGAAACAGGTCCATGGTCACCGGGCTCCAAACACCCCGGAGCAAAAACCAGAGCGGCCCCAGGACACCCGGGCTCCCAAAGAGCCTGGAAAAGGGACACAAAGAGTTAAATTGGGGGGAGTGAAGTGGCTGCTGATGCTGAGAAACCCCCGGGGGTTCGGGGCTGGGGGGAAAGGGGGGATCTGTATGAAAACTGCTCTGGGGAAAAGGGGGGAAGGGGTTGGGCTGCACGGGAATGGGAGGAGGGACGGGAAAACGGGAGAGGGAAACGGGGGAAGAGGGAAAAGGGGGAAAAGGGAAAAGGGGGAAAGAGGGAAAAGGGGGAAAAAGGGAGGAAAGAGGGGAAGAGGGGGAAAGGGGGGAAAGAGGGAAAAAGGGGGGAAAAGGGGAAGAGGGGGGAAAGGGGGAAAGAGGAAAAAGAGGGGGAAAGGGGGGAAAGAGGGGAAGAGGGAAAAGGAGGGAAAGAAGGAAAAAAGGGGGAAAAGGGGGAAGAGGGAAAAAGGGGGGGAAAGGGGGGAAGAGGAAAAAGAGGGAAAAGGGGGGGAAAGGGGGGGAAGAGGAAAAAGAGGGAAAAGGGAGGAAAGAGGGGAAGAGGGAAAAAGGGAGGAAAGAGGGAAAAGGGGGGAAGAGGGGAAAAGGGGGGAAAAGGGGGGAAAGAGGAAAAAGAGGGAAAAGGGGGGAAAGAGGGGAAGAAGGAAAAAAGGGGGAAAGAGGGAAAAAGGGGGAAACAGGGATAAAGGGGGAAAGAGGAAAAATATGGAAAAAGGGGGGAAAGAGGGAAAAGGGGGAAAAGACGGAAAAGGGGGTGAAAGGGGGGGAAGGGAAAAAGAGGGGAAAGAGGGATAAAGGGGGGAAAAGAGGGGAAAGAGGGAAAAAGGGAAAGAGGGGAAAGAGGAAAAAGGGGGGAAAAGAGGGGAAAGAGGGAAAAAGAGGGGAAGAGGGATAAAGGGGGAAGAGAGAAAAGGGGGGCAAGAGGGGAAAGAGGAGAAAGGGGGGGAAAGAGGAAAAAGAGGGAAAAAGGGGGGGAAAGGGAAAAAGGGGGGAAAGAGGGATAAAGGGGGAAAAGGGGGCAAAAGAGGGAAGAGGGGGAGGAAAGAGGGAAAAAGTCTGTGGGGGGATTGATGGCGGATCTGCCCCAGCCCCGGGGTCTCTCCTGGAGGGGAGGGACGGGCGGGCTCCAGCGGGGGTGCTGAGGAGATGAGGGGACACGAGGGGACCCGAGGGACACGAGGGGACGATGAAGGGACCCGAGGGACGCGAGGGGACACGATGGGACATGAAGGGACACGAGGGACCCGAGGGGACACGAGGGGACGATGAGGGGACCCGAGGGACACGAGGGGACACGATGGGACATGAAGGGACACGAGGGACACGAGGGGACGCGATCTCCTCACCCGGTGTTTCCCGCCCCGGCGCTTCCCGCCCGCCGGCGCCGCGGCCACGCCCCCTCGCCGCCGGCCACGCCCCCTCGCCGGCGTCACGTCCGGGAGTGTGTGGCGGGAAAAGGCGGGAGGGAGGAGAGGGAGGCGCCGCCGTTTTGGTGGAGGTTGTGAGGGGAACTGGGGGTCGGCGTGAGGGGCATTGGGGGTCGGTGTGGGGGGAGGAATTGGGGTCGGCGTGAGGGGCATTGGGGGTCGGTGTGAGGGGGGGATTTGGGGGGCAGTGTGGTGGTGGGGATTTGGGGTCGGTGTGAGGGGGGAATTGGGGGGCGGTGTGGGGGAGGAACTGAGGGTCGGTGTGAGCGGGACATTGGGGGTCGGTGTGGGGAGGAATTGAGGATCGGTGGGGGGGGCTTGGGGGGTCGGTGTGAGGGGGAATTGGGGGTCGGTGTGGGGGAAGTTGGGGGTTGGTCTGGGGAGGATTTGAGGGGTCAGTGTGGGGAGGATTTGGGGGTCGATGTGAGGGGCATTAGGGGTTGGTGTGGGGGGCAGGAACTGGGGGTCAGTGTGTGGGGGGGCATTGGGGGTCGGTGCGAGGGGGAATTAGGGTCCAGTGGGGGGGCACTGGGGGTCGGTGTTTGAGGGGGGAATTGGGGTGTCGGTGTGGGGGGGTCAGTGCAGGGGGGGCCTTGGGGGTCGGTGTGAGGGGGCATTGGGGGTCAGTCTGGGGAGGAATTGGGGGTCGGTGTGGGGGGGGGCATTGGGGATCAGTGTGGGGGGAATTGGGGGTCGGTGTGGGGGGGAATTGGGGTCTGGTGTGGGGGGGGGGACATTGGGGGTCGGTGTGAGGGGGAATTGGGGGTCGGTGTGGGGGGGAAGTTGGGGGTTGGTCTGGGGAGGATTTGAGGGGTCAGTCTGGGGAGGAATTGGGGGTCGATGTGAGGGGCATTAGGGGTTGGTGTGGGGGGCGTTGGGGGTCAGTGCGAGGGGGAATTAGGGTCCGGGGGGGGATTGGGGGTCGGTGTTTGAGGGGGGAACTGGGGGGTTGGTGTGCGGGGGCGGCCTTGGGGGTCGGTGTGAGGGGGCATTGGGGGTCAGTCTGGGGAGGAATTGGGGGTCGGGGGGGCATTTGGGGGTCGGTGGGGGGGAGCTGGGGGTCGGGGTTTGGGGGGAGCTGGGGGTCGGGTGGGGGGTGGATTGAGGGTCAGTGTGAAGGGAATGGGGGGCCATGAGGGGAACGGAGGCGCAGAAACAACTTTACAGCCTCCGGAGCCATGAACCTCCACACCCCGCAGGGCTCCAGAGCAGCTGCGTTCGTTTCGCCGTCGGGCGCAAGGGGAGCGATGGTTCCACCCCTCGTGCGCCGCTCCGAGCGGCAGGAGCTGCGTTTAAATACAGCGAGGTGCTCGTGTCCCAACGACCCCGGAGCGCCCGCACACATCCATAACCTTTCCCGCTCATCACTGCCGTAGTCTCCGCCTGGACGCCCCCTGTTCGCCTGCGCGGCGCCACCTGGTGCTCTGGAGGAGGGGTCTTTGGATGAAGGCTCCTTCAGCTTCCTCAGGTTTGGCTCCTTGTGTTGAATGGACTGGGACCCAAGCCCCAGGTCGGTTGAACCCAGCCTGGCACCCCCTTTTTGCTGTAAATCTCGGTTCTCTCGTCCCCTCGAGTTCACAGCTGGTGCCGTAAAACTCCTGATCCTGGCACTGCTGGGTTCTGGTTTCCTTACCATGAGTTCACCTAAAGCTCTGAACTAAGGGCTCGTGTGGCTCAGCCCTAAAGTGTTGGCTCGTTAGTGGGCACCCAATTATGTTTTGTTAACCCTTAAAATGTTCGTGCCCTCTATCAGACCCAGGAGTTCGGGCGGGGATTCAGTTCAGGAGGGACCCGGGAGTAACCCTAAGGAGCCAGTAGTTGGGGGGTGTCAAGGGTTAAGATCGTGAAACTGTGGGGACCCCTAATGTCCCCAGGGGCCATTGTGACATCCTGGGGACCCTGCATTGTCCCCAGGGTGTTGTGACACCATGGGGACCCACTTTGTCCCCAGGGCCCATTGTGACGTCTCAGGATCCCCCATTGTCCCCAGGGCCCATTGTGACATGCTGGGGACCCCAAATGTCCCCAGGGCCCATTGTGACATTCTGGGGACCCCCTTTGTCCCCAGGGCCCATTGTGACATCCCAGAACCCCAATTTGTCCTCAGGGCCCATTGTGACATCCTGGGGACCCCCTTGTCCCCAGGGCCCATCGTGGCACCGAGGGGACCCCCCCCCCCTAGTCCCCAGGGCCCATTGTGGCACCATGGACACCCCCTTTGTCCCCAGGGCCCATTGTGACATCCCAGGACCCCACCTTCTCCCCAGGGTCCCTTCTGACAGGGTGGGGACCCCCCTTTCTCCCCAGGGCTCATTGTGACGTCCCAGGACCCCTCGTTGTCCCCAGTGCCCATTGTGACATCCTGGGGACCCCCCTTGTCCCCAGGGCCCATTGTGAAATCCGGGGAACCCCCGGTCTCCAGGGCCCATAATGGTACCGTGGGGACTCGTCCTGTCACTTGGGTCCATTGTGACATCCTGGGGACCCCCCTTTGTCCCCAAGGCCCATTGTGACACCGTGGGGACCCCACTTCTTTCCAGGACCCATTGTGGCATTCTGGGGACTTCCTTTGTCCCCAGGGCCCATTGTGACAGCCTGGAGACCCCCTTTATCCCCAGAGCTCGTTGTCGCACCATGGGGACCCCCTTTGTCACTGGGGCCCATTGTGACATCCCAGGACCCCCCATTGTCCCCAGGGCCCATTGTGACACCGTGGGGACCCCGCCTTTTCCCCAGGGCCCATTGTGACGTCTCAGGACCCCCTTTGTCCCCAGGGCCCACTGTGGCACCATGGGGACCCCCTTTGTCCCCAGGGCCCACTGTGGCACCATGGGGACCCCCTTTGTCCTCTGGGCCCATTGTGACATTCCAGGACCCCACTTTGTCCCCAGGGCCCATTGTGACAATTAAGGGACCCCCCTTGTCCCCAGGGCCCATTGTGACAATTAAGGGACCCCCTTTGTCCCCAGGGCCCATTTTGACATCCCAGGACCCCACTTTGTCCCCAGTGCTCATTGTGAAATTCTGGGGACCCCCCTTGTCCTCAGGGCTCATTGTGACAGCCGAGGACCTTACTTTGTCCCCAGGGCCCATTGTGACATCCCAGGACCCCCCCTTTGTCTCCAGTGCCCATTGTGACATCCTTGGGACCCCCCTTGTCCCCAGGACCCGTTGTGACATCTTGGGGACCCCTATGTCACCAGAGCCCATTGTGATATCCTGGGGAGCCCCCTTTGTCCCCAGGGCCCATTGTGCACATCCTGTGGACCCCTCTTTGTCCCCAGGGCCCATTGTGATATCCTGGGGAGCCCTCTTTTTCCCCAGGGCCTATTGTGACATCCTGGGGACCCCCTTTGTCCCCCGGGCCCATTGTGACATCCTGAAGACCCCCTTTGTCCCCAGGGCCTATTGTGACATGCCAGGACCCCCCCTTTTCTCCAGGGCCCATTGTGACGTCCCAGGACCCCCTATTGTCCCCAGAGCCCATTGTGACATCCCAGGACCCCCCATTGTCCCCAGGCCCCATTATACACATCCTGGGGTCCCCCTTTATCCCCAGGGCCATTGTGACACCATGGGGACCCCCTTTGTCCCCAGGGCCCATTGTGAAGTCCCAGGATGCCCCATTGTCCCCTGGGCCCATTGTGAAATCATGGGGACCCCCGTTGTCCCCAGGGCCTATTGTGACATCCCAGGACCCCCCATTGTCCCCAGGGCCCATTGTGACACCGTGGAGACCCTCCTTGTCCTCAGGGCCCATTATGACATTCAGGGGACTCCTCTTTGTCCCCAGGGCCTATTGTGACATCCTGGGGACCCCCCTTTACTCCAGGGCCCATTGTGACGTCCCAGGACCCCCTATTGTTCCCAGGGCCCATTGTGACATTCTGGGGACCCCAAATGTCCCCAGGGCCCATTGTGACATTCTGGGGACCCCTCTTTGTCCCCAAGGTCCATTGTGGCACCATGGGGACCCCCTTTGTTCCCAGGGCCCATTGTGACATCCCAGAACCCCAATTTGTCCTCAGGGCCCATTGTGACATCCTGGGGACCCCCTTGTCCCCAGGGCCCATCGTGGCACCGAGGGGACCCCCCCCCCTAGTCCCCAGGGCCCATTGTGGCACCATGGACACCCCCTTTGTCCCCAGGGCCCATTGTGACATCCCAGGACCCCACCTTCTCCCCAGGGTCCCTTCTGACAGGGTGGGGACCCCCCTTTCTCCCCAGGGCTCATTGTGACGTCCCAGGACCCCTCGTTGTCCCTAGTGCCCATTGTGACATCCTGGGGACCCCACTTCTTTCCAGGACCCATTGTGGCATTCTGGGGACTTCCTTTGTCCCCAGGGCCCATTGTGACATCCTGGAGACCCCCTTTATCCCCAGAGCTCGTTGTCGCACCATGGGGACCCCCTTTGTCACTGGGGCCCATTGTGACATCCCAGGACCCCCCATTGTCCCCAGGGCCCATTGTGACACCGTGGGGACCCCGCCTTTTCCCCAGGGCCCATTGTGACGTCTCAGGACCCCCTTTGTCCCCAGGGCCCACTGTGGCACCATGGGGACCCCCTTTGTCCTCTGGGCCCATTGTGACATCCCAGGACCCCACTTTGTCCCCAGGGCCCATTGTGACACCGTGGGGACCCCCCTTGTCCTCAGGGCTCATTGTGACAGCCGAGGACCTTACTTTGTCCCCAGGGCCCATTGTGACATCCCAGGACCCCCCACTGTCTCCAGTGCCCATTGTGACATCATGGGGACCACCCTTTTTCCCCAGGGCTCATTGTGACGTCCCAGGACCCCTCGTTGTCCCCAGGCCCCATCGTGACATCCTGGGGACCCCCCTTGTCTCCAGGGCCCATAGTGGCACTGTGGGGACTCATCACTTGGGCCCATTGTGACATCCTGGAGACCCCCCTTTATCCCCAGGGCCCATTGTGACACCGTGGAGACCCCATTTGTCACTGGGGCCCATTGTGACATCCCAGGACACCCCATTGTCCCCAGGGCCCACTGAGACATCCCGGCGACCACCCTTTGTCCCCAGGGCCCATTATGCACATTCAGGGGACACCCCTTTGTCCCCAAGGCCCATTGTGACATCCTGGGGAGACACCATTGTCCCCAAGGCCCATTGTGGCACCATGGGGACCCCCTTTGTCCCCAGTGCCCATTGTGACATCTTAGGACCCCACTTTGTCCCCAGGGCCCATTGTGACATCCTGGGGACCACCTGTGTCCCCAGGGCCCATTGTGACATCAGGAGCCACCGTTGTCCCCAGGGCCCATTGTGACATCCTGGGGACCCCCTTGTCCCCAGTGTCCATTGTGGCATCCATGTGGACCCCCGTTGTCCCCAGGGCCCATTGTGGCACCATGTGGACCCCCTTTTTCCCGAGGGCCCATTATAACGTCCCAGGACCCCCCATTATCCCCTGGGCCCATTGTGACACTGTGGGGATCTCCTTTGTCCCCAGGGACCATTGTGACACTGTGGGGACCCCCTTTGTCCCCAGGGCCCATTGTGACATCCTGGGGACCCCCTTGCCTCCAGGGCCCCTTGTGACATCAAAGGATCACCCTTTGTCCCCAGGACCCATTGTGACATCCCAGGACCCCACTTACTCCCCACGGCCCATTGTGGCACCATGAGGACCCCCTTTGTCACTGGTGCCCATTGTGACATCCCAGGACCCCCCATTGTCTGCAGAGCCCATTGTGACACTATAGGGACCCCCCTTGTCACTGAGGACCCATTGTGACACCATGGGCACCTCCCCTTGTCGTCAGAGCCCATCGTGACATCCCAAAACCCCCAATTGTCTCCAGGGACCATTGTGACATCCTGGGGACCTCCCTTTCTCTCCAGGGCCCATTGTGACGTTCCAGGAACCCCCATTGTCCTCAGGGCCCATTGTGACATTCAGGGGACCCCCTTTGTCTTCAGGGCCCATTGTGACACCATGGAGACCCCATTTGTCACTCGGGCGCATTGTGACATCCTAGGACCCCCCATTGTCCCCAAGGCCCATTGCGACATCCTGGGGACCCCCCTTTGTCCTCAGGGCCCATTGTGACATTCAGGGCACCCCTCTTTGTCCCCAGGGCCCATTCTGATACCATGGGGACCACTTTGTCCCCAGGGCCCACTGTGACATCCTGGGTACGCCCTGGGGACCACTTTGTCCCCAGGGCCCACTGTGACATCCTGGGTACGCCCTTTGTCCCCAGGGCCCATTTTGACACCATGTGCACCCCCCTTTGTGCCCAGGGCCTATAGTGACACCGTGGGTACCCCCTTTGTCCCCAGTGCCCATTGTGACATCCTGGGGACCCCCCTTGTCCCCAGGGCTTATTGTGACATCCTGGGGACCGCCTTTGTCCCCAGGGCCCATTGTGACATCCCAGGACCCCAAGTTGTCCCCAGGGACCATTGTGACACCGTGGGGACCCCCTTTGTCCTCAGGGCCCGTTGTGAACATCCTGGGGACCCCCTTGTCCACACGACCCATCGTGGCACCGTGGGGACCCCCCGTTGTCCCCAGGGCCTATAGTGACACCGTGGGTACCCCCTTTATCCCATGAGCCCATTGTGACATCCTGGGGACCCCCTTGTCCCCAGGGCCCATTGTGACACCATGGGGATCGCCTTTGTCCCCGTGGCCCATTGTGACATCTCAGGACCCCGCGTTGTCCCCAGGGCCCATTCTGACATCCTGGGGACCTCCCTTGTCCCCAGGGCTTATTGTGACATCCTGGGGACCCCTTTGTCCCAGGGGCACATTGTGGCACCATGGGGACCCCCTTTATCCCCAGGGCCACTTGTGACATCCTGGGGACCCCCCTTGTCCCCAGTGCCCATTATGACATTTTGGGGACCCCCTTTGTCCCAGGGGCACATTGTGGCACCACGGGGACCCCCTTTGTCACCGGGGCCCATTGTGACATCCCAGGACCCCAAGTTGTCCCCAGGGCCCATTCTGACATCCTGGGGACCCCCCTTGTCCCCAGGGCTTATTGTGACATCCTGGGGACCCCCTTGTCGCCAGGGCCCATCATGGCACTGTGGGGACCCCCCTTTGTCCCCAGTGCCCATTGTGACATCCTGGGGACCCCCCTTGTCCCCATGGCTTATTGTGACACCCTGGGACCGCCTTTGTCCCCAGGGCCCATTGTGATGTCCCAGGACCCCCCATTGTCCCCAGGGACCATTGTGACATCCTGGGGACCCCCTTTGTCCCAAGACCCCATTGTGACATCCTGGGGACCCCGCCTTGTCCCCAAAGCCCATTGTGACATCCTGGGGACCCTCTTTGTCCCCAGGGCCCATTGTGGCACCATGGGGACACCCTTTGTCACTGGGGCCAGTTGTGACATCCCAGGACCCCACTTTGTCCCCAGGGCTTATTGTGATACCATGGGGACCCCCCTTGTCCCCAGGGCCCATTGTGACATTCAGGGGGACTCCTCTTTGTCCCCAGGGCCTATTGTGTCATCCTGGGGATCTCCCCTTCTCTCTAGGGCCCATTGTGAGACTGTGGAAGACCCCCTTTGTCCCCAAGTCCCATTGTGACGTCCCAGGACGCCTCGTTGTCCCCAGGACCCATTGTGACTCCATGGGAACCCCCCCTTGTCCCCAGGGCCCATTGTGACATCCTGGGACCCCCCTTTGTCCCCAGTGCTCATTGTGAAATCCTGGGGACCCACTTTGTCCCCAGGGCCCATTGTGGCACCATGGGGAGCGCCTTTGTCACTGGGGACCATTGTGACATTCCAGGATTTTACTTTGTCCCCGGGGCCCATTGTGACATCCTGGGGATCCCCCTTTGTCGCCAGGGCCCACTGTGACACCGTGGGCACCCTCTTTGTCCCATGGGCCCATTGTGACCTTCAAGGGACCCCCCATTGTCCCCAGGGCCCATTGTGACATCCTGGGTACCCCCTTTGTCCCCAAGACCCATTGTGACATCCTAGTACCCCCCGCAGTCCCCAGGGCCCATTGTGACATCCTGGGGATCCCTTTGGCCCCAGGGCCCATTGTGACAGGGCGGGGATCCCCCTTGTCCCCAGGGCCCATTGTGAAACCGTGGGGACCCTCTTGTCCCCAGGGCCCATTGTGGCACCGTGGAGACCCCCCCTTTGTCTCCAGTGCCCATTGTGACATCCTGGGGACCCCCTTTGTCCCCAGTGCTCATTGTGACAGGGTGGGACCCCCCTTGTACCCAGGGCCCGTTGTGACATCCTGGGGACCCCCTTTGTCCCCAGGGCCTATTGTGACATCCTGGGGAGTCCCCTTTATCCCCAGGGCCCATTGTGACATCCTGGGGACCCCCTTTGTCCCTAGGGTTCATTGTGACATCCCAGGACCCCCATTGTCCCCAGGGCCCATTGTGAACAACCTGAGGACCCCCCTTTTACCCCGGGCCCATTGTGGCGTCCCAGGATGCTTCATTGTCCCCTGGGCCCATCGTGGCACCGTGGGGACCCCCCCTTTGTCTCCAGTGCCCATTGTGACATCCTTGGGACCCCCCTTGTCCCCAGGACCCGTTGTGACATCTTGGGGACCCCTATGTCACCAGAGCCCATTGTGATATCCTGGGGAGCCCCCTTTGTCCCCAGGGCCCATTGTGCACATCCTGTGGACCCCTCTTTGTCCCCAGGGCCCATTGTGATATCCTGGGGAGGCCTCTTTTTCCCCAGGGCCTATTGTGACATCCTGGGGACCCCCTTTGTCCCCCGGGCCCATTGTGACATCCTGAAGACCCCCTTTGTCCCCAGGGCCTATTGTGACATGCCAGGACCCCCCCTTTTCTCCAGGGCCCATTGTGACGTCCCAGGACCCCCTATTGTCCCCAGAGCCCATTGTGACATCCCAGGACCCCCCATTGTCCCCAGGCCCCATTATACACATCCTGGGGTCCCCCTTTATCCCCAGGGCCATTGTGACACCATGGGGACCCCCTTTGTCCCCAGGGCCCATTGTGACGTCCCAGGATGCCCCATTGTCCCCTGGGCCCATTGTGAAATCATGGGGACCCCCTTTGTCCCCAGGGCCTATTGTGACATCCCAGGACCCCCCATTGTCCCCAGGGCCCATTGTGACACCGTGGAGACCCTCCTTGTCCTCAGGGCCCATTATGACATTCAGGGGACTCCTCTTTGTCCCCAGGGACTATTGTGACATCCTGGGGACCCCCCTTTACTCCAGGGCCCATTGTGACACCGTGGAGACCCCATTTGTCACTGGGGCCCATTGTGACATCCCAGGACACCCCATTGTCCCCAGGGCCCACTGAGACATCCCAGCGACCACCCTTTGTCCCCAGGGCCCATTATGCACATTCAGGGGACACCCCTTTGTCCCCAAGGCCCATTGTGACATCCTGGGGAGACCCCATTGTCCCCAAGGCCCATTGTGGCACCATGCGACCCCCTTTGTCCCCAGTGCCCATTGTGACATCTTAGGACCCCACTTTGTCCCCAGGGCCCATTGTGACATCCTGGGGACCACCGTTGTCCCCAGGGCCCATTGTGGCACCATGTGGACCCCCTGTTGTTCCCGAGGGCCCATTATAACGTCCCAGGACCCCCCATTGTCCCCAGTGCCCATTGTGACATCCTGGGGTCCCCCTTTTGTCCCCTGGGCCCATTGTGACACTGTGGGGATCTCCTTTGTCCCCAGGGACCATTGTGACACTGTGGGGACCCCCTTTGTCCCCAGGGCCCATTGTGACATCCTGGGGAATCCCTTTGTCTCCAGGGCCCATTGTGACGTCCCAGGACCCTGCTTTGTCCCCGGGGCCCATTGTGACATCCTGGGGAACCGCTTTGTCCCCAGGACCCATTGTGACGTCCCAGGACCCCCCCTTGTCCCCAGGGCTCATTGTGATGTCCCAGGATCCCCATTGTCCCCAGAGCCCATTGTGATGTCCTGGGAACCCCCTTTGACCCCAGGGTCCATTGTGACACCATGGGGACCCCCTCTTGTCCCCAGGGCCCATCGTGGCACCGTGGGGACCCCCTTGTCACTGGGGACCCATTGTGACACTATGGGGACCCCCCTTTGTGCCCAGGGCCCATTGTAACATCCTGGGGACCCCCTTGCCTCCAGGGCCCATTGTGGCACCATGAGGACCCCCTTTGTCACTGGTGCCCATTGTGACATCCCAGGACCCCCAATTGTCTGCAGAGCCCATTGTGACACTATAGGGACCCCCCTTGTCACTGAGGACCCATTGTGACACCATGGGCACCTCCCCTTGTCGTCAGAGCCCATCGTGACATCCCAAAACCCCCAATTGTCTCCAGGGACCATTGTGACATCCTGGGGACCTCCCTTTCTCCCCAGGGCCCATTGTGACGTTCCAGGAACCCCCATTGTCCTCAGGCCCCATTGTGACATTCAGGGGACCCCCTTTGTCTTCAGGGCCCATTGTGACACCATGGAGACCCCATTTGTCACTCGGGCGCATTGTGACATCCTAGGACCCCCCATTGTCCCCAAGGCCCATTGCGACATCCTGGGGACCCCCCTTTGTCCTCAGGGCCCATTGTGACATTCAGGGCACCCCTCTTTGTCCCCAGGGCCCATTCTGATACCATGGGGACCACTTTGTCCCCAGGGCCCATTGTGACATCCTGGGGATACCCCATTGTCTCCAGGGCCCATTGTGAACATCCTGGGGACCCCCTTGTCCCCAGGGCCCATCGTGGCACCGTGGGGACCCCCCGTTGTCCCCAGGGTCTATAGTGACACCGTGGGTACCCCCTTTGTCCCCAGTGCCCATTGTGACATCCTGGGGACCGCCTTTGTCCCCAGGGCCCATTGTGACATCCCAGGACCCCAAGTAGTCCCCAGGGACCATTGTGACACCGTGGGGACCCCCTTTGTCCTCAGGGCCCGTTGTGAACATCCTGGGGACCCCCTTGTCCACACGACACATCGTGGCACCGTGGGGACCCCCCGTTGTCCCCAGGGCCTATAGTGACACCGTGGGTACCCCCTTTATCCCATGAGCCCATTGTGACATCCTGGGGACCCCCTTGTCCCCAAGGCCCCTTGTGACACTATGGGGATCGCCTTTGTCCCCGTGGCCCATTGTGACATCCCAGGACCCTGCATTGTCCCCAGGGCCCATTCTGACATCCTGGGGACCCCCCTTGTCCCCAGGGCTTATTGTGACATCCTGGGGACCCCTTTGTCCCAGGGGCACATTGTGGCACCATGGGGACCCCCTTTATCCCCAGGGCCACTTGTGACATCCTGAGGACCCCCCTTGTCCCCAGTGCCCATTATGACATTCTGGGGACCCCCTTTGTCCCAGGGGCACATTGTGGCACCACTGGGACCCCCTTTGTCACCGGGGCCCATTGTGACATCCCAGGACCCCAAGTTGTCCCCAGGGCCCATTCTGACATCCTGGGGACCCCCCTTGTCCCCAGGGCTTATTGTGACATCCTGGGGACCCCTTTGTCCCAGCGGCACATTGTGGCACCATGGGGACCCCCTTTATCCCCAGGGCCACTTGTGACATCCTGGGGACCCCCCTTGTCCCCAGTGCCCATTATGACATTCTGGGGACCCCCTTTGTCCCAGGGGCACATTGTGGCACCACGGGGACCCCCTTTGTCACCGGGGCCCATTGTGACATCCCAGGACCCCAAGTTGTCCCCAGGGCCCATTGTGACACCATGGGTACCCCCTTTGTCCCATGGGCCCATTGTGACATCCTGGGGACCCCCTTTGTCCCATGGGCCCATTGTGACATCCTGAAGACCCCCTTTGTCCCCAGGGCCTGTTGTGACATGCCAGGACCCCCCCTTTTCTCCAGGGCCCATTGTGACGTCCCAGGACCCCCTATTGTCCCCAGAGCCCATTGTGACATCCCAGGACCCCCCATTGTCCCCAGGCCCCATTATACACATCCTGGGGTCCCCCTTTATCCCCAGGGCCATTGTGACACCATGGGGACCCCCTTTGTCCCCAGGGCCCATTGTGACGTCCCAGGATGCCCCATTGTCCCCTGGGCCCATTGTGAAATCATGGGGACCCCCTTTGTCCCCAGGGCCTATTGTGACATCCCAAGACCCCCCATTGTCCCCAGGGCCCATTGTGACACCGTGGAGACCCTCCTTGTCCTCAGGGCCCATTATGACATTCAGGGGACTCCTCTTTGTCCCCAGGGCCTATTGTGACATCCTGGGGACCCCCCTTTACTCCAGGGCCCATTGTGACGTCACAGGACCCCCTATTGTTCCCAGGGCCCATTGTGACATTCTGGGGACCCCAAATGTCCCCAGGGCCCGTTGTGACATCCTGGGGACCCCCTTTGTCCCCAGGGCCTATTGTGACATCCTGGGGAGTACCCTTTATCCCCAGGGCCCATTGTGACATCCTGGGGACCCCCTTTGTCCCCAGGGCCCATTGTGACATCCTGGGGAGTACCCTTTATCCCCAGGGACCATTGTGACATCCTGGGGACCCCCTTTGTCCCTAGGGTTCATTGTGACATCCCAGGACCCCTCGTTGTCCCCAGTGCCCATTGTGACATCCTGGGGACCCCCCTTGTCCCCAGGGCCCATTGTGAAATCCGGGGAACCCCCTGGTCTCCAGGGCCCATAGTGGTACCGTGGGGACTCGTCCTGTCACTTGGGTCCATTGTGACACCATGGGGACCCCGCCTTTGTCCCCAGTACCCATTGTGACATCCTGGGGACCCCTTTGTCCCCGGGGCCCATTGTGACATCCTCGGGACCCCCTTTGTCCCCAAGGCCCATTGTGACACCGTGGGGACCCCACTTCTTTCCAGGACCCATTGTGGCATTCTGGGGACTTCCTTTGTCCCCAGGGCCCATTGTGACATCCTGGAGACCCCCTTTATCCCCAGAGCTCGTTGTCGCACCATGGGGACCCCCTTTGTCACTGGGGCCCATTGTGACATCCCAGGACCCCCCATTGTCCCCAGGGCCCATTGTGACACCGTGGGGACCCCGCCTTTTCCCCAGGGCCCATTGTGACGTCTCAGGACCCCCTTTGTCCCCAGGGCCCACTGTGGCACCATGGGGACCCCCTTTGTCCTCTGAGCCCATTGTGACATTCCAGGACCCCACTTTGTCCCCAGGGCCCATTGTGACAATTAAGGGACCCCCCTTGTCCCCAGGGCCCATTGTGACAATTAAGGGATCCCCTTTGTCCCCAGGGCCCATTTTGACATCCCAGGACCCCACTTTGTCCCCAGTGCTCATTGTGAAATTCTGGGGACCCCCCTTGTCCTCAGGGCTCATTGTGACAGCCGAGGACCTTACTTTGTCCCCAGGGCCCATTGTGACATCCCAGGACCCCCCACTGTCTCCAGTGCCCATTGTGACATCATGGGGACCACCCTTTTTCCCCAGGGCTCATTGTGACGTCCCAGGACCCCTCGTTGTCCCCAGGCCCCATCGTGACATCCTGGGGACCCCCCTTGTCTCCAGGGCCCATAGTGGCACTGTGGGGACTCATCACTTGGGCCCATTGTGACATCCTGGAGACCCCCCTTTATCCCCAGGGCCCATTGTGACACCGTGGAGACCCCATTTGTCACTGGGGCCCATTGTGACATCCCAGGACACCCCATTGTCCCCAGGGCCCACTGAGACATCCCGGCGACCACCCTTTGTCCCCAGGGCCCATTATGCACATTCAGGGGACACCCCTTTGTCCCCAAGGCCCATTGTGACATCCTGGGGAGACCCCATTGTCCCCAAGGCCCATTGTGGCACCATGGGGACCTCCTTTGTCCCCAGTGCCCATTGTGACATCTTAGGACCCCACTTTGTCCCCAGGGCCCATTGTGACATCCTGGGGACCACCTGTGTCCCCAGGGCCCATTGTGACATCAGGAGCCACCGTTGTCCCCAGGGCCCATTGTGACATCCTGGGGACCCCCTTGTCCCCAGTGTCCATTGTGGCATCCATGTGGACCCCCGTTGTCCCCAGGGCCCATTGTGGCACCATGTGGACCCCCTTTTTCCCGAGGGCCCATTATAACGTCCCAGGATCCTCCATTGTCCCCTGGGCCCATTGTGACACTGTGGGGACCCCCTTTGTCCCCAGGGCCCATTGTGACATCCTGGGGAATCCCTTGTCTCCAGGGCCCATTGTGACGTCCCAGGACCCTGCTTTGTCCCTGGGGCCCATTGTGACATCCTGGGGAACCGCTTTGTCCCCAGGACCCATTGTGACGTCCCAGGACCCCCCCTTGTCCCCAGGGCTCATTGTGATGTCCCAGGATCCCCATTGTCCCCAGAGCCCATTGTGATGTCCTGGGAACCCCCTTTGACCCCAGGGTCCATTGTGACACCATGGGGACCCCCTCTTGTCCCCAGGGCCCATCGTGGCACCGTGGGGACCCCCTTGTCACTGGGGACCCATTGTGACACTATGGGGACCCCCCTTTGTGCCCAGGGCCCATTGTAACATCCTGGGGACCCCCTTGCCTCCAGGGCCCATTGTGGCACCATGAGGACCCCCTTTGTCACTGGTGCCCATTGTGACATCCCAGGACCCCCCATTGTCTGCAGAGCCCATTGTGACACTATAGGGACCCCCCTTGTCACTGAGGACCCATGGTGACACCATGGGCACCTCCCCTTGTCGTCAGAGCCCATCGTGACATCCCAAAACCCCCAATTGTCTCCAGGGCCCATTGTGACTTCCTGGGGACCTCCCTTTCTCCCCAGGGCCCATTGTGACGTTCCAGGAACCCCCATTGTCCTCAGGGCCCATTGTGACATTCAGGGGACCCCCTTTGTCTTCAGGGCCCATTGTGACACCATGGAGACCCCATTTGTCACTCGGGCCCATTGTGACATCCTAGGACCCCCCATTGTCCCCAAGGCCCATTGCGACATCCTGGGGACCCCCCTTTGTCCTCAGGGCCCATTGTGACATTCAGGGCACCCCTCTTTGTCCCCAGGGCCCATTCTGATACCATGGGGACCACTTTGTCCCCAGGGCCCACTGTGACATCCTGGGGACGCCCTTTTTCCCCAGGGCCCATTTTGACACCATGTGCACCCCCCTTTGTGCCCAGGGCCGATTGTGACATCCTGGGGACCCTCTTTGTCCCCAGGGCCCATTGTGACATCCTGGGGACACCCCATTGTCTCCAGGGCCCATTGTGAACATCCTGGGGACCCCCTTGTCCCCAGGGCCCATCGTGGCACCGTGGGGACCCCCCGTTGTCCCCAGGGCCTATAGTGACACCGTGGGTACCCCCTTTGTCCCCAGTGCCCATTGTGACATCCTGGGGACCCCCCTTGTCCCCAGGGCTTATTGTGACATCCTGGGGACCGCCTTTATCCCCAGGGCCCATTGTGACATCCCAGGACCCCAAGTTGTCCCCAGGGACCATTGTGACACCGTGGGGACCCCCTTTGTCCTCAGGGCCCGTTGTGAACATCCTGGGGACCCCCTTGTCCACACGACCCATTGTGGCACCGTTGGGACCCCCCGTTGTCCCCAGGGCCTATAGTGACACCGTGGGTACCCCCTTTATCCCATGAGCCCATTGTGACATCCTGGGGACCCCCTTGTCCCCAGGGCCCATTGTGACACCATGGGGATCGCCTTTGTCCCCGTGGCCCATTGTGACATCCCAGGACCCCGCATTGTCCCCAGGGCCCATTCTGACATCCTGGGGACCCCCCTTGTCCCCAGGGCTTATTGTGACATCCTGGGGACCCCTTTGTCCCAGGGGCACATTGTGGCACCATGGGGACCCCCTTTATCCCCAGGGCCACTTGTGACATCCTGGGGACCCCCCTTGTCCCCAGTGCCCATTATGACATTCTGGGGACCCCCTTTGTCCCAGGGGCACATTGTGGCACCACGGGGACCCCCTTTGTCACCGGGGCCCATTGTGACATCCCAGGACCCCAAGTTGTCCCCAGGGCCCATTGTGACACCATGGCTACCCCCTTTGTCCCATGGGCCCATTGTGACATCCTGGGGACCCCCTTTGTCCCATGGGCCCATTCTGACATCCTGAAGACCCCCTTTGTCCCCAGGGCCTATTGTGACATGCCAGGACCCCCCCTTTTCTCCAGGGCCCATTGTGACGTCCCAGGACCCCCTATTGTCCCCAGAGCCCATTGTGACATCCCAGGACCCCCCATTGTCCCTAGGCCCCATTATACACATCCTGGGGTCCCCCTTTATCCCCAGGGCCATTGTGACACCATGGGGACCCCCTTTGTCCCCAGGGCCCATTGTGACGTCCCAGGATGCCCCATTGTCCCCTGGGCCCATTGTGAAATCATGGGGACCCCCTTTGTCCCCAGGGCCTATTGTGACATCCCAGGACCCCCCATTGTCCCCAGGGCCCATTGTGACACCGTGGAGACCCTCCTTGTCCTCAGGGCCCATTATGACATTCAGGGGACTCCTCTTTGTCCCCAGGGCCTATTGTGACATCCTGGGGACCCCCCTTTACTCCAGGGCCCATTGTGACGTCCCAGGACCCCCTGTTGTTCCCAGGGCCCATTGTGACATTCTGGGGACCCCAAATGTCCCCAGGGCCCGTTGTGACATCCTGGGGACCCCCTTTGTCCCCAGGGCCTATTGTGACATCCTGGGGAGTACCCTTTATCCCCAGGGCCCATTGTGACATCCTGGGGACCCCCTTTGTCCCTAGGGTTCATTGTGACATCCCAGGACCCCTCGTTGTCCCCAGTGCCCATTGTGACATCCTGGGGACCCCCCTTGTCCCCAGGGCCCATTGTGAAATCCGGGGAACCCCCTGGTCTCCAGGGCCCATAGTGGTACCGTGGGGACTCGTCCTGTCACTTGGGTCCATTGTGACACCATGGGGACCCCGCCTTTGTCCCCAGTACCCATTGTGACATCCTGGGGACCCCTTTGTCCCCGGGGCCCATTGTGACATCCTGGGGACCCCCCTTTGTCCCCAAGGCCCATTGTGACACCGTGGGGACCCCACTTCTTTCCAGGACCCATTGTGGCATTCTGGGGACTTCCTTTGTCCCCAGGGCCCATTGTGACATCCTGGAGACCCCCTTTATCCCCAGAGCTCGTTGTCGCACCATGGGGACCCCCTTTGTCACTGGGGCCCATTGTGACATCCCAGGACCCCCCATTGTCCCCAGGGCCCATTGTGACACCGTGGGGACCCAGCCTTTTCCCCAGGGCCCATTGTGACGTCTCAGGACCCCCTTTGTCCCCAGGGCCCACTGTGGCACCATGGGGACCCCCTTTGTCCTCTGGGCCCATTGTGACATTCCAGGACCCCACTTTGTCCCCAGGGCCCATTGTGACAATTAAGGGACCCCCCTTGTCCCCAGGGCCCATTGTGACAATTAAGGGACCCCCTTTGTCCCCAGGGCCCATTTTGACATCCCAGGACCCCACTTTGTCCCCAGTGCTCATTGTGAAATTCTGGGGACCCCCCTTGTCCTCAGGGCTCATTGTGACAGCCGAGGACCTTACTTTGTCCCCAGGGCCCATTGTGACATCCCAGGACCCCACTTTGTCCCCAGTGCTCATTGTGAAATTCTGGGGACCCCCCCTTGTCCTCAGGGCTCATTGTGACAGCCGAGGACCTTACTTTGTCCCCAGGGCCCATTGTGACATCCCAGGACCCCCCACTGTCTCCAGTGCCCATTGTGACATCATGGGGACCACCCTTTTTCCCCAGGGCTCATTGTGACGTCCCAGGACCCCTCGTTGTCCCCAGGCCCCATCGTGACATCCTGGGGACCCCCCTTGTCCCCAGGGCCCATTGTGACATCCTGGGGACCCCCCTTGTCTCCAGGGCCCATAGTGGCACTGTGGGGACTCATCACTTGGGCCCATTGTGACATTCTGGAGACCCCCCTTTATCCCCAGGGCCCATTGTGACACCGTGGAGACCCCATTTGTCACTGGGGCCCATTGTGACATCCCAGGACACCCCATTGTCCCCAGGGCCCACTGAGACATCCCGGTGACCACCCTTTGTCCCCAGGGCCCATTATGCACATTCAGGGGACACCCCTTTGTCCCCAAGGCCCATTGTGACATCCTGGGGAGACCCCATTGTCCCCAAGGCCCATTGTGGCACCATGGGGACCCCCTTTGTCCCCAGTGCCCATTGTGACATCTTAGGACCCCCCTTTGTCCCCAGGGCCCATTGTGACATCCTGGGGACCACCTGTGTCCCCAGGGCCCATTGTGACATCAGGAGCCACCGTTGTCCCCAGGGCCCATTGTGACATCCTGGGGACCCCCTTGTCCCCAGTGTCCATTGTGGCATCCATGTGGACCCCCGTTGTCCCCAGGGCCCATTGTGGCACCATGTGGACCCCCTTTTTCCCGAGGGCCCATTATAACGTCCCAGGACCCCCCATTGTCCCCTGGGCCCATTGTGACACTGTGGGGATCTCCTTTGTCCCCAGGGACCATTGTGACACTGTGGGGACCCCCTTTGTCCCCAGGGCCCATTGTGACATCCTGGGGAATCCCTTTGTCTCCAGGGCCCATTGTGACGTCCCAGGACCCTGCTTTGTCCCCGGGGCCCATTGTGACATCCTGGGGAACCGCTTTGTCCCCAGGACCCATTGTGACGTCCCAGGACCCCCCCTTGTCCCCAGAGCCCATTGTGATGTCCTGGGAACCCCCTTTGACCCCAGGGTCCATTGTGACACCATGGGGACCCCCTCTTGTCCCCAGGGCCCATCGTGGCACCGTGGGGACCCCCTTGTCACTGGGGACCCATTGTGACACTATGGGGACCCCCCTTTGTGCCCAGGGCCCATTGTAACATCCTGGGGACCCCCTTGCCTCCAGGGCCCATTGTGGCACCATGAGGACCCCCTTTGTCACTGGTGCCCATTGTGACATCCCAGGACTCCCCATTGTCTGCAGAGCCCATTGTGACACTATAGGGACCCCCCTTGTCACTGAGGACCCATTGTGACACCATGGGCACCTCCCCTTGTCGTCAGAGCCCATCGTGACATCCCAAAACCCCCAATTGTCTCCAGGGCCCATTGTGACATCCTGGGGACCTCCCTTTCTCCCCAGGGCCCATTGTGACGTTCCAGGAACCCCCATTGTCCTCAGGGCCCATTGTGACATTCAGGGGACCCCCTTTGTCTTCAGGGCCCATTGTGACACCATGGAGACCCCATTTGTCACTCGGGCCCATTGTGACATCCTAGGACTCCCCATTGTCCCCAGGGCCCATTACGACATCCTGGGGACCCCCCTTTGTCCTCAGGGCCCATTGTGACATTCAGGGCACCCCTCTTTGTCCCCAGGGCCCATTCTGATACCATGGGGACCACTTTGTCCCCAGGGCCCACTGTGACATCCTGGGGACGCCCTTTGTCCCCAGGGCCCATTTTGACACCATGTGCACCCCCCTTTGTGCCCAGGGCCGATTGTGACATCCTGGGGACCCTCTTTGTCCCCAGGGCCCATTGTGACATCCTGGGGACACCCCATTGTCTCCAGGGCCCATTGTGAACATCCTGGGGACCCCCTTGTCCCCAGGGCCCATCGTGGCACCGTGGGGACCCCCCGTTGTCCCCAGGGCCTATAGTGACACCGTGGGTACCCCCTTTGTCCCCAGTGCCCATTGTGACATCCTGGGGACCCCCCTTGTCCCCAGGGCTTATTGTGACATCCTGGGGAGTCCCCATTGTCCCCAAGGCCCATTGTGACATCCCAGGACCCCAAGTTGTCCCCAGGGACCATTGTGACACCGTGGGGACCCCCTTTGTCCTCAGGGCCCGTTGCGAACATCCTGGGGACCCCCTTGTCCACACGACCCATCGTGGCACCGTGGGGACCCCCCGTTGTCCCCAGGGCCTATAGTGACACCGTGGGTACCCCCTTTATCCCATGAGCCCATTGTGACATCCTGGGGACCCCCTTGTCCCCAGGGCCCATTGTGACACCATGGGGATCGCCTTTGTCCCCGTGGCCCATTGTGACATCCCAGGACCCCGCGTTGTCCCCAGTGCCCATTCTGACATCCTGGGGACCCCCCTTGTCCCCAGGGCTTATTGTGACATCCTGGGGACCCCTTTGTCCCAGGGGCACATTGTGGCACCATGGGGACCCCCTTTATCCCCAGGGCCACTTGTGACATCCTGGGGACCCCCCTTGTCCCCAGTGCCCATTATGACATTCTGGGGACCCCCTTTGTCCCAGGGGCACATTGTGGCACCACGGGGACCCCCTTTGTCACCGGGGCCCATTGTGACATCCCAGGACCCCAAGTTGTCCCCAGGGCCCATTGTGACACCATGGGTACCCCCTTTGTCCCATGGGCCCATTGTGACATCCTGGGGACCCCCTTGTCACCAGGGCCCATCATGGCACCTTGGGGACCCCCCTTTGTCCCCAGTGCCCATTGTGACATCCTGGGGACCCCCCTTGTCCCCATGGCTTATTGTGACACCCTGGGACCGCCTTTGTCCCCAGGGCCCATTGTGATGTCCCAGGACCCCCCATTGTCCCCAGGGACCATTGTGACATCCTGGGGACCCCCTTTGTCCCAAGACCCCATTGTGACATCCTGGGGACCCCGCCTTGTCCCCAAAGCCCATTGTGACATCCTGGGGACCCTCTTTGTCCCCAGGGCCCATTGTGGCACCATGTGGACACCCTTTGTCACTGGGGCCAGTTGTGACATCCCAGGACCCCACTTTGTCCCCAGGGCTTATTGTGATACCATGGGGACCCCCCTTGTCCCCAGGGCCCATTGTGACATTCAGGGGTACTCCTCTTTGTCCCCAGGGCCTATTGTGTCATCCTGGGGATCTCCCCTTGTCTCTAGGGCCCATTGTGAGACTGTGGAAGACCCCCTTTGTCCCCAAGTCCCATTGTGACGTCCCAGGACGCCTCGTTGTCCCCAGGACCCATTGTGACTCCATGGGAACCCCCCCTTGTCCCCAGGGCTCATTGTGACATCCTGGGACCCCCCTTTGTCCCCAGTGCTCATTGTGAAATCCTGGGGACCCACTTTGTCCCCAGGGCCCATTGTGGCACCATGGGGAGCGCCTTTGTCACTGGGGACCATTGTGACATTCCAGGATTTTACTTTGTCCCCGGGGCCCATTGTGACGTCCTGGGGATCCCCCTTTGTCGCCAGGGCCCACTGTGACACCGTGGGCACTCTCTTTGTCCCATGGGCCCATTGTGACCTTCAAGGGACCCCCCATTGTCCCCAGGGCCCATTGTGACATCCTGGGTACCCCCTTTGTCCCCAAGACCCATTGTGACATCCTAGTACCCCCCGCAGTCCCCAGGGCCCATTGTGACATCCTGGGGATCCCTTTGGCCCCAGGGCCCATTGTGACAGGGCGGGGATCCCCCTTGTCCCCAGGGCCCATTGTGAAACCGTGGGGACCCTCTTGTCCCCAGGGCCCATTGTGGCACCGTGGAGACCCCCCCTTTGTCTCCAGTGCCCATTGTGACATCCTGGGGACCCCCTTTGTCCCCAGTGCTCATTGTGACAGGGTGGGACCCCCCTTGTACCCAGGGCCCGTTGTGACATCCTGGGGACCCCCTTTGTCCCCAGGGCCTATTGTGACATCCTGGGGAGTCCCCTTTATCCCCAGGGCCCATTGTGACATCCTGGGGACCCCCTTTGTCCCTAGGGTTCATTGTGACATCCCAGGACCCCCATTGTCCCCAGGGCCCATTGTGAACAACCTGGGGACCCCCCTTTTTCCCCGGGCCCATTGTGGCGTCCCAGGATGCTTCGTTGTCCCCTGGGCCCATTGTGACATCCCGGGGACCCCTTTTGTCCCCAGGGTCCATTGTGACATCCTGGGGCCTCCCTTTGTCCCCAGGGCCCATTGTGACATCGCAGGAGCCCCCATTGTCCCAAGGGCACATTGTTACATCCTGGGGACCCCCTTGTCCCCAGGGCCCATCGTGGCACCGTGGGGACCCCCCCTTTGTCTCCAGTGCCCATTGTGACATCCTTGGGACCCCCCTTGTCCCCAGGACCCGTTGTGACATCTTGGGGACCCCTATGTCACCAGGGCCCATTGTGATATCCTGGGGAGCCCCCTTTGTCCCCAGGGCCCATTGTGCACATCCTGTGGACCCCTCTTTGTCCCCAGGGCCCATTGTGATATCCTGGGGAGGCCTCTTTTTCCCCAGGGCCTATTGTGACATCCTGGGGACCCCCTTTGTCCCCCGGGCCCATTGTGACATCCTGAAGACCCCCTTTGTCCCCAGGGCCTATTGTGACATGCCAGGACCCCCCCTTTTCTCCAGGGCCCATTGTGACGTCCCAGGACCCCCTATTGTCCCCAGAGCCCATTGTGACATCCCAGGACCCCCCATTGTCCCCAGGCCCCATTATACACATCCTGGGGTCCCCCTTTATCCCCAGGGCCATTGTGACACCATGGGGACCCCCTTTGTCCCCAGGGCCCATTGTGACGTCCCAGGATGCCCCATTGTCCCCTGGGCCCTTTGTGAAATCATGGGGACCCCCTTTGTCCCCAGGGCCTATTGTGACATCCCAGGACCCCCCATTGTCCCCAGGGCCCATTGTGACACCGTGGAGACCCTCCTTGTCCTCAGGGCCCATTATGACATTCAGGGGACTCCTCTTTGTCCCCAGGGCCTATTGTGACATCCTGGGGACCCCCCTTTACTCCAGGACCCATTGTGACGTCCCAGGACCCCCTATTGTTCCCAGGGCCCATTGTGACATTCTGGGGACCCCAAATGTCCCCAAGGCCCATTGTGACATTCTGGGGACCCCTCTTTGTCCCCAGGGCCCATTGTGGCACCATGGGGACCCCCTTTGTCCCCAGGGCCCATTGTGACATCCCAGAACCCCAATTTGTCCTCAGGGCCCATTGTGACATCCTCGGGACCCCCTTGTCCCCAGGGCCCATCGTGGCACCATGGACACCCCCTTTGTCCCCAGGGCCCATTGTGACATCCCAGGACCCCACCTTCTCCCCAGGGTCCCTTCTGACAGGGTGGGGACCCCCCTTTCTCCCCAGGGCTCATTGTGACGTCCCAGGACCCCTCGTTGTCCCCAGTGCCCATTGTGACATCCTGGGGACCCCACTTCTTTCCAGGACCCATTGTGGCATTCTGGGGACTTCCTTTGTCCCCAGGGCCCATTGTGACATCCTGGAGACCCCCTTTATCCCCAGAGCTCGTTGTCGCACCATGGGGACCCCCTTTGTCACTGGGGCCCATTGTGACATCCCAGGACCCCCCATTGTCCCCAGGGCCCACTGAGACATCCCGGCGACCACCCTTTGTCCCCAGGGCCCATTATGCACATCCAGGGGACACCCCTTTGTCCCCAAGGCCCATTGTGACATCCTGGGGAGACCCCATTGTCCCCAAGGCCCATTGTGGCACCATGGGGACCCCCTTTGTCCCCAGTGCCCATTGTGACATCTTAGGACCCCCCTTTGTCCCCAGGGCCCATTGTGACATCCTGGGGACCACCTGTGTCCCCAGGGCCCATTGTGACATCCTGGGGACCCCCTTGTCCCCAGTGTCCATTGTGGCATCCTGGGACCCCCGTTGTCCCCAGGGCCCATTGTGGCACCATGTGGACCCCCTTTTTCCCGAGGGCCCATTATAACGTCCCAGGACCCCCCATTGTCCCCTGGGCCATTGTGACATCCTGGGGTCCCCCTTTTGTCCCCTGGGCCCATTGTGACACTGTGGGGATCTCCTTTGTCCCCAGGGACCATTGTGACACTGTGGGGACCCCCTTTGTCCCCAGGGCCCATTGTGACATCCTGGGGAATCCCTTTGTCTCCAGGGCCCATTGTGACGTCCCAGGACCCTGCTTTGTCCCCGGGGCCCATTGTGACATCCTGGGGAACCGCTTTGTCCCCAGGACCCATTGTGACGTCCCAGGACCCCCCCTTGTCCCCAGGGCTCATTGTGATGTCCCAGGATCCCCATTGTCCCCAGAGCCCATTGTGATGTCCTGGGAACCCCCTTTGACCCCAGGGTCCATTGTGACACCATGGGGACCCCCTCTTGTCCCCAGGGCCCATCGTGGCACCGTGGGGACCCCCTTGTCACTGGGGACCCATTGTGACACTATGGGGACCCCCCTTTGTGCCCAGGGCCCATTGTAACATCCTGGGGACCCCCTTGCCTCCAGGGCCCCTTGTGACATCAAAGGATCACCCTTTGTCCCCAGGACCCATTGTGACATCCCAGGACCCCACTTACTCCCCAGGGCCCATTGTGGCACCATGAGGACCCCCTTTGTCACTGGTGCCCATTGTGACATCCCAGGACCCCCCATTGTCTGCAGAGCCCATTGTGACACTATAGGGACCCCCCTTGTCACTGAGGACCCATTGTGACACCATGGGCACCTCCCCTTGTCGTCAGAGCCCATCGTGACATCCCAAAACCCCCAATTGTCTCCAGGGCCCATTGTGACATCCTGGGGACCTCCCTTTCTCCCCAGGGCCCATTGTGACATTCCAGGAACCCCCATTGTCCTCAGGGCCCATTGTGACATTCAGGGGACCCCCTTTGTCTTCAGGGCCCATTGTGACACCATGGAGACCCCATTTGTCACTCGGGCCCATTGTGACATCCTAGGACCCCCCATTGTCCCCAAGGCCCATTGCGACATCCTGGGGACCCCCCTTTGTCCTCAGGGCCCATTGTGACATTCAGGGCACCCCTCTTTGTCCCCAGGGCCCATTCTGATACCATGGGGACCACTTTGTCCCCAGGGCCCACTGTGACATCCTGGGGACGCCCTTTGTCCCCAGGGCCCATTTTGACACCATGTGCACCCCCCTTTGTGCCCAGGGCCGATTGTGACATCCTGGGGACCCTCTTTGTCCCCAGGGCCCATTGTGACATCCTGGGGACACCCCATTGTCTCCAGGGCCCATTGTGAACATCCTGGGGACCCCCCTTGTCCCCAGGGCTTATTGTGACATCCTGGGGACCGCCTTTATCCCCAGGGCCCATTGTGACCTCCCAGGACCCCAAGTTGTCCCCAGGGACCATTGTGACACCGTGGGGACCCCCTTTGTCCTCAGGGCCCGTTGTGAACATCCTGGGGACCCCCTTGTCCACACGACCCATTGTGGCACCGTGGGGACCCCCCGTTGTCCCCAGGGCCTATAGTGACACCGTGGGTACCCCCTTTATCCCATGAGCCCATTGTGACATCCTGGGGACCCCCTTGTCCCCAGGGCCCATTGTGACACCATGGGGATCGCCTTTGTCCCCGTGGCCCATTGTGACATCCCAGGACCCCGCATTGTCCCCAGGGCCCATTCTGACATCCTGGGGACCCCCCTTGTCCCCAGGGCTTATTGTGACATCCTGGGGACCCCTTTGTCCCAGGGGCACATTGTGGCACCATGGGGACCCCCTTTATCCCCAGGGCCACTTGTGACATCCTGGGGACCCCCCTTGTCCCCAGTGCCCATTATGACATTCTGGGGACCCCCTTTGTCCCAGGGGCACATTGTGGCACCACGGGGACCCCCTTTGTCACCGGGGCCCATTGTGACATCCCAGGACCCCAAGTTGTCCCCAGGGCCCATTGTGACACCATGGCTACCCCCTTTGTCCCATGGGCCCATTGTGACATCCTGGGGACCCCCTTTGTCCCATGGGCCCATTCTGACATCCTGAAGACCCCCTTTGTCCCCAGGGCCTATTGTGACATGCCAGGACCCCCCCTTTTCTCCAGGGCCCATTGTGACGTCCCAGGACCCCCTATTGTCCCCAGAGCCCATTGTGACATCCCAGGACCCCCCATTGTCCCTAGGCCCCATTATACACATCCTGGGGTCCCCCTTTATCCCCAGGGCCATTGTGACACCATGGGGACCCCCTTTGTCCCCAGGGCCCATTGTGACGTCCCAGGATGCCCCATTGTCCCCTGGGCCCATTGTGAAATCATGGGGACCCCCTTTGTCCCCAGGGCCTATTGTGACATCCCAGGACCCCCCATTGTCCCCAGGGCCCATTGTGACACCGTGGAGACCCTCCTTGTCCTCAGGGCCCATTATGACATTCAGGGGACTCCTCTTTGTCCCCAGGGCCTATTGTGACATCCTGGGGACCCCCCTTTACTCCAGGGCCCATTGTGACGTCCCAGGACCCCCTATTGTTCCCAGGGCCCATTGTGACATTCTGGGGACCCCAAATGTCCCCAGGGCCCGTTGTGACATCCTGGGGACCCCCTTTGTCCCCAGGGCCTATTGTGACATCCTGGGGAGTACCCTTTATCCCCAGGGCCCATAGTGACATCCTGGGGACCCCCTTTGTCCCTAGGGTTCATTGTGACATCCCAGGACCCCTCGTTGTCCCCAGTGCCCATTGTGACATCCTGGGGACCCCCCTTGTCCCCAGGGCCCATTGTGACACCATGGGGATCGCCTTTGTCCCCGTGGCCCATTGTGACATCCCAGGACCCCGCGTTGTCCCCAGTGCCCATTCTGACATCCTGGGGACCCCCCTTGTCCCCAGGGCTTATTGTGACATCCTGGGGACCCCTTTGTCCCAGGGGCACATTGTGGCACCATGGGGACCCCCTTTATCCCCAGGGCCACTTGTGACATCCTGGGGACCCCCCTTGTCCCCAGTGCCCATTATGACATTCTGGGGACCCCCTTTGTCCCAGGGGCACATTGTGGCACCACGGGGACCCCCTTTGTCACCGGGGCCCATTGTGACATCCCAGGACCCCAAGTTGTCCCCAGGGCCCATTGTGACACCATGGGTACCCCCTTTGTCCCATGGGCCCATTGTGACATCCTGGGGACCCCCTTGTCACCAGGGCCCATCATGGCACCGTGGGGACCCCCCTTTATCCCCAGTGCCCATTGTGACATCCTGGGGACCCCCCTTGTCCCCATGGCTTATTGTGACACCCTTGGACCGCCTTTGTCCCCAGGGCCCATTGTGATGTCCCAGGACCCCCCATTGTCCCCAGGGACCATTGTGACATCCTGGGGACCCCCTTTGTCCCAAGACCCCATTGTGACATCCTGGGGACCCCGCCTTGTCCCCAAAGCCCATTGTGACATCCTGGGGACCCTCTTTGTCCCCAGGGCCCATTGTGGCACCATGTGGACACCCTTTGTCACTGGGGCCAGTTGTGACATCCCAGGACCCCACTTTGTCCCCAGGGCTTATTGTGATACCATGGGGACCCCCCTTGTCCCCAGGGCCCATTGTGACATTCAGGGGGACTCCTCTTTGTCCCCAGGGCCTATTGTGTCATCCTGGGGATCTCCCCTTGTCTCTAGGGCCCATTGTGAGACTGTGGAAGACCCCCTTTGTCCCCAAGTCCCATTGTGACGTCCCAGGACGCCTCGTTGTCCCCAGGACCCATTGTGACTCCATGGGAACCCCCCCTTGTCCCCAGGGCTCATTGTGACATCCTGGGACCCCCCTTTGTCCCCAGTGCTCATTGTGAAATCCTGGGGACCCACTTTGTCCCCAGGGCCCATTGTGGCACCATGGGGAGCGCCTTTGTCACTGGGGACCATTGTGACATTCCAGGATTTTACTTTGTCCCCGGGGCCCATTGTGACGTCCTGGGGATCCCCCTTTGTCGCCAGGGCCCACTGTGACACCGTGGGCACTCTCTTTGTCCCATGGGCCCATTGTGACCTTCAAGGGACCCCCCATTGTCCCCAGGGCCCATTGTGACATCCTGGGTACCCCCTTTGTCCCCAAGACCCATTGTGACATCCTAGTACCCCCCGCAGTCCCCAGGGCCCATTGTGACATCCTGGGGATCCCTTTGGCCCCAGGGCCCATTGTGACAGGGCGGGGATCCCCCTTGTCCCCAGGGCCCATTGTGAAACCGTGGGGACCCTCTTGTCCCCAGTGTCCATTGTGGCACCGTGGAGACCCCCCCTTTGTCTCCAGTGCCCATTGTGACATCCTGGGGACCCCCTTTGTCCCCAGTGCTCATTGTGACAGGGTGGGACCCCCCTTGTACCCAGGGCCCGTTGTGACATCCTGGGGACCCCCTTTGTCCCCAGGGCCTATTGTGACATCCTGGGGAGTCCCCTTTATCCCCAGGGCCCATTGTGACATCCTGGGGACCCCCTTTGTCCCTAGGGTTCATTGTGACATCCCAGGACCCCCATTGTCCCCAGGGCCCATTGTGAACAACCTGGGGACCCCCCTTTTTCCCCGGGCCCATTGTGGCGTCCCAGGATGCTTCGTTGTCCCCTGGGCCCATTGTGACATCCCGGGGACCCCTTTTGTCCCCAGGGTCCATTGTGACATCCTGGGGCCTCCCTTTGTCCCCAGGGCCCATTGTGACATCGCAGGAGCCCCCATTGTCCCAAGGGCACATTGTTACATCCTGGGGACCCCCTTGTCCCCAGGGCCCATCGTGGCACCGTGGGGACCCCCCCTTTGTCTCCAGTGCCCATTGTGACATCCTTGGGACCCCCCTTGTCCCCAGGACCCGTTGTGACATCTTGGGGACCCCTATGTCACCAGGGCCCATTGTGATATCCTGGGGAGCCCCCTTTGTCCCCAGGGCCCATTGTGCACATCCTGTGGACCCCTCTTTGTCCCCAGGGCCCATTGTGATATCCTGGGGAGCCCTCTTTTTCCCCAGGGCCTATTGTGACATCCTGGGGACCCCCTTTGTCTCCCGGGCCCATTGTGACATCCTGAAGACCCCCTTTGTCCCCAGGGCCTATTGTGACATGCCAGGACCCCCCCTTTTCTCCAGGGCCCATTGTGACGTCCCAGGACCCCCTATTGTCCCCAGAGCCCATTGTGACATCCCAGGACCCCCCATTGTCCCCAGGCCCCATTATACACATCCTGGGGTCCCCCTTTATCCCCAGGGCCATTGTGACACCATGGGGACCCCCTTTGTCCCCAGGGCCCATTGTGACGTCCCAGGATGCCCCATTGTCCCCTGGGCCCTTTGTGAAATCATGGGGACCCCCTTTGTCCCCAGGGCCTATTGTGACATCCCAGGACCCCCCATTGTCCCCAGGGCCCATTGTGACACCGTGGAGACCCTCCTTGTCCTCAGGGCCCATTATGACATTCAGGGGACTCCTCTTTGTCCCCAGGGCCTATTGTGACATCCTGGGGACCCCCCTTTACTCCAGGACCCATTGTGACGTCCCAGGACCCCCTATTGTTCCCAGGGCCCATTGTGACATTCTGGGGACCCCAAATGTCCCCAGGGCCCATTGTGACATTCTGGGGACCCCTCTTTGTCCCCAGGGCCCATTGTGGCACCATGGGGACCCCCTTTGTCCCCAGGGCCCATTGTGACATCCCAGAACCCCAATTTGTCCTCAGGGCCCATTGTGACATCCTCGGGACCCCCTTGTCCCCAGGGCCCATCGTGGCACCGTGGGGACCCCCTTGTCACTGGGGACCCATTGTGACACTATGGGGACCCCCCTTTGTGCCCAGGGCCCATTGTAACATCCTGGGGACCCCCTTGCCTCCAGGGCCCCTTGTGACATCAAAGGATCACCCTTTGTCCCCAGGACCCATTGTGACATCCCAGGACCCCACTTACTCCCCAGGGCCCATTGTGGCACCATGAGGACCCCCTTTGTCACTGGTGCCCATTGTGACATCCCAGGACCCCCCATTGTCTGCAGAGCCCATTGTGACACTATAGGGACCCCCCTTGTCACTGAGGACCCATTGTGACACCATGGGCACCTCCCCTTGTCGTCAGAGCCCATCGTGACATCCCAAAACCCCCAATTGTCTCCAGGGCCCATTGTGACATCCTGGGGACCTCCCTTTCTCCCCAGGGCCCATTGTGACATTCCAGGAACCCCCATTGTCCTCAGGGCCCATTGTGACATTCAGGGGACCCCCTTTGTCTTCAGGGCCCATTGTGACACCATGGAGACCCCATTTGTCACTCGGGCCCATTGTGACATCCTAGGACCCCCCATTGTCCCCAAGGCCCATTGCGACATCCTGGGGACCCCCCTTTGTCCTCAGGGCCCATTGTGACATTCAGGGCACCCCTCTTTGTCCCCAGGGCCCATTCTGATACCATGGGGACCACTTTGTCCCCAGGGCCCACTGTGACATCCCGGGGACGCCCTTTGTCCCCAGGGCCCATTTTGACACCATGTGCACCCCCCTTTGTGCCCAGGGCCGATTGTGACATCCTGGGGACCCTCTTTGTCCCCAGGGCCCATTGTGACATCCTGGGGACACCCCATTGTCTCCAGGGCCCATTGTGAACATCCTGGGGACCCCCTTGTCCCCAGGGCCCATCGTGGCACCGTGGGGACCCCCCGTTGTCCCCAGGGCCTATAGTGACACCGTGGGTACCCCCTTTGTCCCCAGTGCCCATTGTGACATCCTGGGGACCCCCCTTGTCCCCAGGGCTTATTGTGACATCCTGGGGACCGCCTTTGTCCCCAGGGCCCATTGTGACATCCCAGGACCCCAAGTTGTCCCCAGGGACCATTGTGACACCGTGGGGACCCCCTTTGTCCTCAGGGCCCGTTGTGAACATCCTGGGGACCCCCTTGTCCACACGACCCATCGTGGCACCGTGGGGACCCCCCGTTGTCCCCAGGGCCTATAGTGACACCGTGGGTACCCCCTTTATCCCATGAGCCCATTTTGACATCCTGGGGACCCCCTTGTCCCCAGGGCCCATTGTGACACCATGGGGATCGCCTTTGTCCCCGTGGCCCATTGTGACATCCCAGGACCCCGCGTTGTCCCCAGTGCCCATTCTGACATCCTGGGGACCCCCCTTGTCCCCGGGGCCCATTGTGACATCCTGGGGATCCCCCTTTGTCGCCAGGGCCCACTGTGACACCGTGGGCACCCTCTTTGTCCCATGGGCCCATTGTGACCTTCAAGGGACCCCCCATTGTCCCCAGGGCCCATTGTGACATCCTGGGTACCCCCTTTGTCCCCAAGACCCATTGTGACATCCTAGTACCCCCCGCAGTCCCCAGGGCCCATTGTGACATCCTGGGGATCCCTTTGGCCCCAGGGCCCATTGTGACAGGGCGGGGATCCCCCTTGTCCCCAGGGCCCATTGTGAAACCGTGGGGACCCTCTTGTCCCCAGGGCCCATTGTGGCACCGTGGAGACCCCCCCTTTGTCTCCAGTGCCCATTGTGACATCCTGGGGACCCCCTTTGTCCCCAGTGCTCATTGTGACAGGGTGGGACCCCCCTTGTACCCAGGGCCCGTTGTGACATCTTGGGGACCCCTATGTCACCAGGGCCCATTGTGATATCCTGGGGAGCCCCCTTTGTCCCCAGGGCCCATTGTGCACATCCTGTGGACCCCTCTTTGTCCCCAGGGCCC
Source organism: Patagioenas fasciata (assembly GCF_037038585.1). Classification (NCBI taxonomy): domain Eukaryota; kingdom Metazoa; phylum Chordata; class Aves; order Columbiformes; family Columbidae; genus Patagioenas; species Patagioenas fasciata. Next base: position 133,975 of record NC_092534.1, on the reverse strand, counting down.
ATTGTGATATCCTGGGGAGCCCTCTTTTTCCCCAGGGCCTATTGTGACATTCTGGGGACCCCCTTTGTCCCCCGGGCCCATTGTGACATCCTGAAGACCCCCTTTGTCCCCAGGGCCTATTGTGACATCCCAGAACCCCCCATTGTCCCCAGGGCCCATTGTGACACTGTGGAGACCCTCCTTATCCTCAGGGCCCATTATGACATTCAGGGGACTCCTCTTTGTCCCCAGGGCCTATTGTGACATCCTGGGGACCCCCCTTTACTCCAGGGCCCATTGTGACGTCCCAGGACCCCCTATTGTTCCCAGGGCCCATTGTGACATTCTGGGGACCCCTCTTTGTCCCCAGGGCCCATTGTGGCACCATGGGGACCCCCTTTGTCCCCAGGGCCCATTGTGACATCCCAGAATCCCAATTTGTCCTCAGGGCCCATTGTGACATCCTGGGGACCCCCTTGTCCCCAGGGCCCATCGTGGCACCGTGGGTACCCCCTTTGTCCCCGGGGCCCATTGTGACATCCTGGGGACCCCCTTGTCGCCAGGGCCCATCATGGCACCGTGGGGACCCCCCTTTGTCCCCAGTGCCCATTGTGACATCCTGGGGACCCCCCTTGTCCCCATGGCTTATTGTGACACCCTGGGACCGCCTTTGTCCCCAGGGCCCATTGTGACATCCCAGGACCCCCCATTGTCCCCAGGGACCATTGTGACATCCTGGGGACCCCCTTTGTCCCAAGACCCCATTGTGACATCCTGGGGACCCCGCCTTGTCCCCAAAGCCCATTGTGACATCCTGGGGACCCTCTTTGTCCCCAGGGCCCATTGTGGCACCATGGGGACACCCTTTGTCACTGGGGCCAGTTGTGACATCCCAGGACCCCACTTTGTCCCCAGGGCTTATTGTGATACCATGGGGACCCCCCTTGTCCCCAGGGCCCATTGTGACATTCAGGGGGACTCCTCTTTGTCCCCAGGGCCTATTGTGTCATCCTGGGGATCTCCCCTTGTCTCTAGGGCCCATTGTGAGACTGTGGAAGACCCCCTTTGTCCCCAAGTCCCATTGTGACGTCCCAGGACGCCTCGTTGTCCCCAGGACCCATTGTGACTCCATGGGAACCCCCCCTTGTCCCCAGGGCCCATTGTGACATCCTGGGACCCCGCTTTGTCCCCAGTGCTCATTGTGAAATCCTGGGGACCCACTTTGTCCCCAGGGCCCATTGTGGCACCATGGGGAGCGCCTTTGTCACTGGGGACCATTGTGACATTCCAGGATTTTACTTTCTCCCCGGGGCCCATTGTGACATCCTGGGGATCCCCCTTTGTCGCCAGGGCCCACTGTGACACCGTGGGCACCCTCTTTGTCCCATGGGCCCATTGTGACCTTCAAGGGACCCCCCATTGTCCCCAGGGCCCATTGTGACATCCTGGGTACCCCCTTTGTCCCCAAGACCCATTGTGACATCCTAGTACCCCCCGCAGTCCCCAGGGCCCATTGTGACATCCTGGGGATCCCTTTGGCCCCAGGGCCCATTGTGACAGGGCGGGGATCCCCCTTGTCCCCAGGGCCCATTGTGAAACCGTGGGGACCCTCTTGTCCCCAGTGTCCATTGTGGCATCCTGGGACCCCCGTTGTCCCCAGGGCCCATTGTGGCACCATGTGGACCCCCTTTTTCCCGAGGGCCCATTATAACGTCCCAGGACCCCCCATTGTTCCCTGGGCCCATTGTGACATCCTGGGGTCCCCCTTCTGTCCCCTGGGCCCATTGTGACACTGTGGGGATCTCCTTTGTCCCCAGGGACCATTGTGACACTGTGGGGACCCCCTTTGTCCCCAGGGCCCATTGTGACATCCTGGGGAATCCCTTTGTCTCCAGGGCCCATTGTGACGTCCCAGGACCCTGCTTTGTCCCCGGGGCCCATTGTGACATCCTGGGGAACCGCTTTGTCCCCAGGACCCATTGTGACGTCCCAGGACCCCACCTTGTCCCCAGGGCTCATTGTGATGTCCCAGGATCCCCATTGTCCCTAGAGCCCATTGTGATGTCCTGGGAACCCCCTTTGACCCCAGGGTCCATTGTGACACCATGGGGACCCCCTCTTGTCCCCAGGGCCCATCGTGGCATCGTGGGGACCCCCTTGTCACTGGGGACCCATTGTGAGACTATGGGGACCCCCCTTTGTGCCCAGGGCCCATTGTAACATCCTGGGGACCCCCTTGCCTCCAGGGCCCCTTGTGACATCAAAGGATCACCCTTTGTCCCCAGGACCCATTGTGACATCCCAGGACCCCACTTACTCCCCAGGGCCCATTGTGGCACCATGAGGACCCCCTTTGTCACTGGTGCCCATTGTGACATCCCAGGACCCCCCATTGTCTGCAGAGCCCATTGTGACACTATAGGGACCCCCCTTGTCACTGAGGACCCATTGTGACACCATGGGCACCTCCCCTTGTCGTCAGAGCCCATCGTGACATCCCAAAACCCCCAATTGTCTCCAGGGCCCATTGTGACATCCTGGGGACCTCCCTTTCTCCCCAGGGCCCATTGTGACGTTCCAGGAACCCCCATTGTCCTCAGGGCCCATTGTGACATTCAGGGGACCCCCTTTGTCTTCAGGTCCCATTGTGACACCATGGAGACCCCATTTGTCACTCGGGCGCATTGTGACATCCTAGGACCCCCCATTGTCCCCAAGGCCCATTGCGACATCCTGGGGACCCCCCTTTGTCCTCAGGGCCCATTGTGACATTCAGGGCACCCCTCTTTGTCCCCAGGGCCCATTCTGATACCATGGGGACCACTTTGTCCCCAGGGCCCACTGTGACATCCCGGGGACGCCCTTTGTCCCCAGGGCCCATTTTGACACCATGTGCACCCCCCTTTGTGCCCAGGGCCGATTGTGACATCCTGGGGACCCTCTTTGTCCCCAGGGCCCATTGTGACATCCTGGGGACACCCCATTGTCTCCAGGGCCCATTGTGAACATCCTGGGGACCCCCTTGTCCCCAGGGCCCATCGTGGCACCGTGGGGAACCCCCGTTGTCCCCAGGGCCTATAGTGACACCGTGGGTACCCCCTTTGTCCCCAGTGCCCATTGTGACATCCTGGGGACCCCCCTTGTCCCCAGGGCTTATTGTGACATCCTGGGGACCGCCTTTGTCCCCAGGGCCCATTGTGACATCCCAGGACCCCAAGTTGTCCCCAGGGACCATTGTGACACCGTGGGGACCCCCTTTGTCCTCAGGGCCCGTTGTGAACATCCTGGGGACCCCCTTGTCCACACGACCCATCGTGGCACCGTGGGGACCCCCCATTGTCCCCAGGGCCTATAGTGACACCGTGGGTACCCCCTTTATCCCATGAGCCCATTGTGACATCCTGGGGACCCCCTTGTCCCCAGGGCCCATTGTGACACCATGGGGATCGCCTTTGTCCCCGTGGCCCATTGTGACATCCCAGGACCCCGCGTTGTCCCCAGGGCCCATTCTGACATCCTGGGGACCCCCCTTGTCCCCATGGCTTATTGTGACACCCAGGGACCGCCTTTGTCCCCAGGGCCCACTTTGATGTCCCAGGACCCCCCATTGTCCCCAGGGACCATTGTGACATCCTGGGGACCCCCTTTGTCCCAAGACCCCATTGTGACATCCTGGGGACCCCGCCTTGTCCCCAAAGCCCATTGTGACATCCTGGGGACCCTCTTTGTCCCCAGGGCCCATTGTGGCACCATGGGGACACCCTTTGTCACTGGGGCCAGTTGTGACATCCCAGGACCCCACTTTGTCCCCAGGGCTTATTGTGATACCATGGGGACCCCCCTTGTCCCCAGGGCCCATTGTGACATTCAGGGGGACTCCTCTTTGTCCCCAGGGCCTATTGTGTCATCCTGGGGATCTCCCCTTGTCTCTAGGGCCCATTGTGAGACTGTGGAAGACCCCCTTTGTCCCCAAGTCCCATTGTGACGTCCCAGGACGCCTCGTTGTCCCCAGGACCCATTGTGACTCCATGGGAACCCCCCCTTGTCCCTAGGGCCCATTGTGACATCCTGGGACCCCCCTTTGTCCCCAGTGCTCATTGTGAAATCCTGGGGACCCACTTTGTCCCCAGGGCCCATTGTGGCACCATGGGGAGCGCCTTTGTCACTGGGGACCATTGTGACATTCCAGGATTTTACTTTGTCCCCGGGGCCCATTGTGACATCCTGGGTATCCCCCTTTGTCGCCAGGGCCCACTGTGACACCGTGGGCACCCTCTTTGTCCCATGGGCCCATTGTGACCTTCAAGGGACCCCCCATTGTCCCCAGGGCCCATTGTGACATCCTGGGTACCCCCTTTGTCCCCAAGACCCATTGTGACATCCTAGTACCCCCCGCAGTCCCCAGGGCCCATTGTGACATCCTGGGGATCCCTTTGGCCCCAGGGCCCATTGTGACAGGGCGGGGATCCCCCTTGTCCCCAGGGCCCATTGTGAAACCGTGGGGACCCCCCCTTTGTCTCCAGTGCCCATTGTGACGTCCTGGGGACCCCCTTTGTCCCCAGTGCTCATTGTGACAGGGTGGGACCCCCCTTGTACCCAGGGCCCGTTGTGACATCCTGGGGACCCCCTTTGTCCCCAGGGCCTATTGTGACATCCTGGGGAGTCCCCTTTATCCCCAGGGCCCATTGTGACATCCTGGGGACCCCCTTTGTCCCTAGGGTTCATTGTGACATCCCAGGACCCCCATTGTCCCCAGGGCCCATTGTGAACAACCTGGGGACCCCCCTTTTTCCCCGGGCCCATTGTGGCGTCCCAGGATGCTTCGTTGTCCCCTGGGCCCATTGTGACATCCCGGGGACCCCTTTTGTCCCCAGGGTCCATTGTGACATCCTGGGGCCTCCCTTTGTCCCCAGGGCCCATTGTGACATCGCAGGAGCCCCCATTGTCCCAAGGGCACATTGTTACATCCTGGGGACCCCCTTGTCCCCAGGGCCCATCGTGGCACCGTGGGGACCCCCCCTTTGTCTCCAGTGCCCATTGTGACATTCTTGGGACCCCCCTTGTCCCCAGGACCCGTTGTGACATCTTGGAGACCCCTATGTCACCAGAGCCCATTGTGATATCCTGGGGAGCCCCCTTTGTCCCCAGGGCCCATTGTGCACATCCTGTGGACCCCTCTTTGTCCCCAGGGCCCATTGTGATATCCTGGGGAGCCCTCTTTTTCCCCAGGGCCTATTGTGACATCCTGGGGACCCCCTTTGTCCCCCGGGCCCATTGTGACATCCTGAAGACCCCCTTTGTCCCCAGGGCCTATTGTGACATGCCAGGACCCCCCCTTTTCTCCAGGGCCCATTGTGACGTCCCAGGACCCCCTATTGTCCCCAGAGCCCATTGTGACATCCCAGGACCCCCCATTGTCCCCAGGCCCCATTATACACATCCTGGGGTCCCCCTTTATCCCCAGGGCCATTGTGATATCCTGGGGAGCCCCTTTGTCCCCAGGGCCCATTGTGACGTCCCAGGATGCCCCATTGTCCCCTGGGCCCATTGTGAAATCATGGGGACCCCCTTTGTCCCCAGGGCCTATTGTGACATCCCAGGACCCCCCATTGTCCCCAGGGCCCATTGTGACACCGTGGAGACCCTCCTTGTCCTCAGGGCCCATTATGACATTCAGGGGACTCCTCTTTGTCCCCAGGGACTATTGTGACATCCTGGGGACGCCCCTTTACTCCAGGGCCCATTGTGACGTCCCAGGACCCCCTATTGTTCCCAGGGCCCATTGTGACATTCTGGGGACCCCAAATGTCCCCAGGGCCCATTGTGACATTCTGGGGACCCCTCTTTGTCCCCAGGGCCCATTGTGGCACCATGGACACCCCCTTTGTCCCCAGGGCCCATTGTGACATCCCAGAACCCCAATTTGTCCTCAGGGCCCATTGTGACGTCCTGGGGACCCCCTTGTCCCCAGGGCACATCGTGGCACCGAGGGAACCCCCCCCCCCTAGTCCCCAGGGCCCATTGTGAAATCCGGGGAACCCCCTGGTCTCCAGGGCCCATAGTGGTACCGTGGGGACTCGTCCTGTCACTTGGGTCCATTGTGACACCATGGGGACCCCGCCTTTGTCCCCAGTACCCATTGTGACATCCTGGGGACCCCTTTGTCCCCGGGGCCCATTGTGACATCCTGGGGACCCCCCTTTGTCCCCAAGGCCCATTGTGACACGGTGGGGACCCCACTTCTTTCCAGGACCCATTGTGGCATTCTGGGGACTTCCTTTGTCCCCAGGGCCCATTGTGACATCCTGGAGACCCCCTTTATCCCCAGAGCTCGTTGTCGCACCATGGGGACCCCCTTTGTCACTGGGGCCCATTGTGACATCCCAGGACCCCCCATTGTCCCCAGGGCCCATTGTGACACCGTGGGGACCCCGCCTTTTCCCCAGGGCCCATTGTGACGTCTCAGGACCCCCTTTGTCCCCAGGGCCCACTGTGGCACCATGGGGACCCCCTTTGTCCTCTGGGCCCATTGTGACATTCCAGGACCCCACTTTGTCCCCAGGGCCCATTGTGACAATTAAGGGACCCCCCTTGTCCCCAGGGCCCATTGTGACAATTAAGGGACCCCCTTTGTCCCCAGGGCCCATTTTGACATCCCAGGACCCCACTTTGTCCCCAGTGCTCATTGTGAAATTCTGGGAACCCCCCTTGTCCTCAGGGCTCATTGTGACAGCCGAGGACCTTACTTTGTCCCCAGGGCCCATTGTGACATCCCAGGACCCCCCACTGTCTCCAGTGCCCATTGTGACATCATGGGGACCACCCTTTTTCCCCAGGGCTCATTGTGACGTCCCAGGACCCCTCGTTGTCCCCAGGCCCCATCGTGACATCCTGGGGACCCCCCTTGTCCCCAGGGCCCATTGTGACATCCGTGGGACCCCCTTGTCTCCAGGGCCCATAGTGGCACTGTGGGGACTCATCACTTGGGCCCATTGTGACATCCTGGAGAACCCCCTTTATCCGCAGGGCCCATTGTGACACCGTGGAGACCCCATTTGTCACTGGGGCCCATTGTGACATCACAGGACACCCCATTGTCCCCAGGGCCCACTGAGACATCCTGGCGACCACCCTTTGTCCCCAGGGCCCATTATACACATTCAGGGGACACCCCTTTGTCCCCAAGGCCCATTGTGACATCCTGGGGAGACCCCATTGTCCTCAAGGCCCATTGTGACACCATGAGGACCCCCTTTGTCCCCAGTGCCCATTGTGACATCTTAGGACCCCACTTTGTCCCCAGGGCCCATTGTGACATCCTGGGGACCACCTGTGTCCCCAGGGCCCATTGTGACATCCCAGGACCCCACTTTGTCCCCAGGGCTTATTGTGACACCATGGGGATCTCCCTTGTCCCCAGGGCCCATTGTGACATCCTCGGCACCCCCTTGTCCCCAGGGCCCATTGTGACATTCAGGGGACGCCTCTTTGTCCCCAGGGCCCATTGTGACATCCTGGGGATCCCTCCTTGTCCCCAGGGCCCATTGTGACGTCCCAGGACCCCCCATTGTCCCCAGGGCCCATTGTGACATTCAGGGGCCCCCGTTTGTCACTGGGGCCCATTGTGACATCCCAGGACCCCACATTGTCCCCAGGGCCCATTGTGACTTTCAGGGGACCCCACTTGTCCCCAGGACCCATTGTGATACTATAGGGACCCCCCCTTGTGCCCAGTGCCCATTGTGACACCGTGGGTACCATCCTTGTCCGCAGGGCCCATTGTGACATCCTGGGGACACCCCCTTGTCCCCAGGGCCCCTTGTGACATCCTGGGAATCCCCCCTTGTCCCCAGGGCCCATTGTGACATCCTGGGAAACCCTCCTTATCCCCAGGGCCCACTGTGACATCCAGGGGACCCCCCCTTGTCCCCAGGGCCCATTGTGACGTCCCAGGACCCGCCATTGTCCCCAGGGCCCACTGTGACATCCTGGGGACACCCCCTTTGTCCCCAGTGCCCATTGTGACATCCTGCGGACCCCCCTTTGTCCCCAGGGCCCATTTTGACATTCAGGGGACCCACCATTGTCCTCAGGGCCCACTGTGAGGTCCCAGGACCCCCCATTGTCCCCAGGGCCCATTGTGACATCCTCGGCACCCCCTTGTCCCCAGGGCCCATTGTGACATTCAGGGGACCCCACATTGTCCCCAGGGCCCATTGTGACATCCTGGGGACCCCACTTGTCCCCAGGACCCATTGTGACACTATGGGGACCCCCCCTTGTGCCCAGGGCCCATTGTGACACCGTGGGTACCACCCTTGTCCACAGGGCCCATTGTGACATCCTGGGGACACCCCCTTGTCCCCAGGGCCCATTCTGATACCGTGGGGACCCCCTTTGTCCCCAGGGCCCATTGTGACATCCCAGGACCCCCCCTGGTTTCCACGACCCATTGTGACATCCAGGGGACCCCCTTTGTCCCCAGGGCCCATTGTGGCACCATAGGGACCCCTTTTGTAACTGGGGCCCATTGTGACATCCCAGGACCCCCCCTGGTTTCCAGGACCCATTGTGACATCCTGGGGACCCCCTTTGTCCCAAGACTTCATTGTGACATCCTGGGGACCCCACATTGTCCCCAGGGCCCATTGTGACATCCCAGGACCCCCCATTGTCCCCAGGGCCCATTGTGACATCCTCGGGACCCCCTTGTCCCCAAGGCCCATTGTGACATCCTGGGGACCCACCCTTGTCCCCAGGGCCCATTGTGACGTCCCAGGACCCCCCATTGTCTCCAGGGCCCATTGTGACATCCTGGGGATCCCTCCTTGTCCCCAGGGCCTATTGTGATGTCCCAGCACCCCCAATTGTCCCCAGGGCCCATTGTGACATCCTCTGCACCCCTTTGTCCCCAGGGCCCATTGTGACATTCAGGGGCCCCCGTTTGTCACTGGGGCCCATTGTGACATCCCAGGACCCCACATTGTCCCCAGGGCCCATTGTGACTTTCAGGGGACCCCACTTGTCCCCAGGACCCATTGTGATACTATAGGGACCCCCCCTTGTGCCCAGTGCCCATTGTGACACCGTGGGTACCACCCTTGTCCGCAGGGCCCATTGTGACATCCTGGGGACACCCCCTTGTCCCCAGGGCCCATTGTGACATCCTGGGAATCCCCCCTTGTCCCCAGGGCCCGTTGTGACATCCTGGGAATCCCTCCTTATCCCCAGGGCCCATTGTGACATCCAGGGGACCCCCCCTTGTCCCCAGGGCCCATTGTGACGTCCCAGGACCCGCCATTGTCCCCAGGGCCCACTGTGACATCCTGGGGACACCCCCTTTGTCCCCAGTGCCCATTGTGAACATCCTGCGGACCCCGCTTTGTCCCCAGGGCCCAGTTTGACATTCATGGGACCCACCATTGTCCTCAGGGCCCACTGTGAGGTCCAAAGACCCCCCATTGTCCCCAGGGCCATTGTGACATCCTCGGCACCCCCTTGTCCCCAGGGCCCATTGTGACATTCAGGGGACCCCACATTGTCCCCAGGGCCCATTGTGACATCCTGGGGAGACCCCCTTGTCCCCAGGGCCCATTCTGATACCGTGGGGACCCCCTTTGTCCCCAGGGCCCATTGTGATATCCTGGGGACCCCCTTTCTCCCCAGGGCCCATTGTGGCACCATAGGGACCCCTTTTGTCACGGGGGCCCATTGTGACATCCCAGGACCCCCCCTGGTTTCCAGGCCCCATTGTGACATCCTGGGGACCCCCTTTGTCCCAAGACTTCATTGTGACATCCTGGGGACCCCACATTGTCCCCAGGGCCCATTGTGACATCCCAGGACCCCCCCTTGTCCCCAAGGCCCATTGTGACATCCTGGGGACCCACCCTTGTCTCCAGGGCCCATTGTGACGTCCCAGGACCCCCCATTGTCTCCAGGGCCCATTGTGACATCCTGGGGATCCCTCCTTGTCCCCAGGGCCTATTGTGATGTCCCAGGACCCCCCATTGTCTCCAGGGCCCATTGTGACATCCTCTGCACCCCCTTGTCCCCAGGGCCCACTGTGACATTCAGGGGACCCCTCTTTGTCCCCAGGGCCCATTGTGAGATCCTGGGGACCCCCCCTTGTCCCCAGGGCCCATTGTGACGTCCCAGGACCCCCCATTGTCCCCAGGGCCCATTGTGACATCCTCGGCACCCCCTTGTCCTCAGGGCCCATTGTGACATCCTGGGGACCCCCCCTTGTCCCCAGGGCCCATTGTGACGTCCCAGGACCCCCCATTGTCCCCAGGGCCCATTGTGACATCCTGGGGATCCCTCCTTGTCCTCAGGGCCCATTGTGATGTCCCAGGACCCCCCATTGTCCCCAGGGCCCATTGTGACATCCTCTGCAACCCCTTGTCCCCAGGGCCCATTGTGACATTCAGGGGACCCCTCTTTTTACCCAGGGCCCATTGTGACATCCTGGGGACCCCCCCTTGTCCCCAGGGCCCATTGTGACGTCCCAGGACCCCCCATTGTCCCCAGGGCCCATTGTGACATTCAGGGGACCCCCCTTTGTCCCCAGGGCCCATTCTGATACCGTGGGGACACCCTTTGTCCCCAGGGCCCATTGTGACATGCTGGGGACGCTCTTTGTCCCCAGGGCCCATTGTGACATCCTGGGGACCCTCCTTGTCCCCAGAGCCCATTGTGACATCCAGGGGACCCCCTTTGTCCCCAGGGCCCATTGTGGCACCATGAGGACCCTCTTTGTCACTGGAGCCCATTGTGACATCCCAGGACCCCCCTTTGTCCCCAGGGCCCATTGTGACATCCTGGGGACCCTCCTTGTCCCCAGAGCCCATTGTGACATCCCAGGACCCCACTTTGTCCCCAGGGCTTATTGTGACACCATGGGGATCTCCCTTGTCCCCAGGGCCCATTGTGACATCCCATGACCCCCCTTTGTCCCCAGTGCTATTGTGAAATCCTGGGGACCCCTTTTGTCTCCAGGGCCCATTGTGGCACCATTGGCAACCTCTTTGTCACTGGGGGCCATTGTGACATTCCAGGATTCCACTTTGACCCCAGGGCTCGTTCTGACACCTTGGGGACTCCCATTGTCCCCAGGGCCCATTGTGACATCCTGGGCAACCCCATTGTCCCCAGGGCCCATTGTGACATCTGGGGGACGCCCTTGTCCCCAGGACCCATCGTGGCACCGTGGGGACCCTCCTTGTCACTTGGGCCCATTGTGACACTATGGGGACCCCGCCTTTGTCCCCAGTGCCCATTGTGACATCGTGCGGACCCCCCTTTGTCCCCAGGGCCCATTGTGACCTTCAGGGGACCCACCATTGTCCTCAGGGCCCATTGTGAGGTCCCAGGACCCCCCATTGTCCCCAGGACCGATTGTGACATTCAGGGGATCGCCTTTGTCACTGGGGCCCATTGTGACACCATGGAGACCCCCGCTTGTCCTCAGGGTCCATTGTGACATCCTGGGCACCCCCCATTTTCCCCAGGACCCATTGTGACATCCTGGCCATCCCCTTGCTCCCAGGGCCCGTTGTGGCACCATGGGTGTTGGAACGATAAAGGACTCAGCACTCCGATTCAATGTGAATCACGCCAAAGCCATTTATTACAGACAGATGTCTCCTTATATACGCAACTATTCTCTAAACACGAATCCACGCTCCAAGCATGGATTCGCTAAATGAGTATCATGGGCAGTCCACATGCTGGAGCCCCACTGATGATAGGTCCGACGACTCACGCCATGCTGAGGCCCTGTTAATGAAGAAACGCCCCTCTTTCTCACAGCAGATTCTGTTCTCAGCTTCTCGAAGTGGCCTTGAGATTCCTTTGGGCCTGACTAATTCAACAACATAGCTCCTTCTAACGAAACCCCTTCACAATTCCCCCTTTTTGTTCTTGAACTAGTCAGGCCCCTTAAACAGCATGCTGAATCGTCTTTGAAATACACTGCAACATAGGACACGTGATTAACAACATAATTACAATTACATATAATGTAGCTAAACCTTACTTAATAAGATTAAACAACTATCTGCTTATACTCAAACCTTCATATCATATATAAAACCTTAATTCTACTTATGACAACCTTACCAACGCACTATTTTAGAATAGTCAGACAACTTAATACAATATATTCTCTTAAATTCTTAAAAGATCTATAACTGCGCAGTTTATAGAGTAACGTACTTAATACCATCAGCATATGCTAATTATTGACTTAATATCTTAAAACTTATATTAACCTATTCATATGCTAATTATTGACTTAATATCTTAAAACTTATATTAACCTATTTAAAAGATCTATAGCTTAATCTTAATATCTCTTTTAAAACCTTACCAGTTGCTAAATTAGGTTACCATGGTAGAAATATCTTATACTTTTACCTTATCTATGCATAGATTATCTAATTGTAATATCACCCTTTTGGAACTCTTACTATCTGTTCAAATTAGCATTCTCTATGGAAGGTACCTTATCTGTTTACTAATAAGCTTTTAGACCACTGGGTCTAAGAGCATCTATAACACTGAATAAGAATTCATGGTTTACATTTGAGACAATTCTCACAACTTATCTCCCTCCTGTCCTTCTGCATCTGTCGAATCTTTGTTGTCTTTATTCAGCCATGGCTTGATCCATTTTGCAGGAATCCATTTTGATCCTTGGTCTGTAATGACACAAGCATAACCCTTTCCCCAAGTTATTAATTGGAAAGGACCCTCCCATTCACCAGTAACTCCATTGCGTATTTTGACCTGACACTGATTTTCTCTAAGGTCTGTCAAGTGTCCTTTTAAGCTTGTTCCATGACGAATCATAGGTGGAATGTCGAACCCTTGCGGAAGGCGTAAAAAGTTCAAGACATATAATGCTTTGCTTAGTCTGTCATGTGGAGTAGTACAGTCAGTTCCCCCTTTTTGTTTGTCAAGCTGATGCTTGAGAGTTCGATTCATCCTTTCTACCAAGGCCTGACCAGTAGGAGAATTTGGTATCCCTGTAATGTGCTTAACACCCCACAACTGAAAAAAGGTGGCAGTAGCTTTGGCGATATAACCAGGTGCGTTGTCTGTCTTGACCTGTGCAGGAACTCCCAAAGCTGCAAAAGCAGAACGTAAATGTCGTTGCACATGTGAACTAGTTTCACCAGTCTGAGCAGTGGCCCATATGGCGAAAGAATATGTATCAATAGACATATGCACATACTTCAGCCTGCCAAATTCAGGGACATGTGTGACGTCCATTTGCCACAATTCCAAGGCTCCTAATCCTCTTGGATTGACTCCTGCACCCAGCCCTACTGAGATGGGCTGACAATCTGCACAACTTTTAACAATACCTCGGGCTTCACTTTCGGACAATGAAAATTGCCGCTGTAAGACCTGAGCAGACTGATGGAGGAAACTATGAGAGTGTACTGCTTGCCCAAACCTATCTATTGGAGGTGGAACCCAGGCAGGAGATACAAGAAAATCAGCTTGGCGGTTTCCTTCAGCTAAATCGCCTTGAATTGTCAGATGACTACGGATATGTGTTATGAAGTATCGGTGTTGTCTCTCTTCGATCACCAACCATAGTTGCCTGAACAAAGACATCAGTTGTGCATCCTGAACCTCTTTGAGCAATGATCTTTCAATGCGAGCTACCACACCTACCACATACAAAGAATCACAAACAATATTCACTGGGCTATGAGCAAATCTGATAAACACTTCTATTACAGCCCTGAGTTCCAAATGCTGGGTTGATCCTTTCAGGTCAGTTAGTATCACATCGTGCCGTTTTCCACCTGTTTTCCATGTAATTGCTGCTTTCTGCATTTTACCCCCTGCGTCAGTGAACACTGTGGGTCCTTTAACAGGAAATTCTGAGAGAAGAGGGGGACCCTCCTTCATTGATCCCATATTCAAAACTGACATTAACTTGTGTGGAGGGGAAAATGTCTTAATTAAAGCTTGAGAATCTAATAACGCAATCTGAAAAGGTAAGGAGTTCTGCAAAGCCCACTGTAAATATTCTGAAACGAGGGGAACAATGATATATGCAGGCTCAGCCCCTGAAATTTCGACTATTCTCTGCCTACCTTTCATTATAAGCTGAGCAAAGACCTCAACCCTGGTTGTAATGGTTCGTTTGAGTCGAAAATGCAAAAACACCCACTCTAAGATCTTTAACGGCTCCTTACCAGTTGTCCATTGCATTATGAGAGCAAAAGGATAGTTAGTATTGTTTACAATTAGTAGTCCAATTACATAATCTGGGTTCCACCTATGGCTGAAAGCTTTTACAAGTTTGGACATAATCTTTTTCAGAGCAGCATCCGCCTCAGCAGTAAACGTTCTAGGAGAGCTAATGTCACTATCCTCTTCTAGCAGTTTTACAATTGGAGCTAAATCCTCATTAGTGATCCCACAAATGGTCCGGACCCAATTCAGATCACCCACTAGTTTCTGCACATCATTTAAGGATTGAATGACAGGCCGACATACTATTTTCTGAGGTTTCACTGTGGACTGAGAAATTTCCCAACCAAGATATTTCCATGCTGGTTGAATTTGTACCTTTTCTGGAGCAATTAGCAATCCTCTATGCTGCAATGTATCAGATACTTCATTTATCAACAAATCAGTCGAAAAAGTTTCCCCAGCTATTAATATGTCATCCATGTAGTGGTAAATCACTAACTCAGGATGAGATTTTCTGACTGATTGCAAGGCCCAAGCTACATAAATTTGACACATAGTTGGGGAATTTTTCATTCCCTGTGGCAAAACTACCCATTGATACCTTTTCGCAGGTTCAGCCTTATTTACAGAATTTATGGAAAATGTAAAACTTTTACAGTCATCAGGATGCAAAGCAATGGTGAAAAAACAATCTTTCAAGTCAATTATTAAGATCTGCCAGTTTTCTGGAATCATGACAGGGGATGGTAATCCCGGCTGTAATGCTCCCATGTCTTCCATGGTATCATTAATTTTTCGAAGATCATGTAACAACCTCCATTTCTTTGATTTTTTCTGAATAGTAAACACAGGAGTATTCCAGGGACTTGTAGACGTCTCTAAATGCCCTTTTTCAAGCTGTTCCTGTACTAGCTCTTCGACATGGGCGAGTTTTTCTTTACTGAGTGGCCATTGATTTACCCATACTGGATCATCATTTTTCCACTGTAATTTCAGTACTGGTCGCCCATCATCAATGGCCGCTTCTAGAAATGCTGTTGTTTTGTCACCAGAGTTGCTCCTAGTTGTCCTAACACATCCCGTCCTAATAGAGAAACAGGGATAGACATCACATTCATGCAGTAAAGAACTAAATTACTCATGTTCTTCTGTATTATCACAAAATGCACATTTTGAGTCAACGGAATCTCATGATTTAACAGACTGTGAACTTATCGTACCATGTAACAAAGACCTATCAAAATCGCAGCATTCTTAAACAGATACCCACAAAGAAAACAGGTTAATAAGGAAAGCATCTTGCAGACTTTAACAAGTTTTCTGACCTGTGTGTTATCAGTTAAGTCTCTCTCAGCTTGTTGAAGTTCAAATCGCCCCGCCTGTAAAACTGTCTGAAAAGATTTAATAATTTCTTGTCCGAGTGCTTTCCTATGTTTTAAAACACCTCCCAATACCGATTTTTTAGGAACACAACTGAAAACAATCATTCCTGACCCCATCTTGCAAGTAAAAACCTTGGGGGGGGGGGCGCGGGGGGGAAGCAAAGGGCTGCTTGCAGCCTGAGTGGGAAGAGCAGGCAGAAGGTTTTATGGCGCACTTAAAAACAACTAGTGAAACAATTAACTCACATTCCTGACAAGCTGCTTGATCTTCAGAGAGACGGTACACAGGAACACATAATATGTACTGTAAAACTCGCAAATAACATGCTGATAGCAAACATTAGCATTCTCTACTGCTAATTTCAACACCAGTGCTTCCTTAACTTCTAAGTTTTCAACCTGCTTATTGATGGTCTCTTGAAGGTGGTCAATAAATTGCATGTAATTCTCATTGGGACCCTGATTAATAGTTGCAAACGATTTGGCTGCTTTGTTGGTTTCAGGCACCTCTCTCATAGCTTGATATTGCTGACTGTTGGATTCACTCGCTAATAGCTGATCTGATCTTTCACACAGTTCTTTTGCCCAGTTCTTATCCGGCGGCTCCTTCTGTTCTCTTGTAGGAGTTAGAAGGATAGAAAGCGGTGAAGGCGGACACAAATCAGTAAAAGAATTGATATTACACTTATTTACGACTTTAGCATTCTCAACTTTCACCAGTCCTTTTGACAAATTATCTGACTCCAGTTCTTTGGACTTCTTGGTCTCTCCAGGGTCGTGTGATGGTACAGGAGGCCATCCACTCGGTAATTTTCCTCCCTCCGCCCCAGACTGTTGTATCATCGGGGGTGCCGAAGGCACAACAGGGGATGGAGTAAGGAGGGTATTGAAAACACAAACTGGATAAGCTTCACAGTTATTTTTAGAGTTCTTATCAGGCTGTAACGCTGCAAAAATTCCAGTAACAGCAGCCCGCTCAGCCTTAAATTCTTTTAAGGTGGAAATTATAAGCTTCCATGTAGTCGCTAATGATTTAGCTTCTTTATCTCCGTCGCTAACCTTATCCCATAATTTCTGCCCTGTATCATCCCAAAGTTCAATTTTAAAAGCTTTCTCAGCTTCTGTCGGGTAGCCGTTAGTTCTACAACAAACCAACAGTCTATGTATGTTACTTTCTTCATATTTAAGTCCTCTCATAGAGAGAATATGCAGGAGGATCTTAACTATAGCTTCTTCCTCAGAGGATATATTCTGCCCCATAACTTCACTCTTCCCTCCTCCTGCTCCCAGCCGCTCACCTTTCCCGGGGCCTTCTTCAACAAAATTTATCCGCGGAACGTCCGTACGTCTCCGCCCGGCTCTCAGTCCAGCTGAGCCGCCTCCGGCTGGGCCGCTCCAGGCTTTTCCCTGACCTTAGTGAGACGCCGTTCGGAGTATCACGTCGGGGTCACCATTTGTTGGAACGATAAAGGACTCAGCACTCCGATTCAATGTGAATCACGCCAAAGCCATTTATTACAGACAGATGTCTCCTTATACATGGGGACACCCCCTTTGTCCCCAGGGCCCATTGTGACATCCCAGGACCCCCCTTTGTCCCCAGGGCCCATTGTAGCACCATGGCGACCCCCTTTGACCCCAGGGCCCATTGTGGCACCATGGCAACCCCTTTTGTCCCCAGGGCCCATTGTGACATTCTTGGACCCCACTTTGTCCCCAGGGCCTATTGTGACACCATGGGGACCCCTCCTTGTCACTGGGGACCCATTGTGACACCATGGGGACCCCGCCTTGTCCTCAGGACTCATTCTCACATCCTGGACACCCCCCATTGACCCCAGGGCCCATTGTGACATCCACTGCACTACCTTGTCCCCAGGGCCCATTGTGACATTCAGGGGACCCCTCTTTGTCCCCAGGGCCCATTGTGACATCCTAGGGACCCCCCCTTGTCCCCAGGGCCCATTGTGACGTCCCAGGACCCCCCATTGTCCCCAGGGCCCATTGTGACATTCAGGGGACCCCCCTTTGTCCCCAGGGCCCATTCTGATACCGTGGGGACCCCCTTTGTCCCCAGGGCCCATTGTGACATCCTGGGGACGCTCTTTGTCCCCAGAGCCCATTGTGACATCCAGGGGACCCCCTTTGTCCCCAGGGCCCATTGTGGCACCATGAGGACCCTCTTTGTCACTGGAGCCCATTGTGACATCCCAGGACCCCCCTTTGTCCCCAGTGCTATTGTGAAATCCTGGGGACCCCTTTTGTCCCCAGGGCCCATTATGACACCATGGGGAACCCCTTTGTCACTGGGGGCCATTGTGACATTCCAGGATTCCACTTTGTCCCCAGGGCTCGTTCTGACACCTTGGGGACTCCCATTGTCCCCAGGGCCTATTGTGACATCCTGGGCAACCCCATTGTCCCCAGGGCCCATTGTGACATCTGGGGGACGCCCTTGTCCCCAGGACCCATCGTGGCACCGTGGGGACCCTCCTTGTCACTTGAGCCCATTGTGACACCATGGGGACGCCCCCCTTTGTCCCCAGTGCCCATTGTGACATCCTGCGGACCCCCCTTTGTCCCCAGGGCCCATTGTGACATTCAGGGGACCCACCATTGTCCTCAGGGCCCATTGTGAGGTCTCAGGACCCTCCGTTGTCCCCAGGGCCCATTGTGACATCCTCGGCACCCCCTTGTGCCCAGGGCCCATTGTGACATTCAGGGGACCCCTCTTTGTCCCCAGGGCCCATTGTGACATCCTGGGGACCCCCCCTTGTCCCCAGGGCCCATTGTGGCGTCCCAGGACCCGCCATTGTCCCCAGGGCCCATTGTGACATCCTGGGGATCCCTCCTTGTCCCCAGGACCCATTGTGACGTCCCAGGACCCCCCATTGTCCCCAGGGCCCATTGTGACATTTAGGGGCCCCCGTTTGTCACGGGGGCCCATTGTGACATCCCAGGACCCCACATTGTCCCCAGGGCCCATTGTGACATTCAGGGGACCCCACATTGTCCCCAGGACCTATTGTGACATCCTGGGGACCCCACTTGTCCCCAGGACCCATTGTGACACTATGCGGACCCCCCCTTGTGTCCAGGGCCCATTGTGACACCGTGGGTACCCCCCTTGTCCGCAGGGCTCATTGTGACATCCCAGGACCCCCTATTGTCCCTAGGGCCCATGGTGACATCCTGGGGACGCCCTTTGTCCCCAGGGCCCATTTTGACACCGTCGACACCCCCCTTTGTCCCCAGAGCCCATTGTGACATCCAGGGGACCCCCTTTGTCCCCAGGGCCCATTGTGGCACCATGAGGACCCTCTTTGTCACCGGGGCCCATTGTGACATCCCAGGACCCACCCTGGTCCCGAGGGCCCGTTGAAATGTCCCAGGACCACCCTTTGTCCCCAGGGTTCATTGTGACATCCTGGGGACCCCATTTGTCCCCACGGCCCATTGTGGCACCATGGAGACCCCGTTTGTCACTGGGGCCCATTGTGACATCCCAGGACCCCACTTTGTCCCCAGGGCTTATTGTGACACCATGGGGATCTCCCTTGTCCCCAGGGCCCATTGTGACATCCCATCACCCCCCTTTATCCCCAGTGCTATTGTGAAATCCTGGGGACCCCTTTTCTCCCCAGGGCCCATTGTGGCACCATGGGGAACCCCTTTGTCACTGGGGGCCATTGTGACATCCCAGGATTCCACTTTGTCCCCAGGGCTCGTTCTGACACCTTGGGGACTCCCATTGTCCCCAGGGCCCATTGTGACATCCTGGGCAACCCCATTGTCCCCAAGGCCCATTGTAACATCTGGGGGACGCCCTTGTCCCCAGGACCCATCGTGGCACCGTGGGGACCCTCCTTGTCACTTGGGCCCATTGTGACACCTTGGGGACCCCCCCTTTATTCCCAGTACCCATTGTGACATCCTGCGGACCCCCCTTTGTCCACAGGGCCCATTTTGACATTCAGGGGACCCACCATTGTCCTCAGGGCCCATTGTGAGGTCCCAGGACCCCCCATTGTCCCCAGGGCCCATTGTGACATACTCGGCACCCCCTTGTCCCCAGGGTCCATTGTGACACTATGGGGACCCCCCCTTTTGCCCAGGGCCCATTGTGACACCGTGGGTACCACCCTTGTCCCCAGGGCTCATTGTGACATCCCAGGACCCCCCATTGTCCCCATGGCCCATTCTGACACCGTGGGGACCCCCTTTGTCCCCAGGGCCCATTGTGACATCCTGGGGACCCCCTTTGTCCCAAGACTTCATTGTGACATCCTGGGGTCCCCCCTTGTCCTCAGGGTCCATTGTGACAGGCCAGGACCTTACATTGTCCCCAGGGCCCATTGTGATATCTGGGGGACCCCCTTGTTCCCAAGGCCCATTGTGACTTCCTGGGGACCCCCCCTTGTCCCCAGGGCCCATTGTGACATCCCAGGACCCCCCATTGTCTCCAGGGCCCATTGTGACATCCTCGGCACGCCCTTGTCCCCAGGGCCCATTGTGACATCCTGGGGACCCCCCCTTGTCCCCAGGGCCCATTGTGACGTCCCAGGACCCCCCATTGTCCCCAGGGCCCATTGTGACATCCTGGGGATCCCTCCTTGTCCCCAGGGCCCATTGTGATGTCCCAGGACCCCCCATTGTCCCCAGGGCCCATTGCGACATCCTCTGCACCCCCTTGTCCCCAGGGCCCATTGTGACATTCAGGGGACCCCTCTTTGTCCCCAGGGCCCATTGTGACATCCTGGGGACCCCCCCTTGTCCCCAGGGCCCATTGTGACGTCCCAGGACCCCCCATTGTCCCCAGGGCCCATTGTGACATCCTGGGGATCCCTCCTTTTCCCCAGGGCCCATTGTTGCGTCCCAGGACCCCCCATTGTCCCCAGGACCTATTGTGACATTCAGGGGACCCCCTTTGTCACTGGGGCCCATTGTGACACCATGGAGACCCCCGCTTGTCCTCAGGGTCCATTGTGACATCCTGGCCACCCCCTTGCTCCCAGGGCCCATTGTGGCACCATGGGGACACCGCCTTTGTCCCCAGGGCCCATTGTGACATCCCAGGACCCCCCTTTGTCCCCAGGGCCCATTGTGACTTTCAGGGGACTCCACTTGTCCCCAGGACCCATTCTGATACCGTGGGGACCCCCTTTGTCCCCAGGGCCCATTGTGACATGCTGGGGACTCTCTTTGTCCCCAGCGCACATTGTGACATCCTGGGGACCCCCCCTTTGTCCCCAGGGCCCATTGTGACATGCTGGGGACCCGCCTTGTCCCCAGAGCCCATTGTGACATCCTGGGGACCCCCCCTTGTCCCCAGGGCCCATTGTGACGTCCCAGGACCCCCCATTGTCCCCAGGGCCCATTGCGATATGCTGGGGAGCCCTCTTTGTCCCCAGGGCCCATTGTGAAATTCAGGGGACCCCAACTTGTCCCCAGGGCCCATTCTGACATCCTGGGGACCCCATTGTCACCAGAGCCCATTGTGATATCCTGGCGACCACCCTTTGTCCCCAGGGCCCATTGTGATATCCTGAGGACCGCCCTTTGTCCCCAGGGCCGATTTTGACATTCCGGGGACGCCTCTTTGTACCCAGGGCACACTGTGACATCCTGGGGACCCCCCCTTGTCACTGGGGCCCATTGTGACGTCCCAGGACCCCCCATTGTCCCCAGGGCCCATTGTGACATCCTGGGGATCCCTCCTTGTCCCCAGGGCCCATTGTGACGTCCCAGGACCCCCGATTGTTCCCACGACCCATTGTGACATTCAGGGGGCCCCTTTGTCACTGGGGCCCATTGTGACATCCCAGGACCCCACATTGTCCCCAGGACACATTGTCACATCCTGGGGACCCCACTTGTCCCCTGGACCCATTGTGACACTATGGGGACCACCCCTTGTGCCCAGGGCCCATTGTGACACCGTGGGTACCACCCTTGTCCGCAGGGCTCATTGTGACATCCCAGGACCCCCCTTTTTCCCCAGGGCCCATTCTGATACCGTGGGGATCCCCTTTGTCCCCAGAGTCCATTGTGACATCCAGGGGACCCCCTTTGTCCCCAGGGCCCATTGTGACATCGCAGGACCCCCCTGGGCCCCAGGGCGCATTTTGACATCCTGGGGATGCCCCCTTGTCAACGGGGCCCATTGTGACGTCCCAGGACCCCCCATTGTGTCCAGGGCCCATTGTGACATCCTGGGGATCCCTGCTTGGCCCCAGGGCCCATTGTGACGTCTTAGGACCCCCCGTTGTCCCCAGGGCCCATTGTGACATCCTGGGGACCCCCCCTTGTCCCCAGGGCCCATTGTGACATTCTGGGGATCCCTGCTTGGCCCCAGGGCCCATTGTGACGTCTTAGGACCCCCCGTTGTCCCCAGGGCCCATTGTGACATCCTGGGGACCCCCCCTTGTCCCCAGGGCCTATTGTGACATCCTGGGGATCCCTCCTTGTCCCCAGGGCCCATTGTGACGTCCCAGAACCCCCCACTGTCCTCAGGACCCATTGTAACATTCAGGGGACCACCTTTGTCACTGGGGCCCATTGTGACATCCTGGGGACCCCATTTTCCCCAGGACCCATTGTGACACTATGGGTACCCCCCCTTGTTCCCAGGGCCCATTGTGACATCCTGGAGACCCGCCCTTGTCTCCAGGGCCAATTGTGACGTCCCAGGACCCCCCATTGTTCCCAGAGCCCATTGTGATGTCCGTGGGAGCCCCCTCTCTTCCCACGGCTCATTGTGACTCTCAGGGGACCCCACCTTGTCCCCAGGGCTGATTGTGACGTCCTAGGGCCCCTCTGTGTCCCCAGGGCCCATTGTGACGTCCCAGGACCCCCATTGTCCCCAGGGCCCATTGTGACATCCTGGGGTCCCCCTTTTGTCCCCAGGGCCCATTGAAATGTCCCAGGACCACCGTTTGTCCCCAGGTTTCATTGTGACATCCTGGCGACCCCATTTATCCCCACGGCCCATTGTGGCACCATGGGGACCCCGTTTGTCACTGGGGCCCATTGTGACATCCCAGGACCCCACTTTGTCCCCAGGTCTTATTGTGACACCATGGGGATCTCCCTTGTCCCCAGGGCCCATTGTGACATCCCATGACCCCCCTTTATCCCCAGTGCTATTGTGAAATCCTGGGGACCCCTTTTGTCCCCAGGGCCCACTGTGACATCTGGGGAACGCCCTTGTCCCCAGGACCCATCGTGGCACTGTGGGGACCCTCCTTGTCACTTGGGCCCATTGTGACACCATGGGGACCCCCTATTGTCTCCAGTACCCATTGTGACATCCTGGGGACCCCACATTGTCCCCAGGGCCCATTGTGACATCCCAGGACCCCCCATTGTCCCCAGGGCCCACTGTGACATCCTCGGGACCCCCTTGTCCCCAAGGCCCATTGTGACATCCTGGGGACCCACCCTTGTCCCCAGGGCCCATTGTGACGTCCCAGGACCCCCCATTGTCTCCAGGGCCCATTGTGACATCCTGGGGATCCCTCCTTGTCCCCAGGGCCTATTGTGATGTCCCAGGACCCCCCATTGTCCCCAGGGCCCATTGTGACATCCTCTGCACCCCCTTGTCCCCAGGGCCCATTGTGACATTCAGGGGCCCCCGTTTGTCACTGGGGCCCATTGTGACATCCCAGGACCCCACATTGTCCCCAGGGCCCATTGTGACTTTCAGGGGACCCCACTTGTCCCCAGGACCCATTGTGATACTATAGGGACCCCCCCTTGTGCCCAGTGCCCATTGTGACACCGTGGGTACCACCCTTGTCCGCAGGGCCCATTGTGACATCCTGGGGACACCCCCTTGTCCCCAGGGCCCATTGTGACATCCTGGGAATCCCCCCTTGTCCCCAGGGCCCATTGTGACATCCTGGGAATCCCTCCTTATCCCCAGGGCCCATTGTGACATCCAGGGGACCCCCCCTTGTCCCCAGGGCCCATTGTGACGTCCCAGGACCC
This sequence comes from Patagioenas fasciata, assembly GCF_037038585.1. NCBI lineage: Eukaryota > Metazoa > Chordata > Aves > Columbiformes > Columbidae > Patagioenas > Patagioenas fasciata. Next base: position 110,408 of record NC_092534.1, on the reverse strand, counting down.
GCCATTGTCCCCAGGGCCCACTGTGACATCCTGGGGACACCCCCTTTGTCCCCAGTGCCCATTGTGACATCCTGCGGACCCCCCTTTGTCCCCAGGGCCTATTTTGACATTCAGGGGACCCACCATTGTCCTCAGGGCCCACTGTGAGGTCCAAGGACCCCCCCATTGTCCCCAGGGCCCATTGTGACATCCTCGGCACCCCCTTGTCCCCAGGGCCCATTGTGACAATCAGGGGACCCCACATTGTCCCCAGGGCCCATTGTGACATCCTGGGGACCCCACTTGTCCCCAGGACCCATTGTGACACTATGGGGACCCCCCCTTGTGCCCAGGGCCCATTGTGACACCGTGGGTACCACCCTTGTCCGCAGGGCCCATTGTGACATCCTGGGGACACCCCCTTGTCCCCAGGGCCCATTCTGATACCGTGGGGACCCCCTTTGTCCCCAGGGCCCATTGTGACATCCTGGGGACCCTCCTTGTCCCCAGAGTCCATTGTGACATCCAGGGGACCCCCTTTGTCCCCAGGGCCCATTGTGGCACCATAGGGACCCCTTTTGTCACTGGGGCCCATTGTGACATCCCAGGACCCCCCCTGGTTTCCAGGCCCCATTGTGACATCCTGGGGACCCCCTTTGTCCCAAGACTTCATTGTGACATCCTGGGGACCCCACATTGTCCCTAGGGCCCATTGTGACATCCCAGGACCCCCCATTGTCCCCAGGGCCCATTGTGACATCCTCGGGACCCCCTTGTCCCCAAGGCCCATTGTGACATCCTGGGGACCCACCCGTGTCCCCAGGGCCCATTGTGACGTCCCAGGACCCCCCATTGTCTCCAGGGCCCATTGTGACATCCTGGGGATCCCTCCTTGTCCCCAGGGCCTATTGTGATGTCCCAGGACCCCCCATTGTCCCCAGGGCCCATTGTGACATCCTCTGCACCCCCTTGTCCCCAGGGCCCATTGTGACATTCAGGGGACCCCTCTTTGTCCCCAGGGCCCATTGTGAGATCCTGGGGACCCCCCCTTGTCCCCAGGGCCCATTGTGACGTCCCAGGACCCCCCATTGTCCCCAGGGCCCATTGTGACATTCAGGGGACCCCCCTTTGTCCCCAGGGCCCATTCTGATACCGTGGGGACACCCTTTGTCCCCAGGGCCCATTGTGACATGCTGGGGACGCTCTTTGTCCCCAGGGCCCATTGTGACATCCTGGGGACCCTCCTTGTCCCCAGAGCCCATTGTGACATCCAGGGGACCCCCTTTGTCCCCAGGGCCCATTGTGGCACCATGAGGACCCTCTTTGTCACTGGAGCCCATTGTGACATCCCAGGACCCCCCTTTGTCCCCAGGGCCCATTGTGACATCCTGGGGACCCTCCTTGTCCCCAGAGCCCATTGTGACATCCCAGGACCCCACTTTGTCCCCAGGGCTTATTGTGACACCATGGGGATCTCCCTTGTCCCCAGGGCCCATTGTGACATCCCATGACCCTCCTTTGTCCCCAGTGCTATTGTGAAATCCTGGGGACCCCTTTTGTCCCCAGGGCCCATTGTGGCAACATTGGCAACCTCTTTGTCACTGGGGGCCATTGTGACATTCCAGGATTCCACTTTGACCCCAGGGTTCGTTCTGACACCTTGGGGACTCCCATTGTCCCCAGGGCCCATTGTGACATCCTGGGCAACCCCATTGTCCCCAGGGCCCATTGTGACATCTGGGGGACGCCCTTGTCCCCAGGACCCATCGTGGCACCGTGGGGACCCTCCTTGTCACTTGGGCCCATTGTGACACTATGGGGACCCCCCCTTTGTCCCCAGTGCCCATTGTGACATTCTGCGGACCCCCCTTTGTCCCCAGGGCCCATTGTGACCTTCAGGGGACCCACCATTGTCCTCAGGGCCCATTGTGAGGTCCCAGGACCCCCCATTGTCCCCAGGACCGATTGTGACATTCAGGGGATCGCCTTTGTCACTGGGGCCCATTGTGACACCATGGAGACCCCCGCTTGTCCTCAGGGTCCATTGTGACATCCTGGGCACCCCCCATTTTCCCCAGGACCCATTGTGACATCCTGGCCATCCCCTTGCTCCCAGGGCCCGTTGTGGCACCATGGGGACACCCCCTTTGTCCCCAGGGCCCATTGTGACATCCCAGGACCCCCCTTTGTCCCCAGGGCCCATTGTAGCACCATGGCGACCCCCTTTGACCCCAGGGCCCATTGTGGCACCATGGCAACCCCTTTTGTCCCCAGGGCCCATTGTGACATTCTTGGACCCCACTTTGTCCCCAGGGCCTATTGTGACACCATGGGGACCCCTCCTTGTCACTGGGGACCCATTGTGACACCATGGGGACCCCCCTTGTCCTCAGGACTCATTCTCACATCCTGGACACCCCCCATTGACCCCAGGGCCCATTGTGACATCCACTGCACTACCTTGTCCCCAGGGCCCATTGTGACATTCAGGGGACCCCTCTTTGTCCCCAGGGCCCATTGTGACATCCTAGGGACCCCCCCTTGTCCCCAGGGCCCATTGTGACGTCCCAGGACCCCCCATTGTCCCCAGGGCCCATTGTGACATTCAGGGGACCCCCCTTTGTCCCCAGGGCCCATTCTGATACCGTGGGGACCCCCTTTGTCCCCAGGGCCCATTGTGACATCCTGGGGACGCTCTTTGTCCCCAGAGCCCATTGTGACATCCAGGGGACCCCCTTTGTCCCCAGGGCCCATTGTGGCACCATGAGGACCCTCTTTGTCACTGGAGCCCATTGTGACATCCCAGGACCCCCCTTTGTCCCCAGTGCTATTGTGAAATCCTGGGGACCCCTTTTGTCCCCAGGGCCCATTATGACACCATGGGGAACCCCTTTGTCACTGGGGGCCATTGTGACATTCCAGGATTCCACTTTGTCCCCAGGGCTCGTTCTGACACCTTGGGGACTCCCATTGTCCCCAGGGCCTATTGTGACATCCTGGGCAACCCCATTGTCCCCAGGGCCCATTGTGACATCTGGGGGACGCCCTTGTCCCCAGGACCCATCGTGGCACCGTGGGGACCCTCCTTGTCACTTGAGCCCATTGTGACACCATGGGGACGCCCCCCTTTGTCCCCAGTGCCCATTGTGACATCCTGCGGACCCCCCTTTGTCCCCAGGGCCCATTGTGACATTCAGGGGACCCACCATTGTCCTCAGGGCCCATTGTGAGGTCCCAGGACCCTCCGTTGTCCCCAGGGCCCATTGTGACATCCTCGGCACCCCCTTGTGCCCAGGGCCCATTGTGACATTCAGGGGACCCCTCTTTGTCCCCAGGGCCCATTGTGACATCCTGGGGACCCCCCCTTGTCCCCAGGGCCCATTGTGGCGTCCCAGGACCCGCCATTGTCCCCAGGGCCCATTGTGACATCCTGGGGATCCCTCCTTGTCCCCAGGACCCATTGTGACGTCCCAGGACCCCCCATTGTCCCCAGGGCCCATTGTGACATTTAGGGGCCCCCGTTTGTCACGGGGGCCCATTGTGACATCCCAGGACCCCACATTGTCCCCAGGGCCCATTGTGACATTCAGGGGACCCCACATTGTCCCCAGGACCTATTGTGACATCCTGGGGACCCCACTTGTCCCCAGGACCCATTGTGACACTATGCGGACCCCCCCTTGTGTCCAGGGCCCATTGTGACACCGTGGGTACCCCCCTTGTCCGCAGGGCTCATTGTGACATCCCAGGACCCCCTATTGTCCCTAGGGCCCATGGTGACATCCTGGGGACGCCCTTTGTCCCCAGGGCCCATTTTGACACCGTCGACACCCCCCTTTGTCCCCAGAGCCCATTGTGACATCCAGGGGACCCCCTTTGTCCCCAGGGCCCATTGTGGCACCATGAGGACCCTCTTTGTCACCGGGGCCCATTGTGACATCCCAGGACCCACCCTGGTCCCGAGGGCCCGTTGAAATGTCCCAGGACCACCCTTTGTCCCCAGGGTTCATTGTGACATCCTGGGGACCCCATTTGTCCCCACGGCCCATTGTGGCACCATGGAGACCCCGTTTGTCACTGGGGCCCATTGTGACATCCCAGGACCCCACTTTGTCCCCAGGGCTTATTGTGACACCATGGGGATCTCCCTTGTCCCCAGGGCCCATTGTGACATCCCATCACCCCCCTTTATCCCCAGTGCTATTGTGAAATCCTGGGGACCCCTTTTCTCCCCAGGGCCCATTGTGGCACCATGGGGAACCCCTTTGTCACTGGGGGCCATTGTGACATCCCAGGATTCCACTTTGTCCCCAGGGCTCGTTCTGACACCTTGGGGACTCCCATTGTCCCCAGGGCCCATTGTGACATCCTGGGCAACCCCATTGTCCCCAAGGCCCATTGTAACATCTGGGGGACGCCCTTGTCCCCAGGACCCATCGTGGCACCGTGGGGACCCTCCTTGTCACTTGGGCCCATTGTGACACCTTGGGGACCCCCCCTTTATTCCCAGTACCCATTGTGACATCCTGCGGACCCCCCTTTGTCCACAGGGCCCATTTTGACATTCAGGGGACCCACCATTGTCCTCAGGGCCCATTGTGAGGTCCCAGGACCCCCCATTGTCCCCAGGGCCCATTGTGACATACTCGGCACCCCCTTGTCCCCAGGGTCCATTGTGACACTATGGGGACCCCCCCTTTTGCCCAGGGCCCATTGTGACACCGTGGGTACCACCCTTGTCCCCAGGGCTCATTGTGACATCCCAGGACCCCCCATTGTCCCCATGGCCCATTCTGACACCGTGGGGACCCCCTTTGTCCCCAGGGCCCATTGTGACATCCTGGGGACCCCCTTTGTCCCAAGACTTCATTGTGACATCCTGGGGTCCCCCCTTGTCCTCAGGGTCCATTGTGACAGGCCAGGACCTTACATTGTCCCCAGGGCCCATTGTGATATCTGGGGGACCTCCCTTGTTCCCAAGGCCCATTGTGACTTCCTGGGGACCCCCCCTTGTCCCCAGGGCCCATTGTGACATCCCAGGACCCCCCATTGTCTCCAGGGCCCATTGTGACATCCTCGGCACGCCCTTGTCCCCAGGGCCCATTGTGACATCCTGGGGACCCCCCCTTGTCCCCAGGGCCCATTGTGACGTCCCAGGACCCCCCATTGTCCCCAGGGCCCATTGTGACATCCTGGGGATCCCTCCTTGTCCCCAGGGCCCATTGTGATGTCCCAGGACCCCCCATTGTCCCCAGGGCCCATTGCGACATCCTCTGCACCCCCTTGTCCCCAGGGCCCATTGTGACATTCAGGGGACCCCTCTTTGTCCCCAGGGCCCATTGTGACATCCTGGGGACCCCCCCTTGTCCCCAGGGCCCATTGTGACGTCCCAGGACCCCCCATTGTCCCCAGGGCCCATTGTGACATCCTGGGGATCCCTCCTTTTCCCCAGGGCCCATTGTTGCGTCCCAGGACCCCCCATTGTCCCCAGGACCTATTGTGACATTCAGGGGACCCCCTTTGTCACTGGGGCCCATTGTGACACCATGGAGACCCCCGCTTGTCCTCAGGGTCCATTGTGACATCCTGGCCACCCCCTTGCTCCCAGGGCCCATTGTGGCACCATGGGGACACCGCCTTTGTCCCTAGGGCCCATTGTGACATCCCAGGACCCCCCTTTGTCCCCAGGGCCCATTGTGACTTTCAGGGGACTCCACTTGTCCCCAGGACCCATTCTGATACCGTGGGGACCCCCTTTGTCCCCAGGGCCCATTGTGACATGCTGGGGACTCTCTTTGTCCCCAGCGCACATTGTGACATCCTGGGGACCCCCCCTTTGTCCCCAGGGCCCATTGTGACATGCTGGGGACCCGCCTTGTCCCCAGAGCCCATTGTGACATCCTGGGGTCCCCCCCTTGTCCCCAGGGCCCATTGTGACGTCCCAGGACCCCCCATTGTCCCCAGGGCCCATTGTGATATGCTGGGGAGCCCTCTTTGTCCCCAGGGCCCATTGTGAAATTCAGGGGACCCCAACTTGTCCCCAGGGCCCATTCTGACATCCTGGGGACCCCATTGTCACCAGAGCCCATTGTGATATCCTGGCGACCACCCTTTGTCCCCAGGGCCCATTGTGATATCCTGAGGACCGCCCTTTGTCCCCAGGGCCGATTTTGACATTCCGGGGACGCCTCTTTGTACCCAGGGCACACTGTGACATCCTGGGGACCCCCCCTTGTCACTGGGGCCCATTGTGACGTCCCAGGACCCCCCATTGTCCCCAGGGCCCATTGTGACATCCTGGGGATCCCTCCTTGTCCCCAGGGCCCATTGTGACGTCCCAGGACCCCCGATTGTTCCCACGACCCATTGTGACATTCAGGGGGCCCCTTTGTCACTGGGGCCCATTGTGACATCCCAGGACCCCACATTGTCCCCAGGACACATTGTCACATCCTGGGGACCCCACTTGTCCCCTGGACCCATTGTGACACTATGGGGACCACCCCTTGTGCCCAGGGCCCATTGTGACACCGTGGGTACCACCCTTGTCCGCAGGGCTCATTGTGACATCCCAGGACCCCCCTTTTTTCCCAGGGCCCATTCTGATACCGTGGGGATCCCCTTTGTCCCCAGAGTCCATTGTGACATCCAGGGGACCCCCTTTGTCCCCAGGGCCCATTGTGACATCGCAGGACCCCCCTGGGCCCCAGGGCGCATTTTGACATCCTGGGGATGCCCCCTTGTCAACGGGGCCCATTGTGACGTCCCAGGACCCCCCATTGTGTCCAGGGCCCATTGTGACATCCTGGGGATCCCTGCTTGGCCCCAGGGCCCATTGTGACGTCTTAGGACCCCCCGTTGTCCCCAGGGCCCATTGTGACATCCTGGGGACCCCCCCTTGTCCCCAGGGCCTATTGTGACATCCTGGGGATCCCTCCTTGTCCCCAGGGCCCATTGTGACGTCCCAGGACCCCCCACTGTCCTCAGGACCCATTGTAACATTCAGGGGACCACCTTTGTCACTGGGGCCCATTGTGACATCCTGGGGACCCCATTTTCCCCAGGACCCATTGTGACACTATGGGTACCCCGCCTTGTTCCCAGGGCCCATTGTGACATCCTGGAGACCCGCCCTTGTCTCCAGGGCCAATTGTGACGTCCCAGGACCCCCCATTGTTCCCAGAGCCCATTGTGATGTCCGTGGGAGCCCCCTCTCTTCCCACGGCTCATTGTGACTCTCAGGGGACCCCACCTTGTCCCCAGGGCTGATTGTGACGTCCTAGGGCCCCTCTGTGTCCCCAGGGCCCATTGTGACGTCCCAGGACCCCCATTGTCCCCAGGGCCCATTGTGACATCCTGGGGTCCCCCTTTTGTCCCCAGGGCCCATTGAAATGTCCCAGGACCACCGTTTGTCCCCAGGTTTCATTGTGACATCCTGGCGACCCCATTTATCCCCACGGCCCATTGTGGCACGATGGGGACCCCGTTTGTCACTGGGGCCCATTGTGACATCCCAGGACCCCACTTTGTCCCCAGGTCTTATTGTGACACCATGGGGATCTCCCTTGTCCCCAGGGCCCATTGTGACATCCCATGACCCCCCTTTATCCCCAGTGCTATTGTGAAATCCTGGGGACCCCTTTTGTCCCCAGGGCCCACTGTGACATCTGGGGAACGCCCTTGTCCCCAGGACCCATCGTGGCACTGTGGGGACCCTCCTTGTCACTTGGGCCCATTGTGACACCATGGGGACCCCCTCTTTGTCTCCAGTACCCATTGTGACATCCTGGGGACCCCACATTGTCCCCAGGGCCCATTGTGACATCCCAGGACCCCCCATTGTCCCCAGGGCCCATTGTGACATCCTCGGGACCCCCTTGTCCCCAAGGCCCATTGTGACATCCTGGGGACCCACCCTTGTCCCCAGGGCCCATTGTGACGTCCCAGGACCCCCCATTGTCTCCAGGGCCCATTGTGACATCCTGGGGATCCCTCCTTGTCCCCAGGGCCTATTGTGATGTCCCAGGACCCCCCATTGTCCCCAGGGCCCATTGTGACATCCTCTGCACCCCCTTGTCCCCAGGGCCCATTGTGACATTCAGGGGCCCCCGTTTGTCACTGGGGCCCATTGTGACATCCCAGGACCCCACATTGTCCCCAGGGCCCATTGTGACTTTCAGGGGACCCCACTTGTCCCCAGGACCCATTGTGATACTATAGGGACCCCCCCTTGTGCCCAGTGCCCATTGTGACACCGTGGGTACCACCCTTGTCCGCAGGGCCCATTGTGACATCCTGGGGACACCCCCTTGTCCCCAGGGCCCATTGTGACATCCTGGGAATCCCCCCTTGTCCCCAGGGCCCATTGTGACATCCTGGGAATCCCTCCTTATCCCCAGGGCCCATTGTGACATCCAGGGGACCCCCCCTTGTCCCCAGGGCCCATTGTGACGTCCCAGGACCCGCCATTGTCCCCAGGGCCCACTGTGACATCCTGGGGACACCCCCTTTGTCCCCAGTGCCCATTGTGACATCCTGCGGACCCCCCTTTGTCCCCAGGGCCCATTTTGACATTCAGGGGACCCACCATTGTCCTCAGGGCCCACTGTGAGGTCCAAGGACCCCCCATTGTCCCCAGGGCCCATTGTGACATCCTCGGCACCCCCTTGTCCCCAGGGCCCATTGTGACAATCAGGGGACCCCACATTGTCCCCAGGGCCCATTGTGACATCCTGGGGACCCCACTTGTCCCCAGGACCCATTGTGACACTATGGGGACCCCCCCTTGTGCCCAGGGCCCATTGTGACACCGTGGGTACCACCCTTGTCCGCAGGGCCCATTGTGACATCCTGGGGACACCCCCTTGTCCCCAGGGCCCATTCTGATACCGTGGGGACCCCCTTTGTCCCCAGGGCCCATTGTGACATCCTGGGGACCCTCCTTGTCCCCAGAGTCCATTGTGACATCCAGGGGACCCCCTTTGTCCCCAGGGCCCATTGTGGCACCATAGGGACCCCTTTTGTCACTGGGGCCCATTGTGACATCCCAGGACCCCCCCTGGTTTCCAGGCCCCATTGTGACATCCTGGGGACCCCCTTTGTCCCAAGACTTCATTGTGACATCCTGGGGACCCCACATTGTCCCTAGGGCCCATTGTGACATCCCAGGACCCCCCATTGTCCCCAGGGCCCATTGTGACATCCTCGGGACCCCCTTGTCCCCAAGGCCCATTGTGACATCCTGGGGACCCACCCTTGTCCCCAGGGCCCATTGTGACGTCCCAGGACCCCCCATTGTCTCCAGGGCCCATTGTGACATCCTGGGGATCCCTCCTTGTCCCCAGGGCCTATTGTGATGTCCCAGGACCCCCCATTGTCCCCAGGGCCCATTGTGACATCCTCTGCACCCCCTTGTCCCCAGGGCCCATTGTGACATTCAGGGGACCCCTCTTTGTCCCCAGGGCCCATTGTGAGATCCTGGGGACCCCCCCTTGTCCCCAGGGCCCATTGTGACGTCCCAGGACCCCCCATTGTCCCCAGGGCCCATTGTGACATTCAGGGGACCCCCCTTTGTCCCCAGGGCCCATTCTGATACCGTGGGGACACCCTTTGTCCCCAGGGCCCATTGTGACATGCTGGGGACGCTCTTTGTCCCCAGGGCCCATTGTGACATCCTGGGGACCCTCCTTGTCCCCAGAGCCCATTGTGACATCCAGGGGACCCCCTTTGTCCCCAGGGCCCATTGTGGCACCATGAGGACCCTCTTTGTCACTGGAGCCCATTGTGACATCCCAGGACCCCCCTTTGTCCCCAGGGCCCATTGTGACATCCTGGGGACCCTCCTTGTCCCCAGAGCCCATTGTGACATCCCAGGACCCCACTTTGTCCCCAGGGCTTATTGTGACACCATGGGGATCTCCCTTGTCCCCAGGGCCCATTGTGACATCCCATGACCCTCCTTTGTCCCCAGTGCTATTGTGAAATCCTGGGGACCCCTTTTGTCCCCAGGGCCCATTGTGGCAACATTGGCAACCTCTTTGTCACTGGGGGCCATTGTGACATTCCAGGATTCCACTTTGACCCCAGGGTTCGTTCTGACACCTTGGGGACTCCCATTGTCCCCAGGGCCCATTGTGACATCCTGGGCAACCCCATTGTCCCCAGGGCCCATTGTGACATCTGGGGGACGCCCTTGTCCCCAGGACCCATCGTGGCACCGTGGGGACCCTCCTTGTCACTTGGGCCCATTGTGACACTATGGGGACCCCCCCTTTGTCCCCAGTGCCCATTGTGACATTCTGCGGACCCCCCTTTGTCCCCAGGGCCCATTGTGACCTTCAGGGGACCCACCATTGTCCTCAGGGCCCATTGTGAGGTCCCAGGACCCCCCATTGTCCCCAGGACCGATTGTGACATTCAGGGGATCGCCTTTGTCACTGGGGCCCATTGTGACACCATGGAGACCCCCGCTTGTCCTCAGGGTCCATTGTGACATCCTGGGCACCCCCCATTTTCCCCAGGACCCATTGTGACATCCTGGCCATCCCCTTGCTCCCAGGGCCTGTTGTGGCACCATGGGGACACCCCCTTTGTCCCCAGGGCCCATTGTGACATCCCAGGACCCCCCTTTGACCCCAGGGCCCATTGTGGCACCATGGCAACCCCTTTTGTCCCCAGGGCCCATTGTGACATTCTTGGACCCCACTTTGTCCCCAGGGCCTATTGTGACACCATGGGGACCCCTCCTTGTCACTGGGGACCCATTGTGACACCATGGGGACCCCCCTTGTCCTCAGGACTCATTCTCACATCCTGGACACCCCGCATTGTCCCCAGGGCCCATTGTGACATCCACTGCACTACCTTGTCCCCAGGGCCCATTGTGACATTCAGGGGACCCCTCTTTGTCCCCAGGGCCCATTGTGACATCCTAGGGACCCCCCCTTGTCCCCAGGGCCCATTGTGACGTCCCAGGACCCCCCATTGTCCCCAGGGCCCATTGTGACATTCAGGGGACCCCCCTTTGTCCCCAGGGCCCATTCTGATACCGTGGGGACCCCCTTTGTCCCCAGGGCCCATTGTGACATCCTGGGGACGCTCTTTGTCCCCAGAGCCCATTGTGACATCCAGGGGACCCCCTTTGTCCCCAGGGCCCATTGTGGCACCATGAGGACCCTCTTTGTCACTGGAGCCCATTGTGACATCCCAGGACCCCCCTTTGTCCCCAGTGCTATTGTGAAATCCTGGGGACCCCTTTTGTCCCCAGGGCCCATTATGACACCATGGGGAACCCCTTTGTCACTGGGGGCCATTGTGACATTCCAGGATTCCACTTTGTCCCCAGGGCTCGTTCTGACACCTTGGGGACTCCCATTGTCCCCAGGGCCTATTGTGACATCCTGGGCAACCCCATTGTCCCCAGGGCCCATTGTGACATCTGGGGGACGCCCTTGTCCCCAGGACCCATCGTGGCACCGTGGGGACCCTCCTTGTCACTTGAGCCCATTGTGACACCATGGGGACGCCCCCCTTTGTCCCCAGTGCCCATTGTGACATCCTGCGGACCCCCCTTTGTCCCCAGGGCCCATTGTGACATTCAGGGGACCCACCATTGTCCTCAGGGCCCATTGTGAGGTCCCAGGACCCTCCGTTGTCCCCAGGGCCCATTGTGACATCCTCGGCACCCCCTTGTGCCCAGGGCCCATTGTGACATTCAGGGGACCCCTCTTTGTCCCCAGGGCCCATTGTGACATCCTGGGGACCCCCCCTTGTCCCCAGGGCCCATTGTGGCGTCCCAGGACCCGCCATTGTCCCCAGGGCCCATTGTGACATCCTGGGGATCCCTCCTTGTCCCCAGGACCCATTGTGACGTCCCAGGACCCCCCATTGTCCCCAGGGCCCATTGTGACATTTAGGGGCCCCCGTTTGTCACGGGGGCCCATTGTGACATCCCAGGACCCCACATTGTCCCCAGGGCCCATTGTGACATTCAGGGGACCCCACATTGTCCCCAGGACCTATTGTGACATCCTGGGGACCCCACTTGTCCCCAGGACCCATTGTGACACTATGCGGACCCCCCCTTGTGTCCAGGGCCCATTGTGACACCGTGGGTACCCCCCTTGTCCGCAGGGCTCATTGTGACATCCCAGGACCCCCTATTGTCCCTAGGGCCCATGGTGACATCCTGGGGACGCCCTTTGTCCCCAGGGCCCATTTTGACACCGTCGACACCCCCCTTTGTCCCCAGAGCCCATTGTGACATCCAGGGGACCCCCTTTGTCCCCAGGGCCCATTGTGGCACCATGAGGACCCTCTTTGTCACCGGGGCCCATTGTGACATCCCAGGACCCACCCTGGTCCCGAGGGCCCGTTGAAATGTCCCAGGACCACCCTTTGTCCCCAGGGTTCATTGTGACATCCTGGGGACCCCATTTGTCCCCACGGCCCATTGTGGCACCATGGAGACCCCGTTTGTCACTGGGGCCCATTGTGACATCCCAGGACCCCACTTTGTCCCCAGGGCTTATTGTGACACCATGGGGATCTCCCTTGTCCCCAGGGCCCATTGTGACATCCCATCACCCCCCTTTATCCCCAGTGCTATTGTGAAATCCTGGGGACCCCTTTTGTCCCCAGGGCCCATTGTGGCACCATGGGGAACCCCTTTGTCACTGGGGGCCATTGTGACATCCCAGGATTCCACTTTGTCCCCAGGGCTCGTTCTGACACCTTGGGGACTCCCATTGTCCCCAGGGCCCATTGTGACATCCTGGGCAACCCCATTGTCCCCAAGGCCCATTGTGACATCTGGGGGACGCCCTTGTCCCCAGGACCCATCGTGGCACCGTGGGGACCCTCCTTGTCACTTGGGCCCATTGTGACACCTTGGGGACCCCCCCTTTATTCCCAGTACCCATTGTGACATCCTGCGGACCCCCCTTTGTCCACAGAGCCCATTTTGACATTCAGGGGACCCACCATTGTCCTCAGGGCCCATTGTGAGGTCCCAGGACCCCCCATTGTCCCCAGGGCCCATTGTGACATACTCGGCACCCCCTTGTCCCCAGGGTCCATTGTGACACTATGGGGACCCCCCCTTTTGCCCAGGGCCCATTGTGACACCGTGGGTACCACACTTGTCCCCAGGGCTCATTGTGACATCCCAGGACCCCCCATTGTCCCCATGGCCCATTGTGATATTCAGGGGACCCCCCTTGTCCCCAGGCCCCATTCTGACACCGTGGGGACCCCCTTTGTCCCCAGGGCCCATTGTGACATCCTGGGGACCCCCTTTGTCCCAAGACTTCATTGTGACATCCTGGGGTCCCCCCTTGTCCTCAGGGTCCATTGTGACAGGCCAGGACCTTACATTGTCCCCAGGGCCCATTGTGATATCTGGGGGACCCCCTTGTTCCCAAGGCCCATTGTGACTTCCTGGGGACCCCCCCTTGTCCCCAGGGCCCATTGTGACATCCCAGGACCCCCCATTGTCTCCAGGGCCCATTGTGACATCCTCGGCACGCCCTTGTCCCCAGGGCCCATTGTGACATCCTGGGGACCCCCCCTTGTCCCCAGGGCCCATTGTGACGTCCCAGGACCCCCCATTGTCCCCAGGGCCCATTGTGACATCCTGGGGATCCCTCCTTGTCCCCAGGGCCCATTGTGATGTCCCAGGACCCCCCATTGTCCCCAGGGCCCATTGCGACATCCTCTGCACCCCCTTGTCCCCAGGGCCCATTGTGACATTCAGGGGACCCCTCTTTGTCCCCAGGGCCCATTGTGACATCCTGGGGACCCCCCCTTGTCCCCAGGGCCCATTGTGACGTCCCAGGACCCCCCATTGTCCCCAGGGCCCATTGTGACATCCTGGGGATCCCTCCTTTTCCCCACGGCCCATTGTTGCGTCCCAGGACCCCCCATTGTCCCCAGGACCTATTGTGACATTCAGGGGACCCCCTTTGTCACTGGGGCCCATTGTGACACCATGGAGACCCCCGCTTGTCCTCAGGGTCCATTGTGACATCCTGGCCACCCCCTTGCTCCCAGGGCCCATTGTGGCACCATGGGGACACCGCCTTTGTCCCCAGGGCCCATTGTGACATCCCAGGACCCCCCTTTGTCCCCAGGGCCCATTGTGACTTTCAGGGGACTCCACTTGTCCCCAGGACCCATTCTGATACCGTGGGGACCCCCTTTGTCCCCAGGGCCCATTGTGACATGCTGGGGACTCTCTTTGTCCCCAGCGCACATTGTGACATCCTGGGGACCCCCCCTTTGTCCCCAGGGCCCATTGTGACATGCTGGGGACCCTCCTTGTCCCCAGAGCCCATTGTGACATCCTGGGGACCCCCCCTTGTCCCCAGGGCCCATTGTGACGTCCCAGGACCCCCCATTGTCCCCAGGGCCCATTGTGATATGCTGGGGAGCCCTCTTTGTCCCCAGGGCCCATTGTGAAATTCAGGGGACCCCAACTTGTCCCCAGGGCCCATTCTGACATCCTGGGGACCCCATTGTCACCAGAGCCCATTGTGATATCCTGGCGACCACCCTTTGTCCCCAGGGCCCATTGTGATATCCTGAGGACCGCCCTTTGTCCCCAGGGCCGATTTTGACATTCCGGGGACGCCTCTTTGTACCCAGGGCACACTGTGACATCCTGGGGACCCCCCCTTGTCACTGGGGCCCATTGTGACGTCCCAGGACCCCCCATTGTCCCCAGGGCCCATTGTGACATCCTGGGGATCCCTCCTTGTCCCCAGGGCCCATTGTGACGTCCCAGGACCCCCGATTGTTCCCACGACCCATTGTGACATTCAGGGGGCCCCTTTGTCACTGGGGCCCATTGTGACATCCCAGGACCCCCCTTTTTCCCCAGGGCCCATTCTGATACCGTGGGGATCCCCTTTGTCCCCAGAGTCCATTGTGACATCCAGGGGACCCCCTTTGTCCCCAGGGCCCATTGTGACATCGCAGGACCCCCCTGGGCCCCAGGGCGCATTTTGACATCCTGGGGATGCCCCCTTGTCAACGGGGCCCATTGTGACGTCCCAGGACCCCCCATTGTGTCCAGGGCCCATTGTGACATCCTGGGGATCCCTGCTTGGCCCCAGGGCCCATTGTGACGTCTTAGGACCCCCCGTTGTCCCCAGGGCCCATTGTGACATCCTGGGGACCCCCCCTTGTCCCCAGGGCCCATTGTGACATTCTGGGGATCCCTGCTTGGCCCCAGGGCCCATTGTGACGTCTTAGGACCCCCCGTTGTCCCCAGGGCCCATTGTGACATCCTGGGGACCCCCCCTTGTCCCCAGGGCCTATTGTGACATCCTGGGGATCCCTCCTTGTCCCCAGGGCCCATTGTGACGTCCCAGGACCCCCCACTGTCCTCAGGACCCATTGTAACATTCAGGGGACCACCTTTGTCACTGGGGCCCATTGTGACATCCTGGGGACCCCATTTTCCCCAGGACCCATTGTGACACTATGGGTACCCCCCCTTGTTCCCAGGGCCCATTGTGACATCCTGGAGACCCGCCCTTGTCTCCAGGGCCAATTGTGACGTCCCAGGACCCCCCATTGTTCCCAGAGCCCATTGTGATGTCCGTGGGAGCCCCCTCTCTTCCCACGGCTCATTGTGACTCTCAGGGGACCCCACCTTGTCCCCAGGGCTGATTGTGACGTCCTAGGGCCCCTCTGTGTCCCCAGGGCCCATTGTGACGTCCCAGGACCCCCATTGTCCCCAGGGCCCATTGTGACATCCTGGGGTCCCCCTTTTGTCCCCAGGGCCCATTGAAATGTCCCAGGACCACCGTTTGTCCCCAGGTTTCATTGTGACATCCTGGCGACCCCATTTATCCCCACGGCCCATTGTGGCACCATGGGGACCCCGTTTGTCACTGGGGCCCATTGTGACATCCCAGGACCCCACTTTGTCCCCAGGTCTTATTGTGACACCATGGGGATCTCCCTTGTCCCCAGGGCCCATTGTGACATCCCATGACCCCCCTTTATCCCCAGTGCTATTGTGAAATCCTGGGGACCCCTTTTGTCCCCAGGGCCCACTGTGACATCTGGGGAACGCCCTTGTCCCCAGGACCCATCGTGGCACTGTGGGGACCCTCCTTGTCACTTGGGCCCATTGTGACACCATGGGGACCCCCTCTTTGTCTCCAGTACCCATTGTGACATCCTGGGGACCCCACATTGTCCCCAGGGCCCATTGTGACATCCCAGGACCCCCCATTGTCCCCAGGGCCCATTGTGACATCCTCGGGACCCCCTTGTCCCCAAGGCCCATTGTGACATCCTGGGGACCCACCCTTGTCCCCAGGGCCCATTGTGACGTCCCAGGACCCCCCATTGTCTCCAGGGCCCATTGTGACATCCTGGGGATCCCTCCTTGTCCCCAGGGCCTATTGTGATGTCCCAGGACCCCCCATTGTCCCCAGGGCCCATTGTGACATCCTCTGCACCCCCTTGTCCCCAGGGCCCATTGTGACATTCAGGGGCCCCCGTTTGTCACTGGGGCCCATTGTGACATCCCAGGACCCCACATTGTCCCCAGGGCCCATTGTGACTTTCAGGGGACCCCACTTGTCCCCAGGACCCATTGTGATACTATAGGGACCCCCCCTTGTGCCCAGTGCCCATTGTGACACCGTGGGTACCACCCTTGTCCGCAGGGCCCATTGTGACATCCTGGGGACACCCCCTTGTCCCCAGGGCCCATTGTGACATCCTGGGAATCCCCCCTTGTCCCCAGGGCCCATTGTGACATCCTGGGAATCCCTCCTTATCCCCAGGGCCCATTGTGACATCCAGGGGACCCCCCCTTGTCCCCAGGGCCCATTGTGACGTCCCAGGACCCGCCATTGTCCCCAGGGCCCACTGTGACATCCTGGGGACACCCCCTTTGTCCCCAGTGCCCATTGTGACATCCTGCGGACCCCCCTTTGTCCCCAGGGCCCATTTTGACATTCAGGGGACCCACCATTGTCCTCAGGGCCCACTGTGAGGTCCAAGGACCCCCCATTGTCCCCAGGGCCCATTGTGACATCCTCGGCACCCCCTTGTCCCCAGGGCCCATTGTGACAATCAGGGGACCCCACATTGTCCCCAGGGCCCATTGTGACATCCTGGGGACCCCACTTGTCCCCAGGACCCATTGTGACACTATGGGGACCCCCCCTTGTGCCCAGGGCCCATTGTGACACCGTGGGTACCACCCTTGTCCGCAGGGCCCATTGTGACATCCTGGGGACACCCCCTTGTCCCCAGGGCCCATTCTGATACCGTGGGGACCCCCTTTGTCCCCAGGGCCCATTGTGACATCCTGGGGACCCTCCTTGTCCCCAGAGTCCATTGTGACATCCAGGGGACCCCCTTTGTCCCCAGGGCCCATTGTGGCACCATAGGGACCCCTTTTGTCACTGGGGCCCATTGTGACATCCCAGGACCCCCCCTGGTTTCCAGGCCCCATTGTGACATCCTGGGGACCCCCTTTGTCCCAAGACTTCATTGTGACATCCTGGGGACCCCACATTGTCCCTAGGGCCCATTGTGACATCCCAGGACCCCCCATTGTCTCCAGGGCCCATTGTGACATCCTCGGGACCCCCTTGTCCCCAAGGCCCATTGTGACATCCTGGGGACCCACCCGTGTCCCCAGGGCCCATTGTGACGTCCCAGGACCCCCCATTGTCTCCAGGGCCCATTGTGACATCCTGGGGATCCCTCCTTGTCCCCAGGGCCTATTGTGATGTACCAGGACCCCCCATTGTCCCCAGGGCCCATTGTGACATCCTCTGCACCCCCTTGTCCCCAGGGCCCATTGTGACATTCAGGGGACCCCTCTTTGTCCCCAGGGCCCATTGTGAGATCCTGGGGACCCCCCCTTGTCCCCAGGGCCCATTGTGACGTCCCAGGACCCCCCATTGTCCCCAGGGCCCATTGTGACATTCAGGGGACCCCCCTTTGTCCCCAGGGCCCATTCTGATACCGTGGGGACACCCTTTGTCCCCAGGGCCCATTGTGACATGCTGGGGACGCTCTTTGTCCCCAGGGCCCATTGTGACATCCTGGGGACCCTCCTTGTCCCCAGAGCCCATTGTGACATCCAGGGGACCCCCTTTGTCCCCAGGGCCCATTGTGGCACCATGAGGACCCTCTTTGTCACTGGAGCCCATTGTGACATCCCAGGACCCCCCTTTGTCCCCAGGGCCCATTGTGACATCCTGGGGACCCTCCTTGTCCCCAGAGCCCATTGTGACATCCCAGGACCCCACTTTGTCCCCAGGGCTTATTGTGACACCATGGGGATCTCCCTTGTCCCCAGGGCCCATTGTGACATCCCATGACCCTCCTTTGTCCCCAGTGCTATTGTGAAATCCTGGGGACCCCTTTTGTCCCCAGGGCCCATTGTGGCAACATTGGCAACCTCTTTGTCACTGGGGGCCATTGTGACATTCCAGGATTCCACTTTGACCCCAGGGTTCGTTCTGACACCTTGGGGACTCCCATTGTCCCCAGGGCCCATTGTGACATCCTGGGCAACCCCATTGTCCCCAGGGCCCATTGTGACATCTGGGGGACGCCCTTGTCCCCAGGACCCATCGTGGCACCGTGGGGACCCTCCTTGTCACTTGGGCCCATTGTGACACTATGGGGACCCCCCCTTTGTCCCCAGTGCCCATTGTGACATTCTGCGGACCCCCCTTTGTCCCCAGGGCCCATTGTGACCTTCAGGGGACCCACCATTGTCCTCAGGGCCCATTGTGAGGTCCCAGGACCCCCCATTGTCCCCAGGACCGATTGTGACATTCAGGGGATCGCCTTTGTCACTGGGGCCCATTGTGACACCATGGAGACCCCCGCTTGTCCTCAGGGTCCATTGTGACATCCTGGGCACCCCCCATTTTCCCCAGGACCCATTGTGACATCCTGGCCATCCCCTTGCTCCCAGGGCCCGTTGTGGCACCATGGGGACACCCCCTTTGTCCCCAGGGCCCATTGTGACATCCCAGGACCCCCCTTTGTCCCCAGGGCCCATTGTAGCACCATGGCGACCCCCTTTGACCCCAGGGCCCATTGTGGCACCATGGCAACCCCTTTTGTCCCCAGGGCCCATTGTGACATTCTTGGACCCCACTTTGTCCCCAGGGCCTATTGTGACACCATGGGGACCCCTCCTTGTCACTGGGGACCCATTGTGACACCATGGGGACCCCCCTTGTCCTCAGGACTCATTCTCACATCCTGGACACCCCCCATTGACCCCAGGGCCCATTGTGACATCCACTGCACTACCTTGTCCCCAGGGCCCATTGTGACATTCAGGGGACCCCTCTTTGTCCCCAGGGCCCATTGTGACATCCTAGGGACCCCCCCTTGTCCCCAGGGCCCATTGTGACGTCCCAGGACCCCCCATTGTCCCCAGGGCCCATTGTGACATTCAGGGGACCCCCCTTTGTCCCCAGGGCCCATTCTGATACCGTGGGGACCCCCTTTGTCCCCAGGGCCCATTGTGACATCCTGGGGACGCTCTTTGTCCCCAGAGCCCATTGTGACATCCAGGGGACCCCCTTTGTCCCCAGGGCCCATTGTGGCACCATGAGGACCCTCTTTGTCACTGGAGCCCATTGTGACATCCCAGGACCCCCCTTTGTCCCCAGTGCTATTGTGAAATCCTGGGGACCCCTTTTGTCCCCAGGGCCCATTATGACACCATGGGGAACCCCTTTGTCACTGGGGGTCATTGTGACATTCCAGGATTCCACTTTGTCCCCAGGGCTCGTTCTGACACCTTGGGGACTCCCATTGTCCCCAGGGCCTATTGTGACATCCTGGGCAACCCCATTGTCCCCAGGGCCCATTGTAACATCTGGGGGACGCCCTTGTCCCCAGGACCCATCGTGGCACCGTGGGGACCCTCCTTGTCACTTGAGCCCATTGTGACACCATGGGGACGCCCCCCTTTGTCCCCAGTGCCCATTGTGACATCCTGCGGACCCCCCTTTGTCCCCAGGGCCCATTGTGACATTCAGGGGACCCACCATTGTCCTCAGGGCCCATTGTGAGGTCCCAGGACCCTCCGTTGTCCCCAGGGCCCATTGTGACATCCTCGGCACCCCCTTGTGCCCAGGGCCCATTGTGACATTCAGGGGACCCCTCTTTGTCCCCAGGGCCCATTGTGACATCCTGGGGACCCCCCCTTGTCCCCAGGGCCCATTGTGGCGTCCCAGGACCCGCCATTGTCCCCAGGGCCCATTGTGACATCCTGGGGATCCCTCCTTGTCCCCAGGACCCATTGTGACGTCCCAGGACCACCCTTTGTCCCCAGGGTTCATTGTGACATCCTGGGGACCCCATTTGTCCCCAGGGCCCATTGTGGCACCATGGAGACCCCGTTTGTCACTGGGGCCCATTGTGACATCCCAGGACCCCACTTTGTCCCCAGGGCTTATTGTGACACCATGGGGATCTCCCTTGTCCCCAGGGCCCATTGTGACATCCCATCACCCCCCTTTATCCCCAGTGCTATTGTGAAATCCTGGGGACCCCTTTTCTCCCCAGGGCCCATTGTGGCACCATGGGGAACCCCTTTGTCACTGGGGGCCATTGTGACATCCCAGGATTCCACTTTGTCCCCAGGGCTCGTTCTGACACCTTGGGGACTCCCATTGTCCCCAGGGCCCATTGTGACATCCTGGGCAACCCCATTGTCCCCAAGGCCCATTGTAACATCTGGGGGACGCCCTTGTCCCCAGGACCCATCGTGGCACCGTGGGGACCCTCCTTGTCACTTGGGCCCATTGTGACACCTTGGGGACCCCCCCTTTATTCCCAGTACCCATTGTGACATCCTGCGGACCCCCCTTTGTCCACAGGGCCCATTTTGACATTCAGGGGACCCACCATTGTCCTCAGGGCCCATTGTGAGGTCCCAGGACCCCCCATTGTCCCCAGGGCCCATTGTGACATACTCGGCACCCCCTTGTCCCCAGGGTCCATTGTGACACTATGGGGACCCCCCCTTTTGCCCAGGGCCCATTGTGACACCGTGGGTACCACCCTTGTCCCCAGGGCTCATTGTGACATCCCAGGACCCCCCATTGTCCCCATGGCCCATTCTGACACCGTGGGGACCCCCTTTGTCCCCAGGGCCCATTGTGACATCCTGGGGACCCCCTTTGTCCCAAGACTTCATTGTGACATCCTGGGGTCCCCCCTTGTCCTCAGGGTCCATTGTGACAGGTCAGGACCTTACATTGTCCCCAGGGCCCATTGTGATATCTGGGGGACCCCCTTGTTCCCAAGGCCCATTGTGACTTCCTGGGGACCCCCCCTTGTCCCCAGGGCCCATTGTGACATCCCAGGACCCCCCATTGTCTCCAGGGCCCATTGTGACATCCTCGGCACGCCCTTGTCCCCAGGGCCCATTGTGACATCCTGGGGACCCCCCCTTGTCCCCAGGGCCCATTGTGACGTCCCAGGACCCCCCATTGTCCCCAGGGCCCATTGTGACATCCTGGGGATCCCTCCTTGTCCCCAGGGCCCATTGTGATGTCCCAGGACCCCCCATTGTCCCCAGGGCCCATTGCGACATCCTGGGGACCCTCCTTGTCCCCAGAGCCCATTGTGACATCCCAGGACCCCACTTTGTCCCCAGGGCTTATTGTGACACCATGGGGATCTCCCTTGTCCCCAGGGCCCATTGTGACATCCCATGACCCTCCTTTGTCCCCAGTGCTATTGTGAAATCCTGGGGACCCCTTTTGTCCCCAGGGCCCATTGTGGCAACATTGGCAACCTCTTTGTCACTGGGGGCCATTGTGACATTCCAGGATTCCACTTTGACCCCAGGGTTCGTTCTGACACCTTGGGGACTCCCATTGTCCCCAGGGCCCATTGTGACATCCTGGGCAACCCCATTGTCCCCAGGGCCCATTGTGACATCTGGGGGACGCCCTTGTCCCCAGGACCCATCGTGGCACCGTGGGGACCCTCCTTGTCACTTGGGCCCATTGTGACACTATGGGGACCCCCCCTTTGTCCCCAGTGCCCATTGTGACATTCTGCGGACCCCCCTTTGTCCCCAGGGCCCATTGTGACCTTCAGGGGACCCACCATTGTCCTCAGGGCCCATTGTGAGGTCCCAGGACCCCCCATTGTCCCCAGGACCGATTGTGACATTCAGGGGATCGCCTTTGTCACTGGGGCCCATTGTGACACCATGGAGACCCCCGCTTGTCCTCAGGGTCCATTGTGACATCCTGGGCACCCCCCATTTTCCCCAGGACCCATTGTGACATCCTGGCCATCCCCTTGCTCCCAGGGCCCGTTGTGGCACCATGGGGACACCCCCTTTGTCCCCAGGGCCCATTGTGACATCCCAGGACCCCCCTTTGTCCCCAGGGCCCATTGTAGCACCATGGCGACCCCCTTTGACCCCAGGGCCCATTGTGGCACCATGGCAACCCCTTTTGTCCCCAGGGCCCATTGTGACATTCTTGGACCCCACTTTGTCCCCAGGGCCTATTGTGACACCATGGGGACCCCTCCTTGTCACTGGGGACCCATTGTGACACCATGGGGACCCCCCTTGTCCTCAGGACTCATTCTCACATCCTGGACACCCCCCATTGACCCCAGGGCCCATTGTGACATCCACTGCACTACCTTGTCCCCAGGGCCCATTGTGACATTCAGGGGACCCCTCTTTGTCCCCAGGGCCCATTGTGACATCCTAGGGACCCCCCCTTGTCCCCAGGGCCCATTGTGACGTCCCAGGACCCCCCATTGTCCCCAGGGCCCATTGTGACATTCAGGGGACCCCCCTTTGTCCCCAGGGCCCATTCTGATACCGTGGGGACCCCCTTTGTCCCCAGGGCCCATTGTGACATCCTGGGGACGCTCTTTGTCCCCAGAGCCCATTGTGACATCCAGGGGACCCCCTTTGTCCCCAGGGCCCATTGTGGCACCATGAGGACCCTCTTTGTCACTGGAGCCCATTGTGACATCCCAGGACCCCCCTTTGTCCCCAGTGCTATTGTGAAATCCTGGGGACCCCTTTTGTCCCCAGGGCCCATTATGACACCATGGGGAACCCCTTTGTCACTGGGGGTCATTGTGACATTCCAGGATTCCACTTTGTCCCCAGGGCTCGTTCTGACACCTTGGGGACTCCCATTGTCCCCAGGGCCTATTGTGACATCCTGGGCAACCCCATTGTCCCCAGGGCCCATTGTAACATCTGGGGGACGCCCTTGTCCCCAGGACCCATCGTGGCACCGTGGGGACCCTCCTTGTCACTTGAGCCCATTGTGACACCATGGGGACGCCCCCCTTTGTCCCCAGTGCCCATTGTGACATCCTGCGGACCCCCCTTTGTCCCCAGGGCCCATTGTGACATTCAGGGGACCCACCATTGTCCTCAGGGCCCATTGTGAGGTCCCAGGACCCTCCGTTGTCCCCAGGGCCCATTGTGACATCCTCGGCACCCCCTTGTGCCCAGGGCCCATTGTGACATTCAGGGGACCCCTCTTTGTCCCCAGGGCCCATTGTGACATCCTGGGGACCCCCCCTTGTCCCCAGGGCCCATTGTGGCGTCCCAGGACCCGCCATTGTCCCCAGGGCCCATTGTGACATCCTGGGGATCCCTCCTTGTCCCCAGGACCCATTGTGACGTCCCAGGACCACCCTTTGTCCCCAGGGTTCATTGTGACATCCTGGGGACCCCATTTGTCCCCACGGCCCATTGTGGCACCATGGAGACCCCGTTTGTCACTGGGGCCCATTGTGACATCCCAGGACCCCACTTTGTCCCCAGGGCTTATTGTGACACCATGGGGATCTCCCTTGTCCCCAGGGCCCATTGTGACATCCCATCACCCCCCTTTATCCCCAGTGCTATTGTGAAATCCTGGGGACCCCTTTTCTCCCCAGGGCCCATTGTGGCACCATGGGGAACCCCTTTGTCACTGGGGGCCATTGTGACATCCCAGGATTCCACTTTGTCCCCAGGGCTCGTTCTGACACCTTGGGGACTCCCATTGTCCCCAGGGCCCATTGTGACATCCTGGGCAACCCCATTGTCCCCAAGGCCCATTGTAACATCTGGGGGACGCCCTTGTCCCCAGGACCCATCGTGGCACCGTGGGGACCCTCCTTGTCACTTGGGCCCATTGTGACACCTTGGGGACCCCCCCTTTATTCCCAGTACCCATTGTGACATCCTGCGGACCCCCCTTTGTCCACAGGGCCCATTTTGACATTCAGGGGACCCACCATTGTCCTCAGGGCCCATTGTGAGGTCCCAGGACCCCCCATTGTCCCCAGGGCCCATTGTGACATACTCGGCACCCCCTTGTCCCCAGGGTCCATTGTGACACTATGGGGACCCCCCCTTTTGCCCAGGGCCCATTGTGACACCGTGGGTACCACCCTTGTCCCCAGGGCTCATTGTGACATCCCAGGACCCCCCATTGTCCCCATGGCCCATTCTGACACCGTGGGGACCCCCTTTGTCCCCAGGGCCCATTGTGACATCCTGGGGACCCCCTTTGTCCCAAGACTTCATTGTGACATCCTGGGGTCCCCCCTTGTCCTCAGGGTCCATTGTGACAGGTCAGGACCTTACATTGTCCCCAGGGCCCATTGTGATATCTGGGGGACCCCCTTGTTCCCAAGGCCCATTGTGACTTCCTGGGGACCCCCCCTTGTCCCCAGGGCCCATTGTGACATCCCAGGACCCCCCATTGTCTCCAGGGCCCATTGTGACATCCTCGGCACGCCCTTGTCCCCAGGGCCCATTGTGACATCCTGGGGACCCCCCCTTGTCCCCAGGGCCCATTGTGACGTCCCAGGACCCCCCATTGTCCCCAGGGCCCATTGTGACATCCTGGGGATCCCTCCTTGTCCCCAGGGCCCATTGTGATGTCCCAGGACCCCCCATTGTCCCCAGGGCCCATTGCGACATCCTCTGCACCCCCTTGTCCCCAGGGCCCATTGTGACATTCAGGGGACCCCTCTTTCTCCCCAGGGCCCATTGTGACATCCTGGGGACCCCCCCTTGTCCCCAGGGCCCATTGTGACGTCCCAGGACCCCCCATTGTCCCCAGGGCCCATTGTGACATCCTGGGGATCCCTCCTTTTCCCCAGGGCCCATTGTTGCGTCCCAGGACCCCCCATTGTCCCCAGGACCTATTGTGACATTCAGGGGACCCCCTTTGTCACTGGGGCCCATTGTGACACCATGGAGACCCCCGCTTGTCCTCAGGGTCCATTGTGACATCCTGGCCACCCCCTTGCTCCCAGGGCCCATTGTGGCACCATGGGGACACCGCCTTTGTCCCCAGGGCCCATTGTGACATCCCAGGACCCCCCTTTGTCCCCAGGGCCCATTGTGACTTTCAGGGGACTCCACTTGTCCCCAGGACCCATTCTGATACCGTGGGGACCCCCTTTGTCCCCAGGGCCCATTGTGACATGCTGGGGACTCTCTTTGTCCCCAGCGCACATTGTGACATCCTGGGGACCCCCCCTTTGTCCCCAGGGCCCATTGTGACATGCTGGGGACCCGCCTTGTCCCCAGAGCCCATTGTGACATCCTGGGGACCCCCCCTTGTCCCCAGGGCCCATTGTGACGTCCCAGGAACCCCCATTGTCCCCAGGGCCCATTGTGATATGCTGGGGAGCCCTCTTTGTCCCCAGGGCCCATTGTGAAATTCAGGGGACCCCAACTTGTCCCCAGGGCCCATTCTGACATCCTGGGGACCCCATTGTCACCAGAGCCCATTGTGATATCCTGGCGACCACCCTTTGTCCCCAGGGCCCATTGTGATATCCTGAGGACCGCCCTTTGTCCCCAGGGCCGATTTTGACATTCCGGGGACGCCTCTTTGTACCCAGGGCACACTGTGACATCCTGGGGACCCCCCCTTGTCACTGGGGCCCATTGTGACGTCCCAGGACCCCCCATTGTCCCCAGGGCCCATTGTGACATCCTGGGGATCCCTCCTTGTCCCCAGGGCCCATTGTGACGTCCCAGGACCCCCGATTGTTCCCACGACCCATTGTGACATTCAGGGGGCCCCTTTGTCACTGGGGCCCATTGTGACATCCCAGGACCCCACATTGTCCCCAGGACACATTGTCACATCCTGGGGACCCCACTTGTCCCCTGGACCCATTGTGACACTATGGGGACCACCCCTTGTGCCCAGGGCCCATTGTGACACCGTGGGTACCACCCTTGTCCTCAGGGCTCATTGTGACATCCCAGGACCCCCCTTTTTCCCCAGGGCCCATTCTGATACCGTGGGGATCCCCTTTGTCCCCAGAGTCCATTGTGACATCCAGGGGACCCCCTTTGTCCCCAGGGCCCATTGTGACATCGCAGGACCCCCCTGGGCCCCAGGGCGCATTTTGACATCCTGGGGATGCCCCCTTGTCAACGGGGCCCATTGTGACGTCCCAGGACCCCCCATTGTGTCCAGGGCCCATTGTGACATCCTGGGGATCCCTGCTTGGCCCCAGGGCCCATTGTGTCGTCTTAGGACCCCCCGTTGTCCCCAGGGCCCATTGTGACATCCTGGGGACCCCCCCTTGTCCCCAGGGCCCATTGTGACATTCTGGGGATCCCTGCTTGGCCCCAGGGCCCATTGTGACGTCTTAGGACCCCCCGTTGTCCCCAGGGCCCATTGTGACATCCTGGGGATCCCCCCTTGTCCCCAGGGCCTATTGTGACATCCTGGGGATCCCTCCTTGTCCCCAGGGCCCATTGTGACGTCCCAGGACCCCCCACTGTCCTCAGGACCCATTGTAACATTCAGGGGACCACCTTTGTCACTGGGGCCCATTGTGACATCCTGGGGACCCCATTTTCCCCAGGACCCATTGTGACACTATGGGTACCCCCCCTTGTTCCCAGGGCCCATTGTGACATCCTGGAGACCCGCCCTTGTCTCCAGGGCCAATTGTGACGTCCCAGGACCCCCCATTGTTCCCAGAGCCCATTGTGATGTCCGTGGGAGCCCCCTCTCTTCCCACGGCTCATTGTGACTCTCAGGGGACCCCACCTTGTCCCCAGGGCTGATTGTGACGTCCTAGGGCCCCTCTGTGTCCCCAGGGCCCATTGTGACGTCCCAGGACCCCCATTGTCCCCAGGGCCCATTGTGACATCCTGGGGTCCCCCTTTTGTCCCCAGGGCCCATTGAAATGTCCCAGGACCACCGTTTGTCCCCAGGTTTCATTGTGACATCCTGGCGACCCCATTTATCCCCACGGCCCATTGTGGCACGATGGGGACCCCGTTTGTCACTGGGGCCCATTGTGACATCCCAGGACCCCACTTTGTCCCCAGGTCTTATTGTGACACCATGGGGATCTCCCTTGTCCCCAGGGCCCATTGTGACATCCCATGACCCCCCTTTATCCCCAGTGCTATTGTGAAATCCTGGGGACCCCTTTTGTCCCCAGGGCCCACTGTGACATCTGGGGAACGCCCTTGTCCCCAGGACCCATCGTGGCACTGTGGGGACCCTCCTTGTCACTTGGGCCCATTGTGACACCATGGGGACCCCCTCTTTGTCTCCAGTACCCATTGTGACATCCTGGGGACCCCACATTGTCCCCAGGGCCCATTGTGACATCCCAGGACCCCCCATTGTCCCCAGGGCCCATTGTGACATCCTCGGGACCCCCTTGTCCCCAAGGCCCATTGTGACATCCTGGGGACCCACCCTTGTCCCCAGGGCCCATTGTGACGTCCCAGGACCCCCCATTGTCTCCAGGGCCCATTGTGACATCCTGGGGATCCCTCCTTGTCCCCAGGGCCTATTGTGATGTCCCAGGACCCCCCATTGTCCCCAGGGCCCATTGTGACATCCTCTGCACCCCCTTGTCCCCAGGGCCCATTGTGACATTCAGGGGCCCCCGTTTGTCACTGGGGCCCATTGTGACATCCCAGGACCCCACATTGTCCCCAGGGCCCATTGTGACTTTCAGGGGACCCCACTTGTCCCCAGGACCCATTGTGATACTATAGGGACCCCCCCTTGTGCCCAGTGCCCATTGTGACACCGTGGGTACCACCCTTGTCCGCAGGGCCCATTGTGACATCCTGGGGACACCCCCTTGTCCCCAGGGCCCATTATGACATCCTGGGAATCCCCCCTTGTCCCCAGGGCCCATTGTGACATCCTGGGAATCCCTCCTTATCCCCAGGGCCCATTGTGACATCCAGGGGACCCCCCCTTGTCCCCAGGGCCCATTGTGACGTCCCAGGACCCGCCATTGTCCCCAGGGCCCACTGTGACATCCTGGGGACACCCCCTTTGTCCCCAGTGCCCATTGTGACATCCTGCGGACCCCCCTTTGTCCCCAGGGCCCATTTTGACATTCAGGGGACCCACCATTGTCCTCAGGGCCCACTGTGAGGTCCAAGGACCCCCCATTGTCCCCAGGGCCCATTGTGACATCCTCGGCACCCCCTTGTCCCCAGGGCCCATTGTGACAATCAGGGGACCCCACATTGTCCCCAGGGCCCATTGTGACATCCTGGGGACCCCACTTGTCCCCAGGACCCATTGTGACACTATGGGGACCCCCCCTTGTGCCCAGGGCCCATTGTGACACCGTGGGTACCACCCTTGTCCGCAGGGCCCATTGTGACATCCTGGGGACACCCCCTTGTCCCCAGGGCCCATTCTGATACCGTGGGGACCCCCTTTGTCCCCAGGGCCCATTGTGACATCCTGGGGACCCTCCTTGTCCCCAGAGTCCATTGTGACATCCAGGGGACCCCCTTTGTCCCCAGGGCCCATTGTGGCACCATAGGGACCCCTTTTGTCACTGGGGCCCATTGTGACATCCCAGGACCCCCCCTGGTTTCCAGGCCCCATTGTGACATCCTGGGGACCCCCTTTGTCCCAAGACTTCATTGTGACATCCTGGGGACCCCACATTGTCCCTAGGGCCCATTGTGACATCCCAGGACCCCCCATTGTCCCCAGGGCCCATTGTGACATCCTTGGGACCCCCCTTGTCCCCAAGGCCCATTGTGACATCCTGGGGACCCACCCTTGTCCCCAGGGCCCATTGTGACGTCCCAGGACCCCCCATTGTCTCCAGGGCCCATTGTGACATCCTGGGGATCCCTCCTTGTCCCCAGGGCCTATTGTGATGTCCCAGGACCCCCCATTGTCCCCAGGGCCCATTGTGACATCCTCTGCACCCCCTTGTCCCCAGGGCCCATTGTGACATTCAGGGGACCCCTCTTTGTCCCCAGGGCCCATTGTGAGATCCTGGGGACCCCCCCTTGTCCCCAGGGCCCATTGTGACGTCCCAGGACCCCCCATTGTCCCCAGGGCCCATTGTGACATTCAGGGGACCCCCCTTTGTCCCCAGGGCCCATTCTGATACCGTGGGGACACCCTTTGTCCCCAGGGCCCATTGTGACATGCTGGGGACGCTCTTTGTCCCCAGGGCCCATTGTGACATCCTGGGGACCCTCCTTGTCCCCAGAGCCCATTGTGACATCCAGGGGACCCCCTTTGTCCCCAGGGCCCATTGTGGCACCATGAGGACCCTCTTTGTCACTGGAGCCCATTGTGACATCCCAGGACCCCCCTTTGTCCCCAGGGCCCATTGTGACATCCTGGGGACCCTCCTTGTCCCCAGAGCCCATTGTGACATCCCAGGACCCCACTTTGTCCCCAGGGCTTATTGTGACACCATGGGGATCTCCCTTGTCCCCAGGGCCCATTGTGACATCCCATGACCCTCCTTTGTCCCCAGTGCTATTGTGAAATCCTGGGGACCCCTTTTGTCCCCAGGGCCCATTGTGGCAACATTGGCAACCTCTTTGTCACTGGGGGCCATTGTGACATTCCAGGATTCCACTTTGACCCCAGGGTTCGTTCTGACACCTTGGGGACTCCCATTGTCCCCAGGGCCCATTGTGACATCCTGGGCAACCCCATTGTCCCCAGGGCCCATTGTGACATCTGGGGGACGCCCTTGTCCCCAGGACCCATCGTGGCACCGTGGGGACCCTCCTTGTCACTTGGGCCCATTGTGACACTATGGGGACCCCCCCTTTGTCCCCAGTGCCCATTGTGACATTCTGCGGACCCCCCTTTGTCCCCAGGGCCCATTGTGACCTTCAGGGGACCCACCATTGTCCTCAGGGCCCATTGTGAGGTCCCAGGACCCCCCATTGTCCCCAGGACCAATTGTGACATTCAGGGGATCGCCTTTGTCACTGGGGCCCATTGTGACACCATGGAGACCCCCGCTTGTCCTCAGGGTCCATTGTGACATCCTGGGCACCCCCCATTTTCCCCAGGACCCATTGTGACATCCTGGCCATCCCCTTGCTCCCAGGGCCTGTTGTGGCACCATGGGGACACCCCCTTTGTCCCCAGGGCCCATTGTGACATCCCAGGACCCCCCTTTGACCCCAGGGCCCATTGTGGCACCATGGCAACCCCTTTTGTCCCCAGGGCCCATTGTGACATTCTTGGACCCCACTTTGTCCCCAGGGCCTATTGTGACACCATGGGGACCCCTCCTTGTCACTGGGGACCCATTGTGACACCATGGGGACCCCCCTTGTCCTCAGGACTCATTCTCACATCCTGGACACCCCCCATTGACCCCAGGGCCCATTGTGACATCCACTGCACTACCTTGTCCCCAGGGCCCATTGTGACATTCAGGGGACCCCTCTTTGTCCCCAGGGCCCATTGTGACATCCTAGGGACCCCCCCTTGTCCCCAGGGCCCATTGTGACGTCCCAGGACCCCCCATTGTCCCCAGGGCCCATTGTGACATTCAGGGGACCCCCCTTTGTCCCCAGGGCCCATTCTGATACCGTGGGGACCCCCTTTGTCCCCAGGGCCCATTGTGACATCCTGGGGATGCTCTTTGTCCCCAGAGCCCATTGTGACATCCAGGGGACCCCCTTTGTCCCCAGGGCCCATTGTGGCACCATGAGGACCCTCTTTGTCACTGGAGCCCATTGTGACATCCCAGGACCCCCCTTTGTCCCCAGTGCTATTGTGAAATCCTGGGGACCCCTTTTGTCCCCAGGGCCCATTATGACACCATGGGGAACCCCTTTGTCACTGGGGGCCATTGTGACATTCCAGGATTCCACTTTGTCCCCAGGGCTCGTTCTGACACCTTGGGGACTCCCATTGTCCCCAGGGCCTATTGTGACATCCTGGGCAACCCCATTGTCCCCAGGGCCCATTGTGACATCTGGGGGACGCCCTTGTCCCCAGGACCCATCGTGGCACCGTGGGGACCCTCCTTGTCACTTGAGCCCATTGTGACACCATGGGGACGCCCCCCTTTGTCCCCAGTGCCCATTGTGACATCCTGCGGACCCCCCTTTGTCCCCAGGGCCCATTGTGACATTCAGGGGACCCACCATTGTCCTCAGGGCCCATTGTGAGGTCCCAGGACCCTCCGTTGTCCCCAGGGCCCATTGTGACATCCTCGGCACCCCCTTGTGCCCAGGGCCCATTGTGACATTCAGGGGACCCCTCTTTGTCCCCAGGGCCCATTGTGACATCCTGGGGACCCCCCCTTGTCCCCAGGGCCCATTGTGGCGTCCCAGGACCCGCCATTGTCCCCAGGGCCCATTGTGACATCCTGGGGATCCCTCCTTGTCCCCAGGACCCATTGTGACGTCCCAGGACCCCCCATTGTCCCCAGGGCCCATTGTGACATTTAGGGGCCCCCGTTTGTCACGGGGGCCCATTGTGACATCCCAGGACCCCACATTGTCCCCAGGGCCCATTGTGACATTCAGGGGACCCCACATTGTCCCCAGGACCTATTGTGACATCCTGGGGACCCCACTTGTCCCCAGGACCCATTGTGACACTATGCGGACCCCCCCTTGTGTCCAGGGCCCATTGTGACACCGTGGGTACCCCCCTTGTCCGCAGGGCTCATTGTGACATCCCAGGACCCCCTATTGTCCCTAGGGCCCATGGTGACATCCTGGGGACGCCCTTTGTCCCCAGGGCCCATTTTGACACCGTCGACACCCCCCTTTGTCCCCAGAGCCCATTGTGACATCCAGGGGACCCCCTTTGTCCCCAGGGCCCATTGTGGCACCATGAGGACCCTCTTTGTCACCGGGGCCCATTGTGACATCCCAGGACCCACCCTGGTCCCGAGGGCCCGTTGAAATGTCCCAGGACCACCCTTTGTCCCCAGGGTTCATTGTGACATCCTGGGGACCCCATTTGTCCCCACGGCCCATTGTGGCACCATGGAGACCCCGTTTGTCACTGGGGCCCATTGTGACATCCCAGGACCCCACTTTGTCCCCAGGGCTTATTGTGACACCATGGGGATCTCCCTTGTCCCCAGGGCCCATTGTGACATCCCATCACCCCCCTTTATCCCCAGTGCTATTGTGAAATCCTGGGGACCCCTTTTGTCCCCAGGGCCCATTGTGGCACCATGGGGAACCCCTTTGTCACTGGGGGCCATTGTGACATCCCAGGATTCCACTTTGTCCCCAGGGCTCGTTCTGACACCTTGGGGACTCCCATTGTCCCCAGGGCCCATTGTGACATCCTGGGCAACCCCATTGTCCCCAAGGCCCATTGTGACATCTGGGGGACGCCCTTGTCCCCAGGACCCATCGTGGCACCGTGGGGACCCTCCTTGTCACTTGGGCCCATTGTGACACCTTGGGGACCCCCCCTTTATTCCCAGTACCCATTGTGACATCCTGCGGACCCCCCTTTGTCCACAGGGCCCATTTTGACATTCAGGGGACCCACCATTGTCCTCAGGGCCCATTGTGAGGTCCCAGGACCGCCCATTGTCCCCAGGGCCCATTGTGACATACTCGGCACCCCCTTGTCCCCAGGGTCCATTGTGACACTATGGGGACCCCCCCTTGTGCCCAGGGCCCATTGTGACACCGTGGGTACCACCCTTGTCTGCAGGGCTCATTGTGACATCCCAGGACCCCCCATTGTCCCCAGGGCCCATTGTGATATTCAGGGGACCCCCCTTGTCCCCAGGCCCCATTCTGACACCGTGGGGACCCCCTTTGTCCCCAGGGCCCATTGTGACATCCTGGGGACCCCCTTTGTCCCAAGACTTCATTGTGACATCCTGGGGTCCCCCCTTGTCCTCAGGGTCCATTGTGACAGGCCAGGACCTTACATTGTCCCCAGGGCCCATTGTGATATCTGGGGGACCCCCTTGTTCCCAAGGCCCATTGTGACTTCCTGGGGACCCCCCCTTGTCCCCAGGGCCCATTGTGACATCCCAGGACCCCCCATTGTCTCCAGGGCCCATTGTGACATCCTCGGCACGCCCTTGTCCCCAGGGCCCATTGTGACATCCTGGGGACCCCCCCTTGTCCCCAGGGCCCATTGTGACGTCCCAGGACCCCCCATTGTCCCCAGGGCCCATTGTGACATCCTGGGGATCCCTCCTTTTCCCCAGGGCCCATTGTTGCGTCCCAGGACCCCCCATTGTCCCCAGGACCTATTGTGACATTCAGGGGACCCCCTTTGTCACTGGGGCCCATTGTGACACCATGGAGACCCCCGCTTGTCCTCAGGGTCCATTGTGACATCCTGGCCACCCCCTTGCTCCCAGGGCCCATTGTGGCACCATGGGGACACCGCCTTTGTCCCCAGGGCCCATTGTGACATCCCAGGACCCCCCTTTGTCCCCAGGGCCCATTGTGACTTTCAGGGGACTCCACTTGTCCCCAGGACCCATTCTGATACCGTGGGGACCCCCTTTGTCCCCAGGGCCCATTGTGACATGCTGGGGACTCTCTTTGTCCCCAGCGCACATTGTGACATCCTGGGGACCCCCCCTTTGTCCCCAGGGCCCATTGTGACATGCTGGGGACCCTCCTTGTCCCCAGAGCCCATTGTGACATCCTGGGGACCCCCCCTTGTCCCCAGGGCCCATTGTGACGTCCCAGGACCCCCCATTGTCCCCAGGGCCCATTGTGATATGCTGGGGAGCCCTCTTTGTCCCCAGGGCCCATTGTGAAATTCAGGGGACCCCAACTTGTCCCCAGGGCCCATTCTGACATCCTGGGGACCCCATTGTCACCAGAGCCCATTGTGATATCCTGGCGACCACCCTTTGTCCCCAGGGCCCATTGTGATATCCTGAGGACCGCCCTTTGTCCCCAGGGCCGATTTTGACATTCCGGGGACGCCTCTTTGTACCCAGGGCACACTGTGACATCCTGGGGACCCCCCCTTGTCACTGGGGCCCATTGTGACGTCCCAGGACCCCCCATTGTCCCCAGGGCCCATTGTGACATCCTGGGGATCCCTCCTTGTCCCCAGGGCCCATTGTGACGTCCCAGGACCCCCGATTGTTCCCACGACCCATTGTGACATTCAGGGGGCCCCTTTGTCACTGGGGCCCATTGTGACATCCCAGGACCCCACATTGTCCCCAGGACACATTGTCACATCCTGGGGACCCCACTTGTCCCCAGGACCCAGTGTGACACTATGGGGACCACCCCTTGTGCCCAGGGCCCATTGTGACACCGTGGGTACCATCCTTGTCCGCAGGGCTCATTGTGACATCCCAGGACCCCCCTTTTTCCCCAGGGCCCATTCTGATACCGTGGGGATCCCCTTTGTCCCCAGAGTCCATTGTGACATCCAGGGGACCCCCTTTGTCCCCAGGGCCCATTGTGACATCGCAGGACCCCCCTGGGCCCCAGGGCGCATTTTGACATCCTGGGGATGCCCCCTTGTCAACGGGGCCCATTGTGACGTCCCAGGACCCCCCATTGTGTCCAGGGCCCATTGTGACATCCTGGGGATCCCTGCTTGGCCCCAGGGCCCATTGTGACGTCTTAGGACCCCCCGTTGTCCCCAGGGCCCATTGTGACATCCTGGGGACCCCCCCTTGTCCCCAGGGCCCATTGTGACATTCTGGGGATCCCTGCTTGGCCCCAGGGCCCATTGTGACGTCTTAGGACCCCCCGTTGTCCCCAGGGCCCATTGTGACATCCTGGGGACCCCCCCTTGTCCCCAGGGCCTATTGTGACATCCTGGGGATCCCTCCTTGTCCCCAGGGCCCATTGTGACGTCCCAGGACCCCCCACTGTCCTCAGGACCCATTGTAACATTCAGGGGACCACCTTTGTCACTGGGGCCCATTGTGACATCCTGGGGACCCCATTTTCCCCAGGACCCATTGTGACACTATGGGTACCCCCCCTTGTTCCCAGGGCCCATTGTGACATCCTGGAGACCCGCCCTTGTCTCCAGGGCCAATTGTGACGTCCCAGGACCCCGCATTGTTCCCAGAGCCCATTGTGATGTCCGTGGGAGCCCCCTCTCTTCCCACGGCTCATTGTGACTCTCAGGGGACCCCACCTTGTCCCCAGGGCTGATTGTGACGTCCTAGGGCCCCTCTGTGTCCCCAGGGCCCATTGTGACGTCCCAGGACCCCCATTGTTTCCAGGGCCCATTGTGACATCCTGGGGTCCCCCTTTTGTCCCCAGGGCCCATTGAAATGTCCCAGGACCAC
This sequence comes from Patagioenas fasciata, assembly GCF_037038585.1. Taxonomy (NCBI): domain Eukaryota; kingdom Metazoa; phylum Chordata; class Aves; order Columbiformes; family Columbidae; genus Patagioenas; species Patagioenas fasciata. The sequence continues at coordinate 74,873 of NC_092534.1, read as the reverse complement.
CGTTTGTCCCCAGGTTTCATTGTGACATCCTGGCGACCCCATTTATCCCCACGGCCCATTGTGGCACCATGGGGACCCCGTTTGTCACTGGGGCCCATTGTGACATCCCAGGACCCCACTTTGTCCCCAGGTCTTATTGTGACACCATGGGGATCTCCCTTGTCCCCAGGGCCCATTGTGACATCCCATGACCCCCCTTTATCCCCAGTGCTATTGTGAAATCCTGGGGACCCCTTTTGTCCCCAGGGCCCACTGTGACATCTGGGGAACGCCCTTGTCCCCAGGACCCATCGTGGCACTGTGGGGACCCTCCTTGTCACTTGGGCCCATTGTGACACCATGGGGACCCCCTCTTTGTCTCCAGTACCCATTGTGACATCCTGGGGACCCCACATTGTCCCCAGGGCCCATTGTGACATCCCAGGACCCCCCATTGTCCCCAGGGCCCATTGTGACATCCTCGGGACCCCCTTGTCCCCAAGGCCCATTGTGACATCCTGGGGACCCACCCTTGTCCCCAGGGCCCATTGTGACGTCCCAGGACCCCCCATTGTCTCCAGGGCCCATTGTGACATCCTGGGGATCCCTCCTTGTCCCCAGGGCCTATTGTGATGTCCCAGGACCCCCCATTGTCCCCAGGGCCCATTGTGACATCCTCTGCACCCCCTTGTCCCCAGGGCCCATTGTGACATTCAGGGGCCCCCGTTTGTCACTGGGGCCCATTGTGACATCCCAGGACCCCACATTGTCCCCAGGGCCCATTGTGACTTTCAGGGGACCCCACTTGTCCCCAGGACCCATTGTGATACTATAGGGACCCCCCCTTGTGCCCAGTGCCCATTGTGACACCGTGGGTACCACCCTTGTCCGCAGGGCCCATTGTGACATCCTGGGGACACCCCCTTGTCCCCAGGGCCCATTGTGACATCCTGGGAATCCCCCCTTGTCCCCAGGGCCCATTGTGACATCCAGGGGACCCCCCCTTGTCCCCAGGGCCCATTGTGACGTCCCAGGACCCGCCATTGTCCCCAGGGCCCACTGTGACATCCTGGGGACACCCCCTTTGTCCCCAGTGCCCATTGTGACATCCTGCGGACCCCCCTTTGTCCCCAGGGCCCATTTTGACATTCAGGGGACCCACCATTGTCCTCAGGGCCCACTGTGAGGTCCAAGGACCCCCCATTGTCCCCAGGGCCCATTGTGACATCCTCGGCACCCCCTTGTCCCCAGGGCCCATTGTGACAATCAGGGGACCCCACATTGTCCCCAGGGCCCATTGTGACATCCTGGGGACCCCACTTGTCCCCAGGACCCATTGTGACACTATGGGGACCCCCCCTTGTGCCCAGGGCCCATTGTGACACCGTGGGTACCACCCTTGTCCGCAGGGCCCATTGTGACATCCTGGGGACACCCCCTTGTCCCCAGGGCCCATTCTGATACCGTGGGGACCCCCTTTGTCCCCAGGGCCCATTGTGACATCCTGGGGACCCTCCTTGTCCCCAGAGTCCATTGTGACATCCAGGGGACCCCCTTTGTCCCCAGGGCCCATTGTGGCACCATAGGGACCCCTTTTGTCACTGGGGCCCATTGTGACATCCCAGGACCCCCCCTGGTTTCCAGGCCCCATTGTGACATCCTGGGGACCCCCTTTGTCCCAAGACTTCATTGTGACATCCTGGGGACCCCACATTGTCCCTAGGGCCCATTGTGACATCCCAGGACCCCCCATTGTCCCCAGGGCCCATTGTGACATCCTCGGGACCCCCTTGTCCCCAAGGCCCATTGTGACATCCTGGGGACCCACCCTTGTCCCCAGGGCCCATTGTGACGTCCCAGGACCCCCCATTGTCTCCAGGGCCCATTGTGACATCCTGGGGATCCCTCCTTGTCCCCAGGGCCTATTGTGATGTCCCAGGACCCCCCATTGTCCCCAGGGCCCATTGTGACATCCTCTGCACCCCCTTGTCCCCAGGGCCCATTGTGACATTCAGGGGACCCCTCTTTGTCCCCAGGGCCCATTGTGAGATCCTGGGGACCCCCGATTGTTCCCACGACCCATTGTGACATTCAGGGGGCCCCTTTGTCACTGGGGCCCATTGTGACATCCCAGGACCCCACATTGTCCCCAGGACACATTGTCACATCCTGGGGACCCCACTTGTCCCCAGGACCCATTGTGACACTATGGGGACCACCCCTTGTGCCCAGGGCCCATTGTGACACCGTGGGTACCATCCTTGTCCGCAGGGCTCATTGTGACATCCCAGGACCCCCCTTTTTCCCCAGGGCCCATTCTGATACCGTGGGGATCCCCTTTGTCCCCAGAGTCCATTGTGACATCCAGGGGACCCCCTTTGTCCCCAGGGCCCATTGTGACATCGCAGGACCCCCCTGGGCCCCAGGGCGCATTTTGACATCCTGGGGATGCCCCCTTGTCAACGGGGCCCATTGTGACGTCCCAGGACCCCCCATTGTGTCCAGGGCCCATTGTGACATCCTGGGGATCCCTGCTTGGCCCCAGGGCCCATTGTGACGTCTTAGGACCCCCCGTTGTCCCCAGGGCCCATTGTGACATCCTGGGGACCCCCCCTTGTCCCCAGGGCCCATTGTGACATTCTGGGGATCCCTGCTTGGCCCCAGGGCCCATTGTGACGTCTTAGGACCCCCCGTTGTCCCCAGGGCCCATTGTGACATCCTGGGGACCCCCCCTTGTCCCCAGGGCCTATTGTGACATCCTGGGGATCCCTCCTTGTCCCCAGGGCCCATTGTGACGTCCCAGGACCCCCCACTGTCCTCAGGACCCATTGTAACATTCAGGGGACCACCTTTGTCACTGGGGCCCATTGTGACATCCTGGGGACCCCATTTTCCCCAGGACCCATTGTGACACTATGGGTACCCCCCCTTGTTCCCAGGGCCCATTGTGACATCCTGGAGACCTGCCCTTGTCTCCAGGGCCAATTGTGACGTCCCAGGACCCCCCATTGTTCCCAGAGCCCATTGTGATGTCCGTGGGAGCCCCCTCTCTTCCCACGGCTCATTGTGACTCTCAGGGGACCCCACCTTGTCCCCAGGGCTGATTGTGACGTCCTAGGGCCCCTCTGTGTCCCCAGGGCCCATTGTGACGTCCCAGGACCCCCATTGTTTCCAGGGCCCATTGTGACATCCTGGGGTCCCCCTTTTGTCCCCAGGGCCCATTGAAATGTCCCAGGACCACCGTTTGTCCCCAGGTTTCATTGTGACATCCTGGCGACCCCATTTATCCCCACGGCCCATTGTGGCACCATGGGGACCCCGTTTGTCACTGGGGCCCATTGTGACATCCCAGGACCCCACTTTGTCCCCAGGTCTTATTGTGACACCATGGGGATCTCCCTTGTCCCCAGGGCCCATTGTGACATCCCATGACCCCCCTTTATCCCCAGTGCTATTGTGAAATCCTGGGGACCCCTTTTGTCCCCAGGGCCCACTGTGACATCTGGGGAACGCCCTTGTCCCCAGGACCCATCGTGGCACTGTGGGGACCCTCCTTGTCACTTGGGCCCATTGTGACACCATGGGGACCCCCTCTTTGTCTCCAGTACCCATTGTGACATCCTGGGGACCCCACATTGTCCCCAGGGCCCATTGTGACATCCCAGGACCCCCCATTGTCCCCAGGGCCCATTGTGACATCCTCGGGACCCCCTTGTCCCCAAGGCCCATTGTGACATCCTGGGGACCCACCCTTGTCCCCAGGGCCCATTGTGACGTCCCAGGACCCCCCATTGTCTCCAGGGCCCATTGTGACATCCTGGGGATCCCTCCTTGTCCCCAGGGCCTATTGTGATGTCCCAGGACCCCCCATTGTCCCCAGGGCCCATTGTGACATCCTCTGCACCCCCTTGTCCCCAGGGCCCATTGTGACATTCAGGGGCCCCCGTTTGTCACTGGGGCCCATTGTGACATCCCAGGACCCCACATTGTCCCCAGGGCCCATTGTGACTTTCAGGGGACCCCACTTGTCCCCAGGACCCATTGTGATACTATAGGGACCCCCCCTTGTGCCCAGTGCCCATTGTGACACCGTGGGTACCACCCTTGTCCGCAGGGCCCATTGTGACATCCTGGGGACACCCCCTTGTCCCCAGGGCCCATTGTGACATCCTGGGAATCCCCCCTTGTCCCCAGGGCCCATTGTGACATCCAGGGGACCCCCCCTTGTCCCCAGGGCCCATTGTGACGTCCCAGGACCCGCCATTGTCCCCAGGGCCCACTGTGACATCCTGGGGACACCCCCTTTGTCCCCAGTGCCCATTGTGACATCCTGCGGACCCCCCTTTGTCCCCAGGGCCCATTTTGACATTCAGGGGACCCACCATTGTCCTCAGGGCCCACTGTGAGGTCCAAGGACCCCCCATTGTCCCCAGGGCCCATTGTGACATCCTCGGCACCCCCTTGTCCCCAGGGCCCATTGTGACAATCAGGGGACCCCACATTGTCCCCAGGGCCCATTGTGACATCCTGGGGACCCCACTTGTCCCCAGGACCCATTGTGACACTATGGGGACCCCCCCTTGTGCCCAGGGCCCATTGTGACATCCTGGGGACACCCCCTTGTCCCCAGGGCCCATTCTGATACCGTGGGGACCCCCTTTGTCCCCAGGGCCCATTGTGACATCCTGGGGACCCTCCTTGTCCCCAGAGTCCATTGTGACATCCAGGGGACCCCCTTTGTCCCCAGGGCCCATTGTGGCACCATAGGGACCCCTTTTGTCACTGGGGCCCATTGTGACATCCCAGGACCCCCCCTGGTTTCCAGGCCCCATTGTGACATCCTGGGGACCCCCTTTGTCCCAAGACTTCATTGTGACATCCTGGGGACCCCACATTGTCCCTAGGGCCCATTGTGACATCCCAGGACCCCCCATTGTCCCCAGGGCCCATTGTGACATCCTCGGGACCCCCTTGTCCCCAAGGCCCATTGTGACATCCTGGGGACCCACCCTTGTCCCCAGGGCCCATTGTGACGTCCCAGGACCCCCCATTGTCTCCAGGGCCCATTGTGACATCCTGGGGATCCCTCCTTGTCCCCAGGGCCTATTGTGATGTCCCAGGACCCCCCATTGTCCCCAGGGCCCATTGTGACATCCTCTGCACCCCCTTGTCCCCAGGGCCCATTGTGACATTCAGGGGACCCCTCTTTGTCCCCAGGGCCCATTGTGAGATCCTGGGGACCCCCCCTTGTCCCCAGGGCCCATTGTGACGTCCCAGGACCCCCCATTGTCCCCAGGGCCCATTGTGACATTCAGGGGACCCCCCTTTGTCCCCAGGGCCCATTCTGATACCGTGGGGACACCCTTTGTCCCCAGGGCCCATTGTGACATGCTGGGGACGCTCTTTGTCCCCAGGGCCCATTGTGACATCCTGGGGACCCTCCTTGTCCCCAGAGCCCATTGTGACATCCAGGGGACCCCCTTTGTCCCCAGGGCCCATTGTGGCACCATGAGGACCCTCTTTGTCACTGGAGCCCATTGTGACATCCCAGGACCCCCCTTTGTCCCCAGGGCCCATTGTGACATCCTGGGGACCCTCCTTGTCCCCAGAGCCCATTGTGACATCCCAGGACCCCACTTTGTCCCCAGGGCTTATTGTGACACCATGGGGATCTCCCTTGTCCCCAGGGCCCATTGTGACATCCCATGACCCTCCTTTGTCCCCAGTGCTATTGTGAAATCCTGGGGACCCCTTTTGTCCCCAGGGCCCATTGTGGCAACATTGGCAACCTCTTTGTCACTGGGGGCCATTGTGACATTCCAGGATTCCACTTTGACCCCAGGGTTCGTTCTGACACCTTGGGGACTCCCATTGTCCCCAGGGCCCATTGTGACATCCTGGGCAACCCCATTGTCCCCAGGGCCCATTGTGACATCTGGGGGACGCCCTTGTCCCCAGGACCCATCGTGGCACCGTGGGGACCCTCCTTGTCACTTGGGCCCATTGTGACACTATGGGGACCCCCCCTTTGTCCCCAGTGCCCATTGTGACATTCTGCGGACCCCCCTTTGTCCCCAGGGCCCATTGTGACCTTCAGGGGACCCACCATTGTCCTCAGGGCCCATTGTGAGGTCCCAGGACCCCCCATTGTCCCCAGGACCGATTGTGACATTCAGGGGATCGCCTTTGTCACTGGGGCCCATTGTGACACCATGGAGACCCCCGCTTGTCCTCAGGGTCCATTGTGACATCCTGGGCACCCCCCATTTTCCCCAGGACCCATTGTGACATCCTGGCCATCCCCTTGCTCCCAGGGCCTGTTGTGGCACCATGGGGACACCCCCTTTGTCCCCAGGGCCCATTGTGACATCCCAGGACCCCCCTTTGACCCCAGGGCCCATTGTGGCACCATGGCAACCCCTTTTGTCCCCAGGGCCCATTGTGACATTCTTGGACCCCACTTTGTCCCCAGGGCCTATTGTGACACCATGGGGACCCCTCCTTGTCACTGGGGACCCATTGTGACACCATGGGGATCCCCCCCTGTCCTCAGGACTCATTCTCATATCCTGGACACCCCCCTATGTCCCCAGGGCCCATTGTGACATCCACTGCACTACCTTGTCCCCAGGGCCCATTGTGACATTCAGGGGACCCCTCTTTGTCCCCAGGGCCCATTGTGACATCCTAGGGACCCCCCCTTGTCCCCAGGGCCTATTGTGATGTCCCAGGACCCCCCATTGTCCCCAGGGCCCATTGTGACATCCTCTGCACCCCCTTGTCCCCAGGGCCCATTGTGACATTCAGGGGACCCCTCTTTGTCCCCAGGGCCCATTGTGAGATCCTGGGGACCCCCCCTTGTCCCCAGGGCCCATTGTGACGTCCCAGGACCCCCCATTGTCCCCAGGGCCCATTGTGACATTCAGGGGACCCCCCTTTGTCCCCAGGGCCCATTCTGATACCGTGGGGACACCCTTTGTCCCCAGGGCCCATTGTGACATGCTGGGGACGCTCTTTGTCCCCAGGGCCCATTGTGACATCCTGGGGACCCTCCTTGTCCCCAGAGCCCATTGTGACATCCAGGGGACCCCCTTTGTCCCCAGGGCCCATTGTGGCACCATGAGGACCCTCTTTGTCACTGGAGCCCATTGTGACATCCCAGGACCCCCCTTTGTCCCCAGGGCCCATTGTGACATCCTGGGGACCCTCCTTGTCCCCAGAGCCCATTGTGACATCCCAGGACCCCACTTTGTCCCCAGGGCTTATTGTGACACCATGGGGATCTCCCTTGTCCCCAGGGCCCATTGTGACATCCCATGACCCTCCTTTGTCCCCAGTGCTATTGTGAAATCCTGGGGACCCCTTTTGTCCCCAGGGCCCATTGTGGCAACATTGGCAACCTCTTTGTCACTGGGGGCCATTGTGACATTCCAGGATTCCACTTTGACCCCAGGGTTCGTTCTGACACCTTGGGGACTCCCATTGTCCCCAGGGCCCATTGTGACATCCTGGGCAACCCCATTGTCCCCAGGACCCATCGTGGCACCGTGGGGACCCTCCTTGTCACTTGGGCCCATTGTGACACTATGGGGACCCCCCCTTTGTCCCCAGTGCCCATTGTGACATTCTGCGGACCCCCCTTTGTCCCCAGGGCCCATTGTGACCTTCAGGGGACCCACCATTGTCCTCAGGGCCCATTGTGAGGTCCCAGGACCCCCCATTGTCCCCAGGACCGATTGTGACATTCAGGGGATCGCCTTTGTCACTGGGGCCCATTGTGACACCATGGAGACCCCCGCTTGTCCTCAGGGTCCATTGTGACATCCTGGGCACCCCCCATTTTCCCCAGGACCCATTGTGACATCCTGGCCATCCCCTTGCTCCCAGGGCCTGTTGTGGCACCATGGGGACACCCCCTTTGTCCCCAGGGCCCATTGTGACATCCCAGGACCCCCCTTTGACCCCAGGGCCCATTGTGGCACCATGGCAACCCCTTTTGTCCCCAGGGCCCATTGTGACATTCTTGGACCCCACTTTGTCCCCAGGGCCTATTGTGACACCATGGGGACCCCTCCTTGTCACTGGGGACCCATTGTGACACCATGGGGATCCCCCCCTGTCCTCAGGACTCATTCTCATATCCTGGACACCCCCCTATGTCCCCAGGGCCCATTGTGACATCCACTGCACTACCTTGTCCCCAGGGCCCATTGTGACATTCAGGGGACCCCTCTTTGTCCCCAGGGCCCATTGTGACATCCTAGGGACCCCCCCTTGTCCCCAGGGCCCATTGTGACGTCCCAGGATCCCCATTGTCCCCAGGGCCCATTGTGACATTCAGGGGACCCCCCTTTGTCCCCAGGGCCCATTCTGATACCGTGGGGACCCCCTTTGTCCCCAGGGCCCATTGTGACATGCTGGGGACGCTCTTTGTCCCCAGGGCCCATTGTGACATCCTGGGGACCCTCCTTGTCCCCAGAGCCCATTGTGACATCCAGGGGACCCCCTTTGTCCCCAGGGCCCATTGTGGCACCATGAGGACCCTCTTTGTCACTGGAGCCCATTGTGACATCCCATGACCCCCCTTTGTCCCCAGTGCTATTGTGAAATCCTGGGGACCCCTTTTGTCCCCAGGGCCCATTATGACACCATGGGGAACCCCTTTGTCACTGGGGGCCATTGTGACATTCCAGGATTCCACTTTGTCCCCAGGGCTCGTTCTGACACCTTGGGGACTCCCATTGTCCCCAGGGCCCATTGTGACATCCTGGGCAACCCCATTGTCCCCAGGGCCCATTGTGACATCTGGGGGACGCCCTTGTCCCCAGGACCCATCGTGGCACCGTGGGGACCCTCCTTGTCACTTGAGCCCATTGTGACACCATGGGGACCCCCCCCTTTGTCCCCAGTGCCCATTGTGACATCCTGCGGACCCCCCTTTGTCCCCAGGGCCCATTGTGACATTCAGGGGACCCACCATTGTCCTCAGGGCCCATTGTGAGGTCCCAGGACCCTCCATTGTCCCCAGGGCCCATTGTGACATCCTCGGCACCCCCTTGTGCCCAGGGCCCATTGTGACATTCAGGGGACCCCTCTTTGTCCCCAGGGCCCATTGTGACATCCTGGGGACCCCCCCTTGTCCCCAGGGCCCATTGTGACGTCCCAGGACCCGCCATTGTCCCCAGGGCCCATTGTGACATTCAGGGGACCCCACATTGTCCCCAGGACCTATTGTGACATCCTGGGGACCCCACTTGTCCCCAGGACCCATTGTGACACTATGCGGACCCCCCCTTGTGTCCAGGGCCCATTGTGACACCGTGGGTACCCCCCTTGTCCGCAGGGCTCATTGTGACATCCCAGGACCCCCTATTGTCCCCACGGCCCATGGTGACATCCTGGGGACGCCCTTTGTCCCCAGGGCCCATTTTGACACCGTCGACACCCCCCTTTGTCCCCAGAGCCCATTGTGACATCCAGGGGACCCCCTTTGTCCCCAGGGCCCATTGTGGCACCATGAGGACCCTCTTTGTCACTGGGGCCCATTGTGACATCCCAGGACCCACCCTGGTCCCAAGGGCCCATTGTGACATCCGGGGGACCCACCTTGTCCTCATGGTCCACTGTGACAGCCCAGGAACTTACTTTGTCCCCAGGGCCCATTGCGATATCTGGGGGACCCCCTTGTCCCCAGGGCCCATTGTGAAACCATGGGGACCCCCCTTTGTCCCCAGGGCCCATTGTGACATCCTGGGGTCTCCCCCTTGTCCCCAGGGCCCGTTGAAATGTCCCAGGACCACCCTTTGTCCCCAGGGTTCATTGTGACATCCTGGGGACCCCATTTGTCCCCACGGCCCATTGTGGCACCATGGAGACCCCGTTTGTCACTGGGGCCCATTGTGACATCCCAGGACCCCACTTTGTCCCCAGGGCTTATTGTAAAAACCATGGGGATCTCCCTTGTCCCCAGGGCCCATTGTGACATCCCATGACCCCCCTTTATCCCCAGGGCCCATTGTGACATCCTGGGCAACCCCATTGTCCCCAGGGCCCATTGTGACATCTGGGGGACGCCCTTGTCCCCAGGACCCATCGTGGCACCGTGGGGACCCTCCTTGTCACTTGGGCCCATTGTGACACCTTGGGGACCCCCCCTTTATCCCCAGTGCCCATTGTGACATCCTGCGGACCCCCCTTTGTCCCCAGGGCCCATTGTGACATTCAGGGGACCCACCATTGTCCTCAGGGCCCATTGTGAGGTCCCAGGACCCCCCATTGTCCCCAGGGCCCATTGTGACATCCTCGGCACCCCCTTGTGCCCAGGGCCCATTGTGACATTCAGGGGACCCCTCTTTGTCCCCAGGGCCCATTGTGACATCCTGGGGACCCCCCCTTGTCCCCAGGGCCCATTGTGACGTCCCAGGACCCGCCATTGTCCCCAGGGCCCATTGTGACATCCTGGGGATCCCTCCTTGTCCCCAGGACCCATTGTGACATCCCAGGACCCCACATTGTCCCCAGGGCCCATTGTGACATTCAGGGGACCCCACATTGTCCCCAGGACCTATTGTGACATCCTGGGGACCCCACTTGTCCCCAGGACCCATTGTGACACTATGCGGACCCCCCCTTGTGTCCAGGGCCCATTGTGACACCGTGGGTACCCCCCTTGTCCGCAGGGCTCATTGTGACATCCCAGGACCCCCTATTGTCCCCACGGCCCATGGTGACATCCTGGGGACGCCCTTTGTCCCCAGTGCCCATTTTGACACCATCGACACCCCCCTTTGTCCCCAGAGCCCATTGTGACATCCAGGGGACCCCCTTTGTCCCCAGGGCCCATTGTGGCACCATGAGGACCCTCTTTGTCACTGGGGCCCATTGTGACATCCCAGGACCCACCCTGGTCCCAAGGGCCCATTGTGACATCCGGGGGACCCACCTTGTCCTCATGGTCCACTGTGACAGCCCAGGAACTTACTTTGTCCCCAGGGCCCATTGCGATATCTGGGGGACCCCCTTGTCCCCAGGGCCCATTGTGAAACCATGGGGACCCCCCTTTGTCCCCAGGGCCCATTGTGACATCCTGGGGTCTCCCCCTTGTCCCCAGGGCCCGTTGAAATGTCCCAGGACCACCCTTTGTCCCCAGGGTTCATTGTGACATCCTGGGGACCCCATTTGTCCCCACGGCCCATTGTGGCACCATGGAGACCCCGTTTGTCACTGGGGCCCATTGTGACATCCCAGGACCCCACTTTGTCCCCAGGGCTTATTGTAAAAACCATGGGGATCTCCCTTGTCCCCAGGGCCCATTGTGACATCCCATGACCCCCCTTTATCCCCAGGGCCCATTGTGACATCCTGGGCAACCCCATTGTCCCCAGGGCCCATTGTGACATCTGGGGGACGCCCTTGTCCCCAGGACCCATCGTGGCACCGTGGGGACCCTCCTTGTCACTTGGGCCCATTGTGACACCTTGGGGACCCCCCCTTTATCCCCAGTGCCCATTGTGACATCCTGCGGACCCCCCTTTGTCCCCAGGGCCCATTGTGACATTCAGGGGACCCACCATTGTCCTCAGGGCCCATTGTGAGGTCCCAGGACCCCCCATTGTCCCCAGGGCCCATTGTGACATCCTCGGCACCCCCTTGTGCCCAGGGCCCATTGTGACATTCAGGGGACCCCTCTTTGTCCCCAGGGCCCATTGTGACATCCTGGGGACCCCCCCTTGTCCCCAGGGCCCATTGTGACGTCCCAGGACCCGCCATTGTCCCCAGGGCCCATTGTGACATCCTGGGGATCCCTCCTTGTCCCCAGGACCCATTGTGACATCCCAGGACCCCACATTGTCCCCAGGGCCCATTGTGACATTCAGGGGACCCCACATTGTCCCCAGGACCTATTGTGACATCCTGGGGACCCCACTTGTCCCCAGGACCCATTGTGACACTATGCGGACCCCCCCTTGTGTCCAGGGCCCATTGTGACACCGTGGGTACCCCCCTTGTCCGCAGGGCTCATTGTGACATCCCAGGACCCCCTATTGTCCCCACGGCCCATGGTGACATCCTGGGGACGCCCTTTGTCCCCAGTGCCCATTTTGACACCGTCGACACCCCCCTTTGTCCCCAGAGCCCATTGTGACATCCAGGGGACCCCCTTTGTCCCCAGGGCCCATTGTGGCACCATGAGGACCCTCTTTGTCACTGGGGCCCATTGTGACATCCCAGGACCCACCCTGGTCCCAAGGGCCCATTGTGACATCCGGGGGACCCACCTTGTCCTCATGGTCCACTGTGACAGCCCAGGAACTTACTTTGTCCCCAGGGCCCATTGCGATATCTGGGGGACCCCCTTGTCCCCAGGGCCCATTGTGAAACCATGGGGACCCCCCTTTGTCCCCAGGGCCCATTGTGACATCCTGGGGTCCCCCCCTTGTCCCCAGGGCCCGTTGAAATGTCCCAGGACCACCCTTTGTCCCCAGGGTTCATTGTGACATCCTGGGGACCCCATTTGTCCCCACGGCCCATTGTGGCACCATGGAGACCCCGTTTGTCACTGGGGCCCATTGTGACATCCCAGGACCCCACTTTGTCCCCAGGGCTTATTGTAAAAACCATGGGGATCTCCCTTGTCCCCAGGGCCCATTGTGACATCCCATGACCCCCCTTTATCCCCAGGGCCCATTGTGACATCCTGGGCAACCCCATTGTCCCCAGGGCCCATTGTGACATCTGGGGGACGCCCTTGTCCCCAGGACCCATCGTGGCACCGTGGGGACCCTCCTTGTCACTTGGGCCCATTGTGACACCTTGGGGACCCCCCCTTTATCCCCAGTGCCCATTGTGACATCCTGCGGACCCCCCTTTGTCCCCAGGGCCCATTGTGACATTCAGGGGACCCACCATTGTCCTCAGGGCCCATTGTGAGGTCCCAGGACCCCCCATTGTCCCCAGGGCCCATTGTGACATACTCGGCACCCCCTTGTCCCCAGGGTCTATTGTGACACTATGGGGACCCCCCCTTTTGCCCAGGGCCCATTGTGACACCGTGGGTACCACCCTTGTCCCCAGGGCTCATTGTGACATCCCAGGACCCCCCATTGTCCCCATGGCCCATTGTGATATTCAGGGGACCCCCCTTGTCCGCAGGGCCCATTCTGACGCCGTGGGGACCCCCTTTGTCCCCAGGGCCCATTGTGACATCCTGGGGACCCCCTTTGTCCCAAGACTTCATTGTGACATCCTGGGGTCCCCCCTTGTCCTCAGGGTCCATTGTGACAGCCCAGGACCTTACATTGTCCCCAGGGCCCATTGTGATATCTGGGGGACCCCCTTGTTCCCAAGGCCCATTGTGACTTCCTGGGGACCCCCCCTTGTCCCCAGGGCCCATTGTGACATCCCAGGACCCCCCATTGTCTCCAGGGCCCATTGTGACATCCTCGGCACGCCCTTGTCCCCAGGGCCCATTGTGACATCCTGGGGACCCCCCCTTGTCCCCAGGGCCCATTGTGACGTCCCAGGACCCCCCATTGTCCCCAGGGCCCATTGTGACATCCTGGGGATCCCTCCTTGTCCCCAGGGCCCATTGTGATGTCCCAGGACCCCCCATTGTCCCCAGGGCCCATTGTGACATCCTCTGCACCCCCTTGTCCGCAGGGCCCATTGTGACGTCCCAGGACCCCCCATTGTCCCCAGGGCCCATTGTGACATCCTGGGGATCCCTCCTTGTCCCCAGGGCCCATTGTGATGTCCCAGGACCCCCCATTGTCCCCAGGGCCCATTGTGACATCCTCTGCACCCCCTTGTCCCCAGGGCCCATTGTGACATTCAGGGGACCCCTCTTTGTCCCCAGGGCCCATTGTGACATCCTGGGGACCCCCCCTTGTCCCCAGGGCCCATTGTGACATCCTGGGGACCCCCCCTTGTCCCCAGGGCCCATTGTGACGTCCCAGGACCCCCCATTGTCCCCAGGGCCCATTGTGACATCCTGGGGATCCCTCCTTTTCCCCAGGGCCCATTGTTGCGTCCCAGGACCCCCCATTGTCCCCAGGACCTATTGTGACATTCAGGGGACCCCCTTTGTCACTGGGGCCCATTGTGACACCATGGAGACCCCCGCTTGTCCTCAGGGTCCATTGTGACATCCTGGCCACCCCCTTGCTCCCAGGGCCCATTGTGGCACCATGGGGACACCGCCTTTGTCCCCAGGGCCCATTGTGACATCCCAGGACCCCCCTTTGTCCCCAGGGCCCACTGTGACTTTCAGGGGACTCCACTTGTCCCCAGGACCCATTCTGATACCGTGGGGACCCCCTTTGTCCCCAGGGCCCATTGTGACATGCTGGGGACTCTCTTTGTCCCCAGCGCACATTGTGACATCCTGGGGACCCCCCCTTTGTCCCCAGGGCCCATTGTGACATGCTGGGGACCCTCCTTGTCCCCAGAGCCCATTGTGACATCCTGGGGACCCCCCCTTGTCCCCAGGGCCCATTGTGACGTCCCAGGACCCCCCATTGTCCCCAGGGCGCATTGTGATATGCTGGGGAGCCCTCTTTGTCCCCAGGGCACACTGTGACATCCTGGGGACCCCCCCTTGTCACTGGGGCCCATTGTGACGTCCCAGGACCCCCCATTGTCCCCAGGGCCCATTGTGACATCCTGGGGATCCCTCCTTGTCCCCAGGGCCCATTGTGACGTCCCAGGACCCCCGATTGTTCCCACGACCCATTGTGACATTCAGGGGGCCCCTTTGTCACTGGGGCCCATTGTGACATCCCAGGACCCCACATTGTCCCCAGGACACATTGTCACATCCTGGGGACCCCACTTGTCCCCAGGACCCATTGTGACACTATGGGGACTCCCCCTTGTGCCCAGGGCCTATTGTGACACCGTGGGTACCACCCTTGTCCGCAGGGCTCATTGTGACATCCCAGGACCCCCCTTTTTCCCCAGGGCCCATTCTGATACCGTGGGGATCCCCTTTGTCCCCAGAGTCCATTGTGACATCCAGGGGACCCCCTTTGTCCCCAGGGCCCATTGTGACATCGCAGGACCCCCCTGGGCCCCAGGGCGCATTTTGACATCCTGGGGATGCCCCCTTGTCAACGGGGCCCATTGTGACGTCCCAGGACCCCCCATTGTGTCCAGGGCCCATTGTGACATCCTGGGGATCCCTGCTTGGCCCCAGGGCCCATTGTGACGTCTTAGGACCCCCCGTTGTCCCCAGGGCCCATTGTGACATCCTGGGGACCCCCCCTTGTCCCCAGGGCCCATTGTGACATCCTGGGGATCCCTGCTTGGCCCCAGGGCCCATTGTGACGTCTTAGGACCCCCCGTTGTCCCCAGGGCCCATTGTGACATCCTGGGGACCCCCCCTTGTCCCCAGGGCCCATTGTGACATCCTGGGGATCCCTCCTTGTCCCCAGGGCCCATTGTGACGTCCCAGGACCCCCCACTGTCCTCAGGACCCATTGTAACATTCAGGGGACCACCTTTGTCACTGGGGCCCATTGTGACATCCCAGGACCCCACATTGTCCCCAGGGCCCCTTGTGACATCCTGGGGACCCCATTTTCCCCAGGACCCATTGTGACACTATGGGTACCCCCCCTTGTTCTCAGGGCCCATTGTGACATCCTGGAGACCCGCCCTTGTCTCCAGGGCCAATTGTGACGTCCCAGGACCCCCCATTGTTCCCAGAGCCCATTGTGATGTCCGTGGGAGCCCCCTCTCTTCCCAGGGCTCATTGTGACTCTCAGGGGACCCCACCTTGTCCCCAGGGCTGATTGTGACGTCCTAGGGCCCCTCTGTGTCCCCAGGGCCCATTGTGACGTCCCAGGACCCCCATTGTCCCCAGGGCCCATTGTGACATCCTGGGGTCCCCCCTTTGTCCCCAGGGCCCATTGAAATGTCCCAGGACCACCGTTTGTCCCCAGGGCCCATTGTGACATCCTGGCGACCCCAGTTGTCCCCACAACCCATTGTGGCACCATGGGGACCCCGTTTGTCACTGGGGCCCATTGTGACATCCCAGGACCCCACTTTGTCCCCAGGGCTTATTGTGACACCATGGGGATCTCCCTTGTCCCCAGGGCCCATTGTGACATCCCATGACCCCCCTTTATCCCCAGTGCTATTGTGAAATCCTGGGGACCCCTTTTGTCCCCAGGGCCCACTGTGACATCTGGGGAACGCCCTTGTCCCCAGGACCCATCGTGGCACTGTGGGGACCCTCCTTGTCACTTGGGCCCATTGTGACACCATGGGGACCCCCTCTTTGTCTCCAGTACCCATTGTGACATCCTGGGGACCCCACATTGTCCCCAGGGCCCATTGTGACGTCCCAGGACCCCCCATTGTCCCCAGGGCCCATTGTGACATTAAGGGGACCCCCTTTGTCACTGGGGCCCATTGTGAAATCCCAGGACCCCACATTGTCCCCAGGGCCCATTGTGACATCCTGGGGACCCCACTTGTCCCCAGGACCCATTGTGACGTCCCAGGACCCCCATTATCCCCAGGGCCCATTGTGACATCCCAGGACCCCACTTTGTCCCCAGGGCTTATTGTGACACCATGGGGATCTCCCTTGTCCGCAGGGCCCATTGTGACATCCTCGGCACCCCCCTTGTCCCCAGGGCCCATTGTGACATTCAGGGGACCCCTCTTTGTCCCCAGGGCCCATTGTGACATCCTGGGGATCCCTCCTTGTCCCCAGGACCCATTGTGACGTCCCAGGACCCCCCATTGTCCCCAGGGCCCATTGTGACATTCAAGGATCCCCGTTTGTCACAGGGGCCCATTGTGACATCCCAGGACCCCACATTGTCCCCAGGACCCATTGTGACACTATAGGGACCCCCCCTTGTGCCCAGAGCCCATTGTGACACCGTGGGTACCACCCTTGTCCTCAGGGCCCATTGTGACATCCTGGGGACACCCCCTTGTTCCCAGGGCCCATTGTGACATCCTGGGAATCCCTCCTTGTCCCCAGGGCCCATTGTGACATGCAGGGGACCCCTCCTTGTCCCCAGGGCCCATTGTGACGTCCCAGGACCCGCCATTGTCCCCAGGGCCCATTGTGACATTCTCGGGATCCCTCCTTGTCCCCAGGGCCCATTGTGACATCCCAGGACCCCCCATTGTCCCCAGGGCCCATTGTGACATTCAGGGGCCCCCGTTTGTCACAGGGCCCCATTGTGACATCCCAGGACCCCACATTGTCCCCAGGGCCCATTGTGACATCCTGGCGACCCCACTTGTCCCCAGGGCCCATTGTGACTTTCAGGGGACCCCACTTGTCCCCAGGACCCATTGTGACACTATAGGGACCCCCCCTTGTGCCCAGTGCCCATTGTGACACCGTGGGTACCACCCTTGTCCTCAGGGCCCATTGTGACATCCTGGGGACACCCCCTTGTCCCCAGGGCCCATTGTGACATCCTGGGGATCCCTCCTTGTCCCCAGGGCCCATTGTGACGTCCCAGGACCCCCCATTGTCCCCAGGACCCATTGTGACATTCAGGGGACCCCCTTTGTCACTGGGGCCCATTGTGAAATCCCAGGACCCCACATTGTCCCCAGGGCCCATTGTGACATCCCAGGACCCCGCTTTGTCCCCAGGGCTTATTGTGACACCATGGGGATCTCCCTTGTCCCCAGGGCCCATTTTGACATCCCATGACCCCCCTTTGTCCCCAGTGCTATTGTGAAATCCTGGGGACGCCTTTTGTCCCCAGGGCCCATTGTGACACCATGGGGAACCCCTTTGTCACTGGGGGCCATTGTGACATTCCAGGATTCCACTTTGACCCCAGGGCTCGTTCTGACACCTTGGGGACTCCCATTGTCCCCAGGGCCCATTGTGACATCCTGGGCAACCCCATTGTCCCCAGGGCCCATTGTGACATCTGGGGGACGCCCGTGTCCCCAGGACCCATCGTGGCACCGTGGTGACCCTCCTTGTCACTTGGGCCCATTGTGACACCATGGGGACCCCCCCTTTGTCCCCAGTGCCCATTGTGACATTCTGCGGAAACCCCTTTGTCCCCAGGGCCCATTGTGACATTCAGGGGACCCACCATTGTCCCCAGGGCCCATTGTGACATCCTCGGCACCCCCTTGTCCCCAGGGCCCATTGTGACATTCAGGGGACCCCTCTTTGTCCCCAGGGCCCATTCTGACATCCTGGGGATCCCTCCTTGTCCCCAGGGCCCATTGTGATGTCCCAGGACCCCCCATTGTCCCCAGGACCTATTGTGACATTCAGGGGACCCCCTTTGTCACTGGGGCCCATTGTGACACCATGGAGACCCCCGCTTGTCCTCAGGGTCCATTGTGACATCCTGGGCACCCCCCATTTTCCCCAGGACCCATTGTGACATCCTGGCCATCCCCTTGCTCCCAGGGCCTGTTGTGGCACCATGGGGACACCCCCTTTGTCCCCAGGGCCCATTGTGACATCCCAGGACCCCCCTTTGTCCCCAGGGCCCATTGTAGCAGCATGGGGACCCCCTTTGACCCCAGGGCCCATTGTGGCACCATGGCAACCCCTTTTGTCCCCAGGGCCCATTGTGACATTCTTGGACCCCACTTTGTCCCCAGGGCCTATTGTGACACCATGGGGACCCCTCCTTGTCACTGGGGACCCATTGTGACACCATGGGGACCCCCCCTTGTCCTCAGGACTCATTCTCACATCCTGGACACCCCCCATTGTCCCCAGGGCCCATTGTGACATCCAATGCACCCCCTTGTCCCCAGGGCCCATTGTGACATTCAGGGGACCCCTCTTTGTCCCCAGGGCCCATTGTGACATCCTGGGGACCCCCCCTTGTCCCCAGGGCCCATTGTGACGTCCCAGGACCCGACATTGTCCCCAGGGCCCATTGTGACATTCAGGGGACCCCCCTTTGTCCCCAGGGCCCATTCTGATACCGTGGGGACCCCCTTTGTCCCCAGGGCCCATTGTGACATGCTGGGGACGCTCTTTGTCCCCAGGGCCCATTGTGACATCCTGGGGACCCTCCTTGTCCCCAGAGCCCATTGTGACATCCAGAGGACCCCCTTTGTCCCCAGGACCCATTGTGGCACCATGAGGACCCTCTTTGTCACTGGAGCCCATTGTGACATCCCATGACCCCCCTTTGTCCCCAGTGCTATTGTGAAATCCTGGGGACCCCTTTTGTCCCCAGGGCCCATTGTGACATCTGGGGGACGCCCTTGTCCCCAGGACCCATCGTGGCCCCGTGGTGACCCTCCTTGTCACTTGGGCCCATTGTGACACCATGGGGACGCCCCCCTTTGTCTCCAGTGCCCATTGTGACATCCTGCGGACCCCCCTTTGTCCCCAGGGCCCATTGTGACATTCAGGGGACCCACCATTGTCCTCAGGGCCCATTGTGAGGTCCCAGGACCCCCCATTGTCCCCAGGGCCCATTGTGACATCCTCGGCACCCCCTTGTGCCCAGGGCCCATTGTGACATTCAGGGGACCCCTCTTTGTCCCCAGGGCCCATTGTGACATCCTGGGGACCCCCCCTTGTCCCCAGGGCCCATTGTGACTTCCCAGGACCCGCCATTGTCCCCAGGGCCCATTGTGACATCCTGGGGATCCCTCCTTGGCCCCAGGGCCCATTGTGACGTCCCAGGACCCCCCATTGTCCCCAGGGCCCGTTGTGACATTCAGGGGCCCCCGTTTGTCACTGGGGCCCATTGTGACATCCCAGGACCCCACTTGTCCCCAGGACCCATTGTGACACTATAGGGACCCCCCCTTGTGCCCAGTGACCATTGTGACACCGTGGGTACCACCCTTGTCCCCAGGGCCCATTGTGACATCCTGGGAATCCCTCCTTGTCCCCAGGGCCCATCGTGACGTTCCAGGTCCCCCGTTTTCCCCAGGGCCCATTGTGACATCCTCGGCACCCCCTTGTCCCCAAGGCCCATTGTGACATTCAGGGGACCCCTCTTTGTCCCCAGGGCCCATTGTGACATCCTGGGGACCCCCCCTTGTTCCCAGGGCCCATTGTGACGTCCCACGACCCGCCATTGTCCCCAGGGCCCTGTGTGACATCCTGGGGTGCCCTCCTTGTCCCCAGGGCCCATTGTGACGTCCCAGGACCCCCCATTGTCCCCGGGGCCCATTGTGACATTCAGGGGCCCCCGTTTGTCACTGGGGCCCATTGTGACATCCCAGGACCCCACATTGTCCCCAGGGCCCATTGTGACTTTCAGGGGACCCCACTTGTCCCCAGGACCCATTGTGACACTATAGGGACCCCCCCTTGTGCCCAGTGACCATTGTGACACCGTGAGTACCACCCTTGTCCCCAGGGCCCATTGTGACATCCTGGGGACCCCCTTTGTCCCAAGACTTCATTGTGACATCCTGGGGTCCCCCCTTGTCCTCAGGGTCCATTGTGACAGCCCAGGACCTTACATTGTCCCCGGGGCCCATTGTGATATCTGGGGGACCCCCTTGTTCCCAAGGCCCATTGTGACATCCTGGGGACCCCCCCTTGTCCCCAGGGCCCATTGTGACATCCCAGGACCCACCATTGTCCCCAGGGCCCATTGTGACATCCTCGGCACGCCCTTGTCCCCAGGGCCCATTGTGACATCCTGGGGACCCCCCCTTGTCCCCAGGGCCCATTGTGACGTCCCAGGACCCCCCATTGTCCCCAGGGCCCATTGTGACATCCTGGGGATCCCTCCTTGTCCCCAGGGCCCATTGTGATGTCCCAGGACCCCCCATTGTCCCCAGGGCCCATTGTGACATCCTCTGCACCCCCTTGTCCCCAGGGCCCATTGTGACATTCAGGGGACCCCTCTTTGTCCCCAGGGCCCATTGTGACATTCAGGGGACCCCTCTTTGTCCCCAGGGCCCATTGTGACATCCTGGGGACCCCCCCTTGTCCCCAGGGCCCATTGTGACGTCCCAGGACCTTCCATTGTCCCCAGGGCCCATTGTGACATCCTGGGGATCCCTCCTTGTCCGCAGGGCCCATTGTGACGTCCCAGGACCCCCCATTGTCCCCAGGACCTATTGTGACATTCAGGGGACCCCCTTTGTCACTGGGGCCCATTGTGACACCATGGAGACCCCCGCTTGTCCTCAGGGTCCATTGTGACATCCTGGGCACCCCCCATTTTCCCCAGGACCCATTGTGACATCCTGGCCATGCCCTTCCTCCCTGGGCCCATTGTGGCACCATGGGGACACCCCCTTTGTCCCCAGGGCCCATTGTGACATCCCAGGACCCCCCTTTGTCCCCAGGGCCCATTGTAGCACCATGGGGACCCCCGTTGACCCCAGGGCCCATTGTGGCACTATGGCAACCCCTTTTGTCCCCAGGGCCCATTGTGACATTCTTGGACCCCACTTTGTCCCCAGGGCCTATTGTGACACCATGGGGATCCCTCCTTGTCACTGGGGACCCATTGTGACACCATGGGGACCCCCCTTGTCCTCAGGACTCATTCTCACATCCTGGACACCCCGCATTATCCCCAGGGCCCATTGTGACATCCACTGCACCCCCTTGTCCCCAGGGCCCATTTTGACATTCAGGGGACCCCTCTTTGTCCCCAGGGCCCATTGTGACATCCTGGGGACTCCCCCTTGTCCCCAGGGCCCACTGTGACGTCCCAGGACCCCCCATTGTCCCCAGGGCCCATTGTGACATCCTGTGGATCCCTCCTTGTCCCCAGGGCCCATTGTGACGTCCCAGGACCCCCCATTGTCCCCAGGGCCCATTGTGATATGCTGGGGAGCCCTCTTTGTCCCCAGGGCCCATTTTGAAATTCAGGGGACCCCAACTTGTCCTCAGGGCCCATTCTGATATCCTGGGGACACTCTTTGTCCCCAGGGCCCATTGTGACATCCCAGGACCGCCTGTTGTCCCCAGGGCCCATTGTGACATCCTGGGGACCCCATTGCCACCAGAGCCCATTGTGATATCCTGGCGACCACCCTTTGTCTCCAGGGCCCATTGTGATATCCTGAGGACCGCCCTTTGTCCCCAGGGCCCATTGTGACGTCCCAGGACCCCCCATTGTCCCCAGGGCCCATTGTGACATTCAGGGGCCCCCGTTTGTCATTGGGGCCCATTGTGAGATCCCAGGACCCCACATTGTCCCAAGGGCCCATTGTGACTTTCAGGAGACTCCACTTGTCCCCAGGACCCATTGTGACACTATAGGGACCCCCCCTTGTGCCCAGTGCCCATTGTGACACCGTGGGTACCACCCTTGTCCGCAGGGCCCATTGTGACATCCTGGGGACACCCCCTTGTCCCCAGGGCCCATTGTGACATCCTGGGAATCCCTCCTTGTCCCCAGGGCCCATTGTGACGTCCCAGGACCCCCCATTGTCCCCAGGACCCATTGTGACATTCAGGGGACCCCCTTTGTCACTGGGGCCCATTGTGAAATCCCAGGACCCCACATTGTCCCCAGGGCCCATTGTGACATCCTGGGGACCCCCCCTTTGTCCCCAGTGCCCATTGTGACATCCTGCGGACCCCCCTTTGTCCCCAGGGCCCATTTTGACATTCAGGGGACCCACCATTGTCCTCAGGGCCCATTGTGAGGTCCCAGGACCCCCCATTGTCCCCAGGGCCCATTGTGACATTCAGGGGCCCCCGTTTGTCACTGGGGCCCATTGTGACATCCCAGGACCCCACATTGTCCCCAGGGCCCATTGTGACTTTCAGGGGACCCCACTTGTCCCCAGGACCCATTGTGACACTATAGGGACCTCCCCTTGTGCCCAGTGACCATTGTGACACCGTGAGTACCACCCTTGTCCCCAGGGCCCATTGTGACATCCTGGGGACCCCCTTTGTCCCAAGACTTCATTGTGACATCCTGGGGTCCCCCCTTGTCCTCAGGGTCCATTGTGACAGCCCAGGACCTTACATTGTCCCCGGGGCCCATTGTGATATCTGGGGGACCCCCTTGTTCCCAAGGCCCATTGTGACATCCCAGGACCCCACTTGTCCCCAGGACCCATTGTGACACTATAGGGACCCCCCCTTGTGCCCAGTGACCATTGTGACACCGTGGGTACCACCCTTGTCCCCAGGGCCCATTGTGACATCCTGGGAATCCCTCCTTGTCCCCAGGGCCCATCGTGACATTCCAGGTCCCCCGTTTTCCCCAGGGCCCATTGTGACATCCTCGGCACCCCCTTGTCCCCAAGGCCCATTGTGACATTCAGGGGACCCCTCTTTGTCCCCAGGGCCCATTGTGACATCCTGGGGACCCCCCCTTGTTCCCAGGGCCCATTGTGACGTCCCACGACCCGCCATTGTCCCCAGGGCCCTGTGTGACATCCTGGGGTGCCCTCCTTGTCCCCAGGGCCCATTGTGACGTCCCAGGACCCCCCATTGTCCCCGGGGCCCATTGTGACATTCAGGGGCCCCCGTTTGTCACTGGGGCCCATTGTGACATCCCAGGACCCCACATTGTCCCCAGGGCCCATTGTGACTTTCAGGGGACCCCACTTGTCCCCAGGACCCATTGTGACACTATAGGGACCCCCCCTTGTGCCCAGTGACCATTGTGACACCGTGAGTACCACCCTTGTCGCCAGGGCCCATTGTGACATCCTGGGGACCCCCTTTGTCCCAAGACTTCATTGTGACATCCTGGGGTCCCCCCTTGTCCTCAGGGTCCATTGTGACAGCCCAGGACCTTACATTGTCCCCGGGGCCCATTGTGATATCTGGGGGACCCCCTTGTTCCCATGGCCCATTGTGACATCCTGGGGACCCCCCCTTGTCCCCAGGGCCCATTGTGACATCCCAGGACCCCCCATTGTCCCCAGGGCCCATTGTGACATCCTCGGCACGCCCTTGTCCCCAGGGCCCATTGTGACATCCTGGGGACCCCCCCTTGTCCCCAGGGCCCATTGTGACGTCCCAGGACCCCCCATTGTCCCCAGGGCCCATTGTGACATCCTGGGGATCCCTCCTTGTCCCCAGGGCCCATTGTGATGTCCCAGGACCCCCCATTGTCCCCAGGGCCCATTGTGACATCCTCTGCACCCCCTTGTCCCCAGGGCCCATTGTGACATTCAGGGGACCCCTCTTTGTCCCCAGGGCCCATTGTGACATTCAGGGGACCCCTCTTTGTCCCCAGGGCCCATTGTGACATCCTGGGGACCCCCCCTTGTCCCCAGGGCCCATTGTGACATCCTGGGGACCCCCCCTTGTCCCCAGGGCCCATTGTGACGTCCCAGGACCCCCCATTGTCCCCAGGGCCCATTGTGACATCCTGGGGATCCCTCCTTGTCCGCAGGGCCCATTGTGACGTCCCAGGACCCCCCATTGTCCCCAGGACCTATTGTGACATTCAGGGGACCCCCTTTGTCACTGGGGCCCATTGTGACACCATGGAGACCCCCGCTTGTCCTCATGGTCCATTGTGACATCCTGGGCACCCCCCATTTTCCCCAGGACCCATTGTGACATCCTGGCCATGCCCTTCCTCCCTGGGCCCATTGTGGCACCATGGGGACACCCCCTTTGTCCCCAGGGCCCATTGTGACATCCCAGGACCCCCCTTTGTCCCCAGGGCCCATTGTAGCACCATGGGGACCCCCGTTGACCCCAGGGCCCATTGTGACACTATGGCAACCCCTTTTGTCCCCAGGGCCCATTGTGACATTCTTGGACCCCACTTTGTCCCCAGGGCCTATTGTGACACCATGGGGATCCCTCCTTGTCACTGGGGACCCATTGTGACACCATGGGGACCCCCCTTGTCCTCAGGACTCATTCTCACATCCTGGACACCCCGCATTGTCCCCAGGGCCCATTGTGACATCCACTGCACCCCCTTGTCCCCAGGGCCCATTTTGACATTCAGGGGACCCCTCTTTGTCCCCAGGGCCCATTGTGACATCCTGGGGACTCCCCCTTGTCCCCAGGGCCCATTGTGACGTCCCAGGACCCCCCATTGTCCCCAGGGCCCATTGTGACATCCTGTGGATCCCTCCTTGTCCCCAGGGCCCATTGTGACGTCCCAGGACCCCCCATTGTCCCCAGGGCCCATTGTGATATGCTGGGGAGCCCTCTTTGTCCCCAGGGCCCATTTTGAAATTCAGGGGACCCCAACTTGTCCTCAGGGCCCATTCTGATATCCTGGGGACACTCTTTGTCCCCAGGGCCCATTGTGACATCCCAGGACCGCCTGTTGTCCCCAGGGCCCATTGTGACATCCTGGGGACCCCATTGCCACCAGAGCCCATTGTGATATCCTGGCGACCACCCTTTGTCCCCAGGGCCCATTGTGATATCCTGAGGACCGCCCTTTGTCCCCAGGGCCCATTGTGACGTCCCAGGACCCCCCATTGTCCCCAGGGCCCATTGTGACATTCAGGGGCCCCCGTTTGTCATTGGGGCCCATTGTGAGATCCCAGGACCCCACATTGTCCCAAGGGCCCATTGTGACTTTCAGGAGACTCCACTTGTCCCCAGGACCCATTGTGACACTATAGGGACCGCCCCTTGTGCCCAGTGCCCATTGTGACACCGTGGGTACCACCCTTGTCCGCAGGGCCCATTGTGACATCCTGGGGACACCCCCTTGTCCCCAGGGCCCATTGTGACATCCTGGGGATCCCTCCTTGTCCCCACGGCCCATTGTGACGTCCCAGGACCCCCCATTGTCCCCAGGACCCATTGTGACATTCAGGGGACCCCCTTTGTCACTGGGGCCCATTGTGAAATCCCAGGACCCCACATTGTCCCCAGGGCCCATTGTGACATCCTGGGGACCCCCCCTTTGTCCCCAGTGCCCATTGTGACATCCTGCGGACCCCCCTTTGTCCCCAGGGCCCATTTTGACATTCAGGGGACCCACCATTGTCCTCAGGGCCCATTGTGAGGTCCCAGGACCCCCCATTGTCCCCAGGGCCCATTGTGACATCCTCGGCACCCCCTTGTCCCCAGGGTCCATTGTGACACTATGGGGACCCCCCCTTGTGCCCAGGGCCCATTGTGACACCGTGGGTACCACCCTTGTCTGCAGGGCTCATTGTGACATCCCAGGACCCCCCATTGTCCCCAGGGCCCATTGTGACATTCAGGGGACCCCCCTTGTCCCCAGGGCCCATTCTGATACCGTGGGGACCCCCTTTGTCCCCAGAGCCCATTGTGACATGCTGGGGACGCTCTTTGTCCCCAGGGCCCATTGTCAAATCCTGGGGACCCTCCTTGTCCCCAGAGCCCATTGTGACATCCAGGGGACCCCCTTTGTCCCCAGGGCCCATTGTGGCACCATAGGGACCCCCTTTGTCACTGGGGCCCATTGTGACATCCCAGGACCCCCCCTGGTCCCCAGGGCCCATTGTGACATCCTGGGGACCCCCTTTGTCCCAAGACTTCATTGTGACATCCTGGGGACCCCCCTTGTCCTCAGGGTCCATTGTGACAGCCCAGGACCTTACATTGTCCCCAGGGCCCATTGTGATATCTGGGGGACCCCCTTGTTCCCAAGGCCCATTGTGACATCCTGGGGACCCCCCCTTGTCCCCAGGGCCCATTGTGACATCCCAGGACCTTACTTTGTCCCCAGGGCCCATTGTGACATCCTGGGGACCCCCCCTTGTCCCCAGGGCCCATTGTGAAGTCCCAGGACCCCCCATTGTCCCCAGGGCCCATTGTGACATCCTGGGGATCTCTCCTTGTCCCCAGGGCCCATTGTGACATCCCAGGACCCCCCATTGTCCCCAGGTCCCATTGTGACATCCTCTGCACCCCCTTGTCCCCAGGGCCCATTGTGACATCCTCGGCACCCCCTTGTCCCCAAGGCCCATTGTGACATTCAGGGGACCCCTCTTTGTCCCCAGGGCCCATTGTGACATCCTGGGGACCCCCCCTTGTTCCCAGGGCCCACTGTGACGTCCCACGACCCGCCATTGTCCCCAGGGCCCTGTGTGACATCCTGGGGTGCCCTCCTTGTCCCCAGGGCCCATTGTGACGTCCCAGGACCCCCCATTGTCCCCGGGCTCCATTGTGACATTCAGGGGCCCCCGTTTGTCACTGGGGCCCATTGTGAGATCCCAGGACCCCACATTGTCCCCAGGGCCCATTGTGACTTTCAGGGGACCCCACTTGTCACCAGGAACCATTGTGACACTATAGGGACCCCCCCTTGTGCCCAGTGACCATTGTGACACCGTGAGTACCACCCTTGTCCCCAGGGCCCATTGTGACATCCTGGGAATCCCTCCTTGTCCCCAGGGCCCATTGTGACGTCCCAGGACCCCCCAGTGTCCCCGGGGCCCATTGTGACATTCAGGGGACCCCCTTTGTCACTGGGGCCCTTTGTGACATCCCAGGACCCCACATTGTCCCCAGGACCTATTGTGACATCCTGGGGACCCCACTTGTCCCCAGGACCCATTGTGACACTATGGGGACCCCCCCTTGTGCCCAGGGCCCATTTTGACACCGTCGACACCCGCCTTTGTCCCCAGAGCCCATTGTGACATCCAGGGGACCCCCTTTGTCCCCAGGGCCCATTGTGGCACCATGAGGACCCTCTTTGTCACTGGGGCCCATTGTGACATCCCAGGACCCCCCCTGGTCCCCAGGGCCCATTGTGACATCCGGGGGACCCCCTTGTCCCCAGGGCCCATTGTGACACCATGGGGTCCCACTTTGTCCCCAGGGCCCATTGAAATGTCCCAGGACCACCCTTTGTCCCCAGGGCTTATTGTGACACCATGGGGATCTCCCTTGTCCCCAGGGCCCATTGTGACATCCCACGACCCCCCTTTGTCCCCAGTGCTATTGTGAAATCCTGGGGACCCCTTTTGTCCCCAGGGCCCATTGTGGCACCATGGGGAACCCCTTTGTCACTGGGGGCCATTGTGACATTCCAGGATTCCACTTTGTCCCCAGGGTTCGTTCTGACACCTTGGGGACTCCCATTGTCCCCAGGGCCCATTGTGACATCCTGGGCAACCCCATTGTCCCCAGGGCCCATTGTGACATCTGGGGGACGCCCTTGTCCCCAGGACCCATCGTGGCACCGCGGGGACCCTCCTTGTCACTTGGGGCCATTGTGACACCATGGGGACGCCCCCCTTTGTCCCCAGTGCCCATTGTGAAATGCTGCGGACCCCCCTTTGTCCCCAGGGCCCATTGTGACCTTCAGGGGACCCACCATTGTCCTCAGGGCCCATTGTGAGGTCCCAGGACCCCCCATTGTCCCCAGGGTCCATTGTGACATCCTCGGCACCCCCTTGTCCCCAGGGTCCATTGTGACACTATGGGGACCCCCCCTTGTACCCAGGGCCCATTGTGACACCGTGGGTACCACCCTTGTCCCCAGGGCTCATTGTGACATCCCAGGACCCCCCATTGTCCCCAGGGCCCATTGTGACATTCAGGGGACCCCCCTTGTCCCCAGGGCCCATTCTGACACCGTGGGGACCCCCTTTGTCCCCAGGGCCCATTGTGACATCCTGGGGACCCCCTTTGTCCCAAGACTTCATTG
This sequence comes from Patagioenas fasciata, assembly GCF_037038585.1. Taxonomy (NCBI): domain Eukaryota; kingdom Metazoa; phylum Chordata; class Aves; order Columbiformes; family Columbidae; genus Patagioenas; species Patagioenas fasciata. The sequence goes on along the minus strand of NC_092534.1, from coordinate 46,377 downwards.
TGACATCCTGGGGTCCCCCCTTGTCCTCAGGGTCCATTGTGACAGCCCAGGACCTTACATTGTCCCCGGGGCCCATTGTGATATCTGGGGGACCCCCTTGTTCCCAAGGCCCATTGTGACATCCTGGGGACCCCCCCTTGTCCCCAGGGCCCATTGTGACATCCCAGGACCCCCCATTGTCCCCAGGGCCCATTGTGACATCCTCGGCACGCCCTTGTCCCCAGGGCCCATTGTGACATCCTGGGGACCCCCCCTTGTCCCCAGGGCCCATTGTGACGTCCCAGGACCCCCCATTGTCCCCAGGGCCCATTGTGACATCCTGGAGATCCCTCCTTGTCCCCAGGGCCCATTGTGATGTCCCAGTACCCCCCATTGTCCCCAGGGCCCATTGTGACATCCTCTGCACCCCCTTGTCCCCAGGGCCCATTGTGACATTCAGGGGACCCCTCTTTGTCCCCAGGGCCCATTGTGACATCCTGGGGACCCCCCCTTGTCCCCAGGGCCCATTGTGACATACTGGGGAACCCCCTTGTCCCCAGGGCCCATTGTGACGTCCCAGGACCCCCCATTGTCCCCAGGGCCCATTGTGACATCCTGGGGATCCCTCCTTGTCCGCAGGGCCCATTGTGACGTCCCAGGACCCCCCATTGTCCCCAGGACCTATTGTGACATTCAGGGGACCCCCTTTGTCACTGGGGCCCATTGTGACACCATGGAGACCCCCGCTTGTCCTCAGGGTCCATTGTGACATCCTGGGCACCCCCCATTTTCCCCAGGACCCATTGTGACATCCTGGCCATCCCCTTCCTCCCAGGGCCCATTGTGGCACCATGGGGACACCCCCTTTGTCCCCAGGGCCCATTGTGACATCCCAGGACCCCCCTTTGTCCCCAGGGCCCATTGTAGCACCATGGGGACCCCCTTTGACCCCAGGGCCCATTGTGGCACTATGGCAACCCCTTTTGTCCCCAGGGCCCATTGTGACATTCTTGGACCCCACTTTGTCCCCAGGGCCTATTGTGACACCATGGGGATCCCTCCTTGTCACTGGGGACCCATTATGACACCATGGGGACCCCCCTTTTCTTCAGGACTCATTCTCACATCCTGGACACCCCGCATTGTCCCCAGGGCCCATTGTGACATCCACTGCACCCCCTTGTCCCCAGGGCCCATTTTGACATTCAGGGGACCCCTCTTTGTCCCCAGGGCCCATTGTGACATCCTGGGGACTCCCCCTTGTCCCCAGGGCCCATTGTGACGTCCCAGGACCCCCCATTGTCCCCAGGGCCCATTGTGACATCCTGTGGATCCCTCCTTGTCCCCAGGGCCCATTGTGACGTCCCAGGACCCCCCATTGTCCCCAGGGCCCATTGTGATATGCTGGGGACCCCTCTTTGTCCCCAGGGCCCATTTTGAAATTCAGGGGACCCCAACTTGTCCTCAGGGCCCATTCTGATATCCTGGGGACACTCTTTGTCCCCAGGGCCCATTGTGACATCCCAGGACCGCCTGTTGTCCCCAGGGCCCATTGTGACATCCTGGGGACCCCATTGCCACCAGAGCCCATTGTGATATCCTGGCGACCACCCTTTGTCCCCAGGGCCCATTGTGATATCCTGAGGACCGCCCTTTGTCCCCAGGGCCCATTGTGACGTCCCAGGACCCCCCATTGTCCCCAGGGCCCATTGTGACATTCAGGGGCCCCCGTTTGTCATTGGGGCCCATTGTGAGATCCCAGGACCCCACATTGTCCCAAGGGCCCATTGTGACTTTCAGGAGACTCCACTTGTCCCCAGGACCCATTGTGACACTATAGGGACCCCCCCTTGTGCCCAGTGCCCATTGTGACACCGTGGGTACCACCCTTGTCCGCAGGGCCCATTGTGACATCCTGGGGACACCCCCTTGTCCCCAGGGCCCATTGTGACATCCTGGGGATCCCTCCTTGTCCCCAGGGCCCATTGTGACGTCCCAGGACCCCCCATTGTGCCCAGGACCCATTGTGACATTCAGGGGACCCCCTTTGTCACTGGGGCCCATTGTGAAATCCCAGGACCCCACATTGTCCCCAGGGCCCATTGTGACATCCTGGGGACCCCCCCTTTGTCCCCAGTGCCCATTGTGACATCCTGCGGACCCCCCTTTGTCCCCAGGGCCCATTTTGACATTCAGGGGACCCACCATTGTCCTCAGGGCCCATTGTGAGGTCCCAGGACCCCCCATTGTCCCCAGGGCCCATTGTGACATTCAGGGGACCCCCCTTGTCCCCAGGGCCCATTCTGATACCGTGGGGACCCCCTTTGTCCCCAGAGCCCATTGTGACATGCTGGGGACGCTCTTTGTCCCCAGGGCCCATTGTGAAATCCTGGGGACCCTCCTTGTCCCCAGAGCCCATTGTGACATCCAGGGGACCCCCTTTGTCCCCAGGGCCCATTGTGGCACCATAGGGACCCCCTTTGTCACTGGGGCCCATTGTGACATCCCAGGACCCCCCCTGGTCCCCAGGGCCCATTGTGACATGCTGCGGACCCCCTTTGTCCCAAGACTTCATTGTGACATCCTGGGGACCCCCCTTGTCCTCAGGGTCCATTGTGACAGCCCAGGACCTTACATTGTCCCCAAGGCCCATTGTGATATCTGGGGGACCCCCTTGTTCCCAAGGCCCATTGTGACATCCTGGGGACCCACCCTTGTCCCCAGGGCCCATTGTTACATCCCAGGACCTTACTTTGTCCCCAGGGCCCATTGTGACATCCTGGGGACCCCCCCTTGTCCCCAGGGCCCATTGTGACGTCCCAGGACCCCCCATTGTCCCCAGGGCCCATTGTGACATCCTGGGGATCCCTCCTTGTCCCCAGGGCCCATTGTGACATCCCAGGACCCCCCATTGTCCCCAGGTCCCATTGTGACATCCTCTGCACCCCCTTGTCCCCAGGGCCCATTGTGACATCCTGGGGATCCCCCCTTGTCCCCAGGGCCCATTGTGACGTCCCAGGACCCCCCATTGTCCCCAGGGCCCGTTGTGACATTCAGGGGCCCCCGTTTGTCACTGGGGCCCATTGTGACATCCCAGGACCCCACTTGTCCCCAGGACCCATTGTGACACTATAGGGACCCCCCCTTGTGCCCAGTGACCATTGTGGCACCGTGGGTACCACCCTTGTCCCCAGGGCCCATTGTGACATCCTGGGAATCCCTCCTTGTCCCCAGGGCCCATCGTGACGTCCCAGGTCCCCCGTTTTCCCCAGGGCCCATTGTGACATCCTCGGCACCCCCTTGTCCCCAAGGCCCATTGTGACATTCAGGGGACCCCTCTTTGTCCCCAGGGCCCATTGTGACATCCTGGGGACCCCCCCTTGTTCCCAGGGCCCACTGTGACGTCCCACGACCCGCCATTGTCCCCAGGGCCCTGTGTGACATCCTGGGGTGCCCTCCTTGTCCCCAGGGCCCATTGTGACATCCCAGGACCCCACATTGTCCCCAGGGCCCATTGTGACTTTCAGGGGACCCCACTTGTCCCCAGGAACCATTGTGACACTATAGGGACCCCACCTTGTGCCCAGTGACCATTGTGACACCGTGAGTACCACCCTTGTCCCCAGGGCCCATTGTGACATCCTGGGAATCCCTCCTTGTCCCCAGGGCCCATTGTGACGTCCCAGGACCCCCCAGTGTCCCCGGGGCCCATTGTGACATTCAGGGGACCCCCTTTGTCACTGGGGCCCTTTGTGACATCCCAGGACCCCACATTGTCCCCAGGACCTATTGTGACATCCTGGGGACCCCACTTGTCCCCAGGACCCATTGTGACACTATGGGGACCCCCCCTTGTGCCCAGGGCCCATTTTGACACCGTCGACACCCGCCTTTGTCCCCAGAGCCCATTGTGACATCCAGGGGACCCCCTTTGTCCCCAGGGCCCATTGTGGCACCATGAGGACCCTCTTTGTCACTGGGGCCCATTGTGACATCCCAGGACCCCCCCTGGTCCCCAGGGCCCATTGTGACATCCGGGGGACCCCCTTGTCCCCAGGGCCCATTGTGACACCATGGGGTCCCACTTTGTCCCCAGGGCCCATTGAAATGTCCCAGGACCACCCTTTGTCCCCAGGGCTTATTGTGACACCATGGGGATCTCCCTTGTCCCCAGGGCCCATTGTGACATCCCACGATCCCCCTTTGTCCCCAGTGCTATTGTGAAATCCTGGGGACCCCTTTTGTCCCCAGGGCCCATTGTGGCACCATGGGGAACCCCTTTGTCACTGGGGGCCATTGTGACATTCCAGGATTCCACTTTGTCCCCAGGGTTCGTTCTGACACCTTGGGGACTCCCATTGTCCCCAGGGCCCATTGTGACATCCTGGGCAACCCCATTGTCCCCAGGGCCCATTGTGACATCTGGGGGACGCCCTTGTCCCCAGGACCCATCGTGGCACCGCGGGGACCCTCCTTGTCACTTGGGGCCATTGTGACACCATGGGGACGCCCCCCTTTGTCCCCAGGGCCCATTTTGACATTCAGGGGACCCCTCTTTGTCCCCAGGGCCCATTGTGACACTATGGGGACCCCCCCTTGTGCCCAGGGCCCATTGTGACACCGTGGGTACCACCCTTGTCCCCAGGGCTCATTGTGACATCCCAGGACCCCCCATTGTCCCAAGACTTCATTGTGACATCCTGGGGTCCCCCCTTGTCCTCAGGGTCCATTGTGACAGCCCAGGACCTTACATTGTCCCCGGGGCCCATTGTGATATCTGGGGGACCCCCTTGTTCCCAAGGCCCATTGTGACATCCTGGGGACCCCCCCTTGTCCCCAGGGCCCATTGTGACATCCCAGGACGCCCCATTGTCCCCAGGGCCCATTGTGACATCTTCGGCACGCCCTTGTCCCCGGGGCCCATTGTGACATCCTGGGGACCCCCCCTTGTCCCCAGGGCCCATTGTGACGTCCCAGGACCCCCCATTGTCCCCAGGGCCCATTGTGACATCCTGGGGATCCCTCCTTGTCCCCAGGGCCCATTGTGATGTCCCAGGACCCCCCATTGTCCCCAGGGCCCATTGTGACATTCAGGGGACCCCTCTTTGTCCCCAGGGCCCATTGTGACATCCTGGGGACCCCCCCTTGTCCCCAGGGCCCATTGTGATGTCCCAGGACCCCCCATTGTCCCCAGGGCCCATTGTGACATCCTCTGCACCCCCTTGTCCCCAGGGCCCATTGTGACATCCTGGTGACCCCCCCTTGTCCCCAGGGCCCATTGTGACGTCCCAGGACCCCCCATTGTCCCCAGGGCCCATTGTGACATCCTGGGGATCCCTCCTTGTCCCCAGGGCCCATTGTGATGTCCCAGGACCCCCCATTGTCCCCAGGGCCCATTGTGACATTCAGGGGACCCCTCTTTGTCCCCAGGGCCCATTGTGACATCCTGGGGACCCCCCCTTGTCCCCAGGGCCCATTGTGATGTCCCAGGACCCCCCATTGTCCCCAGGGCCCATTGTGACATCCTCTGCACCCCCTTGTCCCCAGGGCCCATTGTGACATCCTGGGGACCCCCCCTTGTCCCCAGGGCCCATTGTGACATCCTGGGGACCCCCCCTTGTCCCCAGGGCCCATTGTGACGTCCCAGGACCCCCCATTGTCTCCAGGGCCCATTGTGACATCCTGGGGATCCCTCCTTGTCCGCAGGGCCCATTGTGACGTCCCAGGACCCCCCATTGTCCCCAGGACCTATTGTGACATTCAGGCGACCCCCTTTGTCACTGGGGCCCATTGTGACACCATGGAGACCCCCGCTTGTCCTCAGGGTCCATTGTGACATCCTGGGCACCCCCCATTTTCCCCAGGACCCATTGTGACATCCTGGCCATCCCCTTCCTCCCAGGGCCCATTGTGGCACCATGGGGACACCCCCTTTGTCCCCAGGGCCCATTGTGACATCCTCGGCACTCCCTTGTCCCCAGGGTCCATTGTGACACTATGGGGACCCCCCCTTGTGCCCAGGGCCCATTGTGACACCGTGGGTACCACCCTTGTCTGCAGGACTCATTGTGACATCCCAGGACCCCCCATTGTCCCCAGGGCCCATTGTGACATTCAGGGGACCCCCCTTGTCCCCAGGGCCCATTCTGATACCGTGGGGACCCCCTTTGTCCCCAGAGCCCATTGTGACATGCTGGGGACGCTCTTTGTCCCCAGGGCCCATTGTGAAATCCTGGGGACCCTCCTTGTCCCCAGAGCCCATTGTGACATCCAGGGGACCCCCTTTGTCCCCAGGGCCCATTGTGGCACCATAGGGACCCCCTTTGTCACTGGGGCCCATTGTGACATCCCAGGACCCCCCCTGGTCCCCAGGGCCCATTGTGACATGCTGGGGACCCCCTTTGTCCCAAGACTTCATTGTGACATCCTGGGGACCCCCCTTGTCCTCAGGGTCCATTGTGACAGCCCAGGACCTTACATTGTCCCCAAGGCCCATTGTGATATCTGGGGGACCCCCTTGTTCCCAAGGCCCATTGTGACATCCTGGGGACCCACCCTTGTCCCCAGGGCCCATTGTGACATCCCAGGACCTTACTTTGTCCCCAGGGCCCATTGTGACATCCTGGGGACCCCCCCTTGTCCCCAGGGCCCATTGTGACGTCCCAGGACCCCCCATTGTCCCCAGGGCCCATTGTGACATCCTGGGGATCCCTCCTTGTCCCCAGGGCCCATTGTGACATCCCAGGACCCCCCATTGTCCCCAGGTCCCATTGTGACATCCTCTGCACCCCCTTGTCCCCAGGGCCCATTGTGACATCCTGGGGATCCCCCCTTGTCCCCAGGGCCCATTGTGACGTCCCAGGACCCCCCATTGTCCCCAGGGCCCGTTGTGACATTCAGGGGCCCCCGTTTGTCACTGGGGCCCATTGTGACATCCCAGGACCCCACTTGTCCCCAGGACCCATTGTGACACTATAGGGACCCCCCCTTGTGCCCAGTGACCATTGTGGCACCGTGGGTACCACCCTTGTCCCCAGGGCCCATTGTGACATCCTGGGAATCCCTCCTTGTCCCCAGGGCCCATCGTGACGTCCCAGGTCCCCCGTTTTCCCCAGGGCCCATTGTGACATCCTCGGCACCCCCTTGTCCCCAAGGCCCATTGTGACATTCAGGGGACCCCTCTTTGTCCCCAGGGCCCATTGTGACATCCTGGGGACCCCCCCTTGTTCCCAGGGCCCACTGTGACGTCCCACGACCCGCCATTGTCCCCAGGGCCCTGTGTGACATCCTGGGGTGCCCTCCTTGTCCCCAGGGCCCATTGTGACATCCCAGGACCCCACATTGTCCCCAGGGCCCATTGTGACTTTCAGGGGACCCCACTTGTCCCCAGGAACCATTGTGACACTATAGGGACCCCACCTTGTGCCCAGTGACCATTGTGACACCGTGAGTACCACCCTTGTCCCCAGGGCCCATTGTGACATCCTGGGAATCCCTCCTTGTCCCCAGGGCCCATTGTGACGTCCCAGGACCCCCCAGTGTCCCCGGGGCCCATTGTGACATTCAGGGGACCCCCTTTGTCACTGGGGCCCTTTGTGACATCACAGGACCCCACATTGTCCCCAGGACCTATTGTGACATCCTGGGGACCCCACTTGTCCCCAGGACCCATTGTGACACTATGGGGACCCCCCCTTGTGCCCAGGGCCCATTTTGACACCGTCGACACCCGCCTTTGTCCCCAGAGCCCATTGTGACATCCAGGGGACCCCCTTTGTCCCCAGGGCCCATTGTGGCACCATGAGGACCCTCTTTGTCACTGGGGCCCATTGTGACATCCCAGGACCCCCCCTGGTCCCCAGGGCCCATTGTGACATCCGGGGGACCCCCTTGTCCCCAGGGCCCATTGTGACACCATGGGGTCCCACTTTGTCCCCAGGGCCCATTGAAATGTCCCAGGACCACCCTTTGTCCCCAGGGCTTATTGTGACACCATGGGGATCTCCCTTGTCCCCAGGGCCCATTGTGACATCCCACGATCCCCCTTTGTTCCCAGTGCTATTGTGAAATCCTGGGGACCCCTTTTGTCCCCAGGGCCCATTGTGGCACCATGGGGAACCCCTTTGTCACTGGGGGCCATTGTGACATTCCAGGATTCCACTTTGTCCCCAGGGTTCGTTCTGACACCTTGGGGACTCCCATTGTCCCCAGGGCCCATTGTGACATCCTGGGCAACCCCATTGTCCCCAGGGCCCATTGTGACATCTGGGGGACGCCCTTGTCCCCAGGACCCATCGTGGCACCGCGGGGACCCTCCTTGTCACTTGGGCCCATTGTGACACCATGGGGACGCCCCCCTTTGTCCCCAGTGCCCATTGTGACATGCTGCAAACCCCCCTTTGTCCCCACGGCCCATTTTGACATTCAGGGGACCCCTCTTTGTCCCCAGGGCCCATTGTGACACTATGGGGACCCCCCCTTGTGCCCAGGGCCCATTGTGACACCGTGGGTACCACCCTTGTCCCCAGGGCCCATTGTGACATCCCAGGACCCCCCATTGTCCCAAGACTTCATTGTGACATCCTGGGGTCCCCCCTTGTCCTCAGGGTCCATTGTGACAGCCCAGGACCTTACATTGTCCCCGGGGCCCATTGTGATATCTGGGGGACCCCCTTGTTCCCAAGGCTCATTGTGACATCCTGGGGACCCCCCCTTGTCCCCAGGGCCCATTGTGACATCCCAGGACGCCCCATTGTCCCCAGGGCCCATTGTGACATCTTCGGCACGCCCTTGTCCCCGGGGCCCATTGTGACATCCTGGGGACCCCCCCTTGTCCCCAGGGCCCATTGTGACGTCCCAGGACCCCCCATTGTCCCCAGGGCCCATTGTGACATCCTGGGGATCCCTCCTTGTCCCCAGGGCCCATTGTGATGTCCCAGGACCCCCCATTGTCCCCAGGGCCCATTGTGACATTAAGGGGACCCCTCTTTGTCCCCAGGGCCCATTGTGACATCCTGGGGACCCCCCCTTGTCCCCAGGGCCCATTGTGATGTCCCAGGACCCCCCATTGTCCCCAGGGCCCATTGTGACATCCTGGGGACCCCCCCTTGTCCCCAGGGCCCATTGTGACGTCCCAGGACCCCCCATTGTCCCCAGGGCCCATTGTGACATCCTGTGGATCCCTCCTTGTCCCCAGGGCCCATTGTGACGTCCCAGGACCCCCCATTGTCCCCAGGGCCCATTGTGATATGCTGGGGAGCCCTCTTTGTCCCCAGGGCCCATTTTGAAATTCAGGGGACCCCAACTTGTCCTCAGGGCCCATTCTGATATCCTGGGGACACTCTTTGTCCCCAGAGCCCATTGTGACATCCCAGGACCGCCTGTTGTCCCCAGGGCCCATTGTGACATCCTGGGGACCCCATTGCCACCAGAGCCCATTGTGATATCCTGGCGACAACCCTTTGTCCCCAGGGCCCATTGTGATATCCTGAGGACCGCCCTTTGTCCCCAGGGCCCATTGTGACGTCCCAGGACCCCCCATTGTCCCCAGGGCCCATTGTGACATTCAGGGGCCCCCGTTTGTCATTGGGGCCCATTGTGAGATCCCAGGACCCCACATTGTCCCAAGGGCCCATTGTGACTTTCAGGAGACTCCACTTGTCCCCAGGACCCATTGTGACACTATAGGGACCCCCCCTTGTGCCCAGTGCCCATTGTGACACCGTGGGTACCACCCTTGTCCGCAGGGCCCATTGTGACATCCTGGGGACACCCCCTTGTCCCCAGGGCCCATTGTGACATCCTGGGGATCCCTCCTTGTCCCCAGGGCCCATTGTGACGTCCCAGGACCCCCCATTGTCCCCAGGACCCATTGTGACATTCAGGGGACCCCCTTTGTCACTGGGGCCCATTGTGAAATCCCAGGACCCCACATTGTCCCCAGGGCCCATTGTGACATCCTGGGGACCCCCCCTTTGTCCCCAGTGCCCATTGTGACATCCTGCGGACCCCCCTTTGTCCCCAGGGCCCATTTTGACATTCAGGGGACCCACCATTGTCCTCAGGGCCCATTGTGAGGTCCCAGGAACCCCATTGTCCCCAGGGCCCATTGTGACATCCTCGGCACCCCCTTGTCCCCAGGGTCCATTGTGACACTATGGGGACCCCCCCTTGTCCCCAGGGCCCATTGTGACATCCTGGGGATCCCTCCTTGTCCCCAGGGCCCATTGTGACGTCCCAGGACCCCCCATTGTCCCCAGGACCCATTGTGACATTCAGGGGACCCCCTTTGTCACTGGGGCCCATTGTGAAATCCCAGGACCCCACATTGTCCCCAGGGCCCATTGTGACATCCTGGGGACCCCCCCTTTGTCCCCAGTGCCCATTGTGACATCCTGCGGACCCCCCTTTGTCCCCAGGGCCCATTTTGACATTCAGGGGACCCACCATTGTCCTCAGGGCCCATTGTGAGGTCCCAGGACCCCCCATTGTCCCCAGGGTCCATTGTGACATCCTCGGCACCCCCTTGTCCCCAGGGCCCATTGTGACATCCTGGTGACCCCCCCTTGTCCCCAGGGCCCATTGTGACGTCCCAGGACCCCCCATTGTCCCCAGGGCCCATTGTGACATCCTGGGGATCCCTCCTTGTCCCCAGGGCCCATTGTGATGTCCCAGGACCCCCCATTGTCCCCAGGGCCCATTGTGACATTTAGGGGACCCCTCTTTGTCCCCAGGGCCCATTGTGACATCCTGGGGACCCCCCCTTGTCCCCAGGGCCCATTGTGATGTCCCAGGACCCCCCATTGTCCCCAGGGCCCATTGTGACATCCTCTGCACCCCCTTGTCCCCAGGGCCCATTGTGACATCCTGGGGACCCCCCCTTGTCCCCAGGGCCCATTGTGACATCCTGGGGACCCCCCCTTGTCCCCAGGGCCCATTGTGACGTCCCAGGACCCCCCATTGTCTCCAGGGCCCATTGTGACATCCTGGGGATCCCTCCTTGTCCGCAGGGCCCATTGTGACGTCCCAGGACCCCCCATTGTCCCCAGGACCTATTGTGACATTCAGGGGACCCCCTTTGTCACTGGGGCCCATTGTGACACCATGGAGACCCCCGCTTGTCCTCAGGGTCCATTGTGACATCCTGGGCACCCCCCATTTTCCCCAGGACCCATTGTGACATCCTGGCCATCCCCTTCCTCCCAGGGCCCATTGTGACATTCAGGGGACCCCTCTTTGTCCCCAGGGCCCATTGTGACATCCTGGGGACCCCCCCTTGTCCCCAGGGCCCATTGTGATGTCCCAGGACCCCCCATTGTCCCCAGGGCCCATTGTGACATCCTGGGGACCCCCCCTTGTCCCCAGGGCCCATTGTGACGTCCCAGGACCCCCCATTGTCCCCAGGGCCCATTGTGACATCCTGTGGATCCCTCCTTGTCCCCAGGGCCCATTGTGACGTCCCAGGACCCCCCATTGTCCCCAGGGCCCATTGTGATATGCTGGGGAGCCCTCTTTGTCCCCAGGGCCCATTTTGAAATTCAGGGGACCCCAACTTGTCCTCAGGGCCCATTCTGATATCCTGGGGACACTCTTTGTCCCCAGAGCCCATTGTGACATCCCAGGACCGCCTGTTGTCCCCAGGGCCCATTGTGACATCCTGGGGACCCCATTGCCACCAGAGCCCATTGTGATATCCTGGCGACAACCCTTTGTCCCCAGGGCCCATTGTGATATCCTGAGGACCGCCCTTTGTCCCCAGGGCCCATTGTGACGTCCCAGGACCCCCCATTGTCCCCAGGGCCCATTGTGACATTCAGGGGCCCCCGTTTGTCATTGGGGCCCATTGTGAGATCCCAGGACCCCACATTGTCCCAAGGGCCCATTGTGACTTTCAGGAGACTCCACTTGTCCCCAGGACCCATTGTGACACTATAGGGACCCCCCCTTGTGCCCAGTGCCCATTGTGACACCGTGGGTACCACCCTTGTCCGCAGGGCCCATTGTGACATCCTGGGGACACCCCCTTGTCCCCAGGGCCCATTGTGACATCCTGGGGATCCCTCCTTGTCCCCAGGGCCCATTGTGACGTCCCAGGACCCCCCATTGTCCCCAGGACCCATTGTGACATTCAGGGGACCCCCTTTGTCACTGGGGCCCATTGTGAAATCCCAGGACCCCACATTGTCCCCAGGGCCCATTGTGACATCCTGGGGACCCCCCCTTTGTCCCCAGTGCCCATTGTGACATCCTGCGGACCCCCCTTTGTCCCCAGGGCCCATTTTGACATTCAGGGGACCCACAATTGTCCTCAGGGCCCATTGTGAGGTCCCAGGAGCCCCATTGTCCCCAGGGCCCATTGTGACATCCTCGGCACCCCCTTGTCCCCAGGGTCCATTGTGACACTATGGGGACCCCCCCTTGTCCCCAGGGTCCATTGTGACACTATGGGGACCCCCCCTTGTGCCCAGGGCCCATTGTGACACCGTGGGTACCACCCTTGTCTGCAGGACTCATTGTGACATCCCAGGACCCCCCATTGTCCCCAGGGCCCATTGTGACATTCAGGGGACCCCCCTTGTCCCCAGGGCCCATTCTGATACCGTGGGGACCCCCTTTGTCCCCAGAGCCCATTGTGACATGCTGGGGACGCTCTTTGTCCCCAGGGCCCATTGTGAAATCCTGGGGACCCTCCTTGTCCCCAGAGCCCATTGTGACATCCAGGGGACCCCCTTTGTCCCCAGGGCCCATTGTGGCACCATAGGGACCCCCTTTGTCACTGGGGCCCATTCTGACATCCCAGGACCCCCCCTGGTCCCCAGGGCCCATTGTGACATGCTGGGGACCCCCTTTGTCCCAAGACTTCATTGTGACATCCTGGGGACCCCCCTTGTCCTCAGGGTCCATTGTGACAGCCCAGGACCTTACATTGTCCCCAAGGCCCATTGTGATATCTGGGGGACCCCCTTGTTCCCAAGGCCCATTGTGACATCCTGGGGACCCACCCTTGTCCCCAGGGCCCATTGTGACATCCCAGGACCTTACTTTGTCCCCAGGGCCCATTGTGACATCCTGGGGACCCCCCCTTGTCCCCAGGGCCCATTGTGACGTCCCAGGACCCCCCATTGTCCCCAGGGCCCATTGTGACATCCTGGGGATCCCTCCTTGTCCCCAGGGCCCATTGTGACATCCCAGGACCCCCCATTGTCCCCAGGTCCCATTGTGACATCCTCTGCACCCCCTTGTCCCCAGGGCCCATTGTGACATCCTGGGGATCCCCCCTTGTCCCCAGGGCCCATTGTGACGTCCCAGGACCCCCCATTGTCCCCAGGGCCCATTGTGACATTCAGGGGCCCCCGTTTGTCACTGGGGCCCATTGTGACATCCCAGGACCCCACTTGTCCCCAGGACCCATTGTGACACTATAGGGACCCCCCCTTGTGCCCAGTGACCATTGTGGCACCGTGGGTACCACCCTTGTCCCCAGGGCCCATTGTGACATCCTGGGAATCCCTCCTTGTCCCCAGGGCCCATCGTGACGTCCCAGGTCCCCCGTTTTCCCCAGGGCCCATTGTGACATCCTCGGCACCCCCTTGTCCCCAAGGCCCATTGTGACATTCAGGGGACCCCTCTTTGTCCCCAGGGCCCATTGTGACATCCTGGGGACCCCCCCTTGTTCCCAGGGCCCACTGTGACGTCCCACGACCCGCCATTGTCCCCAGGGCCCTGTGTGACATCCTGGGGTGCCCTCCTTGTCCCCAGGGCCCATTGTGACATCCCAGGACCCCACATTGTCCCCAGGGCCCATTGTGACTTTCAGGGGACCCCACTTGTCCCCAGGAACCATTGTGACACTATAGGGACCCCACCTTGTGCCCAGTGACCATTGTGACACCGTGAGTACCACCCTTGTCCCCAGGGCCCATTGTGACATCCTGGGAATCCCTCCTTGTCCCCAGGGCCCATTGTGACGTCCCAGGACCCCCCAGTGTCCCCGGGGCCCATTGTGACATTCAGGGGACCCCCTTTGTCACTGGGGCCCTTTGTGACATCCCAGGACCCCACATTGTCCCCAGGACCTATTGTGACATCCTGGGGACCCCACTTGTCCCCAGGACCCATTGTGACACTATGGGGACCCCCCCTTGTGCCCAGGGCCCATTTTGACACCGTCGACACCCGCCTTTGTCCCCAGAGCCCATTGTGACATCCAGGGGACCCCCTTTGTCCCCAGGGCCCATTGTGGCACCATGAGGACCCTCTTTGTCACTGGGGCCCATTGTGACATCCCAGGACCCCCCCTGGTCCCCAGGGCCCATTGTGACATCCGGGGGACCCCCTTGTCCCCAGGGCCCATTGTGACACCATGGGGTCCCACTTTGTCCCCAGGGCCCATTGAAATGTCCCAGGACCACCCTTTGTCCCCAGGGCTTATTGTGACACCATGGGGATCTCCCTTGTCCCCAGGGCCCATTGTGACATCCCACGATCCCCCTTTGTCCCCAGTGCTATTGTGAAATCCTGGGGACCCCTTTTGTCCCCAGGGCCCATTGTGGCACCATGGGGAACCCCTTTGTCACTGGGGGCCATTGTGACATTCCAGGATTCCACTTTGTCCCCAGGGTTCGTTCTGACACCTTGGGGACTCCCATTGTCCCCAGGGCCCATTGTGACATCCTGGGCAACCCCATTGTCCCCAGGGCCCATTGTGACATCTGGGGGACGCCCTTGTCCCCAGGACCCATCGTGGCACCGCGGGGACCCTCCTTGTCACTTGGGGCCATTGTGACACCATGGGGACGCCCCCCTTTGTCCCCAGTGCCCATTGTGACATGCTGCAAACCCCCCTTTGTCCCCAGGGCCCATTTTGACATTCAGGGGACCCCTCTTTGTCCCCAGGGCCCATTGTGACACTATGGGGACCCCCCCTTGTGCCCAGGGCCCATTGTGACACCGTGGGTACCACCCTTGTCCCCAGGGCTCATTGTGACATCCCAGGACCCCCCATTGTCCCAAGACTTCATTGTGACATCCTGGGGTCCCCCCTTGTCCTCAGGGTCCATTGTGACAGCCCAGGACCTTACATTGTCCCCGGGGCCCATTGTGATATCTGGGGGACCCCCTTGTTCCCAAGGCCCATTGTGACATCCTGGGGACCCCCCCTTGTCCCCAGGGCCCATTGTGACATCCCAGGACGCCCCATTGTCCCCAGGGCCCATTGTGACATCTTCGGCACGCCCTTGTCCCCGGGGCCCATTGTGACATCCTGGGGACCCCCCCTTGTCCCCAGAGCCCATTGTGACGTCCCAGGACCCCCCATTGTCCCCAGGGCCCATTGTGACATCCTGGGGATCCCTCCTTGTCCCCAGGGCCCATTGTGATGTCCCAGGACCCCCCATTGTCCCCAGGGCCCATTGTGACATTCAGGGGACCCCTCTTTGTCCCCAGGGCCCATTGTGACATCCTGGGGACCCCCCCTTGTCCCCAGGGCCCATTGTGATGTCCCAGGACCCCCCATTGTCCCCAGGGCCCATTGTGACATCCTGGGGACCCCCCCTTGTCCCCAGGGCCCATTGTGACGTCCCAGGACCCCCCATTGTCCCCAGGGCCCATTGTGACATCCTGTGGATCCCTCCTTGTCCCCAGGGCCCATTGTGACGTCCCAGGACCCCCCATTGTCCCCAGGGCCCATTGTGATATGCTGGGGAGCCCTCTTTGTCCCCAGGGCCCATTTTGAAATTCAGGGGACCCCAACTTGTCCTCAGGGCCCATTCTGATATCCTGGGGACACTCTTTGTCCCCAGGGCCCATTGTGACATCCCAGGACCGCCTGTTGTCCCCAGGGCCCATTGTGACATCCTGGGGACCCCATTGCCACCAGAGCCCATTGTGATATCCTGGCGACAACCCTTTGTCCCCACGGCCCATTGTGATATCCTGAGGACCGCCCTTTGTCCCCAGGGCCCATTGTGACGTCCCAGGACCCCCCATTGTCCCCAGGGCCCATTGTGACATTCAGGGGCCCCCGTTTGTCATTGGGGCCCATTGTGAGATCCCAGGACCCCACATTGTCCCAAGGGCCCATTGTGACTTTCAGGAGACTCCACTTGTCCCCAGGACCCATTGTGACACTATAGGGACCCCCCCTTGTGCCCAGTGCCCATTGTGACACCGTGGGTACCACCCTTGTCCGCAGGGCCCATTGTGACATCCTGGGGACACCCCCTTGTCCCCAGGGCCCATTGTGACATCCTGGGGATCCCTCCTTGTCCCCAGGGCCCATTGTGACGTCCCAGGACCCCCCATTGTCCCCAGGACCCATTGTGACATTCAGGGGACCCCCTTTGTCACTGGGGCCCATTGTGAAATCCCAGGACCCCACATTGTCCCCAGGGCCCATTGTGACATCCTGGAGACCCCCCCTTTGTCCCCAGTGCCCATTGTGACATCCTGCGGACCCCCCTTTGTCCCCAGGGCCCATTTTGACATTCAGGGGACCCACCATTGTCCTCAGGGCCCATTGTGAGGTCCCAGGAACCCCATTGTCCCCAGGGCCCATTGTGACATCCTCGGCACCCCCTTGTCCCCAGGGTCCATTGTGACACTATGGGGACCCCCCCTTGTCCCCAGGGCCCATTGTGACATCCTGGGGATCCCTCCTTGTCCCCAGGGCCCATTGTGACGTCCCAGGACCCCCCATTGTCCCCAGGACCCATTGTGACATTCAGGGGACCCCCTTTGTCACTGGGGCCCATTGTGAAATCCCAGGACCCCACATTGTCCCCAGGGCCCATTGTGACATCCTGGGGACCCCCCCTTTGTCCCCAGTGCCCATTGTGACATCCTGCGGACCCCCCTTTGTCCCCAGGGCCCATTTTGACATTCAGGGGACCCACCATTGTCCTCAGGGCCCATTGTGAGGTCCCAGGACCCCCCATTGTCCCCAGGGTCCATTGTGACATCCTCGGCACCCCCTTGTCCCGAGGGTCCATTGTGACACTATGGGGACCCCCCCTTGTGCCCAGGGCCCATTGTGACACCGTGGGTACCACCCTTGTCCCCAGGGCTCATTGTGACATCCCAGGACCCCCCATTGTCCCAAGACTTCATTGTGACATCCTGGGGTCCCCCCTTGTCCTCAGGGTCCATTGTGACAGCCCAGGACCTTACATTGTCCCCGGGGCCCATTGTGATATCTGGGGGACCCCCTTGTTCCCAAGGCCCATTGTGACATCCTGGGGACCCCCCCTTGTCCCCAGGGCCCATTGTGACATCCCAGGACCCCCCATTGTCCCCAGGGCCCATTGTGACATCCTCGGCACGCCCTTGTCCCCGGGGCCCATTGTGACATCCTGGGGACCCCCCCTTGTCCCCAGGGCCCATTGTGACGTCCCAGGACCCCCCATTGTCCCCAGGGCCCATTGTGACATCCTCTGCACCCCCTTGTCCCCAGGGCCCATTGTGACATTCAGGGGACCCCTCTTTGTCCCCAGGGCCCATTGTGACATCCTGGGGACGGCCCCTTGTCCCCAGGGCCCATTGTGATGTCCCAGGACCCCCCATTGTCCCCAGGGCCCATTGTGACATCCTCTGCACCCCCTTGTCCCCAGGGCCCATTGTGACATTCAGGGGACCCCTCTTTGTCCCCAGGGCCCATTGTGACATCCTGGGGACCCCCCCTTGTCCCCAGGGCCCATTGTGACATCCTGGGGACCCCCCTTGTCCCCAGGGCCCATTGTGACGTCCCAGGACCCCCCATTGTCCCCAGGGCCCATTGTGACATCCTGGGGATCCCTCCTTGTCCGCAGGGCCCATTGTGACGTCCCAGGACCCCCCATTGTCCCCAGGACCTATTGTGACATTCAGGGGACCCCCTTTGTCACTGGGGCCCATTGTGACACCATGGAGACCCCCGCTTGTCCTCAGGGTCCATTGTGACATCCTGGGCACCCCCCATTTTCCCCAGGACCCATTGTGACATCCTGGCCATCCCCTTCCTCCCAGGGCCCATTGTGGCACCATGGGGACACCCCCTTTGTCCCCAGGGCCCATTGTGACATCCCAGGACCCCCCTTTGTCCCCAGGGCCCATTGTAGCACCATGGGGACCCCCTTTGACCCCAGGGCCCATTGTGGCACA
Organism: Patagioenas fasciata; assembly: GCF_037038585.1. Taxonomy (NCBI): domain Eukaryota; kingdom Metazoa; phylum Chordata; class Aves; order Columbiformes; family Columbidae; genus Patagioenas; species Patagioenas fasciata. Next base: position 28,263 of record NC_092534.1, on the reverse strand, counting down.
ATGGCAACCCCTTTTGTCCCCAGGGCCCATTGTGACATTCTTGGACCCCTCTTTGTCCCCAGGGCCTATTGTGACACCATGGGGATCCCTCCTTGTCACTGGGGACCCATTATGACACCATGGGGACCCCCCTTGTCCTCAGGACTCATTCTCACATCCTGGACACCCCGCATTGTCCCCAGGGCCCATTGTGACATCCACTGCACCCCCTTGTCCCCAGGGCCCATTTTGACATTCAGGGGACCCCTCTTTGTCCCCAGGGCCCATTGTGACATCCTGGGGACTCCCCCTTGTCCCCAGGGCCCATTGTGACGTCCCAGGACCCCCCATTGTCCCCAGGGCCCATTGTGACATCCTGTGGATCCCTCCTTGTCCCCAGGGCCCATTGTGACGTCCCAGGACCCCCCATTGTCCCCAGGGCCCATTGTGATATGCTGGGGAGCCCTCTTTGTCCCCAGGGCCCATTTTGAAATTCAGGGGACCCCAACTTGTCCTCAGGGCCCATTCTGATATCCTGGGGACACTCTTTGTCCCCAGGGCCCATTGTGACATCCCAGGACCGCCTGTTGTCCCCAGGGCCCATTGTGACATCCTGGGGACCCCATTGCCACCAGAGCCCATTGTGACATCCTGGGGATCCCTCCTTGTCCCCAGGGCCCATTGTGACGTCCCAGGACCCCCCATTGTCCCCAGGACCCATTGTGACATTCAGGGGACCCCCTTTGTCCCTGGGGCCCATTGTGAAATCCCAGGACCCCACATTGTCCCCAGGGCCCATTGTGACATCCTGGGGACCCCCCCTTTGTCCCCAGTGCCCATTGTGACATCCTGCGGACCCCCCTTTGTCCCCAGGGCCCATTTTGACATTCAGGGGACCCACCATTGTCCTCAGGGCCCATTGTGAGGTCCCAGGAACCCCATTGTCCCCAGGGCCCATTGTGACATCCTCGGCACCCCCTTGTCCCCAGGGTCCATTGTGACACTATGGGGACCCCCCCTTGTCCCCAGGGCCCATTGTGACATCCTGGGGATCCCTCCTTGTCCCCAGGGCCCATTGTGACGTCCCAGGACCCCCCAGTGTCCCCAGGACCCATTGTGACATTCAGGGGACCCCCTTTGTCACTGGGGCCCATTGTGAAATCCCAGGACCCCACATTGTCCCCAGGGCCCATTGTGAAATTTTGGGGACCCCCCCTTTGTCCCCAGTGCCCATTGTGACATCCTGCGGACCCCCCTTTGTCCCCAGGGCCTATTGTGACATCCTGGGGACCCCCCCTTGTCCCCAGGGCCTATTGTGACATCCTGGGGACCCCCCCTTGTCCCCAGGGCCCATTGTGACGTCCCAGGAACCCCCATTGTCCCCAGGGCCCATTGTGACATCCTGGGGATCCCTCCTTGTCCGCAGGGCCCATTGTGACGTCCCAGGACCCCCCATTGTCCCCAGGACCTATTGTGACATTCAGGGGACCCCCTTTGTCACTGGGGCCCATTGTGACACCATGGAGACCCCCGCTTGTCCTCAGGGTCCATTGTGACATCCTGGGCACCCCCCATTTTCCCCAGGACCCATTGTGACATCCTGGCCATCCCCTTCCTCCCAGGGCCCATTGTGGCACCATGGGGACACCCCCTTTGTCCCCAGGGCCCATTGTGACATCCCAGGACCCCCCTTTGTCCCCAGGGCCCATTGTAGCACCATGGGGACCCCCTTTGACCCCAGGGCCCATTGTGGCACAATGGCAACCCCTTTTGTCCCCAGGGCCCATTGTGACATTCTTGGACCCCACTTTGTCCCCAGGGCCTATTGTGACACCATGGGGATCCCTCCTTGCCACTGGGGACCCATTATGACACCATGGGGACCCCCCTTTTCTTCAGGACTCATTCTCACATCCTGGACACCCCGCATTGTCCCCAGGGCCCATTGTGACATCCACTGCACCCCCTTGTCCCCAGGGCCCATTTTGACATTCAGGGGACCCCTCTTTGTCCCCAGGGCCCATTGTGACATCCTGGGGACTCCCCCTTGTCCCCAGGGCCCATTGTGACGTCCCAGGACCCCCCATTGTCCCCAGGGCCCATTGTGACATCCTGTGGATCCCTCCTTGTCCCCAGGGCCCATTGTGACGTCCCAGGACCCCCCATTGTCCCCAGGGCCCATTGTGATATGCTGGGGAGCCCTCTTTGTCCCCAGGGCCCATTTTGAAATTCAGGGGACCCCAACTTGTCCTCAGGGCCCATTCTGATATCCTGGGGACACTCTTTGTCCCCAGGGCCCATTGTGACATCCCAGGACCGCCTGTTGTCCCCAGGGCCCATTGTGACATCCTGGGGACCCCATTGCCACCAGAGCCCATTGTGATATCCTGGCGACCACCCTTTGTCCCCACGGCCCATTGTGATATCCTGAGGACCGCCCTTTGTCCCCAGGGCCCATTCTGACGTCCCAGGATCCCCCATTGTCCCCAGGGCCCATTGTGACATTCAGGGGCCCCCGTTTGTCATTGGGGCCCATTGTGAGATCCCAGGACCCCACATTGTCCCAAGGGCTCATTGTGACTTTCAGGAGACTCCACTTGTCCCCAGGACCCATTGTGACACTATAGGGACCCCCCCTTGTGCCCAGTGCCCATTGTGACACCGTGGGTACCACCCTTGTCCCCAGGGCCCATTGTGACATCCACTGCACCCCCTTGTCCCCAGGGCCCATTGTGACATTCAGGGGACCCCTCTTTGTCCCCAGGGCCCATTGTGACATCCTGGGGACCCCCCATTGTCCCCAGGGCCCATTGTGATGTCCCAGGACCCCCCATTGTCCCCAGGGCCCATTGTGACATCCTGTGGATCCCTCCTTGTCTCCAGGGCCCATTGTGACGTCCCAGGACCCCCCATTGTCCCCAGGGCCCATTGTGATATGCTGGGGAGCCCTCTTTGTCCCCAGGGCCCATTGTGAAATTCAGGGGACCCCAACTTGTCCTCAGGGCCCATTCTGATATCCTGGGGACACTCTTTGTCCCCAGGGCCCATTGTGACATCCCAGGACCGCCTGTTGTCTTCAGGGCCCATTGTGACATCCTGGGGACCCCATTGTCACCAGAGCCCATTGTGATATCCTGGCGACCACCCTTTGTCCCCAGGGCCCATTGTGATATCCTGAAGACCGCCCTTTGTCCCCAGGGCCCATTGTGACGTCCCAGGACCCCCCATTGTCCCCAGGGCCCATTGTGACATTCAGGGGCCCCCGTTTGTCATTGGGGCCCATTGTGAGATCCCAGGACCCCACATTGTCCCAAGGGCCCACTGTGACTTTCAGGGGACTCCACTTGTCCCCAGGACCCATTGTGACACTATAGGGACCCACCCTTGTGCCCAGTGCCCATTGTGACACCGTGGGTACCACCCTTGTCCGCAGGGCCCATTGTGACATCCTGGGGACACCCCCTTGTCCCCATGGCCCATTGTGACATTTTGGGAATCCCTCCTTGTCCCCAGGGCCCATTGTGACGTCCCAGGACCCCCCATTGTCCCCAGGACCCATTGTGACATTCAGGGGACCCCCTTTGTCACTGGGGCCCATTGTGAAATCCCAGGACCCCACATTGTCCCCAGGGCCCATTGTGACATCCTGGGGACCCCCCCTTTGTCCCCAGTGCCCATTGTGACATCCTGCGGACCCCCCTTTGTCCCCAGGGCCCATTTTGACATTCAGGGGACCCACCATTGTCCTCAGGGCCCATTGTGAGGTCCCAGGACCCCCCATTGTCCCCAGGGCCCATTGTGACATCCTTGGCACCCCCTTGTACCCAGGGTCCCTTGTGAGGTCCCAGGACCCCACATTGTCCCCAGGGCCCATTGTGACATCCTTGGCACCCCCTTGTCCCCAGGGTCCATTGTGACACTATGGGGACCCCCCCTTGTGCCCAGGGCCCATTGTGACACTGTGGGTACCACCCTTGCCTGCAGGGCTCATTGTGACATCCCAGGACCCCCCATTGTCCCCAGGGCCCATTGTGACATTTCGGGGGACCCCCCTTTGTCCCCAGGGCCCATTCTGATACCATGGGGACCCCCTTTGTCCCCAGGGCCCATTGTGACATGCTGGGGATGCTCTTTGTCCCCAGGGCCCATTGTGACATCCTGGGGACCCTCCTTGTCCCCAGAGCCCATTGTGACATCCAGGGGACCCCCTTTGTCCCCAGGGCCCATTGTGGCACCATAGGGACGCCCTTTGTCACTGGGGCCCATTGTGACATCCTCTGCACCCCCTTGTCCCCAGGGCCCATTGTGACATCCTGGGGACCCCCCCTTGTCCCCAGGGCCCATTGTGACGTCCCAGGATCCCCCATTGTCCCCAGGGCCCATTGTGACACTATGGGGACCCCCCGTTGTGCCCAGGGCCCATTGTGACACCGTGGGTACCACCCTTGTCCGCAGGGCTCATTGAGACATCCCAGGACCCCAGCTAGTCCCCAGGGCCCATTGTGACATCCTCTGCACCCCCTTGTCCCCAGGGCCCATTGTGACATCCCGGGGACCCCCCCTTGTCCCCAGGGCCCATTGTGACGTCCCAGGAACCCCCATTGTCCCCAGGGCCCATTGTGACATCCTGGGGATCCCTCCTTGTCCCCAGGGCCCATTGTGACGTCCCAGGACCCCCCATTGTCCCCAGGACCTATTGTGACATTCAGGGGACCCCCTTTGTCACTGGGGCCCATTGTGACACCATGGAGACCCCCGCTTGTCCTCAGGGTCCATTGTGACATCCTGGGCACCCCCCATTTTCCCCAGGACCCATTGTGACATCCTGGCCACCCCCTTGCTCGCAGGGCCCGTTGTGGCACCATGGGGACACCCCCTTTGTCCCCAGGTCCCATTGTGACATCCTAGGACCCCCCTTTGTCCCCAGGGCACATTGTAGCACCATGGGGACCCCCTTTGACCCCAGGGCCCATTGTGGCACCATGGCAACCCCTTTTGTCCCCAGGGCCCATTGTGACATTCTTGGACCCCACTTTGTCCCCAGGGCCTATTGTGACACCATGGGGACCCCTCCTTGTCCTCAGGACTCATTCTGACATCCTGGACACCCCCCATTGTCCCCAGGGCCCATTGTGACATCCACTGCACCCCCTGTCCCCAGGTCCCATTGTGACGTCCCAGGATCCCCCATTGTCCCCAGGGCCCATTGTGACACTATGGGGACCCCCCCTTGTCCCCAGGGCCCATTGTGACGTCCTGGGGACCCCCCCTTGTCCCCAGGGCCCATTGTGACGTCCCAGGATCCCCCATTGTCCCCAGGGCCCATTGTGACATCCACTGCACCCCCTGTCCCCAGGTCCCATTGTGACGTCCCAGGATCCCCCATTGTCCCCAGGGCCCATTGTGACACTATGGGGACCCCCCCTTGTCCCCAGGGCTCATTGTGACATCCTGGGGACCCCGCTTTGTCCCCAGGGCCCATTCTGATACCGTGGGGACCCCCTTTGTCCCCAGGGCCCATTGTGACATCCTGGGGACCCTCCTTGTCCCCAGAGCCCATTGTGACATCCTGGGGACCCCATTTTCCCCAGGACCCATTGTGACACTATGGGTACCCCCCCTTGTCCCCAGGGCCAATTGTGACATCGCAGGACCCCCATTGGCCCCAGGGTGCATTTTGACATCCTGGGGATGCCCCCTTGTCACCGGGACCCATTGTGACGTCCCAGGACGCCCCATTGTGTCCAGGGCCCATTGTGACATCCTGGGGATCCCTGCTTGACCCCAGGGCCCATTGTGACGTCTTAGGACGCCCCGTTGTCCCCAGGGCCCATTGTGACATCCTGGGGACCCCCCCTTGTCCCCAGGGCCCATTGTTACATTCTGGGGATCCCTCCTTGTCCCCAGGGCCCATTGTGACGTCCCAGGACCCCCCACTGTCCTCAGGACCCATTGTAACATTCAGGGGACCCCCTTTGTCACTGGGGCCCATTGTGACATCCCAGGACCCCACATTGTCCCCAGGGCCCATTGTGACATCCTGGGGACCCCATTTTCCCCAGGACCCATTGTGACACTATGGGTACCCCCCCCTTGTCCCCAGGGCCAATTGTGACGTCCCAGGACCCCCCATTGTTCCCAGGGCCCATTGTGATGTCCTTGGGAGACCCCTCTCTTCCCAGGGCTCATTGTGACTTTCAGGGGACCCCACCTTGTCCCCAGGACTGATTGTGACGTCCTAGGGCCCCTCTGTGTCCCCAGGGCCCATTGTGACGTCCCAGGACCCCCATTGTCCCCAGGGCCCATTGTGACATCCTCGGCACCCCCTTGTCCCCAGGGCCCATTGTGACATTCAGGGGACCCCTCTTTGTCCCCAGGGCCCATTGTGACATCCTGGGGACCCCCTCTTGTCCCCAGGGCCCATTGTGACGTCCCAGGACCCCCCATTGTCCCCAGGGCCCATTGTGACATCCTGGGGATCCCTCCTTGTCCCCAGGGCCCATTGTGTCGTCCCAGGACCCCCCATTGTCCCCAGGGCCCATTGTGACATTCAGGGGACCCCCTTTGTCACTGGGGCCCATTGTGACATCCCAGGACCCCCCATTGTCCCCAGGGCCCATTGTGACATCCTGGGGACCCCCATGTCACTGGGGCCTATTGTGATGTCCCAGGACCCCCCATTGTCCCCAGGGCCCATTGTGACATCCTGGGGACCCCCATGTCACTGGGGCCCATTGTGATGTCCCAGGACCCCGCATTGTCCCCAGAGCCCATTGTGACATCCTGGAGACCCCCTTTGTCTCCAGGGCCCATTGTGACGTCCCAGGACCCCCCATTGTCCCCAGAGCCCATTGTGAGTTCCTGGAGACCCCCTTGTCCCCAGGTCCCATTGTGACATCCTGGGGAGCCTCTTTGTCCCCAGGGCCCATTGTGACATCCTGGGGACCTCCTTGTCCCCAGGACCCATCCTGGCACCGTGGAGACCTCCCTTGTCACTGGGGACCCATTGTGACACCATGGGGACCTCCCATTGTCCTCAGGGCCCATTGAGACATCCTGGGGACCCCCTTTGTCACTGGGGACCCATTGTGACATCCAACGAACCCCATTTTCCCAAGGGCCCATTGTGACATCCTGGGGACCCCCCTTTGTCTCCAGGACATATTGTGACACCGTGGGGACCTCATTAGTCCCCAGGGCCCATTGTGACATCCTAGGGATCCCCTCTTGTCCCCAGGGCCCATTGTGACGTCCCAAGACCCCCCATTGTCCCCAGGGCCCATTGTGACCTCCTCGGCACCCCCTTGTCCCTAGGGCCCATTGTGACATTCACGGGACCCCCCTTTGTCCCCAGGGCCCATTGTGACATTCAGGGGACCCCACATTGTCCCCAGGGCCCATTGTGACATCCTGGGGACCCCACTTGTCCCCAGGACCCATTGTGACACTATGGGGACCCCCACCTGTGCCCAGGGCCCATTGTGACACCGTGGGTACCACCCTTGTCTGCAGGGCTCATTGTGACATCCCAGGACCCCCCATTGTCCCCAGGGCCCATTGTGACATTCAGGGGACCCCCCTTTGTCCCCAGGGGCCATTCTGATACCGTGGGGACCCCCTTTGTCCCCAGGGCCCATTGTCACATGCTGGGGACGCTCTTTGTCCCCAGGGCCCATTGTGACATCCTGGGGACCCTCCTTGTCCCCAGAGCCCATTGTGACATCCAGGGGACCCCCTTTGTCCCCAGGGCCCATTGTGGCACCATAGGGACCCCCTTTGTCACTAGGGCCCATTGTGACATCCCAGGACCCCCCCTAGTCCCCAGGGCCCATTGTGACATCCTGGGGACGCTCTTTGTCCCCAGGGCCCATTGTGACATCCTGGGGACCCTCCTTGTCCCCAGAGCCCATTGTGACATCCAGGGGACCCCCTTTGTCCCCAGGGCCCATTGTGGCACCATAGGGACCCCCTTTGTCACTGGGGCCCATTGTGACATCCCAGGACCCCCCCTGGTCCCCAGGCCCCATTGTGACATCCTGGGGACCCCCTTTGTCCCAAGACTTCATTGTTACATCCTGGGGACCCCCCTTGTCCTCAGGGTCCATTGTGACAGCCCAGGACCTTACATTGTCCCCAAGGCCCATTGTGATATCTGGGGGACCCCCTTGTTCCCAAGGCCCATCGTGACATCCTGGGGACCCACCCTTCTTCCCAGGGCCCATTGTGACATCCCAGGACCCCCCATTGTCCCCAGGGGCCATTGTGACATCCTGGGGATCCCTCCTTGTCCCCAGGACCCATTGTGATGTCCCAGGACCCCCCATTGTCTACAGGGCCCATTGTGACATCCTCTGCACCCCCTTGTCCCCAGGGCCCATTGTGACATTCAGGGGACCCCTCTTTGTCCCCAGGGCCCATTGTGACATCCAGGGGATCCCTCCTTGTCCCCAGGGCCCATTGTGACGTCCCAGGACCCCCCATTGTCCCCAGGACCTATTGTGACATTCAGGGGACCCCCTTTGTCACTGGGGCCCATTGTGACACCATGGAGACCCCCGCTTGTCCTCAGGGTCCATTGTGACATCCTGGGCACCCCCCATTTTCCCCAGGACCCATTGTGACATCCTGGCCATGCCCTTGCTCCCAGGGCCCGTTGTGGCACCATGGGTATTCCCCCTTTGTCCCCAGGGCCCATTGTGACTTTCAGGGGACCCCCCTTTGTACCCAGGGCCCATTGTAGCACCATGGGAACCCCCTTTGACCCCAGGGCCCATTGTGGCACCATGGCAACCCCTTTTGTCCCCAGGGCCCATTGTGACATTCTTGGACCCCACTTTGTCCCCAGGGCCTATTGTGACACCATGGGGACCCCTCCTTGTCACTGGGGACCCACTGTGACACCATGGGGACCCCCCCTTGTCCTCAGGACTCATTCTCACATCCTGGACACCCCCCATTGTCCCCAGGGCCCATTGTGACATCCACTGCACCCCCTTGTCCCCAGGGCCCATTGTGACATTCAGGGGACCCCTCTTTGTCCCCAGGGCCCATTGTGACATCCTGGGGACCCCCCCTTGTCCCCAGGGCCCATTGTGACGTCCCAGGACCCCCCATTGTCCCCAGGGCCCATTGTCACATCCTCGGCAGCCCCTTGTCCCCAGGGCCCATTGTGACATTCAGGGGACCCCTCTTTGTCCCCAGGGCCCATTGTGACATCCTGGGGACCCCCCCTTGTCCCCAGGGCCCATTGTGACGTCCCAGGACCCGACATTGTCCCCAGGGCCCATTGTGACATCCTCTGCACCCCCTTGTCCCCAGGGCCCATTGTGACGTCCCAGGACCCCCATTGTCCCCAGGGCCCATTGTGACATTCAGGGGACCCCCCTTTGTCCCCAGGGCCCATTCTGATACCGTGGGGACCTCCTTTGTCCCCAGGGCCCATTGTGACATGCTGGGGACGCTCTTTGTCCCCAGGGCCCATTGTGACATCCTGGGGACACTCCTTGTCCGCAGAGCCCATTGTGACATCCAGGGGACCCCCTTTGTCCCCAGGGCCCACTGTGGCACCATGAGGACCCTCTTTGTCACTGGAGCCCATTGTGACATCCCATGACCCCCCTTTGTCCCCAGTGCTATTGTGAAATCCTGGGGACCCCTTTTGTCCCCAGGGCCCATTATGACACCATGGGGAACCCCTTTGTCACTGGGGGCCATTGTGACATTCCAGGATTCCACTTTGTCCCCAGGGCTCGTTCTGACACCTTGGGGACTCCCATTGTCCCCAGGGCCCATTGTGACATCCTGGGCAACCCCATTGTCCCCAGGGCCCATTGTGACATCTGGGGGACGCCCTTGTCCCCAGGACCCATCGTGGCACCGTAGGGACCCTCCTTGTCACTTGGGCCCATTGTGACACCATGGGGACGCCCCCCTTTGTCCCCAGTGCCCATTGTGACATCCTGCGGACCCCCCTTTGCCCCCAGGGCCCATTGTGACATTCAGGGGACCCACCATTGTCCTCAGGGCCCATTGTGAGGTCCCAGGACCCCCCATTGTCCGCAGGGCCCATTGTGACATCCTCGACACCGCCTTGTGCCCAGGGCCCATTGTGACATTCAGGGGACCCCTCTTTGTCCCCAGGGCCCATTGTGACATCCTGGGGACCCCCCCTTGTCCCCAGGGCCCATTGTGATGTCCCAGGACCCGCCCTTGTCCCCAGGGCCCTGTGTGACATCCTGGGGTGCCCTCCTTGTCCCCAGGGCCCATTGTGACGTCCCAGGACCCCCCATTGTCCCCGGGGCCCATTGTGACATTCAGGGGCCCCCGTTTGTCACTGGGGCCCATTGTGACATCCCAGGACCCCACATTGTCCCCAGGGCCCATTGTGACTTTCAGGGGACCCCACTTGTCCCCAGGACCCATTGTGACACCATAGGGACCCCCTTTGTCACTGGGGCCCATTGTGACATCCCAGGACCCCCCCTGGTCCCCAGGCCCCATTGTGACATCCTGGGGACCCCCTTTGTCCCAAGACTTCATTGTGACATCCTGGGGACCCCCCTTGTCCTCAGGGTCCATTGTGACAGCCCAGGACCTTACATTGTCCCCAGGGCCCATTGTGATATCTGGGGGACCCCCTTGTTCCCAAGGCCCATCGTGACATCCTGGGGACCCACCCTTGTTCCCAGGGCCCATTGTGACATCCCAGGACCCCCCATTGTCCCCAGGGGCCATTGTGACATCCTGGGGATCCCTCCTTGTTACCAGGACCCATTGTGATGTCCCAGGACCCCCCATTGTCCCCAGGGCCCATTGTGACATTCAGGGGACCCCTCTTTGTCCCCAGGGCCCATTCTGACATCCAGGGGATCCCTCCTTGTCCCCAGGGCCCATTGTGACGTCCCAGGACCCCCCATTGTCCCCAGGACCTATTGTGACATTCAGGGGACCCCCTTTGTCACTGGGGCCCATTGTGACACCATGGAGACCCCCGCTTGTCCTCAGGGTCCATTGTGACATCCTGGGCACCCCCCATTTTCCCCAGGACCCATTGTGACATCCTGGCCATGCCCTTGCTCCCAGGGCCCGTTGTGGCACCATGGGGATTCCCCCTTTGTCCCCAGGGCCCATTGTGACTTTCAGGGGACCCCCCTTTGTCCTCAGGGCCCATTGTAGCACCATGGGGACCCCCTTTGACCCCAGGGCCCATTGTGGCACCATGGCAACCCCTTTTGTCCCCAGGGCCCATTGTGACATTCTTGGACCCCACTTTGTCCCCAGGGCCTATTGTGACACCATGGGGACCCCTCCTTGTCACTGGGGACCCATTGTGACACCATGGGGACCCCCCCTTGTCCTCAGGACTCATTCTCACATCCTGGACACCCCCCATTGTCCCCAGGGCCCATTTTGACATCCACTGCACCCCCTTGTCCCCAGGGCCCATTGTGACATTCAGGGGACCCCTCTTTGTCCCCAGGGCCCATTGTGACATCCTGGGGACCCCCCCTTGTCCCCAGGGCCCATTGTGACGTCCCAGGACCCCCCATTGTCCCCAGGGCCCATTGTCACATCCTCGGCAGCCCCTTGTCCCCAGGGCCCATTGTGACATTCAGGGGACCCCTCTTTGTCCCCAGGGCCCATTGTGACATCCTGGGGACCCCCCCTTGTCCCCAGGGCCCATTGTGACGTCCCAGGACCCGACATTGTCCACAGGGCCCATTGTGACATCCAGGGCACCCCCTTGTCCCCAGGGCCCATTGTGACGTCCCAGGACCCCCATTGTCCCCAGGGCCCATTGTGACATTCAGGGGACCCCCCTTTGTCCCCAGGGCCCATTCTGATACCGTGGGGACCTCCTTTGTCCCCAGGGCCCATTGTGACATGCTGGGGACGCTCTTTGTCCCCAGGGCCCATTGTGACATCCTGGGGACCCTCCTTGTCCGCAGAGCCCATTGTGACATCCAGGGGACCCCCTTTGTCCCCAGGGCCCATTGTGGCACCATGAGGACCCTCTTTGTCACTGGAGCCCATTGTGACATCCCATGACCCCCCTTTGTCCCCAGTGCTATTGTGAAATCCTGGGGACCCCTTTTGTCCCCAGGGCCCATTATGACACCATGGGGAACCCTTTTGTCACTGGGGGCCATTGTGACATTCCAGGATTCCACTTTGTCCCCAGGGCTCGTTCTGACACCTTGGGGACTCCCATTGTCCCCAGGGCCCATTGTGACATCCCAGGACCGCCTGTTGTCCCCAGGGCCCATTGTGACATCTGGGGGACGCCCTTGTCCCCAGGACCCATCGTGGCACCGTGGGGACTCTCCTTGTCACTTGGGCCCATTGTGACACCATGGGGACGCCCCCCTTTGTCCCCAGTGCCCATTGTGACATCCTGCGGACCCCCCTTTGCCCCCAGGGCCCATTGTGACATTCAGGGGACCCACCATTGTCCTCAGGGCCCATTGTGAGGTCCCAGGACCCCCCATTGTCCACAGGGCCCATTGTGACATCCTCGGCACCGCCTTGTGCCCAGGGCCCATTGTGACATTCAGGGGACCCCTCTTTGTCCCCAGGGCCCATTGTGACATCCTGGGGACCCCCCCTTGTCCCCAGGGCCCATTGTGATGTCCCAGGACCCGCCATTGTCCCCAGGGCCCTGTGTGACATCCTGGGGTGCCCTCCTTGTCCCCAGGGCCCATTGTGACGTCCCAGGACCCCCCATTGTCCCCGGGGCCCATTGTGGCATTCAGGGGCCCCCGTTTGTCACTGGGGCCCATTGTGACATCCCAGGACCCCACATTGTCCCCAGGGCCCATTGTGACTTTCAGGGGACCCCACTTGTCCCCAGGACCCATTGTGACACTATAGGGACCCCGCCTTGTGCCCAGTGACCATTGTGACACCGTGAGTACCACCCTTGTCCGCAGGGCTCATTGTGACATCCCAGGACCCCCTATTGTCTCCAGGGGCCATGGTGACATCCTGGGGACACCCTTTGTCCCCAGGGCCCATTTTGACACCGTCGACACCCCCCTTTGTCCCCAGAGCCCATTGTGACATCCAGGGGACCCCCTTTGTCCCCAGGGCCCACTGTGGCACCATGAGGACCCCCTTTGTCACTGGGGCCCATTGTGACATCCCAGGACCCCCCCTGGTCCCCAGAGCCCATTGTGACATCCAGGGGACCCCCTTTGTCCCCAGGGCCCATTGTGGCACCATGAGGACCCCCTTTGTCACTGGGGCCCATTGTGACATCCCAGGAACCCCCTGGTCCCCAGGGCCCATTGTGACATCCCGGGGACCCCGCTTGTCCTCATGGTCCATTGTGACAGCCCAGGACCTTACTTTGTCCCCAGGGCCCATTGCGATATCTGGGGGACCCCCTTGTCCCCAGGGCCCATTGTGACACCATGGGGACCCCCCTTTTCCCCAGGGCCCATCGTGACATCCTGGGGACCCCCCTTTGTCCCCAGGGCCCATTATGACATCCTGGGGTCCCCCCTTTGTCCCCAGGGCCCATTGAAATGTCCCAGGACCACCCTTTGTCCCCAGGGTTCATTGTGACATCCTGGGGACCCCATTTGTCCCCACGGCCCATTGTGGCACCATGGGGACCCCGTTTGTCACTGGGGCCCATTGTGACATCCCAGGACCCCACTTTGTCCCCAGGGCTTATTGTGACACCATGGGGATCTCCCTTGTCCCCAGGGCCCATTGTGACATCCCATGACCCCTCTTTGTCCCCAGTGCTATTGTGAAATCCTGGGGACCCCTTTTGTCCCCAGGGCCCATTGTGGCACCATGGGGAACCCCTTTGTCACTGGGGGCCATTGTGACATTCCAGGATTCCACTTTGTCTCCGGGGCTCGTTCTGTCACCTTGGGGACTCCCATTGTCCCCAGGGCCCATTTTGACATCTGGGGGACGCCCTTGTCCCCAGGACCCATTGTGGCACCGTGGGGACCCTCCTTGTCACTTGGGCCCATTGTGACACCATGGGGACCCCCCCTTTGTCCCCAGTGCCCATTGTGACATCCTGGGGACCCCCCTTTGTCCCCAGGGCGCATTGTGACATTCAGGGGACCCACAATTGTCCTCTAGGGCCCATTGTGACGTCCCAGGACCCCCCATTGTCCCCTGGGCCCATTGTAACATCCCCGGCACCCCCTTGTCCCCAGGGCCCATTGTGACATTCAGGGGACCCCTCTTTGTCCCCAGGGCCCATTGTGACATCCTGGGGACCCCCCTTGTCCCCAGGGCCCATTGTGACGTCCCTGGACCCGCCATTGTCCCCAGGGCCCATTGTGACATCCTGGGGATCCCTCCTTGTCCCCAGGGCCCATTGTGACGTCCCAGGACCCCCCATTGTCCCCAGGGCCCATTGTGACATTCAGGGGCCCCCGTTTGTCACTGGGGCCCATTGTGACATCCCAGGACCCCACATTGTCCCCAGGGCCCATTGTGACATCCTGGGGACCCCCCCTTTGTCCCCAGTGCCCATTTGGACATCCTGCGGACCCCCCTTTGCCCCCAGGGCCCATTTTGACATTCAGGGGACCCACCATTGTCCCCAGGGCCCATTGTGACATCCTGGGTATCTGTCCTTGTCCCCAGGGCCCATTGTGACGTCCCAGGACCCCCCATTGTCCCCAGGACCTATTGTGACATTCAGGGGACCCCCTTTGTCACTGGGGCCCATTGTGACACCATGGAGACCCCCGCTTGTCCTTAGGGTCCATTGTGACATCCTGGGCACCCCCCATTTTCTCCAGGACCCATTGTGACATCCTGGCCACCCCCTTGCTCCCAGGTCCCGTTGTGGCACCATGGGGACACCCGCTTTGTCCCCAGGGCCCATTGTGGCACCATGGGGACCCCCTTTGACCCCAGGGCCCATTGTGGCACCATGGCAACCCCTTTTGTCCCCAGGGCCCATTGTGACATTCTTGGACCCCACTTTGTCCCCAGGGCCTATTGTGACACCATGGGGACCCCTCCTTGTCACTGGGGACCCATTGTGACACCATGGGGACCCCCCCTTGTCCTCAGGACTCATTCTCACATCCTGGACACCCCCCATTGTCCCCAGGGCCCATTGTGACATCCACTGCACCCCCTTGTCCCCAGGGCCCATTGTGACATTCAGGGGACCCCTCTTTGTCCCCAGGGCCCATTGTGACATCCTGGGGACCCCCCATTGTCCCCAGGGCCCATTGTGACGTCCCAGGACCCCCCCTTGTCCCCAGGGCCCATTGTGACGTTTCAGGACCCCCCATTGTCCCCAGGACCCATTGTGAAATTCGGGGGACCCCAACTTGTCCCCAGGGCCCATTCTGATATCCTGGGGACACTCTTTGTCCCCAGGGCCCATTGTGACATCCCAGGACCCCCTTTGTCCCTGTCGAGGGTTAAGATTGCGGGGTGACAATCAAACCCTGGCAGATGTGTTGTCAACCTCCTCTCCCGCCCCCAATTCCCCCTTTTTCCCCTCCTTCTCCCCCCTTCCCACTCAGCACAGGCGATTGGGAGGGGAAGAAGCACAGAGGGGAGAGAGCTGGAAAAGTTCAAGATGTTTTACTGATGCTACTGATAAGAACAGAGAAAATGATACAAATATACAAAACCCATCTTGTAAGTCTGAGCAACTGCGGAGCCAGCACCCAAAGTCCTGGATTGGACTCTGTAGCCAACCGGAGCTGGATTCAGTCTCTCACTGGCCTCCGTTCACAGGGACGACCAGCAAGGTCCTCTCCTAATGTCAGCCATGAGGAAAAAAGGGCCGAGATCCTCGTGATCTCCCGCTTTTATATGAAGTATTCACGTGAATGGAATGTTATACACAGTTGGTCACCGGTTTCTCGTTGCCCCTCTCGCGAGATGTCCATCCGTGCTTATCAATAAGTTTTCATTCCATTGCTGGGTTTGCCAAAACATGTGTTGGGTTCTCCAGGAAAATGCAGCTAATATGAAGCTTGAGCTGACAGGCAAATTCACTAAAAGAGAAACTTGTTTTTAACAAAACCAGGACATTCCACCCCTTATAATATGACATTCACTGAATACTTAAACCTTATCAATACAATCTATCAATACAATCTAATTAATCACTACTATATATATATATATATATATATATATACATATGTACATATATACACAGGAGTAATTAATCAGTGGACCATCCTTTGAAAAGTTCATTAAGTTCATTTTGTCACCACAGTCTCCCAGGGCAGGGAAAATGGTCCAAGTGCATCTCATGACCCCTGTTGGTGGGTTAAAGACACCAACTTCCAAGAAGGTGTCGGGCGCCACTCGAAGAAGCCAGCGCTGGTTTCATCACCATTGTCTTGATCTGAAAGACACTTATTAAACATTGTTAGTGCGGCAATTCACATCGTACAGTTCAGCACTGCACATTTTCACCTAAAATCCAATCCCCTTGAGGTACACACCGAACTTCTCCATCCTTAAGCATCACCCACCAGGTGCTGCCAGGTCCCTGGGCAAAAACAATCCCACGAATAGGTTTGCCTGTGCCTGAGGCAGGAGGAACCCAGACTGCCTTTCCTAAGATATTTTTCATGTGTACTACAGGGACTTTATCTCCTTCTACAGTCCATAGAATTTCTGATTGGGCAGGCCCGGCTCGATTGGTTGATCCCCTGGTGTTGACCAACCAAGTGGCTTTTGCTAAATGTGAATCCCAGTTTTTAAAGGCTCCACCAGCCAGTGCCTTTAGTGTAGTTTTTAACAAACCATTGTACCTTTCAGTTTTCCCAGAGGCTGGTGCATGATATGGAATATGATACACCCACTCAATACCATGTTCTTTGGCCCAATTGTCTATAATACTGTTTTTGAAATGAGTACCATTGTCTGATTCAATTCTTTCTGGCGTACCCGGCCACCAAAGGACTTGCTTCTCAAGGCCCAAGATGGTATTTCGGGCTGTAGCATGAGGTACGGCAGATGTTTCCAACCATCCAGTGGTTGCTTCCACCATTGTAAGTACATAACGCTTACCTTGACGTGTTTGTGGAAGTGTAATATAATCAATCTGCCAAGCTTCTCCATACTTATACTTTAACCATCGCCCCCCATACCATACAGGCTTTAACCGTTTCGCTTGTTTGATTTCGGTGCAAGTTTCACATTCATGAATAACGTGTGAAACAGTGTCCATAGTTTAATCCACCCCTCGATCACGAGCCCATTTTCATGTTGCATCTCTACCTTGATGCCCTGAAGCACCATGGGCCCACCGAGCTAGGAAAAGTTCACCTTTATGTTGCCAGCCCAAGTCCACCTCAGCTACTTTAATCTTAGCAGCTTGATCCGCTTGTTGGTTGTTTCGATGTTCCTCGGTGGCTTGACTTTTAGGCACATGAGCATCTACATGACCAACTTCCCCAGGCAGGCTCTCCAGCCGAGCAGCAATGTCTTGCCACAGCGTGGTTCCCAATGGTTTCACCTCTGCGCTGCCAGTTACTTTTCTTCCATTGCTGTAGCCACCCCCACAAGGCATTTGCTCCCATCCATGAGTCAGTATAGAGATAAAGCATTGGCCACTTCTCTCGTTCAGCAATGTCCAAAGCCAGCTGGATGGCTTTCACTGCTGCAAACTGACTGGATTCACCTTGTCCTTCAGTGGCTTCTGTAACTTGTCGTGTGGGACTCCACACAGCAGCTTTCACCTTCGATGTTTTCCTACAGATGACAGGATCCACCTGTGAACAGTGCACACTGCTTATCAGTCTCTGAAAGCGGATTATATGGTGGTGCTTCTTCAGCACGTTTTACTTCCTCCTCATCTGCAGACATCCCAAAGTCTTTGCTTTCTGGCCAGTCTGTAATCACTTCTAATATCCCTGGACGGTTGGGACTTCCAATTCGAGCTCATTGCGTGATCAGTGCAATCCATTTACTCCATGTAACTTCGGCTGCATGATGTGGAGAGGGAACCGTCCCTTTGAACACCCAGCTCAGCACCGGCAGTCGAGGTGCAGGAGGAGCTGTGCTTCAGTGCCCATCACTTCTGAATCAGCTCGAACTCCTTCATATGCTGCCAGTATCTCCTTTTCAGTTGCAGTACAGTTGGCCTCAGATCCTTTGTATCCTCGACTCCAAAAACCTAAGGGTCGACCTCAGGTTTCTCCTGGTGCTTTCTGCCAGAGGCTCCAGGTAAGTCCATTATCTCCGGCTGCGGTGTAGAGCACATTTTTAACATCTAGTCCAGTTCGAACTGGTCCAAGGGCCACCGCATGAGTTATCTCACGCTTCATTTGTTCAAAGGCTTGGCGTTGTTCAGGGCCCCACTCAAATTGGTTCTTTTTTACGAGTCACTCGATAGAGAGGCTCACAATGTGGCTGTAGTCAGGAATGTGCATTCTCCAAAAACCTACAACGCCCAAGAAAGTCTGTGTCTCCTTTTTATTAGTAGGTGGAGACATTGCTGCAGTTTTGTTGATCACCTCCATTGGGATCTGACGACGGCCATCTTGCCATTTTATTCCTAAAAACTGGATCTCCCGTGCATGTCCCTTGACCTTGCTTCGTTTTATGGCAAAACCAGCATCCCAAATAATCTGAATTATTCTCTCACCTTTTTTGAAGACTTCTTTCGCTGTGTCGCCCCATACGATGATGTCATCAATATACTGCAAGTGTTCTGGAGCTTCACCTTGCTCCAGCGTGGTCTGGATCAGCCCATGGCAGATGGTAGCACTGTGGTCCCTGGGGTCATTGGTTGGGTCATGGAGTCACTGGTTGGGTGATGGGGTCATTAGTTGAATAATGGGGTCATTGGTTGAATGATGGGGTCATTGGTTGGGTCATGGGGTCACTGATTGGGTGATGGGGTCATTGGTTGAATGATGGGGTCATTGGTTGGGTTGTGGAGTCACTGATTGGGTGATGGGGTCACTGGTTGGGTTCAGGATTGGTTGGTTGGATGATGATGATGGTGGTTGGATGATGATGGTGGTGGTTGGATGATGATGATGGTGGTTGGATGATGATGGTGGTGGTTGGATGATGATGGTGGTGGTTGGATGATGATGGTGGTTGGATGATGATGGTGCTCTATGCCAAGGATGCACGGAGCATCTGGGCCAGTCCCAAGGGGATGCTTTTGGATATTGGGGTGCAGGGCTTTGGTGTGAAGGTTCGGGAGACAGACTTTTGGGTGCAGGGATTTGGGCACCAAGAGTTCTGGGTGCAGCATTTGGGTCTGCAGGGTTCAGGTGTTCAAGACCTGGGGGTGCAGGACTTGTGGGCTGGAGGATTTGAGGGTGCAGGGATTTGGGGTGAGGGATTTCAGGGTGCCAGTTATGGGGGGGAAGGATCTGGGGTACAGGTTTTGGGGGTGCAGGGTTAAGGGGTTTAGGATTTTGGGGTGCACAGTTTAGGGTGCACGTTCTGGGCATGTATGATTTGAGAGTGCAGGGCTTTGGGGTACAGGATTTGGGGTGCAGGGTTTTGGGGTCAGGATCTGGGGGTGCAGGGTGTTGGGGAGAAGGATTTGGGGGTGCAGCATTTTGAAGTGCAGGGTTTGGAGGAGGGAGGTTTTGGGGGTGAAGGATTTGGTGGTGCTGGTTTTGGGGGTGCAGTGTTAAGGGCGTGGAGGATTAGTGGTGCAGGATTTGTAGGGTTCAGGATTTGGGGCTGCAGGGTATGGGAGGGAAGGATCTGGGGCTTCAGGATTTGGGGGTGCACTGTTGGGGGTGCAGGGTTTAGAAGTCAGGTCTAAGAGTGCAGAGTTTGGGGTGCAGGGGCTTGGGGGGAAATTTAAGGTTGCAGAGTGTGGGGTGCACAGGACTGGGGCACAGGATTTGGGGGTGCGGGGTTTCAGGGTTCAGGATTTGGAGGTGTGGAGTTTTGGGGTGCAGGGGATGGGGTGAAGGATTTGAGGCTGCAGGGTGGTGGGGGAAGGATTTGGGGGTGAGAGATTTGGGGTGCAGGATGTGGGGGTGCAGAGTTTTGGGAGGCAAGGATCTGGGGCTGCAGGATTTGGGGGTTCAGTGTTTAGGGCAGCACAATCTTGGGGTGCAGGGGTCTGCACTGAAGGGTTTGGTAGAGCAGGATTTGGGGGTGCAGGACTTTCGGGTGAGGTTTGGGGGTGCAGGGTTCATGTGTTCAGGAACTGGGGGTGCAGGATTTGAGGGTGCAGGGCTCTGGGTGCAGAGTTTGGGAGTTCAGGGTTTGGGGTGCAGGGTTTTTGGCAGGAGGATCTGAGGGTGCAGGATCTGGGGGGCAGGATTTGGGGTTCAGCATTTTCAGTGCAGGTTTTGGGGGGACTTGATTTTAGGGTGCTCGCTTTGGGCTGCAGGATCTGGGTGCAGGATTTAGGGTTCGGGGTTCAGGGATGCAGTGAAGTGCGGGATCTGGGGTGCTCGATTTTGGGGTGCAGAGTCTTGCAGGAAGGATCTGGGGGTGCAGGGTTTAGGGTGCAGAATTTGGGGGTGTAGGGTTTTAGGGAGAAAGGCTTGGGGGTGCAGGTCTAGGGGGGTAAAATTTGGGGGCAAAGGGTTTGAAGGAGCAGGATTTGGGGTGCAGGATTTGGGGGTGCAGGGTTTGGGCGTGCAGTGCTAAGGTGGTGGAGGGTGCAGGGTTTGTAGTGAAGGTTTTGGGGTGCAGGATCTGGGGGTGCAGGATTTGGGCATGAATACTTTCGGGGTGCAGGATTTGAGGATGCAAAATCTGATGGTGCAAGGTTTGGGTGTTCAAGATGTAGGCGAGCAGGATCTTGGGTTTTGGGGCACAGGGCTGGGTGAGGCCAGATTTGGGGTGCAGGTCTGGGTGAGGGATCTGGGGGTGCAGGGTTTGGTAGTGCGGGAATTGAGGGTGCAGAGTTTGGGCGGCAGGGCTTGGGGGAGCAGGAGTTTGGGGTTCAGAACCTGTGGGTGCAGAGTTTGGGGTGCAGAACCCGTGGGTACCGGGTTTGGGGAGGCAGAATTGGGGGTGCAGGGTTTTGGAGTTCAGGACATGGGGTTGAGGATTTGGGGGTGCAAGGTTTGGAAGTGCATTGATTAGGGGGAAGGATTTAGGGTGGTGGGATTTGGGGGCACGGGGTTTGGGGGTCAGCATTTGGGGGTGCAAAGCTTAGGGGGCAGCGTTTTGAGTGCAAGTTGGGGGAGGACTTGATTTTAGGGTGCAGGGTTTGGGGTGCGAGTTTGGGGATGGCAGCATTTCGGGTATACAGTTTGGGGGTGCAGGGTTTTGGGGAGCAGTATCTGGGGGTACAGGATTATGGGATGTGCAGGGTTTGGGGGCGCAGGGTTCAGGGTTGCAGGGTTTGGTATCACAGGTTTGAGGGGTTCATGGCTTGGGAGGAAGGATTTGGGGGTGCAGAATTTAGGGGTGCACGTTTTAAGGGTGCAGAGCTTAGGGGGAAGAATCGGAGATGTAGGGGTTTTGGGGACATTATCTGGGGGTCAGGATTTGGGGTGCAGGGTTTTGAGGTGCAGGGTTCAGGTGTTCAGGGTTTGAGGAAAGGATCTGGAGGTGCAGGGCTTTGGAGTGGAGGATTTTGGGGTGCAGGGTTAGTTGGGATTTGGGGTTGCAGGGATTTGGGGTGCAGGGTTTGGTGGTGCATTGGTTTTGGGGGTGGAGGACTGGGGGACACAGGGTTTCAGGGTGCAGGATGTGGGGGTGCAGGATTTGGGAGTGCAGAGTTGGGGGGCAGAATTTTTGGTGCAGGGCTTTGGGGTACA
Source organism: Patagioenas fasciata (assembly GCF_037038585.1). Lineage (NCBI taxonomy): Eukaryota > Metazoa > Chordata > Aves > Columbiformes > Columbidae > Patagioenas > Patagioenas fasciata. Next base: position 6,571 of record NC_092534.1, on the reverse strand, counting down.
GGACTTGGGGGTGCAGGGGTTTGGGTGGGGAATTTGGGGTGCAGGGTGTTGAGGAAGGATCTGGGGGTGCATTGTTTGGGGGGCTGGATGAGGAGGTGCACGATTTAGGGCTGCAGAGCCTGGGGGGCAGGGGTTTGTTGGCAGAATGTGGGGCTGCGGGGTTCTGGGGTGCAGAGTTTGGGAGATCAGGGGTTTGGGGTGCAGGGGTTTGGGGGGAAATTTAACGTTGCGCAGTGTGGGTTGCATTGGTTTTGGGGTGAAAGATTTGGGGGTGCGGGGTTTGGGGGTCAGGATCTGGGGGTGAAAGGCAGTGGGGAAGGATCTGGGGGTGAGATATTTGGGGTGCAGGGTTTGGGATGCCAGGTTTGGGGTGAAGGGTTTGGGGGCAAGGATCTGGGGTGCAGGATTAGGGCAATCAGGGCTGGGGGGATAAGTTTGTGTGGGGCAGAATTTCGGGGTGCAGGGTCTGGGTGGGCAGGATTTCGGGGCATCCGGGCTTGGGAGTGCAGGATTTTGGAGTACAGGGTTTGGGGGTGCAGGCTTGGGGAGGCAGAATTTGGGGGTGCAGGTTTGGAAGGGTCAGGACCTCGGGGGGCACAGTTTGGACAGCACAATGTGGGGTGCAGGATTTGGGAGAGAAGGATCTGGGGGGGCAGGGTTTGGGCTGAAGGGTTTGGTAGGGCAGGGGTTGGGGGAGCAGGATTTGCGGGTTCAGAACCTGAGGGTGCAGGGTATTGGGGAGCAGGATCTAGAAGGGCAGGGTTTGGGGGTGCAGGATTTTGGGGAGCAGAGTTTGGGGGTTCATGACGTGGGGATGGAGGAATTCGGGGTGCAGGGTTTGTGGGTGCAGGGTTCACATGTTTAGGACCTGGGGGTGAAGAATTTAGGTGTGCAGGGGTCTGGGGTGCTGGGTTTTGGGGTGCAGGATCAGGGGGTGCAAGGTTTGGAAGTGCAGGGTTTTGGGGCGCAGGGTTTGGGAAATCAAGGTTTGGGGTTCCAGGATTTGGGGGTGCAGTGTTAGGGGGTGAATGCTTTCGAGGGGCAGGGTTTGGGGGTGTATGATCTGGGGGTGAAGGGTTTCAGGGTGCAGGGTCAGGGGGAAGGATTTGGGGGGCAGGGTTAGGTGGGATGTGGGGCTGCAGGGTTTAAGTGTGCAGGATTTTGGGGTGTAGGGGTTTGTAGTGCAAGGTTCGGTAGGGCAGGATTTGGGGGTGCAGGGCTTTGGGGTGAGGGATTTCAGGGTGCCGGGTTTGGGAGGGAAGGATCTGGGGGTACAGGTTTTGGGGCTTCGGGCTTTTAGGGTGCAACTTGTGGAGTACGGGGTTTCAGGGTGCAAGGTTCAGTGGTGCAGGGGTTTGGGGGTGAAGGGTTTGGGGAGACAGAATTGGGGGTGCAGGGTTTGGGATTGCAGGGTGTTGGGGGAAGGATCTGGGGGTACAAGGTTTGGGGTAGCAGGGTTTTGGGGAGCAGGGTTTCGGGGTCAGGCTTTAGGGGGAGAGGGTTTGGGGGGCAGGGCCGGGAGGGATAATTTGGGGGTGCAGGGTTTAGGGCAGCAGGATCTTGGGGTGAAGGGGTTTGGGGTGAAGGGTTGGGTAGGACAGGATTTGGGGTGCAGGTTTTTAGGGTGCAACTTGTGGGGGCAGGATTTGGGGTACAGGGGTTTGGGAGTGCAGGTCTTGGGAAGGCAGAATTGGGGTGTAGATTTTGGGTGTTCAAGACCTTGGGGTGCAGGGTTAAGGGGTGCAGGGTTCTGGGGTGCAGTGTTCTGGGGGTGCAGGGTATTGGGGTGCAGGACTTGGGGTTGCAGGAGGCAGGATCTGGGGCGCAGCTTTTGAAGTTGCAGGTTTTGGGGGTGCAAGATCTGGAGAGTCAGGATTTGGGGTGCACTGTTTGGGGGAGCATGGTTTAGGGTGCACAAGTTTTGGGAGTGCGTGATTTGAGAGTGCAGGGCTTTGGGGTGCAGGATCTGGGGGTGCAGGGTGTTGGGGAGAAGGATTTGGGGGTGCAGCATTTTGAAGTGCAGGGTTTGGAGGAGGGAGGTTTTGGGGGTGCAAGATTTGGTGGTTCAGGTTTTGGGGGTGCAGTGTTAAGGGGGTGGAGGATTAGGGGTGCAGGGTTTGGGGGTTCAGGATTTGGGGCTGCAGGGTATGGGAGGGAAGGATCTGGGGCTTCAGGATTTGGGGTTGCACTGTTTGGGGTGCAGGGTTTAGAAGTCAGGTCTCAGAGTGCAGGGTTTGGGGTGCAGGGGCTTGGGGGGAAATTTAAGGTTGCAGAGTGTGGGGTGCACAGGACTGGGGCACAGGATTTGGGGGTGCGGGGGTTCAGGGTTCAGGATTTGGAGGTGTGGAGTTTTGGGGTGCAGGGTATGGGGGTGTAGGGCTGGGGCTGCAGGCTTTGGGGGGAAGAATATTGGGGTGCATGGTTTAGGGGCACAGGGGCTTGGGGGGAACGATTTGGGGCTGCAGGGTTTGAAGTGCAGGGTTTAAGGGGGCAGGGTTTGAAGTGCAAGGTTCGGTGGTTCGGGATTCTGGGGTGCTGGGATTTGAGGTGAAGGATCTGGGGGTGCAGGATTTAGAGGTGCAGGATCTGAGGATGCAGGATCTGGGGAGCAGGACCTTGGGGAGCAGCACCTTGGGGTGAGGGTTCGGGGTGCAGGGTTTGAGGGTGCAGGGTTTCGGGGTGCAGGGTTCGGGGTGCAGGGTTTGAGGGTGCAGGGTTTCGGGGTGCAGGGTTCCCGTGTTCAGGGAGTGTGGCTGCCAGGTTTGGGGGCACAATTTGCAGGTGCAGGGTTTGAAGGTTCAGGACTTGAGGCTGCAGGATGTGGGGGTTCAAGGTTTGGGGTGCAGGGTTTGGGGGTGGATGATTAGGGGGTGCAGACTTTGGAATTCAGGATCTTGGGGTGCAGGGGTCTGCACTGAAGGGTTTGGTAGAGTAGGATATGGGGGTGCAGGACTTTAGGGTGGGGTTTGGGGGTGCAGGGTTCATGTGTTCAGGAACTGGGGGTGCAGGGTTTGAGGGCTTTGGGTGCCGAGTTTGGGAGTTCAGGGTTTGGGGTGCAGGATTTTTGGCAGGAGGATCTGAGGGTGCAGGATCTGGGGGGGAGGATTTGGGGTTTCAGGGTTCAGGGATGCATTGGTTTGAAGTGCGGGATCTGGGGTGCCCTATTTTGGGGTGCAGAGTCTTGCAGGAAGGATCTGGGGGTGCAAGAATTGGGTGAGCAGGATATGGGGGTGTAGGGTTTTAGGGTGAAGGGCTTGGGGGTGAAGGTCTTAGGGGACAAAATGGGAGGGCAAAGGGTTTGGAGGAGCAGGATTTGGGGGTGCAGGATTTGGGGGTGCAGGATTTGAGTATGGCGTGTGGGGAGGCAGGATTGGGGGGGCTGCATTTGGGGTGCAGGATTTGAGGGTTCAGTGCTTACAGTATCTGGATCTGGGGGTGCAGTTTTTGGAGGTGCAGTTTGGGTGAGAAGGATCTGGGGATGCAGGATTTGGGGGTGCAGGGTTTGGGGGTGCAGGGTGTTGAGGTGTAGGGTTTGGGGGGCAGGATCTGGGGGTGTGGGATTTAGGGGTGTAGGGTTGGGGGTGAAGGGTTTGGGGGACAGAATTTTGAGGTGAAGGGTTTGTCAGTACAGGGTCTTGGGGTGAGGGGGTTTGGGGTGAAGGGTTGGGTAGGGCAGGATTTGGGGGTGCAGGACTATGGGCTGAGGGTTTGGGGTTGCAGGGTTCACATGTTCAGGAACCAGGGTTGCAGGGTTTTGGGGTGCAGGGTTGGGGGAATATTTGAGGTACAGGATTTGGGGTGTAGGGTTTGGAGGTGGAAGAATTTGGAGGTTCGTGGTTGGGGCACGCAGAGTTAGGGGCTGCAGGATCTGGGGTGCAGGGTTTGGGGGGCACTGTTTTGGGGGGAAGGATTTGTCGGATACAGGGTTTAAGGCTTTAGGATTTGGAGATGTAAAATTTTGGGGTGCAGGAGGTGCAGGGTCTGGGGTTGCAGGATTTGGGGTGCAGTGTGTGGGGGTGCAAGATCTTGGGGTGTACGAGCTTTGGGTGTGGGATTTGAAGGAAAATTATTTGGGGGTGCAGGGACTGGGGGTGGAGGGTTTTGGGGTTGCTGTGTTTGGAGATTTGTGACTTGGGTGTCAAGGATTTGGGGTGCAGGGTTTGAAGTGCAGGGCTAAAGGGGGCAGGATTTGGAGGTGCAAGATTTGGTGGTCTGGGGTACTGGGGTGCAGGGTTTTGGGGTGCGGGATTTCGGGGTGCAGGTTTCACGTCTTTAGGAACTGGGCGGGGAGGGTTTCTTGGTGCGGACTTTTGAGTGCAAGTTTGAGGGGCCTTGATTTTGGGGTGCATGGTTTGGGGGGCAGGATTCCGGGTGTAAGGTTTTGAGGTGCAGGACTTGGGGGTGCAGGTTTCACACGTTAAGGAACTGGGGCTGCAGAGGTTGGGGGTGCAGCGTTGTGGGCTGCAGGGTTGAAGGGTGCAGGATTTAGGGGTACAGGTTTTGGGGGTGCAGGAGCTGGGGGTGCAGACTGTAGGGATCAGAATTTGGGGGTGCAGGGTTCTGGGGTGCAGGATCTGGGTGAGCAGGCTGTTGGGGTACAGAACCTTGTAGTTCAGTGTTTAGAGGCAGGATTTGGGGGTGCAGGGTTTGGGGTGAGGGGTTCAGGTGTTCAGCACCTGGGGGTGCAGGACCTGAGGGTTGGAGGATTTGGGGGTGCAGGAATTTGGGGCTGCAGGGATATGGGTGCAACTTGTGGGGTGCAAGGTTTTGGGTATAGGGTTTTGGGGTGCAGAGTTTTGGGGGGGAGGATTGGGGGAGCAGGGTTTTGGGGTGCAAGGTTCAGTGGTGCAGGGTTCTGGGGGTGCAGGGTTTAGCGCCAGAATTGGGGGTGCAGGGTTTGGGATTGCAGGGTGTTGGGGGAAGGATCTGGGGGTACAAGATTGGGGGTAGCAGGGTTTTGGGGAGCAGGGTTTCGGGGTCAGGCTTTAGGGGGACAGGGTTTGGGGGGCAGGGTTGGGAGGGATGATTTGGGGGTGCAGAGTTTAGGGCAGCAGGATTTTGGGGTGAAGAGGTTTGGGCTGAAGGGTGGGTAGGACAGGATTTGGGGGTGCAGGATTTTAGGATGCAACTTGTGGGGGCAGGATTTGGGGTACAGGAGGTTGGGGGTGCAGGGTTTGGGGTGTAGGATTTAGTGGAGCAGGGACTGGGGGTGAAGGTCTTGTGGAGGCAGAATTGGGGGTGCAGATTTTGGGTGTTCAGGACCTGGGGGTGCAGGATTTGGGGATGTAGGTTTTGGGGGGTAGATTTTGGGGTGCTGGGTTCGGGACATGGGTCTGGAGGATTTGGGGGTGCAGGGTTAAGGGGTTTAGGATTTTGGGGTGCACAGTTTAGGGTGCACGTTCTGGGCCTGTATGATTTGAGAGTGCAGGGCTTTGGGGTACAGGATTTGGGGTGCAGGGTTTTGGGGTCAGGATCTGGGGGTGCAGGGTGTTGGGGAGAAGGATTTGGGGGTGCAGCATTTTGAAGTGCAGGGTTTGGAGGAGGGAGGTTTTGGGGGTGAAAGATTTGGTGGTTCAGGTTTTGGGGGTGCAGTGTTAAGGGGGTGGAAGTTTAGGGGTGCAGGGTTTGGGGGTTCAGGATTTGGGGGTGCAGGGTATCGGAGGGAAGGATCTGGGGCTTCAGGATTTGGGGGTGTACCGTTTGGGGGTGCAGGGTTTAGAAGTCAGGTCTAAGAGTGCAGGGTTTGGGGTGCAGAGTGTGGGGTGCATAGGACTGGAGCACAGGATTTGGAGGTGTGGAGTTTTGGGGTGCAGGGGTTGGGGGTGAAGGATTTGAGTCTGCAGGGTGGTGGGGGGAGGATTTGGGGGTGAGAGATTTGGGGTGCAGGATGTGGGGGTGCAGAGTTTTGGGAGGCAGGGATCTGGGGCTGCAGGATTTGGGGGTTCAGTGTTTAGGGCAGCACAACCTCGGGGTGCAGGGGTTTGCAGTGAAAGGTTTGGTAGGCAGGATTTGGGGTGCAGGATTCTGGGGTGCTGGGTTTGGGGTACAGGATTTGGTGTTGCAGGGATGGGGTTGAAGGGCTTGGGTTTCCAGGCCTTTGAGGTGCAGGATTTGGAGGTGCAAGGTTTGGGAGGGAATTCTTTGGGGTGCAGGGTTTGGGGTTCCAGGAGGTGGGGGAAGGACCTTGGGGTGTAGGGTTTGGGGGGGCAGGGTTTTGGGGGAAGGATTTGGGGGTGCAGGGTTTTGAAGTGCAGCGTTTCAGGGGAGCATGATTTTGGGGGTGCACATGTGGGGTCCAGGTTTGGGGGGTGCAGAGTTTGTGAATGGAGGATTTTGGGGTGCAGGGTTTGGGACTGCCTAATTTGGGGGTGCAGTGTTTGGGTGTTCAGGACCTGGGGGTGCTGCGCTTGGGAATGCAGGCTTTGGGGGTGCAGGGCTCAGGATTTGGGAGGGCAGGATTAGGGGGTGTGAGATTTCAGGGTTTAGGGGTGCAAAGTTTGGTAGGGCTGAATTTAGGGGTGCAGGATTTGGGGTGTAGGGTTTGGTGCTGTGAGATTTGGGGGTGCAGGGT